>NC_056682.1:172503933-175192683 GCF_018350215.1 Panthera leo
GGCTGGAACTCACCGACCACGAGATCATGACCTGAGCTGAAGTCAGATGCTCAACCAACTGAGCCACCCAGGCACCCCTCAATGTTTTAAAATTGTATAAATAACATCCTATGTGCCATTATATTTTTGAGAATCATTTATGTTCATAGATTGTAGATCTAGTACATTCATTTTAAAGTCCTTATAGGATTCCATTGTACGATTATCCACAACTTATCAATTCCCCAATTGATGGACATTTAGTGTATTTCATGTTTCACTATTACACATAGTGCTGCAATGGCCTCCTTTGTGTATATTGTCTTATATTGCAGGCTAGAAATGGAATAGACAGGTCACCTTTTTTTAGATACTTGAAATTGTCCTCCAAATTGGTTCAACTGAGGGAAGCTGAAGGACTCCATAAAAATCTCCTTCTTGCTTTTTTTCTTGCTTCTATTCTTGCTAGTACCTGCACTCATACGTGTTCCTCATAGTACAAATAATGCATGCCCTCCTTGTAAGGGACAAGGAGTTAATGATTTCTTTAGTCTTCCAACACAATAGATAACATCTAAGAAAGGACTGGGAGAGAATGATCGGATAAACCCATCACATGCCTATTCCAGACCATTGGTGCTAGACATCTCAATGCCAAGACCCTTTGGCTCCAAGGAATAAGTGAGTTATGGAGGATACCTGGACACTTGTCTTTCTTGTAACCAGTTCTTGGACGCCTGAGAGGACACATACACCAGACCACAGTCCTCAATAAAAACTTCAGACCAGGAACAAAGAAGAGACTCTCTTTCCTTTTCCTTTCTGCGTCTTCCAGATGCTCTGTCTGTATGTGCACTGTCTCTGTATCATCAACAAACTCTGCTCTCACTCCATCCTGGCTATTTCTATCCAGTGTGTAGCCAAGGACCCTCTTGGCTGGTCCTGCGGGACCCCCTCTGGATCCATGGCCCCAGCCTGCCTACATCACAACCATTCATTAAACCCAACTTCTTTTGAGTATGTGCCTAGATCTGCTCTAGCTGCTCTAGAACTTGCATTCTGTTGAAAAGGAGATAGACTCTAACTAGATAACATATCAGATGGTGGCATAAAGCAATGTATAGTGTCCATAGGTCTAGAATATCCTGGGTGGGAGTAACCGTGGTCAGGGAAGGTCTTGACAATAAAGTGACATTTCAGTGTAGATTTTAAGGAAGTAAAGGAGTGAACAATGGTGATATGTGGGGACAGTTTCAGGCAGAGAGGACTGCAAGAGCAGTGTGGGGGCATGCTTGGTGCACTCAGAGAATGGTAATGTGGCCAGTGTGGCTCGAGCAGAGGGAGGATGGGGCAGAGTGGCAGGAATGAGGCCATCGAGATAGTGAAGTCTAAAAGATGAGGCAGATAAGGTAGTGCCTTGCAAACCATAATAGGGATTTTAGCTTATACTTTGAGTGAAATGAGAACCCTTACAGATTTTGAGTAGGAGTGTGCCGTGATTCTAGTGTCTGATTGTAATTGGGTTGGGATAGGGTGAAGTTTGGTGGGTAGCAGGAAGGACAGAAGCAGACAGACCAGTTAGGAAGTCATTACAGTTATCTGTGTGAGAGATGACTATGGTTTTGGCCATTTTGGAATGGTGGAGGGCACGAGGGGTGTTTTGCTTATGGAGACGTTTCAAAGAAAAGCCCAGCCAAATTTGCTCAAGGATTGGATGCAGACTTGGAGGAAAAGAAAGAAGTCAAACATTAGTCCAAGGGTTTTGACCTGAATGACTGCAAGAACAGAAGTATCACTTATTGAGATCAGGAAGGATGCAAAAGGGACAGGTTTGAGGTTTGAGGTAGTGAAGATTCAAGCACTTGATTTGCAACAAGAAAAGTTTAGCAAATGTTTAGCAGGCAGTTGGGTGTAAGAGTCTGGAGTTCAGGGGAGAAGTCTGGGCTGGAGATAGTAACTGGGGAGTCATCAGTAAATCAATAGTTTTGAAGCTATGAACCAGGATGAGAATGCACAGAGTTGCAGAAGAGAAGAGGCCCAGGACTGAGTCTTAGTTGTGCCAAGTCGGAGAGATAAGGAGAACCCAGAAGGAGACTGGGAAGGAATGCAGTGATTTAGCAAGAAGTTGGGAGGGAGGTGTATGCGAATGGCAATGGAGGAGGGGAGTATGGGGTCCCAGAAGCTAAGTAAGAAAACTTTTCAAGATCTTTTAACTGTGTTAAATACTGCCAATAGATCTGATGAAAACTGAGAATTGGTCAGTCCAATTGAAAATTGGATTTGGCAATGTGGACGTCATTGGTGACCTTAACAAGAATAATTTCTTTGGAGTGATAGAGGAAGAAACCTGATTGGAGTAGGTTTGAGAGAATGGAAGGAGACTTTAGAGACAGTGAGTACAACAACTCTTTCAAGGAGTTCTGGTGTAAAGGGGAGCAAAGATGAAGAGACTGAGGGTTCAAATATGAGAGAAGTTGTAGCATTATATGCTAATTAGAACCATATATTAGAGCAAAAAAAAAATGATGATGTAGTAGAGAAAAGATCATTGCAAGAGTGAGAGAGTGATTTCCTTGAGTGGACAAGCAGGGATGGAAGTCAATGCTCAATGGGGAGGAAGCTCTTGACTGAGTTCATTCAGGTCAACAAAGGAAGACACGTACAACAGGTAGACACATACAAGTAGGCTAGTAGAGTCTTGGGGGAGGATGTGGAAATGCTCTTCTGGTTGCTTTGCTTTTCTGCATGAAAAATGAAGCATCATCAGCTGAGAGAGAGGAAGGAAGGGGGTGTTGGCAGCATAAGAGAGGAAAGGAGGTATAAGATAGGGGAGAGTGAACAGGCTCAGGAAAGGGGGGGGTAGATAAGGTAGTAGGATTGCTGCTCCTTCTTGAGGTTGGGACCCAGTCATGAATTTCGAGTAAAACAGTCAGCGTGGGTATTTTCTCCAGCTGCATTGAGCTGCTCAGGCTCTGTGTAGTCCAGTGGTGAGTTGGATTTAACCTGGGTAGAGGAGAGTGGAATAAGGTAGCTGAGCGTAAACGTAGAGGGATGATTAAAAGGATGCATCATGAGCTTTCAGTCCAATGCAGCGGGGCTGAGGACTTGTCGGCAGCAGAGGGAGAGAATTAGAGGTCGTAGCTGGAGAGCGGGATGCTGGCAAGTGAGATTATGGAGAGGGTACAGCCATTGGCAATAATAATATTTCGGGTATAATGAGGGAATGGATGGCTGAGGTGGGTTGCAGTATAAGATCATTAGCAGAGAGAATATCAAAGAACTAAGAAGCGGGGGGTGTGGAATGAAAGTATCTCTACATAGTTATTGGAATTACTAGAATTATGGCAGGGGTGGTATTGTACTTGGACGGTGAGCATTGCTGAAATACTCAGTGAATGAAGGAGTGATGGGACTCTGGGTGATTGCAACCAGGAGGGGTAGGTTTCAAAGACTGATCTGGAGGTAGCAGTGAGAGTCAAGGACACCTACATCATTTCCAGGCCGTGAGGTGTGAAGGGTGCAGCCGAGGAAAACGGGCCACTAGAGGGCGATGTGTTTAGAATGACATTTACATCTAAGTGCCCTGATCCTTCTGAACTGGATCACCTGGAGAGCTTTTAAAATAATACTGATGCCTGGTGCCATCCTGGACCACTTAAGTCAGAATCTCTGAACATGTATGAGAGTTCCTGTTTCCTCATGATCTGACCAGCATTTGGTATTAGATGTTTTAATTTTTGTCCATCCCAGGTGTGTACAATGGTGTCTCCTGGTTGTCTTGTTTTGTATTTTCCCATATTCTAATAAGGATTCATTCCTTACTATATGTTGAATCTATTTCTTTTTACTTTTCTGTTATCCATCTGTTTATATCTTTGCTAATTTCCCACCATTGGGCTTATTACTCATTTTCCTATTGGCTTGTAAGAATTCCTAATATATTTTGGATATTAATACTTTTGTGGTTACATGTGTTGCAAATAATTTTCCTAGACTGTGACTTGTCTTTTTTTTTTTTTTAATTCAGCATATTTGGATTTTTTTTAAAGTTTATTTATTTTTGAGAGAGAGACAGAGCATGAACAGGGGAGGGGCAGAGAGAGGGGGCGACACAGAATCGGAAGCAGGCTCCAGGCTCTGAGCCATCAGCCCAGAGCCCGACACGGAGCTCGAACTCACGGACCGCTAGATCGTGACCTGAGCTGAAGTCGACGCTTAACCGACTGAGCCACCCGGGTGCCCCAGCATATTTGGATTTTAATACAAATTTTAAGTTATCAATTTTATTTTTAATGGTTTGTATATTTTATGATATAATTTTAATATAACCTGTTTTTAAAGCTGTTGATGGGGTGCCTGGGTGGCTCAGTCGGTTAAGCGTCTGACTTAGCTCAGGTCATGATCTCATGGTTCGTGAGTTCAAGCCCTGCATCGGGCTATCTGCTGTCAGCACAGAGCCCACTTTGGATCATCTGTCCCCCTCTCTGTGTGCCCCTCCCCAGCTCATGTGTGCGTGCACCCGCGCGCATGTGCGTGCTCTCTCTCTCTCTCTCAAAAATAAGCATTAAAAAAAATGTAAAGCTGTTGGTAAACAAAAGTAATTGTTGATTGATTTTTCCAGGGAAAGGAAGGCCAGTGTTTTAAAAAGTAAAAATCATCAAAATAATGTTTTGCTTCTCTATTGGGATAGTATATTTGCCATTTTTAGACTGTTATTTTACCTATCCCACTATGACACTTTTGTTTTTAAAAAATAAAACGAATGCATGCAAATAGTAATAAAAAATTCAAAAGGGACAAAAGAGCATAAAATGGTGAATATAAAGCTCTCTCTCTGTTGGTTCTTCTGCTCAAAGGTAACACTTTCTTAATTATCCTCTCAGAAAAAAAAATATTTTTATGCATATATCAGCATAGGTATGTAGATTCTTGTATCAGTTTCCTGTGGCTATCATAACAATTTCCCATAAAATTGGGTGGCTTAAAACAGACATTCATTCTCTCACAGTTCTGGAGGCCAGAAGTCCAAAATCAAGGTGTTGACAGGGCTACCGGTTTCTGATGCAAAACTCCAATCTCTGCCCATTTTCTAGCCTGCTCCTCTCTCTCTCCTTCCCTCCTCTGTGTGTCTCTTAAGGATAGGTGGACGGCAGGCTGGGGTAGTGCTGAAGCACACAGATGCTGGTGCTAGACTGCATGTGGATTCAAACCCCAGCCCCACCGGTGACCAGCACGCACAACATTGATTGGACAGTTACCTGATTGCTCCTCCCCCAGTTTAAGTGAGGCTAATGATAGTACTTAACAGCATCTTTATGAGGGTTAAGTGAGGTAATATTTGTGAAGCACTCAGAACAATGCCTGGCAAGGAGATAACCTAAGTAAATAGACCAGATTTTATGAAAATGATAGCACGCTCTCCATACACTTCTGCACCTTGCTTTTCTTCACTTATTAGTGTATCCTGAAGTCTTTTCATCTCAACAAGGAAAAACGTAAGGCTTATATAGAATTCCAAAGCTCCTTAGTATTGTAACTTCTCTTGTGTTCCCTGTCCCACCCACTTTATATTCATTATCTTCCCTAAAAATCATAAGTACTCCCATTTTAGATAAATAAATGGAATCTTTGTGAGATTAAGTAATTTGCCCAAGACCACACAGCTAGTATTTGGCATTGTGAGTTCAGCCCAGTATGATCTGTTCCTCTGCCGTCCTGTCTTCCATGTTACCTGACTTCTGTGGGTTTTGTCATGTCCTTAAAGATGTTTCTCAGAATTATAACAGCTCCGAATAGCAGCATTATGAAATGTCCTAGTGAGGGTTTGTTAAGTCATTGTGCAATGTGACCAAATCTGCAGTGATGTGTCTGTGTGTGCGCACATGTTGTGTGTGTAAACATGTGTGTGTGTTTTCTTCAAGGCTTTAGTCCAGTGTTGCTTAAAACTCCCTTAAAACCCCAGCTGGCCCTTTTCTCCTCTGCCTGTTGCACAAAGCTGGTTTCCCAGTGTCACAGATACCCACTACTCCCTAGCTGTTTCCTTTGGTTGGTCCATCAGAGACCCATCGGCTCCTTGCTGACCCTCCCCACCTAAGAAGACTTCCTGTTATGTTTGATGACTAAGAATGAATAGTAAGAAGCTGGCCTTCCCTTCCTCCTGAAAGCAGAAGTGATTCTTATCCAAATGTCTCACTTCGTTATGGGTCAGACTGTAGGGTCTTAACTTATTTTTTGTATAGATGAGGTAATGCCAGACAGTGATTATAGAATGGTTATTTAACTCATATGTTCATTTCTTTACATATTAGTCTTGATTAAGTGGAAAGTCTGGGGAATTGGATATCCTGGCTGCCTAAAGTATCTGGTTAACCAGACACCTTCTTTTTGTATTAACCTTTGTTGATTGTTCTAAAATTATTCTAAATGGCCTTTAGAAAATTGATTTTTAGTCCTGCAGCATCTGTGTTATTATTCTAGAATTAAGAATTCATGCATTTAATAATACAAAATGTTGGGGGTGCCTGGGTGGCTCAGTCTGTTAAGCATCAGACTCTTGACTTCAGCTCAGGTCATGATCTCACAGTTCATGAGTTTGAGTCCCATGTCAGGCTCCTTGCTGACAGGGTGGAGTCTGCTTGGGATTCTAGCTCTCTCTCTCTCTCTCTGCCCCTCCCCCATTCTCTCTCTCTTTCTCTCAAAGTAAATAAACTTAAAAAGATAATAATACCCAATGTGGTCAGAATGTGGAGAAACAGGTTCACAACTTCCCCTAGATGTGGCTATATTATGTATCAACCACTAAACTTTCCTTGAAAGTTGATTTTTTAAAAAACAAATCTTGGACCTAAGCTAATTCTGCTTTAGAGTATCTTGTCCAGCTAAAATAATGCTCCAAAATTGCTTGATAATGGTGGGTTGCAATGATTTTTGGAAATATTAAATATCCTGATCATGGAAAACAGGCAGTATTCAATAACTTTCTCCTCTGGGTGACAATTTAACGTTCTGGCTGCACACTCTGCAGATAAACATTACCTTAGAAAAAGCATTTTTTTCTTCACACTGAAATTGTCATAAGTCGTGTGCTCATACGAATTTAAAAATTGGATTACTGTTTTAGTCTGTAGCCCAGGAAAATCTGCTGGCCCACATGCTTGTCACGTGACTGTTGAAAGGGAAATTCCTGTCTAGGAGTAATTCCAGGAAGGTCCAACAGATGGCAGAAAACGGTTTCTATGGTCCTGCTCTACTTCCACGAAGGACACGCAGTTTGTCAAGCACTTTTATCTTCCTGATCACTTAGAAGTTACTTTCTCTTCTTCTGAGAAGGAAACACGTTGGTAAGTAAAAAGGCTTTTATGGCTTTTTCAAATTGTGGAATAATTACTTCATATATGCAGGAAAATATCAACAATTACATAGGAAACAGTTACTAAAAAATGTTTCTTTGAAATATTTACAAGATGATTTTAGGTGTCTTTTTAAACATGTTGTGAACGTCCTTGGAATTCACAAGGCGGATAAAAAGTAGGGGGTCTTTTTATGACTGTCTTGAAAAGGTATAAAAATCACTAGCACTGCAGCCATAGTTCAGGGAAAAACAGGATGTTGGTTCTGTTTTCGTCTACATTTCTCATCACCTCTCTCCAGTTGCTCTCTTTCAGCGACATGCGCAGCAGTTTCTGCCGCTCCACAACTTATGTATTTTTATAGTAGGCACGGGCATTTGATCTTCCCCGCACACGGCACTGTATGTGTTCCTTGGTCTCTGTCACTAATGTAGGAGTATTTTGAAAGCAGTGCTGTTCACAGTTCTATCCCTGGCTCCTGCCGCCTGGCACAGTGCTGGCACGTAGTGCCCTCTGAATAAACATTTATTAAATGGAGGAAGTGGCAGGGACGGGTCTAGCCCTGATTTCTTCCAGGTCTCTTATCTAAACGTTGACAAATAAAGCAGTGTCTTTCTTGCGTATTTGCTAACTTGACTACGGACTCACACTTAACCTCACTTAGTATTTTTTCATCTTGTCTTTTTCATAGACTGAATTTTCATGGATCCTATCCACCACAGTTTCTTCCCCCTTGAAACAGGGCTTCTTCCATCTGTCTTTTTTCTCCCTCTTTTTATTTGATGCATTAAAGAAAAAAAAAAACGTTTACCTTTTATCTCTCTTTACTTCCTTTTAAAACAAATGATGAACTCTCTGAACTTCTGCTCCCTTTTTTCCCCTCTCCTTTATTTTTCTTAAATAGAAAAGCTCCTGACTGGCTTGTTAAGTGTATACACGAGGAATCACTTGAGGATATAAATGCCCTTGGAGGAATATTTGTGTTTGGGGGGCAGGATGCTCACAGGGTAGCTGGTCAGCTTTCCGACCAGGTGGCTAAGTTTCAGTCCCCTGAACAGACACCGTGGAGGGACCTCTGGGTGGGTTCCCATCCACAGCGTCAACTATCTAGCATCGTGTGGAAGACGTTTTCTGTATATGTCGATATCCCAAATAATACAGCATGCTTCTTTAAATATAAAATATTTTTACATTAGCTATATTTTGAGCTAAATCTTTTGAGTTAAAAACAGTTCAAAATTAAAAATTTTTCAAATATACACAAAAGTATAAGAAAGAAAATTAAATGTATCTATGATTCAGAGATGCAGAGATAATGACTGTTAACATCTGATATATTTCTTCCCATTCTTTTTCCCTAGGCTTTGTGTATTTTGTCAGATTTTATCACATTTTACAAAATTAGATCCTCCTACATGTACAATTTTATATTCTCTTATTCACTTAACATTATATTTATTTATAATTTATATTTAAAATAAATAGAAATAGAAATTATATTTATATAACATATTGCTTCAAAAGTGCAATATTTGAGGCTGCATGCTATCCCATGTTATAGGTTTAATAATTGATGAAACTATTTTCTACAGTAGACATTATCATTTTTTTCAATTTCTCATCACGCCAAGAGCATTTTCATAGCAATGTTTTTAGGTGTATTTCCGATAATTCCTTTAGAAGAAAATTCTGAAAAGTGGGATTGCTAAATTAAGGGTAGGCATGTTTTTAAGGAACTTATATATGTGACCAAATTGTCCTTCAGAAAGGTTGTACTAATTTTTCATTTCTGCCAGTAGTAAACAAGAGTTCTTATTTTAGTCCCACTTGCCAACGCTGCCTGTTATATTTTTGAATATTTCAAATTTGGCAGGTAACAATAATACCTCTTTTTTTAATCTTTAAGAAATAAAAAATCCCATTTGATTCACTTTATCTTTTTACGGTTAGAAATCTTAAATTATAGACATCCTAACATTCCATCTGTAAGTGCTTCATTTTATATCTCTAAAAGAAGGACATTTTCCTACATGACCAAAGAACATTATAAAAAATTAACATTTATTATTTTTTAATAGAATCTAATACTGGGTTCATCTTAAAATCCTTTCTCCCCTTGTTACTCAAGTGCCTTCTTTGCTGGGTCTGTCTAAACTGATCATGATTCATCTAGATGTTATGTCCTATTTTGTTTTAATGTGCATTTTGAAAAATTGAAGTATAGTTGATATACAATGTTACATTAGTTTTAGGCATACAACATAGTGATTCAACAAGTCTAAATGTTATGCTATACTCACTATAAGTGTAGTTACCATCTGTCACCATAAAACCCTATTATAGTAACATTGACTATATTTCCTAAGCTGTACCTGTTATCACCTTGACTTATTCATTCTGTAACTGGAAGACAATACCTCCCACTCCACTTCACCCATTTGCCCATCTCCCCACCCTCTCCCCTCCGGCAGCCACCAGTTTGTTCTCTGTATTTATGGGTCTGTTTTCTACTTTTTGTTTGTTTATTCATTTGTTTTGTTTTTTAGAGTCCACATATAAGTGAAATCATATGATATGTGTCTTTCTCTGTCTGACTTACTTCACTTAGCATTATAGATCCATTCATGTTGTTGCAAATGTCAAGTAATAATTATGGTTGAGTCACAATTCCATTGTATAAATATACCACATCTTCTTTATCCATTCATCTATGGTTGGACATGTGAGTTGCTTTCATATCTTGGCTTTTATAAATAATGTTGCAATAAACATAGAGTGCATTTTTATTTTTTTGTGAGATTGGGCATAATTCATATTATTAACTATTGATTTTGAATTTTTTGGTAAATGTTCTGAGCAAATAATGTGTTCTTCTTAATTTTGATTGTTGAAAATTAAAAAAATACAGGTAACAGCTAAAAGGAAAATAAAATTCCCTTATAATCCTACCATGTAGAGATGATTACTATTAATATCTTGATATGTATCTTAATTTTTCCACATATATCTACACGTATTTATTGCTACCTGTTTAAAAAAATAAACTTTATGTCACTTACATAAAGATAGTAGCAATTTCCCATGGAATTAGATTTTCATTATTTTTAAAGGCCATGTAGTCATATTTAGTTAAATGGAGATAGTAATGATTTATTTGACAACCCACTATTTTTAGACAGATTTCTTTTTCAAAAAATAATTTATTTTGTACTGACTGCTTTATCATACTCTTTTACTGGTTCTAACAGTTTTTCCATTACTTCTCTTGGATTTTACACACTAACAATCATATAATCTAAAAAGAGTGATATTTTTATTTTCTGCATTCCTGTATTTCTGTCTCTCATTTCCCTTTCACCTTAATTGCAATGGCTAGAACTTCTAGAACAGTGTTAAATAACAGTGGGCATCTTTGACATTGAATGTAACAGAAATGCCTTTAAGTTAGATACTTAATATATTTTTCATCAGGTTTTCAAAGTATCTCTTCTTTCTTTTTTTAATGTTATTTTTGAAAGAGAGAGAGAGACAGAGAGAGAGAGAGAGAGACAGAGACAGAGTGTGAGTGGGGGTGGGGCAGAGAGCAAGGGAGACACAGAATCCCAAGCAGGTTCCAGGCTCTTAGCTGTCAGCACAGAGCCCTATGTGGGCTCAAATTCACAAACCCCAAGATCATGACATGAGCCAAAGCTGGATGCTCAACTGACTGAGGCACTCAGGTGCCCCCATTTTTTTCTTTTAAAAATTTTTAAATGTTTATTTTTTAGAGACAGAGACCTAGCGTGAGCAGGGAAGGGACAGAGAGAGAGGGAGATACAGAATCGAAAACAGGCTCCAGGTTCTGAGCTGTCAGCACAGCCTGAGGCAGAGTTTGAACTCACAAACCCCAAGATCATGATCGGAGCTGAAGTCAGATGCTTAACCCACTGAGCCACCCAGGTGCCCCTCAACGTATCTTTTCAATATCTACTTTAATTAAAGTTGTATATTTGGTCAAAGATGAATGCTAAATTTAACAAGTAAATTTTTAACATCCATGGAGATGCTCATCTGTTCTTTTCCTTTTATCTATTGATGTGTTATTGTCATAGATTTGCTAATAATAAGCCATTCTTAAAATATTAGAAACATATTAATTAATCATTATGTGCTATTCCTTCAGTACAGTGCTAGATGGATTAGGGTTTCTTCATTCTAAGCTTCTCCCCACCCTCAAATGATTGGAGTTTGTCTCTTTTGTTGTATTTTCTTTTTTTTTTTTATTAAAATTTTTTTTTAACGTTTATTTATTTTTGAGACAGAGCATGAGCGGGGGAGGGTCAGAGAGAGAGGGAGACACAGAATCCGAAACAGGCTCCAGGCTCTGAGCGGTCAGCACAGAGCCCAACGTGGGGCTTGAACTCACGTCCTGCGAGATCATGACCTGAGCCAAAGTCAGACGCTTAACCAACTGAGCCACCCAGGCGCCCCTCTTTTGTTGTATTTTCTAATAATTACTCTTAATTTTATAATATACATACTTAAACTTGTATTTTTCTTGAATTAGCACTTTTAATTAACTTGTCTCTATCTATAGATTCTCGTCAATCAGGCAAGGATCACAACATACTTGCAGTTCACTCTTTCCCTCTCCCCCACTGTCTACTAATTCCCTTGTAATTATTGGCAATTTTAGTTCCAGATCATTATTAAAATTTTTGTCATCAATACTGATTGGAATTTAGCAATAAACTTTCCTACTTTCTTTGCAAAATATTCATGCTAGCATCCCTGTTATGGCTTTTTGGGGGCTGGGGTGATAAAGTTATCAGCTTATTTTTCAGAGGATAGTCTATCCTCTGGTAATTCAGATGGTGGATCTGTCTTGCATGTCTTTTAGTATTTCTTTCATATATTCCATCTCTTATGCTTCTTGTACTATGTTTTGGGGAAATTCCTCTTCTTGGTCTTCTCACGAATTCTCACATCAGCATTGCTACTCTACAATTCAACTCATTTAATGAGTTTTCTATTTCAATGATTAAGTTTTTAATTTCTATGATTCCTACTCCATTCTTTTTTAGAATTCTTCTCTCTCTCTTAGGATATCATTATCAATCAGTCCTCAGTATCTGAGGATAACATTGATAGTTTCCTTGGGTGTTAACTTCTCTTGTATCTTGAGTCTGGTTACTTTCTATTATGGTGTTTGTTTTGTAAGTGCCATGCTTTTTGATTGTGCAACCCCAAATGTGGTTGAGGCTCCATATCAAACTGCTTCTTGATCTGTTTTCACAGCCTATTTATCAGGAGGGTGGACCAATGTAGTCTGTATTAATTTTATGTTGCTGCTATAGCAAATTACTGCAAACTTAGTGGCTTAAAAAACACATTTATTATCTTACAGCTCTGTAAGTTAGTACTCCAACATAAGTCTTTTTGGGCGTATATAAAGGTGTTGACAAGATTACATTTCTTCCGGAGGCTCTAGAGGAAAATGCATTTACTTGCCTTTTTGAGCTTCTGAATGCTACCTGCATTTCTTGGGTCATGGCCCCTTCCTCATGGCAGCTCAAGTCCTTCTTACATCACATCACTCTGACCTCTTCTTCTGCCTCCCTCTTTAGTTTTTAAGGACCCTTGTGATTACATTGGTTCCACTTGAATAATCCAGGATAACCCTCTTATTTTAAGGTCAGCAGATTAATGAATTTAATTCCATTTTCAGCTCCAATTCCCTTTTTCCATGTAATAGAATATTCACAAGTTCTGGGATGAAGAGTTGGACATCCTTTGGAAGTTAGTACTCTATCATAGTCCAATCTGCTTGTGGATCTCAGAGACTTTTCTTGGTTTCAGTTTCCCTAAAGACTTTTCTTTCTTTTCTTCCTGTGTGTGCGTATTTTTCCACAATCATTCTGGGGATTTAGAGCAAGAGGAGAAGATTAAAGTATGTGCATATCACCCTGTTGACTCTCATACTTTCTAATGTTTGCAATTGAAAACGCAATGTTTTTGATGCAGAAAATGTTTAGGACATTTAAAAAAAATGGTTTAAAAAGTTTATTGTGGGGTGCCTGGGTGGCTCAGTCAGTTAAGTGTCTGACTTTTGGTTTTGGCTCAGGTCATGATCTCATCGTTTGTGAGTTCTAGCCCCACATTGGGCTTTGTGCTGACAGTGTGTGGAGCATACTTGAGATTCTCTCTCTCCCTCTCTCTCTGCCCCTCCCCCACTCACTCTCACTGCTTCTCTCTCAAAAATAAATAAATAAACTTTTTAAAAAATTTTATTTTTTACCCAAAAATATGACTTTGACAATTTCTGCTTTGGGGTATTTATTAAAAAATTTGACTTAAGAATCAATATTAGTAAAATGCTCCATGAAATCTGGGGACTTAGATATATAATATACTTTTTTTTTATAGAGTCTAAGTCTCTATTAAATCCTTTATTATTTCATCCAAATCCTCCTATGATTGTCTTATGCTGTTTGATCTAATTGTAACCCAAAGAAATGCACTAAATGTTTTCACTATCAATATCTCCTTGTGTTTTTAGCATTTTTACTTTGTAAATTTTGATGCAGTTATTCACTGTGTAAGTGTTCTTATCTGTTATATTTTCATGGTGGGCTATTTATTTTTACCAGCCTGAAGTAGTAGCCTCTTTTACTCTCATTGCCCAATTCTCTGATACTTTGACCTAATGGAGTATTATATATACAAACTGTAATTTCTGATGATACGGCTCCCTAGTGTTCTTATCTTTAACCCCTTTACAAGTATCATATGGCTTGCACATCTCAGAATGTAATATGTACCCTCAAGTCCCTCCCTACTTCTTTTCCCCCCAGTTTTATTGAGATAATTAACATACAACACTATAAATTTAAGATCTGCAACATAATTGTGTATATATGACCACTGCAAAATGGTCACCACAGTAACGTTAGTTAACACATCCATCACCTCACATAATGATCTTTTATTTTTGGTTGTAAGAATCTACTCCATTAGCAACTCTCAAGTATATAATACACTGCTGTTAACTATAATCACCAGGCTGCACATTAGATCCCCAGAACTCATTCATCCTTATATCTGGAAGTTTTTAACCTTTGACCAACATCTCCTCATTTCCCCTGTCCCCCAGACCTTAGCAACCCCTTCCCTTTCTACTATCTGTTAGGCTTTTTTAGATTCTACATATGAGTGAGATCATACAGTGTTTATTTTCTCTGTCTGACTTTATTTCCCTTGGCCTAATGCCCTTAAGGTCCACCCATGTTGTCAAAAATGGCAGAATATCTTTCTTTTAATGACTAAATAATATTCCATTATATCTATTTCTATCTTTCTCTAAATATCTCACATTTTCTTTACCTATTTATCTGTCAGTGGATGCCTATGTTGTTTGCGTGCCTTGGCTATTGTGAACGATGCTGCAATGAGTATGGGGATGCATGGTTTTCAAGACAGTGATTTCATTGCTTTCAGATATATGCCCAGAAATGGGATTGCTGGATCAGATGGCAATTCTATTTTTAATGTTTTGAGGAAAAAATTAAACATTAAAATGGAAACTCCTTACTGTTTTCCACAATAGCTATACCAATTTACATTCCCACCACGGTGCACAAGGGTTCCCCTTTCTCAACATCTTTGTCAATACAGGTTACCTTTTGTCTTTTTGATAATGTCCATTCAAACAAGTGTGAGGTGATAGTTCATTGTGGTTTTGATTTTCATTTTCCTGCTGATAGTGACAATGAGCATCTTCTGATATACCAGTTGGCTATTTGTATGTCTTCTTTAGAAAAATTTCTAGGGGCGCCTGGGTGGTGCAGTCGGTTAAGCGTCCGACTTCAGCCAGGTCACGATCTCGCGGTCCGTGAGTTCGAGCCCCGCGTCAGGTTCTGGGCTGATGGCTCGGAGCCTGGAGCCTGTTTCCGATTCTGTGTCTCCCTCTCTCTCTGCCCCTCCCCCGTTCATGCTCTGTCTCTCTCTGTCCCAAAAATAAATAAAAAACGTTGAAAAAAAAATTAAAAAAAAAAATTTCTATTCAGGTCTTCTGTCCATTTTTTAATAAAATTATTTAAAAATTTTTATTATTACTATTACTATTATTATTATTATTAGCTATTGAGCTGTATGAGTGACTTATATATTTTGGATATTAATCCCTTTTCATATATTTGTTTTTTTTTGTTTTTGTTTCCTATAAAACATAGGCAGATGGTGTCAGATCCAAAAAATTATTGCCAAGACCAATGTAAGGAAGATTTCCCTCCATGTTTTCTTTTAGCAGTTTTATGATTTCAGGTCTTATAGTTAAGTTTTTAATCCATTTGGAGTACTTTTTTTTGTAAGGGGGGTAAGATAGGAGTCCACTTCTTTAATATGTGCATATATCCAGTTTTCCCAGCACTATTCACTGAAGAGACTATACTTTCCTTATCAAGTATTTTTAACTCTCTTGCCAAATATTAGTTGACTGTGTATGCATGGGTTTATTTCTAGACTCTTGATTCTGTTCCATACTATTTGTCTGTTTTTATGCTAATAACATACAATACCATACTGTTTTGATTAGTACAGCTTTGTAGTATAGTTTGAAATCAGGAAGTGTAATGCCTCTAGCTTTATTCTGTCTTAGGGCTGCTCTGGATGGTTGGAGTCTTTTGTAATTTCATATGAATTTTAGAATTCTTTTTTCTGATTTTGTTAAAAATGCCATTGGAAATTTAAGAGATTGCACTGAGTCTGTAGATGACTTTGGGTAATGTGGACATTTTAACAATTTAACAATTTGAAGAATTTACCAATTCTGATCCATGAATATGGGTATCTTTTTATTTATTTGTGTCTTCTTCAACTTCTTTCATCAAAGTCTTATAATTTTCAGTATACGGGTCTTTCACCTCCTTGGTTAAAATTATTCCTAGGTATTTTATTCTTTTTGATGCATTTGTAAATGGGATTGTTTTATTTCTTTCTTTTTCAAATAGTTTGTTCATGAATAGATATGCAACCGTTTGTAAGTTGGTTTTGTATCCTGCAACTTTACTGAATTTAATAGTTCTTGGAGTTTTTTTTTTTTTATGAAGTCTTTCAGACTCTCTACATGAAAGATCATACATCTGCAAACAGAGATATGTGAACAGAAAGAGGAATAAAATTCTTTCCCACCCTTTGTCAGGAAGTCTATTTTCCTGAGACAAAGGTAGAGTATACCATGTTTTCCTTAATATATTCCTGATACCTCTCATGAGTGTAGATGCTTTTGGATCCCTCCATTAATTTTCTACCCTTCTTTGTTTTTGGTGGCAAGGTGAGTTTTAAAAGTTTCTGTGTTTTCATGGCTGTTTTGCTGGCAATTGGGAGAGGTTCTACAAGAGAAGAAGTGAGGGACTTTTAACCATATGCCATTTTGTAATGAAATTCTCCAACCCAGAAGAGTTTTACTTTTTTCAAAGACTGGTTAATTGAAACACTACTTATCTCAACTATTTTACTATTTCCAATATACCCTTAGATGATGAACAGTGGGTCCTTTTGTTAATAAAACTGAGCAACAAGTAGTCAAAAATCTGCTTTCAATTATTCCTGCTACACGAGGTCCTACTTAAGAAATGTTGTTGTCTGCTCTTGTCTCCTGGGAGCTTCTAGATGTTTACTTGTGCAGATCACCTCCTGAATGGGGTAGAGTGAACCTCACATTCCAACCGTTTGTACCAGTTCCAAGTATGGGGTCTGTGGGTTCATGCACCAGCCTCCACCTGTCAGACAGTAATCTTTCCTCATTCACTTAGCATCAGTGTCATGAATATCATTGTCTGTAATTTGTCATAGTACAGTGAAACTTTCTGGGCTCTGGAAAAGCTGTTATCTCTTATATACAGCAGCTCCAAATTTACATGCTTTCTGACTTCTTCATTGTACTTTTTAATATCTCTCTAGCTTTTCCTGTTTTTTTCAGTGTGTCAGCTGTAGGAACTTGATGTATTCAGATTATCATGTCTCTCTCAATTTGTTGCTTTCAGTCTGATATGAGTTGGAAAAAACACATATCCATTTTTATGGGAATTGTGTCAATGAATGAGATCCTATGACTAAAAAAAAAAATTCCTGTGTCCACAAAGAGTAGAGTATATGTTATCTTGTCTACCTTTTCCCGGTTTGTAAGAATACTTCTAACGTCTACCTGTAGGTGGTTCCCAGGCAGGTGTGGTTGTGGGCGCTCCAGTGTATGTGCAGGATGCTGCCCAGGGGCCATCCCAGCTGCCATTGCTGCTTTTAGGATACTGCAGTTAGAGTTAGGCAGCTGTGGAGCCCCATCTGTCCTGCTAGCTTGTGTTCCCTGCAGGAGCTCATAAATTATTTTCCACGCAGATCAGAGCTGGAATGGTATAGACTCATGAGTGTATTTCTTAGTTTCTGAGACTAGCTTCTTGCTTGCCCTTTTGCACAATTATATCCCCACCCCTTTGTCTCAGTCACAAGCATGGGATCTGTGGGCTGGTGTGCCTGCTTCCACCCCTTCACCAGTCATGAATGCCCAGTTTGGACTATATTAATCATATCTTTTCAAATGGCTCCATAAACAGTGGTATCACCTGTGTCAGCCCAGCCACAACTGGTTTTGGTGAGGTGCAAGTCATGGAGGTGGAGGGAGTAGGTGTTTCTTCCTTGTGACACAAACTTGGTCTTATTCCAATCTTCACCCTCACAAAAGGACTTATCCTGTCATGTGCCACAGAGATTTAGCCATCAAGCCACAGGTAGATTGGCTTTCCAACCTGTCACCCACCTTCCTCTCTGTTCCTTTTATCTCATGTTGCCCTGGCCAAACTGGGTTGAGGATCTGAAAGTCTGGCCAGTGGTGGGCATGGCTTCACAATGACCACGATGAGTTTTTCTCAGGCTCACCTAGTCATTCAGACTCACAGCCCCAATAGGCTACACTTGGTCCATTTTTCTCAGAAAGATATAGGAGAGGAAATACAACACAGGCTTCCTACTTTTGTACTTCTAGTTCATACACGGTCCTTTTAACATGGATGCTGTTTACCATTCAAGAGTCATTTTACCCAAAAGTAATGTTTTTGGTAACACAGTGGACATTTTACATGTGTCATATTTTCAGAAAAGAGCTAGAAAGTTAATCCTATGTAAGATTAGTCACTAGAGAAAGAGATAAATGGGTTTGTTAACCTTTCGCCCATGAGAAGTCATGGGTTGTAGCAGATGGCAGAGTTATGGCCAAATTGAATACTGGTGTAGACTCTTGAGAATGTCTTGTAGTTTCTGGCAATAGCTCTTTGATTGCCCTTTTGTACAATTTTAGATTCTCAAAAGGAGTGATATAATATTTTGGAGGGATAAAAGGACTGCCCTTTAAAAGAGAATAAAGTATTCTCTGAGTCCAAAGAAAAGAGACCATAGTCACATAGTTAACTTCTAAGACAGTTGATTTAAGCCTTTGTCTAGTAAGTCAATGCCCATGTTTCTTCAGAAACCATTTATATTAACTTCTTCTCCTTTTTTATCCAATTTTTAAAGTCCTTTGTGATTTTATTTTTGTGTTCGGTGTAAGAAGTGGTCCAGTTTTCCCAACACCATTTGCTGAATAGACTGTCTTCTCCTCATTGTATATTCCTGCCTCCTTTATTGTAAATGAATGGGCCATGTAAATGTGGGTTTATTTCTGGGCTCTCTATTCTGCTCTATTGATCTATGTGTCTATTTTTGTGCCCGTATCGTTTTGGGTTTTTTTGTTTTCTTTCTTTCTTTCTTTCTTTCTTTCTTTCTTTCTTTCTTTCTTTCTTTCTTTCTTTCTTCTACTAAAGCTTTGCAGTGTATTTTGAAATCTAACACTGTGATACCTCTGCTTTGTTCTTCTTTCTCAAGATTTCTTTGGCTATTCAGGGTCTTTTGTTGTTCCATACAAATTTTCATATTATTTGTTCTAGTTCTATGAAAAATGATGTTGGCATATTGCACTAAATCTGTAGATTGCCTTGGGTAGTATGGACATTTTAACAGTATTGATTCTTCCAATCCATAAGCATTGAATATCTTTTAATTTTTTTGTGTCATCTTCACTTTCTTTCATCAATGTTTTATAGTTTTTAGAGTGCAGACCTTTCACCTTCTTGATTAAGGTTATTCCTAGGTATTTTATTATTTTTGGTACAATTATAAATGGTATTGTTATTCTTAATTTCCAATTGTACAGCATAGAAGAAATGGATAAAATCCATTTGTAATAACCTACTGAAACAGAATCAGGAAGAAGAAAATGTGAATAGACTGCTAGCAATAAAATTGGATCAGTAATCAAAAAACTCCCAACAAACAAAAGTTCAGGACCAGATGGCTTCACAGATGAATTCTAGCAAACTTTAAAGAAGAGTTAATATCTAGTCTTCTCAAACTATTCCAAAAATAGAAGAGGAAGAAAAGTTTCAAAATTCATTCTATGAGACCAATGTTACCCTGTTATCAAAACCAGATAAAGACACTAAAAAAAGAGAGAACTACAACCCAGTATCTCTGATGAACACAGATGCAAAAGTCCTCAACAGAATATTAGCAAACTGAATCCAATAATACACTGAAAAAAAATCATTGACCACTATCAAATGGGATTTATTCCAGGGATTAAGTGTGGTTCAGTATTTGCAAATCAATCAGTGTGATACATCACATCAATGAGAGAAAGGATAAAACCATAGGATCATCTTAATAGACGCAGAAAAAGCATTTGACAAAGTATAACATCAATTCATGATGAAAACTGTCATCACAGTGGGTTTACAGAGAAAATACCTCAGCCTAATAAAGACCTTATATAAAAAACCCACAGCTAACATCATACTCAATGGTGAAAAACTGAGACCTTTTCCTCTAAGATCAGGAACAAGTCAAGGATGTCCACTCTCACCACTTTTATTCAACATGGTACTGGAAGTCCTAGCCACAGCAATCAGACAAGAAAAGGAAATAAAAGGAATCCAAATTGGCAAGGAAGAAGTACAATTTTCACTATTTGTCATGACATGGTACTATATATAGAAAACCCTAAAGAGTCCAACCAAAAATTACTAGAATTGATAAATGAATTCAGTAAAGTCACAGGATACAAAATTAATATACAGAAATTTTGATGCATTTCTATATACTTCTCTGTTTAAATTAATGGACTCTATTTTTTTAGAGCAGTTTTAGTTTTACAGAAAAATTGAGTAAATAGTTCAGAAAGTTCTCATGTACCCCTTCTCGGGTACTAGACAGTTTTTCCTATTACAACATTTTGCATTAGTGTGGTATATTATATAATAGATATATTAGTATTAACTAAAGTCCATAATTTACATTTGGATTCAGCCTTTGTGTTATATAGTTATGTGGGCTTTGAAAAATGCATAAGGTCATATATCCACAATTATAATATCATATGGAAGGAACAGTTTTACTGTACTAAAAATCCTCTGTGCCCTGGTTATTCATCCCTTCCTCTCCAAAACCCTAAAAACCACTGATCTTTTTATCTTTAGTTTTGCCTTTTTAAGAATGTCATAGAGTTGGAATTATACAGCATGTAGCCTTTTCAGATTTGTTTCTTTTACTTAGAAATATGCCTTCTGGTTCTTCTATGACTCTTTGTGGTTTGATCACTTATTTCTCTTCAGGACTGAATAACATCCCATTGTTTGGATATACCACAGTTTGTTTACCTTTCAACCCACTGAAGGACATCTTGTTGCTTTCAGTTTTGGGGAGTTATGAATAAAGCTGCTACAAACATCTACATGCAAGCTTTTTTTGTGGACTAGATTTTCAATTCATTTGGGTAAATACCTAGGATTGTAATTGCCAGATAATATGGTAAGAGTGCACTTAAGAAACTGTCAGACTGTCTTCCAAAATGTCTGTACCATTTTGAATTCCCACCAAAAATGAATGAGAATCACTGTTGCTCCATACCCTTACCAATATTTGGTGTTGTTTCAGGATTTTGGCCATTTTAATGGGTGTGTAATGGTATCTCATTGTTTTAATTTGCAATTCTCTGGTGACATCTGACATTGAGTATCTTTTCATATGCTTATTTGCTATTTGATGAGGTCTCTGTTCAGATCTTTTCCCCATTTTTAAATTGTGTTATTTTCTTATCGCTGAATTCAAGAGTTCATTGTATATTTTGGACACAAGTCCTTTATCAGATATGTGTTGTGTAAATATTTTCTCCCAGCCAGTGGCTTGTTTTTTCATTGCCTGAATTGTGTCTTTTGCAAAGTAGAAAAATTTAATTTTAATGAAGTCCAATTTAACAATGTTTTCTTTGATGGATTGTGCTTTTGATGTTGTGTCTAAAAGGTCATCTCCAAACCCAAGGTGACCTAAATTTTCACCTATATTATCCCCTAGAAGTTTTCTAGTTTTATGTTTTACATTTAGGTTTATGATCCATTTATGGCTAATTTTGGTCAAAAGTGTAATACCTGTGTCTAGATCCTCTCTTTTTTTTGTTTGTTTTTTGTTTTTTTGCATATGGATGTCTAGTAGTTCTAGCACCATTTGTTGAAAAGACTATCTTTTCTTTACTGAATTGCCTTTGCTTCTTTGTCAAAGACCAGTTGGCTATATTTGTGTAGGCCTATTTCTGAGTTATTCATTTTGGTCCATTGATCTGTTCATTCTTTCACCAGTATCATACTGTCTTGATTACTGTAGCTTTATAGGAAGTCTTGAAGTTGGGTAACGTCACTTCTCAGTTTCTTTTTTTTTTTTAATGTTTATTTTATATTTGAGAGAGACAGAGCATGAGCCAGGGAAGGACAGAGTGAGAGAGAGAGAGAGGCACAGAATCCAAAGCAGGTTCCAGGCTCTGAGCTGTCAGCACAGAGCCCAACACAGGGCTCGAACTCGAACTGTGAGGTCATGACCTGAGCTGAGGTTGGATGCTTAACCGATTGAGCCATCCAGATGCCCCAGGTAGTGTCAGTTCTCTAACTTTGTTCTTTTCCTTTTTCTCCTATAAATGGGTAATAGTTTATAATTTATTTGCATGCCTCTGTTGTTTAAAGTAGGCATTTTGAATATTATAATGTGGTAACTCAGGTTCTCCTGTCTCCCAGGGTTTGCTGTTGCTGATTGTCATGGGAGTACTGTTGGCTGTTTGTTTAGTGACTGCTCTAAACTATTTTGTAAAGACTATATTCTTTGTTATGTGTGGCCATTGTATTCTGTGCTTGATTCACTTAGTGGCCAGCTAGTGTTTGATAGAGATTTTCTTAAATATCTAGAGATAAAATGAAACAAAACTTTGGATTTTTGTAGATTGGTTCTGTGTGGAAACATTTCCTGGATGTTTATCCAGGCTGTTTACAACTCTGCCCTAGCTTTCACTTTCGGCTTTCACAGAGCCAAAGGTCAACCAAAGGTGAAAGTTTAGGATTTTCTTAGCTCTTTTCTGAACATGCATCCAGCCCTAGACATGGGTGGCTTTCTAGATTTCCTGGTTCACATGGAGATTTCCAAAGACTCTTATCTACCACGTATCTCTTTTGTGAGCTTCTTCCTTCCCTGGCTTTTTGATGTGTGTGCTGTTTGTCTCATTTGCTATTCCTTGTTCCAGTGCCTGTGGCTAGTATATTTGCCTATAAAGATTTTCAGTAAACATTACCCAGGAGGTTTCTCCAGCCCTGAGAAAGTTCTGAAAAGAGTGAAACAAAGCCAAGCCCCTGAGTGCATCCCTCAGAGAATGCCTAGACAGGTTAAAACACAGAAGCACAATTTTTTGATGATAAGGTCTGTATTGCCTCCCCTGGTACCAGCAAGCTGCATAACTGGAGAATATATCATATGCAAACAGAAATGACTCTGATAGTGAATGAAAAGATCATTGGGATTTTGTGTTAGGAAGTGGAGGTCTGAGAGCAATCATCCAATATTTATATGTCTTAATGTATATTGTATTTCTAGAATTTGGACACATATCAAGATGCCCTGAAGAACAGCACAACCCTTTGGGGAATAGCCTTTTAAACATCATGACCAAAGACAAAGAATCTATCACCAGAAGCTTTTGCTTTGTGTACATTTTGACCTTAATAGTTGGAACCATAATCCAGTTCTCTGATGAAAGTGAATTTGCAGTAGACATGTCGAAAATGAAACTTACACATGTTCCAAAAGACCTGTCACCAAAAACCAAAGTCTTAGATATATCTCAAAACTACATATCTAAGCTTCACATCTCTGACATTAGCTATCTCTTACGGCTGGAAGTTTTGACACTTTCCTATAATAGACTCCAGTGCCTCGATTTTAGCATTTTCAAGTTCAACCAGGATTTGGAATATTTGGATTTATCTCACAATCAGTTGCAGAAGACCTCTTGCCACCTTATCAGGAGTCTCAAGCATTTAGACCTCTCATTCAATGACTTTGATGTCCTGCCCATCTGTAAGGAATTTGGCAACTTGACGCAACTGAATTTCTTAGGATTAAGTGGTACAAGGTTACGACAATTAGATCTGCTACCAATTGCTCATTTGCATCTAAGTCACATCCTTCTGGATTTAGAAGGTTATTATGCAAAAGAAAGTGAAACAGAAAGTCTTCAAATTCTGAATACAAAAACACTCCACCTTGTTTTTCACCCAAATCAGTTATTCTCTGTCCAAGTGAACATATCAGTTAACAGTTTAAGGTGCTTACAACTGACTAATATTAAATTGAATAACGACAACTGTCAAATTCTAATTAAATTTTTATCAGAACTCATTAGAGGCCCAACTTTACTGAATTTTACTCTCAAACATGTGGAAACAACTTGGAAATGCCTGGTTAGAGTTTTTCAATTTCTTTGGCCCAAACCTGTAGAATATCTCAATATTTACAATTTAATAATAGTTGAAAGCATTGATGAAGAAGATTTTACTTATTCTAAAACAGCACTGAAAGCATTGAAAATAGAGCATGTTACAAACAGAGTTTTTATTTATTCACAGACGGTGTTATATACATTTTTTTCTGAGATGAACATTATGATGTTAACCCTATCAGATACACCTTTTATACACATGCTTTGTCCTCAGACATCAAGCACATTTAAATTTTTGAACTTTACCCAGAATGTTTTCACAGACAGTGTATTTCAAAACTGTTCCAAACTAGTTAGATTGGAAACCCTTATCTTACAAAAGAATAAATTAAAAGGCCTTTACAATATAGGTCTCATGACTAAGCATATGACATCTTTGAAAATATTGGATGTTAGTTGGAATTCTTTGGAATATGATAGACATGATGGAAATTGCACTTGGGGTGGGAGTATAGCGGTGTTAAATTTGTCTTCAAATATACTTACTGACTCTGTTTTCAGATGTTTACCTCCTAAGGTCAAGGTACTTGATCTTTATGATAACCGAATAAGGAGCATTCCTAAACTAATCATGAAACTAGAAGCTTTGCAAGAACTCAATGTTGCCTCCAATTCCTTAGCCCACCTTCCTGACTGTGGAGCTTTTAGCAGCCTTTCTGTACTGATCATTGACCATAATTCAATTTCCAACCCATCAGCTGATTTCTTCCACAGCTGCCAGAAGATTAGGTCCATAAGAGCAGGAAACAATCCATTCCAATGCACCTGTGAGCTAAGAGAATTTATCCAGAATATAGGCCAAGTATCAAGTGAAGTGGTAGAGGGTTGGCCTGATTCTTATAAGTGTGACAATCCAGAAAGTTATAAGGGAACCCCACTAAAGGACTTTCGTGTGTCTCAGTTATCCTGCAACATAGCTCTGCTGCTTGTCACCATTGGGGTCACTGTGCTGGTGTTGACTGTTACTGTGACTGCCCTCTGTATGTACTTTGATCTGCCCTGGTATCTCAGGATGGTGTGTCAGTGGACCCAGACCCGGCACAGGGCAAGGAACCTACCCTTAGAAGAACTCCAAAGAACCCTTCAGTTCCATGCTTTTATTTCATACAGTGAACACGATTCTGCCTGGGTGAAGAATGAACTGGTACCTTACCTAGAAAAAGAAGACCTAAGGATTTGTCTCCATGAGAGAAACTTTGTTCCTGGCAAGAGCATTGTGGAGAATATCATCAACTGCATTGAGAAAAGTTACAAGTCCATCTTTGTTTTGTCTCCCAACTTTGTTCAGAGTGAGTGGTGTCATTATGAACTCTACTTTGCTCATCACAATCTCTTTCATGAAGGATCTAATAATTTAATCCTGATCTTGCTGGAACCCATTCCACAGAACTGCATTCCCAGCAAGTATCACAAGCTGAAGGCTCTCATGACACAGCGGACTTACTTGGAATGGCCCAAGGAGAAGAGCAAACATGGACTTTTTTGGGCTAATATTAGAGCTGCTTTTAACATGAAGTTGACATTAATTGCTGAAAACAATAATGCAGAAACTTTAAAAAAATCAGGAAATTCAATTTAAGAAACCATCATTAACTTGGATTCTGATGAACATGATGATTTTAAGTTTCTGTCTAGATGATACCTCTATTATATCTACACATTCTGGAAGACTAAATGAAAACTAGGTTTTAACGAAGCTGAGGACCAAGGCTGGAGGCTGAGGTGGTGCTCAAACTTGCCTATTACAGGTAGCTCAGTCTCTTCTGGTTCAACCATTCAGTTTTGAGTGGAAACACACAAGTAAATGGTCATTCAAGGACCTTTCCTCTCCCTTCTCCTTTCCCAAAGAGAGTCTGTGTGAGCAGGAGTTTGTGGGACTTTATGGCAGCAAGGAAAGTCAAACTCAGAAGTGTACCCAATGGCCCTTGGAGTGTCCTATGGAGCCTCATTGAACTCTGGGTGAGCTTTGTCATCCTGTTCAACTTTGGAGCTTGGGAAAAAATTAGACCAGTTATGGAAAATAAAGAATTTTTGTTCACATCTGAGGAAATTATTAAATTTCTGACGCTGTCACACAAATATGCAATTAACCAGTGGGGACTCATGACGTAATAATTTATATATATAAAGGAAAATACAGTTGCCCCTTGAACAACATGGGTTTGAACTACATGGATCTGCTTGTAGTTCTTTTTTTTTTTTTAATGGGCTTTTTACAGTACAGTACTATAATTATATTTTCTCTTCCTTGTGACTTTCTTAATGTTTTCTTTTTTATAGTATATTTTATTGTGAGAATACAGTATTTAATACATGTAACATACAAAATGTTTGTTAATTATTTATGTTATCGGTAAGGCTTCTGGTCAACAGGAGGCCATTTTGAAGTTATTAAGGTAAGTTGAGGTTATTGAGGTAATTAAGTTTTGGGGTTGTTAAAAGTTATACACAGATTTGTGACTACACAGGGGGTCAGCACCCCTAACCCCCATGTTGTTCAAGGGTCAACTGTATAGCCTTTAGTTACAGGCTGTTAAGGACAAAGACATGGATTTATTTGTTTGCAAAGGAAACTCCGAGCCAACTTTATTTGTAACTGGTTATTGAATAGGAGTTTTCTGGTTGTCTTAGTTTTGGCAAATGCCTCAAAGCTGACAAAAGGTAATAAATGCCACCACATTTTAAGTGGAGATACTAGACATAGCCAGGCTGGATGTATTAAAGAATAGCAGAAAGAGCCTTGTAACTACCAACACATATCACCTATCTCCAGAATAGATTCAAAAGGGTGGTTAGATATCATTAAGTAGAGGTTCTAGACCTATGGGGAGATTGCTTTGGATTTCTTCCAAAGGTGAATGAGAGGGTCTCTAAGCATAATATAAAAGTATCCTGGCATCCCACTCTCAGCCTGCAGCTTGTAGAATAACAAGAGTACACAAATTCAGTGCATGATGTGAGAGCTCTTGGAAGGGCCTGATGAGTGTCCCTGGGAGTTTTGTGGCAGGGGTGGGGATTGTGCACATAAAGATTGGTAAATCATGTTTTGAAAATATAGGTGCTTGATAAATTTTGTTGAAATGAATGGATGAGTGCTACCCACCTAGAGAATTCAGTAGGTGAGAGGTTGATGTGGATAGCCCAAAATGGGAATATGAGGAGAGAAGAGAAGCAGTGATTGCAACCTGACTTCCATTTTTTGTCATGGCAAAGTCTGTGAATTTCTTGTAGACCATGTTGACTATGGGAAGGGTAGGTGGGCTTGAGTTGTCATGATGGGACTTCAGCTACCAGGGCAACCTGTTTGCAAAGGGACTATAGTAATAGAAGCCATGGGGTTAGGTGGAAGAGATGTATGGGGGGAATTGCTGCAAGCGATCAGCCAGAGAATATGCCCCCTGCATCAAGGAACTGTGCAATGGGGTATCCACCTGAGACCTCTGAATAACCAACAGATACATCCTGTGAAAGAGACAACAGTTGGACTCTGCCATAATAAGAGCCGACATGATGGCTTGTCTGCCTTACCCAATAGTTAAATGCAGGGATATTTGCTCCTCTTTGTCTAAAATACTCTTCCCTTGAAGTGGTCTGGGCACATCCAGAATATAAAGAAAGCAGAGAAGATGGTGGAAGAAAAAAGAAACTGACCACCCTTATTCCCTGATTCACTGCAAGAAAGACCTGAGATGGAGCCAAGCAAAATTTTAAATTAGGTGTGAGAGTGATATTACTTGGACTGTCCCGGACATTTTAATGCCTGAAATAGAGGTGCAATTATTATAATATGACTTGTCAATAAAATCTATGGCATCTGCCCAAGATTCAGGGTAGATTCTGAATAGATCCTGATAGAGAAAGATTCCACAAAACCTGGTTGTAAGGCAGTGGTTAGAGAAAAAAATAAAGTCCTTTCCTTCTGGAGTTAGCTCATTCAATAACTGAGTTTATTTAATAATAAACCAGTTTCATAATTAATAGTTATAAAGAAATAAGCTTTAAGGGAATTTTATTAGAGTCATCTTTTATTGGCATTAGCCCTCCTCTGCCTTTCAAGAGAGCACTTAATTCTCCTTCACAGGACCTCTCTCAAGTTGTAAATTTTCCTTTGCCTCTGTTGGACTGTTTTCTAAGCCAACAAAACAAAACAAAACAGCAAACAAACTATGTCACACATTTATGAATAGCTCTGAATGGCCACAAGCATAAAATGCCTTTGAAATCCTCATTTTTATCTTAAAACTCCATGCAAATAGAATGTCCCCTTCCTTCATATTTGTGTCATGCCTTTCCATGCTCCAAATCTACTGCCACAAGTTGGGAAGTTTGCCTTAATATATTTTTAGTTATTAACGCCGTGATGAGAATAAAAACTAAGCACGTCAATAAGGTGACAGGTTCAAAGGATGGGACATGGCAAAGATGATTAGGGAGTGCTTCTGGCTTCAGAGGTTTTGGGCAAGCCTTGTTGAGCATAAAGGCCCTCAGCCTGTGGCGGGGATGGCCCTTCAAAGGGAAGGCACAGTGGGCACAAAGTTGGAATTGAAAGGGAGCCGTGAGCAAAGAAAGCATCCAACTGGCAGCCTTACTGGATGTGTTAGGTTTCCACGGCTGCCATAACCAATTACCACAAAGCTTAGAACACCAGAAGTTGATCTCTCACAATTTCGGAAGCCAGAAGTCCAAAATCAAGGTGTCAGCAGGCTTACTTCCTTCTGGAGGCTCTGAGGGAGAAATGTCCCGTGCCTTTCTCCCAGTGTCTGGTGGTTGCTGGCAATCCTGGCCATTGCTTGGCTTGTGGATGTATCACCCGAGTCCCTGCCTCTATCTTCGCATGGCCTTCTCCTGTCTTCTTTTCCGTCTCTTATAGGGACACTCTCATTGGATTTAGAGCCCTTCTTAATCTAGCATGATCTTGTCTTAACTTCTCACTGTATCTGCAAAGACCCTGTTTCAAAACAAGGCCACATTCTGAGGTTCCAAGTGCACAGGAATTTTTTTTGGAAGGGGGCATTATTCAACCCACCACCCTGGGGAAGACACAACTATCTCTGGTGGCTTGGAGACTCAACTGGGTGTGGCAGTAGAATAAATAAATGCTATCTTGGAGAGAGGGAAAAATATGAAAGAAGCAGCTTGGGAAGTCCCGAGGTGCAAACGAGAGGTAGTGGTAAAGAGATTGCAATGGATGGGTGGGGGAGAATGGGAAAGAGATGGTAGGTGACTGGGATATACATGGGCTAGAGTCTGGGTTTTAATGAGAGTGAAAACACAAAAAACAATGCTGAGAAAGGAGGAAGTCAGTTTCTGTCTAGATTTCTTGAGAGTGATTTGATTAGAAAAGAATGAGAATAAATCACAAAGAGACCTGGAGGGATTTCTAAGGCCATAGGGACTTTCTAGAGGTTTTTAGTTATGGTAAGTTTATAAGGAATCTCAACAGAGCCAAGCGTAAATATGAAGTAGTTTTTATTTTTCCCCACTCAGTTAACTGAATTCTAAAGTTCTCCTCTTCTCATCCCTTAGTAATATCTCAAGCAGATTTCATATCTCTCTAGCCCTTCAAGGTATTAAAAGTGCAATCTAGGGGCAACAAGAAGGCTCTGTCGGTTAAGCGTCCCACTTCAGCTCGTGTCATGATCTCACAGTTTATGGGTTCAAGCCCCACGTTGGGCTCTGTGATGACAGTTCAGAGCCTGGAGCCTTCTTTGGATCCTGTGTCTCCCTCTTTCTCTGTTCCTCCCCTGCTCATGTGCTGTCTCTTCTGGACCTGATGTAGAGACCAGGAATGAGGGGTTGGAAGGCAGATGTCCTTTTCTATAATTGTGTTGGTTAAGGTACAGAACAAGGAGACCTCAAACTCAAGGGCTTAAATAAGATAGAAGTTTCTTTCTTTCTTAAATGTAGGACAAATATAGTCAGGAGGTCTAGGATAGGTAGCTGTGTCTACTCCACAAAGTCATTCAAGAGCTCAGACTGGCCAGTTGGCTCTGTTTTCCATAGCTCTTGCCTCCATTCTTTTTACATGGAGTCACCGGGATGAATGAAGTCCTCTTGTGCTTTCTCTGAGTATGTGGACCAAGGGAAGGTGAGTGGAGATGTACCCCTTCTCCCAGGTACATGATCACAGGTCTCTAATTACCTGTTGGCAAGGGTTACTCCAACAGAAACCTCCATGAGAGTAGATACCGGGTCCTCTGTTTAGTTACACTCCTAAACTCCCTGGGAGTTTCCTCAGAGAGGGACAACCCTTGGGTGAGGGGAGGGGTGTCCTGCACATTTGTGTATCAAAGCCAGCATTCACCTGAGGAAACAAATGCTTAGTCTCTCTGTCCAGTCTCCATAAGTGATTCTACTGGCATAGCCCCTTTACCTGGCTTGAAAAGGAGAGAGGATGTTACTTCTCCCCTGAGGAGAAGAGGGTGCAGCCTAAGATCATAAACCCTGGTATCCCAGTGCTGCTGACTTGCTGCCGTCCCCAGCACTCTCAGGTGGCTGGGAAGTATGAGAGTGAGGCAGTGGTGGGGAGGGCCATTGTCTGGTTCAGCTGCTTTTTAGAATGCCCTGATGGAAGTCCTTGGCCTTTGGCAGCTCTCTTAAGAACAAGGGGTATATAACACTTTCTTGTCTTTGGTTTTGGATCCAAATCGTAGGGAAAGTTCCAGTCAATACCCTGTTATGTAATCAGTAGAACCAATAGATGGGAAGGGAAATTGAAATTGTTGGTGGGCTACTGAATTACATAGAAGATGAGCAACTTAAAATTCTATCCTAAATTTGGATTAAATAATCATAAAAAAGACATATCACTCATAGTAGTAGAAGAACAAGCAGAGAATAATAGCATGGATTTATGTCCATTGATTAATAAAGTCTACTTAATGGATATATCCTAAAGAAATAATTGTTCAGACACATCCTAAGGAAATGCATGAAGATGCTGCTTATGGCAGAATTGTTTATAATAGCAAAAATTGAAAACAACTTAAATACTTAACATCAGAAGATTGGTTGAATACATTGTTAATTAAAATATGCATTGTAAATAAAATGGAATGTTATTTAGCCAATACTAAAATTGTAGATGATGAGGAGAACAGAGGCAAAAGAAATGTGGATAAAATTAAATTTCCTCACAACTTGCAGCCCGTTGACAAATATTGAGACAGGCAGAACATGACACTCAAGGAATTCACAACTGCTCTAACTTTAATGCTTTGCTAGAAGCCAAACACCTTAGCTTGACAATAGCCTGATCTCCAGGATCCTGTAAATCTTCTTTAACATATGAAAATCCTTTTGGAAATTTCTTTGTCTTTATCCCCCCCACTTTAAACTATATAATCAATCTTTCCTCACAATCACAGTGTAGCTCTTTCTGTCTACAGGTCCTGTCCCTCTGCTTTGATAAAAACACCTTTTGCAGCAAAAGTGTCTCAAGAATTCTTTCTTGACCATTCACTCCTGGCCCACAATACATCATAGATAGATATTTACTGACATGAAAAGATATTTATAATGTGTTATAAATTAAGAAGAACAGATAACAAAACAGCATACAGTCTAATGCTATCAGTGTGTGTGTGTGTGTGTGTGTGTGTGTGTGTGTACAAATTTTCTGTGTGTGTGTGTGTACAAATTTTCTGTGTGTGTGTGTGTGTGTGTACAAATTTTCTGAACAGCAATTTGGCAGCAGGCATCAAGAGACTAAATCATGTTCATTTACATTAAAAAAGTTTGCATGGTTACTACAAAAATGATATTGGCTTATCTGTATACAGTGAGATTACCATTGATTTATTTTTTTCCTTTTTATTGATTTATATTTTTTGATTCTATTCAGTTAACATATATTCCTTGGGTAATAAAAAAAGTAAAATAACTAAGAAACCTTTCTTGAGAACACATACACATATATTTGCTTGACCTTGTCGTAGAGAAGAACTTTCTAAACCTAAAAGCAATGTAACAGTAGTCTGCTGGAACTTGTCTGTATAGATTGTGAGAGCTTCCTGTTAAACATTCAGGAATTTTGCAATCATGTCAGTTGGCAGCTAGAAATCAACCATAGTGGAAATATTTATACTGCAGGTATTGGCAAATGCTACAAATCAGGCTTTTTGGGGGAGTGGTGGTGGTGGTGAGCAACCTGGTTTACCAGCACACAACTGAATGACAGTGATAGCAAAGAGAAAGTCAGTTTTCTTGTTTATATAAAAATATGTGCATTTATTGGTTCAAAAGATCATGAAATGAAAAGTAAACCATGGGGGAAGGTGTTTGCAAAAAGTCTGACAGACAGTGTCAGTGACATAAAATAGAATGCATAGTTAAATAGTAAAAACATAACCCTGCTAGAGAAATAGGCAAATGACATGAACAGGTAATTCACTAAAAGATACAAATTGCCAATAAACGTGAATAACTATCTGAGACACTTATAATAAAAGAAAATAAAAATGAAACATAGATATCACTCTTCATGTATGAAATTGTCTCCAAAATGCTACCTTTGTGGAGAATGTGGAGAGTGAGTATTCTGACCCCCTTGGGAGCAGGCAGATGGGCACAAACTTAATGGAGAGCACTTGGCAGTTATGTGTCAAGAACATAAACTTGTCCATGCCCTTTAACCTATTAATTCCTTTCAAAAATATATCCTAGACAACAGTAGAAAACTCCAACCAAGATTGTGTACAAAGTGCTTGTTGACATTTTATGAAACTGAAAGAGGGAACCTCCTACCAGGTAAATAGCTAGAGACAAGGATGGCCTTGGCCTACGATTTACTCAGGTAGCAGTTTCAAAAATTTGGCTGGAAAACTTTCAGTAATTAAGGGAGAATTAATGAAAAGGCAGATGTCCAGGTGATGCCATTTTTTATTCCTAGCCAGCTTGATAGGACACAATTTGAGCTCTAGGATCAGGTGGGTAGGAGGAATGGTGGTGTGGGGGAGAGTAGGGAGGGAGGGAAGGAAGCAGAGGCACTCCCCGCCCCCCCCCCCCCCCCCCCCGCCCAAACTAAGGCACTGTGGTCATAGCATTGTTCTTGTCCTTATTGATTAAGAAACCATACTCTATACCCCTTCCTGATAAAAGCACTCAACAAACAAGGACTAGATGGGAACTTTCTCAGCCTGGTGAAAAGCATCAGTGAAACATTCCCAGCTAGCGTCATACTTAATGGTGCAATACTCCACGCTTTGCCCCCTAACATAAGGAACAAGATGAGGAGGTCTGGTCTCATCACCTCTATTCGACATTGTCCTGGAAATGCTAGCCATGACAATAAGGCAAGCACGTGTTATAAAAAAGCATGCATATTGGAAAGAAAGAAGATGACATTTTGCAGATGACACGATCTTGTTTGTAGAAAATATTTAGGAGTCCACTAAAAAACTAATTAAAAAAAAATTTTTTTAACGTTTTATTTATTTTTGAGACAGGGAGAGACAGAGCATGAACAGGGGAGGGTCAGAGAGAGGGAGACACAGATTCTGAAACAGGCTCCAGGCTCTGAGCGGTCAGCACAGAGCCCGACGCGGGGCTTGAACTCACGGACCGCGAGATCATGACCCGAGCCGAAGTCGGCCGCTTAACCGACTGAGCCACCCAGGCGCCCCTAAAAAACTAATTAAAACTAATAAACAAGTGTAGCAAGGTTGCAGAGAAGATATACAAACGGCCAATCTACACATGAAAAGATGCTCAACATCATTAGGCATTGGGGAATTGCAAATTAAAACCATAACGAAATACCACTTCATTCCCACTAAGAAGGCTATAGTAAAAGTCAGACAATCACTAGTGTTAGCAAGGATGTGGAAAAATTGGAAGACTTTCACACTGCTGGTGGTAATGTAGAATGGTGCAGCTGCTTTGGAAACAACCTAGAACTTTTCAAAAGGCTAAACATAGCTACCAAATGATGCAGCAATTCCACACCTAAGTACATACCCAAGAGAAAATGTGTCCATAGAAAAACCTGTACCCAAATGTTCACAGCAGCATTATTCATAAAAGCTGTTAAGTGTAAGCAACTCAATTGTCCATCATCTTGTCAAGTAGATAAATAAAATGTGGTATATCCATACAATGGAAAATTATTTAGCAATAAAACATGAAACACTGATAGCAGCCTAATATGGATAAATCTTGAAAACACCAAGCTAAGTGAAGAGACCGATTACAAAGAAGCCCATATTGTAGATTCCATTTACATGAAATGTCCAGAATGGGCAAATCTATAGGGATTAGTACAATGTGTAGTGGCTTTCTAAAGTTGGAGCACATGCAGGTGTGGCCGGTGACAGCTAAGGCGTATGGTGTTTCTCTTTAGGGTGATGAAATATTCTAAATGGATTGTGGTAACAGTTGCGTAATTCTGTGAATATATTTAAAGCCATCGAATTGTGTACTTTAAGTGGGTAAACTTTTTTATGGTATGTGAGTTCTATCTCAATAAAGCTTTTGTTTAAAAAAGAAGAAAAAAACAACTATAGGTCATATCTTAGAGGCAGGATATTTACAATGCCCTAGATCCAAAGAGAATGCCTGGGTATGGAATCAGGGATGGGCAGAAACTGCTATTGAGAGAAGGTGAGGAGTGGCCTGGAGTGTAAGATATGGGAGCTCTATTTGAAGTTAGTTCTCTGGGCTGCTATTAACTGGGCTTAGGTTTGTGCTTATTTGCATGGCTGTGATGACACTCCATCTAGACCTGGGCTTTCCAATATCTCCCGCCCACTGAGCACCTGAAGTGCAGGTAGTCCAAATAGGATGTGCTGTAGGTATAAAACACACACTGGATTCTGAAGACTTAGAATAAAGCACATATAAAATATCTCATTAATAATGTTTGATATTGATTACCTGTGGAAATAATATTTTGTAGCTATTAAAGTAAAATGTTAAACATTTTACAAAGACGGGTGCCTGGGTGGCTCAATCGGTTAAGCATCAGACTTTGGATCAGGTCACGATCTCATGGTTCAAGCCCCACATCAGGCTCTGTGCTGACAGCTCAGAGCCTGGAGCCTGCTTGGGATTCTGTCTGTCTGTCTCTCTCTCTTTCTGCCTTTCCCCTGCTCATGCTCTGCCTCTCTCTCTCTCTCTCTCTCTCTCTCTCTCTCTCTCTCTCTCTCCAAAAATAAATAAATAAATAAATACATAAATAATAAACATTTAAAAAAATTTTTTACAAAGAAATTATATTCCTGAGAATTAAAGTTTTCTTTAGGACACATGGATCAATGCATGGGTATACATGATTACAAGTGTGTGTTCGTCCAATGGCAATAGGGAGGAAAGAAGGAGGTGGGTGGGCAATCAGAGTGGTGGGAGGAAATCTGAAGGGAATCACAGGACTTCAGAGTGCTCACAGGCTTTGCTTTCTGCCCTGTGGGCTTTCCTCTCCAGACCTGGTTCAAAGTCAAATACGTCTGGGAGCTGAATTCTTACTCAGAAACCACCTTCGTCTCCAGTGAAGGGTCTGAGGGAAGAAATGGTAAGAGTGGAGGAGGGGGAGGTTCATTCTTGCAGTTTCAGAAATATATTTATAGATACATTTCCCCTATTAAACAAAGTGTAGGGGCGTGGTAGGAGGAAACAGAGAGATACACAGAATATTAGAAGAACCCCAAGTTCTGAGTTAAGGGAAGTTGGCCTTGCTCACTGGGGAAAAAGAAGCTGATCACAGCAAAAAATTGTATCCAGTCTATGACTGCCCGTCATACAATACTAGGCTGGGGACAAGTTCTGAGGCAGACAGCTGGCATTTCTTAACCTTATTTGCCCATTTGTGGTGGTTGCTGATGAGGTTTCGGGGTGATGGTGGGGGGTCTGGAGCTGACAACCAAGAACATTCTTGAAGATGTCTTTGGTGCAAAAAAGATGATTTTATTAAAGCATGGGGACAGGACCCATGGGCAGTAAGAGCTGCCCAGGGACCATGAGGAGAGACTGGTTATATGTTAGGGAGTTAGGGGAGGTAAAGTCCAGGGGAAGTTTCCGATGAGATTTTCACATGCTAAAGATCCCAGGATACTGGAGGCCTAGCTATTGTCAAACTAAGGTTGTTTTCCCTCTAGCGAAGCATTAGCATTAAGACAATAGGGAGTCCCTGGAAAAAAAGCCTCAAGTATTTGTCTGGGCTGCAGGTTATAAGGAAATTTAATTTTTTCTGCCATTTCTTTCTGCCTTTGTTTCCCACATCAGTTGTTGCTTTTGTTATGTTAAAAGAATGGCACTATCAGAATGAATTCCTAGAGTGTGCAGACAACTAACTAGAAGATGTATTCGACTTTACTGTTAGATAGTATGTTTCTCACATGGAGTTTTAAAAAATAACTTAAGTTTATTTATTCATTAGAGAGAGAGAGAGAGAGAGAGAGAGAGAGAGAGAGAGAGAGAACTTGACTCGGGGCTCCATCCCCTGGAACCGGGAGATCATAACCTGAGGTGAAATCAAGAGTCAGACGCTTAACTGACCGAGCCGCCCAGGTGCCCCTAAAAAAATCACTTTTTGACTAAGTTTGAAAATATCAATGGCAAAAAATTCAAGCACCAGACTGTCTCGGAAAACAAGTTTGTTAAAAACAAGGGACTAGTTAGCATCCATTCTCTATTAGCACATGAATGATCTTCTCTCTCTAGGAGTTTTAGCAGAGTGCGGATCTTGACCCGTCCCTCTTTAATGGGGGACTGATCAAAACGCAAGAATAGAAGCAAAGCATCTGAGACACAGCCAGGTTTGCTCTTCCTTTCTCAGCCCAGCCGCCACAATATGCATTTTGAATTCAGCCAATAATCATCTGTGGTTTATCAACAGCATGTTTTTCACTTCGCACAGAAACAGCAGTCAGCTGTCTAGAATGAAGGAGCCACAGAAATTCTATTTTAATACAGGCCTATCAATTAACCCACCAGCCCCTATTCTACATATGAATAGGAGAAAATTGGTTTACACTTCCTGTGTAATTTCAGTGGGATTCAGTAGATGGCATAAAAGAGCTTTTCTTCCCACCCCCAACATTTAAATGTAGTTGCTAGTGAAATAAATGTTCCAGGAAGTACTTAAATTTCCTACAGATTGCCAATGCGACCGGCTGGCAGGTTTGTTGGTAAGCAGCAATATATATTTTTTTAATATCCTATAGAAAGAAAATAATGGTTTAACTAGTGATCAGACACAAAAATCTCAAAAGTCTCCGTGATTAAGAGACACTGTGGGTTTGGGGTGTTTTTCTAAGTGGGTTATTTCTGATGCGTACTTACTGTGGTTTGCACTAGCGTTTAATTATCAGCTGCTCATCCTAAGTCAGAGAAAGGGTTTTTTTGGCGTGTCTTTGTTTTTCTTTGGATGACACCTCATCGCATGCATGGCTGGCTCTCAGGAGACGTATGTGAGTTGGAGGATGAATATTCCAGTCGCAAACACCTCAGGGTTTTCTTACAGAGCTTCTCTCTGTTGGTTTCAGATGGCATGGTTCTTCTTCCCGTCCTTCCCCGTTTCTCCCTTTACAATGAGAATGCTGCGGAAAAGGGGGGTGTAGGTAAATTAGTCCTGGAGGTGGTGCTGTCCTATAACCCCTCTGTTTTATGGGCAGGTTTATTTTATTTCTCTGGGCTGTTCCACAAGATCTTCTTTTCTGTTTTCTCAAGCCACCGAAACCATTCTGGGTGCTACTAGTCAGACGGAATTGTAGATCTTGCAAATGTTTCCCAGGCTACACCCTCTTTGATCAAAAGAGTCGAAAGTAACTGCATCTTGGGACTTCTGGGTGGCTCAGTCCGTTAAGCTTTTAACTATTGATTTCAGCTCAGGTCACGATCTCCTAGTTGGTCAGATGGAGCTCTGTGTTGGGCTTCAGGCTGTCAGTGCAGATTCTCTCTCTCTCTCTCTCTCTCAAAATAAGTAAACTTAAAAAAAACAAAAAAAAAAAGGAAGTTCATCTTTACAATAAAAAGGAAAAGTTTGCAAAACCACTTAGGAAACAAAGCCAAAAAGCTCTTGAACTGGTTCTGATCTTTTCAACTTAATAGCTAGTTGGCCTTGTGTAGAGAAGATTTGTAAATACTATTTGTGGTGCCGAACTTAATAGTGCCAGATCGATTGTATGGATTTTATCCATTCAATTTCCCCAAAGTCTCTAAAGATAATTCAAATGTATCGATGCATTGTCTCATATAAAGTGAGGCTAAATCTATCTTTTTTAAAATGTTTATTTTTATGGAATACTTGGGTGGCTCAGTCAGTTAAGCCTCTGACTTCGGCTCAGGTCATGATCTCATGGTTCATGGGTTCAAACCCCATCTTGGACTCTGCTGACAGCTCAGAACCTGAAGCCTGCTTCGGATTCTGTGTCTCACTTTATCTCCGCCCCTTCCTGCTCGTGCTCTGTCTGTGTCTCTCAAAAGTAAATCAACACTAAAAAATGTTTTAATGTTTGTTTTTATTGGTGTATAGAAATGCCGCAGATTTCTGCATATTGATTTTTATACCCTGTGACTTTCCTGAACTTCACGTATCAGTTCTAGCAGTTTTGTGGTGGAGTCTTTGGGTTTTCCACATAGAGTATCATGTCATCTGCGAAGAGTGAAACTTTGACTTCTTTCTTGCTGATTTGAATGCCTTTTATTTCTTTTTGTTTTTTGATTGCTGAGGCTAGGACTCCTAGTACTATGTTAAACCACAGCGGTGAGAGTGAACATCCTTGTTCCTTAGGGGGAAAGCTCTGTTTTTCCCCTTTGAGGATGAGATTAGGGGTGTGTCTTCCATATATGGCTTTTATGATCTTGAGGTATGCTCCTTCTATACCTATTTTCTTGAGGGTTTTCATCAAGAAAAGATGCTGTATTTTGTCAAATGCTTTCTCTGCATCTACCGAGAGGAGGTTCTTGCTTGTCCTTACTTTTATTGATGTGATGTATCACATTGATTGTTTTGCAGATATTGAACCAGTTCTGCATCCCAGGTATAAATCCCACTTGGTCGTGGTGAATAATTTTTTTAATGTATTGTTGGATCTTATTGGCTAGTATCTTGTTGAGAATTTTTGCATCCATGTTCATCAGGGAAATTGGTCTATAGTTCTCCTTTTTAGTGGGGTCTTTGTCTGGTTTTAGAATCAAGGTAATGCTGGCCTTGTAGAATGAGTTTGGAAAATTTTCTTCCATTTCTATTTTTTGGAACAGTTTCAAAAGAGTAGGTGCTAACTCTTCTTTAAATGTTTGGCAGAATTCCCCTGGAAAGCCATCTGGTGCTGAACTGTGGTTTGTTGGGAGAATTTTGATTACTAATTCGATTTCTTTACTGGTTATGGGTCTGTTCAGATTTCTATCTCTTCCTGTTTCAATTTTGGTAGTTTACATGTTTCTAGGAATTTGTACGTTTCTTCCAGATTGCCCATTTTATTGGCATATAATTGTTCCTAATATTCACTTATTATTGTTTGTATTTCTGTTGTGTTGGTTTGTGATCTCTCCTCTTTCAATCTTGATTTTATTTATTTGGGTCCTTTCCTTTTTCTTTTTAATCAAAGTAGCTAGTGGTTTATCAATTTTGTTAATTCTTTCAAAGAACCAGCTTCTGGTTTCACTGATCTATTCTACTGTGTTTTGTTATTGTTGTTTTGATAGTATTTATTTCTGCTCTAATCTTTATTATTTCCTGTCTCCTGCTGGTTTGGGGTTTTATTTGCTGTTCTTTTTCCTGCTCTTTAAGGTGTAAGGTTAAGATGTGTATCTCTGACCGTTCTTCCTTCTTTAGAAGGCCTGGATTGCTACATACTTCCCTCTTCTGACCACCTTTGCTGTGTCCCAGAGGTTTTGGGCTGTGGTGTTATCATTTTCATTGGCTTCCATGTACTTTCTAATTTCCTCTTTAGCTTCTTGGTTAGCCCATTCAGTCTTTAGTAGGATGGTCTTTAGTCTCCAAGTATTTGTTGTCTTTCCACATTTTTTCTTGTGGTTGATTTCGAGTTTCAGAGCATTGTGGTCTGAAAATATGCACAATATTATCTCCGTCTTTTTGTACTTGTTGAGGGCTGATTTGTGTCCCGGTATGTGATCTGATCTGGAGAACATTCCATGAATGTGTATTCTGCTGCTTTAGGATGAAACGTTCTGAATATATCTGATAAGTCCATCCAGTCCAGTGTGTCATTCAAGGCCATTGTTTCCTTGTTGATTTTCTGTTTAGATGATCTGTCCATTGTTGTAAGTGGGGTATTGAAGTCCCCTACTATTATGGCATTGTTATCTATCAGTTTCTTTATGTTTGTGATTAATTGATTTGTATATTTGGGTGCTTTCACGTTTGGAGCATAAATGTTTACAATTGTTAGATCTTCTTAGTGGATAGACTCCTTAATTATGATATAAGGCCTTCTTCATCTCTTGTTACAGTCTTTATTTTAATGTCTGGATTGTCTGATATAAGTGTGGCTACTCCGGCTTTCTTTTGGTGACCATTAGCATGATAGATGGTTCTCCATCCCCTTACTTTCAATCTGAAGGTTTCTTTGGTCTAAAATGGGTCTCTTGTAAACAGCATGTAGATGGATCTTGTTTTCTTATCCATTCTGTTACCCTGTGTCTTTTGATTGGAGCATTCGGTCCATTGACGTTTAGAGTGAGTGCTGAAAGATATGAATTTATTGCCATTATGTACCCTGTAGAGTTGGAGTTTCTAGTGGTGTTCTCTGGTCCTTTCTAGTCTTTGTTGCTTTGGTCTTTTTTTTTTAAATCTTTTCTTCCCTTAGAGAGTCCCCCTTAAAATTTCTTACAGGGCTGGTAAGTGGTAAAGTGGTCACGAACCACTTTAATTTTTGTTTGTCTGGGAAACTTTTTATCTCTCCTTCTATTTTGAATGACAGTCTTGCTGGATAAAGAATTCTTGGCTGTATATTTTACCAATTCTGCACTTTGAATATATCCTGCCACTCCTTTCTGGCTTGCCAAGTTTCTGTGGATAGGTCTGCTGTGAACCTGATCTGTCTTCCCTTGTAGGTTAAGGACTCTTTTTCCCTTTCTGCTTTCATGATTCTTTCTTGGCCTGAGTCTTTTTTGAATTTGGCTATGATATCCCTTGTTGATGGACAGTTTTTGTTGAACCTAATGGGAGTCCTCTGTGCTTTCTGGATTTTAATGTCTGTGTCTTTCCCCAGGTTAGGAAAGGTTTCCACTATGATTTGCTCACATAACCGTTCTACCCCTTTTTCTCTCTCTTCATCTTCTGGGACCCCTCTGATTCTGATGTAGTTCCTTTTTAATGAGTCACTGATTTCTCTAATTCTTAAATTGTGCTCTTTTGCCTTAGTCTCCCTCTTTTTTCTGCTTCATTGTTCTCCATAAGTTTTTCCTCTCTATTGCTGATTCTCTGCTCTGCCTCAACCATCCTTGCTGCTGTGGCATCCATCAAGATGGCAGCCGGGTTATAGCATTTTTTATTTCATTCTGACTAGCTTTTATCTCCGCAGAAAGGGATTCTAATCTGTTTTCAATCCCAGCTGGTATTCTTATTATCGTGATTCTAAATTCTGGTTCAGACATCTTGCTTGTATCTGTGTTGATTAAGTCCCTGGCTGTCCTTTCTTCCTGTTCTTTCTTTTGGGGTGAATCCCTTCATTTTGTAATTTTGAAGGAAGAAAAGGAATTAATAAGGTAAAAAAGATTAAAATTAAAAAATTAAGAACAACACAAAAAAATCAAATAAAGGATGCTAAATCTTAGGTGTGTCCTGATTTGGTTGTTGAAAGGAGCTTGATAGGTTAGAGAAAAAAAAGGGAAAGAAAAGAAAAGAAAAGAAAAGAGGAAAATGCTTGCAAATTTGAAAAAAATGAATACAATTAAATTGAGTAAAATGAAATAATGGAAGTAAAAAATAAAATTTGAAAATTTCACAAAAAAGTAAAAAGATATAGTAGAGAAAAATTAAAGAAAAATATTTTTAATGGAATGGAAACTAAAAATAATTTTTTTCTCTTTTTGTATTCAAGAATAAGAAAAGAAAAAAAAATTGGATAGATGGACCAGCAAAAAGACTGAAGTATGATTGAAATTACATCGATTTCCCCTGGAAGTCGAACTATGAAGCACTTTATAATCTGTAAACTAAGCAGGTGGAGAGACTTGTGTCGTTCTTGAAGAGTGAGGTTGGCCAAGTTGGGCAGAGCTCAGTGTAATGGCTCCATTTTCCGCTAGAAGGCACTGCGTAGCTTACTGGGATGGATTGTTGTGGCACTTGTAGGTGTGTATGCACATGCGCAGGAGGGGTGAAGATGGCATCACCCAGCTGCCCAGTCTCTAGTATCAGAACTCTGTACTTATAGTTTGTCTCTGTACTCTTTCCGACCAGCAGTTGCACACCCTTCCTTTGTCTCCAGCTTTCCCCTCCCTGTTTTTATATTATTCTTGCTTCCTTTCCCTTATGTTCATCTGTTTTGTATCTTAAATTCCACATATAAGTGAAATCGTATATTTGTCTTTCTCTGACTTATTTCACTTGCCATAATACAATCTAGTTCCAGCCATGCTGTTGCAAATGGCAAGACTTCATTATTTTTCATTGCCAGGTAACATTCCATTGAATATATATGCCACACCTTTATCCATTCATCAGCTGATGGACATTTGGCCTCTTTCCATAATTTGGCTATTTTCGATAGTGCTGCTATAAACATGGGGGTGCAGGTGCCCCTTCAAATCAGCATTTTTGTATCCTTTGAATGAATACCTATTAGTGCAATTGTTGGGTCATAGAGTAGTTCTATTTTTTTTTGAGGAACCTCCATACTGTTTTCTAGAGTGGCTGCACCAGTTTGAATTCCCACCAGCAGTGCAAAAGGGTTCATCTTTCTCTGCATCCTCACCAACATCTGTTGTTGCCTGAGTTGTTAATTTTAGCCATTCTGACAGGTGTGAGGTGGTATCTTATTGCGGTTTTGATTTTCATTTCCCTGATAATAAGTGATGTTGAGCATTTTTCATGTGTCTTTTAGCCACCTGGAGGTCTTCTTTGGAAGAAGAGAAGGAAAGAAAATCTTTTGCCCATTTCTTCACTGGATTACTTGGGTTTATTTGGGGGGGGGTGTTGATTTTGATAAGTTTTTTATAGATTTTGGATACTAACCCTTTACCTAATATGTCATTTGCAAATATCTTCTCCCATTCTGTCGGTTCCCTTTTAGTTTTGCTGATTGTTTCCTTCGCTGTGCAGAAGCTTTTTATCTTGATGAGGTCCCAATGGTTCATTTTGCTTTTGTTTCCCATACTTCCAGAGACACATCAAGTAAGAAGTTATGGGACTGAGGTCAAAGAGGTTGTTGCCTGTTTTCTCCTCTAGGATTTGGATGGCTTCCTGTCTTACGTTTAGGTATTTCATCCATTTTGAGTTTATTTTTGTGTATGGTGTAAGAAAGTGGTCCAGTTTTCCCAACACTATTTGCTGAAGAGACTTTTCTTTTCTATTGGATATTTTTTCCTGCTTTGTCAAAGATTAGTTGGTCATAGGTTTGTGGGTCTATTTCTGGATTCTGGAAAACTATTCTGGGTTCTTGATCTATGTGTCTGTTTTTGTGCCAGTACCAGACTGTCTTGATGATTACAGCTTTGAAATACAGCTTGAAGTCTGGAATTGTGATGCCTCCAACTTTGGTTATCTTTTTCAGGATTGATTTGGCTATTTGGGGTCTATTATGGATCCATACAAATTCTAGTATTGTTTGTTTGAGCTCTGTGAAAAATGCTATTGGTATTTTGATAGGTATTGCATTAAATGTGTACACTGTTTTGGGTAGTATAGACATTTTAACAATATTTATTCTTCCAATCCACGAGCGTGGAATGTTTTTCCATTTTTTGTGTCTTCTTTAATATCTTTCATCAGCTTTCTATAGTTTTCAGTGTATAGATTTTTCACCTCTTTGGTTAGGCTTATTCCTAGGTATTTTATGTTTTTTGGTGCAATTGTAAATGGGATCGATTCCTTGATTTCTCTTTCTGCTGCTTCCTTATTGGTGTACAGAAATGCAACTGAGGGGCACCTGGGTGGCTCAGTCAATTAAGCATCTGATTTCAGTTCAGGTCATGATCTCGCAGTTCGTGTGTTCAAGCTCCGTGTTGGGCTCTGTACTGACAGCTCAGAGCCTGGAGTCTCCTTTGGATTCTGTGTCTCCCTCTCTCTCTGCCCCTCCCCTGCTCATGCTCTGTCTCTCTAGCTCTCTTAAAAATAAATAAAACATTTAAACATTTTTTTATAAAACCACACTAAAAAAGTGCAACCGATTTCTGTAATTGATTTTATATCCTGCAACTTTCCTGAGTTACATATTAGTTCTAGCAGGACTTGATAAGAGTCTTCTGGGTTTTCCACATAGGGTATCATGTCATCTGCGAAGAGTGAAACTTTGAATTCCTTCTTGCCAATTTAGATGCCTTTTATTTCTTTGCATTGTCCAATTTCTGAGGCTAGGACTTCTGGTACTATGTTGACTAACAGTAGTGAGAGTGGACATCCTTGTCGTGTTCCTGACCTTAGGGGGAAAGCTCTCAGTTTTTCCCCATTGAGGATGATATTAGGGGTGTGTCTTTTGTATATGGCTTTTATGATCTTGACGTATGATCTCTCTATCCCTACTTTCTTGAGGGTTTTTATTAAGAAAGGATGCTGTATTTTGTCAAATGCTTTCTCTGCATCTCTTGAGAGGATCATGTGATTCTTATCCTCTCTTTTATTAATGTGATATATCACATTGACTGATTTGCAGATATTGAACAAGACCTGCAGCCCAGGAATAAATCCCACTTGATCGTGGTGAATATTTCTTTTAATGAATTGTTGGATCCAGTTTGCTAGTATCTTGTTGAGAAATTTTCCATCTATGTTCATCAGAGAAATTGGTCTATAATTCTCCTTTAGTGGAGTCTTTGGTTTTGGAATCGAGGTAGTGCTGGCCTCAAAGAATGAGTTTGGATGTTTTCCTTCCATTTCTATTTTTTGGAACAGCTTCAAGAGAATAGGTGTTTACTCTTCTTTATATGTTTGGTGGAATTCCCCAGGAACGCCATCTGGCACTGGACTCTGTTTGGAAATTTTTGATTACTGATTGAATTTCTTTACTCGTTATAGGGTCTGTTCAAATTTTCTACGTCTTCTTGTTTCAGTTTTGGTAGTTTACATGTTTCTAGGAATTTGTCCATTTCTTCCAGATTGCCCATTTGTTGGCCTATAATTGTTCATAATATTCTCTTATTATTTTTTGTATTTCTGAGGTGTTGGTTGTGATCTCTCCTCTTTCATTTGTGATTTTATTTATTGGGGCCCTTTCCTTTTTCTTTTTGATCAGTCAGGCTAGGCATTTACCTGTTTTGTTAATTCTTTCAAAGAACCAGCTCCTGGATTTGTTGACCTGTTCTACTGCTTTTTTAAAAATTTTGATATCATTGATTTCTCCTCTAATCTTTATCATTTCCCTTCTTCTTCTGGTTTTGGGTATTATTTGCTGTTCTTTTTCTGGCTCTTTAAGGTATAAGATTAGGTTATGTATTTGAGACTTTCTTCCTTCTTTAGGAAGTCCTGGATTGCTGTATACTTCCCTCATATGACTGCCTTTGTTGCATCCTAAACGATTGGGGCTGTTGTGTTTTCATTTTTATTGGCTTTCACATACTTTTTAATTTCCTCTTTAATTTCTTGGTTAACCCATTCATTCTTTACTAGGTTGTTCTTCAATCTCCAAGTATTCATGGTCTTTCCATTTTTTCTTGTGATTTGTTTCAAGGTTCATAGCATTGTGGCCTGAAAATATGCAAGGTATGATCTCGATCTTTTTTACTTGTTGAGGGCTGATCTGTGTCCCAGTATGTGATCTATTCTGGAGAATATTCCATGTGCATTTGAGAAGAATGTGTATTCTGCTGCTGTAGGATAAAATGTTCTGACTGTATCTGTTAAGTCTATCCAGTCAAGTGTATCATTCAAAGCCCTTCTTTCCTTCTTGATTTTCTGCTTAGATGATCTGTCCATTGCTGTATGTGGGGTGTTGAATTCCCTGCTATTATGGTATTGTTATCAATGAGTGTCTTTATGTTTGTGATTAATTGATTTATATATTTGGGGGCTTCATGTTGGGGACATAAATTGTTACAATTGTTAGATCTTGGTGGATAGACCCCTTAATTATGATATAATACCCTTATTCATCTCTTGTTACGGTCTCTATTTTAAAATCTAGATCGTCTGATATAAGTATGGCTGCTCCAGCTTTCTTTTAATGACCATTAGCATGATAAGACTGTTCTCCATCCCCTTCCTTTCAATCTGCAGGTGTCTCTAGGTCTAAAATGGGTCTCTTATAAGCAGCATATAGATGGGTCTTGTTTTCTTATCCATTCTGATACCCTATGTCTTTTGATTGGAGCATTTAGTTTATTGACATTTAGAGTGAGTACTTAAGATATGAATTTAGTGCCAGTGTGTTGCCTGTAGAATTGGTGTTTCTGGTGATGTTCTCTGGTCCTTTCTAGTCTTTGTTGCTTTTGTTTTTTTTTTTGTTTTGTTTCATCTTTTCTCTATTCAAGGAGTCCCCCTTAAAATTTTTTGCAGGGTTGGTTTAGTGGTCATGAACTTCTGTAGTTTTTGTTTGTCTGGGAAACTATCTCTCTTTGTATTTTGTTTGCTTTTTTTTAAAAAATTTTTTAATGTTTATTTATTTTTGAGACAGAGAGAGACAGAGCATGAACAGGGGAGGAGCAGAGAGAGAGGGAGACACAGAATCTGAAACAGGCTCCAGGTTCTGAGCTGTCAGCACAGAGCCTGATGCGGGGCTTGAACTCACGGACTGTGAGATCATGACCTGAGCTGAAGTCGGACGCTTAACTGACCAAGCCACCCAGGCGCCCCTCTCTTTGTATTTTGAATGACAGTCTTGCGGGATAAAGAATTCTTGGCTGCATATTTTCCCTCTTCAGTACATTGAATAGATCCTGCCACTCCTTTCTGGCCTGCTAAGTTTCTGTGTATAGGTCTACTGTGAACCAGATATGTCTTCTCTTATAGGTTAAGTACTTTTTTCCCCTTGCTGCTTTCATAATTCTTTCTTTGTCTGTGTATTTTGTGTATTTGACTATGATATGCCTTGTTGATGGTCAATTTTTGTTGAATCTAATGGGAGTTCTCTGTGCTTCTTGGATTTTGGTGTTGGTGTCCTTGACCAGATTAGGAAAATTTTCCACTGTAATTTGCTCACAGAAACCTTCTGCCCCCTTTTTTCTCTCTTCATCTTATGGGACTCCTATGATTCAGATGTTATTCCTTTTTAATAAGTCACTGAGTTCTCTAAGTCTTATATCATGCACTTTCGCCTCTGTTTCCCTCTTTTTTTCTACTTCATTACTCCATAATTTTGTCTTATATATTGATGATTCGCTGCTCTGCTTCATCCATTTTTGCCATTGTGGCATGGATTTGAGATTGCATCTTGGTTACAGCATTTTTAATTTCATCCTGACCAGATTTTACTTCTTTTATCTCCACAGAAAGTGATTCTATGCTTTTCTCAACCCCAACTAGTATTCTTTTTGCCACCGTTCTATATTCTAGTTCATACATTTTGCTTACATCTGCGTTGATTAAGCCCCTGACTGTCATTTCTTCTGCTCTTTCTTTTGGGGTGAATTTCTTTGTTTTATCATTTTGGAGGAAGAAAAAAAAACTAATAAAATAAAGTAAAAATTAAAAAATTAAAAGCAAAACAAATCAAATAAAGGAAACTAGATCCTAGCTGTGTTTTGGTCTGCTTGTTGAAAGAAGCTTGATAGAATACAGAAAAATTGGAAAGAAAAGAAAGAAAAGGAAAAAACGTTAAGAAAATTTTAAATTCAAAAAATTATGTAGTAAAATAGAATAAAATGAAATCAAGAAAATGAAATAGAATAAAAGTTTAAAAATAATAAAAAATAATGTAAATAATTAAACATTTTAATTAAAAAAAATAAAATAAAAATAAAATTTTCTCTTTATACAAGACAAAGAAAAAGAAAAAAACAATTTAAGCAAAAAAAAAAAAAAAATGAATAAATGAACCAGCAAACACAGTGAAACTTGAATGAAATTAAATTCAGTTTCCCCTAGAACTGAAACTATGAACTATGTCCTAGAACTGGACACTTTGCAGATGGAGTGACTTATGCTCATCTTCTAGAGGTTGTTCTTGGAGAGCACAGTTGGGCGGGGCTTGGTGTAACATCTGCCTTCTCCACTAGGTGGTGCTGCTTAGCTTACTGGCGTGGATCAGCATGGCGGGCATGCTCATGCCCATGTGCATGCATGGGAGAGGTGGAAATGGCTTCACTCAGCTCCCTATTCTCTGGCACAGGAACTTCACGCTCTCACTGATCCATAATCAAGCACCCCTTCTTTGTCTCAGACCTCTGTCCATTCCCTGCCTCTAACCTGTCGGTGTCCAAGCTATCCACCTCCCAGGTGGCACCTCTTTCCAGAGTTTTATCTTAGATGGGGTTGTGTTTCAAAACCCCACACTTCAGAGATCTATGCAGCTTGGATCCACACTGACTCTCTGGGGGAGGGTCTTGCTGAACAATGGCCAGGTACCGACTTGCCCCAGAAAACATTCATGAGATCACACAGTGGCAGAAGTTCAGAGATTATGGTATATCACAACACACAACTAGTGCCAGGTTTCATCCCACTCTGGAGTCATTTTCCCAATCCCAGCAAACATGGCTGCTCTCCAGGGTCCGCTGGGAACTTTGCCTTTGGGGAGGCTTTATGGCCTCTACCAAATGGTTTCCAAGCAGGGGAACCATTTCTCCCCATTGCACAGGGACTCCTCAGAAGCTGCTGCCTGCATCTGGGGATTCACCCTACTTCCTTACCGGAGCATCACCAGGCACTGAACTCCAGAACTTCAGACTTTGTGCTCCATTGTTTATAGAATCTTGGTGTTATTGAAACTCTCCTTTCTCCCCATCAGTGGTTTTGGGTAACACATTTCTTGTTCAGTCCTCTGTATTTCCACTCTTTCTTTCTCTCTCCTACTACTTTCGGGCAAGTATTTTTCCTTCACTCTCCTGATGCACTGCAGTCTCCTCCTTTCTCTATCTTCTGTCTGCAAAAAGATCTCCTTACCCTCTGTGGCTTTTCTCTCCCCCAGTTCACCTCTCCACACCGTGTACCTGCTGAGTTCTGTGGCTCAGGTTATGCAGATTATTGTGTTAATCCTCAGATCAATTTTCTAGGTGTACAAAATGGTTTGGTGCTGATCTAGCTTCATTGCAGAGATGAGACAAGCTGAGGGTCTTCGTGCTGCTCCACCATCTTATATCCTCCCTTCCTACCATTATTCTTGATTCATTTACTCTGCTTAAGTTTTCCATGTCATTTACTACTCCGTGAAATTACATTTAGTCATTTGTTTTCTGTCTACCCACCAGAGAATAAACCCCTTGAGAATTAGGGCTTTATTTTGTTCACGGCTTTATCTCTAGCTCCTAAAACATGGCCAGTAGATTATCAATAAATACTGGATGAATAAACAAATGGATGAATAAATGGATTTTGAGAGACCTTTAGTTATCTAATTACCTTTTGAATAATACCAAAGTTAGGCATGAAGCCATGTGTAAATAGTAGAAAGTAATGCAAGAAAGCCTGAATTCAACCCCATGTGAAAGGAACTCTTAAGAAAGCCATGAGGTGGTGCATGTCAAAAGTAGAAAACATACCAGCTGTGAATCCTAGCTTGAATTCTATATGATCTTGGGAAGGTTGTGGTCAGTGGACTTTCCATAAATATGTAAAACTACCTGTATTAGTTTCCTGTGGCTGCTATAACAAATTACCATACACTTGGTGGCTAAAAACAACAGAAATTTATTCTCTCATGGTTCTGGAGACCAGAAGTCTAAAATCAAGGTGTTGGTAGCACTAAGCTCTCTCTAAAGCCTCTTTCAGCTTCTGGTAGCTGTCGGCATTCCTTGGTTTGTGGCTGTATCTGCTCCAATTTCTGCCTCCGTCTTCAGATGGCCTTCTCTGTGTCTCTATTATCTCCATCAAATATCCCTCTGCTTTTCTCTTATAAGAACGCTTGTCACTGGATTTAGAGACCACCCGGATAATCCAGGATGATCCCCTCATCTAAAGATCCTTAACTTAGTCATCTCTACAAAGATCCTTTTTCCAAATTAGGTAATAGTCACAGTTTCTGGTGATTAGGACAGAGTTACAAGGTGTATATCTTTTGGGTGACATCACCATTCAACCCATTACACCATGCATATTAAAAGTTATTTGATTAGAGGTAGTATAATTGTTTATCAATATGTGTATTTCCCTGGTTTCAGATTGTGTGACTTCAAAGAATGTAGACTTCATTTTATGAGTCCCTAGGAAAAAATGTTTCATGCCAGTCATGCCTAGTTTAATACAATTATTTAAAGTGGATTTTTTTTTTCTTTTTAGGATTTGTACCTGTATCAAGATGCTCTAAAGGATAACAACTATTCTTAGGAATGTCTAATATTACAAAATGATGAAAACTAACTCTAGCATCTTCCATTTTGCCATCATCTTCATGTTAATACTTGAGACCAAAATCCAACTGACTGATGAAAGTGAATTTTTGGTTGACAGATCAGAATCAAGTCTCTTTCATGTTCCCAAAAACCTATCCCTGAAAACAACAATCTTAAATATATCACAAAACTATATATCTGAGCTTCGGACTTCTGACATCGTATCACTGTCAAAGCTAAGGATTTTGATAGCTTCTCATAACAGAATTCAATATCTTGATATTAGTGTTTTCAAATTCAACCAGGAATTGGAATATTTGGATTTGTCCCACAATGAATTGTGGAAGATTTCTTGCCATCCTACTGTGAATCTCAAGCATTTAGACCTCTCATTTAATGCATTTGTTGGCCTACCCATATGCAAAGAGTTTGGCAATATGTCTCAACTAGAATTCCTGGGGTTGAGTGCCACACAATTACAAAAATCTAGTGTGCTACCAATTGCTTCTTTGCATATAAGTAAGGTTTTACTGGTCTTAGGAGACACTTATGGGGAAAAAGAAGACCCTGAGAGCCTTCAAAACTTTAATATAGAAAGTCTACACATTATTTTCCCCACAAGAAAAGAATTCAGTTTTATTTTGGATGTATCAGTCAGCACAGCAGTAAGTCTGGAACTTTCCAATATCAAATGTGTGCTAGATGATAACGGGTGTTCTTATTTCCAAAATGTTCTGTTAAAACTTCAGAACAACTCAAGGTTATCAAATCTTACTTTAAACAACATTGAAACAACTTGGAATTTTTTCATTATGATCATCCAGTTGGTTTGGCATACAAGCATAAAGTATTTCTCAATTTCAAATGTAAAACTACAAGGTCACCTTGACTTCAGAGATTTTGATTATTCGAACACTTCACTGAAGGCCTTCTCTATACACCAAGTGGTCACTGATGTGTTCAGTTTTCCACAAAGTTATATCTATGAAATCTTTTCAAATATGAACGTCCAAAATTTCACAGTGTCTGGTACACATATGGTCCACATGGTTTGTCCATCCCAAATTAGCACATTTTTATATTTGGATTTTTCTAATAATCTCTTAACAGACGTGGTTTTCAAAAATTGTGGAAATTTGGCTAACTTAGAGACACTTAGTTTACAAATGAATCAATTAAAAGAACTTGCAAGTATAGTTTATATGACCAAAGAGATGAAGTCTCTACAACAATTGGATGTTAGTCAGAATTCTCTAAGGTATGATAAAAATGAAGGAGATTGCTCTTGGACTACAAGTTTATTAAGTTTAAATATGTCTTCAAATATACTTACTGACTCTGTTTTCAGATGTTTACCTCCTAAGATCAAGGTACTTGATCTTCACAATAACCAAATAAGAAGCATTCCTAAACCAATCATGAAACTAGAAGCTTTGCAAGAACTCAATGTTGCCTCCAATTCCTTAGCCCACCTTCCTGACTGTGGAGCTTTTAGCAGCCTTTCTGTACTGATCATTGACCATAATTCAATTTCCAACCCATCAGCTGATTTCTTCCACAGCTGCCAGAAGATTAGGTCCATAAGAGCAGGAAACAATCCATTCCAATGCACCTGTGAGCTAAGAGAATTTATCCAGAGTATAGGCCAAGTATCAAGTGAAGTGGTAGAGGGTTGGCCTGATTCTTATAAGTGTGACTATCCAGAAAGCTATAAAGGAACCCCACTAAAGGACTTTCGTGTGTCTCAGTTATCCTGCAACACAGCTCTGCTGCTTGTCACCATTGGGGTCACTCTGTTGGTGTTGACTGTTACTGTGACTGCCCTCTGTATGTACTTTGATCTGCCCTGGTATCTCAGGATGGTGTGTCAGTGGACCCAGACCCGGCACAGGGCAAGGAACCTACCCTTAGAAGAACTCCAAAGAACCCTTCAGTTCCATGCTTTTATTTCATATAGTGGGCATGATTCTGTGTGGGTGAAGAGTGAATTACTACCAAACCTAGAAAAAGAAGACCTAAGGATTTGTCTCCATGAGAGAAACTTTGTTCCTGGCAAGAGCATTGTGGAGAATATCATCAACTGCATTGAGAAAAGTTACAAGTCCATTTTTGTTTTGTCTCCCAACTTTGTTCAGAGTGAGTGGTGTCATTATGAACTCTACTTTGCCCACCACAATCTATTTCATGAAGCTTTTGATAACTTAATTTTGATCTTGCTGGAGCCTATTCCACAGTATTCCATTCCCAGCAGCTATCACAAGCTCAAAAATCTCATGGCACGAAGGACTTATTTGGAATGGCCCAAGGAGAAGAGCAAACATGGACTTTTTTGGGCTAACCTAAGAGCAGCTATTAATATTAAATTGATGGAGCAAGCAAAATAAATAGATCACACATAGATCAAAAAATATATGTGTGCTGCTTTTGGAAAAATGTTGCTGCTTTTGGAAGTTCCAACAATGACTTTATTTTCATCAACACAAATCTAAATGCAATTTTGAATGTGTGATGCAGATAAACACATGTACTTTCAGGCTCCAGTTCACCATTTACATATGGCAATGAAAATTAATGAACTAATTGTAAACAGTTAATGTCTAACACATGAAGAATTCATTTTTTCTTTTCTTCTCCCTCCCTCCCTCCCTTCCTTCCTTCCTTCCTTCCTTCCTTCCTTCCTTCCTTCCTTCTTTCCTTCCTTCCTTCCTTCCTTCCTTCCTTCCTTCCTTCCTTCCTCTAGCCCTGAATTCATTGAATTCGTCATGTAATCAAGAGAAGTAGCTGTTTATACAACTTTAGTTTCTATAGCAGATATCTATAGCTGTTGATGCCCTTCTCATTTCTACTCAAGTTTGCCCCTGCGTGTTGAAAGCTACTTATTGCTAATGCTGTAGGCTCTTTGCCTGAAGGATTTTCTCCTGGCCATGGTGGCACTTTGCTCACACAAAGGGCAGTTTAGAAATGCTGGATATTTTTCTTGGAGGGAGCTCTCAACCAATGTCAGGAGAACTGGCAGATAAATACCCCAAATTTCTCACCCATTTTGGGGATAAATCTGGGGTGTGCTTTATACTATCCCTGAGTTCCCCAGTAGAATGGAATTCTAATTCTCCATGGTAGAAACAGCTTAATAAATGTATTTTTTATTGGCTTCCTTTCTATGCTTATCTCATATCCTCATTTCTTCAAGGGTGTTTCCTGAGATCACCTCTGAAATAAACTACTTGTAGTTGAATAATTGTCTCAGGGTCTGCATTTGGAGGAACCCAAACTAAGACTGAGTTACATCTCAGGTCAAATGGAAATTCTGAGTCTGTTTTTTTTTTTTTTTTGTGGCTGGATATCTTGCTGAGATTCTAGCTGCCTAACCTAGCATGCACAGGTGACTTTACTCCTTTGATCAGAAGGAGGAATACAGTCCACATGTACTGTTTCTATACATAGTATTCTTGTCTTTAGGAACTATTAAACTAGGGCATGAACAGATTAGAACATTGCAAGGAATGGGCCATGTTAGATATGTTTTCTAGCACAATTTTATCAGATTTTTTTAATATTCATGAATAATTCTCCCTGTCTATCCTTTTAGTCTAACTGCTAGCTCTGGGCAGGTGTAGTCAGAGAGCATCTTGTCATAGCTGCACCATGTATCTCTCAGTTTATGCCCTGTGGCTTCATTAATAGCACTGCACATGATATTTGTAGAAGCCTGTTAAACCATTCTGATAGATGCATAAACCTGGAAGTGCCAGAGGTATACCTTGAGGAGATTTTTTGACCACTTAAGGGATGGGACCTATTAGATAAATATTGCTGTCTTTTATTCTTGGGTAAACATAATTATGTTCTACACCATTCCTCGATGAGTTCCTGGTGGGACTGAGGCTTACTCACTCTGAGATTTGCTTTTCTTTCTTCTTTGTTTCATTCTTCTCAGTCTCCTTACTCTTGAGCCCTGAGACTACTTCTCCAAACAAATGACCTGCACCCAAAGCTCTTATCTCAGTCTCCACTTTTGGAAGAATAAACCAAAATAACACTTACCTATACTAGTTGCTTCTTGCCCTAATTTACTTAAAGTCGATAAGAGCATATTACATAAAGCCAGAGAAGTAAAATAAAAATCAATGAAGCAAAAATATAAAATGGTATTTCAGAACCATTTAGATTCTTAGAAGTGAAGGTTTTTTCACTGGGCACTGAAGGAAGACTTTAACTTTGGATTTTTCAAAGTATGATGATGAAGAATGGAAAGGCCATTCTAAATAGAGAGATGAAGAGAACAAAGATTGGAATACCCAGGCCTATTTTGGGACTAGTGTCCCAATTTGACTTGGTCATGTAATTTATGAAAAACAACAGTGAGATATAAGCATGAAAAGTTAGACTAAGATCATGTCAAAGATCCTGAAAAGTTAAGCTATGGAGTTAGAACTTAGGGATATAGAAAAGTCATCATTTAAATTCCTATGAGGTATTATAGCAGAAAGGAAACTAAAACCATGAAATATATGCTTAAAAATGTATAAAAGCTTTTGTTCTCTAATGGAAATTGCAACAGTTGTTAGGACTGAATTTTTCTGTTTTCTCTAGGATGATTGCACTTCCTGTATTGAACTTCAAGATTTCATAACCAAGCTTCAATACTTAGCACTAGTTGTGTATTAGTTTGCTAGGGCTGGTGTAAAACAGTGCTACAATCTGAGTGGCCTAACCAATAGAAAGGTACTGGCTCACAGTTCTGAAGGCTTGATGTCCAATATCAAGGTCTTGGCAGTGTTGGTTCCTTTCGAGGGGTGGGAGGGAAGGATCTGTTTCAGGCCTCTTCTCCTTGGCTTATAGATGACCATATTTCTGTCTTTGTCTTCCCTCTATGTATGTCTGTTTCCAAACTCCCCCACACCTTTAAAAAAAAGATTTTATTTTTAAATAATCTCTACACCCAATGTGAGGCTTAACGTACAATCCTGAGATCATATACTCTACTGACTGGGCCAGCCAGATGCTCCAAATTTCCCTTCTTTTAAATAAGGATGCCAACAATATTGTATTAGAGACCATTATAATGACCTCATCTTAACTGATAACATCTACAACAACCTTATATCCAAAAAGGTCACGTTCTGAGGTACAGGGGTTTAAGCCTTCAACAAATGAATTTTGGGGAGCAAAATTCAACCCATTGCATCTTGCAAGTATAAAAAATCCTTAAAGAGAGAAATAGAGTCAGTTAAAGTTTATCTAACAAATTCAACATTTTAAGAATAGCAGTTATGTCAGTCCTGAATATAAATATCTAATCTCATAAATATTTTTAAGGGGGCTGCTAGAAGTTGAAATTGTATTGGTGGAATCCAAAGAATTCCAAGTTGGAAGATGAAGAATTCAGGTCAGGTCAAAGTATGAACAAATATATAGTAATGAAAATAATAAAGATTTCACAGGTAAATGAGAAAAAATATTGCAGAATGGGTAAATATTCAAGCACTGATTCAGAACATTTGGGTTTCAGTTCTAGCTCATTACTTCCACTGCTTACTTGCAAAGACCTTGAACAATTTACTTAAACTTTCTAGGCCTAAATTTCATTATTTGTAAAATATGCCCTTAGAGTACCTAGCCAAGACCTTTAGATTTTGGTATGAATTAAAGACTGGTTACAATATGTGCCCCAACTGCACAGTTCACCTGGGCAAGGTTTCCAAATGGTTCTATTGAAGCCTTTTTCCTAGGATTGAGGTAAGAGGGAGCACATCTGATCTCTTCTTCAGGATAAATAGAACTCATAATACACCCCAAACTCTCCAAAAATCCTCTTCTAATCTTTAACTCCTCTCAGACTCTCCAACCCCATTTGTTGGCTATAAGTCAGCAAAGGGTTACAAAACCAGTTATCTAATCTCACACTTCACTCCAGAAGCCTTAACCAAATTGAGATTAAAATAGTACCATTTTTATCAGCCTGTTATACTAATGAGATTGCAGTCAAATGGGCATTTTATATAGTGATAATAGGAGGGCAAAGTTTTTTGGGAATATATATTAAGGGCTTTAAAATAATCATGTTCTTTGACCTGTAATTATACTTCCAAAAATCCAGTCTAAGGAAGTAAGTTGAAATGTGGACAAAGTATGTTAATTGCAGAGTCATTGTTAACAGCGAAAAATTTGAAACATTCTAAATTTCTAACAATGGAGGAATATACTGTGTTTAGTAACATATTTTATAATCATTAAAAATAGTGTATAGGGTTAAGATGATAAATTTTGTGTTATGTGGTTTTTACCACAATTTGAAAAAATAATGTATAGGAAGTTGTTTTTTTATTAATAGAGAATGCTTATATTACAATATAAATGAAAAACACAGGATACAAAATATATGTATATCAAGGTTTCATATGTTAAAAATATGTAGAGAAAGAGGTCTAGATGAAAATATACAAAACATTATCATTGCTTACCTGTGTTTGGTGCTTATTTTTGCTTTTATACTTTTCTGTACTTGAAAATTTATAACCAACAAAAGGAAATTATATCAAAACTAAGTCTTAATCAGCTCCCAGATAGAAGGCAAGAAAACAATCTGGGGAAAGACAGTGTGGAAACAACAATCTGAAAATTGTCCAGGGCACACAGAGGGGAGTTATTCCCTATTCTAGAAATGCTCCTCTGAGAGGCAGCATTCACAGAGCCTCTCCAGGAACAAAGGAGATGACTTTCCATTTCCCTACCCCGTCCCTCAGCATAAACACAGAGCCACCTGAGGGAAGCAGCTCAGAGAGGACACTGACTGTCTAACTTGCTTACACCAAGGCCCACCCCTCTGTGCTGTTGCAGGACTGTTCTCAGTTAGGCTTGCCTCAGTCCCAGTAGAGTGGGCCCCTTCCCCAGAGGACCAGCACAAACCTCTGCCCACACCATATCTCCTGACCAGAGAGTTCTGCAGGGCCTCAATTCTGGTGGAGTTGGTGTCAGGTCTCATTTCACAAGCAGACCAGAGCACATTTAGTTAATACTTGCCACATTCAGGCCAAGGACCAAACAGTGCCCATAGCAAGCAAGGAGAGCCTTTGCAGGTGACTGGCCTGAAGGATGGAGCAGCCAACACACAATAGCAGAGCACACACAGCACACACCAGAGACACTTCTTAAAGCACTAGGCCATGGGCACTATATGACCTCTCCTTCACAAGGCCATTACTTTCATGAGCAGGAGACAGAACTAGTTTTTCTAATACAGAGAAGAAGACAGAGATTTATTCAAAATGCCAAGATGGAGGAATTTATCCCAAATAAAAGACAAAATAAGGCCACAGCCAGAGCTCTAAGTGAAACATATATAAGTAACATGTCTGATGGAGAATTTAAAGCAGTAATGATGAAGATACTCACTGGGCCTGAGAAAAGAATATAAGACATCAGTGAGACATTTACCACAGAGATAAAAGAGTTAAGAAAGAATCAATCAGAGATGAAGAATGCAATAAATAAGATTGGAAATAGGTTACTGCAATGAACAGCAGACTGGAGGAAGCAAAGGAATGAATTAGTGACAAAGAAGACAAAATAATGGAAAATAATGAAGCTGAACAAAAGAGAGAATGAAGAATTATGGAACATCAGAATAGATATAGGAAACTCAGTGACATTGATATTACAGGAGTATCCAAAAGAAAAAGAGAGAAAAGGGGGGAAGAAAATTTGCTTGAGAAAATAATAGCTGAAAACTTCCCTAATTTGGGGAAGGAAATGGAGATTCAGATCCAGGAGACACAAAGAATGCCTATTAAAATCAATATAAGCAGGCCAAAAAGAAGACATATTGTAATTAAATTTGCAAAATATAGTGATACAGAAACAATTTTAAAAGCAGCAAGACAAAGGAAGTCCATAATTTATAAGGGAAAATCTATAAGTCAAGATGGATATTTCTCAACAGAAACTTGCAAGCAAGAAGGGAGTGGCATGATATCTTCAAAGTGCTGAATGGGAAAAGTCTGCAGCCAAGAATGCTCTATGCAGCAAGGCTATCATACAGAACAGAAGGAGAGATAAAGTTTCCCAGAAAAACAAAAACTAAAGGAGTTTGTGACCACTAAACCAGCTCTGCAAGAAATATTAAAGGGGACTCTGAGCATGAAGAAGAGACCAAAAGTGACAAAGACAAGAAAGGATCAGGAAAAATCTCCAGAAACAACAACAAAACAAGTAATAAAATGGAATAAATACATATCTATCAATAATTACCTGGACAAGTAATAAAATGGAATAAATACATATCTATCAATAATTACTTGGAATGTAAATGGACTAAATGCTCCAATCAAAAGACATAGGGTGTCAGAAAGGAAAAAAAAATGACCTATCTATATGCTGCCTACAAGAAACTCATTTTAGACCTGAAGACGTGTACAGATTGAAAGTGAGGGGGTGGGGCGCCTGGGTGGCTCAGGTGGTTAAACGTCTGACTTCGGCTCAGGTTATAATCATACAGTTCGTGAGTTCGAGCCCCGCATCAAGCTGTGTGCTGACAGTTCAGAGCCTGGAGTCTGCTTTGGATTCTGTGTCTCCCTCTCTCTCTGTCCCTCCCCAGCTCACTATCTGTCTCTCTCTCTCTCAAAAATAAATAAATCTTAAAAAAATATTAAAACAAAAAAGAAGGTGAGAGGGAGAAGAAACATTTAACACTCAATTGGTTGTCAAAAGAAATCCAGAGTAGCAATACTTATATTTGGACAAACTAGAGTTTAAAACAAAGACTGGGGGCACCTGGGTGACTCAGTCAGTTGAGCTTCGACTTCGGCTCAGGTCATAATCTCACTGTCTGTGAGTTCGAGCCCCGCGTCAGGCTCTTTGCTGATAGCTCAGAGCCTGGAGCCTTCTTCGGATTCTGTGTCTCCCTCTCTCTCTGACCCTCCCCCATTCATGCTCTGTCTCTCTCTGTCTCAAAAATAAACATTAAAAAAAAATTTTTAAAAAAAGCAAAGACTGTAACAGGAGACAAAGAAGGGCATTACATAATCATAAAGGGGACAATCCAACAAGAAGATAAAACAATTGTAGATATTTATGCACCCAACATGAAGCACCTATATATATAAAACATTAACAAAGGAACTAATTGATAATAACACAATAATAATAGAGGACTTTAACACCCCACTTACATGAATGGACAGATCATCCATATAGAAAATCAACAAGGAAACAATGGCATTGAATGACACACTGGACCAGATGGACATAACATATATTCAGAACATTCCATCCTAAAACAGCAGAATACACATTCTTTTCATATACATATAGACCATTCTCCAGAATAGATCACATATTAGGTCACAAAACAGGCCTCAACAAACACAAAAATATTGAAATCATACCATGCATCTTTTTGGACCACAACACTATAAAACTAGAAGTCAACCACAAGAAAAAATCTAGGAAGACCACAAATACATGGAGGTTAAATAACATGCTAGTAAACAATGAATGGGTCAACCAGGAAACCAAAGAAGAAATTTTAAAAATACATGGAAACAAATAGAAATTAAAACACAACAGTTCAAAATCTTTGGGATGTAACAAAAGTGGTCCCAAGAGGAAAGTATATAGCAATACAGGCCTATATCAGGAAGCAAGAAAAATCTCAAGTAAACAACCTAACCTTACACCAAAAGAAGCTAGAAAAAGAACAACAAATTAAGCTTAAAGCCAGAAGAAGGAAGGGAATAATAAAGAATAGAGCAGAAATAAATGATATAGAAACTAAAAAAATGCAATAGAATATAACGATGAAACCTTGGAGCTGGTTCTTTGAATCAAAATCAATAAAATTTATAAACCTCTAGCCAGACTTATCAAAAAGAAAAGAAAAAGGACCTAGATAAATGAAATCACAACTGAGAGGAGAAATAACAACCAACACCACACAAATACAATTATAAGAGAATATTATGAAAAACTATATGCCTACATTTTGGACAACCTGGAACAAATGGACAAATTCCTAGAAACATATAAACTACCAAAACTGGGGGTGTCTGGATGGCTCAATCGGTTGAGCAGCTGACTTCGGCTCAGGTCATGATCTTGCCATTTACCAGCTTGAGCCCCACATCAGGCTCTGTGTTGACAGCTCAGAGCCTGAAGCCTGCTTTGGCTTCTGTGTCTCCCTCTCTCTGCCCCATCCCCTGCTTGCCTGCTTGCACTCTGTTTCTAAAATAAATAAACATTACAAAAATTTAATTAGTAATAATAGTAAGAATAATAAAAACCCCAACAAACAAAAGTCCAGGGCCAGATGGCTTCACAGGAAGAATAAATACTTCTCAAACTGTTCCAAAAAATAGAAAAGGGAGCAAAATTTTCAAACTCATTCTATGAGGACAGCATTACCCTGATACCAAAATGAGATAAAGACTCCACTAGAAATAGAACTATAGGCCAATATCCCTGGTTAAGATGGATGCAAAAATTCTCAATAAAATACTAGCAAACTGATTCCAACAATGCATTAAAAAAAAAGTCATTCACCATAATCAAGTGGGATTTATTCCTGGGTTGCAAGCGTGGCTCAATATTCACAAATCAATCAATATGATACATCACATTAATAAAAGGAAGGATGAGAACGATATAATTATTTCAATAGATGCATAGATAAAACATTTGACAAAGTACAATATCCATTCATGATAAAAAAAAAAAACCTCAACAAAGTAGGTTTAGAGGGAACATATCTCAATATAATAGAGGCCACATATGAAAAAACCCACAGCTAATACCATTCTGAATGGGGAAAATCTGAGAGCTTTTCCTCTACAGTCAGGAACAAAACAAGGAGATCTACTCTTCCCACTGTTATTTAACATAGTACTGGAAATTCTAGCCATAGTATTCAGAATACAAAAGGAAATAAAAAGCATCCAAATCAGTAAGGAAGAATTAAAATGTCCACTATTTGCAGATGACATGATAATCTATATAGAAAACCTGAAAGACTCCACCAAAAAAATTGCTAGAACTGGTAAACAAATTCATAAAGTTGCAGGATACAAAATCAATGTACAGAAATCTGTTGCATTTCCATACTCCAATAATGAAGCAACAGAAAGAGAAATTAAGGAATCAATTCCAGTTACAATTGTACCCAAAAAAGGTAAGATACCTAGGAATAAACCAACCAAAGAAGTATAATATCTGTACTCTGAAAAGTATAAAACACTGATGAAGGAAATTGAAGATGACACAGAGAAATGGAAAGAAATTCCATGCTCATGGGTTGGAAGAGCAAATATTGTTAAAATGTCCCAGAGCAATCTACACATTTATTTTTTTAATGTGTATTTATTTATTTTGAGAGAGGAGAAAGGACACAAGCAGGGGGAGGGGCAGAGAAAGAGGGACAGAGAGAATCCCAAGCAGGCTCCATGCTGTCAGTGCGGAACCCAACATGGGCCTCGATCCCATGAACCATGAGATCATGACCTGAGCCAAAATCAAGAGTCAGATATTCAACTAGCTGTGCTACCCAGGTGCCCCAGCAATCTACACACTTAATGCAATCCCTATCAAAATACCACCAGTATTTTTCAGAGCTAGTTCTTTTACATAAAGAACTAGTAGAATAAAATAGAAAAGCACTAAATCCCAGTTGTTATATTGGCAATAAGATGGACAGTTCAAAAGAAGATTCGGTTGGAAAACAAACCAATGAAAAACTCTGACCTTACTAATGCAACCCAAATATCACTATAGTTTCTAGTTTTTCCTTTTATTTTCAAGTAAAACCATTCAAGTCCCCAACCTGTGTAGTTACAGGAAAGCAGTCCCTCCTGAGGATTTCAGGAGTGTGCTGAATTTCCTGGCTACCTCTTTTTGAACTTTCTGTGGCTCCCCAGCACTTTGGACCTGCTCATCCCTGCTTTCCTTCACTGTTCCAAAGCTCTCTGATGGACTTCATTCTCATACTAGGACACAGTCACTTCTTGAATTTCACAAATTAACACCCATACAAGTGGATGGCCACCCTTAATAAAGATCCATTATCAAAGTTAATCAACAAGGTCCCAGGCGCTATGTATTTGAGAGTCAGGGGAAGGAATGCTGCATGTTGATGATGTGGTTAACAGGCAGGCCTACAAGGATGCTGACCTTTCTTCCAAGACAACTTGAAGATACTTCTTAGAACTTAAATAAGATAGCCCTGTCCCCCAAAGAAATTGAAGACTTGGAAAATATGCTAAGGGAAGTTTTAAGGAGTAAGAACGAAAGGATTGGGGCACCTGGGTGGCTCAGTCAGTTAAGCGTCTGATTTTGGCTCAGGTCACGGTCTCATGGTTTGTGAGTTGGTGTCCCACATTGAGCTCTCTGCTGTCAGCACAGAGCCTGCTTCAGATACTCTGTTCCCTCTCTCTCTCTCTGCCCCTCCCCCACTTAAGATAAATAGACATTTAAAAAAAGAACAAAAGGATTAATTGCCAATGTAAGAGAAAAAATAATAAGAGCCTAAATCTGGGAAGTCCACCTACATCTAATAAGTATTCTAGACAGAGAAAATGGAGGAGGAGACATTGTCAGAGTAATAAAGGAAAGATATTCCATTGAAAGACATGAAACTCTTAACTATACCCAGCAAAATTAATGGTACATGGCACCACCTCTTGAAATTTTAGGATAATTTTAGAATAACATTAGACAATGATCCAAAAATTTTCCAGAGAGAAGGAGAAATGCATATACAAGGAGTCAGAAATAAAGATGGAATTACACTTCTCAATACCAGAAGCTAGAAAATAAAATTGTGTGGGGAAAATTATTTGGAACTTAGGAATTTAGATACAGCCAAACAATCGATCAAATATGAAGGAGGACATTAAGTTCCTGCTCTAAATTAACCCTCAAAACACTTTTTCTTAGGAAATTACTGGAGTATGTGTTCCACTATAGCAGGTAAAAACCAAGAAAGACAATGTTATTAATTCTCTATGGTGTTTCTGCTATACAGATATAAAACACATAAATAACTTTAAGAACATAATAAATAGTAAATATCTAAAAAATAATTATGAAGTGATGAGTTTTGAGTATCTATTATTTTGTTTTTAATGTAGTTTATTTAATTGCAAGCATATACAATTTAATTTTTAATAATAGTTGTTTTGGGCAACTGTTTCACAAAATTCTTAAAAATTAAAACTTTGCTCTTATGAGCTGGTATAACCCAGCTCTAGCACACCACTGGATATATTGGAAGATATCTGATTCAGTGTGTAATTTTTTCATATTCAATCAAAACATTGTAAGAATTTGGTTGAAAACAAAGAAATCTAGGGAGATTTCTCCTGTTGATGTGTCTTACAGGATGTTTGTTACATTATTGTGTTTCTCTATAACTTGGTCTAAAACAAACATTAAGTGGGGCGCCTGGGTGGCTCAGGCGCTTAAGTGTCTGACTCTTGATTTTGGCTCAGGTCACGATCTCATGGTCATGAGATCAAGCCCTGTGTCCAGCTGTGTGCTGAGCGAGAAGCCTGCTTGGGAGTCTCTCTCTCTCCCTCTCTCTCTATCCCTCGCTTACTCATGCTTTCTCTCTCTCAGAATAAATACAGAAACATAAAAAAATACAACAAACATTAAGCAACCTATTAATAAAGCTATAATAATAATGGGCACCTGGATGAGAAATCCAGACTTCCCTCCTTTCCTTCTCTACTTTTTTTCCCTTTGCCGTTCCCTTCTTCAGCCTATAAATTTTATTCCCCCCACCACTTATTTTTGATCTCCATTCCTATCCTGTCCCTTGTCTTCATCCTGATTTTCTCCATTTTGTTGTCCCCTGTTCTTTCCCCTATGTTTTTGTTTTCTCCTTTAGATTTGCTACCTTTTCTGCTTTTAAAAGCCTTCCATTTTCTCTCTTTCCTTTTAAAATTTTTTTTAAAAGCTTATTTATTTTTGAGAGAGAGAGAGAGAGAGAGAGAGAGAGTGAGGGACAGTAGTATGAGTGGGGGAGGAGCAGAAAGAGAGGGAGACACAGAATCTGAATCAGGCTCCAGGTTCCACGCTGTCAGCACAGAGCTTGACATGGGGCCTGAAACCATGAACCGTGAGCTCATGACCTGAGCCAAAGTTGGATGCTTAACCAACTAAGCCACCCAGATGCCCCTCTCTTTCCTTCTTTAATCTTTCTTATTTGCTTATCTTCCCTCTTCTTTCCCCCATTCTACCTCTAATATGTATATGTATATGTATACATAGGCTTATCCCTAATGCCTTTGGGGTAATTTCTGAGGACACAGGTCCAGATAGATGTTTCTACAATAGGGTCATTTGAAGAGTGAATAGGATTATTTGAGAAAGGGAGCAGGAGTTGGAATTAGAAGAGGTGAGGAAATGAGAAATATCAATATTTTGCATTAGTGGGGAAAATTCTGTGGGTGAACAGGAGTTCCAGTTTGTTGGCTAATTATAGGATGGTCATTAATTAGCTTAAGGCTCTAGCCCTATTTGTTCAATATGGTAACCACTAGCCATATTTGGCTGTCAAGTGCTTGAAATGTGACAAGTCTGAGTTGAATTGTGGTAGAAATGTAAAACACGTAGCAGACTTCTAACATGCTGTATGAAAAAAAAAGAAATATCTTAATAGTTTTTATATTGACTATATGTTAATATTTTGATACAATATATCAATTGATTCAGTATATATTGAAACTAACTTAACCTGTTTCTTTTTGTCTCTTTAAATGTAGTTACTAGAAGAGCACCTGGGTGGCTTAGTCAGGTAAGCATCAGTCTTCAGCTCAGGTCATGATCTCATAGTTTGTAGGTTGGAGCCCCATATCCTGCTCTGGGCTGACAGCATGAAGCCTGGAGGCTGCTTTGGATTCTGTGGTCTCCCTCTCTCTCTGCCCCTCCCCTGCACACACTGTGTCTCTCTCTCTCAAAAATAAATAAACATTAAGCAAAATAAAATAAAATAAAATAAAATAAAATAAATATAGTTACTAGGTAACTTAAAGTTACTTATGTGGCTTTCATCATCTATATTCTACTGGACAGTGCTGCTCTACTTGTTGATCATGAAGTATTTACCAAATCTCTGCAAAGTCTTTCTTTAGGTTTCCATTACATATTTAGGACCATTCAATTTATTTGTTCAAACAAAAATATTTTCCCTTCCTTATACTTGTCAAGTATAGTAAATGAATGATAAAGTATTAGAATTTCCTAACCATGTGAGAATTTTGTTACCTTTTATTTTTGAGAAATATTAATTCAGAAAAAATACACTATGTCACTATTTTCTCTTACTGATATTTATAACTAAACTAGAGGAACTTTACTCAACACATACTTAGTACTAGACTATGAGCTAGCCTGCGGTGGCTTTAAGCAACCCCAGTCTCTTCCTTCCACCAGCTGGAAGCCTTGAAATACAGGACTTTCCTACCTGCCCAGATCAGGGACCTAGGCCTTATCAAAGGCAAGATGTAAAATAGGCCAGTATACTATCAGATATGGGTCCTCTGCCAAATAGAGATACTCCATTTTGGAGCTCCTTGGATACAAAGAGTCAATAAGATTTCTTACCTTTGGGAAGTACCCTCATTATGAGCCTCTGTCCTGCCCATAAGCTATAACACTAAGAACAGGCTGTAGTAAGAAATAGGAAGCAAAGGCAGCAATAAAGAGAAGCTGGCAATAGAAAGAGGAGCAGATTAAGAAAGAGGAAGAGTCAAAGAGAAGTTGACTCATTACTAGAGTAGAGAACAGCCTTTGCCCACTTTGGAGGATACAATAAGATGGTCCAACCAGGGCTACTGTGGTAGCCATTTTTTTTTTTTTTTTTAAGTTCTCTGTGAGATCTGGTAGCCTTCCTTACTTCTGGAGTATCTTTAAAATAAACCTCCAACCACCTAAGGTAACAAAGGGTTCTCTGTTCACTGAAACTTATATATGAAGGATATCTTAAGAGGGGAAAATTATGTGAAAGAGAGAGTGTATGTGTTTGTATGTGTGTGTGGAGGTGTTACCATGGCAGATATCTCTGAAGCTCAGAGTAAGAGAAGAGGGGAAAAAAGGGACAGATAAAGGGGAAAGATTTTTGAAGAGAATAAAAAAAATTATACCCCCAAATTATCAGTGAATATGGTTTTGAGCTTACTGTTACTACTGCTAAGTGTAAATAAGGATTTAAATATTTAGAAATTCCAGATGAAGGCAGAGAGAGTAGTACATAAACTTTTGGGCACCTGGAATAGTGAAAACACTGTGGCCTTTGACTCAGACAGGCTCAGTTTTGAATCTTGACTCCATTTCTTACTGGATGATTACCTAGGGCAAGTTTCTTATTCTCTCTGGACTAGTTTTATCATCTGTCAAATGGGAATTATACACAAGTTTTATGGAGTTTCTGGTGAGGATTAGCCAATATCTTGTATGTAATACTTCCTATAATACTTCCTGTATTTACTTTAGAAAAGTAAATCAAGCTATCATGATCATGATGATGGCGATAATGACACAGAATACTGCTTTAAAAAAATATTTATTTATTTTGAGAGAGACAGAGTACAAGCAGAAGAGGGGCAAAGAGACAGGGAGAGAGAAAATCCCAAGCAGATTCCGTGCTATCAGCACAGAGCCTGATGTGGGGCTCGATCTTACCAACTATGTGATCATGACCTGAGCTGAGATCAAGAATTGGATGCTTGAGTGACTGAGCCACCCAGGTGACCCCAGAATACTACTGTTTAACTGGGCTCCACTTGTTTTTGATAAGTAAATTAAAAAATAAGTAAAGAAGGGGCACCAGGTGGCTCAGTCAGTTAAGTGTCTGACTCTTGATTTCAGCTCAGGTCATGATCTCATGGTTAGTGAGATAGAACCTGATATCAGGCTCTGCACTCACAGCGTGGAGTCTCTGTGGGATTCTCTCTCTTTACCCCTCCCCCCTCTCAAAATAAACAAACTTTAAAAAATAAGTAAAAGAAATTCCATTCACTGGCAGGGCAAAGTGTTTAAACATTTTGAGCTCTGAAAAAGGAAGAATATGTCTTTGGACAGCAAAAAAATATATAAGTAATTTTTTCCATAAGAGGACCACAATAGAATGTGAGTGTCCTGATGATAGTGGTTTGAGAACTTCTGAAATGAAAGAGATTTTAGAGCTTAGTTCATCCAACAAACTAGGAATTCCCTCCCCACACTCCTAATGGGTGTGCCTCCAGTTACCTATTTTTATAGACATGTTTGCATATGTTTAGTGTGCAGTAGACTGTTCATTTTCTGTTGTTGTTTTTCTCTATGCTGTTATTTATTGTATGGTTTCCTCCTAAAGTATGTGCAGAAATACATGCATTACATTTTTTTATGAAAAACCCCAAGGTTATCATTTTGCTTTTGTTTTTATTTTTTTTTTAGAGAGAGAGAGCACAAGTCGGGGACAGGGGCAGAGGGAGAGAGAGAGAATCTTAAGCAGGCTCCATGCCCAGAGCAGAGCCTGATGCAGGGCTTGATCCCATGACCATGAGATCATGACCTAAGCCAAAATCAAGAGTAGTTGGATGCTTAACCAACTGAGCCACCCAAGCATCCCCCACCAATATTATTGTTTAAAAAAAAATCTCATTTTTAAGATTTTATTTACACTAAATATTTAGGTGACACTGCTGGATATCACTAGTGAAGATAAAAACTTCCAAATGGATTGTCCACAAGAGGAATGGCCAATTAAAAAATGAATGATTATAATAGGTTTATGTATATATGAAATTGGGAAGGGAGTACATTCTTAGAACAAGAGTTTTTTTTGAAGTTTATTTATTTATTTTGAGAGAGAGAGCACATGCAAATGGGGGAGGGGCAGAGAGAGAGAGAGAGAGAGAGGGAGAATCCCAAGCAGGCTCTACAATGTCAGTGTGGAGTCCGAGGAGGGGCTTGATCTCACAACCAGGAGATCATGACCTGAGCCGAAATCAAGAGTCAGATACTTAACCGACTGAGCCACCCAGGTGCCCTGATCTGAACTTTGCAGGAAGGAACCTTCAAAGTGCTCTAAAATGCTTTGGGAAACAATATGGCAATTCTGGAAAAAATTAAACCAAAAATTGCCATATGATCCAGCAATTCCACTTTTAGGTATAAACCCAATAGAATTGGAAGCAGGGACTTGAACCCCCATGTTCATAGGAATATTATTCACAATAGCCAAAAGGTGAAACAACCCAAATATCCATTGATGGATGAGCGGATGAAGAAATATGGTATATACACAAAATAAAATATTACTCAGCTTTAAAGAAAACAATTCTAATATATACTACAACAGGGAAGAACAGAGTCCTGCCTTACCATTCTTTAACAAGAGTTAGGAATAATTTTTTCTTTAACAAAACTTTCGATCTTGAAGTCAGAGTGAGAGCAGTTAGAGAAAGAAAGATACATAAAGGAACCAGAATGACAGTGGAGGGTACATCACTGAGCCTTACCACCACTGCTATGTAGTGAGAAGGATTTCTTGAAGAACAGGTTTTGATCATGGAGGCCAGACTAGTCCAATATGAAAGGTGAAATGAGATATGTGTGGACCTCACTGTTTTCAATGAAAGTATTAGAAACCTTTTTGGTTTTTTTGTTTGTTTTAGTTATTACTAGACCAGAAAGGGTAACTGGGCCCCAAAGAACTCTCATCAAGGGAGGTGAGATTTCAGAGAACAGACTGGAATAATTTCCACCCTGCCACCCCAACCAGAGAATGAAGTCTCAGGAAGCTGTAGAGATGTGCCCTCTTAAAAGGTTAGATAAGGAGTCAACAATAAGTTTAATTGGGCAATCACCCTTTAAAGACTGTGACAGTTACACCAGGTAGTCACGCAACTGTGGCCAGATTTGAGGCAGGAGGGCTGAGATGATGAGTGTACAATGCTTCTAGCATTACCAGTGAGTTTTGAGGTGGCTCAGTTATTAGAAGACAGAGAGAGAGAGAGAGAGAGAGAGGGACAGAGAGAAGGAAATTCTGAGACACATTACAACATGGAAGAACCTCAAAAACATTACACACTAAATAAGCCAGTCACAAAAGCACAAACATTGCATGATTCCACTCATATGAGGTGCCTAAGGTAGTCAAACTCCTACAGAGAATGTAATAGTGGACCCCACGGGTGGAGAGGAAGGGGAATGTGGAGTTATTGTTTAATGGGTCTAGAGCTTCTGGTTGGGAAGATGAGAAGATCTACAGATAGACAGTGTGATGGTTGCACAACCATATGGATGTAGTTGATGGCACCACACTTAAAAATGGTTAGGGGTGGGGGCACCTGGGTGGCTCAGTCAGTTAAGCATCTGACATTGGCTCAGGTCACGATCTCACGATTTGTGAGTTCGAGCCCTGAGTGGGGCTCTGTGCTGATGGCCTGGAGCCTATTTCAGATTCTGTGTCTCCCTCTCTCTCTCTGCCCCTCCCCTGCTCATGATCTGTCTCTCTGTGTCTCAAAAATAAATAAATCTTAAGAAAAAAATTTTTTTAATGTTTAGGAGAGTCAGGGTGACTCAGTTGGTTGGGCATCTGACTCTTGATTTTGGCTCAGGTGGTGATCTCACAGTTCGAGAGTTTGAGCTCTGCATTGCGCTCTGCTCTGACAGTGCAGAACCTACGTGGGACTCTTTCTCTCCCTCTCTCTCTGTTCCTCTCCCACTTGTGCTTGCTCTCTCTCTCTCTCCAAATAAAGAAACTTTTAAAATGGTTAAAATAGTAGATGTTATGTATGTGTATTTTACTGCCATTTTTTAAAAAAGTGCTTGAAGATTGTAATAAATTCATGCAACGTGTAATGCCACTAGCATGCAGTAGGGGGCAAAGGAGCTTAAGCTTCACTGAAAAGCTTGATTCGAGCACTCCTGCAGCCAGTTCTGGTCCAGCCAACAAATCATCCACACCTGCAGCTTTGCTAGAGTCGCTGCAAGCCAGGGGGTAAGAACTATTAGCCTTGTTTGCTCTAACACTCATGAGAAAGAAATAAGGGTGGGATGGGTCTTTTCTAAAGAAGAGATCATTCGAACACATGTACATGGGAGGAAAGTAGCCTTACTCAGATTTTTAGTATTTATTATTTTGCCTATATTCATCTAAAGATTAACAATTAATGAGTGATGTTGGGGCTACTGATCTAAGGACTTGAACTGTCTTGTAGGTGCTTGAGGGTTTGGATTTTCTTTCACTGGTCGCTGATTAAACCTGGTCAGTTCTTCTACTCAGAATGGATGATCCCATCCTTGTGGTGAGGTTTCTCCAGCTTTTATTTTCCTGTAGTACACGTTAATATCATCTGCTTTGGCTATTTAAAGCATATTTGTTGCTCCTTTACTAAAGTTCTGCATTTGTGTTTTATGTCAAAAAGTAGGAGCCCATCTAATAGATTTTGTACAATGTAGATATCTTGTTCAGTTTCCTGCAAAAGTCCACGGTGGCTGAAGATGGCCATGTGGCCACTATAGAGTACAGGATGATTAATAGCACCTAAGCACCTGATTCCTAGAAGAGCTTTACCACAGACCACCTATACTGAGTGATGAATTGAAGTTCTGTGTACGGTCTAAGTTTTATTTCAGTTCTCATGAGTTCATAATTTAGGAATGGATGTAGACAAAGTCTCTTGAGCTTTGTGATACCTAGCAGAGTGACCCCTAGTAGCTGCATGCCACTTCAGAGAAAGGCGCACGGGGTGGGAAGGGAGAAAGAAGCCACCATAACAGCTACCGCTGAGAATGGAATCAACATTGGTAATCACATCCTAAAAAACTTCATTTCACAGTTTGAAAAGCCTTCAGTTTGTGTGCCGGAAGGGACTAGATAGGTCTGGGTTCACATCCATACTCTGTGACTTATTCACTGAGTCACTTTGGGTAAGTTACTTAACCTCTGAGTTTTGGCTTCTCCATTTGTGAAATAGGGATAAAAATGGCCACCATTTGGGGTGCCTGGGTGGCTCAGTCGGGAAAGCGACCAACTTCGGCTCAGGTCATGATCCTGTGGTCCGTGAGTTCGAGCCCCGTGTCAGGCTCTGTGCTGACAGTTCAGAACCTGCAGCCTGCTTCAGATTCTGTGTCTCTCTCTCTCTCTCTCTCTCTCTCTCTCTCTCTCTCTCTCTCTCTCTTTGTCTGCCCCTCGCCTGCTCATGTACGCGCACGTGCTGTCTCTCAAAAATAAACAAACATTAAAAAAAAACCTTTTTAAAAAAGGCCACCATTTTGTTAAGTTATTGAAGGGATCGAACAAGATAGTGTATGGAAAACATTTAGTTCTATGCCAGGCACATAGGTGACACCCAAAAAATGTCATTCTTGCTCTTTCTTATGTTGCAAAGATTGTACAACATGCTATAGGTTTTAACCCTTTCTCTACTTTTTTGCATCACTGGGAAAAGAAAAGTTAGATGGTTAAGTATTCTTTGATAAATCACTAACAGTCATTTCATAGTGTCTTTTGATTTGGATTTTTAAATCATAAGCTATTAAAAAGTCATTCTCTTTTTTACCTATTTTCAGCAGAGTAGTAATAGTAGGAGGAGTATGATAAAAATATGCAATACATATTGAATGCATCTTTCATAAAAAATTTATGTTATACTTTTTAAAATTTTTTTTTTCAACGTTTTTTATTTATTTTTGGGACAGAGAGAGACAGAGCATGAACAGGGGAGGGGCAGAGAGAGAGGGAGACACAGAATCGGAAACAGGCTCCAGGCTCCGAGCCATCAGCCCAGAGCCTGACGCGGGGCTCGAACTCACAGACCGCGAGATCGTGACCTGGCTGAAGTCGGACGCTTAACCGACTGCGCCACCCAGGCGCCCCTATGTTATACTTTTTAAAATGTTGTAATGAAATGCCATAGTGCACATGCATTGACTGAGAGATAGGACCTTTTTATTTTCTTACATTAAGGAAAGTTCAAAAGAGTTAGTTCCTCTCCCTTCTTTAGAATAAATTACAAATGAGGTTGTGGTATTGGGTAGGGAGAAGAAGTGAGTAATGTATAGAGATCATGACACCTCCTTTCAGGGGATTCTAGAAGTAGCAACTAGGTTAGATATTGTCACATTTTTCAAGGGCCATAGCCTCCGAACCCAGGGGCTTTAAGTTAGTTGCTACCAATTTAATTACTCTGTGAGATGATGATGTTAAAAACACTTTTTTGAGTTTAATGACTATAACTGTCAGTGTCTTGCCAAGCCACATTGGATCCTGAGACAAAAGCAAAATTCAGTAATACTGATCCTGTCTTCACGAAAAATTTTGATATTTTGTTCATTGTGAATTTTTATGTTAAAATTAATTTTAAAATATTCCATTAAAACATTGTTTATCTTGATTCTTGAATTTCTTGACACTCCTTAAAATTTGTGTCTGAAATCACCCTACCCTTGGCCTAGATAACTGCTACCATTTGAATAAGCCACACATGGTAACAGTGATTTATATACATGATCTCTTTTGTGCCTCTGCACAAAATTTATTTTATAGATGAAAAATTGAACCTTTCAGCAGTTAAATAAATAGTCTAAGTTAACACAGGCAGTAAATGACCAAGATAGGACTTGAACACAAATCTATCAGTCCCCAACACCAAACTCATGATCTGACCATCATGTACTACACCATATCAGGAATTCACAACACAATTCATTCATTCAACACACATTTTTGAGAACATATTATGTGCCATCATGTGCTAAGAGATACAGAATTGAATTTATTTATTTATTTTAAAAGACTTTATTTTTCAAAGTAATCTCTACACCCAACGTGGAGCTCGAACTCACAACCCTGAGATCAAGAGTCACACACTTCAACAACTGAGCCAGCTAGGCACCCCTCATTCATAGATAGATTTAAAAAGTATTTACTGAGCATGTGCTTTGTGCACTATTCTATTAGGTGGGGATACAGAAGTGAAAAAGCTCATCAGCTCCTTTCTTCTCTCATGGGTATAAGACGTGGAAGAGACAGTCAATAAACAAGTGCTCTGCTTTGAAGAGAAATAAAATAAGGTGATATGAACTAATAGCAAGTCTGGCCACTTTAGATTAGGTAGGTGGTCAAGTCAGGACTCTTAGAGAAGATAAACTTTTTTTTTCAAAAATTTTTTTATTGATGAGAGAGAGACAGAGTGTGAGCAGCAGAGGGGCAGAGAGAGAGGGAGACACAGAATTCGAAGCAGGCTCCAGGCTCTGAGCTGTCAGCACGGAGCCTGACGCGGGGCTCAAACCCACAGACCATGAGATCATGACCTGAGCCAAAGTCGGACGCTCAACCAACTAAGCCACCCAGGCGCCCTTAGGATATAAACTTTTTAATCCAAGATGTAAATGAGAAGAGAGATCCAGCCAAGGAAGGGTTGGGAAAGAGTAACCCAAGGGAGACGGGGGCGGGAAATCCAGTGCAAAGTCCTAAGGTCAGAGCGAGTATAGTTGTGGCCAGGGAGCAAAAAGAAGGACAGTATGACTGGAGTGTAGAGGGCCAGGAGAAGGGTGGTATGAAGAGAGATCCTAGAAAGAAGCAAGAGCAGCTCATGGAGGGTGTTATAAACCAATTTCAGGTGTTTGGGTTTTATTCTAAATGTAACAGTATGTAGTTAGGACATAGGTTGGCTGCTGTAACAAAATATAGTGGCTTAAACAAGATAGGGCTCAACAAAATGGTTCAGTCCCTGTCAGTCCTTATAAGTAATTGATAGAAAACCTAAACTGTGTGGCATTTGCAGACTTACTCATTAGGTTCCTTGGACTCTATGATGGGAAAGTTTAAAGAATCAGTATGACTTAGTGAGATACAATTTTATTATTAGGTTATTACAAGATATTTTGAAAACAAATTTGCCTTGACTCACCCTAGAGAGACAAGGTAGCTGAGGGGCTAAGACACCAGGCACTGGACTCACCATCTATTAACTTTGTGACTCTGAGGCAGTCATATGACCTCTCTAAGCACCACCTCCCATATCTGTGAAAGGTGAACTGCGGTAGCACTGACCCTGTAAGGCTGTTGTTGTAAGGATCAAGCTATATACAATTAGTATTACATAGCTCAATGAATGTTAGTGGTTGTTACTAAAAAGACATCAAGTGGCCACTGCCTCATTTGCATGACAGAGTCAGTATGGAGTGGAGATGCTATCTGCCTTGAATAGATATAAATGTATGGACTCATCACCCAGGACAAGTTACTAAGGTCATCCTAAAGGTGGGTAATGGATTAATGTTATGGTACTGGTAACAAATTTATTTTCCCATATTTTTAAAATCTGGAAAATTATCATGAACATAAAGTTGTATTATAGGGGCTCTTTTTTTACGTTCGTGGTTTGTTCTTATATTGATCATTGGATGCTATATTAAGTGTCATATAAAAAGGAGTGACCAAGAAAAGGCTACCTGGGATAAATTGGAAGAATATTCTCAGTGGAAAGGTGAAAACCCCAGGCCAGTTCCAGGTTACCATCTTCTCAACCCCATTCCCCACCCAGTGTCTTTTGTGCTTTCTTCCCCTGAGCACACAATGGACAAGGAATATCAAAATCAAAGTTTTCTCTTCACAGTCATGTCACAAGATGGTCAAACAATTCTGTATCCATTTTTCTATATTCTACAAAATAGTTTTATAAAGTATTGCATTTTTAAGTTATTTTGGGAAATGTCCACATTTTCTAGAATTTCTAAACAACAACGACAAACTTAGGCAGGTTCTAGAGAAAGAAAAATCTAGATGAGCATGAGGTAATATTCCAGGCGTCCTCTTGTATGAGTTCTGCCTGTTTTGTCCCCCCACCATGCCTTCATACATATTATCGCATTTATTTATCTTGAAACTCTGGGAGGGGAGTACTATTTTCTGCATTTTACAGATGAGGAAACATGGGTGCAGAATTCTGAGGACTTTGAGAGAAGAGTCAGACTTCAAGTTGTTTAGACACAGAACAGAGGCAATTAAAGAGCTAAGATTTTCATAATATTCATTATTCAATATATTTATTAAGTACCCACTCTGCTGGGAACTTTTCTGGGCACTGGGGCTATAGCAGTGAATAAAACAGATAGAACTTCTGTTCCTACATAGCTTACATTCTAGTAAGGGGTAAGAAAAGAGAGTCTATAAAAAAATAATAAAAGCGCATGTTAGGTGGTGAGAAGGGCTAGAAAGAAAAATAACTTTTTGGGGCACTGGGTGGCTCAGTCAGTTAAGCATCTGACTTCAGCTCAGGTCATGATCTTGCAGTTCACGACTTCAAGCCCCGCATCAGGCTCTGCTGATAGCTCTGAGCTTGGAGCCTGCTTTGAATTGTGTGTCTCCCTCTCTCTCTCTCTCTGCCCCTCCCCTGCTCATGCTCTGTCTCTCTCTGTCTCTCAAAAATAATGAACATAAAATGTTTTTAAAAAAAGAAAAGAAACATAAGTTTAAGATAAGGAGAATAGAGAGTGGGAAGTGATATTTTGTAGTGGGTGGTCAAAAAAGTCTCTCTGATGTGGTGATCTTCATGCAGAGATGTGAAGGGAGTGAGGGAGCATGCCACTTGTCATCTAGGGAAAGTGTATTTTGGAAAAAGAACAGCAAATCCAAGTTCAAAAATCTGATGTGGGAGCATGCTTGGAAAGTGTAAGGAATGACCAGACTAGAGTAGGAGAAATGGATTGAAGATGTCAGCTGTTGCAAGGACTCAGGATTTTCCTCCAGTTGAAATAAGAAAATAGTGGAGGATTTGGACTAGAAGAGGGGCAGACTCTGATGTACATTTTAAAGATTCCTCTGTTTGTTGGGTGGAAATGACTGAAGAGGCACAAGGTTGATAGGAAAGACCTCCTGGGTCTCTATCAAGAAGTGGTTAGATTCTAATATTAAATTTGTAAACTCTTAAACTTTATTTCTTCCTACACCATGCACTAGGAAAATACCAAGGCGAGGTAAGTAGCTTGGTTAGAGTTTTCCTGCTTAATACATGCGTGTATTTCCTGCTTAATACATGTGGCCAATACACACCAACCCTCACTTTCCTCAGGCTGGTCACTCCCACAGAACAGCAGGAGGAACAAAAGATATAATACTCCATGGGAAGATATGGTGTAGTGAGATCTCTCTGCTGTTCATGCTATCCCATTGTTCTGAGAAGCTATGTGTGTGTGTGCCCATGTACCTGTGCAGACATGGTGTATATATTTTGGCACTGTAGAAAGCCCCCAAGAAATGGAAACTGTTTTTATCATTATTTCTCTTATTTGTCAGTGATCCAGATTGCTGTTGCCACCAACCTGAAGACATATGGAACCATAAGGACAGGAACCATTCTGTTTATTTCTGTTTTAGACCTTCCATGTGTATGGGTAAGCATTGTTGAAAATCAGATATTAGCTCAAAGGACTCTCTATGTCCACAAATGTAAAAGTTGAGGAACAATTCCTTGACGTTAATTCAGGAGCCCATAGTATTTGGTAATAAAAAAGTACTTTCATTGAGAGTTTAAATCTTGCACAAAAACTGCACATAGATGTTTATAGCTGCTGTATTCATAATTGCCAAAACTTGGAAGAAACCAACATGTCCTTCAGTAGGTGAATGGATAAACAAACTATGGTACATCCGGATAATGGAATACTATCCTGTGCTAGAAGGAAACAAACTATCAAACTATGCAAAGAATGGAGGAACTTTAAATGCATACTAGTAAGTAAAATAAGCCAATCTGAAAAAGCTATATACTGTATGTTTCCAGCCAAATGACAGTCTGAAAAGGACAAAACTATGGAGACAATAAAAATATCAATGGTTCTAAAGGGTTGTGGAGTACAAGGAAGATGAATAGGCAGAGCATAGAGGATTTTTAGGGCAATGAATGTATGCATAATGATGAAAGCATGCCACTATACGTTTGTCCAAACTCATAGAATGTCCAACACCAAGAGTGAACAATAATGTCAATTGTGGACTTTGAGTGATTATACTGTGTCAATGTAGGTCCATCGATTGTAACAAGTGTGCGGAGGATGTTGCTAACTGGGGAGGCCATGCAGGTGTGGGGTTGGGGGGATATGGAAAAATTTCTATACTTTCTCCTCAATCTTTCTGTGAGCCTTGAACTTCTCTAAAAGAATAAAATCTTAAAATTTTTCACTTTCAATTTTCTTAAAGCCTTCAGGCTATCCAAATGGGATGCAAGGGAGTGTTGAATATGGCCTGGCAATGAAATTCCGAAGTTGAACTGGGAGAAAGGCACTTCTGCCAACTATTATATATATCCCTTCTGGGAATTCTGACTTGCCTCAGTGATGGGGATATGCACAGCAACTGGCTTGGAAATCTGTAAGCCAAACTCTCAGATCATGTCATGATCTCAGATCATGTCAAAGACTCAATATACAGGTTAGAACTCTGTTCCAAACTCTTGGTGAATATAGTGAATTTTGGGCATCAAAAATAATCCTGTAGGATTTAAAAAATGACATAACCATTTAACATTATATATCTTTCTAGGATTTTGAACTCATCTTCATCATTCATATGAAGGAACCAAGTGATTGAATCCTTGGAATTACAATGACACTTATCAGAAGCATTTATGTATTTTGTAGTATTGTTATGTCAGTGCTGGGCTACGTGTCAAAGCCGCCAGAAGACAGGGAATTGACAACCAACTGCTCCAACATGTCCCTAAGAAAGGTTCCTGCAGACTTGACCCCAACCACAACCACACTGGATTTATCCTACAACCTCCTTTCTCAACTTCAGAGTTCAGATTTTCGTTCTGTTTCTAAACTGAAAGTTTTGATTCTATGCCATAACAGAATCCAAGAGCTGGATATCAAGACCTTTGAATTCAACAGAGAGTTAAGATATTTAGATTTGTCTTACAACAGATTGAAGATTGTAACTTGGTATTCACTGGCAGGTCTCAGACATTTAGATCTTTCTTTCAATGACTTTGACAGTGTGCCTATCCATGAGGAGGCTGGCAACATGTCACATTTGGAAATCCTGGGTTTGAGTGGGGCAAAAATACGAAAATCAGATTTCCAGAAAATTGCTCATTTGCATCTAAATACAGTCTTCTTAGGATTAAGAAGTCTTTCTTATTATGAAGAAGGTAGCCTGCCCATCTTAAACACAACAAAACTTCATATTGTTTTACCAATGAACACAAATTTCTGGGTTCTTTTGCGTGACGGAATCAAGACTTCAAAAATACTAGAAATGACAAACATAGATGGCAAAAGCCAATTTTCAAGTTATGAAACTCAACAAAATCTTACTTTAGCGAATTCCAAGACATCTATTCTATTGCTTAATAAAGTTGATTTACTCTGGGACGACCTTCTCCTCATCTTCCAGTTTGTTTGGCATACATCAGTAGAATGCTTCCAAGTCCAACATGTGACTTTTGGAGGCAAGGTTTATCTTGACCATAATTCATTTGATTACTCAAATACTGCAATGAGAACGATAAAATTGGAGCACATACAGTTCAGAATTTTTTATATTCCACAGGAAAGGGTCTACTTGCTTTTTACCAAAATGGATATAGAAAACCTGACTATATCAGATGCACAAATGCCACACATGCGGTTTCCTAATTATCCTACAAGATTCAAACATTTAAATTTTGCTGATAATATCTTAACAGATGACCTGTTTAAGCAACCTATCCAATTGCCTCATTTGAAAACTTTAATTTTGAAGGGCAATAAATTGGAGACACTTTCTTTAGTGAGTTTCTTTGCCAACAACACATCCTTGAAGCACTTAGATCTCAGCCAGAATCTGTTACAATATGAAAATGATGAAAATTGCTTTTGGCCAGAAACCTTGATCACTATGAACCTGTCATCCAACAAATTTGCTGATTCTGTTTTCAGGTGCTTGCCCAGAAGTATTCAAATACTCGACCTGAATAATAACAAAATTCAAACTGTCCCTAAAGAGATTATTCATCTGAAGTCTTTGAGAGAACTAAATCTCGCATTTAACTTTCTAACTGATCTTCCTGGGTGCAGTCATTTCAGAAAACTCTCAATTATGAACATTGAAATGAACTTAATTCTCAGCCCATCTCTGGATTTTTTCCAGAGCTGTCAGGAAGTTAAGACTCTGAATGCAGGAAGAAATCCATTCCGGTGTACCTGTGAATTAAGAGATTTCATTCATCTGGAAAAATATTCACAGGGCATGATGATTGGATGGTCAGATTCATATATCTGTGAATACCCTTTGAATCTAAAGGGGACTCGGTTAAAGGATGTTCATCTTCCTGAATTATCTTGCAACACAGCTCTGTTGATTGTCACCATTGTGGTTATCATGCTAGTTCTGGGGACGGCTATGGCCTTCTGCTGCCTCTACTTTGATCTGCCCTGGTATCTCAGGATGCTGGGTCAGTGGACACAGACATTGCAGAGGATTAGGAAGACAACCCAAGAACAACTCAAGAGAAATGTCCAGTTCTATGTGTTTATTTCATATAATAAACATGATTCTACCTGGGTGAAGCATGAATTAATTCCCAATCTAGAGAAAGAAGAGAACTTGATTTGCCTTCATGAAGGAAACTTTGATCCTGGTAAGAGCATTACTGAAAATATCATGAACTGCATTGAGAAAAGCTGTAAGTCCATCTTTGTTTTGTCTCCCAACTTTGTCCAGAGTGAGTGGTGCCATTATGAACTTTACTTTGCCCACCAAAATCTCTTCCATGAAAATTCTGATTACATAATTTTTATCTTGCTAGAACCCATTCCACTCTACTGTATTCCTACCAGATATCCTAGGCTGAAAGCTCTTATGGAAAAGAAAGCATACTTGGAATGGCCCAAAGATAGGCGTAAATGTGGACTTTTTTGGGCAAAACTTAGAGCTTCTATTAATGTTAATTTATTAGAAACCAGAGAGATGTGTGAACTACAGACATTTGTGGAGTTGAATGAAGAGTCTCAAGGTTCTGTAATCTCTCTGATAAGAACAGACTGCCTATAAAAATCCTCCCTTCCCGTAGGGAAATGGGCCTTGCATACACCGTGGGGATAGAAATTGATACAGCCTTTATGATGGTTATTTGGCAATATCATTTAAATGAAAAATGACTACTTTTATGTCACTTCCTCGAAGGATTTCTAAGAATGTATCCTACAGAAATACAAGTTTGCAAAGGCTTCTATAAAACGGTGTTCATCCCAGAATTATTTGTAATACTGAAAAATTGAAAACAGCTCATGTTTCCACAGAATAAAAACAAATTCAATAAATTATAGTTCATTAATGCGATAAAATGTAACACAGCCATTAAAAAGAATGAGGTAGTTCTATATTTACTGGTATGGAGAAAATTATATTAATATGGTGGTTTATATATTGAAATAAAAGTCTAAATGAATCTATATTCAGTACTTTGGCATACTTTGGTATACTTTGGCGATTTCACTTTGGTATAGTAACAGTGGTTTAGGCCTGGGAGGTTATATTACAGAAAACTTTTGGTTTCTATGTTGTATATTTCCATAATGTTGGAGTTGCTTAAGTGAATCTATATTTATTAGGTAGAAAAACAAAAAAGATAATGTTTAAAGCCTACGCATCCTACTCATTTTGCTTGATTCTTCCTTTCTAGTCTCCCCAGTCATAGAAAGAAAGCAAGCTTTTCTAAATTTTGCAAAATTATATTTCAAAAAATGTTACCTCCTTCATTAGAAAAATTTCTGTGACTTACCCACCTGATAAAGGAAGAAAATGGCCATGCTTGTTTAAGATCTGACACCAATCTCCTGTTACCTTCCTGCCTCCTATCATTGAGCCGTATCAAGTTATTGGCCCTTTTCCAGAACATCCAGTCTCTTTCTCTGCCCCCAGACCCTAACATATTGCATGACTGACTGTACAATCCAAATGTCAACTTTTTTTTTGAAAACTTCCTCACTTCTAAGTATGATGCCCCTTGATTCTCCATAACACTTCAAATATATTTATATCACAAACTGATCATATATATTTTTAAAGTTTTCCATTCTCATTAGAGTATGAGCTCCTCAAAGGCAAGGACAGACTTCCCTCTGTCCTTATATCAACAGGTGTTTACTCAGTCCCTGGTTCAGAGAAGGTGTCAATAAGTGTTTATGGAATGGATGCCAGGTAAGCTAGAGGAACTTAGCAGGGACTCAACCAGCTTCAGGATAGAAAGTCAGGGGAAAAAGGCAGAGAATCCAGAATTGAAGTATTTCTGAGTATAGCTTGAATTATGTGAAATTGCCAATATGTGGTTGCTCTTGACCTACAACGCCTACTTCATCTCATTCAATCTAATAAAACTAATATCCTAAGTAGGGTAAAATTAGGCTCTGCATCTACCTTATTTCTTTATAGTTGTGGTCTTATGAATTTCTCATGCTAGCAGTCATTTGAGAAATTGTATTCAAGATGGTCAACTTGAGAGTATAGAGACAGGGTTGGGTGTCAATCTCCAAGCCAGGTTGTGCTACCATTTGGCCAATGACCAGTCTACTTGGAGGAGCTAGAGCTCAGCAGCCTTGAGGCTGAGTGTCTCCCTTCTTCCTCCCTTATGAGCTCATGGTCTGTTTGGTAAAAGGGGAAACCCAAAGAAACCACAGTGCAGCAAGATCAGAGAATGGGGAGAATGCTTTTCCAACCAGGCTTTTTGCATCTGGGCCATTGCTATTAGTGTGATTCATGGCTTCTTGAGGAGTCAGACAGACACTGTATGAGTATTTTTAAATCTTTAGTAAATTACTCAGTGTGAGACATTTATCTTTAAAGATCAGTTAATTGAGAACATGTAAAGTAGGTAACATTAGTCCTGAAGTCAATAGGGTTGAGTTATTCCATGGTAGAATCCTCAATTTAATAATGTGGTTTTAAAAATAGATGTATTTTGTCACAATTAAAAAATAATACATTAGATATACCTCTAGGCAACTTCTTGTTTCAGCAGCTGGACTACCATGAAATCTTACCTATCAGACCATTGTACTGTTTCAGAAACTTAAGATTTTCCAGAAAATTAGAACTTCCTAATTTGCTTGGTTTTGAGTCTTATTAGGTATATAATATTGATTCTTGTGGTATATAATAGAAAATGAATCATACATAGGTTTAATATTGGGACATGAGATTGAAGTAGCACCTAGCCTCATGCAGAACTGAGGATATACTTTTACCCAAGAAGTTTTAGATTTCATCGAGGGACCCACTCTCCTCAAGCATGACATTGATGAGGAAGTAAGCATACACAGACTGCATGCTGTAACAGAACCCAGTGTAATGAGTCTGATCATGTTTTGAAAATGATTCCAGGTCTTATGAAGTTGCAATTTCCTTCCCATTCCCTTGCCATTTGCCAACCTGGAGCTTCTTCCATTTTTTCTCAAGGAGATTGAGCTCTGTATCAATATTGTTCAAGTCTTCTGCGGATTCTTCAGGATGCCTTCCCAACCACTGTGCATCTCTACAGATAAATGACACTATTTTCTGGGTGTCAACAGTCCAGTGTGGATAATGTTCTATATTCTATAAAAGTGGCAAAGAGGTCTATGATAAAATGGGATTATAATCCTCAAATTCCAAATGGTTTGGAGGGAGATGAGTTTTAAATCTAATTTATGGCAAATTTTCTCTGAGGTGCAACTCCTTCGTGTATTATGATGAACCATTCAAGAAAAGCATAGATTAGGAATGTAAGTCTATGAGTGAGAGTTTAGAACCTATCAGATATAACTCTCACTTTCAAGTGGGAAATTGCATCTTTGGAATTTTAAATGACTCACCTAAGCCCGAGGTCAAACATTGATCTTTTAACTCCTACACTGATGAGACTTTTCTTTCCAATCCAGGACAAGATGCCTCTTACTTTTTGTATTTGATTTCATCATTTTGATCCTTTCATTTCCATTCTCAACAACAGAGCCTTGGATTGGGCCCCTTGCATATCCCGCTTAGACTGTCCATAATTATTTGTGGCTGGACTCTGCAGTGTCTCCCCACTGCCTTGGACCCCTTCCTCCATCCTGGCTACCAACTCTTTTGAAGGGCCTTTGTTGAATTTCTAAGTCCTTCTTAGGGTCTGGTACTACCAAGACTGGCAGTGTTCTTCAAGTGAGATATCCCTGGCCCAGATCCAGACCCATATGGATCCTGGTCTTCATTTGTCCCCCTCAAGATGCTGTCTGACCCACTGCCTTACACATGAAGTCAATCAGATATCCTGAGGAGCTCTAGAACTCATGCCTAGGGGGCCCTCTCAGAGTTTGGTTGTTGGACCCCAATTTGAGTTGGACAATCTGGCAAGCAGATCACTGCTGCTGGCTGAAGCAGTGTGGGACTACCCAAGATTGGGCCATCAGAATGGTGCTAACATACTGATTTGAGATGACTCTCACACTGAACACAAGATGACTTCAGGGGTCAGGGCTATCAATAGTCTACCACCAGCCCTTAGACTTGAGCCACCAGTGTGGGCTTGTGTCTATCTGTGTTTTGACTATAGTGCCACCTCTTGTCTATGTCTTGCACCATAGGACGGCAAGCATGGCAGCAGGTGTCTTTCACCCTGCACTCCTCCTCTTCCCCCAGCATCTGGCATCCAGGGTGATAACTGCCATTGCTGTAGGCTCTATGTCATGTGTTAGGCAGTCTTTCAAGGATGGCTTTCAATATTGAACACAAATGGGCCTTATAATCAATGTCCTCTTTTACCTTCCACTGATGTAGTGACATTGTGCTCTCCCTGTCCTAAGCCATGTTGAAGAGGGAAGTACTTATCCTGGAAGAGTGGGACTGTGCTTCTCTCTTCACACATGAACCCCTCACCGACCCTCCCCCACTGGTGTTAGTGTATGGAAGGCAAGGGTCCATTCAGCATCAAAAGAGCTCCCATTCTGGGAATGCAATGATTACTACCTCAATAGTCCATGGGAAGACAAGACTGGAAAATGCCTTGTTCTATGTTTATACCATAAAATTCTGAATGGTAAACTTAATAAGACCAGAAAAGGAATATTGGTTCACATTGACCTGCATATTTTGGGGGAGGCTTGCATCAATGAAGCACAGTACCAACCATTGAGAAAGAGTCATTGGAAGGCAGTGTGGACAGATGATGCAGTGTCATGGCTATTAATGTGACCAGTGTTATAGACATACTATTAGGGAACTGAAGAGGCACAAAGAGCTATACTGTTTAATGTAAGTAGGCTCTGAAGACCCGTGTCCTTGTGATTAATTACAGCACTACTACCATTTTCTCCTGGTGGTACATATAAAATTAACCTTGGAGGGTGCATTGGATAATAAAATGCCTGAAGAGATGGTTCTTGGATTTGAAACAAGAAGACATGGTGCTTGGATCTCACAAAGACTCTTTCAATGAACCACCTAGAAAATAAATTATACATAAGTAACTCTTCTCTATCCATCTTCATTAATAAGACACCAAGCCTCCCATGGGTCCGTACATTTTGAAACATTTTTAAATCAAATTATTTATATAGACACGAGTCTATATATATATAGACACGAATATATATATATATATATATATATGTATAGACACGAATATATATATATATATATATATATATATAGACACGAATATATATATATATATATATATAGACACGAATATATATATATATATATATATATATATATAGACACGAATATATATATATATATATATAGACACGAATATATATATATATATATATATATATATATATATATATATATAGACACGAATATATATATATTCCCAGAGCCCTGCACACCCTGGAGGCAGCTCTGAGAAGGAAAATATCCTGGCTCATGTGGCCAGAACTTATATTGCTTCTTATTTCTTGGCTACTCAAACTTGTTTTGGTTTTAGCAGAAGTCATTGAGCACAGGAGAGTTTTGTCTCAAGTGCTATGGCTCATGTGGTGAAATTCAGTGGTAAGACTAATGGATCTGACAGATTGGCAAAGGCAAATTCTAGTAACACAATATTAAGGTTATTGGAAGTTTCTCCTACAGTTTTGACAAAAAAATTGAAGGAAGGGATGCATTTCTTATTTTATATCAGGATGGGTGAAAGCTCTACATTATTAGGTTCTGTTTTCTCTGTGGAGGAAGTTAGATTTTTAGTTGTGTCTGGGAACTTTCTAAACCTAGTGACCTGAAGTATTTAACTTCCTGGCAGCAGCACCTTTGGCCCTGGGGGAAAAAATAGGGCAGAAGAAGAAGCTATATATACCAGTTAGCTCTAATTGTCCATTAGGCCCAATGTCTTCTTTTGATTCCTGGTCTCATTAGTCCTGGGGAGATCCAGAGACCCATTAGCTCTCAACCTTCTCCTGGTTCTTTGATTTCTGGAAAAGAGTTGAGTCAGTCTCCATGATACTGTTTTTTAGTATCGTGGCCCTGTGTGTAACAATACAAATTCTAACCCTTCTTGAGGTTTATATGTGCCAGCCACTGTTCTAAGGATGTTGTGAGTTATACTTGCTAATTGTCATAGATCTATAAATTAAATTTTATCATTATTCTTATGTAACAGATTAAGTACAGAAGGTACCCAAAAGTTAAGGTTTCATGGCTAATAAATGACAGAAATCCAAGGTAGTCTAATTATAGCGTCTGCTTTCCTGTGTACTATGCTATGCCGACTCCAAAGAGCCTGTTAACTATTGGTTTCACTCATATTTACATTCACCATGAAAATACTTGTTCATGCTAGACCATATTTTTGAATGGAGGGGTCTTGTTGCTTTAAAGTAAGTCTCATCATTTAGTATATAACTCAAATGCTGCCAGTCCTTACTGGCCTATGGCTAAAATAAGGCACATCAACATCAGTGACCCCAAGTTTTTGTTCTTGGCCCACCGGCTTATGCAGGGCTTCTGGCCTCCTGCAAAGGTCCCATGAGTAATTCTAGGAGATCTCAAGGAGCCTCAGTTCTGCTCGCACACCACACTGACAGCTACACTCCCCATTTGCCACCACCATGGCCTGCCCACTGTAGCTAACTCAGGTGGCTAGACCTGGGGCCCTACAAAGCCCTTGAGAGAGCCTTGCACTATTGACATTGCTGAATGAAGGTGCCTCCTAGATGATGCTAATGTCTGTGCTGAGGTGTTTTCTCTCAATAAACCCAAATTCATTTATCCTTGAGGTGAGGAGCCATGCTGAGTTCCATGCAGTAGTAGGAGGTTCAAAATCTCTCTTCCTAAAACAGGGTAGGTATCAACATCCCAGCATTCCAAAGCTGCAATGCTGGAATCCAGAATCTCACCAAGTCAATATGCTCAGCATCACTAATCATCAGGGAAATGCAAATCAAAACCACAATGAGATATCACTCACACCTGTTAGAATGTCCATTATCAAAAAAAAAAAACAATAAATAACAAGTGTTGGCGAGGATGTGAAGAACAGGGAACCTTTGTTCCCTTGAAAAGGGAATTCCTTGTTGGTGGGAATGTAGATTGGTGCAGCCACTCTGGAAAACAATATGGAGGTTCCTCAAAAAATTAAAAATAGAACTACCCTATGATCCCGCAATTCCAAAGAAAGTGAAAACATTAACTAGAAAAGATATGTGCACCCCCATGTTCACTGCAGCATTATTCACAATAGCCAAGACATGGAAACAACTGAAGTGTCCAGTAATGGATGAGTGGATAAAGAAAATGTGGTATATATGTATATGTAGACACACACACACACACACACACACGCACACACACACACAATGGAATATTATTCAGCTATTAAAAAGAAGGAAATCCTGTCATTTTTGACAATATGAATAGACCTTGAAGACATTAAACTAAGTGAAATAAGTCACACAGAGAGAGACAAATGCTGAATGATCTCACTTAAGTATGGAATCTAAAACACAAAACAAAAACCAAACAAATACCAAACTCGTAGATACAGAGAACAGGTGGGTGGTAGCCAAAGGCTGGTGGGGGGTGAGTGAAATGGATGAAAGGGGTAAAAAGTTACAAACTGCCAGTTACAAAATAAATAAGTTCTGGGGATATAATGTACAGCATGATGACTATAGTTACTAATAATTTATTGCATATTTGAAAGTTGCTAAGAGGGTAGATGTTAAAAGTTCTCATCACAAGAAAAAAAGGTTTTGTTACTAGGTATGATGATGGATGTTGTGGCAACCATTTCATAATATATACAAATTTCAAATTGTGTTTTATGCTTGAAACCAATGTAATATATTTCAATTATGTCTTTAAAAAACTGGAGAGAAAAATAAGACAATCATACTAGTGCATAGAGTTCATTTAAAAATAACTAATAATTTGAAATCTAATGTCATATTAAATGACCCTGTTAGAAAATAGGTAAATAATTGCACACAAATATTCACTATAAACCACCAAATCTATAAGATAACATAATTGCTTAAAAAGTAAAAAATGGCTTATATACACAATCTCAGAAACCTCCATCATTAAAGAGGAACTAAAGAAAGAGGAAAAACACTGCATATTCATTACAATAAAAATAGTACCTGGGCACCTGGGTGGCTCAGTCGGTTAAGCATCCCACTCTTGATTTCGGCTTGGGTCATGATCTCACAGTCAGTTGTGGGATCAAGCTCCCCATCCGACTCTATGCTGGGTGTGGGATCTACTTAAGATTCTCTTCCTCTCTCTCTGCCCCTCCACCTCTCTTAAGAAAATAGTACCACGTGTATGTGTAATCAACCTAATGAACTGGTGAAAAATTTCTGTAACTATTATAACATGAAAATTTACATTTCTATTCATTTTTAAAGCATTGCCAACTATTTATTTGGGCTCTTTTCTATAATATTTTTCTGAAAAATAGAATTGAAAAAATCACTAAGTCTTTTGATGCTTAATAATAAATTTATGAGTGTGAAATTGTGAATAATCAGCCAGTTGGGCAAAAATAAATTTGGTCCTTTGCTGCTTCCCTTTCAGCTTTTGTACAGTACTGTTCCAGGGTGCACAATTGTGCAAAGACCACAAAATCATGTCATATCTCTTGGCCTTTACAATTTATATGGCAAAGTTGAATTAAAATTTAAAACAATTTTATTCTTTAGAAAGTTCAGAAAATCAGCTCCCCCAAGCCAAGAATGTGGCTTATATAATCAAAACAAATTAGTTAAATTACATGTTATGCAAGATTAAAAAAAGAATATATATATATATATATATACATATATATATATATATATACACACACACACACACACACACATGCATATATGTATATCTTCAAAACCAGGTGTGCAAGGGGGCGCCTGGGTGGCTCAGTCGGTTAAGGGGTGGACTCTGTTTCAGCTCAGGGCATCATCTCAAGGTTTTGTGAGTTCCAGCCCCTGGAGGGGCTTTGTGCTGACAGTGTGGAGCCTGCTTGGGGTTCTCTCTCTCTCAAAAATAAAATAAACAAAACTTAAAAAAATTAACAATGCACATGTCAGCACCCAAAGCCTCAGTGCTGGGATCCATAGTCTTACATGAAGTCTGTTTGTTCCGCCCTTGCTGTTAACCTTTGTAGGAGCCCCAAACCTGTCCAGGGGCAAGGAGTATGATGAGCACCACATTCCTCCCATTTTCATTATTCCTTCCCACCTCTCATTTGCAACCCCCCCTCAACCACATACTCTTTCCTCCTCCTACCTATGCCTATCAATATATGCATATTAACTGGGAGGAATGAACATCATTCAAATAGCCCAATTTTCAGCCTTAGTTTAGATTCAGTCACAACACACTGCTACATATTTTATAAATCAAATTGGATGGGGAGGTTTGCCCCATAAGGAGGCCCAGGAGAGGATGGAGGGGGGAAAGGAATATATTTTCCACTGTCAGAACCTTAGAAAAAACTTCGACCCGACATCTTCCTCAGTCTTCACAAGCGGGAAGCTCAATAAGCTTGAAACTGATTTGATATACTAGCTAAAACCCGAATAGAGAGGATTTCGTTTTTAATTTTTAAAACTTGGCCTCAGGTGCCAAACGAAAAAGGACAAAAAGGATATACGACGGTCATTAAAAAGGAAAACCCAAACCGAACAAAAAAAGCAAAAAGAGGAAAGGTTCAAGAGAAGAAGAAACAAACACGGCAGGCGCCAGCAATAATGCAACTTCTCCTTTAGCAGTGTGCGGCTAAGCTTCAGGCCAGGAAGTCAAACGCCCCTCCCCACCCCACCCCCACCCCCCCCCAACCGGGTTTACTAAGAGTTTCACTTCAGCAGTGGCTCTTTTCCCCCTCCCCTGCGGGTGTGGAAAGCAGAAGTTCACGACATTAAAATAGATCCCATTGTGCACGCAAGAGTAATGCCATCAGCAAAGCCTCTCTTCCTGTCAGTGCACTTCAACTCTCAGCTGGCGCCGTGGAAACCCTGCCTTGGCTTGGGTGGGAAGCTTCCCAGTGTTCGCTGCAGCATTTGACCACTTGGTGTTCTGTAAATTCTGCAATACATTCCTAAACGAGCCCTTGTGCCAGAGAAAGAAAGGAAAAACCATTCTGACCTTCTCCGGAGCTCACCTCGAACCGGGGCACCTGTCACATCAGTCATTCTTCAGACGCCGGGGGCGTAGCTGCGAGGGACTCAGGACATGGGATGTCACAAGAAAGCTGCCCTGATTTTTCTTTTGTTGTTTCTCATTTTTTTTTTTTTTTTCCCTCCTCCACCGCCTCGGAAAGCCATAGAATGAAGCCACTTTTCGGCTCTACTTCATTCTTATTCCTGTCCCAAATCAGGGGAAAACGGTTGGGAACCAGGGGAAATCGCTGAAAGCCAGAACTTCCCTGCACCATCAGCATCACCTGAGAGCTTGTTAGCGGCCTCACCTGAAAGCTTGTTAGAAATGCAGTCTTTCAGGATCCATCCCAGACCTACTGAATTAGAATCTGCATTTTAGCAAGGCCCCCCGCTGATACCTGTGTACAATAAAGTTTGAGAAGGCTGGGAAAGAAAACTTTAAAAATGAACTGGAGTCTTGCCCCCAGGGGCGTGCCCTCGTGTGAAATTTTGGGGTCACAGCGACACCCTGTGGTTGCTTTGGTAGTTGCTGTTGCGCTTTCCGGTGGGCAAGCTGTGTCTGACAGCAGTTAGTTCACGCATCACCGGAGCAACAGGTGACTGTGTGGTACCAGTCAGTGCCCAGAGGCCTCTGTGTTGCGCCTCTCTCCACCACTCTGTCAGATGAAGAGATATGGGCCCTCTTCCGAGGATGCTTTCTACTGAAGCTTACGATGGCTTATAGGCTTAGTCATTTTCTGCGTTTGAAACAGCGGGACAACAGATCTCAAAGCCTTTCTTTACCCACCAGATTTGTCACAGAATTCACAAAGCCATAAAAACTCAGCGACACGAGATGGTTTTAGAGATCATCCAGATGAGTGGTCCTTACCCTTCATGGATGACGATCACCATGTAATAATAGTTGCTTTAGTGCACTTTTACTTTGCTTCAAGCACTGGTCTAAGCACTCGCATGCATTCAGTCATTTAAACTTCACAGGTCAGTGAAGCAGGTGATACATATCACCTCTCTCTTGTAGATCCTTGTCTGATAATTTTGTCAGTAGTAGTTGTCGATTGAGAAAAATCTATACTAATAAGAAACTGTTAGGATGAATCCAGTAACTCTCGAAAATGCATTTGCATTGAATTAAACCCAATGGCTTCTATATATATTTTGGGAAGAGTCGTGCAGATGTATAAGATATGTTATCTACCCAGCCTCGGACTGGGGTTGGACACGGACTTGGGTCCCCTTGTAACAGCTCCAAGGCTCTCCAAAGGATTCATAGCTCACAGGCTGGGAATCCCCAATGCAGAAGCATGCCCCAAATGCTTTGTCGATGCCATGCCATACGATCCTGAACACACCTGATTTTACCTGGTCTCTGATGCCTAGCAGGAACAGACCTGCCTTGGCCTTGGATGGCAGACTTTGGGGAGTAGCAGATGACGAAACTGACTTCAGGGAAGTTGCCTATGGCTACACTTCTAGCTTGAAAAGCTACAGCATAGGGACAGAGTCGTGGCCAATCTCTTTCTTCTGTTCTCCAACCTGTATACCCTAGGAAGAATAATTTTCCTGAAACACCGTTATGTTTGAGTTATTCTCCAACTCAAAATAACCCCCAATTATGCCCAGCTGGTTATGTGAGATAAAGCCCATTCTGATTGCCTTGGTTCTCAAAGCAAAATCTTGTACCAACTAACCTGTTTGTTGCTATTCCTTTCATGTCTCCCATGCTCTGTCTAGACTATTCCTCTTGTCCTCTGTGTTGTCAGTGGAGAATGAGGGTCTCAGAAGAGATCCCTAGGAGGCCAGCGTTGGCTAAGGTGACTCTCCATGGGAAGCACTGCTTTGGTTAAGTCACTTGGAATGCAGATAGATCCCTCATAGACAAAGGAAAAGTTATATGGCCTTCTCTCGAGAGTAAACACAAGTTTACTGTAAAAAATACAATTACTGATTTGACCAGGTAAGTGCATATACTGGTGGGTATTCTGTTCTACCGGCCCTTATTGGAATAAATAGCATAATCAGAAGGAAACTTGGTCAGCATGAGTCTTAGCCATCTCTTGTTTCTGGTTGCCCAGTATCAACTCCCCCTTCCTAAAAGTACATTATTTCCTTTTGAGGCATCCTTTTTCCCAGATATAGTCTGGGAGACAGTGACCAAGATTCGGGCACTTGCTGGTTAGTTGGTAGAGTGGTGGCCCAGACTCTTAGAACTAGACAATTGCGTGCTCTCTTCCTGGTATTTCAATCTTGACCAGAGGATCAAAGAAATAGAAAAGAATTCGATTCCATGCCCACAGTGGTGCCCTGGTCTTCCGGAGCCTTTGTTTAGACCCCCTGGTGGTCTTCAATCCTATCCTCCAGGAATATCCTAGTTCCTGCCTGTTTCCCAGCTTCCACCTCATTGATTCTGTAAGCGTCCAACATCCTTCAAAAAAGAAAACAATCTTTTGATTAAGTCAATATGCTAGTCAACTATTGCTAGCACGTGTTGTATTGAAAACAACCCTCAAAATCTCAGTTGTTTGTACCAACCAGAATTTATTTTCTAAACTCACAGTTCTGTTGGTCGGCCAGGGTGGTTGTGTCGGGCTTCAGTTCTGGTTAGGTCTGTTCCAGGTACCTCTCATTTGAAGCAGTGACTCAGGGCATGGTCTTCTCATGGTAGATGGAGGAGGATAAGGTAGCCCACACAAGCACATTTACATGCTCTGTTAAGCATCATATATGTTATGCTACACTTTGTTGTCCAAAGCAAGTCACATGGTCAGACTTAAACGCAATTGTGTGGAGACGTGTATTCTGCTTACTCTACAGGTGGGTACTGCAAGGTCACCATTGAAAGGGGATCGATGTAATTGTGTTCTGTTACAAGGAGAGGGTGCAAGGTTAGGACCATTAACCTACCTTGGTTAGCCACAAAATAATAAAATGTTGACAGATTAATTTTAACATAGTTAATCTTATCAATCTTTGCCTTAATGGCTTGTGCTTTCTGACTCTTGTTTAAGAAATTTCTGGTTCTCGGGGCACCTGGGTGGCTCAGTCAGTTGAGTGTCTGACTTTGGCTCAGGTCATGATCTCTCAGTTTGTGAGTTCAAGTCCCACATCAGGCTGTGTGCTGACAGCTCAGAGCCTGGAGTCTGCTTCAGGTTCTGTGTTTCCCTCTCTCTCTGCCCCTCTCCTGCTCGCACTCTGTCTCTCTCTCAAAAATAAACAAACATTTTTTTAAAAATTAAAAAAAAAAAAGAAATTTCTGGTTCTCCGGGCACCTGGGTGGCTCAGTTGGTTAAGCGTCTGACTTCAGCTCAGGACTTGATCTTGTGGTTCATGAGTTCAAGCCCCGCATCGGGCTCTGTGCTGACAGCTCAGAGCCTGGAGCCTGCTTCAGAATCTGTGTCTCCCTCTCTGTCTCTGCCCCTCCCCTGCTCACACTCTGTCTCTCTCTCCCTCAAAATAAATAAACATTAACAAAAATTTTTAAAAAAGAAAAAAAAGAAATGTCTGGTTCTTAGACCCAGGCAGGTCATAAGGATAGTCCTCTTTATTTTGTTTTTCACACATAAGTCTTTAGTCCACAGGACAGCTGAGGCAGGAACCCAACTTTACATCTTTGCTAATGGCTGACGGATTGTCCCAGCATTACTTATTTCATCCTATTCCTACTGATCCATAATGCCTCCTTTGCCAAATGCCAAATTTCCCTAAATGCAGGAGTGTCTTTCTGGATTCTCTCTTATTTCATTGTTCTGTTCATCAACCCTTGTGCTGATATTGCACTTCTCAATTATCCCATCTTTAATCTTCATTTAGAATCAGCTTGTCAAGTTCCACTATACACACTAAAAATACTGATCAAAATTTTGTTTGGAATTTCTTTGAAGTAAAGATTAATATGGGGAGAAAGAGGGTTTTCAAGATAGTAAATCCTCCTCCGCATGAACATGGAATATTTCTTCATTTATTTGGGTCTCTAATTACATTCCACAAAATTTTATAATTTTCTTCTTATAACATGCACACCATTTGTTAGATTTATTCCTAGAAATTTTATTTTTACGTTGGGATTTAAATGTGATCCTTTAAAAGTTACATCTTTTAACTATTTGCTGCCTATCTATGCAAGCCAGAAAATTTTATCATAATAGCAACATTTATGTAACCCTTACCATGTGACAAGCACTGTCCTAAGCATTTTATATGTGTGGAATTCATCAATCTCACAATGACACTATGAAAGAGGTATTTTTATTATAACTATATATGAGGGAATTGATGTCCAGAGAAGTGCAGAGATATTAAATAAATTTTCCAAGATCATAAATGGTAAAGCCAGGATTCAAACTCATTGTTCAACATCCAGGGCTATAACCACAACGCTGTATTTGCCTCTTAACCTTGTTAAGCTCTTGCATTAATTTGAATGATTTGCTTGTCTATTCTCTTAGGCTTGACATGCAAACAACAAAAACAATAAGCACTTTTTGGAAAAAAACGTTTATTTATTTTGAGAGAGAGAGAGCACAAGCAGAGGAGGGGCAGAGAGAGAGAGAGGGGGAGAGAGAGAACCCCACGCAGAGTCCTGTGCTGTTAGCTTGCAGCCCAACTCAGGGCTCGAACTCACAAACCGTGCGATCGTGACCTCAGCCCATGTCAAGAGTCAGATGCTTAGCTGACTGAGCCCCCCTAGAGCAATAAATACTTTAGAAATCAACTAGCAGATATATGGTTAACACCCTACTGAAGTTGTGCAAGGGGTGCACGTGTGTGTGTGTGTGTGTGTGTGTGTGTTGGGAGGAAGAACTTTATTAAGAGCAGCGTTCTCAGAGAGAATCGAATTCCCCACACCTTTGGGATTGCTGGTGGACTTCACGGAGGAGCCAGGCATCTCGGGTACTGAGGCACCAGCCAAGTCAGGGCATCCTCAGGGAGGCCTGAATGGGGAAAGAGGCCCAGGGCCAAGTGCAACAGACAGTGTCAAATGACAGGCCTTCTCCTCCCCCCACCTCCAACCCCAGATTTGGGCTGAATCAAAGGGCCATTCAGGCCCCTCCCTTTCACAGACCAAGGCCAAGGGGGCTGTCCCTCGAGGCTGAAATGCAACAATCCCATGGGCTTCTGCTCCAAACAGGCTTGTGTTTGAAACCACAATATACTTGGCTCCGGTTTTTACACGCATTAGTTTCTGGTGCTGGAAAAAAAAAAAAAAAAAAAAAAAAAGGAACTAGAAGAATGAAAGGGGAGGTCTTGAGGGAGGAGGAATTCTTTTTCCAGTCTAGTGAATGAGGTTAATAAGTGGAAAAATAAAACTACTCTCTGTGAAGTGTATTTGGAAGGGTTACCAGGCCACAGTAATTAAAAGCAAATTAAAAGGCTATATCATTCATGCAGCCTCAATGGCTTCTCTCAGCGCTAAGGGAACTGAATCTACCTCAGGGCAGTGGAGGCAGAGTGGGGAGGAGGGAGAGCAAGGAGGAGAAGGAGGGGGGGTTGGGGAGGAGGGAGAGCAGGGCGGAGGAGAAGAAGAGGGAGTGGGGAGGAAAGGAACGGAGAGGAGGGGGAGCAGGGAGGACTGCTTGTCCTCCCACGTGGGGTGGCAATCCACAAGCAGCCAGGACACCCACCTGTTTCTCTCTGTGGCATCCCAAATGCTAATTCATGAATTAGGGAATTGATGGATAATCTTCCAAAACCCCACTACAAATTGGACATTTGTTCACACATTTCAAAGGAATGCTTTCTAGGCCTTTGCATAGTGTGAAAAAAAACCCCACCAGACCAACCTTAGGTTTGGTCATCTTGAGTGAGTCACTTGAATCTCTCTGACTCTCAGTTCCCTCTCTGTAAAATATAGGTGCAAACTGATCTATTTTGTCCAAATAGTGCTCTCCTGAGCCCTCTCCGAAACCTGGAACAGGTAGAGGGAAGGGAAATGGAAATATTCATTAAGCAATTCAGCCCATTGCGCTTCTGTCATTTTTGACCTCAGACCATTTTCAACACCACCTAGTTGAGCAGTTAATTCTAACAAGCCTGTTTCTGTGACATGGTAATGTTGTGTCAACAATTCTGAGTGACCGCGAAGGTCAGAGGCACTGCCTCTCATACTGGTTTGGCCCATATTGCCACCCTGTGGAAGGTGTGGAAGGTTCCAGCCAGCATCAGGTCTTTCTCAGGGAAACCTTTTCATAGGCCTGGGGGGTGGTAAGTACTTGCAGGTTCTGTGCTAGCGGACGTAGCCCTGTGGCCTGTGTTGAAGTGGACTCCCACAGATCTACATCGGTGTTTTCACAAATGCAGGTGAGACTTTGCATGAGATTCTGCAACAATTTCCCTGTGAAACCTTTCTTGAACTCCAAAGTCAGGTTATGATGTTGTCCTATGTTTTCCAACGCACCCTGGCTACTTGCTACCCTAGAACTTAAAGTTGTTAGGGGTATTGCCTGTTTACCCACTCTTCCTGTACCCTTTCTCTGGCCAGAAACCATAGCTTTTCACTAGGAATCCCCAGGGCCTAGCAAAGTCTTTGCCCTACAAAGGCGATTGTATTTTCTGAAAATAGCAACAGCAATATTTCCGGTTTCACGTGTTCTTCTACAAACTTTCCACTCCCCATCACAAGGCAGAATCTATTTCTCCTCTGCTGAGACCCAGGGTAGAGAGAGGGCGGGCTCCATGACTGCCTCAATAAATAGAATCCTGCAGAATGCTTGACTTCCAAGGCTAGATTGTAAAAAGAAATAAGGCTTCTGCCTGATGCTGTCTCCCTTGGGATGTTCACCCTTGAAACCAGCCACCAGGTTGTGGGGAGCAAATGATGCCCCCAGCTGATGGCCAGCTTCAACTGCCAGGCAGATGAATGAAGGGGCCTTCAGATGATAGCATCCTGTAGCCTTCAAGTGTTGCAGTTGAGGCATCAGACATTGTAGGGCAAGACAAGGTGTCTCTGGTTTGTCACGTCCAAATTCTTGACCCCCAAAATCTGTGAGCATAATAAATGTTTGAAGTGCACCACTAAGTGTTGGGGTTATTTGCTACTCAGCCCTAGTATTTGGAACAGTGGTCAGTGATAGACACTAAACACATTAGTGAATGGCCAGACAGTGTTCCATGAGATCCCTGGACCCTCCCAGGAGGTAGAAAAGAGATACAGCTATTCCAGGAAATAAGTGGGAATGCATTGTGTTTCTCTAAAGTTTTAAGGCATAAATATCCGTAAATACCTACTATACTATAATAGAAAAAATTCTTTTAAAAATCAGGATATAGGAGTCCTATCAATCCATGAGATGGAGGAAACTTACATGCATTTTACTAAGTTAAAGAGGCCAATCTGAAGAGCCTATAGATTGTATGATTCCAACTAATGTGACATTCTGAAAAAGGTGTAACTATGGAAGCAGTAAAAAAGATCAGTGGTTGCAGAAGGTTGGGGGGAGGGGATGAATAGGCAAGGGACACAGGAGTTTTAGGGTACTGAGACTATTCTCTATGATACTATCATGGTGGATATGTGTTATTGTACATCTGTCCCATAGAATGCACAGTGTGAAGCATGAACGTTGATGCAAACGAGAGGCCTTGAGTGATATGTCAGTGTTGGTTTCTAGATTCTAACACATGTACTACTCTGATGCTGATGGTGGGGTCAACTGCGTTGGTGTGGGGACAGGAGGTATATAGGAAATCTCTGTGGTTTCTATTCAGTTATGTTTTCTTTCCACTCAATTTTTCTGTAAACCTAAAACTGCTCTAAAAAATAAAGGCGAAGGGCACCTGGCTGGCTCAGTGAGTAGAGCATGCAACTCTTGATCTCAGGTTTGTGAGTTTGAGCCCCATGTTGGGTGTAGAGATTACTTTAAAAAAAATAAATAAAAATGAAAAAAAGGCTATTTTTTTAAAAGGGTCATTTAAATATGGTCTTATTTAAGAGCCTAGGGATTCCTTCTTCCCTCTCCCCAACCTTCTCACAAATAAACAAGCTGTGGATTTTTAATGTTTGCTTCACTGCATTGGAGCTTGAGGGTAAAGTCCAACCACGTACATCAGGGGTACCTCGGGACTTAGTCTTTCCCTTCCTTCCTCTGTTTGGTGGACTTTGTGTTATCTAAGTGTGTTTCTAACATAATTTAAGGAGTCCTCTGTTTATACCTTGAGTGACAGGGAAAAAAATGTGAGCCCTACAAGGCACAGAACTATATAAATGGCTTAGGAAGAGATTAAACAAGGATCCTAGGGCAGTTTGAGTAACAAATAAAGTCTTCATTATTCTTGTTTCTCCAACATTTATTAATTAGTAACTGTTTTCCATAAAAGTATCAGCAGAATCATCATTCTTAAAACTGACCAACATAAACATGATGTTTAATTTTGTGTTCTAATTCATTAGATGGCATAATTGGCTCTTACTGTTATGTCTATTTGTTTAATAGACATCTCCTCAGAAAATACATGTAGTTTTCAGATTATCTGCATGGAAGGTTAATGTATGTGTACCTGTGTATGTGCACACACTTGCTACACGTCTTAGAAGAAGAGTGGTTTTCTCTCTGTGCCACAGAACCTTCCACCCTCCAAGGAGCAGAGGTTATTTTTTCTATTATTTATTTTTTATAATTTACATACAAGTTAGCAGATGGTGCAACAATGATTTCAGGAGTAGATTCCTTAATACCCCTTACCCATTTAGACCATCCCCCCTCCCATAACCCCTCCAGCAACCCTTATTTGTTCTATATATTTAAGAGTCTCTTACGTTCTGTTCCCCTTCCTGTTTTTATATTATTTTTGTTTCCCTTCCCTTATGTTCATCTGTTTTGTATCTTAAAGTCCTCATATGAGTGAAGTCATATGATATTTGTCTTTCTCTGACTGACTAATTTCGCTTAGCATAATACCCTCCAGTTCCATCCACATAGTTGTCAATAGCAAGATTTCATTCTTTTTGATTGCCGAGTAATACTCCATTTTGTGTGTGCGTGTGTGTGTGTGTATACCACATCTTCTTTATCCATTCATCCATCGATGGACATTTGGACTCTTTCCATACTTTGGCTATTGTTGATAGTGCTGCTATAAACATTGGGGTGCATGTGTCCCTTTGAAACAGCATACTTGTATCCCCTGGATAAATACCTAGTAGTGCAATTGCTGGGTTGTAGCAGAGTTCTATTTTTAATTTTTTGAGGAAACTCCATACTGTTTTCCAGAGTGGCTGCACCAGTTTGCATTCCCACCAGCAGTGCAAAAGAGATCCTCTTTCTCCACATACTCAACAACGTCTTGCCTGAGTTGTTAATGTTAGCCATTCTGACAGGTGTGAGGTGGTATCTCATTGTGGTTTTGATTTGTATTTCCCTGATGATGAGTGATGTTTAGCATTTTTTCATGTGTCAGTTGGCCATCTGGATGTCTTCTTTGGAGAATGCCTACTCATGTCTTTTGCCCATTTCTTCACTGGATTATTTGTTTTTTGGGTGTTGAGTTTGATAAGTTCTTTGTAGATATTGGATACTAACCCTTTATCTGATATGTTGCTTTCAAATATCTTCTCCCATTCTGTCGGTTGCCTTTTAGTTTTGCTGATTGTTTCCTTCATTGTGCAGAACTTTTTATTTTGATGAGGTCCCAACAGTTTGTTTTTGCTTTTGCTTCCCTTGCCTCCAGAGATGTGTTGAGTAAGAAGTTGCTGTGGCCGAGGTCAAAGAGGTTTTTGCCTGCTTTCTCCTCTAGGATTTTGGTGGTTTCCTGTCTTATGTTTAGGTCTTCCATCCATTTTGAGTTTATTTTTGTGTGTTGTGTAAGAAAGTGGTCCAGGTTCATTTTTCTGCATGTTGCTGTCCAGTTTTCCCAGCACCATTTGCGGAAGAGACTGTCTTTATTCCATTGGATATTCTTTCCTGCGTTGTCAAAAGTTAGTTGGCCGTACGTTTCTGGGCTCATTTCTGGGTTCTCTATTCTGTTCCATTGATCTGAGTGTCTGTTCTTGTGCCAGTACCATACTGCCTTGATGATTACAGCTTTGTAAAACATGGTGATGCCTCCAGCTTTGGTTTTCTTTTTCAAGGTTGCTTTGGCTATTCGTAGTCTTTTCTGGTTCCATACAAATTCTAGGGTTGTTTGTTCTAGCTCTTTGAAGAATGCTGGTGTTATTTTGATATATATTGCATTGAATATGTAGATTGCTTTGGGTAGTATTGACAGTTTAACAATATTTTTTCTTCCTATCCAGGAGCATGGAATATTTTTCCATTTTTTGTGCCTTCTTCAATATCTTTCATAAGCTTTCTATAGTTTTCAGTGTATAGGTTTTTCACCTCTTTGGTTAGACTTATTCCTAGGTATTCTATGCTTTTTGGTGCAATTGTGAATGGGATCGATTCCTTGATTTCTCTTTCTGTTGCTTCATTGTTGGTGTATAGGAATGCAACCAATTTCTGTGCATTGATTTTATATCCTGCAACTTTGCTGAATTCGTGGATCAGTTCTAGCAGTTTTTTGGTGGAATCTTTTGGGTTCTCCATATAGAGTATCATGTCATCTGCGAAGAGTGAAAGTTTTACCTCCTCCTGGCTGATTTGGATGCCTTTTATTTGTTTGTGTTGTCTGATTGTTGAGGCTAAGACTTCCAATACTATGTTTAATAACAGTGGCAAGGGTGGACATGCCTGTCTGGTTCCTGACCTTAGAGGAAAAACTCTCAGTTTTTACCCATTGAAGATGATATTAGCGGTGGGTCTTTCGTATATGGCTTTTATGATCTTGAGGTATGATCCTTCTATTCCTACTTTCTTGAGGGTTTTTATCAAGAAAGAATGCTGTATTTTGTCAAATGCTTTCTCTGCATCTACTGAGAGGATCATGTGGTTCTTGCTTGTCCTTTCTTTTATTGATGCGATGTATCACATTGATTGTTTTTGCAGATATTGAACCAGTTCTGCATCCCAGGTATAAATCCCACTTGGTCGTGGTGAATAATTTTTTTAATGTATTGTTGGATCTTATTGGCTAGTATTTTGTTGAAAATTTTTGCATCCATGTTCATCAGGGAAATTGGTCTATAGTTCTCCTTTTTGGTGGGGTCTTTGTCTGGTTTGGGAATCAAGGTAATGCTAGCTTCATAAAAAGAGTTTGCAAGTTTTCCTTCCATTTCTATTTTTTGGAACAGCTTCAAGAGAATAGGTGTTAACTCTTCTTTAAATGTTTGGTAAAATTCCCCTGGAAAGCCACCTGGCCCTCATCTCTTGTTTTTGGGGAGATTTTTGATTACTAATTCAATTTATTTACTGGTTATGGGTCTGTTCAGATTTCTATCTCTTCCTGTTTCAGTTTTGGTAGTTTACCTGTTTCTAGGAATTTTTCCATTTCTTCCAGATTGCCCATTTTATTGGAGTACAATTGTTCCTAATATTCTCTTATTATAGTTTGTATTTCTGCTGTGTTGGTTGTGATCTCTCCTCTTTCAATCTTGATTTTATTTATTTGGGTCCTTTCCTTTCTCTTTTTAATCAAAGTGGCTAGTGGTTTATCAATTTTGTTAATTCTTTCAAAGAACAAGCTTCTGGTTTCATTGATCTGTTCTACTGTTTTTTTGTTGTTGTTGTTTTGATAGCATTTATTTCTGCTCTAATCTTTATTATTTCCTGTCTTCTGCTGTTTTGGGGTTTTATTTGCTGTTCTTTTTCCTGCTCTTTAAGGTGTAAGGTTAGGATGTATATCTCTGACCGTTCTTCCTTCTTTAGGAAGGCTTGGATTGCTACATACTTCCCTCTTCTGACCGCCTTTGCTGTGTCCCAGAGGTTTTGGGTTGTGGTGTTATCATTTTCATTGGCTTCTATGTACTTTCTGATTTCCTCTTTAGCTTCTTGGTTAGCCCATTCAGTCTTTAGTAGGATGATCTTTAGTCTCCAAGTATTTATTGTCTTTCCACATGTTTTCTTGTGGTTGATTTCGAGTTTCATAGCATTGTGGTCTGAAAATATGCACATTATCTCGATCGTTTTGTACTTGTTGAGGACTGATTTGTGTCCCAGTATGTGATCTATCCTTGAGAACATTACATGAGCACTGGAGAAGAATGTGTATGCCACTGCTTTAGGATGAAACGTTCTGAATATATCTGTTAAGTCCATCCAATCCAGTGTGTCATTCAAGGCCATTGTTTCCTTGTTGATTTTCTGTTTAGATGATCTGTCCATTGTTGTAAGTGGGGCGTTGACATACCCTACTATTATGGTATTGTTATCTATGAGTTTCTTTATGTTTATGATTAATTGATTTGTATATTTGGGTGCTTTCACATTTGGAGCATAAATGTTTACAATTGTTCGATCTTCTTAGTTGATAGACTCCTTAATTATGATATAAGGCCTTCTTCATCTCTTGTTACAGTCTTTATTTTAAAGTCTAGATTGTCTTATATAAGTATGGCTACTCTGGCTTTCTTTTGGTGACTGTTAGCATGATAGATGGTTCTCTATCCCTTTACTTTCAATCTGAAGGTGTCTTTAGGTCTAAAATGGGTCTCTTGTAAACAGCATATAGATGGATATTGTTTTCTTATCCATTCTGTTACCCTGTGTCTTTTGATTGGAGCATTCGGTCCATTGACGTTTAGAGTGAGTGCTGAAAGATATGAATTTATTGACATTATGTTCCCTGTAGAGTTGGAGTTTCTAGTGTTGTTCTCTGGTCCTTTCTAGTCTTTGTTGGAAAATAAAAATAAATTTTTTCTCTTTTTGTATTCAAGAATAAGAAAAGAGAAGAAAAGAAAAGAAAGGAAAAGAAAAGAAAAATTGGGTAGATGGACCAGCAAAAAGACTGTAGTACAATTGAAATTACATGGGTTTCCCCTGGAAGTCGAACTATGAAGCACTTTATAATCTGTAAACCAAACAAGTGGAGAGACTTGTGTCGTTCCTGAAGAGCGAGGTTGGCCCAACTGGGCAGAGCTCAGTGTAATGGCTTCATTCTCCACTAAATGGCACTGCTTAGCTTACTGGGGTGGATTGTTGTGGCACTCATAGGTGTGTATGCACATGTGCAGGAGGGGTGAAAATGGCATCACTCAGCTGCCCAGTCTCTAGTATCAGAACTCTGCACTCTCCCCGACCAGCAGTGGCGCACCCCTCCTTTGTCTCCAGCTTCCATCCACTCCCTGCTTTTACACTGTCCGTGACCCAGCCGTCAGGTTGCCAGGTAGCACCTCCATCCTGAGTTTTATCTCAGATGCGGCTGTGTTTCCCAACCCTCACTTCTGAGGGACTGCAGGTTGACTCACTCAGACCTTCTGGGGGAAGGTCTCATTGAGCAATGGCCAGGTGCCGGCCTGCCCCCGGGAACATTTGGGAGACCATGCTGATGCCAATGCCCAGAGACTGTGACTAGGTGCCAGCCTGGCCCAGAAAAAGTTAGTGCAGTCTTATAGACGCCGCATTTCAGGGATTATGAAAAATCACAACACATATCTGGCACCAGGCTTAACCCTTAACGTCCTTGTTCCAGCACCAGCGAATGTGGTTATTTTTCAGGGTCTGCTGGGATCTTTGCCTGTGGGGAGGCCGCACCGCTTCTACCAAATGTCCTCCCAGCAGGGGAACCACCTCTCTCCATGTGGTAGAAGGACCCCAAGGACCTCACTCTCTGCTCCTGGGGATTTTCCCTTCCCACCACAGTACTGCCAGGAATCGAGCTGCAGAGTTTCAGACTCTTGTGCTCCCCACGTTTATAGAGTCTTAATGGAATTTAAACCCTCTCTCCTTTCTCCCTTTGTTGTTCAGTCCCTTGCATACTCTTTCTTTTCTATCCAGCTGCTTTTGGGTGGGGGGGATGCTTTCTGTACTCTCCCTGCCCTCACCATCTCCATCTTCTCTCTGCAAGCAAAAACAGCTCCCTGCCCTCCATGGCTTTCTCCCAGTTCACCTCTCCACACCAGGCACCTGCTGAGTTCTCTGGTTCAGGTTGTGCAGATGGCTGTGTTAACCCTCAAATCAGTTTTCTAGGTGTGCAGGATGGTTTAATGTTGATCTGGCTGTATTTCAGGGACAAGAGACGCAAAAAAACCTTCCATGCTGTTCCACCATCTTGGCCCCTCCCCCTCCACGGAGCAGAGATTTGATGGCAGTTTCAGCGCCCTAGGACTCCACAGGACAGGGCTGACAAGAGGGAGGTCTGAGAGCTTCTTTCTCTGAGTTTTTCATGTACAGATGATTACAACAGGTAGTCTTTTTATTAGTTAAAAATATTTTAAGAATGTGCATTTGTTAAATGGTTTTTTAGTTTTGCCAATGTTCAACACATATAAAAGTTAACACATCAAATGGTTTTATAAGACTTCGCTTGAAAACCAGCCATTCTCTACTATCCCTTTCCCTTCCTGCTTTCCTCTCCATAGAGATGATCACTTCTAGGTTTTTTTTAAGTTTATATATTTTGAGAGAGGGACAGAGAGAGAGTGAGCACGTATGAGCAGGGGAGGGAGAGAAAGAGAGGGAGAGAGAGAACCCCAAGCAGGTTCTGCACCATCAGTACAGCACCCATCATGCAGCTTGATCTCACGAAATGTGAGATCAAGACCTGTGGAGAAACCAAGAGTCAGTCACTTAACTGACTGAGCTACCTGATCACTTCTGTGTCTTAAAGCTGTTTCTTCTGGAAACTGTCTTCAGATTTCTAAATTATGTGCTCATACTACTATTTTTCATACCCTTACCTGTAAAATGGGTTTAAAAACCTCAGAAGTTTGGTGTGGGCTTTAAAAGGAATTAATTCAGGGACTGGCACAGTCTGTAGAGAATGTGACTCTTAATCTTGGGGTTGTGGGTTCAAGCCCCATGTTGGGTGTACAGCTTACTTAAAAAAATAAAATAATAAAAAAAGGAATCAATTTATAAAAAGCACTTTTAACAGTGCCTGGAACTGTTGTTATATTAACTTTTTGGTTTTAGTTATTCCCTATTATCTTCTTACTATAAAAACATTATGTTTAGCTGTGTTACAACACCCCCTTTACACACACAGTTTCCTCTCCTGGCCAGTATTTTTTTATCATACGTTTTTAAGTTCTATATTTAGTGTTTGCATAATTATAATCTTGAATATATATGGTTGAACCACATAGAATATTATGACTACATTTTCTTTCTTACTGGAGTTAATAATTATCTTTTTTTCTTTACTTGTTTGTTTGCTTAGTACAATTAATTGTACAATTGGAACTGACACCAATTCCAATGTCTGTGTTTTTTTCACACCAGCAAAAAATTCTCTGATACCAGTTGAATGTCCTACAATTCAATTCAATTCTGATACTAGGTACCTGGAGATAGTGCCAGATCCCACCAGTTAAGGGCTCAGTCCCACAATACTGCCCCCTTCCGCACTTCAGATGCCAATTCCAAGTCCAGGTTGTCACCTGTGCTTCTGACCCCTGGGTATAAATCAGAGGTTCCCACTACCCCTTCCTTGGATTAGATTAATTTGCTAGAGTAGCTCACAGAACTCAGAGAAACATTTTACTTATTAGATTACCTTTTCTTCAGAAAAGGATATAACTCAGGAACAGCCAGGTGGGACAGCTGCATAGGGCAAGGTGTGGAGAAAGGGTGTAGAACTTCCATGCCCTCTCCAAGCCTACCATTCTTCCTGAATATCCATGTGTTCATCAACCAAGAAGCTTTTCAAACCCACTCCTTTTGGGTAATGATGGAGGCTTTATTACCTAGACATGATTGATTAGATCATTGGCCTTTGGTGACTGATTCAACTTCCAGCCCCTCTCCCCTCCCTGGAGGTCAGGGGGGTGGGACAGAAAGTTTTAACCCTGCAATCATGTGGTTGGTTCTCTGGCAACCAGCCCCCATCCATATTACATATTACATAAGGACTGTCTAAAAGTCATCTCATCAGCATCACAAAAGACACTATCACTCGTACCACTTAGGAGATTCCAGGGGTTTTAGGAGCTCTGTGCCAGGAACAGGGACAAAGACCAAATATAGATTTATTATAAATCATAATGTCAGACTTCACTTTCTGTGTACCCTACTTAAGTCATTCCCAAACTGTCCACCAGAAATGTAAATCTCTTCTCAGTATGTTGAGGGGAAGATATACTTCCCAGTGCTCACTTTCCTCCTTCCCTACAGTGACTGGCTGTCTCTAAGTCTGCTGCACAGCTGTCACCCTGGGGTTGTCTTTAACTATCAATTCAAAATCCCTTTCTGTTCTCCTGTATATTAGATCCTCTTTTTTTTTTTCCTTTCCATGAAATCTTTCTTGCTTTACCATTTCGTTTTGAGTGAGCACATCCTTCAGTACCTTCTTGGTTACAAACGCTTAAAAAATTACCTCACGTTCACACATGATTGACAGCTGGGTTGGGTATAGAATTCTAAGTTGAAAATATTTTTCCCTTAGAAGTGTGAAAGTATTGTTTTTTTTTTTTTTTAGCTCTCAGTGCAGTTCTTGAGAAGTCTGATATTTTTTTCTTTTGAATGAGGCTTGTTACTTCATCTCTGCATGTGTTTAGAATCTTCTCTTTGTCCTTGGAATTCCAAAAATGTATAATTACGTGTTTTGGTGTGGGACTTTTAAAATCTATTATGCAGGAAACTCAATGAGTCCTCTCAATATGAAAACTCATGTCCTTTAGTTCTGAGGATTTTTTAAAAATTAGTTTTTGAATATTTCAATACCTCTATTTTCTCTGTTTTCTCTTTCTGGAACTTCTATTTTCTTCAAACATTGTAATTTTTGGTCTGTCTCCAAAAATTTTTTGTGCTATATTTCCATGTCTGATATTTTTCTGCTTTCTGGCACATTTCTCAAAATTTATCTTCCAATCTTTCTGTTATATTTTGCATGTCGGTTGTCATAGTTTTAATTTCTAAGAGCTCAACAGTTGGTCTTACAATGAACTTTTACATAATGTCCTAATTTCCTTCTCTTCTTTTCCTCTGAGCATATTAATGATAGATTTCTGAAGTTTTCTTCTGCTCCTTGCATTGTTTCTATCTATACTGAGCTCTTTAAAAACTTATTATTTGTTTTGATCTGTTTTCCAATTAGAAAGTTTTCTCAGATGTTTGATCATCCTTAGCTCCCATCTCACATATAAGAATGAGACACTAAATGGGGAACCTGTGTGGCTCAGTTGGTTAAGCATCCGACATTGGCTCAGGTCATGATCTCACAGTTCATGGGTTCGAGCCCCAAGTCAGGCTCTGTGCTGACAGCTTGGAGCCTGGAGCCTGCTTTAGATTCTGTGTCTCCCTCTCTGCCCATCCCCTATTCATGCTCTGTCTCTCTCTCTCTCTCTCTCTCTCTTAAAAATAAATAAACATTAAAAAACATTTAAGAATGAGACACTAAAAAAATCATGGGAAGCTGTGTGGGATGTGTGTGTGTGTGTGTGTATGTTTGTGTGTGTGTGTGTGTACACATGTGGTGTTGCAGGCTATAGGGAACTTGCCAGTGGCAGGAATTTTCTGGAGGGTGATCTTGCCGGGCTGTCAGCAATCTGAGACTGGAGTGGAGGAAAGGGGATAAGAGTCCACAGTTTAGGAAGTAAAATCCTACTTCATCCTCAATTTTCTGTATGATGCTCTGGCGTACCTTCTTTAGAGAGCCAGCCTCCGGATTTCTGGGGTGGGGGTAAACAGTTGGCAGATCTCAGTGTGAGTGTCTGTGTGCTTCTTGTACCAACTCGTAACCTTCTGTTCTCAGCCTCACTTTCACCACAGAGCCACCACCTCCAGAGCCTTTTCCAAGGTCCAGTGACTCCAATCAGCCTGCTCCAGGCTGCCCATTGTTGGCATTGGTTCAGCTTCCTTTAGTTGGCTAAGTCAGGAAGTACTTGTTCATAAGCCTTCCAGCCTCCAAAATATTTCTTTCCTTTTTCGCTTTATTTTCTCTTTATGTGGGCATATGTGGTCATATGCCCACTTTATTTCCTGTGGGCATATATGTATACACACACACACACACACACACACACACATAACCATTCACTGTCATTTTGGTGGGACTGGTGGTGGGTGGGGTAGAGGAGACATAAAACTGTAAATAATATTTTCAACTTGCCATTTTTTAAGTTTTTTTAATGTTTATTTGTGAGAGAGAGACAGAGTGTGAGCGGGGGAGGGGCAGAGAGAAGGAGACACAGAATCTGAAGCAGGCTCCAGGCTCTGAGCTGTCAGCACAGATCCCGATGGGGGGCTTGAACTCACGAACTGAGAGATCATGACCTGGGCCAAAGTCGGACGCTTACCAACTGAGCAACCCAGGCGCCCCTCAACTTGCCATCTTTAGCAGGAGTTTTGAGTGATAGAATTCAAACAATGTAATGGTAAAATCTAAATGGAGCTGCATTAATTTAATTCCTATTGGATTCAGTGTTGACTTTTAAAAGGGGTTGGTAAATCTGGCTGTTTTCATAGGGTTTTATATTTCCATAGGTGTCCTATTTATGTTGCATGTTTAGATCAGGAAAAAAAAAGAAGCACTGGAAATCAATAAATCATCTCAAGCATTAGAAAAAGAATAGCAAATTATACCCAAGGAAGCAGATGGAAGGCAATTGCAAAGATCAAGTCAAAATGAACTGGGAAACAATGTACAACACAGAAATTCAGCAAAGTAAAGTAAACCCTAGTGAGACTGATCATGAGCAAAAAAGAGAAGACCTAAATTACCAATATCAGAAATGGGGGGGCGGGGAGTCTTCACCTTAAAGTCCAATATATCATATTATGAACAATTATGTTTTCAAAAATTTTATATAAGCTGGACAAATTCTTAGAAGAAATAACCTGCCAAAATAGACATTAGGAATCTGAATAGCCCTTTAAATATTTTTAAAAACTGAATCTGTAATGTAATCCTTCCCACCAAAAAAAAAAGAAAAAAAAAACAAACCACAAAACAAAACAAAACAAAACAAAACAAAACTCCTCCAGGCTAAAATGGCTTCACCAGAGAATTTGACTAAAGCTTTAAGAAATTAGACCAATTTTTTACAATCTCTGCCAGAGAACAGAAAAAGTGGAACAATTTGCAAGCTGTTTTAAGAGGCCAGCATACCCTTGGCACCCAAATCTGACAAGGACATTATAAGAAAAGAAAATTACAGGCCAATTCTACACATACATGAAAAACATCCAGAATAAAATATTAAAAAGCTGGATGTAGCCATGTATGAAAAATGTAAAACATCATGAACACATTTATTTATTAAGGGGCTTATACCAGAAACCCAAGGTTGATTTCCTCCCAAATATCAATACAGTTTATCACCCAGCAGAAGAAAAGCCACATTTGTGTTGAGGTGACTGTTCCATATGCTCTCCTCGCAAGCAGAACTTTGAATACCTTGCTATTTTTCTCTACAATGCACTAATCAAGGCAGAAGGTAAGAAAATCTGTCCAAAATCTAGCTAGGGCCTGTTCATTGGGATGGGAGCAAAGAGCAAGGCAAGCCAGAAAGTATGAAGTTCTGGGTCTAGATCTGGACAATGAGGAAGCCGAGGAGGGCAGGGGGAGAGACCACAGCATCTGGAAAGTAAGGTCCTCAGTAGGTAACAAATTCCCCTCCCTTCTGATACATACAAAGCTTTCTGGAAGAGAATCTACCTTCTGATTTTCAAAATATATCAGTACAACCCAAGAAGTATTCAGTCTTTAATAATAAGTACCCGGTCCAACTTCCTTTTGATAACATCACAGTCGGATGTTCCAGGTTCCATTTTTCCCAGGGTTGAAGGTGATGGTCATCTCTGACGCACTGACCCAGAGGAGAGTGAGGTTGGGGCTTGCAGAAAAGCATTCAGAAATGCCAGTCTTTTCTCCGCTCGGTCACACGGGTCAGTCGTGAGGGATCGACCTCTTTGCAGTATGACTCTATTTGAAGTCAGCTCTCCATTGCTACTTCTTAGAATCTTGGGTTATTCTTTTTTTGTTTGATTGTTTTACCTACTCATTGTTTTTCTTTTTCTTTTTTTTTTAAAAAGAGGTCTTACTCTATCCCAATGGTTAAGAGCACTGCTTCTGGAGACAGCTCTGGGTTCAGTATTAAGGATGAAACTGAATCAATGTAATCAGACACAACCCTTGGTGTCTTCTGTTGTGACAGCAGGGTTCAAGTAGAAAAGCAAGGATGAGTGACTCTCTTCTTCACCACCTCACTATCAGGTTATAATTCTGCCACATAGATATTTATTAAGCGAACATCTATTAACAAGCAGGTACTGAACCGTTTGTGTAAACTGTTCTTTAGTCTGAAGGAAGGCTCAGCTTTCTGTGCCTCATCTACCGCCTGGTGTGATAAGGTCTTTCAAAACAGACTCACCAAACCCCCAGAGACAGGGTTCTCTTCGCTTGAGAGCTGGTGTTTGGCTTGAGAGCGAGCCAATATCCTCGGAATCCATGACTGTTAGGGACTTGGCCTGGAGCTTTACACTGAAGGGTGAAAGCCACAGGAGTCAAGGGTCCGTGTATTTTATTTGTGTAGTTGTGGGCCGTGCCTCTAGAAGAGTTTAGTTAGGCCACATGTTTTCAATACCTTTAATTTCTCCACACAAAACTCGTTTCTAAAGCCTATCGGGCTATTTCGCCAGCCACTATGATCACAAATGAAAACCCATTTCTGACATTCTCTATGGCAGTTGGCAAAGCAGTAGATGTGGACCGAGGCACGTGTCGTAGCTGCCTCCGGAGCACAGCCTTCCTGATTAGAATGTGCGCTGGTTGCTATGCATTACAGACCACGTGAGTTGTTGCTTAACCCAAGTAATACATATATCACATTGCATATATGGAAGTATTTAAAAGCAAGTTATAGGGGTGTCTGGGTGGCTCAGTGGGTTAAGCGTTGGACTCCGGCTCAGGTCGTGATCTCATGGTTCATGAGTTCAAGCCCCTCATCGGGCTCTGTGCTGACAGCTCGAAGCCTGGAGCCTGCTTCGGATTCTGTGTCTCCCTCTCTCTCTGCCCCCTCCCTGCTCGTACACTGTCTCTGTCTCTGTCTCTCTCAAAAATAATGAATAAATAAATAAACATTAAAAAAAGTAAGTTATAGACATTGAAACAGCCATCTCTGCCACCTCCTGGGCAAGGCATTCAATATCTCCATGCCTCATTTTTCTTCTTTGTCTGCACACATGAATTGTTGGGTCAACCAAAGGAAATAACGCATGTAAAGTACTTAATATTGTACCTGACATAGAAAAAGCAACTAATAAATGTAAGTTAGTATTATAAGCGGTATACTATATGCCACTACATATCTTTCTGCCTTTCAGAAAGCCCTGGCACTCAGTCCACGTTGTGGTAAGAATCGGGGTCCACCTAGGTATGTTGGATGTGACCACGCGTCGGGGACTGGATCGTCACAGTGAAGTGGCCCTCAGCTTACCAACCAGGAAATTGTTCTTCCTTAGTATTTCCAGAGATGACTCATGATAATGAAGCTCATTAGAGACTGATGTATAAATCCAACTTTCAATTTATAAATCATAATGGGAAACATAGCTACCGAGTACATTGGTTATTTGAGTTCCTGAGAGTCAGTGATGATATCTTTTGTATGAGTCCATTTTTATGAAATGGATGAATTCCTGAAGACTTTGCATTGTTCAAAACTCACGTAATTCAAAGCAAACATTCCCGTATTAATAAATTTAAAGAGTACTTTATGTCCCAGAGCACATAAATCTACACCCATTGGTGTATAACTTCATTTTAATGATGTCTTTCATTTCTTCAGCATGACCTCTCATATTTTGTAGAAGCGAATCTGCTAGGTTCTAAGCATATCATATCATCATGGCTGTTAGGTCTTCTTCAGAGCCTTTTTATGATATCTAAAGTCTGTAATAAATGCATTGCTCTTGGTGCTTTTCTGCACCACCACATCATAAATGCTCTGATGACATGGTTGTAGGATATGAAAAAAACATTTCAAATTATAATAACCGCACAATCGTCACCAAAATCACTTGATGAAGTTCTAAGCCATGTGAATAGCAGCATAGTTTATGAGATACTAATAACAGGAAGAGAGGAGTTCTGTGTTAGAACCAAAGTGTTACAGTTTGCGATTCACTTGTCTGAGCAGGTTCAAAATTGAGCAATTCTTCGTTTCTTTTTTAATTTGGGAAATTTGCATGGTTTCTCATTTTGAGCACCAAATAAAACCTTGTGAGTGTTTTGTATGACACAATTACATGTAACTCCAATTCGCTTAAAATGTAATTATGGTACTGACAAGTTGTTGTTTGGGAAGGTCTTTTTCTTTTCAAGGAGGGTTTAGCAGAAAAACCTTGGCTTTGAAACCACCAGACAGATTGAGGTCTAATGTAGTTTTCTTTCATATATTAGCTGTGTGGGACTCAGTTTCCTTATGTATAAAATGGGAATTATAAATGCGTGTTATATAGGGTGATTCTGGATTTGAATATTAATATTTACTACCTATTAAGCATTCTTAGTGGTTCAGTCAGTTAAGCATCTGACTCTTGGTCTCGGCTCAGGTTATGATCTCACAGTTCTTGAGTTCGAGCCACACTTTGGGCTCCATGCTGACAGTGAGGGGCCTGCTTGGAATTTTCTCTCTCTTTGTCTCTCTCTCTGACCCTCCCCTGCTCACTCTCTCTCTCTCTCTCTAAAAAATAAATAAATACTCTTAAAAAAGTAGTTACCACTTGTGAGAGGGCTTACCATAGACCAATCAATTCATATATATTATTGGATTAACCTTACAGAAATTCCATGAAGTACAAATTGCTATTCCACTGAGGAAAAGGGCTTGTGAAAGTTAAGTACACATGACCAAAACCAAATAACCAAAAAGCAGCAGAACTGGATTCAAACTCAGGTTTGAACTGACTTCACATCAAGAGACACTACTCTTTTTTCCTAGAACTAAATGAGATGATATTTTTAAAATGACCAAGAACAATATCTTACACAAAGTAGATGATTAATAAATGGCAATTATTGTTACCATTGTTTTCAAATGTTTATTTATTTCAGAGGAGGGGAGGGGAGGGAGATGCATAGTGAGAGAAAGACAGAGAATCCCAAGCAGGCTCTGTGCTGTCAGCGCAATGGGGCTTGATCTCATGAACTGCAAGATCATGACCTGAGCTGAAATGAAGAGTCTTGCTCAACCAACTGAGACACCCAAGCACCCCTATTGTTACCATTATTATGGGCACCTCCTCCCTCATGTCCAAAATACACACTCACACACTCACACACACAAAGAATCTGTATACTACAAATTGCCTTAACCTTCTTCCTTATTCATTTGATCACTCATAGCATATAAACATATAATATGAAAGGAGAAACGGAGTCTTTAAGGCCTTTTTAGAGAGCTTACAACAACCAAGAAAAATACCTACTGCTTTTCTTCCTGGAAATAGATGACTCAGGCAAAGTCACCAAGTTATCTGCCAATAAACTGAGTCTGTATTAGTTTCCTATGGCTTCTGTAACAAAGGAACACAGACCACGTAACTCAAACAACAGACATTTATCGTTTCATAGTCTACAAGCTTCCTTCCATTGGCTGTGAGAATCTATTCTCGTCTATTCTGAGAGAATCTATTCTGCGTCTCTCTCCCAGCTTCTGGTGGTTTGCTGTCAGTTTTGGTATTCTTTGGCCTCAGAAATATCACCCTGATCTCTGCCTTCTTCTTCACATGGTGCTTTCCCTGTGTCTCTGTCTTTTCACACTGTCTTCTCTCTGCGCACGTACATCTTCGTGTCTAAACTTCCCCCTTTTATAAGGACGCCGCTCATATTGGAATTAGGGCCCACCATAATGACTTCATTTTAACTTGGTTACCTCTGTTAAAGACCCAATTTCCAAATCAGGTCACATTCTGAGGTACTAGAAGTTAGGACTCCAATGTATCTTTTGGGGGAGGGTTACACTTCAACCAATAACAGTGTGTACAAGTGTGCATGTGTGTGTGTGCATGCGTGTGTGTGTGTGTGTGTGTGTGTAAGAGAAACCATGTAAGCAAGGCTAGCACTGGATGAAAGAAAATTGGAAGAGGGAAGGATTGTTGTTGGGGACTGTAGACTTACTGGCTACATGTCTCCTGGCCTCTGTTACGTTGGATATGTCAGGTCGTGACTCTTTGGGTTACAAGTGACAGAGACTCAACTTGAAGTAGATAAGCAAAGGGAGAAAGTGTTGGCTTATGTAATCAAACTACAGAAATGGCAGAAGAGGAATGGCCTTAAGAATTAAAGGACTTGAAGGCCATCAAATCTCTTTCTCATCCTCTGCTCTTTTTCCTACACGCTGCTTTCATTCTTCTGGCTGTTTCCATGAGGCTGTGGGCATGATGCTAGACCACTCCACACTTCCATCCATACTGCCTTGTAACCAGAGAATTAAAAAGTTTCTTAGTGGGGCGCCTGGGTGGCTCAGTCGGTTAAGTGTCCGACTTCAGCTCAGGTCACGATCTCACAGTCCGTGAGTTCAAGCCCCACGTCGGGCTCTGGGCCAATGGCTCAGAGCCTGGAGCCTGCTTCCGATTCTGTTTCTCCCTCTCTCTCTGCCCCTCCCCCGTTCATGCTCTGTCTCTCTCTGTCTCAAAAATAAATAAATGTTAAAAAAAAAATTAAAAAAAAAAGTTTCTTAGTTGGTAAAAGAAGGGTGCCAACAGGCTCTCCTTGAATCACATGCTCTTCTTTAAACCAACCCCTGACTCTGAGGGGATGAGGAAATATGATTGGGTCCACCTGGAATATGTGCCCATCTCCAGTCATGGGTCTGGGCTACTAGGACTGGCAAGTTGAAATTCGAAGGTGTAGTTGCCCAGAGAAGAGGACAAAACAGTCAAGGTCCTCATCACAGAAGGGCTCTGGGCACGTTTTCAGCTTGAGGTGCAGCTAGAAGTTTGGCTTCCTACAAGCTTCCCTGGGGACTCATGTCTCCAGTGAAGGTCTGACCTATGCTTTTGCTCTGTCCTGGGATCTCACGTTGAAGTCACACGTTGAAGACGGTGGAACCACAACATGGAAGGAGCATAGGCTCCTGAATCCCTGCTTGGAGGAGAGCCGCCAGCTCACTGGGAACCCGATTTCAGACCTATCTGAGGGAGAAGCGAACTTCCATTATTGGAACAATTACACATTTCAGAGCTTTTCACAGCCGCGAATGCTGCCCTACCAAGACATTCTTCCCTCTCTTCACCATTGGTGTCATTATCCCTGGCTCCCCAAACAGCGGTAGAGGAATCCTGGAACCAACAGAGCTACGTTGGGATCCAGACTCTGCTGCTTTCCAGTGCTGTGACTTCAGGCAGGTCACCCATCTTCTCTGAGGTGTGGTTTTCTGATCCGTAGAATAACTGTGCCAACTTCACAAGGCTGGAGTGCAGATTGAGCTACACAGAATATATGAAAATAGTTGTTGATTCTAGGTGTTGCTAGTATATTAAAAAAATTTTTTTAATGTGAGAGACAGAGAGGGGGTGTGCATGCCAGTGCATTATCAGGGGAGGGGCAGAGGGAGAGAGGGAGAGAGAGAGACAGAGAGAGACAGAGAGACAGAGAGACAGAATCTTAAGCAGGTTCCAGGCTCAGTGCAGAGTCTGACATGGGGCTTGATCCCATGACTCTAGGATCATGACCTGAGCCAAGATCAAGAGTCGGACGCTCAACTAACTGAGCCACCCAGGCGCCTATATATATATATATATATATATATATATATATATATATATATATTTTTTTTTTTTTTTTTTTTTTTTTTAACTGCCACAGGGTGACTTCATCCCAAATGACTTCCTACCAGGCTCTGGATGCACTGGGAACTATCTTGTCAGTAAGAAGATTCCTCAGTTTCAGAAAAAAAGCCTTCATGACTTAGAACACTAAATTATGTCCTTGGGCTGTGGTAAACTGCTGTCGCCACTAATCCTCTTTCTACCAGGAGGCAAACTCCAGCAGATAGTAAGTCCCAGGCCCTTGTGCTGCCTCTCTGGAATGCCTCAGGTAGGAATACTTCTCTGTTCTAGGCTCACGCCCTTTGCTTCTCTGATTCATTTACTCATTCATTCATTTGTCCATTCCCGCCTGTGTCCATCCATCTGCTTATTCATTCAGACCCGGAACAAATATTTAGTGCATGCCAGCTCTGTGCTGGAGATTCAGGAGTGGAAAGGAAAGACATGGCTTCCTCCCCATGAAGCTCTCATTCTAATGAGAAGTCCAAGAAGAGAGTGGTGAGTGCCGTGGCTGGTACAGGATCCTTCCGAGGCTCAGAGGAGGCACGTGGTCCCGGCATTGGGGTCAGCAATGGTGTCCCACAAGTAGCAATGCCTAGCACAAAGCTTTTCCAAGCAAAAGGATGGCAAAGCTCTTTCTACCACGACTGCTAGCCAGCTACCCCCGAAATCAAGCTACTGGGTCTTCTGCTTGCCAGCAGCATCACTTAGATATACCGTCACCACCAATCACCGCCACCTCCCTTTCCAAGCCCTGCCCTGCCCAACTTCCAAACTTTTTAAGAATACAGTGGCCGGTGTAGTCCTGTAGCTAGCAAAAAATTCTTCTATGCCTCACTCCTTCCCCACAACTGCCAACATTCCACTCAAAGAGGCATGGCTATCAGTAAGGCATTCTGTATGGATGTGTATGTACACATGTATAGTCTTTAAAGTGTTCATCATACATATGCAAATGCCTTAAGATGTAAACTATAAGTATACATGTTTTCATACATATACGCACAATGCGTGTGTGTGTGTGTGCACCAATATACCTATGTATATTCACCAAATTTCCAAGAACACTAATTGTTCAGTTGGGGTTCCTGTTGCTACCTCAGACACCAAACTTTATTAAATTTCTCCAACAGCAATAGTAAAAGGCGGCTCACAAGTTATTTTGCTAACAGAAAACAGCCAACAAACCCAACAGACTTGGCTGGCCGGCTGGAAGTGCCCGGCTGATACATGTTATTTTACCTTTCTCCTTCGAGAAAGCTTTATTGTTGGAATAGTGTTAATGATTTTTTCCCTTCCTTTGGTGTCTAGAATAATGTGTGCTATCATGCACGCCAAGGTTTGGGTGACTAACGGCTGCCAGTAATTGCATATTTATTGAGGGGTGGAGGGGGAGATGTATTTTATATGTATCATTATCTCTACCATATTCCCTCTCTGAGCTGTCTCCGTTAGGGAGATTGTTAGAAGTTGTTAGAAGCTCTAGATGTTCTAGATTGTTAGGAGTTGTTAGAAGTTCTAGTTGTTAGATTGTTAGAAGTTCTGATGGTTATGAGAGTGACATTTAGGGTTGAGAGAGAGGAAGGAAGCTTCCTCGTAGGTTTTATTAATAATAATAGTGAGAATAATGATGATAGCAATTATAATAGCAATTATCAATACATATATAATTAAGAGCTATGCTCTTTTACACATATTACCTCATTTATCTCTCAGTGTTTCGCATATTACTTCATTTATGTCTCATAACTGCTCTTTGAGGTAGATTCTAGTATTATCCTCCTGATTTACAGATGAGGAAGGTAAGGCATAGAGAGGCTTAATGATCTGCCCAAAGTCACACAGCAACGGCAGAGATAGGATTGGAACTCAGGCAGTCTAGTTCTGGGTCCACCTTCCTCATCCCTAAGCCATGTTGCTTTTTCACTCCTTATGTGCACTTCAGTCCTACAAGGAGGAGAAGGAGAGCCAGGTATCAGAGGGAAGCAGGAGGTACTCAGGAAAACCCTGAGAAGATCGCTGGCTCTGAACTCGACCCCCAACGTCTGGGTCCACCCCCTCCAGCAGGGGGCGCCTATAGTCCACGTTTTCTGTGTGCCCTCTTAGTGACAGCCTCCTCAGCTGTTGAGAACCAGAACTCCTGACCCTTATCAGAAAAAGCCCTTATCTTAAAACTTGGTCTATCATTCTTGAAGTATTTATAGTGTACTAATCAAAGGAATGATCCAAAGTGTGGAAATACTCAAGGAATGAATACAGGGCATTTCTTGGAGGACCTTCAGTGGCCATTGATAACCACAAGCCCAATAAACCTGCATAGGACCCAAGCTTATGCAGCACTTCCTGGCTCTAGATAAACCACAGAGACATTAGAGGTAGGGATTTTTCTCACCACACTCAGAAAGCATGTGATTCGAACAAGCCGCAGCTCTTGGAGCGGCCTCGAGCACGCCCCGTCCTCCCACCTGGTTTGTAAGGTCATGGAGCTTGTGATGTACGCACTATACTGCCCTTTGGAACTTAGGTTGAGGTGTTTTCTCTCTAGCGACCTTTGTTACAGGCCTCGTAGGAGCTAGCTCAGAGGAGCAACCGAGAAGGCCAAACTTCAACCTGGTCATGATAGATAGGAGACCGGGTTTGACAGGATTTGTACCTTTTGTAGTGGTGAGAGGAGAATGGTTCTGCCAGGGGTCCATACCCTCTCTCAGGCTCTGCCTCCACTCTTGTAATACTCTGCGATAAAGACTGCGAGAGGGGCCTCACTTTCAAGGTGGCTCTCAGACTAGGAGCAGGAACAGACTTGATTGCTCTGAGAATGCCAGCTTCTCCGACCCTACATATTTTCTAGCAGCCGGGGACGCTCCCCAGCCAAGTGATCCCTTTTCTGAATATACTTTGGTACAAGAAATCTGATTCAAAAAAATTTTTTAAATTTTTTAATGTTTATTCTTGAGAGAGAGAGAAAAAGACATAACATGAGCGGGGGAGGGGCAGGGGCAGAGTAAGAGAGGGACACAGAATCCGAAGCAGGCTCCAGGCTCTGAGGTGTCAGCACACAGCCCAAAGCGGGGCTCGAACTCACAAGCCATGAGATCATGACCTGAGCCAAAGTCGGTCGCTTAACCAACTGAGCCACCCAGGCGCCCCGAAATCTGATTCAAATTAAATGAGAGGTAAAACAGGAAGAGAAATAACCCAGTGCCAGCCTCCCTCCAGGGAGGGGCTAGAGATCTCCTGGGCTCAGATTCTAGTTATGCTTCATAGGGGCTGGGCAGCCCCCAGGAAGTTTATTTACCCTTTCTGTACCTGGCTTTCTCACGCGCAAAAGGAAGAGAATAAAATCCATCTCATAGGGTCGTTGATTCTAGTGAATTAAGGCATGTAAAGATTAAACGCAGCATTTGACATGTAGGAAGCACTCAATAAACCTTAGCTGTTGTGGTCAAACCTATTCGTGCAAACCAGCACTCCTTGGAAAAGGAATCTTGCACTCTGTCACCACTGTGACCTTTGTTGCTACCAGGGCAGTGTTTTCTGTTCTGGGCAAGCTTCCTGTCTTCCCCCCAGAACATAACGCCCCCTTCACGTCCTCCAAACTGCAAACTCCCTCCTTCAAGGTCGTTGACTAGATGCCAGGCGGAAGTTTTCTCTCCTGGAATTCGGTCCCTGGGCATTTATCCTCGTGACTAACTGGCTTGGGATTGAGGTCAGTTGAAGTTCAAGAGGGCCTCAATTCTGACTTTTACTGTTATTGATTTGTGGCATTTATAAGCCAAAGTGCACGGCCTCCAGGGCCAAGACTGCAGGCACAACAATGCGTCCCTTCTCTGGTGGCCCTGTTTACCTTCCGGGAGCGGGCAGGGTGTGGCCAGAACTTCTGGGGTGGCAAGAGCACCAGGGTGTGGTGAGAACACTGGGTGTGGCTGTCCAGGACAGGCCTTGGAGAAAGGAGCTGAGCCACCAGTCACGGTGGCCCGGGTTGAAATGCTGAGGCCACCTGTGGGTCCTGCTCTGTTGTGGAACAGCTGTGGGGACTCGGATTCTCTGCTCCTCAAACACAACAACAGCAACACTAACAGCATGCCTTTCCTGGGTTCTTGTTAACCATATATGGCACTCCAAGTGCTCCCTAATCGTTAGGATCATGGGCTATGTGTGAGTCCTGGAACCACCACTCACTAGCTGTGTGACTTTGGGGACTTTACTTAGCTTCTCTATTCCTCCACATCCTCATCTGTAGGAAGTGAGGTGGTTAAAAGCACCTTTCTCGAGGGCAGGGCTTGACCCCACAGCCACCATGCTGGAGTCCAGGAAGCGGAAGGTAGAATTAGACCATGCGATGTTGGGGTAGGGGAATTTATCTTCGTGACTTTAGGATGCTGGGTCCATGTAGGTATAAGTATGCGAAGTTAAAATCCAGGAAAGAATCTCCAGAGAAGGAATTAAAAATAAGATTTTATATGAAAATATCCACCTTGATCCTGAGAGACAATAAACCACCTGACACCAGTAGTAATTGAGCAGAGTCTTGAGCATTGAAAACCAAAATAGAACTCACTGAAGTCAGCAGGAATAAGGCTGAGGTCAACTATGGAAAACATGTTATGTCCTATAGGAAGGCTTTCAATCAAACAAATAAATTATGTGTAAATTATAAGAAGAAGCAGGAGGAAGGGGAGGAGGAGGGAGGGGAGGGGGATGAGCAGAAAAATTACCTTCTTCCTTGGGTTGTTGGAGGATTAAGTGAGAAAGTCCTAGAATAGTTTCTGGCCCAAGGTAATGTTGAGTAAGTATTAGCAGTTGCTAATGTAAATTTCACATGCATGACTTCATGCCGTACTCATAACAAACCTGAAATAAGTCCTCTACTGAGGAAAGGCTTAGGGCACACTGAAAGAAGCAAGCAAACTGGGATCTGCTCCCAGGATTATCTGATTCTGAATCTCAAATCCAGATCCAAAATCGATGTGTCTTACTGCCTTTCATTTGCCAACTTCAGCCAAAGAAATCTTGCCTGAGCATCTAACTATGAGCCAAGCTGTTGTGACCTTATTTAATCGGTTGAAAGATTCCAATTTGCTGAGTTCATAAGCACTTACAGAGCTCTTCTGAGTGGGCACTGAGCTGGGTCCTGGATCTACCTCCATGACTGAGATGTCAGTCTTGCCCACGAGGAGCTCCCCGGCCAATCTGCAAACAGAAAAGCCCCTGTGTGGTGATCGAACACCTTTAGAAGTCTAAGGATTCTCTGTGCTTGCAATTCCATTTGGACAGTTTCTTGAACTTCCTTACCTCTTTTGAGGGCCTTAGCTAAAAACATCTACCCCGTTTTGCTTGAAATTCCCACGTCTAGATTGAGGTTTAAAGTAGACTGTTTAATAAGATGAAAAAAGGAGTAAACTGGGGGAAACTGACCATCCTTTGTCAGTTATCAGTTAATCCTTGAAAGACTAGAAAGATTTGGTAAGGGTTTGAGAAAAGGAAAGACCCCTGTGGGGTACACATCCCTCTGGGCTCAGGCCTTCTCTAAGTAGTGGATTTGGAAAGTTGCATCCAGATTCTGGAAGAGAGGTTGGGCAAGTGTTACTCATTGAGAAGCTAGGGAGAAAGTAGTAGATGAGATGTGCTACCCTCAGGTGTAACCCACCCCCAAGATGTGCTGTAGGTAGCTGCCCAGCGAGACCTGAAACACCAAAATCAAACCCGTGCATTTATGAAACAGACCTTGACAGAATACTCGACAAGCACTATTCAAAACCATGGAGATTTCAGATAAAACCAACCCCAGTCCCTGACCCCAGGTGCCAGTATAATCTGGGACTAAATGTAAAAAGAAAGGTGTAACCCAACCAATTGAATTAATCTGAGTGTTTAAAGCCTTGATGTGGCAATAAAAGTGTGTGGCCAGCATAGAGTCCCAGAAAGAGAGCATTTGAGGCCACTCCCTTAGTGTTTATCCAGCCCCTGGGAGGGCCCAAGTTCCAATCAGGAGAGATGTGAGCTAGTTGCCTCGGCCAGAGAAAGCTTTCCTGGGCTCTCCCTACGGGGTCACGTTGGTACTTACAGAGGCTTCCTCTGTGCCCAGGGCTATTCTAGGCACTTGATACCTGATGGTTCATTTAATCCTCACAATTAACCTATGGAGTACATGTTCGGTGCCCCTCAAAACTCCAAAACTTGAGGCCTTGAGAGATGGAATGATTTATTCAAGGTGACTGTATCATACAGCCAGATAGATGGCAGAGAATGACAATCTGGCACTGGGGCTAGAATGAACGGCATGAGCAATTCTCCCACAGCAACAAAAAGTCTTCTCATGGGAGGTTTGGGTTCCTTGGTCACTTGATCGTGGGTGGGGAGGATGCACTGCAGGCATGCCTCTCACTGCAATCTGATTATATGGATTGGGCTTGTGCTCTAGTCTCAAATAAATGTGGGCCTCAAGAATCAGTTTCCCTTACCCTGGTAGCCTCAGGGTGCACAGAAGAAACTCTAATTCCCTGCTGGGAACAGGAAAGGATCAAACCCAAGAGCAAATGAATCAGAGTTCCGACAGGAGACATACAAGATCTTACGGTGCGAGAATCAGGACTAGAACCCAGGGTTTTTGGCTTCTGTCATGAAACTTTATACTTGGAAAGTAAAAGAAAGGAAGACTTAATACAGGAATGAGGTTCTGAGGACATCAAGCCACACTTACAAACAACACTTATGAGAAGTACCTCTGGGGCATCTGGGTGGCTCAGTTGGTTGAGCAACCGACTCTTGGTTTCAGCTCAGGTCATGATCTTGTGGTTCATTAGTTGCACCGCCACATCGGGCTCCACGCTGTCAGCACAGAGCCCACTACGGATCCTCCACCGCCCACCCCCATCTGCTCCTCCCCCACTCGTTCTTCCCTGCTTCTCTCTCTCTCAATATAAATAAGTAAACTTAAAAAAAAAAAGAAGTATCTCACAATTGAGGAGTTAAATGGGTACTGTGCATCTGGTTTTCTATCAACCGTCTCCACCCATGGGGCAGGGGCTCCTTCAGCGTGGGAACTTTGGGACAGCCCTGGGGTGGATCGGGTGGATGCCAGGGGCTAACGAGAGTGGGTAAAGTCGGGCCACGGGCCTGGCAATGGGGCTGAAGTTGGGCAAGTCCGGTTTCAGAATCTAGAGGTAAGCGTTTGAGAGCAGGTAGACTTGCAGAACCCCCAGAGTTTGGGAGAGGTTGCGAAATGGGTTGAGTTAAACCGAAACTGGATACTTGATAGCCTCTGAGAGTGGAAGTTCTTAGAGTTTTTCTGTTAGCGCCTCAGGACTTTCTGTGGTTAGGAAAAGAAGGGCCCAGGGCCCCAGGGGCGTGGCCTGGGTGCTGTCGGGAGTGTGCCAGTTCAGGAGGTGAGTGGATGGTAAGGCTTCTGACCCCATCCACTTCCAAGCCCTAGAGGTTTTGGAGCAGGACCCAAGGATGCAGTTATTCAGAAAGGGCTTGGGTTAGATCTTACTGACAAAGTTTCATGGGAATAGGGCTTCCTGGGGAAGAGGGTGCCTCTGGAGCCCAGGAAATCTGAAAAACCATAAAGCATTTACTGTTTCCATTCCATTCAACTCAACTCAACTCAACTGAATTCAATGAATTCAACTAAATATGTACTGTGCTCCAGAAGCTGGGAATACAACAATGCACAAGATAGACACACTCTTCTCCTGCCTGCACAAAGTGTATAGTCTAAAGGTAGACACAGATAAAAACACAATGAAATCAGTATTGAATTATAAGTTGCAGTGCTTGCCAGGAGACAGAGGGGACAGAGAATAGTGGAGATGAGCTGCTTTACAGAGAAAGGGTTCTCTAAGGAAGTGACTTTTCCTCTTCAGTTTGCAGGGCTTCTCTCCTCCCTGCAGTTCTCACCTTCTCCAGAATCAGCACTGCCTAATCCTTCTTGCTTCATCTAGACTGATGCTTTTGAAAGATTTTGTTTCCTGCTGTATCTAGATTTTCCAGTTGTTTTTTTTTTTTTTTTCCTGGCAGTAGCTTTGGGCTACTTTAGCCCACATAGAGGAGGAATTCACAGCCCTTACTTTCACACATTTCTTTCTTTTTCTAACTACACAAGTTGTACACAAATACAATATCCTTCTACAAATTAATTTGAAATAATTAGCAGTACAGCAATAGAGTAAATTGTGACAGTTCTCTTTGCACCTTTCCAAGACTTTCTGCCAATAGGTAACAAATAAGGATGAACTCTTCTTACCCTCTTTGATGTCTCTCCTCCATGGGAAGCTGTGACACTCGTGTCCTCTCTTTCTCTCACTTTCTGGTGTGTTCAGGGGAGGAAGGAGGTGGCTGCACTTAGCTGGTGAGTTTAGGACGAGTACTGAATGTGCTCAGCTCGAGTTTTGCCTTTCTTCCTCCTGGGAGTGAGCTGTCTGTAAGAAAGGCAACTTCTCTGCCCGGAGTGTTACCCAATCCCACCACCCCTTCTCCGCAGCGGGAAAGCCACCATCAGTCATATACAAGGCAGGTATGTTAGCCCAGTCCTGGTCTTCAATTGATAGGCCATCTGGACCTCACACAAAGCATGCCCTCCACCTTAGCCTTTTTCCGTAAAAAAGGGAGTATTTTGAACCACATGTGATATGCCTTTGGTGGGATCGAATTTCCATCCCAAATCTTAGCTGCAAGACAGTGCAGGAAATGTAATTTTTAGTTTTCCAGACTCTAGTCCAAGAAGGCATGTTAGGAAAAGGTAGCATGAATGTGGAGGGCTAGTTCACCCTATTCTTCATGAGTGAGAGAAGTGTTTGTGATAGTGTATCTTGTGTCTACACTGGGGAAGCTCCTTAGTCTTGGAAGCACCCTAATCAGATGCCCACAGTTCAGGTATGTGGTTCTATGTTAACGTTCTATTATCTACCTGTACTCACTGGAGTCAACTGATTTTTACCAAGAGCACCTGACAGATGTGACTTAATCCAATTAGTTTAGATCAGTTTGCAACACATTCCTAGAAATTACTAAATGTTGATGAACACTTTCAAATTACTTCCAAAAAAAAAAAAAATCTTTATCAATCCTCTCATTAACAGGGGTCAAGAATGTCTTTTTCCTCTCACCTTAACAGCTCTGGGGTCTCTTTCCTCTTTTCATTGGCATGGCTTCCTATTCATTCTGAAAGCACAAATAGTAATGGAATGAGTGCAGTAACTATGGTTTTATGGAACAAAACTCTACATTGCACTAAACGCTTTACAAACCCGATTTCATTCCTTTCCATTCAACCCTGTCACATAATATGAACTGCCCCTATTTTACAGAGGAGGCAAGTGAGGTTTGGGAGGTTAAAATGCTTGCCGGGAGTTCAGAATGGCAAGGGATACTGCAGGAATGTGAACAGGAGCAATCCCCTCTTTCTTTTATTTTTTAATGGTTTTGAATACAAAGCAAGGTCCAGGCTGTGAGCTGTCAGCACAGAGCCTGACGTGGGACTCGAACCCAGAGCCATGAGATCGTGACCTGAGCCAAAGCCGGAAGCTTAACCCACTGAGCCAGCCAGGCACCCCAGGGCAATCCCCTCTTGAATATAGCCAGTGTGCAGAAGTGTCAAAAAAGAAGAGACTTAATGGCAAGGGTTCTTACTGTTTTAATAATAGTATTTGATTATTTCAAATAGTCTCTCAAGGTCAGAGTTGTGACTACCTCCAGCGGTGCAGAAATGAAGGCTTATTTGTTAGAAGGAAAATCATCCTTAGGATTTAAGCAGCTTTCTATGAATTCTAAGGGGATCCTGTTGATTTAATTGCTCACCTGAACTGTCTGTATGGGAGAGGAATGGAAGTACTATTGCCTCCATTGTTAGAACACGGAAAACAGACCTTCCAGTTTGCAAGTAGCCAGTCCAAGATTCCATTGGATAGACTCGGCTGTTGACTTCACGTTTGCCTGTGGGGGTAGCTTGGAGGAAGATGTAGAGGGTGCATGCGCACATGCCTGCGTGCCCTTGCCTCATTTACAAAAGCTCCGAATCCGAGTGCCCAGCGAGAAGTAGAATGTGTATGTTTGTGGCGAAAGGACAGTGCTAGCCATATGGAGAAGCTGACCCTGGCCGTCGTTTCTTGGAATACCAGGAGACTTTAAAAGCTGACAAGCAGGTCGTAGGTTGCCAGGATGAGCCTTGGGGATCATGGTTTCTTCATTTATTGAAGATTAGCTAATGAGGACTTGGTAGGTTCCCTCTGTCCTCTCCTCCCCCCCACCTCCACGTGCACCTTGCCCCACCCCACTGGGCTTCAAAGCACCACTTCCACTACTGAGTCGAAGTCTCCAGAGGTGAGAGCTTAGAATGTGCGTTCTCTAACAGGGTCTGCAGATGAGTTCTCATCAGCCAGGTTTGCAGCCCGATAGGGTCCGACGTGGATTTACGATGAAGCTTCAAGGGATTCACTTGCATGAGTCCTTCTAAGTTATGGGAAGGCACCAGTGGCATGCGCCCTTGCCATTTGTTTTTGCGAAATGTGCAATAGTGCAATATTTTAACTGCGATCGGTCCAAGTTGCTCGCTGACTTCTGCTCATGTCAATGGGACTGAAATTGCTGCAGGCAGGCTCTTTAGGGATTCACCTAAAGGGATGTTATCTAAGGAATTTCATTTTGTTTGGGGTTAGTAGGATGCATTCATGTTTTCACACTACTTCTAGGCTGAGTTATTGTCAGCTCATCCTGGTATGGGAATAATATCCAGGAATACTTTTATCACCCAGTGGGCTAACTCAGCCTGCATGGAAACTTGCTGCAGGGTCAGAGGTCGTATCGCAATAAGATTGTGTCCTGTGGCATCTGGCCCAGATATGCCAGTGGAAGAATGAGGTTTGAAATGGACAGGGTCAGAAGCCAATCCATAGAAAATTCTTCCAGTCATCAGGGCACGTAAAATCATAAGCAGGGGACTCAGTTCTCATCCATACCTGATCCAAACCGTTCTTTCCTATCAAGAATCTACTCTTTTTTTCTTTGTTTGTTCACTTGTTTTGTTACTTAAATTCCACATATAAGTGAACTCATATGGTCTACACAAAACCACACTGTTGAATACAGAGAACTGGTGGTTGCCGGAGAGGAGACAGGTGGGGCAGTGGGTGAAATAGTGAAAAGGGATTAAGAGTACACTTATCATGATGAGCAATGAGTAATGTATAGAATTGTTGGGTCATTATATTGTACACCTGAAACTGATATAGTACTGTATGTTAATTAGATTTCAATAAAAAAAACGAATCTAGGGGCGTCTGGGCGGTTCAGTCAGTTAAGCATCTGACTTTGGCTCAGGTCATGATCTCGCTGTTCGTGGGTTCAAGCTGCTTGTTCGGCTCAGAGCCTGGAGGCTGCTTCAGATTCTGTGTCTCCATCTCTCTCTGCCTCTCCCCTGCTCGTGCGCTGTCTCTCAAAAATAAATAAATGTTAAAAAAAATTTTTTAAAGGAATCTACTCAATAATGCAACAAATTATAAATGAAGCATATGTGTGTGTGTCTGTGTGTGTATATCTATATCTATATCTATATCTATATCTATATCTATATCTATATATCTTCCCTTTTTGAAGGAATCACATGAAATAGATTTTTTTTTCAGAATTTCTGTATTTATAAGGCACCAAGCTGTAGCAGTTTTATGAAAGTGAGTACATTGGTGTGCAAAGTCACATGTTTTATGCATCCAGTTATTAAAAGTAAATACCAATTGTAATCAACCACACTAAAGACTTGCTTGTCTTTCTATTCTCTCTCTAAAAAAAAAAAATATGAAATTGTTGTCATAGAAAGAGGCTGTTAAAGACTATGCATCTAACAGGTGTGCTGTTTCCAAGGAACACGTGCACCCCATGTTTATAGCAACACTATCCACAATAGCCAAAGTATGGAAAGAGCCCAAATGTTCCTCGATGGATGAATGGATAAAGAAAATATGGTATATATACACAATGGAGTATTACTCAGCAATCAAAAAGAATGAAATCTTGCCATTTGCAACTACGTGGATGGAACTGGAGGGTATTAGGCTAAGTGAAATTAGTCAGTCAGAGAAAGACAAAAATCATATGACTTCACTCATATGAGGACTTTAAGAGACAAAACAGATGAACATAAGGGAAGGGAAACAAAAATAATATAAAAACAGGGAAAGGGACAAAACAGAAGAGACTCATAGATATGGAGAACAAACTGAGGGTTACTGGAGGTGTTGTGGGGGGCGGATGGGCTAAATGGGTAAGGGGAATTAAGGAATCTACTCCTGAAATCATTGTTTCACTATATGCTAACTAATTTGGATGTAAATTTTAAAAAATAAAAAATAAAATTAAAAAAAAAGTGATTCAAAAAAAAGAAAGACTATGCATCTAAAAAATGCAGAATGTAAGAATTGTAGAGATGGTCAGGAAGTTTGCTAAGAGTTACTATGATATTTTCATAGATTTTATAATGTTTAATGTATCTATTGGATTTAAAATTTTATAGTTTATTTGGATTCAGATTTCTTTTCTCATTTGAAATAAATATTCACAATCATAGCTGATTTTGTGTTTGTGTGTTTTTTAAAAAGTTTATTTATTTTCAGAAGGGGGGGGCGGAGGAGCAGAGGGAGAGAGAGAGAATCCCAAGCAGTTTTCCACATTGTCAACACAGAGCCCAACACGGGCTTGATCCCACTGTGAGATCATAACCTGAGCCCATATCAAAAGTCAGGTGCTTAACTGGGCCACCCAGGCAGCCTGTGTTTGTATTTTCATATTCTTTTTTTAAGAATCCCTTCCCTTCCTGAATAGGGAAACTTCAGGTCTCACAAAACCTAGATCTACCCCCGACTAAATTACACTGCATTTCTGAGACTCACTTCCCACATGGCTGCCTGCCCATCTCTGCCAGCCCATCCCTCTTTGTCCTGCCACTCCTTCCAAGAAGGTTGGATTTCCCCTTGATTTTTTGTCATTCTCACTTACCAAGATAATCTTCTATTTAATCCCAGCCAACTTGTCTGCCCATGTATTAAATTCTTGTAAAATCAGCAGCAGAGATTTTTGCAATGCCTGGCAGGCAAAATACTTGTAGGCATATTACATTTAGTCTAATTAAAAGCTCAAATGAAACCAATTGTTTCACTCCGTCCTTTATGGGGGAAGAGAGGCCTTTAAAGGAAATTAGCCAGATGCTTCTTTTCATTTCAAACATTCAGTTCAGCCGTTTTCTCACATTTTAGTTTTAGTAAAAAGAAAATTCTGATTAGTAAGGTTGAAAGCTTCTGTTTATTTAAAGAAAATATATGTACAACAAACCTAGGCTGGGTTGCAGTCTTACATGATTTTTTAAGGTAGTGGTGGAGGAAGGCAGCTAACAACTATACAGCTAGTATACAAGGTACTAGACTAGTCTACGTTTTTCTGTGTACGGTTGAGTTACTCACGCATACACTAAAGATGACCTTAGGCTCTGAGCTGAAGTCTTCCTTCCCTTTCTCTTCCTTCCTTCCTTCCTTCCTTCCTTCCTTCCTTCCTTCCTTTCCTAACTCCACTGAAACACAATTTAACTTGTGGCCTTAAATATGTATGTGTATATATATATATATACATATATATATATATGTTTATTTTTGAGAGAGAGAGCACAGGGGAGGCACAGAAACAGAAGTGGACAGAAGATCTGAAGTAGGCTCTGCATTGACAGCAGAGACCCCAGTGTGGGGCTGGAACACATGAACTGTGAGATCATGACCCGAGCCGAAGTCGGATGCTCAACCAACTGAGCCACCCAGGTACCCCAATATGCATGTAATCTCTTTTTTTTTAAGTTTATTTATTTTTGAGAGAGAGAGAGAGAGCATGAGTGGGGGAAGGGCAGAGAGAGAGGGAGACACAGAATTCAAAGCAGGCCTAGGCTCTGAGCTGTCAGCACAGAGCCCGACGCCGGGCTTGAACTTGTGAACTCCAAGATCATGACCTGAGCCGAAGTCGGATGCTCAACCAACTGAGCTACCTAGGAGTCCCTGCATGTATTCTTATAAAACATGTAGTTTTGTTTTGTGTATATATGTGTACCTAATTTATATGAATGGTGTGTGATATTAATGTTGTTTACTACTTGTCTCACACCATCCTGTTTTTGAGATCTATCAATATTGATTTACATGTGTTTTCTGTATCGTTCTTGTAAAGATGTTGGAAATATCTTCTTCCATTCTGTTAACTACTGTTAACTTCATTGAAAAAAATTTTTCTGGTGCAATCAAATCCATCAAAACCTTGCCATGAGGTTTATATATGTTCAGTCTTGAAGAAATCTCTCCCTACCTGGAGTTCACAGTGATGGTCTCCTACATTTCTTCCTTTAGTTAGCTTTTAGTTTTTTTCTTTATACCAGATATCTGTCTTTGTATATGATATAAGGTAGAATATCCAGCTTATTTTTTCTCCAAATAGTTATTCAGTTCTTTTCAAGTCATTTCCTAAGTGGTTTTTCATCCATTCATGCGTGGTACTGCTGTTCTTACATAGCGAGTATCCATATGTGCAAGGATGTATTTCTGACTTATCTGTTCAGTTTCATTGGTCTGTTTTCCCCTTCCTTCTCTAGTGTATTACTAAATTGAATCACAGATATCTGGAAACTGAAAAAAACACCACTAAGTAACTCTTGGGTTAAAAAAAATAAAAATTATATGAACTCCCAGGGCATGCAGGTGCATGGGCCCAACTCTCATGGGAACCAAAAGCAGCCTTCATTACAAGATGACTCCAGGAATCCTTCAGCAGCATTTGGTTTTCTTCTCTTTAAAGGAGACTTTCCACCAGGGAAAACGTAAACCTGCACCAGTTAAGCACAGATCTCCCGGTTCTTTGTGTTTATACCCACTAGTCCCCAGGTGTACTTCCATATTTTCTACAGTTTTCAAAAGAAGGTATAATCATCAGTAACACTTCTCCCACTTTTAAAAATTAAAAATACTAAGTGGCAGAATGTAGAAAAAAAGTCGGACTTTGGAATGTGTGGGAAGAAAGAAAGAGAAAAACCAGGATTTAAGTTTTTAGGGACTTATTTATATTCCCATATATTTAGTTCTTGCTTAGTTCATTCATATGATATTATCCATTAAGCCCTTCCCAGAAAGATCACTAGTGAATTTATTTAAAAAATTTTTTTAAATGTTCATTCATTTGAGAGACAGAGAGACACGGTGTGAGCAAAGGAGGAGCAGAGAGAGAGGGAGACACAGAATCCGAAGCAGGCTCCAGGCTCTGAGCTGTCAGCACAGAGCCTGATGTGGGGCTCGAACCCATGAACCATGAGATCATGACCTGAGCCAAAGTTGGACGCTTAACTGCCTGAGCCACCCAGGCACCCCTGATCTCTAGTGAATTTAAATTAATTCTTTCGGAAGCATTTTTGAGATCCTGCACTTTTCCCATAAGTAATTTAAAATTCTTGCCTTTTTCAACTCTTCCCCATAAATAATTTATTAGTGAATAAAAATGTGACATTTAGAAAAAAATAAAGAAGACAAATAACAAAATACTTGGAGCTGAGCAAGCAACAGCCCCATCTCAGATGCCCCCCACTCTATATGGCATCTCTGTTTGAATCAGAAAGAGGCACCTGTTTGGGGTGATCTCAACTGTGAGGGGCTATGAGAAGTCAGTTAAAGGTTCCTTTATGCAAAGAAACAACATTCCTTCCTTTCCTAAGAACCTCCACTCACCCCTTCCAGGCCTGATGGTCGCTGAGCAGAATGTATTACACTATGGGGCTACTCTGCCTGTGTGCCAAAATTTATGGAACCCAATTAAAGCAGAACTTGGAAAGAAATTTATAACTTTGAATACATTCTAAAAACAAGGAAACAGGGAGATTGAAAACAAATGAGTTAGACAATTTTCTCAAGCAGTTAAAAAATAGCAACAATGCAAACCCAACCAGAAGGAAGGAAATAATAAAGATAAAGAAATTAATGGAATTCAGATACTAACAAAACTAACACAAAGCACTCCAGAAGATTAATTAACAAAACATATTTAGCTGTTTGAAAAAATTGGGATGATAGACTTCTCTCAAGACTGATCAAGAAAAGGAAAAAGAAAACAGAAATACATAAAATATATAATAAAAAGGAAAATAGCTATAGACATGGAAATTAAAAGAATTAGAATATACTATTATGACTAACTGTTTTCAAACAATATTGACTTTCAAGAACCAGATACATTTCTGAAAAATGTGAAAGTGAAAAATTGGTGGAAGAAAGAAAGAGAACATTTAAATAGAGTAATGATTATTTAAATACCTGATTATTTAATAGTTATTAAAAACAAAGACCTCCACTGTCCAGGATTTGGCTTAGGCAGTTATTCATAGGAATTTTACCAAACTTTCAAGAATTTCTATCTCTTATAAGATATTCCAGAAAATTGAAAAGGAAGGAAAACTGTCCAACTCCACCGAAAGTCTGAATATACAAACAGATAATGTCCAGATCATTGGTAAAAATGGAAGTCTGGCCCACAATATGCAATAATCAGCCCAGGAAACGAATCCATTATTACAGTAACGAGCCCAGGAAGCCAATGTACTATCTGCAAGTCAGATTCGTAGAAAGTCTCCATTTCTAGTGAAGTACTACATGTAGGAAGTACTATCTCTAGTAAATAGTCCAGGAAGTCAAACAATAGCTCCTATAACGATTATTCCCAAATAGCTAAGAGTTGATTAATAATTCCTGATTATTGTCCCTGATTTTTGTCCCTACTTCCAACTTAGGACCAACTGGAAAAAACCAAATATATCACCCTAACCAATCAGAATACCCTGCTTGTACTTAGCCCTCCTGTGCCTTCCCCATGTCAATAGCCTCTAATCAAGGCATAGCTGAGGCCATTTTTTTAAGCCACCATAAAGCTTTCCCTCTTTTCTACCTGCTTTTGAGTCTCTGCCAAAACCTAAGTGATGGTGGCTAACTCTCTTGCTGTATTAAGCTCTGAATAATAGCCCTTGCTTGTTCTCATCTGGTTGGTCTTCATTTATTCCCACGTGGTTTAGGAAGCTAGTGAAACTGATCAGGCAACTGTAAGTTCGTTTTGTATTGCGGTAGATGTAAAATCCTAAATAAAACATAAGCTACACAAATTTTACATTTTATTAAAACATGCATATTTATACATCCCATTTACAGGCAGGCTTTATAAGAGAAATACAAGACCAGTTTCACGTGAAAAAAATCTATCACTGCAACGTCCCATATTAATGATCTAAAGGAAAAAAACCACAAGAGTGTAAACAGGTGAAGAACATTTGTTAAACTTTTTGCCCAGATAAAAAATCCTGTAACAGAAATCATGCTTAGTGGAGACATTTTGGACACATTTCCATAAAGATCACAATAAGATAAGGAAGACACTAATGCTTAACACAATATTGCGGAATTCGGCTAACACCATAAAACAGGAGGAAAGCATGCGAGGTATGAGGATTGAAGGGGGAGAGTAAATAGTTATTATTGCAGGCATTATAGTTATCCCCATTAAAGAAAACTTGATAGCATCAGCAAGCAAAGTAATAGAACTAATAAGATAGTTCAGCCTGTTTGCCAGATACAAGATCACCTCATAAAACCAATAGTGCTCCTTTCTAGTATAACAGAAATAAAGAGAGATGAGCAGGCCCACTCCAAACATTTGAGAATACAAATGAAAACCACATCACAGATTCAAATATCAAAAATTTTAAAATCAAAGCTATTTAAATTAAGCTATAAAATGGGAGTATATTTGGGGCGCCTGGGTGACTCAGTCGGTTGAACATCCAATTTCGGCTCAGGTCATGATCTCATGTTTCATGGGTTCAAGCCCCGCGTTGGTCTCTGTGCTGACAGCTCAGAGCCTGGAGCCTGCTTCGGAATCTGTGTCTCCCTCTCTCCCTGACCCCTCCCTGGCTCTCTCTCTCTCTCTCTCAAAATAAAAAGAAACATTAAAAAAAAATAAATAAAATGGGAGTACATTTAACAATATCTATCAGCAATCTGTCTATCACTATTTGCTGGTCTCACTACACCACCATCAGAAGGCCAACATTTCTTTCTGTCACTAGGCTAAATGGCACATGGCCAGGTCAGGATCCGTGGAAATACACTCCCAGAGATCTGCATGCAGATGACTTAATGGGGAATGATGCCTATGATATAGAATGAGACTTGCATGAGAGTGAGGGAAACAGGATTCGGGCAGAGGGAGAAGCCGAGAAATTTTATTTTATTTCATTTTTGGAAAAGTTCATGAAATTTTATTAAATTTTTAATAAAACAAAACCATTACAATTCTAGTATTTAATATCCACCCAGTTGCCAATGTAAAAATTTAATATCACGCTTCATGCATGTTAAACTTTACACTGTTTTTCTTTGTCTTTCATTTTTCGGTGATTTAATGATGATGGGTCCAGGAGTGGGGGGTGGAGGACGCACATTTCTTTGGGTTTATCTCAAGACATTTTTTGGGAATTGAGTCAGCCACTTGAATCTGATGGGGTTTTGCTGTGGTGGTTACTGTTTGTGTTTTTTGTCTTTCAACAAACTGGGGCGGCGGGGGGTGGGGTTCAGACATTATTTTTTTCAAATATTTCTTCAGCCCTGCATTTTCTTCTCTCCTTTGGCACTCCAGTGATATGAATGTTAGATCTTTTGTTATTCTCCTTCAGGTCCTCCAAGGTTGTGTTCATTTTTTTCAATCTATTTTCTCTATGTTGTTCAGATAATCTATTATCGATCTATCTTGAAGTCAACTGACCCTTCCGTGATCTCTGCTATTGAGCTCATCCAGTGAGTATTTTTATTTTGGATATTGTATTTTTCATTTTTAAATTTGTATTTGATGCTTTTTTAAAAAAAGATATCTTCTATTTCTTGGCTGAGAATTTCTAGTTTTCATTTGTTTCAAGAGTATTCATATTTGTTTTTGGAGATTTTTTATGATCGTTCCTTTAGAATCTTTGTCAGATAATTCCAACATTTTTTGGGCATAAGTATCTGTTGATTTTTTTTTTTTTTAAATTCTCATGCAAGATGAGATCTTCCTGATTCTTGCTATACCAAGTAATTTTGGATTGTATCTTAGAAATTCTGTGTATTATGTTATGACACTCTGGTTCCTCTTTAAATCTTTTATTTTAGCAGGCAGTCAACACATTTAGATTTAGGACACACATCCTGGCCCACTTTTGTGGGCTGTGGTTTATATGTTCACTTAACTTTTGAACCTTTGCGGTGCCACTCTGTTCTGCCCCACCGCACACTGCTGAGGGGCCAGTCGGTAGCCTGGGTGGTATTCCACATGATAGTCAATTCTCAAAGCTTCTGCTTTGTTGATTATGGTCAATGTAATGCTGGGCTCACTCAGTGATGAGCCTGGGACTTCATACTTAGATTCAAAGCTCTCTTTTTCCTGCTCCCTTCTCTCCATAATCCTCTCCCAACTCTCTAGTTGGAAAAGGGAGAGGATGCTGCCTCTTTGCTGCATAGGGTGGGGTGGGCATTGTCAACAGGGCTCATCCACATGGTCTCCACTGCCACTGCACCACTGCAAAGGGAGCCACTTCTATGCTGACATCCACTTCGTGCAAAGTGAAAGATGGGGATTGGACTCCATCCTATAGACTCTGCAGCATGGTGGGCAATGGAGGAGCATTGCGTCTCTTATGGTACTTGCCTGCACTTGGACAGTTATGGTCATAAAGGCTCCATCCTGTAGATCTGTCCTCTTCTTGGTTCTTTGTTGAAAGGGAGTGGGTTTTCCTTGGGTCTTCTTTTTTTTTTTCTCTCTCTTTCTGTCTCTACCTGGTAGTGGTTCCAGGTTGTGGGCTGTTCTAGTTTCCAGACCAGGCTCTATGGCAGGAAAACAAACAGAAAACAACCCCAAGGAATTTGCTGCGGTGCTTTCCCTCAAGTCCTAAATTCTGTAGCTAGTCCACCATCTTCTCTTCACCCTTCAGAGTCTACTGAGAGTTGCTTTCTATGCCTTATTTTAGGGTTTTCTGTTGTAATTAGCTGGAGAAATAGAGTGGAATGCATGTATTCATACCTTGACTAGAACCAGAGACCCTTTTCTTACAGCTTCAATTAATTCTATTACATCTTTCAAGGTACTTATTTTAGAGTTTGTTTTGGACAGTTTCACCACATGAATTTCTTGTGTTGTGCCATTTTGCAGGGACAACTGACTCTTGCATCTAGTGCATATTTCCTCGTGTGTTTTGTTAGTTTGGCTTTGTAAATCAACGTAGGGCTTTCTCTGGGTCATGGGTTACGGGTATGTCCTTCCAAAAGTATTTTGTGTTTGCTCATATCCAGGGATTTATACAGGAAGTCTCAGTTTCAGCTACTGTAATTAAAATCATGTGGTGTTCGTGAAAGGATGCACACACAGAATAGGGAAACCCAAAGTCCAGAAATTGATCCATATGTATATGGTTAGATGATTTTTTTGACAAAGGTGCAAAGACGATTTAAGAGAGAAAGACTGGTCTTTTCAAAAGTGGTGCCAGAACAATTGGACATTCATATTTTTACAAATGGACCTTGACTCATACATTATATACAAAAATTAACCCCCAATGAGTCAAATGTAAAACCCCAAACTACAAAACCTCTACAAGAAAAAATAGGAGAACATTTTTGAGACCTTGGGTTAGGCAAAATTTTCTTAGAATGCAAAAAGTGTGATCCATAAGGGAAAAAAAAACTGATAAATTGAACTTCATCAAAATTAAAAACATCTGCTTTTCAAAGGTACTGTGGAGAGAATGAAAAGACAAATCACAGACTGGAAGAAAATATTAGCAAAATAGCACTGACGTAGAGACTTCTTGCAATTCAATTATAAGAAAACAAACAACCGCCAACCCCCAAATGAGCAAAAAACTTAGACTCTCCATCAATGAAGATATATCGATGTCAAATAAGCACATGAAAATATGTTTATCATAAGCCATGAGGGAAATAAAACTTAAAAGCACAATGAGATACCGTTCTACCCATTAGGATGGATAAAACAAAACAAAACCCTTGACCTTACCAAGTGCTGGTGAGATTGTAGAGTATGCCTTGCTGGTTGAAATGCAACATGGTACAGTGACTCTGGAAAAGAGCTGACTGGCTGGTTGTAGAGCTCAACATTACCTACCACACAACTTAGCAGTCCTACTCTTAATCATTTGTCCAAGAGAGGTGACGATTTACATTAACTCAAAAATCTTTATGTAAACATTTGTAGCAACTTTATTTATAATTGCCTCAAACTGGAAATAATCCAAACATCCTTCAACTGGAGAATGTATAAGCATATTGTGATACCTCCATATTAAATAATTAAAAGGAACCAACTACTGATGCATGTAACCACATGGATGAATCTCACATACTGCCAAGCTATAGAAGCCAAACCCAAGAGGCTACAATCCATTCTGAAGGCAAAAGCACAGGGATACAAAATAGACCTGGAGGTGAGGACTGACAGCAAAGGGGCATGAGAGACTATTAGGGAGGGTGGAATTGTTCTATGTTAAAAAAAATAATAACAATTTAAGTATAGTCGGCATGCAGAGTTACACTAGTTTCAGGCGGACAACATAGCGATTTGATAACTCTATGTGTTATGCCATGCTCACTGCAAGTGTAACTACCCTCTATCGCCATACAACACTATTATGATACCATTGACTATATTCCCTATGCTGCACCTTTCATCCCCGTGATTGATTCATTCCATAACTGGAAGCCTGTATCTCCCACTCCCCTTCACCCATTTTGTCCATCCCCCTCTTCCTCTTCCCCTCTGGCAACTACCAGTTTGTTCTCTGTATTTATGTTCAACGTCTCAATTGTGGTGACTGCATGACTGTATGTGTTTGTCAAAACTCATCGGAATGTACACTAAAAATAATAATTTTACTTTCTGTAAATTATACCTCAAATATACTTGGCCACTTAAAAAAAATATTATCAAGCCCCATTTTTGGAAATCAGAAGAATGTCCTCCACCTTTACAACTTGGATAGTTCTGGCTGTGCAATTACGGAATTAGTAGTGTTTTTCCAGTTCAGGGGCCTGGGATGGTAGGGGAGAATCCAAGAAGACGGCTCCATATAAGCAAACACAAGCATGTGTGGGTGACAGTTTAAGAGAAGGTGCCAAAATGGCCTGGAGGTCACCCAGGCTCTTCCATTGCCTATCTCTTCCATTGCCTTCCATTGCCTATCTTTGTGACCTTGGGCAAGTTACTTGATCTGTCTGTGCCTCAAACTCCATCTTTACAGAGAATGATGATAGTTACATGCCTTACAGTGTTAAGAGGCAGATAAATAATTAATACTCACAAAGTGCTCAGAACAGTGCTGAGCATACAATAAATGCTCAGTTAATGTTAGTTACTATTACCCACTTCCTCCTTCAAAACACCTTCCCTAAGTACCATTTTGTGTCCTGCCCTGAGACTAAACATTGCACACCTTAACTAGACTCATCTTTGGATGATCTGAGATCTAGTGAGGGAAGGTGGCAGACAGGCAAACTGACAATGCAGAGTATTGAATGCTAATAATTGAGGAAAACACAAAGATTATGGGGACACAAAAGGAACTAGGGAGAGAATATCTTCAGAGGTGGGGAGGATTCACCCAAGGAAAGCCCAAAGGGAAGGTAACTTTTGAGTGTCATTTGGAAAGGTAAGTAAGAGTTTGGTGAGTATCTTCCTAAATAGCTTGTGCACCTATCAAGTCAGAATCCGGAGAGTGTTTGAGGGTGCTTTGGGAAAAAAGAACAAGGAAAAGAAAAGTTTAATAATTATAGGTGAGGCTTTAAGGGGAGTAGGGCTGAATTAAGAAACCAGAATCACATGATCAGATTTTTGTTTTGTAAGGATAGTCCTGGTGGCTGGTGTGGAGAGGATGGTCGGAGTGAGATGGTGAGTGAGGGACTCCACTGATAGTCCCAGAGGCCTGGGCTAGGGCAAGGGACCAGCAATGGACATTCAGGAGAGGTTTCAGAGGTGGCTAACTGGATGTGAAGGGGTGAGAAAAGATGTTAGTGCCAGAGCTTGGACCAGAACTCAGATTCACCTAATCTGTCAAGCACTTCTGATGTTGTCTCTGTGTGTGCTGTGGAGGGCATGAGGTGAACAAATCCCACCCCAGCTCATGGGGTTTTCATTCTGGTGGGGAAGGGAGTCTTAGACAAATAATCAGAGTGTAATGAGTGATTTCAGGGAAGGCAGGGTCAAGTTGTATAGCATGAAGGAGAGGCTTGAGGATGATGTGGGAGAAGCTGGTTTGGCTGTTTGGAGGGATTACATGAGCAAAGCCATAGAGGCATGTAGCTGGTAGGGAAGCAGTTGGACTTTGCAGGAGGAGATATGGAGCAGATTGGCAAGCCTTGAAGGTCCTCAAAGGCCTCCCTCTAAATTCTCTAGAGGCTGAGTTCTTAGCCTGCTGGAGTTCCTGAGCATAATGGTTAATTTTATGTCAACTTGACTGGGCTACAGAGTGCCCAGATTAAATATAATTTCTGGGTGTGTCAGTGAGGGTGTTTCTGGATGAGATTAACATTAAAAAAAAATGTTTATTTATTTTGAGAGAGAGAGAGAGAGAGAGAGAGAGAGAATCCCAGGCATGCTCTGCGCTGTCAGCATAGATCCCAACGTGGGTCTTGATCCCAAGAACCATGAGATCATGACCTGAGCTGAAATCGAGAGTTGGATGCTTGACTAGCCACCCAGATTAACATTTTTGAACCTATGGACTCAGTCAGGTAGACTGTCTTCCCCATGTGGATAGGTATCATTCAATCCACTGAGGGCCTGAATGGAACAAAAAGGTGGAGAAAGAAGGAATTTGCCCTTTTGCTTCTTCCCTGTGTGCTCAAGCTGGGACATTGGTCTTCTTCTGCCCTTGGACTGGGATTTACACCATTGGCTCCCCTGGTTTTGGAAACTTTGGATTAGAATTAATCACACTATTGGTTTTTCCATGTCTCTGGCTTGGGACTTCCTAGCCTTCATAATCATGTGAGCTATTTCCTCAATACATCTCTTCATGTTCTCTTTCTCTGGGGAACCCTGATTGAGTCACTGAGTCTTAAGAAGTGTGAGAGATATGGTCTAGGAACCTGAAGATCCAGCTTCTGTCTTCTATCTTTAACCCGGACCACTCAGGATACCAATAGGGAATGCAAAACCAGCACTCACAGCAATAAACCTGTCTAAATTTAATGAGAACTGCCACTTGCCAAAGTAGTAAATTTAAAAAGAATTCTAATTTATAGCATCCACCACTCTAATTTAGGAGTTACTATGTATACAGAACCATTACCAATGACTATGATTATGATTGGGTCATGTATAGGACCAGGTAACAGGCTGTTTATACATCCTAAAATGAATGGACCCTTGAAGGACAATCCATTGTTTTGTGCATACACACAGGTCACTCTTGTCTCTAACAGTTTAACTTTTACATCTCTATGTAGGTGTTTTTACTATCACCTCAATTTGTCCTTCCCTGAACAGTCACTTCTTTCCTCGTAGGAACCCTAGAATTGATACTTGCCCCCAATAAGTCTCCTAATCTCTTCAACCTGACAGCATTTAAAATATTGGGCAATAAGTATGCATGTGTGTGTGTGTTTGTGTGTGTGAACATGCTTTGCTCACGCATTCCTCAAAGAATTTGGTTTCTTTGCATTTGTCACCATTCTGATCACTCACCCAGGCAGAATCCAACTTTCACATGGTATCTCCTTAGAAGGACGGGTCTGCTTTTGAACTCAGCAAATGCCATGTCATTCATACATGAAATATGGTGGGAGGATTATAGTCAATCACCTGGACTAATACAAGCCAGTGTTCCATTGGGATGTAATGGTCATATGTTAGACTTTGTGAGTTTGCAGTCAACTATCTCAGTGTAAAAGCACTGAAGTTTCCTGGAGAAACCTGATAGAGTGCCCCAAAGTTTGGGTTCAGCCTTCTCCCCAACCTCCTTCCCCTCTCCAAGCTGTGGTGTCGTGTAGTAAATGCCAGCCAGACATCATCTCATGTTATGCTAAGATGAAGTCCAGGCTCAAGGTAGCTGCTGAGAGATCAATAAGCCAGTATCTTAGTTTCAATTACATTTAAGGGGAGGGGAAAAGAGGTTATTCCATTTTCCTTTAAACGAGAACTCTAAATCCCCATCAGAAACTATTTGTTGTTCCTGGGATGCTGAGGACATAGCAGTGTCCATGCACATGGCTTACTGAAGGCTTGAAAAATAATCATGTTTACCCAGAATTACTTAATGCTGTTACTGTCTTGCCCCCCAAGCTGTGAATCCTGATCTCGTACTTAAAAATGTAAAGTATTATACGTTGTATCTTTTAATACAAGGCACTGAAAACCCTTGTTGGACAAAGGTGGGTGTCATAGACAAAAAAATATTCCAAGAATGCAGCAAGTTTGTGGATTCGTGGTGGGTTGTCTACCAGTTTATGGTTTGAAGATTCCCTGTTGCAGAAGACTTTCCTACCAGAAAACCAGGGACAAACCTTCAGAGCTAAGTTCACTCATTCAGTTCATCTTCCCATTAGATTGATTTTTCTTTCCCTGCATCAACAATTGCCTATCAAAGAACGATTCACTTTGAACTTTCTAAGTGATGTCTCTTACATGTCACATTGCTAAGTTTTGCTCTTAGGGGTCACTGTATGTATAGTAATCACATGATCTCACTTAATATTCTGATGGTTTTATTAACAAGTATATAATACATATATTGCATACTGTATATAGTATATGAGGACTGTACAGTACAAATTTATGTTCACAGTTTGACATGACAAAATGTCATTACTGAATTCCCATCGGACTACAGAGTAGAAACAGAGAAGGTACATTAAACATTCACATCTTTAGTAAGAAAGATTACCAAAATGTTTCAGTATTTGCAAGTATACTAACGCATGCTAAAAACCTTTACCCATTCAGTCTTATTAGCTTATAAAATATATTACACTTTATTAAAAATTTCTGCATAGTTTATACAAGTATTAAAGTACTGTAAATGTAATAATCCTGCTATAGTTGCAGGTATGGTTTAAGAGATGCTAAGCAGAAAGATTACTTTGACCCTCTAACACTAAGTACATAACAGCAAAAAAAAAAAAAAAAAAAAAGTGCTAGTATTTGTAAAACGTAATATTATTGTAGCCCTCGTTTAATGCATGTAAAATGGCTTTGTAAATGTATTATTTAAGTGAATTTGCGATCATTTAGAAACTGTTAACCTTGACCAAGAAGAGAATAAAGACAACTCTGAGCAACTTCATGTATAACAGCAATTCCTTCAAGATGACTGTATATTTTCAAACCAAATTATTTTAAAATCTTAGATCTTTGAGATTGTCTTTAAAACAATCTAATCAGGAATGACGTGCAGATATACAGTATCAGCAATAAAGTCTTTCAAATTCCACATTAGTGCAACACTGATAGTGCAGATGGGTGTTTAATAAAATATACATTTACATCTACAGTTCCCTACAAATCTGTTCCAAGGCTCTTGAAACTTCCACGTATTTAGCACTTCCTTAGTTGAACACAGCTATGCTAACACATTCTCCATACCAGGTGATTTAGAATGTTAATGCCCATTTATGGTGTAGATTCACATTTTAGAACTCTAAAATATGATGGATTCAGCCTTAAACTCTCTGACTTCCCCAAGACGACACTTGGACAATAATCAAAAGAAACTCTAACAGAATTTATACAACACTAACTTCATGTTTACAGATCATTCGCATCAATTTAAAATATTGCAATTAAAACCACCTTTGATAGTAACATGGCACATCATTAAGACCACATGTTGAAGGGCATCTTATCCTGTATTTGAGGTCTTCCACAATAACAGCTAAAAATGTCTAAGAGACTAAATTTCTCAACTATCATAGTAAATACAAATATATATATAAAAAAAGAAAAATTTGGTTAAGAGCCAATTGGTAACTAAAGTATGCAGACCAGCATGGGAACAGAGAATGGCTTCTCTGGGTTGCCTTTTCTTTCAGAGTTAAAATGGATCTGTTAATGAACTGTTACCACAATCTAAGCAAGCTGAATAGTCACGTAATAGTCTTTGCAGGGTCTTGCTCTTTTGAACAAAATTTAAATATGCCATAACAAACACATCAAATTTCATGAGAACCTACGAAGCTTTCTATTAACTGGACTCTCACACTCAAAGCTAATTATTCAAAGATGATCGACTCTACCCTTTCTTGCCTTTTTTTCCCCTACCTTCTATATGGGTTGGAACACATAATCTCGTTATCTCCATCAAACAAAAAAGTTCCTTGCATTCCAACTTGATTCTTCAGTGTGTTGTACAAGAATCACTTCTAGAAACAAACACTTTGGCATGAATGTGACAAAGCATTTACAGTACAGACAATACCTACTTTCCCAAGAGCCATTTTTATCTTTCAATTCATGTCATAGTTGCAGCAACACGAACAAAAAAAAAAAAAAGCCCAATTAGGATGTTTTAATATTCTAAACAAATTCTGCAGTGCTTACAAAAAAAAAAAAAAAGAGAGAATCACAACCAAGTGCCAAGAAGGTAACAAATTACTTTGTGTCTCTCCACATTTCCTTTCAGCTGGTTCAGAGGGCTGATGAGTGGGATCTCTTAGGTGCACAGTCCCTACAACTAACTTTTATTAACATAGCGCCGTCAAAGTAAGCTCCCCACGTGATTTGCAGGCCTCCAGAATCACTCATTCACTGATGTTTTAAAAACAGTTGAACAATGTATTCCTCCCAGTTAAGGTTGTGTTGGATCCTGAGTCGCGCCTGGGCTGAATCTTCAGGATTCCATTCTCTCTTCTCTTCCATCCTTTATCGAGGGGTGAAGGCGCATTTCGTTGTATGCACCCACATTTGACCACCGTCGCCCACTTTCTTCAAATTGAGGACCAATGACATTTCTATGCATGAATTATTTTTATTGGCATTTAGACTATGGTGCTCAAAAGCCAGCTTTTGAAAACAAAAACAAAAACAAAAAACTTCCCCCAAATAATGGCGCTATTTATCTTTAACATAAACACGAGTCATTTTCAGCTTCTTCTGACGGGATACTTGACAATGATTGATTTCCAGCTCCTTAACAGTAAATGCTTGGGAATTTTTGAGCTATTAATACGCGAATCCCTGAACTGTGGTTTTCTTTATTTTTCAGAAATCTGTCCCCCGAATGAAGGTATGTGTGCTTCACAACTAGTTATATTTACAAATAGTGTCACTCGGGTCTTAAATTGAATGAATCTACTACAGCGTTAGCAGATCCTTATTTATGATATGTATCACAAACACAAATGACGGCCACCTTGGCACCTTACAGTTCACACAGAAGAGCTTCTGTATAAAAGCTGTATGATTCATTTGATATGGGAATACAGTTACTGCTCAATGTTTTCCCTGTTTGCAAAAAACCCTGTGAGTAGGTTGGGTAAAAGAAAGGCCATCATCCATACTCTTACCTGAAAGATTTTTCTTACCATTACTGGGCAAATATTTTTGTGTCCCTACTATCAAATGCTTGATGATCCACGTTAAGGACATCAGAGGAATGGAGACAGGTGCACAGACAACCCCATCAGTATCTGGCTCTGCTTCTGCACAGCCAAACACAGACGGCCGCTCTGGGAGAGCACTGCACAGCTAACCACACGATGAAACCTCACTGAACGAAAAGCCCCAGCCCAGGAGGAATGGCCGGCTTCCTCCTTTGCCCCCACTGCTTCTCCCCTGACGAATGCCCCTTCGTTCAGGCTCTGTGCCATCCAAGTATAGCATCCAGCCTTTAACTGGCAGACATCACCGACCTAAATCAGCAACTCTGGCTCACCTCCAGGGGTGGAGAGGCCTCCTTACTAGCTGCAGGCACAAAGGAGTATAAGGGACTTAATTTAGATGAAGTGATAAATCCAAGTTGACAAGCAGGATTTGTGAAGGACAATGGACCAGTTGACCGTCCTACCTGAAATCTTGCTGCACTTCTAGTTAATCTGAGGAAAGGGTCCACCCTTCTTGCTGGCGAGCACAAAATACGATCACAGGGCACAGAGGTATGAACGTCCCTGGCAAGGACTAGCAGGCTGGATACTGTATTTCTAATACATTTACTTTGACATTCTTTTGAGAAATACACGGAGGAACCGACAATTGGTTATTTTAAGTTTACATGTTCCCTTGTTCTCATTACATTAAACGTATCTGTAAGAAGGGTTTGCTTAGCATCCCCGGAAAAAAAAAAAAAAAAAAAAAAGTGTTCACATTCTTTAGGTCTGACCCGTGGTAAGGAGAGGAGGATTAGAGAATATCTACTACTGACCATATGGAAGCTTGAATGATATAAATTCAGAGATTCAGGCCAGCTGAATCAAAATTAAAACGTACATGTAAAAAATGAGTTAGATAATGGGAAGGAGGACAGAGAGAGAGAGCCGGGAGAACGGGGAGCCACGATGAGGCAGGGGACGGAGGCATTCAAACTAGCATGTGGCGTTTCCTATGTAGGGCAAGGTGGTCAGAACGGGAGAAGCTTCGGTCACAGTCTGGGCACTGGAAAGGTTTGATTCCAGTGTGTTTTCGGAAATGTCTTGTTAGTTCATCAGACCGAGCAAACTTCCATGTGCATCCTTCCCAAGTACATTTGTAGGGTTTTTCTCCTGCAAAAAGGAAAAATGAAAACAGCTTATTTTTTCTGAGGGCAAAAGGCTATTAATTAGTAAAAATAGTGAAGCTAAGATTTTTGAGCTAAAATTCTTGGCAAATAGTATCTCCAAGGTAAGTTCATCTAAAAAAAAAAAAAAAGTGGGCAGCGGAGAAGGATGGGATTTTAAGACTTCTTAAAGCATAAAGCCATTGAAATCCATTCTGAGGAGCTAGCAAATAATTTTGGTTTTGCCCTCAAAGGTAGGGATGAGTACCTTAGGAAACAGCTGGTGATCTGTATTTGTTTATCTCCAAGTCTTAAAGCTACTGAGGTGCTTAGTTATATGCGGTGCTAGCATTTGTGGGATTTTTCTTACTATTTCAACAGTTTCCTAAAAATGAGAAGCCTCTATCAACCAAAAAATCTGGCAGCGATTTCAACATCTTCTCTTTTGTTTCATCGACTGCAATTATGCCTAAGTATAATGCTCTAATTCAGACATACTAAAAACACAGTAATTCCTTCCTGCCCTGTCAGAAGCCCGGTTTCTCCAGCCCTGTCCTGTGGGATAATGGTAACAGGCAGCTGAGGAACAGGAGACCCTTGGGCGAAATCTTAGGGAGAGCCAGTATGAAGGCTCTTATAAATGAAAAGTATTGTTCGTGGCAATCTTACATGTTAATGGGCAAATGGGCATCACAAATTAATTCCCATTTACTATCACTTGTTCTCTAGACATTTTAAGGATTGACATCCCTTGGTATTTCAATGAGATATTCAGAACTGTATTGTCTGCTTTGCTTCACTGAATATAAACGCTGAGGTATGTTTCCTGCATCTAAATTCTTACTCAAATATCCAATGTCTTTTTAATATTAGGTTGGAAATTTGTAATGTCTACCTGTAGGGTCCCATTAATGCCCTGGGGATGCTTTTACTAGTTTTCTTGGCATTGCTGATTGGATGTTTCTCTGAACACAAGGCTATCGCCCTCAGTTCCCTCTGTAATTATACCACGACAAAGCCCAAGAACTCAGTGGTACACAAGCCGACTTCCCCTCTGCTTTCTCTCTCCCGGGGAGTCACTGAAAACTTTACTTCCACACCGCCACCACTTTCCTTCTCTTTTCTCTTCCAAATCCCAAATTCTCCCTTTTTGTAAACATTCCCAATACAAATGACTCACAGAAGGCTCAAAAACAAACAAACAAACTACATGCTGAGTTAAGGAAACGTACACGGGGGACCACTGCTGTTATACTAGAATTTCACACTGAAGGGTTTGAGGTTAGGTCAGATGAGGCCTATTATAAACATTAAGGACCAATACTGACTGCAATTAATCAGGCGGTGTAAATCGTTTGTGTATGGGTTCCTTAAGATGTTTTGCTTACAAAATGTTCAAGAGCAAAAGCAACAGTTTTATGTTTTCTTCACCCATATGATGAGTTTTTGTAAGATCCGGCTGCATGGTCGATAGTCAATACTGGACAGAATAAAAAAGACCCTAGAACAAATACGCAGGCAACAGCACAGAAGTTCCCTCAGTTTTAGGAAGACACAAATCACCCAAATATCTTTACTTTTCTTTCTTTCAACAAGTCTTCCATTTGAATTCCATTTCTGTAAACTGCTACCTTTGTTTGTTCTGCATAAAAAACTGGGTTTTGCCATTGTGAATCCGATGATGGGCAACACTGATTAAATGATGGCCCATATGAAGGCCACATCCTTGGTGAGACAGGCCCATGGTTAAGAGTCCTTTTCTCTCTGCTCCAGCAGCCTTTCCATCCCTCTCTCTGTCCCTTAAACGCAGAGTACAGAACTCCACTGTTACAGAATTAACCTTTAATCTACTGTAACTTATTACAAAAATAAACCCTTCATCACAAGGCTCATTTTTCACGATGAGCAGAGACATCTGTAGACGACTCTGCTAACTTTCAAGACGCCTGGAACAATTTCAGTATAATAACCTCTGAGAGCTAGAACGTTTGTTCTTGACGTTCCATTTTAGTATTTCTTAAGAAGCAAGATGGAGTGAGTCTTATATTCCCGATACCTGTGTGTGTTCTTCTGTGCGCTTTCAAGTGGGAGCTTTTAGTATACACCTTGTTGCATCCGTCATAGTCACACCTGTGTATCCTCCGCTTCCTCTGGGTGTCCGGAGATTCCACAGGTAAAGGTCTCTTCCCCGGTTGCACTATGACTGAAGGGTGATTCCTATGAAAGCCAATGTTAAACGTAAAACATTGAGTGAAAGGCTCTTCCTTTTCTTCCGTCTACCAAAGGCATTAACGACACTAGGCAAAAACAAACAAACAAAAAAACCCAACGAAATAAATGAAAGGAAATTAGCGGATCAACCCAAGAAGCACTGCTATATTCATTCAACAAACATTGAGTGAGCACCTACCATGAGCCAGGCACTGTGCTTGGCACCCGGACACAAAGATGAATAAAAACAGGGTTCCTGCCCTCGAGGAGCTCACACTCTAGGGGGAGACAGACATGTAGATAAGTAATGACAGTAAGAAGGGTTAGGTGCTATGCTAGAGGGAGATGGAGGAGCTAGGAGAGTCTCTTTCCCTCAGTAAAAAGTTGCCTATTTATAGTAGCTTGTGGCACTAAGCGATGCTCAGCACTGCGAATGTCTTTTCGCAGGCTGTCCTGATTTTCATCACTGTCCTTTAGGGAAAAATGAAAAAGGTCGAATTCCCAAATCTCAGGCAACGCCTACTGTATCTACATTTTATCCTTTACCTAACTGGCATTTCGCTTCTCTCAAAGATGACCAATTCACATTTGAGTTTCAAATTCTGGCCCTTCAAAAAAAAAAAAAAAAAAAAAACAGAAAAAGAAAATAATAATGATAATAACAGCACTGCTGTTTTCGCCACCTCAAACCTTTACTGGTACTGTTATTCCTGCTTGAGGGAGAATTTGGGTGCAGCGCTAGCAGTCAGGCAAGGAAGTGTCTCAGTCCCGACAATGGCTCCCAAGTGCAGCCCTGGGCTCTCACGGGACCTGGCGTCTCCCTGCCTTCCTGCGGCCGCTCACCCAGACCCACTCCTGCGTCGGCTCACCTTTCCAGGGTGGGTTTGAAATCAAATCATGTCCAACACCATTGCTCTAAACTTTCTCTTTTTCTCAAGGAATCTGGTGGAGAGAAGAGGCAGATGGGGAAGAGCTGGGGAAAGTCTGTAAAGCTTTCTCAGGCTTCCTCTGCTGATTAATGTCAGTAATTAAAAAATTCTAATCTATTCATTTGCCTTCCTAACGACTAATTACTTGATACATTACAAGCTGATGGAACTGGCCTCCAACAGTAATGAAAGACTCGTCTTATAAATTTGAATCCATAGTTCTTAAAATGTTCCAAATAACCCATGAATTTTCTGTACAAGCGTGGACGAGGAGAGAGGGAATCTGATGAGCGTAAATGCTCAAGCTTCTGAGATTCAAAAAGGATGATAAAATTTTGCCATAAAAATCAAAAGGGAGCTCCTGAAATGAAACTTGCTTTTATCTTGGTAAAAATCTGAATACATGTTCCTTATCAGTAACTTTTCCAGGCATGCTAAGAAGTAAGTGGAAAAAGAATAAAAGGGGCATTGATTTTAAGTGATTTTACTTATTCCTCACATCTATTAGTAGCAAAGAAAACTGTCAGTTTTGAGTATCACTTTACCTTCCTACCTTGATGTTTAGTGGGAGCAATACAGAAGGATAAAATAGCCAAGTTCAGATACATGGAAAAGTGAACATGAACTAGTGGGGGAGGGCAGGGGACAAGGACTTCAATTATATAGATGTACAAACAGAGAAAATAGAGAAGTGACAGGTCTATGGACACGTTGCGTTTATAAAGCTAAATTATTAATTTAAAATCCTTCAATAAAAAGAAGAGTTGTCAGTTTATTTTATTTCTAACTTTCAACCTTAATGCCGTTGATTGAAACGTTTCGTCTTCATTAAGAAAACTTCAGGAAATAAAATGCTGGGGGAAAAAGCTGAATGGTTGGTTAATTTGTATCTCCTATGCCTCTGGGATACTGAGGGAGTATCCCAGGTGACTTTGGAAGTCTCTCCCAATTATTAGATTTTATGGGTTGGGAATGTGTCTAACAGTTTCTGTGCACTGGTTTTGTCTGCCTTTTCCAGCTCATTTTGCATACAAAGGTACATTACAAGGCTGTGTGCTCCAACATCAAATCCCAGCTCTGTCACTGCGAGTCCCTGTGACCCCGGGCAAGGTATTCTCCCTGTGCCTCTCTGTAGAATGGGGACGATGATAATAACGTGATCCTAGAAAGTTGTGGGTAATGTATACAACACTCTGCAGGATAACGTCTGTTCCAGATGTAAATCTACTAAATATTATGGTTAATTACTGTTACTATTTTGAGGTTCAGAAACCCAATTGCAAACTTTGCCCCTACGGCTGTTGAATCTCGTGAAGAGTTCTTTTGGGATGTCCCAACACCAAAAAGTGAAATCTCTGCTCAAGCCGACATCTACCTTGAAAGGTGGCATCATTCACGCCCCATTTCTAAAGAGCCAGATACTGGTGCAGGCAGGGGCTGGAGGGCAGGGTCTATAGAACTCACTCTTTCTGTACTCCCCACTTTTAAAGACGCTGTTTGGGATCATTACAACCAAGAAATAAGAACAGCTATTACGTATCAGATACCTGGTCATTGTTTTGAGTTAAGCCGACCCCCTCTTAAGTTTGCTAGAAGTCACACACAATTACATGGGGGAAATCTGACCCTCAAGCTCTTCACTCTAAATACACTTCACATATGTAAAGATACAAAAAAAAAAAAAAAAAAAAAAAAAAAAAGGAAGCTGATAGCCATTTGAGTGCCTTTAAAAATAATTCTAAAGCTGTAACTCTATGTCCAAGCAAATGGGTTTCCAAACCGCACTTTGTATTCCACCTTTGGCAAGGAAGGGTTTCAGAAGGCAAATATTATCGGGCCTGCCTCATTGCAATGGGACTAGGCACTTGGTTTCAATCGATTCTTTCCTGGCTAGCTGGTTTCCTATGTGGGCTGCTACTGGGCACACTCCAAGACATTACTTAATCACATCTGTGAGAGAACTGCTTAAAGACTACACGTCCCAGTTGTGGCTAATCTGTTGAATTTCTTGAGGAGCAAAATGCATTCTTGGGTCAGCATTAACATAAGCATATTACTCATTAATCATTAAAAGCCACTGAGCTTGAGATCGTCAAAAGAATCTTAACTTAAAATGAGAAAGAAAAAATATTTTCTTTCAGTAGCAGAATATAGCCTTCAAGTATTTTTCTTCTGTAATGTTTTACAATGTAATTCATAATAACCTCGACTTTGGAATAACCCTTCTTCAGTCAATGGATTCCTCTCTCTTGGGCACGTGGCTTTATTTAGTTTTACAGCATCTTTTTCATCACCTGTGCAGGAACAATGACACGTGCAAGTCATGTTGCCAGTTAACTTGCCAGAGACACCTGGCATCATAAAAAAAAAAAAAAAAAGGAGGTAACTCAGTCTAGAAGATGTGTCTATTTTGGCTAGTCCTTCTGTGTTCCCTTTCACCTGAGAGCAGGAGTGGGATGCACTGGTTAGATATGGACAACGTGGCAGGAAGAGCAGTCATCTGGTGACAGGAGGTCAAACCCAGGCCCCCCTGCTGTTCACAGTATGATTATAAGGCGAGTTATCTCATGTCTTGGCTCATCAGTTCTCCATTTGCTCTGACTCCCACATGCTTGTTATGGGGGAAATGAAATAACTCCTTTGAAAACATCTGGGAAAGTTTCATGGGGGGCGGGGGCATTATGCAATTGTGAAAGGTAATAATGTACAAGTCCATCAGACACACTCTCTCCCTGCTGATGTGGCTGGTCATAGGATTCCATTCTCTTCTTTGCCTACCAGGGAGTAAAGGCCAACTACCTCCTCCCCCCAAATAACTACGATTTGGTACAATGGGCAATTAACGTGACCTACTACAAAGGCACCTACTTGGGTTGACTGTGGATAGAACTAGAATATGTTTTAAGTTCCAGAAAATAGCTGTTCGAAAGCCAGAGAATTCACATTCTGTTGCAGAATTAACTGTGTAAGGGAGAGGGGAAAAGATGACGTAGAAAGGTGGGCAGAACATTGTTTCAAGTTGGAAAAAAGTGATATGGGAGAAAGAAGATGGAAGGGTCCCGGAGGAAACAATAACTGTTGCCTTTGTACTAGGAAGCTGGTCATTAAATCCAACCTTGAAAGAGCCATAACACAAGACAATTACAAGAAAAATAATTATAATCAATAATGCAAATAAAGAGGAAACAAGGCAAGATTAAGTGACAAGCCCAAGGTCATACATATGGTGGAGAGCAGAGCTGGGATCCAAGATGTCCAATCCGAAGGCCACCTTCTTAGCTACTACAAACACAGCCTCCAGTGTAATCACTGGTAGAAGGCAAGGATATCTATTGTTGCAAATCCCATCAATGATGCTATTTAACTTGTGTATGACGCCACCACATTAGAGCGAGTTAGACCTAACACAAACTACAGTTCAGTGCTTGGATGTAGACTGATACAGAAACCTTCCTACTGGACGGCAGTTCTGAAGCAGACTGAACATTCCAAGGGCAGATGTGATTTTCAAACACCAGAGATAGTGGGTGGGTTACTCCAATGCTTAACTTCTCTGAGCTACATGGGCAACTTCCTGTTGCCACCACTATTCCCAGGCCTTTTTTGGAGTGACTCCTTTGGGCTTGTGATGCCCCTTCGTAGAAACAGTATTAGAAGTGACAATTGGAAGGACGATGTATGTCCTGTAAAGTTTTCATGATCCAACCTTAAGTAGACTATCTGGAATACCAAATTCAATCCATATGGGGATTAAGATTATGGGAAACCTATGTACAGTCTGGAAGGATTTAAAAAAAAAAGAATAAAAATGATTTACATGACAAGGTGGCAAAATCACGAGTGACCGATTTACTGCAAACTTGACGTAAATGTTATAAGACAGTCCATATAGTGGGACACATTGTCTTTGGAGATTTTCCCGTTTTCCCAGTGGCTGCCCCCTACTGTGAGGTGTCCCTGGCAATCCACACCACACCCTGAGTTGGAAGCCTGCACTTCCATTCCAGGTCCCAAGATGCACGCTGCTACGCCAATGTCGGGTAGACCTGAACATACTTACTCTTGCAACAGTGCTTGCGGGGGGGACACTGAGTTCATTAAAGGGGGTGACATTTCTTCAGGATAATAATCTGTCCTCTGTGGTTCAATCCCAGGTTCTATTTTAATTTTTTTCTGTAATATAGGCTTCTCATAGGATTCAATTACAGGTACTAAAAAATAAAAATAGAAAAGTCACTCCATGTACAATTTACCAATTTCAGCTTTTAAAAGTTTAGTGCACAGCTTCTACCTACAACGCTGATGTGTGGAGTATCTGTTTGCCTTTAGCAAAATTATGGCAGAAACAAATCTGCGGGGTGTGTTTCCCCTGACAACCACTCTGGCAGCAAGTGGCATGCATATAGGAAGCTGGACTTTGAGCACATCAGCCCCCAAATGGTTCTTCCTTAGGAATTTGCGTTATCACCTTTTAACCCCATAGTCTTCTGCCTCCAAACAGCCAGTAAACGAGGCGGCTTTTAGTAACCTTTAGTTATCACCATGAACAAAGGCATTTATTAAATTAATGTCTTTTTTGGTTGGCATTCAATGAAGCAAAATATAAAGTCGGGATCTTTAGTATCTCAAAGTTGACAATTACGCGGTAAAAGTAACCATTTCATGGCATTCATTAAACAGCCTGATTCTTGGGAGCTCTTCCAGTATCAACACTTGCCCCCCCTCCCCCAACAAAAGGAAACGCCTCAGGCGGGCAGGCTCTAAGGGGAATGGCTCCTTGAAGAGTACAGGGGTGCTGTCGCTGCCTCCTCTGTGGCCCCGCGGAGCCAGCCGGTGGGCGCAGACCCCGATGCTAGGCGGGAGCCGCAGAGCTGTCCCCAGTGGCGGTTACCTTGCATGCTGCTATTTGAGTTTTCCATCTCCTCCGACAAAGAGACCATGAGCGGCTGCTGGAGGTGGCTGGTGTACATGAAGGGGACCGGCTGCACCACGACGGGCTGGATGACGGGCAGGATCCCGGGGCTGCGGATGCCGTGCCGGGACAGGGCGGCGGCCATCACCGGGGGCATGGACAGCGGCACGCCGAAGGGCTGCACGCCCGGGGGAGGCGGCGAGTACTTCTTCATCGGTGGGCTGGAAGAAGGCATGCTCAGGCCAGGCGAGGCTCTCCGGTGCGAGGGCTGGAACTTCAGTGAGGAAGGAGAATTCCCCGCAGAGGGCGGCGAACTCCGCTTGTTCACGGTCAGGTCCACTGGCTCCATCTGCATCCCGTGAGACAGGGCCTCCGGGGTCTGGAAGAACTTATCAGGTAATGGCGTGGAGTAGATGACTCCGTACTTGTTGGGCTTCATTGACTCCATGTAATTAGATGGGTATGACTATTGGGAAGGAGAAACAGAAACGTACAAGCAGTGACACAGGTGCATTCGCCTGAAACATGAACTAAGACAAAAATGTGCAAGAAGGTGCTCTCAGTTACATGGACCTCCAAAAGCGGTTTACATTTAGATACCGACCCTTGAAAACGCTAGGAGGGGGCTGGTCTAGTAAACTTTAAGGTTAATGGGATAACGGTGAAAAACCTCATCACATTTAATTCTAAGATGTTTCCCATGTCAAATGTTAATGTTGAGGTTGACACCCGGCAAAATTCTGAAACAGGTTATAAACAGAAGACTCGTGGGCCTTTATCGGGAGAAGTTCCGTGTTGGGGTTCACCAACAACCAGCCAAGCCAATGAACCTCGTTGCTTTGCTGATGGGGCTTCTGGGTCGGCAGGAAATGCTCTCCATCCTTCACCTCAGCAGGGCATTTACAGTCTCACGACACACTTGTGTATAATATGGAGAAACAGCTGCACAGTAGTACCTTTGGGGGCGGGGGGCTTTAGCTGGTGACCGACCATGACTAGAGTGACCACAGTCCTGGTTTTCCCGGGATGGTCTGTGGTCTGGTTTTAGCAGTAATAGCCCTACATCCCAGGAGACACTGCAGTCCCAGGCAGTCATCCTCCCCACCTATATTTTGAAGGTCACCCACCACAGCGTAATCATATCCATGGCCCCAACGCATTCAATGGTCTTATTCCAACAGTTTGAATGAAGCTGAAGGTGACTTGATTTCCAAATTTGTGCGTGACACAGAACTATAAGAAACAGCTAATATGACACAAACAAGGTCCCGTGATGCTTGAAGTGACTTTGACTTGCACACAAACCAAGGCCCAGTGTCTGCACTTCTATACCTTCCTACCACCTCATCAAAAGAGGATGATCAATGGTCTGTTTCCTCCAAAAAACTAAGGTCTGTCTTACAACTGACCTAATTTATCTTTAAATACCTTTCTCTCTTATGGATTCAGAATAATGGAATATTACCAACTTTAAATATGAATCAATCTTAATCATTGCATACTATGGGTGTGGTCCTTGGCCAGGGAATTCACTAGAGTTACTTTAAAAAAAAATGTTTTTTAAAGTTTATCTATTGATATTTTGAGAGAGAGAGAGAGAGAGAGAGAGCACCAGCTGGGGAGGGACAGAGAGAGAGAGGATCCCAAGCAGGCTCCCCACCATCAGTGCAGAGCCTGACACAGAGCTCAGTCTCATGAACCATGAGATCACTGCCTGAGCTGAGATCAAGAGTCAGACACTTAAGCGACCGAACCACCCAGGCACCCCTACTAGAATTACTTCTATTCCTTAACTAAACTTGAAAAAAAGTCTTTGTTGTCGGATGCTTTTTAAACTCAATATAAGCTATTTCCTTTACTCGTGGGTATTTTAGGGAAGCTGAAATTTTTAGTGATAACATGTCAAGTCCATCTGCAGAAAACTACTTGTATTTGAATATTGTATAGTGAAAGTGATCAGCAACATGCTATGCCTCTCTTCCAGCTCTAAAAGCCTATGCATTCCAGATTCTGAGGCAGTACCAGCTCATGATGCAACCAAGAAAACCCACCAATGGAGCTTAAATGCATGATAAATTTCTGGGCTACCCCAGTCCCCCAGTGGCCACTATTGTGAGTTATAAATAATTGTGGGTCAGCAGTGGTGTTTTTTTTTGTTTTTTTTTTTTTTTAACTGGGATTACTACCGAGATCACATCCTTTCCTTTCTGGGACTCCACAAGTGAAATCTCCACCTGGCTATGCATCAGAATCCCCAGAGCTGCTTCTAAAACTCCCTTCTCCTGGGCAGCATGGGACCTGGCAGTATTTATCTTTATCTGCTTTTGAAGTCAGTTTCTCATCGTTAAGATTATGTGTTTTGTTCTTCTGTCCCTTCTTTATCCCTGCCAACGCAATCTCTATAATCTCGTAGAGCAGTGATTCTTGCAGTATGGTGCACGTCTCTCTGGGGGTACCGAAGATACTTCGAGAATACACAAAAAATACACAGTGCTTTAAAATGGTTACGTGTTTATTTAAATGAGCAAGAAAAAAAACTTTTTTTTACAGTAGCGATATAAACTTCCTTTTCAGAAAAAGTTTATTACGTTAAAAAAGCAATTCTACAAAAAAGAGGGCAAGAAAAATTACTAAATATTAAAAGTGCAGGTGCCACGAGGATATGGCAAAACTTGTCAAGGTGACATTGAACACCCGTATCCTAGGAGGTCGTGAGGTTAAAATTAAAATTGGATTCAATGAGATAAGGAGCTTAACACACACTGTGGTGCTCGAAGTCCCTTCTCTTTCTAGACAAGGAGTTGCACTATAATGCATCTGAACTTCCCAATCAGGGCTTCTCAAACTTTACTGTGCACGAAGTCACCAGACGATCTTGTTAAAATGCAGATTCTGAATTTCTGGGGAGTGGCCCTAGGTGCATAGACCCCTTTTGAACAGCACGGCTGTAAATGATAAAGAGATACAGAATAAAACCACTAATTTCTAGTATGAAAATCTGGTAAATCATTCAAATACAATTTAAAAGGGGAAAGAATTTTCACTGATAATACTGCTTAAAAACAAGGATGTGGAAGGATATACAATCAGGAAATGCAAAATATGTAAGTGGTTGTCCTTAAACATTTATTTATTTTTGAGACAGAGAGAGACAGAGCATGAATGGGGGAGGGTCACAGAGAGAGGGAGACACAGAATCTGAAACAGGCTCCAGGCTCTGAGCTGTCAGCACAGAGCCCGACGCGGGGCTCGAACTCACGGACTGTGAGATCATGACCTGAGCTGAAGTCAGATGCTTAACCGACCAAGCCACCCAGGCACCCCTAAGTGGTTGTCTTTAAAGACAGCTTTGAGTTAGGTATCAAGAATCAAAAGGGGAAAGGATCAAAAGGGTTCTTTAGAACCAGGCACACATAAGTCCACCAAAGGTGAGAGACCCAAACATGCAGCCATAATAATATTAAATACATTTACATTTACATTTAAATATTAAAATAAAGAACGTTAAGAGGCACAGATTCACTAACAGAAAAAAAAGAAAAGAAAAGAAAACAAATTCTAGTATGTACAATAAGGGTTTGAAGACATAATTAAATACAGGGGGAAACGATTTCTTCTGTTTCTCAAGGTTAACATGCCTTCTATAAATCTCAAAAGGGCAAAAGTTCTGGTACTAGAAACAAAAATTTAGGAAGTGGAAAGCATTTTCCCAATTGTTTCTACTCACCAAAATGTAGCTGCTCCCATATTTTCAGCCCTATTCTTCAAAGACCTCCCTATGACCTAGATTTTAATGCCAAGTTATTGGCAGTTAAATAGAAAGCAAAATGAGGACACACTTTTATTGCTGTCATTGCTGGGTTTTTTCTAACTGTGAGGTGAGTTTAAGGAAAGTAGGAATTTAGAACCTGGGAGATTTGCAAATTTAATAATATTCTCAGGTTTCTCAAGCCATAAAAAAAAAAGAGAAAGCCATACATAAAGCCCAGTTTTAGAAACATTATGCACATTTCTGCTGAGTATGCTCTCCAGTGAATGCCCCCCCACTCCGTCCCCCATTCCGATGTGATGGGCGGTGTTTGCAAGGCTATGGGGCCAAAAGGATGGGGGTACACATTTGGATACACAACAGAGTACACAATTAACTCTCTCCAGTCTGACCGCCTTGTAAAAGGGTTAAGAAATGTGGTTTCTCAAACCATCTCACTAGAAAATTCCTTAGCAATGTTCATCAGAACCTTCTATAGGACGTGTGTGCTTTACTTATTTGGGTGGAGCACACAAGCAGCTACAATCAGCCTGCAGCAATCTGGTTCTCCACAGCCTAAGGACCCATCTTGCTGCGGGTGTGTGCCTTAACTGAGTACACCCTGGTAATAGTTGCTTCTGCTCTGTTCCAGACCTTTCCAGGCTTCTAACAAAGCAGTGCAAATAAGTGCCGCACTAGCACCAAATCCAAACAGGAGGCAAGTGCTGATGAAGTAGAAAAGGCTCCTCTGGCCACTGATGGACACCCAATGCCCCGGTGCAGACCTGCTCACCCAAGGATGCCTGATATGCTGGAGCAGAGCAGCCTGCAGACCAGACTCTGGCAAGGGTCTCTAGGACCTTCTGGCCCTCACTAGGGGTGGCCGTGGGTTGTACTTTCTGAGTTGTAACTGACATTCATGTGTTCAAGCCGCACACCACATGTAATTTATTTGAGGATCGCTTCCTCTCATTAGAATGAGAGATGAGGGTCTGGCATGGGTGCTCACCAAACACTTGATGAATGAATGAAGTGAATTAATGCACCCTCTGAGCAAGTTTTTACTACTGTCAAGACTAAGGAAAGTATCAGTTCTTTTGATTCTCCAAAATAATGATATTAATTGTGACGGGGATAAAGGCACAGGGTTTGGATGATTTTTCAAAGCTATCACTGTACTTAAGTGAGAATTTCAGTCATTTCTTGTTTTATGGGGAATGGTTTTGGTGAGTTTTCCATCCCAAGACAGTTTAAGTGGATGGGGTGACTGCACGAAACATGGATGGCGTCTCTATTTCACTGCTCATTAATATGAAAAAAAAAGAGTGAATATCCGTGACAGGGCAATGGCAAGTCAAAGGAATCTTCATACCAAGGGTGGGGTTCCCAGTGCAAGAAGGCGTGGTGCGTGTATAAACAGACACTCTGGAAACAGCAAATGTCATACCCTTCTACGCAAACAAAAGTAGAAAGCTCTCTTTCTACCAGGCTCAGAAAAGTCATGTGTTTCTGTTGGAACAGAACAGAGGCGCTACTGATTTTAAGTACTTCTCAACCTGGAAGGAGTCTGTTAGAGGGACAATTTTCATTACAAGAAAAAAAACCAAAAAACAAACAAACAAAAACAAAACACTTTCTTTCTTCAAAACTAATCTTCCTATAGGGATAAAATATGAAAATACTTTTTAAAACTTTGTCTTCTTTCTCACTCCTGAATTAAATTAATTTTCAACCTTCTTTTAAAGTGTACTCAAATGCTTTCAAGAAAGCAATTTCTTTTACATGTGCATTCTATATTCACATGCTACCTTGTATTCTATACGTGATCATCTCCAATTTTACAAATTAAAAAGAAAAGAGGCTCCAGGAGCTGCTGGTGGTTTGCCAACATTGCATTGACAGTAAGTAGCAGAATACAGCACAGGGTGGGTTTCTACTCTGTTCCCCATTCTTGCAAATTTTAATAGGGCAATCCAAAAACTTAGTGTTTGCCTCCAAGCACAAGGTTTATTAGCAGAGGACGGCATTGAAGGCTTCTATTTCACTAAGAGAGAAATGACACTTCCTTACTTTCTCTAAACTGTAGCAAAATGCCAAATAGGTAAACAGCCTTCAGGTCAAAGGTGGAATAAAAAAAAAAAAAAAAAAAAAAAAAAAGAATAAAGGAATAATAAATTAGGTTTAGCACACTCCACCTACAGAGGCAGGAGAGATAAAATTTGAAGATTCCAGAGTGGAAACAAAAGCTTTTTATTTAACTTTGTTAACTAAAATAATAACAACATCCCACTCCCCAAATGTTTCCACTAACTGAGGTTTTGCTGAAGCAGGAAGAAGAAATTTCATTGTAAGGACTGACACTAACTTTTGGTGAAATGATCTCATTAAATTCTCTAAGTGCTAGCTGAAAGTTGAAAACTAGAGACCATTAATTGCAAATTTCCTTCTACATATTTTAACTTCATATATTTATATAAGTTACAGCATTATAACTGTTACTTCAAATTCATTTTATTTCCTTTTTTTTCAGTCAAGTGCATTTCCTTACACTTAATTATATCACACCAACTTAGCAATGTGGATCTTCATTTGAGCTTTAAATTGGCTCTTGAGCCCTATTTTCATGCCTGATTAAAAGCATGGGAAGTATACTGAATATTAAATGCATCAAAGATGGTTCTGCATCATTTATAAAATTAATCATCTTCTCCAGTACTAAAAACCTATTCATATTTCAAGGATATAATTAATAGGGAAATTTTACACCTCAATTTTCCTCCAATGTGATCATGCAATAGTTTGGTGTAAGGGGTTGATGAATACGGGGACAGCACGAAATAACATCAGAAGTCAATTTACTTTTTTGATTAATGAAGTTCTTACTGCTCGGTTATTATCACATTCAGACACTTGGTTATCCAGTTATCATGCTGGAATGTAAATGTTATTTCCTTAAAGCCACTTGGACCTAACTTTTCATTGTACACAGTGGTAAACACTTCACTGGCTTAGTAATATCCATGGCAACTCAGTTCCAAGGGCCTCCGAGTGACCCCTGTGTCTTGTATAAACATTTTTGGCAGGAGCCTCGGCAGCCGATGCATAAGGATGATCTAATTTTGCAAGCGTGTCATTACCAACCTTCAGATACACAACGCAGGCCAAGTTTTTCCCCTTGTGACTATTTTCCAAGCCATGGAAGAAAAGAGCAAGGCACAGTGGGAGCACTGTCTTGTTACTTCATATTCACTCAACCAGATCACCGTAGGTGGACGCCACCCCCTGACTCAAGTCCTTGGACCCCTTTCTGTCCTTGCCCGTGCCCCATGTTCACAGCACCAGGGCTGTACCTACGGAAACACCTGGCCAAACTCCTAGCCACCTGCGGGGAGAAGCATCTCGACGGGCCGGGCCCACAGAGGGCTAGCTTAGCACAAAGGTGTTGAAAGACGCACGGAACAAGATTCCCTCCCAGCCAGACTCTCCCAAGTGGAAAGGAATCCCGTTCTCCCCGCCAAGTTCTCTCCTTCGCTAGCTTCTCCTCAGCCATCTCATACAGTCACAGCTCAGCATAGCTGCTGTCATAGGTTTTTAAGCAAATCTTTTTATTCTGAATGCATTTACATGCAGGAATGAGGACTTTTTTTTTTTTAGGTTTCATCTTTTTAAATCAGCTCTGTGAAGGACATGCTGAACACCAAATGAGACAAACTGGAATATTTTTTTTCTTCCTGTATTAAAAAAAGGACATTCACAAACATTTTAAAGAAACTCTTCTTTCTATATAATTGGGGTGATCTTCAATAAAAAAAAAAAAAAAAAAAAAAACCTCAAAATAATCATGTTCTTGATGCAGATTTCTTATAAAAGTACATTCGAAAATTGCTTCCTAACCATGATAAACATTGAGTACAGGATTTTTCTTCTTTTTTAATGTCCCCAGATCCACATTAATTTTTAAAAATCAGTCTGGCTGAACTTTTTTTGGCTGAAACCAATAATCCCGAGAGCCCAAACTGAAAAGCTGGTAACTGAGGAGTTTCTGTAAGTCTACTTCTGCCATGACCAGATTCGCCTATGACCCAAGTTCGGTGTGATCACACCCTGAGGAGTGTTGGGCACAGGTCTTGAGATGTGGATCTCATTTATACAAGGGCGCACGGTTGCTGGGGGGTATTTGCTCCACTTACTCCCTGAGGCTTTGAGAAAAGTTTGTTCACCAAATGCCTGTCAAGTGATGAGTAACTTTAAGGAATAACACAACACACAATAATGCTCTTGCCACTTGGAATAAATAAGAAGAGGTGTTCAATTTTGGAAAACTTACCACGGAGACAGGGTCCATGGCCTCTTGCTTGACAGGGACTGGGTCAAACATGAGCATTCTTTTAGTTAAGCTTTCTAGGGTGCTCTGGTGTTTGGCCTAGAAAACAAAACAAGGTGTCCAAATAAATCCCAAGGTTACCTTAATATAAACCAGTAAAAATAAAACATAATATTCCTCAAGCCCCTTCTCTGCTCCTTCCTCTCCCCTAGCCCCGGAATGGCTGGAATTTATTTTCCTTACCTATGAAAGATGCCATTTTACATAATTAAAACCAGATTCCATGGTCCTAAGTAGATGAGAGCCAACTGGCATTTCTAACTCAAATACATAAACCCTGACATTTCTGGAACAATACGTACAGCCCCTTCTGAGCAACAAAGCTTGCTTAAGACTGCTGTACAACTCAACAGAAGTTCACATGACATATGAACGTGAAACATTTTTCCTTATGTTCATTACAGAAAACTCAAGAAAAAAACAAGACAACCAAAAGAAAACCTAGAACCAATCATCATTGATATCTTTGTTTTTATCCTTCCAAACTCTCTTTTTAAAAGGATTGTAATATGCATGCTCATAATTTCACTTGACAACTGACTGGGCAAATGTTTTTCAGTAAAAACATTTGATGGTTCCGTACCATCAAATTCCGTGTGCCACTGTGCGAACAGATCAGGTTATTTATATTATCCCTTTCTGTTGGGCAGTTAGGTTGCTTCTAAATTTTTGCCATTATGGATGGCAGTGTCTTCATATTCATGTCCTGCACATTCTTAAATGGGGTAAATTTTACGTAGGGGAATTCTTGGATGAGAAGCACGTATATTTTCCAAACCATTTGATGTATCATCCAGGAAAACTGCTCTACTATTCCCACAAATAGAACCCATTTCCCAACATGCCCACCTGCAATGTGTATTACCACTTAAAAAAATAAAAACTGCTAGTTTGTTTCAAAACGGCAAACTATTTATATTCGAAATTGATGTGATTATTCAAGTTGAATCTTCTCCATCTTTATGTAGCACCTGCATGTCTCCTCGAGTGAAATGCCTATATTCAGGTCTCGAGCCGCCCCCCCAGCCCCCCTGCCCCTTGTTTTCTAAGCACGTTTCACACATGAAGACTGTTAGTCTGTATTCACTCCAATTCCTCATTAGGAAATAAGCCAATCTTTAGCCTGATGTAAAGGAAATGTCCATCTTAATCTTGTCTGGCCTTACTCTTCTCTTCTACTGTTATGCTCCTATTATCCCTTCCCTCCTGTGTTCTGGACTGGTTCACTTCGGCACTAATCGACATCAAGCCAACCCCTTCCCCACAAGACAAGATACTCAGTCTGCTCAACATACAACTGCATTCCATAGCTTTTGGAATCACTGCCTGGCTACTACCCAGATCTTCAACAACCTGCTTCAGGCACCTACTATTCAAATTTGGTTTAAGGGTTCAGAGCTTTGGTTAAAGGCAAGATCTTTATTGGACCACTTTGGTTCGGGTCGAAAAGTGAATTAAGTTCCGGACTGCATTCTACCTGAAAAAGCTGCAGAAGTCTCTAGTTCTAGGTTACTTCCTGTATTTCCGTGTTAAAACTCCCCATTCCCACCCCAACTTCCACGACAGCGGTCCTGTAGTGCGTCATATCCATGCACGCTGCATTATACTAAGAAACCTTCACGTACAATTATAAAAGTAATACTGTGCATTCTTAGTGCTCCCTTGCTCTGTTGAAGAAACACTGTTCTGGGTCTCATGACAACACGTGAGTCTCATCGTTAACTCAACATAAGGCTCTGACTTCGAATTTTATTTTCCTGCATCACAGTATGTATTATAATCTGTGAACACAATTTGATACCAGGCTGCTCAAATCAATGGTGCTAATACCCTCTTATGTGTGCCAGCAAAAACAAACCCCAACAGCCAGTGAAAAATGGATGATTTCATAATGAAGGATGAAAACCCCTTTTGTGTCTTAGGATCTATTATTAACCAGTTCCCAGCCTCGCAGCTGCAGAGATGGATAGGGTTCTAAGAATCGCTGTCCAGTGCCTCGCAGGGGAAACAAAGGATGTGAGATCTCCTGCTTACATCAATGAGGTCAGGTAATTCAGCGGCCCTGACCCTTGGCTGGCCACCCCTCCCCCAAGCCTTTTAAATTTAATTTACTCTTAGGGATTCATCCACTCTACTAGAGGGTATCTCGATGAGAATCCTTCTAAATAAAAGCACTCTTCTTCTCAGGTGCACAGTGAAAAAGCCCTGTTCTCCAGATTCAAGCAGGAGATGTGCCTGAGACCTGCCATAGGACTTAGACCTGCCATAGGACAACCCTTCTCCCATGTTAAAATGTAGATGACCCCTCCTTTACCTGTAATGTTTTAGGAAGATCAAATGAAATTTAAAGCAAAACATAACTCTTTGTGCTGTGAATAGTTTCTACCAACAAATACGTACACAGGTTTTGGATACACATGCTGTATACATGATACTAAATCTGTTGGTTCCAACTTCTGGAGCAATGCCAAGTATTTGCCTCTTTGCTAAGAGACCTAGCCTTAGAGATCCGTCCCCTCCACCCTTAAAAAAACTCACACTGAATTTAGTTCAAAAGTGACTAGTTGCCTACATCCTGCCTGAGGTCACATGAGACCTTGTCACTTCCCAGCTGTACTACTGCAATAGCTTCCCAGCACGTGCACGCCTCAGGGTACCTTACCCTCTTGACTACCAGCTAAGAGCACACAATGGCATCAGGAGACGGACTCTGGGTCAAATTCTAACGCCACCATTTAGCTCATAAAGCCTTTAATGACTTTTCCTACTGCCCACAGCAGTGACGACTAAATCCATTTAGAAGTGAATGACACATTAGCCTACTATATCTCTTATCATTTCAAGACATTGTACAAATCACTGGCATTTTCAATTTTTACCTTCTATCTAAATTTAAGGAAATTAATGCTTCATGAGACTTGTAATCATGAGAAAAAAAGTCTCGCAGAAAGCATGTGCCCTAATGAAACTGGTTTATCTTATTAAAAAATAATTGTAAAGGTATGCTTATTTGTTCAGAACTGTACCTCAAGAGTAACTCAATCGCCGGCCAAGGGCTATTTCTCATTATAGAAGTATTTCAGCTAGTAAATGAAAAATGAGTGGTAGAATTAGAATATCTCATTTTGAAACTCCTAGCTGACCAAGGCATCGCTGGACAGTAAAAATCTGTGCAGAATTCGAGTGTCACTGCAAACAGAAGGAAACTCACTCATCGTTCCATCTACATGTCTAACTAACACTCTGCTCCCAATTTGGTTGTTTCTAAAATGACTGACTATACTTTCAGTGGTAGCTACAGGATATGGAACAAGAGAAGGTGAGGGACACACAAAGAAAACGGAACACTCTGAACTGTTCACAAGACAGCCCTTCCTGGGAGGGGCGGTGGGATGGGACAACTTCACACACATCTCTGTGCCAATTTTTAAATGTATTACTTCTATAATTAAAACTTTTAATAGAAACGAGAGGGAAGCTAAGCTAGAAAGAAACCAAATTTAGGAAGAGAATCAAACACATTAACACAAATCGGGCTTCTGTTTATTGATTTTCAGGAAAACTTATACTTTGTAACTACTGTGCCTATCTCTGAAGAGACCACTTTTGCTACTGGCATTGACCTTGTCTTTGGATTTTGGTCTAGAATCGGAAGAATGACTGCAATGTCTCCAAGGTGCCTTCCGTAGAACTGAGAAGTAGTTTATGCACTGAAAGAATTAGAACCTGGTGGCTTTTGTTACACATGGGCACCTCATGTACCGGGGATACAGCCCTCCTTAGAAAAGGCGGCTAAGTAAAACGCAAATGCTGTAGGAAATCTAGTTCACCAACACTGACCGCAGTCTTAAGTAGAACCAGTAGGTGGCGCACTACAACAGGTATTAGAAGCCAAGGACGAAGTAAGTAAAATGAGTTTGCCAACCTCAGGGTCTTTAAACCTAGTGGGTTTTAAGCAGGCCCAGGAATTCTGGTAACCATTTTATGTAGGTATCCCAGAGATGAGGAGCCCCAAATGTGGTTCTGTTTTTTTCTAACAACTATTTTCCAATCATTAATACATTTCCATCTTAGTTGTATTTAACTTGCCAAAATCATTTTCCATAACTGGAACAATGTCATCTTCCCCGTTTTATTTTGCTGGGAAGGGCTGATACAACTGAATTTTCTCCCAAAAGGAATAGAAAGATTTCCCTTCACTCTCTCTACTTACACTTTGGACTTTTCAGAAGTCAAAATAAGGGCCAGATTTTTTGCCAAAATGAAAGAATGTGTGATTTATGTATTTAAAAGCTTTGGTGAATCCATTTACATAGTTTCAGAAGCAATATAGTTCCATCTCACAGTCCTATCCAGTCCACCACCACCCCCCTACCCGACAGTTGCTTTACGAGGGTACAAATGAGGGACAGAGCTTAGAAACAAACACAGCCCTTAATGTAAGAGGTAGCTATGATGTCACCAAACTTCCTTTGAAAGTAGCTTGTCTAGAAGCTAGAGCAAGTTTTATTATAAAAACAATCTTATAAGTGATTGCCCCTTCCTGAGAAGCATGACAGAGACATAGAGAGAATGTGTGTGTGTGGATAAAAGAAAAAAAACCCCAAAAATTGTGTGTGTGTGTGTGTGTGTGTGTAATTCTTGATCAGGAGAAGAAAAAGGGCAGGCAGGCATCCTTGCAGCTGAAGTTCCTCTCAAAAGAAACACTTCTTTCTTCACTTCTGTACCCAAACTCTTCCATAGTTCCGGAAGAGTCAAATATTTAATGGCAGTGGCCCTGGCCAGGAGTACAGGGGGCCAGGCAACAGATGTGAGAAAGCATTTTTAAGTTGGAGGCTCCTTCCAGAACAGCCAGATGCTGGCACCTTCCTGGAACTGCCCCCCCCCACCCCCATTTTCATATTCCTGGTTGAGTTTCACCTACCTTTGTCTTCTATTGTTGGTTTGAAAGGAAAAAATTCCATGGAGTGTTTCTAAATCTTTGCCCCTCACAAATTAGATTTAGCTATTCTGCATCAAAATGTTTGTAAATGGGAAAGAAGTTAATTATTTAGTTTTAGATTAAATATAATGATCCAGTGAGCAAACAATCCGCCCTCTCTCCTCTCTCTGCTAACAAGCCACCCAATTTTACTTTCCTGCCTCCACCCATTTGCTCCACCCTATGGAGCGTTGCCAAGGCGAGTTCGACTTGTCCAAACAGGACATGGCTTCAGATAAGAGTCTGTCCACACCCTGTACTTCGGAAAGACCGAGTGAAGCAATTGATTTTGCATGTAAATAGGGACAGGTGCAAAGGTAACAACCAAGCAAAATCCCTACACATTTCTAGACCGAGGCCCGGGGAAGCAGGGGTGAGAGCTGGGAAACCCAAACCCGTATCCTTCAGGTAAACTCTCAAGTTCAAGGCTACCTGGTTAGTAGCATTCCACACCTTTCTTAAAGAAATTTTCTCGCAAATGCAAATCATTCTGCCTACTAAGTTTACACAGCTGTTTTCCTTCTTTATGCTCTCAGACAATTCTGTGTTTTAGTTTACTGAAAAATGCCCATGATGTGTAATAATCAATCCTTCAGTGTACGTATCTTAAGAGGCTAGGCTCAGCCCTCACAATTCTCTTCTGAGAAGCGTTATATAATCAAACCCAGACGGGCTGCGTGAGGCCACACTGCCTCTCCACTGGTGCCCTATCGCTGGACACCCACCCCACTCTACCCCAAGGGGCCTCCACCCATGGGGCCCCACCCGGGAGGCAGTGGGAGGCTGGGAGGGGCCAACTGGCTCCGGTCAGCACCAGTTCCTGGAAATTCCGGCCTGAGCAGGGATGGCTGGAACCTTAAAAATAACCAGAAAGAATTGTCAGGGTGGTGGTAATTCCCTCAGCTCCTGAGGAGCCTCCATTAAAAATTTTACCTCTCAGAGCCACCAAGCCTCTGGATGTGAAACCGTGAGCTAATACTGCCCTCACGCTTCAAAAGTAAACAAAAGAGAAGAGAGGAAGGCATTTCGAACCACTGCTATGTGAGAGAATTAATTCAACATGTCCCCAACCCAAATCCTCCTTCTCCTTGCTCCTGCCTCAGAAAGGCTGCTTGCAGCCCCCCACCCACCCCACCCCCCCAACCCATTTGCGTTATTTTCTGGTCATTCACCATGGAAACCTAGAGGTCATCTTTCAAGTCTTCTTCCTCACCAACTTGTCTTTCCATTCCCTACTACTGCCACTGGGAGCCAGGCCCTCAGTGCCTCAAGACTGTGTTACTGGATTTTCCCTCCACTGGTCTCCCCACCGCGTCCCTTGGTCCCTCCAATTTGTCCTGATCTTGCTACTTGCAACTGACAGTTCTCAAAGCCCTCTTCTCACCCAAGCTCACAAACCTTCCTCCAAAGGGACCCCCAGGGTGTGCAGAGTGGGTCCAGGCGCCCATGCTCCGCACCCCCTTTCTAACCGGCTGCCCCCCTCCTCCCCCTGCTCAAAGCGCCCCTCGCGTTGGCTACCCCGTTCCCCCCACCCCCGTGCCTTTGTTCATTTTTGGCCCTGATGCTGGGCAACCAGTGTGGAATGCCCCGTCCCCTTCCGGCTTATCTAAATCCTCCTAATTCTTCAAAGACCAGCTCAAGGCCCTCCCCACGCAGTGCAGCAGGCTGACTGCGCCCCGGCTGATCTGAGGCCACCCCTTCTTACCTAGATGGGCGGGTCTTTTAAACGGTTTGTCTCAGACCACCACCTGGATTGGGAGCACCTGAAGGACAGGAGTGCCTTACACTTCCTTAGTGGCAAATGGGCGCCCCCGTCCCAAGTCCTCAGAGGAGGTGAGGCTTGCTCACTAGTTTTCTGGCAGGCCTGAGGAATGGCTCTAAGAGCACTCAGCCCGTAGTAGGACCTCCACGGCCTTTGCTTTTCCTTTGGCCCTTGAGAACACTTGAAATTTCCCCCTACGTAAGTAACAGGGGTTAGAGGGCCTAACCTGAAAGGAAACTTGTTAAACCAAACTTTCTTAGAAAATGTTACAGCTCCTACCCTTGACTTGACTGTTAGGGGTCCTCTAGAGACCTTATTAGTATCATCCTCCAGTTATTTTGTATTACCTACCCAGGGAGATCTTCTAAACAAATCGAGTGTCACGGTCTCTCATCCTCTGTTTTAAAACCTAGAATAGAAGAGGGGGGGAAAAAAAAGAAAGAGAAAAAAAAAAAGAGGGAGGGAAGAGACAATATTGTGTGAGGAGGGAGGGGGAGGGAGAGAGAGTTTGTAGGTTTTTTAAGGATACTTCTATTGACCAAGGAAAGCAAGGGGCTAGGTGATGTCACAGGTTTCCTGCCATCACAGGATGATCACCATCTTCATGACTGAATCTCCAGGTGCTGTTCTTTACATGGACTGTGTCACTGAGTGCCTATCAGGTGGGTGGGTACTATTTTCCCATTACTTCTGAGAACAACGGAACAGAGAGGTAAAGCAATCTGCCCGTGGTCATACAGCTGCTAAGTTGTACAGCCAGGATTTGAACCCTAAACAGTCTGACTTCAAAAGTGGTGAACTTGGCACTCTACTCTGCTCCCTGCCCAGGCAGAGGACAACATTACACCACAAACAGCGATCATGGGCTAGCGATTCCTTCGAACACATCTGTCCACAGGGGATGTGGAATGTAGGGACCCAGTAGTTCTAGTAGTGGCGACTCAACTCCTCTCAACCGGCCCCTGCTGCTGACCCAGTGTCTTAGTGTGCACGCTTGGACATAAGATCAAAAGACACATTCTGAAGGCCCCAAACTAGGCTATTATTCTTCCTAGCCAGTGCACCTGCAATTGGTCCATAAAACTGCTCGGAAAAAAACTGGCAGCTTTACCCAAGTAAATACGGAAACCATCATAATAGCTGTACAAAGGCGGAAGGGTCAGGCCCTCACCCCCATTTTAGGAATGAGGAAATTGGAGGAACAGGGGTGAAATGACTCGCCCAAATTTGCAGAGCTGGTTGGAGCTGTAGCCAAGACCAGAAACGCATCTGCCTGCCTGCAGACCCAGGGCACTTTCTGCTCTGCTTCAGAGTCTGGGCCATGGGAAGCGCTTTTTTAAGCAGTCATCTCACACTGGGGTCACTCCCCGGGTAACAGAGGGTATGGGATGTGTGCAGTGCCTGCTGGCCCAGGTTAGGCAGTGCCGTGGGGAGGTTCCAGAGGGTAATTAAGATTTCAAAATGCCTTTTCAGGTTAGATCACTCGGGACTTACTCCATCCTGTGGCATAACTAATAATAATGACTGCACATAATTTGAGATTAGCCCTAATGAGTACGTGCTCAATAAATACTTATGAGATGAATAAATGAATGGATGTCAAACTACCCTTCTTACACGTGAGGATAAAAAGAAGGGCAAGGGCCTTGCAATGATTGTATACCAGGTGCCATACTAGTGAAACTTGCCAGGGGCCAGTGAAGCTAGCTAGCCTGAAGATCATCTTCTAAAACCTAAAACGCAAAGTTAGTGTGAAAAGTTTGGGAGGCTCGGGAGAGGAAAAACTTCCTTGTTTGGAGAAAGGAGCAGAATAGGAACTTGAAGTTGGTAAGGAAAGTAGTTTTAGGGTGCAAAGCTTTGGAAGGTAGCAGGATATAAAGCACAAGAAGAGCTGAAGGAGTGGATTTCAGTGATTAGACCGAAGCACAGAGGTTAGTAGACAGAAGGTGTACAGGCCAAAGGAGAAAAAACCCACAGTTCATTCACAGGTCGCTCTCCAGGGTAGAATGCACTGCCCTCAGTGTCCACTTGATCTCTTATGTCTAGATTTGGCCAAACTCCACTGATCTGGATTGAGACTAGCCCCAGGCCATCCCTGGAGATCCCCAGGCCTTCCAGAGATTGGTAACCCCCTTAAGCATGTCCCAGGCTAAGCTGGGCTCTCTTGAGAGTCCTCTGGGTCAGGGGGCTACCTTGGAAAGCACCCCCTTCCTAAAATTCAGGGTAAGAGTTAGACCCAGGTTTGTTCGGAATGCATGGGCTGAAGGGCCACTTAACTTGCCACATTCGGTCTCCAGCTCCCCTTAATAATTAGATGGAGGAAATGATAATGTATTCAGCCTGCCAGCACAATAGAAGGAGTTTCAAAAAGCTCCAGGAACCTGTTTTGCTAGAAAATGAACTTTACTATTGAACACCCTGACCAAGGGATACAAAATATACGGATCCTAATATATATTTTTTTTAATGTTCCATTGAACTGGTAGGTAACATTCCAGAAAAAGCATAGATCCAATTAAAAGGATACTTTTGCTTTGGGAGAAAACAGTCCCAGTTAGGGTGCAGAACTGTGTCTATAGCATAGTGTCTCTTTTTCATTACTACCAAATTTCAAGGAAGGAGAGTTGTGGGGGGGCGGGGGGCAAAGCTACCTCCTTTAGACAATGCTCTCCCTTATCAGGGCAGACTGCTGTCTGGTTTCCTGTCTCGAGCTCTGGCATTACCGCTTCAGATGAGAACTGGGGTCTAAGAAAGGGACAGATCAGGCTTGAAAATGAGAATGCTAAAAAGCACCACAATCCTCCTGCAATTCACTCTAAGATGAATTTCGACCAGAACATTACACATTAGCAAACCAGATATCAATGGTTTTATGCCTCTAGGGATTTTTTTTTTTTTTTTGAAACCTAGAACCAGTAAATATGAAGCACTTCAGAAAGAAACCCAATTTCCAGAATAATATAATTCCTAGTATTTCAAGGAAAAGGATGCTTATATTTATTTTTTCTTAAACACAACTGGTGTGAAAAAACAGAGTAAGAAGTACGACCTAAGAAAGCTGTTCTTTACAGCAAAAATATTGACTTGGAAATATTAAGAAGGCAAGCATCTAAAAGGGAGATGGAAATAAAATTGAATTAAATTAGGAATAATGATTTGCATGGTCAAGAAATGAAATGATTATTCCCATTTTTTCCTTCTGTAATTACAGTAACTATCAACTGGTATAATTTTTCCAAATTGTTCAGCTTAGTACTTAAAAGCTTGCAAAGTTTTTTTCTTTTTTTCCTGATAAAATACATTAGACCCTAATCATGTCTATTAGCCAAACTCCTCCCTTTTTTCCCCAAAATGGGGAGGCAAGAATGAAGCTGGAATAAGCCAAATAAAAATTGTCTGCTTAAATCTAGTTGCATTGTTAACAGCTTTGGAACTAAAATTGAAAAAGTTGCTTCAATTTGGGTTACTTACAAATTTTGGTTTAAAGGCCTCTTATGCTACAAGTCAACTTAATATTTCAAGTTCGCTTCTCCCAAAAGAGAAAGAAAAATGTTATTGAAAGCTTCCAAAACTCCCATCTTTTTTCAAGGAAGGTCATCAATAGCCTTCTATTTGATTCTAGTAGCTTTCCTAACATCATATTATATATTTCCCTTCATACATAAAGAAAGAATGCAGTGGCATGTGAAGTTAAAAACCAAAGTACTATTAACATCAGTTTTGGGGAGGATAGGGTCTGATTTGCTGCCTTAGCAATTCTGAATTAATTCCATCAGAGAACATTGTAGATAATTCCTTTAGATGTTATAAGAAAACCCAAAAGTAAGTTTAAAAAGAAACCTGCAGGTTAGTTTTCTTATCCAACTACTTCTTTAAAACTTAGTTTCTGAAGAACCCACAGAAAAATTTAGTAGGTTTTGAAGAGTTAACCCAGAAATGTGTTCTCCCGCAACTGACAGAATATACAAAAAAAAAAAAAAAAAAAAAGTGGGATTATGAGAAAGTTGGCGTTGTAAAACAGTAAAAACAAGAGTGTTTTCCTTCTGTTTTCAAAATATAAGATTAAACTTTTCCAAACTATCATTAAAATGAATTTCTCATTTCCAGTTCTCCCTTTCTCTGGGCTTTTTATTCTTCAAACAGGCCGGAGATCAGATGTAGAATACATCTTTGTCCTTAGGAAAATTATCCTAGCGCTTATAGCTTTGTCTTTAAAAGAAATGATCCTGGGACTTTCTCAATATATCTTATGTTTTGTTTCAACACTTTTTCTAAAAGCCTAGTCTGCCAAGACAGCTTGGACTCTCCATCCAGTGAAGCCTCCTCTGCCTAGAGCTCCAGTGTTCCCTTGCGAACAAGGGTGGGCCACATCCTTCAGAGAACAGCTAGGTCGTCTAAACTCTTAGGTGGTAATTCCCCCTCCAAAATTGACAGCTTCAGGGCAAAATGCCCATCTCCAAACAAACAGCCTCCCACCTCAAAACAAGAAATGAAAAACAAATGCAACCTCCTTCAGATTTCTGGCGGATCTGTACACAAACGTCTCCAAATTGCAATCTGGCCATGATAAATGTAAAAAGGTACAAGTATTTATTCACTCATAGAAACACACTGGAGCAAAGGGTATATGTAAAAAGGTTAACTGACTCCTCATTATGACATAACACAGGGATCTTAAGCAATCATAAGTGTGTAGAGACATGATAACTCCCTGGGTGGGGATCGGGAGTTTAGGGGCAGGGACCACGGCCTGGTCTGGGCTACTGATCTACCAGAAAACAGCCTGAAACAGGAAAGAGCACACATATGCCACTTGGAATGTATGACGCAAACCCCAGCCTTGAAACAAAGAACAGGAAACAGCTCTGCTGGCTGTACTGGAGAGCAAGCACAGAGAAACATTTAGCCGGCCCTCCCTGACCCTATATTCATGAGCAGCTGGAGTTTTTTAAGACAACAACAGGGGGGTGGAGGTGTTTGTTCTATGGGTGTGAATAATAACACCAGCTTTATACAGGGGACCTGCCCTATTTACAAATAGGAGCTTCCACATATAGTAAACATCATAAGTGAACATGTGATTTTATCATATTCAGGCAGCAGAGACCTTCCTAATTAACACCAGCCTCCCTTCCAATTTCTTTTGTCTCTTTCTCCCCCATCCCAATGGCTGGTCCCTAGCCATGATCAAATTCTGGGTTGGGGTAATGATTACTGTTCAGTCTCAGCATCATGAGGAAAATGAAGAGAGCACTATTAAGAATTCAGATGACAACTGGGTTATCCCACATAACTGAAAATTGAACCAGTTTTAAGTGTCCCTTAGCTACGGAACGAAATTCCTAGACACAGTGGGATATCTAAAATCACCCCAAAATTTTACCATCTTTTTCAACTGCATAGTTAGAAACCTATCTGCACACAGCTGCACATCTGTTCTCCATGTACACACACTGAAAGAAATTCACCTTTTGAGAATATGATTCTGCTCCTGACATTTCATTTAACCCCAAAGTGTTACACAATCTGTACAACAGAGTATCGATTTTTATAAGATATCCTAAAATGTCTACTTTCCTTTAGGTATATTTAAGGTAGCAAAATCCATTCATAGTCTTGTCCCCATTATTATGTCTATTCTGTTACTTAGCCAGGGCTGTTCAACTCAGGTTTCCATTATCAGAGATTTAAGAATCTGTGTGTAGACAAAACTACAGGTACAAAAAAGAAAGAAAGAAAAAAAAAAGGCATCACCGTGCCCATAGCAACCAGAAGATTGGGTTTTAATTTAGAAACTTTGCAGTGAAAAAACAATAGCATGTTTTATATCTGACAAGATTTTGTGGTCTTAGCAGCTACTTTGCTTTGTTATTCACACTAAGATTTTTACACTTGCATTCTCCTTCATGAAAGCCAACTGTTCCTTAAAGTCTATCTTTACTGAACCTACAATAGTACATTAGGCTGTTTCCTTCTAATACTTCTGCTGCAGACCCCACTGACTGTAGAAATTGAGATATCAGTTTCTCTAGGGAGTTTAATCAAACATCTCATTTCAGATTTCTGTTAACAGGCTCAAGTCAACTAACATACTCCATGATTCAAGCCAGGAGAAACTCATTTGTCCACTCTCTCTTTAAAAAAACAGTAATTTGCCAAATTTTGGAGATGTTAATGTTATCAGATTGTTTTGTTCTCTAAAAGCAAGTCTTCCCTCCGGTTAGGTGGATTATCATCCAGATGGATTTCTTATAAAAATGCTGCTCAAATTCATACAGAATACACTAAAAAAAAAAAAAAAAGGTGCAAAAGTGTCCAGTGGAAAAACCTATAATGAACAACTGCCCTGTTCCCCTACTAGATTTTGCCTAATAATTAGATACTAAATGTAAATGAAATCAGAATACCATTAATACCCTTCTCCCCAAATACCAGACTCTCGTGAGAATTTAATCAATATATTTAGAGTATCTTAGGTGATGCTAGTGAAAAAATACATTCTGAGCTAGTAAAAAATCCAGTATAAAATGTTTATTTTAGTGAAATCCAAGAAGGTGTGCAATGTCCAATTTCCGTTTAACCTGACTTATTAAAAATAAGTCCAGTTTACATGTTCTCCATCTATTATTACTGTGTTTTGCTGTAAGATTTAAAGCAGAAGATTCTCCCTGATATCTGCCAAAGAAGCTATGGCAATTCCAAGTATTATCTGCCATCTCCAAGAAAGCCACTCTGAAATGTTAAGTAAATCCCAAGGGTCCAGGTCCAGGGATCAGTCTCCGTCCCCACACGGCTTGAGTCCCTAACGCTGCAGGCAGTTGCCTAAGGCGCTCTCCGCCTCCAGCCTCGCTGCAATCCTTGCTCCAGGCACTGCGGCAGGTTCTCTCTGTGCCCCCGAGGAGGACTCTCCAAACCCGGCCAGCGCTTTTCTCCTGCCCCCGAGGATCCAGACGCCCTGGCAGCTCTTGGGCTCCAGGATCGAGAATGGGATGCTGCCTTCAGTCCCAATGGCCCCAAGTTTCTTCCCAGAGGCCCCGGGAGGCTGCTCCAAGTTTTGCTCCGGCGGGCGAGCGGTCGCGCGCCCCGTCCGAAGAGGGGGGCGGCGGGGGGCGGGGTGGGGAGGGCATGGGAGCGGGGGGTGGGGGACCCGGAGGGGGAGGAGCAGGAGTGCGCGGCCTCCGCGCTACCTTTCTCCAAACAACGTTGCCACACGCGGAGAGCACTGAGATTTCTGAGGCTTTGGAGGGAATCGCGAGCGGGCGGGCGGGCGGCAGCCGGGGGACCACACAGGTGAGCCCCCGCCCGCGCCCTCGCCGGGGCCGCGGCGGGCGCCGCGGGTCTCGGTCCCCCACACCGCGGGATCCGCACGGTGGCTCCCTCGAATCCCACACTTTAAACCGCTGAACCCGGGGTCCCCCCTCCCCTCCCCTCGCCTCTCCCTCCGTCCCCACCCCCGGCTTCGAGGAGCTGTTGCACTTTCCCAAGCCCACAGGCGCCCCCACCCCCGCGCTGCACCCCCCAGCCCATTCACTGCGCCCCCCCCCCCCCCAGGGAAAAAACGAGACCGGACGAACCCAAACGGGCGACAGCAGGAGTCGGGGCGAGGAAAGGTGAGGGAGAGGGGACTTACTTTTCGAGGCGCGGTGCTGAGCGCTGCAGACGAGAAATAAAGGCCCGAATCCGATCTGCCTTGAGTCCCGCGAATGCAGTAATGTCAGCGTGCCAGCCCGGGCGGCTGTGGCGGTGGCGGCCGCAGGGCACAGGGACGGGGACGGGGACGGGCGCGCGTGCGGCAGGCGCTCGCGCTGCGCTCCGGCTCGGGCCCCGGCTCCGCGCGGCTCCGCTCCTGGCTCCCCTCTGGCTCCTGGCACCAACTCCGGGCAGTCACATGACGCCGGCGCCGCTCGCTCTGCGAGCCTCCCGGGGCTGGCGGGGTAAGTAGAGGCTGGGACCCGGGGTGGGAGGGTCAGGGAGGGGAGAGGGAGCCGCCGCGGCCGCCCGGGCTGGGCGGGTCCCCACCCACTTGGGTGGAGGCAGCCGCCGGAGGGGTCGGCCGAGTCACTCGCGCAAACACGCACCCCGCCCTGCGCCCTTCCCCCGCCACCCCCGCCTCCCGCGCCGCCTCCGCCCCGCCCCGCCCAGTCACCCGGGGACGGCCTGACAGACACTCATTATTCCCCCGAGCCGGGCGCCGCCCCGCCGGCCCAACCTGTCCGGCGAGGCGCGGCGCGGCCGAGGGGCTGGGCGTGAGCGGCGCGGCCCCCGCCCCGGAGCCTCCGCCCTCTGTCCCCCCGCTCCCCGCCCCCCGCCCGGCCCGGCCCCGCGCCCCCGCCCCCGCCCCGGAGTCCCCGCCCGCGCCCCCTCCCTGCGCCCTGCGCCCTCGGTTCCCCGCCCGCCAGGGACCCGCCGCCTCGCCGCCGCCCCAGCCCGGGGGGAAGGAAGGGCGGCGCTGCCCGCTCCGGGCGTCACCGGGCTGCAGCCCGCTGCGCCGCTTCCAAAACACACAGCCGGGCGCGCGGGCCAGCCGAGGCGGGGAACCCGGGTGGCCGGGCCATCAATCAGCCGGCTCCGGCGGGAAGGGCGGCCCCGGGCGCGGCGGGAAGGGCTGGGCCCCACGGCCAGCGCGGCCCCTCCTGGGTCGAGTGCGTGCAACTCTCTTAAAGAAAAAGCAGAAAAAGGCACCGGTGGTGAAGGAGCGCGGGGGTGGGGGTGGGGGGGTTCTGGGCGGATTCGGGGCCGAAGAGCGGCGGGGAAGGGGAGGGCAGTGGGGATGACTTAAACCCTAACATGGTCCCGAGTTTCCAAGGTCATTCGACACACTGTTAGAGCGCTCTTTCTTTGTACCCGGGTTGCCTGGTCCCCTCGTCGCCCGCTCCGGGGAGGGGCGGCCCGGGTGGCATCCCCCGCCCCCTAGGACTTCTTTGAAGGCCCGGAGACCCCTGAGGCAAACTTCCCACGGGCCGGGCCTGCCACTGGAGCGAAAAGGCAACCGGTAGCAGCGGTATTTGCTCAGCCAGGCCTGCCTGAAAACTTGGCAAACTCTGGTCCGGATCCTCCCGCCCGGAGGGAGAACTCGGGGCCAGCCGAGGGCTCGGCCCGGCGACCTTTTATTTCACGTAGCTTCCCTGGGACCCAGTGCGAGCGAGCTTGGTGCGCGGCGGCGGAAACGCTGCTTTCTGTCCTAGCCAGGCCCCTGGGAGAACTTGGTGCAGCTTAGTCCCCAAGTTTAATGCGTTTTGAATTTCTTTTAAACAGTATTAATGTAATAAAGAATGCAATAAAAAGAACAAAGGACAAATTGGTTCAATTGTTTTAGTCCTGTGTAATGTTTAAAAACGCCCTGCTTCAGTGTATGGCTTGTTATTGCTTCAAGATGTTTTAAAGGCCCTTTAAGTTCACCATTCTCACTTTGATGCTTCATCCAGGCATGGTACTACTTAAAACTTAGAGATACAGTATTTACCGAGCCCCATCATGCAGCTACGCAGTATTATAAAATTAGTACCGGGTAACCTCAAGTAGTGAAATTGCATGTTATAAAAAAAATGCACCTAAGAGACCACGTGGAGAACACCCAGAACTGACCCTGGTTCGTGTGCCATCCTGCTGTCCCATAAGCTTAATTATTTATTTATTTTATTTTATGTTTATTTTTTAAAATACTTTTTGAGAGAGCAAGTGCCCACGCCCGACTGGGGGAGGCGCAGAGAAAGAGGTAGGGAGAGAATCCTAAGCAGGCTCCCCTGCTGTCACCTTGGAGACCCTGAGGTTGGGCTCCATCTCACCAACCATGAGGTCATGACCTGAGAACGGAAGGAAATCAAGAGTCCCACACTTAACCGACTGAGCCACCCAGGTGCCTCAAGATTAATCTTCACATGTAAGGGAATGAGGAGGGTTTGTTTTTTTTTTTTTTTAATAAATAAAGGACAAATGTAAGAAAATAAGTTGGGTTCACGTCAATTACTAATTGCAATTCATTGATCACTGACATCATTAAATGTTTGATTGGATGGCTTAGATTTGTATTGGCTGGAAAACCGTATTAGTGATGACCCATGAAATCGCTTTGTATTTCAGTGTCTGGCTCATCGCAGGGGCTCAAAGAATACAGGCTTTGCTCAAAGGACAAAGTGGTGAAAACCTGAAGCACATAAACCGTGTTCTTTACGTGGTTCGTGTGGGTGTGGACCCAAAGGAGAGGACTGAAATAGGTCTGAGAAAAGTGTGATCCAAGATAAGTAGGGAGTGGCTTCAATATGAAGGTGGGGGAGGGAGGAGAAAAGTCATAAAAAAGTTCAATTAATGAACATACTGTGTTCAGTGCCCTGGGGGAGACAGCTGAAACACAACTTGTACAAAAATGAAGGATCCAGTGAAGGAGACTGCCACCTGTCCAGGTATTGCCCGAAGTCATCCTTGACTCCTCCCTTCCCTTTGTGGGTTAGAGCCCTGTCATTCACTCAACCCTGGACCTCCTCAGTCACTCCCCACTCCTTGACCACCACTCTGGACCAGCCTATTGCCACTGTGTCTTGTTGGTCATCCCGTTTGTAGTGGGGCTGAAGTGTGGGGAAGGGTTTGGAGCAAAGCAATAAGAATGCTTTTTCTAAAATGCAAACCTAAACGTGTCCATCTCTTCATTACATTCCCTCCGGATAAAGTCCAAGGGTTTACTACTCGTGCTGACCTGGCCTCCATCTATCTTTATAGACTCATCTCTTCCTAGTTATTCCCCACCCCAACTCTTCCCTCCAGCAACACTGAACTTTTCCTTCTTTTTTACCCTCCAACTCACTCTCCCCATCTCTGGCCCTTTGCACATGCTAATTTTTCTAGGTGAGCTTCCTTCCTTTCTCTCTCCCCCAACTCCTGATCTCTGCTCATTTCTCTACGTTCTATCCATCCTTTAATTATTGACTTAATGACATTTTCAACAAAATATGTCGTCTCTTACCACCTTCCCTCACCCCACCTTTGGATGAGTGGAGGTGCTTCTTCCTTCTTGGTGCTCTGATAGCACCCATGCTTCACCTCTTGTAACTTTTTCTTATAATTTAACTCTCTTTCGGTGGCACTGACATAGAAATTCTGTGAGGTCATGGACATTGTCTTTTTGGTAAAATCGTATCCATGTGGCCCACCTGTTCAATGAATATTTGTAAAGTGAATAAATGTCAGCTGTGACTTGGGAAGATGAAGCCATTCAGAGCTAAAGAGATGAGAGAAAAGTGGCGGGCTTCAGGGTAGTAGTGGCCATGAACTGTACCTTTGAGATAGTGAAAAGGAGGGAGGAGGGAGTTCCCCCTCCCTGAATGTGAGCAGTAGAGCGAGATGGTAAAAGTAGTGCCTAGGTCTTCTTTTCATCCTTAACATTAGCACAGTGCCTGCACATGCTCAGGCGTTCAAAACATCCCGCATAAATGAAGTATCTCAAGCTTGGTCCTGTGGTAGCTGCCCCACTCTTGTTCTTTGAGGACAGGAGGCTGGTCTGGTTTAGGTTTGAGGCGGCACATTCTGAGGGAAGGACACCCCTCCCTGGCCCCAGCCTTCTTGCTCCCAACCAGTCACTGAAGCCCCAATCTCTTTTGCCAGTGACTGGCTGGAGAGTAGATATATGACCTAGTTGTGGCCAGTAAGACCTGAAGGGAGGTGTGCTGGGGCTTATTTTTCATTCTGATTAAAGGAAACTCTTGCAAGGATAACCCCCCACACCTGCTTTGGGAATTATGTGAGGATATGATTCTTGAAGCTATGGCAGCTATCTTGTAATCATGAGAGGAAATCAAGGTTTCAGATTTCCATACAGATAACTCTTTTTTCATCATTAGTTTTCAGCTCAAATATTACATCTTCAGAGATGACTTCCTTGACCACACAATCTAAAATATCCCTCCCTTCCCCAATCTCTCTCTAGTGGTTCTTGTTCGTTTTTATTTTTTATTTTTTGGTACCTTTTTTCCCCCATTAGAACCTAGGCTCCATGAGAGCAGGGACATTGTATCCTTCACTTCTATTTCCCAAGCTCCTACAACAGTGTCTGATAAATAGAAGGTGTTCCAAAAGTATTTGTTGATTCGGGGCTGACAACTAGACAAGCACCAGTATTTAGGAATGGGTTCAGAGCGTAGTGGACACAAGCCACTACAAACCTCAGTTCCGTTTTAGGAGGTCCCTTTCTGCTCCACAAAGACATATTCTTGAGATTCTATCTCCTTCTCCCACTCTCTTTCTGAGCTTTTCCATTCTTTCCCCCAGGAAAGTTTTTCCTTTTCATTTGACAAAGTTATGAAGGCAGAAAAGTGTCGTGTGCTTAAGAAATTATGAGCAACATAGCTACATCTGCCGTAAAGGATAACAAAACCATATAGTTTTTTTTCTCTCCCCCCCTCCACTGCTAGCTTTATTGAGATATTATTGGCCTATAACATATGTAAGTTTAAGGTGTGCAACATGATGGTTAGATACATGTATATGTTGCAAATGATTGCCACAATAAGATCAGTGGATATTTCCATCCCCTCACATAATTAGTAGTGTGTGTGTGTGTGTGTGTGTGTGTGTGTGTGTGTGGTGACAACATATAAAACTCTCTTAACAACTCTCAAGTATACAATACAAAATTGTTAACTATACTCACCATGCTGTACATTAGATCCCCAGACTGTATTCATCTTGTAGCTGGAAGTTTGTACCCTTTGACCAATATCTCTGCATTTCCCCCCTAATCCCTGGAAACCACCATTCTACTGCCTGTTTCTATGAGTTTGACTTTTTTAGATTCCACGTGTAAGTGAGATCATACAATATTTGTCTTTCTCTGTCTGACTTATTTCACTTAGCATGATGTCCTCAAGGTCCATGCATGTTGTTGCTAGAGGTAAGATTTCCTTTTTTTTTTTTTTCTTAAAAGTTTATTTTTGAGAGAGAGAGACACAAACACAGAGTGTGAGCGGGGGAGAGGCAGAGAGAGAGGGAGACACAGAATCCAAAGCAGGCTCCAGGCTCCAGGAGCTGTCAGCATAGAGCCCGACTCGGGGCCGAACCCACAAACCGCGAGATGGTGACCAGAGCCACAGTTGGACGCTTAACTGACTGAGCCACCTAGGCGCCCCAAGTATTTCCTTCTTTTTTAATGGCTGGAAAATGTGAGCTGGAAAATGTAGTCACATTTTTCTTTACCCATTCATCCATCACTGGACACTTTGGTTGTTTTAATATCTTGGCTATTGTAAATAATGCTGCAATGAACAGGGGAGGACAGATATCTCTTTGAGATAACGATTTCATTTCCTTTGGATATACATCTAGAAGTGGGATTGCTGGATCATATGGTAGTTCTGTTGTAAACTTTTTGAGGAACCACCATACTGTTTTCCGTAGTGGTTATATCAATTTACATTCCCACCGACAGTGTGGAGGGTTCCCTTTTCTTCACACCCTCACCAATACTTCTTGTCTCTTGTCTTTTTTATAATAGCCATTCTGACAGGGGTAAGGTGATATCTTGTTAAGGTTTTGATTTGCATTTCTCTGATGATTAGTGATGTTGAGCACCTTTTCACATACCTCTTGGCCATTTGGATGTCTTCTTTAGAACAATGTTTATTCGAGTCAAGTCCTTTGCCCATTTTTTAAGTTTATTTATTTTGAGGGAGGGAGGGAGGGAGAGGGAGAGAGAGAAAAAGAGAGAGAGAGAATCCAAAGCAGGCTCAGCTGTCAGCATGGAGCCCAATGTGGGGCTCCATCTCACAGACCAGGAGATCATGACCTGAGGAGGAACCAAGAGTCAGATGCTTAACCGACTGAGCCCCCAGGTGCCTGTGCCCACTTTTTAAAAATTGGATGGTTTGTTTGTTTGTTTTGTTATTGAGTTATCTGCGTTTCTAATACATTTTGGATATTAACCCCTCATGAGTAGATGGTTTGCAAATATTTTCTGCCATTTTGTAGATTGCCTTTTCATTTTGCTGATTGTTTCTTTTGCTGTGAAGAAGCTTTCTAGTTTGATGCAGTCCCATTTGTTGATTTTTGCTTTTGTTGCTTGTGCTTTTGGTGTCATATCCAAAAAAATTGTTGCCACGACTAAGGTCAAGGAGCTTTTCTCCAACGTTTGCTTCTAGTAGCTTAACAGTTTCTAGTCTTACATTTGAGGTTTTGTTTTTTCTGTTAAATGCTTATTTATTTTTCAGAGAGAGAGGGAGAGAGTGTGGGGCAGGGGCAGAGAGAGAGGGAGACAGAAGATCCCAAGTGGGCTCTTCACCTACCGCAGGGAGCATTGGGGCCCCAACTTACAAACTCTAGATCACGACCTGAGCCAAAGTCAGACGCTTAACTAACTGAGCCACCCAGGCGGCCCTTACATTTAAGGTTTTGATCCATTTCAAGTTAATTTTTATGAGTGGTGCTGAGATAGGGGTCCAATTTCATTCTTTTGCATGTGAACATCCAGCTTTCCCAACATTGTTTTTATTATAGAGACTATCCTTTCCCCACTGAGTATTCGTGGCTCCTTTGTCAAATATTAGTTGACTGTATACGTGTGGGTTTCTTTCTGGGCTGTTGCTCTGTGTATCCCTTTTATTCCAGAACCATAGTATTTTGATTACTATAACTTTGTACTATAGTTTGAAATCAGGAATTGTGATGCCTCTAACTTTGTTCTTTCTCAGGATTTCAAAACCGTATGTTTTGAAAGAAAATTAGAAATGCTAGACTAAGGGTCACCCATCTCAAAAACTTTATAAAGGGTCCAGAGATTCTCTTTGGCTTCTCTACAAGTTCCATCAATATTATCTATCCATTGATCCATCGATGCATCCATTCATTCAATTTTGGTTTGCCAGGAAGGAAGCATTGGGGTAGAGTTAAGTGACTAAGAGTTATAATAAATATGAAACTGGATGTATGATCTCCTCCCTCCCCCAACTCCTGATCCTTCCAGGAGTTCTCAGCATTTCTACTACAGGTGGGCAGTTGGAATTGTCCTGCATTATGTTTGACAGGACAATGCAATTGAAAGACAGTGACACAAAAATAGTTGAAATGTTGGATCTTGGGATCTAAGTTGAGCTAAAACAGAAGAGGACACTAGAGAGATAGCCAAAGGATAAGTGAACTGGACATTTCAAATAGGTTGAAGATAGGGCATATTGGGATTAACATAGTGAATGACCTGAAAGATTAGGAGATGAGCAGAAAGTGGGGACATGTGGCCTTAATATTTAATTTTTTTAATTGTTTTATTTGAGAGAGAGAGAAAGAGAGAGAGAGAGAGAGAGAGAGAGAGAGAGAGAGAGAGAGAGAGAGAGAGAATGAGCGGGAGAGGGGCAGAGAGAGAGGAAGACACAGAATTCAAAGAAGGCTCCAGGCTCTGAGCTGTCAGCACAGAACCTGACACTGGGCTCGATGTTGTGAACTGCGAGATCATGACCTGAGCTGAAGTTGGATGCTTAACCGACTGAGCCACCCAGGTGCCCCTGGCTTTAACATTTCAAAGTGGCACAGTACCAGAGATGACATGGCTCAGGGTGTATCCTTGGGAGGGGAGATGAGAAGGGGTGGTTTGATCAAGGGAAAGAATGACTGCGGTATTGAGCAGGTTCATGAAGCCTGAAATTACTCAGAATGATGGCCAGACTCAGGGTCAAGAGTAAGACCTAGGCCCTCAGGCCACATCTTCATTCCTTGAGAAAAGGACTTTAAGAAACTGGTTGAATTATAGCAATCAAGAGAGAATGGTTAGATATAGCCTGCTTATTCTATAGTTAAATTTGCTTTCCTTCAATCGTGATTATTTGAATTAAAAATAATCATTCATATTGGGCTATTTATTGGTTATTGAACTAGTAAAATATGTCATTAGCTTTATTTTCTACTTTTTATTGCAAATGTACTATTTCTGCTTCATTGAGGGTTCAAATCTCCCTTTGGGAAGGCTTGTCAGGGATTTTAAATATTATTTATTATATTATTTCAAAGGAAATGAATTGCAATTTCCAAATCAATGACCTACACATATAAAGATGTAGAATGTAATTTATTTCTTTTTTTTAAGTTTATTTAATTATTATTTGAGAGAGAGAGAGGGAGTGTGTGCACACATGAGTTGGGGGAGGGGCAGAGAGTGAGGAAGAGAGAGAATCCCAAGCAGACTCTGTGTTGTCAGCACAGAGCCCAACATGGGGCTTGATCTCATGAACCATGAGATCATGACCTGAGCCAAAAATCAAGAGTCAGATGTTTAACCGACTGAGCCACCCAGTGCCCCAAATGTAACTTATTTCTAATCTGGGGACCACCTAGATTTCTCCTTGTTGGGAGGCAGAGTGAGTAATGAATGGGGGATCCACAAAGTAAAATAAACTACTTGCCATTTTTCAGCTGTTTTTGGAATGAGCCTGGCTCTTTATGTTTCCAGCACTCTCCTCTCAGGGAAAAATTCTTGGCATTTAAGTCCTGGATTTAAGTTAGTTCAGTAAGTACGGGTTGAACATTTACTGTAGGTTTGAGTGGGTGTGGGAGTAGCCAAGCTACCAGAGAGGGTGTGTGAGTTACGTCCTAGAGAAGTGACCTCGCCACCTTCCTTTTTCTGCTCACTCCCAAGTGTGTTGCACGTCTATACCCCAAACCCCAAAGTCTGAAGCACTTCCCTCGGTGTCAAGGCACAGTTCCACGGATTTCGTTAGTACTTGCCCAGGGAGGAAGACTTAAGCCTTTTGTTTCTTAGCCTTTCAAGCTGGCAAGCCAGTCCACATTTACCGATGCTTTAGAAGTTTGCTGATACATTGTGGGGAGAAGTCAGCATACGGTAGGATCATACAAACAGTAGGGAGTTCTTTATCACCCTCGTAATTCAAAAAGATTTGCAATCCGAAGACAATATTGAAATCATAATAATGGTCCTGTCAAAATGATAGGGAGTAGGGTGATATTTTTTTCTTTGCCTTTCAATGCTTTTTTTTTTTTTCTTTAATGAGCATATATTTCTCCTGTGATAAGAAAGAAGCGTGCTTTTCAAATTAGCTGAGAAAGAAATGGGCAAGTTGTGTATGATTAAATGTAGGCCCTCAAGCACAATTTAGCAGGAAGAGCCCTTGTAAGTGCCCTGGATCCAGAGGTGTGGTTCTGTGCTTGTGAATTTTGCAGGAGGGTGGGGTGAGAAGGGAGGGGCTCTTAGGGGGTGAGGGTAGTGGGAGAGGGTCAACAGCTCCTTTTTATTGACTCTAACTTTTTAACTGTTGGTTGAAGAGCTGGACCTGTGCAGGCTCTTGGACTGGAATTCTTACTCAAAATAGTATGTATTTACTTAAAAAAAAAAACACTCCAAAGAGTAAAAGTTAAACACAAAAACAAAAATAGAAAACCCAGCACACTGGACTGAGTAGAGCCCAAGTTCCTATTTCTCAAGAGATAGAAACATACTTCCTGGAGCACAAGGTCCACTCACCCTCTCCCCATGGTCTTTGCCAGGATCTGTTGATTCAGCGGGAAACAGAAGCGTCAGCAGTTGTACTGGATGTGACTATGTGGGAGGCTACCTTCAGCTTCCCGAAGCACCGTTATCACAGGGGGCACTGTGTCGTTTCAGCTACTGGGGTTCTAGCTCCTCTCAGATTTCTTTCTAAGCTACAATTGTTTGTCTGTTATTGTTCTTAAAGTTTTCTGGGTAACTATAAGCAACAGACCTTGTTAGTTCCTCTTGAGATTGCCCACTACTCCCCACCCTTATTTCTCACCTCCCAGCATCCTGTTTGTCTCCCTGACTCTGTCCCCCGCCCCATCCCCACCCCCTCTCAGCTCGTAGGCATGTTTCTCTTCCCTCAGTTAGTTAATTTTAAATTTCTATTTTTATAAGTGTTCTTATACCAAAGGATGTATGCCATATATTGCATTTTTATCCATTGATTTGTGCTTTCTTCTATCGTGAATACCTTTAAAATACGTGTCATGTACATTCAAGGTGGGTCTCCCCCTACCTTGTCTTGAAGACACTGTATTTCCAGAAAATTTGAAAGAGAAAATATGGGCAACTTTGAATTTATGTACAGGACTTTTTTTTTGGTGATCTTTGCCTATTTAAAAATTATTCTGTTATGATAGGAAGAAAAATCTCAATATATACTGTATTTATACTCATATCAGTAAAATCTTCAGCTTATTAAATTTTAAAGAACATTTTGGCCTGTCAATAATTTTATGTGAACTATTTAGACTTACATTTCAATTTTGCTTAGTATTGTTGCAAATGGCTCTATTAGCTATTAAACACTCTGGAATCCAGCACCTGTCTTGCGGTTTGGAGAAACAGTAAAAAAATGTTTAGAATAGCCCCATAAAAAAGTCATCAGTACCACTGAATATATAGTTCTGCCCAGTAGTAGTATCTTCACAGAAGAGAAAATACACTTTCTAAAAAATGGAGGAAAACACTTTCAAATTGATTGAATTCAACTTTTGCTCCACAGTAATCTATATAACCCATTTCCTTTTCTGTATTGCACATAAGAAAAACAGAGACTCAAAAGAATCAGAAATTGGTGATGGTATATTCCTAAACTCCTTTCTCCTAATACTTTGTAGATGTCTGAAAAGTTAAGATTCACCCCAGATGCACACAAATTTCTCTCCTTTCCATGTTTGCTTATTTGGAAAATTTCTCGACTATAGTTTTCTTTCTTAATGCTAAGAAGATGAGGTCATCTTTTTTTTATTTTATTTTATTTATTTTGAGAGAGAGAGAGAGAGAGAGAGAGAGAGACTGCACACAAGTGGGGTAGAGGGAGAAAAGGGGGGAGAGAGAATTCCATGCCTGACACAGAGCTCAAACCTACAAACGGTGATGTCATGACCTGAGCTGAAATCGAGAGTCAGACGCTCAACCAACTGAGCCACCCAGGTGCCCCAGAAGATGAGGACATCTTAAAGAAGATCCCAAGAAGATTCAGGAGGAGACAGGAAAGGTCTTTACAAAAAAAATTTTTTGTTTAATTTTTATTTTAGAGGGAGAGTAACAGGGGCAGAGGGAGAAAGAGAGAGAATCTTAAGCAGCTCCACACTCAGTATGGAGCCCAATGCAGGGCTCGATCCCACAACCTTAGGAGCTAAAATCAAGATTTGGATGCTCAACCATCTGAGCCACCCAGGAGTGCCGGCAGGAAAGGTGTTGATGAGGATTCATTACCATGTCTCAGGAGAGATGATTTGGCAGAATCTCAATGTGCTTGCCTGCCCTCCCCTCAAATATCTCAAGGTGTTCCCTGTTCTGTTGCCTTTGAAAGTACTTGGCCAAAAGTCCAGTCCTCGGGACTTTGTGGTTTTGATTAGATATAAGTGCTAGCAAATGAGTAGTGCCATTTGGATGACAACAGTTGTCACGTTTCTTAATGCATTTCCCTTTACTTTTGTATTTCAAGCAAAAGTACACTTAGATCCTTAAAAAAAAAAAAAAAAAAAAAAAAGCCCAGGTAATTGAATCTAAGACATTTGGTACAGACGGACCTAAAAAGATGCATTGTCTGATTCAGACACAGTGACTGCTATGTCTGATGCCCTCCCTAATAGCACTGCTGATGATGTTATTTCAAGTCTAGATAACAGTCTTCCTATTCCATGGTTTTTAAAAACTAGGGAAGGGAAGCCAACTTTGTTTAGCTTATTTTAAAGAAAACTTTTCTTGTATTATTAGTTTTTTTTTTAAAGGAGTATAATTTAAATTTTTCTTTTGAGGGGCGCCTGGGTGGCTCAGTCGGTTAAGTGTCCGACTTCGGCTCAGGTCATGATCTCACGGTCCGTGAGTTCAAGCCCCGCGTCGGTTTCTGTGCTGACCGCTCAGAGCCTGGAGCCTGTTTCAGATTCTGTGTCTCCCTCTCTCTCTGACCCTTCCCCGTTCATGCTCTATCTCTCTCTGTCTCAAAAATAAATAAACGTTAAAAAAAATTAAAAAAAATAAATTTTTCTTTTGAATCTAAGAAAGAGATATTCCAAAAATGTTTCAAAAATTGTTTTTAGACTCTAGAATTATCCCACCCCCCTTCAGATTCCCTGTGCAATTTCTATTTCTAGTTGGCTTGAACGCCAGTAGTTGTTAAGGGCTTTAGCTTTTCACAGCTCCTGTTACAACACTATACTTAACAGACAATTCTATATTATTCCAACAACTAATTGCCTTGACAATATAAATGACTTTTTTTTCTCATTAGAACTTATTTGTCTATGTAAGAATGCCTATACTCTGATTTATATAGTATTGATTTGCATTTTTATATTTTATACCTTATTACATATTACTTGCTTTAGTGTCTCTGAGTTACATTCCTGAAATATAAGCTTTGCTAAGACAGTATTTGTTATTACAGCCTAATTTTTCAGGGAAATATTATAATTAAATATTATATTTAAAATATTGTAAATATTAGTATATTTAAAATATTGTAATTAAAATTTCCATTCAAAATGTCCTCTTTATATCGCATAAAAATGGAGAGAAAGTTAGACAGGGGATTAAATGAAGAATGGTTACTAAAGTAGTCTAAGACCGTGACATCCGTGCTTATCTGTGAGGTTAGGACCCTCTTCCAGATATCTGTATTTACCATTATTGCCTGAATCCAATTAAATGAAAAGAAGGAAAGAAAGAAAGAAAGAAAGAAAGAAAGAAAGAAAGAAAGAAAAAGGAAGAAAAAAGAAAAGAAACACAACAGGACATTTAAAAGTCCTATGAAGGTGACACCAAGTGATCAGGAAGCAACTTGAGGAATATCACACTCATTTTTCCTAAAGGCTTTGCTTTAAATCAAGAGAAAAGACTTCCTTATACTGGCGCATGTTTTGTATCAAGGGAATCAGAAAAATCACGGACATTAAACAACAACAACAACAACAATTAATTAATTAATTCTGGACAGCATTTCTTTTACCTGTGATTACACAAACACACTCTAGCTGTTTGCCAAAGCCCACAGAGGCAGAGATCTAACGAATTTCCACACCCTGCTGCTGATTTATCGGAGGTAAGTGGCTATTCGAACAAAAAACACCCAAGGGAAAGAATAGTAAGAATCCTTGGAAAGGAGAGTCCCAGCATGAATTTAAAAGGCATTATGAAAAAATTGGATGTTTTTTAGATTGATTTCAATGGAGACGCTATACTTACTTTTAGGGTGTCCAGCACCACTGCTAACTATGTCATTACTATTCTCTATTTCCCACTCGTGGTAGGATTTGTACCCAAGTTGTCAGAAGAGATTTGGATTTGCCAGTGCCTTCTCTGGCTCCTCATAACGTCAAGGCTGTGGTTGGGTGCGAATGCTGATATGCCTCCTTCCAGTGACTCGATTAAAAATGTATTTCCAATATTTTGCTAGACCCCTACTTAGATGGGGGTAGACTTAAGTATTTTTCAAGGTTCCTGTCCTCAGAAACTTTAGTTCGAAATGGAAACCAGATGCAGTTCTTTACGCAAAAAAAGCTATTGGTATGAGGAAGTTAAGTGATATATTTTTTAAAAAGTAGTCCAGGGGCGCCTGGGTGGCTCAGTCGGTTAAGCGTCCGACCTCGGCTCAGGTCATGATCTAACGGTTTGTGGGTTCGAGGCCCGTGTTGGGCTCTGTGCTGGCAGCTTTGTGCCTGGAGCCTGCTTCGGATTCTGTCTCCCTTGCTCTCTGCCCCTCCCCCATTCATGCTCTGGCTCTCTCTCAAAGATAAATAAACATTAAAAAATAATAATAATAATAATAAAAAGTGAGAGTGGTATCACTTTGACTTCAGAGAGTCAGGGAAGGGGCTTCGTGTGAGACCAGCCCAGCCTAGAAGGATGGTGTAGCCAGAAGTGAAGCACAGGCCACTGTGGTTCCAGCAAGGGGGTCCTGTGGACTTGGGGAGCAGGTTGGAAAGACAAGCAAGAGCTGAATGAAACAGTGCTTAAATTTAGGCCAACGAGTAGAGACATCAAACCGTTGACGATTTATTCTACCGAAGCTGGATTTTCCAAGACCAGCCTGAATATCATGATATTTTGCCCTTTTCAATTAAGGTGTTTGTGAAGTGTGATTTACTATTTAAAGTTTTACAACACTTACATAAATACATTTACATAACTATTTTTTTTCTTAAATGATATCCTGATTTGATATTTGGAAACTAAAGTAATGTATTCAGTCTTAACAATATTTGCTGTATATCTTGTGCCAAGTACAGGACTGAACATTTATGTAATGTTTCAACAACTATTTATTAAGGGTACTCGGGGTACAACATAGAACCCGAGAAGGATGTCTGTCCTCATGGAGCTTTTATTCTAGTGGTATATTAGCTTGCTAGGACTGCCACGGACTGTTTTAAACAACAGAAATTTGTTTTCTCACAGATATAGACACTAGAAATCTACGATCAAGGGGTCAGCCAAACTGGTTCCTTGTTAGGGCCGCGAGGAAAGGATCTGTTCCAGGCCTCTCTCCTTGGCCTGTGGGTGGCCGTCTCTCCCTGTGTCTCCACATCGTCTTCCTTCTATGCTAGTCTGTATCCAAATTTCCTCTTCTTCCTTTTTTAAAAATTTTATTTATTATTTTGAGAGAGAGAGCATGTGCGTGCAAGTGGGGGATGGGCAGAGAGAGAGAGAGGGAGAGAGAGAATCTCAAGCAGGCTCTGTACTGTCCGTGTGGAGCCTGACGTGGGACTTGAACTCATGAACCACGAGATCATGATCTGAGCCGAAGTCGACACTTAACCGACTGAGCCACCCAGGTGCCCCCAAATTTCCACTTCTTATAATAAGTGACACCAGTCATATTGGATTCAGGCCCTCCTTCATTTTAATTCATGTGGTAAAGACCCTGTGCGCAAATATGGTCACATTCTGAGGTACTGGGGGTTAGGACTTCAACATAATGCATTGTGTAAAGGACACAATTCAGCCCATAACGAGTGGGTGTTGATGACAGAGCCGCGAATGAAGTCTAGGACTTGGGTGGTCCTGGTTGCTGTGTACCAGGCACTGCACCACAGCTGCTCGTGTGCAACGCTGCATTTAGCGCTGTAACCAGCCCATGAGGTGAGTATCGTTGTCCAAACTTTACAGACCACATTAGTTCATAGGGGGGTTTGCTTTAGTGGCACGGTGTTTGATGTTGTCATTGGTCAAAGCCTTGGAAACGAAAATTGAGCCACGGCTGCATGTGTAGGGTGTATGTTGGTGGCTAATTCAGACTCAGAAGCAGTTTCTGAATGCTAATGTAGAGAGGGAAGATTTGGTGTTTTTTTTTTTTTAATACATTAGGTTCTAAAGAAAAAAAACCAAAGATAAAAGTAATCTTTGATAATTACCTTTTTCCCTCTATAAATAATCCAATACATTATTTTGTAATTAACACTATTATATATAATAACACTTTATTATAAATAACCATAATTATTTATAATAAATATACAACTATCTATTAAATAAATCCTACATTTTTTTATAGCAATGATCACTTCCTTTGGATTAGTTAGATTCAAATAAAGTTCCAGATTGCTTCTGACTTGTATCTTTTGATTCTTCTCCAGACTAGGAAGTGCCTTGGCACTTCTCCTATGGAAGGAATCCTTCTCATATTACCTGTTTTGCCTGTTTCAATCATTATGCTTGTCTGGTGGACAGATTCAGATTCAGCACATTATTATGGAAGACCTACTATCATGTGGCAGGCCATTTCACAGAAATCCATACCTTTCATAAAAATATGGAAAACCAAAGGATATTATGATGCTTTTTTATTGAGCATCAATTTTATCCAATTATTTTATGGAAAAAAAGTACCTAACTTTTTTTTTTTTTTTTTTTTTTTTTTTTGCTTAAGGTAACCAGGGAACAATTGAAAACATAATTTAAATATTGAAACAATATAAGTATATATTATAGTATAGTATAAAATGCAAAATGTACATGAACTTTCAAGATAAAACCTATTTTAAAGAAGGAGCTTTTGTTTTGAATGGTGCCTTTAGTTCAACAGAGATGTGAAACTGCCCTTCTCTTTCCAACGGCCACGGTTGGGGCAGCGTCTCAGGAGAAAACATTTGAAAAGTTCGAACATTTTCTTCATTCAATCTTCCTAACAACCATGTGAAGTATATTATCCTCATTAAGAGATCAGAAAACAGAAGTTTGGATAAATTATCTTGCCCTAGTTAACACAGCAAGTAAATAGCAGAGGCAGGTGTTAAATTCAGACTTTTCTGACTCTAATTCTGGGGCATTTTATATTGCACTACACCCACTCCTTGGATGAATAGGCTTCAGTCCTCCAGAGACTGCATTGGCCTCACAGTTGTGCATTTACACATGTTCCAACCTCACTGACTCGTGGATTCACACACTTATTTGTGCATTTAATCAGTAAATATTTATTGAGAGCTTGCTATGTGCCAAGCTTTACACTGGGTCCTGAGGACACAATGGTTAGCAATAAAGGCATAACATATAATCCTTTCCCTCCTGGAGCCTACAGTTCAGTGGAAGAACAAATGTTAAACAAATACCAAAAAACACTTATTTACAAACTTGATCAGTATTATAAAGCAAAAACATAGGGTGCCATGAGAGGAAAAAAACAACACAACAGGTGAGTTCATTTAGATTAGTGATCAGAGAAGACCTCTTTAAAGAAGTGACCTTTGATCTGAGGTTTTGAGCATGAGTTAGCTAGAAGAAAACTTAAAGTAGTTACAAATTGCCATCCTACAAAATCCATCACTACAATTCCTTCTATTGTCACTAGATTCCTTCTTTTGTCCACAGCAAGGTCAAATTCTTACCCTCAGCCACCACATATATTTTCTATTATATCCATCCATCCACTCATCCATCCATCCATTCATTTAGCATCAGCTATGAGCCTGGCACTATCATGCGCTGAATCCTTTTCTTTTTCATCTTCACTCTCTTCTCCTTTTTCTCCTTTGATTGCTCTAACCTCCTTCCTCTTTATCTGATTCTTGAATCTATTTTTGACTCACATATTTAATGTTATGCCTTTCCTCGCCCGGTCACTTCCCTTCCCTTGGGCTAAACTATCATTTCTCATCCTGTTTTCAACGAATGGATTCTTTCCTCACATTCTTCTGAAAAATTTGTAAGCAGGTGCTGAAAATTAATGAAGTTTTGTTTGTTGTTTTGTCAACTACTTGGTGTTTCCATCCCTTAACACAGAATATCATTAATATAAAAAAACTTTTCCGGAATCTTTCTCTCTCTCTTTCTCTTTCTGCCTATCTACCTATATCTATCACCTGTCTATATTTTGGATCATTTCTTTCTTTTAATGACAATTTTCTGGAGATGGACGGGTCTATCTGTGTAACTTAATATTGCATCTGGAGCTAATGGTAATCATTTCTTAAGCTTTTCATATACTTTTAAAAGAGTCAGAGCACTGACTCTTTATGGGCCTGCTAGTATGTTTGATGTACCTCTGACATAAATGCACAAATGAATTCAGAAATTCACAGTCCAAGATTAGCCTGCTTTCAGCTTCTCCTATAAAGTCATCTCTGTCCTTTCTGTCATAACCTGGACATAAAAAACCCGGGTCAGCAATAATACAGTGTGTCATCAACTATTTAGGCAAACATACACTTACCTCTCTATCTCCACACAACTCAGAAAACCTCCTTTGGAAAATCTGAAGACCCAGACTCACTATCTAGTGCAGTTCTACCTATCAAAAAAGGTCTACCTATCAAAAGATAAGTAGAGGAGATTTCTCTTTCTAGGCATGATGCGGCAACAAGGACCAAACTTAAATGCCTACCATAAATAATCAGAAAGCTGAATAAAATATGAAACAATGACTTTCAGACATCGGACAATAGTCTGCATAGGGCAATGATTACTGAATGAAGAGATACAAACAAGTGAGCTCAGTAATTCCCCTGGCTTTCTGCCTGGAAGCAATTTCTAGACTGTGGACTCAGGAAGGGGGGATCCAAACAGATTTTGGCAGCCTTGCTGAGTTGATAAGATGGAGGTCAGGGTTTGAGGAGGCTGAGATGGTTAGAGGTAGTGAGACAGAGTTCTGGGAAGAGGGAACTATGCAGAAAAACTGCCCCAGAAATATGTATAGGAATCTCTTGAGTCTTTGCTGAGTACCAGGACACAAGTGTATAGCATGACACTCCACACTGGACAGAAAAGACTGGTGAGTTGTAAGATGAATAAATCTCAGGGCACACATGGACTGGGAGAAAGTTTTGTTGGCCAAAGGGAAGAGTCCTTGCTCATCCTTGGAACATTCAGTGGAGATCCTAAAGTAATCATATGTTAGTAATAGGTCTGAACTCTCCTTTGAGTGAGATACTCTGGACCAGGGGTTGAAAGCTTTTCTTAATTTACAGATAGCGATTCTTTTTGGCTTGTAGGTCATATGGTCTTCATCACAGATACTCAGTTCTGCCATCGTAGTGTGAAAGCAGCCATAGACAATATTAACTGAATGGATGTGGCTGTGTTCCAATAAAACTTTATTAAGAAAAAACAAGTGGCCAGCCTGTGAGCTGTAGTTTGCTGACCTCTGCTCTAGATCAGCACTGTCCAATAGAAATATAATGCAAGCCACATATGTAATTTAAAATGCCTAGTAACCACAGTAAAAAGGAAAAAGAAGTAGGTAAAATTAATATATTTTACTTAATCCTATATATCCAAACTATTATCAGTGCAACATGTAATCAATATAAAACTTATTAATGAGGAAGTTTGTATTCTTTTCCTGATACTCAGTCTTCAAAATCTATTGTATATTTTATACCTATAGCACATCTTAATTTAGATTAGTCATATTTTAATAGCCACATATAGTTAGTGACTACCATATTGGATAGCACAGCTCTTGCCTCTCTCTAGTAAAGCTTAAAGACAGGTCTTGAAGGGGAATCCAACCGATGAAACAATTAATTTCACTGCCTGCCAAAAACAAAGCCCAATGCTCTTTAAAGAAAGACAACACAAGACAGACACTAATAATGTAACAATATCAATGTCGGCATCAAATAAAAAAAATTACTGGCCATGATTAAAAGCAAGAAAAAAATACAACAAGGAGAAGAATTGGTTAAGAGAAACAGTGAAATGACAAAATAATGGAATTAGCAGACATGATGTTAAGATAGATTTTATCATTATGTGTAAGCATTTAAAGGAAAACATAAAAATAATCAGAAGAAAAATGAAAGAAAAAGAACCACCTGCAATATATGAACTGAAGATTTCATTGGATAAGATTAACATCAGATTAGGCACTGCAGAAGAAAGGATTAGTGAACCTGTAAACATGGCAATTAAATTGATCCAAGATGATCCACAGAGAGAAAAAAGGTTGAAAAAAAATAGATGAAAAAAGGCTCAGTGATCAGTGAGATAATATCAAATGATCTACCATAAAGAGGAAAGGAAAGAAGAAGGGGCAGAAAAACATTTGAAGAAATAATGGCTGAAACACTTCAAAATTCAGTGAATACTGTATTTCATAAATCTGAGAAGCTTAAAAACTCATGAAAAAAAATCAAGGCACATAATAATCAAACTACTGAAAACCAGAGTTGAAAAGAGAATCTTTAGGCAGTCAGAGAAAAACACACATTAAGTACAGAGAAATAAACATTAAAATGACTACAGGCTCCACCTCAGAAATTTAGGAAGCCAGAAGACAATGAAATAACACCTTCAGAGTGCTCAAAGAGAAAAGTCAACTTGGAATTCAATATCCAGTGGAAATAGCCTTCAAAAACAAAGATGAAATAAAAACATTATCAGACAAACAAAACTGGAAGAAGTTTGTTGCCATAGTATATACATACTAAAAGAAATGTTAAATGAAATTATTCAGGCAAAAGCAAAATGACAGCAGATATAAATCTGAAATACCAGAAATGGTAAATATGTGGACAAATGGAAAAGATTTGTTTCCTTATTTTAAAATTTCTTTAAAAGTTAATTGACTGTATAAAGCAAAAATAATAGCAATGTATTTTTGAGACTTATCAAATGTGTAGAAACAAAATGTATGACAATAGCTTGAAAGACAGAATGGGAGCAGTGGGAAGTCCATAGCGTCAAGGATTTTATGTTATACATGAAATGGTATAATACTATTTGAATATAAATTATGAGTTAAAATGCATATTGTAAAGTATAGAACAATCACTAACATAAAATAGTAAATGAAAATATATCTCACCAACAGTGGAGACAAAATGGAATATTAAGCAGTACCAATTAACTCAAAAGAAGCAGGAAAAGAAGAAAAAAGTAACAAGAAAAGATGAGATAAAGCAAAACCCAATAGTAAGTGGTAGATTTAAACTCAACCATCCTGATAATTATATTAAATGTAAATGATCTAAAGAGTCCAATTACAAGTCAGAGATTGACAGACTAGATAAATAGTAAGATTCTATCACATACTGTATGAGCAAACCACTTCAAATATATGGACAAGATAGTTAAAACTAAAAGGATGGAAAAGATATACTATTGCAAACATAAATTATAACAAAGTTGGAGTGACTATATTAATATCAAGTAAAGTATGCAATATAAAAAGGAATTACTGGGAATAAGGAGGAAACTTTCATAATGATAAAGTATTTAATTTATTGGGGAGATATGACAAGCCTAAATGTAACAGAGCTTCAAAATACATGAAGCAAAACCTGACAGAATGAGTCAGAGGTCACTTAAATTCTCTGAAGTGAATCATTTGTGTGGAATTGGGAAAATCATTTAATCTGCGAGTGAAAGTTTACTCTCTTGTAAATAAAAATAATCTACATATATCATGGGTATTTTGTGAAAATTAGATAAAAGTATACGTGAAATTAAAAAATACAAACCCAACCTGATGGAACTGAAAGGACATTTAAAAATCCTCAGTTATAGTTGGAGTATTCAACACTTCTTATTTACAATCAATAAAGAAAGAAGGCAAAATCAGCAAGGATATTGAAGATTTAAATGATACCATCAATCAACTGTACCTAACTGGCATTCACAGAATACTCTACCCAGCAACAGCAGAATATACATTTTTAAAAAGTTCACCTGGAACATTAACCAAGGGAGACCATATGTTAGTCATAAAACAAGTTCTAACAAATTTAATTCATAGGGTTTGTCCTCTGACCATAGTGAAATTAAATTAGAAATCAATAACAGCTATTTGGGAACTCTCTAAATATTTAGGAATCAAATAGCACACTTCTGAACAACACATGGGCCAAAGAAGAAATCATAAGGGAATTAAAAAAAATATTTTGAACTGAATGAAAATGAAAACACATATCAAAATTTATGAGATGCAGTTAAAATAGTATCTCAAAGGAAATGTATGGCGCAAAGTGTTAATATTAGAAAAGAATAAAGGTCTAAAATCAATAATCTGAGATTCTACCTTAAAATGCAGGAAAACAAGAACAAATTAAACCTAAAATAAGTAGAAGAGAGAAAATAAAAAAGATAAAAGAGAAATGAATGACATCTAAAACAAAAATAATACAGAAAATCATTGAAACCAAAAGCTAGTTGGAAATTTTCAACAAAATTTATAAACCTCTAGAAAGATTCATTAAGAAAAAAAGAAGACATAAATACTGAATATCAGTGACACACTACAGATGCTACAGACATCATAAGGATAATAAATGAATATTATGAATAATTTTATGTCAATAAATGCAACAACTTAGATGAATGGGCAAAGATACAATTTGCCAAATATGACTGAAGAAGTAGAAAACCTGAATAAGCCCTATATCTCCTAAAGAAATTAAGTACGTAAATTAAAAAATTTTCCTAGAAGAAAACTTTAGGCCCAGAAGGTTTCTCTTATGAATTCTATTAAATATTTAAGAAACATACCAATGTCTCACAAGCTCTTTAAGAAAATAGGAGGATGGATGGGGCACCTGGGTGGTTCAGTTGGTTAAGCGTCTGACTCTTGATTTCAGCTCAGGTCATGATCTCAGTTTTGATGATCTCATGGTTTGTCTGCTTACAGTGCACTGACAGTATGGAGGCTGCTTGGGATTCACTCTCTCCCTCTCTCTGCTCCTCCCCCCTCTCGAAATAAATTAAAAAACACTCAAAAATCTTTAAAAAAGAAACTAGGAGGTTGGAATATTTCCCATTTCATGAGCATCACTTTAATATGAAAATCTGGCAGTGATGTTACAAGAAAGAGAAAAAATAAAAACAACAACATGAGATCAATATGACCCATGAACACAGACACAAAAATCCTTAGCAAAATACTAGCAAACTGAGTCCAGCAATTCTAAAAGAAACAACACATCATGGTGGGGGGTTATTTCAGCAGTGTCAGAAAACCTAGAGGAAGACCTTTGAAGGTGGGGGTGGGTGTATGTCAATGGGAGGTAAGCAGTAAAAAGGGAGCACTTTCAGCTTCAGTAGTCTTGTTTCCATTCTTCTAGAAGCTGACATTTCTGGGGATTTACCACATTCTAGGAAGCATGTTCAGAGCTATATGTGTAGTCTCTTGTTTAGTCTTTACAAGAACCCTGTGAGGTAGATACTCTTGTTGTAGGCATTTTATAAACGAGTAAACTGAAGCAGAGAGAAACTTAAAAAAAAAAAAAAAAAAACAACTGACCATAGTCCCATAGCTATTAGGATTTGGACCTAGATTGTCTGTCCCCAGTTGCTGCACTGCTTGCTAATGTATGACTCTTCAAAGAACTGCTCATTTTCTGTGCTTTTGCCTAGCAAGTCTTATTTCGTCACTCTGAAACATTTATTCACTTTTCAGTCCATAATTAAGAACTCCCATCTGAGTCAAAATATTAAGTAGTTCCAAATGCAGGATACTTCTAAAATAAAAGTATGTATATTAAATTATAAAACTTAATGACACTAGGGTGGGAGATGTACTCCATTATCCTCTCCTACATTTTTATGTGGCTACAAATGTTGTGGTCTCCAAGAAGTAGGAAAAAAAAACCCAAAAAACTTTCCCGTTCCTATGTGTAGAACAAAATGCTCCCCCTGCCCCAACGTGTAGACCTAATTTCAACACTGGCACTCAGACTTGATGGCATATGAACTTGGGTAAGGTCTTTAAAGCCCTATGAGCTTTAGTTCCCAGATTTGTAACAAAATGGAATGGTGTTGCCTTCCGTGCAGAATAGTGTGAGGATGAAGAAGGTATCCAGGTGTACCTCATTTTCTTTTCTTCCCTAGACTTTTCTCCTTCATGATACTTCTTTAGAGTTTCAGAGATTAGAAAAGCCTTTTCCAAACTTTTTTGATCCGTGCCCACAGTAACCACTTCATAAACCACTAGGACAATTATATACATAAGTATATGTAATGAAAGTGATCCCCTAATTTATTGCAAAAATTGGGAAAATTATTACTTTTGAAGATAATAACTGCTGATCCAACAAGAATAAACTGGGGTTGTTCTTGGAAAACGGAGCCACATGTCAGAAAAACACTTAACCTTATTTATTTTGATGCATCCTGTTAATTTATCATGTATTCTAGTTAATTATAAAAATGCTTTTCAGGATCTATTAAATTGATTTTGTAACCCACTAATGAATCCCTACCCAAGTATTTTGATTCCTTCTAAAGTCTTGTCTGACCGTTCCACCATTCTTGGGATCCAGAAGCGCTGAAGATTAGCATACACAAATATGGAGAAGTTCTGGAAACCTGAAGGGGTTCTAATTCCCATAGGTACACATATTCTGTTTCTCTTCATTCATTCATTACCTATTTTTTCATCCACTCATTCGTCAAATACTTGGAACACTTTCTGTATTAACAAGTGCTGGTAATGATCAGATCCTGGATGCTGGAACCTGGTGGTCCCTACCCTTGAGGAATTCTTGCCTTCTGGCAGGGCAAACGCATCTGAAGATACATCATTTCGGGACAGTGAGATAAGTGGTGCTGTACAGAGATGATCAAAAGGTCTTAGGAACCTGGAAGAAGGATCCACCAACTTCGGCAGGGAGGAAGGAGGGTTCCGGGGAGAAGAGTGACATTTAAATGTACGAAGTTCTCAAGGAAGGCTTGGAGGCATCAGGGCGTCGGCGGAGCTACGGCCAACCAGCCTCTAGGCTGCTCCACGTGGCTCTCTCGCAGGGCAGGAGCGGTTCTGGGGCTGACTTGCAGCCCCATCTATCCCTGCGGTGTTTCTCAGATTTATTTTAAACGTCATGAGAGTACTCAACCCCGCTCTATTTTGGTCCCCCCAAACTAGCTGACCCATCCAACTTACCCTGCTTGAATTTTCTCCTAGCATTTTACACCTTCTAAATACACTATATAATTTACTTATCCGGTATGTTTACTACCTGTTTCGTCCTCCTGGAACTTAAGCTGAAGGAGAGGATTAGTCAGTTTCGTTTGCTTCGGTGTTCCGCCCGCCCCTCGCCTAGTCCGTTCACAACAGGTTCCTGATAAATAATGGGGATGACCTGAAAGAGCAAATTTCTGTATCCAAGACATAATTTCCATGGGCTCATTTCTGAAGGAAAGTGTAGAGGAAAATCAAGACCTACAAGGAACCATTTCTAATAACAGCCTTTTCGTCCCTCACTTCAACAGTGTTTATTGATCACCTGCCCCCCATCAGCCCTGCTTTGAGCACTTGGATTTCAGAGAGGAGGACAGATCTTCTTTTCTGTCTTCTTGGCGTTCACCTGCCGGAATGGAAGCAGACGTTAATGAGCTATGTAATTGCAAATCTGAGAAATCTACAAAGGAAAAAAAAAAAGTACAGGATGCTCTAAAAGCCTGAAACGGTAATACATGACTTGGGCTGGGAGGTCAGGGAAGTGATTTTTAAGCTGAGTAGAAATGAACTCAGTAAAAGAGAGGGGCTGGAGAGAGAGCATTCTAGCATAATTACAAAGGTCGAGGAGTCGGAGACAGCCTGTGTGTGGGTGTGGCCTAGACAGTGAGGAGGAGGGGCTTAGTCTAACAGCGGAGGTGGGCGGAGCGAGGTGGGCGGGGCAGACCAGGTAGCTCCCCAGTGGGTGCATCAGGCGTTAAGGGACTGGCACTTTGGTCGGGAGCAAAGGGGAGCCGTGAGAGGGGTGTCACGTGGGGGATGTTGAAATGAAAAAATAGTCAGGCTTAAGTGCAGACAGTGGATTAGGGAATATCGCAGAGCAGCTATGGGGGAGTCCGAGAGGAGGGTGCTGTGGAGCTCAACGCGAGGTGTGATGGTCGGAGTGATGAAAAGCTGTGTGTAAGTTAGAGAAATAATTAAGACATAAAATGGAAGTTAATGGCTTTTCTGTACTTTCAGATAGATCGGTGACGGCTTGTATGTATAAGACTTTTGTATGTTTCTATGAACCAAAGTAAAAATAAAGAAGCCTCTTGAATTGTTTGTCAGCAGTCTCTGTGATGTGTATATGGATGTTAGTAAGAAGTGAGCCCAGTCCACAGCGATCTAGTAGCCCCTGGGTGGCTGGTGGGTTTTCTGGGGATGCAAATGAGGGAATGCTATGGGGAAGGTCCGGAGATAATAAAAGGGGCCTGTGTACATGCAGATAACCGGTCATGCAACAGGACCCTCCCTCCTTTCCCGTCCTTCCTTCCAACCGTGCTTCTTCCTTTCCACATCCTTCTCTCAGCCTACAGTTTATGATTAGCTGTTCTTTTTTTTTTTTTTTTTTTTTTAAATTTTTTTTTCAACGTTTTTTATTTATTTTTGGGACAGAGAGAGACAGCATGAACGGGGGAGGAGCAGAGAGAGAGGGAGACACAGAATCGGAAACAGGCTCCAGGCTCCGAGCCATCAGCCCAGAGCCTGACGCGGGGCTCGATGATTAGCTGTTCTTAATGTTCCTTGGAGCTTATCCCGAGAATAATGTGCATCTAATACACACAGAAAATGTCGCATTATATATCAGGAGCCCTGGGGCCCCAGACTAAGAATCTCTGACCTGTAGGGTTTGTAAAATAGCAATTCATAGACAAAAATAAATATATCTAGCCAATAAGTATATGAAAGGTGGTCAAGCTCACTAACCATCACTTGAACCAACCAGACATAACGTCTTTTATTGATCAGATCGGTAATGATTCAAAAACTTGATACAACCCAGCTCGGCCATGGTGGGAAGAAGTGAGTCCTCTTGTACACACAGGATAAGCACAAGATGGAACAGCTTTTTAGAGAGCAACTAGGCAGTAGCTTTCATAATTTTAAATGCCTAGATCCTTCAACCTAGTGATTCCAATCTTAAGAAACTATCCTTTAGGGAAACAAACATACGTGTGCAAATAGTCAAAGGTGTTCATCGCAGCAATGACTAGAAAATTGGGAACTGCCTAAATGATCACCAAGAGGGAAATGGTTATATACCATTTGGAACATACCCATGCCATACAGCACGATACTATGCAGTCCATAAGAATGAGCTTGGTCTGTACTGACAATATACTAAGTGAAAAAGGCAAATTGCAGACCAATATGTGTAGCACAATACAGTGTCTATCAGAGAACTCACAATATATCAGTGTTATATATAAATGCTTTTGTATACATTTAGAAAATAAATACATGGATGTACAAGAAACTCAAAATCGTGATTAATTCTGGGGAGTACGATTTGGTTTAGCGGATGAGGGAGGGAAGTCTCTAAATTTTCCTCCTTTGTTTATGCACTTCTATACTGATTGAATTTGTTTTAACAAGCCTATACTACTTTATCTTCATTCTTAAAAAAAAAAAAAAAATAATAATAATAAAGGTAGCATAAGAATTCTTCCCCTTCAGATTTTTTTCAATTGTACAGATCTAACTTTAAAATTTGAGCTGGGAAAAGAAGCAAACAGTTAAGATGTACCCTAGTGTCCTCCTCTGATGAAAATATCTCAGGGATGTCCCATGTGTCAGGGGTCAAGTCTAAACACCTTCCTGTAACACTTGAGGTTCTCCCAAATTTAGCCACTCGTCTACCCCTATAGTGTCTTCAGCAATCTTCCAACTCACAGCTTCCAGCCTCACTGGAACATGCTAGGATGTGGATTCCCCAGGATTATTGCTGCATGTTAGCTCTATCAGGTTGCTCACGTGCCTGTGAAGACATCCCCGGCTGCCTAACACTCATTCTGTTCTCTGAGACTCAGTTCAAGCATCTTCTCCAGAACATCCAGCCCTTTAGCCAGCTGCGCCCCAGTCTGGTAAGGTGTTGCTCTGAAATGTTCCATATCCCCAGGCATACACCCTGCATTATTTTACTTGTTGTACCCTACTGCCTCTTTAGTTTAGTATCCCGTTTCCCCTCTAGATGAGAACCTGCTGAACGCAGAAGTTGTGCTGTGTGTCGCTTAGGTGCCCAATGTCTATCCCAGTGCCTGGCTGTTGGAAACTCTTACCAAGTGACCATTGGGTGGTACAGTGCTCACATCCTCTTTCTGGAACCCACTTATTGGCAGCCTCAAAGAAATACGGGAGACCAAATTTTAAAATTCCTCACGAGTTACTTTTTTTTTTTACATAGAGCATAAATTAAAATTTAGAACCACAAAAACACAACACTTTAGACCTGGAAAGGACTTAAGAGTTATCTAGAGAGGTTGTTTTCAATCAAGAGTCTGTGAGCTAGTGCAAGTCTGCATGCTCTGAGGCAAAATGAGAAAAATATGAGCAATGGAGCAGAGTTTTTAAAAAATTAGGTTAGATGCATTTGGTTTAAATGATGCTCTCTTATTCTGCTATTATGTCTCCCTCCCATTTTAAGGTTATTAATGAATTATGTTGTATAGGGATTGTTTTTTAGTTTAGTTGGTCTGTTATATAAAAAAAATCTGGAAACCCCAGATCTTGTGTCTTTCTCCTCAGAACTGAGACCCAGAGAGATTATCGCTTTGCCCAGAGCCGACAAAGAAATGCACGTTTCAGTTTAGTATCCTTCTGCTGGTGTGTGTAATGCAATTGTGTATGTATACAAGTGTTATATATGTTTGGTGTAATTGTTTTTTTATTCAGTATTTCAAATCCAGAAATGCAGCAGGTAACATATTTGTTGTATTACAATGAGAAACAGGCTTCTTTTCGACAAGTGTCTATAACCATATAGTATTGCTGCCTGTTAGTATTTGGTGAGGTTTGAAGAAACGTCAGTCTTGAAATTATATATATGCAATATTATTATTGACTTTGGTATGGAAATAAAGACTGTTTACTATCAATTTTTGGATGCTTTCTAAGTTTGAATGTGTTGCAAGTACCTTAAAGAAAGAATTTAAAGTGACTTTGAATTTGTCTATTGCTTCAACTCTGATTTTAAACATCTGAATGCTGTCCGACTAAGAAATTCCACTTCTAAGAGTTTATCATGAGAAAATAATGAGAGATGTGTTCTTTAAAGCATTTGTGGTAAAGATTAGAAAAAACACAAATGCCCAATAATATGGAATTGGTTCAATACATTCTCACATAGTTATGCATGGCTGTATGTTGATCTTCTTTTGGATACTTGTTTGTATCTTCTTATTTTTATTTACCACCCCTTATACTTAGATAAGTAAAAAGTTTTAAAATCCATCTAGCTTAATATTGTCCAAAATAATGTTTCTTACCTGCTTTTCTCACGCATTTTTCCAATTTGACATTATTGATTAATACAATTTGATAGCCAATCAAAGTTCGGTATGGATAGACTCCAAATTTTATTTTTTCAAGTTTAGCTTTTACATCTTCTGTTATTATGTAGCTTAGCTTAGTTTCAATATGCAACACAAGCTGCTGTCGATCAGCACACAGTCTGATGGAAAAGCGGTCATTCTTATTTTGAACACTATACTCTCTGGTAAGTTCATGTTTTAGACTTGTACATTCTAATTAACTATCAATAAGGACCAAGCACAACCATAAACACAAAGGTCTAAAGACATTTGAAGATGTAATCGGTCTCAGTATGTATTTTCCCTCTAGACCTGGCTGCCTCTTAGCTCAGAGTAGGAAATTTGGCCATGGGATTTACCAGGGTTGCAGGCTGTTGGCCAAAAAACCAGAAGGAATAGCATCCTTAGCATTTCCAGACCCCCCAAAAGCCTCTTTGAAAGAGGAAGACAAGAGATGCTTTATTACATCAAAGTTATGTATGCCTGTGTGTGCACCTGCGTGTGTACCACTGTGTGAACCAGTGTGCGTGTGTTTGTGTGTGTGGCTGAGAGATGGGAGGGGGAGGCGGTGAGAGGGAGTGGGAAAGGGGAGAGGGAAAGGGAGAGAGAAAAGGTGAGTGAGACTGTGTTAAAGGTTCCTGGACTCTCTGGCACTACGTTGATTTTTTTTTTTCAGGTAAGCTTCACACCCAGTGCAGAGCTCAGACTCAGAACCCCGAGATCAAGACCTGAGCTGAGATCAAGAGTCAGATGGTTAAACGTCTGAGCCACCCAGCGCCCCTCTGGCACTAGATTAATTCTAATTTGCTGTTATAGCTTCTGATGGTTCTTCCCAGCAGTTGTTCTACTTTTAATTGGTTAATTAATGAGTTGTTCAAGGTCTGACTCTTTCTAGAACATAAGGCACATGAAGGCTGGAACCATGTGCCAGCCCCCAGTACCTAGCCCAGTGCTATTTGCATATGTAGTGAGGATTTAATAAGTGGTTGGTAGAATAAATGCCTGTATGGGTTTTAAAAAACCTTATTTATTTCTGTTTGTACTTTGTCTAGCAGCTTCTATGGCTAGTATGGCTTTATATCTGCCAGCTGCTTCTTAAAGCCATTTCTACAAGAGGACCATTTTCATCAGACTGGGAGAGGGGCTTGTTGGCTATTTCTGCAGCAGGAGGGGAGGCGACCCTTCATCCTTAGTGAACTTTGGAAGGTAGGATCCAGGCCTCAGCCCTGTTCTGTGGTAGGCTCCTCCCTTTCCTACCTGCTCCTACACTCTAGATAGTTTGGTGACAAAAGCCAAGCATCTGTTTCAAGATTCTCAGGAACACAGGGCTGCAGCCTTTTTAGGACAACAGATTTGGATCACTGTATGGCTGTGGGAACTCCAGCCTGCTCATAAACAATGTATGCCTCCATCTTTAATCTGTGCAACATACTGTGCTTGCCTCCAGAGAGCTTGGTGAAGGCAGTGATTTTTGCCTGATTGGTTTGTTGCTCTGTCTCCATATCTGAGGATGATGCATGAATGCCTGCTCTGTGGGCACTCAGAATCTATTTGCCGAATGAATGAACAAATGATGAAATGTCCTCATGGCCTTTGAATACCATCTTGTGTTTGATGCACCTTTTGGCTATAGCTCACCTGGTTAAAAACTTGAAATCTGTGCTATTTATGAAGAGGGCAACCGTTTGCTAACCCTCGCCCCCAAATAACAGTTCCAATACTCTGCTACACAGTCCTAAACTGGATTCCACTTCTCCCATTTCCTCTTACGGAACATGCCAGACCCTTAATATTGGCAATCATGTGCTAGTCTGTATGTTACAAATTTCCAAATTTTCTGATCAACCACAGATTTTATAAATGTAAAAAATCGGCTTTTTGGGTTTTTTGATAAAATGCTACATTTTCAAATCATTCTTTTCCATAAGAATACCAATTTTTGCTATGTGATTCGGAATTAGACAAGAGGAGATAAATATATACTAAATTTAAAATTAGTCTGCCTTCTTTTATAAACAACAGAAATTTCGTCACTCTCAGTTTGCCTTGTCTGGCAGGAAACTCAGAACTAAGATTTGTGCCCTCTTGTGCTATCTATATTTACCCTCAATTTTCTGAAACCATGGTTTCACCTCTGTTTCCCTTCCTTACCTTGTTCTTTTAATCTTCTAAAAAAAATAAATGGCATCATGTTTTGTTGAAAGTGCCCTCAAATTCTTTTCCAGTAAATCCAAAATTATAATTAATGAGAAGAAAACTACTTCCCAAACCATTCACAGGTCCTTTTCAAAGCCTGCATTCCAAGAGTCTATCAGTGCCCCCTTCCAACTCACTGGATATCAACTTTCTTAACGAGTTTGATTTCTTTAGCACTCACAGGCACCGGAAAACACGCATGGTGTGCGAGAACATGAGCGTGCAGCAGAAAGAACCCGGGTGTGCAGTTAGGGTGTGCAGACAGCAGAACTGGGTTCTTGTTACAATTCCACTTACTAGCGGAATAATCTTGGACAAGTCACTTAACCTCTCTGTGCCTCAATGTCTTTTCTGGACACTGGGTATAAAATCACATGCTGTGCTTACTGCATTGGGTTCTTGTGATGTGAATGAAATAACACGTGTCCTTGTGTTTTGTAAATATTACAGTTGTCTGCATTCCTGTGCCCCCCCCAAATCTGTATGTTCTTCAAGACCAGGGACGACATGTGGTTCATACTGTGTTCCCAGGGCCTTGTTTGTTGACCTGAAGATGTACTTTAAGAGAGGGCACTAGATGTGGGTGAAATGAAGTTACCCATTCTTTTATTTCAGAAGTGGGTCATTGGTGTCTGGTTATTAACAAACCTTCATTGGGCAGCTGGATTTAATTGAGCACCTTCTGCATGCTTTCTTCTGCCTCTAGGATATTGAATTGAAGAAGTATAGAAAATAAACAGAAAAATGGAAGTACTTGAACACACATACACTCATACACACCCCATTACAGATTCATAAATGTCAGGGGTCACAAAATGGTGACGTCAGGGCGAAATCTGCCTCCAGACATGCCTTATTTGGCTCAAACATTAATTTTTAAGATGTAACCCAATAAGGGGCGCCTGGCTGGCTCAGTTGGTGGAGCATGTGACTCTTGATCTTGGGGTTATGAGTTCAAGCCCCGTGATGAGTGTAGGAATTACTTAAAAATAAAATCTTTAAAAAAATGTAACCCAATAATTTGAAATCCAAAAATGTGGATTTTTTTTTTTCTTCTCTTGAAATTGTGAATAGCTGGCCACACTAGGCCAGGGCCCTCTGAGCGGGATAGCTGGCCGATGCAGCAGTCACCATTTTAGGCACATCCCTGACAGTTCACCACAGAGGCAGCCCCATCACTTCCTGTTGTCTCCTGAACACCAAGGCAGATGGGAGCTGCTGCTTGTTATTCACGTTTATTATGTTCGTGCTTAAATAGCATTTGCTGCACACCAGTCACTATTGTAAGCTCGTTGGTTACCTCCCTACCTATTACAGGTAAAGAAACTGAGGCAGAGTCAGTGCGTGGTGGATCCAGGATCCCAGCCCTGTTCATCTGGCTTCCAAGTTCTCACTATTAGTCACTCAGCTATGTCACATCTCGGCGGGATGTGGGGGTGGGCGGGGAGGAGGAGATCAAAAATCATACCTAACTACAGTGCAAAGTTGTGCCAGAGCCCCTGGTCCAGAGCAATGTGCTCTGTCTAATTAGAGAAGGATTCACAAAGGAAGTGTGCAAAGTTGAAGAATTTTGAAGATAAAAAGAATCATGAGCCCAGGCATGTTATATGTGCTGTGCAGAGTCATGCTCGAGACCTGAGAGCCGGGCATACGGAGGGCCAGCTAATGTAGCTGAATGAGGCGCTGACAGAAGACAGACAGGAGGTGAGGTGGGGTAGCTGTGCCCCGCGGTCTGGAGCTGGGATCTGATACCCAGCCTGGAGCTGGGATCTGATACCCGAGGAAAGTAGACTGACCTGGGCGGGTGAGGGAGAGAGGGAGGCGATAAGGTCGAAGTCCTGTTTGACCAACGCGATGTGGGATGAATCGGCATTCTTACAGGAGTCCTGCTGAACTTCATTCATTGCTTTCACAATGTAAGAAAGTTTTGTAACACAGGTGTCCCTATAATACTGGCCCGACTGTTTACTTCTGCTTCAGTCCCTGAGCTTATGAGCAAATACTTCAGGCACTATAACGAGCAGAAACTTGAGACAGAGCTTATCTTGTAATGCTGGGTTTTGCATCACATCCAGGGTGTGGTGTTACTTTAGAAGGCAAGTTCAATAATTACGTGTTTACAGATTGAGCAAACGTGCATGCATCCTGAGACGGCTCAGAATTTATACTTTGAGAGCCCAGTGGACTAACTTATTCAGCTGGACAGGAGGCTCAGTACCTGGATGTATCAAGTGGTCGCAATATATTCTCTCTCTCTCTCTCTGTATGTAATATACACATACATACTATATATATGTATGTACATATTCAATATATATGTGTATATATAATATGTATTTATACACATACACACTTACATTGGACATTTATGCAGCAGCTTGTACTTAATCATACTTATTTACAAAATAGTTCAGGAAAGCTTGGAGATGTTAAGTGAATTGAAGCTAATTCAGGCAATCCCAGGTCATTGACCTGCTCAGTGTGTCCTCTATTTTTCACGTGTGATCTATTAACTACAGTACTTTTTGTTTTGATGTTCTCGAATAACCTAATGAAGTGACACAGATTAAGGTTACAAGCATTAGGGTGACCTAAACTGGCTTTTTTAGAAAATAAAAATGCTGATTAAACAGATTCTTTTTCTCTCGCCTGGAGAGAGATTGGAACCAGGTTGACTTCTCTGCTCTTGATAGAGCTTGTCAACTATTGTCATACAGTAAGTGTTTATAAGCATCAGTACTAATGATCTACAGCTCACACCTCCAGCTAGTCTCTGGTTTCCCTGGTTTATTACTCTTAGATGATTTCTTCCTTTTCTATCTTTGCATTTTCAAGGACAGTGCAAGGCATAATAGTTATCTGATTCAGGGCTTTCTAAACACATTTGAAATATGGCGATCACTTGTTATTCTAGCTCAATAATAAACCTAAAGGCAAGCTTTCAAGCACCGACTTGTCCTTTCCCTCCTAATTCCAGCTACTGCTCACTTAAAGTGCAGGGCTTTGAAATTATCTGCTTAATTGGGCTACATGTCACTGCTGTCTGTAGAAGTGGCTTTAAGATGCAGGTGTTGGCTTTTGGGGCCTCCTTTGCTGTGATTTTACATGTCTTGTTTTCATTGCTACACTTGCTCCCAGGACCAAGCAACATCCTTAGGCTCCCCTGGGGCAAATAGGAAGGGGCACACCTTAGATTGTTCTATTCTTTTTGAAGTAGATGCCATCTGAGTTTGGCCCTCCTTTGCTCTGGTTATTCAGAGGTTCTGGACTTCAGTTTCTGCCCCTTTTGGAATGGTCACCAAAGTCCACATGGAGACTTGTGGTGTACTTAGAGCTATGGTAGGAGAAGTATGAAATTACTTCCCAGAGGACGTGGTTCCTGCCCCCTCAGAACCAGTAAGGGGAAGGCCATGTTTGGAACAGTAACCCATCCTAGTCCACTGTCAGTTTCCTTATTTGTAAAGTGTAAGCATCCTACAAGATTGCCTCGAACAAGATTGCCTTTTCTGATCAGATATTCTACGAGCCAAAGAAGGCTAAGAACACATATAAACTGAGAATTCTGGAATTTTAAGAATCGTCTGACAAAATGAGACTCTGGCAGCAACCAACGGGACCGAGAGCTTGCAGACAAAGGGAATTAAGGTTGAACCCAGTTCTGCCAATTTCTTGCTCTGTGACCGTCAGAACTGACTCCTCTCTGGGCCTTAGGCTTCTCCCCCTTCAAATGGAAATGCTACTATCTCCACAGCAGATTTGTTTTAAGGATTTAATAAATTGTACATAGTGCGTTTTAAGTGCTACATGCTTGGCTGGCACATTGCAGTCACTCTGTGCATGGTGAGAGTTACTGTGATAACAGGAATCTTATGCGAATATGATTTTTTGGAATGGCTGAGGGTTTGGAATAGATTCGATCTACGGGAGATGGCATAAGACTTGGAAGTGGAAGAAGGACTAAGAATGGCTTCGAGGTTAGAGTAGCTGCTGAAGGAAATGATGCAAAGGATGTGATAAGAAATTGGGGTGAAGGGCACTGAGGGACAAGACCATTTAGTCACTCCCTTGTAGCCCTTGTCACAAGTGTAGATATTTTTGATGAGAAAATCTCCTCATGATCGGTACAGTCTTCTGTCTCGTCCAGCGTTTTCCAGACACAGAGTCAAGCTTTGTATTCAGAGACGATGATGTACTCATGACACATGGTTACTCTTGTTATCCATAACAGATAAGGTGGTGTCCGAAAAGGCCCACTCAGGATAGCATTTCTTTCTCCAGCGTCCAGATACGGAGATTGGCTATATTTTGCAACTATCAATGCTTATGGTGCCCATCGCTTTCAGTGTTTCTGCATACAGCTGGATCTTTGCCAACCTTGCCTTCCTTCAGGGCCTGTAGGTCTCAGGGAATTTTTGAAGTCCTCGAAATTCTTTGCAGAATTGCATGTATATGAGCATATGCGCATTGGGGGTGGAGGGGGGCGGGGAGGGGAGGTGGGACCCTGGCAAGAGCAAAGGGATCAGACTTAAAGAAGGCAAAAACTGCTGCCGAAGGTGTCTAATAATAGGAAACAATGAAAGTGACTTCACGAGATGAAAAAATGGCAAAACACAAACACAGAGAAGCCCCCCAATGCCTATTTGCTTTAATACCCCCACACCTTCTCCTTTACCTCTAACAAACAATATAATGATGGAGTCTCTTTCACAAGGTGTTTCCCAGTTTCAGGCTAGCTGTTAATGACATAATTCAGGGTCTGGCTGAATGGTCGGGGGGAATCTCTGGTGAGTGGCTATGGAGACTTTGCACTTTTTTCATTTTCCCTTTTAGAAAGGGCTTAAGTTTAAAAAAATTTTTTTTTTTAAGGAAACCTAAAGTGTCTGAGCATAAAGCTTCCAGGGAAAGAAATGCAACTGATTTTGACACCACCAACCTAAAAGTGTAAAGTAAAAGTGACAGGATGAGATTTTTAAAAGAAAAGAAGGAAAAGTGCTTGTTTTCCAGATTTTATTGCAAAGAGAATCAGCCCTTTGTGCTGGCTTTGTCTCCAGGCCAGCAAGGGCCACAGGGCCACACCCCAAGGCAGCTTTGGATCCTTTCATTTTCTTCTTCTTCCTCCCCTTCCTCCTCCTCCCCTTCCTCTTCCTCCCCTTCCTGCTCCTCCTCTTCCTCCTCCTCCTTTTCCTCTTTCTGTTTCTGAGTCTATCTCTCTCTTTCTGTGTCCTTCAGTCCCTGTGTCCCTCTCTTTTCTCTCTCTCTCTCTCTCTCTCTCTCTCTCTCACACCCACACACACATTCACTCATCTTTAAAAGGTAAAACCTTCATTATATCCCCAGTGTCAGGACTTGGAACATCTTGAGGGAATGCTGATCACTATTAACCTGGCTTGGGAAAGGAACTGAATTTTAGTTGAATCTGATTTGAAAATACAAAGCTCTTTTAGGAAAGGGGAAGAAATCAATTAATAGAATTCGTTGGGCCCAAAGCTTCTATTAAGCTCTCCGAAGGAGTTAAAAGCCCACAGTTCATCATTCACCAAAGATGACAACATGCATATTATACCATATATTATACTCTAGAAGTTTACATACTAGCATGGGAGACAGGTCTCATAACTCTGAATCAACCAAAGAGAATAAAGTACACTCAGACTTCCAAGAAGGGAAATATTCAGTGGGCTAGAAGAATACATCGGATCATTAACAGACAAATATTGAATGTCCTTCAGTAGGGGAATGGTTAAATAAAAGTGGTACTTTCAAATGAGGGAGTACTATTCAGCAGCCAAAGTATTGAAATAAATCTAAATGTAGTTGCATGAGTAAGCCTCAAAGTAGTATTGAACGAATAAAGCAGCTTTAGGTTTATGTATATACAAAATATGTAAAATAAAATAACATAAAATAATATTATTTATTCTGTGTCTGTGTGTTTCTTATTAAAGATCTAGAAGGAGTGTCCGGATGGCTCAGTTGGCTGAGTGTCTGACTCGTGATTTTGGCTTCAGGTCATAATCCCAGTCTTGTGGGATTGAGCCTCGAGTCCGTGTGGAGTCTCTCTCTCTCTCTCTCTCTCTCTCTCTCTCTCTGCCCCCCACCCTTGCTTGTGCTGCTCTCTCTCTCCCTCTCTCCCTTTCAAAAAAAATTTTTTAATTTAATTTAATTTAAAAAGATCTAGAAGGAGACACATTAGCAAGATCAGGAAAAGGGTGCCAGTCAAAGATATCTTTAGTTTCATCTGTTTTGTGCTGGTTTTGTATTTGGTGATTTACTTTGGTGACCGGGAGTCTCGAGGCCCAGCTTTCTTCTGCAGAAAGCAGTGAAAGGTTTTATAAATATCCTGTCTTCTCCTCATGTACCGCATGACTTCCTGATAGCTGGGGCCTTTCAGAGGTCCCAAGAGCTGGCTCTCTTCCAGTTTTTTTAGAGGTGTCCAGCACAGAAATAAGTGAAGAAATGCCAGAAGATGTTACGACCAGCACAGTACAATTGAATGTTTGTGTTTAGCCAGTACAATTTGTGCAATGAGCCCTCACTCCGCAGTCCTGTCGCTGTATGTCTGGGAGGCCACCAGACATCTGCGTTTTTAGTCTTCAGCTACGGTTCTCCTGCTGCACTTCTCCAAGGAGCCCCAGGGAAGCAGACAAAGGCCCCGCGTGAAACAGGCTGATGCACAGATGATGGGAGGACCTGAGAAGGCCAGTGCCTTCCTCTTCTAGTGCCTTCTAGTGCCTTCCTCTTTCCCCAGGCTCGCATCTACAGCATCTCTCCTACAACATGGTTCCGTTTTAGCACTATGCGGTTGTCCTAGATCATCAACTAGAGAAAATCGTACCTTTCTAACCATCCTCCCTCTCCTCCATTCGGGTCACTTAAGGCCAAACAGGCTTTCAGTACACACCCCTTGCCAGCCCAACCCCAACCAGCCTCTCCCACCACCACCCACCCCCTCAAGGGGAGAATTGGGCCAAATGAATCACTATGGGTTCACAGGCCTGTAAAATATCCAGTCATTTTATTTTTAAGTAGGAAACGTTCACTCTAAGAAAAAGTTGCAGGGGCACCTGGGTGGCTAAGGCAGTTAAGCTTCCGATTTCCACTCAGGTCATGACCTCATGGTTTGTGGGTTCGAGGCCGCATTGGGCTCTGTGCTGACAGCTCAGAGCCTGGAGCCTGATTTGGATTTTGCATATCTTTCTCTGACCCTCCTGTGCTCACACACACACTCTCTCTCTCTCAAAAAAATAAACAAACATTAAAAAAATTTTTTAAAAAGAAAAAAGTTGCAAAGAGACATAAAATATTAAAATGTGCATCTATTTCCCGTTATAAAAGCAAATGGATTTCGCTTTAGTCTTTACTGTTGCATTTGGTGAAAAACTTGCATAAGTATCTGGAACAGTTAATATCTTTAACCAATTATGAACACCCTTTTAAAATGTTTTGAAGAGGTTTGTTCCTCCTGTCTCCCTCTTTTTAATATTGTATTAAGATTTTACATATAATCTAAAGTGTTCTCATTATGACAGCACTACTAGTCATTTGAAGAACACATTCATCTAAATAAACACACTCCCAAGTGAACCAAATGTTAATGCACATTTTATTGGATGAAAAGGCAAACAATATAATTATACTTGAATTTCAGAAAATCAAAGGTAGTAAAACAAAGTTTACACCAGAGCCCAGGGCCGGGTTTATAAGTTAGCCATACACACGCATGTTTTCCCCAAGCCATACGAGTTTAGAAAGTTTGCTAACATGAGCTGAGGGTTACTGCACCAGACTAACAAAAAGGAAAATGTCTATCAGTTTTTCTTTTGTTCTTTCCAGATCCTGTTCAAGTATACACTGAGCCAGCAGGGTCACCAGAAAGCTATTGGGCCCTGGCTGAAGCACATTATGCAGGGTGAATTTCTTCTGGAATGTTGCCAAGGGTTTTTTCTGCTTCTGTGGTAGGCATTTCTCGAACATTGTCATTTAGCCAAGCCAAGAACATTTGCTTAAAGGATAGAAAATGTTTAAAAATTCTTGTTTGTTTAAAAGCAGGTTAAGTAGCAATATGATCTTAGGTTAGGGCAGAGAAAAGCCCCTCTGTCTCTAAAGTGATCGGATTTGGTTATTTAAAATTTTTGGCTTTAAACAGATTCTAGTTTTTCCTAAAATAGTTACACATATATTAATACTGTCTCCTAGAAAGTATCTTCCAGGACCTACTTTTCTTTAATGTGATTAGCTGTTTTTCAAAACGGAATTTTCACCGTAGAGAGTTCACACATGTTGGTGTATATAGGAGACACTAGCAATAGCTAAGAGAATTTGGAAGAGCAGAGAACATGCTAAAATAGAATTTCTTTTTTCACTTTCAATTAATTCTAGAACTACACCACAGAAAACCTAAAAGGAAAACACTCAAGTGTCTTTAAATTAGAGCGGATAATATTTTAAAAGTATTGCAAATCTGACTTTAAATTCCAAGTTCAAATTTTTGACATGTAAAGAATACAATACCTAAACATCTCCCCCGAAAGTATTCTCTAACAAATAGTGAAATCTCATCCCAAACCACCCCACTTTAACAAAGTTTTAATTTGTACCAAAGTTCTCATCATATTCTCTGTTAAATCCAGTAATATACAAGGGCTCGCTCTCTCTCTAAACGTGTCATGGAAAAATCCTAAGTATAAGAATTTGAATATTGTTTCTGCCATTCACTAGCTGTGTGATCTTGGTGAAATGACTTAGCTTCTCTGAGCGTCAGGGGCCTCATCTGCAAAATAAGAATGATAACACCTCTCATGGGACTGCTGTGAAGACTGGAGATGCCTGTAAGGAGTCTCAGGTGCTTTGTAAAGGCTTCAAAAACTCTTCCTTCCTTTCTGGTCTTCCCCAATCCATTCCACTACTACAAATCAATCTGGAGAGTTAAATAGGCAACGCTGTGATCTAAGTTAGGATTGTGTTGTTTTTGTGTTAGGATATTTCTAGCTGCTGCATTTTATACTTGGACATGAAATCTACAAGTTTCCGTAAACATTCTTTAACCAAATTAATCTGTGTTTGTTTTGATGAAGATAGGACTGACTCTGACATATTGGGAGAACCAAATGATAATGCAAAAGAACTTTGTTTCTCAAGAGCAGCCTCTTTCATGAAAAAGCACGAAGTGAAAAGTAAATATGATGCCACCTTCTCCCGCTCAGTATTTAAATGAACTCGTGAGGGAAAACACGGCAATTCTCCTTTTATACCTAAATCCTATGGAATTTGCTGCCTCCTGTATGCGAGTTCGGGCTATGAACCTCAACTTGGCTCTCTTCAATTGAGGTCTGTTACGTACTTGGCACGTTCCCACGACCGAACCTCAGTGCTCCGTCCGTAGCTTGCACCTGCAGTTCCAGTGTTCAGCTGAGAGGGCTCTGTACTTCCGGGCCGCTCAGGTCCCTGTAAGCGCGGGCCGCAGCCTTTCATACCCTGGTTTCTTGGCTACTTTAGACACTTACACACATTTGGGTGTTCCAGTTTCTGGAACTTTGTTTTGGTTCTTTAAAAACAGCTCTTCCCCCACCCCTGGCACATCACCATCTCTCCAAGGCACTCATTGTGAGATGGAAGGCTGGTGCCTGTCATTTGCATTCCAGATCCAAACGAACAGAATCTAGACTTTTTTCTTTCTTTTCTCTCCCTCTCCCTCTCCGTCTCTCTCTCTCTCTCTCTCTCTTTTGGTGTCATGACAAACAAAAGAGGATATGAGATATATTTATTTCGTAAAATGCAGAAGTATCAATTCCAGAACATGTTGCGTTTTCCTTGTTCACTTTGAGTTGTTTATGTAAACCGTAACCCCTATTTTTAATAGATATGAAGGAAGGTGAATTTGGTGGAGATGTTGGGAGGGGAGGTGGTGATATGGAAAAATGACTGCGTTCTCATTTGCCACGAGGCGTTTAATTTCTGGAAGGAACATATATAACGGCAAGTAAAATGTCCTGGTTTCTGAGGCCAAGGATTTGTGTTGTGTGTGCGTGTTGTGAGTCTTGCAGCTGCTGGGTCCGGGCTGACACACACTGTTGGCTTCTGTGGCTGTTTCCCTGCATGCTATGCTCTCCCAAGGCAAAGTGGCTTGCAGATAGGCCAGGGTCTTTGGGTAAAGAAGAATAAATCTGATATATAAATTCATAGCAGTTAATTTAATTTCTTCAAGAAACCATTCAAAAAGAGAATGTCAAGAAAGGGTCTGAGCCAAATAACAACCTCCCTCAGATTCTGGGTTGGGGGTGGAGTTGGAGGCAGAACTGATGTAATATGATGTAAATGGGGTTTTTTAAATATTTATACATGGATGACCTTAAGAGAGCATCCTTCTTTTTTTAAATGTTTATTTATTTTTGAGAGTAAGGTGGGGGTGGGGAGGGGAGAGAGAGAGAGAGAACATGAGCAGGGGATGGGTAGACAGAAAGGGGGACAGACGATCCCAAGCAGGCTCTGTGCTCATAGCAGACAGCTCGATGAGGGGCTTGAACCCACTAGCCATGAGATCATGACCTGAGCCAGAGTCAGTCACTTCACTGAGCCACCCAGGTGCCCCGGGGATCTTAAATATTGAAAAATATTTCTTGAGATGATAGTACTGAGAATCTATGGGTCAATATAATGCCTTTTAGCATGATAAGTTTGGGTTAGAGTTAAGTGTTAAGTTTTGGAGAGTCTACAGCTCAGACGTCAGCATTTCTTTCCACTTGCCCTCTTCCTCCCGCTGCCTTTTCCCTCTCTTCCCCTCTCCTGTTTTGCCATGGGCAGGAGACTTGTCTTCTTCGAGAAACTCAGGATGTAGTAAAGGAGGCCTCCAGGCAAATGAATGCAGATAGCCCAGACTGGAAAGGGTATGTACCCACCACAAAGGGAATTCAGAAGCAATCAGTCATGAAAGGCTTCATGGAGGAAGTGACTTGCAGATGACAAGACAGACAGGAAGTGAGGAGGGAGTGGTGGTAATGAGATCCTGTGGAACTAGTTCAGGCCAAGGGAGGAAAGCGTATCAGTAGTACTGCTGATAAGAACACCCAGCGGTTGTTGAGAGTTTATGACGTGCGGCCACCTGCTAACCATTTTACATGGATTGTCTCGTTTAATTCTCACATAAAACCTTTGGGGCAGATTTTCTCCCTATTTTAATCAAGGGAAACACTGAGGCAGGGCAAAATTATGCTACTTGCCCACGGTTGCACAGCTAGTGAGTGGTAGGCCAGGATTTGAACTCCAGAGTCTGGGCTCTTAACCTCTTTGCAGGAAGGATCTGTTTTTTTGTGGGGGAAGAGGGAAGGGTGGGAGTTCAGTTTTGTGTTGTTTTGTTTTTTTAATTCCTTTGTTTATATTTGTATGGAAGCAAAACTTTTCTTAAATTTTTCTTCTGGGAGTGTGTGGAAAGAAGAAGGGTTAAGAGACCCACTGCTATCCTAGGTAAAAGATATTGATGACGATGATGATGAAGATGGGGTGATGATGAAGATGATGGTTATTATTTTACTGAGTACTTACTATGTGCCACCACATCTTTTTTTAATCCTTACATTGGCCCCATGAGATAGAGACTTATGCTTTCAATTTGCAAATGAAGAGACTGAGGCTCTCAGAGGCAGTGACTTGTCCCAGGTCACACACTGCACAAAGGAGACAGAGCCAGGATATGGTTACAGGTCTGTCTGATTTCAGACTTAACCCTTAAACTTGGACAGCATGCTATGGTAAGTGACAGAGGCATACTCAGGGAGGTATAAGACTCCTGAAGTGTCATCCAAGGGTGGAGATGTCTAGGGACCAATAGAAATACACACATTTGGCAACTTGGAAGTTGACAGATGAATGAAGCCAAGGGAATAGATGTGTGGAGGGAAGAGCTGGGTAGGAATGGTGTCCTGGGGACCCTTCCACAGAGGGAGACAAGACCGAATGAAAGACCTTCAGAAGGTGGGGAATGAAGACCCTGCCCCTTGGCTCTGGAGCTTGTTTGCTGAGTAGTGGTAGACGAGCCCCTCACCTGGCATTTCGACCTCTGCCTCTGTAAAAGCAAAGGAAGGGACCCATGTTCCTTTTTCTTTTTTTAAGATTTTTTTTTTAAAGTAATCTCTACACCCAATGTGGGGCTCGAACCCACAACCCCAAGATCAAGAGTCACATGCCCTACTGACTGAGCCAGCCACGCACCCTGGAACATCATTCCTAGATGACTTCACAAGATTTTTTGTGATCATCAGTGAGGTGCTGGACATAAACATGTTTTAAGAACTCCAAAGTTCTTTATAGTCTAATGTGTATGGAGACAAGAAGGGAGGCAGTGGAGGGGTCTGAACCCAATAAGTGCGCTGAGGATCCTAGGGAAGCAGACCTGTGAGCTTTTTAGATGCGACACGAAGTAAGTTACCTAGATATGCCTGTGGGTTGGGTCCAGATGGAAACCCTGGAAGAAATACCACCCTAACAAAGATTTAAAAGTAGGACAAGAGAGAGAGGAACAGGAATAGAAAAACTCAGGAATGTAAGTGAAGAGGTTGATGCCACAGGAGGAGTCCCAGCCTAGGCCTGTGAGTCAGGGACTCCTACCCCAACTTTGGCCCCCACAGTTTCTTTGACTGAAAATACATGGCTTCCACTTTCTGGGCCTCAGTCTTGATCTCTGCAAAAATGATAGAGTTGGTTGGTGTGGATGATGAACCCAACAGCCCAAACTGGGAATGACAAGTATTACTAGGCCTCGTCCCACTTCTAGGGCTGTGCTGAATGTGGTGTCGACAAGGGCAGTGAGGCCAGAAACACAGGAGTCACGGTGGATGAGTGAAATCTGCCGGTGGTATGTGACTGGGGAGGTGCTTCATTCAGGCCTCACATTTGTCCCTTCCAGCCCTGGACCCCCCAAACAGGAGACTCCCAATCCAGGAAACTGAAGGGTCTGAGGAAAGTCCTTTCTGGAATTCTAGGGATAAGGTAATCGCTCAAGAGAGATCAGCCATGAGGCTGCCTCACATCTAGGGGCAGACCCGGGCCCTTGGGAAAAAGTCTCTGCTTTGTGAGAAGGCTAAAAGAGAGCACAATCTGGGAGTGGCCAGATTCTTCTGATAGGTGACTCCTGGGGTCTGGGCCAAGAAAGGGTTTTGGACAGGAAGAGGATTCACAACAGGGCATGCTTGAGAGGAATTGTTTAAGGCTTTAAACCCTTGCCAAGGCGGAGAGCATCAGCCTGGACCTATAAGTTACTTTAGCTATATATAGCGTGTAACCTGAAAATGCCTTGCTGGGCAGCATTTGTGTTTTTGACCTCACAGTGTGTGCTTCATGTGGAGGATGGAGTGGGGGCAGGGATTCTGCCTGAGACAGACAAAAGTGGGGAGGCACTGGCTTTGAAGACCACATTTCCTCCCTTTTTATGCCTGGGGTGTAACCAGAGACCAGAGTCAACAAGGAATCTGGCTCAGGACTGCTTTTGTTTGCAGCTCTCCATGGGGCGTGACTTGCTTTGTTCAGAGGTCAGTCGATTGTAAATTGTGTAATTTCGGGTTCTGCTGAACCAGGGTAGGGGAGACTTTTGAGGGGGTTGGCAGGAAAGGGGTGGATGGTGTCACTCAGGCATCTAGGAAACTCTTGCAGCCTCTAAGACCAGACCTGGACACATGGAATTCTCCCATTCATAGGTGAGCAGAAAATACATGTGGATTTGGGTGTTAACCTCTGACTTTGCTTTAGCAAATTGATCAGTGTCAAATATCCTAAACAAGGTAATATCCTGAGTTCAGAGGGAGCAAAAACAATAAAAGCAATGATTTTGTATGCTTGATTACACTCTTCTGGTTACAACTATCGGTCATGGCCTACGAAGATATATATGTATACCCTGTGCTATGGGAATGGTACCATGCCGGAAACTGCTAAAGGTCTCAATCATTTTTTGGTCTACATTTCCCCTTCCCTCCCCTGTGGCTAGCACAGGACCTGATATTTATTCATGCACTCAGCAAAAATCTGTTTAGCATTTATCTTATTCCAACCACTATTCTACCGGCTAGAGATACAGAAATCAAACAAGCTCTGGCTGTCTTAGAACTTACAACGTACTGAGTCAGGGCAGACAATAGAATTAATATATTGTATAATAGACCAAGTAGCAAGACATATCATGAAGAAATGTAAAGAGAGATACAGAAGATAGTGAGGGGCAGGGGCAGTGTCTCCGGAAGTGAAGTTGGAGAAGAGGTGAGTGGGTGAGCCCTGAGGCTGACTGAAGGAAGTGTGTCCAAGAAGAGGGGGGATTTCAGAGAGGGTGCAGGGGAAGTGGTGGGAGGTGAGGTCAGAGGGGAGTCAGAGGCAAAGGTAGACCTTGTGGGGCACTGCAAGGCTTTGAATTTTATGCTGAAAGAGATGAGAAGCTTCTGGAAGATTTTCAACAAAAGCGAGACAGGATGATTCTGGCTACAGATTTTAAAATAAATTCAAGAGGGCAAAGATGGAAGCAGAGGAGCAGGATCCAATAATCTAAGCAAGAGATGATAGTGACTTGGGCTGAGGATTTACCAGGTTCTAGATATTTTGAAGGATTCGTTGGCAAGATTGAAGTAGATTACTACTTAGCAGGAGAGAAGTAAGGATGAATCAAAGACTTGGGTCTGAGCAGCTGGAGGAATAGAGCTGTTGTTTATTAAGATAAGGAAGGCTGGTGGAGGGACAGGTTTGGAAATAAAGGATCCAAAGTTTGGTTTTAGGATTGGTTAAGTTTAAGATGCCTAATGACCAACTAGTAGAGAGGCTCAATAGGTTGTTGGATGCACGAGTCTGGAGTTCACGGGAGAGGATGGGGCTACAGGTATAAATTTGGGAGTGGAAAGCATATGAAAAATTAAAGCTATAGGTGGGAGGAGGTCACCTAGGAAGATAGAGTATAGATGGAGAGGAAAAGCAATCCAGGAGTGAACCTCGGAGACTCCAAAGTTAGTGGTTAGGGATATGAGAGGAACCAGCCAAGGTGATGAGGAGGAACCAGTGAGACAGGAAGAGAGAGTGATGTCCCAGGAAACAAGGGGAGAAGCCTGTTTCAAGATGGGAGTGTCCAACTGGGTCAGATGCTGCTGATAGATCAAATATGAAGAGGACTTAAAATTAGTCATTGGATTTGGAACATGGAAGTCATTGGTGAGTTTCACAAAAGCAGTTTTAGTGGAATTGTGGGGAGGAAAGCCTGATCTGGAGTAGTTTCAAAACAGTATGAAAAAATAAGTGGAGATAATGAATATGTAAATAATTCGTTCAAGAAATTTCATTATAAAAAGGAGCCAAAAAACAAAAAAAATCAAGGCAGTTGCCAGAGGAAGAAATATCAGTGTCTAATATGGCTCAATAGCCTGCCAGAAACTGCTTTTCAAACAGTGGGTTGTTCTTTTCTGAAGAAGGCAGTTCCAGAAGAACCTAGAAATCTCTCCTGGGACTCTCCTATTAGGGGTCCCTAAAGCCTCCCTATCTATTACAGGTAGCTCTAGCACCACTGGGTCGGCCAGATCATAGGCGCCAAGGGTACCTTGCATGGCAGGCTGGCTCTGCTGCAGGCCCTCTCTTGCTCTGGATCCACTCAAAACTACAAACACCTTGAATCACCCAACACATACATTGGAGCAGTATTCCCTATTACAGCTTATGTTTCTCTAAAACCCAAAGGGGCTCACTACTGCTAAAGAATCCAATGCTTGGTGAGCCCCTTTGGGTTTTAGAGAAACAATACGCTATAATAGGCAATGCTGCTCCAGGGTGTAATAACCTGTTCTTTACCTTTTGGGGAATGTCCTGACGTTCCCCAGATCACTGAACTCCTAAAAAGTTGGCTAGTGTGGGAAGTATTGCAGGATCCTTTCACAAGGGGACCCAGGCTTTGGGTCTGAAAACTGGCTCAGATCTGGAAATTGTGGGCCCATCAGCCTTATCCTTAATAGCTCTCGATTTGTATTTTTTTAGCTTGATCTACAAGCCATGCAATACTCTTATTGGCTGCTCATCTCTCTCACTCCTAAGAACACCATGGTCTATTAACCATCATCGAAACCTCTGTGGGTGGAGGCACACTGGTCACCCCTCTGGCCTTGCTGCCTGTTATGGCTTATTTTGGCTCTGATAGTTAAGTGCTGGCATTTGGCCTTTGTTATTCTGGGATCTTATCATTCCCGTTGACATGAGGGAGCCCAGTTATATGGCCAAGTCACCTAGTCTCACTCTGCCCTATAGCAGAAAGTCATTTTCTAGGCTTCTCAAAGATGATGCCTTTCACTGGGATATTCCTTATTGCCTAGTGAAGATAATGTTCTTCGAATCCTTCCAAGAAGCATACGTCTCACATGATAAATTTGTTCTAACATTCTTGTCTCCCTGAGCATTCTGAGCCCTTCTTCAGTTTTCTGCCATGGCGTTCCAGACTCTGCCTCTAATTTACTATAAGGCATCATCATGTCCAAGCCTCAAGGAGACATTCGGAAACACACTAATATTAACTCAATGGGGGTTCCAAGTCAATAACCCCCTCCCTTGCTTTCATTTTCTGCTCCCCAACGTGTACTCCTGTTTATCATTCTCGAAATCACTCCCCCACATGCCTCCCTTGTTCAGGCTGACACATCTCAGCCGAATCCTGTGGCTTTCTCTGAGGGTAAGATGTCTTCTGCTGGATCTGGCACTGTACTTCTCCACATGGGTTGTCTTAAGACTTAACCCTAGTTATTGGTCCAGAAGGAGTGAATGGAGGCAGAGGGGAACAATCTCATTTTGTCATAGTCATTGTCAAGAATCTAGTCTCACCCAGATCTGGAGAAGAATACAGAAGCAACGTTCGGGTTAATACCAGTCTACTGATGGGATAGTTTGGGTGGAGTAAGAGAAGCCAAGGAATGTATCCTCAGGCTCCAGGCTTCTCCCTGCAGGAGTGGAAGGATGTTGCTGGTGGCCAAGTGTGTGTGAGGCCAGAGAGCCCTGTGGGAAGTGGGCTCAGTGCACTAGGTGGCTGTCCAGTTCCAGAACTCTGATCCCAGCAAACAGAACTACATCGCTCATTCATTAGTCTATTCGTTAACTCAACATCTATTGAAAGCCTCTTATGCTAGGAGCTTGGGTTCAAAACTAAATAAAACCCTGTCTTTATCTTCCAGAAATTCAGAATGTAGTGGCAGGTGGACAGAAATGTCACTTACTATTTACCGCCTTACATGTGATAGAGTAGAGGAATGTACAAGGTGCAGTGGGAGTCCAGACAAAAGAAGAAAAATACTTGCCTGGTGCGTATGCACACAAAGGAGTCATATAATGCCTCATTTCGTTTCTTGTCCTGGCATACTTCCATTCCTCGTTTCCAGAGCCACTTGACCACAATCACTGTTCAGGGATAATGTAAAGAATCCTGATCTGGTAGCTGAGAGGAGTGTAAAGTCAACCTTCCTTTTTGTTCTCAATATCTATACCTAGTTTCTTAATCTGTTTTTACCCATCTCCTCTTGTCCCCCAGTTTCACTGTCCTAAATCTCTTTTCTACTTTTGTACTGATGTACTTTCACAGATCTCTTGATTCCTTCTTGGCCAAAGCCCAGACTTCTGGGCAAATCCCTACTCCCTTTCCTTTGTACCTGCCTTGGGAGAAGGGAAAAGTGTGTTACCATGTCACCATTTCTCTCAGTTAGGCAGGTTAATCATCTAATATCAGCCTTATATCATTTCCATTTTATAAATGAGGCCAAGGGAAGTTAAGGAATTTGCCCAAATTCACACAGCTAGAAAAGAAAAAAGCAGGATTTTCAACGTAAATACAATATTCAGGATACTGATCCATACGGTAAATGCTCCCAGATGACTAAGTACCTGGAAAACATTCAGTCACACAGCTTTTCTATTCAAGGTCTCCCAGGAGAGGAGAAAACGAACTAAAAGGCTGCTTTGTAATTTTATCATCTCTTCATGTTTCCTATCAGAGATTTTATCCCCTCTATGTACCCCCAGACCCCTAAGACACTTATGTCTCTCCTCCAGGATGCATAAGTATATTCATTTCTTGTGACTGTAACTGTAATTTACTGTAAATGAGGAATTCCTGAGTTACAAAAAGTGCAGATGTGTGTGTGTGTGTGTGTGTGTATTAAATATCATCAAATAGTTTTTCAAAGCGATTGTACCAATTTACATTTCAACCAAGAGTATATATGCTAATTATTCTCATCAGCATTTGCTATTGTCAGTCATTTGAGTTAGAGCCATTCTGGTGAGTTTGTAGTAGAATCTCATTGAGGTATTAATTGCATCTACCTGATTATTGATGAGTTTGAGCACATGATTTAATAAGTGTAATATTTGAAATAGATTTTTTTGAAGCTGCCTTCTTTTGGATTAAGGAAGTCCAAAGCTATACAGTTTTCCTTTTTGCACAGCTTTAGCGGCATCAAGTTTTTGATTTGTCATATTTTTATAATTGCTCTGTTCAAAATATTTTCTAGCTTCCATTTGTGATTCCTTTTGTGAAACTGTAGGTTTATTTAGAACTGTATTTTAGAATTTCCGAAAGTGATTTTCTGAATACTGTTTTGTTATTGATTTCTAGCTTAATTCAACTGTGGTGAGGTAACATACTCTGTGTGCTTTCAGTCCTGTGACATTCATTGGGGCTGACTTTAAGGCTCAGAACTTCATAATTTTGGTGCATAAAATAAATGAATATTCTTCAGATCTTGGGTGTGGTGTTTTTACAGGCCAGTTAAATCAATTTTATAAATGTATATGTACTCCTATAAATATGAACTGACTTTTGTCTGACCTATCAGATCTCAAAGAAGTTAATAAAATTGAAGCTATGTATTTTAGTTACATACAAGTTTAGAACTCTTATATCTTTTTTAAATTCATTTTGAGAGAGAGAGAGACAGGCAGAGAGAGAGAGAGATAGAACTATCAGTTTATCAGTTTATGAAATTTTGGATATTTAAAATAATTCATTTAGAAAGTGCTATTCTACGTCTCCTATAATCTCTTTTAATTTTTCTTCTCCATGCTTCATTCTGGATATTTTCTTCCATATTAAAATTCTTTGTCTATGTGTAATTGATTATTAAATCTATTCATATGTAGATTTAATATATTCCATATGTATCTTAATTGTTTATTACATTTTAGTTCTAGCATTTTCAGTGACTCTTTAAAAATTTTTTTAATTTTAATTTTTAATTTTAATTTTTTCTTATTTTGTTTTAGAGAGAGAGAGTGCACGTGAGCAGAGGAGAGAAGCAGAGAGAGGGGGAGAATCTTAAGCAGGCTCTACACTCAGTGCAGAGCCTGACATGGGGCTCGATCCCACAACCCTGGGATCGTGACCTGAGCCAAAATCGTTGGATGCTCAACTGACTGAGCCACCCAGGTGGCCCTTTGGTGGCTCTTTCTAAAAAACAGTTTTCATTTCTCTGCTAAAAATTTCAAGGTTGAGTGGGGCTGGGTAGCTCAGTCAGTCAAGTGTCCAACTTCAGCTCAGGTCATGATCTCGTGGTTCATGAGTTTGAGCCCCACATCGGCCTCTGTGCTGACAGCTCAGAGCCTGGAGCCTGCTTCAGATTCTGTCTCCCTCTCTCTCTGCTCCTCCCCCGCTCATCCTCTGTCTTTCTCTCTCTGTCTCTCTCTCAAAAATAAATAAACATTAAAAAGATAATAATAAAAATTTCAAGGTTGAATTTCATCTCTTTCAACAAATTAAGTATAGCTTTTTTTTTTTGAAGTATGTAGAAACTCTAATATCTGAGTCTCTGCACTCTAAGGCTGTGTTTTCTTGGTTTTCATCCATGAGGTTTGTCTCCTTGCTTTTCTGTTTTTGTTTTGCTTTGTTTTGTTTTGTTTTGTTTTGTTTTGTTTTGTTTTGTTGCTGTGTGTGTATATGCATGTTCAGATATTTTCAGAGTGAAGGAAAAGGATTTTCATTCTTCCCTGCTCCTTGGGGTATCCCTACATCCTTGGTTGCCTCATAAGAAGAAAAGATGTGAGGTAATAAGTGCTTGCTGTTTGTTTGTTTGTTTTAAATGCTTGCTATTTTAAGCTGCTTAGTTTGGACTCATTTGTTGCTGAGTAATAGATAATTAACTAATGTGCTTGGGTTTGAATACCAGCCCTGCCCTTTGCTGGCTTTGCATCCTTGGGCATAGGACTTCACCTTTCAGAGCCCGTTTTCTTTTTCTTTAATGGTAATAATATCTACTCACAGTGCTATCGAAGCCAGGTCTCTGTTATATAGTAAATTCTTAATACATAACTATTTTTATTACATTTATTATTAAGTAAAGTGAATGCTTAAGCACAAAGAAAGCTATAGAGCCACTATAAAAAGCAAGCACAAAAACTTCCAAAGAATAGCCACCTTGGGCAATTAAATTTTAGAGCCAAGCAGCTTTATTTGCTTTCCTAGACCCTAAGAACATAATTGTATCAGAATCCACATAATGAGGATCATGAATTGTCCAGAAAAGATCAGAACAGAATCTATGTACTGTTATTTCCATTTTTATTTTACACAGGAATCACACGAAAATACATAATATATATTTAGTTGTCTTCTTTAACAATGTGTTTGTACTTAAGGAAGTTTCAGCAATTTAGAAAGTTCTTTTCTCTGGAGCAGTGGTTCTCAAACTATCATGCATCAGAATCACTTGGAGGGCTTACCGAACATAAAATGCCGGACTCCACTCCCAGAGATTTTGATTCAGCAAGTTTGTGTTGGGGCCTAAGACTTTGCATTTGTAACAAATTCCTAGAGCGATGCCAATATTGTTGGTCTGGGGCCACATTTTGAGGACGTCTGCTTTGGAACATCTTTGTGTCTGGTAAAGGAAGCAATATAGTTTTAAAGAACATGCAAAAATATTTAGGCAAAATGTGGAGTAAGAGAAAATCCGACTGCTTTACTAGGATATACAAGGCCCTGCATGATGGAGCCCATGTATCTCACCTACTTTATTTCACAGTGTTTCTTATTTCCACATGGCCTTCATTCTGTTCCTCAAAGACATCAAGTCCATTTCTGTCTCAAGGCTGTACTTGCTGTTCCCTCTGCCTGAGGCTCTTCTCTCCTATATTATGGCCTCTCTCTTTGTCATCACTGGAAGCCCAACTCCAAATGCCATCTTTACAGAGAGGTGTTCTCTTCCTGAAAAAGCCATTCTCTATCACACTTGCCATTCTCCTAAGTTTTTCTTTTCATGTCATTTATTGTGATCTGAAATTGCCTTCTTGTTTGCTTTTTCAAAAATTCCAATAGAGCAGACAACTATCTCTTAGGTTCTTTGCTGTCTCCAGCTTGGAACAGGGCCTGATATGTTGCAGGTGCCTACAAGATATCTGTTTAATGGAAAGATCAATGTTTGGCACGGGTCTCTCACTTTATAATCTAGTTTCCGAGAGGAAGGGAAGAACCTAAGGAATATGGAACATGGCCCCTTCCTAACCTGCTTTCCTACATGTTACAGCTGCCAGGATTCTTCCAAGCTTGTAACGTGAAGGAAGGGGATTTGTACGTTCCCCTCTCCTGTGGTGTCTTCCATACCCTTGGTTGCGCATAAGAAGACAAGATGGTGATTTAGGCAATACTTGTCACTCTCAGGGATTCCAGAATTTGCTAAATGGGACACTTTTTCAGCCATCCAGAGCACTCCTAACTTGTATAAGTGATTGTCTTCGGGATGGCTGGCATCTGCCAAGTTGTCCCCAGCTTCCCTACCTTTGCTGGGTACCAGGTGAACTCTGACTGTAGTTGTTCCCCTCAGGTAGTTCTGGCTGTCTGGGATCCCAGGTTAGAAATGGATCTGATCCATCCCATTGGCGAGGACACGGGCCACTAAGACGAACAAAGAAGCAAATCTGCTTACTCAGATATTTTAAAGTTGTATTTATTTTCCTCCCAATGGTTTGCTCATTAAAAATTGAGGCCTGTGCCAATTCTGGCTGTAGACAAGGTCTGGACGTTTTCTCTACAGACAATTATTGGTTGAGCTGACTCACTTTCATACCCTCACCTCTCTATGTCTCTGCCCCGGCACCTGGTCTTGGGAGGTTGGCATTCTTGCAGTAATCTCAGGCTGCTGCCATGAGCCATAGGAAAAACAACAGAGCTTTCTCTAGGGAATTAATAAGTGAATCTCATGGTCTAGCCACTGGCTTTTAATGTTTGCGTGAGGTTTGGGGGAGGGTTTTTCCCAAATAAAAAGAATTGAGAGTTTTCTTGGTTAGGGATGCTCCGGATCCCTAAAGCACTGGAGTTGGAAATGTTTACACAGACACATTTCATATTTTATCTGTCCTTTAGATAGGCATGTAGCACATTCCAATTATACTAACCTCTTTCACTTCTGCCTTTTCTCCATGCTAAGGCAAGTAAGAGACACTGGTACTTGATTAGTGACTTTGGCATTGCCTGCACACCTTGTTGTGCCAGGAATAAACTGCAGATGGATTTGACAAGAAGCAGAGGTTGTGGGTGGGAGGCTCTGGCAGCTCCTCTCAGAGCCGCCTTGAGGGTTTTGTTAGGCCAGCTCATCCTCCTCTAGAGCTTTCCCATGTTTGTGTGGGAGTTCAGTGCAACAGCTTGTTAAGTGCCTGCTCTGTACCAAACTGTCTTCCCAATTAGGTGTTGGGGATACCAAGACTAATAGACTTCTCTCCTTGCCTTCAAGGAGCTCGGAATCTTATTAGGAGAGGGAGCCTATGGTGGTAACTTCAAGATGGCTCTAAGGTCCTTTTATTCCTTTCCCTGAATTTGAGCTTGTCCTGTCACTAGCTTTTGACCAGTAGGATGTGGTGGAAGAAATGTTGCATAACTTCCAAGGTTGGGCCTTAAGAGGTCTACCGTCTCACTTTTGCCACTCTTGGGATGCTGCTTCTTTGAAACCAGCCACCATGTACAGAGTCTGTCTACCTAAGACCACCATGCTGTGAGGAAGCCCAAATTAGCCACATGCAGCAAGAGTGGGAGAAAACACTGAGGCACAACTCATGTGACTAAAACCTTTGTATGCTTTCTGTTTAGCTCAGCAGCTAGCTAAGTGAATGACCTCAGCTGATGCCAGTTGGGGCAGAAGAACCACCCAACTAAGCTTTGCCTAAATTCTTGACCCATAGAATTATGAGCAAATACGATGGCTACTAGTTTAATTCATTCAGCTTTGGAATAGGTTGTTATTCAGCTCTAGAAGATTGAAACACACACTTATATTCTTAATGATAGAGTTATGAATAGGATGTTATAGGAACACAGAAGAAAGTATCTGAGTCAGCTTGAGGTGATGAGAAAACGGTCACGGAATGCTTTCCAATGTAGGTTTGCTTAAGTAGCATCTTCTCTAATGACCTAGAGGTGAGCCAGTCTTAGGGGAGGGTAAAGGCTATCTAGATACAGGAGAATAGAACAAAAGAGCATGGAGGCGATTGGAAAGTTGGTACATATGTGAGGGATCTTCAAGCAAGTGTAAGGAAGAGAACAACAGGTCAGTTTGCAGAGGTGGTCATAATAATAATGGCAGTAGTGGTAATAGATAACATTTATTGCACACTTACTTCGTGCCAGATACTGACCTAAGGTTTTATACATATTAACTTATTTAATGCTCACAACAACCTTATATCATTGTTCCCCTTTTACATTAGAAGAAAATGAGGCACAAAGAAATAAGTAATTTGCTCGAGGGCACATAGCTGGCAAGTGCAGAGTAGGGACTTGAACCCAAGCAAAATCTTGGAAGATTTTTTTTTTAATTTTTTTAAAGTTTTATTTATTTATTTTTGAGAGAGAGACAGAGAGAGTGAGTGGGGGAGGGGGAGAGAGAGGGAGAGAGAGAGAATCCCAAGCAGGCTCTGTGCTGTCAGCACGGAGCCCGATGCGGGGCTCGAACTCACACACTGTGAGATCATGACCTGAGCCGAAACCAAGAGTCGGACTCTTAACCGACTGAGCCACCCAGGCACCCGAAAATCTTGGAAGATTTTGTGTGCCTCTTTAAAGAGCTTGGGATATATTCTGTCAGTGACATGAAGTCACCTAAAGGTTTTGAGGAAGGGAATGATATGGCCACATCAAAAGATTCTGTCATCTTTATAATTTGTCCCACATTGGTTATTTTCTTTGCTTGTTGTCTATTTCTGTATAGTGACTAGCAGTGAACTCTTTCTAACAATCAGAGCCTGTGGGCTTATCTTTGAAGGATATAAGGAAAGAGGGAGGTATGGTGGACATGTGCTACTCCACAGCTGGTCCTGGGGGTGAAGGGGAGGACAGAATGCCCAGGGAGAGAATGGGCATGGCAGCCACCAAGAGACGAAAGTGGGCCGCATCCTTTACCCCACAGAAAGATGAGAACAGCAGCATATGGGAGCCAGGCTGTTCTGAGAAGATCTTTTAGGCTGAGGCACAGATAGGCTCATGGGCTTTGCAGACAATCTGCCTCTCTCTCTTTCCTCTTCCCCATGGCCTTTCAGGTGATTGGCATCAAATTATTGCTATTGGGTTCCCAACAGCAATTAACAAAGAAGAGAACATTTCACATGAATTCAGAAATGCTTGTCTGGTGGTGACCATCGCTTTCTGAAGGGGTCCTTATGGGTAAGCCATCAAATAGCTTCTCCTGCATGTGCCACTCCCACTTTCTCTCTGTCCCATGCCCTGTCAACCAGGGACAGTAGAGCAGACTCCCTAGAGCCTTAATCTGCATGCAGACTTGTCACATCCTCACTTCAACAGATTTTGTGCGAGGAGGAAAGAGACAAATATATGAGTGTATAAGAAGCTTATAAGAAAGGTCTAGCTTAGGTTTTAGTAGAAGCTAGAAGTTAACTGACTTTTACTTTGTGTGATATGGACAAATGTCTGAAATTCTCTAGATCCCAAGCTCTTTATCGGTAATAGGAGAGTGTTGGGTAAAGACTGATTTCACCACAAATAATAGGAATAACCATTGCTAATGTTTACTGATCATGTACTAAAAGCATGACCTGGTGCTAGGCATTTGGTACACCTTATTTATTTCATCTTCATAATAACCAGAGCTCGGTGAAGTTCACTGAAGCCATTCTTGACCATCCTAGCTAAAGCTCCCTGTATTCATTATCTGTTGCTGTGTCACAACTTACTTTAACTTGTAGTCACCTCAAACCACAACAAAAATTTAGTCTCACAGTTTTTGTGGGTCAGAATTCCAGAGCAGCTTGGCTGACTGAGTATGACTTGGTGACTTTTATGAGTTTCCTCTGTCTGTAGTCATCACTTCCAACATAGCAGTAGGCACCAGATACTGGCACCTCTTTCAATAGGACTGTCCATGAGACTATTTGAATGTTCTATTTGAACATGGCAGCTGGCTTCCCCCAAGAGAGATCCAAGAGTGAGCAGTGTAGAAACTGCAGGGTCTTTTCTGACCTACTTTTGGAAGCCACATACCATCATTTCCAGAGCATCTTATTGGTTATCTTGGTCAGCTCTATTCACTGTGGTGAGGATACACAGGGCAGGAATACCAGGAGACAAGGATCATCAGTAGCCATATTTGAGGCTGGCTATCACCTTCTACCTTTCTTTCACATTACTGTGTTTTACCTTTTATTTATTTTTTAAAGGAAACGTATTCTCTCTTTTTTTAAATGTTTATTATTTATTTATTTATTTTGAGAGAGAGAGGGTGTGAATGGAGGAGGGACAGAGACAGACACACACAGAATCCAAAGCGGTTCCAGGCTCTGAGCTGTCAGCGCAGAGCCCGATGCAGGGCTCAAACCCATGAACCGTGATATCACAACCTGAGCCAAAGTTGGACCCTCAACTGACTGAGCCACCCAGGCGTCCCAATGCGTTTTACCTTTAATAGCACCTACCTGAAATTATCTTATTTGTTTGCTTGAGATTCATTTCCTCTCCACTAGAATGTAAGTCTCCTGAGAGCAGGGATTTCATCTTTTTTTATTGCTGTATCTTTAGCACCTGGAACAATGTCAGGTGCAAAGTTGATGCTCAGTATTAAGCATGAGCTAGGTACTATTGTTATGCCAGTTTCAGATGCAGCAACAGAGGTTCAGAGAAGTTAACTAATTTGCCTGAAGTCACATAGATAGTAGGTGTCGGAGTTGGGATACCAACTTACACACAGGGACTGATACCAACAGTCTACACGGATATCATTCGATGATTCCAGTGGTGCCGTTATACAAATGGAGTTACATGTGGAAGCGAAGAGCATGACAGCATGCAGGCAAAGCACTGTTGGAATTCACAGGTAACTGAGAAATACTAGGAGGAAGGTGTAAGTAAGTATGTATATAAATGGGTGTGTGTATGATTGAGTTGGTTGAGAGAGAGATTGAGAGACGGGAGACAGAGACTGTGTGGGGATGGTAGCTGGATCATTAAAGGGGAAATAATGGACTCTGAATACCTGTTGTGACATAGGCTTAGAGATAATACTTTGACCTTAGTTTTATTTGCCTCAAAATTCTTTAAAAAAATTGGCCTCCAAGGAACATCTTTATTAAATGATGAAGTAAATTTTCCTTTAAAAATTCCACAAGCAATTTAAGTCATTATTTGATTAGCAAGCATATTGCCAAATTACACATGAATTGCTAACTTAATTATGTTTGTGGGAATTATGCATTTTCTGGATTATTTGCCAGAAAAAGAAGAGTACTGTCTGTTGGCCACCCACTCTTCATTCTCCTTCCCAGTCTCCTGAGGGAGGGGCCCTGGTATTCATCAAACATACAATGGGATCCTCTTAGAACAAAGCCTCACCCACCCTCTCTCTTGGCCTGGGAGATGGAAATTTGGGGGAGGAGTGGAGGGAAATGATAATGAAAGGCCATCACTTATTCTCCCTCCTCTGAAGCATTCTGGGTGCTGAGTTAAGGGGCCAGGGATATTGTCTTGTCTGTGTGGAGGGGTCTTTGGTCTTTGAATGAGACCAGGGTGAGATCCAAGGGAAAGGCTATAGAAGTTGGCTGCTGAGATGGCTCTAATCTAGCCTCAAATCAAAGATGGTGGTGGTTCCTGAGTTTCTTCAAGGCTCACCTCTGATGTTCACCAGAGGAGGAAAGCAGAGAGAGATTCTGTGCAGGAGACCTACTCAAGAGAAATGAAAGAGTTTGCATTTAACTCGAAGGAATCCTCAGGAAACTGTGGTAGCTACGGTTAGTTGGGCCAAAACAAGACCTGGCTGAAAGATTAGAATAAATTCCCCCTCAGACTGGCGAGTTTGTCCTCACTAAAAGCATAAAGACAGAGCCTGAATAGCCATGTCTCAGTGAAAATGGCATTTTCCCTGTGTTTACTACTTAGGCTTACTTCTTAGTTCACTCAAGGCAGATTCTAGGAGGTCCCCACCTTTCCTTTCCCATGACTCCCTTATGAAGGGGCCACAGCACAGTGATGAAAGCAAAGGCCTTAGAGTTTGCTTCATTTTATATCCTTGGCTCTGGCACTTACTATGTGACCAAAGGCAAGTTACTTAACTTCTCTGTGCCTCTATTTTATCAAATGTAGAATAGGGATAAGAATTGTTCTTATTTCATAGAGTACTTATGAAGATGAAATTAGGATAATACATGTAAAGCTCTTAGAATAGTATGTTGCATTCAAGAATTCATTTAACAAAATATATGCAATACATGTTGCTATGTGCCGGGTATATGAGAAGGATGGAGATCTGGTTCTGGCCCCAAAGAAACTCACATTCTAGTGGTGGGTGGTAGGCAGAATAATGGCCCCCCAAAGATGTTCATGTTCTAATCCCTGGAATAGGTGAATATATTAGGTTACATGGCAGGGGGAACTCAGGTTTCAGATAAAATGAAGGTTGCTAATAAACTGGCTTTCAAATAGCAAGATTATTCTGGATTATCCAGGTGGGCCTACTGCAATCACAAGGGCCCTTAAAATATGGAAGAGGACGGGGCGCCTGGGTGGCTCAGTCGGTTAAGCGGCCGACTTCGGCTCAGGTCATGATCTCACGGTCCGTGAGTTCCAGCCCTGCGTCGGGCTCTGTGCTGACAGCTCAGAGCCTGGAGCCTGTTTCAGATTCTGTGTCTCCCTCTCTCTGACCCTAACCCCGTTCATGCTTTGTCTCTCTCTGTCTCAAAAATAAATAAACGTTAAAAAAAATTAAAAAAAAAATACAATCTAAAAAAAATTTTTTTAAAAATTAAAAAAAAAAAAAATATGGAAGAGGGAGGCAAAAGAATGAATATCAGAGTGATGCCATGTAAGAGAGACTTGACCTGCTGTTGCTGACTTTGAAGATGGAAAGGGGACAAATGCCAATAGTGCAGACAGCCGTTACAGGATGGAAAAGGCAAGGAAATGAGTTCTCCAAAAGGAACACAGCCCCACTGATACCTTGATTTTAGCTCAGTGAGACCCACTGCAGACTTCTGACCTCCAGAACTCTTAAGATAATAAATTTGTGTTGTTTAAACCACCAAGTTTGTGGTAATTTATTACCACAAGCTGAAACTAATACAGATAAAAACATAAGTCGACACATGAATACATACTTAATCTCAGAGAATGATAAATACCAGGAAGAAATGAAGCAGGTTAAAAGGAGACAGAATTGACGGAGGTGGGGACTCTTTTAGGTGGCCAGAGAAGGTTTCTCTGGGGACATGACATTTGAGGAGAGGCTTGAAATGAAGTGAGAGGACAAACAATGGATCTGCATTCCAAGCAGAGGGAACAGAGCTGACAAAGACCTTAAGGAGGGAAAGACTTTGAGTAATTGAAGAAGGGTCCGTGTAGCTGAGGCATGGGGACCAAGCGGGAAAGTGGTAGGAGATGAGATCAGACAAGGTAAAGGTCAGATCCTACAAGCCCTTTGAGTTTGGTTTTTATGGTAAGAAGTCTGGCTTTTATTTCCAGTGTGATAGGAAACCACTGGAGAGGAACAAGCGGAGAAGACAGTATGGATGGATTTACATTTTACAAAGCTCACTTAGGCTGCTGGCTGCTGTGTGGGGAGTAAACTGGAAGGAATTAAAGAGTGGAGGTAACAAGCCAAATTAGGAGAATGCCATGGAAAAAGATGGACTAGACTTAGCTGGTGGTGATACAGGTGGTGAGAAGGAGTTGCATTCTGGACATATCTTTGTGGTTAGAGCTGATCTTATTCAGGTTTGCCTATAGGGTTTGAGGGAAGGAAACAAATCAAGGATACCGCCTAGGTTTGGGCTGAAGCAGCTGGGTGAATGGACATGCCATTTAAGTAAATGAGGAAGACAGGAGAAGAACAGGTTTGAAAGGTAAGAATCCAGAATGTTCACTAATAAACGCTTAAAGATTATCATCAGTATCTGATGCTCCTGACATACTCTGTTGCTAGTTCCCATCTCCATATCTATGCTCATGATATTTCTTCCATCTGGGACTTCCTCCTCCCATTGTATTGTTGAGGGTTCAGTTTATATCCATCCTTCAAGGCTCATCTCCAATATCACCCCTTTCTTCTACTGGATGGGAGATCTCTCTTCTCCTGGACCCCTCAGAGGCTAGTGTTTATCTGTCTCCCAGTTTGCTTTTGGACCTCATTTACGTAAGTGCTTTATCGTCTCTCCTGGATGGCGGTCTTCTCGAAGGCAGGGATGTGCATTCTTCTTGAATTCTCTGTTGCATAGTGACTTGCATTTAGGAAGTACCCAGTAAATAATTGCTGAATGGAATAGAATACTAAAGAGAAGACTGCATTGAGTGGAGGGGTTGAATTAGGTATTCTCTAAGGCTAGTTTCTGCTATAAGATTTCATGATTCATTTGATTGCAGGTTGATTGTCCCCACCATCCTGGAGGTTTCTAAGTTGCCTAGTTCTGCACTCGATTAGGGAATATATGGACAAGGCAACCTACTTTCAATCCCAGCCCAAGGAGCACTTGGAGTAGGAAGGAAATATTGGGTTTGTAGATGCATACAAATATGGTTTTCTGATGCCAAAAATAAATGGTTTCAGATTGTATGTGGACCTGTCCTTTCTTTCTACTCCCTTCCATCTCTAATTAATGAGGACAACATCATAACAGATCAAAAACAGGAAATGATGGTAGGATGCCAGTATTGCCTTCAACTATTCCATTTCCACAACTGTGCAAAAATCTCACATGTACCACTTAATGCCCTAATTTTGGCAGCATTTATGTGTATCCATTTCCAATACCAAGACTGATATATAGTTGACTTTTGACCAACAAGGGTTTGAATTGCACAGGTTCACTTATATGTGGATTTTTTTCCCAGTAAATACAGTATAGTACTATATGTATTTTTGCTTACTTATGATTTTCTAAATAACATTTTCTTTTCTCTAGCTTACTTTATTGTAAGAATACAGTATATAATATATACAATATACAAAAATATGTGTTAATTAACTGCTTATGTTATCAGTAAGACTTGTGGTCAACAGTAGGCTGTTAGTGGTTAATTTGGGAGGAGTCAAAAGCTATACATAGAGTCTCAACTTTACGGGGAACTGGCATCTCTAACTCCTCACATTGTTCAAGAGTCAACTGTATATTTAAAGACTGCTTAATGAAACATGCAGTTAAGAGAAGTTGTTCTTGGCAACAGTCTATATTTTTACTTTTATCAATTTATCAGTTAGCTTTGGTTACATGACAAATGGCCCCAGAACATAGTGGCTTAAAATAATAAGTATTAATTTAATTCTTAATTCTGTAGTTTGGCAATTTTGGCTGGGAAGCTCAGAAGGTCTTATGTGGGTTGGCTTGGCTGATCTTCACACTTGCATATCTGTGATCAACTGGATGGTCTGATGGCTCAGCAGAGGTGGCTGGCAAAAACGAACCACTCTCTAGAGGGTTTCTCCTCTTCCATAGGCCACCATGGGCTTCTTTATATGCAATGGCAGCAGGATTCCACAAGTGAAAAAAATATATATGCAAAGACTCTTGAAGCCCAGGCTTTGAACTTTTCAACATTGCTCCTGCCACATCCTATTGCCCAAAGCAAGTCACAAGCCCAGTTCGGATTCAAGGGGTGAAGAAATTGCCTCCCTCCATCAGGATTGCATTACATAGCCTGTAGATATGGCGAGGGGATGAAGAATTATGGCCATTTTTTGTAATCTGTCACAATTATATCCAGTGGTTTTAGTTTAAATAACAGAAAATTCAACTCTAAGTTACTTAAGCAACAAAGACACATTTATCTCACAAAATATGAAGCTTGGAGGAAAAGTGATTACACGGTTATTTCAACAGCTTAGCAATGCCATCATGGTCCTAGATTTTCTTTTATTCAAATTTCCACTCTGTCATTCCCAGCATCTTTGTTTCTGTCCACATTTCAACAAAAGGTCCATGACAGTTTTCTGTAAGTAGACATTGAAGGAAGGTCTAGAAGAGAAAAATGGAATGTCTCTGTCTTGTGTCTCCTTTTAGAAATGAGGCAAATCTATCCAGAAGCTCTTTGAAGTCTTCTCATTAGGTCCCATCATATCATATGACTGTAACTGAGGATAAATAGATTGAAAAGCTCTGCCTGTCAACTTCATACTGCCAGCTTTTGAGGTAGGAAGATGAGGATTAAAGGTGGTGAGCTATTCATAAATTTCCTTCAAGAAATATAACCGCTTAGAAATGGTGGTTGTAGGGCAAGTAGTTCCATGCAGGAAGCAGATTTGGGTTTATCCTTCTGGATATTTCTACCATTTGCAATGAATTCTTTAATATAACAGTAATGATAACAACAACAATAGATGGTAAACGTCTGTGCAAACGTTAAATGAATTCACCCGGTTGGAGGTAATGTCTTTGGCTCAAGGGATTTCAAGTAAATTAGGACAAATTAAAATTCTTTTAAATTTTAAAAGATTCTTATTTTGACTGCTTACATCTGCTTCTTGAGCCATGGAAGAAAGTATATTTCTTCAAATCTTCCAGGCCACTAATGAGGTCTGAGTTTCACAGTCTTAAACAGCCAAATAAAGAGTAAAAGGATGAAAACATAGCCACCAGCTAGGAGACTTTAAAGCTTTTGTTTGCGGAGTGCATTTGTCCTTAATTTAATTAAGTCTCACAACATCTATTAGTTCTCTGGTCTCTAAAATTTGACCTGGAGTGACATATAGGGCAAATGCAAGTATTGTTTTCCAGAAAGTCTCAAGTAAAAGGTGCCTGTCCTTTAACTATTCTCCATAAATAAAATGTCTGGTAAAAAGCCCATCACCTTAGCAACTGTCAACTGAATCAGCTTTATGAAGGCAAAGTAAAACTGCAAGTAAACCTACAGAGAGAGCCTGGGTAATTTTTTTTTACCGTTAAAGAAAGTGAAATTAAAAAAAAAAAAAAAATGACTTCTGACCAGGCTTTGAGAAAAATTAGACTAGGTAAATTTAAAGGAAACACAGTTTAATTTTAGGAAAAAAAAAGAATTTTTTCCCTGAAAGGCAAAATTGAAATTGACAATGGTCTACAGTTTCTTTCCATTTATGATTTGGTTGGATATCTATTTTTTCTCCTTGTTAAACTGCTTACACCTCAAAAACCTTTTCCTCTTTCTATAAGTGTCACTGTTAAAGTAAAAGCAGTCAGTGCATTTAGTGAATTCTAGACTGTGGGATTTTGGGGGTTTTTGGTAGTATTTTGATCCTTTGATAGGATTGTCATTAGCATGCTCGTGGGTATGTGGGGTTGGGGATTGCCAATCCTTTTACCTACTACAGCTCAAGTATCTAGGACAGGACTTTCAAAGGCAAACCGTAATGATTTTAGAAAAGTATAAACAGTGTGGGTAATTGGCCAATGATCAAATGTTGGTAATAAAGGTATAAATCTAACATATGATTGACTTAAAATAATATTTTTTTGAGTCTCATATTACAGGGGTGATATAGTTCAGATATCAGGGTATGATGCTGGTTAGGAGAAAATGAGGTAGATTCCACCTTAGAATATTGGATATTGTCTAAGAACAAAAAACTACAGTAGGAAACATCAAATCATTTTTTGCACCCATCCACAAGATATGTATACGTGGAAGAAAATATGAAGGAACTGCCCCCAAACTGTGTTTAACTGTGATCATCTCTGAGTGGTTCCTATTTGGGGGCAATTCTCCATTGTGTTTAGTTTTGGTAGAGTGCCTTGTCTTAGTTGCCTGTAGAAGCTGAAAGGGGAGTGCTTTCTTGCTCACTGCATAGCAACCAGGGTTGTGGTCATATGAACTAGGCTTGGACACTGAAGGCTCCCAGGCTTCCAACTGGAACTTCAAAACTTGGGCGTGTGATACAGAACCTGGCAAGTGAGTGAGGCATCTAAGGTGCTAGGGTGTAAAATTTAAGGAGGCATTCATTTTCAGAGTCGTGCAGGGGCCAATCTGCATTTGTATGACGCTGAGAGTATGTGCCTCCTTAAATTTTGCGTCCTAGCCTCCTGACTTGCCTTCTCAAGTCCCAGCTATCGTATGACACTTGGACAGTCAGAAAGCAGATCATCATAGTGGGGGTGGAGGTGATGACAGTGGAAGAATGGTGGTGGCAGTGGTTATGGTGCTGTTGATGCCAATGGTGGCACCACATAGATTGGGATGAGGTTGGCTCCAGATCCCCTGGGAAAGACTCCTGGTTCTCCTTCCTTTGGTTTGGCAGCCCCTTTCAATCCCTCCAATGTGTTCCTTTTGTACTTAAGTGAACCAGAGTTGGTTTCTATTGCTTGCAACCAAGAATCCTGACAGATACAATGCAACTGTGAGCAATTTATTTTTTGTTCTTTTTTGTCCTTTCCTTTGTTTTTTATTTTTCACATATGTATAACCAGATTCCTTTTTCATGAAAGGCCAAATATTTTTCTAAACTAGTTCTGTCACCAAGTAGACCAAAGTGTATAGGGTGGGCTCCAGACTCAGTTAATTCAGCAATTCAGTGATGTTAATGCCAAGGACCTAGATTCTTTCCATATCTCCACTGTTCCATGGTTAATGTTGGCTTTATCCTCAGGTTAGTGGCAGCCTGGCTATCGCAATTCCAAGAGCTATATGCAGAAATGACAATGCCTAGAGGAAGAAGGGAAATAATTACTTCCTCTGATGCTTTTTCAAGAGTGAGGAACAATTTTCCAGGAGACCCACTACTGAATTCTCTCTCATTTTATTGGCAAAAATGGAGTCACTTGCCTAAGCATAGCCTTCCTCCTGACAAGGGCAGTATTTTCCTTAGACAGTCAGACCCATTCCTAGAACTGGGGTTAGTTTCAGCTGAGGCACATGCCGGTCTAAGGAAGAGGAGAGTAACTGAATACAATTGGAATTCTCTTAGGAAAGATGAAAGGGCCCATGGAGTTTGCAGAGTCCCCTGCAGGGCCCATAATGTCTTTTGTTTACCTTTTGAATGCTTTGTTCACTTTGGGGTGTGTGGCTATAGGCTACAGCTTGAGTATTAATGTATACGTATTTTCTTAAGCAACTGTTAATCTTATCTTCTGCTACCAGTTTTTAAATGCTGACTAGAGCAGAGTGGAACTGTGCAGCCACTGTGGAGAGCAGTATGGCAGTTCCTCAAAACATCAAATACAATTATCATATGATAAAGTAATTCCTCTTCTAGGTATTCAAAGGAATTGAATGCAGGATCTCCAAAAGATATATGCACACTTATGTTCATAGCAGCATTATTCACAATAGCCAAGAGGGAGCAGCAACCCAAGTGGCCATCGACAGATGAATGGAGAAACAAAATGTGGTTCATACATACAGTTGCACAGTAGTCAGCTTTAAAAAGGAAGGGCATTCTGGGGCACCTGGGTGGCTCAGTCAGTTAAACGTCTGACTCTTGATTTCGGCTCAGGTCATGATCTCACAGTTCATGAGACTGAGCCCTGGGTTGAGCTCTGTGCTAACAACACAGAGCCTGCTTGGGATTCTCTCTCCTTCCCTCTCTCTCTCCCTCTCTCTCCCTCTCTCTGTCCTTCCCCCTACTCTCAAAATAAATAAACAAGCATAAAAAAAAAAAAAAAAAAGAAGGGTGTTCTGATACAAGCTAAAACGTGGATGAACCTTGAAGACACCTTGAAGTGAAATGAGCCAGTGACAAAGGAAAACATTCTGTATGATTCCACTCCTGTGTAGTACTTAGAGTAGTTGAATTTGTAGGGACAGAGTAGAATGGCGGTTGCCAAGGGCTAGAGAGAAAGGAAAATGGGGAGTTATTGTTAAATGGGTCCAAGTGTCAGTCTGGCAAGATGAAAAGAGTTCTGTACAGCAATGTGAATGTCCTTAATGTCACTGAACTATACACTTAAAAATGGTTAAAATGGGAAATTTTATGCCATGTATATTTTACCACAATTTTAAAAAACCATACATTAAAACAAAACATCCCATTGCGAGGGTTAATTTTATGCGTCAATTTGGCAAGGCTATGTATGGCACCAGTTGTATGGTCAAACACCAGTCTAGATGTAGATATGAAGGCATTTTTGGATCTGATTAACATTTAAATCAGTAGCTTTTGGTTCTGTTTCTCTGGGGAAACCTGACTAATACAGCGATGTTTTTTGTTTTTCTGTTTTTGTTTTCATAAACATTATGTGGTATTTACAGAAATTTTATAATTAAACACCTTCCTATCTTTATGATTAGAGAATGGGAGAAACCTGAAGACCCAAAGTTGGAAATCACAGCAGCCCTGGACCCAATGTCTGTGGGATGGATGGAAGTCGTGCAGGAGTAGATGAGGAAGTGTGTGGGTCGGGAAAACCCCACAGAGCTTTCCCCTTGGCCTGGAATTCCCTTTCCTTACATAGCCCCTATTGTATTCTTTCTGAAACCACTCAAAACAATAGGCGGTATGACAAGCACTCAAAAAATGTTAGAGGCATTTATTATTATTTTAGGGGAAGATACGTCTTCCCCCATTCATAGTATTTCCTTTTATGTGGAGGCAACTCTGCTAGGGGAATAATCTGGGCTGTACCCACTTCTCTCTGCTCCCAGATGACTGTGTTTAGGACAAGAAACAGAGTGTATTAGTCTCTTAGGGCTGCAGTAACAAATGGGCACACAGAGTGCCTTAAAATTATAGAAATGTGTACGTTTACAGTTCTGGACGCCAGAAGTCCAAAATCAAGGTGTGGACAGGGTTGGTTCCTTTCTGAGGCTCTGAGGAAGTGTCTGTCCCATGCCTCTTTCCCTGCTTCTAGCAGTTGCCTGTAGTCTTTGGTGTTCCTTGGCTTGTCGATGCATCCCACTAGGCTCTGCCTTCATCTTCACATGGCCTTTTCCTGTATTTCTTCTGTTGTCCTCTTCTAAGGACAACTGCCGTTTGATTTAGGTCCCACCTAAACCCAGGATGATCTCATCCCAAGATCCTTAACTTAGTTACATCTGCAAAGCTTTTTTTTTTTTTTCTTTTTTTTTTTTTTTACAAATGAGGTCACAGTTACAGATTCTGGGTGGGCATATCTTCTAGGGACCACCATTCAACCTACTACATCAACCCTGTGTATTCTAGCCTCTTCATCCCTTTTTCTTCTTGGGGTGAGCCTGCCTACTGAAGATATGTGTTCTGCTCTGAGTCTCTCATGGACCACATGTTGTAGGTTTTACAAGGGTCTTGCCCTCTGTCAGGAAGTCTGCCTCTGCTGTGCAATCCTGTGACTGCATGGATAAATCTGTGTAATTCTGGATTCAGAATTGGAAACCTGCTTACCTGCAGCCATAAGCCATATATATGTATATATACATTTTTTGAGAGAGGGTGCAAGTAAGCAAGGGGCAGAGGGGGAGGGAGAAAGAAAAGGGGGGGGGGAGAATCCCAGGAGGGGCAGAGAGAGAGAAGGGGAGTAAGAGAGAGAGAAGCAGGGCCTGTGCTCACCCAAGGTGGGGCTCAAGCTCACCTGATATGGGACTCGAATTCACGGACCGTGAGATCATGACCTAAGCCAAAATCAGATGCTTCACGACTGAGCCACCCAGCCTCCCAAGCCTTATTCTTCAATATCAACCATATCAAGTAAAGGTGATAGTTTGGTTTCCCATCTGCCTAATCCCTCTATATTATTTTTCAATTAGTTCAGAATTTAGGAAGGGAAGAAATGTGCCCTTTTCCTGGCTCCCTTGAAAAGTCGATTACTATTACTTAAGGCTCAGCTCAAACGCCACTCAGTTTCTAAACTCTTCCCTCACTCTCACAGGCAAACTTGGCCATCTTTTCTGGGCCTCCACGCTCTTTCGTATTATCTTGTTAGTACTTTTTTTCCATTGGAGTACAGTTGTTCACAGACTGTCTCCCATACTGCACCTCCTGAACCCCATTCCATTGTGGTCCATGAACATGTGATCAGGATGAGCAAGGACTACGTTTTGCTATGTATAATAGCAAATACACGACATCCTTCCAAGAATACAACACAGAACGCATGGTCAGCCAACATGCATCCTGTTACCCTGCTGTACTGTTGACTTCACTGTCATCTTGGTTTTCTCTGCTGTTAGGCATTGTGCATAAGAAAGAAGACCTCGCTTTCTTTTCTGAAAGTGGGATCCAAAGTATCTTGTACTTCTTGTCAAACCAACATGGGGGCTTTGCCTACTAAGAAAGGGTGCCATTTATACTGCTTTATGTATCTTAAAATTGAGGATTTTTCTTTTGCCTTTGAAAGGTTGGGAAATACAAAAAATGCATACAAATGTAAAACTCGTATATCATCTCACCATGCCAAGCCCCCCTCACCTTGTCTTTCCAGTTTATTCTCTCTCAACTCTATAAGTGAGTGTATAATTATCTCACTAATAATACTATATAACTTGTGTGTGCTGATTTTTATTTAACATTACATCAATAAGCATTTTCTCTTGCCATGATATATCCTCCAAATTTACGATTCTCTTAGAAGGTTGTATAATATTCCTTCTTTTTTTTTTTTTTTTTTTTTTTTTTTTTTTTAAATGTTAACCAGCTTACCTGTTTGTTTGTTTTTTTTTTTTTTAATTTATTTATTTATTTTTGGGACAGAGAGAGACAGAGCATGAACGGGGGAGGGGCAGAGAGAGAGGGAGACACAGAATCGGAAACAGGCTCCAGGCTCCGAGCCATCAGCCCAGAGCCCGACGCGGGGCTCGAACTCACGGACCGCGAGATCGTGACCTGGCTGAAGTCGGACGCTTAACCGACTGCGCCACCCAGGCGCCCCTATAATATTCCTTCTTATAAATATAAATTGTCCAACTATTTTTCTTCTTTAGGGGGATTCAAGTTGTGTTTAACTTTTAGCTATTTAAAATAACTTTTAAAAGTCTATTTCAAAAATCGATTATACCTGACATTATTTGCAGCAAAGCGGAACAGTTGACATAAACTCAAGATGGCAAACAATATACTGTGCTGTACAGGAACACTGTACTGGAGGAGGGTCAAATGATAAGGTTGCCAGCCTCAGCCACAACCCTCTTGTGATGCAAGCGGCTGCAGACGGTGCTCTCTGTACATGAGGTAAACCTCAGCCCCGCTTCCTTGGCTACAGCAGATTGAACTGAGAATTGACGCCTGACCCAAAGGCAACCATTCATGGAATATCCAAGTAGCCAATGAAATGGGTTGATGCAAGAGCTCCGCCCCCGGTGGTCAGTTTCCTAGACGATGACCGGCCAGTGGAACAGAACGTCTTTCACGCAATTAGAATTTGGGACCTATTGGGTGTGGGAGAGGGGGAAGTAATGAAACGGTAGAGTGGAAATGGGCAGACACCCTGAGAACCGTCAGAAAGCCCTGTCCACATGGCGCTGGGAGCCATGACAAAACAGGAACAACGGCGTAGAGGAAAAGAAGTGCAGAGAGGGTTTGGCAGCGTGAGCAGAGAAAAGCAGAGGCAGAGCACAGCTGAGTCACTATACTGGCAGAGCATTAGAGAGGGAGCAACAGATGCCTACTGCTGAAGCGATGTCAAGAAAAACAGGTGGCTGGAGGTATACTGTGTCCTGAACGACATTCCCAGCTCCGCCAGGCAGCTGTTAAAACTGCTTCCTGCTCTTCCCCACTTCCTCCGGTATCCTTGCAATGAGCCACGTTAACCCGAGTCACCAGAGCACATCTCTCTTCCTGGCAACCTGAAAAAGCCTGATCAACGCCATGTAATATTCATATCTCTATTATGGCACGTATCAGGTGGCGTTATGATGATTTGTTTTTATGATTCTCCCTGACTACACTCCTTAAGGTCAAGAACTGGGTTCAGTGCCTTCTTAAAACATCCTCAGCAACCGGATAGTATACCAGCACATAGGAGGTGCTGGCGAATGGTTGGATGAATAACTGGAGAAAAGTGTGAGTGTGCATGTGGCCAAAAGAGCCACGGGAAGTTCAGTTAGCATTCCTCTAAAGGAGGTAAGTTTTTGGTTTTTGATTTTGTCTGCCATTCATTCGGGGGTACAAAACCATTTAATCTCATGAATTTTATTTGACACAACGGCTAGGCAAAAATTCCGCTTTAACTTTGTTGTAAATGAGCCACATTAATTTTTTAAATGTATTTATTTACTGAGCATTTATTGAGTCCTGCCTCATCTCAGACATTATACTAAGCTCTTAGTATACATTATACTGTGCTATATGAGGAGAAAGCATGCAATGAGACAGAGTCCCAGCCTTATGGAGCTTTTCGGTCTAGGAAGGAAATCATGTCATCCACACCAAGAAAAACAAAATAATGTAGCATGGCTGCAGTGGGGCAAAATACTAGGGAAACGTTGCTGAATGCCATTTTAGAGGAGACACTGGAAAGCTACACAGAAAAGGCTAGCTATTAAGGATGTAGCCGTATCTTTTAAAACAGTGGTTAATAATACTCTCTATATTGTCAGTTTAGTAAGACATGATCATTAAACCAAACTTTTCTTTTCTCTTTTCATTCATTTCCTTTCCTTTCCTTTTTTCTTAAGTTTATTTATTTTGAGAGAGAGAGAGAGCACAAGCGGAAAAAAAGGCACAGAGAGAGTGAGAGAATCCCAAGCGGGATGCACACCATTAGCACAGAGCCTGACACGGGGCTCCATCCCATGAATCATGAGACCATCACCTGAGCAGAAATGAAGAGTCAGACACTTAACTGACTGAGCCACCCAGGCACCCCAAACCTAGCTTTTCAACATTACTTGGAATATAATAGGTTGTGAGCTCCCAAATTTACTTTTTTTCTGGTAATAGTTATCCCCAGTGTCAGAGCAAGGTGTTATTATTACTATTTCAATTGAGATGAGAAATCAATATTTTCTTCAAAAGGAAACTTTGCAAAATAGGACTCTGATATAAAAGTTACATTACTGGCTGATTTCTTTTTTTAATGTTGATTTTTGAGAGAGTGCAAGCAGGGGAGGAGCAGAGAGAAGAGGACAGAGGATCGGAAGCAGCTCTGAGCGCTAAGTCAATGAGCCGGATGTGGAGCTTGAGTTCTCCAACCTGGAGATCACAACCTGAATTGAAGTCCCTCACACAACCTACCGACTAAGCCACCCAGGCACCCCAATGGCTGATGTTTATTAATAAGCCGAATGTGTCCAATTTGGCAATATGGGGTTATAATATCACTGTGCTTCCTTGCTGATAACATGTCAGCAGTTTGGTTGAAACTTCAAATTGTGACTCCAATAGCAAAACAACATGTATTTTACTGTATTCAAACTTTGAAGCTTAGTTACTGAGATATTGGAGTTAAAAAAAATGATATTGTTGAATTTATCATCATATATTACATTTATATTTGAGAAGCATCTTCCTGGAGAACACTCAGATTAGCAAAGGAGCCTCTTCATGGTTTCTGAAATTAAACTTTGAAATAGAATTTCCTGTTACTCAAACTTTCGGTCTACTTTCAACTCTGGCACAAATCTAACTGAAGAGTATCCTGGGTGTTCCAGGCATGCTGTCTAAAAAACGGTTACTATTTGCAACCACTCCCTTATGTGAATCAGGATTTTCTCAATCCTGTGCAAATAAAATAAAATACAGAAGCAAACTGAGTATTAAGACTGATATAAGCCTGTAATTGACATCCCTTATCCCTGATTTAAAGTTTTCACGTTATATTTGCACAACAGAGTCAACTGTGTTGTTTTTACCTGCTGGGCATCCCTCCTTCCTTCTGGTAGCAGCACCTCTGCTTCCCTCTGAGGCACCACCTGCCTCCTCGCTCCGTCCATGGGGACCCTGGGCTTATGCAGGACCCCCCAGGGCCACTCAGTAGGCACCATTGTCAGACCACAGTGACAGGTGAAGGGATAGGCATGTGAGCCAGGCCAGGCCACTGAGGCTTCATTCTGAGACTGTGTTGGGCTCTCATAGGAGGGAGATTGCAACTGATAAACATGGTCGTAAGCTCAGAGCTGCTGGGGCCCATCACAGGGAGGAAGCCCTTCTTGAGAATTGAGCAGCCAGTAGAGAGGGTGCTGAACTGCATTACAATGGGCAAAAAGCTTTGATCTATTCCTTTAGCCTCTCCTGAATCCCAGAACCACTTCGACTCAGGTCACCATCTTGAGTTTGAGCCTCGTGTCAGTCTCTGTGCTGACGGCTCAGACCCTGGAGCCTGCTTCGGATTCTGTGTGTGTCTCTCTCTCTCTCTGACCCTCCCCTGCTTGCGGTCCGTGACTCTCTCTCTCAAAAATAAATATTAAAAAATTTTTTCTTAAAAGTAAATAAATCTTTCTCATTCCCTACTTTTTGTTTCTTCCCTGAGTTAGTTGAGATTGGATTTTCTGTCACTTGCACTTGGAAAAAAATCTTCACTAATGTGCAAACAATGATCATTTTTCCCATTGGTTAATTTAAATTTTTTTTTTTTTAACGTTTATTTACTTTTGAGACAGAGAGAGACAGAGGATGAACGGGGAGGGTCAGAGAGAGAGAGGGAGGCACAGAATCTGAAACAGGCTCCAGGCTCTGAGCTGTCAGCACAGAGCCCGACGCGGGGCTCGAACTCACGAGCTGTGAGATCATGACCTGAGCCAAAGTTGGACGCTTAACCAACTGAGCCACCCAGGTGCCCCTCCCATTGGTTAATTTAAGAAGAAGCAAAATGTAATAAAGTTGAGATTATAAAAGTAAGTTTGTACCAATAAATCATCACTTCTCTTGGTTATATACATTTAGTTTCATGCAGGGATCACTTGACAAAAGCTCTGTTGAAATATAAAAATTTAAAAACAGATGTAAAATGCAAAAATATAACATGCGTACAACCCCCTGGCCTACAAAAATAAGGTCAAGTGCATGCATAGCAAGTCATTCCAGACCATTTGCCCCCCATCCTGACCTACCTTTCCAGCCTCAGGCCTTATACCCCCTCCTTGCTGGAATTCTAGCGCTCTCTCTATAGCTGCCTTTGCCCCTCAGCTCTTCAAAGTCTTGCTTAGCTTGTGTCTGCTCAGAATACCATGCTTTTCTATTGTTGGTTCTTTTACTCCTTCTTTATGGTTCAGTTAAATAGCACCTTTGCAAAGTCTTCCAGAATCTCCCCATGTAAAACGAATTGCTCTTCCTTCTGGTTGGCCGCCATCACGGTCTGACCTATGTTGTTGCGGGGGGTACATAAATGCTTTTGTTCTAATCCAGAGTCTCATGAGCAGGGTCTACTTCTTATTCATATGTGTATCCTTCTTGTTTCAACTCTGGCACCTAGTCGATGCTCAATGCATATTTGTCAAATGAAATGTCAATGCTGGGGCTTGGAGTAGCTTATACTCTTATTGCTCTCCTGGGTGCTACAGACCCTTCTCATCTAGGGTTCCGAGGGACCTGTATACACATAGTAGCAGTACCATCAACATTCACAGTCACTAAATACCATAAATGACCTGTGTGCCACCCATTCAAAGAGTCCCAGTCCAAGGATGACTTTTATTAGCTCTATTTATTGGTCCAAACATAAACTGCTTGGTTTTAATGGGGCCTTGAGCCAAATATAGTACTGCACAGATCAAAGAACCTCCAAGGCTATTCATTGCTGTGGATGCCACCATTCCCCATCAATTTGTATTTTGGCTTAGTGGTCTAGTAGTTTTCCCTGACTTGTCTCTATTTATCACAGGAATGGGAGATGCTTATCCAAGGAATTTACAAGTATTTCACAACACATTCAACTGTCAGGAGGCTTGCTTCATATCCAGCCATACTGGGTGTGTCACCATCTTGGGGCATCACTCATGCCTTGTGTCACCTTCATTGGACTGCTTAATGGACTTGCGTGTTTTAGGCCGTCTGAGCTGACAGTGACTTCCCGTGCTGCTTTCGTGAATATTAACCACTCTCAACTTAAGTTGGACTTGTTGGGCAGCATTAAATGTCCTGAAACTGTCCTTCTACTTTTCTTGATGGACTTTCTTGGGGATCAAGCACCCTGCCCCACTACCTGTTGAGGGAAGACTATGACAATGGACACTTTACCCTGTATAACAGTCAAGCCATCCTCAAGCTTGGAAGGGAATGCTTGTCTAGCAGAATTCATTTGTCTAACTGGTGGGTAATTGGTTTTGATAGCCCAGTTCCTACTGAATGATTAAGAATGTTTTCTTTGTGAAAACAGCCTTGGCAGAGGAGTGACAATAGACATGCTAGGGTTGTTGGGATGCCCCAGGGCCAGTCCAGACTCATCAACACCAAACTCCTACCTTTGGGGCTGAATTCTGCTGGATTGTCAGTGGGAGTAGGGAGGAGGCAAGGGAGGTGACGAGGTTCTATTCCCTTGGGCATTCCTACTTTGTTGGACAATGCAAGCAACTTGCAGGCTGGAGAACACTATTTGGGACATGTGCTAACATAACCACCCTGATTTTCCAGTAGTCAACACATCTGAAATCATTTTATTTTCAAATTGATCTTTTTTTTGTTGATTTGGCCATCTGTTGGTAACCCTCTCTGGGTTTACCCAGTTACCCCCTTCCTGGCAGTTGTGACCAGGGAGACATTACAGGAATCGTAAAATCAAAGAGGGAGAGGGGTGCTTAGAGTACATGTGTTGCTTTTTGGGATTAAAACCTAAAGCATTCAGAAAAAAAAAAATTTCCCTCCCATTCTCTTTAGATCTTTTGTTGTTGTTTTATTGAAAATGCACAATTACACCTGTTTTAGAATGTGGAATGAAATAACTAAGAAAATATGATCATAAATGGCTACCCTGTGATCTTGGGAATCCATTCAGGGCATTCTATTGTTAAGAAAAGGGCAGGAGTTGGGGGTGCCTGGCTGGCTCGGTCCATAGAGCATGCAACTCTTGATCTTGGGGTTGTGTATTCAAGCCCCACATTGGGTATAGAGGTTATGAAGAAAGAAAGAAAGAAAGAAAGAAAGAAAGAGAAAGAAAGAAAAGAAAAATGGAGAAAGAAAGAAAGGGAGAAAGAAAGAAAGGGAGAAAGAAAGAAAGGGAGAAAGAAAGAAAGAAAGAAAGAAAGAACAAAAGAAAGAAAGAAAGAAAAAAGGCAGGAGTGTTGGAGTCTGCTGGGCATGGGTTCAAATCCTATCACTGCCAGGCTGAGAGACAGAATATGTATCAAAGTACACAGTTCCTAATAGTGTTGTTTTTTGTACTCAAAGAACATTTTAAAATGTGAAACTAAATAAAGAATATTATTCTTGAACCCTTGCTACGTATATACACCATGCAGGAGTAAACTGCTTACTATCCCCAGAGATTCCACCATCTTTGTAAGGGAAGGCAGTGGTCCGCAGCCCCTTCCTTTGCTCGCGGACTTCCCCTTGTTGCATTTCGATCTTGAGACTGGTGGATGTCTTCCCGTATCCTCAAAGGACTTATGGTTTAGTGGACACTGAGAGTAGCATCCACTTGTTCCTGCAGAGATTTGAAACAAGGGGCTTATTGGCCATCTCACTCAAAAGGCCCTAGACGGAGAGGAGAAGGAGGAAGTCAAGAGATTTGGGAGTTGGAAGGAGATGAGTACTCTCTGTATCTGCCTGGCAGAGGAAAAGCTCCTAAGTGCAGAAAACATAATGACTGCCTTTGTTTGCTGGAAGGTTGCTGGTGTCTTTGGTTTTCAAGTTTTTGCCTGCTTCTATGAAGCAGGGAGAAAGCAAAAGATGTTGGATTCCCTCGAGTCCAGCAATTTGTAATGCCATGATATTAAAAAATTATTTTCATTTGTTGGAATGCAAATTCAAGAGGGAAATGTGGGATTGTTGCGTAAATGCGTGGTATTTTTAAGCCTGGTAAGTCAAAAGCGTTATAACTTTGTAAGAAAGCCACAAAGTGTGAAACATTTTCATGCTATTAGCCTCATAGAGTCATCTTAATCATGTAATGCGCACTCAAAATATCGCAGGCGTTTCTCCTCCCTCCCCTTTTCCATTTCGAGTCGGGGAGGGCAAAAGAAAAGCCTTTTCTTCCCCTTATGCTTCAAAAAATGTTAGTAGCTACCTTCGTGTAATTGATTTTCATACGGAGGTAAAGGCACGTATTCCGCTTTGGCTTGAATGCCAGCTCCACCTTTTATTAGAAGCCTCTTAACCTTGCAGTGATGTGGTTTCGTATAAAATGGCGTTTTTGTGAAGATTCAGTGAGGGCATGTGTGAAGTGTTGGCAATGGAAGCCTTCTGTGACTGTAATCCATTCTTCTTCTATTCCGTCAGTTTATCCTCACAAACATTTTATGAGGAAGATAAAGCAGGCGTCGTTAATGTCCTGGTGGGGAAGAGAAAGCTCAAAATGACACAGTACCTTTCCTGGGAGCACATATTTCGTAAGTTACAGAAGTGGGATTCAAATTCAAGTGTCTGGCTTTCCACCACATCTCCCCGAATCTCAGGAAATTCCACATTTTTTATATTCTCCTTAATGCTCAGGGAGTGAATTGAGTTCACCTATTGGCAGAATAGGGCTTCTTCACAAATATGTAATTATTGGTTGAATAGAACTAAGAAGCAGGTTTTTACCTAAAGTAGTATTTGGTCAACATTCCCTGATACGATATCACAGACATTCAAGCATTTTACAAGAATATTTTTCCCTTTTAGAGGCACCTGCTTGGCTTAGTCTGAAGAGTGTGCCGCTCTGGATCTTGGGGTTGTGAGTTCGAGCCCCATGTTGGGTATAGAGATTACTTAAAAATACAAAAATTGGGGCGCCTGGGTGGCTTAGTCGGTTAAGCGTCCGACTTCGCTCAGGTCATGATCTTGCGGTGCGTGAGTTCGAGCCCCGCGTCGGGCTCTGTGCTGACAGCTCAGAGCCTGGAGCCTGTTTCAGATTCTGTGTCTCCCTCTCTCTCTCTGCCCCGTTCATGTTCTGTCTCTCTCTGTCTCAAAAATAAATAAATGTTAAAAAAAATTTTTTTTTTTAAAATACAAAAATTAAAAAAAATATATTTTCCTTTTTGGAGTAACCAAGTGTTTTATTATTATCTTTTAGGTTAGATTAAATAAAGACCACTGGTGCTTGAAACACTATTATGCCAAATCCACCAACTAAGTGTGAACAGGTTCACATGCCCGATGATAGAACACAAAAGCCACATTACAAATGATGCAGTCATTGAAAATGAAGCATTTGCACAATCTGAAAGTATAATTAATCTTGTAGCAGATTGATTTCCATATCTCTTGTCCATAACATGGTTATTCTCACTTTTCATCAAAAAACTGAAGCCTGAATCACCCTCCTGGGGCCTGAAGAAGAGCATCTACGACAGGAAACTAAACCTTGGGAGACATCTCTTCATTTTGTTGAAACCTTGGAAGCCCCCAAGCTCGAAGGGGGTGGGGGGGAGGAGTGATGGTGAATCCGGAGGGAGAGGGAGGTAGTCAAAACCGGCTGCAGCCTGGAAGGACAAAGCTGAGGGACAGGAGCTGCAGGGACAGAGTGCTTGTCAGGAATAGATAAGGTTGCCGTGAGGAAAGTTTGTACTATTTCTTTTAAGTTTTAAGGAAATATTTCCAAGTTGATTTCACGGAATTTTATCACTGGGAGAAAATTTAGAACTTATGAGCCATTTTTTTTTCACTTTTTTTTTTTTTTTTTTTGGTGGATTGAGACCCAGAAGGATCAGTAGTTTCCCCAATGTCATAGTGCAAGTAAAACATGGCCAAGTCAAGACTAGGTCTTTTGACTCCCTTTTTGATTGAATCCTGAACTTGGTACATTGTTGATACTCCACAAATACTGGAAAGAAGGAAGGAGGGAGGAAGGGAAAGAAAAGGAGGGAAGGAAGGAAGCAAGGAAGGAAGGAAGGAAGGAAGGGCTTTTTCATTTGTGGACCTCAGTTTTGTACCCCAAATTAAGAAAAAGGCAAAAGACATTGTGGTGGGCTTTGTAGCTGGGCACAGAAATTTAGAAAGCCAAGTTTCTAGTTATGGTACAGATTGAGAAATATCAGAGAAATGACCACACTTCTTTTTTAATTTTTCCATTTACCAAGGGATAATCATTCATCATCGATGTGTTTGATCAGAAGGTCAGGTTCTGAAGCCAGCCACAAGATGAAGGCCACAGATAATCAAAACTGCCCTTGAAACTCTCTTAGGGAGGAGCCGTGCCAGAAACTGGTATACTGTTTCTCAGCTAACACCTCCCCCCATCCCTGTCTCTCTCTTTCTCTCTGTCTCTCTCTCTCTCTCATATAATCAAACTTACAAAAGTTAAATGCATGTAAAATTTGCCTTCACTGTTCTACCTAGTCTACAGGGAAGACTGAACTAAGCACTAATAAAATATTCTAAAATCAAGATCTATATTAAGGGTATTTATTTAATTTGGTGGAGCATCTTAGTTAAAGAAGAGATGACTAGCCTCTAGAATCAGATAATTTTTTTTTTTTTTTTGCTGCGGAGGCTTCAAAAGGGGGAATTTTTGTATGAATGTCCCTGAGAAAAGGAAAATGAATTTTATGACTACTGAATTTAGAGAAATTTAAATGCAAAAGGAAATCAATCTCTGCTGCCCTTGCCCTCCTCTCCCCCCCCCTTAAACAACAAAAACAAAATTCCTGGTTTTCTCCAACTTCCTCTTCAAGACTTGATTCAGGCATCAAAGCCTTCTGGGGCGACCAGTTTCCTCAACAAACTGCTTGTCGCTCTTTCTGCCTCCCTCTTCCTCTTCCTTTCCTTCCTCCTACCCACTTCTCCTCCTAAATCTCCATCTCACTCCTGTTTGTGTAGCAGCTCACAGTGGACACAGACCATGGTCTTAGGGAGGCCTTGGTAAAAATTTATTAAAAATTAATCAACTCCCGTAGACACTACAGAGGACTTTGGACAAAGATCTAGCTGATTTCCTGGAGCAGTACCTGGGGAATAATTTTTTTGGCTCCAAAAGGATGATATTTTAAGTTGTTATATATTTGCTGATCTTGGGGAGATTGTTGGAACCATCCAGTGTGCACAGGAAGCTTGGGCTCTTGGCCCAGTCGGCTCAGAGTCTAAATATTTGGAGGATGAATACTTGGAAGTGCATTTAAACATTTAAAGCATTTTATTTGTTTTTCCAGTAAGTTTCATTGTTAGTGTGATACAATTCTGCAGTAAGACTCTATCTGCTGAAGGCATAGGCCTCCTGGACAAGTCCGGGCCCAGGCTCCACCTTGAGTCTTGACTCAAAGCCAGAGGTGTATGTCTACTGGCCAATGTCCATGCCCCTGAAGTGGGTTATTATTACAGTCATTCACCATCAATGCCCATGTTCTAAAGCCATGTGAAGAATCTGACCCAACTCTGCACTGAAACTAAGAATGGAACTTACACACACACACACACACACACACACACACACACACACATCATTTTCCAAACCAAATGCTGTAGTGGTTCCTTACTTTTGTCAGTACTGGATCTTTACTACTATTGCCAACTTTCAGCTCTACCCTGATGATCATCTGTGGTCCGTTTTCCTCTCCAGCCTACCAGGCAACATACCTCTGGGCTGGTAAATGCTTAGAGAATACAAATTAATATGAACGCATTAGATTATGTAAAACATAATTAGGGAAGCAAATTTGCTGTAAAAGCAGCCTATGTGTTTATAGAACTCTGAAGCAATTGTAAGCAATTGGAAGATTGTCCATGTTTTTTAGACCCACAGATATACTCTAGAACCTAAATTACATGAATTGTTTGCCCATCCCAATCGAATTATCTAGATAATTGCTAAATACCTACTTTGCTGTGCTATAGAGTCACAAGCTCTTGTTGTCTCAATGGGGTGGGAGCGAGCATCGAGTTCATTTCTGAAATTTGAAGTAGAAACGGGTGGGGTGGGGTGAGTGTGGGTGTGCACCTGGTCTGTTCATTGCCACGGCAAGGTGTCTTAGACAACACGGTAATAACCGTCTTGATAGAATTGGGGATGTGATAGCAACAGTAAAAATTATATTAAATTGGGCCTGATGCCAGACTGTCAGCCTCAGATAAACAAAGTACAAGAGAAACATTTCAAAAGGGACTTTTGTGAATCAAGGAAGCAAAACAGGCCAGAGAGGTACTCGCTTGAAGGGACAATGCTTTCACCTCTTTGCAAAAGCTTTGCCCGACCTAATTAAAATGCCCAATCTAATTAAAAATCTAACCGTAATCCCTCTGGAAGCCTCTTGCTCCACCCCTTTCCATTGTCAAGATGCTCAGTAGGGCATCCCACAGCTGAAAACTTATTGAACCGGAGTCTATTTGAGCACACACATATAATTCCTAGCCGACTGAGTTGGAGCAAGGACGCTGGTGATTCGTCCAGTGGATGGTGGTGTCTCACTCAGCAATGATGTATGACGTGGATTCGTACAGAGTGGCCATCTGCCATCGGGGAGGGCGGTAGACAGAATCTGTTCCACTGTGGCAGATGATTCCCCAGTGCTGGCCAGCTGGCTTAAAGTGGACGAAGTTGGACAGGCCAAGTGATGCCCCAGCAACCCTCTGGGGAAATAAGTCAAGGGCTTCTTCCTTATGTGCCTAAATTTATTTCCGTCTTCTTCACTCAAACACGTACCCCACGGAGCTGACGTGAAACAATATAATTTGGAATGTGGGGAAGAGAGAGGAGGCATGTGCCCATCATAAGGGCTAGCATTTGCTGGTCTTAATAGGAGAGGTAACACTGAGTTTCCTGGTAGCCTGGGCAAAGAGGAGACCTGATAAATCATAGTTCATGTTATCTGAGAAAAGAAGCAAAATCGTTTCTTGGAAGAAATAAAGCTTCTGAACACAGTTGTCAAATCTATTTTTGACATTTGACTTGATAGGGCGGAGAAGATAAATTTTTCAGAGTATATGTAACAAAATGTCAAACTACTTGAATGCTCAGCCTTCTGGCAGGGAAAGGACCAGAACACAATGAATAATGAGAAGTAGGCAGCATTCAGCAGTTCTGAGATTGGTTGATTTAACTTTGCCCTCTAACACTTGCCTCTCAAATTCTATGTCAAAGAAGTATCTGCACCCCCATGTTCATTGCAGCCTAATTTTTTAAAGTGTTTTTTTTTTTCAGATACAAATTTAACACTGCAATTAAAACCAAGTCTTGAATGTCTTCATATTCAAAACACAGGGCACTTACTTTTCTCTGCATTGTTAGGCAAAAACATAAAAAATATAAATATTTGTTTCTACTCAGGAAGGAAGACAATCAATAGAAATATTTTCTTTTTTAATAGAAATATTTTCTAGGGCGCCTGGGTGGCTCAGTTGGTTAAGCATCTGACTTCAGGTCAGGTCACGATCTCACAGTTTGTGAGTTCAAGTCTCACACTGGGTGAGCTCCAGCCCTACTCAGGGTCAACACAAGCCCCGCTTTGGGTGAGCCCCGCTTCTCTCTCTCTCTCTCTCTGTCTCTGTCTCTCTGCCCTCTACTCACTTGTGCCCTCTCTCTCCCTCTTTCAAAAAAAAAAAGAAATATTTTCTAATTTATTCTTCATTGCATACCCACATATATACTCACTTGCACAAATTCACATTCACCAAAAAGAGCCCCCCCCCCCCAATAAAAACAAAAATAACAAAATAATCCTTCAAGTCATATCTACACTTTGCATTTAAGCAAACAAACAAAGATCCTGGGAGTAAGTGCAAAATGCAAAGCTCATTGAAAGAAAAATGGGGAACAACATTATTAATATACTAAGTATTAATAGATGGTGTTCTCTGCTTCTCTAGAACTTTGGAACCATATTTGTGGCCACAGTATTTACAATTACAAAGACGTGGAAATAATCTGAGTATCCATCAATGGATGAATTGGATGAGAAAATATGGAGCATATATGCAATGGAATATTATTCAGCCACGAGAAAGAAGGAAATCCTGCCATTTGCAATGGCAAATGGACCTGGAGGGCATGATGCTAAGTGACATAAGTCAGACAGAGAAAGACAAATACTGTCTGATCTCCCTTATATGTCGAATCACAAAGGAAGGAAGGGAGGGAAGGAGGAAGGCAGAAAGGGAGGGAGGGAGGGAGGGAGAAAAAAGAGAAAGAAAAAAACAGAAATTCATAGGAAAAGAGACCAGACTTGTGGTTACTAGAAGCCAGGGATGCTGGGTAGGGAAATTGGAGGAAGGTAGTCAAAAGGTACAAACTTCCAGTTATAAGATAAATAAGTCCTAGGGATGTGATGTACTAAATAATGACTAGAGTTAACATTGCTCTATAGTATGTAGGAAAGTTGTTAATAAAGTCCTAACAGTTGTCATCTCAAGGAAAAAAAAACCAAACATTTTTTTTTTCTTTTTTTCTTTTCTATCTGTAGGAGATGATCAACGTGAACTAAACTTATTGTGGCTATCATTTCATATGTCAATCGAATCATTACCCCATACACCTTGACCTTATACAGTGCTGTACGTCTATTCTATACCAATAAAACTGAAAGAAAAAAAAAAAAGACCAACCTAATAAAATATTGATTTTTACCTTTTTCTCTTTGTATATCTGTATTTTCTACAATATTCCCACAGTGAAGGCAGAGGGCATTGTCATGCAAACGTGCTGGTTCTGAGTATCTTGGACCTGAGATCCTTTCCTCGCCCTTTCTCCCCCGGCTTGGATTCAGGGCGCCTGACGCTCCAGGCTCACGTTCTCAGGCCCCTTGTCAGCCGGCTCCTAACCGGGTTTGGCCCACAGGAGTGTCTGGTGGGCGCGTGGAGAGCAGGAGGAAGGGGAAGTCGGGGTGTTTCTCCCTCTCCCGCTGTACTGAGGTGGCGTCTCTGGCAGCTGCTGCCTCTCTCCCTTGGCTCCAGCTCCCGGCCGGCCGGAAGCCTGTCATAGTCCCAGCTTCCTCTGGGCAATCCCGGGCCCTGGGCTTGGGTGGCACCACCTCCTCCCTTTGTCTCTCCAGCCCAGGAGCGGCGGCAAGTTCCTGCTGTGGCTGGTCTCTGGATTGCCTCACAATCCCTTGTTTGGCTTCTCCATTTCTTTCATCTCCTTGCATTAAATTTCCTCTGTTTTAAATATTCACAGTGGTTCCTGTCTTCCTAGCTAAGCTCTGACACAAAGAAACAAAAATGTGTTTGAAACACAAGTGAACAGAGCAAAGAATGTAGAAGAATTTGAGTCGGAGAAGGTCAAGAAGCATGTCCAATCGCGGTGCGCCAATTGGAAAGGGCTTCTGGTCACCTAAGGACTTTTTTAGGCACATTTATACACACACACACACACACACACATACACACACACACACAAATAGCAGTTTTAGTTAGAGTTGTCGGCGCTGGGAGTAAAGGATAACAGTACGTAAGATCCAGGGGAAAACAAAAACAAAACCAAACCAAAAACTGAACAAACACAAAGGATTCAGAGTTCTAAGTCATGAATTCAAGTTCCGACGTGTGGTGGGTATTGTGGTTGACTCTGCAGCACCCATTCCACCCGGGCCCTCGCGGCATAGCAACCGTGGGGTTTGGAGGAGACCGATCCAATCCCCAGCTCTGGGCAGTGGCCTCGATCGACGTGGTCATTGGCTCACGCATGGATATGTATCCCGTCCTAAGCCAATCAGCATGTGGCATTCCCTTGGCCCCTGATGTGATTGGATAAAGAAGTCCTTTCTCCTTAGCGTGGTAGGACCTGAACCGGCTTCAGCATTTGCTACTAAGTGGAAAAAGAGCCTGAGGACAAAGCTGACACACAAAAAAAGGGTGAATCCAAGAGAGTCAGAATAAAACAGAGCAGGATTTCTAATCAAACTGTGCCGGAAGCCTACTGCCCCACAAGACTTTTTCTGTTACAGGAATTTCTACATTTCCTTTAGTGTTGAGTTCATTTTGGCTTGTGTTTTCTGTTACTTGTAGCCAAAAGCATGCCAGTGGATACATGGAAATGTTGTCTCACTGGCTGTGTGTCCTTGGGCCAGTCCCTTGATCTTTCTGGTCCTCAGTGTTCTCATTTATAAAATGGAACTATTAAAAGCAAAAAAGGAAAAATAAATAAATAAAAAATAAAAAAAAATAAAATGGAACTATTAAGACAGTTTACCTCAAGGAATTTTTGTGAGGATTAAGTGAGGTAATAAATGAGAAAGTGCTTTGGCAATTGTAAGCAGTTATTTAAATCTTTTTGTTATCACATAAAATTTTACACATAACACATTATCACACATAATGTGTTTTGCTAATATATAATTTATTTCCATTGTTAACATCATTTTACGTCCCTCCTACATATACAGAACTTATTTTATCAAGCATATAGTTCTATAATACCTGCTTTATTGCTGTATCACAAGGGTCATCAGGACTAATCAGCAATAACCATTATTTCACTCTACAGCTCTAAATCATTTACTTTTGAAGTCCCAGGTGACCTGTGGAAGCTCGAGAGGGCTTACCTCAAAACTCTCAGCCACGCGGAAATGAATTGAGTAACCCTTTGTGTGACCCCCTCGGCACTCACTTGTAAACGTGCGGTTTTGTCATTGCCGTCTGGAGCGGAGCGTGCAAGCGGGCGCGTGACATTCCGCCCCACGTATGAAAGTTTAGGTGCGTCCGAGAAGGACCAGTTGGTCACTTCTGCCCTTGCATTTTCGTGGAGCTGCTGCCCCGAGGATGTTGGGAACGTGAAGGGTAGTTTAGGCGTGAACCTTCAAGAGGGCTGTAAAACCAAGAATTCCCAGGAAAGCGGCACACGGCTGTGTAGATTTTTGTAATAACAAAATATGAAGGGCAATTAATTTATCAAGGCTAATTAGATAAGCTCTCTAACAATTAGGGCGATGGAAATAAAGCTACAAAAGGAGTATGCTTTATGTGTGTTTTCCCTCCAATAACTGGCGTATTTTAGGGCAAGACCCAGTATGGCCTTGTGAACGTGACAGGTCAGGGCAGGCAGGAAGTGACTGGGTCTGAGAACTGGGGCGGGGACAAGCCCAGGGGACCGGAGCTGCAAGTGCAGCCTTGGTCTTGGTCGCCCAGCACGGCTGGTGTAACTCGCAAATGGGCCTCCAGCTCCCCCTTCTCCTTCTGCCCTCCCAGTGAGCCGGCTCTGGTCCCCATCCTGTTTCACTGGTGCTAGTCTCTCTGCCCCCAGGCTCACCCCCTCACTGCCCCCAACTCACCTCTAGTCTTCATCCCGCTGTAATGTTAACAGTCATTTTTAAAAATTATACTATGCTGCCCCACCCCCACCCTCCCTTAAAACTTTCACTGGCTCCCTATGGCTTGTCCTATAAAGCCCAGCCTCCGAGCATGGCCAGACATTGTAGGGTGTGACTCCTCTGAACAACCAACCCCGCTTCTCTTCCACCCACCCTTTCTCACCCTCCCCAACTTCCTTCCAAACCAAATCAGAGATGGTCAGAACTCTTTAAGGCCAGTGGTTATCACATTTTTATGGTCATATGAATTACTAGTTTAAAATACAGTTTCCTGGGCCACATCCTCACAGGATTATTATCCAGAGGACTGGGCCCGAGAATCTGAAATTTCCTAAGAACTTTGGCCAAGCCAGTTTCCGGTGGCCCTTGGACAGCCTTTGGAGAAACATTGTATGATATCACTTGACACATGGGTAGACCACTTCTTCCCTCCTACATCTGCCTCCACCAGAAGTGCTTGTGCCGGGGGGAAGGCACTGGGAGGGGGCAAGCTTCGGGTCTTTTGAGCTGTTTCCCCAGGATCTGACACAGTGCTCAGCATGCATGAATCTCTTGATGTGTGCTAAGCGAATAAATGAACCCCAGCAGAACCAGTATCTTGAAAATAAGAAACGGATAGGAATCAGGGACCAGGGCACTCCGGAAATGTTGGAGATGCGAGGGTGCCTTGGGGGAGTTGTGAATAAACAACACTGGTCCCTGGGCACCAGGTGGAAGGAGGGTCCTGCTCTGTGGTGGTGGAAGGGAGGGGGTTAACAATGGCATATTAAGGCGGGGAATCTGGCACAAGGAAGGACAATAGGACTGTTAGCCTGGGAGGGGTCTGGAAGACTATACAGTCAGCCTCAGGCTAGAAAAGGCTGGTTTGGTTCTGGGTTCCAGATGATTGCTCTAGAAAGCAGCAGTTGGCAATTTTGTCTGCCAGTTAGGTTGACCTGGAGCAGTGTGTTTGGAACCACTTGAAGAAACAAAAGTCAGATTTTCACGCTCCAACCCAGAGTCACTGAGTGAGACTCTGCACATGTGTGGAAGGGACAGCAAAATCTTTATACCAGGCGTTCTGAAACTTTACCATCATGTGTCTGTGTTCGAGGTTTTCCCCCCATAATTATCCTGGTTGTCACCGGGTGGGCCATTTCTATTTAAAGAATCACATTTGTTTTTGTTGTTTTTTTAGCTCAAGGAAACCTTTTCTATTATTATTCCTTTGCTTATCTCTTCAACTCCGCCTCTGTTCTCTTTGTCTGTAACTTCTATTAGGTGGATGATGGAATTTCTGGGTGTAACTTCTAAAATCTCCTCTTATTTTACTATTTCGATTTCTCTTTTCTTTTTTTTTTAATTTTTTAAAATGTTTATTTATTTTTGAGAGGGACAGAGACAGAATGCGAGTGGGTTGGGACAGAGAGAGAGGGAGACACAGAATCTGAAACAGGCTCCCGGCTCTGAGCTGTCAGCACAGAGCCCGATGCGGGGCTCGAACTCACGAGCTGCGAGATCATGACCTGAGCTGAAGTCGGACGCTCAACTGACTGAGCCACCCAGGCACCCCTCTCTTTTCTTTAGTACAGTGTTCTGGAACAATTTCTCAGCCCACTCTGCTAGCTAAGGGTTACATCCTGCTGGGTCTTTTCTGTTATTCAGCACATCTACTGAGATTTATATTTCGATAATGTATTATTCATTTTTACAATCTCTAAATACTTATCATCACAATAGCCTTTTCTTGCTTAGGGAACATATTATCATTTCTTAGTTCTTTATAATATTCCATGTACAGTACTTCTTTCAAAATTTTCTTCTGCTTATTTTATTTATACTGTTTCTTCAGGTGTTGGTTTTTAGATTTGTTTAGTTTGGTTTTCTTTCATAATTTTGGTTTTCCTTAAATATTTGGTGATTCTGGATTGTGCACGCATTTTTGTATTTGATAACCTATGTTTCTTCTAGATCAGGGCCAGCAAACTATGACCCATGGGCCAAATCTGGCTGCTGCTTGTTTTGAAAATAAAGGTTTTTTTCAACACAGACACGCTCATTCATTTACATATCATCTTTTATGCCAGGATGGCACTGAACAGTCCACAAAGCCTAGAATATTATCAGGCCCCTTACAAAAAAAGTTTGCCAGTGCTGCTGGATCTAACCATCACTTTACAGGAAATACAAGTCAGAGAGGAACATAGCAATCAATGTTGTTGATACATCAACCAAAGCAGACTATAAGTTATTTTATAAGATGAAAGACGCAGTTTCTTCACAAATAAATTACATAAAAATGAAAAAGAAAAAGAAAATTGATGTGAATTAAACAGTATTTAATAGAAATATCATCCAAAAGCAATGTGTGACCCTTGTTTAGATCCTAATTTGAATAGGTGAAACATAAAGCACATTCTGAAATACTGGGGGGTTGGGGGGGGGGGATTTGAACATGAACCAGGGGTTCTGATTTTTACTGATATGAAACAAATGACCTTATCACTTAACGGAATAAAACAACCACCACGTTATGTTCGTAGGTTCCGTGGATCAGAAATTTGGACAGGGCACAGAAGAGACGTCTTCTCTCCTGCACCATGTCTGGAGCTTTGGGAAGCCTTGAAAGGCTGGGCTCAGCTGGAGATGTTGAGCGGACACGTACAGACAGCCCATCATGTGGCTGAATTCTGAGAGGGGCCGTCTTGAGAGGAGTTTCTAGATTAAATACTGCAAGAGGACCAGGTGGGATTAGGAGACCTTTCTGACCTGGCCTTCGGAGCCGGGCAGCATTTCCACTGTCATATTCCATCGCTCCAGTGAGTGACTAAAGCCGGGCCCGGAGTCAGGAGGAGGAGATTTAGACTTCCCCTCGGGATGGGGGCGTGGCAAGTTCATCCTGCAGAAGATGGGAGCCGTAACTGCATTGTGTTTGGAAAATACAATCTGCCACAACTGGCTGTTAGCTGATATTAATGTTATTGCCTTTTTTCTCCGGGGGTTGGTAATGTTTCCATGGATTTGTTTTTTAAAAAGTTCTCTATAGGTTAGAGTCACACGGTATTTTTTTTTTTCATTTGTTTTACATTTATTTATGTTTGAGAGACAGAGAGACAGAGCACAAGTGGGGAGGGGCAGAGAGAGAAGGAGACAGAATCCGAAGCAGGCTCCAGGCCCTGAGCTGTCAGCACAGAGCCCGACTTGGGGCTCGAACTCACAAACCGTGAGATCATGACCGGAGCTGAAGTTGGATGCTCAAACAACTGAGCCACCCAGGTGCCCCAAGAGTCACACAGTATTTATGAGCGAATGATATGGTACTTGGGATTTGCTTAAAAATACTCCAGAAAAAAAAAAAAAAAAAAAAAAAGAAGAAGAAGAAGAAGAAGAAGAAGAAGAAGAAGAAGGGTATTGGTGTTAGTGGCATACATAAAACAGGAATGACAGAATGTTCGTGGTTGTTGAAGCCAGAAGCCAGGCAGTGAGTACAGTTTGTTTGTAGCATTCTCTTTAATTTGTGTATGTTTGAAATTTTCCTATGTGACAAAAAGGAAGAAAAATCTGGTTTTGCCTGTTTCTGGATGTTCTCTCTTTCTACCTTTGGCAGTTGGGGGTGAGTCAGTGCCTTGGTGCTGAGTGGGGAACACCATTCACTCATCCTCCAGGGCTAGGGGCTCCCTGTTCCTTCTGGGTATTGCCAACACCCTGAAGCCTTTTCCTGCCTCTTCCATCCAAGTGCTTACCCTCACTGTTCTAGCCTGAGGCAACAACCCTACAGGCCTACTTCTTGGCACACTTTAGTGGTGGGAGGGACCTACCAGCCTGGTGACCTGGACTGGGTTATTATGATCTCCCCATGTCTGCCCCAGAGCTCCCTCCCTTTCATTGCATCTGTTTCCTCTGGGTCTGGAGCAAGCCACTCCTACAGGCAGGAGGATCTCCCCCGAACGTGGTTTCAGCCGTAATTTGCTTTATCAATGCAGTCTTCTCTGCTTTCCGTATTTCAAGGGTTACTTAAAAGTTCTGGTTTGATGGTAGCATGCTCGTTAGAGCATTATTAAGGTTTGAACTTACCTCCCCCCAACCCTCTCCATTTCCCCCAAGCCTCACTCACCTGTCAGTTTTTAGAGATATTGGTCGGAATGGAAAAATATTCATGAGCACTGAGTTGGCCATTTTGATTCATATCCCAAGCTTTTTTTTTTTTCTTTGAATTTATTTATTTTGAAAGAGAGAGCGTGCATGAGTGGAGACGGGGCAGAGAGAGAGAATCCCAAGCAGGCTCTGCACTGTCAGTGAGATCATGACCTGAGCCAAAATCAAGTCTGAACATTGAACTGACTGAGCCACCCAGGAGCTCCTCCCCAAATCCCCAAGCTTTTTAAATTCATTATAACCAAACTACTTATCTATCTATATAATTTTGCATCTTGTGGGTTTTTAAATCTTACATTAGAATTAAATATATTCTATTTTATTAAAAATTATTTGCAGGGGTGCCTGGGTGGCTCAGTTGGTTAAGCATCTGACACTTGATCCCAGCTCAGGTCATGATCTCATGGTATGTGGGACTGAGTCCTGCATCGGGCTCTGTGCCCACAGCGTGGACCCTGCTTGGGATTTCCTCTCTCTCTCTCTTTGTCTAATCTGTTATTAAACCCAAGTTCTTAATTTTGATCATTGTATTATAATTTTTATTTATTTGATTTTCAAATCTGCAGTGTCATTTTTATAGTTTATAGATTTTTGCCAAAACTTTAAAAACTTGTCTTTTATCTTTTGAACACAGTAAACATAGTTTTTTTAATAATCTGCATTATATCTGTTTGAATCTGGAATATCTCTGTGTCTGTTTCTGTTGTCTATTATTTCTGCTGGTTCTTGCTCATAGTGTTTCGTCTTTTTGTGTGACTAGTTACTCTTGATTATGTTCTAAACATCATATTTTAAAAATTTGCAGAAATCATATGAGGTCTGAAATAGTGTTATCTTCATCATGAGACAAATTTTTTTGTTTGTTTGGTTTTTGGGTTTTGTTTGTTTGTTTGTTTATTTTTTTGCATCACATGAGTGTATTAAACAATTTGCGATCACCTCGATCAAGTATGTATTAACAGAAATTTTTTCCCCCATGGATGATATGAAACTGGGCAGAAGTCTGTGTGAGAGCTGATTTACTTCCAGTTTACCTTTCCCCCAGGGTGTGTAGTCCTTCGGGGTCCTAACTCCAAGTAGGGGTGGACGATGTACTTTATCAGAGAACCGGGATGGCCTTGTTTGATTTTTTTCCCTCCTCATCCCTGAGAGGCTGTCAGTAACACACTCATCGTCTCAGCCTTATCTTCCAAGTTGGCGAATGTTTCTTCCACAGAAGTGGCACCCGTGCCAGACTCACTTCTCTGGATTCATGTCTTCTTCTGGATCTCAGTACTTGAAGTAGAAGTTGCTCTTTCTGATCAACTCAAGACAAGCTTTACTGTGCCAAAAGAAAATTAAACCTCCCTATGAAACCTCTTTATGGGAACTCCCTATGCAAAGGATTCCAAACCTGGCTGATTAACAGAATCACTTGAGGAGCCTTTAAAGTGACCCAATCCTGGGAGATGTGTTCCTTGGCAGGTGAAGACTTTCTCAGGATCTGTTACCATAAGTGGTTTTAAGATAATCTCCAGACTCCCAATGTCCACAGATACTTTTTCCTAAGAAATCACTTGTGTGTATGTATCCCCTTTTTTACAGAGCCCTTTCCTACTAATAGCTACCTGGGCAGACACTGAAGCCAAACTAGCCAATTGAGGTACATAGTCCTCCTGGCTTGAGTGGTTTCAGTATGTCAACGTAACTGAATCAAGAAAAATCAGGATCTTGTGCCAGATTTGTTTTCAAAGGCCCCCAGGAAAGATTTGTACCTTCCACTGTGGTTACTGGGGCAGGGAGATTTGGGTCTAGTTTTGCTGATGGCTGTCTGTCTCATAGATAAAGGAAGGAAGAGAGAGAAACATTTCTGACAACATGATGAAGGCTCTGGATATTGTGCTAGACACTAGCTGTACCCCTGGACTTTGTAGTTAACTGAGCCAATACATATTCTTTCTGGTTCAGCTAATTTGAGCTGAGTTTATATTACTGGCAAACAACGAATACTCTGTCTCTCCATTCTAGAGAGACTCTCCATTCTAGAGTCCATCCATGGAGAGAGGTCTCTCCATTCTGTGACGAGGCAGGTTGTCAGACAAGAACTCAGGCCCAGGGGAAGAAGGCAGATGCTTAGCTGTGAAACCTGGCGTATCATCTGGTCTGGTAGGACCAGAAGATAATATTGGACCGGGAACACCAAATAGAGTCAGCACATGGACTGACCATCCTTGTTCTGCACTTGTAGAAGATATCAGTGACGAATCACTGCTTTCTTTCCTACAATGTCAAGACAAACCATTGCAACCTTACTCTTAACACACAGCTCCAGGCCACCACTATCATTGATTTGAATTTGTGTGTATTTCCCATCCTGGACTAAATGCCTGAAGACTGAGATGCATTTGTCTAGGACCTAGAGTTGAGCTTGGAGGTTAGCCCAGTTTTATTTGGGATTTCTTCCTTGTGGATATTTTCAGAGTGCTGACTAGTCAATTTATTATTACTGAAAATATTATGAATATGAATAATGGTAAATTATTGTGATTTTTTTTACACATTTTAAATATTTTACATGTAACTGTGATTCCTGACTTCATAGCTTTCCATTGGTATCTTTGTTTCTCTTAGTTGTTCCAGAATAATGATATTTTTGGTTGGTTCTGAGCATTGTCAAACACTGCTATTTTGGGAGTTGTCTCTCTGTCATTTAAGAGAATACCCAGGAGATCTTGGAGCTGACACAATGGCACGTCACTGGGCAGTTACAGATTTTCCTCTCTCAGTAGAACAATGCTTCCTTTTGCTAACTGCCTTAATTTCCTGCCTGTATCAATCAAAAATCAATGATAATAGCCTATTCTGTGGATTTTCATTTAACCTTTTATGTTTAAGTGTAACGTTTCCCCACAATCAGCCAACAGATGTCCTACTCAAGTGATTCAAGTACAATTGCTAAGAGAATTTATAACAAATAGTTTTATGGGCTTTAGCGATCAGTCAGGAGAGCCAAATACCATTTAAACCTCTACCTATTTCCAACTCTTCGGAAAATCCATTGCATATTACAAAAGGAATGTCGATCATGTTATTGTTGTAGAAATAGTAACCCTTTTGTCTCAGGATCTTAACTTACCCATAGGTCAAATTTAAGATGTCTTAGAAGAAATAGGAAAATCATCCAATACTTTTAAAAATGATGATATATCAGAAAGATCACCATAAAATGTCCAATGGCAGGGCTGAAAGTGCATTCACTTTGGCCAATTACATTAGTTCCTAGACCATCAACATCAGGTCTAATAGCTAACATTTATTTAACATTTACTTGTGCCAGATAATGTACAAAGTGCTTTACTTGCATTATTAGATTTAATCCTAGCATAAGAAGCATATATGTTTATTCATCCTATTTTACAAATTAGCAAACTGAGAGGTAACTTACCCAGTATTATAACTATTAACTAATTAATTAATTAATGCACAGCCTGCATTCATATCTGATTTGTATGAGTCCAGAGACTGTTTAGATGAAATACGACTCTAAACGCTCGCCTATATATTCGTTAGGATCAGAGGCAAGACAAAGGAGCAGAAAAATTCAAAATGATAGCAGGTTATTTTATCCATTCCCTTGTGTTTAGGGGGTCTGAAGAGAGTCAGTCCAAAGCTGGTTTGGCATTCCACAGTATTAGGGATTCCAGCTTCAATTATCTTGTTGTTCTGCCAATGGGTGGCTTCTATTTCTGGAGTCACTTTCTGGCTCAGTATAGCTGCTGGAGCACCAGTCATCACATCTGCATTCTAGGAAGTAGGAATTCACATACTAGTTCTATTTTATACCTTTGGTTTGAAGTTAGTCACGAGGTCACACCAAGCTTCAAGGAAGGCTACAATAGGTAGTCCTCATTCTGGGCAGCAGTGTGCTCGGCTGAAACTGGGAAGAAGGGAAAATAAATATGGAAAGTTGTTCAACAGCACTCTCTACTGATGTCATATTTTCAGCTGCTTTTCTGTAATTTTTGTGACTCGAAGAATCTTACATTTTTGCATCCAGTGATGGTAATATCATTATTTTAAAACATCAACTCAGAAGAATTTCACGGAAATGTTGCCCATATACAGTCATTTCACAAATTAGACCCCTGAATCTAACATCAATAAAGCAGAAGTTTGGCATCATCATTTGTCTGCCACACAGAGGTCAGTCCTGCCTTTAATACTAACATGAGAAGAGGATTTTGCCATCAAGGAATATTCTTACTGGCGTGCTTTTATGCTGTCTTGGTAATGATTTTCTTGCTTAACTATTAACTACAAGCCATGAGAGAACAAGTTCCCTAGCTTCTGGTTCTCCCCTTTATACTGTGGCAAAATCTAAGCTGGAGTGTGTATAAATGTGTATAAATTCATTCGTACAATAAAAAATTCCATGTGCTGTTGTGGGTATCTCATTCGTGACACTAATACTCCTATAATTCTATGCTCTTGTTTACTCGTCAAAGGTTTTACATGCATGCCATTGCTTAGATACTCATCCCTGGGAATATAAATGTACATAATCATAGAAGCCCTGAAGGAATGGTGGAGCATTTTTTCATCTGACAAAGTATTCGGTAAGTCCTCAATCTATTCTAGGCACTGGTTAGACATGCAGAGAAGAGATTGGAGAAAGAACACGTCTTTTCACTGCTTCGGTTCAAGACCAACTCAGAGATAAAATAAAGGAGTAGAGCAAATGAAGATGAAAATGTCATCTTTATTACTGGTGAAGGCTGGGTTAGGATGTGGCTTAGGTTTAGGGCGATAGTGGGCTTCCTAATACTGGATCCTCAAGTTGGGCAATCTTCACAGCCCATCTCAGGCAGCACTAATAACCAGGTGGTCAACACAGGGCCTGCCCCTGTAACACCTGCGGGACAAAGGAGCAAGCTAATAGACTGGATTAGGAGAGATTTGCTTTACCTCGTAGAGGAAGGCTGCAGCTATACCAAGGGGTGTGTCTCCCCATGAAGATGTCAGGAATGAGTAATAAGGTTCTCTTGTCTATCTCTGCCCCCACAGAGATCAATCTAGAATCACAAGGGAGGCTCCCTATAATCTGCAGGGGAAATTTTCCCTGTCTCCTCAGCTTTTTTCTTCACCATCTCCAGGTCCTCTGATGAAGGCAGAGGCTTCCTAGAAGCGGAAGTCCCCTCTTTTGCCTTCCGGTACATCGGCTCTGTGGCTCTCTCTCCTGGTCAGCTGACCAATCCCCTTCCACCATCCTTCTCCCCGACCACCTTCCAGGGAGAGGTGGCCATGTGACATTTTTGGTTTTGGATGAAATGTAGGTGAAAGTTCCTGGGGAGCATGCCATTCCCAATCTAAAAGGCAGAGCTATTCTAAACTATTTTTGGTTCTTTGTTCTTCTTTTATCTTCCTGCCTGGAGTATGAAGATGGGGCCCAGAGGAGCAGTAGCCATCTTGCCGTGAGAAGACAACACATTCAGGGATGAAAAAGGACCACCTGCTAAGAATGGAGCACTGCTGGAAAGTGCTTGGATCCCTGATGACGTTGTGGAGTGCCTTAATGGGATCAGGATCAGTTGTCTCAAAGATCCGTAAATGAGCTGTGGTTCTTGTTGTGTGCTATAGTCTGAGTGCTTGTGTCCCCTAGATTCATGGACTGGAATCCAAACCCCAAGGTGATGGTATTAGGGGCTGGGACCTTTGGAAAGTGAATGGGATTAGCATCCTTATGAAACAAGCCCTAGAAACTAGCTCTATGGCCCCTTTCCCCATGTGAGGACACAATGAAAAGCCAGCCATCTATGAACTAGGAAGCTTATCCTCACCAGACACCGAATCTTGAACATTTCAGCCTCCAAAACTGTAAGAAATCAGTTTCCACTGTTTATAAGCCACTTAGTCTATGGCATTTTGTTATAGCTGCCCAAAGGGACTAAGGCACTGTGTATCAAAACGTTAAAATATTGAATTTTGGTTATCAGGAGCTATACTTAATATATTCTTAAGAATACAAAATATTCTTTTGGAGACAAGTATTTGACACTTTCTACATCTAAGGCAAATTAATGCTTTTGGAGTTAAATATTAGTTAACTTCCTTTTTTTGAAGCATGTATTAACACATATTAAAGGTTAAATGGTGGGGCACCTGGGTGGCTCAGTCCATTGGGTGTCCGACTTCAGCTCAGGTCATGATCTCACAATTCACAATTCGTGTGTTTGAGCCCCGCGTCGGACTCCGTGCTGACAGCTCAGAACCTGGAGCCTGCTTCAGATTCTGTGTTTCCCTCTTTCTCTGCCCCTCCCCCACTGGTGCTGTCTGTCTGTCTCTCTCAAAAATAAATAAACAAAAAAAATTTAAAAAGATAAAAAAAAAAAAGTTAAATGGGAATGTGGGAGGGAACAGACCGGAAGACTGAGAACAGGTTGAAGAATGGACCTCTGCCTCCAGCACCTCACTATTCCTGATGTCCAAGCTAGAAGAGAACTCAGGGAGCTTCTAATCCAGGGGTTCTCAGACTGTGTCTTCCTAGGAGTGCTTCTACGGGGATATAGGAAAGGTGAGTAGAGGGGCTCCATCCCCATCCTGGTTTTGCCAAGGACACCTTCACTTTGCCCTGTGCTCTCCCCTGGAATTCCTTGTCACAATTAATTCACGTTGTCAAATGAAGTTTAAAATTACGTGTTTAGTCAAAATTAAGTTTAAAAACCACCTATCTTTCCCAATATACTTATTTTATAAAAAGGGAAGGTGACATCCAGCAAAGTTCCAATGACTTGATCAAGTGACAGACTACAACTGAGTTCCCCAATACCCTCCCTTTCTGTTCCCAGTATATTGTTATTCCTGACTCCATGCTTGATTTCCATAGATTGTGAAAGAGGGAAATTCCTCCAAATTTTCATCTCTGCAAGGCCGGATTTCTTTGGAACAGCTCCCTACCTACAAGACTCATAAAAGGTATGATGCAAGGCTACTAACTCCAGTCACAGAGGAAAAGGACATAATGCAAGTGAGAATTCCAGGGGTAGACGGTCTTTAGGTTCTATTTGATCAGGGTTATCATTCTGTAAATTCGGCTGCCCGTAGGCTAACTCAGTCTGGTTTCTGACACAGTGGTTGTCTGAGGGGACAAGCATGAAGATCCTGAAATCATGAAATAATCTTGACCTTTGCTGCGATCAACCCACCTATGAACCCATAACTGTAGCAAGCTGTCCTTGTCTCTAAGGACAGCTGTCTTGTGTTCCTGATGACTACTGAATGTTCTCTTTACCATGCCTGTGCTTATTCACAGTTTAAAAATATCTCTTTAACTTAATTATCTTGTATGATCTTGTGACAAATTTCCTTATTTTTTCCATTCTTCATTTTTTGGTGAAGCATTACCTGAGATGTTTTCCTCCTAGTGTCTTATGACTGTGGGGTTCCGTATCATGTTTCCTTGGTGCTGGCTTCGTCCAACCTGAAAATCTGAGTGGAATTGCAAAGGGCTTGCACTTTTCACCATCAAAGTGATCTGGAGAGTGGTCTGTTCACTTTCACTAATTGATGGGGTTGAGTGGATGTTCTCTGCAGCATTTCTTGCCTGTCTGTGGAGATAACTGGTATGTGAGACTGGGGTCTAAGAAAAGGTGGCAAGCATCATAGTGAGCTGAGGTTGCTCAGGGACGCTAATGTCACCAGATCTCTCTGGCTTCAAACACTGCATTTGCAGCTACTCGACTTCCTTATCCATGAGTGGAGAATTGGGACTGGTGCTGTGGATTATGTCCCAGACTCTGAATTTTTGGAACATCCCTGTGCTTTGGATTTGGCCTGCCTGGGTTAGCAGCAAATCCCTTAAATCAGTGTGACCTGCATCTTTGTTCCTAAGAACAATAAAAGAGAAATAAAGTTACCTTGGGATAAAGGAGCCCCAAAACATGAGTGGGGGATGATGGGAGAACAGAAAAATTAAAAAAGAAAAAGGTGGGGGGATGAGAGAGAGGCCTCTTCAGATGATTTAGGAGTGGAAGGCCTGGATCCTGGACAGAGAGTTCTTGCTCCCAAAGGTATATAATAGGACGATAACGGAGATAGTTGGGGGCTTCTCTGAGATTTTTGAAGATGACCTCAGTCAAAACACTCTTGTAATTTTATTTGCAGAGGTAGTTATAGCTTCACTTATAAGTTTATTTACAGAAGGTTAAATTAAACAATATATCAAAAGAAGAAAAATGCCATTTGAGCAATGGTTTTTATGGCAGTATATATATATATATATACACACATATATATAACTGTACATGATACTATATCTGCTATAACAGTAAAAATGAAAAGCGTTTCAGAGAATTGACAAAAATAAACCAAGATATCAATACAATGAATATTACATATCACGGTAAGAAACAGGTATGATAACTCTAGAATTGTGTTGGCCAATCCTAGCGTCACTAGCTTTACATGGATGTTTACATTTGCATTTAAATGGATTAAGATTAAATACAAAATTCAGTTCCTCAGTTACTCTTGCCCCACTTCAAGTGCTCAAGGGGCACATGCGCCTGGTGGCTACCATCAAAATGCGGGTTTTGAACATTGTCATTTTCATAGGAAGTTCTACTGGAACGTTCTATTGAAGTTCTATCATAGAAAGTGCTGCTCTAGAAAGCTGGAAGTGTTTATACACGACTGTCCAAGTGAACCAAAAGTAGCCAGAGAAGCAATCAGTGCTCTGATTATACCAACAGAAAAATGATATGCATGCGTGGATACGGATCAGTCAAGACAAGGAAGCATTACAATCATTTCTCCCAGGGAAATAAACGCAGCAGGTGGGTTTAAAGGTTACCTTTGAGAGTGGTCTAGACTTCAATTTCTAATGCAAGGAATTGATGAAAACTCCCTTTGGAAAACCAATCGTACCTGCTTCTCCTGAACTAGACACAGAGAAGCCAGAGAGGTGGCATCAGGAGGTGAAAGAGTAAGGGTCTTAAGTTGACTTCGCTACTGAAACAGCTCTGTGATGTCGTGGAAGTCACTGCAAATCTGCTGGCTGGCCTCTGTCATCACACAACCTCCCAGGTCTCTTCCAGCTTAGAGGAACGTTTGTGCTCATCCCCTTCCAGGGGCCCATTACCCCGGGCCTCAGGGGGCCATAGGAATGGAGAGACAGGAGGAAGTTATCAGATGGTGGGGGAGTTTAGCAGAGTCTGGTGATAACTGCAGATCCCAGGGACAAAGGAGGAGAAGTAGAAGGGATTCCTAAGGATGGAGAAGCTGGTCAGTGAGAAGCAGAGGGATCTGTATTCTAGACACTGAAGGGCTGTAAGAAAAAAATGCGTCTGTTTTTATGAAATGCTAGAGATGACTTGGAACAGAACCTAAGTGAAACTGCAAGCGCAGCTGAGAAAATCCCAGTTCTGTCTGGTTCCTCAGAAGCTCCACCCCCTCCTCTTCCGGCTGGCTCTCTAGTTACAAGTGCCTCACCAAACACCCTCCCGTTGGCTCCTTGGTAACACTCCCGAGTAGGGCCATTCTTCCCTTGGTTCGACTACTTCTATGTCAGATCCTAAAATGAGACTTCTTGAAAATCACTTATTCTTGAACATTTCCTGTCGGAATTGATTTTACAGTTGTAACGTTTTATCTAAATCATTTCACACTTCTTTTTAGAGTTCGAAGATATGTAGCGTCTAATCCCATCTCCCTCCTTATGTATTTTTCTGTTAAGCATCACATGGAGAAATGCTTCTACTAAGTAACTGATGTTATCGTCTACCTTTATGATTTTTTGATGCATAATAACTACTCATTCACATCCCTTTAATATGTCTCATGTACACTATGGTGTGCAGAGTGTGTGTGTACTTTTATTGTACATTTAAACAAAGCAAACTGCCTGTAAAACCCTTTAATGGTGCAAAAACTATGCATGAGTTGGTGTGTATCCATGTGTGTATATGATCTACACATTCATTGAATAATGATGAGCCACTTACAAAATGCTATGCACTATGGGAGATCAAAGTTGAAAACACATAGTCTTATCTGCCAAGAAGCTTGTGATCCAGTGGACATGTGCTTTGGTCATTTCTGGACCGCCCCCAAACTAGAAAAAATATTGGGCTCCAAAAGTATATTTTAATGCCAATGGTTCAGAACCCAAAGTTTTTTTTCCTTATAAAATGTATATATGTTTAATAGTTTTCAAATTCAGTCTCCCTAAAATGACTTAATAATATACCCTGGGTATAATTACAGTTACTGTAACTTAATTCAATCTAGCAATACATTTTACTGCCTACCTTGTAAGAAACGAGAATACAAAGATGAATAAGATACATTTCTTGGGGGCACCTGGGTGACTCCTTCAGTTGAGCCTCCAACTCTTGGTTTCAGCTCAGGTCATGATCTCATGGTTTTGTGAGTTGGAGCCCACATCCAGCTCTGCACTGACAGCATGGAGCCTGCTTGGGATTCTCTCTCTCTCCCTCTCTTTCTCTCTGCCCTCCCCCACTTGCACTGTCTCTGTCTCTCTCAAAATAAATAAACAAAACTTAAAACAAAAAAAAAGACATATTTCTTGCTCTCCAGCAGCCCATAGTCTGAGTAGGGAAGGCACACCAATAAACTTGTAACCACCAGTATGCACAATGGGTGCCAAATAAGTCCCAGGAAGCTTTCATAGAGAGCACTGGTTCCCACCCTACTGAGCATGTGGGCACTTTTGCTAAGGGACAAACCAGTAGCCTGGAACACATTTTCCACTGACAGAGCTGTGGGGGTAGAAGAGGAAGGATCTGTCCCCCCTACTCTTCCGATCTGCTGCTCAGACTGTGAAGAAGTACCAGCTTCCATGGTAGGAAGACAGTGGTCCGGAGCAAAGTCCAAACGACTTGTCAAACCAGCACTTCCTGCTAATGCAACCCTGCAGGCTAACTTCCTGTTTTTGCCTTACTCTTCATCAGGAACCAGGAAGGAGAGGCTGTCTTTCTTCCAGAGACAACATTGTTGATTTCTTTCCTTTCCTGGCCCACCGTGCAGCTAAGAGAAGACTGAGACACCCGTAAGAGCTTCTCACTGCCTTTTGGATAAAATCCAAACTCCTTTCAGGGCTGGCCCTCATCTGTTTCTGTCTTGCCCTCAGCCACCCACAGCCATGTTCTCTTTGCTATAGCCACGTACACTCCTCGCAGTTCCTCAAGCGTGTCGCAGTCTCCAGGATGTTCTCACAACCTGACCCGAAATCAAGAGTCAGACGCCTAACTGAACCACCCAGATGTCCCTCCAGTCTTTTATTTATACTCTTCTTTTGGCCAAAAACACTTTTCCTTCTACTCCGGCTGAATCCAAGTCATTCATCCATCCTCAGCTTAGGGAGTTTTTCACTGACCTGAGATGAGTGAACTCCCTGGTGACGCACTACTTCCCTTATCTTAGTCCTCATCAAACTTCATATGATTCTTCCCTCCACTCCTTTCATCTGTAAGCTCCAGAGAGAGGGCACAGACCACGTCTCTTCGGTTCACCATTGTGGTCCAGGGCCTGGCCCATAATTTGGTGGGCTTTACGAGCGTGCAGCCTATGTAGTTACAAAGGGCCTCATGCTCAGAAAAGGTGAGCTTATTGCTTGCTTTAATGATTTGTATTTGTTGTTTTTTAAATCCTTAATAACTGGGGACAAGGGGCACCACATCTTCGTTTTGCCCATTTCACAAATTATGAAACCGATCCCATGTGGAAGAATAAATGAATTAATGAATATATATTAATCTTCACAATTTGTTGAACCAAGGAAATTAAGGCTTCTGAAGTCCTAATTTCAAGAAAGAAAAAGTACTTTAGGAAGAAATTGTAATGCATAATGCAGACATCTTTATGATCTATTTTGCTATTTTTCACATATTGCTTGTTTATACGAGGAAAGAGAAGCAATGCCTGAAAGATATGCACTCTCTGTTCGGTGAGATGTATTTTCATTTAAAATTACTTTTTATTCAACCACAATGTTTATGAATTAGAAAAAAAGAAAACTGAGTCCAGAATGATTTACTTTGTCTTGTGCCTGATTCATTATAATTGGAAAGGTGGGACTAATTTCTTTAAAAAGAAAGACAAAGGAGCAAGAAAAATTCTGTAGAGAGTGGATGCTACCTAGATTTCTACTTCTTTAGGGTGCATAAACATCAGCAGGAATATCTGAGTAGTAAAAGCAATACAAAAGAGAATGAATCCCAAAGGAAAAAGATGCAGGTGTGACGTTGCATTCACAAGGACGCCATTCAAGAGACACTGTGTCTGGGCTTTGAGCTTCTATGGTCTATGAAGGACCTCTGATAAGCTTTGTGAGGGCAGCTGGGAAGTCCTCTAGTTCTTTTATTAAGGATCCTCTGAATCTTCATCACTACCTCTAGCAGCCATTGGTTGTCATCCATATGTTTGACTGATTGAAGACAAGGCAGCTCTTCGGAGGAAGGGGTGTGGGAATGTGGATTCCAATGGGGTGGGGTGGGGCTGGAGTGATAATACCATTTGAGGAAGCTGATTTCTTCTCACTCCTATAGATCCAGAGGATCAGCTCTAGGTCCTGTTAAGCCAATCACTTGCTGTGTGACCGTAATGATTTCCTGTCTCCAGATCTTGGCTTCCTCGTGTATAAAGCCAGAGGTGGATAAAGGCTTCACATAACCTCCCACCTACCTTTCCAGTACCCTGAGTCTCCACTGAGGGACATTCTTTTCCCTGTCCCTGGGAGTTTGGAACTTCACCCTGATCCATCTGTTGGGTTCATCCTCACCAGATCCCTGTTTGCTTCTTCCGGACCCTGTATTCTTTCTTGTACATACTGTTGTTTTTGTCCCTGTATCCTACTGAATATTCTCCCTTCACCCTCCAACTTTCATGATTTATCTGCCTAATGCCTACTCACCCTTCAAGAAGTTAAATCCCATCCTGGCTGAAACTCTCTCGAGCTTCACCTTCCATTCACAGGCTACACACTCCTGTCCACAGGCACCCATGTGTGCTCAGAGCCTTCTGTTTCCCTCTGTTCCATCTCTCACCCCACTGGATCATTATTGCCTATTTTCTTGTTTGTTTGCTCCAGGAGTCCCAGAGTTCTTTGAGCACCTGGATGTTGCCTCTTCAAAATCTAGCACAATGACTGGGACATAGTGGGTATTTAATCAATGTTTGTAGAATGAATGACTGAATGAACCAGGGAAGGAATGAACGAAGACCTCATTAACATCCTGCTGTCTTTTATTTTTATTTTTTTTAATGTTTATTTATTTGAAAGAGAGAGAGAGTGAGTGGGGGAGGGCAGAGCGAGAGGGAGAGAGAATCTCAAGCAGGCTCCACCACTGTCAACACAGAGCCCATCTTGGGGCTCAATGTCATGAACCATGAAATCACGACCTGAGCCGAAATCAAGACTCAGACACTTAACCGATTGAGCCACCCAGGCGCCCCTTTCCCTTTGTCTTTTAGAAAGCAGTACTGCACTTACTGGGCCTCCTGGAAACACAGTGCTTTGATGAAGGAGGGTCAGGTGGTAGAGGCCGAACTGGTAGGAAAAAAGCATCTCTTTTCTTTTTTTTTAAATGTAGGCCTCACGTCCAGTGCAGAGCCCAACATGGGGCTTGAACTCGCAACCCTGATATCAAGACCTGAGCTGAGATCAAGAGTCAGACGCTCCACTGATCGAGCCACCCGGGTGCCCTCAAAAGTGGGTGTCTTTGCCACTCAGCTGACCTTGCTGCTTAGTTGAGGTCCAGGTGGCCCAGCCCACAGCATAATTGTGTGAGTGGCACCAGGAAGCATCAGGAAATCTCCTTTGGTTTTGTTGCCCTACCCACGTCTACCAATTAGCCTCAACCTGTCCAAATGGTATTGGCAGTAGGGAGTAGTTGGCAGAAGAGAAGAGGAGCAGTTCTTCCCTCTTACTGTCACTCCTGCAAAGTTGGCACAGCTCCTGCCTCAGAGATACCCAGGAGTGTTCAGTGGAGACCCGGTCCCAGGCTTGGCTCCAAGAGTGACCAGCTGATGGAAGTCATGTACTCAACAAACACTCATGCGGCAGGTGCTGTGTTGGTGCTGGCACAGGTATGTAGAGAGCCAGATACTACCCTTGGCCTCAAGAAGCTAATAGTCTGCTGGGGGACCCCAGCATACAGAACTTTATAGTGGAATAATGACACAATTAGGTAATTTGTGTTTCCTCCCATCAGGATGTAAACAGCTAAATAAGCCCAAATCTCTGTTTGTATGGGAATGCAATGTCAGGCTGATATTAGGAATTCTTTCATTAATCAAGCCTTTTTTATACACAGAATCTTTAACCCTTATGGAAAGCTCATGAAGTAAGTAGAATCGTCTTCTTTTCAGATAAGAAGTTAAGCATTTTGCTACAGGTCACCCAATTTTCCAGAGTGTCTTGGAATCGGGACCATTTAGATCATTCTCCTAACTCTACTCTGGGATCTTCAATCCTTCAAAAGCATTGGTACTCGGGAAGCTGAGTCGAAAGCACGACAGTTTGTGAGGTACCTTTGAAATAATCAAGAAGATGACTAAAGTCAACATATTTAAGTCATATGTGTGTGTTTCATTCTTTGAAAGCTAGATGTCCATGGAGGGCATGTGACATATAGGAGCAAGTCTGGGCATGAGGGGGAAACTACAGCCCCGGGTCAAGGAGTGTTGGTGAGACAAGATGTGAGGCTGCTCCAGATATAGGGAGTGATCCGGAGTGCTACTCTGGATATGGAAGCCAGACTGGGAAAGAGACCAAGTGGCTTAAGGCATAAGTGGTCAAAGGACAGTGGGTACCCAGCCATGTCTAGACCAGCTTTGGCACCAACTAGCATCGGTGAGTATAATTTAACAATTGGGAGTCAGCCAGGACACTAGACCGGGTGGCCCATAGCATTGCAGCTGGTGTGGTTGAGGCCAAGGTCGAAACTGAACCCAGACCTGCCTGACCCTCCTCCCCAACAAAGAGTGGGCAATAGCACTCTAAGGGGCTCCAGAACACCCAGGGTGCGTACCAATGCTTGACTTTATGGCTGAGTTATGGGGTCCTATGCACCACGGTGTGTCTGAAGCCGCTAACCTCTTGCCCCAACCAGAAACTGAGGCATGTCTGGGCCTGCAAGTGGATGGAGCCAATAGGAGACCTAGCCCAGGCTAGGCAAACGCCAGGGGAAAAAAGAAGGGCCTGATAGTAAGTGTGGTACCTTGCAATTAAGTGGAAGAGTAAATGACTCAGAATACCGCATTCCTCAACCATTCTGAAATGAGTTTACTGTAATTCCAGATAAAAACAAAACTTTCAGAGCGGATACTTAGAGACTTGAGGCAAGGTTGGTTTGTTTTTTTCTACAGTTTCAATATAATTCAGCACTTTCACTTTGCGAAGAAAGACCTGGACTTTACGTGGTCTGCAGAATGCTGATTCAACAACAGGGTAAACCAGTGGTGCAATCATGACATGAAACAAGACTGGTGGTTGTCAGGGTTTTTAAATCTCCTTCCTTGGGCTATCCCACGATGTCGGAAAGCTCTGCCTTTATCAGAAATTAGGGCCCTTGCTGAAACAGAGGTCTGGAAATGCATACATTCATTGGAACCCGTCTTTAAGAGGATTTGCTCCTCAGCTTATAAGGGGTGGAGTAGAGCACTGCTTTAGCTTCGGTCTTCCCCTGTTGTCCTCTAGTACAAATGACAGTGGAATGGCTGATTAAAAAAGAAATGGGGAAGGAAGAAGGGTGAAAAGAGGAAGAGCGATGGGGGAAGAGGGAGGGTCCACAAGGAAGGCTCACTTTGACATCTTTGGAAGCACTTGGTTCATTTCCAAAACTCCAACTTGAGGTACTCCCGGAAAAGAAAAAGGCTTGGGTTCTTCCAAATGTCTGGTTGGGTGACTTTTATCTGGCTTGATTCTACCGTTCCTTTGCAATCAAACCGTGGATTTAATTCTTTCTCATGTGAAACACAGAGACGAAAGTTCTACCCTCTTCTCCAAAACACAATGCAGCAGCTGCCCCCTTACCCCCACCACACTTCAAAGCACCAAACTGATATTGTCAACATACTTATCGTAAGTCAAATCTGCTGTGCACACCAGTAAACAGTGCTAGTAAGCCAGGTGTAACCAAATCAGATTTTTCAGCCTTGACTTCCAATGGTGAGAACAACTATGTGCTGACAGATGGGAAAAATGATGAGGCATGGGTGCCGGGCCCCTACCCTCTCAGAAGATGGAGAACACTGTTGGGAGTCTGGGATAAGGATGAACCTTCGATCAGTAGTAACCCGGTGGTCCTGAGGGACAGGAGAAGCCAGGTGACATCACATTTTGGAATTCCACAGGGTGGCCTCAGGGTGGTCCTGGTGGGTTCTCTGCATTTTCTCTACAAGAGTGGATATGAACTCTGGCACAGATAAAAAGAGAAGGTGTGAGGGGCGCCTGGGTGGCTCAGCTGGTTAAGCGTCCGACTTCTGCTCAGGTCACGGTCTCATGGTTCGTGAGTTCCAGCCCACGTCGGACTCTGTGCTAACAGCTTAGAGCCTGGAGCCTGCTTGAAGTTCTGTGTCTCTCCCTCTCTCAGCCCCTCCCTACTTTCTCTCTCTCTCTCTCTCTCTCTCTCAAAAATAAACATTAAAAAAAAATTAAAAAAAAAAAAAAGAGAGAGAGAGAGAAGGTGTGAGAAATGACCTGTACCTAGCTGATGGGAGCTGAACCCTGGCCGAAGCCTCAGGCAACAACTCCCAGTCTGAGCCTTGATTCTGGACTTCCCATGAATGTACTAGCACAAAGAACCTAGAGAAAGCATGTCATAGCCTGTAAGCGGGCGCTAGCTTTCTGTCCGGTGTAAAATTGTCTGCAAGAACCAACCTGTGTTCTGGACGGATGGAGAGTAACTGGAACCGTATAGGATAAGTGGAATTATAGGATAAGTGGAATTGTAGGTGATTTTGATTTCCTTAAAAACTTTCGATCGTTTCAAATTTCCCCCCAACCACTGAATCAAGAACCTCACATTTTAAATCAAATCATTGATCTGAGCCTTTTCTTTCAAGGGTTGAAAAATTTTACCAAAAGCATATTTTGGGGGAGACCATCTTCTTCGGTAAGTTTATAAAATGATCGTGGGGGCTTACCTAGTACTTCAAAAATGAGGAAGGAGGCCATTTGTCATTCGTTGATGATCACCATCCTTGCTGCTGATCTTGAGCTGTCTTTGGGACACTGAACACCAGATGGTCTCACTTCACGGTGGCCCTCTGTGCTGTGTGCAAGCTTTATCACAGAAATTCTCCTAGGGTTTGAGGCTGTGGCATGTAGGGTCCAAGCATTCTAGTGTCTCTGTGTCTGGGATGCTGTGTGCAAAGGAGGCAAAAATTTCAAGATAACTCCAAACCTCCACCCCCCTTTATAAGGCTGGGAAATCAACCTCCAGGGTTTTGGTCTTTGCCCCGTTGCCACGGTTTGAATGTTTGTGTGCCCCTCGAATTCCTATGCTGAAATTGTAATGCCTAACGTGATGGCGTTAGGAGGTAGGGCCTTTGGAAGGTCATGAGGGTGGACCCCTCATGAATGGGATTATTGTTCTTATAAAAGTGACCCCACAGAACTCCCTTGCCCCTTCTACCGCGTGAAGACACAGGGAGAAGTTGGCAGTCTGCAGCACCCCACCATGCTGGTACTCTGATCTTGGATTTCTAGCCTCTAAAACTGAGAAATAAAGGTTTGTTGTTTATAAGCCACCCAGGCCAAGACTGCGACATCCTTCTAACTGGGCTCCTCGACATCAGCTCTTGTTTCTTCAGCTCTGGGCCAGTGCAGTATAAGTCCTTCTCTTCAGCCCTGTATTGGTTTGCCTGGGCTGTTACCACAAAATGCCACAAGCTGGGTGGCTTAAACAACAGAACCTTATTGTTTCACAGCTCTGAAAGCCAGAAGTCTTGAGATCGAGGTGGGGTTGGTTCCTTCTGCAGGCTGTGAGGGAGAGATCTGTTCCAGACCTCTTTCCTTGGCTGGTAGTTGACTTTCATGCTGTGTCTCTTCCTTCTGTGCATAACTCCGTGTCAAAAAAATTTCCTCTTTTTATAAGGACACCAGTCAGATTAGAATAGGGCCCACCCCAACATTCTCACTGTAACTTGATTACTTCTGTAAAGACCTGCTCTCCAAAGAAGGTCATAGTCTTCGGTACTGGGAGTTAGAATTTCAACATACAAAGTTTTAGGGGAAACCATTCAACTCATAGCACGCCTAAACATAAGACGGGGGGCGGGGGGTGAAACTGAAAACTCAGATTTTTTAGGAGCTAAACTTTACTTTTTAAGAACAGTTTTATGTGACAGGAAAATTGAAAAGGCAGGACAGAGTTTACACACGCCCCCTCACCTATTTTCCCCTAGTTAATATCACACATTCTGATGGTGCATTTGTTATAGTTAATGAAAACAATATTGATATATTATCATTAACCAAAGTGCATCGTTCACTCAGATTTCTCTGGTTTCGACATTATGCCCTTTTTCTATTCCAGGATCTCCCCAAGGATGTCACCTTAACATTTACTTGTCATGTCTGCTTAGGCTCCTCTTGGTTGTGACGGTATCTCAGACTTTCCTTGTGTTTGATCGCTTTTGATGACAGTTTTGAGGTGAACAGATTAAGTATTTTTCAGGATATCCCTCTACTGGAATTCGTCCAGTGTCTGATGTTTTGTTCCATAATTAGACTGGGGTTATGCACCTTTAGAGGTAGATCACAGACGTAAAGTGCCATTCTTGTTACGTTGTGTCAAGAGTACATCCTATTAACACGATTTGTCACAGTTGGTATTGACCTTGACAGCCCGGTGGAGGTTGTGTTTGTCAGCTTCATCACTGGGTAGTTGTTCCTCCCTCCCTCTCCCTCCTCTAGCTTTTGGAAAGACGTCTCTATGTACCACCTACATGTACGGAGTGGAGATTTATGTGCTCCTTCTTCAAAAGTGGAGTACCTACATAAATTATTTGGAATTTTTCTGCAGAGGCAATTTCTGTCTTCTCCCTATTTATCCAATCATTGGTTTATATCGATATGGATGCATGGATATTTATTTTATACCTCGGGTTCTAATCCAATACTACTTTATTTTGCTGCTCGAAGTCTTCTGGCTTTGGCCATTGGGAGCTCATTCCACTCGTCGTGTGGAGTCATAGTCACCTACTGGCCACTGATACCCTCCCTCGGCATTGACCACAGCTGCTGCTTCCAGCTGTTTGTCTTAGCTCCTCCTGGTATCCGTTTCTGTTCTGTCTTACTTTCCAGTGCCTCACCCTCCCCATACCCAGCTTTGGGTCTCCCTCATTTGAGCCCCTGAGGGCAAGTGTACCCCAATCACCACCATATCCCCTCAATCATTACCTTTCTCCATGAGGAAACCCTTCAGTCTCCTTAAATAGCATTTCCATAGCATATTCCACAATATGATCTGTGAAAATAGAACTCCAAGGTCGAGTTATGTGATCTCCATCTCTTTCAGATTCTTGACTCCTATTAACATATTATAGACATGTTGCCAGTAAGGAAACCAGTTTTGCTCTGTAAATATGCCCACGGAGCTGTTTTTGCCATCGTTGCTGCCATAGTGCCGCAATGCCCACGGGGGGGACACTGCCCTTACTGCTGGGAGGCAGTGCCCTACAGTGGCTAAGCGTTTTGATATGGAACCACGTTGCCTCTTACTAGACACGTGACCCTATGTGAGTTACTCGATCTCATGTTCATCTGTAAAATCAGGCTGATATAATATATCGCTTGATAAGGGCAAAATACAGTCATTGAGGCAAGGTGCTTAGAATAATAACTAAAATATTATATCCATTCAATAAGTGACAGTTGTTATTATTATTTTTCTTATGCTCTTCTGGGCCACCTTCAGTTCTGTAGTGTGCAATGTCTTCAAAGTACTCTTCCTTGGCAATAACTAACATCCCGGGACTGGCAATCCTGTGAAAAACATTTTAGCTAATTTCCCTATAATTTGTGATCTTATAAGTGTATACAGTAAAGCCCCTTTGTCACATTTTTGCTCACTTATGCAACCTGAAGAGGTTTTCCCTGCATTTTTTTTAGTCACTCAAATATTGCCTCAGTTAAAAAAAAAAATCTATGGTGGTTGGGGAAAAAGTCAGCTTGCACCTCTCCCACAAAACAGATGGGAAATGATTCAGAACAAGACAGTCACTAGAGGTACAAATAGTGCCCTTTCTTTCGGGAAAAAGAATGACTTTTTTTTTGTGCTTATGCCAATGTCTGGGATAAAATTAAATTAGTCTTTGTTTATTTCCTCTTTCCCACATTATCTTCAACTGTCTGAGGACTCTGCCTACTCTAAGTCAGCATCCACCTGGTGGAGGTTGCAGCTGAAAGGAGCAAAAACACTTCTCTTAGAAACAAAGAAAAAAACAAAGAAAGACAAAATCTCCAAAACAATAAATTTGAAAACCTGCCTCCTTCCTAACTACAAAGTCACACAACAATATATTCTCTTACAGATAAGGCTTAAGTCCCCAATGACTATCAGCCCAACCTCAGGACACTTGTCAGTTTTCATTTACACACACACACACACACACACACACACACACACACACACATGTCATTGTCTTGTATTTGCTTTCATGTAATTTGCATACTATTTTATTTTTCAGCCTATGGTCTGACCGAAAAATATCTTCCATATATTGACTTCAGTGATTCGCATGTTAGCCTTTATCATTCACAGCTGTAACTTCTTCCAGTAAAAACACACTCCAAGTATAAATAATTAATACCATTAATTAATACCACAGATAGTGACAACCTTTGCTCATTAGATTGCTTAGGTCAGTGGTTCTCAAACTTGCTACATATTAGACTCACTTGGGAGGCTTTTACGACTCTTAATGCCCAGGCTTCACCCCGCGCCAATGAAATCAGAATCTTGGGAGTGGGGAGGGGGGTGCTGGAGTTAGTAGTGTAAAAAGGTGACTGGGGAATTCCAACGTGCAGCCAAGTTTGAGAACCTGAGCTTTAGGAGATGTCTGGATCCAGTCTCCTCAAGCCTGATTCTTGGAGACTCCTCATTTGAATCTACATATAGAGAAGTTCTGAGCTGGGTCTGCCCAAGCAGATCAGGGGAATCGGCCCTTTAACTCTGGTCACCATCAAAAAGAAGAGCTGAGAAATAGCTTTTTATTGTCACTTCTTTAAAAAAATTTTTTTATGTTAATTTATTTTTGAGAGACAGAGAGAGACAGATCATGAGCAGGGAAGGGGCAGAGAGAGAGGGAGGCACAGAATCTAAAGCAGGCTCCGGGCTCTGAGCTGTCAGCACAGAGCCTGATCATGGTGCTTGAACTCACGGACTATGAGATCGTGACCTGAGCCGAAGTCGGATACTTAACCGAATGAGCCACCCTGTCCTTTCTTTTCAGATATTTTGGAAATATTGTAACAGTTTCCTTCTGACCTATCAATAAAACTTTGGGGAATAACTGGGGATCCCTATGGAGGGTCTTCCAGAACCCTGGGATTAGTCCACAGAATTACTCATTTAGATGCTCTGTTGGTGACAATACCAGACATCACAAATAGCACTAAAGTATGGAACTATGGATGCCCAGTTTATATAGGAAATAAAGGGGAAATGACTTAAAACATTATGGGAGGCATTACAGTGAACAACAAAAGCAAGGACATGAGTTTAGACAAACTCACATTGAAATAGGGCCCCACCAGTGATCCGTAATCTTGGTCAAATTACTTAATCTTTTTGAGGCTGTTTCCTCATATGTAAAACGAGCATAATATTTCATACCCAAATATTTGTCGTGATGACTGGTGAAAATTTTCTGAAAGTCCCTAACAGTTATTGACACATAGAGCCATTCGACAAATGCTATTTGGTATTTCAATTCCAAAGACTAAAAATAATCCAATACCCAGTTGTTGGGTGGTCTAAACATGATTTAAGTATGGATTCCTGCCCCCCACATTTGCGTTCCACAATTTTAAGAGAAGTGAAGTGATCCACAGGGACAGGAAATAGATTCTCTACCTTAGAGGTGCTTAACAGCAGAAGGGAGTAGGCAGACGTGAAATATTTAAGTTCTGTCTTCACTACACCTGGTTCTAACACGCACGAATTTCAATTTACCAGAGTTTACATAAATAGCGCCAGATCTCAACAACACATGACAAAAATTTTTTTTAACATTTATTTATTTTTGAGAGACAGAGTGTGAGCAGGGGAGGAGCAGAGAGAGAGGGAGACACAGAATCCAAAGCAGGGTCCAGGCTCTGAGCTGTCAACACAGAGCCCAACATGGGGCTTGAACCCACAGACTGGGAGATCATGACCTGAGCTGATGTCAGATGCTTAACTGACGGAGCCACCCAGGCGCCCCATCAACAACACATTCTAATGTCAGCTGCTATGCTGTGTTAACTATGAGCGATTGTATAAATAAGCTATTGTTTGCTAGTCCTTCATTCCACAAATCCCTACATAAGTAACACATACAGTATGATCACGAAGGGTCACGTCACTTCTTTCTAAATCTGCTGGTCACCGAGCCTCTGTTGTTAAGCTCACACACAGACAGCAAAGCCTGTAGTTGTATCGTTTCCCTGTCTCTCAGTGAGCAACTTGGGTGACATTTTCCAAAAATGCACGACCCAAAGAAGGAATTGGCCAACAAAGGAGAAAGCGTAACAAGGAAACAAAACGAGATAATGTTGGGATTGAATTCTAAGTGAACATAAACAGAAGAAATAGCTGAATGTAAGAGGTTCTGGATCTGCAGCCAGAGAAACTTAGTGAAGGTGAACTTATTGCCATAAATGAGGAAACGTTTGTGATAATAAAGATAGATGAAGATATCCCTGAGGAAGCAATACTTTACACAAAAGGAATCTGCAGGTATCTTTTGCAACACTGAAAGTGCAAAGGAGAAAACGTGAGAAACTGACCCAGACTTAGAAAGAGTGTGACAATTTTCCTCGGCCTAGAAAAGAATGCTTGTTCCACCTCATAAATTGTATGATGAGGGGAGAGGCTCTGAGCACAGGGCTCTTGATGAGTTTTTGGCCAAGAGGGAAAACACTTCAATCTGCAAATGTTTCTAATGTTTTAAATTTCCATCTACTGGGGCACCTGGGTGGCTGAGTCGGTTAAGCTTCCAACTTTAGGTCATGATCTGACAGTTCACGAGTTCGAGCCCCTCGTCGGGCTCTGTGCTAACAGCTCGGAGCCTGGAGCCTGCTTCGGATTCTGTGTCTCCCTCTCTCTCTGCCCCTCCCCTGCTCACACTCTGTCTCTCTTTCTCCCTCAAAATAAATAAACATGAAAAAAAATTAAAAAGTTACCATCTACCAAACGAATATTACTTTCACTATTTTTTCATAACCCTGTATGAATTGCCAGTAAGAATTTTTAACATTTTGACCAAAAAAATTTAAATATCACAAACCAACGTAATTTCCCCCATTGATTATTACCATTGACTAGCACGTTTTCAGTTTGCATGGTAGATTTTATGGTCCCACGTTACCATGAAAAGCTTGCACTTCCAAGAGGTATGAAAGAGAACTTGTAGTTGAGTGAGATTAAGTGCAGGGAACAGGAAACTTGGTTCCTCCCTCTGCTACTTCTGGAGAAAGCAAACGTGAACACCTGTGCCTCTCCAAAAGCCACATGGGAGAGGAACCTTATTTGGAAAAAGCCCTAAATGGAAAACTATTTAGATTTGTTCTGAAGCTTAATCCTTTCCTAAGAATTTTTTTTTTTAAGTCTGTGGTATGAATTATTGCATCTGCTTCCATAGAACCTTTCACTTCCAGAGTTGCAGGCAGGATTTGGTGACAGTCCATGCGTAAAGCACTTGCATCGCGCCTGATAGATAGTCGGTGTTCAACAAATTTTCATAATTATTATCGTGAATCTTGTCGTTGGACTCGAGGGTGACAAGTGTCCCAGTTTGCCCAGGACTGAGGTGTTTCCTGGAATGCAGGATTTTTAGTGCTGAAATTAGGACAGACTCAGGCAATCCAAGATGGTTGGTCACTTTATTTGACTCTCTTGGCTGTGGGCCGGACAAAATACTGAAGTTACTGTAAGAAATTCTCTTGGGATTTAGAAAGTAATTAGAAGAGAGAAAATCCCTCATGCGTAGTTTCTAGATTCAAACTTTAGGTTAGAAAAGGGACAGTAGCCCATGCTTCAATACTGCACAGGATGCTCTATAATCCATCCCAGGTTATAAGGAAAGAAAATAAATAACATATTCAGTGGATAAATATCATGCACCAGTCACTCTGCAGAAGCTGAGGGAAGAACTGGTTCAATAAGACTCATTTCCTAGTGTATAGAAGCTTACATTTTAGAAAGGGAGATCACCAGTTACATGTACCTCGAATGACCAAGAAACCACCCTTTACAGAGAGCTGACACTGTGCAAGGTGCTTTAGACAAGTGGTCTCATTGAGTCTTCCTGAAAACCTCAACAAGGTAGTATTATTCCATTTTACAGATGAGGAAACTGATGTTCAGAGAGTTCACGTTGTGCAAAGTCACAAAGCTAGTCGCTATTATAACTGATCTCAGGACCAGGTCTGTAGTGGCTGAGAGCATGGGCTCTGGAGTCAACAAATCTGCTTTGGAATCCTGATTTTCACTGACTTGCTATGTGGCAAGTGCCAGTGAGCTGCTGTTTCTTCCTCCACAAAAACGGGACTGATGATAACATCCACTTTTGAGGGTCATAAAGATTAAATGAGGAATGCACTTAGCATGTGCTTGATACATAGTAAATGTTCAACAAAAATTTATCATCACCATCATCATACCCAAACCCATGTATTTTCCCTCTAACAGGGGGCCTCTTCCTTTTCTAGGGACATCCTGGAAGGAAGGAGAATCAACGAACTGCTTCAAGAGTTCAGGGGTGAGGAGAATGTTTCAATCTGTGATGATCAATAAAGACCTCTTGCAACATTGGAACTTTATCTTCATGGGTGGATGGATGCTCCATAGGTTGAGGTTAGGGCAGGGAGCATATACCAGGCTGAGGGAAGGATTTTAGCTGAGGCAAAGAATCAGCAAAGCATCATGAATCTGGGGAACCGTAACTATTGGTGGTTAGAGGATAGGTTTCTTGTAAGGAAACAGGTGGAGGCAAGGCAGGAAAGAGTGAAAGCCTGGGGCGCCTGGGTGGCTCAGTTAAGCAACCGATTTTGGCTCAGGTCGTGATCTCATGGTTTGTGCGTTCGAGCCCCGCATCCTGCCCTGTGCTGACAGCTCAGAGCCTGGAGCCTGCTGGGGATCCTGTGTCACCCTTTCTTTCTATGCTCCTTCCCCACTCGTGCTGTCTCTCAAAAAAAAAAAAAAAAAAAGAGTGAAATCCTCACAACTCAGGGGATGTTTTCTGGAAGCATTTTGTGAACTTTTCTTTCATAAGCTGCTCTCACTTAGGTCGACAACTGCTTCACCTGGGCTTGCTCCTTCCTGGGGCCGTTCCCCTTGACCCTGCCAATTGCTTAGTCATCTTCATCCCTCTGACACAATGTGCTGGAACCATGGTAGCTGTGCTCCCACTCTCCCAGGGCATTCTCAGATAAGCTCCCAAACCCTGTTGACAGGCTGGGGGTGGGGGTGGGGGTGGGGCCCAGGCTGAAAGAGAGCCACAGTGGATTAGACTGTCTGGAGAAGGAAGGGAAAGAGAGCCCTTGTTTCTCAAGATGGATGAGTTACAGGTGTCTTGGCTTTTTCTAGAGGGTTGAAGCAAATTAAAACAAAACAAAACAAAAACAGAACAGCCCGTGGCATGCATTTCTCAGAAGCTCTGTTTCTGGAAAGATGGTTCTTAGTGATCATAGGAAACTTAGAAGGAAGAGCTGTAACAGAAATGGGGGATACCTGGGAGAAATCTCTGGGAAGAATAGAAGGGAAGGAATAAATTCAGTGTCATGACCTAGAGGACAAGAGGTGGCCTCCCGAGGCGCCTGGGTGGCTCAGTCGGTTGAGCGTCCGACTTTGGCTCAGGTCATGATCTCACAGTCTGTGAGTTTGAGCCCCGCATTGGGCTCTGTGCTGATGGCTCAGAGCCTGGAGCCTGCTTCCAATTCTGTGTCTCCCTCTCTCTGCCCCTTCCCTGCTCATGCTCTGTCTCTCTGTCTCAAAAATAAATAAAAACATTAAGAAAAAAAATTAAAAAAAAAAAAAAAAAAAGAAGTGGCCTCCCACTGATGTAGGCAGAAATAAGTTGCTCTGCCTGGAGGGTGTTACGGGCTAAATTGCATCCCCGTCAAATTTGTATGTTAAAGATGTAACTGTATTGGAGAGAGGGGTCTTTAAAGAGGTGATTAAGTTTAAACGAGGTCATTGGGATGGGCCCTAATCCGATATAACAGTTATTCTTATAAAACAAGGAGACTAGGACAAGTGCACAGAGGAAAGACCGTGTGAAGATGAAAATAAATTTTCTCCCCCAGTGTGGGCCCAACAACCTGTGTAAGCTGTGTGTGGCTCCTCCCGGGGCAGCCCTGAAGCAGGGCTCAGCATTGCATCCTCTCCCTCAATGTGAGCGAACCATCTAGATTCACTGAGGATTGGACGGTGAGGAGGCCGCGGGGGAGGGGATCCCATCACACACCAAACAGTAAACGTCATCAGTGACCCATTGAGATTCTGTCTCTTAGGCCTCCCCACCCTGGATCTTCTCTCAACATTTTCCTCAAGTAGACTGGGATCTCCCCCCTAGTTTACGCGGCATAATTCAGCATGATTGGTTTTGCCCATCAATTGTAGGGCCACCAATGCACAGCTCCTGGAGGCTCAGCCTCCCTTCTGACTTCCCAAAGCCTTGTCTCAAAAAAAGTTCAACTTTCCTAGGAGCATATTCTGCTGCTAAGGAAACTACCTTCCTTTTCTGTATGTTTATATCTTCTAGTGGGCAAGTCTGTGCCACCTTTGACTCATCTCTCAGACTTTTCTCTGTGAGAAGAGTGGGAAGAGAAAACAGGACATAAGACACGGCTTTAGCTTGTGGCTCATGTGGAGGGGGTCCTGCCTGGCCAGCCTGGGATGAAGAGGGGCTCAGACAGGAAGGGCAGCGACCATCCTGGAATCTAAAGAGCTGAGTAAGGAAACAGGATCCCAAGAAGAGTCCATCTGGGGAAGGAGAGGGGAGGTTGGCCATGAATCTGAGGAAGGAAGAGACAGTGTAAAGATGCTGAGGTGGGAACAAGCTGGCAACTTAAGGGGACCAAGAAGGCCAGGGAGTGAGCAATGGCGGTGAGCACAGGAGGCGGAGAGGAGAGATAGGCAGGGGCGCGTAAGGGGGCTTCATTCAACACCTCATCACCTCTGGTCCCTAAACCCGTCCTGTGCCTCTGAACCACATTGCTCAGTCATGTCCCCTGAAAGCATCTCCTTCCACTACCCCTACTTCCTCCTCTTGAAGTAACTTCAGTCAAAGGGACGACCTCTCTATTTCCTGGTGAAATCTAAGGGTGTTGTTTGTTTGTTTCTATTTTGCTATAAACACTCCCTTAGGTCTGATTTTCAAGTTGTATTCACACAGCCAGGAGTAACCACAAGTCTTTTGAATCTCTCAAAGAGGGGTCTCTGGGCTTCCTGTGGATGTGTGCTCAAAAACTTTCCATATGGATCCCACCATCTCCCCACACCATCGTGTGCTCCTTTGTGGGCCAGTAGGCATTCTGCCACAGAGAGACTTCTGTGGCTTTGAGATCTCCTATAATCCCTTATACCAGACCCTTGCAAACTTTCCACTAATTTGCTGCTTCTCTACCCCTGGGGTTGGCTGGGTCTGCAGTGCTGCTGCATAGGGAATCTGCAACTCAACGTCTCCCTTGTGGTCCTTGCCTTGTATTTTCTCCCACTTGCTGTATCCACTTGCTGGACAGTCAGTGCCACAAAGGGACTCCAGGTGCCAAGTAAACCCACAGCAGCAGGTGAGGCTGGGGCTAGGGACTGGGATTCTCTGCAGTGGGTCTCCTTCCACCTTCCAAGACAGTATCTGATTTCTCAAGGATTGGGATGTATCCATCGAGGCCAGCTTACACATCATCCTTCCACCTGGATTTTATGAGCGAGTTTCTTGGAGAAAGTGCACCTAACGTCACATACTCTAGTGCTTGTGGATGACTTTCAAAGGCAGTCATGCCAAAGCCAGGGTCATTCCAGAGCTCCCCTCAGTCCAGCATGGTAGATTTGAGAAAGCTTTGTGATGGAGCCAGTTGCCAGTTCAGCCTCCTCTCTCTCCAGCAGTCAGGTTGAGGGTGACCACATGGCTCTCTTCTCAGAGATTGGTACAATCTGAGCTGAAGCTGGTTCCTCCGCCTTAAAAGTCCTGGGTGGGACTCAGAACCGTAGCCCAAGTATGGTTGACTTCTCACAGGAAGCCCTGGTTTTGCCCTAAGCCAACCACATATTTGTCAACACATTTTCATATTTCTAAAATGAAATATAGAGTAATGTATAAGACATAGAGTAATGTAGATTATACTGAGAATTTAATGAGGAGAAGAAAAGAGTCTACATCTTAATATGGTCCCTACCCACCTGTCTCCCCCGAAAAAGAGTTTACCTTGCAGCAAACAACAAAACTCTACTGACCACTTTGGCTTTCCACACTTCCAGCCAATTAGTTCCCTCTTCAGCCATCAGCTGCTTGGTGTCCCCATCCCAACTCCCCAGTCCTCTCTCTGAATACTTTTTCCCATGTGTATTCTGCTGTTGTTTGATGTAGAAATTTTTTTCATGCCAATGAAGCCAAATTGGTGGTTAGTGCTGTTCAAATTTTCTGCAGGCTTGTTAGAATCATTCTCAAGGTGTCTTTGCTCCCTATACCCACACCGTCTCTGTTGCTTCCAAGTTCTTCTTCCATCTGTCTGGTTGGGCCGTTAGTCTTTGGTCTCTGCCTTTCACATCAGTTTTGCTCAAATGTCTGACGATCTTTGATTGTCTATTTATAGTTAAGAGTGAGGCCCTAGAAAGGTGATGAAAGCTTTGTGTGTCTGCACAGGATTTATTGATTTGTAGGCTTTACCAAAAGGTGACTAAGTGGGACTCACATGGGGGTACTCATCCATATATGTATTTCTATGTCTTTTCTACTGAAAGTTCTAGTTCTCTGGGAGTCAAGAGGAGAAAGACAGGTAAGGGTGTGACTGTACAGTGTGCATTGAACCCCCTCAATGTAGCAAGGAGCTATCTACTGCTTTCCTCTGTCCTCAATAGAAATTTCCTATTTGGTTTCTCTGGAGAATAAACCCAAGGCATAAGGCAGCTTCCTAGTTCTTCTGGGGGAAAGTAGGAATCTGGGTATCTGCTCACTCTTCTTCAAGGTTTTGGACCAATCCTGCTATTTCCAGCCCTACCTGTCACTGCGTGATTTCGAACCAGAGCTTCCAGTTTCTGAGTCTCTCCAGGGTTCCATGTTATGAATGGGTGTGCTTTTAGTAACACCATCCTCTGACCCAAGAGAACTAGATTTCAGCTTTCCTCTCTTTTTCACATTCTTCACATTCTTCACCTCTTTAAACTGGATGTCTAGAAAAAATAATTCATCAATGGGTGATGAAGAGCGGGGGAGAAAGAGGGACTTTGGAAGGTTTACAAAGGAATTGGCATTTTGACCAAGTCTTAAAGAGTCAGTGGATTTTGATTATTGTAAGATTGGCTGGAGTATTAGAATGTAGGAAAGAAAAGTCTAGGTCAATGAAAGCACATGCGCATATGAGGAGCAAAGTGACTCAGGTTAAGTGGTTTCTTGAAGGCAGCCACCACTTCGCAATCAGCTTTCCATAGGCAAAAGTTTGGGCATCTCTGGCCCATTTTTGTCTTGTCTCCTGTATTTTTGTCTTTTTTCATTTTGATCTTTTAGAACACTTTAACTGTCAACTTAACGCGACTTAGAGATGGAGCAGTTAGAAATGCACTTGTTCAATCCAAGGTTTCTCAACCTTGGCACCATCGACATCTGGAGCCAGAGGACTCTTGGAGGGAAGGAGCTGCCATGTGCATTGTGGGGTGTTGAGCAGCCTCCTTGGCTTCTACCCATTAGATGCCAATAGCTCCTATCCCCAGTTGTGACAACCAAAAATGTCTCCAGCCATTGCCATATATGCCTTGCTAGAGGGGTGGTTTGGAGGGAGCGGTAGTTGTTTAGTTGAGAACCACTGGTCTTGCCCATTGCTTTTTATTAGATGTCTAGAAAAATAGATTCATCAGTGGATGGTGCTCAGAGGGATGAAAAGGGGGCTTTGGAAGGCTTACAAAGGAATTGGCATTTTAACCAAGTCTTGAAAAATGAGTTGAAGTTTGAAGGTGGAAGATTGGCTAGAGCATTAGAATCTGGGAAAGGAAATTCTAGGTCAAAGAAACCACATGGACAAATGGGAGCAAAGTGATTTATGTTAAATGGTTTTCTGTAACCTCAGTGTGGAGTGTCTGTAGCAAGGGAAGAGTCTGTAAAGGTAGGAGGCAGATTACGAAGGTCTTGACTGCAAAGATGTGGAGGGTAGACCTTATCCGGCAGTGATCACATCTTTGATTTTGAACAATGACTCTAACCCTAGACAGTGAGACCCGAGTGCTTGGAGATGAGTTAGGTGGCCACTGCAGGTGTCAGGGGTGAGGACCCCTGACCCGGGCACTGGGAATTGCAGATAGAATCTTCGAGGGTCTTCATTTCTGCGACAGTTAATTAAAGGACCTGAAGGGGAGCCAGAGGATGAGCAGTGGGATTAATGAAGCTCTCTGACATACACATTTGCATATTAAAAGAAAGAACTGTTTTCATTCAAGGAAAGTACCTTACCAGTGGGAATTTCAGGACGTTGATACCCCTACAACCACACCCATGAGACAACTTTATTGGTATGTTGTCAGCCCAGAGTCCAATTATAGCAATTGCCTATAACAAATAGCACTGATGCTTGAGGTTAAAAAGGGAACTAATGCTTCCTAATGAAGACCGTTTAAATTTGCATTTGAAGGCAGGGTGGTCCACAGAAGGGCTGAAATGCCTTCAGAGGGAACATCACTGCTGTCACCCTTGACACCTCAGCTCCTAATCTTAGTAAGAGAACCGGAACTACCCTTTTATCTCAGGTCTGCTTGGAAGATCAAGCCAACCTGGCTTTTCGACAGCTACTGCTTTTTTTTTTTTTTTTTTTTTTTTTTTTTTAAGGTCATTGTAGAAATGGTTTCTGAATTACTTTGCTTTACAAGTAGCAATGTCATTTAAAGCAAAGCAAAGAGTAGTTAGAAATTAGTGAGAGATTTTGGAATTTGGGGGTTAAAGAGGCAACATTTACAGAGGTAGCTTCCCTAGAGGTAACCTTGCAAACAACTTGACCCCCTCCCCACTTTCAAGTTCTCCCCGCTACCTCATCCTCCTCATTAGTGAAATGATGGGGGAAGTTCTAGTAAAAAGTGAACACTTCCTGATTTGAGTAAAATGAGAAAAAAGTACAGAAAGGAAATATGGTTTTGAGAGCAAAGGGGGAATTGACTAAATGTGAAATCCTTAGAGACTATATTAACTCAGGAGTCTCCCTGTTGAACTCCGTGCCACTGAAGGTTCTTGGAGACAAGGTACGGAGGTCCTCACGCCAGGCAGTAGAGTGAGTCGGGTTGGATTTAAGTGTTTCCAGGCGACACCTTCAGCTGAGGTTTTATTTTCAGGCTTGGTTTCCCACTGGGAGGTGTATCATGCAATTGACTGCCACGAGGTTAGAAACTTGTTTTATCAATGAAGAAAATGACAGTGAAGTCTGAAGATTCTGGAAGCACAAATAATGCTAGCAGTAACTTGCTGCTTGAAAGGATAAACAGCAGCTAGTGGAGAGTATGTGTTCATTTAATTTCATATTATCTCCTCTGAATTATACAGGATGAGAGCTGGATACATTTTAACAAATGATTCTCCACCCAAGCCTGTTCTCTGTTCATGCAAAATGCCCAAGACAGTTGGTAAGAGAAAAAGAAAGAAAGAAAGAAAGAAAGAAAGAAAGAAAAGGTGATTTTCTACATTTTTTTAGTCCTTGTCTGAAGAGTTCGTCTTTTCTTTCAGCTTGGTTTTTATTTTGGTGCACTATGCCATAGCAATGGTACAATGCCCCACTGGTTGTGGGTGGGTGGAGATAGGACAGCGTACATCTGAAAATTGCCCAACACAAATTGATGGTCAGCATGAAAAGGGATTATGCCCCTTGAAATGTCTGTTTGCAATAACAGTTTGCCTATCAGGTAGGGTGCTGTTTTCTGAAAGCTGCTAATGAATAAGTAAACCTGATACAGATTTGACTTGGGAAGAAAACAGATGTTGGTAATGTTGGTAACAAATGCTATTTTAATGTTCCTCCCATTGCTCAGAAGGAGGGGAATCATTGGTTAAATAAAAGCCATGGGGTAAAAACCCAAATTTCTACATGGACTCAGTCTATGATTGCTAATCATCACTAGGCTTTTAGCTGGGTGGAGGACCATGTCTTTCATAGATACATTGAGAGGAGCGATGTTGCTAACTAAGCAGTCAATTTCTTTTTGTTCTTTTTTTTTTTAAGGTGATTCTTTTTTTTTTTTTTTTTTAAGTTTTTGTTATTGTTGTTCTTGTTGTTCTTGGTTCTTGTTTTAGTAATCTCTATATCCAACATGGGGCTCAAACTTACAACCTTGAGCTCGAGAGTCACATGCTCTTGCAACTAAGCTGGCCAGGCACCCATCTTTTTGTCCTTTTAAAATTTTGTACATGTTGGGCACCTGGGTAGCTCAGTCAGTTAAGCATCTGACTTCAGCTCAGGTCACAATCTCCTGGTTGGTGAGTTGGAGTCCCACATGGGGTGAGCTCGTGTCCTGCATGGGGTGAGCATGAGCCCCGCTTCTTTCTCTCCGTTCCTCTCTCTCTCTCTGCCGCTCACTCACTTGTGCCCCCCCCCGAAATAAATAAATAAATAAATAAATAAATAAATAAATAAAATTCTCTACATGTTATTTGTTTACTAAATCAGTAAATCTTTTGAACTGTTTTCTTGTTCCTGTGATATCATGGGGTGTCTGATCGGGACTAGATCTTGACCTCTCGCAACATGGAAAACTGTCATTTGGTAGATTAAAAGCACTTTATGGCTGTTGGGTGGAGCCTGCAATCCATCTTCGGTAAAGATTGGTTCGGGGGGCAGCTACTTTGTGGGACTCTTTGGCAGGCCCAGATACTGATATAATAGACATTAATGATGTCTAGCACTTAGGTTGTGCTCACCTTGTGCCAGGCACACTTCTAAGTGCCTTATACATATGTTAATATATATGTATAACACGGCCCTGTGTTGTGATATCCCCATCTTCTAGATGATGAGAGCAAGGCACAGAGATGTTAAATACGTCGATTGGCAGTACATGGTAGAGCCAGAATTCAAAGCCAGACTGATGCCAAAGTCTGCACTCCTAATACCATGCCTCCTCTTAAGTTAATGATGTCAGGGCAGACAAGGATGTTGCCAGTCAGGGGGATATGCACCAATGAGGACAAGCGTGCGGCATATGGACTCCCAGAGATTCCCAGAAATAAGTGGGCGAGGGTGAAGCGTGGGGAAGAGAACCCGGAGCTCTGTGTTTAAGTAAGATGGTGATTCAGACTACTATGGGAGCGTTGAAGACTGGAGGAGTTAAGAATATCTGAGTTACATATTTTTGTAGTCTCAAATCTGAACTCTGTTACTTATTTCTAAGCTGTAATCACAGGAGGTGATCAATGTAAGGAAAAGGATACAACTAATTATTTATCTGCTTATTCAATAAATATTTAGTGAGTGTCTACTGTCCTGTCTCTATCAGATAGCCACATGAGGCAGAAGACACTAGAACACTCCTCTGAAGGGACAAGCAGCCCTGAGCTCACTTCTCAGTGAGTGCCAGTGGCTCAAGTATGGCTCGCCTTTCTCTCCCCTCTCTGCTAAAACTTGTGTCTAGAGCATTCTCGTGAGTTCTGAGCATGGCTGCCCAAACAGTGAGTCATGGTCCCTGACAGAACTAGGAGATGCCAAGGGAACCCACAAAGCTGAGGGGACCCTGCCCATGGAGTGCAAGGAGGTGGGAGGGACTCGGGAAGCACTTATTAGAAAACCTCCCCTCCCCACTACAGGTCTCAACACCTTACTGAGGGGCTGTTTCCTCTTTATTTATCCCCCATGGTGCAAATGTTCACATGTTTTACTCCAGAAACATTAATGGGTTTGATTATGTGGATCTGCTCAATCCCACCAGGTGTGAAAAGGTATGATATGTGCGCTAGATGACTCTGCCCGATGCCTTTTGTTCACCCAGACCCATGCTCCACCCTTCTTCACCTTGCTCTGGCCCTGGGAGATGGGCTGTGTGGATTCTTCAGTGGGCACCTCTTGCCCTCCAGCTTCTGGTTGGGATCGGCCAATGGGAGGCAGCAGCTGAGGTCAGAGACAGCAGGAGAGAGAGGTGGAGATACTTATTCCCCTGGCTGCCCTGCTACTGGGCCATGAGGTGATGGTGGCTCAGTTCCTCCATGAAAGACCACAGCTTTTGTCACACAGCCTCTCCTCTCCAGCCTCTCCTGGAAGCACAGTTACAGTCTTGTTTGGATTCCAGTAAGCCCTACCTCCTCTATCCCCTCAGGCCTATGAATTACCGATGTGATGGAATACTTAAAATATAAGATACAATTACAGCACAGAAGGCATCATCTAAAAATTCTCTAGGTTGTTGAGAATGGTGGAATAAGAGGAATTACGGCTTGGAACGTGAAGATAGTAATTCATTGTGTTCAGAAGAAAAAGGGAAGAAAGGAAGGGAGATCCAATTAAGTTCAGAGAATGATCATTGATTGAACATCTATTACAAGCCAAGATCACTCACATGCATCATCTTGCTAATTTCAACCAAGAGCCCTGCAAACTGTCCTATTATTTGAATACCATTAGAGATTAGGGACTTGGCTGTGCTCATGCAGCTAGGGACCATTGCTAGTTAAGTGGCAGAGCCTGCCCTTGACTGTGTACCTCAGGAAGGGATAACAATTAGTGCTTCTGCACTAGGCATCTCCCGGGGCACTGTTGGACTAGAGGAAAGGGGCACAGGAAAAAGGAGGCTGGGATATCACTGACAATGATGGATTCCAGATACTGGATCCTTTCCTATTCTGGCAGAGGGTAAGCCAGCAGGAAGGGGCCCAGGGAGGTCAGTTCTGGCGGGAGTGGCGGGGGGATGAAAAAGTGCAGAAAATGAGCAAACACTGAAAGCTAACCTCAAGTATATCCATGTAAAGTTTCCTTTGGTTCACCCTGCTTACTTTCAACTGTATCAAACAAGTAAAAGAGAAGGTCTTTATTTGGGTCCTTTGTTTAACGGAAACCATGAATGGGAGTACCGTCATCCCTATGGATACCTGGGAATGCCATGCAAACGTTATTTTATAGAAGCCTCATACTGAGAGGGTCTTAATTGGGACACCATTATCCTTTAGAAGCAACTGTCGAAGAGTGGGCTTGTATTTTCAAGAAGGAATTAGCAAACGCTTCTTCCATTAAGAATTCATACTGTTCGGGGTGCCTGGGTGACTCAGTCGGTTAAGCAACTGACTCTTCGGTTCAGCTCAGGTCATGATCTCCCGGTTTCCTGAGTTCCAGACCCGGATAGGGCTCTGTGGTCACCATGCAGAGCCTGCTTGGGATTCTCTGTCTTCTCCCTCTCTCTCTGCCCCCGCCCCCCCCCATGCTGTCTCTGTCTCTAAATAAATAAACTTAAACAAATTCTTTAAAAATAAAAGAATTCATACTGTTCTTCTGACAATAACCCCTGGGGCTGGAACTGTGATAAGAGCACAGCTTTACGATCAGGCAGAACTGGGTTCAAATTCGATCTCATCTATGAAGTAAGTTAGGGAATAGGTTGGCTACATAAGAGAAACTCAAAATAACAGAGGCTTCCGCAACAAAGAAGTCTGTTTCTCCTTCCTTAATAGCCTGAGGTAGGTGGCCTAGAAATGGTGTAGGTATTCTACACGAGGAGGCTGTCAGGAACCAGCTCCTTCCATCTCGTTCCACCATCCGTAGGACCACACCTTCAAATGTAAGGCACAAGATGCCTCACAACTTCATCAACATTCCAAGCAGCAGCATGGAGGAAGAGGAGACAGGTGGGGACTCTACTTCCCTTTAAAGGCAAGTCTGGGAAGTTACTGATATTCCACCACTTCCCCTCGTGCCTCATTGGTCAGATCTTAGTCTCATGTCTGTATCCAGCTTCAAGGGAGGCTGGCAAATGAAGTCTCTATTCGAAAAGGCAACGTGCCCAGAGAATCAGAGGTCCTGTCACTATGGGACCAGCTGTGTGACTTCAGGCTAGTCAATGAAGTCTCAGTTTCTGCATCTGTGTCTCAGTTTCTGCATCTGTGAAACGGGAATAATAAAAGTCTACTTCAATAGAGGTGATGCGATGATTAAAGAGGAATGTGTTTAAGCACTCAATAAAGATCGCTGTAATTATTACTGGTTTACTGAGGCTGGGAGCGCTTCTGGCATCACCTGCCTCGCTTGCCAGGATTCAGATCCTGCCACTCCTTTTCAGTGTAAGCTCATGTTTGAATCCTTTAAAGACCTTTCTGGTCAGGGTTTAGTGACCAAAAAAATTACTTACCAGAAATGAAAAGCACAAAGTACATTCCACGTTATTCCTAGGAGAAAAGGAGTTGGCAGTTGCTTTGATTTCTTTCCCCATTCACCAGCTCGTAGAACAAGGATCGGGGTGGGAGACGGGGGAGAGGAGAGAGTGTGGCTCCACCTTCCGCTGCCCAATCATGCCCAAGGCTTACCTTTCATCTCGCAAACCCTGGGATCCACTTGCAAGCTCAGGTATGCCAACTCCCCACACGGAGCTTTTGCTTCCGTTCAGCACAGCCTGGCCCCTGTCCAGCCCACCACAGAGCCTGCCACAGTTAGCTGGAAGTTAAGAAAGAATTATGATTAGACAATAATTTTTTTACAATTGTCCAGACTGCCTTTTGCTGGCTTTGTTTCTCGAGGCTGGGTGATAATGCAGGTGCTAAATCGGACAGGAGGGAGAAGCTTCTTCCTTCCAGAAGTATGGCTTAGACCCTTGTTTGAGATTGCATTTGCACTACGATGTGGCTGATCCATTTTAAAAGACCCTATAAAATATCTGGAGTTAAGAGAAGCTACCTGAGCCTCTCTGAGGGGTAATTAGGGCTGTGGCTTATAAAATACCAGCACTCCATACAGGTGTCCTAAAAGGCACTCTTGTTTTCAGGTAGCCACGGTTTTGCTGCACAGCCTCAATTCCAAGTCAGCAATCTGCTGATTGCTTGTAGTCTACTCAGTGCCAGGCTCTCCCATAGCCCTGGGGTCTCCCACCTTCCTGGGGTGGCTTTGTTGGTCTGCTTTTGTAGGTGAGCCGTCTAAGCACTTAGCACAGTTCAACCTCAGAGTTGCGTTGGCAATTCTTACTGCGTTTCGGGACATTGTTTCCTTGCCCTATTCCTCCTCATGGAAAGAATTATCTCCTTAACTTCATCACTACATCTGGCAGCAAAGACTGAGAGCCCAAGGCAGTTAAAAACATGCATATATTTTAAATTGACAGGGGCTCCAAGTTCTTCTTTTTGGCTATAAATCATCAAAGAATTCCTCAGCTGGAAGGGTTCCATTCTTAACACACGAAGATGCTAATGAAAGATGTTATAAGTCAATAGCTTTTCTCATTTCCATCTCTCTTTCCTTCCCTTCCCTTCCCTCCCCCTCCCCTTCCTTCCCTTCCTTCCTTCCTTCCTTCTTCCTCCCTTCCTTCCTCCCTTCCCCCCTTCCCTTTCCCTCCTCCCCTCCCTCCCTTCCTTCCTTCATTTCTCACTTTTTCTTTGCTTTCCTTCTTTCTTTGGGCGTACATAAATCACTGTGATTGCAATAAACAACCCAAAGGTTTTGGGGTTTTAGTGAACTAAGGTTTACTGATCATAGCTAATTACTAGTGTGTCCTCACTGCAGTAAACTTATTTGTTGCCCTCTGCACAGTTAAGGGAACCAAAATGAATTCAACTCCACACTCTGGTTATCCACAACGAGGACCTATCCCTTGACACGCATCACTTAGAGCAACAACTTTGGTTTTCCAAATTGATTCAGTGTCTCTCAATTCCATCTGGGTAATAGAAGTTGTAATGTAAAACAAAGGCAAACTGGTTTCTGCAGAGTAAAAGGGGCTTGTGCAAAATTGAAACCATTCCTTTTCAATGTAGTTTATTTTCTGACAACAGTTTTAGGAATCTCCATTTGTGATACAAGGAAAGCTAGCACAAGGCAGCAAAGATTTCCCCCCCAAAATCCTTTAATCTTTTTATGTTGATTCTTTGCCACTTAAACCTAAGGGAATAACTTGGCTTAAGTATAATTGCGATGCATTACCATAACCTGTTGCTAGGTGTGGTCTCAAAACAGGTTTTATTTCCTATGTATGCCCTTTGATAATAAAATAACATGACCCTTCTAGTAATTAGTAATGCTTTTCAACAATCACTCATAGAAGGAATTGGCATAACCCTGCAAGTCTAGTTATGTTTCGAATAAGTATTTGTTCATAGATACAGGGACGATGTTATAGGCTTGCAGAAATAGTATACTTACCAACATAGAAACCAATAAAACCCCAGTTGGAAAGCGTCTCATTCTGCTGTTGGATTCAAAAGCAAATGCCTAGAAAAGAGCAATCTGTCTTTTTAATGTTTTGCTTATTAAAGAAAAATGTCTTATTTCCTCAAAGAAATGAGAAACATTAAACACAACATAAAGATTCTGGGTAACTCGAAAGAACTGCAAAACAGCTCTTCTAAACTCACAGAAATTGGCTTTAACTATTTTCTTTTTTATTCTAGAAAAAAGAAGACCATTTGCTATGATGTGGCAAAATAGCCCATGCGGTATTATTCAAGGAACAGGGAGAATCAATTTAGTTGATTTTAATATTGAAAAGTTTGCAGGAAATGCTCATAATTTAAATTGAAGTGAAAGAAAGCAAAATATTATCAGCCTTTTTTGTAAAAACCAGAAAAATGTGTATTAAAAATTTGACAAAATAGACACTAAAATGTTAGTCTTTGTTTTTTCTGGATGCTGCAATCACTTTTTAAAAATTTTTAAAATCTTTATTTATTTTTGAGAGATAGAGAGACAGAATCTGAAGCAGGCTCCAAGCTCCGAGCTGTCAACACAGAGCCTGACGTGGGGCTTGAACCCACAAACTGTGAGATCATGGCCTGAGCCGAAGGTGGATGCTTAACCAGCTGAGCCACCCAGGCGCCCCTGGATATGGCAATCATTTATTGGTGATACTGACTTTCTTTGTTGTTTTGTGCCACTTTCCATCCCCATGATGATTAGATTATATATTTTAAGAGATAAGTATTATTTTAAGAAAACAGATTAAAATAATGCAAGGCCTTCTTACCAATAGAAATAAAATAGAAAAAAAGAAAAAGAAAAAGAAAAACTTGTTGCTTTGGGAAAGTGAAACTTGGAATATTTTTTTTTTCTTTCTTTATTCCAAGAGTTAGCAAACTTTTCCATAAAGGATCAGGTAACAAATATTTTATGCTTTGTGGGCCATATAGTATGTTACAGCAACTGGGCCCAGCCATTAGAGTACAAAAGTAGACATACACAATACATAAATGAATGGGCACAGCTGAGTTCTAAAACAACTTTACTTTTTGATACCAACATTTGAATTTCATATATTATAAAACATTATTCTTCTTTTGGTTTTTTTTTTTCTCCACCATTTAAACATGTAAAAACCGTTCACAGCTTGTGGGTCACACAAAAACACCTTCAGGTCTTCCTTTGCCAACCATTGCTCTATTTCATTATTGTATGTTTTCCAAAAAAATGTAGAATAGATGCATTATTTTTTTTTCCTGTTTCTTACCTTAATAATTATAATAACATCAAAAGGTTTAAAAGTAAATGCATACACTCAGGTTGCTCATATGACAGGAGTTTATTCCCATGGGTAGGAACCCAGTTGGGTCCTGCCGGTCCAAGTGAAATCCGAGGCCTGTGTGGTCAAGGTCAACACTAGGTTAGAATTTAAGTCACAGCTGGTGTGGCTTCACCATGCTGATGAAAGGGAAGAGGTTGTTGTTACCCAACAAACCTGGCCACGTCAGAGCCATCAGAAGCCACTCCACTCAAGGTATCTGGCAACATTTTCAGTGACATTTCCTGAAGCTTCATCAGGACCTCGGCGTGGAGGAAACAATAATTGTCCTGTGGTCACCACGAGGGCTGAACCGGGGGCACTTTCCCCACTTGTATGAGTCAGAAGTAACCCCACAATGGTACCTCACTGGTTCAAAGAGGATGTTGTTTATAGGAGAGGGGATATACGAAGCCAGAGGCCAGCGCGGTTCAACGTCAGTAATTTTGTGGTCCTTCTAAGTGACTGTTGTTGTAGGCTGCGGTGATTTGGGGGCGGGAGGGAGTAGAGTTAGACCCTAGTTGTTTGTTTCTCAAGTGTTGACAGACTGTTTTGTTGAAGGCTTGCTGATTCTTGGAGTCTTTTGCTATTGTTACTTCTGTTGTATTTAAAAAAATAAAAGACTCCCCCCCCCCCCACCCTTTAAGTGCTTCATTACCTAAATCAGTAGAAAACAGACAAATCTTGGCAAGATCACAAGTACCTGAGGAGAGAGGGACAGTGGGTATCTTGTGTGAGATTGCAAATGCTGTGAACCCAGCAGAGAGGATGGATCAGGGAAGGCAGAGCGTGTACTTCAAATCACCCATCAATAAATCTATCACAAAGCACCCGTGAAACACCTATTGCGTTCTAGATCTCTACCAGCCCCCTGGAACATTCTATTTGCCATCCGTACTTATGATCAGACAGTTACAATATGCTTCCAGGACAGATGAGAGGTCAGTGGAAAAGTACAGGGAACTTTTTTTCTTTTTTTAATACTACTTTGCAACATATGGAAGACTCGAAATTTTGCTTATCAGAAGGGGACTTTATTCAGGTGACATTATAGAACTAATTAATATCCCTTATTTGTATAACAAATTGTTGCTTCCTGGTCCATGTTAAAAGAACAACAACATGTCTATAGGTTTCCCACTTTGCTTAGTAGAGAAAGGTCCCACTGTACAAAGGCACACCTTATAAGGTTTTGAACAGAAGGATGAGTCTGAATCATTTGCTGTGGGAGGAGTCCTAACTTCAGAATTCCTGAGGTCCTGGGAGTGATTTGTATTAGAGCTTCTCTGCAGCTGGTCTCCCGACAGTCATGAGAAAAATTTGCATATCCCAGAAGGCCATCAAAATACCCCCTTGGCAGGAGACTGGGCTGAAGTGTGACCCCAATTGCCTGGAGAACTGGAAGCATCATAAACGCCCTCCCTGTTTGACAGATTAGCTCTTTTATTCCATATTAAACCAGCAAGAGCTATGGGTAATCACCGTAGGGAAAGCAGTGGATTTAGGTGATCAGGCCCTTCCAGGATGTGAGCACAGGTGGGGTGGGTGGGTGGGCACTACGATATGAACGACACTTTAAACTTGGTCCTCTTGTGAGGGTGCCTGGCTGGCTCAGTCGGTTAAATGTCGAACTTCAGCTCAGGTCACTGTTTGTGGGTTCAAGCCCCACAACTGGCTCAGAGCCTGGATCCTGCTTCAGGCTCTGTTTCTCCCTCTCTCTCTGCCCCTCTCCTGCTCACACTGTATCTCTCAAAAATGAATAAATGTTAAAAAAAAATTAAACTTTGTCTTCTTGCCGGCTGAGCATTGTCTCTTGCTGACTGACAGAAAACAACACTTCTCAGGGATGAAGGACATTTCAGCTTTGAGCTACATGTTTTTTCTTGAGGCCAAAACAATTTATAGGTGCATATCTCTGGAATCGCAAACTGGAAAATTTGACCTGCTTGGCAGAAATTAATCTTATAGTCTTTTCAGGGATATTTCGTTTTCTTATAATGTAAGTTGCCCCTGTATTATTATTCCCATTTTAATGAATCTCATGCTTTCTGACATTTTTTTAATTCTATGAAAAGTAACTGTAAAGAGGTGGTCAAAAAGGATTGGAGTGTGTGTGTTATTGTGTGTGTGAATGAATGACAGCTGCTGCCTTGTGACAGGTAAAATACAGAATCTGTGAATCAGGCACAGGTTAAAATCCTAACCAACTCCAGCATTTATTAACTAACTGATTTGGAGCAAATTAGATGACCTCATTTTTCATCTGTAAAATGGGTATAATCCTAAAATGTGTGATGGAATTCATGCTCCCTTCCATAGTTCTAGAAGTTCTATGACTTTTGATTGTTTTATCCATTTGACTAGTGAATCTTCATACCTGTTAACTTCCATTTCAGGGCTCCAGATTTCAAAATATGTATAGATCTTATGTCACAAGGATTGAGATGGGGAGTCCAGACCCATGCTTCATGGACATGAAGCCATGTTGCACATCCCACATCACGGTGCTTGAATTGGTCATTTTTGATGTCTAATAATGTCTAATGTCACGATACCTTGGAGTTATGAAAGTTATACTTATTTGCCAAATTAAAGGAATATGAAAGAGTACACATTGTTTGAAACTTATTTCCATGCAGGAGAGGGCCCAGGAGGTGAATCCTGGACAAGAGTTCTGGGTGTCCAGGCTGAAGAGACAAGGAGCCCATATAGACAGTGAAGGAAATCTGGAAGTCACTGTTGGGACGTAAAGCCAGAACTGAAAAGAGGAGCAGACAGTCCACCTGAAGTGTTACTCAAAAGTAGCTGAACAGAGCTATGGATGCATGAAAATAGGATCAATGGAAAACCTTAGGACAAAGTAGGAGGTTTGACATGGAGATAGGAAAGAGGCCCCAGAAAACTCCTTGAGATGTTAGGAAGTCTCTGCAGGACACCTGTACAAGGAGGATCGGGTAGAGAGCTGAGGCGAGGGAAGCATAGAGAGTGACAAACTGAGTCACACACACACTTGCACACACACTACAACCACTGTACTAGATTCTATTGGGTCCAAAGAGCTCTTCAAAAACATTTGCTTCTCAGGGGGCCTGGTTGGCTCAGTCGGTTAAGTGACTGACTCTTGATTTTGTCTCAGATCATGATCGCGAAGTTCGCGAGATGGAGCCCCTTGTTGGGCTCTGTGCTGACAGCATGGAGCTTGTTTGGGATTCTCTCTTTCTCTGCCCCCTCCCCTCTATCTCAAAATAAAATGAGTAAACATTAAAAAAAAAAATGTTTCTAGGGGCCTGAGAACTGGGAGCCTGGGTGGCTCAGTCGGTTAAGCGTCTGACTTCAACTCAGGTCATGATCTCATGGTTCGTGGGTTTGAGCCCCGCGTCGGGCTCTGCTGACAGAATGGAGCCTGGAGCCTGCTTCAAGTTCTGTGTCTCCCTCTCTCTCTTCCTCTCCCCCACTCACGCTGTCTCTCTCTCTCAAAAAAAAAAAAAAAAAAAATAGCAGAATTCTACTACTTAACACACTAAAATAGTGGTTCTAAACTTTGGCAGCCCATGAGAATCATGAGGGGTTTTATTAAAATGCTGACATCAGAGCCCAAACCCACAATAACTGAATGGAATTTGGTGGGGTGGATCCCGGAGATGGATGTTTTTGAAAAAGCTTCCCTGATGATCCTCCTGCCCATCTAGTTTGAGAACCACTGTCCGAAAAACATTTTAAATTTAACTTATTTTTAATCATCTGATTGTTACTTATATTAAGCATTCAGGGCTTATAATGTTTTCATTTGCTATTTAAATGTTCTCTTTCTCTTCTGTTTCTGTCAACCATCTTATCTCTTGGAGCTGTTTGTCTCCTGCTCCTCTCCTATATTCTAATTGAATCTTCTAATGCTGTTTGTATTAATTATCTGGAGAAACTGCTAACCAAACTTGGTAGAATTAAAGTTCACGATCATTCTACCCATTTGGCTAGTAGCTTTTGGTCCTCTGAACTTCCATTTTCAAGGTCTCCAAGCATTAAAATGTCTGTAGTTCTCTACTGGGTATTTACCTAAAGTAAACGAAATACTAATTTGAAAAGATATATGTACCCCTATGTTTAGAGCAGTGTTATTTACAATAACCAAGCTATGGAAGCAACCCAAGTGTCCATCCATAGGTGAGTGGATAAAGAGGATGTGATATTTACATACAATGGAATATTATTCAGCTATAAAAAAGAATAGAATCTTGCCATTTACAACAACATAGGTGGATCTAGAGGGTATAATGCTAAGTGAAATCAGTCAGTCAGAAAAAAAAAGAAACCATATGATTTCACTTATAAGTGGAATTTAAGAAACAAAACAAAAGAACAAAGAAATAAAGCAGATTCTTAACTAGAGACAACAAACGGATGGTTACCAGAGGGGAGGTAGGTGGAGGGGAGGGTGAACTGGGTGAAGGGGATTAAGAGTACACTTATCATGATGAGCACCGAGACACGAATAGAATTGTTGAGTCAGTATATTGTACACCTGAGACTAATATAACACTGTGTGTTAATTATACTTGAAAAAAAAAAAAAATGTCTGTAGTTCTAAGGTCATGGAGATTGAGAACTGGGAGCCTGAAAACACAAATCATGGAAAAGACAGTGGGCCAGTCCATCTAGTAGACTGTAGCCTCAGAATTCTTAAATTGTAGAGGTTAAGCAAGATCTCCAAAGAGTCTACTAGGTTTGGAAAGGCAGAATGGAAACAACCTACACACCGGAGACCCGTGTTTTCATACTGTCTCTCTCATCGTTGTGCAATGTAGGGCCAGACATTTCGCTTCCCTGAACCTCTGTTTCCTTAACTATAAAATGAGAGAAGCCTCGATGGTTTAAAGTCCTCTGGGATAGCTTACACAGAACGTCATATGGAACAACAACAGAATTATGTATGTACCGTTCACCCCCTCTAAGAACTCTTACCACTTTGCCATCCTTGCTTCTTTATATGTGTTTAAGATAGCTTTGAAGCCTATTTTGAACCGCCTCCTTAATCCCATTCTCTTCTTTTCATCCCTAGAAATAGTCATTATCCCCTTATTGGGGTTTATCTTCCCTGTGTATTTTTTTTATACTATACCTACGCTTGTCGCAAACAATGTATCATCATTTTGCTTATGTTTACACTTGAAATGAATGGTATGACCACCTTATCCTTCTACAATTTACTTAAAAAAATTTTTTTTTAATGTTTATTTATTTTGGGGAGAGGGAGAGAGAGACAGAGTGCGAGCAGGGGAGGGGCAGAGAGAGGGAGACACAGAATCTGAAACAGGCTCCAGGCTCTGAGCTGTCAGCACAGAGCCCGATGTGGGGCTCGAACCCACAGACCATGAGATCACGACCTGAGCAGAAGTCGGACACTTAACCGACTGAGCCACCCAGGCACCCCTACGATTTACTTTTTAAAAATTTAATCTCATATTTTCAGGTTAATCCATTTTGATGTATGTGTGTCTGGTTCGTTCTGTACTATGTCCCATTAAATGAATATAGCATTTAGAACAATCCTTTGGATGATGAATCTTAAGTTGTTCAGATTAGAGAATTTAAGGTGTCCTCCAGTTTGAGCCCTCCAGGATTTGGCATAAAAATATGATTTTTTTTTTTTTTTTTTGTAAGAAGTTTTGTAACAACAGCTTTGGCTTTTACCATTTCTCTCAAGTGTTCACTTTTACAAATGGTAGCTTGTGGGTGTGTGTGAGATTGCTAGAAGCCTGATCTTGGACAAACGGGATCGTCCCTATGTTTAGTGAGCCCTGAGAGGCTGCATCGTGCATGCAGTGGTTAAGAGCGGACATTGGAAACAGTCAGACTTTGTTTTCCATCCTAACTTTGCCATCTGTGAGTTGAATGATCTTGGATAAATTGTGTAACCTCTCTGAATTTCCTCATCTAGAAAATGGGGAAAGCAGTTTCTGCTGAATACGGTTGTCATGAGGATGCAAAAAGATGATGCATGTAAAGTACTGGGCAGCATGCCTGTCACCAAACAAGTGCTGGATAAAGTGACAGGATGTGTGTGTGTCTGTGCATGAAAGAGAGAGAGAGAAAGAGGACTTTGCCCGGACCAGTGTTCACGGTCACCGTGCTTTCCAAGATATTTCCAACTTACCATGACGCCTCACACGTCGTTTGTACTCAATAAATATCTGCTAAAAAAAGAATAGGTTTCTTATAAAATTAAGCATACTCTTACCATGTGATCCAGCCATCACATTCCTTGGTATTTATCCAAAGGAGTTGAAAACTTATGTCTGTACAAAAACCTGCACATGAATGTTTATAGCAGCTTTATTCATGATTGTCCAAACTTGGAAGCAAGCAAGATGTCCTTTGGTAGAAGAGTGGATAAGTGAACTGCTGTATCCAGAAATGGAATATTATTCAGCGCTAGAAAGAAATGAGCTATCAAGCCATGAAAAGATAAAGAGGAAACTTAAACTGGCTTTTCAGAAGCCACTCCGAAAAGTCTACAATGCCGTATCATTTCACCTACATGACACTCTGGAAAAGGTAAAGCTGGGGAGAAGTAGAAGGGTCAGTGGGTGCCAGGGATGGGAGGGGAGGTGACGGTTGAGGGGAGCACAGAGGATCTTTAAGCAGTGAAAATACTCTGTGTGATACCGCAATGGTGGCGTGTACATTTGTCTAAACCCAGAACATGACACCGCCAGGAGTGAATCCTAACGTAAACTACGAACTTTGGGGGATGGCGATGTGTCAGTGGTAGGTTCATCAGTTGTAACAAATGTCCCAATCTGGTGGGGGATGTTGATAGTAGGGGAGATCAACCGTGTGTGGAGGTGGGGATCTATGGGAAATCTCTTCCCCTCAATTTTGCTGTGAGCTGCTCTAAACAAAGTTCTTAATTTTAAACAAAAGAAGAAGCAAGTACATAAACATGTAAGTGAGACTATTGGAAAAAGGTATTTTTCAGTGGCATTGACGGAAGCATAGTCTCTGCCATGATAGTTTTTCAATGGTCCCTATTAGTAGGAGGCGACTCAGAAAACTTGAGAGAATTTTTCCCGAAGATCAAATATCCTGTCATACAAATCAGTCACTTCTTCCAATCCCCCAAAACAATGTTGCCGAAGCTTTAGGCAAAGAACAGCCCCGGAAGCAGCCTTCGCTCAAATACTACCTACGATTTCCTATCTGTCACCGTTGCAGCTCTCCCTCTCCCCACTGTTCCATCCCGTCTGATCGGAGTTCGCTCTCTAGACAGCCCGACTTCTTAAGTGAACGTCCACGTTTACACTAGAGCAGCAGGCACTTCCTGGCTGGCTCCTTCCAGACAAGGAGCCTCTGTTCGCCTTGGGACTGGAGAGGAAACAGCCTCTGACTGTCCCAGCTGGTGAGCGGCTAGCCCCAGCCCTGGGACAGCAGACTTTACATACATATTTCTGAGCCCTGGATGGGAAGCAAACCAAGAGGTTATGATATTGCCGGCCTTTTCAAAAGCAGCACTTAGCAGCAGTGTTTACAGGCTAGCATTTAAGAAAACAAAAATGCCTATCTACCGAGAATTCCTTTTAAGTGGTTTGCAAAGGTGTATCATTACTAAATGAAGAGCTTTTGACAGGAGCTCATGCTAAGTAATGGTGGAGTATTGTTATGGTTCTATTTTACTTGGGAGGTTGTGTTTATATCCAGCTTCAAGCCTTTAAAAATACTGTATATACATTTGGGATTATACTAGTTTACTTGGCTCCCATTAAAAAAGAAAGAAAGAGGGGCGCCTGGGTGGCTCAGTCCGGTTAAGCGTCCGACCTCGGCTCAGGCCATGATCTCACGGTTCATGCGTTCGAGCCCCGCATCGGGCTCTGTGCTGACAGCTCGGCGGAGCCTGGAGCCTGCTTCAGAGTCTGTGTCTCCCTCCCTCTCTCTCTCTCTCTCTCTCTCTCTCTGCCCCTCCCCTGCTCACGCTCTGTCTCCGTCTCTGTCTCTCAAAATGGAATAAACATTAAAAAAAGAAAAATTAAAAAAGAAGAAAGAAAGAAAGAAAGAAAGAAAGAAAGAAAGAAAAAAGAGGACAAAGAAAGTCTTCCCGTCTGACTTAGAGGTTAGTAAATTGAGTGTGGCAGGTTTGTGGTCAACGGTTTGCTCAGCTTAAATGGATTCAAATCCTGCTTTGAATCAGCTTTGGCCTGCCTTGGGGGTCAAATTGGCGCCTTTTGTTAGGGGCCATCCTGAGTGGCTGGAGGGCAGGGAGGCGAAGGAATGACAAGTGTTACAGGATTGCAGGTTGCTTTTGTCTCACACACAGGCTCCAACTAGCCAACTGTTTTTCTTCTGTGGAGGGGAAGCTGGATAAAGAGAGAGAAGGTGCTCAGGGGAAGAGGGAGGACGGGAGGGACGAGCAGGGAGGAGCGGGGAGGAGAGGCGAGAAGGGCTGGCGCGGCCATTTAGGCTTGCCTGTCCGTCACTACTCCCACCTCCCACCCCACTAACCCAGCGCCTTCTTGCTGACCCAGAGAGGGAATATAAATGACCTGCTTTGAGGTAGGAACACTAACCGGCAGTGGCCCGCTTGAGCTGAGGCCATTTTTCTAGGCAACTCACTAATGAGAACTGACTGAGGCTCTGAAGAGAATACAGTCCAGCCTCGGTTCCGCCCTCCATGCTAATGAAGAAGGCAGTGAGGTGGATAATTAAGGGCAGTGATGTGAATAATTCCACACTGATAATCCAAAGGTAATGAAATGCATTATGAGTTTGGGGGACAGCAGATTTTCTTCACCAGCCAAGGCTGTTTTATGATAAAATGAGCCTGCCTTTTCGAAGCACAGACCAGCTGACTCCAGGAGGAGTGGGTTGGGGTGGGGAAGACTGGAGGGTTTAAGGAGGAGCCACTCTGGGGTTGAGAATTCACGCAGGCCTTAAACACACAACGTTTGCGAAGCTTGCATACCCACACGGGGAGACGCTTGTGATACGATTTTAAGGGGAAAAAGTAAAGAGGCACGCACCGTGACTATTTTGACCAAGCACAGCAGTCTATAAAACGAAGCAAACACCAAACAGACCAAACACGTAGAAGACAGACTGTAAGGAAATACACCAGAATGTTTTTCTACTTGGTAGTTAATCTGAGAAGTGGCGTGCAGGTGATTTCTTTTATTCTTCTCTCGACTGTTATTTGCCAAATTTTCTTAATATTAACTTGGGTCGTTTACATAATGAAAAAAGGGACTACACCAAAAAAAAAAAAAAAAAAAAGAATTTGACTTGGCAGAATTCTTCTCCCAGGAAAGACAGTGGAGAACTGATCATACTGCTAACTTTTTGATTCATGGGGATGGGCAGGGACTCCAGGCAGGCTCGATTTTACCGTAGAAGTTGTTAGAGGTCCCAGCAGCCCTCTTCTGGATAGAAATATTTTCTCTGTCAAAGTCAGACTGTAAGTGAATCTCCCTGGCTCTGCTTTTCTGAGAGCAAAAGATACTTTCAGAGGCAGCAGCTTTTGGGCTACGTGTTCTCCTTAGGGTATAACCAATTCTTACCATATGTAGTAGCTTTCTGGAACCTCCTCCGGGCTGTGTTTCTTCCCATTGTCTTCTAGTTTTCAAACTAGTTTTGAAAATAACACTATCAAATTAAAAGGATCCTTTATTTCACTAAGTCACGGGGCTGGCCAAACTGGGGTTGACAGTAGATAATCTGGAAGGAGATGAATGATTATTTCTCACTGTTACTAATAAGACAAATATAGAAGACTTGGTAGCAAATTCTTTATTTTGTAAAGATTTTTAGGTAATGAAGGTGCTCTGTCACCTAGAAATAAAATCCATACTTCCTTCTATAAGTGTTTGGGTTTGAAAACATAAAAAAAAAAAAAAAAAATCCTTAGGAGCTCTTTGAATACTTGTTCTCACAATGCCGCTTTTGGTAGGAGACCTGCCAGATGTTTACCTGCTGTTGGCCTTGACCTTGTTTAGGGTTGGGTGGGTATTTAACTACATTACTGGAGAGTAAGGTCCCTCTGTCTCACTGAGTTGAGTTGATTGAAATCCTTACCGCTCCTATGATATCATCCAGATTTTCAAGTTTTGTCCGCATAGCATACATATTTGCGCTAACATATAATCATGTCACATTTCTATGTGCTATAACCTAAAAAATGAGAACATGGAGACCTCAGAAATTATTAAGAGAAGTTAAACAAAACGTGTGAAGTGACTGGTATGGTATTTGGCAGGTAAGTTCTGCACTGAATCTGTCAAGTGGGTGTATCCGAGTTACTGTGCTCGGATGGAAGAAGCCAGAAGATGCCTATGCTCCTCCTGGGAACTTCCTCATGATGGACCTTATGAAGTTGAGTTACTTATGAAGCGCTGACACGTAACACAGGGGTTTTGTTTTGTTTTGTTTTGGTTTGGTTTATTTTTGAGGGATAATAGCCCCAAAACTACTTTTTCAAGAAGAAGTATAAAACTCTGGATATGTAGAATCCAAAGCTGGAAACTGTCATAAAAGAAAAATGCTGAAATAGAAACTTACAAGGGCTTTACCATTTTTTCTTTTGAAACCTGTGACTTGACAGGTTGGTGCCTGGTGGGAATTCTGTTGTTAGTGTCCTGCCACACGTCCCCGGGACAGATTGTGTCCTTATGTGTGTCCAGCACATGAGAGCAAGGTTGCAGTTTTTCCGAGTACTTTTTTTTTTTTTTAATACTTCTTTTGGAATGCATTAATGCATTCTCAGTTAAATGAATTAACAGATATTTGCTTTTAAGCAAAATTTTTTTGGGTGTACTGAAATCTTTTATCCTAGCCTCCCAAAGTTGACTGTGGAAGTAACAAGTTTCTACATTTAAAAAGTATAGAGGGGTACCTGGGTAGCTCAGTTGGTTAGGCATCTGACTCCATTTCCGCTCAGGCTCTGATCTCACAGTTTATGAGCTAGAGCCCCATCGGCTCTGCGCTGACAGGGTGGAGCCTGCGTGTGAATCTCTCCCTCTTTCTCTGCCCCCCTCTGGTTCTCTCTCTCTCTCTGTCTCTCAAAAATAAATATATAAACTTAATTAAAAAATTAAAAGTCTATATTAATGACATGAATTGCTGTTTTCATAAAAGTCAAAATGAGATGTTCTACAGAGAACGAAAGATGTGCCATGCAGCAGATCATATTTGCACAAGACCACTGAATGCCATGGATGGAAGAAGGATGTGAAAACTTTTGTCTGTGGCAGACTAACAAAGATTTCAGTCCGGTATTCTATAAGCCCAAGACTGCAAACTACTCTCACTATACAAAAGCCCCGATGACGTACACAGTTTTGTGTAGGAACTCTCGCGCCTCTGGCTGGCACATCTTCTACTTTGGAACACGCGAACTTAACACGGACATACGTGAAAGGTTGTGCAAGGCTAGTGTGTTTACAAACATGGTGCTACAGTCAATTCACCAATGCACACGCACACCTCATGCGCGCCTTCTGCAACGAGAGGTGTTCTAACACCGCAGAACTGAGTAAGAGCACCAGCTTCCATGGCAGCTGTTAAGCATCAGAGGCATATGAGCTACACCAGAACAGGCACACATCACCAGGTAAAATTCTATCGTCAAAGCTGCAAGCACTGACAATGCAGCCACGTCTACGTTCCAAGGCTGCATCCCCTTGGCCACTGCTGATTGGACTGGAGGAGGATGCTGGACCCAAGGACAGTCATTCTACAGGCTGGTTAACAGCCCCTGAGGTTATCCTCCCTGGCTGCCTATCGGGAATACTGGAGGCTCCCCTTCCCAATCAGCTCTCTGGGTGAGCTGCTAACTCATGACGGACTTGGAGAGTCCATCTGTGGGGAGTTGCGGAGGTAGCTGAGTCACTGAAGGGGCCATAGCTTTTTTCCGCCCAGCTTCTTTTCTTCTACTTCCTTTCTTCTGGAAATACACCAACCTTCTGGCCACAGCTACCCCAGCCAGAACAGACGCCTTCCTCAGCTTTTTCTAATTAGGTTCCCTTTCTTCTCTGAGAAAGAGGCTCTATGAACTGTGGTGCCACAGTGCATCCCTGTAGGGGCCGGACAGGTAACTTCAGTGAGAAGTGGCCAGATGGAAAAAAATGGGGCTTGGGAGGGCCTGTGACCAAGGAGAAGGCATGTCTCCCAAAGGTAATCAAATTATAGAGTGGACACCTATCCTGGCTAATAAAATAAACAAGGTCTGAATGTGGCCCTCCGTGGGGGTTTGCTGCCCAAAATAATATCAGCTCAGAAGCTTCGGTTTCATTCAGTGACCCTAGAGATGGACTTTCTTCAAGAGGAGGGATTGTGGCCATAGGCATTTTATATGGAGGTATTATTGTAGGATGAATGTCTGTGTCCCCCTTAGATTCGTATGTTGAAATCCTAACTCCCAGGGGGCAGTATTTGGAGGTGGGGGCCTTTGGGAGGTGATTAAGTCCTAAGGGTGGAGCCTTCATGCATGGAATTAGTGCTGTTATAAAAGAAACCCCAGAGAGCTCCCTCACCCCCTTCCATTGTGTGAGAACAAAGTGAGAAGGCATCATCTGTGAATAAGGAAGTGGGTCCTCACCAGACACCAAACCTACCAGCATCTTGATCTTGGACTTGCTAGCATCCAGAACTGTAAGAAATAAATTTCTGCTGCTTATAAGCCACTCAGCTTATGGCATTTTATAACAGCCCAAATGGACTAAGACAGAGGGATTACTCTGTGCCTGGCAATTGACTGTCTAAATGATACCAAAGATGAAAACCCTAGAGAAAACGATTATTACATTTGACTGAGTAAAAAAAGTAAAATGAGTTAAAAAGTAAATTACAAGGCAAATGATAAATTTTAAAAAGTTCTTACAGTAGGTATTTTGATGCCTATATGTTCAGCTATAGCTGAACATTAATGCTATGTGCCATTTTTCTTTGTCTTTTGCAGTTATGTACTTAAGCAGGCAGGTAGATCCAGATAACCTTCTCTGGGAAGTGATACAGTATCAGTTAATCTGTGGGTATTATGTTCTACTCCATCGGAGCAACTGATCCCTCAAATTAGTCCGGTTCTAAGACTGGGGGGGGGGGGGGGGGGAGCAAGTTAAATATTTAAGTTTTGAACTTTTTATTGTCATTTATATATGTCATCTCCACCCTGGACTCTCAGATAATGTACATTGAGGGGAACTTTGAAAATATAAATGTGTCCTTTTATATTATCTGTTCTTCTTGCGGTATAACGACAAAATACCACTGCCCAATGGGGAATGATGGCTTCATTGCCAGTGTGTCTCTGGCTCCAGGTTATATAGGTTTGGAAGGATTATCATACCTCCTTGCAAAAATGAATAATTCTACATAAGTATGTAGTTTAAATGAGCTCAGATCAGAGAAGGCTCCCAAGTTCTCTGCTTTTATTGGTAGTATCTTTAACCTATGAGAATTAACCTAAACATCTGGGTCTTAAACTGGCAACATTATTTCCTTTGTGACCCAGGAAAGCCCCTAACTCAGAGATTTACATCATAGAATTAAACATCCTAATTATTAATACCAAAGAAAAACAAAACAAAAAAATACAAACTTATTGTTTTACTTTGGAACATGCTAGATCTTGTAACATCATCTACAACATCACAGAACTTGAACAGCTTTGGAAAATGAGCTATGAACTGGACAACAGAAACTCTGTTTTAAGGGAAGAGGGCTGCAGAATATATACTCACAGAGAAATTCTTGCTGATGGGGATTCCCTGTTGGGGTATTCTTGAAAAAAGAGTTTTAAAAAGACATAAAGCAAGAAAACTTGGCAGGGTGGGGGGAGGCAGGGAGCAAGCAGAGGAAATCATCACTTCTTGTTGCTAGGTAAGGCAGGGCTAATTCATGTTGGAACCTTTCAGATGATCACCTTTGGTTGTGGGGTCTTTAGTTAATCCCAGCATCCAGGAAGATCCTGGTAAGCGGGTAGAGGAGAGCAAATCACAAAGGTGAAAAATACTCCACATCTTGTTGTATAGTAAGTCACCTAAAAAATTGATGGCATAACACAATAATTCACTATTATCTCTCATGTTGCTGTGGACTGACATAGCTGTAGAGGCAATAGACCATTACCGTCCATATGACCTTTCCACATGACAGCTTGGGCTTCCTAATAGCATGGCAATCTCAAGGCAGCCTGATTTATTTATTTATTTAGTTTTGCATGGGGGCCAGCTTCTGCCAGACCAAGTGAGTCAAAGTGGAAGTTGCCAGTACCGTTGAAGGTTAGGCCCAAACTGGCAAAGCATGATTTCTGCCAATCTGTGTTGGCCATTGGCCAGTCCCAGGCCAACCCAGATTTAAGAGGAGGGGAAATTAACCACCTCTCAATGAGAAGTGTCAAAGAATTTGTTGCCTTCTTGGATCCATCACCACCATTAAGGTCATCTTGAAAGATCAAAGCAGAACCAAATTAAAGCCCAAAGGAACTAAGTAGTAGAAGGATGGCTTTTCCTTTTTACTGTGCTCAGCTTCAAGGTATGTAATTGTTTCTTCGAATATGTGAGGGTTATTAGGCAAAAGATGCATGACCATCGACAGTTAAGCAAAAGGGATTGGGCTGGAAACACTAAAGCATTTCCCATCAAGAAATGGGCATCTCTGGGACCCTTTTCTGCAGCTGTTTAAAAGGGACCCATTTTATAAGCCCATAAAGGATTTAGGATTAGTTTTACTGAAAATAGAAATGTTAGACCAGATCATCTCTTTTTTTGGTAGCAGAATCACTTAAATAAAACCCTACATAAAACAGATGAAGAGTGGTGTTTTTTGTGTTGAAGGGAGAGCATGCCACAGCCACACCTGCTCTTCTCCCATCCCTTATCTCCCTAGGTGGCCCAAAAGTCACTGAATGAGACACAAGAATCTTGCTAAAGATAGTTTGAAAATAGTTAAAACTCACAGAGTTCCCTAACTGTTCTGTAAAAGCTGTGGGTGCCTGGAAATGTTTTTCAAATAGCAGTTAGGCCTTGAATGTTTTTGGGAAAATGCTGAATTCTTTTCATGGTCCAAATTTGCGATATGTTGTTATTTCTGAACTCAGGTACTGTTCTTTTGTGTATCGTCAAATGGCACTTTTATATTCTCTTTGGTAGCACATTTGTTACTAAGTGTACCAAAGTATAAGGAAAGCAATAGCTGAAAAATTTCACCTTTGGGGAAATTAACAGTTTTACTTCATGAATGGCTTAATTTCACAAACAGTCAATGAAATTCAAGGTTTGCTTTATTAACTCTTACCTAAAATCTTTGCAAAGAAGAGAAAATCTTTGTATAACCACCAACGCTGTCATCTTGATATTTCATTGGTAATCCATTTGCTTTGGAATTCTTCCTACACAAAAGGATAAAATATATTCTAACACCGTTTTAATACACAGACATATTAATATAACTTTTAATACTTGGTAAAGTTCACATTAAAAATTTAAATACATACAGATTTCGTGGCTGATACAGCTTCTAGTTTCAAGATGGCGGACTGAGCACCTGCCGTATTTATCCCTCTCAAATCAAGGCCATACACTGGTAGGAAATGTATTGGAAAACAACACACAACTGCACTGAAAATCAGGCACAGTCAGATTGGATTTTTAAAAATCCAGCTGTTTTTTACAAGAAATATCATAGAGCAAGATGGCACAGAGAAGTTGAAAATACAGGGACGGAAAAAACTTACTAAGCAAATGTTAACAAAAAGAGTCTAGAGCAATATTAAAATCAACAAAATAGAATTCCGACGAAAAGGACAATATCAGAAAAAAAAAAGAATTCAAGGATTTAAGAGGGCATTTCACACTGACAAAAGTAACGGTTCGCTAAAAACTACACGGCATCATGAGCTTTTGTCCACCTGACCATGTTCCTTTGACAAGCAGTCATGTTTGAGGACCTGTGTTGTCGCATTGTCTACGGTTACCAACATAAATTAAAGCAAAATTGAAAAGAACCTACAAGCCCATAAACTGGTGATTGGCTAATATTAACACTTTGAAATGCTTTGTAACAGTTATAAGAACAAGGTCAATCTTTATATTAGTTAGCTCTCTAAAATGTACTGTTGACTGAAAACGCAACTTGTAGAAAGGTGTGCATAATACATAATCATTCATGTTAACACACAATGCTCTGTATTTTCTTTGGGTACAGAAATCTTTATGAGAATAAATTTAAAAAACCAGGAAAGAACACATGCCAAAAACATAATTGTGGTTACCCCTGGGGAGGGAGGGAAAGGTGTGCTGGAATGGGAACGTGCTCTATCAGAAAGGGCGTTAAACTTTATCTGAAATGTTTTCATTTTTTAAGAAGGAAAATCATTTTTTTTTATTACTCATGTTATTAAGTTTTAAAAAAAGCAACACCAGGATTCTATGATTTTGAAAAGTTCTCAAAGCCCCGTGCTGGTTGATGTGTCAAGTTGGATGCCTTTGGATGCAAATAAGAAAACCTAATCTGAACAATAAGGCTTGAACAGTAAGGAAGTTTACGATCCCATGTAACAGGATGTTAGCAGAGTAGAGGGTTGATTAATTACAAAGTTCAACCATGTCACTGAGGACCCAGGTTCTTTCCATTTCTTTGCTTCAGTGAATTTTGAAGAAATTTACTTCAAATTCTCTTTGCATTCCTGGAGCTTGTCGAATCCTCAGACTCATAGCAAGATGGTGCCAGCAGTTTCAAGCAAACAATATCCAGAACAAAATAATAATAAAAAACAGTAACACGGTGCTTACTATCTGCCAGCATTTTACATACATTATCTCATGTTTGGTTCTCATAACTGCTTTTGCAGATGAGAAAACTGAGGCACGGAAAGGCTACATAACTTGTTGAATATTACATAATTAGTAAGGGGTAGATTCAAATCCAGTTGGTCTGGCCTAAGAATATGTGCACTTAATCTTGGGGCTTTACCCTATATCTGCTTTACCTTGTGACTTTTTCTTTTTTTTCCCTTTCTTTTCTTCTCTTGTAGTTCTCTCTAAGGAGTAAGGAGACTTTTTCCAGAAGTTTTCCAGCAGACAACTCTGCACATCTTATTGGCACATGGCCATTCCTGAACTGATCAGATTATCCTTAGCTCCAACCACTCCTGGAGTTGAGAGTGGAGTCAGCTTCCCCAGGACAGTGCTGTGTGGGAAAGTACAGACACATTAACCGAATCTGAGTTCTCTTTAGAAGGAAAAAAGGGCGGAAGGGAATTAATGTTGAGAAGGTAACCAACAGTCTCCGGTAAAGGTAACTTCTCTTAGTCCTTTGTAGCTCAATGACTCATTCAGTTGAACACCTGTTATATTGGGTCCACAGGTAAAAGCATCCAGGAAGCATATGTGGTTCAAATCTTGAGGAGAAGAATCTGGGCTGGAGAAATAAATCTGAGTATCATCAACAAACAGATTATAATTGTTTTAAGTCATGAGGTAGAGAGAATCCCCACAGGAGAAAGTATAGCGGTTTGAGGAAAGGTGGTCTACAATATGATTTAGTGTTTCCATCTTCCATGTAATTAGATAAAAAGCTCCCTCATGATTTCATAAAAAACTATAACTGTACCTGGTATACTTACCGGTTATTAATGAAATAGCCACACATTCACTCATTCATTCGTTTTGTTTATTCGATTGTGAATTTATTTATTCTGAACATCCTGAAGAATCTTGTTCCTTACCAGGCTAAGATGTTGAAGGGTCCAATAACCAAAGCTTTGCAAGAATAGCCTAAAATTGTCCCTCACTAAATATAAGAGGTGAGGTAACTTGTATCTGTGATGGTAACAGAAATGTGCATATGCATGTTAACCTACTGGCTTTGCTTTGAATGTATCTCGTACTCAGCCATCTGAAGAAATGATTCCTTAGAATGTTACCTGGGCTGGTCTGACAAGCCCCATACCCCCGCGGCTTACTACGTAGAGGTTTCTTTCTTGTTTACCTGGCAGTCCAACTTGGGTCGGCAGGGATTGTTTCCTTTCATACAGCAGCTCCACCATGCCCTTGAGCCCCAAAGACCCCACTGGATCCTCAGCATTTGTGTAGCAGATGGGGGAAGAGCATAGAGGATTGCATGGGAGGGGCCAAGCCTTGGGGGGTGAACACCACTTCTCAAATCCCACTGACTAGAGCTCAGTCACATGGTCAGGCTAACTTCAAGAAAGTCTCGGAAATGTAGTCTAGCCGTGTGTGCAGGAAGCAGATGGGTTTAGTGGACATCTGGCTAGTCTCTGACATACAATGAACTGAGTGAAAATGTCTATTATATTAAAATTTGATGTGTTTATTTTGTATGCTTACTGTTTCCAATATTTTGTTTCCATTTATAAGAGACCTTTCTTATGCTATGCTTTTCCTCACTGATTACAGCTTAGACATTATTAGTATTCTGTGTTTCTAATTATTCAGAATCCTCCCAAGTTTGCCCTGGTTATTTCCAATTATTCCATTTTTTTTCTTCAAAAGTTCTCTGTCTTCCATTTTGCAGACTTGCAGTGCAGCCAGACTGCATTGGATCTCTCCTCTGATGCTTCAGAATTTTTTTCTCTTTCTCAGAATTTTTACATATAGATCAGCTATTTGTATGCATCTTAAACTTTGCAATAAGTGGACACACCTTCAAAAATACACTAAATTATTTGATTAAGTAAAATCTCAGAAATGCACACATCTCTTAGAAACTCACGTGCTATATTGAATCGAAGCGAGTAGCTTGTATTTAACATTATGAGTTATAGACATCATAAGCTCAATTCTAAAAAGATTAAATACTCAGAAATGCAGTAATTCTTGAGAAACAATCACGTACCCATCAACTGTCATTGCTAATGTTTAAAAATTAACCAGCATGGTTTTCATGTGATCCCGGCATGATTAGGTAAAAACCACACCCAGCAGAACCTTGGGGAAACATCCTTGACCTTTTAGATAGATTGATATCTTTTCCCCCTTGTTGTCATTACCATCAAGATCAACAAAATGCTAGAGACACATTAAGCTGAAGCTGTTGCAATTAATTGTACCCTTCTGGCCTCGAGAGACAAGCCCCGGCAGTGGTGGCCAGCTTAGTCCCAGGGCGTGACTGGTTCTAACAAGGACTCCTTGGCAGTGTTCCTTAGGCCCCTCCCTAAAGACAATCAGCAGCTTGATTAGGAGGGGCAGGGGCCAAGCCTGCCCTGGGGCAGGGCTGGGGCAGGGCTGGGGCTGGGCTGGGCCTGGGTGGTGGCAGTCTCTTAAGTGCAAGGCTTTCATTGGCTTGGCGGTACCACTGGGAACCACAACCACAGCGCCTGACAATTAGATGCCATTTTATAAGAGTGGGTCTTAGGGTCATCAATTAGCATTTTACAGGAGGAGGCTTACTGACTCCCTATCAGAGTAATAGCTGTAGACCTTCCGTGGCCCGTCAACTGCTATGATTTTTGATTTCACCGAAAATTGTGAGCCTCATCTGCCCACTGTTTGGTTAACATTTTACTTCTCATATCATGCCACACAAATGTTGTGTAATATCTTAGTGAAAAAAAAAATAGTTTGGGGATGCCTGGGTGGACTCAGGTCATGATCTCATGGTTCGTGAGTTTGACTCCTGCGTCGGGCCCTGTGCTGACAGCTCAGAGCCTGGAGCCTGCTTCGGATTCTGTGTCTCCCTCTCTCTCTGCCCCTCCCCCACTCATGCTGTGTGTGTGTGTGTGTGTGTGTGTGTGTGTGTGTATGTCAAAAATAAACATTCAAAATTTTTTGTTTTAAATACAAAAAAAAAAAAATAGTTTCAATGACCTGTTTATGACTTGCTCTAAAGCCAGAATTAGACTCTTAATTGCTGTATGAAAAGAATTGTAGGCAAAATTAAATTAATTTAAATTCAGCTATTTGATTATCTGCTGGATCTAAGTACATCTTCCTTATATTGTTCTCGCCTCAGTGGGATAATTAATTAGTAATTCCACTAGGTGTTTGTGGAAAAACAAGGTTTGGGGTGATCTCATGCCAAACAGATGCCCAAAATGAAAAAAACAAAGAAGAGTTTGTCATTTTATAATGTCTCGTGGTAAATGTAAGCCTAGGTTTAAGGTAGCCAAGGACCTGGGGCAAAATAGGCCATGGGGGGGATGGAATCAGATGGAGATGTCACCAAACAGTCGAACAATGTGTGCCAAGCCCTGGGGGGAGAGGAGAGTGGGCAGGGGGGCGCCCTTAGGTACAGGCAGGTTGGTCTTCAACAGGGTTTCTTTGTGACATTGTTTTCTGGATGGAGTCTGCCTGTTCTGACTAGATCATCACATGGTCATCCAGCTCCCATTAAACAGGTCACTGCTAAAAATGAGCAAAAATAGAAATCCCTCCAGGTTGAAAAGGGAGAGGGAAATAGGAAAATTTGGGTTGGTCTCATGGAACGTCTGCCACTCCCAGTGTTCTCCATGCCAACTTAGAAAGTGTCTTTAAGCAAAACACTGCGACTGTGGATGCAAGTCGAGAGTGGCCACAGGGTCACACATCTGGCTCGAAAGGTACCCAATGTAAATGATCCAACTCAGTCGGACAAGATGAGGAGGAGACACATTGAAAGGTTAAATGACTGAGTGGGATATGGAATAGGTAGGGTTGGCTGCTCAGGGAAATTCTGACTTTTTTCTTTTAGGGGCAGTGGGGTGGGGTTGGGGGGGGAGGTGGTGTCATGAATCAGGATCTGGCTGGGCAGGCTCTGAGTCACTTATCTGCTATAGATAGTGCCCTGGGTGCCCGGGGACACCGAAGCTACATCACCAAAATTTCCAACTGCCAGCATCAGGGTGTTAACTGGTTGTTCCTCCTTTAACACCAATTAAATGTTCACTTGGATGTTTTGATCTGGGAACCTTTGAAACCTCTACTGTTTTAGCATCACCGAGGTAGTATTTAGCAGTTTAGGTGTTATAACAAACTGGCTATATTTATGTCTAAAAAACTTTACAGTGTCTTTTAAAATGTTCTCACCAAATCACTCAAGATTGTATCAGCACTAAGTATGTCATCCACACGAATATCCTTAGAGTCTCATCATGAATAATATGATTAACAAGCATAATGTGTGGCTACCTGGCACACTGGGAGCTTCATCAGCCTGACTCCTCAGGTAACTTCCTGGTAAACATCCTCCAAGATGGCCTCTGTCTTGCCTAAGAATTTTCCCTGGCAAAGAGGATAAGATTGAGGGCACTTCAGACCTTGTGTCCTACTATGAGGGAGAATGGAAGGACTTTGAATTTTATTTTTCATACTTTTTGTTTGTTTGTTTGTTGTAAAGGACTAAGGTAAATTTATCCCTTGAGAGAAGACCTCGGGAGGTGACTACATCAGTCTCCCCTGCTAACTCATCCTTCTCTCTCCCTCCAGCCATAGAGGAGGCAGTGGTTGAGGGGAGGCAGGGATCACAATTACTGCCACCATTTTCTCTGAACTTTGGGCTCACTCTGACTTCTTAGCCATACTTGTCCAGGAGAAGGCAAATCCCTCTCCCTATAAAAATCTGTCCAAAGAGACTTTACTAAGTAAATGAAGATAAACACTTCCCAGCTCTCTAGAAGAGGAAGAAAATGGAAACTATAAAGACGGGCATGGTTACAGTGGCCAGGTCCCACACGCTACCACAAATATGTCTAGGCAGAGGTCAACTCACCTGGCCCCCTTTACAGAGCCTCTCCTCACAGCCCCACCTTTCCCCATTCCTCTCCTCCATGAAACTCTCCTCACTTTAATGTAAGATCAAAAGCTTAACCTCCTATTTCTGCAAATTCACAATAGAAACAACAGTATTTAAACCAGCAGTAACGATATGAGGTAATAAGAAGAAGGTCACCCCTCACACAGATCCTTCTCTGAAACAGAGAAGTCAAAGTCACCAGCATTTGCTTTTTTATATATAATCTGACACAAATTTGCTGCTCTGGTTGTAAATGGGCTAATGCGTAACCATAAGTATTTAAAGTTGAGATTGACCAATCACTCACTACCTCAGGGCACTCTGCTGGGCACTCTGTATTCATTTTATCACTTGATTTTCACAACGTGTCTCTGGTGATATGGTAAGGAGCACCTGATTGGCTTTGGCATTTTGTAGATGAGCAGAGGCTTAGAGAGGTTGGGGAATTTGTACAGAGTGACCATGGTTGATCCATTGTAGAGTTAGGTTTTGGCCCAGATCTTTGTGGCTCCAGGTCTATCTAAGTTCGCTCTCTGTGTTACTAGGAGATCGCACCAGAGCCTAACAAGGCGATACTGTCCTTTGAGGGTCACGAAGTTAAAGTCAAGAACCTTGCAAATAGAGGAAGCTGATGGAGAAATGACTCTGGACTCTGATTTTTGTTTCTTTGTCCTTTTTCCCCTCAAACTCAGATGTCTTAAGGAGACCAGCTGCATAAGTTGCAGGATTCAGTGTAAAACAAGAATGCGAATCTCCTTGTTGAAAAATTATTAAAAATTTCAAAATAGTGATCATGACACCAGCCCTGGATGGAGGCCTGACTTAAATTGGTTAGTCTGTCCTTCCAGCATTCTGTCTCTAGAACTGTCTAAGGCCCATCTCGCAGGCCCCCAGACGAGTGGCTCCAGGAAGTGGACATCGAGATGAGGATCTAGATATTGTTGAATTCACATTGGTTGTATTGTCTTCTGGCCCAGGTTAATGAAGTCCATTCACATTGCCGTCATCATGCTGGCAACAAAGTAATGCTACACACATTTTAAACTTAAACAGTTAATATAGTTTTTAATTTTTCTAAGTAAATAGGTGAAAATATCTAGCTCAATAGATTCTGGAGATGAAATGACCCAAACAGATGTCTTCCCAAATAGCTAAAAAAAAAAAAAAAAAAAAAAAAAAAAATCCATTATCCCAGCATTGCCTCCACAGTCTAGGGGTGCCTGGGTGCCTTGGTCAGTTGAGTGCCCGACTCTTGATTTTGGCTCAGGTCATGATCCCAGAGTGGTGGGATCCAGCCCCGTGTCCCCATGTTGTGCCCTGCACTGAGGGTGAAGCCTACTTAAGATTCTCTCTCCTTCCCTCTCTCCCTCTCCCTTTCTCTCTCTCTCTCCACCCCACCTCTGCCCCTCTCTTCTGCCCATGTTCTCTCTCCCTCTCTCTCAAAAAAAAAAAAAAATCCATTTATTTTATTTAGTTCATGCAAAACAGTTTGGTGTGCATGAACAAGAAACACATTTGAAGCAGCATCCTGGTTCTGGGTTCTCCTGCAGGGCCCAGAGAGTGGTTTATGGCATGGAGAGGTATTTTCATATGCAGAGCCCTAAGCAAAAACCAAGTTTGCCCAAGGAAAGACTTCTTTTTCAGAGACAAAACCTGGGAAGCCTATAGCCCCCACGTAGTAGTCTGTGCTTGGGGCACCCTCCAGGCCCAGCAGGCAGCTGGGCCAGAGTTCCCAGTGCAGGACAAACTGGTCAGAGGAGGTTACAGAAGGCCTGATGAGACATGCGTGAAAGCAGACTCTGTACACTGTCAGGGTGGAGACTCCTAGGGGACTCAGAGGACGAGGGCAGCCCCTGCACAGGGTCAAGCCTGCAGATGAAGATCTGTGGTCCTTTAGCTGGTAATAATACTTAACATTGATGAAGCAACTCAGCGCAGCTAAGCACTCCTGTGTTAACTAATCCAGTGCTCGTCAAACTTGAGCATGTGTCAGAATTATGGCTGTTAAAATGCCGATTGCCGGGCCCCACTCCCAGAGTTTTGGATTCAGGAACCTTATCTCTCCTTTTCTTTCTAAAGCCTCTCCATCATCCCATGTCCCATTTGGGTCCCTCTCTCTCCAGGACATCTTCTCTAACAAAATGACTGTGTTATTTTCCCTCTGCACTCTTCTATCTCTGAGTGTATTGGTTAAGGACACATACCAGATCTGGGTTCAAATCCTACAGATTCACTTATCCTCCCTGTGACCATGAACAAGTTATTTTATAATTCTGTGCCTTCATTGTTTTCAAATGTAAAATGAGAATTATAATACATTACTTATTTCATAAAACTATCGTGAGGATTAAACAAATAAATATTAGGGTAAGAAATGGTTTTATATATATATGTATACATCACACATATTATGTATATAATTTTTAAAATAGTATAAGAAATAATATTCTGCTTCTTATTTAGTTGTGATAAATTACTCTTTCTTTTGGTTAAAATTATAGCTATAATTTCAAATATAAATTGATGTGTTTTTATTATTAGGTCTCATGATGATAGAATCTGAGAAAGACACTCATTGGGAACACAGGATGACAGGTGATAGAAGGAAACTGGAGAAACGGAGCTGCAGGAAGGCCTTGGCTTTGGGTTGAAGGAATGTCACTCATTGAAGGATATCAATCATCTCTGCTCTGCAAATGGGCTACTCATTAGAGGCTTCTTTCAGAAAAGATAGGAAATAACAGGAGCAGATCCTAGAAAGGAGACTTTGAAAATGAAGAGTAAAAAGTCCTTTAGTGGACCCAGGGGATGGTAGATTGAAATCAGGTTTTATAATATAGATGACAACCAAAGCAAGCCTATGTGGCCACTTGAATAACCAAACCAAGAGACCATCTTAGAATAATATGGGAAGAAACCACCTCCCTCTCAAGAGTAGAAACTAGGTTAATTGCAATTTTGGGCCAGGAGATTTTCTTCCGGCAAATCCAGCCAGCCCTAGAAAACAAGTCAGGGCACAAGGTCAATACTGAGGACTAGTTAAGAGTCATAAGGTCCACAGGTGAGATGGGATCATGGAAGCTGTTGCATGATCACTGAAGACTTGCCCAAAGCCCAAGGGGGAAGACTCCTGGGCAGCAAGATAAGGTAGTAGTTTTTGCATCCCAAGGATCAAGCATCATGCTAGGAAGGGTGTTTACAAGTGGGACCAGTTACATAATTTTCAGGCCCCAGTGTAAAATGAAATTGCAAAACCCTTGTTCAAAGAGCAGGGGAAAAAAATATGTTAGAGGTATTAAAATATAAGGCATTTCCTTCTGGGGTCTTTCTCTCAGCGTGTCACAGTGTGGTTGTTTTGTTTCGTTTTGTTATTTAATTTACCATTTAATGTTGTGCTAGAGCACAGGAACACTTGTAGGGCAAGTACAGACCCTTTGGTTGTTGCCCTTGACCTGGTGCTCATGTACATGTGGCTTATCTGCTCCTAGGTTCTCCCTCCCAGCCACCACCAGATCAACACAAGGTCTTTGGCCAGGAGCAATAGGTTGAGGCTGGCATCTCCCCTTCCTACAGGCCTACCTCCCAACTTTCAGTGGATATTGCGGATCAGGGCTGAGCAAGAGGCTCATCTGCCTGATGTCCATGGGTCTATACTGGGGCTGCCAGCCCAGGGCATGGATGGCGGCCACCATGGTTGGCTCTGAGACTCTGCAGGGTGTGCCAAACTGACCCCACCATCCCTGTGTCTATGCCCAGATCCCTGTTGGGGTTAACAGTGGTCACTAGGTAGGGGTTGTAATGGGGAGGTCAGGTGGGGCCCAGGGTGCTGGGGTAAGGAGAAATAGATGGCTGAGAACCCACCCCTGGGAGCAGTCAGGCAAGGGAAGCTGGAGCCATGCTCATGAAGCAAAAGCTCTAAACTGGCTCTCCTCTCCCCACCCCCACATTTTTCATTGTTCCATTGGATTTAACTTCCAAAATATAAATTTAAAGATCAAATTATTAAGAATTTCAGGGCAGCAACTTCACAGTATTAAACTCCAAGGGAGAAGCCCTTCTGAGCAGGAGGCCCTGTGCAGCTCCACTGGTCAGACACCATGAAACTGGCCTTGGGTGCAAAGGAGAGAACTTATCTGCTGTTCAGAGCCAGGGAAGTGAGTTTGGGGTGAATAAGAGGACCAGGAAGTAGATTCTGATAAAGATTAGGGCCCTCACCAGATTGGGAAGTTTTGTCAATCCAAATCTCCTTTGGAGAAAAACTGAATATTTTATCTTTGCATCCAGCCCCAATAGGCAGGATAAAGCAACAAAGTTTGAAAGTTTACCTTTCAAATCCTGAGTCAGGCTTCATTCTGATGGCATGGAGCCTGCTTGGGATTCTCTCTCTCTCTCTCTCTCTCTCTCCTCTCTCTCCCTCTCTGATTCTCCTCCCCGCCACCCCATCTGACCCCCGCTTGCGCTCTTTCTCTGTCTCAAAGTAAATAAATAAACATTAAAAAAAATATAAAGGAGTCAGTTTGGAATGGGATTGTGGCTTTGCTGTCTACAATTCTCCCTCCCTTCCTACTTTATGCTACTTTACACTTTACTACGCTGTACATGAAGTGGTATAGAGTGTAAACGAGGCAGACACGTAATCCCTTCTCTGATGGTGCCTGCCCTGGGCAGAGCCTTGACAGATTATTACCCAGGGCCGTGGGAGGAAATAGCAAGGGGAGTCAACGTGGATGAGGGATCATTGACAAAGCACTTACTTCTTCATTGTCCTCTATTCTAAATTGCGACAACTGGAGATAATGTACTGCATCGTGCTCGGCTCCTGATGACCTGATGACACTGTGACTATTCAAACCAGCTTTGGGATTCTTCTTGGGGAACTGTCACCAGAGTCTGTTTCAAGGTCCATTCATGGTCATTCTCTATTTTCCTACCTTACCTTTTGTTTGTACTAATCATCTTCTCACTCCGTTGGACTTTGCTGTCTCTCTGAGCCTGGGGTTTCCCAGAGGGCCGGAGCAGCCATTACCTCTGTGAATCTCCAGAGCATCTACAACAAAGTCCAGCATACAGCGACTGCTCAATAAATGTTGTTAAATTAAAATGAGTTGACTAATGAAAATGAAAAAGAGTCCCAGAGGAAAGAAAAAAAGCCAAGCAATCCAAAGAAGGAGAAAGTTTTATGGGAAGAAATTGGAACCTCTTTTGCCATTGATGTTATCTTTGTGACTTATTGAGAGACTAAAACCCAACATACATCATACTCCTTGTCTATCTTTTCTTCTGATAGGAGACAGAAAGGATTAATGAAAGAAAGAATATTTAGTTGGGGTTTTACTCCAAGGGATCCTTCTTAATTAAGTGGCGGGGCATTAATTAAAAATCTAATTAATCATTATAAGCTGTTGCTGTTGTGCTCGGTAGGAAGGTGCATGCAGGCTTTCTAAGAACACGAAGCTACTGACGCTCTGAGCTGCATGTAGAAGACATATCCCCCAACCCTCCAGCTAGACAGTGAATCCTTGAGCAGGGAATCCTCCAGGTAGACCAGTTTGGGATTACCTCTTACAGGCTACTATACAGAGAAGGACTGGCCATGGAGCTGGTGACACCTAAGGTTTGGACCCCTCATAGAAATCACAAAATGAAGGCCAGGCTGAGAAATGTTCCGGTTAGGGAACTCCAAGGAAGGAGCCAGAGAGTTCACCATTCATGAGGTCAGGGTGTGGTGTTGGATCAGAACCAGATCTGTAGCCAGAAGCCGGGTGCCTATCTGGAGTTTCCACCCACACACCCACATGAGCCAGGTGCAGCCACTTTGCTCCTGCACCTGCAAGACCCAGCAGCTGGCTGGGCCCCGAGTCTGGTCCCACCCCAGGTGGAAGGATGTGAGGAGCTTCCTGCCTGGGGCAACCATTTGGCTCCAAATTATGTCCTCCTCTCTATTTTCTTCCTTGCCTTTGCTTGGCCAGCATGTCCAGTTCTTTGCCCCTCACTGCTCCCAACCCTTGGTCCTAGAGTTCCCCAACCCAACCTGAGCCCTGATGCTATCTAATGGCTTTTCTAGGCCCAGCCTCTTGCAATCTTCCTGTGATGCCCTACCACCTACACCAGCAATTAAGGCCAGACCCCAGGGCTGGTGCCCAGGATAAGGGCTAGGGATACCTGAGGAGAAAGAGAATGGGGTAAGGGCTGTGACTGAAGTGATATTTGAAAGAGAAATTACCCCTTCCTTTATTCTCCAAGTAGCTGACATGATAATTCAAAATCCAAAAAAAGCCAAAGAGGTGAAGGGCCTATAAGGAATACACATTTTGGCCCTCTTGGACCCTGAGCCAAAAATTAGAAATAGTCAGAAATTCCCCATAGTGTTCTGAGACTACCTCTCACAAAAGCCTATCTACCCAGGTCATGTATGTTTCTGAAGAAAGAGTTGGAACTTAGATAAGTAGAGTGTATTTTCTTTCTCCAATATGGAGAATAGGTGCTAAATCCGGGCAAGGGTTAACCATTTCAGGAGATTATATCAAGCTTGGGTTTAACTTTTAAACTAGAAGCTAGAGGGCATGTCTTAACTGTCATGTTGCATTGTGAATTTAGAGTCTGGGTGTGGAAGCTCTACCTCCCTCCTTTATAATCTACACAGGTGTGCAGAGGACTTCAAAGCTAGTTCTAGAAGGAGGCTATTGTCAATTAGCTGTGGAGGAAAAGAAAGAAATCCCACAGAACAGATGCTGAGGGAAGTCAACTAAACCCTCCTTGAGCAATTACCTTTACATAAATTTTAAGACTCCAGAAGCTTTCTCTTGTGCTCTTGCTCAAGGATGAGGACCTTCCCATTCTGAAGAATGATTTCAGATTTGATAACCTCGATCTTTTTCTGCAAGTGCATCTAATAGGAAGTTTACCCAGGGAAACTTTGGCATTACATTAGGCTATGGAGTGGGACCTGTAGAAGCTCTGTCTTCCAGCCTAGTACATGTTCTCAGACGTGTAGTTGGCACTGTACCATCAACCATAATTTCCTAATGAATATAAAATGTGGTCACTTTAGCATCTGCTTCTCTTCTATAAAAGCAATTAAATTAATGAGCAGAGTATCCTTATTTTTTTTTTTTTTAAATGAGATGATGCCACTGCCTAATTGACTAATGTTCAGTAGAGTATATACTTGGGGTTGTACTTTTGAATAGTGATGTTGGGGCTTGGTTGTTGTTACCATTATGGAGAAAACAATTCCTCCTTTTTAATGGCAATATTTGAGTCCTACTAAAAGCCACGGGGGATTTATACATTTAGCCGAAAGTATATTTGGCTTCTTGGCATTTTCAATGATTTGTGGCCAATGAATCAAGAAAATGAAATCTTAAATCCCCCAGAAACCACCAGAAACCAAGCTTGGCACTTAGCATATTTCACAGTAATTATTCCCACCTCACTCCAAAATGAAAATGTTTGTTTTCCCCTATTTGTTTGATTTTTTTTTTCATTTATCGACATTTTGGGAATTTCCCAATGAAATTGCCTGTTCTATGGAGGGTGAAATAACTGAAATTTGGTGTTTGGAGAGTCCTCTGTATTTAGTCAATGTCACCCCTCCTCAGAGAACAGGAAAGATTGGACCCTTTCTCATTTCCTAGAAGTTTCTCACTTTCTTTTTTTTTTTCTAGGAAAGATGGTTTCTACTAGGTTGTTCCAGATCTATAATATGTAGGACTTAAAAACTTTAAAACCTCTAACGACTTTCTGGTTACAGTATCTACCAAGTTTAGCCATTCATTTCCCAGGAAACAAGCACAACAATGCAATTAGTTTAGCTATTTGTCGTGTTACCCTCTAGCTTGCTGCAGAGCTGAGTTACAGGTACCCTGTTTCTTATTTTCCTTCATTTCATCTCAACAATTCATACTGAGTCTTGCTAGTTATTTCTAATTTCTTTTAGTCTGGGGACTTCTGGTTTTGCATAGTTTCTCATGGAGAAGACTCCTTATTTTCCCCCCTGTTCGTTCTCCCCTTGTCTTATAGCGTGTTATAGCGTGTTAGCAAAGTGTCCCGCCCTGTTCCCCTCATCCCCAAAGCAGAATTTATATTTCCCAGTTTCCCTTGCAGATAGTTGTGACCATGTGACCGAGTTCTCACTAACAGAATGGAACAGAAGTGATGAGCACCACGTGTGTTGCTTCCATACAAAAACACTGCTCACCCTCCATTTCCTCTCCTTCTCTTGAGGCTGGAACTTGGATGTGGCATCAGTGAACCAGCAGTCACCATGCAAATGAGGGCAACATCCTGGGAGACAGGAGGAGCATTAAAGTCCCTCAGTGCCTGGACAAACCACACACTTGCCCTGGACCGCTTGCCCATCTCTAGACTGTCACATGAGATAGAAATAGATTCCTCTCTTATTTGAACCATTTTATTTTGAAGCATTTTTTTGTTACAGCAGCATAACTGATACTGTGTCCCTAAATAATGCATTTCTTAAACAAAAGAGAGGATGCTACTACTGTACTCCAGGCTAGTTAGATCCTACTTAGAGTGTAGTTTTTCTTTCTGTAAACCACACGTTAAAAGACGTAAAGACAAAGCAGAAGTTTTCAGCTGAGAACAACAAGAGGGATGAGGGACTGAAGAAACTGGAAAAGTATTCTCAGAGTAGGAGTGCTGTTTTAAATGTCTGAAGAACTGATATGTGGAAGAACGGATTCACTTCGTTCTGTATGGTTTTAGTGGATGGAAGTAGGACTCAAGGTGAAAATAGATTTTGCTTAAGACAAGGAACATTCCTGTCTATGAGATCTACATAGAAATGAAAAGGGCTACTCTGAAAGTGTTGAGTTTCTTGCCCGTGGACACATCTTAACAGAGTCTGGATAACCATTTGGCTGGATTTCATAACTATGTGTCATATGTATGTATTACATAAAATGTCTTGAATTCTTAGAACTACACTAAAATTACATATTTCTATCTCCATTTGATAGAAGGAGAATCTAAGTCTCAGACAGGTTAAAACTTGCCAAGGTCACAGACCTAGTTAGTAACAGAGTCCGTGTTCTTTCCCCAGCCACTGTTAAAGTTGATTTACAAAATGGCTTAAAAATTTCTTCCCAATCAAGGTGTGCCTAGGTGGTTCAGTTGGTTAAGCATCTGACTTCGGCTCAAGTTACGATCTCACGGTTCATGAGTTTGAGCTCTCTGTGGGGCTCTGGGCTGACAGCTCAGGGCTCAGAGCCTGGAGCCTGCTTTGGATTCTGTGTGTGTGTGTGTGTGTGTGTGTGTGTGTGTGTGTGTGTGTGTCTACCCCTCCCCTGCTCATGCTCTTTTGCTCTCTCTCTCTCAAAAATAACTAAACATTAAAAAATTAAAAAAAAAAACAAAACCTCTTTCTAATTGGAAACTCCACTGTCTTTTCTGAATCTTTGCTGGAATTCTGCGGTATCAGAGCCAGAGATATCTCCTAAAGGTTGGTGTGCCTTATCTTCTAAATCTTAACCCAGTAGCAAACTTACTTTGAGCCTTCCTTTATGTGTCAGATTGCCAGCAAATCACCAATCCATTTTCTGTTTTTACTTCGGACACAAAGAGTAATACAATTTCCAGCTTTTCTTTCGATGAAATGTGAGAAGAAATGATGTGGACCACTCCCAGATCTGGCCAGTAGAAACCTCCCATGTATTTTCTTATGCTGCTGCTTAATATTGGCACATGGAGTGACCTTGAAAGTTGAGCGTTGAAGATGGCAGAACTTTTCCTTCAACTTTAGTCCCGTTAGTCCCCAAACTATGTGTTGAGCCAAGTCTGGTAACCCAAAACTGCTCTGGACTATGTAAGTGAAGGAGGCATAAACTTTTACCGTGTTGGAGCCGCATGATATTTTAACATCTTTTGCAAACAGCAATGAGCCTGCTTCATCTAATACTTCATATCCTTACCTATTAAATATCAAGAATTGTCCGATTTGATCATGGGACTCTGTGAAGGGTCACCATATTTTTTGACAATTGTACGAGGCTGAACTTTTTAAAGCTGCAGTTATTCAACCTTCTGGACTGAAAAAGCAGAACTTTAATACAATTTACCCTAAAATAATAGAAGACAATCCAATTCTGTCACCTCTCACTCTTTTCACCCCCACACAATTCACATCACAATCAGCTGGCATCGAGGGGATCCCTCTTTAGATAGGTCATACCTTGTCCAGTTCTCCATAGACCCAACACTCCCCTTTTATCCCAACACTGACTTGTGTGTCAAATGCCACATGTCTTTGTGATGAAGATCTTTAAATATCTGGCCCTACAGACCATTTGTATTTCTGTCTCCAGTTAACACTGAAGTAGAGTCAGTGATGAGCAAAGAACTACCACCCTGAGAACTGCTTCTGAAGGAGATAGAATTCTTTTGGAAGACAGTGAACTCTTCATGTTCCTCGGCAGGAAGGGTCAGGAAAAGTCTCTTCATTATTAGTGGGTCTGGGGCCTCCCTGTGGGAGCACAGACCTAAGGTATCAAAATTACTCTTTTCCGTCCCCAACTTGCTTTCTGTAGCACAAAGTGTGGGACGTAAAGTAAAGCTTTTAAGAGCAAGTAGAATTTTGTGGTTCTGTTTTTAATTGAAAGCCCAAAAGGTGACATTGATTAGTTTGGCTCTACCAATTTTCTTCCTCATCCCCAAATCCCCAACTGTGTCAGGCTACAATTGTCACCATTAGCCAATTGGATGTTAGGCAGGTTCAGGCAACACACCCGTAAGATCGTAGAGGCTGGGAGCTAGAGGAGAATTGGGACAGAGGACCTTCACCTTTTCAACTCAGGGATGGTCATCTGTGTAGGCATGGACATCTATGCGGGTGTTCCATGGCTGTGACTCAGTCACGGGACGATGCTTCTACATGGGTGGTGCTTGTTTTCAAAATTCTAGAATAAACCAAAGGCTAGATACTCTACAGACGTGTGCATGATTTTCACATGCAATGGTGTCCTTTTCCAAAAGTTTAAAAAACAGTGAGTACAAAGTGGATTACTGAACTCCCAGAGAATTTTCTATGCTTATGGTATAAACTGGGGGAGAGAGGTTCATGAGATAGGACATTCAAGGCAAATACTTGAAGCTGTTTTTTCCCAACCTGTTGTACGCGTACTACTGAAGTAAACAAAATAGTTTCAGGTGGTATACAAATATACTTTTTAAAAACGTTAGTAGTGCGACATTTCCTTAACATGAAGTAGAAGAAAAATAACACAGCCATGTCGCAGATCTTTGATTACATCATTATATGTGCTTAGGGTAAGTAAAGGGAAAGTTAGGCTTTTTAAAGGAAAACATTAGGTTAAATGAGAATATAAGGACTTCTGTGTCCAGTTAAAATAGAATAACAGGGGTCAAATTTATCCTCCCTCCTGAAATAGCTGGAAATAAAAATATACACAAGAGGCAGCGATACCCAAGGTATCAGGCAGGCGATTGAACAAATGAGGTGAACCCTATAACTGCTTGAGCTTTTATTACCTGGAAAAAGTTTCCAGTTCATGGCACAGGAAGGGGAAACCTGGTCAGAGCTGAGGAGTAGTTTTCCTGACTCACAGAGACAGAACTGAGAGTTTAGGAAAGCCAGCTATTTTTAAGCAAAGATAAACAACTCTCTAATGCCTTTCGCATAACAGATACAAAAATTAACTCAAAATGGATCATAGGCCTAAACATAAAACACAGAGCTATAAAATATCTACAAAAAATGTAGGATAAAATCCTGACGATGTTGCATTAAGCAAAGATCCCTTACAGAAAACACAAAAAGCATAGTCCATAGAAGAAAAACAATCAATAAATTGAGCTTTATCAAAATGAAGAACTTCTACTGTTAGAAAAATACTGTCAAGAGAATGAAAGGCCAAGTCATAAGCCAGGAGAAAATATTTGAAAATAATCATATCTGGTAAAGGATTTACAACCAGGATACATTAAGTATTCTCAAAAACCCATTGAGAAAACCAACGACCCGATTAAAATCGGACAAAAGCTCTGAGTAGACATTTCACCGAAAAATGATACACAGATGGCATATAACCTCATGAAAATACACTGAACATCATCAGTCATTAAGGAAATGCAAATTGGAACCATATGAGATACCACTCCATGCCTACTCACGTGGCTAACGTTAAAAGGATCGGCCATACAACGTGTTGACAAGTCTGTGGAGGAACAGGAGCTCTCCTACCCGGCTGGTGAGAGGGAATTATGGTACAACCAATTTGAAAAACAGTTTGGCAATTTCTTGATAAGTTAAATAAACACATACCCTGTGATTCAGCCATTTCATTGCTACATAAAAAAGTGAAATGAGAGAGTATGCCTATAAAAAGACTTGTACAAAGACATTCATAGTAGTTTCATATGTAATAGCCAAATATGGAAAAGAACTAATGTCCATCAACAGGCGAATAGATAAACAAAGTTGATATGCCCGTACAATGGCAAACTTCTCAGTCACAAAAAGAAATGCATTACTGATACACGCAACAACGTGGATGAATTTCAAAATACTTAAGTCAATATTGAATTAAATAAAGACAGACAAAAAGTGCATATATACTGAATGACTCCATCTATATAAAGTTACAGAAAATGCTAACTAAGCCATAGTGATAGAAAGCACATCAGTAGTTATCTGTGGATAGAGGCTGGGGAGGAGTAAGAAGGAGAGATTACAAAGTCATACAGAGAAACTTTTTGCAGGTGATCACCATATTCTGTATCTCAGTTGTGATGATGGTCATATCACGTCAAGACTCATCAAACAGTACACTTTAAACATGTGTCGTTCAGGGGTGCCTGGGTGGCTCAGTTAAGCTTCTGACTCTTGATTTCGGCTCAGGCACTGACAGCACAGAGCCTGCTTGAGATTCTCCCTCTTTCTCTGCCCCTCCCCCGCTCACACTCTTTGTCTCTCTCAAAATAAATAAACTTTAAAAAATAAGATTTAAAAAAAAAAACACGTGTAGTTTATTGTACGTCAATTATACCTCAACGAGGCAGTTAAGAAAATATGAACATAGCTGAATATAACAAAAAATTAAAGGTTCAATTTATACCATTTTTCTTACCTCCATCCATCCTTTCTTGTTCTCTTATCCTTGCCTTTTCTCCTTTTCTCCTCTCCACATTAGAATAGGTGATAGCAATCTGGGACCACCACGTATAAGATGGCCCTTGCCTTAAAGTAAGAAAGGACTTTCTGACAATTTCTGCTCTTTAAAAATGCAATTGAATAGGCTGTTTGTTAACATGGGGAGCTGTCCACCTCAGGAGTCCTCCAGCATAGACAAAACAAACATTTAGTGGGGGATATGGTGGCATGAGATGGGATGCAGGGCCAAATCAGTGGCTTTCAGCTTTTTTTTTTCTTTTCTTAAATCATAAAACTCTTTCTCCAAATGTATGTCATCTTAGGTGGAAGACAAATATTTAGAGAAGGCAAAAGAGGTTTTTCTTTAAAAAAAAAAAAAGTTGGGGCTTCAGAGTCCTGCCTGCTTGGTGCCATCTTTCACCTACTGTGGTGGCCTTTCCACCTCTGCTTTGATCCAGCTCTGAAGTTCTATAGATGTTCAGTTGCAGCAGGAGTGAATGAGATTCCCACCGCTGCCCACACCACCCCCCCCCCCAAATCACCTCAGTTAGTGCAGGAGGTTGAGGTGAAGGTCTGACCACATCTAGTCATCTGAGAAAAAGTGGACCCATTGGTAATAAAAGAGGCCGTTCTTTTCTCTGCAAACAGACCCAGTAATTATAACATTGATAGTCTTTTTCCCAGAGGGAGTGTAATACAGCTACTATTTATCTGGATGTACCAGCTCTTTTTCCTCTTCACTTTCTGAAAAAAAGAAAGGGTTTCGAATAATGGCTTGGTTTAATAATAGTGTGGTCAGCTCTGTTTCTCTTTAGAACGTGCATTTTTTTTCTCCCTCTAACCCCGAGTCTGCTGGTTGTGTTTGCCCACACTTCAGTCAATAAGAGAAAGGAAGCTCTTTTTTTTCCATACTTTTCATAAAAGTAATCATAGCGAGCATTTACTGAGTGCTAAGTGCCAAACACTGCGTGTGATTCATTTTTATGTGTCAATTTTGTCAAACATTATTCTGGATGCTTCTCTGAGTATGTTTTTGGATGAGGTTTACATTTAAACTGGTGTACATACTTTGAGTAAAGAAGATTGCTCTCCTTAACGTGGGTGGGCCTTGTCCAGTCAGCTGAGGATTAAATAGAACAAAAGGCAGACCTCTTCCCAGCAAGAGGGATTCCCCAGCAGACAGCCTGTGAACTTCATCTACAATATCAGCTCTAAATTACATGGCTTTTGGACTCAAACTGCGACTCTCCTGAATTTCTAGCGTGTTAGCCTCCCCTACCAGATTTTGGACTCCTCACGTCTCCATGATCAAGTGAGTCAATTCCTTAAAATAAATCTCCCTTTGTATATACACATCCTATTGGTTCTGTTTTACGGAGAACCCTAATACACATTTTACATCTATTAATTCATTTGATTTTCTCAGCCATCCTGCGAAATTTGAACACAATACTTTAAGAAGTGTGACTCTTTCACACTTAAGGGAATGAGGCCTAGTGAGGTAAAGTGATTTGCCCATGGTCTCCCAGCTAATAGGCTGCGGAGCCATGATTATAATCCTAAGTCTGTGGACTGAGTTAGTTTGCTTTCCCACACTAGCCAGCTCTTGACGTACTTTGGCCTGAGTGATGCTGAACAGGCCTCAGCACCAGCCTACCCGGAACCTGACTTTGACCCACACCGTTTTTCCTGTCAGGGGGCTCCTGGGAGGCTGTTTGGCGTGTGCCTGGGAGCCTGACGCATCTGACCCTTTCTAGTAAACTCAGGCATGATTCCTCTCTAGTTCATCCTCAGCTTGCTCACCTACTGAAGGAGAATAAATCACATCACCTTCACAACCAGCTTGTCACAAGGATTAGATGTGAGTGTCTAGAGAATCCATCCCACCGCCTGCACCCACAGGCCCCCATGCTCTCACACGGACCAAAATGACACAGGTCACGAGAGCTAGTTCGTGGGCACTCCTGGCTCCTAATTGAGTGAGTCCTTCTGTGTGCTGTGTTAGACGGCTAGGGATGCCATGACAGAATCCGACAGGCTGTCGGGGAGGCGGGGCTGTGGCTTAAATGCCAGAAGTGCATTTCTTGTAGCCCTGGAGGCTAGAAGTCCAAGATCAAGAGGGAAAACCTCTCTCTTTGGCTTGCAGGTAGCCACCTTCTTCCTGTGTCCTCCCGTGGTCTTTCTTCTGTGTGTGTTCAAATTTCATCTCCTTAGGAAAACACCAGAGAGCCTACCCTAATGGCCTCGTATTAATTTAGTCATCTCTTTAAAAGGCCTTATCTCCAGAGGTAGTCTCATTCTGAGAAACTGGGGAGTTAGGGCTTCAACATATGGATATGATTCAACAATTCAGCCTGTGTGTGCCAGGGACCTGCCGCCCAGGACCAGCCTGCATACCTCTCATTATTGAGATTATGCACAGAACCTTTTCTGTCTGGCTGTTCCTTCAAACTTTCTGCCTGTTTGGCACTATTTCTTCAGGATTATGCTAAGATACCAGTTAAGCTGATCAGAAATTTAAAGGCAAACAGCTCACTCAAGTTCCATGAACTTGTTTTTGTCTAATGGTTATGGAAAGCCAACGAGAATGAATATCAAGCACATAGAAATTGCTTCATACTTTTAGTCTATGAACCTCCCAGTCTTCCCAGCTCCACCAAGAGCACACACACACACACATACACACACACACACACAGCAGGAGCAGAGAGGCATTTTGAAGTATACTTCAAACAACAATTATATGTAGATGTCTATGAATATATGTAGATATGATGTCATGACAACCAGTAACTTTTAACTCCAGTGACTTTTGCCTTCTTTAAATTGGCTTCTGTTTGTTTCAGCTTGCCTCTGACAGGGCTGTACGTATGCACGCCATGGGTCCTATTAATTCTGTCCCTGTTTATTATGACTTAGGTTTTTTGACATCATAAGACCCCAAGAGAGGAGGCTCTAGTTGGGCCGGTCACCATCTAATATGGTCCACTCCTACTGATAATAAGACCGGAGTATCTTCACAGGCCACAGTCTTCCTGATGTCAAGTCTACCTCTGGTTGCCTTTGGCTGAGGCACCAATACGAGGTCCAATCTTGAATGCTTAGGGAAGTAGGGTCTTATGGTACAAACACAGTGACTTACTTAGGAAGAACCTAAATGACCAATGTCCCAGAAAGAGGATATGAAAAGGTAGGCTCTAGGCTCTGTGGGTCTCTCTGGGGCTCCCAGAGGCCCATTGTCAGGACTCACAACATGTCAGTAGAGTAACCACCATTTTGGCAAAGCTCACTTCCTTTTGCTGATAATCTGCTCCAAATTAGAATCTGTTTTACAGAACAAATGGATTTTCCATCTCTGAGAATTAAGTTTCACAAAACTGAGCTAAACACAGACCTCTGTTTTTATGTCATTTGAAATCATTTTAATTAATACATAAAACCAGATTACAAAAGAGTAAGGCATGTGCAAAGAGTAGAATTTCATATTCTGAAGGAAAGAAAAATACCTATAGGGAAAAGAAATTTGGTCTGAGAAGTTGTCTTCACCTTCCTTTTTTCTTTTTTGTCTTTGAAACAACATTTTAGATAGAGGGTGACCTCCTGTAGTTGAACTTAAACAAAGAATAAAGGGAACGGGAAATCAATGGGAATCATGGCTTAATGAAAGCTCTTCTAAAATAGTCCAAGAATCCATAAGAGACTCATTCTATATTGGATTTCTGGAAGCCGGCCCAAGGACCCGAGCTTGTAATCCGGTGATTGATGCCTGCCATCAGCAACACATTCGTTCCTTTCCTCCCTCGAAGGCTTCGACAAATTTTGCTTCATTCAACAAGCTCTCAATCATATTCATGGAGTCAAGACTTCAAATGGGGCATGGTTACAACTTTAATAGCTATTCCAGGTAGAACTGATTCGCATGATGTGGGATCTTGGCAGCAACTTAATTACTTTAGGGTAATGATGTGAATCTCAGTCAGGGGCCAGTTTTGGCATTGCTGACTCTTACGTGCAATAATTAATATGATTAAGTGTGCTGCTTTAGAAACTCCTTTACTCCCCCTCTGTGCCAATATTTGGAGCTTGTCTTTGGAAGCTACCGTACGGACAATATTTCCTTCCCCTCATTTTCCTCTGTAGGGCAGGACATATTCCTGAGAACACGGGTATCTTTACTTATTGATAAATAACATTTCCTGGAAAATGTTTGCAGAGATAAAGCAGAGGAGGGGCTTCTTTGTTTTCGTCATTGTCCTTCTCTCGTTTCCTTCCTTCTCTGCATGCTTACTGTTCGTTTGGTGGCCTCTCCCACTTGGTGTAATCTTACGGCTCTTCAAAATGAACTCTGAGCAGCAATGCAAAGACCTTGGCCAATAATAACAACTTATGTTTGTTGATTGCTCGCTGTGTGCCAGCAATTGCTCTAAGTGCTTTCCTTATCTTATTTTGCCTCATCAAAATAACTGTATGGTTTCCATTTTACAGGTAAAAATATGAAAGCTTATACAGGCGAGGCATCTTAGCCATGGTGGTATAGCCAGTAAGTGATGGCACAGTGATTGAAATCTAGAGGGTCTGTGACCCACGGTGTGAGCTTTTCCATACTAACTTCTATTGAAATCTGGTAACTGTGAAAATAACTTCTCTCTCTCTCTCTCTCTCACAATAACCATCATTCCCACAACTGATGTCCTGCAACATACATATCTTCAGGGTTTGTTGTATGCCAGGACGGTTTTGAGGGCTCAGGGCACAAGACACAGCCCCTTCCTTCAAGTAGTTATGTCCTTCTGGAGGTAATTACCGTAGCATGAGATAATTGCTATGGTGGGAAATCACAGAAAATGTCTTTTAAAATAATGTTACTGTGGTCAGTCAGAAGGATATAATGTGTGTCTGAAAAACCCTAGTTAATTCCAGCCAGTGGATTACTTCCTGCAAAAGTATGAAGAAAAGCCAAGGGGTATTACACAGATGATAGCCTCACTATCATCAAACGTTAGCCGTCACTGATGATCTCCAGTCAAATGACAAGACGATGGGATCTGGAATCACATTGACCTGGCTGCAAGTTTTTGCTCAATATCTTAGTAAGTGTGTGTCCTTAACAATTTACTCAAACTTCTGTTTCCTCACCTATAAAAACAGATGATAACAAATCTTACATCGTCTGGTAGTTTAGACCAGGGGTCAGCAAACTTTTTCTTAAAGACGTAGATAGTAAATATTTTAGTTTTTGCTGGCCATGCAGTCTCTGTCACAAGTACTCAACTCTGCCATTGTGGTGCCAAAGCAGCCATAGACCATATGTAAGTGAGAAAATGTGGCTCTGTTCTAATTACATGTTATTCATAAAAACAGATGGGTTGGATTTGATGCATAGGCTACAGCTTGCCCTCCTCTGGTTTAGAGCATTAAATGAGATGTTGAAAGAGGGGGAAAAAAAAAACCCTGCAAAACGTGAAAGTTTCCAGTATACTGTAGGTGCTCAATAATTGTTCATGTTTTTCTTTCTTGCAACTTATTCCGCTTAGCATCACAAAGGTACATGCCATCACTGTGTCGCTCTCTTAAGAGCCTTGCAGTCCAGTTAAGTGACAATATGTAGAAAATATAGTCAACAATACAATTCTGCAAGTACCAGTCATAAGGGAAGCAGAGTAAATCCAAAGCTATTGGAGTTGAGTGAAGGGAACAGCTGAAGAAAGAACTTCCAGGTAGGGAATACAAAGAAGTAGGGATACCCTAAGTATTTTCAGAGGAAGCTGGGTGGAGACCAAGGTTAGGTGGGGAAATGGGGCTGAATGTCAAGTTCAGGAATTTATATCTTATTTCATAGATCTCAACCAATGTGCCATTGAGGGTTTTTTAAGAGAATGTAGGGAGCACTCAACAGATATTTGTTGAATGAATGAATTCCTCTGAAGTGATTTGCATGATGGTTGGGAAGAGAATGGCTGCCAAGGGGCACCTGGGTGGCTAAGTCAGTCGAGCGTCTGACTTTGGCTCCGGTCATGATCTTGCGGTTTGTGAGTTCGAGCCCCACATCCAGCTCTGTGCTGACAGCTCAGTGCCTGGAGCCTGCTTCAGTTTCTGTGTCTCCCTCTGTCTCTGCCCCTCCTCCACTCACACTCTTTCTGTCTCTCTCTCAAAAATAAATAAAACGTTAAAAAAAAATTTTTTTTTTTAAAGAGAATGGCTGCCAAACCCTCAGGTGATATGGATTCGGTCCAGGGTGACAGTAGTTAGAACCAGTCAGAAAGGACAGACCGAAAAGCCATTAGAAGGAGGAAAGGACCTGATCTGGTGACTGAACCACAGACAAGACAGAGGACTTGTTGGAGTTGTCGCTGAGGTAGCAAGCTGGCATCCAGGAGAACAGTGCTGCCGGTGACAGAATAAAGGATGTCAGGGAGGCTGCTTTTTGGGGGAAACATCATGAATTTAGGGTCCCTGAAGAACATTCAAGTGGAAATATTTAGTACAATTAGATGGGCTCAAGTAGGAGATTGACTCTGGAAGCCGACAGACTTCAGCCTCATAAACTGGCAGCTCATGAGAATGGATGAAGTACTGGGTTCTAGATGAGACCGAAAGATCAAAATAAGCCCCTGGAGTAGGGGCGAAGTCAGAGACAGGGGCTCTCCTTAGAAATCCAGAAGTATCATGGGATACCTGGGTGGCTCAGTCAATTATGCATCTGACTTCAGCTCAGGTCATGATCTCATGGTTCATGAGCTCGAGCCCCACCTCAGGCTCTACACTGTCAATGTAGAGCCTGACTGAGATTCTCTCTCTCCCTCTCTCTCAGCCCTTCCCCTGCTCCCTCTCTCTCTTCCTCAAGATAAATAAACTAAAAAAAGAATTTTTTTAATTAAAAAAAAGAAAAGAAATCCAGAAACATCTTTCTATTTCAGCCTGAACGTAAGGGCCATAGGAGCTCTGAGAGACTGGCAAAAAACAAAGATCAGGAAAAAGAATGAGATAAACCGTGGAATTCTGATGTCAAGAAACTTCTCCCATACAGTCCTGAGAAAAAGAGAACACTGACTGAAATCCTGAACTATGAAAATCCTGATGCATAAACCTAATACAGAGTAATCCCACTGAATTCAGTTAGTAGAAGGTATGGAAATGTATCAGCAATGATAATGCTAAAACAACCCCAAGATATTCTCAGCATCTTTTCAAATGTGCATATTCAATCATTACTTAGCAAAGCTACTTTCAGAGATAGATCCTAATTTGTCACTCTGTTGAAAAAATACAATTTTGTGCCAGATCTTATGCCAAATTTTCAGTAGATCTCAGGTTGATCTGTTTCTCTTGTCTTACAACTTTTCTTGCTATTGCTGTCCCGGAAGGGAATTCCCTTTAAAAAAATTTTTTTAATGTTTATTTATTTTTGAGAGAGAGAGAGAGAGAGAGAGAGAGAATGAATGGGGGAAGGGCAGAGGGAGAGAGACACACAGAATCCAAAGCAGGCTCCAGGCTCTGAGCTGTCAGCACAGACCCACTGCAGGGCTCGAACCCATGAGCTGCGAGATCATGACCTGAGCCAAACTCAGATGATTAACTGACTGATCCACCCAGGCACCCAAGGGAATTCCCTTTGACTAGGAAAAGTGGTAGATGCCGCAAGAGCAGGAGAAATGGATCTTTCTAGAGTAGACTTGTCCTTATATTTTCTTTAAGTAAAATCAGAAAAGTGTTACCCAGAGGCATTACATCTGTCCTTGTTAGACACCAACTCTCTATTAAATTGGTTAGTTGTGGAGAGAGGCATTACCATCCGAAACAGTTTTTGAAGGGGGGTTCATTTTCCACTTTCCATTTACCTATTTCTTGAAGCTAATGAAATACATTGTACTTATATCATTGCAGGATCAAACAGAGCATCATTTTTTGGGAACATAGAACAGTGAAGGGATCATAGGATTTTAAAATCTAGCTCCAGGGGTGCCTGGGAGGCTCAGTTTTTTGTTTTTGTTTTTTTTAATGTTTATTTCTGAGAGAGAGAGATAGAGAGACAGAGACAGCATGAACAGGGGAGGGGCAGAGAGAGGGAGACACAGAATCCGAAGCAGGCTCCAGGCTCTATGCTGTCAGCATAGAGCCCGATGCGGGGCTCGCTCGAACTCATAAACTGCAAGATCATGACCTGAGTCAAGGTCAGACGGTCAACCGACTGAGCCACCCAGGCGCCCCAAGAGTCCCATTCTTGATTTCGACTTAGGTCATGATCTCACGGTTTGAGCCTCACTTTGGGCTCCTGCTGACAGCATGGAACCCGCTTGGGATTCTCTCTCTCTCTCTCTCTCTCTCTCACCCCCTATATATATATATATATATATATATATATATATATATATAATAAGTAAATAAACTTTAAAATCTAGCTCTAGACCTTGCCAAGTTTAAACTTCTAATTTTTTAAAGCGAGAAAACTCAGACCCAGAGGGGCTGAATGACTGACTAAAAATGAGTCAGCAAATAAGCTGCAGGACCAGGTCAGAACCCAAGAGACCTCGTTCCTGGTCCATTACTTCAAGTGCATCTTTGTCAGAGATTCATTTCGGCCATGGGTGGACTCCCATTCCCTTGTGGGAATTTGTAAAAGAGAATTTAAGCCACAATCACACTAAAGACAGAGGATTTATACTGAGGATGCACCCACTATGCTCATCTCTTAAAACACTTTGTAAAGACTGGGACAGTGGCAGAAAGTCCTGTTAACAAGACCTGGTCATTTCTGAGAAAAGCAGAAATCCTTAGAGGGGCAGCCATAATCCCTTTGACTGAGAACACCAAGGGGACCCAAGAGCCAGCCCTGAAACCTTGATATTTAAAGCAGTTGTCCGCAGACATAATGCCTTTAGTTTGATCAAAGAGCCAGGCCACACAATCCCCAAGAGCAGGAAGGCTGACAAGGGTGGGGGGAGGGTCCTTTGTCCTGGAGGCCTGGAATCCGGATGGGATGCCTTGGCAGGCAAGGCTCCTGGCTTTGCAGGGAGAGCTGAGGCCCGGCCTGTCCCCCGAATTCCTCCCCTTGCCCTCCGATGAAGAAATCAGCCGGATCCTTGCCCTCTCCCCACCCTTAGTCTCTGTCCATTTTCAGCAACACGGTAATAAAAACAATCTCCCCAGCCCCATGGGCTTTGCTCGAACTTTCCTTGTTTGATTCTGCGATCAGAAAAGGTAAGCGCCCCAGTTTAACTCTTCGAGTCTTTCTCCCAGTGTGTGGTTTCCTAAACAAATATTTCATGTATCGTGCAGGTCACATTCTTGACCTTGTTGTTTCAGGTGCCTGATAATTCTGGGCTGATGACAGCCCAGGGAGCACACTGGTCACCGCTCCCCCATCCGCCCGGCTCCCCTTTCCTCCTGTCCCCTGGCAGCTTTCCCTGGGCCCATTTTGTCCCTATTAATTGCTTTCCCCTGCAGCCTTTCCCTATCAAAGCGCTTGCTCTGAAGGCTTACACTTCAGATTCCTGCCCCTGGTGCCCTTGGCTCGTTCATTATTTAATTTTTCTTTCAGTCCCCTGCCTGTCAGGCAATGTCTGCACACTGTGATTGTTTTCATTTTTGGAAGTCTCCAAACACAGATTGCAGCCTTGGAGATAAGCTTTAAAAAAAAAAATTATAATGCTCTTCAGTACATGTGAGCATGTGTGCACCCACACTCAACCCCTCCCACCCCCCCAGCACACAAATGAGTCAAAAAACGTATTCTTTGGATGCACCCACATTCTTAGAAACACAGAATTTTAGTGATGAAAAGGCTTTATGCCCTGCCCTTTGGCCCTGACAGCAAGACTACTGTTAATGGTCTCCTGCTTAGCAAGTAGTTGGAAAGACTACTTACTTTCTTCCAGTCAGTCAAACAGATATATATATAGAAAGTATCTTCTCGAGGCCTCTCAGCATTATACTAAGCTGGCTGAAGGCACTTTAGAGATCCCGTCTAGTTGAGGGAAGGCATTATCATAGAATGAGGCGACGCTATCTGATAGCTGACATAGGTCTAGTGACACAGTAAAGCATTCAGAAGAGTCAGGAAAGATGAGACCAGATTGGACCTCTGGGCAGGAGTGACATTTGGATTCAGGAAAGTTCTTTCTCTGACTTTTTAAATTCCTTCTTCTTCTTTTTTTTTTTTTTTTTTTGTTTCTGTTTTGTTTTGTAACCAACTTCAGATACGTTCTAAATCTAAACTTTAGATATGTTCGACATTGCCATGGGCCAACCTGTGTCCCCTCAAAACTCCTATGTCAAAGTCCTAACCCCCAGAATCTCAGAATGTGACTGTATCTGAGGTAGGGTTGTTGTTGTTGTTTTTAAATTTTTTGTCTTCTAAGAGAGATAGCATGAGTGGGGGAGGGGCAGAGAGAGAGGGAGGGAGAGAATCTCAGGCAGGCTCCGCTCCAGCAGCAGTGAGCCCCACGCAGGGCTTGAACTCAGGAACCTCGAAATCATGACCTGAGCCGAAGTCGGATGTTCAACCGACTGAGCCACCCAGGCACCGCTGGAGGTAGGGTCTTTAAAGAAGTAATTAAAATTAAAATTAGTGTGGGCCTCAGTCCACTATGACTGGTTATAAGAAGAGGAAATTTAGACACAGACATGTACAAAGGGAAGATCTTATGAGGGAGAAGATGGCCTTCTGCCAGCCAAGGAGGGAGGGCTGAAAGGCCACGCCAACACCTAGATCTTAGACTTCTGGACTTCCAGAACTGTGAACAAATAGATTTCTGCTGTGTAAGCCACGGTCTGTGGTACTTGGTTACGACAGTCTTAGCAAACCAATGCAAACATTGATATTGCAAGATGGTGTTAGTTGTAGGTGGACAGTAAACTTAATCAGAAAGTAAGTTCTGGGCAGAGAGTGGCTCTTCTGCCCCTATGTGGGCTTGCAGGCACTTATTTCTTGTTTGTTGTCAAGCAGTAGGTATTCAGCATGCGTTTTCTGGGCACATACTTCATACCGGAACTGTGCTAGGCCAATGAACAGACACTCAGAGGCAGATGACCAGGTCTAGATTCCAGATGAGATTAGTGACTTAAACTGGCAGTGGGCGGATGTTGGTGAGGGGTCCCCAAGGCAATCTCCAGGTATCCTGAGCAGAGACCTATATTTGTTTGCCTGACAAGCTTTTACAATTTTAAAGAATTATTTGCCACGCTTCAAAATTGGGAAGCATCCCCAAAAGCCGCATGTCCTGCTTCTCTTGAATAATTAGAAGTCCTAGCAACAGAGACCTATATTCCTGTGTGGAAGAGATTGGTTAGAGCCGAATGGTCAGTAGTTTCTTTCGAGGGGCGCTATGTTCTCCATTTCCTACAGCCCACACAGCCCTCTCCACTCATTTATGCTACTTGCCCAACCATTTCAAGCATCTGAGTTTGCAACCCCCAGTGTAGATCAGTGTGTGTCAAACTATAGGTCGTGGTCCATTTGTAAGTAATGAAATCGGTGTAGTGGATAACCTACACTGATAAAAAAAAAAAGGGTGGGGGGGTGGTGAGAGAGAAGAAGGAGGAGGAAGGGGAAGAGGAGGAAATAGGAACTATTAGAATATATCACCTGTACTAAGGGTTAGTGCTATTTTCTGAAAGCTTTGTTTCAATCGCATTTGTGTGTGTTTGTACTAGCTTACAATGTAAAATATCTTTCCTCCTATGAGTTGCAAGGAAAATGTTTGAAAGCCAAGACTAATGAAAATTTCAATAATCCAACCTTTTTTGTCAAGCATTTAGCTGGCCACGTTTGCTTACTATTTTTGTTTTGTTTTCCCTTAAATAACCTGGGAGGTAGGAGGGGTATTTGTTAAACACAATCACAGAATTCATACAAACATGATAATATGAATGCCTGTAGAAGATCCGTAATAAAGGATTAAAGCACCTAATTGAAATGAAAGACGAGGCATATCTTCTTGGTGTTCCTAAGACCTATGGTCCACCAGACTGCATAGTTGTATGATTTTAAGTCAGATCATATTAAATAATAATTGGATTAGTTACCTAGGTCATCTAGGGCAACTAACACTCTAGATGAACACTGTTCAATAGAACTTTCTCTGATGATGGAAAAACTCTATATCTGCTGTGTTCAATAGAGGAACCCCTAACCATGTGTGCCTCTTTAGTGTTGGAAGTGTTGCCAATGTGACTGATGGTCTGGATTTTTAATTTTGATTGTAATTAATTTAATTGCAAAAAGTTAATTAATTAATTATTAATTAATTACTACCCATATGTTTAAGTTTCATTAATTTAAACATATGGGTAGCATGTGCCATATTGGACAGCAGGGCTCTAGACTCTAGAACGAGGATCTTGGCAAATCCTGTTTCTGCACTAGAATGCCCACTGGTCTGATGGAATCATCTTACTCAGGCACTGCACACCAAAGAGTGAAGAAGGCTAATCGTCTGCTAGATACGGTTTACGTTTCTTAGTCGAGCTTATTGCTGCAGACAAATGATCCAACTTCCAAATGTGGGCTGTCTAAATTCTCATCCTCACTGATTTTGGGGTTTTTTTTTTTTTTTTTTTTTTTTCAAATGAAAAATTGCTTAAGGCAGATTGTGTGATTTTGAACTATAATAGGTTAAAAACTATGGTACCTGTTAATAATTATCATTGTAATGATAAATGTAAGCAAAATAGTAACGAGAAGAGGAGTCATGTTTCAAGTGTTGACTACATGTCCGGTGATGTGCTAAGCATTTTGTATACCTGGTCCCACTCAGGCACGCTTATCCTATGAGGTGGGAAGTATTATCCTATATGGTGAAACCGATGCTTGTAAAGGTTAAGTAACTTGCAAGGTCACTCAGGTAGTGAGGGCTACGAACCACCCTGGTGTCCTGGAGGGTGCTTAGCAGTTGTTTTTCTTCCATCAGCCCATTATTTCCTTGGTAAAAACTGGGCTGAGGTGAATTATCAACATCAGTGCTAGGACGAGGGCCTCATTCCTGTGATTCTGAGATGCATCCTCTCTGCTGCAACCCCCTTATCATAGATTCTGCTGTGGCCACATTGTAGGAATGTGCCTGTATGCTTCACGGGAGCCTAAGAATTTTTTATTTTGGGGACCCTTTCCTCCATAACGGTACAAGTTATATCTTGCTCTGCTGGTGTAAAGACAAGCGTATTCATATTCTACATTAAACCATTGTCTTCTACCTACACATTCTTTTTGCTTTTCCCTTTCTGGTTTTAAGAGCAATTGGGACACTATCCTGAGCCCTATGGTAGGCAGAATAATGGCCTCCTAAGACGTCCACATTCTAATCTCCAGAACCTCGACTGTGTCACTTTATATGGCCACATGAACCTGGCAGATGTGATTATATTAAGAACCTTGAGATGGGCAGAGTAGCCTGGACTATTCGAGTGAGCTCAGTAGAGTCCCAGGGGTCCTTAAAGGAGAATCAGAGAAGGAGACGTGATGGCAGAAGCAGAATGCATTGGATTATGAATAAGACCCAGGTGGCTTCGAAGAGGAGGAAGGTCACAGCTAAGGGATGCAGGTGGCCTGGTGAGTAGTGCCTGGCACCATCCTTGTGTAATGAAGGGAAGACAGAAATCAGGAGAATTCTCTTCACGCTTCCGAGGAATCATAGGATTAAAGGTGGCCGTGAACGTGAATTCCAGCTCAACTACTGAGTGGCCCCATTTCCTCCTAAATAGTCTGCCATCAAGGTCTACCCATTTTTTCCCCAGAATGCCCAGCATCAGTGAAATTGTTGGCTAGCCCTGTTTGCTTTCACCAGTGTTTGTGATTCTGATGCTCTGCAGGGTCTACATTTGGAAGAAGTTGAGCAGCATCTGGGAAAGGTGCCTGAATAAAAGAAACAGGGAAGAATTGAAAAGTGACAACTCATAAACAGGCCTGAAGATGTCAAGAGAAAGGGGAATCAAAAAAAGAGAGACAGACTGTAAAAATGAAAGGTGTTCACAGAAAAGAAGAAGAAAGGAAGGAAGGAAGGAAGGAAGGAAGGAAGGAAGGAAGGAAGAAGGAAGGAAAGAAGGAAGGAGAAAGGAAGGAAGGAAGGAAGGAAGGAAGGAAGGAAGGAAGGAAGAAGGAAGGAAGAAGGAAGGAAGGAAGGAATCTGAGATTTGAAGGGACCCAGGAGAAAAGGTAAGGAAAAAAGGAGATAAAAAGCAAAACCAGTCATGGGCCTAAGAGTAACCTTGCTTTTTTTCGTAATTGATTCTGAGTACAGAGCTGAACTTTGCAAGCCAGAGGCCATCTGCAACCATCAATCCGAGCCCCATGCTGCTGCCATGGTCAGTGGGATTTGCACACGTGGGACAATGGCAGAATGCAGCCTGAGAAACGAAGAGGTTCCCATATGGTCAGAGGCTGCATTTTTCTCTGCTCTCCTTACACAAAGCTGCTATTGACATCAAAGTGGCTCCCTATGACCCGTGCTGTTCACTGCCCAAGCTCAGAGGCTCCCGTTTCAGTCTCAGGCCATTTTTGCAATTGTCTGAACCACTTACTTTTAGGGGAGTGGACCCTATGCCCAAATTTGTACATAATGTCTGTGTTTTCATGGGTGGGGGTCATCATTTAGCTTAATGTCTATAGCCAGTTGTTTCCAGGGGACTTTTCACCTCTTAATGTCCCTTGGTAAAGAATTTGAAAAAGAACAAAGGGAGATACTTCTTTTAAAAAATAATATCAACATATATGTATATATTGAATGTGAATGTATTGAATATGGAAGCATGTTTTGTGGGCTTACACACGTGTGCACACACACACATGCATATAACCACATGATGCTTCCATTTCAGTTCCTAAGAAACCGAGAACAAAGCATGATGGCGTGTTTTTCAATAATCCGGATTTTCTCTTTTGTTTCTATTTTTATATTTTAAAAGAGTACCTCTCACAATGAGAGGCATTCCTTAGCTCTCAAGATGATTGAGTGAGGCGGCCCTCAGATGGGCCCCGCTTGTGGTTTTTAATTGTACCCATTTCAGCTGACTTCTGCACGTACAAGCACTCATTTTTGTAAGAGTTACCCGGAGAACATTTTAAGCAAATTTTGTCCGTGCACTTTTGAATTGTCCTCCCCAAATTGTGTTTGCTACGTTGACATTCCCCAGGGTTTTGGGGTTTTTAACTTACTGGTTCTTTCTTCCATGCCTGACGTTGGGTGGTCTCTCAGCCATGGCTGGCCTTTAAGTATCACCGACAGGCCTGTTTTATGTTCTTCACACAGTTCCCTTTTCCATGTTGGCTTAGGGACTGAGATATTATTCCTTGTTGTTTCTCCTCCTCCTCCTCCTCCTCCTCCTCCTCCTCCTCCTCCTCCTCCTCCTTCTTCATCTTCTTCTTCTTCTTCCTTTCTTCTTCTTCTTCTTCTTCTTCTTCTTCTTCTTCCCTCCTCCTCCTCCTCCTCCTCCTCCTCCTCCTCCTCCTTCTTCTTTTAACAGTTCATTCTTGGGGTGCCTGGGTGGCTCAGTTGGCTGACTGTCCAACCCTTGGTTTCAGCTCAGATCATGATCTCATGGTTCATGAGTTCGAGCCCCACATCGGGTGAGCTCAAGCACCACATGGGGTGAACATGAGCCCCACTTCAGATGAACACAAGCCCCTCTTTGGGTGAGCCCCACTTCTCTCTCTCTCCCTCTCTCTCTCCTCCCTCTGCACCTCCTGGGATTCTCTCTCTCTCTCTCTCTCTGCTCCTCACTCACTTGCACCCTCCCCACCAAAAGAATAAAATAAAATAAAATTTGTTTCTGTTTCTCCTACCCTCAAGAGTTGATATGTTTTAGTCTTCTCTTAGACAATGTATTTAACAGTACTTACAATGTACTGATCCTGTACAAGGTTTTGGTGCTCAGTGATCCCCAAATATTGATTAATTCAATACACAGGGCAACCCCAGGAGGACGGTGCTGTGATTCTTCATATTTTGAAGTTGAGGAAACGGTGGCAGAGAGGTGAGTCACTTAATGAAGTCACACCTCTGGCAAGGAGGGTCGAGATTCAAACCCAGACAATTAGGTCCCGTCTTCAAGCTCTTAACCACTACCCCAGAAAAAAAATGGAGCACGGATTTCTTGCATTAAGACCCCTCTGATGAGTTGATTCAGTGTTTGCGAGACCAACCCAATTTTGTTTCTGTTTACATTTGACTCAAGTGATTTGTTTTGTTTTGTTTTCAAAGCACGTTATAAAAAGTATTACAATTTATAGCCAATGCAGAGTCCTGGAATCCTGCTCAGGTATTTTATTTACATCTTTCCCTTTTTTAGGCAAAGTCAGGTGGGCTGTGTTCCTCATTCTGGGAAATCTGATGGCATATGTGCCCCTTTTCATCATTTACTGCCTTTACCCCCCTCTGGTAACTTTTCATGAGTTTTTCCATCAACATGCAAAGCCTGATTTATGTTTTGAGAGCCACACCCTTTCAACAAAACACACACAGATGCCATACATAAATGAAAGGTGACCTTTACCCATGAAAAGAATTTTGATGAATCGCAGGAAGTAATACACTGTGCAGGAAAAAAATAGTCTTCTGATCTTTTTTTTTTTTTTCCAATATAAATCACTTCCCATGAAGAACAATCGTAGTCTAACGAGGTTCGTTAACTGTAGACTACAAAGACCCCCAACTATGGGAGAATAATTCCACTTGTGCTGGTCTCTGATTTACTCCTAAGAGGGGGGTGTGCATATTAGGGAGACAGGAGGAGGTTGAGGGCTCTTGGAACGAACAACTAAAGGCATTTAGATTAGTCAATTAATATTTCTTAGTTACAGAACATGAGTTTGGAGTCTCCATAGCAATGTTTTCAAACTATGGACTGGGACCCATTAGTGCCCTCTGAGATCAATATGGAAAGAAATGGAATAATAAAAAGGTAGAGGAGAAGAGAAAACATCAGCAGGCATGACACAGAGTAAAGACAGAGAGTGTTTTGTGAAATTTTCCTAAATGTATGTTTAGTTGCGTACTAAGTTGCAATGTAAAATGTTATCTCTTACTATGTACTCCATTCAAAAAAAAGTTTGTAAAACACTGCTCTGTGGAACAGAACCAACCACAGGCATCACCTCCACCTTCTGAGAACTTAAAGTGCAAGCCAAAATGATAACTCTTAAGGTTCTAAAAATATTAGGGGAATTTTATACTGGTGATTCTCCAGGGAGCACTAAGAGGGATCAGTGGAGGGATCAACTGTAATGGGAGTAAGTGCCATTGCTTGTTAATGAGAGTGCATTTCTGAGGTGAGGTCAAGAATTCTTGACTCTGAAAGAGGTCAGAGTCTACGGAGATGTGAAGCCATTCGTTGTTCCAACATCATAGGCTGGGAGAAGACCCATGTAGCAAATGGCTGATGAAGGCACATCGTGAAAATGTCCTCCTGGAGGAGAGAAGGAACTGATATACGGGAGAGAACAGGGTGAGGAGAATGGACGAGATGCCTGTTGGTCAAAGCAGAACCATGAATGTGTGTGTTTGACTGTTCTGGCATTTAAAACCTTAAGACATTCCTATAGAAGTTGGGATTTTCAGTTTCTCCAGAGAAATCAGAAGACCTGGCATCTCTGAGTCTGCAGGCATGCGTGACAACAATTGGCTGGAGGAACAAGCACGGTCTTCCTCTTGGGACGGCCACTGGCACATTTGGCCCTTTAAATTAAATGACAAGCTCAGCACCTCAGTTACAGTAGCCACACGTCGCATGTCCAATAGCTACATGTAGCTAGTGCCTGCCATATTGGACAGTACAGGTTTAGACCATGTTCATCATCACAGAAAGTTCCATTGGACGATGTTGCTATTTTAGATCCTGTGTCTCACTGGTTATACTGCTTTCTCACTCAGGGCCAGCCCCACTGCTCTATGTTACCTGGCTCACTTTTTAGGCATTTCCTCTTGCAGCTCCCATAATACAATGCTTATGGTAGGTTGGCTGAAAAGCTCTGTGATTTCATCTTGGGAATTGAAACCTAACTCAGTTGACCACAGACTCACTGAAATATCTTGAATTGAGTGTATGTGAGAGTGTGTGTGAGAGAGTGTGTGTGTGTGTGTGTGTGTGTGTGTTTTCTTTGCAAAGTAAAGAGTGACATGAGAATTACAGAGACTGTGCAAATGGTGTCTTAAAAATTTATCAGAATAGAAGAAAAATGGGTTCCAGTTCAAGTTCTTCACTACAGGGAACAAGTATAGAGAAATAAACCCATTCCCTGTTCTCTACAACTACGGTATCCCCTGGGGTGAACAGGACAGAACCAAAGGGACCAAATCTGATGAGAGGAACTAACAGCATAGCAATGGAGAACTTTCTAGATAAAAGTTACTATCCTGTTAGGATATACGTGGTTAGGTGACTTCTGACTCTGCCCACATATCACAGAATATACAGAAGAACTGACAACGATTGGGTTTATTTGATCAATGAGGGAAGCCATTTAGGGCAAATCAGATTTGAGAGAATCATTCTGCTTGAATCATCTGACACTTCCAAATTAGTCAGATAAGCATAAATATCATTTGTGCAGGCGTAGTCATTAAATATTCATCTTTGAGCTCAGGAAAACATCATATGTGTGCACATGTGTGTGCACACACACACACGCGCAAACACACTTTTGATTTCTAAGAGCAAGGGTGCCTGGGTGGCTAGGTCAGTTAAGCATCTGACTTTGGCTCAGATCATGATCTCATGGCTTGTGAATTCAAGCCCTGCATCAGGCTCTGTGCTGACAGCTCAGAGCCTGGAGCCTGCTTTGGATTCTGTGTCTTTGTCTCTCTCTGCCCACCCCCCACCCCCACCCCCCCACTCACACTCTGTCTCTCTCTCTCTCAAAAATAAATAAATATTAAAAAATTTAATTTCCAAGAGTATAATGCGGTTCCTAGGAACCTAAGAGGGAAGCAGAGTGCTCTTAGAGTCATTACAGGTTAACAAATTGGGGGGCCATGCTGTATTTTAGCAAATTTTAAGTGTTGTTTCTTCTGTCTTGGTTAACTTGCCATGCCATAATCTCTTTTGCTGTAGAAACGTATGGAAAATACGAAAGGATCCTAAAAGAATTCTCCTGGCAGCGAGAAAATTTTGTTTCTCAACCTGCATTTGTTCATTGTCGTCACTACCTACATTTTTCCAGGTTCACATATGAAAATAATTATTCCTCACTTCAGGACGTCTGTTTTTAAAAAGTCAGTTTGGCTTCAAAGGATCCAGCACCCTTAATAGGGTCAGCCAGCTCAGGAGACAGCTGGACAGGAGCCCTGGCCTGGGGGTAATCTGTACTTTCCTGGGCTGTTAGCTCCTTGTGCTAGAGTCCTGGGAATAGGGGCTGACCTGACGGGGTACCTATACATGTCTGTCCCTAAGAGCTGAGAATAGGCTCGCAGGGGAGTAAAGTCCCTGGGGACAGTTCTTTCACTCTTTCCTTGAGTCAAAGCCAAGTGCTTTGACACCAGAGCTTTTCCAGACATGGTAGAAAGGGCCCAGGTCAGGGTCAAGGCAGCAGCCTTCTTGCCCCTGATGTGTGACCTTAGACAGGTCTTTTAGCATCTAAGAGGTACTGATTGCTCTGGAGTATGGAGGATTCCAAGTGGATTAGTCTCCCTTTTGATAATTACAAAAATCTCATGTTCTTCTTATTGGGTCTACATTAGTCACTGCAAAATCGATCTCTATCCTAAAACATCAAGAGAAGTAACATCAGTGTTATGCTTGGGTGAATAAAACAGAAAACATCCACATTTGTACACATAATAGGAGTTAAGCCTACTGAAGAGCCCTATAACAGCGCTTCTCAAATTGTAGTAGGCGGAAGAATCATTTGGGGGCAAGAGGGACTCATTTAAAATGCAGATTCCTGGGTCTCTCCTCAAGAGATTCTATAGTCGGTTTGAGGTGGTGCTGGGAATCTGCATTAACAATCACATCAGGCGATTCCGAGTCCAGAGGAGATATTTTGGGAAGTCCTGGCCTTGGCTCTAGGTTTCCAGACGGGTAGCAACCACATCTGTCTTGTTCCGCATAGCACCCCAGTATGCCCAGTGCAGCACAGGGCACTCAACGTTGGTCATATGCCTTCTTAATTTAATCCCTCCAAATACTTTCTTGTAACATCCAAGAAGAACATGTCAAGCTTCTTTGTGGTAGCAAATATTTGAATCCGATTAAATGTTCAGCAGTGAAGATGTAGCTGGCACATTGTATTTGCTCAATAAATATTAGTTTAAGGAATAGATGATTCTCTATTACACAATGATTAGAATTGCTTTTCATTTTCCAATATGAAATTATGTGCTCTGAAATGCTGGCTGCTTTGGAAGGGTGAAGGTAGTCTCCATCCCAGGCCCAAAACCAGTGAGAATGCTGGATGTGTTTGCTCGCTAAAATGTCTTCCCATCAGGAGTGTCTGAATGGCTTAGTCAGTCGAGCCTCTGACTCTTGATTTGGCTCAGGTCATGATCGCATGGTTCATGAGTTTGAGCCCTGGTAGGGCTCTACACTGAGCATTGAGCATGGAACTTGCGATTCTCTCTCTCTCCCTCTCTTCCCTTCCTCTGTTGGTGTGTATGTGCTCTCTCTCTCTTTCAAAATAAATAAATAAACTTTAAAAAAAACCAACTGTCTCCCCATCAAAGGTGGTGGTTAAGGGATTTAAGAGCAGAATCTCAATGAGTCTTAAAGTGATGGCTCAGCCTTCTCACCTTCAGAAAGCATAGCTTGGGAACAAGGCATCAATCTTCCCTTTACTCCTTCTCCATTTCTACTCCCACTCCAGTGGCCTTCCCCAAATCACTCCAGCTGGCACCTGTCCTCGCACACTGTGAAACTCATTAATAAAAAACTGTCCAGGGCCACCTGGGTGGCTCAGTTGGTTGAACATCTGATTCTTTTTTTTTTTTAAATTTTTTTTTTCAACGTTTTTTATTTATTTTTGGGACAGAGAGAGACAGAGCATGAACGGGGGAGGGGCAGAGAGAGCGAGGGAGACACAGAATCGGAAACAGGCTCCAGGCTCCGAGCCATCAGCCCAGAGCCCGACGCGGGGCTCGAACTCACGGACCGCGAGATCGTGACCTGGCTGAAGTCGGACGCTTAACCGACTGCGCCACCCAGGCGCCCCGAACATCTGATTCTTGATTAGGTCATGATCCCAGGGTCATGGGATCAAGCCCTGCATTGGGCTCCATGCTGACTGTGGAGCCTGCTTGAGATTCTCTCTCTCTCTGCCCCACCCCTGCTCATGTTTTTTCTCTCTCTCTGTCTAAAATAATATTTAAAAAATTAATTTAAAAAAAAAAAGAAAGAAAATAAAAAACTGTCCCAATAAGCATAATCAGCAATCCCTGTGCCACCCTTCCTCTGAGATCATATACCACATTCATTGTCAAAGCCCACTGATCCATCCAATCACCGCCTCCCCCCCCCCCCCCCCACCACCAACACACACACGCACAAGGGAGCAATTATGGCTTCTCTGTGTTCCTAGCACGAAACACAGTGCCTAGTGAAGGATGGGGGGAAAGCCAAGGTGGGGGCAACCTGTAGGCTAAAGGGCTGGGAGTGACTGGGCCACTACTCCCTGGTCAGCCGCTCTTCTTCCTTCAGACTCAAAAGACACCTCCTCAGAGAGGTCTTCACTGCCCCTGAACTAAATTTGCCCGCTTTTATTATTCTCCCAGAACACTCATTCTTTTCCATCATAGCACATAACAATGGGTGATTATAGGTTTATTGGTTTCCCTTGTTTTTTATCTGCTTCTTCAACTAGACTGTAAACTCCATGGGGACAAAGCCATGTCTGTTCTATGCTTCCTCCAGAATCTCAAAAAAGTTGCTAAGTGCTCAATACATGTCTACTGAATGAATGTTTAAATGGATGGATGGATGGATGGATGGATGAATGAATGAATGAATGAAAAATACACCAAATGATTTCCTTAGGCTATTATTATAGACCTCACTCAGGGCAGAAAGTCTCGATTGCCCCAGTCCTCACTTCCCCTTCACCTTCCACCCACTTCTCATAGCTGGGAGGGGAGTCCCATAACAGGTCAGAGTGACAGCTCTGATTGATTATTTCCCAGAGACACCTGCCAGTTGACAAAATTAAAGTATTTACTGACTGACACGGGGTCTTAAAAAAAGACACTGTAACCCTCTGTAGATGGAGATGATTTTATCCTGGTAATTCATTTTTTAATGAATAAATCATATTACTGGCTCTCTTTTTTGAGCATTTACTCTAGGTCAAGTACATAATGATATCCAGTCTTCAAGAAGCATATGTACCAAGCATTTTCAATGTATTGCTTGATTTAGGCCTTATAAAACCTATGACAGTTACTATCATTATCTTCCTTCACATTACAGCTAAAACTGAGCGTGGATCAGTTGAGTCTTTTGCCCAAGGTCATACAAGTAGTAAGTGGTCAAATGGGATCATTTCTCTCTGTCTAACCCCAAATCCATGATCCATTCCCTTCTTTCTACTCTTAAATCTGCTCTAAGGAGGAGGAAGAGGTACACTCCTCGCCAGATGGAAGTGATGAGCGGTGGAGGGGAGGGATGGATAGAAAAGGAAACAAATATAGGGCAGGTCCTACTTTGCATCAGGCACAATGTGACTCTCGTGGGCAGAAATTATAACCTCCCAGGGGGACTGGGTGGCTCAGTCGGTTAAGTGTCCGACTTCGGCTCAGGTCGTGATCTCGCGGTTTGTGAGTTTGAGCCCACGTTGGGCTCTGTGCTGACAGCCCAGAACCTGGAGCTGCTTTGGATTCTGTGTCTCCCTCTCTCTCCGCCCCTCCCCCCCACTCTTTCTCAAAAATAAATAAAGACATTTCAAAAATTAACAAGAAAGAAAGGACGGAACGAAGGAAGGAAGAAAGAAATTATAATCTCCCTTTAGGAGAGGAAAACAAGCCTCAGACAGAAAACTTAGCCCAGTGGGCCAAGGACACAGTTCAAAGGCCTTCCTTTGAACAGGCCTTCCTCAGCTCTGCTTTCGCACTTGGGTCTCCCCAAACATGAATTGCTCTGCCTAATTCAGGTCTCAGACACTTTAGGGACAATGCTGGGCCTAAATCTTCTTGTCCCTGGCATCCTTGCCTTGACAGGAACACCCTGCAGCAGTGTGGCTGGGTAATCAACTCTGCTCAGCCAAGTGACAGAAAATAGTACAATTCTGAGTCTGTCTTTAGTCTAGAGTAAATTCCTTATTGTGTGTCACAGAAAGTTGCTATTATCCAAACATGTTCCAAAATATACAGACTCAGTGATGCTTTTATTTATCAGACACCATGGAGGTGAAGCATCTGCTGTTAGTTACAGGGGACAAATGACACTTGTTTTGCTGCTACGTTTAAAGCATTACAGTATGGAAGTTAAAGAAAAGAATAAAGTACGGAAATTTTACATCTTTTCTCCCTCCGTTTTTCCTTCCCTCCCTCCATCCCATCCTTCCTCTCTTCCTTTTTTTCTTTTAAAGATAACATTAAAAGTTAGGTGTAGTTTGCAGAATAATTTTTTTAAATGATTACTTATTTATTTTTGAGAGAGAGGGTGAGCAGGGGAGGGGCAGAAAAAGAGACAGAGAAAATCTCAAGCAGGCTCTGCACTGTCAGTGCAGAGCCCAGCATGGGGCTCGAACCCACGAACCATGAGATCATGAGCTGGGCCAAAACCAAGAGTCAGATACTTAACCGACTGAGCCACTCAGGCGCCCCTGCAGAATATTTTCACTTTGAACCCTCTTGACCTATTGAAAGTAGTCATTATGAAATTATTGATTCAACCGTATACTGATAGAATTTTCGACAAGAGCTTTTGTAGAACATCATTCCGGATGCATGTATTTATTACCAGGGGATTTGGCCCAGTGCCTAAGGTAGAGTTCTCAGTGTGTCCCAGCGCTGTTTTAAAAAGTTCTGTCTTGGTCATTAGGGTTGCTGTAACAAAATACCACAGCACGAGTGGCTGGTAAACAATAAACATTTACGTCTCACGGTTCTGGAGGCTGGTAATCCAAGACCAACGAGCTGGCCAATTCAGTGTCTGGTGAGGTTCACTTCCAGGTGCATGGACAGCCTCCTTCTCGCTGGGACCTCACCTGACAGAAGGGGAGGGAGAGCTCTCTGGGGTCTCTTTCATAAGGGCACTAATCCCATTCCCGAGGGCTCCACCTTCACAACCTAATCCCCTCCCAAAGGCCCCTCCTCCAAATACCATCACATGCAAGATTCGGTTTCAACATCTGAATTTTGTAGGGACACAACTTTCAGTCTAGAGCGAGTTCCTTCTCAATAATGTAACTTTTCAACATATCCTCAGAAAGTCCAACTTGCAGGTTGGGGATCTTATCCATTGCTCAAATATTTTTTTGGATCTCAGAGAGAACAGTGCAAGAGAAACAGCAGGAAAAGTAGACCGCCCGGACCTGCTGTCCCTGCACACCTCACCTTCAGCCCACCCCCAAGCACACTTCCTTCGTTGCTGTTCTGCCCTAAGGACACGGAATCCATGGGCCCGTTTTCTGTCTTACAGGCTTAATCTGGGAGCAAGGGACCACATGACCTTCCTTAGCAGCTAGGAAGGGAGATAAAGAGGGAAACAGAAACACATCTATTTTAATAACGTCTATTTTACAAAACGTTCACACCCATTTCACATGAACACTAATCAAAGCATGCAAAAGATCATGGCACGTCGTGTCTGAGGATAATATGTGTTAGAATAGACCCGATTTCCATAATTCTAACATGCTGTAGTTACCATCAGATGAAATACAGCTATGAAATTGAAAGTGCTATTTGATGTGTGAAAGTTCTAAAACTAGACTGCGGGTGGAAGAAGATAATTTTTAGAGTTTTGATAAGAGGGTAGAAATATGAAAATTCTCTTGAAATTTATTAACAATTTAGGAGACATAGTAGGACAAGCAGCCAAAACTTTGTATGATCGCTAAGAGAAAAAAACAAAGGTCTTTAAAGACGGTACTATATCCCCAGAAGAGTGCCCACCATGTGGTAGGGCCTGAATATATGCTTACTGAATACATTTTTTTTTTTTTTTTTTTTTAGCCCAAGCTGAGGCAGACGGCAGGAGGGAAAGGGCAGAGCCATCTGAGGACCAGATTTCATGACAACCCAGAAGGAAGGCCACTCAGATAGCTGGACCCCAAAGGAAAGGTGGCTGTGGTAGTTTCCTAGGGCTGTCATCACAAAGTACCACAATGTGGGTGACTTAAAAAAACAGAGATTTATTACCTCATAGTTGTGGAGGTTAGAAGTCCAAAACTGAGGTGAGAGCAGGGCCATGCTCCCTCTGAAACCTATAGGGGGTCCTTCCTTGCTGCTTTCTAGCTGCAGCTGTGCAACTCCAATCTCTGCCTTTGTCGTCACATGGTGTCCTCCCCGTGTGTCCTTATGTCTCCATGTGGCTATCTTATTCACAAAAGCCAAAGGTGGAAGCAACTCAAACGTCCATGTCCATCAAGGGATGAACCTAAAAACAAAATGTGGTAAATACATACATGTAATCTTACCTAGTCTTAAAAAGGAAGAACATTCTGAGGGAACCCGGGTAGGTCAGTCAGTTAAGTTTCAGACTCTTGGTTTCAGCTCAGGTCACCATCGCCTGGTTTCGTGAGTTCGAGCCCCACGTCAGACTCTGCACCAACAGCACGGAGCCTGCTTGAGGTTCTCCCTTTCTCTCTGCCCCTTCTCTGCTCACACTCTCTCTGTCTCTCTCAAAAATAAATAAATAAACTTAAAAAAAAAAAGGAAAGGGCATAACATTCTGAAACACGCTACAATACCGGTGAACCTCGAAGACATTTTGCCAAGTGAAACAAGTCATTCGCGAAAGCACAAATACCGCGTGATTCCACTTCCGTGAGGCATCAGTCAAATTCATAGAGACTGAAAGTAAAATAGTGGTTTCAGGGGCTGGTGAGAGGAGGAATGGAGAGTTAGTGTTGAATGGGTACAGAGCTTCAGCTGGGGAAGATGAAAAGGTTCTAAAGATGGCTGGTGGTGACAGTTGCACAGCAGTGTGAACCTACACTTAAAAGTGGTAAACTTTATGTTATATATTTTTTTAAAAGTTTATTTTTGAGAGAGAGAGAGACAGAGACAGAGCATGAGCAAGGGAGGGACAGGGGCGGGGGGAGGGAAGATCCAAAGTGGGCTCCATGCTGACAGCAGCCAGCCCAACGCAGGGCTCGAACTGACGAACCATGAGACCATGACCTGAGCCGAAGTCAGATGCTCTACTGACTGAGCCACCCAGGTGCCCCTATGTTACATATTTTTTAGCACAATAAAACATATCGAAAAGAGGATTCCGCAGAAGGATCATTGAGGGCAAAGAATAGGAGATTAGAAGAGACCCATGAAAGTGCTCTTATGAAGTAAGCAAAAGCACAGGGGCACCTGGATGGCTCAGTTGGTTAAGCATCTGACTCAGCTCAGCTCAGGTCATGATCTCACGGTTTGTGGGTTCAAGCCCCACATGCAGAGCCTGCTTGGGATCCTCTTTCTCCCTCTCTTTCTGACCCTCCTCCATTCACTCACTCTAGCGCAGTCTCTCCCTCTCTCAAAAATAAATACACTTTAAAATAATATTTTAAAAAAAAGAAGAAGAAGTAAGGAAAAGTGCAGCCAAAAGGGAGAGCTAAATGGTAGCACGTTACTCTAGTTGGGAGCTTAAGAGCTCTCAGAGGCCTTTCTCACACACTGACTCACAGTGTTTCCCCAGCAGATCATTATTGCCAGAAAAGGAAATAGTTTTTGTAAAGAATGCATTTCACAGCCCATTATGCACGTATGTAGACCCTAAATTCTCTGGAAGTTGAAGGACATGACTTTTAAGATCTCTCTATTCTCAGAGATTCTAGGTAACGTGATTAGGTAACGTGCCTTTGGGCAAAAACTGGGTCAGTCATGGTTAATGGAAAGATCCCAGGACTTCCATCGAAGTCCTGGTTTGGGTCTGGACAGCTGTTTCTCTGCCTTTAATGACCTCAAGTTTCTCTTCTGTAAAAGTGGGTTAATAATTCTCAACTTCCTGGTGATTATAGGGATGCAATGAAATATTATATATAAAAGCAACTTGTAACAATTCAAGGTGCAATTTATTAGACCTTATTTGAGACCGTTCATAATTCACCTTAAAGAATCAGGATATAGGAGTGCCTGGGTGGCTCAGACCGTTAAGCGTCCAACTCTTGCCTTTGGCTCGGGTCATGATCTCACAGTTTGTGAGTTTGAGCCCCTCATGGGTCTCTGCACTGACAGTGTGGAGCCTGCTTGGGATTCTCTCTCTCCTTGTCTCTCTCTGCCCCTCCCCTGCTCTCTCTCTCTCAAATAAATAAACTTAAAGAAATATATATTTAAAAAAAAAAAAAAAGGTCAAGATAGCTAGTAATAATTAGCAAGGACACTAACTTCATTTAGTGTTTTTAATGCCATAATGCTTAGCTCTCCACCCAGAACTCAAATCTCACATTAAGATGTTTAGATATTCTCACAATTTTCTGGCTTTATCCTTCTTGTATGCCATAGATCTACAGTAGCTTTTTACACTATATGGGCCAATAAAATGTTCTTGTTTTGCAAGAACAGCACAAAGAACTTTTTTCCAGAACCATTTGAGAATGAGCTGCCAACACAATGTCCCATCACCTTTGATACTTTAATGTGATTTGCCTCTGCAAAAAGACACATTCCTACATAATCACAACACAGCCTTAAATATCAGAAAATTAACACTGACATATCACTACCCTCGAATCCTCAGACCCACTCTGGTTTTACCAATTATCTCAATAATGTCTTTTATAGCAGAAGGATCCCATCCATGATCACATATTACATTGAATTGTCATGTCTCTGTAGCCATCTTCAATTTAAAACAATCCCCTAGTCTTTCCTTCACTTTAATGACCTTAATATTTTTAAACAATGGGTCATGCACCAAACGCTGCCTAGTCACTCATTTTGGGGAATAGTATTTTATCAGAACATAATCACATACATTCATTGTCTATGGCTGTTTTTTGTGCTACAACAGCAGACTTGAGTAGTTGTGACAGAGACCATATGCTCTGCAAAATCTAAAATATTTATTACCAGTCTCATTACAAAAAATCATTGTCAATGCCTGTGCTAAACGGTACTAGAAGGCAAGGAAAAGAAATGTAAGGAGTAAATACTGAAAAGGAAGAGACTGATTTTAATGTATTTTACTGCTTACATAGACGGTCGTAAGCAGTCTATAAAGTAACTACTAGAATTAATAAGTGAATTTAGCAAAGTTGCAGAATATAAGGCCAGTATAATAAAGTCAATTTTGTTTTTCTGTATTCAACAAACAATAGGAAATTATATTTTTAAAATATCATTAAAGTAACATTGGAAAACATAAAATACTTAGAAATAAATTAATGAAATAGGTGCATGTTCTCTGCATTAAAAGCAAAAGGAATATTGCTGAGAGAGACTAAAGAAGGTAAAATAAATAGAAAGAAATTCCCTGTTCATGTTTACATACTGGAGGACTCAAAACTGATACAATGTTAACACTCCCCAAATTGACTTTAGACTTAATGCCATCCCAGTGAGTATCCGAGGAAGATACTTTTTAGAAATCAACAAGCTTATTCTAAACTGCATATGAGAATGCAAAGGATCTAGAGTAGCCAAAAATACCTTGAAAAAGAAAACCCAAGTTAGATGTCTTACATCACATGATTTGAAGATTGTGATTTCAAGACTGTAACCACCCTACAAGATGGCCCCCAATGATCCCCACTTCCTGGTATTAGTTCCTTGTATAGTCACTTCCCACATGATATCAGGGTTGGGCTGGCAGCCAAAAGAATATGGCAAAAGTGGTGACATTTTGCTTCCTAGATTAAGTTATAAAAACATTGTAAAACCTCTCTGTCTCTGGTCACTCGTTCTAAGGAAAGTCAGTCATTCTGTCATGAACAATCCTATGGAGAGGACTGTATAGTGAGGAACTGAAACCCAAGCCCAACAGCCAGCAAGAAACTGAGGCTTCGCTTCCAACAGTCAACAGCTGCATTAGTGACCTTGGAGGCAAATCCTCCAGCCTTAGCCCAGAGTTCAGATGACTTCAAGCCTGGCTAGACAGAACCACCCAGCTTAGTTGCTCTCAGATCCTCAACTCTCAGAAACCGTGTGAAGTAATTGTTTTATGCTGCCAAATCTGGGGATATTTTGTTATGCAGAAATAGCTAATGAATATAAAAACTTACATTTAACTTATGGTACTCAAGACACTGGATTAACAAATAGATCAATGGAACACAATAGAATCCAGAAATAGACCCACATGTGTAGTCAATTGATATTGGACAAAGGCACCAATATAATTCAAAGAGGATGCTCTTTCCAAAAAGTGATAGAAGATCCCTTGTCATACCAACCTCCAAAAGTAATTCAAGGTGGGACATAGATAATATCTCGGGATGGGCAAAGATTTCTTAGACAGGATGATGGATGAATGGATAAAGAAAGAGTGGTATATGTATATCACAATGGAATATTATTTGGCCATGAGGAGGAAAGAACTTCTGTCATCTGAGACAACGTGAATGAACCTTGAGGGCATTGGTGAAATAAGGCAGACAAAGACATATACCACATGATCTCGTTTATATGTAGAATTTTTAAAAGTTGAATTACTAGAAACAGAGAGTTGAATGATGATTACCAGGGACAGAGGATGGGGAGCAAATGAACAAATGTTGGTCAAAGGGTATAAACTTCCAGCTATAAGATGAATAAGTTCTGGGGATCTAATGCATAACACAGTGACTGTAGTCAGCAATACTATATTATATACGTGAAAATTGCTAAGAGAGAAGATCGTAAATGTTCTCACCACAAAAAAGAAAAGGTAATTCTGTGAGGTTAGGGAGGTGCTAACTAACCCTACGGTGGTAATTATCTTGAAATATGTGTGTGTCAAGTCATTGCGTGGACACCTTAAACGTACAGAATATTATGTCGATTATATTTCAGCGAAGCTGGAAAGAAACTCCACATGTGTCCACAAAAAGAAAGGTTTGTACAAGAATAGTTATAACTTTATCATCATGACAAAAGCCTGGTAACAAGCTAAATGTCCCTGAATACTTGCTGTGGATAAGCAAATTGCAATATATTCATACAAAGGAATACTACTCAGCAATAGAAACAAACACGCTACTGATATATACAACAAAATGATAAATCTTAAAAACATTACATTGCATCAAAGAAGCTAGACACGGAAGAGTACATACAGTATAATTCCAGTTACATGAAAAGCTACAGGCAAAACTAAGCTACAATGATGGAAATCAGAATAGCAATTGCCTCTAGATGAGGGGTAATTGATGGAAAGGGATGGCAGAAAATTTCCTGGGGGATAAAAATGTTCTATATATTCACAAGAGTGGTTACATTTGTCAAAAATTCACTCAACTGTACACTTAGAACCTGAGCGTCTTATGGCATGTAAATAACCATGTAAAAAATAAATGGGAATGCTTTAGACAGAGCCTGCACCTTCTAGGTCCTGGCTATTTATAGTGTAGCAAATATGTTCGTTGGTTTACGCAGGTCCTGAGAAAGACCTAGAAATCAGGGAGAGGGTGTGGAAGAGATTCATAGAGGAGAAGGATGCTGTGGCAAAGGGAGCCCCTCAAATGGAAAAGAAACACAAATGAAAGAAGAAGTTGAATATTCTCTTGGCATTGGGTCTTACACGACCTTGGACTATTTCCCCTTGCATACATCTTCTCTTTAAGGTGAAATTTCAGACTCTTCAAGGGCATTGATGTGTTTTATAAGCCTTTACATTTCCCAAAGCTCCTAGCACTATTTTATGCGGACAGGGTTTGGAAACTATCATAGAAAGAGAAAGACAGACAGAGAGAGCTGTGATTTCGAATATTTTCCAATGGGTTGTACATGACTTTCCTGGAATGGCTGCAATGACATCAAAACCAAGACTGTTCTTTGTTTCCCAGAGTCTAGCACAGTGTCTGGCCCACAGCATAGTGTATTTTCGTATATTCACTGACGTGTACACTAGGGAGAAAAATAAATAATCTTCTCCCAAAGCCTTTTTGTCCGTCCCCATCTCTCCCAATCTCCCAGCTGTGGAAACCTTTAAATATGCTTTTTTGTTGTTTTACAGCCGTTTGCATTTAAATTGGGCGTGTCACTCTCACATTTTATTAGCTATTCCTCATACCAGCCCTGTGAGGTTAGTGCTGTTATCTGCGCCTTCCAGGCGAGGGCACTGAGAGGTGAAGCAATTTGCCTGGGTCGGATAGCACGGGGAGCCCCGGGAAGAAGAGGGATTTGCGTGCACAGGAGTCCGCAGAGCCCTTTGGCTTTGAACCTGATAATGAAATGTGGATTTTCTGTACTGCACTTTGAAAATCATGTTAAAGTCATTAATTCCTAATGAAAGAGTTAGGATTGTAATTCTTTGGCCTGATTATTTTTCCTGAGAAGATTTTTTAAGATACTTCACTGGGCTGCCTAGACCCAAGGTCCTGGAAATGACTCACTCTATCCGAAGCTTCACACCGTTATTTCCTGTCCAAGTACCGCGCCGCTCAGATGTTCCTCTCCCTCCTGTAGAGCCCACCCATACAGCATAACACTTAAACAATATTTAATTGGAGTAAAATAAATCTATCGAGTCGGAAGGGGATTTAGGGCTTATCCAATTAAGAAAAAATTACTGTGGTCCATGAACTTCCCTAAATATAAAGTGTATGTAAAGTCATGCCTATGGATGGATATGGCTTTTTTTTTTTTTTTTTTTTTTGCTTTTTTTTCTGAGAAAGTCAGGCTTTCGGATAGTTCTCCTTAGAAGTGGGTATGTCCCTAACAGATTAGGAAACTGAAGCTCAGCGAGTTTAAGGAACGTGACTTCAGCGTCACACAGAGAGGGGACGGCAATGCTGGATCCAGAATTTTAGTCTTCCGGTAAGACAGCAGGGCTGTTATCTTGGTTCCTGGAACATACATTTAGTTAGAAGAATTACACCCACAGGCTCTTTAATGCATATACTTTGTTCTAAAGAATTGGTTTGCCCAAAATGGTATCCTTCATCAAGAGAAAACCACTTGTCTGGCTTTTCCTTCACGTGCATAAATGGATTCCCCTGGAGGACACTGGGCCGAGGGAGCTCAGGCTTGCTGTGTCCTTTCCCTTAATGGCAGGAGGGGACATCAGCATTCCCAGAATTCCCCCGTCTGATAACTCTGCCAATATGATTAACAATACAAGCATTGCATCACCCACTAACTCCCTGTGTGATGTTAGATGACTCAATTAAGACAAGTGATTTTCAACCTTGGCTGTACTTTAGATTCACCCAGGGGGAGCTTTTAAAAATCCCCATGCCCATGTCTGGCTGCACCCTGGACCAATTAAATCCAAATCTCTGGAGGAAGGGCTTTTTCAAGGGTATTTTTTCGAGCTCCTCAAGTGGTTGCGATATGTGGCCAAAGTTTGAAAACCACTAATGGAAGCAAGAGGGGGGAAAAAAATCATATTGATTAGGCACCTATTATGAACCGGTGTTTTACCTACATGCTAGCCCATTTACTCCTCCCTGGCTCAGAGAGGCAGTAGAACTTTCCTAAAAATCACACAGCTGGAAAGCGGCAAAGTCCAGTTTTCATCAAAGACACAGATGGTTTCCTGAATGCTCTCAGTAAACCACAGATTTAGTGGCAATTAAATGTGGCAACATCTATGAAGCACTGGCACCTAGTGGGTGGGCCTGAATTATCTCTGTCTCCCTTTTTCAGCCTATTTGTTTATCTAGAATATTCCTCTTGGCCCATACTATGATTTCACACCTCCAAGACTTTAGTGTAGGGAGCGTGGTGTTGACCCTGCAGCTATGCAGTTATTTGCCTTCTTTATGCATAAACCATGTTAGATTGTAATTTCATTGTATAGGGATGTTAGGTTTTAGGGAACTTAAATTTTGGGGTTCTATAACTGAAAATATGTCTCACCTATTACATGCATTTTATAGATGCCCTTAGTTTTATATATTTTAATGTTCTGTAGCCATTACTTCTCTCTCTTGTCATTATGGAATGGGACATTCCCATTTAACTGAGGGGAAGTTGAAACCTGATGAAACCAGGTCATCTATCCATCCAGCACTGTTTCCATCAGACTGGAGCAAGTGGCTGTGCCCTAGTAATTCTGAAGTTTTTCCCTTTCAACTAGTCTATTTGTGAGGCTCACAAATTATTTAAAAAGTTTTCTGAGTTGATGGCATTCAGTCAAATAGGGCAATGGATGGAGGGGAGGGGCTTCAAGACAGGACGCCTCCTTAGGGAAGGACCAGTGTTGGCTTCTTCCAAGGAGGGAGGTAATGACCATGTCCAGAATATCTCGGTGTGCTGACAGGTAACTGAAGGGTTTGACTAAAGCCATTAACAGTTATAGCTCATGTTGATAGCAGCCACTTACTGGAGGCATTGTCCTAGGTGCTCTGTGGTGAGTGAGATGGCCAGTGTTCAAACCCAGGCAGTCTGAATCCAGAGTCTAGTTTCTAATTCCATGCTACACTCTGGGAGCCACCAGGGGGCTGGGGACTCTCACCGAGGGAGGGGTCTGTGTCGGTCTCAGAAGAGACATGTGGCTGGCCACGGCCATGGCTTTATTCCTTGTCCCCCTCTTCCTCCAAATCACCATCCATCAACCCCCTTCTGAGACAGAAGGAATCTCAGGAGTCAGAGAGACCCCTCGTGGAAGGGAAAAGAGGGGAGGAAACGAATAGCTGTATCTTTTTCTCACTTTATTCTCTTATTCATCAAGCCTTCATCGAGTGCCGCCTGTGCATCTCACACGGTTTCAGTTCTTTGTATATATTAACTCACAGAGGCTGAGTCCCTTGCCAAGGTCCACTGCTCTAAAGGGGAGGGATGAGATGTGAACCCTCACTGTGCATTTATTTGTTGCCATTTATGCTGGTCTGGGTCCTGCCCAAATATTTTACAATATCTATATATTTATATTTATTTTTATATTATATTATATAATAAATAACATGTTTGGTCTTTGTCTTAATTATGGAACCACTAGACGCTACGGCAAGGAAGTTTTACTATGTCACTAGCTAACCACTATCACACTATTTTGCATTTCCATAAAGAGCCAAGTAACTTCCAAGTCAGAAGGAGGTGGATGGGGTGGGGGCTGTGTTCAAACACAGACTGGGCAGGGGCTCTGTCTCTCAAAACAGGAACTCTGAGGTTATCCTGTTCATTGACACGGAGCTGGCAAAAGCAGAGACAGCATGTAGACCGAATGCATGTGAGAGGTTTTCATGGGCCAGGCCTGGAAGTCATGCTCAGCACCTCTGCTCAAACTCCATTAGCTGGAGCTCAGCCATATGCCCAAACCCTAGAGCAAGGGAGTCTGGAAAATGTGCCCCGCTGTGTACCCAAGAAGAAATTGGTTTTTCTCCTTTCCTTTTCTTTCTTTTGTTTTGTGTTTTGCTTTGTTTTTGTAGTTTGTCACTGTTGTGTATGGTCACTGGTTTGAGGGCTGAGTTGCCAATGGAAAAAAACATAAGAAGAATCTTTTAGGGGCGCCTGGGTGGCTCAGTCGGTTAAGCCTCGACATCAGCTCAGGTCACGATCTCACGGTCCGTGAGTTCGAGCCCCGCGTCGGGCTCGGGGCTGATGGCTCAGTCAGAGCCTGGAGCCTGCTTCCGATTCTGTGTCTCCCTCTCTCTCTGCCCCTCCCCCGTTCATGCTCTGTCTCTCTCTGTCTCAAAAATAAATAAACGTTAAAAAAAAAAAATTGAGAAGAAGAATCTTTTGGAGTGACCCATGTACAGTGCTAATTCTAAGTGTGAAAACAATAATAACGTATTTTTATTGAGCACCTACAGTGTGCCAAACTGTATGCAGCCCTTTACCTACCTGGCTGCATTGAATTTGATAGCAACCTTGCACATGGGGTTTAACACGTATCAAGAGTTAGTTGCAGAATGATACAGTTCTGCTCCTCTAACGGTAATAAAGAGCAAATGTGTCCCTGAAGGGCCATTTCTCCACCCTTCTTTTCCTTATTGTGTGTCCCAGAGATTGATTTCCATGGATGACTCATCCAGGCCTTCTTGTTTTCTGGCTTCCAGTTGCGTTTGGCCAATGGGAGTCACCAGCAGGGGATCAGAGTTGGGTGCATAGTTGTGTCCTGTCTGCTCTTCGGCAGTGGCTGTGCTCCTCTAAGGATGGCCACAGCTTCTGCCAGGCAGCCACCCTCCTGTGGCTATAGATATCACCAGGTTCCCATAAGAGGTCTCTCTCTCTGCCCCTTCAGGCCTGGCTTCCTGCCATTGATAATCCCTTGGCGCTTCATCAACCCGTGACTGGTCCCTTAAACCTCCCCACACTCCTGTAAATTGTTCCTTCCATGGAGTCTTCAGTTATCCCTTGGAGAGTTCCATCTCTTTCCTACTGATTCCTGGCTGATTCAACTAGGACTTAAGAACTTACATAGCTCTCACCCCACCCCACCCCTTTTTTTAAACTATATTTATTATAGTGGTTGTATTGGAATCAAAAACACCTATTTATGAAGCCCAGTTTGATCAGTTACTAGTTGTGTGATCTTGAGCAAGTTACTTAATCCCTCTGAGCTATTGTTCACTCATCTATAAAACAAAAGATAATGGATTTGTGAAGATTAAAAGAAACAACATATGTAAACCACTTAACCCAGTGTTTGGTTCAAAATAAATAATTAATAGAATTGGAAATGGCAAGTGATGTCATGGAAATATGTCCAACTCAATAATTAAATGATTAAATTAATCTGCATATTGCCTATTAAACTGACATATTTTTAAAAGATGATCACTACCAGTATGGACAATGATGTGAAGGAAAGGTACACACTTCAAGTGAAAGCATAAAATTTGATAAAACTTCTGAAGGGCATTTTATCTTAGGTATATAAAGCCTACATACAAAATGTATGTTTTCTCTGAACCAGCAATCCACAGCAATTTTAGGAACTTAAAGAAATAATCCCAAGGTATTAGTCAGACAAAAATGCATCTACAAACATAGTCACACCATTATTGCTTACAACAGCTGGAAATTGGAAATAACAAGTGTTCAGCAATAGGGAATTGGTTAAATAAACTTTGGAACATCTATATAGTGACCAGTAGGTTATGATTAATAATTATTAATATGGATTAATGATTAATATAGAAAGATGGGCATTGCACATTGGTAAGTAAAAGAATCAGTTACAAGAGATTGCTCATAGAGCTTTATTCCATATTTTTGTAAATCTACAAAAAGAGGAAAAATGGAAAAGATATATATTGAAATAATATTTTAGTTATTTCTGGATGATAGGGTTATTTGTGATATTCCCCTCTTTTTTTTTTTTTTTCTGTATTTTCTAACTTTTACGCAATAACCATCGCACAGAACATTGAGTAGATAGGACTGTCTTGTGAAATAAAGCATTTTACAGACAAGTGACAAGTGACAGAAATCCAAATATATATGAATAGTGGTTCAGCAGCTCAACAAGGCCTTGTCTGAAATTTGCACGGCTATGTCTTTGTGGCCTTAAAGTGGCCACTGTCCCTCCAGTCATCACATGTGCATTCCAAGAAGAAAAGGGGACCAGAAGCACCAGAGCCTGTCTCAGGAAAACAAGAGCTTTCCCAGGAACTCCATAACAGGGCTAGTTAGAAATGGCCGGATTTGTGTCCTATGACCATCCCTAGCTGGAAAATGGAAGGGAGAAGGGGCTGGGAAGTAGGGTTGAGCCAGCCCCTTTATAATGTCTGCCACAAACACATATTGCATTTGTGATTTTATATATATATATATATATATATATATATATATATATATATATATATAACAGAGTGATCGAAATTTTAAAACAAGTTACAGTTAACCCTGGAACAACATGGGTTTGAACTGCATGAGTCCACTTTTACATGGGTTTTGTGTCGATAAATATAATACAGTACTGTAAATAAATGTACTTTCTCTTATGGTTTGCTTAATATTTTCTTTTCTCTAGCTTACTTTATTGTAAGAATACAGCATATAACACATAAAGCATACAAATACGTGTTAATCAGCTGTTTATGTTATCAGTAAGGCTTCCGGTCAACAGTGGGATTTAGTAGTTAAGTTTTCAAGAAGTCAGGTTATACACGGCTTTTCGACTGTGCAGAGAGAGTCGGTGCCCCTACCCCCTGCGTTGTTCAAGGATCAACTGTGTTTCTTTTTTTTTTTTTTCTTGGTTACTGCAATGGTCCCCTCCTCTGCTGCCTTCTCGTCCACACAGGCTGCAACAGTCAGCAGATCCACGTTCACAAAGGGGCAGGGGATGGGGGTGGGGCGGGGAGGAAGAAGGCGGAGAGCTGAGTGAGGCTGCTCCCCAGGAGGCAGAGGGGGTGGAGAGGTGGGCCTGGGAAACTGGCTTGTTGCTTGCTCAGCTCACCTCACCCAGGTATCTCTGGTCTGAGGCCGTGGCCATGCAAAGCTTATCAAAAGAGACTTCTGCAACTTCAGTACTTCTGGCCCTGCTGTTATTTTATAGAGAGTGCAGAACCTGGTATTTCATCCGGCTTGCTTTGGTCTCAGCAGGCCTTTCCTGGGAAAGAACATGCCCATGATCTGCATTGAGGGAATGGACCAAATTACCTGCACTTGGATCCTGGCTGTGCCACTTACCTGCTCGGTGACTTTGGATCAGTTACTGAAGCTATCTATGTTTCTGCTTCCTCAACTGTAAAATGGAATGATGATAGTGTACATTTCATAGGGTGGTTGTGAAAGACTAGATGAGTCAGTATCTGTCAAGTGCTTGGAATGTGCCTATCCTATGGTCAGTGCTATAGAAGTACTTATTTAAAATACATATTTATTAAAAGTAAATAAATATGAGAAAGGTAGAAACAGCCATAGCTGTCTGGGCTCTGTTTGTTTGAGGTCACATCTTACTTGACATAAATCTGAGAAACCTAAAGCTACAAAGAAGGGCTGAATTTTTGTTGTTGTTCCCTGCTGGCTGTCCCATGTGGTCTCAGAGGTAGGAAACGAGAACCCACGGGAAGCTAAGAGCCACGAAACACCTACTGGGTGGCAGGAACACCCCCAAAAGCTTTATGTGTAGCAAGCAGCCCATTTAAATCTTATAAGGCAGGGACTACCCTGCCCTCATTTTACAGATGGTGAAACTGAACCTCAGCGGGCTAAAGTAGCTTGGCCACAGTCCCATGCCTACGAATGGCGGGGCTGGGATTCAACCCTAGGTGTGCGCATCTCCAAAGCCTGCATATTCCACACTAGAATAATGTTTATGCAGGGAACTTCCCTGTACATGATTCTAAAAGGTTGATATTTACATCAATCCCTGGCCTAAAGATACTTAAGCAGTTTTTCTTTATAAGGCATTATAACAAATACTTCTGTAAAATGCTTTATTTCGCTATATTTAATTTGGTAAGTTTGAATCTTCATGTTGTATTTTCTTACAATATATACTGTATCTCTTTTGTTCAAAAAATAAATTCCAGGCCTGAAACTTAGCTAAAATTCTTTTTTGGGGAGGAGGGGGAATGTTGGAGACCCTCCCCCCCACCCCCCCCCACCCCCCCCACCCCCCCACCCCCCGCCTTTCTTGTTTGTTTGTTTGTTTGTTTGTTTGTTTTTGGAAGGGTGGAATACAGGATCTAAATACAGGACGTGTCTTTCTAAAATAGCTGAAGTTCAGTAGCCCTTACTAGCACTAAGTGACCGTTGTGTTGCCAAGTCTGGGCATATTGTCTTGAAGATCAAAGCCTGGCTTAGGCCAGCTGAAATCATCAATAATTAACATCATGAGTATCTCTCAGGTCCAAATTCCTCTGTGAGTAGCCCAGAATTCCTCTCTGCTCTCTGATCTGTCCATACCACCTTTGCAAATGCCAGCTCCAAAGAGACACAATGTCCAAAGACATTACGCAGTGGTTTTATTCTTGACTGCAATCAAGTCCAAGCAAAGTGCAAACGTTCAGACACTTCCTTGTTCTTTCCCTTTAAGAAAAAAAAAAAAAATCACTAAGCCCCACCCAACCCCACCCTTAGCTTCTAAAGTTCTGGAGTCAGTGGTGCAAGAGATAGAGCCAAGATAAAGAGAATTAAAAACAAAATGGGCTTTTTTTTTTTTGAAACTTCTGTTCCCAGCTCTTGCACTGCCCCACCCCACGCCACCCAAGGGACTCTCCTTGGCTCTGGGCCAGTTCTAGGCAGGGTGAGATCTGTCCCAGGTCAGCCCACACTGCCCTCAGAGGGGAATTAACCCTTTCAGAAGAAGCCAGTGTGCTAACTTCCAAGGGCTCCACCTTCCGGCTGCAGGAGCTAATCTTTCCCCCTTTTATGCTCTTGGCTTCACAATGGTTGTCATTCTCCTGCCTGGGGCTCAGAGGGTGCAAACAGCCCAGAAGCAGCTTCCCAGTGAGGAAGCTCTGAAGTGCTCTTCTTGCAGGTAGAGGCCGCTGGCCAGAGTCAGGAGAGGGGAGACAGGGAGAGAGACTGGGTGAAATATTAGCTTCGGCCTTTTGGATCCAGTCCAGTGTCTTACAATTATTTCTTTATGTGCTTTGGTCCTGGGCTTATTTGGCATGGGACAGGCATCCATTAGAAGATTTCACAATGATTTGCCATGTTACAGTTCTAAACAGATGTGAACTCGTCACCAAAGGAAATTTATGTTTTACCATCTTTCCCCCCACCTCTCCCTGGGGGGCTGCAGGGAAAAGCACTCCAAGCGAATTAATCAAAATGACTAGGTAATGCTCTAAAAATAATAAACGTTGTTGTAGCCTGGATCTCTTTCAAGTTGGAGCTCATTTTGTGAGTTCAAGATCCATACGTCAAATCACACGTATATATTTTTTATTCGAGTAAAGTGGGTTATCGCATAGGGATAGGTAAGTTATTAAGACACATAAATGCAATTACTCTCATAACACTGGCCTGCATTTTAGCTGAGTTAATTAAGCAACTTGGTCAAGGCAGGGGCAAGGGGTAGGTGTCTTAATGATTCCCTAGCTTGTCTCCCTAAGTCAGCTATGCAAATTAGGACAGACTACAGGTTTTGGGCTCTGAAATCAGGGCTGAGCAGAAACTGAGGTGCAGAGTTAGAATTAGAACCAGAAGGGAAAATATATGTTTGGTCTCCTTGGGCTTCTCTCATGTGCTAACAATAGATGTATTATTGCTACATGAAGGCAGGAGGTCTAGAAATCTTTGAAAACTGCTTGAAAATTTGGTGGATAATAATGAAAAAACAAAAAAGCTAGCAATTATTATCCCATTTTCAAAATACCTTCCCAGAGATCAGCTCTTTGAAAAGAAACTTGTAGCTGGGTCCTGAGTTTTCAAGGCCTTCATCCACCGTTAGAATGAGATTAGATAAAGCTCAGGGTGAGGTCAAGAAGGGAAATCCTGGACAAAAAAGGAAAGCATTGATGATCCAAGTAGATTCTTTCCGTATTTTAACTGATACAGTTATCTGATTTTCAGTTGGTCTCTTTCCCCAGTATATGTCCCAAATATCCAAGGGCAAGGTGTTCTTTGAAGAGCTGGAACCAAATCACCCACGGCCCTTGATGATAATTTATCCACATCAGGCAGGGCTGCTAGGCCAGTGTAATTGTGGGAAAAACAGAGGCAGGGACTGCCCGCTTTACCGGGTATGCCTTTTGTCTCCAAATCTGAGCCCTGCTGTTATTAGCCTAAATTACAAGGATATTTCCAACCTACGAAATCTCATCCAGCCTCAGAATGCTTCTTAGGTAATTCCCACGTCTCCGTTCTCTTCAAACTCTCTGAAGGTTGATTGCACTGTTACTAATCCCAGCCCACTTTAGCCAGCCTCCATTAATCATGGCTGGCAGGAGAGACTAGAGGGTCATGGGTAATTGAATTCCAGCCAACCTTCAAACCTAATTTAAGTCAACCCTTTGACCTCTTTCCTAACCAAATCTGCTGCTACAGCTAGTAAATAAATATTGTTTTTAAATTAGAAGAAGCCTTTCTTGAATGCCTACTATGTGTTAGCTTTGTGAGGGATGCCTGCATTATGTCACTTCATTCATTCATTTTGTCAAAACTTCAGTCGGAACCCAGACAAGAAATTAACAGATAGTGGAGATGAGTGTAAAGGTCATCTTGGGGTCAGTCCAGGGGGGGACATGTGTGCTTTGCAGACACTCTGACTTCCTATCTTTGAAAGAAGATAAATCTTTAGCACTGATGGGGAGCCTGAAGCCCCTTGCACACAGGAAAATGGAATGATAACTACTTCCCTTCTCTCAAGGAGAAGCCATGGAGGGTGTCTGGAGTCCAAAGACCTCCATTCAAGTCCTTCTTCCACCATGAAGACATGTAGCGTCAGGCATGCTACTTAACCTCCCTGGGCCTGTGGGTTCTTATCTGTGATAAGGAGCGGGGTGAGTGCATGGGGGTGTGAGGGGCGGTATTAGAACACTAACTCAGGCTATCAGGAGGATTTGGGGATTAAGTGATATGATGTGGAGGGAAGCGCCTTGTAAACTATAAGGCTCCTCCCACATAGGACGTTACTGCTAATTACTCTCACACATTCTCTGTTAAACCTGCCAGCTAGCCATGGGGCCTGTAAAACACAGGCCTTCAGATCAAAGGCTTAGGCAGACAGTAAACACTCTTACTTTAAATAGTGGGAGTTTCGGTGGAATTGATCATCAAATCGTCTTCATTTATTTTCTTTGGTGAATCTCTGGGTCTCCATCGTGCCCACTAAGTGTATACGTGATCTGGATTTTGTTGCCAGAATGCTTTTCTGGCATTTCCAAGTCTCCAGAGACCATCCCCCAGTCCCCCACATCTTTCTCACCCTCAAACAGTTAAAAGCCAGCTCACCGGTGACTCGTCGTGTTCAACTATCACCAACCCTTGAATCCATAATACAGCTAGCACTAAATGCTACAGATGACATTCGCGGCAGCCATACTGTTTTAAGAACGATGAGTCAAGGATGTGCCGAGGTTTGTTCAGGAAAAAAGATGAATGTGAGAGAGTAATTTACTTTCTCTTTTTAATTCTAAAATGATACGAGGCCTCTAAGATTTCACAAGCACCAGAGGACCCTGAACAGCCCGGAGAGGCTGGGTTTAAGTGGCAACGTTAATGGAATTATGCGTTGAATGCTGGATGGCTGTCTGCTGGCGAGAGATAATTACCCAGGCAAAGATGAGGTATCGTTGGAAGATAAATAAACTCCGAAACAGAGACCTCAGTGTTTATTTTCCATGCTGCAGCGTAATCTCCTCCACCATGTAACTTCATCAGCATCGCTGCTAACCCCAGGCCACGCAATTTCTCTTAAACAAAATTAAATAACCTGAACATACATGCAGCTGTAAACACAGTCGTGGGAGGTGTGGGTTGGCATGTTTTTGCCGCCGTAGTGGCAAAGATTCTTTTTTTACCTCAGCCTTCTCCACCGTGTGATAAAAATGAGAGTGACTTTGGGGCGCCTGAGCGGCTCAGTCAGTTAAGTGTCTGACTTCATCTCAGGTCATGATCTCAACGGTTCGTGAGGTCAAGCCCCGCGTTGGGCTCTGTGCTGACAGCACAAAACCTGCTTGGGATTCTCTCTCTCCCTCCCTCTCTGCCCCTCCCCTGCTAGCTCTCTCTCTCTCTCTCTCTCAAAATAAATAAACTTAAAAAAAAAATGAGAGCGACATTTGTCAAATGCTCACTGGGGCCCTGCCCTGAGTGAAGCATTTTCTTACAAGGTCTTATGTCATTTTCATGTACAATTCCGGGAGCAAAGTGCTAGTAGAGGAGACTGGGGTGTTCCAGGAGTTCCGTAAGTTGCCCAAGGTCACACCACTCGTGAGCAGTGACTGAGGTTTTAAGCCCTCGAAGACCAGCTCTAGCCATTCACAGGAAATCCCTGGAACTTGTATCCACCCCCATCTAGAGTCTGGACTTCTTGACTTTCCAGATGAGTCGCGGTTTTATTACCTCTAGAGCTGCCCCTGCTATCTTTCTTGGAAAGGCTGCCAAATTTCCCATCCGGCCCTCAGTCCAGCTCTGTATTTGTTTTATTGAGGAGGTACTTGCATTCAACCCATGTGGTCAAGCCTGAGCTTTGTAACTTATCCCCAAAGGCCCTCAGGTTGGCCAAGTTCCCTGTCTTCTTTCCTCCAATCTGGAAGCAACCACTTCTCCTCCCTCTAGGTTCTTTCCCTTGAAACTCATTATTATGGAAAGAAGATACAGAAAACCTGAAAGAATCAGTGCACATCTGCCTAGCTTCCACCGAATTTGACAACTGCTAACGTTTTGCCATGTTTGATTTACCAATCAATCAACCTCTCCGTCTTCTTTTCTTTCTGAACCGTTGGAAAATTTGTTTCATGATACTTCAGCCCTAAATGCTTCATTCAGCATGCATCTTTTTCAAATGTGGAACATCCCTACATGACCACATCACCATGATCAGACCTGAGAAAATTGGTACCCTAAAATCTCTTGACATCATCTCTAATCTAGTCCAATGATACATTTCTTAACCATTCTCCAACTGTCTTTTATAGCTGTTTTTTTTTTTTTTAAATCACGTTTCATGCATTGGATTGGTAGTGATATCTCTTTAATTACTTGTAATCTAGAAATGCTCTCCTCCCCATCTTTCCCCCCCCCCCCCCCACCACATTTAGATTTTAAAGAATCCCTCTAGTTTCTGGACAGTGGAAATGTTTCCTATTCCTAGTGGTCTTCACAAGTTTCTACCTTCGACTCTCAGCCAGCTGTTAGTAAGATGTCAGCCCTAGGTTTCCACATGGGAGGGTCTGAGAGGGAGCACAATCTGGTTATAAGCATGGGGTGTGTGTGTGAGAGAGAGGACTTTCGTGAAACAACAACACTTAGGGGGAAAAAACAAACACCTTAAATTGTTGATTTATTTGACATGGCTGCTGCCCTGACAAAGAGCTGTCCGTACTGCAGGAGAGGTGATCAATGGTAACAGTGAGTGTTACAGACTCTAAGCAAACTGCCTAGATTCACACCTCGGCTTTGCTGCTTACAAGCTGGATGACTTTGAATAAGTCACTTCACCCCTCTGTCATTCAGTGTTTTTACTTATAGAATGACGGTGAATATTCTAACAGTAATAGAATCCAATTCACAGAATTGTGCTGAAAGGAATCGATAAGCACAAAAGAGTAAGAATCCAGCCTGGAATGGAATATTAGCCATAAATGGTACTGTTATCCTTCTCGGTATTCTTCTCCCACCTTCTATCAACATCCTTCTCCAGTCACTTCCTGGAACTGCAGCCTCCAGCATTTCTGGCTGCCTGATAGCTTTGCCCTTGCCTTTTACGCTATGTTCAATTTATTCTGTTGACCTGGGGAACTTCTAGTTTGCCTTCAACCTCATCCTCTTTCTTCTGTCTCTAATTCCCCGTTGGGTTTATTTTCTCCAGTCAAGTTATTTTAAGAATATCCATTTGATTCTTTCTTTTTCTTCTATTATCTTGTGTGTCTGGAATAACTTCCTTCCTCTGTACTCTAAGGCATAGATTATCTTTTGATTTAAGATGCAATCCCATCTGTTGTTTCTAGTCCAGGGACACGTCTTTGCTTAAGTAAACAACAAAGCTTCTTGGTTCCCATTCATGCATTCATCCATCCATCCATTCAGCCAGTCATTCAATATACTGGACACTGGCTAGCCACTGGGGATACTAGTGAACTCGTATCCTGCCACTAGCAGTGAACTAGATATGGTCCTGGTGTGAAAAATGAGCCAATTACTCAAAATGAATTTGAACTACATTTAAGACAGGTTGAACCAGGTAGCTCTGGAACCTCCCGGTACCCTGACCACATATGAGAATTCTAGGAGAATGACTGTAAGAACGTTAATGGATCCCTTTCTCCCATGGATCCTGGAATTCCTACCATGAGAGCACTACTACAGTAGCTCTAGCTGCTTCCTGTTTTTCTAAAAGTCCTTTAAACATTTCTAGAATAATTTAAAGCTGTGGCTGTCACTGCCTATTTCCACAAAAGTGCATGTATTTTATTTGAATAACTGTCATAGCACAAATTGGTCATCTGAAGAATGGGGATAGTAATACCTACCTTGGGGCACCTGGGTGGCTCAGTCAGTTGAGCATCTGACTTTGTCTCAGGTCATGATCTTAGGGTTCATGAGCTGTCAGCACAAAATCCACTTTGGATCCTGTGCCCGCTCTCTCTCTGCCCCTCCCTCACTCAAGCTCTTTCTCTCTCAAAAATAACAATAATAATAATACCTACCTTGCAGGATGGGGTAAACATTATATGAGTTAATATTAGTAAAATACATATAATGCAGCATGAATTCATATATTTGATAAACAAAAACTGTTGTGAGATCATTATGGAGTCAAAAGACATTAAGACTCAGAGCAGGTAAGATTTGAAGAAGGTAAGGAAGGAAAGGTAGGAAGGATGAGGCCTGACTCAAGCAGCAAATAAAGGCAGGAAGCACTTGAAGAAGTTATAGAGAGGTCAGAGGAAAGGTCAAAAATTAACTTTGACTACTTTACAAATTGAAATATATAAAGTGACCTCATGTACTTCCTTTATTTTGAGTTACTGACTCTAACCAACAAACACTAGAGCAAATATGTCATTTGCTGTGTATTGGAAGAGAAACTTGTTGGGAGAGACAATTCTCCATGGGTGTCTCGAGTTTTACATATCTTGTGAGCAGGGACACTAACCACCTTTGTTTGGGAATATCCTTTCAAGGATTTTTTTTTCCCCAAGGATCCCTTCATAGTGAACATCCTTGGAAGATAGAAATAGTCTCTCTTTCCAGAGCAAAGGGCAGAATGTACACTACCGTAATAAAATGTTCAGGTTTTCTAAACTCAGATTCCTCTTAGGTAATGAAATTTCCTCTGTGTATAGGGTCACCTGGCCCTTTTCTCATCACTTTGTAGAAATTGGAGGTCAGGAAGCTCACACAAATGCTGATATGCTGGCTGCTGCTATGGCTGTGAGTAATAAACTGTCCTTTGTCTCTGACCTGGGAGTCTTATGTCTTCTACCAGCTTTCATGAAACTGCGGCAGGCTAATTTGTTAGCTTGTGAGTAAGGTAAAACCTCAGACCCTTCTTGACACAACTGTAACAGTCTGAGTCCTTCTATTCTCACAGTCGCCTGCTGGGGCAAGCAGTCCTGCTGTTCCTTGAGAGTGGTGGCCAAGTTCTATACCATCAAGATCCTGATGTTTGGACAGGAAATGCAGGTGGACAAAAGGCAGGCAACTTGTTGGCTAGCTAGTGGTCCATGAGGTGGTCTACCATGCAAGTTTTGTCCATGGGTGGCAATAATGACTAACTGAACCAACTAGATCCTCTGTCTCAGGAATTTGAACTCAGGATACAGAGAATCTGCCAGTTATCGTAGTGGAGGTTACCGTGGACTGACCTACAGAGGCAGAAACAAAGAGTAGCAGAGGTCGGCTAATGGTGGATCACGAGAATAGTGATGAAATTCTGTCAGCCAGGGGACATGGGGAAAAAACATTTGTAAGGCTTCTCTATAATCTCCACCCCGTAGGAGTCTTCAGGAGCCCTGACCTCAAGATTGCTCTGTGTCTTAGTCTGTTTGGGCTGCTATAACAAAATGCTGTAAACTGTGTGGCTTGTAAACAAGAGAAATTTCTCACAGTTCTAGAAGCCAGGAAATCTGAGATCAAAGCCCCAGCAGATTCAGTGTCTGATGAGAACCAGTTTCCACATTGACAGCCATCTTCTCACTGGAACCTCACCTGTCAGAAGAAGTAAGCTAGCTCTCTTTTCTAAGGGCACTAACCCCAATTAGGAGGTTCTGCCTTCATGAGCTAATCACCTCCCAAAGGCCTTCCCTTCTAATACCACAGTTTTAAGGGTCAGGATTTCAACACAGGAATTTTCAAGGGAGACAGCATGCAGACCTCACTCTGCCTCTTGCCTTCCTCTTAGTGAGGCGTGATTGCTCAATGATTTTCTTTAACGCCTGGCAAAGAGGGTAAGAGAGTGGTCTCTTTTCCTCATGTCTTTGTCTTTCCTTATAAGAAAGCAAGGGAGATCTCACTATCATATAATAGAATTATTACTGCCTCCCCACACCCTTCATTCTCTTCCTTACCCAGGCCAGGATACTACCTAGAAATGGTAACTCTATTCTTTTTCCTCTTCCCAATGTCCCCACCCTCTCCTTACCCCAGTTCCTCCGTAACCTAAGCTCATGTCCCATTTCAATAAGAAGGGCAGATTGTACATTTGACCTCCTGCCAAATGTGCCCATTTGTGATCGTAGGCTTGTAAAAAGGAAAGCATGAGGGTTTCTTGCCTTGATGGCTTCCTTCTCCCTTTCTGACCTAACAAAGCATTCCTGTTCAGTCACTCTCTGGTGGATGTGGGCTTATAATGTCCCCATTTGCTGTCTTTGTTCTTTTTTCTTTGTGCCCTAATCCTTCTCAGTATTGTCTGGTCCTCTCTAAGCCTCCTGTGCCCCCTGCATTAATGGGAAGTACATCTCAGCACCTGGTTCAGCAACCAGCACTCGATAATTACACATTTCCAGGCTCTTTTACTCCACCCTTCTTTCTTGATATAATCCTAACCCTTCTCTCCCATACTCCCTGCATCTCTTTTTACTCTTAAAGCTCATCTAGGAAGAATCTAGAAGAAGACAATAAAAGCAAAAACGAAAATCCATTGAATGCAGCATAATTTTATTTTCTTTTTTTAAGCATAATTTTATTTTCTTTCTATGCAAACAATGAAGCTACATAATGTGCTTTTTTGCTAATGGTTTTGCAGATGACAGTGATAATCTAATAAGTGTTTGTGGGACAAATAATTGTATTTCACAGCCTTCTACTCAGTGAACATTCAAAGTCTTGCAAAGCAATCTCTACCACCAACATTCTGCACAGAATTAGTTATGGGTGATTAAGTTTGGATCTGTTGTACAGAATTTGGGCAACTGATATTGACACACCGCTATGGAAAACCATTTCTTTTTCAAGTAGTATTGTTGAAGTATGAGTCAGCTGAGTGAGTTTGGGCAGATACTAGGTGACAACTAGTATCAAATAGATACAAATGCATGTGACACACTCTCTGGGGGACAGATGCAGACCTAGTCTGTAGGGACCATGTTCTCAATGTCCAGTGGCAAGGTCTGGGTCTCTGGACCATAAGCAAGACCCAGCCCACTAGAGGTCAGAAATTATCATGTACAAAACAAAAAATAAACCAAAAAGCCACAAACAAATTTTTAAAAATTACTCATATTATGTGTGAACATTGTAAGAACATTAGAAAATACAGTTAGGAGATTAATAAAGAAGAGAATATCTATGATTTCACTGCCAAGATCTAATCACTGTTAACATGTTGATGTATATCTAGTTTTAGTCTCAATATGTATGCCTACTTTACACACACACATACATCCACACACAAATGGGAGCACATTACAAATTCTCCTGTACAGTCTTTTGAATTTTTTCTTAGTGTCCCACGAACAAAAATTATGTATCAACAGTGAAATTTTAAATGGCTACATAGTATTCCATTAACTAACCTACTACCTATTTGATCAGTTAGGTTGTTTTCAATTTGTCACTATTATAAATAATGCTGTAATGAACATCCTTGTAGATACATCTTTGAACATTTGTCTGATTTGAGATAACTTTCTAAAAAGGAAATTTCTAGGGGCACCTGGGTGGCTCAGTCAGTTGAGCATGTGACTCTTGATTTCAGCTCAGGTCATGATCCCAGGGTCATGGGATGGAGCCTCCCATTGGTCTCTGTGCTGAGCATGGAGCCTGCTTAAGATTCTCTCTCCCTCTCTCTCTCTCTCTCTTTTTCCCCCTTTGCCCCTCTTTCTCATTCATGTGGTGTCTCTCTCAAAAACAAATACGTACATATATATATATATATATATATATATGTATGTATATAATAATACATAAAATAAAAAGGAAATTTCTACCTGAAGTAGTATGCATATATTTACAGCTTAAATACATATTCAACCATAGCTTCCAGAAAGTTTCAATAAATTTATAGTCAGCCAGCAGTCAGACTGGATTTTTTAAATCAAATTAAATTAAATTAATTAATTTGTTTGTTTCCTTTTTTAAAGTAATCTCTGTGCTCAACATGGGGCTTGAACTCGCAACCCTGAGACCAAGAGTCACATGTGCTACCAACTGAGCCAACCACATGCCCCCAGGTTGGACTTTTGAGCAAATTTTTCATGACAAGCTCAAGTCTAAGAAGGTCTTTGAGAATCACTTGCTGCTAAAAATTACAAATGGCTTGATATATGTGCAAAGTGGAAAATACCTTGTTTACACAAGAATCTTTGATGCTGTGACCTAGGTCAGTTCTACCATAAAGAAAAAGAATATCCTTGTCTACATGGACATAATATATATTGATGAAAGCAGCCAAAACCCAACAGTTTTCAAACTCTTAAAGAGGTAAACACAGTGCAAGAATACTTAGCCAGAAAAAATAAGCTATCAAAGGGAAGCGTATTCACTTTTTTCTTCTCATGGGAGTGTATTCATTTTTTATTGTTGCATAACAAATTACTATGAACTTGGTGAATTCAAACAACACATATTTGTGATCTCACGGTCTATGTAGGCCATGAGTCTGGGCACAGCTTAGCGGGGTCTTCCAAAAATCTGCAATCAAGATGTCAGCCAGGGCTGGCTTCTTATCTGGAGGCTCAGCTAAGAAAAGATGTACTTCCATGCTCATTCCAGTTGTTGGTATTATTTCTTTTCTTCCAGCTGTCAGACACACAGGAGCTTGATTCTTCAAAGCCAGCAAGGAGAGCAAGACCCTAGATTGTATCTGCTAGCAAGATGGTCTTTCATAATGTCATGTAGTCATGGGAGTGACATTCCATCAACCATACTATATAACATCATTTTGAGAGTGGCATCCCACCATTTTTTGCCATATTCTATCAGTTAGAAGCAACTCACAGGTCTTAACTACCTCCTCCTTGAAAACCTTGAAGTTCCTCCTTCAAGGGGAGGAGATTATACAAGGGCATGAACACCAGGAGCCAGGGATCATGGGGGCCACCTTAGAGTATGTTTGTCATAGTAAACAACTCTGAAATCTCTCCCCTTACACTGCTTTTCACATGAGTAATCAAGGGAGCCAAAGACTCAGGAAAATGTAAAATATGAAACTCATTGACCTAAAAATATTCCTCTTGTTTCAACCGGAGGTGAATAACACAGCATTCTGTAAACATTAGTTGGCCTGAGATAAATGTGGCATCTTCATAGGTGCACCCTGGAACATATGTTTTATGTTTTCCTGGGAATTCAGTTCTGCATCCCTATGACTAAGTTATTTTCTTTCAATTTTGTCTTGTGGAATGAGGTGGCTTATTCCCAAACCCATGTCATGGTGACCACAGTTGAGACATTTTCCATGTGAAATTATGCTAGCTATTCTTATGTCTCTAATTACTATGTCTCCCCCAAGACCTAGCCATGAGTCTCCACAACACTTAAAAAAAAATGTTCTCAATACAAAAGGAGGTCGGCTGTTAAGTAGATTCTTTGAAAGAGTAATATGAATTACGTTATTAAAAATGAGCACGAGGGGTGCCTGGGTGGCTCAGTCAGTTAAGCATCTGACTGACTTCAGCTCAGGTCATGATCTCACAGTTCGTGAGTTCGAGCCCCACATCAGGCTCTGTGCTGACAGCTCAGAGCCTGGAGCCTGCTTCAGATTCTGTGTTTCCCTCTCTCTCTGACCCTCCCCTGCTCATGCTCTGTCTCTCTCTCTCTCACTCTCTCTCTCTCTCAAAACTAAAAAATGAGCATGAAAGGAGTTCTCTATGTCCATATTTTTATCTTCCTTTTTAAACTCCAAAGGGAGTTTATATTCTATGTTTCATACCTTCTTTTTATTCCCATTAATTATTGCCTTAATTGTGGGGTGCTTGAGTGGCTCAGTCAGTAAAGCATCCGACTTTGGCTCAGTTCATGATCTCATGGTCCACGGGTTTGAGCCCTGCATCAGGATCCATGCTGACAGCTCAGAGCCTAAAGCCTGCATCAGATTCTGTGTCCCCCCCACCTTTGCCCCTCCCCCACTCATGCTCTGTCTTGCTCTGTCTCTCAAAAATAAATAAGTGTTAAAAAAAATTTAAAAAAATTATTGCCTTGATTGTAAAGCAGCTGTAATGCAACATTTTCTTAGGAAAGCATTGTACATTTAAAGTATCTTCTTATCCCTACTCAGAACTAACATTTGAGATTGCATCAAAACCTGGGGCAGGAAGGAGGGGAAAGGAAGGGAAGGGAAGGGAAGGGAAGGGAAGAGAAGGGAAGAAAATTCCTTTTAAAGCCCCTGATTCTTAGTCCCCTTGTCTTCCTAAGACTGGCTCCCTTCCTAGACCTACCTTTAGAGAAACACAGAGCCTGACAGTCCATGGGTGAGAATAATAAATGACTGGGGAAGAGTGTGAGCTTCAGTCAGTTAATGAATACTGGAGGGATTTCTCTAAGGCTTCATTAATCAAATCATTTCTTCAAAGGGATCAAAAGTTAAACATTGTGTGCCCACTGAAGATGGTGGTGCTGGAAGAGCCCAGTTCAGTGTGTAGTACTCAGAGCTGGTCCTCTCCTTCGCTGCTTAGCTTCTTGCCCCGGCCCTATTCTCTAGGGAAAGGAAAAGCTTTGCAGTCAGATTGGCCAAAGACTAGCTGATAAGAAAGGAGAAGTATGTTCCCAGGGGGCTGGGGGCAGGAGCATGGATCTGGCAGGGACTGCGTTTTGGGAATTGAGCTCTTCGTGGGTTGGTAAGATGAGAAAAGAACAAAGGAGGGAAACAGAATGTCCTTGGATAACAGGGTTTGGGGGACTAGAAATTGGGTGGGGGAGGAAGATAGAGCGTAGGGCAGGGCAGGAGGTTTTAGTAACAGTTGTTCCAGACCTTATATTGGACCCCTCCTTAAATGTTAGAGGGAACTGTTAGTGAAGACTAGTGTTCCTTTTTAGGCTGGGCTTCTGCGTTACATGATTCTGATCCCTGCCCCACCCCTGCTCACAAGCATGTGTTATTTATAAGTAAGCATGTATTAGCATGATCCATCCATGATCCTACCCTGTATTTCCTAGGGCTACCGTAACAAAGGACCACAAGCTGGGTAGCTTGAAACAACAGAAATGTATCCTCTCACAGTTCTGGAAGCCAGAAGTCCAAAAGCAAAATGTCAGCAGGGCCGTGTTCCCTCTAAAACCTGTAAGAGAATACTTCCTTGACTTTTCCTAGCTTCTGGTGGTTGCCGGAAATCCTTGGCATTCCTTGGCGTGCAGACGCATCATTCCATTCTCCGCCTCTGTCATCACATGTGGTGTGTGTGTGTGTGTGTGTGTGTGTGTGTGGTGTTCTGTGTGTCAGCTCCTCTTATTATAAAAACACCGGTCATATTAGTTTAGGGAGTACTAACCCAGTATGACATCATCTTAACTAATTACATCTGCAAAGGCACTATTTTCAAATAAACAACACATTCTGAGGTTCTGGGTGAATGTGAATTTTGGAGGGACACTCTTTGACGCAGGACAAAGCAGAACTTAGAGAAATGCACACCCATACAATTGAAACTATTAGCCAATTAAATTTGGTTTTTATGCTCTATTTAGTTAGACTTAGAAACAAAGCCAGTGAAATTCTGCTTGGGGAAGGAATCTTCTGAAAACTTCAACTTCTCTAGTCCTTTCTTAGCCAGCAGACCTCGCCTCAAGCAATGTGTGTACCTTCCTGCTGTCTCTGTTCTCCAAATCACCTCTTTGCTATATATCCTGCACACACACACACACACACACACACACACACACATACGACTGCTAGAAGGAGAAGGGGGACCCGGATGGTTGTCTGTCTATACTTGCCTCCTCCAGCACCTGCGGACAAAGCACTTTGCTTCCTGTTTTGGAGAAGTAGGATGCTCTCCCTATGGGTGTTCATCAGCACACAGAGGTAGGGTCCCTGAAATGTGTGTATTGTAGGGTTGGTGAGAAGCTGGGGGGCCTAGAGGACCAGGGGCCACTGGGCAATCTTGCTGTGGGGGCACAGGGAGATGGAAAAGGTGCAGTGACGTTGGAATCAGTCACTGCTCCAGTAAATGACTCCTCATCACCTTAGCTGAAGAGGTCTCCCGGGGCCCTTAGTCACTCACGGCCAGAAGATGTCTTAGGTCCAAGTTTGCCCAAGCAGGGACCTCTGTGATTCAGGACGGGTCGAGTTCAATCTCAGACGCTTACACCAGCCTCAGATGTGCAAAGAAAACATAGCTTCTTAACTTTCAGTAACTGACCGAACTGTCCTTAAGCGTCCCCTGATCCCCACACCACTGACTAATGAGGGGTGTGGGTAGAACCGAATTTTAGTCCAATCTGTTAGACTCAGGCTATTCCAGTAAGCAATCTCTTTTGAGTGAGTCAGTTTTTCCAATTTACATCACTCTCACTGTTTCTCTTCAAGATGGTATCTGGGCGGGAAGCTCAAAGACTTTGGGCCACTGGGGGAGAGGGAGGCTGCTAGAGTTGTGCTAGTCCAGAGCTACAAGCTAGTTGGCATCTGGAGGGGTGCTTGGTCTATTAGCCCAGACTGCTCAGAGGAAGTTCACTGCTCAAATGTGCGGCTGGGGCCCTTGTAGCCTGTGGTCTCCTGGCTTGGATGGACTCGAGGTCCTCCCTGCTGACTCAGCCCCCCGCAGCCCTCCCTGGCACTCTAGCTGGGACTTCCTCTCAGGCCCCAGTTGGGCGGCAGGGGTGGGGTGGGGAGCAACCCTGTCCCAGCATGGCCACTATCCCCTCTGCGGTCAGGGGACAGGTAGACAGTGCCTTATGTCTCCAGTCACCCCATTCTGAGCAGTTCCTGCTGTCTTTAATTATTCTTAGCTATATCGTCTGCTCAGGATCAAGGCAGGAGCCTGAGAATGATACAAAGGAGAGACCGTCATCCCCTCTGATCCACAGGTTTGCTTTCCAAGGTTTCAGTCCGGAAGCAGACGATCATTTTCTGAGGAGGTGCTATCGGGAGGTCAAGAGTAACTAATGCTAACCATTCACCTCGCTTCATCTCATCAGGTAGGCATTTTATCTCACATCCTCACAAGGAGGGTGAGCGCAGCACAGTGAGGTATTTAGAGAAAGAAACCACGTTCACACAACTTTAATTGCAGCATATTGTTATCATTGTTCTCTTTTATTATTGGTTATCGTAGTTAATCTCTTACTGGGCCTAATTTATGCATTAAACTTTACCACGGGTATGTATACATAGGAAAACATACAGTATATTTAGGGTTTGATGCTAACAGGAGTTTCAGGCATCCGCTGGGGGTCTTGGAAGGTGTCCCCCGTGAATAAGGGGGGGACCACTGCACACAGCCCTGGCTAGCTCATCACTCTGAACCGTGAGGGAGGGCAGAGACTGGTGATGGAGGAAAGGCTTAAATATAAACAGGAAAACAGCAAGCATCAACCCAATCCCAGTGTCACTGTTTGAAAATGGTGCCCATAATATTGGGAGTGGGCTGAAGGTGCATGTGGCAGTGCACAGATGATCAGGAAGTAAGCAGTAAGCTCTAGACCAGTGCTACCCGACAGAACTTTCTGCAATGAAGGTCGCGTTCTGTACAGTCCGCTATGGTGGCCACCGGCAGCAAGCATGTGGCTCAAGGCTATCGAGCACTTGAAATGTGGTTAGGGCTGCTGAGGATCTGAATATTTAATTTAATTTTAATTCACTTAAAATTAAACTTAAACAGCCACATGCGGCAGGTAACTACCATATTGGACAGTACAGCACTATCCCTTGACTTTTATGTGTCCCGAACCCCTTTAGGACCCTGGGGAAGCCCATGGACTCCTTCTTGGACAGATGTATAAAATGTATAGGATTATAAGAAAAACTAATCAATTGAATGTTTATACTGCTATTTAATTTGATTTAAAATTTTTAAATTATGTAATTAAAAAGTTGGCAATACAGTGCTCTATGCACTTATTTTATTAATGCATTACATATCAATCTAGCAGTGAGTATAATCATAATTTTGAAACAGTCATGAGCATTAGCAATAATTTGAGATATCTAATACAACGTAATGTGATCTGAAAATATCTCTGATTTATATTTGTGATAAGGTCACAGGGGCTGCCAATGCTACTATGCTCTGGGTTCAGTTAGGAGTTAGTGAAAACAAACATGTAAACTTTTCCCACCAAAGTTCACAACCCCCCTGAATTTTCTTCAGAGACCTGTTGGGGAGACATGGACCCAGGCTAAGAATCCCTGCCGTAGACTTTTGTAAACAAGACAGATTGATAAGTAAGGTTAGTGCAGTCAAGAAATATTTCTGTGATGCCTACTATATGCCAGGTACTGTTCTAGACTCTTGGGTTGGAGTTTTCAATAAGTTTGTATTTCCACGAAGGAGAAAGACAATGAATCGATAATCATAATTTCAGATGATAGTAAATGCTATGAAGAAAATACGGCAAAGTGATCTGACAGAAAGTGACTCGGAGGGACATGGCTATTTTAGATAAGCACAGTCTTGAGAAAGTGACATTTGAGTTGTGGCTTGAAGGAAAGGATGCAGCTACGCAAAACCTGGAGACAGAGAAACTTCTGAGCTTGGGAATAATAAACATAAAGGCCCCAAAGCCAAAAGGAGTTGGTGTGATAGGAAGAGTGTAATCAGCAACAAAGAGAGCACCATCAAAATGAGATCAGAGGGAGGGTCCACGTCAGTGCTGGAATTGGCGAGTTGTCATATCTGGGCAGGGCATTTAGATTTTATGCCCGGTCCACGTAGTATAAAAGGTGAGTTACATGACCGTCTTGGTAAAGAATGAGTTAGGGGCACCTGGGTGGCTCAGTCGGTTAAGCGCCCGACTTCAGGTCATGTCATGATCTCCTGGTTTGTGAGTTCGAGCCCTGAGTCAGGCTCTGTGCTCACAGCTCAGAACCTGGAGCCTTCTTCAGATTCTGTGTCTCCTTCTCTCTCTGCTCCTCTCCTGCTTGCACTGTCTCTCTCTCTCTCTCTCTCTCTCTCAAAAATAAAGAAATATTAAAAAAAAAAAAAGATGGGGAAATGGAAGCAAGGAGTTTTACTGAGATGGAAGAGTGGGAGGGAGGTAGATTTGGGGCAGGATCAAGACTTATATTTTAGTTTTATCAATGCCTTTTAGGTATCAAAGTAGAAAAGATTGGATATATGAATTTGAAGCTCAGTGGAGAACTCAAGATTTGTGCTATAAATGTTGGATTCATCATCACAAAGATGGTACTTAAGCCATAGGATTGAGATGAACCAACAACAGTGTTTGTACAGAAAAGAAAGGGCTGGGTCTGAACCCTAGGGAAATCAAGTATTTAGGATTCTTTTATTATTATTATTATTATTATTATTATTATTATTATTATTTATTGTGTACCCTTTTTTGGCCTCTACTTTCAGGTTACTTTATTTTTCCAAAGGCAATAAAGTCCCTCCAACTCAAATAGCTTCTCTGCTGATCCTGTAAATTGATTACGGGTTAAAATGATGACCTCACCAAAGCTTCTGATTAAGTACAATTTCCCTGTTTGCCAGGACCCCTCACCACATATTTCTACAGCTAACATCACAATGATGCTTCCATGGGCGTTTGCCATTCCTTTTTGGAGTCCATCATCTTTGACTCTCCTTCCTAAATTGGAAGAATTCCCACTTCATGAGTCCACTCTTCTTCTAGAGATTTCCCAAAGTGTAGGCAGGTGATGTGGTTTTTGCCAATCAGATATGCCCATCCCCGACTTTGACCAGGAAGCTGGAGAGGCAAGTGACAGATCCTGAACCCAATCCATTCTGGAGAAGGTAGTTGCAGCCACATTCACTCCAGAATCAGGAGAAGCAGAAGTCCCAACGGTGTGTCCGGTGTCCTAGCAGTGTCAGTGATGCAAACTATAGAGTCTTTGCACAGGGAGGAGTAGAAGCATTTCCACTGGAGCAGTCTATGGAGTCATGGAACATTCTTTCTTAGAGCACATTCCCCATGCCTGGCTTGCTGGCCATCCTGGAGATTCTATGAGCTACTTCATATTCTTTAATAAACACTTTTTTTGCTAAGCCAGTGTTGATGTTTGGGTTTCCCAGGAAACCGACAGAGATTTGTGTGCAGGAGATTTTTGGGTGGAGTGGCCTCAGAATCAACATCTGTGAAGGGCGAGGGATGTAGTCTAGGGTAGTGGAAGAGCCTGAACTGTGCTGTTACAGTAGAATCCTCATCTGATCCCAAGGGAGCTATAGAGCTAGGGAGTCCTTTAGGGTTGCCGTGAATTGAGCCAAAGGGACTGAGTTGGTTGTTTTGTTTTGTTTTGTTTTGTTTTGTTTTTCCCCGCCTCTTTCATTGCCCCATCTTCAGACACAGCCTGCACCAAGGAGGGATATGTCCCTGGGTAAGGTGATCCTCAGATTGACAGCCACTCCTGGGCTAGCGATGGAGCAGAAACCTGTCAACCTCCATTACTCCCAGTCTCCACAACAAACTTTACAGTTTGCAAATCTCTTCCTGCCCTCACATCAAATAATAACCTGTTCATTTTCTTCATAGTTTGAGTGAGAAAAATGAAGCTCTGAAATATCAAAAGAACTGTTAAAAAGTGGTGGAGGTCAAACTCAACCCCTAGTCTTATGATTCCAAATCCTGTTTTATTTTTGCCTGCACCATATGGAAGGTTGCAGAGAACAGACAAACCCTCAGGAATTGGCAAACTATCCACGAGCCAGAGGAGAGCCTGGGTAGCTTCAAAATGTTGAGGCATATCACTTTTGGAGCTTTCTTCAGGAACTCTGAGATTTAGCTAGGATTTGAGACAGTGGAGTCTAGTTGAAACCACTATTTGTGAAGGAGTCTTACCTTAGACTCCCCTGCAAAAAGCCGCTAAACAGCAACCAGAGCACCATGCTGGTTATTACGTGTTGACATGAGGCATCTATTCCTACCTTCACTTATGTGAGGTGACCTCCTGGGGTCTGAAAGGCATCTGGGGTTCTGGGTGAGATTAAGTTCTACTTGCGAAATGCACTTTGACGACATCTGGAAGGCAGAAGAGAGATGGAGACTGTTTTCCTACAACCAGGACAGCAGACAAGCAAGCACCAAGAGAAATAAATAGAGGAGGCCATACTCCACGCCCGCTGCCAGGTCACCAGCGGCAGAAACAAAGATGGCGGTAGCAGCGGCAGTTTCCAGACTTCTGCCTTGTAGCCACAGCGGTTGGTCTTAAAACCAAAAGGTCCCCTGATTTCTACTCCTCCACCCCTTCCAAAGATTTTGTAAGCACTTAATTTCCAATTAAGTATTAAACCAAACTCTTTCTGTTTGAAATGCTTACAATGACTTTCTTCTTCTTGTGCAAAACCTGATACAGCACCCCAAGAGTGAAGCCAGAGTCACTGACTCGGCTTTCCACACCCATACACATGACACAACTGGAGAAAAATGTTCTTTACCTGGAGAGCAGCACGGAGAGTAACACTGAACCAAATCCCTAAGTGCTTGATGACTCCTCCAGGGAAACCAGTGACAATGGGCCAATTGGAAGTTTCTTGTTGGAGCAGATGGGCTTAGAGCCTTGCCTTGCTGTCTGGATTGTACTACGTCATAACCTTTGCAACTATGACGCTTGGTGCCAGCACAGAACTATCCAACACCAAGGAGAAGTAAGTCATGAAATCTTTCCAGGTAGGTAGAAGCCTTGCTGGTGCATCGTGTTGACAAATACTTTTCTAGTAAAGCAGATGTGCAAGAGCCCACGACTGTTGGCGATTAGCTACATGTCAGCCACAATTGAAGGCACCAAAGGCAGAACATACAATGACGAAAAAAGAGCACTTTGTGGACTCTAAGATCCCCTGCCCCCAAGGAATGGGAAGTAGCAGTGGACTTTGGATATTGAGTCATGTGGATTCCTAGACATGAAAAGCAGAGACTCTTTTCAAACAAAATGCCAATTGTAGAAGAGGACAGAACCGATGGTGGAAAGTCTTTGCCCCCACAAATGCAGGTGTGAAATAGATATTCAATGACAGCCTGCCCACAAGTACAGAGCCTGGGACAAGGAAGGTGAGGTGCTATGAAACCATTGGTTGAATGATACACAGTGTAAGAAGGGATTAAGGTAATGTGCAGGCACCTTCAATTTTTAACAAGAATCACTAAAAAATCTAGTTTGTACTTCATATGGCTATTTCCATGTTCTGGGAAACAGCTGGTCCCACTTTATTCCTGTGGGTACAGTGAGTTCTAGTAAATCCTGTGTAATAGATGTATTCATATGCTCCATCCTTTTAACAATCTTCTTAATTAGGGTGCTGTCCTTTTAAGCAAAACATTTATATAGTGACTTTATTGCATTTGGATACAGTGTTAGCTTCAATAGACAATATAATTTTATGAGTTTTTTTAAAAAAATTGCTTTACAATGAAGGGAATTTATTTTATCAGCAGTATGGAGTTATTCCCATGGGTATTTAAGAGCCATTGGTGGTGGTTTGGCCACTTGTTAACGTCTGTGAATGTCAAAGTTTTTATCTATAAAATGGGAACAATATCTTTCTTGCCTATTTCATGGAGTAATTGTGAACAAATAAAATCTTATACATCAAAGGACTTTATAATGCATCAAGAGTTACATGCATTTCAAGCATTATTATCCTCCCAATGGAAGCTCTTGACCTCACACTCCATGTGGAAATGGCGCTGGTGCTTGAGATTTAGAGGCATTAGGGTACATTTAGATGGTCAAGGCCATGGAGAGCAGGAAGAGCTTGGATTGTTTGGAAAAGATGACAGAGGATAAGCAGAGCTGAGAGCCTCAGGCGTCTAGGGAGTGAGGGACAAAGGACAGATGTAAAGTTAGCTGTTAGCTATGAATACCCACTGACAGTCTGATACCTGTCTGTTATACGTTGTTTTCCAGGCCTCCACACAGATGTCTCCAGCCTCACCCCAGATATTCTTAATCACATGAGAGGTCAGACGAACAACTCTTCATTTAAGCAAATGAGTGCTCTGGAAATCCTCTTGGTACCCTAGAGCACTAAGGTTCCATTCACCGGGATCAGATGTCCTCATCTCCCATTAAATGTACATAAAAATGGAACTTGACTGACATTAGATTTTAGCTACCTATACCCAAAAAGATATATCCTGCACAGTGTAATTTTCAAATTTGAAAGACAAAGATTCATGAAGTAGACTCTGCTGTCTTTGGAATGATACTACATCACCAGGACTCCAATATCAGTCCGTATCATTTTTCTTTACCATTATGCATCATAGAACCAAAGGAATATTAGCCACCTTTCAAATCACGGAGTGCAATCCATTGTGTCATCCATGACACATGCAATAAGAAAATATAATTATTTCAAGCCCAGTTGTTTTTCCAACTTCTTTTAAGCATATCAAAGTTTCGAGGTATCCTCAAGCAGACCAGGCAGTGGCAGAGTAAAAAGATCACTGGGCATGGATTCAGAAAACATAAATTTGAATCTGATTCTAACATTTCATAGCTAGACAAGTTTGAGCAAGTTACTCTATCCCTCTGAGCCTCAGTTTGCCAAGTTCTTAAAAATCAACATCACAGGGCAAGGAGCAAATGAGATAATGTGGATGAAAGAGCTTTGAAAAAAAATTATATGTTGACTGGTTGGTTAGATGCTACGATAATGGACAGATATTCTCATTTATTGGTATCCATTGATACTGGAAAATCTCAAATATATTATCACCTCAAACACTGATTTGCACACTTCTTTTCTTTTTTTTTTTTTTTTAGTTTTTATTTATTTCTTTAGAGAAAAAGAGCGAGGGAGGGGCAGAGAGAGAGAGGAAGACACAGAATCTGAAGCAGGCTCCAGGCTTCCAGCTGTCAGCACAGAGCCTGATGCAGGGCTCAAACTCATGAACCATGAGATCATGACCTGAGCTGAAGTCAGAGGCTTAACCCACTGAGCCACGCAGGCGCCTCTGACTTGCACATTTCTTAACTGCACATCAAGGTTGGGAGCTATCCTTTCTTTCTTGGCTTCCTTCTCCTCCTCTCTAGTTTTAATATTTTATTTAACTGTGGCCATGCCCTCTTTGGCTGACCTCTCAATTCACAATCAAAGCACAGAGTCTCACTGCCAATTTCAAGTCCATCCAACTACTGTCTAGAGATACAGGATTTTATATCCTCCAAAATGACCCGGAGATCTAAGTCACAGGAAGAGTAAAGGGAAATGTGGATTAATCCTGGAGCTCTGAATGAATAAGAGGACGTGCCAAGGCTATAGAAAAATGTAAAAGCCAAATGATTTTTCACTACTGCCTTACTGATTCTGAGGGTCTGTTTGCCTATGCAAGTCTAAAGCTGAATACCAAGCTATTTCTTTTAATTTAGTGGAGAGTGAAGGAAATATTAATCTACTGATAAATCTGGAAAAGTAAGTAGAAAAATATGGGAAAACATATTTTCTATCAAATAAAACCTACTACCAGCCAAGTATCTGTTGGTGTTTGTAGGGAACCACTAATCAACACCACTTTGTCTTGCCCTTATTTGGAACCAAATGAGAGATAAAACAAAAGGTCAGGGCAGGTAGAGACCCAAAACATCACCTTTATTACTGACGATACTAATATTAAGAATGTAGCTAAAAACTAAAAATAAGTGGACTTCCTAATACTTTCTAATATTTAAGAGCATGCCTTATACGTACAAGTATATGAGCTTCTTCCCCTTCAGGCTTACGGCTTGTCTGAGAGCAATGGTGACTTATGCTCTCTGCAGTTGGGCTTTCTCCCCAAGGAAGGAGTTCAGGAATGAATTTCCGGTCCCTCCTTTCAAACTCACCCTGAGGAAGAATAAGGAATAGGGAGCAGAGAAAACCCAAGAATGTTATGCCAGTGGAAGTCCCTCCTTATGGACAGAAATAACAACTCTGGAAAAGAAGCATTCCTCTACAACAGAGCAACCATTCTTTCAGCCTGAAAGCAAATTTCTCTAAGAAGAGTTAACTCTGAAATCCACAGTATCACATAATTGTGCTTCTTGAAGATGATGACTCGGCTGAAACATCCATATTTTAAGAATACTTATATGTTGCAAAATATTTGGCTGCCACATGTTTCATCTGCCTTCTTACAGTGCATTCTCCTCTAGGCTATCTACCCTGCTAATTATAAAATCATCCATCAACTCAAGTCTAGGAAGGCAAGAAAGAGTTGAAGAGCAGTTGGAAATAGAGGGATTGAGCAATGGCTGGTTTCCAGATCACAGAGTCAACACTATGAAACGCTTTGCAAGATGGCATATTTTTTTTTCCCTCCCTCAGCCTGGATTACTTCTCAGTGTTCCTGATTCTGCTGGCAGGAGTCCTGTTGAATTCAGGAAAACCATATGAAACCCATCCCGGGTGTTGCCAAAATAAATTGTTAATCATATCAGATGTAGCACCAAAGAGTGTTCCATCATAGTCAATTTTCTGTTTTGTAACTGTTTCCCTTGGCTTCATTCAGGATCTGCCAGGAGGAAAGGAAGCCCATATTGTACATGCCACATCTCGTTATCTGCTGGAGAGAGGACAATAGGTAATGCTCAGGGGGTCAGGGTACGGGTACCCCTAACACTAATGAGAGATGTTTGTTACAGCTCAATTTCAAATATCCCTCTGGAAATGTAAAGAGTTTGGGATCTTCTACAATATCCATTACAGCTTGAGAGTATGAGAATCTCGTGAAGTTGCAATTTTCACAGAATGGGGATAATTGACAGGATTTGTGCAGGCATGTTTCAAAAATGGCTTCCTAACATGCAAAAGCTGTATAAAATGACTGCGATCATTTCCACTATCTGGTTCAATTAAATGGAACGACGCTACTGGGCACTTGGTTATTTGGAGTGCTGTTCATTTCTCAATTATAGGAGAAGGAAAGAAGCAAATGATAACCAGGAGAGCAAGATTCCGTTTTTTGTTTTTTTTAAATAGAGCAAAAGCAAAATAATTCAGCAACAACTAAAATCTGTCCTCGGGTAGGTACACTGACACATGTAGCCTAATCATAATAGATCCTTGGGAAACAGATTGAATTCCTTTGAACGGAATCTGCACCCACTCCACATTTGTAGTATTCTACAGGTGTTCACATTAGTGAGCTAGAGGGCTATGCAGTTCTTAAATGTTAATTATGGCATAGGACCTTTGTACAGCGTGCCCTTGAGCAACAGGGGGTTAGGGGTGTCAACCCCCTGCGCAGCAAAAAATCCACGTGTAATTTTGCCTCCCCAAAGACTTAATTAGTAATAGCCTGTCGACCGGGAAACCTTACCGATAACATAAACAATTGATTAACATATATTTTGTATGTTATTTGTATTCTATCCTGTATTCTTAAATAAAGTAATATCTAAGCTTATTGGAAGACCCCAGATTTGGAGATAGGACACGTGGAGATGATCAGCCATTGCATGAGTAGGAATTTATTTAGCAAAACTCAAAGAAAAATGCACCCCAGCAAAGCAGTGTGGATACCGTTTCGCTGTACTTTCAACACGAAACTTCCAAATCTGAAGTGTCAGTCCTCCAGCTGGGCTTCTAATAACGGTGTTCCTGAGTATGGATGGGTTGCAGGAAGTAGACATATTTTGTGGAGAAGTTAAAAGTAAGAATTCTAAGGGGTGGGCTACTTTTTATTATCACCATGTGTCAGATAACTCTCCACAATTTGAGAGATAAATCCATTTCCTCAAAGAAGTATTCTATTGGTCTAAATTCTAGAAGAGTGCCGCTATTACTGTTGCGTTTAATCATAGACAGGAAGCCTCAGTTAACACGTTTTGTTATTTATCCTTTAAATAACATTGTACGTAGAAGTTAATTCGTAGAACTCACAGTGATGCAGTTGCCCCTGACATACCAGATGCAGTTCACACACTGTGTATTTTGAAAGGAAGTTCCTAGTGGCTCCCAGTAATTGTACCTCACTTCCGATGGCATTCTTTCTTCCGTGCTCGTGATACAAAGTTTATTAAGAGAAAAATTTCACACAAACAGTGTGGTTACTTATTTCATTTCATGATTTTCCCTAAAAATAATTTGGGGGGAAGGAGCGTTACGAAATGACCCACTCTGGGTGTCAAATACATGAGATACACCACTGTGTTCTAGGCAAAAATACACAGTTGTTTCTACTCTTTGAGAAAGTACAAAAAGTGATCAAAGGGAGTAAAACTAGTGATTTATTTGTGGATGAATATATGAGAATATATGTGAAGGAATAAATCCAACTTCCATTATACAAAGTCTTTTTTTTTTTTTTTAAGTAGTCTTCATGGCCAGCACAGAGCCCAATGTGGAACTTGAACTCACGACCCCGAGATCAAGATCTGAGCTGACATCGAGTCAAGTGCTTAACTGACTGAGCCATCCAGGTGCCCCTCATTATACAAAGATTTGAGGTAGCTTTTAAAAAAAGGCCTACAATAAAATAGCAAAATGCAAAATTATAGGAAATATAAGTTAAAGAGACAGACTCGGGTGAAGTACAGGGGAACATATATGCATGCTGTAAAGTCTTCTTGATTGCTAATATTAAGCTTTTCCTTTAGTTCTGAGCTACCTAGCGGTCAAAGATAATAGGCAAGAGGAAACAAACATATTCCACCAGCCTTTGACCGACGTAATATAAAATAACAGAAACAGAAGGCGCACTAGCCAGAAGTATTCAGTAAGCAAGTATGTTCCTTGAGGTCCCAGGAGTCATCATTTGTGATCACAACTAAGGATATTTATATGTTAATTAATGAATAAATACAATACAATGGCATAAATGTTGCCACTCATACAGAGTAGTCTGCTATCCCGGGAAGGTTGCTAACTTGACTGCCCAAGTGAGAAGAAACAGAGAAGGGCATGCAAATGAACAGAATAGCTTATGCAGAGATGCAGAGGAATAAAAGGGCATGTGAGTTTGAAAAGCACAAGCACTTCAGCGTGACTGGAATGAAGCACATAATTCAGGCCGTGCAACACTCAGCTTTGGAATGACGGTAACATAGGCAAACCATAGCCTATCTGGCTATGGTCAGATCTGGCTCCTATACTGTTTTTGTAGATAAAGTTTTATTGGAACACAGCCACGGCCATTCTTTTACATATCGTTTCGGGCTGCTTTCTCATTCATTACTACCACAAGGTTGAGTAGTGGAGACAGACCACAAAGCCAACTTAAAATATTTACCATCTGGCCCTTTAGAGAAAAAGTGTGCCAACCTCTGATGGAGAACATAGTAAGGAGCTTGAATTTTATCTTATAGTTTCAAGGGAAACAGTGAAAGGTTTTTAAAAGTTGGGAGAACTAACAAGGTGCCCTTGGCAAGTTTACTTTACAAATACTAACCTCGGCGCCTTAAAGGTAAAAATGATTTGATGTGTCACTGAGCCCATACAGCTCAGGGAAGCCCATTTCATGGCAGAGTACATCCAGGAGTCTCAAGAGTCACCTGTGTACACAGATCTGTTTTAGGTAATGAAATCTTGAATCGCTGACTTCCCAAGCAGGACAGATTTTGGATGTTCTAAGATTCTAATCAAGAGCGAGTTGTCCAGCAGAGTCAGTTGAGACAGACTCCAAGCAACAGTGAACAGAAGAGTCAGAAGTAAAGCAAGTAGCTGAGACATTTTATTTGCTTAAAGGAGTCCTTTCGTGTGGCATCCCTGTGTTCATGAAGCATATAGCAGAGACGTGAGAAGTCTGGGCTCTAGAATTAGCTGCTGGGTCAAAGCCTGGCTATGGCCACTTAGCAGCCATGTGGCTTTGAGGCAAGGCTCGGTTTGCTTGTCTGGCAAATGGGACTATAAAAGCACCAACCCTATAATAAGGTTATTGTGAAGATTAATGAATTATATGGTTCCTGTCACACAGTAAGCAATCAATAAATGTTCATCATTCCCATTACTAGAAGCATTCTTAGATGGATTTAATCCTGACTTTAAACATGACATTATATATATATATATATATATATGTATATATATATATATGGTGTATATGATATGCATTATATATTACACTATTTTACATCATACCGCACCACCTTTCACGCACATTTGCAAGTAAAATGAGAGATTCTCTTCAGTTCCAGCTACTTGGCAGCTATAGGAACAGGAAGTAGATACAACCCCATCCCCCACACTCAGAATGGAAGACAAAACTGGTATTTGAAAATAAATTAATCATGTTTTTTGATCCAAGACCCAGCTCCCAGTGTTTCTTAGTTATTATATTAGTTTCTTACAGCTTCCAGAAAAATTACCAAAATTTTAAGAAAATGGAAATGTATCATCTTGCAGTTCAAGAGGCTGGAAGTCTGAAATCAAGATGTTGGGGGGGGCCTTCTGAAGGCTCTAAGGGAGGATCCTTCCTGCTTCTTCCAGTGTCGGGTGGCTCCTGGCAATCTGTGACATTCCTTGGCTTGTAGCTACCTCACTCCAGTCTCTGCCTTAGTGGTCGCGTGGGCTTCTTCCCTGTGTGTGCATCTCTGTGTCTTCCCAAGGCCTTCGTATGAGAACACCTGCCATGGGATTTAGGGCCCATCCTAATCCACTGTGACCTCATTTTAACTTAACAAATTGTATGTGCAAAGATCCTGATTCCAGATAGACTCACATTCTGAGGTTCCAGGTGGACAGGAATTTTAGGAGATACAATCTAACCCCGTACAGCTATTTATAGTCATATTTTCCCAACTGCAGCTTCCGGTCAGCACTGCCTTTTATGTACCAGTCCTCTGACATTGGCACTCTGTCCCTCTCACTCTTTACTACCCCTTGAAGCATAGTCACCTCTGCAAAAAGAAACCTTCAGAAGTCAGCTCCTTCACTGTTTTACCTATCCGTTGGCAAAACAGAACACAAGTAGATAATTCTCTGCCTTGGGCCTTTGCGTTGTCATTTGGAACACTTCCTATTGGAAAAGGCGATATTTTCGCTTAGAAAACACATTTCAAGTTGCAAACAATCAATTTACAAGCTATGTTTAGGATTGGGGCCAGCTTAAAGTTGGGGAAAGCCTGCATTGTTAATAAGACACCACACAAGGCTTTGGACTATCATCAGAGCCACAGTAGGCGTCCAGCTTTAGTGTAATCCCTGTAGAGCATGATGTCTGTTGGATTTTTAAGAAATGAATGTCATTGTCGAATATAAACACTTTATTTGGGGCAGGATCATATAAAGAGTAGTCCATTATTAGACAGGATTCTGACTAACATGCAAAGAAGTTAAGTATTAGATTTCTCAGTATGAGTTCTTCTAAAATCAGAGCCTGGGACAAGGTCTTGGGTCCAGGTAGTTTATTTGGGAGATGATCCTGGGATGTGAGAGTGAGGGAGCAAAGAGAGTAAGAGAGACAGAAGGAAAAGCCAAGATTAAATGCACAGTGGACGTCTCTGCGGCGTGCAATGGAGCTTTGGCCCTCAAGGACTTTGGAGAATTGTAGAGAACACTTCCCAAATCCTCTTCTTGAAAGACCAGGCTGAAACATCCTCTAGCTCTTTCTCACCATCAAATGAAGACTGCCTCTAGGCATTCAATCTTTTACACTTCTTAGTACCTATTTGGGAGAAGGTGTTGGGGCAGAACTTGCTTAAAACAGGTGCTGGCAGGGTGGCTCAGTTGGTTGAGTGTCTGACTTTGGCTCAGGTCATGATCGCATGGTTTGTGAGTTCAAGCCCCATGCTGGGCTCACTGCTGTCACTGCAGAGCCTGTTTTGGATCCCCTGTCCCTCTCTCTCTGCCCCTCACCTGCTCACGCTCACTCACTCTCTGTCTCTCTCCCTCCCCCTCTCTCTCTCAAAAATGAATAAATGTTTAAAAAAAAAAAAACAGGTGCCGACAGTACATAATGGGATGTAACTCATATGTAACTGTCCACCACAGCTGTGGCTCCAATCAGAGGTGAGCCAAGGGAAAGTGACACAGGCACCAGAAACATCTGCCATGTGAGAATTCCTTCCTTTCATCATGGATATGACCTTCACTGTGATCATCAACTGAAAGTTAACTGCGCTATGAATTAGGAATGGTATATTTTACCTTCCTTTTACAAGTGAAATATAATTAAGGTATTGTAATCTGAACACAATTGGTGTAAGGTATCAGCTAAGATGCTTTTGACTGCAAACGCAAGAAGACCCAAGCCAAGAGCACAGTAAGAGAAGGACGGAGTCTGATATGGCATCCCGTGCTATGAGATATTAATCCTTCTAGCCACAGACAGCTAGCAGGGATCCTTCTGCAGGTTGAACACTCTGGTGAATCATTCGTCCGTATTTTGGATTTTGAGGCAGTCAGATGTTCAGGTTCCCAAACTGTCGGGCTGTAGATCACACTTAGACTCTGCTCAGGCACTCAAAACTATAAACTGCTTGGGGAAGAGGCTCTACCTTATTCCTCTTCATGTCCGTCCATCTCTCACAATGCCCTGCACGCACAAGGTGCATAGGAAACGGTGGCTGATTATTTGATGATATACAAACACAATTTAATGTTCTGAGCAGTTTATGTCCTCATAAATTGTTAATAGACAAAGAAGATGGACTAGGAAGCAGTTTCCTCCCAGCTATGGAAGAAGAAGAAGGGGCCACTGGACACCATTGACATATAGAAGCGTTTTCAGCACTCCACAGGTGATAAGTAGAGCCGTTTCTTACCACCTCCCCCAGCTCCTGCCACACCCCCTTAGAACACTGATTTTTAAACTCTTCACCAATTTTCCCAGATCCTTTTCCTTTCACTCCACCCATATTCCATGAGCAGCCTAGCATTTTTCCTAGTTAGAATCAGTGCAAAATTACGTGGATGGAATTCTAGAAGAGGCTCTTTGTCACCAGTGTTGATATGGCTAGCATTTTTCTTACAAGAATCAGACCCGTGAGAAGATATTATGTTGCTGTGACGTCTCTTTGATGGTCTTGCCCATCATGGAGAAGGGAGCAAACAGCCTACTTAACATTCTGCAATGGGTGGTTCTTTCAAATGCAGTTAGTTTCACACGATATTTATCTGTTCTTGCATTTGCTAAAGGACAAGATAGCCTGTTAGTTCATTGTGTCTCCTCCACCTTTTAAACCACAATGAATGTTTTAGCAGGAAAAGAGCTGAACCTCACTTTCTCCTGCAGATTGTATAATTGGAAAGCAATAAATTTAAAGTTCCAAAAGGAACAGAATAAAGAAAGTGTCAAACAATAACTTACTCTAATTAATAACCATTTATGTCTCCCATTTGGTAAAGTGCTTCGCAAATGTAATCACCTTTTAGTTTAAAGTACTCTATTCATTTTGTGAGTAGAATATGATTTCATTTGTGAGAATGAGAATGAGATATGACTTTTAATCTACCTGGAGCTACTTAGTACTAAGAGCTATTTAACAGGAGTTCTATAAATTATAGCAGTATTTTGAAAAGTTAATTTGCTAGAGCAGTTTAAAATCTAATATCACCATAGAAGCTAACTTTTTACTTATTTTTAATCAGTAGATGGTTAAAGTTGGAGGACAAAAGCATATATATACATACACAGTATTAAAACTGTTGCAGTGTTTAAAGGTCTCAAATGTTAGCACTATTTTTGAAAGTCAGGTCTTTAGTTGTGACTTGATTTTTCATGACTTATTGTTTTAAGTAACATGCTGTTCTAGTTAGCACCAGTATAGAATCATTGAGTTCCAACCATAAAAAATTTCTAAAGACGCTGCAAAAACTAATAATATCACATTAATTGCACTAAATGTTTAGTACCTGTCTTACTAGGGACAAACATCATTTTCTGGAAAGCTTAGTGATTTTTTTCCCTACATCCAACTGGCTTGTAGAGATCTTTGAAACCTGTTTTTAAGAGATGTGTGTTATGTGGGAGTTGAGAAGACATAACACTCTATGTGCTGAAGCAATAATATATGAGACGTCTTTGTAAGCTTTGATTAGATTTTCACTACTACTGTGGTCCAATTGGAAGAAAAGAGAATAGTGGCCTTATTCCCTCCAACATTTTACAGTGAAAAATTTCAAATATACAGAGCAAATTGAAAAGGTATATATATACATATATATATATATACATATATATATATGTATATACATATATATATATACATATATATATATGTATATATATATATACACACACACTATATATATATGTATTCATTATATATACATGTGTATATAGTATACCTCTAGAGGCTACAATTAGTATTTTGCTATATTTGGCTTACCACATAGTTATCCACCTATTAATTTCTTTATTTACCCATCATTCCAATTTATTTTTTAACAAAAATCAAAGTAAGTTGCAAATATCAGTACACTTCTTTCTCAGTACTTCAGCATGCATGTAATTAGCTAGAGTTCTATATTTATTTACAGTTCTTTGAGAGGTTTTCTGGGTAAAATTTATGTATTTTTACATACATAAGTCTTAAGTGTTTCATTTGGTAAGTTTTGACAAGTACCTCTACCTGGATATCCAAATAGTTATCATAATATAGAGCTTTACCATCACTCCAGAAAGTTCCCTCTTATCCCTTTCCAGCCAATCCCTGCACCTACTCCCCCACTCCCAAGCAATCTCCATTTGGATGATTTTCACCATAGACTCATGTTCTCTTTTCTAGAACTTTATACAAACAGAATCATCTAGTACATGTTTTTCTGTGTAAGACTTCTTTCACTCACATAATGTTTCTGAGATTTATCCATATTGCTGCCTATCAAGTGGTCTGTTTTCTTTTTATTATGTTGTGGTATTTCTCTGTATGAATGTAACAGTTTTATTTATCTGTTCGGTTGCTGGACGTTTAGGTTGTTCTCCAGTGTGGAGCTATTATGGATAAAGCTGCTCGTGCGTGGTTTTTGTGTTGCTGTAGACAGGTGCTTCCATTTCTCTTGGGCCGCTAGAACTTCCGGAAAGGAATATCTCTTTGATTTTTAGTATCTTTAATTTTAGCCAATGAGACTGACAGAACTTTCAGGTAGTAAATCTGTATTGTTTTAAGCCACTAAGTTTGAGGTGCTCTATCATCGCACCTGTAAAACACTAATATAGATCTTGGTACTGTGAGTGGAGGTGTTGCTATAATAAATACCTGAAAATATGGAAATGGCTTCAGAATTGAGCAATAGCCAGAGGCTGGAAGTACTTTTGATAGGAAAACTTTGATTGCTTTGACAAGATTGTTAGTGGAAATATGGATTTTAAAGACTGCCGGTGAGGGCTCAGAGGAAGTGAGGACTATGGTAGAGAAAACATAAATTGCCTTGAGAATACCTACACTGTGGGGAACAGATTGTTGGCAGAAATATGACTTCCAAGGCACTGCTGAGGAGGGCTTTGGAGGAATATATTATTGAAAACTAGAGGACAGGGACCCTTTATTGCATATGTGGTAGAAATTATGTCCCACGGTTATGTGAAAAGTAGAACTTAGAATTGATGAAATTGTATTTCACTTGAGGAGCTTTCCAAGCAGGGTGTTGAAGGTTTCTTCTTGATATTATTAGTAAAATGTGAGAGGAAAGAGATAAAGTGAGGGCAAAACTGGTAATAAAAAAAAATTAAAAGGAACCAGGATGTGGTGATTTGGGAAATTCTCAGCTTACTGAGATTGTAAAAGATACTAAATATAAGAGATTCACTATCAGGAAAGCATGCTGTAGAGATAAATGGAGGATGTGGCAAGACAACTTTTGCTAATACCTCAGAAGAAGTAAAAGGTCTGAGTATTTAATCATACAAATGCTTTTTGAAGACAGTAAGTGTGTGACTCATAAATCTCCTCAACCATCAGAAACAAAAGTAGATATGGGTTATCTAGAAAACATCTGTGGAAGAAGGGCTTGTGTAATGGACTTAATCTCTGTGACAGACACAAGAGACCCACAGCATTTTTGAGAAAGTTATATGAGCAGACACTATGTCATTCTGGACTGGAAGGGGCAGAGAAAATGCGGAATGAGACAGTTGTGAGAAGGACCTGATGTACCTATACTTGCTTGACAGAGAGAGAGGGAGACACAAAATCCAAAGCAGGCTCCAGGCTCTGAGCTGTCAGCACAGAGGCTGAGGTGGACTCAAACCCACAAACTGAGAGATCATGACCTGAGCCAAAGTTGGAAGCTTAACTGACTGAGGCACACAGGCACCCTGGAAAATTAGTATCTTAACAATATTCAATTTTCTGGTCCATGAACATGGTATATCTTTCTGTTTATTTAGATCTTCTTGAATTATTCCCAGCAGTATTTTTTTAGTTTTTCACGGCAGATCTTATATATCTTACCAAATTTATTCTTAAGAATATTTTCTGAAACTATTGGAAATGGAATTTTAAATGGTTTTATTTTCACGTGTGTGCTTTTTTTTTTAATGTTTATTTATTTTGGGGTGAGAGGGGCAGAGAGAGAGGAAGACACAGAATCCGAAGCTGTCAGCACAGAGCCCAATGTGGGATTCAAACCCATGACGAACTGCGAGATCATGACCTGAGCTGAAGTCAGACACTTAACCAACTGAGCCACCCAGCCACCCATCACTTGTGTGCTTTTTAAATTTTTATTTATTTATTAGATAGAAGAGAGAGTGCATGTGTGAGACAGTGGGGAAGCGGCAGAGAAAGGGAGAGAGAGAGGATCTTAAGCAGGCTCCACACCCAGAGCAGAGCCCAAGATGGTACTCAATCCTGTGAAAGGATCATGATCCCAGCCAAAATTGAGTCAGTTGATGAACTGAGCCATCCAGGCGCCTCAATTGTGTGCTTTTGAGTGCATAAAATTACATTAGTTTTTTTATATTGGTACAAATCCCTGTAACTCTGCTAAATTCACCTGTTAGTTCTAGTTATTTTGTAGATTCTTGAATATTCGATTGTGAACATTCAGGTCATCTACAAACATAACCGGCTCGACTGCTTCCTTTATGATCCTTATGTGTCTTTTTCTTTACTTCTTCCTTTCTTCCTTTCTCTTTCTTTCTTTCTTTCTTTCTTTCTTTCTTTCTTTCTTTCTTTCTTTCTTTCTTTTTTCATTGCATTACTGCATTGGATTTAACATCCAGTACTATGTTGATTCAAAATTGTAAAACCAAAAATTCTTGCCTTGTTGCTGATCTTAGGGAAAAGTTTTTAGTACTTAAACAACAGGTATAAAACTACTTATAGGTTCTTTTGTAGGTGTCTGTTATCTGACTGAAGAAGTTCTCTTCTATTCCTAATTTTCTGAGACTTTTTATCATGCATCAGTGTGACTTTTGCCAAATGGTTTTTCTGCACCTATTGGTTTTTTTCTTCTTTGTTCTGTTAATATAGTGAATTACCTTGATCTAAATCAATCTGGCATTCCTGGAGTAAACCCAACTTGATTTGTGACAGTAGATTTTTTGTATCAATTTGACTGGACTTAGGGATGACAAAAGACCTGGTAAAACATTATTTTTGTGTGTGTCTGTGAAGGATTTTCTGGGACAGATTAGCATTTGAACTGATGAACTGAGTCAAGCAGATGGCCTTTCCCACTGTGAGTGTACATCATCCAATCCACTGAGCCCTGAATACAACAAAAAAGGGGACATCAGTGCTCCTGGTTCTTAAGCTTTTGGACTCAGATCAAGACTTACACCATCAACCTCCCTAATTCTCAGGCCTTCAGACTCAGATTGGATGATGTCAGTTTTCCTGGTTCTCTGGCTTGCAGAGTGCAGATTGTGGGACTTCTCAGCTTCCATAACCATGAGTCAATTCCTGTAATAAATATCTTCTTGTATATAGCTACATATATCCTATTAGCTCTGTTTCTCTGGAGAACCTTGACTCTTAAACATGGTCATAATGTAATATTATATTTAATATAAAATATATTTCTGAATTGACTTTGTCAGCATTCTGTTAAGAAAGTTCATGTAGGATATTTGTCAGTATTTTTATTTCTAATGTTTTTATCAGATTTTGGTATCATAAGATGCTAGTCTCATTAAACAAGCTTTTGGAGAGAGCTTATCTGAGAATGATGTTCCTCAATCCTATCTTAAGATTCCTTAACTATTTGATAGAACTCATTGGCAAAATTACGTGGTTCTAGAGGCTTCTTTGGGTAAAGACTTTAGATAGAATTTCAGCTTCTCCAATAGACATAGGACTATTCAGATTTTCTATTTTATCTTATGTCAGTTTGGGAAAGCTACTTCTCTTAAGTTTTTTTTTTTTAAGTTGTCAAATTTATTGCAAATTTTTCTCTGAAATATTCCTTTTATTCTTTTGTTTGTAGGCTCTTTACTGTTTATTCCCTCTTTAGTTCCTGATCAATTTGTTAATGATTTTTATTATAATCATTATAATAAATTATAGAAATTATAGAAATAGCAGTCAGTTATAAGGGGCGGATAAAATGGAGAAGCTGCATCGTTCAGAATGCTGAGGCTTACAGGTGAGCTAAGAACTGACATGTATTGCTTCCCAGAACATTTTTGCTAGAGTCTCATACAGAGAAACATGTATGGTATATAAAATCATACAACTATTTCACTATTTCACGGCACTTTTTCATTTATCAATCCATGGATAATAATGCCTGAGCACACAACATATGTGGGGTAGCAGGGGGAGAATTTAACCAAAATATATCATTATAGCATCAAGGTTAGGCAGTGTATCCTAGTGGTTAAGAGCTAAGACTTTGGAAACCAGACAAACTTGTGCTCACATCCTGCTTTCAGTGCCTGCTAGCTGGGGGCTTTAAACAATTTACCTTATTTTGGGGTCCATAGGTGGCTCAGTCATTGAACGTATGATTCTTGATTTGGGCTCAGGTCATGATCTCACTGTTTGTGGGTTCAAGCCCCATGTCAGCCTCTGTGCTGACAGCATGGAGCCTGCTTGTGATTCTCTTTCTTTCTCTGCCCCTCCCTCATGCTCTCTCTCTCTCTCTCTCTCTCAATTTCTTTCTCAAAATAAATAAATAAACATTTGAAAAGAAACGCAATTTACCTTATTTTTTCAAGCATCTAATGTTGCTAGGATTAAATAAGATATTACACGTAAAGCATTACATGCAATTATGGAGTCAGTGTGTTCAAAAAATTTTTAGCTATTATTTCAGTTATAACCTGGTCAGATTTAATCTTAGATAACAGGGTGGTTTATTTGTGTGTGTGTTTTTCTCCTGTTGCATTGTCTCAAGATTTTTACTTCCTGTCCTAAACTTTGTAAAATGCTGTTCAGAATTATTTTACCAGTATTGTGGCTGTAAATTATCTCCAGAGAAAGTTTTGACATCAAATGGAGTGTTGTCCTAGGTTGATTGATTTCTGTACCATTTTCCTTTGCATAGTTCTTTGGGGATAAAAGGGTATTAGCCAAGACTTTTTCCATGTGTTCTTGAAAATTATCTAAGTCCAAAAAAGACATTAAAATATAACCCCAAGCAAACAGGAAACTGGCTTTTTCTTTTGGGAACTTAGTCAAAAGCCAACTTTTTGTGGTTTATGTGAAGGTTCCTCTAACAAAGTTCAGAAATTCATCTTACATTTTCAGTCTCTTATTTTCCTCTTTTTCTAGGCTACCTGCAAAGATACCACTCCTTCTTTTATGTTACAGAAGCTAACTACAGAGAAATCTGTGCAGACTTTTTTTTTTTTTCTAGTGCTTTTTCCTTCTTCTTACAAAACAAAGCTTTTTGTTTTTTACTTTTCCTTCGGAGTTGAAGACAATCCCATAGAAATACCAGACAGCCACACTGGCTTCAGGCAACTATAAATAATTTCCCTGTCCACAACCAAATACAAGTACCTGGCATGTTGTTTATATAGCCTATTAATCATTACTTAGTCAAGGGAAATGTCAAGCAATGGGCAAGCCTGGACAGAAGATGAGTCTTTTGTAGAGAGTCGCTTTTGGCTTATTATATAACTACTTATATTTTATAGCCATCGCATTTTAGGATGACTGTTGAGCTATCCTTTGAAGACATGGTAATTTTTTTCCTTTACAAAAGTGACACAGATGGGCAATTTTATTTGGAGGAAAAAGAGAACTTGATGGGCATACACATCTACTTGTTTTCCTTATTGCAAGTCCTTTACATATATACATTCATACATTTTCATATGACTATAACCTGGGTGTGTTTATTGTGTTCTGTTTTTCACTTGCTACTACTTTCTATCTGCATTTCCATGTAGTGATGCTGGTTGTACATTTGCCGTCATTGACTAAGGAGCATTCTATAATGGTAAGATAATTTGGTGTGCTTAACTATTCTGTCATTGAGAATTTGGATGGTTTCTAATTCACTAGCTACTCTAAAAAATATTGGGCAGTAAGGAATTGACCGTCCTCCTTCCTTTTGGAGATTATTTCCAAGTGTATTATAAACAGTCTTATGTATCATATTAAAGCTTTGGGGGGGGGGGTGATCAGAAGGAAAGCTTTATTCTGAGATAATTCTTAGTTATCAAATTTTACTTCAAATATTCGAGTAACTGTACTTTTTATGATCACATTCCATATTTTTTTTCTACTTATGAGATATCTTAGAATCATAAAGTCAAAATAAGAACTTTGGAAAAACTTAACCAAAAAAGATTTATTATGCACTTATTATACACTGGGAATTATGTTAATCTAAGCCCTTTCACCTTTTATAAATGAGGAAAATGAGACCAGAAACGCTGAGATTGAAATGCTAGTACTTTGGTCTTGTATTTGAATTTGACTTGCTGTATTTCAAAAGTTTTACCTTTAATTATTACCTATAATTATGCCATTGTATTGTCTTAGGGCTCCATAAAGTAAAAGGGGATACATTCACTGTCTTTTGTTTTATTTTGTTATGTTTTACAGATCAAATGTGAAAAACTTATCAAACTGATCCAAAGTCACAGAGTTAATTTTTGGTCAAGCTAGGATATATTTTACTGACTTCTGTCCCATGATTCTGTCCTTAAGACTATGCAAATCTTCCAAAATTAGAAAGATAAGCCAATTCACATATATGGGAATGTAACTTGAATGCTACTTTTTATAACTGTATTATAAACCCTTAGTCGTCCCAGTACAGGATCCAATCATTTTCAAATACCAGATCATTAAATACATTATTTCCTAATAGATAAGTGAGCAAAGACTATAATTTAAAAATTCATTTCAAAACATATTTATTGAATGACTTTTATATGTCAGGTACCCTTCTCAGTGCTAGAGATTCAGTAATAGGCAAAATAGAGGCCCTTCTCTTGTGGCCAATAGATATTGAATTAAAATGTTCAACTTTATTGATGTTCAAATGTATACGTAATTGTAAACAGTAATTGTGTAGTTTTTATTATTGTTGTATCAAATCAGGTCTTTAAAACTAAAAGAGAAAATGCTCAAGATCTGCAGGTTCATATGAAACTAACACTGTCATACAAGCTCCTATAAGAGGAACTGTGATAATAGAATCCCTTTCTGGGAAAGACATTTTGCAATATATAGAGCCTTTGAAATTATACTTTTTGATTCAAAAGTCTCACTTCTGGAAATCTTTCCTAACAGAAGTCCACGCACAAAGATGTTCATTTCAGAGTTCTTTATAATAGTTTCTTTGTTTTTTTTTAAGGGAAGTATAACAATGAAAACAATGAGAACAATATGAACAATAGTGTAAAACATAGGCTTTCATATATAGTAATTATAAACAGTTTGGGTAGAACAAAAAGACTATATAAAATGACATATTTAGTATAATCTAGAAAGAGAAATGCCAAAATGATAACAAAATTGTGGATGGCTTACTTTTCTCCCATGACCTGTTCTGGTACTTTCCAGATTTCGACAGCAAGATTTTGCTACTTTTATAATCAGAAGAAAACTGCAGCACATCTGCCCCCCAAATAACATGTTGGCCACAGATATATTTGTCTTCGTGGATATACAACACTGAAAATGCCCATGGGAGGAGAGTATCAGAGGATGGATGAGTAATGTGTTTTATTTTTCTCAATTGTTATCTTGTTTTATATTTAACTCCGAATAGCTCCACTTATCTTCTTTGTGCTGCTTACATATCACAGGGTTTCCAAAAGACAATTTAAAAATTAATGTTAGATTGAAATTTCATCCTCTTGCCTTAGAGACTAGATTAGAGCCCACATTTGTTACATATCTGGGGACTCAAAGTCAAGGATCTTGGGGCAACTAGAATCATTCTCTTATTCAGTAAGGGTGGAAATTCAAATTCTGGCAAAAGGGCTCAAGAAAACCTGCTGGAAGGCTCAGGAGGAAATTTCCTCATTCGGCCTCATCTTTCCACAGCTTTTCCATGAGCTGCTTGTGGGTTTATTCCAGACAGAATGCTCAGAGCTTGCAAAGGCAATGTCAGCTCAAGAGTTAAGTCCGCCTGGGCCAGGAGAGTGCCGGGGAGGGATCTAAGGAGCTGGGGGGCACAGGAGGGGGTGGGGAATAAGCAGTGAGGGGATTGTGATGCTGACCAGCTGTTCCCAGGGCCTTGAGAGATTTCCGATGACCTGACCCTCCTCTCCTCCAGTCGCTTCTGCTTGTCCTGATGCCAGATGCCATGTGGCTGTTAGGATCAGTGATTTAAGTGGAATGAAACCGTGGAACAAATCTTAGCGACGGGTAGAACTCTCACCAAGTATCAGTTTGGTGCTGATCCATGCTAAATCCTTAAAGAAAAATCCTCTGTAAGCCACTGTATGTTTAATATTGCCATTTAGTTGGAAAAATTCCTAGGAAAGCCTAGCTCTGAAAGATTTAGATTATATATGTTTATTTCTTTTATTATTAATACATGTTTATATGTGTGCCTGCATTACTTAACAACTACGTTTAGAACAAAATATTACGCGATGCTATGTCATGTTGTGTTACATTATGTGGTACTAAATAACACCTTTAAGGTGAAACTAATTCAGAATGCCCAAGTATTTTCCGAAAGAAAATATTCAATTCAACTCAGGACCCTGACAATGTACAAAAGCTCTGTGCCTCGCATCAGGTCAGTTCTACTGAAATTTTTGTATTCCATTGAGAATGCTCTGGAAAGTGGGGCAGGGAGCCATGGGACACTGTGCAAAAACTTGGCAAAAACTCTGGACCGGCTAACCGACTGCGGAGTTTGAGGAAGACGGTTACTCTCCACCTCTGCGTCTCAGTTTCTGTATCTGTAAGATGAGGGCATTGAATGAGGAGACCTCAAAGTCCCCTTTCAGCAATCTGGCACAGGATTGATGTGCTGAGCTCCCAGGAATCCAGGCATATCCATACTGTTTACCAAAGAAAGGAACTTCAGGACCTAGACTCCACTCTGCCTCCGTTCCAGGCCTCTAAGCATGTGCTGTGATTACGGAAGTGTGTGTGTCCATGACTTCAGGCAGATACACATGTCCCAAGGGATAAGAATAGTAAGACACAAGGGAGGGACAAGAACCAGAGAGAAAAAGATGGTTCTGGCATCGTAGGCAGGGTCAAACCTCGTGGGATAGAAACACAGTACTGAGGAAGCAATCCTGAGTGTGACCACTCCCTCTCTGTAGCCAGAGCCAGAAGCCCCTACCCGGGGAGCCCCGCCTCTGTCATCTCTTATCAAGGACCACTGAAATGTGCTCTCACTTAAAGCAACCGATCCCTTTTATCCTCCACGACTCTGAAGCGGGGTCAGGATGAGAACAGCCTCCAGGGTGCAGAAGGGACCCTTGAAACCTTAGTGACAAAATACAGGTAGCCTTACAACGCCTACGACAATAGAGTTATTCCTTTGTTTAATCAGCCCTTGTCGGGCATCTTTCTATTGCCAGGAAGGTGTTGGGGACGGAAGCATGAAGAAGACATAGTCCCTGCCCCCAAAGATATCCACACATAACCATCAACTGGCTTCTCAACTCTATAAAACTTACAACATGCAGAGTCATCACAGATATGACCATATAGCACCTACAGTGTTGTTTTCTTAGGTCCGTACAAATGCCTCCTGATAATTGCCTTTCAGTCTGAAGGCCACTCTTCTCCACTCTGTTTTGCGATGCCACATCTGGGTGCCTGCAAACCACCTTTCTGCTCAGCCGGGCGGCCCCATGTGAGGTCCCACCAACAGGAGGGCTGAGGGCACCACAAGGTGGAGGGAGGAGGAGAGTTGCTCCTTCCTGTCTGCTCCCTGCTCCTGGGCGGGTCACCTCAGCCGAGGCAATTCCTTCCCATCACAGAGGCTGAATCTAATTCACACTTTGCAAACACTTAGAACCCACCTTATGGTATCATCCTCAAAGACACCACCATGGGGCTGGCTTCTCAGAGTCTGGGCCCCAGACTCAAGCTCAGAGCTGCCAGCAATGGGCAAGGAGCATCCACTCTGCAGAGGCCCAGGTACACCGCAAATTATTATTATTATTATTATTATTTGCAAATAATTACAATCTCCGCCCTTTGTTTCCTCAGCCCTGGGGTATAACAGTGCTTCCTATGGTTGCTACCTCCTTGCCACCTTAACAGTTCCCTGTTTAACCTGCTAGTTTCCTAGTGAACAGCTTCTAATAAGGGGTCTGGAGTCTGTCTCCTGATAAGACCCTGACCGAGAAGGCTCCCTGGCTAAACCTGGAGACAGTGTAGAGTCATGGAAAATGGCATGAGCTTTGGAGTTAGCCAGACCTGGATTTGAATTCTGGCTCTTGGAATCTGTGGCTTTTTGACCTGGAACAGCTACCTAATTTCTTCCAGCCTTATTTGCTGGTAATAAAGAGATGGGATTTCCAGCTGTTGGGAGGGTAGCTGCCTTCCTTGGCACAAACGTCCTGCTCGGTGGTTAACAGCCAACATGATCACCAGATTGTTTGCTTCTAAGGCCAAGGCCTGGGTCTTGTACAGTTTATCCTTCCTGGGTGGGGGGGTGGGTATCGTAAATGTATTTCTTTAATATATGCTTAATAAGAATCTGTTGCATGGGGGGGGGGTGTCAGTGCTTAAGGTAATTATGGTTCAGTGGAGTAATTAACTTTTAACTTTTCTAACACGAAACCCATTGTGGCAGTCAGATTTTGTCTTGAAGTTATGGTTAAAACCTTTTTTACGTTATTATTTTTTTTAATTTTTTTTTTTAATGTTTGTGTATTTTTTGAGAGAGAGAGAGAGACGGAGACGGAGTGCAAGCTGGGGAGGAACAGAGAGAGAGGGAGACACAGAATCTGAAGCAGGTTCGAGGCCCTGTATCAGCACAGAGGCCGACGCGGGGCTCAAACTCACAAACCATGAGATCACGACCTGAGCCGAAGTCGGACGCTTAGCCGACGGAGCCACCCAAGCGCCCCTTTGTGTTATTATTTTAAAATGAGGAGCCATGAGTTTACCTGGAGGATGAAATAAGAAAATCCATGGCATTCTTCTACGAGCCTGGCAAACCTTCTCGGAGACTGGATGAGGGGATGTGGGAACCCACCATGTCTTCAGAAAAAAGCCAAATTGGGTGGGTGAGTGACCCGGTTGTGGCTCTTTCCAGCTACATGGCAGACGCCGTTTTATGTTTTGCTTCACAGCACACTTCACGAAGAGAAAAGATTGCCACTGCTTTTATACACCCGGTGACATCTCTCCTGAGTGGTGAATTCAGGACTCTAATGAGCAAGGTCCAAGGGTCCTGGGCCTTCGCTAGTCAACGTGGCTAAAAGTCATTCCACACAGAGGGGAGAACAAAGCATCTGTTCTTTTTAGCACGACAGAGAGATAGACACCCAATCTGGGTGACGGCTGTGCACACAGGAGGAGGAGGAGGAAGTCAGCAGTGCTTTCTTGTTTCCTATTTAGGATTATGAGGGCTGGGCCCGATAAAGGTATTTGTGTCTGAGTCTGGAGGGAATACTCTCCAGCTCGAGACTCCCCGTCCAAAAGACCTGAATGGGGATGTGCAAGAGCTCGGTTCATTCCAGAACCTTTCCTACCCACAAAAGCCTAAAACCTTCTACGAAGAGAAAGACAGCTCCATGAGATCCAAAGCCATTCATTTCTTCAACAGACCACAGACCTTACAGCTAAGCAGGGAGGAAGGTTTGAGAGAGTCAGAGCTCACCGTCATCTTGAGATGGCTTTCCTAGCCTCAAAGTAGCTGTTTGTTTCTCTGTGGAAGGGCGGTGACTTCTACACACAGGAAAAGAGACCAGCAGTTTGCAGGTGGAGCCAGAGAACCAATCATTCTGTTTTCAGAAGACTTTTCTTGTCTCCATACCTGCTTGTTTGAGGGGCCTCCCAGGAGCCTTTTCTGAACATGCTCCCTTTTCAACCAGGCAAGGACTTCTGGCAGGCATCATAACGAACACCGAGCCCCATTTTGGACTGTGTGCAGGTCCTATGTCTAAGGAGGGTAGAAAGGAAAAGAGAGAGGCAGAGAGAGAGAGAGAGAGGGAGAGATAGGAGGGTGGGGGGAATCATTCAGAAACAAAAGTGCTATCACGCTGTGAGAGCCAGCCCTTTGTAGAGACATTGCTACCACATAGGCTAAGATTATTTTTTCTGAAATTAATTAAATTTTCTTAAATGATTTCTTAATTAATCATCCCCCAGATTCAAGGTGAAGTACTTGAATTATCTGCAGAAAGCACGTGGGGGAATACATCTTGGTTACCTGAGAGGAGAAAAAGCTTTGAACCCACCTCAGGTCTCTAAGATTCATTGGGTTGGGAGTGTTGGTCACCTTTGCTATGCTGATTAGGCGCAAGCCTGAGGTTTGTCCTCTGGCAGACTCTGGGCCAGTGGTGATTCACTAGGACCCCAGGCAGAGGTGGCCTCTTTAAATGAGCCAGGGCCAGGGTGTGAGGTGGCAGCCTGGGGAGGCCAGATACCAGCCTAGATTCAAGGCAAGTGTCTCCAGGCGAGGGGGAACGAGAACATCTAGCTAATGACTATGCCTCAGGCAAGTTCAAGGACAGCTGGTTGAAGGCTGGGCAAGGCGCGGTGTCCCGTGCCCTTTCAATTGAGACTTCATGTCCTCGATCTCTGTGTTGTCCAAGCCCAGGCAGTCCTCTGCTGGGCGTGAGTTATCTCAGGACACTCAATCTGTGCTTCTTCGCCCAGCCATTTCGTTACCTTGTGGTTTCTTTCTCTCCTCGGTTTTCAGCCACACTTATTTTGACAAAAATGTTAACTCTTTCTTATCTGACATAAGGTATGAAGGGTATGCGTGCATCTTAGCTAGGAAAAAGAAAAAGAAAGAAAGCATTTATGGCCTAAGCATGACGAATGTATCATCCAATTTCTTTATTCTCTGTCGTTGGTGGGCGGGTCATACAGGCTTAGGAGCCAGCCGTTGGGTCCCAATTTCTTCTTTGTTGATAGCTGTGTGACCTTAGGCGAGCTAACCTCTCCGAGCCCCAATTTCCTCCTCTATTAGATGAGGATATCAATCCCATCCAACTCACAGGATTCAATGATAATAAGGATCAAGTAAATTAGGATTGTGGTAGACACCACTCCATGTCTACCTAAATACCTATTTCCCCTTCTCCAGGCATGGAGTTTTCCCTGGGCACATGGCAGCCTGGAATAAAGAGTATGTTTCTAAGGATCCCCGGAGCTAGGTGTTCCATTCAACTGACTTCTGGCCAAGGAGTTCCACATGGAAAAGTGGTGGTCAACTTCTAGGGAAGGTCCTTAAATTGGAAAAGAAATGCCTTCTCGCCCACTTCTTTCTCTTGCTGGGTAGAATGTGGAAGTGATGGTGAGAGCTCAAGCAGTTCTCTTGGCACCAGGAGGCAGCACACTAAAGACGGTGGGAAAGCAACAGGAAAGAAACTTGGACTCTTGTGAAGTTTGAGAAAACCACTATACGGCCCTTAAACTGCCTATCTCTGGATTCGTTACAAGAGAAAGGAATGAACTAACCTTTGAGGGAGTTTTCAGTTACTCATTAGTGAACTTAAATCTACCTAAGTCTAGGGGCGCCTGGGTGGCTCAGTCGGTTGAGCGTACGACTCCGGCTCAGGTCATGATCTCGCAGTTCGTGAGTTCGAGCCCCTCGTCGGGCTCTGTGCTGACAGCTCAGAGCCTGGAGCCTGCTTCAGATTCTGGGTCTTCCTCTCTCTTCTGCCCTTCCTCTGCTCACACTCTGTTGATCTCTGTCTCAAAAACTAAATAAACATTTTAAAAAAACTCTAACTGAGTCTGTGCAACATGCAGAGCGCTTAGCACAGTGTAGGTAAAATCTTATCATTTTTCTGCTTTAAGGAAATACATATCAAAGATCTCAAAAACACAGACATAAAACAGAAGGACCAAGAGGGCCAAAAAGAGAATATTGGCTCACCCCTTCCTGGCCTTGGTGCCACTCTGGAGCTATGTGAGTGGGACAAGAAATACAGCCTTTTCTAGGCAGAGGCTATGGGCCACTAGGGCAAGAGGGATCACCTAGCCTCCTGGCCTCAACTTGCTCTCCCTGCTAAGCCTCTCCTGCAAGCAGCAATGGGATCTGAAGAAGAAAAAGGAGAAAAATAGCCCCTGAGAAGCACGCAAACTTTGAAAGTTAATAGACCTGGGTTGGTCTCCTGGCTTCTCCTCCATTAGCTGTGTGACTTTGGGCTACTTATGACCTCTCTGAGCCCCAGTCTTCTCCTGTTACAATGGAAGATGGGCTAACACTGGCCCCACAGTGCTGTTGTAAGACTCAAAGAAAATATTAGTCAAGGTCTGAATATAGTGCCTGTCATAAGGTAAGCATTTGGTAAATGCTTAGAAACGAAACGTGAACTTCATCTTGTACCATCCCCGGCCCTGGCCCCAGGCTTCCTCCAGACCCATTTACTAACTGCCCCCGGCAGAGATTGTCTTTTCCCCATGCTGTGCCTATGCTTACTCCGTGGAGGCCCACAGCCCCCCTCTGGCTCTCCCTCTCTTTTGCAACTTTTCAGGGCAGTTCTAGGCCTTCCTTGACTTCCAGCTCTGGGTAATCTCTCTGCCTGTCCTCTGAACGGTACCAGCATTTGATGGCCAACCACTCAACATTTACTGCCTTGTTTTGGTATTTAATTTTGAAGTGCTCCTCTCATTCTGCCAGCCTCGCCATATGCCCTTCAAGGATGTGGATCATGCCTTTTCCAAACTTCGTGTCCCTTCAGCCCTTAAGTCAGTACCAAGTGCAGACTTCAGTGAATACTTGCTGAACAAGGAAACCAAATCCAATTATCGAGAACCCTCTCATTTGTTTTTCAGAATATTTTTTGAACCTATGTGCCTACTGCTTTTCTATGTTTCTCAGAGTTCAAAGCACTTTGACGATGGTGTCTTCCTGTAATGTTATCAGGAGCTCAGTTAACTCTGCACAGCAATCAAACTTAGGTCTGACCACACAGATTGCTTTGCTGACCTTGATCAGTCATGGGGCATAAAGGGAGAGGACTTCATTTAGGAGAAATCCATTACCCCAACCAAAATAACCAATCAAAAATGTTTCATGGGTGGTGAGTCAATACCACTATTTGGAATTTAATTTGTCTTTTGAAAGAGGAATATTGTAAGGTGATCCAACACTATTATTTTGAACATGAGAATGCATTTGTCTTTTTTTTGTTTTTTGTTTTGTTTTTTTTTTTAGATTCTCATTATTTAAACTTGTTTATTATAAAATAAGATTTTAAAAATCATGCAAAACAATACAGAATTTAAGGAGAATATACTTGTCACCACCACCCAGGTAAAAAAAACAAAAAACAAAACAAAACAAAAAAACCCCACCCCCTGGCCCCCTGTGTAACTTTTCACAAACCCAACTCCCTCCTATCCTCCCAAATTAATCACTATTCTAACTTTTGTATTAATAACTTTCTTTCATTACTTTATAGTTTTCACCGCTCAGCTGAATCACTAGATTTTTACAGTTTAGTCATATGTCTCTCACTTTTGTGGATGTTTTCTTAATAAGTTGGTCTAATATATCAGCTTTAACTTTATTTATTTTTGTGTGTGTGTCTCAAGTTTATAATTCTTTTTTTTAATTTAATTTATTTTTTTTTACTTTACATCCAAATTAGTTAGCATATAGTGCAACAATGATTTCAAGAGTAGATGCCTTAATGCCCCTACCTATTTAGCCCCTCCCCGCCTCCCACAACCCATTCAGTAACCCTCTGTTTGTTCTCTATATTTAAGAGTCTCTTATGTTTTGTCCCCCTCCCTGTTTTTATATTATTTTTGCTTCCCTTCCCTTATGTTCATCCACTTTGTATCTTAAAGTCCTCATATGAGTGAAGTCATATGATATTTGTCTTTCTCTGACTGACTAATTTCGCTTAGCATAATACCCTCCAGTTCCATCCATGTAGTTGCAAATGGCAAGATTTCATTCTCTTTGATTGCTGAGTAATACTCCATTGTATATATATCCCACATCTTCTTTATCCATTCATCCATCGATGGACACTTGGGCTCTTTCCATACTTTGGCTATTGTTGATAGTGCTGCTATAAACATGGGGGTGTATGTGTCCCTTCGAAACAGCACCCCTGTATCCCTTGGATAAATGCCTAGTAGTGCAATTTCTGGGTCATAGAGTAGTTCTGTTTTTAATTTTTTTGAGGAACCTCCAAAAATTTTTTGGAGGTTTTCTGGAGAGTGGCTGTACCAGTTTGCATTCCCAGCATTTGTCTTTTTCAACAGATATGTTGGACTTGTTTTATGTATTTGTGCTTAATTTGCCTGCTGAGACCCCCCCCCCCCCCCACTGCCGACCATGCCTCCAGGAAATGAACACAACAGCAATAGCACTGACTTGGTAGCCTCTAGAGTGGATGTTCTCCCCAGGGGAAGATGCACTGCCTTCCTCCAAGCAAGCTAGAAAAGTCCACAGGGGTGAGGTCATTCTAGCTGAGTAGCAGGTCAAAACAGGTCAAAAATACCAGAAAATTCTAGTGCCATCGCTGCTGCTTTTCAGTAGGTAATTTGAAAGCATCACTTGGGGATGCTTACAAAAATATAAATTCCCTGGTTTCTAACCCCACTCCCTACTCCCAGCGATTCAGTAGGTCTATGGCAGGACCCAGGAATCTGCATTCTTACCAAAACCTCAAGTGATTTTGATGCAGAAGGCGGGAACACAGACTACACTTGAGAGACACGGCTTTAAAGGAAAGATGCGTCATTTTTATGGGATCCACGAATACCTTCCCTCTTGCAGTCTCTCTACTTTAGATGTGGCAATAATAAAGTAATAAGGATTAATAATGTGAGTTAATATGTAGACAGAGCAATCATGTGAGGATAATTTTGGAGAGATGGGTGGCCGGCCCTTCTAAGAGAACTCACACTAAAGGGTAGGTCAAAGTGCTTTTTGCGGGGGTAGGGGCAGGTCCTGGTAGTGCTCCCAAACTGTGGAAGAGAGAAGTACAGTGGCCACCAGCTGTTCTGGGAGAGTGAGTCATCCGCCTATGTGGCAGAAACCACGGCTAGTGGAATGACTCCCTGGGCTGTGGGGCCCTGGGGGAGGTGATGTCTGTGGTTGGAGAGCACAGTGCATTCCAGAGGGGAACCAGACCTCCTGCACAGATGCCAATCTGTGCTGTCAGTCACCTTGGCAGCGATGAAGGAGGGAGAGGGAGGGGCACAGGAACGGTCTCAGCAAGACCACAGAGGCACTATTTAGTCACTGGTATTAAAAGCCCTGTGTTCACTGTCCCTGGGCTCACCCTTGCCTCCTCCTTTTCCTCACCCCTAAATCCAATTACTAAATCTGGTCTGCTTCATGCTTCAATGTCATCTACCTAGCCCCTTTGCCACTGCCTTTGTCACCGTACCCCTTCTACATATTCCCACTGCCATGACCCGAGCTCGAGCTCCCCATCACTTCTCCCTTGGACCCCTTGTCCTGCCCTCCGGTCCCCCATCTCTGATCCATCCCACAGACAGCCACCACCGCCTTGTCTCCAAACCCAGAAATCCAAGCACATCATCCCCTTACTTGAAACCCACAGCTTCCCACAGCTCAGTGGTTCTTAGACCCCAGCGCACATCAGAACCACCTGGAGGGCTTGTTAGAACACAATAAGGGGCCTCCTCTGGAATGTTCCTCACCCTTCCGCAGGTCCCTCTTCCCCCCCTCCCACCCCACCAAAAGTCCTGACCCTGCAGGTCTCTGTGAAGCCTTCTCCATCTCCTCTCCCTCATCCTGACCTCCCCTCCACCACCACCGCATCATTATCATCCACAACACGCACTGAGTGCTTACTATGGTTCAGCTCAGTGAATCCTCTCAGGGAAAACACACACACACACACACACACACACACACACACACACACAAAACATGCCATGGTTATCATTATTCTTCCCATAGTAGAAAGATACTGAAACTGAAGCTCAGATAGATTCAGAAACTTGACCCAACCACACAGCTCATCAATGCTGGAGCCGGGATTCAATCCCAGCAGCTTGAGTCCCAACCCCTGCAAGTACTGACTCCTGCAGGTGGATTGAAACTGTCTCTGTTCCATTTTCTCAGAGCACTCCTTCGGTCACAGACATGCGTAAACACACATACAAGGAAATGTGAGGATTCGTGCTAGACCGCGAGTTATCCAAGGAAGGATCTTCACCTTTGTTTCCTATGCCTGGCATAGTGGGTTCTCAATCAAGAGTGATTAAATAAATGAATTACTGGGGCACCTGGGTGGTTCAGTCGGTTGAGCATCCAACTCTTGACTTTGGCTCAGGTCATGATCTCACGGTTCCTGGGTTTGAGCCCCAGGTCGGAATCTACGCTGACAGCGTGGAGCCTGCTTGGGATTCTCTTTCCCTCCCTCTCTGTCTGCCCTTCCCCTGCTCACTCTCTCTCAAAATAAATAAATAAACTTTAGTAAATAAACAAACAAACAAATAAATATATAAATTACTTGAATGAGGGTGCTTGCAAATGTAGATTCCCCGATTGACCATGAGAAGTAAGAAACATTCTAGAAGATTATCTAAATTCCTTATACTATACCAAGTTAACGTACAGGCATCATTTTATATTGAGGATACATAGGTACCATTATGATGAGAACTATAAATGAGGCATGGGTATCACTTTATATTAGGGGGAACCTGGACAAGAATGGAGACCCAAAGAACTTTAGTACCGTATACCCTCAGTGGGCCGCCATTTTGTCCATTTTCATTTTGGTTGCCCTAATTACATCTTTTTAAACTTATTCACAACGAAGGGAGTTTTTATGTTCAGAACAACATGCAGGCAGAGATGCCCACATGGTAGTTCTACAGGAAATTTTATTTTTTCTACTGCTCTAGAAAGATACCTTAGGAAGTCAACATTTGAAACCAAGAGAAAGAAAAAAATACAGAAGCAAGTGCATTAGAGTACAAATTTCACGTGCATTTGTAACCAAGACCAAAACAATGTTTTCTGTAAATAACCCCCATTCACAACAGAAAATCAATTATCTTCTATATATACAAATCCAAAGCGGAGGCAAGCGTCGACTTTTGCTTCTCCTATCTTTCACTGGAAAGGAAATTGTTGCCAGCCAACCCTCAGGGTATCTTCCCTGCTGCAACTTTTCTCTCCCAGGTTAAGAAATTATAGTTTGGGTCCAGAAAGGGAAAAAGAGAGGATGCTACACCCCAGAAGAAAAGCAGCTTGTCAGCATACAGAGCTATTCCAGAAGGTGTGCATGCCTCAGAACTCACTCCCAACCTCACTCTGGGCTTAGGGTCATGCAATGCCAAAGGTATTTGCTTTTTTTTCCATCTGACTTCAAGGCCCTTGTCAAAATGTACAATAAGTTAACAGGCTCTGTCGAAGCGAGTGCCTTGTAAAGGCACCTGAAAACCAAGCCAGCCACCTGCACTGTTTTGGAAGGCAGAAATATCGTGAAAAGAAAAAAAAAAAAAAAGGCACACATCTCCCCCCTCTGCAATGTACGTTCTAATTCTCTTGCCACGAACCCTACAAATTCCTGTCCTCTCAGGACCCAGGACAACCCAACGTCTGGGCCTCTGTGTTGTCTCCCCTGACACAGAGACAAAGCTTCAAGGGCCTTCTCTGACTTGCAGAGGCCTAGAGCTGGGGGGCCTTCCTCAGTGACAATGTGGAGACCAAGTTTACTCCCTTTGACCCTGTAGGCATAGAGATGACTAATTTCTACAACATCCTGAGGCTGACTTTTCCCACCCCTCGAATCAGTAAGTACAAACCTTGCAGAGAAGGCTGGAGTTCTAAGCATTCGGACTTGGCGGGGGGGGGCTTTTCCAACCCGGGCCTGTTAAGGACACATGATCTCAGACATTTCCTGCCTGAGCCCCAGTGGCCTCCCTCCTCTTACACACATGCTCCCCCTAATGTCTGTCACTGGCAATGCACCCCTTGGGTACAAGAGAAGCAGGAACACCCTGGCCTGGCCCTGGAAATAGCCATGTTGTAAGACCTCCCAGGAGCTGCCAAAAAATGAAATAGCAGAGCCTTAAGAACTGTTCCATTGCTCTGCTGAAGGGCCTAAGTGAAGTCGTTGTTTTTGTTTTGTTTTGTCTTACATTTCAGAAATAAACTCTGTAATTAAAATTGAACAAATAAATCCTTCAGAATAGAATTTTGCCAGATAAATCAAAGTTCTGCTTTCCCCTAAGAGTTAAGCAAGCGAAAGGAACTTTAAATTTGGATTCAGAAGCAGGGAGTCAGATTCAGGTTCTTGCTCCTTTATTTGATGAGTGACCTTGAACATTTTAACCCTTTTAAGCCTCAGTTTTCTTCATCTCTAATTCAGGCATAATGATATTGCTTATCCCCTCGTGCTGTTGTAGAAAGTAAATGAAAGGAGCTGAACATGTGAGAAAAGTGTTTTATAACACAGAAATTTAATGCGAGTTATTATTTCTTTCCCTTCCAATCCAACACACCCATATACACATACCCCTTTTCCAAACATCTAAGTGGAAATGGTAGTCCTGGCGACCTAACACCCCCCAACTCTGAAAAAAAGGAAGTAGGGCAAGGAATACTCAGTCACAAACAGGAAGTAACAGAAATGCCACCAGAAAAATTGGCACAGGCCAAATTAAAAACAAAACAAAACTAAACAGTCCTGGGTTAAGTTTTAAAGACCAAGTTAGATTTAGTTAATGATTTCAGGTGTTGCCAGCCTGGCTCAACCCCTCAAAAGAGGGGGTTTAGAGATGATTAGGTAATTCTCTCGACCTCCATTTGACCTCACAAGTGGGAATTCACACTGGGCATTTTAGGATATCTGCAGTTGGTAGGTTCCTGCCTTTTTAAATGTAGGTCTCTCCTCCTTTTCCCCTGTGGCAATAGGAGGGGCCCAGCTTGGGGCCCCGAGGAGCTGGGTCTCCGCCTTCCCCATGCCTCCTCCTCCTCCTCCGGGAGCCGCCCTGCAGCTCCGCTCAGATTACCGCCTCCCTTCCTGGCTTCCAGAACTTGCCACATTGTAGGTTGGCTTCTTGAGGGAATGTGAGAAAAGCACTCCAGTGATGACCTGGCATAAAGAGGTTTCACGGTTCTGGGGATTATGTCACCCTTTCCTTCCAAATTTTTGTTAAAAGGAGACAAAATCCTGGATATCTTTCTAGGGGGGCAAAAAAAAAAAAAAAAAAAAAACCTACAGGGAAACCTATCAACGTTTCAGGACACATTGTATTCTTTATTTTCTTGTTTTTCCTGTCTCACTCTTGAAACCTCTTCCAGGTGGGGCGCCTGGGTGGCTCAGTCGACTTTGGTTCAGGTCATGATCTCTCACTCCGTGAGTTCGAGCCCCACGTCGGGCTCTGGGCTGACAGCTCAGAGCCTGGAGCCTGTTTCAGATTCTGTGTCTCCCTCTTTCTCTGACCCTCCCCTGTTCATGCTCTGTCTCTCTCTGTCTCAAAAATAAATAAATGTTTAAAACAAAAAAAAGAAAGAAACCTCTTCCAGGAATCTTACCACCTTCCTCACCTCTTCCTTAATGTTGTGTTCTTAGGATAGGGAAGTGAGAGGATTAGAAGCCTAAACATTTTAAGCTATCGCTGAGCATTCTTACTACTTTCTACTTGTCATTTGCTCACAGGACCAGAGTTCCTTTTCTGGCCCAGATGAAGCGACTACTTTATGTCTCCCTTTGCCTCCACCTTTTTTTTTTTTAACATAATTTCTTTTAAGTTTATGTATTTTGAGAAAGATAGAGGGAGGGGTGGAGAGAGAATCCCACGCTGTCAGCACAGAGCCGGACGCAGGGCTCTATCTCATGAACCGCGAGATCATGACCTGAGCCGAAATCAAGAGTAGGACGCTTAACCAACTGAGCCACCCAGGCAGCCCTCCCTCTTATTTAGGAAACAGCCCCTCCAACTCTTAACAAATTGCTTGGTGGGAGTGAGAGCCAGAAAAAAAAAACCCTCATCCATCCTTTGAGTGACTCCAGTCTCTGGACAGTGCCATAGAGACACGCACGAATATTGGAAAATTTGTACCAGGTCTCTTTTTGGGCTTTGTAGGTTTTGCAGTGGCTTTACTTGTACGTGGTCGAGTGGATACTATACTGTCAAGATGACGGTGATGGTGCTTTCAGATATTTTCACCTGGGAGCCACGTGAAAACCTAAGAACACCGAGAAGGGGTGGAATTAAGCTGGAATTGCATATAAAGAGTTGAGGAACAGAAAGGTTAAGTGATTCGCCCAAGGCCACTCAGGTTTCCTATGAAGTCCAAGCTATGAGGTCAAAGTCTTCCAAATCCTACTCTCGCATTTAATGCCCATTCTGGCATTATCACCAACATGTTCTACAGGTTCTCACTTATGCCAAACAAAAACAGACTGTCACCATTTTAAAATATAGGGTAAGGCAAGCACTTAAAGGAAGATCATGTTTAACAAATTACATAGGGTCTATTTCAGAAACAAAAGTGGGGCTCTGGGGGCCTTTTCAGTAGTGCCTTTTTTTAATTAAAAATTTATTTTTAATGAGTAATTCATGCATAAGATCCAAAAGTCAGAATTCTTATTGAATCATTATATTGTACACCTGAAACTGATATAACACTGTATGGTAATTATATCTCAATGAAAAAACATTTTCTAAAAAGAGCAAAAGTCAGGGGCGCCTGGCCGGCTCAGTTGGTTAAGTGTCCGACTTTGGCTCAGGTCGTGATCTTGCGGTTCAGATCATCAGGCTCTGTGCTGACGGCTCAGAGCCTGGAGCCTGCTTCAGGTTCTGTGTCTCCTCTCTCTGCCCCTCTCCCACTCATGCTCCCTCTTTCTCTCTCGAAAATAAATAAACACTTAAAATTTTAAAAAAATACATGAACAAAATAACAAGAACAAAAGTCAGAACTCCAAAGCACAGTATACCTGAGATGTCACTACCTCCTGCCCCTTCATCCCTCTTCCCCACTTCCTTCTCTCCTTTGTTGGTGATCATTCTTATTTTGTCTTCTCACCTATGTTTCCTTATGAAAATACAAATAAATGCAAGTGTGTGTTCATGTTATTTATCTGCAGTTTTATAGTGCATTCTGAATTGCTTTTCTGAAAGTGGCAGTGGACTTTGCTCAACCATCCCCCTCTTGCCTGGTGCTAGGTATTGATCTGCAAATGGTGGCAGTGTGACCGGAAATCCAAAAGAGTTAAAGCAATAGACGCTTCAGTCAGATAGGCTTGCCCCGGAAACCTGGGTCCCTCACTAAAATGGAACCAGCCATGGTGGCTGTATGTCAAGCCTGGGATTCTGTGCCAGTCACAGCTAGTTGTTCCATCTCGATGTCCAGTAAAACCAAATGGTATGGTAGGGCAAATGTCTAAGCAGTAATTGTCTGTTTCTGTCACTCGGGGGATGGTTAGTGACCATTCCCGGGTTATCTTCGGTTATCTTCAACACAATCTCCAAGTAAGGTTCTTCCACCAAAGGAACTTTCACATTTTTTCCATTGTCACCAGGCACTGAAGACCGAAGGAGGTCAAACCCAGGTCACTCCCAGGAGAGGAAGACCAGGGACTATCTGTGAGTAGAAACGCCAGGCTGAAACATGAGTAATGGAAGGTCCGGTGTAGGTCAGACCACCTGGGCCACAGCTTCTCTGGACTGAGGGAAGGACTCCAGTCAGACCAACAAATGTAGACTGTCTCCCCAGCCCCACTAGTCATGGGCTTACAATGGTTCTTCATGAGGAGGGACTGGAGACAGAGCTGAGACCCCCAAGATTCTCCACACCATTGGTCAGACAGGCCCTGAGGAGACAGCTGAGGGGTACATCACAGAATTACTTATTGTTGCTTGTATTGATTTGCTATGGTTGCCATAATGAAGTACCACAGACTGGGTGGCTTAAACAACAGGAAGGAATTGTCTCACAGTCCTGGAGGCCAGAAGTCTGGGATCAAGGTGTCTGTAGCATTGCTTTCTTCTGCAGACTGTGAGGGAGGGATCTGTTCCAGGCCCCTCTCTTCTTGGCTTGTGGGTGGCCAACTTCTCCATCTCTTCATGTTGTCTTTCCTCTATGTCTGTCTGTGTCCAAATTTCACTTTCTGTAAGGACGCCAGTCATACTGGATTAGGGCCGAACCAAACAACCTCATTTACACTTGATTACCTTTTCAGGGGTGCCAGGGTGACTCAGTCGGTTAAATGAAGGATTCTTGATTTCAGCTCAGATCATAATCTCATGGCTTGTGAGTTCAAGTCCCGCATCAGGATCCATGCTGACAATGTGGAATTTGCTTGGGATTCTCTCTCTCTGCCCCTACCATGCTTATGCTCTGTCTCTGTCTCTCTGTCTTTCTCAAAAGTAAATAAATAAACGTGTAAAATAAAATTAGAAAAATAAACTTGATTACCTTTGTAAAACCCTATGTGCAAATACGGTCACATTCTGAGGAATTGGGGATTAGCACCCCAAAATATCTTTTTTTTAAAGTTTAAAGAATTTATTTAAATTAAAGCTTGCCCCTTATGGTCAGCGTTAATAGTAACACACAATTTGGGTGTTTGGGGTTTTTTTAGCCTTTTAAATGAAAATATCAAAAGCAAGATTTTATTTATTTATTTAGCATAGCACCACTTACTGTTTATTAATAAAGATTTCTGATGTTGAACATGAACAACTTGAAAAAGCATAGTCTACATTTTTTTATTCTCATGGTATTTACCTGGGACCATAAAGTTTTAGAGAAGATTGTTCTCTTTTTTTTTCCCCTCTTATTTTTTTGGTAGTAAAATACACATACCATAAAAGTTACCATCTTAACCGTTTTTAAGTGTCAATTCAGTGATATTAAATACATTCATCTTATTGTACAACCATAACCTCCTTGCATTTTCAGAACTTTCCATTTTGTAAAACTGAAACTCTATACCCACTAGACCTCTATACCTTCCTTCCCCCAGCCCTGGTGACCACCATTCTACTACTGCTCTAAGTACCTCACATAAATGGAATCATACACTATTTATCTTTTGTGACTGGCTTATTTCACTTAGCATAATGTCCTAAAATTTCACCCATATTGGAGCATATTTGCTGAACATGTTGAATAATATTTTTTAAGGCTGAATAATATTCTACTGTATGTGTGTGCGTGTGTGTGTGTGTGTGCGTGCACTACATTTTGCTAATCCTTTTTCTTGCTGATGGACTCTTGGGTTGTTTCCATGTTTTAAACATTGTAAATAATGCTGCAATGAACCTAGGTGCTCAAATATCTCTTTAAGACCTGCTTTCAATTCTTTTGGGTATATACCCAGAAGTAAAATTGCTGGCTCATATGGTAATTCTATTTTTAAATTTTTGAAACTGTTTTAGCAACAGCTGTACCATTTCACATTCCCACCAACAGTGCGTGAGAGTTCCAATTTCTCCACATCTTCACCAACACTTATTATTTTCTTTCTTTCTTTCTTTCTTTCTTTCTTTCTTTCTTTCTTTCTTTCTTTTTGATAGCAGCTGTCTGGATGAGTGTGAGGTAGTCTCATTGAGTTTTCATTTGAATTTCCCTGATGATGAGTGATGAGCATCTTTTCACATGCTTATTATCCAATTGTATATCTTCTTTGGAGAAATGTCTATTCAAGTCTTTTGCCCATTTTTGAATTGGTTGTTTGTTTTTGTTGTTGTTGTTGTTAAGTTTTAGGAGTTTGCTATATGTTCTGGATATAAATCCCTTATCAGATTCCAACTTACCTTTTTTGTGGGACACAATTCAGTGTGTAGCATTATTTTTCAGATGTACAAGTGTCCTCTCCATTTCCAGAAGTGCTGGGGCCTCACATTCCCATTCCTCAATTGAGAACAAAGCCATACAGAGGAAGTGTTGCATTGCTTGGGCATACTATGGAAAGTGGGAGGCAGTTTGAAACCCCCCGCTTCATAATACGTTGCACATATACTTTATGTATACTAAGTCTAACATGGCTCTCATTATGGAGAATGGATTCTGTTATTTTCAACAAGTCCTTTGTCTTTATAAAGTCCAAGGCAGAAAAAACTTTCTCCAACTATTGTGCTACAGACCAAACTCCCTCACCACCCTCTCCTCGCTCATAGACACACCTGACTTACTGATGCTGAGATCCCAACACTCAAATTACACAAAATCACATGCTCCTTTTACTCAGAGGCAGATTTTTCTCTACCTACACTTCGGAAGATACACTAAAGTAAAAGTTTTATCACTAGAGCTGGGCTTTGGGTGTTGTGGCTGTTAATCATTTCACCTTTGTTTCAGTTAAGTCTGGCCTGACATCTTTGCTGAAACAGTGTCACAAACACTTTGGACCCAGGACTTGGCACGACCGGGTGTGGCTTGGCCCACCCCTTGTCAGGCAGGTGAAAACAGCCAAGCTCAGTTCAAACATGCTCGAGGGATTCAGCACCTGGAAATCCCCACAAAGCTAATTCTATTCCAGATCTTTCTCAATACCCAGAGGAGGGAGCACAAGGGCTATTTGTCTTTACAAGTTTCCCAGCCTGCAGTTTTATAGTTTGGGAGGTTGGGGTGGGGAATGGTGTGGGGGAGTGGGGGGAGAGGAAAGGGATGGGTAGGAATGCGTATTTATTAGCTTGGGGTCTCAAGTCAGGAAGTAGATCTGATGCCTTAGGGGAGCCCAGTGACTAAATGTCATGCTCTGTGTTCTGAGGGATGATAACAGGAACTAGATGAACCCCAGGCCCTGGGTGCCTACATCAAACCCCCCCCCCCTCCCCGCCCCCAGCAAGCTCAGACCAAGGGCCTATTTTCCACAGGGCTATTACCTTCATGATTCTGGCCTCTTGTTGCTTCTCATTATTCTTATTTTCCACATTTCTTGGGTTCCATCCTTGTTTTGCATGTTTCTTGGGCTCCAGCCAATGCTGAGTAATGATTCAGAGCCAAAAGCTTTGAGGTGTTAGCTGCCACTCCACAGAGGAGGGTAACTAGGAGCTCCAGGCACCAAACAATGGGCCCCCACCTGACCCACGGCCTCATGGCTCAAGGCACCTCTAATGAGGAGTTGGGCGTAGCCAGCACAGAGTAATGTTTTCTTCGACAGGACTAGGGAGAAGCCAGGATATTCCTAACTGAACCTCCATCACTGGTCTTTCTGGGGAAGTTCTCCTACTACACACGCAAAATGTGACCCTCCGTAGGCCATTGCTCTTCCTCCTCTCTTCTCCCTGGTCCATCCCATCCCAGGTTCATCTCTGGAAGAGTCTTAGCCCCAGATTGCCTTAGCGTGAAGGAGAGACCCGAAATCAGGAAGGGCGTAACACAGCGTTTCCTCTTGTGTGACTCTGGTCTGTGCCACACCCACCGGACACAGTGCTGGCCTGAGCTCCTGGTGGTGGACCCCAGAGCCGGTGTGGGAATTCAGCAGGTCCGAAAGCAGGCCTTAAGTGAGGTGCCAGGCACACGACTGAGCTCTCAAAGCGCATTGTGCAAAATGATGGCAATGATAAAGACGGTAACAACAGCCAACAAGTGCCGAGCGCCGTCTGCGTGCCAAGTGTTGTTCAATCTAGTCCTCACAGTGATCCCATGAGGCAGGTACTATCACTGTTTCCATTTTACCAGTGAGGAAACTGCCACAGAGAGGTCCTAGATGGGACAGTTAATACAAAAGCAGAGCCAGCCAGGACTTCAACCCCCAGCAGTCCAGCTCTGGACTAGCACTCTTTTTTTTTAAGTTTATTTATTTATTTTGAGAGAGAGAGAGAGGGAGGAGGGAGAGAAAGAATCCCAAGCAGGCTCCACGCTGTCAGCACAGATCCTGATGTGGGGCTTGATCTTACGACCCTGAGATCATGACCTGAGCCAAAATCAAGAGTCTGATGCTTAACCGACTGAGCCACCCAGGAGCTCGCAGAGTTAGCACTCTTAATTACCACGGCTTGCCCACACTGCCAGAAGGACAGAGCCGAGACAGGATGGGCACCTCCCTTTCTGCCCCTCACTACGCCCTCCCCGAGTAGGAGTGTGGAGGTTGAGGAGGTGGAGTGAGGATGTAACTGCATCCTTGCTCATCCTTCTCCATCCCGTTTCTGCCTGCGTCCTGAAGCGTTGAGCTCTTGTTCCAGGTGACAGGAAGCTACTAGAAACAGAGCCAGGCAGTGAGTGGGCAGGTGAGGAAATCAGAAACCTCCACCTGCCAATTCAGGAATCCGTCCAACATGCCTTATGGAACTGACACCTGGCCACCCAGGTAAAGTGTCCAGATGCCCCGGGCAAAGGGAAGTGAGCACAAGAGGAAGGTAGAGTTTCCAGAAGGGTGAACAAGGAGGAGTAGAGAAAATAAAGAGGGCCAAGATGTGATAGAAACAGGCTGGAATCAGATGCTCTCTCAATTGGAAGGAACCATAGAGATGAATTAGTCCAAAACTCTTATTTTATTAATAATGACAGCTAACATTGAAAGGGCACTAGTGCTTTCCTTGTGTCTACAACAATCCTATGAGGCAGGTGATATCGTTGTCCTCATGGAGAAACTGAGTCAAAGGTTAATTGGCCCGATAATAGGTAGAACCAGGCAACTCTCCCTCTCTCCAGAGCCCACATTCTGTTGCACTCTTTAACTTTTCATGATGAACCATTCCAAACATACACAAAATCAGAGAGACTCTTATAACGAACTCCCATGAATCCTTTGAACAGCTGCAGTAATTATCAACACAAGATAGATCTTGTCTCATCATCTATCCCCCATCATCTATCTCATCATCTATCCCCCATCATCTATCATCATCTATCCCCCATCTTCCTCTACTAGATTATTTTGAAGTAAATCTCATACATATTGTTTCTGTATCATACCATCCTTCCATTATCTGTGAATACTTTGATATTTAAAATCTCTAAGAAAAAAAGGACTCTTTATTTCTTATTTTTAGAGACAGAGTGTGTGAAAGTGGGGGAGGGGGCAGAGAGAAGGTGGGGAGAGAGAGAGAGAGAGAGAGAGAATCTTAAGCAAGCTCTACATTCAGTGAGGAGACCAATGCAAGGCTCAATCCTATGACCCTGGAATCATGACTTGAGCTGAAATCAAGACTGTCTGACTAAAAGAACTGACTAAAAGGACTAAAAAAGAACTTTCTTGACATAATTGTAATGATAGTGTTATATTTAAGGAAAATACCAATAATTACTTGATATCAAATATCCAAACACTTTTCAAATATCTCAGATTGTCCCATAAATGTATTCTGACAGTTGGTTCGCGTGCATGGGAACCAAAAATAGTCCACACATTGCATTTGGTTAATAAGTCTCTTAAATCTCTAATATTTAAGGTCCTTTCTCTCCCCTGTCATCCTTTTGTTGAAGAAATGAAGCCGTTCACCCTGTAAAATTTCTCACATTTTGGATTTTGCTGTAGTGTCATTTAATATGTTCCTCTATCCCCTGTATTTCCTGTAAACTGGTAGTTCGATCTAGTTGTTTGATTCAATTCACATTTAATAGTTTGGAAAAGATACTTCATAGGTGGCACGCAGAGTCAAGTCCCCCGTGCTTACATCCACTTGTTGACGAAGAGTCAAGCCCAGCTCACAAAGCTAATGACGGGACAGGGACAGGACCTGGGTCTTCTGACTCTAGGCCTCTGCCCCGCTACTCTACTGCGGGGCTTGGATCTGGCCTTTTCTCCTGGAATGGAAGGATGGTTTGGCTGTCATGTAGCCCTCCTCCTCTTCTGACTCCCTCTGTGACAGAAGCCAAGAGGTGCAGTGGGGAAGTCCAAACCTTTTTTTGGCAGATGGCAACATTTTAATTTTAAACAGATGGTGGCAGGGAGGGGTCTCCCCCAGCCTGGGTGGGGCTATGCACCTTCTGCTTTTGCCAGAGGACTAGAAGCTCGTGAGCCAGGACTCTGGCACAGAACGCCCTGCTTCTTCCCTCTCTCTCCCTTCCAATATCGAGAACCAATTGACCTGAGTGAGTGCTGACAGGAACATTTCATCCATTTGACTCACTGTGCATGCTCGCAGTGCTGGATGCCTAAGAGAGGGGCGGACTTCCACTTGGGAGACCAGGAGAGAAGTCGCTCACGAAGGTGCATTTCAGAAGTAGGGGGGGGAGGGGGAGTTGGGGGGTCCCCCCCATTCCTGCTACACTGACATGCAAATGCCAGAACCAAGACTGTGGAACAAAGAGAAACAAAACTATCCCCATCACAAAGGAAGAAACCCGCTGCGTACCAAAAATTGGGGCAGTGGGGAAGCAGGGGGGTGGGGGGGGGGGAAGTGGCTTAAATGCACAGTGACAGTGTGAGTTCACGTTTACTGAGCACTTCGAACATGCCAGGCACTTTGTGTGCAGGACCTCATTTAGTCTTCACAACAGTGCAAGGCAGAAGGTAGGAGCTTTAATTACCTGCATCCGAGGAGGAGGAACAGAAGATCATGCAGATATGACTAGTGAAGGCAGAATTCAACCGCACATTTTTCTGACTTACTTTCTGTGGCTTAACCATCAGGCTGCAAGATCAGCTACATTAAGATAGCTATTTGCGAGGGGGTAACCATGTGGAAGGGGGCTTTAGCGGGCTTTAGGAGTGAGTGGCTCAGGCAGTGCACACTGGGGTCCCCAGCCTTTGGGGACCAGTCACCTTACGTTTAAACACTGGTGTCCGGAATCCACAAAGCAAATTTCACAGGATGGAAAGTTCCACAAGGAGCTGAGGGTGGGGAAGCAATAGTTAAGCACTCTCCCGCTCTTGTCAAGTTTAAGGCTCCTAACTGGGAAGGATTATCAGGGTCACATCTGGCACACACAAAAGCCTTGGTGTGAATTCGAAAGTGACACCTCCTGTGGGCGGATGAATTGCATAGCCTGCCCCCCTCCGGGAGGCCCCTCCTCCAGGGGTGACATCTGCAGAAGGGCTTAGTGCTGGGCAGGGCGGCCATGGGTCCGGTTTCAGCCACGGTCACCTGGCAGCCACGCTGGAGAGCGGGCAGCGGGGCCCTGAAAGGTCAGTTGTTTCCCCTCCCAGCACCTTGACACTCCTCAAGCCCAGGTCACACTTGCTGAAGCTGTTAACCATCTTTTGGTGGTTGTTTCACGTGACTGTGGTCTCAAGTCAGCTCAGAAGAGGGCAGAACCCAATTACTAGATTACTCAAAGTGCTGGGTGGGGTTTTTTTTTTTCTTTTCTTTTTTTTTCCCACCACAATGAAGGCTGTGGCAGTCACATTCCCCACCTCCCTGCCCACCCCCCACCACCCACCAGTTTGACTTCCAAGGCCAGGCTGACGCTGTCGCACATGGCCGCCCGGAGATTGTGACCATATTATTCCGTCTCTTATTAATAGAGCCAGCCGATTCTTTTTCAGCCATTCAGCAAATGGCTTATTTTCGTCACTGGATTTTGTAAAAGAACATGAAAAAATATTTGGCCGTCTATGAACATTTTTTGTAAACCGTGCTAAAGTCTCAAGGTAAATATGAATCAGTATAAACCACTGAGAAATAGGTTTGGTCATAACTTGGATACGGTCATCCCACTTTTGGAAATTTATAGTAAAGAAGTGTAAGCGCAAAAGGAAAACAAACTTCTGTTCACAAAGATATTCACGGCTGTATTATTTATAATAGGGGAAGACTGGAAATCACCCGATCTTTATCAGAGAGCATGTAAGTTGATAAATTATGGTACATACCAGGGTAGAGCCTGTTTGAGATTCTCTCACCCCCTCTCCCCCTCCACCCCTCTCCCCTGCTCCAGCTCTCCCTGTTTAAAATAAAAAAAAAGAGAGAGCAAGAACTTGTATTTGTTAAATGATATGAAATGCCTATGTTGTTAGGTTTGTGGGAAAATAAAAGGAAACAAATCAATATAAAGTATGATCACAAGTATGTCAAACTTAAAAAAATTCAGGATGATATACTGAAAGCAGTCTTAATAGACTTAATGATAATTACTAACAATTGTTGAGTTTTTGCTGCGTGCCAGGTACTGATCTAAGTGATTTACATATGTTAATTCAGTTTATCCTTGTAGCAACACCTGAGGTAAATGCAATTATTATGGCCCTCATTTTTATAGATGCGGGAACTGAGGCAAAGCCAAGTAATGTGCCCAGGTCATATAGCAAACCAGGTAAAAGCAGAAGATGAATCCAGGAAACCTTAATAACCATGCCTTCTAGCTGTAGATCAGCTAATTGAAAAAGAGTAATATGGAGACTATCATTAAAGGCAATATATACAATAGAGTGAACCTGGAACATTCTAGTCAATGTAGAAAGCAAGGAAGCTACCGAAACTGAAAGTGGTGTCAAAAGGACCCAAGAGCCAAATGGAAGAGTTTCCCTTGGCTGCACTGGATGGAAACACATCAATTTTTATTGTGTTGTATTTATTTTAAAGATTTTATTTTGAGCCTACACCAAACGTGGGGCTGACCCAAGCCCAAGAACAAGAGTCATATGCTCTACTAAGCCAGCCAGGCACCCCAACATTTTAAACCTAGAGGTTTAAAATCACTTGTAAAAAAGAACCTGCCTGGTTACCTTTAGAAGAAGATTGCACTTCTAGATATGACTCCCAACTTATAAGAAATATGGAAGACAGGAAAATGTCTTCAACGATTCTGGGAGTGGGGGGAGGGGAGGCGGGGCAGCATGGAATCAGCAAAATCCATACTGTGGGAAACTATAGGACACAGGATCTGCTTTCTTCAACACATAAATTGCAAGGAGAAAAGGGTAGCTTACAATTAAAGATAGTAATTGCAATGATCTTATCTGGATCCTATTTGGAGGAAAAATCCTTGCGACAATCAAGGAAATTCAAATAGTGCCTGGATATTTGATTGAGCTAAGAGATCATTGTCCATTTTTCAGGTGTGATGATGGTATTCTAGTTACACTTTTAAAAAGAAGTCCTTGAGACACCTGGGTGGCTCGGTTAGTTAAGAGACCAACTCTTGATTTCGGCTCAGGTCATGATCTTGCAATTTGTGAGTTCGAGCCATGTGTCAGGCTCTGGGCTGACAGTGTGGGTGACACATGCATGCACTCTCTCTCTCTCTCCCTCTCTCTCTCTCAAAATAAACTTAAAAAAATCTTCAAACATAAAAAAATTTTAAAAAAGAAGTCCTTTTCTTTTAGAGATGCACTTTGCAATATTTGTGGATGAAAATATGATTTCTAGGATTCGCTTTAATATATTCCGAGAGCAGGAGGGAGTGAATGGGGGGTAGATGCACTAGAGACTGGCCATGAGTTGGTCAATGTTGAACCTGAGTGAGGGGTACATGGAACCCATCCTAGTCGTCTCTCTACTTTTATACAGGCGTTAATAATTCCATAATAAATAATTTTCATGGTTAATTTTGTTCTTATTTAAAACCTTTAAATCTTTCACTGTAGAATTGAGGGCCAGAGGAAGGCAGTGGCTACTGGCATGCATTAAGACCCACACCACCTGCATTTGAATGGAGCAACTCTTTTTCCGGTTGGGTCATCTAAAGTAGGGAACTTTGCGTTGCTCTATCTCAGTAAAATGGGGATAACAGTACTACCTCCTTACTCCTTCATCGAGTTATTATGACAACGAAATGAGTAAAATGTTTTCGGGGTCTAAACAATCCATGACACGGATTAAGCACTATATGGATTTACTATTTGTATTGGGGTTTTGTTTTTGTTTTTGTTTTTGTTTTTTGACACAATCAAAGTTGGCTTTAAATATTTCTTTGGGGAAGAGGACACCACACTACTACTCAATTAAGAGAAACATCTTTACAGTCTTGAGGTCGTTATTTTTTTACGTTTATCATGCTGTGAATTCATAGAGTGTGGGTTCCAGCAGCTCAAGCTCCTTTCCATCAGTTCTCAGGAAGTGTGCTTCTCCGGGTGGGGCAGGCTGGAGTTTCAGTTGAACCTTAGTACCTTCCTCCTTGGCTTCCTTCTTTTTCTGATCATTTTCCTTCACAGTCTTCAGGAAGCTATCTCGACTCTTCGAGCGCTTAATATGCTCAACAAGTACATTAATTCTCTTGGCAAGAATCTTGCCCTTAACTTACTTGTTTACAATAATGCCAATAGCATGCTGGGTGTCATTGTAGACTCTTCCAGTTTTACCATGGTAACATTTGGGGCTTTCCTTTTTGAACAGTGCCCATTCCCTTGATGTCCACAATATCACCTTTCTTGTAGATTTGCATGGATATGGCCAAAGGAACAACTCCATGTTTTCTGAAAAGCCTGGAGAACATACAGTGAGTACCTCTCCTCTTTCCCTTTGTGTTGGTCATTTTGGTGAATTACCGGAAGATGGCGGTTCCTGGGTTTCTTTCTTTTTTTTTTTTTTTTTTTTGTCTTCAGACATAAGTTTTCTGATAAGAGTGTCTCTAGTCATTTTGTGTTGTCTACCCATAGTTCTAACTTTCATCCCACTTTGGATCACCAGCTCCATTTCTAACACGAACTAACAATTCTGGTACTGATTCTGACATGTGGGCTCCCCCCCGCCCCTCACATCCAAGCAATTCTCTGACACCAGCTGGGTGTCCTGCAATTCAACTCAATTCAGACACCATCTACCTGGAGATGGTGTCAGATTCCTACAAGACTGCCCCCCCCCCCCCAAGACACACCTTCAGATGCTGATCACAAGTCCACATTGTCACCTGTGCTTCTGACCCACTGGCTATAGATCAGAGGTTCTCATGACCCCCTCCCTGGGTTCAGTTAATTTGCTAGAGCCTCTCACCGAACTCAAGAAACCAGCTTACTTACTAGATTATTGGTTTATTATAAAAGGTTGTGCTCGGGGCGCCTGGGTGGCTCAGTTGGTTAAGCGTCGACTTTGGCTCAGGTCATGATCTCGCGGTCCGTGAGTTCAAGCCCCGCGTCGGGCTCTGTAATGACAGCTCAGAGCCTGGAGCCTGTTTCAGATTCTGTGTCTCCCTCTCTCTCTGACCCTCCCTCGTTCATGCTCGGTCTCTCTCTGTCTCAAAAATAAATTTTAAAAAAACGTTAAAAAAAAAAAAAAAAAAAAAGTTGTGCTCTAGGAAAAGCCCAATGGGAGCAGTACATAGGGCACGGTATGGGGAAAGGGCACAGACTTTCCATGATCCATGGAAGCACCAATTTCCCTGAATATCCATGTTTTCAACCAGCCCATAAGCTCTCGGAAACTTCTCCTTTGGGGTTTTAAGGGAGGTTTCATTACTTAGGTATGATTGATTGGATCATTGATCATTGGCCACTGGTGGCCGAGCTCACCTTCCACCTCCTCTCCCCTCCCAGGAAGCAGGGGGACTGATGGCCCAGTTGGTTCTCTCAGCCAGCCCCCATCCTTAGGTGCTTTCTAAAAGTTACCTCATTAACATAACAAAAGATTCCTTTAGCACTCTCATCTCTTAGAAAATTCCAGGGGTTTTAGGAGCGCTGTTCCAGAAATAGACAAAGACTAAATATACATGTCTTATTATAAATCACAATATCACAATACCCACCTACTCAGTCTCTCACTCTTAATGCATCAGCTGCAATTTTCCAGGTTTTAAAAGTGGAGCAAAACTTAAAGACGCTCGTGAAGCAATCTGAGGGCAATCCTGCTAGATTTTAGCGATGAACTTTCAGTCTTTTATAGTTGTTTGCTCACTCCGAATCTGACAGTTTTTTTGTTTTTTGTTTTTTGTTTTTTTTTGGTGTGCCTCACCTTTATCAAGTCTTTCCGAAACAACCTGATTTTCATAAGAATGTTCCTTCTGCGTCATTTTTCATCATTTCCATAATTCCTAATTACATTGTAACTTTTCGATTGCAACCTTTTAAATTGTGTCTGGGGGCAAACAAACTGACTATTGGCAAGCAGACATCACAACTGGGGGAAGAAGTGCCCAGGTACATGCTGAGAATGCCAATGGCCTGTGTTAAGCTTGCTGAAAGCAGCAGATAGATGATGCTTTACAGAGAGAGTAGAGGCCGCATCAGTTAACCTAGGGCGCTGGTTAAGTGGAGGTTAGCCAGGGGAACCTGGTGTACTCAAGTCAACAGTGGTTGCCTATGGGGGGTGATTTGTTTTAACGATGAACATGTATTATCACTCTTGTCCACCAAAGAAAAAATCCAACCCTTCGTATGTTGGAAACGACATTAAAAAAAGGTTTTTTTAACATTTATTTATTTATTTTTTTGAGAGGCACAGAGAGACAGAGCACGCGTTGGGGAGGGGCAGAGAGAGAGTGAGACACAGAATCCGAAGCAGCCTCCATCCAGGCTCTGAGCTGCCAGTGCAGAGCCAGAAGCGGGGAGGGGGCTTGAACTCCCAGATTGGGGGGATCATGACCTGAGCCGGAAGTCTCATGACCCGAGCGCTTAACCGACTGAACCACCCAGCCACCCCATCTTTGAAGCTACTTTTTAAAGTAAATCCATTCACAGGGGACTAGGGTGCAAACAAAGAAAATGTGCCGTGAATATCGCTAATTCATACACCCTTGTGTGCAAACAATGGGCTGCTGGATCCTATAGAACCCTAGGGTCTGAGCATGAGCAATCATGGTCGTCACTTGATGCAGGGACAATGTATATAGTGAGTGCTGCTACAACACAGCGCGCTTCCTAAATGCCACAGCAGTCAGGCTTCATCCTAAGAAGGTTCACACACTAATATTCACATGCTAGTTTCATTTTGACTAGAAAGTTACACCGAAACCAAATGATCAAATCTGCATTTCCTTCTCAATCTATATGCAAATAGTGAAGCAGGGATTCCCCTGGTCGCTGGCATTCCGTAACAAAAAGGGTTCCGGACAGCCTCAAGCTCTGCCCTGACACAGATCTAAGCTAGCTGAATGGACACTGGCTGTGCTTTGCCAGCTGAATGGACACTGGCTGTGCTTTGCCCGATTTCACAGACCTCGCTGCGAGTTTGCTCTGCCGCGACATCCCATTGGTTACTTTGCTCTCTGATCAACTGTTAATTCTCACAGTCCTCGTTGAACAGGAGAGAGGAAGTGAGAGAGGTGTGTAGGTCCTGCTACATTCATTTACATCACTGGACAGATGGGGAGGCCAAAGTTACAAGTCAGATCTGTTTTTATCACACTGGGGCATTCCACATCTCTCCTTTGACTTGGAGATTTATCGTAGGGGCACTTCGTGGCATGTATTTGCAAGAAAACTATTTGGAGGAAGCTCATCCCATTGCAGTGACAATTTCGAGTACAGGCACAGAATCTTCTGTTCCTGTCCCTTGGCACTCACCTCCTGCTTCTAGAAATCTGGGCCTTGAGTCCTTTCAGAAGAGTCCCACCACTTACCAATTGTGCAGACCAAACTGAAAGACTCTTGTCCCCAGATTCCTTAAATGTAATGATGTCACTCACAGATAGTACATTCAAAGGCAATCCCATTCCCGTTTGATCAGGGAATGTGTTTCCTTGTAACACACGACGGCAAAGTCAAACAAGATGAAATACACAGCAGCTCCCCTGAAGAATCGTCCCCAACCCAACATTTCCCGGACCCTATTATTACTGCACCTCATTCTGTTATTCTTTGGATTGCTAACAGGTCACTCTTTCATCAACTTAACCAACTGAGCTGCCCAGGGACCCCTACTCTTTCATAAACTGAAAACCTGCTGGCATTATCCAAGATAACTCCAAACCACAAATATTTACCTAACATTGGATTCACGTAGTCGCTTCACAGCTATTTAAAGATCACCAACAATTTAAGCAAGATGCATGAGAGCTAGGCTCAGAAAAGAGAGATTACCATGGGGGTGCCATTTCTGAAGTTAAGGAAAAATAGTCTCTGATTATGCAATCAGATACTCTTGAAATTAAATTATTGTTATTATCACAAGACTCTACACATATAATCATAGTGTGTGTGCGTGTGTGAATTTCTGCAATACAGAAATCTAGTTAAAGGCAATCTAAAGTCATAAAAACATGGAATATCACTATGGTTTCTTTGGACTCTAGAGGCAAGAAAGAATCCAACAGAATCCCAAATATGTGAATTGCTTTAAGCCAAAGCCTGAAAAAAGTCATACATTTATCACGAATATACCACTAAGTAAGGAGGACTCACTTTTCTCTGATGTCCAATAACATGTTCTCTTAAGCTTACACCAGCAGCCTCCTCAAAGGTCATCGGACTTCTGCTAACAGTCTCTTCAAAATCCCTTAGATCTTCACTTAACACTCTTCTCAAAATCCTTTTGACTTCTACCCTCGGATCAGTTCCAAAGCTTTCCCATGTTTTAGATTTTTGTTATAGCAACGCCTTACTTCCAAGTACAAAAAAAACCTGTATCGGTTACTATTTCTTCATAACAAATTACCCTGAGATGAATGGCTTAAAGCAACAAGAAATATTCATTTAAAAAAGAATTCACATAGTCCGTGGGTCAGGAATTTGGAAAGAGCTTAGCGGAGTATTTCTGGCTTGGGATCTCTGTGAGGTTGTAGTCAAGAGGCTGGCCAAAGCTGCAGGCATATGAAGGCTTGACTGGGGCTGGGAAATCCGCTTCCAAGATGACTCACTCATATGGCTGACAAAATGGTGTTGGCGGTTGGATGGAGAACTCAGTTATTTGCCATGTGACCTATTTCATAGGTCATTTCATAGGGCATTTGACCTATTTCATAGGGCATTTGACATTGCCTCTGATTTCCCCCAGAAACAATGATCCAAGATAGCATGGTGGAAACTGTACTAGCTTGTATAATCTATTCCCAGAAGCCACACATCATCACATAGTCTATTGATCACACAGACTAACCTTGATACATGTGAGAGGGAGACTATACAAGGGCATGACTAGTAAGAGATAAGGATCATTGGGGCATACATTGGAGACTAGCTTCCACCGTATATACCTTTAATTCACGTGTTTATGTATCTTAATTGTGACATTCCACTACATTTTTTTTTTAATTTTTTTTTTCCCAACGTTTTTTATTTATTTTTGGGACAGAGAGAGACAGAGCATGAACGGGGGAGGGGCAGAGAGAGAGGGAGACACAGAATCGGAAACAGGCTCCAGGCTCCGAGCCATCAGCCCAGAGCCTGGCGCGGGGCTCGAACTCACGGACCGCGAGATCGTGACCTGGCTGAAGTCGGACGCTTAACCGACTGCGCCACCCAGGCGCCCCTCCACTACATTTTTCAACACAGAGTTATTGTCTATTATGCTGTTCTTGGTGCTAAAAAGTACTCGTTTCCAAAGCCTGCAAAAATCCCTACTCTCGTGAATCTTAAGTTGTAATGTGAGGACAAAAACAACAATCAAATAAAGTGTATGTCAGTTGATAATGAGCACTCTGAAGGGAAATCGAAGCAGGGCAAGAGGACTGAGATTGCAAGGGGTGGGGTGGAGGAGTGCACTTGAAATAGGATGGTCAGAGAAGTTCCCTTGAGAAGGTGACCTTTGATAAAAGAATGTGAAGGCAGAGAGGGAGTGGTATCTGGGGGAAGAGCCTTCCAGGACAAGGAGACAGAACACACAAAGACATTGCCGGGAGTGGGGGTGAGGGTGGGGGTGGGGAGGGACAGCACCTTTGGGTTGTTGGAGCCTGTGGGCCCAGAGCGGAGTGAACAAGTGTGAGAGTAGTGGTGATGAAGTTAGAGATGGTGGGAAAGGATAGGCTTCATAGGCAATTGGAGGGACTTTGGCTTTAATGCCAAGTGATTTGGGAAGCCTTGAAGAGTTTGGAGCAAAAAAGTGACATGGTTGGAATCAAGCATCAACAGGGATCACTCTGGTTGCTGTGCTGAGAAGAGACTAAGGAGGGACAAGAGACAGAGAGTTGAGTGATGACAGTAATACAGTAGAGAGGTTATGGAGGCTTGGACCAGAAGGGTGATGGAGGTTGTGAGGTTGGCAGATTATATTTCCAAGGAAGGGCCAATGGGATGTGCTGATGATGCCATATGGAATATGAGAAAAGAAGAGCAGTCAGTTGTGAGCTTGAGGCTTGGCCTGAGCAAGATGAATAATGGGGCTGCCTTTTACTAAGATGGGAAAAGCAATAGGAGGAGTAGATTGGAAGGTGAGCATTATGAATTATGAGTTCTGTCTTGGACATATTTCATTTGAGATGTCTGTTAGATATCCAAGTGGAAAAGTTGACTAGGCAATTGGATATACAAGTCTGGAAATGGAGGGAACAAGTGTAGTTAGAGATAAGATCCCAAGATTAAATCATAATCATTAATTATGTTAACAGGTTGGGCAGAAGAAGAGAAATAAACAAAAGCAACTCACAGATGCAGCCAGGGAGGTAGGAGAGAAACCAACCTAATACGATGGTCTGGAGGCAAAATGAAAACAGGAACCTGTTTTGTCAAGTGTTACACTGATAAGCCACATAAGATGCAGACTGAGAATTGACCACTTTTTTTTTTACCCCCAAAATGGGAGTGTAAACAGACAACTTTTAAAATGGTGTGATGTTTTGCATTCCCATGTGTATGAGTGTTTTTATATATACTTAAATTGTACAGTGGTAAAAAATACATATAACTATATACACACAAACATACCCAGGCATATGATTATTTATAAATATTTCCTCAGCGTATTCAGTGAACCTAAAGCATATACTCCTTACTATAGGCTAAAGTGGTCTTTGTCAACTGTTAACCCCGGCCCACATAATCATCACCCACCCCTAAGCAAACTGTGCTTCTTCGAAAGAATAAAACAATCAAATTTGAGGGCACCAGGAAATGAATCAGCAGAATACTCTCTGTAGGAAACTAAGCTAAGGATGTGGCCAGGAAAGCTAAAGGTGTCTTTTTACTGGAGTATTTCGGGTATTAAATCACCAACCTTATGCATGGTTCGGAAGGTAGTGTCTGTAACAATAGGCAAACCAGCATGGACATTTTAATGCATCCATCCCGTCATGAGTTAAAGGCTGGAATAAATGTGACGAAACAAATATTAAGCTGGCTTAGTGAGCCCTTCACTTAGAATGTGTGCCAAATGACATATATGACCTACAACGTGTGGCTATTAATTCACAAGATTGGATTTTTTTTAAAAACTCAGAATTTAGATAGTCTCAGTTTTGTCCTTCAAAAGAAAAGTTATATACTGATTCCACCAGTGCAAATATTTAACAACTGGCCTAGCAAAGGTACCAACCAACCAATCAAAAGAGACACTCAACCAATAAAAATGGCTGCCCAACCAATCAGAACATCAGGAGGTTGTAAGCCCCCTGTGCATCCATTGTGGGACAGTTTGGCTGTGGTATCTGCCACCATTGCCAAGAAATTTGTAGAAACTCTCCATCTCGTGCCTTAGATGCATTTATGACTCAAGCCAGAATGTCAGTCGTGATATGTATTATAGTTAGCCATAGCTTTTGATTCTCAACAGTAATTCCCCACTGGATCATAAACTCAGTTCACTAGAACTGGCCCCAAGTAGTCTGGGATCTTTCTAAATTCATTCCAAAGAATGTTCACAGGCAATGCAAGCAAGCCTGGAAGAGAGGTTCCACTGGCGTACAGATTCTGTTGGGGGTCTGCTCTTCCCCATGCTCCCTTCTTTCTCCCTGCCGGAGACGAAGCTTGGAAGTTAGGTTGAGTGGGGAGGGTCATCAGTCAAGATTTTCCATGAGTGAATCACCAACATGGAGAGATAAAGCCCATAATTCAGAGAGATAGGACATGTATCCCTCCAAGGGACCTAGTGAAGAAAATGAGGGCAGATCAGTTTCTCAAGAGCATGCCTAGGATGATTGCCACAGAAATTACTGCAGTGTGTCTTTAAAATGCAGATTCTTGGGCCCCGCTCCTGACCTAATGAATCAGAATCTCTAGGAGCAAGACTGGGATCTGAATTTTACACCTGCTCTCCATGTGAACCTTATGGAGGCTGAAGTTTGAGAACCACTGAGTTCATTCAGTAAAACTGGGAAGAGAATTAACACAAGGAGAGACCTACTGGCTGAGTCAGGTGGACCTGAACTCCCGGCCCCCATAGCAGGGGCAGTGTGGGGATCCAGCATTGCTTTCCAAGTAGCTTCTGAAAGCAGAAGGCAGGAACGAAAAGACAACATTTTACAGCAGCTTTTCAAGGAAGGATAAAAGTGTATCCAACACCACCCTTTCTTTACTCCTACTTTATTTATTTACTTATTTTACCTGAAATGTGAAACGAAAAGACGATTGTGCATGGGAATGAGCTGGAAGGCATATTACGAGCTGTCTCAGTAGATCACCATGGGTATTACAGAGGATGAAAGTAAAGACTTTCCTAAGAGGTCACCAAGGTAGCATCCAGATAGTCTACGTCTACGTCCACCAAGAGACGGATAACAATGTTCTGGGTTCCCTTTTGTAGCCCTATAGACATGTGACACAGAATGCCCTCTGCTGTAGACCTAATGCTTAGGACTCCCCCCAAATTATATGTTAAATACTAATGCCCAGTGTGATGGTATTTGGGGGTGTGGCCTTTTGAAGTGATTGGTTCTTTTTTTTTTTTTAATTTTTTTTTTTAACGTTTATTTATTTTTGAGACAGAGCATGAACGGGGGAGGGGCAGAGAGAGAGGGAGACAGAATTGGAAGCAGGCTCCAGGCTCTGAGCCATCAGCCCAGAGCCCGACGCGGGGCTCGAACTCAGGGACCGCGAGATCGTGACCTGAGCTGAAGTCGGAGGCCCAACCGACTGAGCCACCCAGGCGCCCCTCGAAGTGATTGGTTCTTAAGGGGGAGCTCTCGGGAATGGAATTGGTGCCTTTATAAAAGCGACTTCAGAGGGCTACCTTGTCCCCTTGTACCATGTGAGGTTACAGCAAAAAAGATAGCCATCTATGAACCAGGAAGTGGGCTCTCACCAAACACCAAATCTGACAGCACCTTGATCTTCCCAGGCTCCAGAACTGTGAGAAATAAATGTGTGTTGTTTATAAGCCACCCAGTCTACGATATGCTCTTACAGCAGCCCAAGTGGACGAAGATATGCTGCTTTTCAGAAAACTATAACCCTTCTGTGTAAACTTAAATTATTGATGAAAGTGATATTCTACAAAGCAAGAGTGTGGGGCAGAAAACAAGACCTCTAAGAGGTTTTCAGAGACCTGGACCCCTTTCATGTCCGGAAATTTCAGAATATTAAAAAAATAAATAACAAAAATTTAAGGCCAAACAGGATTACAGAAACTTTGATGTCCTAAATACACATGTGACAAATTAACTTTCAACAGCAAAAAAAAAAAAAAAAATTAATAGGTAAATGATCCAATATAATTGTTCATACAATATCAGAATTTATTTTAAAACTATTCATTTATATGGGCACCCGGGTGGCTCAGTGGGTTAAACATCTGATTTCTCTGCTGTCAGCATAGAGCTCGCTTTGGATCCCATGTCCTCCCTCTCTCTGCCCCTTCTGTGCCCATGGTCTCTCTCTCTCTGTCTCTTTCAAAAATAAGTAAACATTAAAAAAAAAAAAAAGTACGTATTTATTCATCATGCATCGAAAATACCATGGTCTGGTTACGCAGTAGCAGAACACAGATTTAAAGTTACATGAACAATTCTAAATCTGTCAATGTGTTGCTTTGACTGTATACGTTATGACCTCACTTGAGGGTAAAGTACAAACACTAGAATAAATGCCTCCGGTGAATTGCGGTCCGGGCCAATGCCCCAACACTTGCCTTTCAATATGGCCTGCTAGTGATGAGTTCTCTGGGCCTAACGGATTCTTGGGACACCATCTAGACATGTGACCTTGGGCAGTTCATTTATGCTCTGTTACATGCGTTTCCCAATCTGTACAACGAGGGAAGATGATTTCTTTCCAGCTCTATGCGTCTATTATAGCTTCATCTCTTCTCGTCTGTTTACTATGCATTTCTACAGTACTTCTCATCTGGTACCAAGAGGGTAAGTTGCTAGAATTTCCTTGGTGCCAGTCAACTGTGTAAAAAGCTTTCTCGTTCCTTTTCTTATCCTTCAATTCAGCCTCTTGCTCTGAGTTCTTTTCTTTACCAGTGGGCCAGCTCTTTAATAAACATTTCACGAGCTGTCTCAATAATTAACAACTAATTAACAAGAAGGCCTTCCTGCTAGGGGTTGACGCTTCCAAAGAGAAATGAGCAGGAAAGTTGCTTTGCTTTCTGTGTTCACAAGGTCCTGCCATTGTCATTGTAATATGCTGGAGATTGTGGTTCCTGAATAGTGTGAACAATCTCATTAAAGGTCTCTGCTGGCACAATCAATTCCCTGTCAGAGGACCATATCGATCCTCAAGAACTGTCACTGAGTTCCAGGCTGCGTGTAAAAAATTGACAACCGGAAGTGTGGTTCAGTTTGGGCTATTTATTTCTGGGAGAAACCTGTGTAATCATATGGAATCTAAGTGGCTCCCTTGGTTGCCCTGGCAGGCTGAAAACACTGACTGGCGGTTTTCCGTCAAAAGTTTTCACAGGATGTCCTTTCCGGATACAGAGGCATGCAAAGTGCCTGCCAGTTACTCCGTCCCCTTCTAACGTGCCTCTGAATGTCCACGATGTCCGCCTTCTTGAAATTCCTCAATTTGCAAGGCTCGTGTCATGTGCTCATGCTTCCCTGGCCACAGCTGACAGGACCAGGAAGGAGCACCTGACTGAAAGGAGCCTACCTATCCAGTGACGGACGAGATAAGCCTGGTGCAGGAGCTTCGCCTGGCACAAGTGCTGAGTACTTGGAGGGTGGACGGACGGTGTGCTGTGCTGGAGGGTGGTTTGGACAAGAGAGAGAAAACGATGTAGTTGCTGGTGGTAGAAGCAATGGAAGCAGAGAAAAAAGCACGACTGGTAAAAATGAAGAAGAATGACTCAAAGTAAAGCAGAGGCTTGGCAACTAGAAATGGGGAGTCCTGATAGTGTTGATGGTCATGTCTACAGTTGGTCGCGAGCAGATATGGATGGCCCCACTCCCCATAGTAGCTTCTTAAAAAGCATATATGTTTGTAATGCTTGAAATGCTGTGCCTGGAGATGTAAGGAAGGATGTCGTCTGTGGCACTGTTTATAAAAGCAAAGAGTTATAAAACAATTTAGCTGTATTATCATGAAAATGGTTGAATAAACAGTAGTCCATCCATATTATTGATTTCTACACATTCTATTTTTCAAAGTCGGGTTGATCTACACGTACTAAGAGGTCGTGATTTACAAACTATATTGTTAAGTAAAAGAGGACGATATCATAAAGTCAAGTTCAATAAAAGTAAAACATATACATTTGTACTTTCACAAGTATACGTACATGAACATGTAGAAAATGGTCTGGAAGGATATACCCTAAACTTAACTATGAGCAAATCTGGAGAAGAAAGTAGGATAGTAGTATGGGGTGTAAGGCAAGACAGAATTTTTTTTACTATATATTTTGTATTGTTAAATATTTACAGCAAGTATGTATTTTTATATTTCTTAATACAACAGTTTTTTCATAATAGTTTTTTAATGTTTATTTATGTATTTTGAGAGAGAGAGAATAAGCATGAGCAGGGGAGAGGCAGAGAGAGGGAGAGAGAGAATCCCAAGCAGGCTTCATGCTGACAGCACAGAGCCTGACGTGGACTCAATCCCACGAACCCCAAGATCTTGATCTGAGCTGAAACCAAGAGCTGGGCGCTTAACCGACTGAGCCATCCAGGCGTCCCTATAATAGTTTTTAAATAAATTTTATTAATGTACCGATCTCTCTCCCAGTTCTGCCATAGGCAGCTATTTGTCTCAGGAAGGTTTAGGATTATTGTAGTGTGTATTCAAGAAAGCTCGTGCAGGTTTTGACATTGAAAAGAAATGTAATGGCCAAGACAATACTCTTTAAAGTCAGTTTGAAATCCTTTAACTCCCAATACATATCAGGTTTGAGCTTGGAAGATTCTAATCTATAGTTTTTTCTTAATGCAGAGACAATATTCCTACTTATGAACCAGGATAGGGAGAAAAAAGAGAAACGGTGAAAGAGAAAATAGGTGAGAGCCAACAGCTCAGGAAAGAAAATTCAAGATGAGCACGGAATGCTTTAGAAGCACTTGGACCATCTTGGAGATATTGCAGGAGAGGGTGGATGACAACTTCTCCAGGCCTAATGCAAGGAGGTTGTACACTGTGAGTCCAAGACTCTGTTTCTGGTCCCCCACAACAAAGGAGCCCTTGTGTCCTTGAGAGGGGACCCAAAGCATCTGAGTAGATGAGGGGCCAGCAAAGCCATAGGGTTGGAGGAGATGTTGCAGTGTAGAGTGACAAATGACCAAGCTATAGGCTACAGCAGAGGGATCAGCATGGTAGGATCAGGATGCCACACGGAACCCTATTCACAGTCACCAGTCTGGGGAGATGGTCTGTCCAGAGGACAGAGACAGTCCTCCACCATCCCCCATTCTGGGGAAGGGAAAGGAAAGGGCACACTCTGAAAGGGACTTATCCCAGGGGATGGTTTTATCCTGAAGAGACTTTTTACACCACTCCAGATGATACCCAACTGAATTTGGAATAGACCGTTTAAGTGGGAAGGACACTGTTTCAACCAGAAGAGATTGGGATATTGTTTATGGCAAGTCTGAATTTTCCTGGATATTCTGAGGGGTGAGACTTATGAAGAGCTATGAGCGGTGCTAAAGAAAAAGAAGCACATTTTCTTTGCACATTTCAGTTGTGACTAGAAAATTTTGTGACTGCTACATTTATCTATATTTTTGACTTAAATTTACAGCCACTCTTTGAAGGTTATTCTAATTGGTAGTCTCCCTTCCTTCCTTCCTTCCTATCTTTCCTTCTTTCTTTTCATTCTTTTTTTTTCTATTTGAGGTTTGATTTATTTTGTTTTATTTAAATCCAAGTTAGTTAACATACAGTGTAGTAATGGTTTCATGAGCAGAATTTAGTGACTCATCACTTACATGTAACACCCTTGTGTTGCTCATCCCAACAAGTGCCTTCCTTAATGCCCATCACCTATCTAGCCCTTCCCCGCACCCAACACCCCTCCAGCAACCCTCAGTTTGTTCTCTATACTTAAGAGTCTCTATGGTTTGCCTCCCTCTCTGCTTTCATCTTGTTTTTCCTTCCCTTTCCCTATGTTCATCAGTTTTGTTTCTTAAATTCCACACATGAGTGAAATCATATGATATTTATCTTTCTCTGACTGACTTATTTCACTTAGCATAATACACTCTAGGTCCATCCATGTTGTTGTAAATGGTAAGATTTCATTCTTTTTGATCTCTGAGTAATATTCCATTGTATATATATATATATACCACATCTTCTTTATCCATTCATCAGTCAATAGCCATTCAGGCTGTCTCCATACTTTGGCTATTGTTGACAGTGATGCTATAAATATTGGGGTGCAAGTGCCCCTTCAAATCAGCATTTTTGTATTCTTTCATTCTTTAAAGTTTTTTTTTTTTTTTTGTAATTTTATCAATCTCTATCCCAGCATTTTAAAGTAAGCCAACTTGTTTATAACTTTTCTTTTTTCAATTGTCTGGGATTCCTCCCCTGCCCCCCTTTCCATTTCTAATGTTCTTGAACAGGGTCATTTATCTCTACTGGAAAACTATTTCTGACCCAAGAAATAGTATGAGACCAAAATAGCATAGAAATTAAATTCCATCACAAAAAAAAAATGGGGAAAAAATGTCCAAGTTCATTCTGTATTTTAAGTTGAATATATTTCCTTTTCTTTTCAATGGGCTATTAGATAGTTTCTGAAGGAAAAAAAATGTACACACACATACATATACACATGCACAGATTTCTGGTAACCTTATTACTGCAGAATTTGATCTGTAATAATATAAATGAATATGATAGTGTCGAGTCTTAAGATATTTCTTTGAGAGAAGTATATCTTCTGCAAGGAAGTAAAAAGTTAAGAGCAGAATATGCATCAAATATTCAGAAATAAATTAGAGCAGAATCATTATTTTATGCCTGGAACCATTAAGTGATAAAAAGACTCTGGATCTAGAGTCACGAGATGGGTTCCAATCTTTTTCCGTCCATCAATTAGAAGTGTGCAATTGGGCTAGTCATTTGATCTTCCTGAGTTTCAGTGTCATCACCAGAAAATGGAGAAAACACCATGCAATCCGTCATCCCATAGGGTCATTATGACTGAGAATGAAGTGAAACAATGCACATGTAGGAACTCTGAAATGATGGGCTGATGATGGTGATGACCGCCATAATCATCTGAGACATTCACTTATGATAGTGCAAGATGTGTGTTGGAGGTGGAGGGTGGAGCCCGCATTTTATGCCTTTATAGCAATTTCCCCACTTTTCTCCTTCAAAATTCTGTGACTATTCTGTAACATTTAACGCTGTCTCTAGATAATTTTGGAACACTGGTATGACAGTGACAATATAGTCAGCGCATAAATTACTTGGCTAAGTGGAGTCAGGTCACCAACTTCTACTCTTACTTTTCACCACATGGACTCATCACCTTGTTTTCACAGACCAACTAGGAAGAGTCAGAAGAAGAGAGGTAACTTTTATCGAGTGCTTGCTGGGTGCCAGGCATTTTATATACATCACTTCATTTAATATTCACAGCGAGATGGGCATTATTTCCATCTTACAGATGAGGAAACTGAGGCTTAGAGAGACTTGGTCAAGATCACAGAGGTAGTAGTGAGTAGAGGCGCCACCTCGCAAACCTGGGGCTGACCGTAACACCTGTGCTTTTCTCCCACTGCAACACTGTCTGCCCAATTGCCCAGCAACTGACATCCGGGCAAATCTTCATTTTCAACTGCAACAGAAGACAGAGACGACACACGATGGCTGAAATCTCAAGTGCGAATAGGTTAGTGCTTTCACCCTCTTCTTTCAACCTTAACTAATAACAAGTAATAAACTTAACTATCGGTTTTCTCTTTCTGTCCTCTGCTGTTCAAAATCCTTCTCGAATTTTGGTGAGAGGAGCCAACAAGTCATGTAACGGACTTGTGAAAGCAGGAGGAAGCTGGGGACTGTCCTCCATTTGAACTGCAGTCCCCAAGTAACCAAGGATTGATTGTATAATTGGGGTAAAAAGCCAATCGGTACACAGTGTGTAAATACCCAGAACCCTCCATGGCTGACATTAGGCTAGTCGTTTTATTCCTGGGGTCCCAAGACAACTGGGTTTCCACAAAGGAATAAGACAAGGAGCAGTCATAAACTGTTTTCACGATTTTAACAAATTTAGGGGCACCTGGGTGGCTCAATTGGTTAAGCATCTGATTTTGGCTCAGGTCACAATCTCATGGTTTGTGGGTTGGAGCCCCACGTAGGGCTTTGTGTTAGCAGCTCAGAGCCTGTAGCCTGCTTTGGATTCTGTGTCTCCCTCTCTCTGCCCCTCCCCAACTCGTGCTCTGTCTCTCTCTCTCTCTCAAAAATAAACATTTTAAAAAACAAATCTATTGTAATTCACATATCTTAATATGAATAAGCCAACACAAACATCTAAGTATCTTTACTTTGGGCTAGAGCTCAAGACAAACCCATATGAAATAACTACCATTACCTCCAACCTAATCAGAACAACAGCAAAAACAAATATTTACCGAGCACTTTCTCTGTGCTGGGCACTTTGAACTCACTGTCTCATCTGATACTCAAAACAACCCAGTAAAAGAGATAGCATGAGAAAACAGGCACAGAGAGGTTAGGTGCCTTGCCTAGGGTGACACAGCTAATAAGTGTAAAAGCTGATGTTCACTGGTTATGATTAGTTATGGCCTGGTGATCGCAACCAATGTTTGGCAGATGTCCATGTCTTTGGTAAGAAACATGGGAGGGAAAGGAAGCATTTGTTTTTACTTAGTCAAGGTCAAGGAGCAAGGACAAATAGTTCTTCGTGGGAAAAAGTTTGGGAAGAGCTGAGCTATACCATTCTGGAAACGAGAGTCATTCTGGGGGGCACATAGAATCAGAAGTTTGTCTTGGGCACCTGGAAATTTGGCTTCATTGGTTTTGGAGGAGATCGCCAAAGGTGATGCTAGACAACTTAACGTGGAGATGAGTATCATGTCCAGAAAGGACACACACACACACACACACACACACACACCTAAATTGGTTTCACTAAAGATGAAACAGGGTTGTGTTGCCTCAGCCATGAGGCTATTCTGTTGCTGCTATAACTACTCAGACTTCTCTTTACACACCTGTGAGAGAGACCTCACACATATCACAACTATTCAGTGCAGCTCTAGATCCCGTTTGATGAGAAGCAGTATAGTCGACTGTAGACAGAACGGTCTTGGGAGCCAGACCACCTGCGTTCAAATGCAGACTCCTTACTGGCTGTGTGACCTCGGACAAGTTACTCAGACTTCTTGCCTCAGTTTCCTTATCTGTACCACTGGGGTAACAAACCTAATGCCGATCCGCTAAGGTCCTTGTACGAATGAAAACGGTTGGTATTTGTCTAGCACCTCAAACAGCACCTGGTGCGTGGGAAACACTGGTAGGTGGCAGCTAATATTAGCATTGCGGGAAGAAGTCTATGGACACAGTAAAGAAATCTGTGTCTGGCTTTTGAATAAGGTAAAAAATGTTTTTTTCAAAAAGTCAGGATAATGGTTACCACCAGGCGGATGGAAGAGCTTGCTGTCAGAAAGGGCAGCTGGGAAGTCTCTGGAGCAGATAACATTTTGTTTTCTTGACCTGGGTAGTAATTACACAAGTATTCATCTCACAAAAATTTGTGAAACTTTTCTCGAGGTTCGTGCACTTTTCTGCATGTTTTTTTTTCTAAATGTCCCATTAGAAAAAGGTCAACTAGAGGAAGGAAAAGGAAGGAGGAGGAAGAGGGAGGAAGGGGGGGAGGGGAGGGGGAGGAAAGGCAAGGGGAAGCTCCGTGGAGTGTGACTTCCCTGACACGAAGCACTTTTGTAGCCAATGGCCATTTCACAGAAAATCTAAGGCCAGATCTGTTTTGTTTATTTTTTTTAATTTTTTTTCTTGTGATGAGAACTTTTATTTTATTTTATTTTATTTTATTTTAATTTACAGCCAAATTAGTTAGCATATAGTGCAACAATGATTTCAGGAATAGATTCCTTAGTGCCCCTTACCCATTTAGCCCATCCCCCCCCTCGCAACCCCTCCAGTGACCCTCTGTTTGTTCTCCATATTTAAGAGTCTCTTATGCTTTGTCCCCTCCCTGTTTTTATATTATTTTTGTTTCCCTTCCCTTATGTTCATCTGTTTTCCTGATAACTTTTTTTTTTAAGGTTTTATTCATTTTTGAGAGACAGGCAGAGCGTGAGCAGGGGAGGGGCAGAGGGAGAGGGAGACACAGAATTCAAAGCAGGCTCCAGGCTCTGAGCTGTCAGCGCAGAGCCCGATATGGGGCTCGATCCCACGAACCATGAGATCATAACCTGAGCCGAAATCAAGAGTCGGACGCTCAACCGACTGAGCCACCCAGGTGCCCCAAGATCTGTTTTTAATTCTGGCTTTCCAGGTAAGAAAACCCTGGCATGGAGGGTGGGTGAGTAACATCTCATTCAAAGTACATGAATAGCTGAGTTGAACAGCAGTTCCTGAGGGACTAAATCCTAATCATCTGCTCACTGACAGATCTGCAGGAAGCAGGTGAGTCCAGGCAGGGACTACCAGCAGGATGTCGTGAGCCCAGCTTTAAAACCAGACAGTGAGTGTGCGCCCTCCATGAATCACTGTGACCTCTCCAGAGGAGTCAAGGTCTAGAAGAGAGCTAGACGCACAGCACTCGAGCGGAGGTTTTAGAGAGTCTTTTTGTGGAGCATCAAAGAGGAATCATGAGTGTGAGGACGTCTAGACGGCCAACTTGTAGGTGAGGAGACCTGACGTGGTGGCAGGCCTGGAAAATTGTCTTGACACCCTGTTGGTCAGCAGAACTGGCAGTGGTGGGCTTCTGGAGTGGGCGGTGCTTCCCCTGACGTCACTGCAGAGGGCAGGGGGGAGCGATTTGGGTAGGTAGCAGTGACACTTTATGAGGATGATTATCCTCAGCTCCAGGAAAGAAACTCCTGGGAAACTCCCGCTGTCCATTACCATCCTGGCAGAGACAGAGGCGCTGCAGAAGTGCTAGGTCCGGCTGAATAGCAATGGCATTTAGAACTGAAGGAATCACACAGACCCAACTCCTTTTACGAGGAAGGATGGTCGGAGGCTGGCAAAGCAAAGGCCCTTCCTCTAAATTACTTAATTAAGTAGAGGCAGAGCCAGAAGCAGAATACAAATTTCCTGCTCTGGGGAAAACTAAAAAGGGCAGTGACTGGGGCGCCTGGATGGCTCAGTCTGTTAAGCATCTGACTTTGATCTTGCAATTTGTGGGTTCGAGCCCCACGTTGGGCTCTGTGCTGACAGCTCAGAGCCTGGAGCCTGCTTTGAATTCTGTGTCTCCCTCTCCCTCTCTCTCTGCCCCTCCCCCACTCGTGCTCTGTCTTTCTCTCAAAAATAAAGAAACCTTAAAAAAAAAATTTTAAAGGGCAGGGATTACTTTTAATGAAATAGCCTTGCTCAAAAACTCGAAAGAAGAATGTTAAAGATATTTGTAGAGGCTACATTAGGCCATAAATCTCCGAAATAAAACTCACCGGCTCTAAAATAAAAACATCACGTGCAGTGGCACGGCGGGTCTAAGAAAAAGCTCAGGATTCATCCCCCACCTCCACCGCCCAACCGTGATTTTAAGAGTGCCACCTAATAGGCTTCGAGAGAGAAGCAGTGAGCAAGATAGAGGAAGCCCTGTCCTTGATGAGCTCACAGATCCCAGAGGGACAAGAGGGAGGGAGGAAGGGAAGGATGGAGGGAAGAAAGGAGACAGAGATTAAACTAATAATCATATAAAAATGGAGCGTTTTGAAGAGAAAGCCCTGGCCGCTAGATGAGTATGTACCAGATGGATTACACTGGAGGATGAGGAAGTTTGCTCTTGGCTTCCTTTCCCATCCCCAGATCTCAAGTATAGAACATTCTCTTACAATACCACATCCTAGAAACAAGAGACCGATCCTCAGGGTATTATAGCCTTGAGCCCTTAGAGAAAACTGACCGTCTTTCAGAGACAGGGGTCACACGTCCCGGATAACCCTAAACCCCACAGCTCACTTTCAAGGAAAAACAGTTTCTAATATCTAGCACACAAGTTACTCTGTCCTTTTAATACCAACGCAGAGATGTTCCTTGGAATGTAGGCCTCATGGGGCGAGGGTCTTCAGTCTCATTCACCACTCTGACCTTGGCACGTGGGAGACATCTGGAACACAGGAGGTGCTCAGACACTACTTTGCAGAACGGATCAGCAAGCTATCAGGAAGAATTCCCCTGCTCTGATCGGATGTCAGAAAACCTAAAGCTAGGAATGAAACCACTCGTTATGTGTCAGGAAACCAAAAGAAACCAGGGAGAGTCCAATGGAAATCGGGCTATTATCAAATAGCCACTCGGAAACTAGCCAGCAGCCGTTTTATTCTTCACCACGCAGGCCAGGTTGTAAGCTCTGTCTGGCAAGTCGAGTCAGTCTGCCAGAAGCCCTATAGCCAAGGGCTCCCCGTGCCTGTGGAAAGGAGCCATGAGTAGGACCTGGAAATTTCCAAGCTCGGGGATGAAGACACCTGAACAAAGGGTGAGGGGTCCAGGGAGGAAGCGGCCCTATGATGTTGCAGGCACTGACACCAGGGAGGCAGGAATGCACATACAATCCCAACCCTTGTGGAGCTTACAGCCTACGAGGGAGACGGATACTGCAGATAATGTGGGCAGGGTCAGATGATGACAACTGTGACCAGTGCCACAGGGAAAGAGCACTGGAGGCGCCGGGGGTAGGGGTCTCACAGGGGTCCTCCCCCGTGTGTTTGTGGGGGAAGATTAGGGCAGGCTTGCCTGTGGAAGTGATATTTAAGCTGAAAGCTGAAGGTTAGTAGAAATTAGTAGGTTAGTAGGCAGGCAAAGTGACGGGAACAACTTGGCCTTGGCTTGAACCAAGAAAGCTTTGGGCATGTTTGCAGATCAGCAAAAGGCGGGGTGGTCAGAGTATCGTGAGCCAGGGGGAGCAAGAGGCAGAAGCCAGATGCGCAACGACATTCAGGGTACCATAAGAAACAATGGGAAACTATGGCAGGGTTCAAGGAGAGGGGATGGGGGGAGCTCACCTACCAGATTTTTCCTTCCAATTGTCATCCTGTCCCTATGCCTAGCTTGGGACTACGGATTAGAGATGCAAAGAGGAATATGACGCCATATTGCCCCCAGGGGCCCACACACCACTGTGGAATACAGATGAAAACACAATCTAGGATGGGACATGGACTAATTCAATCCTTCCCACACTTTGCGTACATCAAAACCCCATGGAGGGCTTGTTAAAACATAAACTGCTGGGCCCTGTCCCCAGAGTTCTGATTTCACACCTTGGGGGTGAGGCTTGAGAATCTGCATTCGTAACAAGCTTTTAGGTTGACGCTGGTGCTTCCCGGCCTGTGGCCCACGCACCGGAGCCCCGGAATGAGCCAAATCCTAGGCATGGAAGTCATTCTGACTGGTGGGGAGGAGGGCTTTTCTGGAAGGATCAGAGCCTGAGCGGAGTTTTGAGGGATGTCATTAGACAAGGCAAAGGAAAGGCTACCCTAGGTATGGGGAAAATTCACGAAGAGGCCAGAAATAGCTTGATTGGGTCTGAGAAACCACCGGTGAAAGAGGGAAGGCTGGCGAGTCCCTGAGTGAGCAAAGGGTGACGGGGAGGACGCTGCTGACATCCCCAAGGGAAATTTCGCTGACACGACCAACCCTGCTTAACAGGCGTCCCCCAACCCCCACCCCGTGGGGAGGGACGGAGCATTTCCAGAACTCCAGCCCTGAGCAGAGACAGAGGCTGGCTCTGGGGAGGCTGGGTCTCCCCTCCATTTCTTTGGAAGTCCGAGCAGTATAGCCTGGGGTGAAGGGCAGCTGCGCACCATTTTTTTCTCTCTCTCAGAAAAAGACTTGGGTCTCTTTTCTCGGGTGGCTTAGCTGAGGCCCATAGAAAAGGTTTCTATATTGACTAGGACTCTTGACTCCACCAGCCTGGGAGAAATTAGGTCAGTTTAATCACCGCTGATGTCATAAAAGCAGCTCTCTTAATGGGAGCCCTGGTGGAGGGTGTGGTAGGGAGGGGAGCTGAGGTCACCCCCGGCTGCTAACGAAGGCTCAGGAGGCAGGTGGGTCCATGGGCAATGCCTGCCCGGGGCCTTTGAAGTTTCATTGGCAGTGTTTTACGACCACATGCGAGGAGCAAATTGTACCTGCAGGCTGCTGCACTTTGCCCTCCCTGGGGAGGGGCGGTGGAATCCACCCTAATGATGTCTGTCGGGAGATAGGAGCACAGGATCAGAGAGCAAGGAGATGAAGTTGGCCCGTCCCTGCCCTGCAGCGGGGAGCTCTGGGGTCCCCTGCTACGTTTCTCGGGGCTCTCTGCTGCCTTGGCTTGTGTCCCGCTGCAGCTAAGACACCCTCTCAGGGCAGTCCAGTCAAGCCTTCGAAGTGCCTGTGGTCTTCACCAAGAGGAAGAAAGCATTTTTTGTTCCCAACAGCGCCCCGAGTCCACGCAAAATCAGGCGGTGGTGGTGATTAGTGGAGGAGTTGTTTGCTTTTGTGGTTTCAAGCGGTGGCATCCAAGCACCTGTGCAGGGACCAGCCGCCTCAGAACCGAGGCACCTGATAAACGTGTGGGTTCCTGACTCCACGGGCCTGGGGTGGAGTCCGCCTTTGTCGAAAGGCGCCCGAGTGAGGCTAATGACCCACCCGGTGTTGAAAGCCTTTGCCCGGAGGTCTAAATGCAGAGGAGACCTTGACCGAAGTGGTGGTCTCTGAGGGGTGTCCACAGCTTGCTGTTCGAGTGCCCCCCGCTCCAACAGCCAACAGCATCACCTGGGGGGAGCTCATTCGAAATGCAGAAGGCCAGGTCTTCTGAAGGAGAATCTGTATTCTGATGAGCTACCCAGGTGACGTGTATGCACAGCACAGCTTGAGAAGTGCTGGTCTGTGCTCCAGCCTCATTCCAGCGGCCTCCACCCTCTCTGTTGCCTACTTGCTGGAGAAGGCCAGGCTGGCCTCAGTGGTGGTGGGTCTCTGAACGAGCTTGTTGATTTCAGCAGCTTTGAGGCCCGGCAGTTCTGGGCGTCAGCTTTGCGGCTTGAAGGTGAATGTTTGCATAGACCAAAACCTGTTGGAGGATTTTTTCCAACAAGGGTCCTGACCCCCCCCCCCCCCCCCCCCCCCGCCGCCAGTGCTTCAGAAACTTTGAACAGGTGTGTATTTCTCAAAAGGGCGGGGGGGGGGGGGTAGTTCTGAAACAGAGAACATCGCAGGATGAAGCGTGCTGTGGTTCCGCCTTCTCAAGCATTGTCGTGCCCGTGAGTTAAGTGCGGATTCTGATCTAGTAGGTCTGGGATGGGGCTTCAGATACGGCTCCCGTAAGAAGTTGTCTGGTAACACCACTGCCGTCCACAGACCACGCTGGGAGCGCCAAGGCCCTAGGAGGCTTAGAGGCGCAGACCTGGGTTTGAGTCCTCTCAGAACTTCCCTTTCCTGATGTCAGAAGAGGTGCCTTACTTAGTTAGCTACCAGGGCTGTTAGGCATCACTGTATTAGTGTCCTATTGCTGCTGTAACAAATTGCCACAAACACAGTGGTCTAACACAACACATATTTATCATCTTATAGCTCTGGAGGTCACAAGTCCAGAATGGTCTCCCTGAGATAAAATCAAGCCAGACTGTGCTCCTTCTGGAGAGTCTAGGGGAGAATTTCCTTGCCTTTCACAACTTCTGTAGGCAACCTGCACTCCTTGGCTTGTGGCCCCTTCCTCCATCTTCAAAGCCAACAGTGTAACATTGTCATATCTCCTTCTCTGACTCCAACCCTCCTGCCTCCCTCTTATAAGGACCCTTGATGAGTACCTTGAGCCCACCTGGATAAATCCAAGATATTCTCCCCACCTCAAGATCCTTAACTAAATCACATCTGCAAAGTTCTTTTTGCTACAGAGGGTGACATAGTCATGGGTTCTAGCGATTTGGACATGAGCATCTTTTCTTTTTTTTTTTTTTTTAATGATGTTTATTATTTTTGAAAGAGAGAGTGTATGCATGCGAGTTGGGGAAGGGCAGAGAGAGAGGGGACAGAGCATCTGAGGCAGGCTCTGTGTTGACACCAGACAGCCCAATGCAGGGCTCAAACTCGTGAGATCGTGACCGTGAGATCGTGACCTGAGCAGAAGTCGGATGCTTGACGAACTGAGCCACCTGTATGCCCAGAGACATCTTTGAGGGGGGTGGGCGTTAATGTGCCTACAACAATCATATGAAACAACTTAAATGGAGGCAGTCAGCCACATGCCTGGCACATACATGCTTAATAAGCGTCAACCCGCCTGCTTTCTTGCTCAGCCCAGTGCAGAGGTTCTAGAACTTGGGCCGTATCAGCATCCCCTCTACTACGGTGGCAAAGTTTCTGCCTCAGTCGGTCTGGGGTGGGGCCTGCAAGTTTGTATTTCTAAGTCACCAGGTAATATTGATGCTGCTGGTGGTGGCAGAATAGCTTGCATACTGCCAGCCTAGTGGGAAGGAGGTGGGCTCCAGAATCAGGCCAACCCTGATTCGAAACCGGTTCTACCACTTGAGAAATTACTTAAGCACCCTGGGACTCCGTTGTCTCATTTGCAAAGAGCTCTTGCAAGGTTAAATGTTTCAGGATTTACTGTGGTGGTTTGTATGGAGCAGAGTAATAAATCATTGAGCTATATGCTGTGGATTATTTTCTATTTCTTGTAGGCATGAGACTTTCATGTTATCATGTGGCGTAGGCATGAAGTGGACAGAAAGAGCCCCTATAAGTAGTTGAATTGTGTCCCCCAAAACTCATATGCTGAAGTCCTGACCTCCAGTTCCTCAGAATGTAACTTTCTTCGGAAATAGAGTCATCGCATATGTCATTAATTAAGGTAAGCTCATTAGTGTGCATCCTAATCCAATATGATGGTGTCTATATAAAAAGGAGAAATTTGGACACAGTCATGCACAGAGAGAAGACGATGTGAAGACACAGGGAGAAGAAGGCCATCTACAAGCCAAGGAACTACCAGAAGCTCACAGAACACCTCCCTCAGAGGGAGCGGGGCCCTGCCAACACCTTGATTTTGGACCTGTAGCCTCTGGAACTGTGAGACACTGTTATTGAAGCCACAGTTTGTGGTATTTTGTCACAGAAGCCCCAAGACACTGACACTGCCCCCATCAAAGTCATTTATTGGTGTCTTCACTACTTACTAGAATACCCTAGAGGGGTTTTGGCTCAGGTCATGACCTCACGGTTTGTGGGTTCGAGCCCCGCACTGGGTTCTGTGCTGACAGCGCAGGGCCTTTCCCTCTGCCCCTCCCTTGCTCGTGCTGTCTTTGTCTCTCTCAAAATAAATAAACTTAAAAAAAAAAAAAAGAATACCCTAGAGATTTGAATTCCAGAAGGGTCAAGAGCAGAGAGGGAGTGCCCCGTGAAATCTGAAAAAGCCCAGTGTCTACCGTCACAGCAAGGCTCCCTCTCTGTCTTCCTGAGGCTGCCGTGGAAATGCTGGTTTCCCTCACTGTGCTGCTGCAGGCCTGTGGCACCCAGGCCTGTGGGACCCATCAGCTGCGAGGCTGGGCCCTCAGGAACCGGAAACACATCCACACAAGGACCTGCAAGCAGACATTTACGTCAACTTCATTCACAATTGACAAAACTTGGAAACTAAAATGTCCTTCAGGAGGCAGATGGATATATAAGCTGTGATACGTCCAGACGACGGAATAGTATTCAGCACTAAAAACAGATGAATTATCAAGCCGTGAGAAAGCACGGCTTTAGTGGTTGCCAAGGAGGGAGGGGAGGAGCACAGGGGAGTTTTAGGGCAGTGAAACTATTCTATTTGGCACTTTAATGGGTGATACATTATATATTTGTCAAAGCCATAGAATGTATACCACCAAGAGTGAACTCTAATACAGACTCCGGATTTGGGGTGATAATGATGTGTCAGAATAGATTCATTGATTCTAATGGATGTACCCCTCTGGCGCAGGATGTAGACAGACGGTGGGGGAGGCTGTGCATGTACGGGGCCAGCGGGCATATGGGATATCTCTGTACTTTCTGCTCTATTTTGCTATGAACATAAAACATCTCTAAAAAATAAATTTTATTAATGAAAAAACCGAAATGAAAACAGGCAACAGGCTGTATTTGGCCTGTGGGCCATAATTTTCCAACACCTGCTTGAACATATCTACTGATTCCCACCACTGAGGCCTGCAATTTTGCTTCAGACTGCCTTTGGCAGTCCACCCGGCCAACATGTACCCCAGGCAAATGGTTACCAACATAAGTTAGAAATCTATGACCACAGCGGGCAGCACAGGGACGTTGGATGGGATCCAGCAGCTCCCTCCCACCTAGAAGCAAGAATTCCTGGTCTTAAGGACAAATGATAAAAGTGGGCCTTCAGACTGTGCGGAAAAATCAGGGTCGTAGGCTCCCAGTAGGCAGCTGTCTGAGCGTTTCAGCCCCTCCACAAATCCCTGGGCCGCCAGCCCCGAGTGAGTCAGTAATGGGTTAACTGCCAAACCCGAAACTGAAGTTTTAGCTCCAGTGCACCTTGAGAATAACAACCTGGGTCTGGATTAACATTCGAGAAAATAACCCCTCAGGAAAGTGTTCTCTAATAAAAGGATCTTATTTCCACTCCACCCTCCACCTTTTTTTTTTTTTTTTTTAAGTCTGAAACAAGCTCAGAAAGCTGTCAAGCTATGAGTGAGTGATGAGTCAGACATTTAACCAAACAAGTTTGCTCTCCTCCTGCTACTCCACACCTGCATCAGGGCTCAGTGGTGAGGGTGTGGCTTGTGAACAGGCAGCAGCCCTGATGTATGAGGTTCTGTGCACACACAGGCAAACAGAGTTCATCCAAATCAAGGAGGTGGCACAGCCACAGCTTTGGCGCCATGTTGTTCAAAGCTTTGACCTGAACTGTGCAATCGCGGACCCTCCTTAGAGTAACTACTTACACTGGTAAAATGCTTACGGCAGTAATAAGCCAGATGCTAAGACAAAGGAAAGTCCTGGCCTCTGTGCCTTGAGAGGTATGAGGTGTTTGTGGGCTAATGAAGGATTTGTTCTACTTTCCCTACCCCTTCTGTCAGCGAGGAACAGTCTCCAAGCAGTAAAGCTGAGAGTAAAGAAAAGAGGTTACGTTTACTACGTCATATTAAACCATATTACGTTGAATCCTCACCTTGACTATATGAGGTGGTTATTATTGTCCCCGTTTTACAGATGATAAAAGTAAGGCCCAGACAGATGATGACTGTCCGATGACCCACAGCTAGTAAGCAGCAGAGACAGGGCTGTCCCTGTCTTCTGGGGCACTGCCCCAGCTGGTAAGTGCCACCACTCTGATCTGGAGCAGCTCATGAGAATCCAGAAGTTTCTAGGGAAGTTGGAGGGGGCATGAATGTTGGGTTATATCTCAGAGTAGCTCCACAGTGATTCTGGGGCTCCATATCAAATCCAAATACTGGCACCACCCTCCCACAAATCTAATCTGCTGAGTTGGGCCCTAAGCAAAATGGAATTCTCAGACTCATGTGTGGTTACCAGGTTGAATTTGTTGAGATACGGACGGCATAGATTCATCTCAGTCAATGAGGTTTTAAATACATACTGCAGTCAATGAGGTTTTAAATACATATTTCCTATAATTTTATTCATGATTACTCCCAGAGATTTATGCCCAGATAAAAATAAAATACAGCCTATTTACACTGAAGGAATTATAGTCAGTCATATGGGAGAAAATAGAATAAAAGAATGAGGCCCTCCAGTACACTAGAAGCTTTTAAAGGTCCATATGCTTTGCCCCAAATTTGTAGATGGCTTACAAAAATGGCCCCAGTTCTCTGCCTTCCCCGTATCCAAGTCCTTTGCAATGTGACTTTACAACTGCTCCCATCTGAGGGTGGAGTCTATTTTCCTAGTCTTGGAATCTGGGCTGGGTTTGTGACTTTCTTTAGCCAGTAGAATGTACCAGAATTTATGGTGTGCTGATTTCAAGTGTGGCACACTCTGCTTGCTCTGTCCAGTCATCAGGTGACAAGCTGGGGCCATCCTTCTAGAGGATGAGACCACGTGAAGCACAGACGACCTGTCCTAGCTGATTCCATGTAAAATAGGCTGGCCTCCACCCCATCTAGCAGATAACTGCAGATGTGTGATTCAGGTCAGTCTAGATAGTAAGAACCACCTAGATGAAGCTGAGACCAAACTGAGCTAAACAAATGATGGCTGTTTTAAGTCCCTAAGTTTTGGGCTGGTTTGTTTTTGCGACAGTTATATAACATACTCAATAACTTTTTGATAGAATTCCCTCCTAGTAACAGTCAGAAACTCTAACAAAAAATGTACATATGGAAAAGCTCGTCTCAGTGTTAATTGTAACAGCAAAACAACGGACACAAAAATTTATCAAAGATGGGAAAATGTGAGCGTCGATAGGGACTTTTCCTGCAATGAACTAAATTCATGAGTTCATAATGATAACGCTTTTTGAAAATCCATTGTTCCTGTTAGCAGATACTAGGAAACTGGCTTATTTTAAAATAACTACTAAATAAAGAATAAAACATTTATCTTGTCCTTTCCTTATGAAATGTCCTTCAGGGTACCCAAAGAGTTGATGGGAAGTTTATAGAATTATTCCAGCTGATACATGAAAAAAATTAAAATACCATTATTTTGGAACTCCTAACAAATGAATGGATCTAGGCATTTGTGAGGCTGACGCCACAAAAGGAGACAAGCAGACCCCATGTGCCTCCTTATGGAAGTTCACATCACCATTGAGGAAGTAGTCTTACCAAAAGAATTGAATCTGAATCTGATAGGCCCTCTAGATCTACTTGCCAATGTACTGAAAATATGGGGGAAACAGGAACCTGTCAAGTGACACTGTAGAAATGCAATCAGCAAAAACAGACCGAGAGACATTCTCCAGGAGAGATAAACCTGTTTCTTCAACAAATAAGTTGCAAAGAAAAGAAAAATAGAGAAAGAAGATGGAGAGGGAGTTTGTAGATCAAAAGAGGCTTTAAGGATTTATCAACCAATTTCAATAACAATAATAATAATTATGAAACAGCTGGGGAAATTTGGGCTCTGGATGAAAAGAACTACGATCAAATTACTATTACCGTTTGAAGAAAGAAATCGCACAAGTTGTCCTTTACTGGGAATCTGCTACGTGCTTTAGCATCAATCAAAGCACCAGACTTTCAGTAGGTCATTTACTCCTTTTCTTTTTTTTAAGTTTATTTTGAGAGAGACAGAGCGAGAGAGGGCATGAGCAGGGGAGGGGCAAAGAGGGAGAGAGAGAGAGAACCTCAAGCAGACTCTGCACTGTCAGCTCAGAGTCCAACATGGGGCTCTCACTCATGAACTGCAAGATCACGACCTGAGCTGAAACCAGAAGTTGGACGCTTAACAGACTGAGCCACCCAGGCGCCCCAGCTCATTTACTTCTCACAGCAACGCCAGAGATAGCAGCTATCTGTCTCCTTTTTCAGTGAGGCCCCCGAGACCTGAAGTACTTTTCTGAAGGCCATTCAACCGCTCAGGCACCAAAACTTGGGCTCACCTATAGTACACGCTCATTTAGCTCACTTGCTGTTATAGCAAAGCATTGGCTGCAGCCAAAATGCTTAACAGTGTGGAAACATTTGGTACATTATGGCAGACTCTCTCGGGGAATTACTGTGGAGGAATTTAGGATGATAATGATAAAGACTTGGTAGCAACTTGGGAGTATGTTTATGATGAAGCAATCACAAAATTTCACATATGTCCCAGTTTCCACAACATTTTGAAAAAATGCATAGGACCAAGTACTGAAAGAGAGCAGGTTCAAATGACAGACATATTGCCTTGGGGTGATAAGATTTGAGTAAATTTTATTTTGACTTTGGAGTTTGTTCTTCAGTGCTGTTCGTTTGTTTACGATACGTCGACCTTCAGAGAATGTTTTCTGAGCCATGTTTTATTTCTTCAGGATTCCATTTCCTGTTGAGATAGTATATTAGTTTCCTGCTGTCACTGTGACAAATTGCCACAAATGTAGTGGCTTAAGACAACACATATTTGTTTTCTTACAGTTCTGGAGGTCCAAGTCCAAAGTACATTCCGCTGGGCTAACATCAAGGCATCACCAGGCCTGTGTTCCTCCTGAAAGCTCCAGGGGAGACTTTGTTTCCTTGCCTTTTCCGGCTTCTCGTGGTTGCTCACATTCCTTGGCTCATGGCTCCTTCCTCCGTATTGTGACATAATGGCACATTTCCTTCTCTGACTCTAACCTCCTGCCTCTCTTTGTGACTATGTTGAGCCTACCTGAAGAATCCAAAATAATCTCCCCGTCTCGAGGCCCTTAACTTAATCACATCTGCAAAGTCCCTTTTGCTGCATAGGATAACATAGTCCAAAGTTCCAGGGATTAGGGCATGGGCATCTTTGGGATACCGTATTTCACCTACCACAGGTAGATCGTGTCACCATCTTCTCTGTGCTCACATTGTGCAGGGTACTGCGTTCTTGCACGATGTCAACCAGGTCTTAACCAAACAGGAGAACTGAACAGAGGAAAAAGTAGGCAACTGGCTGGAGGGCAGATGAGTGGCCAGTGAGCATCCCAGAGCAGTGTGGAATCCTGGGGTCGCAACCAGTGCACAGAGTCCGTGCTTCCTGGAAAGCAGCAGGAATGGGGCTGGGGACAGGTTTGGTATTCACCCAAGAGTAGGCCAACTCCCATCAGGGGTTTGGGAGCCCTGCTCAGGTCAGCTGATGCTGGGCAGTTAAACAAACAAACCAAAAAAAAAAAAAAAAAAAAAAAAAACCCCACAGTTTTCTGTAACTGCAGGTGTCACAACATAAAGGGTTCTTGGAATCAGGAGTATGAAGCAGGAACTGGGGGCTCTTGCAGTTGGGAGTGACTGGTACGAACCTGAAGAGAGTCCCTGAATGCTTGAAGCTTAGAAAGTGGGGGCCTGGGAATGCCAGGTTCCCACACTCATACCAGCGCAAAGGGAGAGATGTGGCAATAACCCCAATGTCAACTTAATGGGGTATCTGGGGGGCAGTAAAATTGTCCAACCCCATTCTCCATACATGGTAGCACGCATGCCTCCAAATCCTCTGGGGATTCTTGGTGTTAGAAAAGGGTTCTCTGGGGGGCCCCTGGGTGTCTCGGTGGGTTAAGCATCTGATTTCGCCTCAGGTCCTGATCCCGCTGTTCGGGAGTTCGAGCCCCGCGTCGGGCTCTGTGCTGACAGCTCAGAGCCCAGAGCCTGCTTCGGATTCTGGGTCTTCCTCTCTCTCTCTGCCCCTCCTCCACTCGTGCTCGGTCTCTCTCTCAAAAATAAATAAAACTTCAAATAAAAAAGAAAAGAGTTCTCTGGGTCTTCTCTTTTTCCCATTTCTGAGCTCATTCCCCCTGAGTGAGTCCAGTGAACGAGTGCCTTGCTATTGTCCATAGGCTGCCCCTGCCAGGGCACACATCTTCTCTCCCTCAATTTCTCCAAAAACACTGCTCACACAAGGCTCAAATTTGAGGCTAAGAAAAGAATTATGGCACCAAAACTCTAAACATCTTCAAGTTGAACAATGGATCTTCCTATTCTTGCTATCAATCTATCTCAACACCAGTGAATCCCTGCCACGTGTCTTTATGCCCTCAATCTTGCTTTAGACTCCCTTATCCTCTGTTCTCCCACCACCACCCTTTGATTTCCCCTCACCTTTGAACTCAGTTCTCCGCACTTTTTGACGCGGATGAATTCACGTCTACGTCCCCCAGCCACTGCATCACTGAAGGTTCACTGCTGTGCCTGGGCAGTCCACTCCAGGTGCTACCCTCTCAGCAGCATCAAATAACTAGAAATCAGCTTTGAAATGTGATTGTTCTTTCTATCTCCTTCTGTCTCTGTGACAGAAAGGGAGCAGTGTACAGGTAGATTCTCTGTCTGAATGTACGTGGTATCCCATAGGTGCTTTGGGTTTTAAAATTTCAATTTTCCTCCTCACATTATTTAGACAGCAAGGTAAGGAAAGCCTCAGTTTAGGGACCAAAATACCCAATTACCAGTCCCAACACTGCCAAGCGACCTTGAGTAAGTCACTTTACTTCCCTGAGACTCAGTTTCCTCACTGGTAAAGGGCCGCAGTTTGGTTTCACAGAATTGCTGTGATGCTTAAATAAGAAAATATGTGGGATCCTTTAAGAGTGGGAGGGGGCTCCTGGGTGACTCCTTCCACTGAGGGTCCAACTTTTGGTTTTGACTCAGCTCATGATCTCGTAGTTCATGAGTTCAAGCCCCACATCAGGCTTTACGCTGACAGCATGGAGCCTGCTTGGGATCCTCTCTCTCTCTCTCTCTCTCTCTCTCTCTCTCTCTCTTTCTCTCTGTAAAACAAAATTTAAAACAAGAGTGGTAAAAGACTACAGATGAATGGAGGATTGTTAGTATCTTTAGCAAGGAAACTACTGTTTATGCAGTTGGTGATCAGCCAACAGGGTAAGTGGTTGGTTGATTGGTTGGTTTTCCCACACTGTGCCTCAGAGATCTGAGTGACAAGAAAACCCAAAATGAGTTGATGAAATGGCCAGTTCAGCCCCTGCTAATTTGAGAGTCAGGCTGTCCTGCTGCCAGGTACAGATAGGCCACCCACACGTACAGGGTAATGGGGCGGCTGTGGGTGGTCCTGAGAGGCTACTGGCATTTTCTGTAATTTCAGAGAAAAAGAAGAGGGTGACAGTGTCACCAGCTGGACCCATGTGGGGGCTGAGGTCATGGGACTTGGCCAGGCTTTCTTTACACTCTTTCATGTCAAAGCCAAACACAGGCTGGTAAAATACAAGGTGATGTTCCCTTTTGGTTTTGGGTCACTGTTCATTAACAGCTGAAAATTATAGTGTTGCCTGTAACTTAGCAACACCAACCTCCAAGATTTCCCGACTCTTTTATTATTGTTTCAGTCTTTTTGTTTGTTTTTGCTTTTAATCGATTGGTGTTTAACTAAAGCAAGTTGTTGATGATGGAAGAGCTTCTATGAGACGCTTCTTAAAATAAAGGATCGCGATCTTGGCCAACTAAGTCTGGGAAATAGATCATTTCTATTCAAGAACCATATTGTGCATTTGCATTTTCGAGCTCCGAAGAAGTCCTGGAGTAAAGAGGTCAGTGTTTTGCAAATGTATCCTCTCATTCAACTCTATTATTTCTAAAGAATACTTCTTCGCATCCAGTAGAGATCATTTCCAAACAGGATGAATTGAGGAATGCTGCTTTTGGTAGACACTTCTGTGTGCCTGCAGGTCTCTTCTCACCCTTCTGACTGCCCTGTGCTTCAAGAGGCTAACTTCTCTGAACTATATCAGGAGTCTTTTGCCTTCTGACTCTTAGCTGGGTCCAACCAATGGGAGGAGACATGAGAGTAGGCAGAGAGTGAGGCCAAGGTATTGGTTTCCCTCATCCATTCCTCTCAAGGATGCTGCCTACTGCCACTTGAAAGAAAGTCACAGTGGCCCTTGTACATAATTATTGCCTCCAGGTTCTAGTAACCAGTTCTTCTTGCTCCTTCAGGCCAAGGGTGGTGCCTACCCCACAGTGTTGCTAATCCCAGGTTCCTGCTCCATCTCTTAACTCTGTTTCCCTTGACTCTGTCCATACCTTGGTAAATTGTCCCTTTGATGGGGGATGGGAGGGAGGGGAGGTTGGGTGATGGGCTTTGAGGAGGGCACCTGTTGGGATGAGCACTGGGTGTTGTATGGAAACCAATTTGACAATAAATTTCATATTTTTTAAAAAAAAGCCACTTTCTCAATTACTCCATTTGCATATATCACCCTTTTCCTGCCAGGCCCCTGACTAATGTATGGCTTTCAATCCATGGGGGGCTAACAAAAAGCCTAACACAGTAACACAAGAGAAATATTTTAAAAGCTAGTTAATAGCCAATTGCAATTATTGTCCTATAAGATATGCAAAACAGAGCATAGACTGCCAGTGTAATGTTTAGATCTCTGAAATGGCTCTGCCTGATGTCACTGGGCCATTAGTTCCTACCTTGACTCATCATGAATTACAATCTCACAGACTTGAAAGGGCTTTGACAGGCGAGGCCAAGTCCATCAGTACCTAGGCATATCCTCAGCTATTGACAAAGACTTCTAGTTCTTTTTAGGATATTCAGATTTCTAAGGTGAAACACCAGTAGGAAGCTTAATTTTTCAAAAAGCAGTTTTGATGCCAGACTGATGAGAGGCATTTGTAGTGGATTCTCTTTTATAAATGGGACACCCTCTCATGGTTCCTTGCCAGGATTTTTTTGGAGACTGATAAAAAAGCAAATTCAATAGATAGATCTCTTGTCTTCTGTTGGTAATCAAATATGTACTAATAACTAGTGAGTGCAAGCATGGGATGTGCTAGCCGGGTGGGAGGAGGAATAGAAACAAATGAAAATGATGGTCTCTTCCCTTGAGGAATTTACAGTATCAATAAAAGAAAATTTATACTCTCAACATTTGAGCCCAGTCATATAAAGCTTAAAAAATGATTATTACAAACAGTATATTACATTATACCTAATGTAGGTATAAATAAAAATATTTATGTTTTGTTCACTGTTGAGGCTAGATTTTGAGTGTATGTCTGTCTACGTGCATGCAAAAAAAAAAAAAAAAAACAATGAGCAAGTTTAGAAGTCGTATGGAATAAGGAAAGGAATATGACTTTTAGAGTTCATTATTTGAGTTCATTTTCATGACTATAGATAAATAATTTCATCCTTCTAAAACTGCCTTATCTGAGAAATAAATAAAATAGATGAAATAGACCAGGCACAGCTGTCAGGAAGATTTGATGGAGTAAGAAAAAACAAAAGAGCCTAGGCTGAGCTGGTCCTTTGGAGACCCTTATGAAATATCAATTCCCTTCTCTTCCTTCAGAAAAAAAAAAAAAATAGGCCTTAAAATCTATTTCTGACTTGTCTATAAAGACTTTGTGGGGGTGAGACTTTTAAAGGATTTTGAGTGTACAAGGGAGAGGTCAACAGAAATCATGACCCCTTCAGGTACTGCCAGAAGGAGATATCAGCATTGGAAAAAAAAAAAAAAATTGGCCACATAAAAGTTGTGCTGTTCATTCTGTTGCCTCTACAGAGAATGAAACAAGTCCAGAGAATGCTCTCTTTTCGAAAGGTATTTCTAAAAAAGTAGTCCCATAACCTACCTAGCTAATATGTTCAAGAGCCACTCAAATTTTGTCTGTAAACTCTTACATTCAAGCACTTCTATGTTCAACACAGCTTTCTGACCTGCAGTTTAGCTCCACTGCCCTTCCCCCAATCCTCTGTCCCCCAAGACAGCATAAGTCACTTACACGTCTTACCACGGTGTTCTCCATTTCCTTTTACACCATCATCTGAACCTCTTTTTTCCAGTCTTTGAGAAAGTGTTATGTAAGTGCCAGACTAACACAGGAAGGAGACTTTGGAAAAAAAATTCAATTTGAGCCTGAAGGTACCTTAAACCCAGGGAAACTAAAACTCAGCTGGAGAAGAACTGCCCACTTTGTTTAGAAGAGCTGGAAAGCCTCCAAAGCCAATTCACACATCATCCATGAATGTGTGTGTGTGTGTGCACAGGACTTTTGTGAACTGCTTGCTTCTTCAAGGACCGTACCCCATGAAACAGCCTAAGAATCAGCCAACTGGCGAGTGACCTCTGATGACTGCAAATACTGTCATACCCAGAGCTTCAAGCATAAAAAGAGTCAACAATTCATCCCCAAACCACAACATAGTTTATTTAGCAGGAAGAGACAGGGCCACTCTGTAAACTGGCAAGAGACTGAGGAAGAGCTGGCAGTAAAGGTCTTCCTTGTTTGTTTCCTGGGGCTGTGCCCTGTAGCCCATGGTAATTAGGGGACAGGGTGGGGCCCTCTGGCCTGAAAATGATAGGAAAGGTGCTGCCCTAATTACTGGATTTTATTGGGATGATACTTGAGGTGTGGCTATTACCAACTGTTGAAGTTCATTAACTAGACCTCATAAATGGCAAGCTAGGGCTCTAAAGGGAAATGGCAGTAATATACACTGCCCTGAAGCATTGAAGTAGGATGTCATTCGAAGACCAGGTCCAAATGGCCATCTTAAATGCAGAGATGTATTCAGTGTTTTTTGCAATGAAACCATTTTTGGAAGAAGATACCCCTGAATGCATGTCCCTCATTTGTATATCCAGTGAGCCTTGAGCACCAGGATATAGGCATATAGAATCCTGGCCCTCACGGAGTTTACTGTAATTGCCCATTGAATTGCCCATCTGCCCTGCCTGAGGTAAAACGTGGCAGTTTCCATGACCGGGAAAGTGTAGGATACCCTGAAATCACATGGCAAGGACAACTACTGGAATTAGGAAGGTTATGAGAAGCTTCCCTGAAGAGGTGACATCCCAACCCAGACCCGAGGTGGTGCAGTGTATCCAAACCAAAAGATAAGGATGGCAGTCCCACCCACCTCAGCATGATTCATCACACGGGTGCTTCTCCAACTTTGATGAGTATCCATATCACAAGAGGATCTTACCTAAATGTAGGTTCAGATTCAATCGATCTTGGGGACCCTGAGATTCTGCACTTCAAAAAAGCTCCCAGTGATGCTACTGCTCCAAGAATTACTCTCTGAGTAGCAACGTGCTAGATGAACTTCTGAAGTACTCAGCTTCTCTGTGCCTTAGTTTTCTGGTCTGTAAAATGGGCCTCTAGGGGTTGGAGAAACATGAATAAGGGTCCATCTGTAGCATATTTTGACCTGATTACACTACTGCCCATATACTTGCTGATTGAATAATTGTGTGTGTGTGTGTGTGTGTGTGCTTGTGTGTGCGTGCGTTGTGCATGCTTGCGCAGCCCTTGCTCGTGTGTTTCAAGTTGCCTAAGAGACTTGCCAAACTGCTTTTTCTTATGTTTTGTCAGTATTTTCTTCATCTGGTTTAAAAAAAAATTTTTTTTTAAATAGTTTCCTATTTCAGGTTTTGTACTATTATTAGCCAGACATCAGATCCTAAAGTAGAATACATTATACAAAGGAACTGAATTATTTAAAATGTTAAACTTCTTCAAATAAAACTTTGAAAGTTGTTGGTATCTTGTAATTTCAGAGGTTAACTGATATACTGATACCTGTCATAATCCATGAGCAAAGGCAGGGACTATGTATGGTGATTGCACGACCAAGTGACAAGCATTTGCTATCATACAGCCTTCTTGCTATAATTAGCTTTCAGGTTAAACAGCGTATCACTCATCTCAAAATTGCAAAATTTGTACTTGCAATCGAACAGATGTTAAATTCAGGGGCTTCAGGACTAACTATGAAATTTCACCAGTTGGACCTTGACACCTTGGTTTCCTACAGCATCTCACCGAGAGCCTGAGTCACGGTGTGAAGGGAATTTTTGCGAAAGCATCCATGACTTAGGAAAACCAAAATGTAGGCGGGGTTCATCTCAGATATGAGAGTGATAACAAAACATAAGCAAATTCAGGCCAAACAGACTTAGTCACTTTTTGAAGGGAAATTATATATTCCATTGATGGGCTTACTAAAACTGTTTCCTGTGAGAATACCTTGTTAGTATCATTCTTTTCTTACCTTTATTATCTTTTTAAAAACTCCCAGTTTCTCAGGCATCTGGGTGGCTCCTTCGGTTGAATGTCAGTCTTTGGCTCAGGTCATGATCTCATGGTTTGTGAGTTCGAGCCTCACATTGGGCTTGCTGCTATCAGTGTGGAACCCGCTTCGGATCCTCTGTCCCCCTCTGTCTCCCCCTCCCTCACTCACGCTCTTTGTCTTTCGCAAAAATAAATATTTAAAACAAAAAACTCCCAGTTTCTAATTTCTGCCTAATTGCTCCTTCCATCACATTCCTCCTCAGAATTATTTCTTAATGATTGTGTCATATGAGGATGAGAACATGTTTTATGTAGTTCAATGAGAAGACATCATCAGCTCCTTATTTATCCATCCTCTACTATGCACTAGATACCCTTCCGGACCCTGAGCAACCAGTGGTGAGTAAAACAGATGTGTGTTCTGCCTTCTTGGACTTTTATCTAGTCGAGGAAGGCAGAGACCATGCAAGTAAACAAACAAACAAATACATAACTTGAACAATGTGCTCTGAAGGAAGTAAACAGGGTTCAGCGCTCGAGAACAACTGAGCAGGGGGAGAGATCTGATTTATAAGGACGGGCAGAAAGGGTCTTGCTCAGGTTGTAGCATCTAAACTTGAACTGAAGAATGAATAGAAGCCGCTGTGCAAAAGTCAGGGGATGTGTTCTCGACAAGGGAACAGCGTGTGTAAAGGCCTGGAGTGTTCAAGAAACGGCTTAATATGCGCTTCTTAGTATCCAAGACCAGCTTCCTGAGAGTCTAATTTCTCTGCAGGAAAACAGTCAAAAAGTAATATGTGGAGTTACTCTACAGAGGGAGTTATGTGATGTGGTGATTCACAGCATAAAACCTGAAGGCATCCTAACTCCTGACTCTACTATTCACTCGCCACGTATCCTTGCACAAAATCATTCAATGTCCCCACACCTCAGTTTCCTCATCTGTGATACAGAGACTATTAATAGCCCCCACCTCGTAGGGTTGTTGTGAGAACAAAATGGTGAACAAGTTAATAGTTTTCTGGCACGTGGTAAGTGCTTTGTAAGTGTTAGTTCTTCTTATTAGGACGTAGGAGAAGTGGGGTGGGTGCTATGAAAACACAGGGGCAAGAAAAAGAATTTCCACTGGGGATATCAATGGTGTGGACCTCAAAAAAACAAAAAAAGCCAGTTATCATTTACCAACAAAATGAATTTTTTCAGGAATAGCAGAGGAATTGCTATTTGGGGCAAGCAAAGATGACAAATCCTGAGGCAATCCAGAGGAAGAGGAGAGGAGCTTGCTTTTCTAGGGGAAAGGAGGAAGCGGGGAGGGGCTATTTTGCTGAGCTCTCACTGGCTGGGCTGTTGCTGAGCAAAGAGAAATCCTTCCTCCTCCTGCTGTAGTATGCAAAGCAGGCTTCTTCCTGCTGGGGAGTTGGGGATGTGCTTCTTCAGGCAAGCTGTAGTTTGCCAGGGCTCCCGCTTCAGGCTTTCCTGGCTCCATTTTAAATGAAGTTTTTAAGTTGTTTTCTTCTTTAGAGAGAGAGAGAGAGAGAGAGAGCTAGCGGGGGAGGAGGGCAGAGGGAGAGAGAGAGAATCTCACGCAGGCTCCACGCTCAGCACAGAGTCCCACAGGCTCGATCCCACAACCCTGGGATCATGATCTGAGCAGAAATCAAGAGTCTGACGCTCGACCGACTGAGCCCCCCGGGGAACCCCTTAAGTAAGATTTTTAAAATTTATTTTCATAGTAGAGAAAAACATGGTCGAGATAGCTTTTGAACTGCCTTTTGAAGGATGGAGAGAACTTCACTCTTTAGAGGTGGTGAAAGCAGAAATGGCCACCCGTGGACTTTTTTCAGCTCCTCTCTTCCCTCATCTTTCACAACGAACTGACCATCAAGTCCTTTCCCCAATCACTCACCACGGCTTCCGTTCAAGCTCTTAGTGAGTCTTCAAGTCTGGACCACGGCAATGGCAATTGCCTCCTCCCTGGCCTCAGTCTCGCGCACACGCCCCTTGGTGCACTTAGTACAACGGTCTACGGAACTTGCCCATGGGTGTGCTCGTCTTCCCCTTGAAGACTGGGCCTGTGCCCTCAGTTTCTTTCTAATGAATGCCTGTTGAACGGAATTGCTGTCTGCTCTTGTCCCCTTCTTTGTCCGTCAGAATCCAATCAAGATAACAGAAACCTTTCTAGGTATTTCTGAAAGTGGGAACTGAACACAGGGAATTGGTTTGCAATCGACAGACAAGCTGGGAGGCCCAACAGGTTTTAGGCGATTCAAAGATTAGCCTCTGCAGGAAGTTGCAGGTTCCTAGGGTGGGGAGATGGGTTGGCCAGAGTCAGGCTCTGTGACCAGCACTGGAAACAGCTGGAGCTGGAATGGTTGGGGAAATGCGGCCTCTAAAGGAGCCCCGCCAGAGAGGGAAGGAGTGAAGGTATCCTGGCTTCTCCCCCATTTGCTCCCCTAAATGTAATCAGAACAGCCCCTCACCATCTACAGGATAAAGACCAGACTCTGAAGGGAGTGTATCTGAGAGGCTGCTCAGAGGGGATCTCTGAGAACACAGCCCTCCGCACCCCAGGGTAAGACCTGAGGCCCAGCAAGGGAAGGGGTGATCGCTCTCCTGCACCCCCACCCCCCACCCCGGGGGGAGTGGAGCTGAGTGTGCTTGAGCACCTGAAGCTGGTCCCCTCTGGAATATTCTCCACCGTTATCACAACAAAAATAGGAAACATTCAAAGGAATATTCGAATCACACTTGATGCCTTTCAGAAGACTTGTCTTCTTTTAGCTTCACAAGAGGTAGGAGGGGACTTATTATACTTCACTCAAGTAATTAGCAAGCACCTGAGGCTACTGGAAGGTGCGATGTTGGTGTGAGCTCAGAACTGCCCAGTGACAAGGAGGTCCTTAGAACATGGGGCCCCTTATTCCTGCTTGTTCCCACCAGCCCCGTGGGCTGGCCTGGGGTCTCCAACCTCTGAGAGTCCTTGAAATCAGCACAGGGCTCTCTGAGTGTTTTTCAGTACACAAAATCAGAAATCACACAGGAGGGGTGCCTGGGTGGCTCAGTCAGTTAAGCATTCGATTTCAGCTCAGGTCATGGTCTCATGGCTCATGGGTTCGAGCCCCGCATCGGGCTCTGTGCTGACAGCTTGGAGCCTGGATCCTGCTTCGGATTCTGTGTCTCCCTCTCTCTCTGCCCCTCCCCCACTCTCTATGTCTCTCTCCGTCTCTCTCTCAAAAATAAATTTAAAAAAAATTTTTAAAGCAGTCACACATGAACATAAGTTTGTATACTGAATTCAGTGTGAAGCTGATTTTTTTTATTGAACTTCAGTCCCCTTAGCTTGGTAACTAAAATTATTCTGTGAGAAAAATGAATTATTAATAAATAAATTAAGTTTATTTAGTGAAAAAAAAATAAGCTCCAACCCATGGGAGGTGAAGAAGGCAGGAGCAGAGAGAGGGCGAGGCCTGGGAACTATGATAGGTTACTTTTATAGGACCCCCTTCCTCTATACGCAGCCCTTCGAAAAGTCCTTTTCTGCTTAGTTTCTGGGCTAGAATTTTTCTATTAAGAGGGGGGCAGGATGAATTTAGAAGGGAGGCTGTGAAATGGAAGTAAAATAGAGCCTAAAAATAAACTTATGGAAACTGGTGCAAACTCTCTGCAGGGCAAATTGGTAACACTTATATAAATATCCCTAAAAATGGGCCTTTCCTTTGAACCAGCAAGGTCATTCCTAGGAATTTATCCTAAAGAAATAAATCATGGTTGTCCACAAATATGCATCTAAGAATGCTTATTGCAGGACCACTTACGAAAGCGACAAATTACAAATAACCTAAATGTCCAATAACAGAGAATTTGTTCAATAATCTGTGGTACGTTTGTACAATGGAATCCCACGTGGCCATGGCAAAGGACGATGTAGGAGAAAAGGGTCATGCCAACATGTTGAGAAACCAAACTGAGCTATAAAACTTCATATAAAAAATGTCTACACCTCAAGCTGTTAACACTGACCATCTATAGGAGCTATAATTATAGGTGATTAATTTTTTTTTCTTGCTTATTTATGTTCTAAACTTTCTACGCTCAATGTGGTTCGGCTCTCCTTTTCTTTTAATTTTAACTGCATCTATTAATGTTATGGTAAAGGTGGATAATTCCTTTTAATCGGGTTTCATGAGGTATATTTTAGATATATAGAAACATTACTAAATTAATTTTAGTACATAATCCTATAAACTTAAAAACAAATGTTTTGTTTATTTTTTTTGAGAGAAAGAGAGCACGAGTGCATGAGTGGGGGTGGGGCAGAGAAAGAAGGAGAATCCCAAGCAGGCTCCACACTCAGCACCCAGCCCGATGCACGGCTGGATCTCACGACCATGAGGTCATGACCTGAGCCGAAATCGAGAGTCAGACTTAACCCACTGATCCACCCAGGCCCCCCTATGATCCTGTAACTTTTGACAAACACATACAACCCAATCAAAGTATAAGTTTCCCATCAGCCCAAATAAGTTCCCTTGAGTCTCTCTCATAAATCCCTTCTTTCCCCTCAATCACTGATCTGTTTCTTTCACGTTATGTGGAATCATGTCATGTGTAACCTTTTGGGCCTGGCCTCTTGAGCTCAACATCAAACTTTTAAAATTAATTCATACTTTTGCATAAATCAATAGTTCATGCTATGGATACACCACAATTTGTACATCCACTCAAGAGTTGAGGCACATCCAGGTTGTTTTTAGTTTGGGGCTATTATGAATAAAGCGGCTATATTTTCATTCAGGGCTTGGTATGGACATATGTTTTCATATGTATTATATAAATACTTAGATGTGGGATTGTTGCGTCATAAATAAGTATATGTTTAGTTTCAGAAGAAGTTGCCAAACCATTTTGCAAAGTGGCTTCACTGTCCCCAGCCTCACCAGCGCTTGGTATTGCCAGATATGTTTATTTTTCAAAAACCATTCTGATAAGAATATAGGGGTATTTTATGCTTTTAATTTGCATTTCTTTCATGACTAATGCTATTGGGTGTTCTTTCATATGTTTATTTGAATCTGTATCTCTTCTCTGGTGCAGTTCATTCAAATCTTCCACTCATTTTTGGAGGGATTGTCTTCTTATTCCTGAGTTACAAGTCTTTTATTTGTTCGAGACATAAATCCCTTAGCAATATGTGATTGGTAAATATTTTCTCCCAGTTTGTGGCTCGTTTCTTAACAGTATTTTTTGAATAGCAGAAGTTCTTCATTTTGATGAAGCCCAACTTATTCATTCTTTATGAATTGTGCCTTTCTATGGAATCTAAGAAATCTTTTCTGTGCCAAGGTCACCAAGATTTTCTCCTGTGTTTTCTTCTAGAGCTTTATAGCCTCAGGTTTTACATTCAGGTCTCTGATCATGTATGGATTGCAAATATTTTCTCTCATTTTGTGTCCTGTTTTTACTTGTTCATCATATCTTTTGATGAAAAGAACTATTTAATTTTGATGAAGTGAAATTAACAAATTTTTTGATTTGCGCGAATGTTACTTTTATATTTTAAAAAAACAAAACATTTTTTCTGTTTCTCTCTTCCCTTCCTTCTCTGTCCCCCTCCTCTCCTTTTTTCTTCTTTCCTTTTCTCCCTCCCTCCTTCCTTCTCTAGCCAAGAAAAGCCTGAGAGATGTACAGAGCGTACGGTAATGGTCAATGAAAGCCCAGCTCTTCTTGAGGGGTTGTGCACACTGGTTTTCAAGACATAAGTCAAAAGCATATGAAAGGTACATGAGCAAACAGGGTGGGAAAAATCACAGAAAGATGCAAATTGCAGCCTTGGAATTAAGGGGATTATTAAACTCACACACTTCATAGCCAATCTTCAAAAATGAGGTGGGCATGCATTTTTCCTCTTGTGTCTCAAAATTCAAATAAAATGGGGATTGTTCTGTAGAAATAAGTGGACACAAATAAACTTAGTATTACTTGGTTTTGAAGGGCGTATTTCATCACTTTCAATCCAAAAATTTGTGGAAGTTAATTGAAACCCTAGTCAGTATAACCCATTTTCCAGGGTAATGGAGTGTTTGGACAGGTATCTTATTTCAAGAATCAAATAAGGCCAGAGCTACTCCACAAGTGTTTTATAACCTGTAAGAATTCAAGTTCCTAAACTGACCTCCATTTTACATAGTGTTTCATATGAGTTAAGGGGATATATATTTTAAAAATATGAAAAGTATAATGTGTCTGAACAAAAATACTTGAAATCAATAATGAAATGGCTGAAAAACCAAAATGGGGGGGGGGGAGATCTTTTATCTCTAGGATATCATTCAAAGAGAAAAACTCAAGGTCAAATGTAACTTTTCACAGCACTCCTATTTCAGGAACCACACAGCATCCCCCTCTCTCCCCACCCTGGTCTCAGACTTGGGATTGGCAAAAACAACAGGGCCTTGAAAGGAAATTAACTTCCAACTCCCTTTCCATTGTAAATAGAAATCTCCATGTGTAAACAGAAATTGCCTTAGTCCCCTTGGACAAACAAAAAAATCAAGACACCTAAGTATAAGGAGGCAAATGGTTTTGTGAGCATTGGTGCCAAGGCTCTGAACAAACATCTACTTCTATTGGGCTGCTCGCCCTGGTCCTTAGAAATAGTGAAGGAAAGAGGAAAGGGAGAGTCAGTGGCATTAAATAGGTTCACCAAATCAACAAAGTGCAACACAGTTTGCTCCCTGCTTCTCTAAGGAACTTTTGGAGTCCTAGGAAGTGATGCAATGTATGACAATCCACATTTCTTCTCAGTGTCTGAAACAGATCTTCAGACAGGACATGAGCCAAATAAAGAGGCATGTGGAGGCATCGGGGCTGTATGATGACTAGTCCGTATAGATGTTTTAATGGCAGATCTCTAAGTATTTTTGCAGGGCAAAGGCATAGACCAGGCTTTCCTTGAAAGTCCATTGTCCTCTCAGCTGTCTTTTGGCGCGTGGCATTTTCTGCCTTGAGTTACAGTTCGTTGTCCTCATGGAAATGCCTTTCTCCTCCTGGCTAAATCTTAAGTTCCCAGAGGGCAGGAGCCCCCACAGTACAGCATGTGAAGTCTTGTATACAACAGGAATACAGTAAGTATTTACAGATTGATATCCATTGATATAAATGCGAAGAGCATATACAGATTTTTTAAGTGACTGAAATATTTTCAGACAACTCTTTGAAGAACAATACAAAATATCTGGACTCTTTCCATGGCGGATTTGTTTTTTACACAGAATTTAAAAATTTGAGTGCCTTTTGCAATATCATCTCATCACATGTGTAACTTCCAGTATCCTTTACAATCCTGTAAGTCTAAGCAAAAACCGGTTTGAATGTTTATATCTCCAACCATCCTTAAATGCACAGAAAAGGCATTACTAAACCTGATGTGTCCATATACACAAAATGATCAGAAGAGTGCTTTGTGTATACGTATGTGTGTGTTCACAATTATTACGGAAGGTACCTGTGGCAGATTGGATTATAGGCTCTTCTCTCTGTCCCTGTAATGAAATTACATGTCTGTAATCTTCCATCTGGCTTTGCTGTATCTCCCAGAGTAGCCAAGAGGACAATGTAAAAGTGTGTGTGTGTGTGTGTGTGTGTGTGTGTGTGTGAAAAATCTCCCCAGATAACTTTGGGCTTTAAGACTTACTTTAACCAGTGAAATGTTAGAACATGTATCGCAAGCAGAGGCTTTAAATATACTTTTTTGGTTTGGCTTGGGCTCTTAACTTTCCAAACCCAACACTGAGAAGTTTTTGTCTCTGGTAGCTGCTGATCTAACAATGACAGATTTGGGAAATAGACTTAAGCCCCAACTAAGATAAAGTCACCCAGTCAACCCACAGACCCGTGACCCAAAGATCACTGAGAAAAATAAGTACTTGATGCTATAAGCCACTAAGAGTTTTCGAGTTGTTTGTCACATACCATTAACACAATGGAAACTGACTAATACCTGTCTTTCAAAGAAAAGGACATGGTCACAGTATTGAGATATATATATATATGACATAGAGGGAACATCCTTTCTTCTCAAGTTTAGGCATTCATTCACTCAACAAATTCTTAATAAGCACTTACTATGTTCCAGACATGACAACAGAGATTTAAAGTGAATACTATGAGGAGAAAAGGGACCCATATAAGAGCAGAAGATTGTTTTAGCTGTTTTTCTTCACATCATGACTGGGTGTCCAGGTCATTCTCTTCCATGCCATTCTCCAAACACCTAAACCCTCATAACCACCACACACGCAGCTTTTTCATCTCCCTAAGGGCTGCCTGCCATTTTCCCTGGGCTGGGAGATCTCCAGCTGAGGACAGAGGCTCCACAGTCTCCTGTCTCTTCCCATGTGAATTCATTTGCCTGTCACATAAGCCTAGTTTGGGGAACCACAGGACACTTGGGCGTGGCACGCCCCAAGTACTGCCTACTGTCCTGCCTGCTGGGCACATCTCAACTTCCACACTGCCATATCTCCCTCCAGCCCGTAGCCCCGTGATGACTGAAATGTCTCACAAATTTAGCTCTTAAGAGCCAAAGGATCTCTCAACATTCAGCCTGTGGTTTTGTTGTGGTTGTCTTGTTGTTGATGTTTTTAGCTCATTTCCCTCAGTGGGCTTAGAGTGCCCAAGAAACCCTTGAGAAGGCCACATCATGGAAATGAGAACAGAGAGAAAAATTTTGGAGGGTTGTTGTTTGTTCCTCATATACGTGGGTCCCAATGCCTTCTGACTGTAAAATCTGCGTGAAGCACAGACTTCGGAGCATATTATCAGGGATGAAGAGAGGCATTATGGAATCAAAGGGGATCAATTTATCAGAGAGACATAACAATCCTAAATATGTACGCATCTAGCAACAGAGCTCCAAAATTTATAGAGTGAATATCAATAGAACAGAAAGGAGAGATAGGCAGATCTTCAATTAGAGTCGGAGATTTCAACACTCCTCTCCCAGTAATCAATTGAACAAGCAGACAGAAAATCAGTAAGGCTCAGAGACCTAATAACATTATCAATTAACTTGACCTAATCAACATTTGTAGACGACTCCAAAATGACAGCATGTACTGCTAGGAATTCTCTCTCTCCCACTCTCTCCCTCTCTCTGCCCCTCCCCTGCTCGTTCTCTCTGTCTCTCTCTCAAAATAAATAGACTTAAAACAAAAACCATTTGAACTAACATGCGAGTTTAACAAGGTCACCGTATATGAGATCAATATACAGAAATCAATGGTATATCCATATACTAGCAACAAATAATGCAAAATTGAATTTCAAAAAATATTATTTACAATGGCACCAAAATATGAAATACTTAAGGACAAATCTGGTAAGTTACAAATATTGCTGGAAGTAATTTAAGAAGACCTAAATAACAAGTACTTGATACTGTGTCCAAGGGTCAAAAGACTCAATTTTGTTAAGAAGTCAGTTCTGCTCAAGTTGATCTACAGATTCAACACAATCCCATTCTAAATGGCAGCAGGCTTTTTTTTTTTTTTTTTTTTTTTTTGGTAGAAACTGACAAACTGATTCTAAAATGTACAGTGAGGTGCAAAGAATGGGGAATAGCCAAAGCAGATTTTAAAAAGAACAGAGTTGGAGGGCTAACATTACTTGATTTCATGACGTTATAAAACTACAGTAGTCAAGACCAGTGGTATTAAAATCACAGTAGGTAAATACATCAGTGTAACAGTAACAGAATGTCCAGAAATAGATGCATGTATATAAGGATAACTGAGTTTGACAAATGTACAATAGTAATTCAGTTGAGAAAGGGTAGTGTTTTCAACAAATGCAAATTTTCTTTATGCAAAAACAGCAACTTCAATAAACGCCTTGTACAATATACAAACATTAACTCAAAATTGATCTTAGACATAATTGTAAAACCTGAAGCCATGAAAATATGGGAGAAGTATCTTTGTGACTTTAGAAATCTTAGGCAAAAATTTTTCAGTTAAAAAATCCATTAAAAAAACACTGATAAATTGGATTTCATCAAAATAAAAAGTTTCTGCTATTCAAGAGACACTGCTCAGAGAATAAAAAGACAAATCACAAACTGGGACAAAAATATTTGCCAAGTCTATATAGGTTAGAGGACTTATATCCAGTAAACCTAAATAATTCTCAAAATTCAATATGAAGAAAATGAAAGTCCAATTTTAGAAAGTGGACAAAGGATTTAAACTGACGCTTTACCAAGAGGGGCATAAAAATGGCAAGGAAGCACATGAAAAGACACTCAACATCATTAGTAATCAGGGAAACAAAAATGAAAACCATAAGAAGGTGCCACTTCACATTTCTTAGAATGTAAAGAATAAAATAACTGTCAATATCAGGTGCTGGTAGAACTCTCATTGGCCGCTGGCGGGAATACAAAGTGTGCAGCACTTTGGAAAAGAGTATGGTAGTTCCTTCTAAGGTTACTTACCAGGGGCGCCTGGGTGGCTCGGTCAGTTAAACGTCCAACCCTTGGTTTTGGCTCAGGTCATGATCTCACGATTTGTGGGATTTCAGGGGATTGAGTCCTGAGCCGGGCTCTGTGCTGACAGCTTTGAGCCTGCTTGGGATTCTCTCTCTCTCTCTCTCTCTCTCTCTGCTCCTCTCCCACTCCCGTGCACACACACTCTCTCTTTCACTCAAAAATAAGTTTTATATTTTTAATTGCTTTTATTTTTAAAAAGATCTTAAAGCATTTTTTAAAGTTTATTTATTTATTTTGAGAGTGACAGAGACACTGCATGCAGGGGAGGGGCAGACAGAGAGGGAGAGAGAGAATCCCCAGCAGGCTCCACACTGTCGGCACAGAGCCCCATGCAGGGCTCCAACTCATGAAACCGTAAGATCATGACCTGAGCCAAAACCCAGAGTCGGTTGCTTAAGCAACTTAGCCACGCAGATGCCCCAATAAATAAAACTTAGAAAAAAATAATAAAAGTTACTTACCATATACTTGCCTGATGTCTGAGGATATCACTTTTAGGTATTTTCCCAGAGCAAAATAGCGTATGTATGTGAATATTCATAGCAGCTTTATTTGAATAGTCAAAGACTTGAAAGAGCCCACAGATACGTCAGTCGGTATGTAAACTATTTGCGATGTATCCATGCAATGTTAATATAAAGAGCCCACTACTGACACATACAAAAGTTACTGTTCGTGAAGCAGTTACTGATAAATCTCCACTGCATTATGCCGAGTGACTAACGCCAGATTCAAAGGCTGCACCCTATATTTTCTATTTACGTGATGCCATAGATTGAAAGTTTGTGTCTACAAAATTCATGCGTTAAATCAGAACCTCCAATGTGATGGTATTTGTAGGTGGAGCCTTGGGGAAGTGATTAGGACATGAGGCATAAACTGAGCCTTGGGGAAGTGATTAGGGCATGAGGGCACTTTCATAAATGGGATTAGTGCCCTTATAAACGAGGCCCCAGAGGGGAGAGCTCCCTTGCCCCTTCTGCCATGTGAGGACACAGTGAAAAGTACAGGAAGCGGGCTTTCACCAGACGCCGAATCTGCTGGCGCCTCAGCCGTGGGCTTCCGAGTTTCTTGGACTATGCAAGGCAAATTTCTGTTCTTTTTACGCTCCCCGGTTTATGGTATATTTGCTATAACAGCCCTGAATGGACTGAGACATATGACGATCTGAAAAAAAGCAAACTGATGCAGGAGCAAAACCCAGAGCCATGGTTGCTGGAGTAAGGTGGGGAGAGGGGCACGAAGGAGCTCTTGTGGCGTGACGGAGACGTTCTGGGTCTCTGTTGTGGGGCGTGTCCGTGTGCGGCTGTCAGAACTAACAGGGCTGTAAACCTTGAGAACTGCCCTTGGGAAGTCTGTTGGTGGGACCGTCCTCACACCTGTGTTCCCTGGGCGCCCTTCGACGTGGTGCAGGGAAAGGAGCACATGCTGGGACCCCAGTGTCAGCTCTGTCATCAAACGGCTGTGTGGCCTTGGCCGAGTCACTGGCTCTGCCCGTCTGATTTCTTCTCTGTAAAATGCCTCGGTTGGACCGTAAATCCCCAGCTCAGTCCAGCTCTAAATTTCTACGATTTCCCTCCCCCCCAGGCTCTTTCCTTCAGTGAGAAAGAGTAGCCTTAGTAGGTCAACACCTACCAGCGTAGCACTAGAATTTTAAGTGCTCTTACAGACCTCAGCTCTTTGGCCCTCGCAAAATCCTGGGAAGTCATCCCTATTTTATTGCGTAAGAACTAAAACCCAGAAAGACTAATTTACCCAGTCATGAAGTTCTCACAAAAGGCAGGGCCCCTACTCTCCTCTCCTAGTGAGTTGCCTTGTCTCAACTATAGGTGGGGCCAACTGTTACGCTCCAGATCTTTCTAGGGGTCTCTCTGTTCGCCACCGGGTTTGAGGATCTCATGAAAATCATTTATGTAGCCCAGCCGTTTTCTAGTCAGAAAAGCAAAAAAATGGACTAAAGTTAAACCAGCATTTATATACTGCGAGAAAGAGTGGTCCATGGATCCGAAGTAGGACCTGCTGTTGCCGGCCCCAGTGCCTTGTTAATGGGAAATCCTGCAATAACGCTAATGCTCAGCAACACTGAATGTTCAGTGTGTGCCAGGCAGTGTTTGAAATGTCGTGTGTGTGTTATCCCATTTAATCTTCCCAACCACCAACAGGGTCACCACAGTTAACCCCATTTCATACTTGGAGAGCTGAGCTCAGAGAGGCTTAACCCGTGCCCGCCACCCCCGCCCCGGCCCGTTCCCTTCCTACTGTCCATCAGCTAAATGTTCATTTTTTAAGATCACAGGAAGATCTACGCTACTGGCAAAATAAACAAAGATAGAGAAAGACTGGAAAAGGGAGGGAGGGAGCAAGAAAGAGCAGGAAGGCTGGCGGGCCGAGGGCAGATACGGATTAAAACAAAGTGAGATTAAGATGAGTCTATCAAGGCAGGTGGTGATCGCCTAAGAGGCTCACGAGGGGCCCGGGAACAGAGCAAAGGAGAAGGAGGCAAAGGGTTATGGGGGCCCCAGCACCGCATCCCCCCGCCCCCCAACACTCACACACACACACTCACACACACATTTCCACATACATTCAATACACACATACACACACACACACATACACACACATTTACACATCCATCCACGCATACACTCACACACATTCATACACGTGCACACATACATGTACACACGTGTGATACACACATATACACACACACACCCTAAGACCCTGGCCTCCCTGACCTTCCTGCCTGCATCCTTCACATCTGACTGCCCTGGCTTGTCTCACTTGCGTGTTTATTTAACTTAAGGCCTGCTTTTAAGGGCTCTCCAAGAGCAGTGGGGGAAACAACTCTTTAAAGAGAACTTAGTGGTCAGAAAGGAGCCAAGATTAACAGCTCGGAGGGATGCAGCAGCCTAGGAAGCCAGCAAAACCCTGGAGGTGGCCTCCCTTCATTTCTACCCACCCCCATCCCACAACTGTCCAGGGCACCCCTCCCTCCTTCTCGTCCTGTCTCTGCAGTGGGTGGTGGTAACCCCTAACGCCCCAGGCTTTTCCTGTCATACTTGATTTTTGTGTTGAGAAAGTCTTTTTCAGATAGTATCTCCAGCAAACTCAAAGCACGAGTCATTATAAAGAAGTCTCTGGGGGCGCCTGGGTAGCTCAGTCGGTTAAGTGTCCGACTTTGGCTCAGGTCATGATCTCATGGTTTGTGGGCTGGAGCCCCACTTTGGGCTCTGTGCTGACAGTGTAGAGCCTGCTTGGGATTCTCTGTCTCCCTCTCTCTCTGCCCCTCCTCTCTCTCTCTCAAAACAAATAAATAAACTTAAAATATATATATTTTTTAAAAAGTGTCTGGAGGCAGGGAACTGGCACGTTCCCTCTCCCCACCCCCCACCCCCCACCACCCCATGCCACCTCCTGGGCTGTGTGGCCAGTGTTAGGCACCTAGAGAGGCTGTCTGAGTATAGAGAAAGGAGTAAATCATGATCAGGAGACCTGGTGTAGGGGAGGAAAATTTCCTTTCTTCCCTTTTAGGTTCTTTGAATGGTCTAATAATTCAGTTGACATAAAACAGATTAACAGGAAGGGGAAAAGCCTAATGCTAATTTTGTCTTTACAGAGCTCGGACAAATATGAGATTCAAAGGAACGACCAAAGCAGGCACCTTTTACACCTTTTAGACAAAGAAACAGTCATTTGTGAACGAGACAGAGAAGTTTGGGGTAGTGAATTAGTGAAGTCAGAGCGTGGGTTTATACAGCTTTCTCAGCCCTGAATCCCCTATCCGTGGTGATAAGAATGTCTCTACTTCCTGGTACAGGGAGCGTACCTTTCACGTGGGAGATTTATTTCCCGCTTTCAAGGGAACAAAGGCGGGTCAGAGTGTCCTTCCTGCACTGGTTGTTTCTTAAGTAACTTTAATTTAAAAGATTCACATTGCCAAAGTGGCATATTTTGGGCCTCCCCTGAAGACCAGAAGTTCCCTCCTCTGAAACTTCCCTGGAAAGTTTACATATTTTTTTTCTTTTAAAAAAAAAATGTTTTTTAATGTTTTATTTATTTTTGAGACAGAGAGAGACAGAGCATGAACAGGGGAGGGTCAGAGAGAGAGAGGGAGACACAGAATCCGAAACAGGCTCCGGGCTCCCAGCTGTCCGCACAGAGCCCGACGCGGGGCTCGAACGCACGGACAGCGAGATCATGACCTGGGCTGAAGTCGGACGCTCGACCGACCGAGCCACCCAGGCGCCCCTGGAAGGTTTACATATTAAAAGCTGATGTCTGTGGAGAGCAGAATCAGGCTAGTAGCTGAGTAATAGATTGTTCTAGATCTTATTGAACCCGTCTCAGTCCCTTCGAACAGTTGTGACTCATTGCAGGAGGCAGTGATGCAGCTGGCTTCCCAAGGTTAGGCCTGTATTGCACAGGCAATCAGGTATTTAAAAGAGACACTTCCAGGGGCACCTAGGTGGATCAGTGGGTTAAACTTCCGACTTTGGCTCAGGTCATGATTCACTGTTTGTGAGTTCAAGCCCTGCACCGACTCTGTGCTGACAGCTGGGAGCCTGGAGCCTGCTTTGGATTCTGTGTCTCCCTCTCTCTCTGCCCCCCCCCCACCCCCCCGCTTGCACTCTGGCTCTCTCTCTCTCAAAAATAAAGTAAACACTAAAAGAAATTAAAAGAAACATCTCTGTGCAAACAAAAGAAAAACAGTGGTTAATTATTGAAGCAAATTATAAACCAGTTTCTGAATTCTGAGAGTAGCTAGTCAAGAAGATTTCTAAATGCCAGGCTGGAAGCATCTTTAGATAGAGTGAGGGCAGATCGTGGGAATCTGACAGATTTTCCTGGTTTGCAGTTTGAATGTCTCTCGTGATCTTTCTGAGTGGCTCACACAGCAACAGGCCTGAAGATTGTCTCTCTATATATGAGCTGTTGTGGTAATTTTCTGATGTTTATAACATGTTGTATAATTTTAGCTTGTGTGATAGCTTTGTGGGGAGAAAAGCAGTTTTAGTTTTCAATGATTCCAAGTCAGAAGGGTGGGAGAAAAACTGGAAATATTAGTTTGGAGAGATGTAGCCAGATATTGGAGAAAACTAGAAGAATTCAGGACCTAGTCCATGTTACAGGTAAAAAACAAAACCTCAAAGATAATGAACAGGACTAAAATTTGATATCCATAAGATTTCTTCTAGATTTTTGCTGAAACATGTTTCTATCTACAGTTCACCCCATTTCTATCATTGCTAATTAAAGTAAGACACATGTCTGCAAAATAAGTCTGCTTTGCTGGCTCTTTCTACACAGAATCTCAGATTGGACTTTTGAAAGCTTTTTGAGGCTAGGAGGCCAAGCCAAGGACTTGCCACCACACCTATAGATTGGGGTTCATTTCTCTCTTTTTAAGTCCCCAAAATATCCTGAGCTGCTTCTACCTGCCAAGAAGGAAGCATCCTTCCTTGCTCACTAGTAAGGCTGCTGGTAACCCTGTAAGCAAGGTAGCAGACTGATTTTTTTTCCCCAAGGGGCTTTATTGGCTTCATAAAGTCAATCTTAGATCCTTAAAGCCATCTGGTCATATCTGAGTCTTTGTAGATCTCCCTCAAATATGACATTCTAGTCAAAGCCTTGGTAATATAAAACCAATGTTTCCCAATTGTGTCCTGTTACAAGAACAACAGGTTTTGTAAACTTATGTAAATAACTATAGTGCCATGAAAATAAGATTACTCATTGAGAGTTTCTGAATTCTAGGGGGTGGAGGGGATCAGGTGGGGAGAAAAAGATAAATGTTTCCTCTTTGTTCACTAAGGTATATTTTATCAAATTGCTCTAAGTGGTAACTTAAGAGAAAAGAGGAAAATTTTTTTAATCTGAAAAGCAAAACATTAAAAAAATCAGCTAAGTTTTTTTTAAAAAGTCATAAAAATTATAATCATCCTTCTCAGTTTATTCAGTCCCTTGTAACTAATATTTGTTTTGCTTGAATCCAGTTTTTCCATTAGTTCTGGAAAGTCTCAGCAGGTTCAGGTTTTTTAAATATATATTAAAGTTATCAGAAACCTGTATTCTAAAGTACTCTCCACGAGTCTACTTGAGGATGAAGCATTTCACAAACACTTTTGCAAAAGCATCAGAGTGAAAAAAAGAACTGTATGTAAATGATGAAAGACCTAAAAATGTCCATAACTAAAGATCTGTTGAGGGTTCATTACAAGCAATTGACAAGGAACATAACATTTTGAGATAAATCTGGAATGATGACTGATTACATAATACCAGGACATACTAGATTTCTAGGAATTTCATGCAATTTGTAGAACATCTGTAACACACACCTGTACCATACAACACGAGGAAGACTTAGCATTACTTTTTATTTGACAACATTTCTCATGTTTGAGGTACCAAAGAAGCCTAACTAGTGTAGCCTCTCCCTTTTCATAAGAAGAGAACACACATTTTTTGAGATGTTCCAGGGATCCTCAGAAATAGCACAAAGTTAGTTCAAGGTCAAAAAGACTTAATTGGAGAAGTTGATTTGGGGGAAGTTCGTCAAAAATATCAAAGAGGTTTTGAAACATTTGGTCCAATAGGAATCGTAGGTCACTGTGAAGCAATACTGAGTTATCCATTTAACCACAGTGACAATGAAAGACTTCACAGGCAAATACAGAAAGTTAAATACTTATAAAAAAAAAAAAAAAAAAAAAAAAAAAAAAAAAAACCTTAGCTCTTTTCATAGAGAAAACTCAGATTTCTTAAATAGTTCAAGACCCTGATAAAGACACAGGAAATTATTTTGCCAAGATACCAAAGTTTTGTTCTTTAGGTAAATTACTTTTCAAAGTAAAGAAAGATGTTTCCAGGAATGGCACGTGTGCATGTGAATAAGTAAGCACAGTGTACTTTGCTGAATGAATATGTTTACCAAAAAGTGCTTCATTGAAAATAAAAACATGCAAAACTTTGTTTCTACGACTTTTGGTTGAATATGAGCATATGTGCAGTCCTATTTCATTGAAAAATATGTTTACCACACTCAGGTACATAGAAAGTCTCTGTAGGTCACATGAACAAAATATGTTTTTAAGAGTTAGAGACAGAGAGAGTGAGAGAGAGAAGATGGAAGGAAGGAAGGAAGGAAGGAAGGAAGGAAGGAAGGAAGGAAGGAGAAAGGAAGGAAAGGGAAGGGGGAAGAGGTAAGGGGGAGGGGAGGGGAAGGGGAGGGGGAAGGGGAGGGGAGGGGAAACGGAAGGGGAAGGGAGGGAAAGGGAAGGGAAGGAAAATCTTTTATAATATCTTATAAACAGCAGATCAGTAGTCCAAGAAAACTTTGTGCTTTTAACAGACAGAAAAAACAAATTCTAATTTTGTACCAGCTTATTTTTGATATTAAATTTTCGTTAACTTAATTAAATTTGTTCTAATCTTAGCCAGTTTGACTACACATGAAAATTTCTTTCCGAAGATTCATTTTCCACCGACTTTCTACAACTTTATTTATGCATTCACATTTTGTCCTATGTTTTTCCTCTTTTCCATTTTGAAATAATTAGCCTCTCCTTAGGACAGAATTATTTGATTTCCCCTTAACAAAATACATTTCCATTCCTCATACTTTTTTTTTTTTTTTTTTAACTGAAAACACACAACCTGCTTTCTTGGCACTTAAAGACGTTTCCCTTATTATTTCCGGTGGCTTTAATTATATATATTAGAATTTTTAACCCTTAAAAAACTTAATTTTTTAGTAAAAATAAAGAAGTAAACAATTAACAACTGTCCTTTATATAAGTATTCTGTGTCTTAACACAGTTAAAAATACTTTTTTGTGACTTCTAGAAATATGTTTTCTCACATTAAATTTTTCAGTATAGCTCAGGACATGTTTACAATTGGACCTCATTGTCTTTAGTTTCTCTGTAAAAGGAAGCCTGGGTTTATTAATTAATGTGTAGTATTTTATCTTATTTGGAAAGGATCTAGATAATAAAATTCTATCAATTAATTTAGCAAAAGTCTTAACAGTGGAGGTTACCAAAATGATTTGGGTAACTATTTTTAAGTACATATACCATAAAACAATCACTGTAAAAAAAAAATCACTTAAAAACTATTATCTCACCTACATCTCCTTAATTTGTTCTTAACAACCATAGATTACTCATGAAAATTTCATGAAATGTTAAAGTGGTTAGCCATCATCTTAAGTTCTTTTTCTTGCTGACAGATTTTGTAACAGAGATAGCACAAGCTTATTTTACTTTAAGTAAACCTATGTAGAATAAAAGTATCATACATAATGCTACTAACTTTAAAGACATATCTGTATTAATTAAACCAACAAACTTGAACAAGCTTTTATTTACCAAAACTTATCCTAGATCATGTGAACTTGAAAAACATTTAGGTTAGTTTCTACTATATTTCTGAAATTTAAAAATTCTAATTTAGGGGAGCTTGGATGACTCAGTCAGTTAAGCACATGACTCTTGATTTCAGTTCAGGTCATGATCTCACAGTTCATGAGATCAAGCCCCAAGTCAAGCTCTGCATTGACAGCACAGAACCTATTTGGGATTCTCTCTCTCTCTCTCTCTCTCTCTCTCTCCCCTCTCTGTCCCTTCCCTACTCATGCATGCTCTCTCTCTCAGAATAAACATTTTTTTAAAAAATAAAAATAATTCACAAGCACTTACGTTTAAGCCAATTAAATTGAACTTTTTACAGATTACTTTTCACAATACCATTCAGAGGTAGAGAAATATCATGTCTAAAATGCACATACATAAACATACAAAAACATACAGACAGACACAAACAGACATCTTCTAGCTTTAATTCCAAGACTTTAGCCACGAGTCAGGTAGAATGTAAAACTCATTAGCTTAAAAATAACTGTGTCTCTGGCAGAAGGAACAAGTTAAGGTTACCCACTTAAAGGGTTTGGGGTTTATTATTATTTTTTTTTTATTTTATTTTTTTAAATTTTTTTTTAACATTTTTATTTATTTTTGAGACAGAGAGAGAGACACAGCATGAACGAGGGAGGGGCAGAGAGAGAGGGAGACACAGAATCGGAAGCAAGCTCCAGGCTCTGAGCCATCAGCCCAGAGCCCGACGCGGGGCTCGAACTCACGGACCGCGAGATCGTGACCTGAGCTGAAGTCGGACGCTTAACCGACTGAGCCACCCAGGCGCCCCCATGGGGTTTATTATTATTGTTGTTGTTGTTGTTTGCTAATATTTGTGGAGAAGACTTTTAAGATTTGTACTTGTCCTTGACAAGTAATCTTCCAGAGGCTGGGGGCAGAAGAGCCTATCTAGCAGTTTGTAATTTTATTTTTCCATAAGTTTTTATTTTAATTCCAGTTAGTTAACATATAGTGTTATATTAGTTTCAGGTGCACAATATAGTGATTCAATAGTTCCATCCATCACCCTGTGTTCATCACGACAAGTGCACTCCTTAATCCCCATCACCTACTTAACCTATCCCCTATCCGCCTCCTCTCTGGTAACCATCAGATTGTTCTCTATCATTGAGAGTCTGTTTCTTGCTTTCTCTCTTCTTTTTTTCTCCCTTTGCTTGTTTGTTTTCTTTCAGCAATTCCTCATATGACTGAAATCATATGGTAATGCAATCTCTATCAAAGTACCAAAGCATTTTTCACAGGGCTAGAACAAACAATCCTAAAATTTGTATGGAACCACAAAAGATCTGAATAGCCAAAACAATCTTGAAGAAGCAAAGCAAAGCTAGAGGCAACACAATTCTGGACTTCAAGTTATATTGGAAAGCTGTAGTGATCAAACCAGTATGGTTCTGGTACAAAAATAGACACATAGATCAATGGAATGCAATAGAAAATCCAGAAACAAACCCACAATTATATGGTCAAATAACCTTTGACAAAGCAGGAAAGAATATGCAATGGGAAAAAGTCTCTTCAAATGGTGCTGGGAAAACTGGACAGCAACATGCAAAAGAATGAAACTGGGCCACTTCTTACACTAGACACAAAAATAAATTCAAAATGGATGAAAGAGCTAAATGTGAGACCTGAAGCCAAAAAATCCTAGAAGAGAACACTGGCAGTAACTTCTTTGATGCTGGTCTTGGCACCTTCTTTCTAATTTGTCTCCTAAGAGGAGGGAAACACAAAATCAAAAATAAACTATTGGGACTACATCAAAATGAAAAGCTTCTGCACAGTAAGGGAAACAATCAAGAAAACTAAAAGGCAACCTGCAGAATGGGAGAAGATATTTGCAAATGATGTATCCGAGAAAGGGTTAGTATCCAAAATATATAAAGAACTTATATAACTCAACACCCAAAAAAACAAATAGCAGTTTGTATTTTTAAAAGGCTTTTCTCCCCTCTTTTGCTTTTTTTTTCTTCATTCTCCAGTAAGTTTTGGTTACCTCCTGGGGTGTTTCTAAACCCCAGGTTCGAAAGACCTGGTAAGATTTACATCTTTAAGGGACAGAGAAAGAATGTGTACCTGTGCCTGAAGATTAAGCTGGAGTGTTTTGTATAAATCTTGTAGGGGAAGAAAGGCTAAAACACGCAGACTGGGTGTTTAAGGAATTTTCTAGAGAAGGTGGAGGAATTTGGGGAGCTAAGGGAATTTGCTGAGGAGATGAGACCAAATTTAAGAAAGGGAATTTATGTTGGCTGTGGACTTTAATTTTGCTTTAAGTTTAATGTCAGTTCTTTCATCTTGTTAAGAGGATCCCGAAGGCTAGCTGTTTTACTTCTCTGTACCCACTTTTTAAAATTTGCTCTTTCCATAGGTACCAATAAGACCATTGTTTGGGATGAGAGCTCTGTATAGAAAATAATTCAAATATAGAAATTTTTCCAATTCAGAAGATCCATCATCTTCCCATTAAGGAGGTGGATCTATTAATTTCAATAGTGACTCAAACCAATATGCCTTTTTATGGCTCAACCTAGGATATATGAGGCATCCCAAAGGACAGTGCAAAAGATGCAGTCCCCACAAGATCCAGAAAGTTCTAGAGTTAGTCTAAGAAAGCAAAGGTGTGTGTGGTGAAAATGGTGTCTTCAGTCTCTCATGAGAACATAAGATGCCTCTTAGACCCACGAATCTGTGACACCAGACAGGCACTACTGGGACAGGACTTTTCCAGCACTAACAAGACAATGAAGGCTGAGATGACAAAGGCCTCTTATGGACTGGGACCCCTTATGAGAAAGTGCCCTGAAAGCTGTCACAGCCGGACAAAGAGAGTAGTGCCTGGGACTGTGTGTCTAAGAAACCCAGTCTATTCAACTGGCCATCAGAGGCACACCACCATGTGCACCTTCCAGATGGCTGAGGCCAGAGGGAATAGTCTCACTGGTCACATGGCCAAGCTCTCAAGCCATAGAACAAAACAAAAGGAAAACTGTATCCAGGTTTTTTTTTTCTTTTTTTTTTAAATGTGTATTTATTTTTGAGAGAGAGAGAGAGCACAAGCGGAGAAGGGCAGAGGGAGAGGGAGACACAGAATCCAAAGTAGGCTCCAGGCTCTGAGCTGTCAGCATTAAAGCCCGACACAGGGCTGGAACCCACGAACCATGAGATCATGACCTGAGCCAAAGTTGGATGCTTAACCAACTGAGCCACCCAGGCGCCCCAGGTTTTTTTCTACACAGGGAACCCACAGCAAAGTTTGTCTGAACAGACACCAGCCTGGTGAGAACTGAGACCTCACCCAACCGTGAGGCCAACTTGAACAGACTTAGAGAGCCTATGCCTGCATCCTACCCTAAGGTTTTCCTCCTTGCGACAAATGGCACAAAAGACAGAGGCAAGAGAAAACAATGGCCCTCTCTGGGAGGAACGAGATGGACAGAAATCAAGAGTACTCCTACCAAACCTTGACCGGATTCACTATACCCAAAGAATTAGCTCCCACAAAAATCTTCTCCTGGTAATCCTGGTAAATTAAAAACAAAACAAAACAAAACAAAAAGACTCTTGCCAGCCACTCTTGTGTATATCAGACTCTGCAGGCAGAGACCCGGAAGGCTGATGTGGCAAAAAGGTAATTCTTACCTTCTGCCGGCTCTGGTCCCAGGTCCGGGGATCTCTCAGCCACCGAAGCCACGGAACAAGCCTTGTTCAGCCGGCGAAGTGCTCCACATTGGGCATGAAAACCAAAGGGGAGGAAAATTTTTCCTTTCTTCCTTTCTAGGTTCTTTGGCTGGTCATATAAATTGACACAAGAGAAATCAACGGAAGAAAACATAAATTTTAATTCCATACATACAGGAGCTCATAGAAATATGAGACTCAAAGAAGTAACCAAAACAGACAGCTTTTACACCTTTTAGACCAAGAAATAATACATTTGTGATGAACTGACAAGACAAAGAAGTTTGGGCTCGGGGTCGTAAATCAGTGAAGAAGTAACAGAGTTTGTTTATATGCCTTCTTGGCCCTGAATTCCCTGTCTCTGGTGATAAGAATGTCTCCTTACCTCCAACTACAGGCAAGGCACCTTTCATGTATGAGATTTATTTCTTTGCGTTCAGGAGGGCAAAGGAGGGTCAGAGTGTCCTTCCTGCATTGGCTGTTTCTTAAGTAACTTTAATTCAAAATAATCAATATGCCAAAGCACCATATTTGGGGGCTGCCTGCCCCGAACCTCATCACAGGGTTCCAGCTCCAGCTTTGTCACTGTCTAGCAATGTGATCGTGCCACTCAGCTTCTAGGGACTCATACTCCTTATCTGCCTGAGAGTGACATCTGTCTTGCCCACCTCACAGCGTGGTTGAAGGAAAAAAAATGAGATAAGGCATACGAACATACCTTCCACAAATGAGCTGATGATAGGTACCCGGCAAAGCTTTTGCTGATTGACTGACTGCCTGAGTGATTGCTAATGCCTTGGGGGACAAGGCCTCCTTGCTTTTTTTAAAACCCTTTTCACCAGAAGCTAAGGGATAATGGATATAGTCTTCAGGGGCAAAGACATTATTACAAGCATCAAACTGGTTTGGTTGTGTTTTGGCCAAAGACTTTCCTACTCACTCCCTCCTCTCGCAGAATTCCTGACCCACTTAACGTGACATGTCTGTGATGGAGTCTCTAATTAAAGACTTGCAAGAAAGATAAAAAGTCATTACATCTCATTTTAGGAAGCACTCACATTACTTAGGGTTTTCAGTGAGAAGCCCCAGGGAACGTCTGCCTTCTGAGACTTGGCAAACTTACCAGCTTTCCTGGACTCTCCTGCACTTGGTCACCAAGATGCACGCAGTACGAGGCTCTAAGAGCCCCATCAGCAACCCTGCTGGGTACAGTGAGCCTAGTTCCAGGCTTCAGAAGTAGCTAAGAGGGGAAAATAAAGATCCACCAGTGTTCTGGTCCGTGTGGAAAGAGCAGGCACATCACTTCCAGGGAATATGCATCAAGACACTGCAGTAAAATAGAGGAGAGAGAAGAGGAGCCCCTGTGGCCATGTTTGGCCTGTGCCTTACAAGGATAACGTGGTGTTGATGGAGGCTAGAATTGGGAGTGGGGCTGAGCCAGGGAGGCGGAGTGGGGGCAGGGAGACGAGTCAGGAAGCTATGGGTAGTATTCAGTGGAAAGATGATAATGGTGTAGACCAAAGTCCACAGTGAAGAAGGGAGAAGGGGTTGGGTTGGTGTCCATCTCAAAGATCCTTTGGAGCCCTGAGTACTCTGACAGCTCTAGGGTGCCAGGCACGCTGTGAAATGTTCTCCTTTTAGGATCAGGAACAAGATAAGGTATATTCACTTTTGCCACTTAGTCAACATTGTACTGGATATCAGAGCCAGGGTAGTAAGGCAAAAAGAAAAAGAGAGCAAAAGGAAAGAAGGACATGCATTAACAATAGAAAAGAAGTAAAACTGTCTGTATTTGGAGACAACATGATCCTGTATGTAAAAAAAAAAATAAATAAATCCTAAAGATTCTATTTATTAAAAAAAAAAAAAAAAATAGAGGGGTGCCTGGGTGCCTCAGTCGGTTGAGCGTCCAACTTTGGCTCAGGTCATGATCTCAAACATGAGTTTGAGCCCCGCATTGGGCTCAGTGCTGACAGCTCAGAACCTGGAGCCTGTTTCAGATTCTGTGTCTCCCTCTCTCTCTACCCCTCCCCCACTCATGCTCTGTCTCTCTCTGTCTCAAAAATAAATATAAATATTAAAAAATTTTTCTTTAAATAACTAGAACTAATAATGAGTTCAACAAGGTTGCAGGATAAAAAATCAATATAAAAATATTTGTATATACTAGCAAAAAACAATTCACAATTAAGGTAAATCAATTTACAATAGCATCAAAATATAATATATTATGAGATAGTTTTAGCAAAATATAGGTAAGGCTTGTTCAGTGAAAACTATAAAAACCCTTGCTGAGAAAAATCAAAGCAAAAATAAAAATGTAGGCATATGTTATGTTTATGCATTCCAAGGCCCAATAGTGTTCAATTGCCAATTTCCTCTAAATTGAGCCATGGATTCAACAATATGCCAATCAATATCCTAACAGCCATTTTTAAATAGGAATTGATAAGCTAATTTTAAAATTTACATATAAACGCAAAAGATCTAGAGTAACCAAGATGACTTTTAAGAGAAGAACAAAGTTAGAGGCACTACAGGATTTTGAGGCTTACTATAAAGCTACAGTAATCAAGAGAGCCTGGTTTTGGCATAAGAATAGGTATGTAGATCAATGCAACAGAATAGGCATCCATAAATAAACCCACACAGATACAGTCAATTGATTTTCAACAATGATTTCCTACCCTGGAAAGAATAGTGCTTTAAACCCATAATGTTGGAAAAGCTGAATAGTCATATGGGAAAAAGGAACCTTGACATGTAATTACACCACACCCCCAAATTAACTGGAAATGCTAGTAGATGCTCAAAGTATAAAACCTCCAGAAGAAAACATGGGAGAAAATCTTTCTAATTCTAGTGTAGCCAAAGATTTCTTAGATAGGACCCAAACGCATGAATCACAGAGAGGAAAAAAATGATAAATTGGACCCCATCAAAATTGAAACCTTTTGCTCCTCAATTACAACATCAATGAAAAGGCAAGCCAGAGATGGGAAGAAAATGTTACAATACGTACTTCTGGCAAAGGACCTGACTCCAGAATATAAAGAACTTCAAAACGAAATAGTGAGGAAATAAACAACCCAATAAAAAATGGGCAAAAGATTTAACACTTGACTGAAGAAGATATACCAAAAAACGCCATGCCTTTTTCAATCCTGCTAACGAGTGCATTGTCCTCCAAGTACGTGCGCACATGCGCGCGCACACTCACATGCACCTGCACGCACACGCGCACGCACGCACACGCGCACGCACGCACACACATGCACACCCTTCTTTCCTTGACTGCTAAAAGTTCACTTGTTCTTCAAAGCCCAGGTTAAATGCCCCTTTACTTCAGTCATCCTCAAGGGCTTTCTTTTCCTTGCTGTTACATGTTACATTTTACTATGATTGTCTGTTTCAGGATCTGTTTCCTCCACTTGGATACGAACCTCTTAAAGAGAAGATCATGTCTTCATCTTGTTACCTCCGCCACCTCCCACGAGACCTGGAGCAGAGCAGATGCCCAATAAATGTTTGTAAATGGAGAGGAAAAACCTTTCTTTCTTATTTCCTGGACTGCAAATTACATCCTGGCCTCCTCATTTCTCTTAAATTAGGCAGGCTATCTAGGGCAATTGGGAATCTTAGAGCCATGAAATCATAGCATTTTAGAGCTCAGAGGACCTCAGATGTTCACACATTTGTGTCCTGCAAAACTGAGGAGGTTCCTCAGAAGCCATCTGCAAGGACTGAGGGATATTTCTCTGTCACTCCATTTTAAAATCCCCTTCTAACATCCAGATGGCCAACAGGCACATGAAAAGATGCTCAACGTCACTCCTCATCAGGGAAATACAAATCAAAACCACACTGAGATACCACCTCACGCCAGTCAGAGTGGCTAAAATGAACAAATCAGGAGACTATACATGCCGGAGAGGATGTGGAGAAACGGGAACTCTCTTGCACTGCTGGTGGGAATGCAAACTGGTGCAGCCGCTCTGGAAAAGTGTGGAGGTTCCTCAAAAAATGAAAAATAGATCTACCCTATGACCCAGCAATAGCACTGCTAGGCATTTACCCAAGGGATACAGGAGTGCTGATGCATAGGGGCACTTGTACCCCAATGTTTATAGCAGCACTTTCAACAATAGCCAAATTATGGAAAGAGCCTAAATGTCCATCAACTGATGAATGGATAAAGAAATTGTGGTTTATATACACAATGGAGTACTACGTGGCAATGAGAAAGAATGAAATATGGCCCTTTGTAGCAACGTGGATGGAACTGGAGGATACTATGCTAAGTGAAATAAGTCAGGCAGAGAAAGACGGATACCATATGTTTTTCACTCATATGTAGACCCTGAGAAACTTAACAGGAGACCATGGGGGAGGGGGGAAAAATAGTTACAGAGAGGAAGGGAGGCAAACCATAAGAGATTCTTAAATACTGAGAACAAACTGAGGGTTGATGGGGGGTGGGAGGGAGGGGAGGGTGGGTGATGGGCATTGAGGAGGGCACCTGTTGCGATCAGCACTGGGTGTTGTATGGAAACCAATTTGGCAATAAATTATATTTAATATTTAAAAAAAGAAAAAAAGAAGAATTTAAAAAATAAATAAAATAAAATCCCCTTCTATTAGAAATTCAGATCCTGCCAAGGTTTTGCTTTCATATCTGGTCCTAGAGTGGGCCTCTGGTGTGTCTGACTAATGTCTATGATCCTTTTCAGTCCTGACAGTCTATTAATAGATATACCCCCACCCCATTCCCCTCCTGCAATTGACTTTGGCATAATATTTATTCAAAGCCGAGTAATAAATAGTGCATGTGCCAAATGATATTTCCCCTTGAAGTTCAGTAAGCCGCGATCTTCTATTGGTTTCACACACACTCCTCAGTGCCACCATAAAACACACGATGACCTCCTTTGTGCTGCAAAGCAACCCCCTCAGTCCTCTGCCCTCTAAGCATCTCTGCACATCTGACTCTATCCCACCTTACTGATTTGGTTATAGCGCCAGGCAGCTAACCGGCTGTAGGAGGGGCAAGAGAACACTCTCTGTGGGTTTGAAAAAATAATTTGTTTTCACACCACAAAGTAATGTATGTCCATTGTAAAAACAGGTCGTTTGGATAAGAAAAAAGGAAAAAAAAGCGAAAATACTCTTAATACTATCTTTTTTAGAGTTAATCACTTTTAATCATTTCAGAGATCCCTCCAATCTTCTATGCGTGTGTCTACAACCAAAATGAGACCAAAGTGTTGTAGAATCTGTTTTTTTCCACTCTAAACTACACATTGAACATATTCCAAAGTCATTAAAATTTTTCTATAACATCTACTCGCATTTAGCAAAATTTCTTTCAGCAATCCCCTACCATTGGACATAGGTTGCTTCTCATTTGGAGTCATAACAAATTCTACAGTGAACATCCTTGTACCTATACTGCTAAGAATCACCCCGATTACTTCCTTAGGATGAATTCCTTAACGCAGAATTCTGGGTCAACGGGTATGTAAAAAGTCTGAAACAACTCTTTTATTCTTATTCCATGAGAGACCATCTTTTAATTTAGATTTTGTGAGAGGCCTTCATCAGCACGTACAACTCTTCTGGAACTTAGCTTTGTGCAGGTTCCCGGTTAATGAAATGATTTTGGTTATTAACTCATGGTTGCCAACTTGCAAATATGTATGTGCTATAAATGAATCACCCACCACAGATTTTCCCTTCTCCCAGCAGTCTCCACCGGGTCTGAGTTTCCAGCAGCCTGTTTCTCTAGTAGTCCTGGTTGCTCACATCTCGACCTTCCTGTTTTCTGCCTCCTAGAAGATGCGTGTGCTTTGAATCATGCTGGCCCCAGATCTCTCAATGTCATTGGTCCATATTCTCTCTTTTAAGGCCGGGGGCATTTTCCACTGGGAAGTCTGTCATGAGTTTCTCTCTGCCAGAGTTTGTAACACCTTATAATTTGGTCACCCTGGCCAATTTCATCAAGGTGTTTATACCTATGGATCATTAATATTACATGGGCCCCGCCTAAGCTGACCTCCCTGGCCCCACCCAGGGCTCCACCCTGTCAGTTTCATCCTGTATTCCATGACACTTGTGTGCTTTCTAATTTCCATCCCAAGTGATCACACATGGACTGAAGAAGCCGGACCCCATGGTCAGACCACATAGTGCCTTCAGTGGTGACCACACCTGGGAACTTGAAGACTCCACCTCACATTTTATTTTCCCCAAGGTCTTAATGACCCCCCACCCCCAACCCCGAGTTGGAAACCTTCCTTGTACCTTTCCATCTGCATGTTCTACCCTTCTCCAGCTTGCTCTATACTTCAGGAGGCTGACCTATAGGGGCTGCCTCAGTAGACTCCACAGCCCTCTGACATCCACTTGGGATCAGCCAACAGGGAGCACTATAGGGGATGTGGGGGGAGGGAGGAGTGTGAGGTCAGGCCAACCATTCAATGAGCTCTCGCCCTTAGAGTTCTTGCCAAGTCCTTCCACCAAAGGTCACTGCCTTACCTGGCAATCTCTCCATATTTTCCCACCCACGCCTTCTCCTTGCCCTTTCAGTCCCAGGGGTGGTGGGAACCCTTTTGTACCACCCTCAGGCTTCCAACCCATCCCTGTGGCTTCCCTTCACCTTGCCCATCTCTTGCAAATAGTCCCTATTAAACTCTTCTCAACTTACCCAATATGAGAGCGCCATTTGTTCTTTACTAGGACGCTGACTGAGAGAATATGCCTGGGCTAACACTCCTATGGCACTGGGCTGGGTGTGGCAATGACACCAAATCCCCTCTGGAGTTGAGCCTGTCATCCTTCTCTCAGATCCATAAACGCTCGGCACTTTCAGAGTGCTCATGTTTTTTTAATATAAAAGAATTTGGACATTCTCTTAACAAGAGCTACTGCAGGTGTTCTAGCATTTGCCATTTGTTCATTTAACAAATATCTCTTCAGCACCTCCTACAATGCGCCAGACCCTAAGCTAGACACCACACACACATCTGTGAGCAAAGCGGACGTGCTCAGTGCTGGCGCTGTGAAACCAGCAACCCAAAATGTTCTGCAGAGGAATTGCTTCCTGCAGTGAGACGCCTTTTGTTAGATGTTTTACAACCAGCTAAAGCCTAGTGCCTTTTCCTTCTGGGTTCATACTGAACATTTCAAGATATCTGAAAAGAGCTTCAGAAGACAGGAAGGTAACACAACCCAACAAAAGGAAAACTTTGGAGGGGAGGAGAGCCTCAGCATCCTTGTAATCAAGGTTTGCCTTGAGCACCCGTGAGGCTGATCAATCAGGTCTTGTCACCTTCCCGCCATCTGCCCTGCCTCTGCTTTTCCCATGCCTGCCTCATTCTCACCCCTCACTCACCCAGCCTGTCAGGCAAGGTGTGCATGTCCCAAAATGCTCCCAGCCATCGTCCCAGACCCTCTTTCTTCTTGCTGACTTGGTCTCACTCCAAGCCTGCGTCCTTCTAGAGACGAAACATTGCACTTAGCCGCCTTTACCACCACTGCCCTGCGCCTGTGAAACTGGCGTCTCTTCTCAGCCTTCCAGGTCTTTGACTCTTGTTTATTTCCAGGGAGTCTGACTTGGCACATCCTTCTGGCTGTCCACTCCCTGCACTGCCACTCCGTGCGTTGCTGGTCCCTTGAGGCCCAGCTCCCACCATGAGCTCTGGACCCTCCCCTCCACTAACCCCCAATCCCCAGAGTTCTTTTTCCAGTCAATCCCCTCTTAATTTCTCATCTTCGAAGACTGCAAAAAAAACCCAGTCCTCCTTCTTTTCTTTCTTCTCCGCTCTCCCTCTGTGCCTTCTCTCCTTTCTCCTCTCTACATTTTTCTACATTCTCTATATTTTGCCTCTCACTCTTCTCAAGAAGGAATTCCTTGCTTTGAAGAACAGATATTCTCCTGGAGGTTGAAAGTAAGTAAAGTTTAAAACATTCAAAATTCTGTCCACATGTTTAAAATAATGATGGTGATGTTGATGTTGTTGTTGATGATGATGATGGTGATGATGATAATAGCTTTCAATTACTATGTTTTCTTCATTCCAGGCATGGTACTGAGAACTTTATAGGCATCAGCCAATTTAATCCTTACAGGAGCCCTTGAAGTAAGTACTGTCATTCTGCCTAGTTTACAGTCAAAGAAACAGAGGCTGAGAGAGGTGCCGTGACTTGCCCAAGGTCACACTGCAAATGGTAGAGCTGGGACTCCAACGCAGGCCTGCCCCGTTCCAAATTCCAAACTCCAACCTCCTCGCCTTCCCCACTGCACTAGTTAAAGGGATCATGTTCTAACTTCTCGTGAAAGGAGCAAGCTTCTGCCGCAGAAATACACCTCTCCAGCTTCCCACTTTAAGTTTAAACTTTTATGTAATGAGCTTCCCTGGGCAAGCCACACCCATCCTCCTGACTGGGTGGGGGAAGCCTCACCAGGTGAAACCTCCTATTTACTCCCCATCCAAGGCCGGCTGCGCGCTGGGTGTGGCAGCTGGGTGGGGAGCCACCCAAACCACCTCCTTACATCTGCTCACCCACAAGTAGTCTCAAGGATCACACTGGCTGCAGATTCTGCCCTCCTGACCACACAGGTCAGCAGCGAACACTCAACCCTGATGAGGATTAAAGCTTCCAATGACACATAGCCTCCATATACCATCTGTGTTTCTAAAAGCAACAACTTTCTCCACAATACAGACAGAGAAAGGCCATGCACCTAGTTAAACGGAGCCACGGTGGTCCAATCACGCATTCAGCAAATACCTAGAGGGGTGCCTGGGTGGCTCAGTCGGTTAAGCATCTGACTTCGGTTTGGGTCATGATCTCGTGGTTCATGAGTTCGAGCCCCACATCAGGTTCTGTGCGGACAGCTCAGAACCTGGAGCCTGCTTCGGATTCTGTGTCTCCCTCTCTCTCTGCTCCTCCCCCACTCATGCTCGCTCTCTCTCTCTCTCTCTCTCTCTCAAAACTAAATAAACATTTTAAAAACATGTACAGAGTGTCACCAAAGTGCCAGGCAAAGAGCAAGGTATGGGGATCTCTCTTCCAGGAGTTTATACTTCCATCAGTAGAAGGAATAAAATATTCTAAGTGTCCCTGTGGCAGACTGAATTATAATTTTTCAGATATTCCACTCTCCTCTCTCACTCCCCCCGATTTGGGGCTTGGCTATGTAAAACACTTAGACCAGTGCAATGTAGGCAGAAGTGATAACATGCCAGTTTCAAGTGAACCCTTAAAGAGGCATTGCAAATATCTGCCAGCTGTCTTGAACACCTGCCTTCCAACATGGCCGATGTGGGGCTGTGTTCCTTCAGCCTGGGTCTCAGAACAAGAAGATATATGGGAGCAGCCCTAAGCCATAGCACCAACTCATAGCCACTGACAAATTACATGAACAGACAGTATATATTTGTTACTGAAGGTCATTGAAACTTTGAGGTCGTTTGTTCTACCGTATTATCACAACAAGAACTGAGTAATGCAGTCCATACACAACTATATTCCAAACCTATCTTCTGGCATTTATCTTGCTTTTTGAATCAAAATCTGTATCATCCTATAGGTGTTAAGTTTCACTCATCCATCCAAGGTATTTGCAGAACTACAACTCAGGTGCGGGAAGCTCTCAACAAAATGTATTGATCTAGTCGTCAGATTAAAGTACCTGTAGAAATCCCATATACCCAACGCCAGCCCTTATACAGAGGCTATTGTTAATCACTGCTACCCACAGACACTTTGTTTTCTGTTGGTGATTATCAATTTCTAAAGTTAACATCAACCACATCAAGGGCAAGCACTTGTTGAAATATTTTAAAGGCCCCAAATGAGTTTAATGTTTATAACCCAAGACCAAGGCAAGTCAGGAAGACATAAAAACTAGCAATGTGTCTTTAGAGGCTTCTCTGGTCACCATAAGGTGCACCATAGGTGTTTAATCATGTTTTTTTAATACCCTTTAGTTCAACAAATATTTATTGAATACATCCTCTGTGTAAGGGACTGGAATGCAGAGGGGAGAAGGCTCCTACCATCAACTCACTAGCTTGCCATCTCATGGAAAGAATGCATACTCACATAACTCTAATTAAAGACAACACATAAAAAGTATTTTGAGAAAAGTGACAGAAATTTGCTAGGGGTCTATTTAAAAAAAGAAAAGGATTGTATCTAATCAGAAGGGGGTGGAAAAAAAGCATCTCAAGCAGAAGGAACAAAGACGCAGAGGCTGGGTGGAACAGAATATGAAATGTGGAGCGGTATAATGGAAAGATTAGTGAAGGCCAATGGTGAACAGCTTCCAATGCCAGGCCACTGAGTTTATTGTCCAACCCAAGAATGACTGAACACTTAATTAAATCCATCACATCCGTGTTGACCACACCCTTCACCAGGCCCGGAGTTTGGATTTTTCTGAGAATGTCAAGTCACTAACAGCTTGAACCACCACAAAAACAACTAGAGGTAAAAGATGTTGTTGAATATGACAACAAGATGGTTTCCATGACTACAACCAAGCACTACAGAAGCACTATAAACAGGCTGTGTATTTGGGGAAAGAGGAGAAAGAACTCCTTAGCAATGGGTACATTTGCAAGTATTTTCATGCTCTAGACTACGGTCTGTACTGGATGGGTAAAGAGGGATTGAGTAGTCCAGTGGACTGTCGTGAACCTCACCGCTGATGTTGACAATGGGGGTCTTGCCTCTCCCGCAAGAAGCACCCCTGTAGACCTCAGATGGCACAGCAGAGCCCTACCCACCCCATCCCCTTCCCATGCCCACACATTTTCCCCAGGCTGTGCCTGGCCTCTGGTCTCACCTGCCCCACCTAGTTACAACCATGACTCTGGCCAGAAAATACATCACTATCAGTCAGTTACAAAACAGAACAAAGATATTCAGGTACTACTAGGCTCTAGGCTGGACTCGGCTGAGCTGATCTAGTGCCATCTGTGGTCTTCTAGCATGTTGCTCCCACACCCTGTTGAAATGACCTGTTCACGGGCCCAACTTCCCCCAGGTCCATAAACTGTGGACGGATAGGGCCATGTCTTTTTACCTTTATGCCCAGTAAACACATGTTAAATAATAGCAACAGCTTTTGCATGTATTAAATGCTCTCTCTTCACCCACACTTGACATATTATCTTGTTGAATCCTTCCAACAATCCAACCTTATAGGGTAAGCATTATGATCACCATCTTACAAACAAGGAGCTCGAAACTGAGAAAGGTTAAGTCATTTTTCCAAGATCACACAGCTAGGCAGTAGAACAGCAAGATCCATCTGGGTATAAGGCTCTTTTTTTTTCTTCAGCTAAGATAGCAGAAAAGGTGATTGATTGTACACATGTTGCATTCAACCAAACATGAAAACAGAATTAGTCCCAAAAGTCACAGGTCCAGGGCAAAGGACAAAAAAAGGACTATTTGGTATGAGCAAGGCAGATCTCCCCCAAAGGTAGTTGTTGTAATCGGATGGTAAGAGGTGTTCTAGATCCATTGAATCAAGCTCTAGAAAGTAGTCATGTGGTCCAACAATTAGCACCAGTGTCCCTGGTCTCTGGCTTTCCTTATTTCTGCTCCTGTGGCTTCCACGGGTTCACAAGCTGGCGGTTTACTTGGACCTCTGCCTCATCTTTCTTCTGTTACTCTCAGCCTGAGCATTCATTTCTTCCTCCACTTGGCTTTCATGGTACAAAGGTTTCCAAGAAGATGGTGCTAAGGCCGAGAGTGAGTGTAAGGCCCTTCTTAGACAAGAAGGTTTATATGCATTGAACCGAACTGACAGCAATGTTTCTGGAATAGTAAGACTTACAGTGTCCTTACTGGCTGAACCTTTTCAGAGAAAGCTTCCTTCCTACTCAGGAAGTTCACCCGAGGCTGATGTTTGGCAGAGACATGCAGGGCCTTTGTTTATTGTCTTCTAACTCTGCTGAAAACTGAATTTGCATCTCTGGCTGAGTTGTAGGGAGTGTACAAGAGTCTCTCTGTAACTCTTTCATGGGGGTCACATGTACCAGGCCAGGTGAGACCTTCCCCAAGAAAGCCAAGGGCAGGGGTCTGGACAAGTGACAGGGACTTGCAGACCAGCAGACAGGCCTCACACACCCACTGGATGCCGAGCGGTGGCCTCAGCCACGTGCGCACGTTCACAGGACAGCACTATTGGGAGACGGGGCAGGAGCTGGCTCTGGACAGAAGCTCAGAGCACTGGCTGGAGGCTAACAGGAACTGGAGTTAAGCATATTGGCCTGCTGAAGCTCACGTGAGTATTCAAAATGTCATTTGTCTCAGGGAAGTCTTTTTTAATCCACTGAAAAACGAATCCACAACCCTTCCAGATTTTTCCAAGAAAGAAAATTGGGCTTCTGTCACTGCCGGATGATGAGCAACATGTGTTTTGTTCAGAACCACGTTCCACAGTCCAGTGTCCAGATGCATCACGAGGCCTGAAAGCCGGGTGGACTGGCACGCTGACCCCGGGGCAGGAGCCAGAGATAAAGATTGTGACTCCAGGCTCTTACCTTGAGCTTGGGGAAGACCGAGCAGGGATCCGCCCCTGCTGACAGCAGCCCTGACCATCTGGTTCATCGGGATGAAATTATTTTTGTTTGCAGCTGCACCCACGGCTCCACCTCAAGAAATAACAGGTGGCAGCACCAAATCTGGTCTGAACCCTGCCAAAAGGCGTGCACCCAGAGCGCAGGTCTGCAGCCGGACCCAAGGGAGCAAAACTTCTATGGAAATCCAGGAGGGAACAGGCAAAGTCTGAACAAAGGGAGGGGCTATCAGGCCCAGAAGCATCTCCTTCTCTCCCTACATGGAGACACGTTAGGAACTAGCGAATGATTTACAGCTAGACTATTTATAAAAAGGAGCACATTAACTTTCTGGATCATTCATCCACAATAAATTAAGAAAACTTAGTTGAAATGCAAGCTTCCAGAAGGCTTACACTACATAGCAGGCAGTGGGTTAATAACGGCAACTTTTTTTTAACCTTTGCCTAAATTCAGACGTTAAAGAAATCAGCCCTCTTCAATTAAAGGCCGGTGTTTCCACAGACAAGCCTGAAGCTCATTAAAATCAGAAGAGCTATTCAGAGTCAGGACTTAACTAATCAGAAAGGGAAGAGCAAGGTGCCTTTTTCTCTCCTCTGGCTCTCTCATCCTGAAAAGCAAAGGAAGGTTGCAAGTCAGGTCACTTATTTGCAAATGATCTTGTTTTAAGAATGCAGGATGAATGTTAAGATGATTAATTTAGCAACACATTGGAAAGAACTTTGTGAGTTTTGCTGAGTTAAACTGTTTTCAATTAACATCGTTTCTCAACTGCACTAATTTGGAGACCGGCTTGGAGTCTTTATCTTTCTTTTCCCAACAGCACCTGCTTCTTGTGCCTATTTCATTAACAATTATGAGTCCAAAATCCATTGACTCATATGAAATGTCAAGGGGGGAAATTGGGACCAGCAGGGCGACCCTGGTCTGCGGAATGTGTTCCCAACCTTAGAATAACCAATTACAGAAGACGTCACGCTGGGGATATCCTTGACTCTGCCTGTAAGGTGTTCAAGCCACTTCAGAAGGGAGGACAGATCTCTCAAGACTAGAACTGACGTTCATCCTGTCTGCCCTGATACGACCATACTCCTGCCTACGGCTGTACAGTGCACAGCCCACACAACCATACAATGCAGGTCTGGGTATAGCCTCACCAACTATTTCTGCCTGGAATCTTTCTGATTAGCTTGTGCCCTTGTGGGTTGTTAAACATTACAAGTATCACTATGTCAAGGCCCAAGACCCTGCTGGTTACAGAGGCTCAGTCACTGGGGTGAGTTTTGTTCATTCTCCCTTTCCCACTTAGGGCTTACTTAAAATATCTTCTGCCAGTTTTAGGGGGTGGGAATCTGTACCGTCAGTATTTAATCTACATACAATCACTTAATCTCCCTATTTTGGCCATGGTGCCCATCTACCTGGTATCTCTCAACCAGAGACCTTCTGTTTTTTCAGAAAATAAACTTCCAAACATCTTTCAGAGGCATGGACGGGAGGAAGGTGAGCTAGAGATCCAGTAACTTCTCAAATAGGTTCACCCTACTTCCTATATGAGCTCCCCCTTCACGCATAGTTCCAGAAGTATCTACGCCTTTTGTACAGGTTCCTTTCCTCACTTCCCTCGCTGCCATTTTGGGTTATGGCTTTTTCCAATCTGTTAAATCAGTTATTATGTGCCCATCTATCATTTAATTTCTAAAATTGTGTTGCTGCTGTCTCCTCTCCTGTTCTCCCTGTCCTTGGGAGTTTTGTGGGGTTTTTGAAGTCTTTTCTGTAATTTCAGTTGGATTTAGAGAGAGAGCTAACTTAGATAAGTATGTTTAATTGACCATCTGAACATGAAGCCAGAATATATTTAGTTTTTAGGTCTAGCTACACATCCCAGATTTCCCAATAAGATTGTTAGTCATTGGTTCTCTGAAATAATTTTTAAGAGTTTTTAAAAATTATTGTTGTTATCGCTGTTATTGTTGTTGTTTAAGAAAATCCAAAACACTTGCAATACAAATGAGAGTTCCTAAACCATTGGCCAAAACTGTTTGGAACTTCATGAGAACATTAGCTCTTCTTTGTGGTGTCCAGAATAGACTGTAAATCTCTTCACTGGAGAATATGGGTCATATTATGATTGGAGCCAGCAGTGAGGATGTTTGGCCAGGCTCAAATACGGAACAGTTATTCATCCCGACGTAGTTGGAAATAATGGGATGTTACACACACTGGTATGTCAATGGCAGGAGTAACTGATCTACCACAAGAAAATACTAACTTGAGTAGCCATTAAAGTTGTCTCATTCTTTTGAGAAAACAATACAAAATAGTTCAACCATTCCTTGTAGAAAAGAGAAGGACTTAACTCAGAGGTGGGTTTGCTCTTCCGTATGCTCCTTGGCCTTTTTACTCATTTCTTCAACCCCAATAGCTACCACGGGAGAGTGCATCCTATTATACCCATCCAGAGTGTCCCTCTCTGGACCTCATGCAGTTTGTTCATTCAGCCAAGATTAAATGAGTCCCTACCAGGTGCTAGGCACGGTTCTAGGTAAAGCAAACAAAAGAAAGTCCCTTCTTTCACAGAGCTTTTATTCAAGTGGGTGGTAAAACAATGTCCTTGACAAATGCATATGTAATACATGTGAAGGACTAAGAAGAAATTTAAGGAGAGCAGGGAACAGTGACGAGAAAGGTGTGCCATTTGGGAGAGAGTGCATAGGGATGTCCTCTCTGATGAAATGATTTGAATTGTTGGAGGCAGAGCATTCTAAGTATAAAGAGGGACCTGAGGCAGGTGCACAGCCAGCACGTCTAAGAAACAGCAAGGAGGTCTGTGTGGAGGTGCGAATGACAGGAGATGAAATCAGGAAGGTGGGAGGGTGGATCACGAAAGATTTTAAAGGCAACAGGAAAAGGTTCTCATTTTATCCTAAGAGATTTAGGAAAGCACTGGAAGATTTTGAGCAGGGAATGCCATGATTTGGCCATCGGTCTGCCTGCTGAGAAGAGGTCATAGAGGTGGGGCAAGGACAGAAGCAGGTAGATCAGTCGGATCCCATTGCAAGAATCCAAGCAAAAGATGCTGGTGGCTCAAAGCCAGATAGGAACAGTAGAGGTGGCGAGAGGTGACTGGGTGAATTAAGAATATATTCTGAAAGTACCGTTGATACATTGGATGTAGAGTTTGAAAGCAAGAGACGTGTCCATATTGACTGTAAGATAACTGGCCTGGATGGCTTAGGGCTGGATCCAACATTCATGGAAACAGGACAGTTAGGAGAAAAAGCAGGGGTGCACGGGGCACAGTGGAGAGTTTGGTGTGGGACATATCAATCGTAAGACACCTACCAGACATCCGTGGGAAGATGTTACATAGACAGTTGGATATAGGAATCTGGCATTCGGGTGAAAGATACAAAACAGGCACAGAGAGTGCCCCCCTTACCCCCCTTCAGAGGTCTGAGCTAAAGAAGGAAGGAAGTATTCAGGGGGCAGCAGGACTTAGTCCACAATAGGGTCCAGAAGCTTCCTCCAAGGTAGGTTTTCAGAAGAAAGTGTAGACAAATTGAAACTTCAGTGAGGATCAACAAACAGGAAATCTGGCTTAGAGGACCCCAGAATAAATAGAGAAAGAAGAGTGAAAGCATAATATGACCCATATTCTCCAGTGAAGAGACTGACAGCTCACTCTGGACACCACAAAGAAGATCCGATGTTCTCATGAGGTTCCAAACAGTTCTGGCCAATGGTGTAGGAACTCTGATTTGTATCGCAAATGTTTTGGATTTTCCTGAACAATAACAATAACAGCAATAATAATAATAGTTTTTAAAAACTCTTAAAGATTATTTCAGAGAACCAATGACTATGTGTTTCTGCCACTGATCGCCCACCTTACAGAATTCAGAGCCCCAGGGGAAGAGGAAGCCCGACCCCCTCCGAGCCCCAGCTCCTCTCACTTCCTCCTCCTGGGTAAGCGCATTCCTAGCTTCTCTGCGGCCACAGGGTGTGGCTCTGTGGCGGGCAGGTGCCTGAGATGTCTTCTAAGATTTACTTACGGTCCTTTTCCTGTGTATTCATCTAACTACATAATCATTTGCTTTTCTTTTCTTTACACCATCCTTTTCTTTACACCATAAGTATTTTTTGAATATATACCTTCAGGTACATACCCACCTGTATGCAAAACCTATGCTGGGCCTGGGGTGCCTGAGTGGCTCTGTCAGTTAAGCACCTGACTCTTGATTTTGGCTCAGGTCGTGAGCTTGAGCCCTGCATCGAGGTCTGTGCTGACAGTGCAGAGCCTGCTTGGGATTCTCTCTCTCTCTCTCTCTCTCTCTCTCTCTCTCTCTCCCCCTCCCCTCCCCAAATAAATAAACTTAAAAAAAAAAAAAGCCAGGCTGGGCACTGCAGAAATACAAAAACATACAAACTTCAGAGATGTGGATAAATGACAGCAATAGAAAAACACTGTTTCAAAGAAGCTTCAAAGTACAGTAGGATTTTTAGAAGAGGAAAGATTCCTGGCTGGGATGGTCAGCACAGACTTCTCCGAGGGAGCACGCCCTGTAAGCTGGGCTTTAAGAAATGAGTGCATACCCCTTTAGAGAAGATGGAGGGAGAGGAAAGCCATCTAGGTGAGGACAGAGCATATAGTAGGGGGCTTTATACTAACACTCCCCAGCCTTTTAAATTCATGCTTTCTTGGCTGCAGGTGCCTGGTTATTTGGGGTACAATCTTGCAACGTGTGGATAAATAAATCCCGGAGACCTGGTGCACACGTTACTGAATACAGACAACAGTATTGTATTATGATCATCCAATTGGCCGAGAGATTAGATCTTAATTATTCCCAGCACAAAAAAAGAAATGGTAATTACATGAGGCGAGAGAGGTGTTGACTATGGCTACAATGGCAATCATAGTACAATACATAAATGTATCAAAACAACATGTTGTACACCTAAAATTTATATAATGTTACATGTCAGATAATACTCCAGGATCCATTCTTTCTCTTTTCTTTCTTTCTTTCTTTCTTTCTTTCTTTCTTTCTTTCTTTCTTTCAATAAACATAAAAAATCCACATCCTCCTTTAATGTTATTTGGATCGCAAAATAAATTAAACATCAACACTTCAAACGAATTGAAGTAATTAAATAAAACAAAGTCCCCTCCTCCAACTTTCTCTCTCTCTCCCTCTCTCTCTCTCTCTTTGTCTCTGTCTCTTCCCCCCTCAACAATATACCCACCCAATTCTTATTAAAGGAACAAATAATGTGAAGGTGACCCTTTCCAAAACCGGAAAACTATGAACATCCTCCCTACCTCCCCATGGCATCATTGGCCCTTAAAAAACAAAAAACATAAAACAAAAAAACCACACACACACATACACAATCTCAGGGAGTGCCGTGAAAACAACTGCAGTGGGGGGTGCGGGGTGTTGCTGGGCTCAACACAGTTTCTGGCAGGAGGAGGGGGTTCCCCAGAAACTGAAAATCAGAGTTTTCATTTTATTGCTCAAATTTGAGCTGACTAAACCTGGCAAGAGTACATCTACAGACCACCTCTTTCTCCATCAAGTATGGAGAGAGCTTGAAGACTAACAACTACATACTTGCTGTAAGAAGAGCAGACATTTTTTAAGAAAGGCCTGATTCATTAGAAGTGCACAGTGGTCATGTTAGTTCTAGATTTGGTGAGCGATGCATCACCAAAGGGACTTTTATATGAAACACTGAAAGGTCCCGCGGTGACAAGCCTCGGTCACGGGGCAAACAGAGACCAACAGAATTCTTCCTCCAGAGGGACGGAAGGCAGGGCCCCCCATCCCTGCTCTCCGGGAAAAGGCCTGCCCATCACAGACTTCTCTCCCTACAAAGTGAAACAGAGGGCACTGGGATTCCAGCACCCAAATAAATGCAGGGCTCGTTGATATGTGAAATGGTTAACGGGAAGTGCAAATGCCATGGGTCATATGGGTTAATTCAGAAAGAAAACACATGCAATCATGCCATTAATCATTGGCTTGAAATCTTAACTCCCACGATGGGCTCAATTCTTAGACTTTCTTCTAAAGAACAGAAATAAAGGAGAGGGGAGCCAGATTGAGCCCCTCGCAGTTTTTCAATCAGAAAAGAGTGCCTGAGCCATGAGATTTAACATCAGCAATGAAGCTTCATGAGCTAAGTAAGAGCACTGACCTGCTGTATCTCCCTAAAACCCTATCTTCCATAATGGAGGATAGTTGGAAGAAAGTGGGAATTGCATTGCACAAAGGCGGCTGATTCTGTTACAAAGTTCACAGAAGTTCACACTAAACTTGGCAGGCCAGGGCAGGGAGCTTTGGCGATTCCACAGATTTGGATTTCAGTTCTCTAAATCTGCCCTCGGGATTCCATTCTCCAGAGGATGGGTTGGCAGCAGGAAGGCCCTTCTGTGACTGATTAGCTGCTGTACCTTATTTACAATTTGCAGGGTATTATTCCAGGGAAGGAGAGACAGTTCCGTGGAAGTAAGTAAAGTCTCATGTGGTTTGACGTTTTCTGCTAACCTCATAAGCCCCTCCCCTCCTAACCCCATTATTTTTTGGAGCCCATATGAAGAAAACTCACGAAGAGCTGGGTTTGGAGGATGTCACCGGATGAGACATAATTTTGGGTGTTTATCACCTTTGTCCTCTAACCCTCCCAACACGCGAGAAGGACAGCCTGGAAAATAAAAAGAAGGACGGCAGAGGGGTACAACGTCGGGGAGTGGTACAATCTGTTGCTCTAAATAGACACTAAGTAAATATTTGAGTCTACAACCACAGGTCTGGTCATTTCTTCCATGACCTGAGGGCACTTTCTAATCATCAGATCAAAAACAGGGTTGGGTCGGTTTCCAACAGAGTAAAATCTAAGATTTTCCACTCTTTGATTCTTATGTAGCTTTCTATTCTTATCTCTCAGTATATCTTCCTCCCCCAATTTTGTCACCCCTCCCGACACTCACCCACAGCCCTCCCTACCTGCCTGCTCCCCACCTGCCTGCCCACCAGCCAACCGTCTCCCAACGTACACGCGTGAGCCCTAATGCGCATGCACACACACACTTCATCTCAAGCACCGACTGAGAACCTCCAATGTGCCAGATACAGAGCTAAAATCCTCCCAATAAACCTGAAAGCTAGGTACTTTTTAATGCCCCCACATTACAGTTGAAGAAACAGCCTCAGAGAGATTAAGCGACTTGCCTAAGGTCACACCACTGGGAAGGATTGTAGACGTGGGGCTAGAACCCAGGTTTCCTGACTTGTGAGTAAAAACATTACCTCTGTTGGGGCACCTGGGTGGCTCAGTTAAGCGTCCGACCTCACCTCAGGTCACGATCTCATGGTTTGTGAGTTGGAGCCCCGCATCAGGCTCTGCACTGACAGTGAGGAGTCTGCTTGAGATTCTCTCGCTCCCTCTCTCCCTGCCCCTGTCCTGTTCACTCTCTTTCTCTCAAAATATATAAATAAGCTTAAAAAAAAAAAAACTTTAAAAGAAACCATTACCTCTGTTACCTCCCCACAACTCCCACAAATCTGCCTGTTCAAATATAGTATTTGCTTTTGTATTAACACATCATGCGAGGATGATTTTCCCATAATCCCATTGAACCCTCTCCTCTCTCTCCTACCTTCCCTTTGTACTTTGATTTGACCTGTAGTAGGGCATTTAACGATATCAATTTTATGTCAAAGTTAATACATCTCTGCCTCCCTAAGGCCATCCAGCACCGACTAAAGCCGATGCACGTGTGGGTCTCCGGTGAGACCCGCCATTATGCCCTGCACACAGCAAGTGCTTAAAATAGTGCTGACTCTACCAGAAGAAAAGAATTCCTGAACCCCTTCAGCAATGTGAACATAACCACAGAGAATGGGAAAACCTCAGTTGTCACTATTTTTTATTTTAGATATTTCTCCTTTCTCTTAAGCAAGAGCCAGTGCTAATCAGCAGCACCCCGATCCCAGCAAGCCCATGCGGAGATAGACAGCAGAGTCCCAGAATTCTCCGTGTCTTCACTGTCTCTCCTCTCCAACTCTTCCTCTTTGCTCGGTTTGTCTTTGTAATCTAGAACATCAGCAAATACATTTCATAAGGTCAATTATTACATCAATAACCGAGGCTTGGCCACAGGACAACTCCCCAACGAACTTTATTCACCTCAACTCACCGGAGTGGCTAAGAAATGACCTTAAAAATGATATACTGGAAAGCAAACAAACATAATGAATATATATACTAATAAATATATCGTACAAAGGATAGAAAGTGAAATAGAGGAAGAGAGGCAGGGAACTTATGTCGAAAGGCTGTGTAGCCCGAGGTTAGTGTTATAGGTTTTTGGAGTCACACTGAGTTTGAATCAAAACTCTACAACTTTTTAGCCATGTAACTTTGGATGAAGTATTTCATTTCTCTATGCCTCAGTTCTCTCCTCTAAAAAGTAGAGAAAATACCAGCTCCAATCTTTTATGAGGGTGAAATACGATATTACATGCTAAGTGCTTAGAACAGTGCCTGTAACAGAGTAAGTTTTCACCCTGACCCAGAATTTTACATGGTTATGACCACAACACTATAACAGTTGTGTCTATGGAATGTGGGAAATGCACAGGTCTTGGAGTTAGAAGACCTGATTTAAATTTCCGCTCTGCCCCTGAACAAGCTGTGTGATCTTGGGCCAATCCTGTCTCTCTCTGAATTTTAATTTCCTCACCCACACTTGGGTTTCTCATCTCTCAAGTCCTACCCTATTTCTGGGGGAAGAGGAAGACACTTCCCTGTCAGTCTGTCCTCCCTCCTTCAGGTCTCTCCCTGGGCTCCGGGTCATTCTGCAGTGACGGTATCAGTCGTCCTCCCTGGATATGGCACAGGTATGATCTCATCCCACTGGTCAATTCTTGCTGGATGGTCCTTTAGCCAGAAGCCGATTCACTAGCCATCGTCAGAGCTGAGTCTACCCAATCATAAGCAAAACGTCCTCACTTCATTATCCATTATCCAGGTTAAGGGATCTTAGTGTAAGTCCCTCTCACACAATGGCTCTGGGGACTCTTTGCTAGGACCTATAATCCCAAGGTTGACAAACACCTTTCAGACTGAGACTAGAAACCAGAAGGATGTTGAAAATAAAAGATAAACACATTTAACTATGTAAATAAACATCCTTATACATCTGTGGGCAAAAAAAAAAAAAAAAAAAAGCCACAAATAAAATTAGTAGAAAAATAATAGATTTGGGATAAAATATAACACAAGTAACAGACCAAAGATTAATATAAGATAAAAAGAGCATTGACAAATTGGCCAAAAAAAAAAAAAAAAGGCAATTCAGAAAAATACACAAAAGATAGTAAATACAGGATTCAGAAAAGAGCTCATCCAAATAGCAAAATTATTTAAATTAATTACGGTTGGGAAATGCAAATGTATGCAACAATGAGATATCACTTTACTCCTATTATACGCCAAGAGGTTTTTAAATTGAAAGCATCAAATGAATACAAATGGAGTAAAAACTCGGGGATGCACTGAAGAGGGTCCTCTCACATATTGTTGATAGAAGTGGAAATTGTCACAGCCTTTTGGAAACAATCTGACAATGTCTATTAAAATGTAATAAATATCACATACCCTTCTACCCTTCAATTTCACTCCTGGGAATCTATCCCATAAACATAAAACTGCTGGTGCAAAGGACATGTTCACAAGAATATTTATTATAGCCTTGTTTGTAGTGACAAACCCGGAAATAATGCCCATCAGTAGGGGAATGATCCAATAAATTATGTATATCCACACAAAAGGAGATTTTTATAACCATTAAGAGGATGAGTTAGAGCTATACCAGTTGGCTTAGAGGGATTTCCATGAAGCATTATTGAGTGAAAAACACAAGTGTGTATAATATGAACCCATTCTTGTAGAATAAATAACGGCAAATTTTCACTTGTATGATTACATGGGCATGGAGAAAAATCTAGAAGAACACATCCTGGGCCATAACATGTTTTATCGGGTGGAGACTGAGGTCCAGGGATGATGAACAAGGAGAAATATGGAGGAACTTGAGGGGAAAATCAAGGAAAAAATGACAAGGAACAACAACAACAACAACAAAGACTACAGGCTATGCTCACATTTATGAAAACTTATATTCGTGTGTGTGTATAAAGAAACTGTTTATTAGCTAAAAGTATATAATTGAAAAAACAATGGGCAGCCCTTGATCATTTTTGCTTCATCTTCAGGGAGAAGCCTGCCCTGTGAAGCTGGTGTAGAATGGGTCCCTCCTATGCATGTGGTAGCAGCCAGGACATCTCAGAGCTCGGGAGACTGACAGGGATTTTATTCTACACCCACCTCTCCTCCTATTCCTTCTCCCCGGTTCCACTCCCCTGCCTTTCCAAAGAAGCAGAGACAGTGTGAATATAATATGGCCTGTTAGTGAGGTAGTAAAGGACCATCAACATGGGCCCTTAAAAAAGGTTATTTGGTGTTTGGAGGTACATTTTGAAGTATTTAAAGCCACCTTAGAAAAGACACACAAGACCCAAGGATCAGATGCACACCCTGGAATTTGAAGCCAGAAACCTGGGAGCAAAAGACAGGAGACTCAGGGAAGAAACAAGCAGAATGTCTTCTAGTTCTTGAGGCAGAGGAGATTAGACACCCCCAGCCAGCCGCCTACTGAAGACGGCTAACGTGCTTAACAAACACTTCACATTTTATCGCTGTTAAGGGTATCGCTGGGCTGCTAAGAAAAGACGTTCTCAGAAGCCAGAAATAACGTAAAAGTGAGAATTTAGGGGTGGCGCCTGGGTGGCTCAGTTGGTTAAGCGTCTGACTTTGGCTCAAGTCATGATCTCATGGTTTGGTTTGTAGGTTCGAGCCCCCCCCATCAGGCTCTGCACTGAGTGTGGAGTCTGCTTGGAATTCTCTCTCTTTCCTTCTCCCTCTGCCCCTCCTCCGCTCATACGTTCTCAAAAATAAATAAATAAACTTAAAAAAAATAAAGTAAAAGTGAGAATTCCGATAGGTAATCCACTTTGCTTTTGGGGGTGTAAGCCAAACCCTGGTGTTGAACTTCTGTTTTGACAGTGAAAACTCAAAGCCTCAGTCTCATCCGGAGAAAGAAGTGTGGAGGGTCCCCCCTTGTAGATCTCTAAGAGCAACACTGTTATTATTAGGGTAAATGGGAAATAAACTTACCCCACAGAAGAGGAAATTATATTAAGAACAGCATTAATAAATACAAATACAAACATACAACAGAGAGGATCAATAAATCCAAAATAATTCTTTGAAAAGTGTTCTGAAGTTGACAAGCCTCTGATAATACTGATCAAAGAGGGAAAAAAAAGAACAATCATTTTTTAAAATCATATTATGGGGGCACCTGGGTGGCTCAGTCTGTTAAACATCTGACTCTTGGTTTTGGCTCAGGTCATGATCTTCTGGTTTGTGAGTTCAAGCCCCACATCCAGAATTCTCTCTGCCTGAAATTCTCTCTCTCTCTCTCTCTGCCCCTTCCCCACTCGAATTTTTTCTCTCTCTCAAAATAAATAAACTTTAAAAAACAAAATAAAGTAAAATCACATTATGAATGAAAAAGTAATTGCTGCAGATAGTAAAAATAGATTATTCTACATAGATTTGTGCCAACGAATTATAAACAGGTAAAAGAAGAAAATTCTTAGGGGAAAAAAAAAGTACCAAAATGTTATCAAAAAAATAAAACCTAATGATTTGGTGAAAAATTTAAAAATCAAATCCATAGTTAAAAATGTTCCCGCTAAATAAACATACCATTCCAGTCTTGGATAAATTCTTCCACAAAATAGGAAAATACGTAACTCTTTTCACTTTAGGAGGCTGGCATAACCCATACCAACCATCAAGAATAGTCTGGAAAAGGAAAACTACTCATAGATGATTTTACTCATAAACGCTGACACAAAATCACCAACAAGGCACGAGCAAATCAAATCCACTTATAAATAATAAAAAAGACAACACGACAGGATGAACTGACTGTGTAACGGATCAAACGGGAAAGAGCTCCTGATCGTCTTAATAGATGCAGAAAAGCATTCTACAAAATTCAGCACCTATCATGGTAAGAAATAGTTGCTACACTACAAAAAGAAGAAAGTATTCTTCTTAAAACCTACCCCACACATAATAGTAAATGGTGAGTGCAGAGAACGCAGGGACCAAAAGCATTCCCTTGCGGATGGGGAACAGTCAACAGCTATCGCCAATTGTACTGGGCATCACGCTGGAGATCCTGGCCTGCAGGACAAGCCGAGGGAGGAGCCACAAGAGAGAATCTCCTGAGGACCCACTCGAGGCTGACTTTGTGGAAAAACGGGTTACAGGAGCAGGGAAAGTTCCAAGATATCTTCTACATGCTGTGTAAATTCAAGTCCTGCTACTCGTAAGGCTTTGGGACACAGCGTGGCATTTTTGGAGGGACATGTATGGAACGCCCAGTGCCTGGTCCATATTACAGGTCAATTAAAAATTAATATTGGGAAGAGCAAAAGGCTATTGGAAATTGTCGAGGGGCGCTTGGGTGGCTCAGTCAGTTGATCTGACTTGAGCTCAGGTCATGAGCTCACAGTTTGTGGGTTCAGCCCTGCATCGGGCTCTGGTGCTGACAGCGTGGAACCTGGTTGGGGTTCTTTCTCTCTCCTCTCTCTCTGCCCCTCCCCTGCACATGGGCACGCTGTCTCTCTCAAAATACACAAATAAACTTTAAAAAATGTATATATGTATGTATTGCATGCTTATACATGTGTATGTATCTGTATTAGTGAAATACATATAAATCTCTCTCACTATATAGCATTTTCTCCCCAGAAACTTGGTGCATTTCTCAGAGAGACAGGGAAGAAAAACACTTTGAAATTTTATATTAATGCCCTGTGCTGACAGCATGGAGCCTGCTTCAGATTCTCTGTCTCCCTCTCTCCCTGCCCTTGCCCTGCTCGCACCCTCTCTCTCTCTCTCTCAAAAATAAACATTAAAAAAAAAAAAGAAGAAGAAGGGAAATTGTTGAAATGTCATACCATATCCAGCCTTGGTGAGTCACAGTGCACAGTAGGATTGAAGCAGCCCTGTGAGTGAGTCCAGGAGCCACAAAGCTCGGATTCCCCACTACCCTCCCAGCGGCCAGTGCCTGCCTCACATACCCTGTAGAGATCACTAAAGACCTGCCCGGACTAGTACAGATGGAGACTCCTTTCCTGGAGGAGCTAATTTCTACACACGGTCGCTAGAAACAAAAAACACCAAGCACCCTTATGTGAAATAAAACCACTTTTCAAGCAACGACTCTGTTCTCATGGCCATTTGGTCTGAGACGTTTCCAAGCATCTTCTTAGAGTTTAGGCATCTCTATCTGAAATCACAGGATTCCATCAGGGGAGTAAAAAGTTAGGAGACCCTATTGGCCATGAAACAATTACAAGCTTTTCATGACATAGGAAGATAATGCAAATCAAGTTGCTTTTTTGAAGTTTTTGAAGCAGCGTGCCTATATCACTGTCTTACTTTTATGACGGTATTTATTCTACCCCGGGGTCCACTTCAAAAATAGAACTTCCTCTTTCCCCCATCCAAGCTCGTTTTTATCTTTCATCTACAAAAAAAAAAATATTTGCAATTTCTAAAGTTTCTCAATTTTGACAGTCCCCAGACTCTGAACTAAGCAAGGCTTTCTGTAATAATTAGGTTCCCAAGTCAAGGGGGGATTTTGGTGTTTCCGAAAGCTTGAACTTCCTTCCTCTTTCTCTTCTGCGTTTTGCTTCCTTGGTCTTTGCGATTAGGGAAATTTTTTCCTCTCCGAAGTCACAGTCTCTTACTGTTAAAAAAAAAAAAAAAAATCTTACAGCATCACCTTCACATTCCCTTTCTGGTTCTTATTTCCCAGAGTCCTTCTAGCATTCCAAGGGTGATAATGGAGGGCACGCTAGACCGGAGTCAGGAGATCATCGTTTTACAAGGGTTTCTTTTATGAGTGTGGAAAAAAAAGGATGGGTTGGGTATGAAAGGTCCTGGATTAAAGTCCTCATTTAGGTCGTCTTGGGGAGGATATATCCCCTCTGTGGGCCCCAGTTTCCTCCTGGGTAAAGGAAATGTTGGTCTACCGCAGGAATTCCAGAGTCAGGCAGCAAACGTGAAGGAAGGAAGTGCACTGTCAGAAAAGCGCTGGCGTCCAGAGGCAATAGGGAGAGGTGGGGACTGCGGAGGTCTGGCACAGGCACCTCCTGAAGTGAGGACTTGCTCTCGACTACAACAACACCATTCAACCACCACAGGAATGTGAGCTCTGTGTTGGCAGACTTCCAATTTCTTAAGAGAGCCCTGAAATGTGGATTTTTATTTAAATTCTTTTGATTTAAAAAAAAAATTTTTTTAATGTTTAGTTTTGAGAGAGAGACAGAGAGACAGAGACAGAGCACAAGCAGGGAAGGGGCATAGAGCTGGAGACACAGAATCTGAAGCAGCCTCTAGGCTCTGAGCTGTCAGCACAGAGCCCGACGTGGGGCTTGAGCTCATGAACTGCGAGATCATGACCTGAGCCAAAGTCAGATGCTTAACCGACTGAGCCACCCAGGCGCCCCTTGATTTTTTTTTGTTTGTTTGTTTGTTTAATTGCTTGCTCAAAACTTATAAATCATCACAGGTCTTTTTTGAGAAAACTCCTAGAGTCTCTTTTATCTCTAACGTCATAGGATCCTAAGTTGTGCCACGGAACTTTCGGAGAGTCTCCTACATTCCTCCCTCCAGTTTTTGTAAGTCTTCTTGGAGCTTTGTGTTGGGGCACCTAGGCCCCTGGGGCTTTCCTTCAGATTTCGGAATGTCTACCTCATTCTCAGGGGAGAAGCATTTTGAAGCTAGGATTTCCTCACAGACAGGATTCTCCTAAGTCTGATTCCTGGTCTTGGGGTAAGCAAAGGATGAGCCGGCACTGAGAGTTCTGCCTCGAGACCAGCCTCCCCCCTTGGAACGGGCCAGCGGGACTGCTGGCCAGGGAACTAGGTGAGTCTCTTCCCCCCTACAACCCCTTTTTGAGAAGTGGAGTCTCTCCTCCCTTATCTGAAATGGGAGGGTTTCTGGAGTGTGAGCTTCCTCACCAATCCGTTCACCTTCTTGGATGCTGGGATTCTTGGTCTCTCCCTGCTCCATTTTCTCACCGGCCACTAATCCTGCCCAAATGACCCTACGCTGTGCAGCTCACCACCAAAAAACCACCCAGCAGTGTCTGCTTGGTCTGACTAGCCCCCATTCCCCGCTCCTGTTTGGTTCCTGAGAGCCACAAAGGCCCTCCTCTGGCCAACATTTCTTCGCTACTTAGGCTCCGTTTATCCTCATAGTAGCTCCCACACAAACACTGACTTTCCTCCGCGTCAGGTCCCTCCAGCAGTACTGCACGTAAGGAGATAATACGACAAAGTGGCTACGAGCCTAAGCTTTAAATACAGAGTTCCTGGGTTCAAAACCCAGTTTTGAACACCAGTTCAGGTGTTAGGCAAACAATCCTACAGCTGCCATTTACTGGCTTTGTGGTCTCAGGCACATTGCTTCAAATGTCTGAACCCAATTTCTCCATCGGTGAAATGTATACAGTAAAGCATACTTGTGGTGGTTAATTTTATACGTCAACTTGGCTGCCCAAAGTGCCCGGATACGTAGTCAAACACTACTCTGGATGTGTCTGTGAGGGTGTTTTTGGATGACATTACCATTTAAGTCAATAGAGTTTGAGATCACCCTCTGTAATGTCGGTGGGCCTGGCCCGATCAGGCAAAGAACTGAACAGAACGAAAAGACTGACCTCCCCTGAGCAAGAGTTATTTCTGCCAGGAAAATGCCTTCAGACTTCAACTACAATATCAACTCTTCCCAAGGCAGCATGCAGGCCCACTCTATAGATTTGGTGCTTGCCAGCACATGGACTAATCCCTTAAAAACTCTCTCTCTCACATATATATATTATATATAATTTATATTTTAAATGTATATTATATATATATATATATATATATATATATATGTGAGAGAGAGAGAGATACACATAGCACATATATATGTTATATAACACTCTATGTGCTGTGTGTATATAGACATTATTACATATATTATATATGGACATTTATTTATTGTATCTTATCTATTGTATGCATATTGTATCAGACATAAAAGTCCACCTCTATCCATATTGTATCTACATTTATGTATATTGTAACTATATCTATATACACACAGTTCTGTTGGGGCTGTTTCTCCGAAGAACCCTGACGGATACATATGAACTCTTAAAAGGATAACATGAGATAAGGTTTATAAAAGCTGAATTCCATAGTGCCTGGTATGCACAAATCTCTCCATAAGTGGTAAAAAGAGACAAATGATTCTAGCTGGCTCCATTTCTTCCCTCTTTCTCTCCACCCCCACAAGCCCAGGGCCCCAGCTGCTGGCAGCCTCACCCCTGCACCGTTATCTCATAGGCTACAGGTGATGTAAGACTTGGCTTTAGGCAGGAGGAGGATACGATGACATGCCACCCTGCCCACAATATTCTGGGAGCAAAGTCACTTATTTCAGAGCCACGAGTTCAGGTGTTACTGCGGGGTTCCTGCAGGTTTGGGATTATGATGGCCACATCATCTGGTACTTTCTAAAACTAGAAGAGCCCCAGGTCAGCCTACTCAAAGGCCACAAGGAGTCAGATCGGCCATGTGTGACAAGAGATCCAAATCCCAAACTCTCTCCAGATATCCAGACTCCCTGACCGGCCTACCAACCGTCCAGCAAGCAAAAGCTATCACAGTATGTGCTAAATCAACAAACCGTAAGAGGAAGCAGGAAGATAGAAATGCATCTTCTGAAAGAGGAGCCCTTCTACGTTCTTACTGCCCTTTATTTACTTAGGGTCTGGACACCTGGCCCTGCTGGGGATCAGCCAGACCAAATAGCATCCCTGCACTCAGCGGCTTTGCTGTCTCCACCAGAGACCCCGTTAGACTGGAGGAGCCTCTGAAAACTTGCCCTTCTGCGGGCAAGCTGCTTACTGGGAGCGGCAGCTATAGATTTCTGCCCCAATTGTTTTTGGCTTGGACAGCCTATGCTTTTACAAACAGACCCTGACCGCTCTGAAGTCATTTCTGTCCTGGATCTCCATCCCAGGCCACTGTATTGTTTTCATTTCCTGTGCTTCTGCACTTCCTTACCATAACATTATCGCACATTCCCGGCGCCGCTGGGCGGCAGGCAGGCTGATACACCATCATTTGGCATCAGTCGAAATTGTTCCATAGAACTTCTAATCACGGGTCCCTTAAGGCGCCCTGCAGGAGCTTACAGCAACTCGGGAGCGAATGTCACAGGAATGCAAAGCCTGACGTGAGACGTGGTATATATTTCCAAGATAGGCTGCCTTCTATTGAAAGTGGCTGGTGAGGAATCCCACGTGCCTAGCAAGGAATCGGGAAGTGGAATGTACACAGTGAGGTGCATATGGAATCCCCAACCTCCCTTTTACCCGGGTCTCATAAGTGAGATGGCCACCGTCCTGACAGCGCTACAGATCTTTCCCCTTCTTGGGCAAGCTGCCCCAACTACCTGCTCCACAACGGTATACAGCACCAAACTGGTGAAACCCATAGCCCTTAGTTTATCTCAGGCCTCTCTGATTATAAGATTTCAGACACTTTAAAATGGGGGTGGGGGGGTGGCTAATGGTGATTATAAAACATCATTCGTCAAAAGGCACAATCTTATTTCAGAAATGTTAAAAAGTGGGAGAGAGGGTTCTAAAATGGATAAAATACAATATTAAAGCCCTGGGAGTATTTTAGCAGACGAGTGATTTGTTTGGGGTACAAGGCATATCTATTCTATCATCTTATATCATTGATAATGTTGATGGCTGCAAAAATCAGAGTAATATATTACATTTTCATCATGTTTTATACTTTATAACATGTGAAAAGACTTCGTGGTCCTTCATCCTTCCAAGAGAAATCCTGAAGAGCCAACCTGATTTTCCTCCTCTATCCAGAAAGAATTCTTTCATACTGGGAGAGGAGCTAAGTGCATCCACATAAGGAAAGAAAGGAGGGTGTGGAGAGGGGCAAAAAATAATAACACATAGTAGAGAAAGGGAAGGGTTTTGGGGCGGGGGGACTTGAACCGAGGGCGTGAAGTATGTATGTGTGAAGAAGGGATTTTCTGTTTATTGTGTGCTTAGCTCTGCTTTGCTGTCCTTCCGGACACGTGAGGAGGGAGTGGAATTCCTTTTTAATTCCTTTTGGCCATTGTACTGTGCTTCTTAATTAAGTATGATACCATTTTTAGAGTGACCACTTGGGTCCAGGTTTTTAAGGGGAATCATTGACGTTGTAATATGGCAGGGCAAATATCATTTGGTGAAGTATTTAAAGTATTTAAAGCATAGTTATAAAAATGCTATAGTTAATCAATTTTCACTGAGTAAATGCATAATTCTGCATATATTCAGAATGGTGGAAGGGGCAATGCCAGTTGAGAGATGCAGCAAAACGTCCCGCTTCAATGGAGTTATGACAACTAAATTGAATAACTGTTCAAATGTTTGAACCGAATGGTCAACTGGCTTTGCGAATTGTTCCCCAAATTTAGTATATCTGTATGTAGCCAGTCATGACATTGTTAAAATTACTATTAAAAAGACGTGTGCCTTCGTCAATTCCACACCTGAGTATTTACCGAAGAGAAACGAGAACCTGTGTATGTCCACACAAAGACTTGTATGCAAATGTCCGTAGCAACAGTATTCACAAGAGCCAAAAAGTGGGCCAATCCCAATGTCCCTCACTGAGTGGTAGGATAAACAAAAGGTGGTACGTCCATACAATGGGTTCTGTTCGGCAATGAGAAGCAACAGAGTACGGATACATGCTACAACAAAGAGGAAACACAGATACGTTATGCTAAGTGAAAAAAAAATACACAAAAAAACTATTCCATTTGCATGAAATATCTAGAAAAGGTAAACCTGAGGAGACAGGAAGTACATTAGGGGTCGCCTGGAGTTGGGGTTGGGAAAAACGGCCATGAGAGATATCATGGGCGACGGAAATGTGCTTAAGCTGGATTATGGTGATGGTTACATAGCTCTGTTCATGTACTAAAATCACTGAATTTGTGCACTGAAAATGGACACATTTTATGGTATGTAAATTATACCTCAATAAAGTTGATAAAAGAAAAACAAAAGGAGGGGAAGGAGGAAGTGTGCCATTTATGGTGAAGCTCAAAGAGATTAATTAGGAAGTGGGGAGAAATGGGTGAAAGTGGCCCATGTGTACAGGAGGGATTGTTGGCTGTAGGGTTAGAGTGAAGGACACGTAGTGAAAGCTACAATGCAGGAAATAGGTGCTGTGGTATGTATTTGATGTTAATAATGGAGGAGGGAAAGTGATTAACAGAAAGGCAAAGTGTTGAGCGCTAGGCTAGAGGACCACCATCAAGTTTTGACGCCTGTTAATGTAAATTCAGGAGATCAGAAGTTGGTATTAAGTCCATCATCAGAAACTTAAGCTGTAGGTAAGATGAGGGTACGTAGCTTCTGGCCATCGCATTTTGCTAGTAAAGTCCCAGCATAAGAAGCTTTTGGTAAATTATTATCTACTATTGTACAAAAGAAACCAATCAACTTGACAATCTATTGTTCCGGGAGAGTTCAGTTATTGCCCTAGGTAAGTACTTGGTATTTGGATGTAGTCCAAAATATTATTGCTCTGAAAATACTTAATTTGTTTCTACTTTTACAATGTATAAAATCATTTGTCTTGTTTTACAGTACAGTTTTATGGTGCCAAACGAGTAAACTTCTGTTGATGAAAACTTCAAAAACCAAAAGGAACACCTGTTCCTGGTAAGGATTAAAACAAACAGAAGGGAGTATTAAATTCTAGGCAAACAGTAGCTTCCTTGTATCACCCAGAAGACAGAGGGACTCAGAAAGACAAAATGCAACACCGAGAAAGAAATTCACAAAGGCGTCTCTGCCTACAGTTTCTGCACATTCCTCCACCTTGCCCTTCTTCTCCCCTCTACCAAACAGCCCAGGAGGTAAAGGAAAGGAGATGAGTTACTCAATCTACTTGCCTACCTGGATGATTCTAAAAAGGGTAAGTTCCAACCTTTTGCAATATGAGAAGGTCCCAGGAGGTATAGCAGAATAAACATGGCTAACCATATGTGGGCATTCTCCAGAGAAACCAAAATCTCCTCAAGTCTCCTGAATTACTGAAGCCAGGTCTTAAGTCCAGAAAGGGTGAGAGTATGGTGCCAGTAATTGGCAAGACTCTTAAGCTCGTGTCTTTCCATGCTACAGGTACCCCTGGACCAGACCAGGAGGTGGTAGCTTTATGAGAGTGGGGGCCAAGTTCACATTCTTGTTCAGCTCCAGCGAGATGAACTTACTAGCTGTCTGGAGGAGGCCATGCTGGGGAGAAGAATGTCATCTCTGCCAAAGAGCAAGACAGTGGTCTACTGGCACTGATCTGGGACCTGGGGGTGATGCTGAGTGGCCTTCCCATGGCAGTTGGTACACCAGATCTCTCTCCCAACCTGTGCTTGTATTTTTTTTTAAATGTTGCTATTAATTTTCTCTTGTTTGTTTTGGTCCATTTTAAAGAGTATAGAATTTGAAATCAGAAAAACCAGGATATAAACCTGGGTGCTCTGCAGTATTGTGTTGAATGATCTTGGGGAATTTATGTAAGCCCTGAGCCTCATCTAAAATGAGAATAATTGTAGCCAAATTATGGAAAAAGCCTAAATGTCCATCAACTGACGAATGGATAAAGAAGATGTGGTTGATATATACAACGGAATACTACTTGGCAATGAGAAAGAATGAAACCTGGCCATTCGTAGCAACGTGGATGGAACTGGAGAGTATATATGCTAAGTGAAATAAGTCAGTCAGAGAAAGACAGATACCATATGTTTTCACTCATATGTGGATCCTGAGAAACTTAACAGAAGACCATGGGGAGAGGAAGGGGGGAAAAAAAGTTACAGAAAGGGAGGGAGGGAGGCAAAGCATAAGAGACTCTTAAATACAGAGAACAAACTGAGGGTTGATGGGGGGTGGGAAGGAGGGGAGAGTGGGTGATAGGCATTGAGGAGGGCACCTGTTGGGATGAGCACCGGGTGTTGTATGGAAACCAATCTGACAATATATTTAATACAAAAAATTACTTCAAATTTAAAAATAAATAAGTAAATTAATTAAAAAATGAGAATAATTGGTCATACCTACCACTGAAAGTTGTTTAGAGACTTAAATAAGATCATTCTTTAGAGAAGGGCTTTGTAAGGTGCTGTATATGTACATTATTATTTTTGAAACTTTGACCCTCGCTTTTTTGGGTGTTAGCTACTCCCCCTTTGTTTTTGCCACCCACTAATGTTATAAACCAGCCTCCTGTATCTTCATCTAAGTTGTTCAAAAAGACAGAAAGGAGGGTGGGGAGGGGTGAGGGGAGCGAGGTGGGGGAGGACCCGGACAGGACTGACTGAGGACAGAGTTCTATTGTTCAATGCCAGCAGCCTCCCTCAAGCTGTCACTAATCAGCACATCTGATTAATGACAGCAAAATTTTTTAACCAGCCAAGAACTAAACTATTTGTCCTAAATCAGCCTGTGTTTCCCAATCTTCTCAAAGAGATCATGAAAGGATTTGTCAAACCCCTTAAAATCCAGGACGCTACCCTCATGACCCTCCCTTGATCTGCCTGTCCAGCTTTTTCACAAAGGAAATCAGATTTGCTACACCAGGTTCATCCTTCCTGAGCTCGTGCTACCCCCACGCATCCTGTAGAAATCCCCACAGGCCACTTGTTCTAAATTTGTTCTAGAATGTTCCAGGGAGGTATCTCTCCTTGGGGTGATAGGCCTTGGGAGAATCCTGATGGCATGCCAGGTTAGTAAGGAGAGAAGGGCGTCAGGTGCCAATCTTTGTCTGGGAGCCACACGCAAGGCAGTGCGGGTGAGCAGCAGGAATGTACGTGGGCATTCACACAAGGAGTCTGCAAAGCCACACCTGAAGTGACCGCAATCAAAGGTCTGGGGAATAGGTAAATTGAGAATTAAGGTGGTCAGGCATGACAGAGCGGCACCTGATCGCAAGAGTAGAAAACCAAGACTGGAAGCAGAAGGGATTGACTGAACGTTACCCACCCAAGCTGAGGCATGAGGATGCTCAGATGAATTCACCGAACTCCTACCAGTGCCCGGCCTGAATTATTAGCCCAACCACAGGCTTTCTCCCTAGAGTATTTTATAGGACATCCATCCAGGACACAAACAGAAACTCAAGCTTATATACAGTTTCTCCCACCTCCTGAAAATTCATCCATTGGGGTGTGTCTGTCTTCCGGCCCTTTCTCCATCAGCCGCGGCTTTTGCAACATTCCTAGCAGCTCCTCCTCCGTCACAGCGGCTGGTTGTTTCAACAGAGTTGAGTCAGGGCTAAGAATATGGGCTTCGGTGCCTGATAGACCTGGACGTATGTCCCCACGAGGCCGTTTACTTCATTGAGAACTAACCAACTTGAGCCTAAATTTTCTTGTTGAAAAAATAAGGATAACAGTAATCCCACCAAATGGGGTCTTTGTGAGGCTTCCACAAAATCCCGTATTTAAAGCGCACGGCACGGCCCCCGTATACCATGTAGGCTCCACGCGCGTTCCTATGGCCAACCACACCTTTACTCCCCTTGGTTCACTCCTCTCAGGATCAATACCCTTTGCCATGTGACTCGCAGTTCTCCCCACCAGAGATGGTGTGTATCTTCCGTCTCATTGGCGTTGACCTTGGCTGCCTGTGACTCGCTTTAGCCACTGGAATGTGGGCAGAAGGAACGATATGCCTCTTCTGAGTCCAAGCCTTACACATCGTATCATATAGTTCTCATCCTGTCGTGCTCTGCCATGACCGAGGGAAGGATATGCCCCAGAAGGCCTACTGGTACCTGGGTAATGCAAAACACACAGAGCAAAGTTGAACCCAATGCATAGCTTGAAGCCACGTCTAGCAGAGCTCAGCCTAGATCAGCCAAACCCCAGCCAGCCCACAAGCACACGAACAAGAAATAAGTGCTCATTTTTGTCCACCACAGGGTTTTGAAATGGTTTTTAAAGCAGCATTATTGTGGCAATAATTTATACTTACCTTGTCCAAGGCTTGGCGATTTAAGCGTATTTAAAGCAGTTAAAGGGTTCATCTCTCTTTTACTCCATTTCCTGCCAAGCCTCAATATAATAGAGAATGGGTTCTGGGCCCAGAGAGACTTAATTCCTATCTAGCTTCCTGAGTAACCTAGGACAGGTCATTTAACCTCCCTGGACTTGATTCTTCATCTGTTAAAGGGGAATGAGAATACCAGCCCCTGTTAGTGTGAGGGCTAAATGGCATAATTTATATCACACATGTGGACACGGCAAGGGTTCTCAAGAAAGGTGAGTAACTCTCTTCTTTTCTTTATAAGTTTATTGTGCTTTGGAGAGCCTCATGTCCAGACCTGGACAGAGCAGAAAGAAGTGAATAGAGTTTGGATGCCTCTCCCAGAACACAAGGGTTGAGGCATTTGGCTTTGTCTCAGACTTGGGTTTGTTCATTCACATTTTTGTGGCTCTGTCGTGTGCCAGGCACTGGGAATCTGGTGGCCAATAAGACCAATGAAGGCACTACTCTCATGGAGCTTACATCTTAGAAGAGATCGAAATAGATAACAAGTAAGAAAGCAATAAATAAACTACACAATTCCAAGCAGGAAAAAGTGCCATGAACTAAATACAAAAGAACGATGTGATAGACAGTGACAGAGTCGGGACCAGTGGTCAGGCCGACCTCACTGAGCCAGTGACAGTCTCTGCTTTCCAAATAGCAGAAATAGTCCTTTCTAGCCCTTCTCGCTCCACACTTACTCAGAGAAGCTCTTGTCGTCAACACTTTAACAAGTTACATTTTTTCTTTCCTTAACCACCTGCCACCCTTGGTATAGATCCAAGTTAAGTCTTTCTAAATTCATGCTTGATCGTGTGCTCTTCCTTCCTCCTTCTGTGCATGTCTGGATTCTGTAAGTTACCTTAGGCAGCCACACCCACCTTTTTAGACACCCTCCTTTTCTTCCTCACTGGCACCATTTTTGGTTTCTTACATAGCAGAGGCTCTGTTTGGAAAGGCTCTCACCTTGTCATGCCATCTGCCCTTAAAAAACCTTGCCTGGAGCTTATCTTTGAAAATCTTCTCCTCTGTCGCCAACAATATCTGACCGTCGCCCCAAGTCCCCATCTTGGCTCTCAAGAACTCCAAGTTAAGTGAGAAGATCACCTAAATCATCCCAGCTCACGTCCGCTTCAGCCTTGTTTGCGGCCAGAGGAAGGGCTCACGCAGGCAGTATCCCTCACGCCTGGTGGATGAACTTGTCAGCAACATGTGCCAATAATTTAGTAGATGCTTCTTCTGCCTTTAGCAAACTGAATTTCCAGCTGTTATCTTGAGTAGACTGGTGATTCGGAATCTGTATTGGTCATACGAATGACCCAAGTAGCTTGTCAAAAATACTGATTCTGATCCACTAGGTCCAATGCCAGGCCCAAAACTTCTGCATTTCGAACACACTCCAGGTGCTGCTTGTGCTGCTGATTAGCAGAGCACATTTTGAATATGTAGTTTCAACCCTAAATTATCTCTGCCTCGAGGTACCTCTACCTGGAAAATAGTCTGGGGCACATGCCCAGGGCAGTATTTCTTCTCTTTGATATTCTGCCTTAATTCCAGGGCCTCACTCCCCAATTTCCTCCCTTCTACATAGTGTTCTCTACAATCACGTTGATTTTCCCAGTTTGCTGTCCAGACAAGGGGTACATCTTATTAGGGCGGGGAACAACAGGATAGAAGATCTGTCATCATTGTTCAAAGAACATAAAATGACCCCCTGAAAATTAAAGGAGAAAAATTTACAGATAAAACCCTAAAACCACATTCAAGGGGAAAAGTCATCCATTTATATAACCAGAAGAACAACAGTGAGAAAGTACTCAGTAATTTTTAAGAAAAATTAAAAAAAAAAAATTTTTTTTAATTAAAAAAAAAAGTTTTTTAATTTTAAATTAAAAAAAAAGGAGAAAAAAAGATCATGAAAAATACTCATTCAATTGTTCATTCATTCATTCATTCATCCATTCAATTCACCTAATACTTGAGCAACTATTCTGTGCCAGGCTTTTCCACGTGCTGGGGTATGGCTGTTGAAAATGACAGAATCCTTGGGGCACCTGAGTGGCTCAGTCGGTTAAGCGGCTGACTTCTGCTCAGGGCATGATTTCGCAGTCCGTGAGTTCGAGCCCCGCGTGGGGCTCTGTTCTGACAGCTCAGAGCCTGGAGCCTGTTTCAAATTCTGTGTCTCCCTCTCTCTGACCTTCCCCCGTTCATGCTCTGTCTCTCTCTGTCTCAAAAATAAATAAACGTTAAAAAAAATTAAAAAGAAAAAAAGAAAATGACAGAATCCATCCCTTTCCTGGTGGAGCTGACATCCTGCGAAAAAAGATAGCAAGGCAGCAGACAAATAGACACATAATTACAAATAATGCTTGACTACAAAGGAAATAAGGTGTTAACCCCCTCCCCCCGCACTACTGTGCAGAAAGTGGTGAGGGGCCTCCCTCAGGAAACCATGTTCAAGCTGAGAGTCCAAAGATGAGAAGCAGTGGGACCTGTGAAGAGTCAGATTGGAGGCGGAGGGAAGAAAGATCACTTCAAGGAGAAGGAACAGTATCTGCGACGGCCCTGAGGCGGGAAAGAATCTAGTGGGTCTGAGGAACTGAAATGAGTCTGTCTGGCTGGAGCCTAGCACGGTGGGTGGGGAGAGCGGCAGCAGAGGAAGTTGAAAGGGTGCTTTATAGTCTCGGACATTTACACCCATGGACTAACTGTGGCTGTTAAGCAAAATGAACTTGAAAGCTTAGTACAAGAGAGTAAATCTTTGGTGGGATGGGACTTGTTTACACAAATATTCCCAGAGTGTCTACTTGTTCCAGGATTGGTATATGGAAATAGATGTAGATTAAACAGAAGAAAAGGATCTGATCGAAAGGAATGGGCAAGACCATCGATCACTGTTGAGAAAGCTGTTGATTTACTTGGGTAGATATGAACCCAAGAAGGGAATTTGGTAGAAGAGTGTTGGGTGGGGGGTGGCAGACATCACTGTAACCTTGGATTGGACTGGCCTTGGATCATGGAAGCAAGAAGAGGCTAACCATACTGCACATGCTTGTGTGTATGTGTGTGTGAATGTGTGTGTGTGTGTGTGAGAGAGAGAGAGAGAGAGAGAGAGAGTTTAAAAATATATATCAATGATATTAAAGAAAACCCTCCATAATCTCACCAAGCTCACCTAACCTCTTCCACTTTTGCCACATCTTTCTAGCACTTGTTGGCACACATAAGTGGCCCACTTACTACATCCATCACACGGGTACCATGTTGTCATCCCTAATTGTCACTACAACACATGCTGATATGCAAATGCAGCCCCTCCAATGCTCCGTGTTTCTGTGGTCTCCACAATTATATTTGAAAGGGTACTCCAGATTTTTTTTTAAAGAAAAAACAATTCTCTTCTCCTGTGGTGGTTGTGAGGCCAAGTTTTGGAGTCCGACAGGCCTGGAGTCAAACCCTCGCTTTGACAATTTACTATCTGGGCAACTTTCGTGAAACTGGCCTCTTGAAACAGCAGTCTTGTCACCCATAAAAAGGAACGGTGACCCTTAGCTCCCAGAATTGCTATAAGAATCGCAATATTGGATAGAAATTGAACATGGAGATGGGTCCATGGTGGTAAATGGAAGCTGTTTTATTAATAGCAACATTTTTATTATTCTCTTTGAGAAATTTCAAACAGGATATAGCACAGCACAGAGGAACTCTCAAGAGAGTAAATTTCATCTAAGTTTCACAGCAACAGACAAGACCAGTTGTCCCCTTCGGGGTTTAGGGGAAGGTCTTTTCTCCAGATTAGGTCAGGCATTCACGCCACTCATTTCTGCTGCCCGCCCCATCTCTCTGCACCTGGTTTCCCTCCCAAACAGGGATTTACCTGACCTAATCCCATGGCTTTTCCTCAGGGTCCACATGTCACCATCCTTTGTAAAAACCACATTAATACTTTAGGGACACCAAAGCATTCATCAGTCCCCCGAAGCAAAAACATTTACCAAAGCTTGCCTGGCCAGGCTAAAAGAATTGGTGCAGCTTAGAAAAGCAGATCCTTTATAGACAGAAAGCACTGCCCCACCTGCCTCTGTCCCCCCCCCCCCCCGCCGCCCACCCTGTGCGTGTTCCCTGCTTATTATATTTTCTTCCTAAAGGCCACTGTCCCAGATCAACCCTTAAGCCGAATTTAAGTGTGAGTGCTCTTCACAAAGCACCCAAAGGTATTTGCTACCCCACATAAAGACATCAAGTTCTGTGTGTGTGTGTAAAATAGTCAATATGCCACTTATTACTTCTGTAGGAAGGAAAAAAATGAGTCAGTATAATTCTTTTCAGCAAATCAATTATTAAGCACGCATTCATCTGACCACTTTTTATGGAGCACTTTTATGTGTTAGATGCTGAAAAGGACATAAATACTAATCAGGCATAAAAGCCACTTCTGGACGCTGACAGCTTAGTAAGAGAGCCAACATACGTGTCCAACATGTATGTACAGATGTGTATGTATGTGTAAGTGCATGTATTAATGTGTGTGTATAAATACACATGTACAAAGAATATGCAAAATGCCAGAGGATAGGTTCAGATAAAGTTCTGTGACTGTTCAGGTGGGGACCCATTCATCCCAGCGAGGCCTGCCCTCACCACCCTATTTAATACCACAGTCTGCCCCACCTCACACGCTTCCCGCCTCCCTTCTCCTGCTCTTCCTGCTTTCCCAGGGAACTTATTGCCACATTACTTATGTATTGTTTATTTGTCATCCCCACTAGAATGTAAGGTCTCTCCTTAAGGGGCAGAGATTTTTGCGTTTTGATGTATCCCAAGTGCCTAGAATAGAGCCTGGCACATGATAAGCACTCGATAAATTTCCCTACCTGCAGGGCACGCAGGACAGGTGAGATGAGAAACAACCATCCATCCATCCACCCATTTAATAGGCATCTATCGAGTTTCTTCGCTATGCCAAGCATCATCTTAAGGCGCTGGAGATGTAAAGAAAAAGAACTTTCTGTCCCCTCCAGGGGCTGGCAATCTGGACAGAGGGCAAGGGCTTCCTGCTTAGATAAACAGTGTGAGCAAAGACTCCAGAGGCACAACGGTGGGGGCCGTGTTCAAGAGAAGGTGCAAAATGGGTGTGATGGGGACATCCTAGGAATAAAGCTGAAGAGGGACTGTGGGCACCAAGCCCAGACTGCATAGAACCCCTGGCTGAGCAGTCCATGCTGACAGCTGGACCCTCACAAGGCTCAGAGATTACGCCTCATTGTTAAACAACCCCCTTCGTTACAGACATAAGACTCCATCACAGCCAAATAAATCAGACTTAATCCGAGAGGTGGAAAGTCAAACGGCAGTAATGCGCAGAGCCCTCTTCCTTGCAGCCCATATATTTTCATGCTTCACGCTTTGCCTGTTTCCAAGTCACAGAGGAATGGGGTCACGTAGGCAGGCCCGTGCAGAGCACCCCCAGGCTGTTTCCAACGTTGCACAGAGTATTCCAGCCAGGACAGGGGAAGGCCAGGTGGGGTGAACACACCTGCTTCGCCCTCTGGTTGCCAGGCTACCTTGGAGGAAGAAGGATTCCTTCTTCTAGCAGCATGGCTGACACTCCAAGACACCCGGATGGCTCCCCTAGCTCATGCCTCAGGATCACCAGCAGTCAGGATCAGTCGCGGGACCTTGCTGAGTGCTGAGCTCAGAGCCAGGCACTAGGAAAGGTCATGTACGTGGTAGAAGAGTCGGGAAGAGCTCATGTGTGACCCCAAGGAGGGAGAGAGGAGATACTATAAAAATAAATGCTTAGAGGCATCATTAGATTGGATGGCTGTTCTGAGCTCTGGAAAAAAAGAGCATATAAAAATAATTCTGTTATAAACTGACTCTTTCCTATATATAGCAAATACAAATAATCATCCATTTCCCCAGTTCATCTGTTTTGTGAGTTCCTGTTTTTAAATGGTGGTTAAAAACTCAGCCACAAGCAGAAGTTCTAGTGACAGCCACAGAGGAATGTCCAGCCATCAAGGTGACCCGGAGGTCCCTGCAGGGGAGGTCGGCTGTGGGGGGGGGGGGGGGGGTTTGTTGCAGGAACCGGATGATTCATCCCCAGGGAAAATCAGGCCACTTGGGCAAAACCGAAAGCATGCATTCCAGGTCACTGCTGCTGGGTTTTCGGTCCTGTTCCCCGGCAGACTGGAGGATGCTGCAGGGAGTGGATCCCAAGTTACTCTGCAGACGTTCCTACCCCTTACCCTTTGCCCCTGCCCTGGCATCTCTTAACAGCCTCACCAAAAATGCCCGCCATCAACAGTACGGAGAAACCACCTACGTTATGTGAATATAAAAGCATATGAAGAATACAGATCTCCAGGTGATTACATGGTCCCGGGTCGGACGTGTTGCTGCCCAGGGTGCCTTTGCCCACGAGTACAAGTGTGAGTGAGAAAAGCCAGTTTCTCTCCCCGTAAGCAGCTCAGCCAAGGAAGGGAGCCTCTATCAGACATCAACACTGATAAAGTTCTGGCTGCTAGGAATGCATGGAGGGAGGGGTCAGGCAGATGTGAGGACTCACTCTTCCAAGTTGCTAAGAGATTCCAAGCTGAGTCTTGTCAGGAAATGCTACCTGGTGTTAAGCCTTGTAACTCTACCCGAGGAGCCTCTTTTCCCATTTCTTTTTGTTTCCTGCCTCCGTCCAGGGGAGCGATTTAAGTCACTCTGATTCCCCACTAACAGCCTACTGGATGACAACAGACCAGAAAAGAGAAGACATTCCAGAAATAGAAAACCACTGTGAAAAATAACTGCCCAGAGCTTCATTAAGCCTTAAGAAATAGGACCACTCCCCGGTAATCTCATTGTTCAGAACATAAGGGAATCCACGGTAGCAGTGGAATATATTTTCGGTGGTGTTCCGGCTGTCATTCTTCCAGCAGGCATGCACCGAATGGCACTGACAATAGCTAATAGGTGATACTTAATACCTGCTTACAGACCAGGTACTGAGTACTGACTTAGTACTGACTTAGGATGTATTGTCTAATTTAATCCTCCCATTCATCTATGAGTGTCTTGCTGTTATGACTCCCAATTTATGACCAAGAATAATGAAGGTGCTGAGAGGCTAAGTAATTTCCCCAAGATCGCAGAGCTAAATCACAGAAAGCCAGGACTGGACCTAGTTTAGGTCCCAGCTTTAGGTACTATATTTCTCGGCCCCTATGAGAGATGTCCAAAAAAGATTGTGCAACCTGCCCAGAAAATCCGTTCCAGGCTTGCCCTCAGAAAGTCCCTTCCAGGGAATTTGAATTTCTCTTCTTCTGTTACAGTCCATTTCCTCTTGCTCAGCTCCAAGGGGAGCTGCAGAATTAGGCATGGCAGCTTCTGAGAAGTGGAAGGGGAAGGGGCAGTTCTGGTCCTAGAGCAGGCACTGAAGGGAGAGATGTGTTCCTCATGCCCAGGACTGGAACTCCTGCGGTGGGGGCCCCTGCAGTGGGGGCCCCCGCCTGCGATGGGGAGGGGGGTCGCCTGTGGTGGGGGGTCGCCTGCGGGGGGGGGGGGGGGGGAGGGTCACCTGCGGTGGGGGGTCGCCTGCGTCTGGGGCCCCTGTGGTGGGGGGGGGTCGCCTGCGGTGGGAGCCCCTGCAGTGGGGGCCGCCTGCGGTGGGGGGTCGCCTGCGTCCGGGGCCCCTGTGGTGGGGGGGGGGGGGGTTGCCTGCGGTGCGAGCCCCTGCAGTGGGGGCCCGCCTGCGGTGGGGGGGATCGCCTGCGGTGGGGGGTCGCCTGCGGCGGGGGGGAGGGGGGGAGGGTCACCTGCGGTGGGGGGTCGCCTGCGTCCGGGGCCCCTGTGGTGGGGGGGGTCGCCTGCGGTGGGGGCCCCTGCAGTGGGGGCCGCCTGCGGTGGGGGGTAGCCTGCGTAGGGGGCCCCTGTGGTGGGGGGGGATGGTGGGGGGGGAGGTCGCCTGCGGTGCGGGCCCCTGCGTTGGGGGTCGCCTGCAGCCCTCGGGAGCCCTGGTTACATCCTGGTGGAAGCCTGCGCTCCTCCCACTGTTGAAGAGCAAAGGTTCATTTGCCTGCCGAGAAGTCAGAATTTGGCCTCTGATGCAACATGTCTGGCATTTTGTCAAGCGCTCAGTGCTCATGGAGAAGGGCAGAGAGTGCTTTTGTATGCATTCTTAGAAGAGGCCCTTAGGAAAACTGCGTTTTCTGGGGCCTCAGAAGCCCTACAAACCTGGGGACTCAGAAGCCCTACAAACCTGGGGACTCAGTCCTAGTCATCGCCAGTTAACACCAGGACACTAAACAACCCTCGAGCAAAAACCCTCCCCCGCAAAACTAGAGCAGGCCCACAGGGCTTGTTCAAACACCCCCGCTTGTGTTCTCCAGCACCATCCCGCTGGTGCCGTAGGTCTGGGAGGGAGCCCCAGCGGCTTCACTTCTAGCAAGTTCCCAGGTGACGCTCTTGGTCTGGGGGCCCTACTTTGTGTCTCCAGAGATTACGCTGTAGAGTTCTGGGTGCCAGGTTAGTACCAGCAAACGCATTCCTATGACTCACAGCTGAAAACACAATTCCAGCACGACGTGGTCTTTCAAATCCCAGAAGCACAAACGTGCGAGAAGTGAGAGGTAGAGGGGGTGAACAGGTTCCCCGAGCTGAATGACACTTCAGAATACACGTCTCAGGGACAGGGGACTGAGGGAAGCTGAAAGGACTTGCAGAGAAAGGCTTGTTGGTAGTCTTTCCACTTCATTCCTAACTGTCCCAAAGTTGGTCTGGGCAAAGTCGGCCCTGCCCTGTGCAGCCCAGACCTGCCCGAGGTGTTCTCTTCTGCCTCAGGAGAGTAAATTTACCTCCCAACCACAAATGGCTGCATTTGCGTTCTCTTGCCTTGGGAAAGACAGGGACATGTGCCCGCCTTGCCCTACCAGTTCATTAACATACCCTTCATCAGGTCCCTGTTGGGGATCTGAGATTTCAGTATAAATACCCAAAAGGAAGGGACCCTGCCCATCATTACACTTCTAGAAAGCCTGAGGTCAAGACCTAGAAAATAGAGTGGGGGCCTAACACAGTCTACTGAGGGAGTCAACCTTCTGGTTTTGGGGTTTGTTTTTTTTTTAGTGTTTATTTATTTTTCGGAGAGAGAGAGAGAGACCCAGCATGAGTAGGGGAGGGGCATAGAAGAGGGAGACCCAGAATGTGAAGCAGGCTCCAGGCTCTGAGCTGTCAGCCCAGAGTCCCACACGGGGCTCAAACCTACGAACTCAAGATCATGACCTGAGCCGAAGTGTGAGGCTTAACGGACTGAGCCACACAGGCTCCCCCAACCTTCTCTTGATGTATCCAAAGTGGCTTCATCCCTATTATTCCTCTGAATGGGAATCCCTTCCTCCTTGACCTCATGGTGAGCTCCTGGTCTGCCTTCAACACTCATCTCAGGGCTGCTTTGGGAGGCGATCCCTCAGCACCCCGGGGAGAGCTGTCATTACTTTCTCTATGCTCGCCACACTGCATGCACACTTCCATATTGTTTATGCACCTGAGTGGCAGCAGAGAGATGATCAACCTCTAGATATTCCCAGCCTGTGCTCTCCTTCCTTAGTGGCTAAAAAGACCCTTCCCGCTTGGTTGCTACTGTTCTGTCACTCTCCAGGGATAGAGGTCTCCCTTGCCAGAATCTTTCTTTTCCGTGGTACAGACCCAAAGGCTCAGACAGAAAAATGAAGAGACAGAAGGAAAGAAGAAGGTTTCGAAGAGATGAGAGGCATGTGGACTAGGGACAGAAAGATGTTTTCTCAAAGGTAGGAAAGGAAACTGGCATGGATCAGGGCACTTTTCTGGTGGGGTGGGGGTGGGGTTGAAGAAAGAGTGCCCCGGGGAGGCTCAGGCTGCGAGCAGGTGGACAGAGAAGGGAAGAGGTTGTATCAGGGTAGCTCGGGAATCCATATGGATTCCATTTACAGAACTTGAAAATACAAGTAAAGGACTTACGTTATTCTGAAATACCTCTTGGTCACTGGGACCCTCTTTCTCTGACACGGGGGCCGGACCGCATGGATTACGCTTTTATCCGGTTCCACCCTCGTGCTTCTCGGGTCTTCCTCTTTACTGTTCCCAGCATGTGGCCCAGAGCCCGGTGCACTCGAGATGCTCAGAAAAAGTTAGGTTTTTTCCTCCTTTCTTCCCTTCTGTCAACCTTGAGCAGCCCATCAGGCTGAAATGATGGCAGAATGGAGGATGGGCTGACCGGACGAGTCGGGGGAGAGAGGCAAATCAAACATGGCGCTAAGTCTGCCTGGACTGAGTACCAGCAGCACAATGCTGATCTTGGCTGGGGGCCCACCACTTACCAGCCCCCTCCTGGCCTCTGGGGTATGGCTAATTAAAGACATGATTACTCATTTCATTCCCAAGTCGCTATTTAAGGAAGTAGAATCATGCCATTCCTATAAGGCCTCTGACCCTAACTAGAGGCAAAGAGTGCCAGGGCTTGTGCAAGTGGCTGGAAGTACAGAGCTGTTCAAAGAGCCTGGGAGGAGGGAGGAGGGAGCAGGCCCTACAGCTGGGCCAGCTGCTGGATTGCCCCCCCCCCCCATGTCCTCCTCTCTCCCTCCCGCCAAGGGGTCAGGATCTAGTGACAATCCCTCCCCGAGCCCCCTGCCAGGGCAACTCCTATGTTTTCTGAACACAGTCAGAGTCACACAGCTGACTCAGAAAAAAAAAAAAAAAAAAAAAACCCAAAACACTAACAATCTCCTTTTGTATTTTAAGTAGCAGCAACTTGGAGCATTTGAGATTCTTCAGTTGTTTTTTAAGAAATCAAAAAAAAAAAAAAAAAAACAAAAACATTGCTTTTAATCAACAAACTCTTTAATCAACAAACTCTCACTGCTCTCTGTCAGGCCCAGTGCAAAGCACTGGGAAAAGAAGTGAATCAAAATCATTCCTGCCCTCAAAGGGTATCCAGTCTTAAAGATGAAATACATACATGAACAAGGAGGTTACACTAACATGGAATAAGTACAAAGGTAGAGATATAGACTGCACGATACAGAGAAAGTGGTGCTGACGGGCAGGGAAAAAAGGTGTGCCAGAGGATGGGAGACCTGATGGGGTTTTGAGGCAAAAATAGGAGTTCATCTTACCAACTTACCAGCCTAGTAAGGGAAGAGCAACCCCGGCAGGGGAAAGCATATTAAAAGTGATTGAAATCATAGAAAAACAGGTTGAACTCCCTTGTTTCAATGGGTTTCAAACTTGTCTAACAAATAATTAATTCATAACTGCAGACTGACATAACTGCGGGGTATTCCGAAGCATCTAGTACAAACATAAAATCTCTTTTTTTATGATTTTTTAAAATTTTACTTATTTTTGAGAGACAGAGACAGACCAAGAATCCCAAGCAGGCTTCGCACTGTCAGCACAGAGCCCGACTCGGGGCTTGAACTCACGAACCGTGAAATCATGACCTGAGCCAAAATCAAGAGTTGGACGCTTAACTGACTAAGCCACCTAGGCATCCCTGAATTTTTTTTTTTATCAAAATATAATTGACTTATAACATTAGATTAGTTTCAGGTAGCATGAAATTTCTTAGATATTTATTTTCATTTTTGAAAACTGTATACTTTGTGTAGTATGGTTTGTAACAGTCTCACATGTTTTGATATTAAAATAATGTTTTCAACTTTCAGTCAGTAAGATTGACTTTCCAAACATACACTGTCAAATAAAATTTATCCTCCATGGAAAAAGAAGCTTCCTGTTGACCTTTTGGGTTGAGAGAAAGGCAGTCTTTATCCAGCCTAACAACTACAAAGACTAAAAGATGATCAGAGGGGCGCCTGGGTGGCTCAGTTGGTTAAGTGTCCCACTTCGGCTCAGGTCATGATCTCATGGTCCATGAGTTCAAGCCCCACGTGAGGCTCTGTGCTGACAGCTTAGAGCCTGGAGCCTGCTTCAGATTCTGTGTCTCCCTCTCCCTCTCGCTCTCTCTGCCCCTCCCCCACGCACACTCTGTCTCTCTCTTCCTCAAAAAAATAAGTAAGCATTAAAAAAATATTTTTTAAAGATGGTTGGAGACTAGAGCTTTGAATACACACGTGATTTTTCATACTCATATTTACGCCTGTTGACTGAGTTTGACCAGTTACAGTGTCTTCCAAAAATTCTTCTTCAAGTAAGTTTGTCCTACTTCCCCTTCTGTCTGCCATGGTTGTCTGCCATGTTGATTGACTTGAGGAAAATACCAGAGGAGGAAAAGCCACTGGGAACCAGTCAGCAATGACAGAGCAGACAAAGTGGATTCTCTCCAAAAAAAATCAGGATTTAGAGCAATCCCAGGCTGAATTTGCATTGATCGCCAATTAGATGCAGGCCACCATTTGAGGTTTAAAATTTTTTTTAAATGTTGTTTATTTATTTTTGAAACAGAGGCAGAGTGCGAGCAGGGGAGGGGCAGAGAGACAGGGAGACACAGAATCCGAAGCAGGCTCCAGGCTCTGAGCTGTCAGCACAGAGCCCAACTTGGGGCTTAAACCCAAGATGAGATCATGACCTGAGCCGAAGTCCACGCTTAACCGACCTAGCCACCCAGGCGCCCCTGCCATTGGAGGTTTTAAAATGCCACCTCAGGTGAAAGGTAATGATTCCCTAATCCCCATGCCAGGTTAACACTCCAGACCAATTAAGCCAGAGTGGCATCCAGGCGTTAGAATTTATTAAACCTCTAGGGTGATTCCAATGTGCCACCAGTTTGCGAATCAGTGGGCCGGATCCTGATGGTTCTCAACCTTGGCCACACATTACAATCACCTGAGGGGGTTTTTATACATATGGTGGAGGAGCCCCGTCTCCAGCCCAGTAGATCAGAATCTCTGCAGCTTGGGTGTGGGTATCCACGTGGCCCTTCAACCTGGGGAGGAAGTCAGCACCCCCTAGCTCTGCATTCTGGGGCAACTTCCTTGCAATCTCCTAAGTCCTATGTGGATGCCTGGACCCACAGGGGCTGTCAGGGCTGTCCCCTGGGTGCCCCGAGCAGGGACCAGGAGACAGATGCTCTCAGAGCTCAATGTCTCATGATTTTGTCATTGTCAGGACGCCTGTGGCCTGAGTGGTTCCAGGAGGGAAGCCTGGGTCACTCCTGCCTGATGCACTGGCTGCCAGTGGTGCTAACACCTGATGGGGGGGGACAACTCCCATCAAACATGCAGCATGGTTGGGGCTCTGGTTTACCCGCCATCCACCCTTATCGAGTTGCACGTGTGGGCCCCACATGCGTGGTTCTTGCCCCTCCCCGTTCAGACCGTTGGGTCCACAGCACAGAGAGGTATGGGGAGCAAGCCTGGCCCTGTGAGCCCCACCCCCCCCCCCCGCCGCCCCCCGGCTGACACATAGGACGAACAACCACCCCAGGGCAGGGTCCGCAGGTGGCTTTCCAGGCTGTTCCTCCTAGATACCAAAGGAGGGTGCTGGTCAGATTCCTCTCTTTGTCTCCTGCTGGTAGTGACCTCGTGCTGTCCCTGTCTTCAGCCACGCCTGATGACGGTGGATGTTTTTTTGCGGGAATGGGACAGTTCTGCTCACTCTTGCCGTAGGCCATTACCTTCTGGGCTGGTGGCCCTGTGCAGCCAGGCTGTGGTCCCCACTGAAAGAGATCACATTCTAGGAAGGTGATGATTACCACCCAAAGGGTTCAGAACACCGTGGAAGATAATTTAACATTTGTGCTGGAAAATCGCAAATGACAAACTTAACGTCACCAAAGAGAAATGTTAGCCTTCACACTTTCTTGCGTATGGGGGAACACCTGTGTTTCGTGCTTATCATCAAGAGGGAAGCAAGGTTCCAGCCTTCGAGAGGGTCAAGGGGGGGGCGGAATCTTCACCCGGAATGCTATGACGCGACAGCTTGCCAGTAAGAAAGGCGCAACCTTAAATGGTGTTAAGGATCTATTCCATTTCAATACAGATTGGCTTCGAGGAGCCCCAGCATTGGGATGACAGTGCTGTTCTCTTCCAATGCTGGGAGGCGTGCAGTTACCCAGGAATGCGGTGTTAGACAACGTAAAGAACGAGAAAAAAAGTGTGTCTGGACCCTACAAAGAATCTTCGAGTGCAATGACTGGACACTGATAATTAATACCTAAAGTAGTTCTTCAACCCATAATTCTCATTTTTCTTCAGTAAATCACTATACCTCACGTGGGCCTACGAATTTTATAATACATTTGTAATCGACTTGTTTTATACCCGACAATAAACATATAAACAGCTTTTCTGTACCTATTATTCTAATATTTTTTAATAAATCACTCACGTGGGCCCATGAGTTTTGCAATATTTTTTAAAGTTTATTTATTTTGAGAGAGAGACAGTGCGAGTCAGGGAGGGGCAGAGAGAGAGAGGGAGAGAGAGAAAATCCCAAGCAGGCTCCGTGCTGCCAGCACAGAGCCCAACGCGGAGCTTGAACTCACAAAACCATGAGACCGTGACTTGAGCCCAAACCAAGAATCGGGCGCTTAACCGACTGAGCCATCCAAGCGCTCCTGCAATATGTTTTATAATCAACTTGTTTCATAGACAGGAGCCCCACCAAACAGTATTTTCCCAGGCTTTTCATGTGTTATGGGAGATCCTGTTGGGTATCTGGTTTTGCTGGTTTTTTTTTTTAATTTTTTTTAACGTTTATTTATTATTGAGAAACAGAGAGACACAGAGTGTGAGCAGGGGAGGGGTAGAGAGAGGGGGAGACACAGAATCCGAAGCAGGCTCCAGGCTCTGAGCTGTGAGCACAGAGCCTGACGCGGGGCTCAAACTCACAAAATGCGGGATCGTGACCTGAGCCGAAGTCAGTTGCCTCACCAACTGAGCCACCCAGGCACCCCTCATTTTGCTGGTTTTTTTTTTTCAAAAGCTTCCCGGGTGATTCCAAGTTTGCACCCAGGGCTGAGAGTTCCTGCACTGGAAGCAAGTGGGTGTATGCATGCCCACACCTCTGATTCCAGCCAGCAGTGGGGAGGTGCCTCAGGTGGATTAGAGGTTGAACTATGCCCCCCACCTCCCTCCCCGACCAGAATTCATTTGCTGAAGTCCTAACCCCTTGCACTTCAAAATGTGGCCTCAATTGGAAATACGGTCACTGCAGATATAATTAGTTAAGATGAGGTCATACCAGAGTAGGGTTGGCCCCTAAAGCGGTATGACTGGTGCCCTTATAAAAAGGGGAAAATTGGACACAGTCCCACACACAGGGAGAGCATCATGTGAACATGGAGGCAGAGATCGGGGTGATGCATCTATAATGCAGGGAACACCAAGGATTCCCAACACACCGCCAGAAGTCAGGAGAGAGGCCAGGATGAGATCCTTCCCTCAGCACCCACAGCAGGACCCAAGTCCGCTGACGCCTTGATCTCGGACCTCCAGCCCGCAGTTTGTGGGACTTTGTTCCAGTAGCCCTAGCAAGCCCACACGGGGAGTTTCCTCCAAAACAGCAAACAGAAGTTCCATACACAAATGTTCCAAGTGGACTTTAAAACAAACAAAAAACCGGAATCTCTCTAGGTAGCGAAATTGCTGGAAAGCTTTGGAAACTATTTGGAAACTCAAAGAAATCATTTTGTTTTGTTTAACGCGGTTCACACTGCCGCAGGAAGCATCGTAAATCTCAGTGACCATCCTGACCAGCTGATAGCTACTGAGAAAGTAACTGGTTTGTGTCCATTCCTGCACTCCATTCTCTCCCTTGCTCATTTCAGCCTGTCAGCAGCAGGACAGGTAATTGAATTAAATCACCTAGCAACTGCGATGCTCTCCTTTTTCGTATCAAAGGAGCCTTTCTCTTTAATCGATTAAAAATCTGAGGTCTCCCTGGCAAGGAAAAAATTCTTAGAATTAGAAGTTGGCCAGGAGCTGGATTTGTAGGGACAGTTTCCAGATACAAAAGGAAGCTTCAGGGGGGCCTTAATCAGCCCCCCCCCAGAGGAACCCACGGGGTGGCCCAGGGGTTCCTGGACAACAGTGGCTTGCACACCTCCCACCAGCTGCTGAGTCCCTCAAGGGAGAGGACTCTGTCCCTCACATCTCATCCCAAACCCAATCTTCGTGGCTGTTCTACTGAATTCTCCTGCCTAGCCCTTTCCTGGGCACAGAGACTGATCTTCTTTGCCCAATTCCTATGCAGGGACCAGGATAAACAGAGCTCACAGATTGCAGGGATGCAGTGAGAGGGCAGGAAATGAGCATCTCAGCTCGGCCACTCACAGTAGTTTTCAGGGTCACGCATGCCAGACAAAAAGACAAATGGAAATTTAATTAGGGTCAGTGAAAGGAGAATGGGTATTGAACTTAGCCATGAATTTTTCTTTTCGAAGATGTAAATAGAACCTCAGAGTGGAGTCCTTTGGCTCTTTTGAGTTATGGAGATGGTTCTCTAATTGAAGAGTTGGGACACACTCATCTTCCTATGTAAGACATAAGCAGATGTAAGGAGCTTTAGATAAGGTTCTTTCAAAAAAAATAAATAAATGCAAAAGAGAGACATCACTAGCTTTCATCTTGACCTTTTCTTAGGTCCCCTCCTGCCCTAGGATTTTTCAGTGGGTAGATGCAGAGGAAAAAAAAAAATTCAAACATGAAATTGCTCAGTTTCAAGTCGGCTCATTTCCTGGCTCTCTGGTGAGTTGCCTGCCAAGTCAACTACTTGTCCTCTAGTGCCTTAGAAATGCCCTCGTTCAAATTTGTTCAAAGAGTTCGAACACCTAGTACGATCCAGGTGGAGCCCTTGTTCCCGCATGGACCCCGACTGCAGAGAGGAAGCTCGGCCTCCTAGAAAGAGCTTCCATTCCAAAGTCCCAGATGTGAACCCCAGGTCCTTCCCTTGCGCAGGTGATGAAGGATGGGAGTGTCTTCACAACCTCCCTGTGGGCATTCAGCGGAAGAAGAATAAATAAAGCACCGAACAGAGCTCTGATGCGCTCTCATGGGTGCTCAATAGAAGGGCCTCCACTCCACTCTGCCCTGCAGCTCAGCGGATTCTTACCCTCCTCTCCCGTCCACATGGATACGGAGGGGGGGATGGGGCCAGTGTTCTCTACTCCCCCTACCCGGAAGCCAGGCTCCTGTGCCGTACCTTCTAAAGAGGGAGCCAGGGCTGATACAAGACTGGCCCTCTCCATCTCAGGGAGTCCGCGTGCTGGACCTCATTTCCACTCAGTAAACAAGTGCTGAGCACAGACCGCCTGTTGACCCAATGCTAGGGTCTGAGGATGAAGCAGTGAAAAATAGTGGGCCCTTTCCTCCAGCCTCGACACGTCAAAACGTCTCTCAACACATCTACTTCCCTAAGAGATTGTGGTCATTTCATATTTTATTATACTACTTTAGCTTATTTTTATTTTAATAAAAAAAGATTTATGTGCAAAAGAAAAACATTATTGGGGCGCCTGGGTGGCTTAGTCAGTTAAGTGTCCAACGTCAGCTCAGGTCATGATCTCACCGTTCATGAGTTCGAGCCCCACATCAAGCTCTGTACTGACAGAGCAGAGCCTGCTTGGATCCTCTCTCTCCCTCTCTGTCTGCCCCTCCCCCACTCTCTCTCTCTTTCTCAAAAATAAATAAACATTAAAGAATGTTTTAAGTAATAAATAATGTATACCTGTTTTAAAAAATGGAAAACATTATTTTTTCCTCTCTTTTAATCCATAAACCTCAATGACATTTAAGACTGAATTAATTTCTTTTTTTTTTTTTGGAATATTTTTTAAGTTTTTATGCATTTATTTTGAGAGAGACGGGGGGGGGGGGGGTGGGGGGGTGGGGGGGAGGGGGCGGGGAGGGGCAGAGAAAGAGGGAGAGAGACAATCCCAAGCAGGCTCCCAGCTGCCAGCACAGAGTCCGATGCGGCGCTTGAACTCATGAATGGGGAGATCACAACCTGAGCCGAAACCAAGAGTTGGACACTCAACCAACTGAGCCACCCAGGTACCCCAAGACTGAATTAATTTCTGATACTATAAACAGGAAGTGACTGTCTTTTCAAAGTTACTAAATAAATAAAGCCAACCATATTTCCACTGGAATATTTGACAACACATTTTTTTAAGTCTGAGAGAGGAACTCATTCTCTGACTAATTAAAACCCATTTAATGTAATAAAGTAGACTCTCTGAGGACCTCCTTTAATAGAGAAAACTTTATTAATCTGAGATGAGCTACAATATGAATTTAGAGGAAATAAAGTACATTTCTGGAGAGAAAACCAAACATGGCTAAGTGGGAACATAGCCACACTGGCTCCCCAGTCGACTCCACGCCATTTGACAGGTAGCTGTCTTCTCCAGTTAGGAACCAAAAGCCGAATTCCCTCCACTGATGGCTGGTGATGTTTTTCCTTCGGGAAGGCAGATTTGCTCCTCGGCCGTCTCTCGCAACCAAGTCAGGCTGATCTTGATGTTCTGACACTTCCTCTCTCACCCAACAGTTTCCCATTGAAAAGTGAGACCGCGCTGGTCAACTAGGTTTGTTGGTGGCTGCAGAGGGAGCTCGACGCAGAACGGAGAGTGGCATTGTCTGTCCTCCCAAGGGAGAGGACACAGCACACCATTCTCTCTCCTAGAACCCCCGGAAGTGTGGCCAACACAAGAGTGGCTCCTAACCTAGGTTACGGGGCCTCTGAGTAACAACATGCTTCTCAGAAGATCACGTGTATGTGTTATGGATGATGTAGCTGCACAACTCCAGCCGTGAATACATCTCTATATTTTCAAAAGAGAAGCTTGAACTGAGGTCAAAAAAGACTTCCCTAGAGTCTAGAGGTTTCGAAGGAACTTGTCTTAATTAGTAGATCAAAGTGGTTTGTATTTAACACATCAAATAGACAGATGAGAGGCCATTAGACAGATGGTAGATAGGTAGCCAGACAGAGGATAGATTGATTGATTTAGAAGCCAGATAGACCTAAGTTTAAACCGATTACTGTCAGAAGGAGCCTTGATAAGGTACTAAGTCTCGCTAAACCTACATTTCCTTGTCTGTAAAATGGACTCAGTTACTTCTCCAGGTGGTATTAAGGAATAAATGAAACAGTGGGTGCAACGTGCTTAGTGAAGTGACTGACACAAAGTAAGCCTCGATAAACAGGAACCATTCTGCAACAATGCACAGCTTAAGCGGGGCCAGTCACCCGGTGGTCAGACGTTTCCCCGGTCGCCAAGGGTGAGACAGTTTTGCCAGGGAACCCAGCTTGATTTCCTGGTTCAAAAATCACACCTGTGAAACTCAATCCAGGTGGGAAATTCTTCTGGTTGACTCTGCTAAAGCCATGGTTCATTATCAAGTTATTTCTCCGGGTCACTCTGAGGTCATCTCTTAATCAATAACAGCCAGCAGGAGGGGGGGCCGGGGCAGGGAGGGGGGCACAAAATCTAGCCGTTCAGGCTTTGCCTAAAAGTCCATCATAGCACCTCTCTTTTGTTGAACATTTTCTGGGTACCAGGCACCATGTCCAAGGCCTCCTGCACATCAGTTTATTTGATCTTCTAATGATCCCCCGGGGGGGGGGGGGGCAGCTACAGTGATCCCCATTTAAAGATGAAGAATTTCAGGCTTGCAAAGTCCAGTTATCTGTCCAAGATCACAGCTAGCCGGTGGTGGAGCCAGCATCAGAGCTCTTCCCACCAGGCTTTGCTTCACAGAAAACCATTAATCCCCCTTTTCTCTCCCATGTCACGTGTGTTTATACTGCACAGGAGAACAAAAGATGGTTTAAAATTCTCGTTTTTCTCACCTGCTGAAAAGCAGTCCGGCCTATTGTTACTAATCAGGCTGTACCTGGCTCCTGGCTCTCCAGGCGATCCCTCCAATCCTCTTCATATGGCCTCTGCGCTTACCCTCATTCCTGCTCCGGATTCTTTCTGGCCTTTCAGAAAACAACTGGCAACAGTTTAGCAACTAGTTTAAATCTCTTTAGCTTGGCTAAGAATCCCCATTGCAGGGGCACCTGGATGGAGCAAAGCAAGAGTGCCACCTGGTGGCATATTTGGGTCACTGCCAACAATATTCCTTGGGCAAAGGTGGGCTCCCTGTCGGGCTGCAGGTACAAGGGGAAGGACCAGCGTTCATGCTGTCTGGGAACCACTCCTAGACAACTACAAGAAACAACTCACCACTGTCTAGGCACTAACTTCATGAAACTCAAAGTCTTACTCAAATGCAAGTTTGGGACTTTAAAGGCATGCATTTCTTGGTTCCAGAGCCTAGGGCTGGGATTAAGGTGAGGTAGGAGGCATCCCATCCATGCAAGGGTTGCATCTCATCTGCATTTAAAATTTTGAAATCCTTGGGACGCCTGGGTGGCTCAGTTGGTTGTGTCTGACTTCAGCTCAGGTCATGATCTCACAGTCTGTGAGTTCAAGCTCCAAGTCTGGCTCTGTGCTGACAGCTCAGAGCCTGGAGCCTGCTTCGGATTCTGTGTATGTCTCTCTCTCTCTCTCTCTCTGCCCCACCTGCACTCATGCTCTGTCTCTCTCTCTCTCTCTCTCAAAACTAAATAAGCATTAAAAAATTTAAAAAAAAATTTTTTTGAAATTCTTTTCATCGTGGATGTTTGCGTTAATTTTGACCTTTTAAAAGTGCATTAAAATATCAGTTATCTTAATTACTGAGTTTTGGGCACTCCCCCCTGACATCGTGCACCCATGGAAAACTCCTCTTGCTTCACCCGAGTATGGGGCTGCTGAGGTCCTCTGACAAAGGATTCTGTTTCCTTTCAAAGCTCTGTGGGTACCTGAGCTACAACAGCTCCTGTGGTCTCCTTGCTCATCTGCCTTTGCTCTATCCCGTCTGAGAATGGCCTTGGCATCACCACCATCCCTCCTACCCAATTCGCCAACTCAAGTCAAAAGAAAGTACCCAGACGGGGACACACTTCAGTGTAATTGCTGGGGAGCCTGACAAAACACATTTGCTGTTCACTGACCTCCGCCCATCACCGACCTCTGCCTGTCACCGACCTCAGTCCATCTCTGACCTCTGCAGATCACTGCTCGTGAGTGGGCAGCTAACTTGCCTCCCTGCTTTTGCCAGGTCCCAGACCACTGGGCTGCAAGTCTGAGCAAAGTGCACTTGTCTACACTGCATGCCAGCCCAGGGTCTGCCTTGGGGTGTTGCTTTCTCAAGAATGTCCAAGCTGGATGCCCACATCAGGTCAGATAGCCACAAAACTCAGCGTCTGCACTGGGTCACGCCAGTCCCCTGATCCATGGCTCAAGGCTAGGAGGGAAGTTCTTTACCTGGAACATATGAGTGGGTTGGGAGGGGGGGGGATGATTCTGGAAACGCCTGAAAATTTACGGAAATGATGTGTATTTTCTGGGGAGATGATTTATCACTTTCTTCCCATTCTCCGAGGAGCCCTTGACCCCACAGAACGTAAGAATCACAGCCGTCTCCATAAAGTCTTCAGGCTCCATCAAGGGTCTGTGTGAAAAATACAACAAGAGATCTCTCCATGCCTGACCTGGTAACAAGCGTCAGCGGCCCCATCTGTGGTATTTAAACAGTTGGGAGAGTCTGAGAAGGGCCGGAATGGTTTTCAAAAATTCAGAGGAAGGAAAAATTCCTTTTACTCGATAAACTGGAATCTCAGGTGGATACTGAGAACTGGAGAGTCGCCACTGCCTTCTCTGCCTTTCCCTCCCTGAAAGATCTTTCGGCCTTGCTATCGTTCTCCGGCAAAGTTCTTTTGCAAGATCTAGGCTTCCCTCTGGAATACTCTTCCATGCTTTTGGCATCCTTCACTCATCCTTTCCGTTGAGCTATCTCGACATTTCTAAACAGGGCTGGGCACCTTACACTCCTGTTATCACACAGATGACTTTTCTGGGTTTATTTGCATATTTACCTATCCTGCCCATAAGACTGTGATCCCAGGAGGGCAGGAGCCCAATCTTACTCATTTCTGCATCCCCAGCACCTAGCACAGAATCAATGTGTGGGGGAAAAAAAAAAAAGTTACGTGGATGAATAAACAAACAGATCCATGAATGAATGAATGAATGAATGAATGCACAGCTCCCCACCCTCCCCACCCCCGCACATACACACCCCTGTGCCTTCATTTCCCAGATGAGGCATGTGAGGCAGGGAGGGACATTAGCATGCCAGTGAGACCGAGCCCCCAGGGCCTCCCCACGGGAGCCGCACCCACGCCAGCTGCAGCTGCGCGCTGAGATCATGCAGAACCCCGAGCCACTCGGCGGCCACCTTGCCTTGTCTTTCCTTCTTGTTGCTGCTCCTTGGCTCAGCGCACACAGTAGGGAGATGCTGGCCCAGGGAAATCAGAGGCAAGCAGGCGGTTGCCGGCAGGTGCCAGCTGCTCCCCCCTCGGCAGGGTCTGGGAAACCGGAATCTTCTCTGTGACTCTCTGTCATTACCACAGTGAGGACCACAGTGAGAAACGAGTTGACTCTCTCAAACTTACTTCAACAGCAGGATACAGAGAGCTGAACCTCATGCCCAGAAATGCATCGTCCATGAACCTACAACAGCCAGTTTTACTTCGCTTCCTCCCCCACGGAATTAGATTCAGGAGAAGTCGGATAAAATCTCCGGGCGGGCGGCCCCAAGCGCTGCTTGTCCCAAACACATTGCAGAGACTGGGAAGAGAGCTGGAGGAGGGTGGCCTACCCAGCTGGCCTTGTTCCTGCTCTCAAGTGGGGGTGGGGGTGGGGGGAAGCCTCTGAGGAAATTCGTGGGCCCCAACACAGCTGTGGTCGTTACTGAATCATTAGATTTGCCACAAACAAGATAAAAATTTCAAACAACAAAGAGGACTTTTCCGTGGTCGGCTGAACGGGGTTTCTCATTGTGTTTTGGTTCCTTCTGGTTTCCTCACACCCTGACTGCCTTTGCCAGAAAGCCACAGGAGCCCCTGTTCCTCCAGCAGTCCTGAGGGGGGCAAAGGATTTTTTGTTTTTAAATGTAGGTAAATCCGGAAAAGACTCAGGGTTTTGAGTCATTGTTTTGTGAGCAGTAGTTTGACCTTCTCTTGCCCACTTCTCAGAATCAGAGGTCTCCTCTCTGAGGAACACAAAAGCCCAAACAGGAAAAGAGAAGAATATCCCAAATTCATAGCTAGGAAAAGGGAAGTCACTTCGCTGTTTGTCCTCAAATGTACACCCTATTCAAATTCTCTACCTCTTCCAGATGTCGGGTAGAAATAAGCCACTTGTCCCTGATCCCACAGTTTTCTATTCTGTGTGTGTCTTACCTGCCACCCTAGACTTCAGACCTCTTTCTGTTCCCTTTCATACCTACTAAGTGTATAATAAATATTATTGTCTGATCAAAAGCCTGAAGCCAAATTAAAGCCGAGAGCATTTTTATAAAATACTAATTATTTAGAAAGTGTTACTAGAGGCCAAGCCCTTTATATCATATTTTAATCCTCACTGAAGTCCTGTAGGGGTGGGCGTTTTTTTGTTTTACAGATGAGAAAACTGAGCCTGGGAAGGCTTCTGGGAGTGCAAGGTGCTTCTCAGTGGTGGGGGGTTGAACTCCGGGACAGTCTCACTGGCAAAGCTATGCTCCTCACCTCTTTGGACTTCCCAGCATTTCAGCGGATGACCCAGGAAAGCTTTCACTTATTGGGCACAGTAACCAGGACCTAAGGGATCAGGACACTGTGTAAAACACGGCAGGACTCAGAGCAGAAAAAGGTTCACTAGCATCCAAGTCATTAATGCTTTTCCAGGCAGAGTGACAGGGACTGCCCAGGCCAAGCCCTCATCTCCCAAATCCCACCCTTGCCCCCTAACCATGCAGCTCTTCTCTCCCAACCACCCTCGGTGAGTATCAGGAGAAATGTCCTTTGTCTCCTCCCCTAACTAGCCCTGAGCTGGAGTGTGGCACAGTATGGTGGTTCTGAGTATGTGTGTAACTGTGGACCTTTGCCCCAGTCATGCTCATAGCCAATATCCCTGAATTGATCCCAATACTCCTTGCTACAGAAGACAGATCAGAACTCAGAATCATTCTCAATACAGCATTCCAGGCAAACACTACCAATCCATCAGCCTTGTTCTGAGATTAAGCCTGTTTGTCATTATTGGCATAGCAAGTGATCAGTGGAATTTAATTTCCACTCCCTTCTACCCTTCCTGCCTTCCTTCCTCAGTGTTTCTGGGATGGGTAGAGGGATGGATGGATGGATGGTTGGGGAAATGAATGGATGGATGGATGGATGGATGGATGGAAGGACAGAGGAAGAGAGGGAGGGAAATAGGGAGGAATGGATGGATGGATGGATAGAAGAAGGGATGGATGGATGAAGGGATGGATGGATGGAGAAATGGAGGGAGGGAAGGAAGAAAGGAGGGAAGGATAGAGGAAGGGAGGGAGGGCAATAGGGAGGGAGGGAGGGATGGATGGTTGGGGAAATGGATGGATGGATGGATGGATGGATGGATGGAAGGAGGGAGGGAAGGATAGAGGAAGAGAGGGAGGGAAATAGGGAGGAATGGATGGATGGATGGATGGATGGATGGATAGAAGAAGGGATGGATGGATGAAGGGATGGATGGATGAAGGGATGGATGGATGGAGAAATGGAGAGAGGGAAGGAAAAAAGGAGGGAAGGATAGAGGAAGGGAGGGAGGGAAATAGGGAGGGAGGGAGGGATGGATGGATGGATGGTTGGGGAAATTGGTGGATGGATGGATGGATGGATGGAAGGAAGGAGGGAGGGAAGGATAGAGGAAGAGAGGGAGGGAAATAGGGAGGAATGGATGGATGGATGGATGGAAGAAGGGATGGATGGATGAAGGGATGGATGGATGGAGAAATGGAGAGAGGGAAGGAAGAAAGGAGGGAAGGATAGAGGAAGGGAGGGAGGGAAATAGAGAGGGAGGGAGGGAGGGAGGGAGGGAGGGATGGATGGTTGGATGGCTGGATGGAAATTAAGTTCTCCCCTTACACAGGAGCCCTGGTTGGCACCACTCCTAATTCTGCTGACTCCACTCAGTGCCAGTGCTTCCTTGACAAAACTTGCTCTTAGCATGTGGCATTTGTTATAGGAACTGGTGAGATTCCTGGGTCATTCTGAGGCCATGGAGGATCTTCAGCGTCAGCACTTTGTTTCTCACTCAGTCTCATTTCCTCCCCCTCTAACATATGCCTGAGCTTAAAAACATCCACTCACCCCATACTTCCTTCTTCTTTTTAAAGCTCAAGCTGACAAGAGAAATTTCTTCTCCCACTCACCACTTTTTTTTTGTATACAGAGAAGAAAAAATACAATTCCACTGTGGGGTGCATAGGAATTGCCAATGATTAAAAACTTTTCTGTCTCTTTGGAACCATCATCACCCTTAACCTATACCATTAGTTGCCTAGAGGTTCTGAATCATCCCATGATTTAGTTATGCATGGGGAAGCATGTTTTTCCAGGGCCTTTTAAGAAGCTTTGGCTTTTGGTTTTGAACCAATCAAGTTATGGTGATAACAGAATATTCTTTCCCTAGCAAAATACCACGTAGTGTTCAAGAGGAAGAACATGTTAAGAAACTTTTATTCAAGTCACTTTGAAGAGGAATAAAATAGCTCTTATAAAGCAACATTTTTGAGATTTGAGTACAAGTAAATCAGAAGCATATGGATTGTGTGCTGTGAAAACATACTTTTGTTTCCCTGGGAAGGAAAAAAAATACTTGGGAAAAATATATTTTATAAAATGGCATATATTAGAAAATAGCTGGAGATTTTTAAGAAAACCAAAATGTAGCAGGAATGGTCCAGCTCTAGTTATTAATATCCTGGAACCAGCTGGGGAGTAAAATTAGGTGGTGAAATTATTGTACCATTCTTATTCCGAGATGGAAAGGACACATTTCTCATATCTTTCTCACAAAAGAAAAATGATATACTGAGACCTAGGAGATGAGGCTTTGTGTTTTTTTGTTTTGATGTCAGTTCTGATAATAATTCTTATCACTGGACTCATAGACTAGGTAAGGTAAGAGTGTGTAGGTAGTGGGGCGCCTGGGTGGCTCAATTGGTTAAGCATCCGACTCTCAGTTTCGGCTCAGGTCATGATCTCATGGTTTCATGGGTTCGAGCCCTGCCTTTGGCTGTGCACTGACAGTGTGGAGCCTGCTTGAGAGTCTCCCTCTCTCTCCCTCTCTCTCTGGCCCTCCCCTACTCATTCCATCTCTGTCTCTTTCAAAATAAACTTAAAAAAAAAACAGTGTGGAGGTAGATATGGGGTCTCAGAGTCAGACTGCTGCCACAAATCATGGCTCTACCCCGTTAGACATGGGATCTCCACAATCCATTCACCTCTTTCTATGCCCTTGTTTTGTCATCTGGAAAGTGAGACGAAGACAATGACGATGATGACAATGAATTACTACACTTACTATCTGGGAAAGCACTTGGAATAAATGTCTGATGCACAGAAAAGTTCTCAGTAAATGTTGGCTCATATTATTTGTCTTCTTGCCTAGAATGCTCTGCCACTAGATAACTCTATGGTTCAGTCATGCACTTCCAAACCTGACAAACCTTTAGGTAGACTGAGGGAAAAAAAAAGAAATAAAATGAAATGCAAGTGGAGACATTACAATCAACTTGAAAGAAATAACAATTATGAGGAGAGAATACAGTGAACAACTGTACCCCCAGCAAATCAGATAATCTACATGAAATAGCAAATTCTTAGAAACACACCAATTACCTAAATTGACTCAAGAAGAAATAGAAACCACAACAGACCTATTACAAGTAAAGAGAGTGAATCAATAATCAAAACCTCCCATTGGAAGAAAGTTCAGGACCAGATGTCTTCACAGGTGAATTCTACTAAATATTTAAAGAAAATTTAATACCAATCCTTCTCAATCTCCTCCAAAATATGGTAGAGGGGAACACTTCCTAACCCCTTGCATGACGACAGTGTTCTTCTGATACCAAAATTAGTCCCGCAGTTCTTTCAGGACTCTGCCCTCCCCTTCCATATAACTATAGTTTCACCTCCTCCCACACACATATGCATTCCCTCGCCTCAACTTATTTTTCATCATAGCTCTTATCACTACCTGAAATATACTTATTTGCCTATTGATTGATTGATTCTCTTCTCTCACTAGAATGTGGGAGCTCCATCAGAGCATGGAATATTTTTTTCCACGGAATAACTTCTTAGGCATGAATTTTCCACGCCTAAGATAGTGCCTACCACATAATAAGGGCCTATAAAAATGTGTTGGGTAAATATATTGTCTAACCATTCTTTTACTGAAAGAAAATAAAGAGAAATCTAGAGAAGGACCTGGGTATTGCAGAACTCCAAGATCTAGCTGACTAGAAGAAAATTCGCCTTCAGAAGCAGATAACCAAGAAAGTGTTATGTCAGGAAAACAAAGGGAAATGAGATTTCTGAAAAGCAGGGACCAGTCAGCAGTGTCAATAATGCTGAGAAATCAAGTACAATAAGAACCAAAATGTCCACTGGATTGAGCTGCAGATTATTGGCCACCTTCGTGAGAATCATTTGGGAGGTATCATAAGGCTAGAAGACAGAAGCCAGGTAACTTTGAGCAGTAGATGAAGGAGGCAGCCCATTCTGATAACATTTTAAAGAAGTTTTTCTATTAAAAAAAGAAGACACAGAGATAAGGAAGCTTCTAGAAAGGGCAGGTGTCAAGTGAGGATATTGTCTTTAAGTGGGAAAGATCTGTAAATGTCTAAAAGCACATGGAAGGAACCCAGTTGAGGAGAAAAGAAGTTGAAAATACAAGAGAAGGCAAGGTTCCCGGAAGGAAAGGTATGGGAGGCAGACCATAGGACTGGCTTTAGCAAGGACCAACCTCTCCTACACTCTCAGACTGCAGGAAGGCAAGACCCGGAGAGCCCCTTTGACTTACCCACCAGCCCAACCAGGACCCAGGTCTCCAGTGTTCTTTTTACTATGCAGTTTTTTCTCTTGCTCAAATTAGAATGTTCAACGAGATGTGAGGAGGAGAGGGGGTTAGAAATCAAAACTGGTAAATAAAAAATGCCTACTACAATAGATTTTGTCATTGAAGACTTTCTTAGGGAGGGTGCTTCTTCCCACTCAGGAGCTCTTTCCCCAGCAGCATGAACCCCATTAGCAGAGTATCTCCTTGGAGCCCTTCTTCACCCCTCCCCTGGACAGCAGAGGGACTTACCTAATTGAGGAATCTGTGAGAAGAAACCAAGCATGCACAGCCCAGCCCCTTCCTGTCTCTTCTTCCTTTTAGGAAATAGCAGAGAAAACATGCTCTAGATGGCTGTCAAACCCATGGCAAGCACAGCAGTAAATCTCTCCACGCTTACTGTGTGTGGAGGCCAGCAGTGGTCTGCTTCTGCCTCTGACCAGATCGGCTGGTGCAGCCAGCACGTGGACTCAGGATTAGGAAGTCCATTTGGCCACAGATATATTCCACTTTCTCCAATGTCAGCTTTATCAATAGGAAAGATGTTATTTTGGTGTCTCTCTGCCTCTCTCCTTTGTCTTTTTTTTTTTCCAGTGGGTTCAGAAAAAGATGAGAAGGAAGGGAACTAATTATTCCAACAAAAATTAAACTATTCAAATCGGCATGTGAAACTTCATTCTTGAAATCATTCTTTTTAAGACAGAAGGACCAAAAAACCATAAGACACAATATGACTATTTACTGATATGATTTAAATAGTGAAAGTGCATTCTTTTCAAGGAAGAACACCCCAAAAGGAGAACACGAGGGCCTGATATTTCATAGATGTGTAAAACCCAAAGGATCTGCTTGCTTAAGTCATCTGGATCGAAGTACAAAATCACAGTTGATTGTTTGACTCTTTCCAGGATTCCACTGTTTTCTGTCTGGAAACAGCCACGGCCACATCCACAATTCCAAACTTGAGAAAATGACCCAGAATTCTCACAACATGTGAAGAGCACAGCGATGACCATCCTGTGAGGGTGGGAGAGAAACGTGCCAAAGTACATTCTTTGTTGATGAGAAAAAATTCACCGACAATTGTAAAATTAGGTGTTTGGCACCATATTTAGCCATGGAGCCAGTTTTCAACTCACTTCTCTCCAACTTTTTCAGTGCCAAAGAGTTGCTCCTAATAATCATCTCAAAAATAGTCACTGTCACCTTCTCCAATTACTTCAGTCTCCATATTTCAAACTGAAAAATATTGGCCTTGACTGCACAACTTCTCCCAAGTTGCTATTTGGAAATTTACCAGATAAGCTTTAGGTCTATCAGTGAAGACCAAGATTAGCAGCAAAATCTCTCTTGCAATTTTGCTTGAAAGCTATTTTAAGAAACAAAGGGGCTGGGGATTATTCAATGACTTTAAGGCACATCAGAATCTGTGGGAGGTTTGAAGTTGAGGGTGGGAATGTGGGCAGGACTAAGGGAGCTGGTAAAGGGAAGGTTGAAGGAGACACAGCAAAACTCAGAGCAGAAGCATATGGTCTACACTCCATCCAGGTCCTGCAGTGAACAGCCTCCAATCATCTTACATCCTTGCAACAGTTGTTTGAATTCAAAGCTCCCAGAGAGAGGATCTGACCACTTTGATTTATAAGAGCAGGCACTTTCCTCCACCATCTGCCCTCCCCAAAACAGCCCATGGTGGGAAGCTCTCTAAAAGATAGAAGGAGTACAATTGGAATGGTAGGATTGGGTGCTGGACAAGTGACCCCCATACTTGGGCCCCATGGGGAAGTCCAGTGAGCATCAGTTCGGTGGTTTGATTCAGCCATGATGGTTTATTGCATGGTGATCCTGAGAGCCCTCATTCATCCAAACACGATTCAGTACATAGTGATTAAGTCCTTCTGAGTAGAGATACATCAGTGAACAAAACAGACACAGTCCCTGCCTTGATAGAGTTCACAGCCTTCTCAAATCATCCACTTTGACTTATAGGCCACTGAGCCACCCTCATTGTTAGAAGCTCACAGTTGCTATAAAACAATCCCATCCAAACCTTAGCCCTGGTCTGACAGAAAGTCTGGGTCGGAAGGACACCACTGCACAGGCTTGACATACTAAGGACTGATATTCTGAGCTCAACTCATCTGCAAATTGAAAAATGAGCTTGAGCTCGGTGTGGACACAAGGAAATGCAGAATGTGACCATGTCACAGGGGACTGATCACCAGCAGGTGACCCTGAGGGGTCAGCAGACAGTAGCACAGCTTGCTGGAAACTTTGTACCTAGTGATATTAGTACATGTTAGTTCAAACAAACATTTCCATTTTGGTAGATTCTTTTGTAAAACTGCTAATTTTACATTCGAAGAATGCACTGAACTACCTAAAGTGTGTAGTGTGTGTGTGTGTGTGTGTGTGTGTGTGTGCACGTACATGTGTTCACTAGAAAGTATAAAAAAGAGTTCAAATTTTTTCCCTTGTTTTTCATGGTGACATCTGGGCATCCATGGTGGTCAATGTCATGGAAAACTCGGGAGCTTCCGGATCTAATACTCTCGGTTATTTATCTGTGTTCATGGCCTTGGAGAAGTTTCCTAACTGCTGAAGTTTGTTTCCTCATCTATAATATTAGAATCATAATATCTATCCTCTGTCATGCACTGACCATGTGCCAGGCACTATGCTGAAAAATTTTAAAGATTTTTCCCCAAATCCCTTTTGCTTACTCTTTACTTATACTGATTTTGCAAATGAAGAATCAGACATAGAACAGTTAAGTAATTTGCCTAAGATCATGGAGCTGATAAGTGTAGGAGAGGTAAGTTTTTAATCCGGGTGTGTCTGACCCCAGAGCCCATATTCCCCAACACCTCATTCTACTACTTTCTTACTGGGTGCTTTTGGTAGGACAGGATCAGATCAGGTGACCAAAACCCTCAAAATTCTCCTCTACAATCATCAGCGACTCGAGCTCCTTCTCGTTGCTTTACCATGCTCAACAAGTGGTTTCCACCTCATGGTCTAAGAAGGCTGTTCACACCCAGCCATCACATCCACGTTCCAACTGGCATAGAAAAGAAGAGACAAAAAGGGGCATGTTTCTTCCTGTTTAGGACACTTCCTCAGAACCGCACAGAACACTTCTGCTTCCAACACAATGACCTCATGGGCACACGTAGCCACAGGGGAGGCTGGGCTATGTGGTCTTCTTGTAGGAATTCATGTGCCTCATTTAAAGAAAAAAAATGTATAATTATATTATTAAGGAAGAAAGGAAAGGAGAGCACTGGAGGACAATCTTTGGTGCACAGGATAATGGAAATGATGAGGGAGAACGTAAGAGATGCACCAGTTCACTGCCTGGCACGTAGCAGATGACGTAATGCCATCACTTATTACGGTTGGCCTCCATCTGGCATCCTGCAGGACCCCAGCAGAAAATCAGATTCGAACCGTGAAGGAAAGGTCACAGGAAAAGGGTAGGAGAAGGAGCTACTGTTTTAAATCACCATCATATTCTGGATCGGGCCTCGTTTCCCACACGGAAGCGCCGCCTCCGCCCATCTGCGGCACCCTGAGGACCGCGCGGAAGGTGATCACGAGAAGGCGCTTCAGCAACCGTCCCTGGCGGCATCCGTGCCCACCACGTGAGCCGCGGGGTGATGCTATCACAGGTGACCGCCGGTAAGTAATTTCTACCGCAACGGTTCATGGAAATGCAGTTTTCATTACAGTAAGAAAATTGAAATCTCAGCCAGCCTCTGTGGGTTGCATCTGGCCCATTCCTCATTTCTCCTAAGATTGCGTGTTGTTTTCATTCCCCTCCTGATTAGCCTTTATCATGAAGGGTAGAGGGGGAGCAAGGTGATTGAAATCCCCAGGAAATCTCCACCTCACACTGCCATTCGGCAATCTTCCTCAACCATCCAGATACCAGGGCTCTGATCAAGTAGGAAAGGGCCATTTTTTAAATTTGAGGTGGAGATATTATCTAGTAGGGAAGGTTCCAGATGGCTGGACTGAATTGAAGTGACAGACAGGCAACCAGTATGGAAGGGGGAAGAGGAAAGGGAGAGAGGGAGAAAGAGGGAAAATGGCGGCACTGAGGGCCCCAAGTCAGCGAAAAGCTCTCAAATGTACCGGACGACTTCCCTTGGGTGGGAGGTATTTGGGGCATGGATACTATGAATGCCTTTCCACACAAAGTATGTTCTCAACTCGGTTTGCCTCTCGCTCTTTGAATTGCAAATGATCTGTGGCTGCACAAAATTTCTCCTTTGTTGGAAAGACGTTAACTAAACATGCTGCAGCCTTGCTCCTTCAGAAGCCCCTTTCGTCTCAATTCAGGGTCGCTGTCCCTCAGCTCCTAATCTCTCACGCCCCGTGTCCTTTCCTGCCACTGCCGGCTCCTTCTCTGCAGCTCATCTTTTCTTGCGCCACCCACTCGGCAGAGTAAGCAAGGAGCTAATAGATTTGCAGCAAAGAGAACATCTGCTTAGCCACGCGAGTCAAAGCGCATAATTTTGTAATTTTGTTGAGAAAGCAGAAGAGCTCTAGACATCCTCCCCTTGGCAGAGGCCCACCCAGTTTTAGGTTTTATCTCTTCCCTGTTTTTTCCTGTTACTGCTCATCATATGACCAAATGGGTCCTGGCTGCCATTTTCTTAGCCCCAGACTGATACTCTATCAACCACGTGCAAGTAATTTCCAGAAGAGTGACTATGGTGAAAATCAGGGAGGAGGAAAAGTTTGATTTCAGCAGAGAGCCAGACTCCAAGTTTTCCCATAACCTACCCATGTTCAAGCCATGGCCAATTCAGCATGGAGTAGTGACGGGGAGATTCATCTACGCCATCTCGGAGAGCTGTCTGACTGCTCAAGATGGTCACAGGAGGGAAACTGCCTTGCCCCTTATTTCGTTTACTCATTCACGCATCTTCAGATTCTTCTTTCCCAGACTCTTTTAGCAGATCCGTGTTTTGCCATGACTGACAGAAGTTCATAGGCACTGGAGCTACATTTATCTGTTAGTCTCTTGGAGGGCATGCTGTCCCCGCTTGCAGGCAAACTGGGATTCTGGAATGATCTGGGGATCATTTCACTGGTCAGTGGGTTCATGTTCCCTCTCCAAGCCTGGAAGCTTGCTTGTCCCCATTCTTACGCTCGAATATCATTTCATTTGCACCTGTGTACGTGGGAGACCTTTGAGCCTGGAGATGGCTGGACTGCCAGGAAACTGACAGAGTCTGACTTACCTTCATCTTTTTCTTTTGCATCTCCGACTCCAGTGGCACCACGAGGTGTCCTTCAAGATCTCAAATACAGCGCTGCTCCCTGCTCCCTGGTCTTCTGCAAATGGGCCGGCACTGCCAGAGGACAGACGGTGGACCAAGGAAGGAAAGACTCACAGGTTATGGATTTCAGAGCAATGAGGAACCTTAGAGACCGTCCATGCCTGTCACTTTACAGAGAGGAGTGCCACGGTCAAGCCTGCGCACAAAGCCACGGCAGAGCCAGGCCAAGAGATGGAAACTCCAGCTTCTGATTCGGGGCTCTCTTCGCTGTGCCTGGTGTGCCTGTGTAATGCTGGCTGATGGCACTCCCCAGACCCAAGAGTTCCCAACACTGTATGAAGACACCAAAGAGATGTAAAAAGTGGAACCGTTGACAGAGAGAAAGAGGCAGAAACTTCTTTTTATTTATGGCCAGCTGGTGTTTCTGTTGGCCTATTCACGATGGGAGAATTGAATGGATCTGAAGGACGGGAGGACAGCAAAAGAAATGAAGCAAGGGGGTCAGAAGAACATGCCAAGGCGACTGGCCGCGTAAGCAGTGGAAGTGACCCGCACGGGTCCAAATCCCAGCTCTCTCCCTAGCTGTGTTGCTTAACCTTTCTGCACCTCAGTTTCCTCAGCTGTAAAATGGACATCATAGTACTGTCTGCATTGTAAGTCTTTTCGTGGAAGGTACTCAGGACAGTACCGGACACATAGCTGGCCACGGTTATATTCCCAGGGAAGGAAGCGTGAGGGACAGCCACGAGAAAAACACAAGGCGCCTGTCAGGCAGACTGCAAATGAACCCCTCTCCCCGTTTCTGGCAGTGTTGCTCGGAGAAAGTACAGTGTGATGCCAAGGGCCTGCGTTTGAAAAATGGTACGAGTGTGACACTAAAACGGAGAGGTCTCAAAACACCATGGCTTACAGAACAAAGAGGGTTATTTGTCCGTCAAGGCACAATCCTGATGTGAACTGTGCAGGTCAGCGGAGGAGCTCTGTTTCTTTGTGATCATTTGGGAACCATGGTTTTTTCCAAGTGGTGACTCTGCCAACCCCTCCGTGTTCTTGTCAAACCGAATCAGCCCCATATCCAGATTTTAGCCGGCAGGTAGAAAGGGGGTGTGGGGAGGAGGCGTACCCATCATCTTAAGGCTCAAGCCACAACGTAGCACCTTGATGTCTGCTCACCTTTAACTTGCAAGAATTTTGTCATATGGTCACATCACCCCGACTGCAAGGGAGGCTGGGGACAGAGTCTAGCTGTGCAGTCACCAACCCAGAGAGGAGGGGAGAGACACCCACGTTCAAATCCAGTTCTCGTGATTACTGATTGCGTTTAGGGGCAAGTTACGGAAACGCTTCCTACCTCTTCTTGCTCTCTCCTTTAACCAGTTCTCTAGTGTCAATCACCCTTCGATTCTACAAGTATTTCTTGAGCACCTACTATGTGCCGGACACTGTTCTAAGTCCAGAGGACACAGCTCTGAACAAGACAGACCAAGCCGCCTTCGCTTTGAAGCAGATTCACTATAAAGCTAATGAGGAGCCTTCCGGGCACTTTTTCTTGTCATTCCAAATCAGTATTCATTTTCATGCTGAATTTTATAGTCTTTTCTTAAAATTGTTTTTCTCTAAGTTTATTTATTTATTTGAGAGAGAGAAAGGGAGCACAAGGGGAGGAAGGCAGAGAGGGAGGGAGACAGAATCCCAGGCAGGCTCCTCACTGTCCGTGCACAGAGCCCGACGCGGGGCTCGATCTCACAAACCATGAGATCAGGACCTGAGCCGAAACCAAGAGTGAAAACCTCTCTTTTTACTGAGATCTCTCGTTAGGATTGTAAAAGAAACGATAGACACCTAGGTCTTGAGACATTTTAATCATTTTGTCAGAACTTAAATACGCTCGAGACTTTTCAGGGCTACTTGTATCCATACTGTCCAGGCTTCTCCATGGCCTAGGTCCCAACTAGCCTTTTCTTACCTCCTACCCTGAACACCTACATGCAATTCCTTATCCTAGAATGAGTTCTTAAGTCACAGAATTTTAGGGTGAGAAGGAACCTTGGTGTTGATGAGTCCATTCCAGAGATATTACCGATCGGCCCTGAGACTCACAGTGAGTTTACGGTCAAGCTAAGGGAAAGCCTCAATCTCTGCATTCCTAGGTCTGTAATCAAAATCAGTGACAGATGAAAGGTGCCTGCAGTGTTTTGTGACAGCAGAACTTAAGGCAGAAGTTGTTAAATAAACACTCACGGACGTGGCCTGCCAGATCTACCCACGTCGTAGGTGGTTATGAGCGTTCACTGAGATAACACATGTTAAAGCACACGGAACGGCGTGAGAGACATTTAAACGTCAGTGGCGGATACTACTTTGGTGGCAGAGCAAGGGGAGTGTCCCAAGACCAGATGTGGTCCCCGTGGGAAAGGGCGCAGGTGTGGGGCACTGTGGGGTGGTCTTGGGGCCTGTAGGCATGAACAGAAGACCTCAGCAGAAAGGGGCTGGCCGTTATACCTCCGGAATCCCAGGAGCTGGGGAAGGAGTCATATGAGACCACCCAGAGGGATAGAGACCTTCAGCCTGGGTCAAGGGAACCACAGGAGACGGGGGGCCCAGCTGGAGGCCTCTGCAGAGCCCGTGACAGGGCCAGCTTTAATCATCTGCCAGGCCACCCCATGGAGGCCAGCTGCCGGCCCAAAGGGCTTAGGCCACCCAGCCACGTGAGAACGATCTTATTCCCTTACCTCTCCCCTTTCTGGGCTTCATTCCAAGCACGGAGGGAAGCAGCAGCTAGCAAGGGGGAGGAGGTGAGCAGAGGGGGAGGCGAGGAGAAGGGCCATGCCCCCTTTCCCAGGGCAGGCTTCCAGGATGAGGCGGGTCTGAGCCAAGGGAGAAGAAAAGATTTCAGGCTAAATCAGTTTCAGAGTTTTAACTATTACCTGGGACTTAGAATGTTAAGGTCCGAAGGCAGGCTACTTCTTTGCAACTCAAAGGAGTATTGTATTATCTGAGCACGACAGCAAGTTCACTGGCCCAAGTCATCGTTGGAGGGAGAGGGCTGCTGCCGCCATCGAATAAAATTGAAGGAGACAATGGGGGCCCCCACAAAACTTGGATCTGCCCCTACTGCTCCCAGGGGCGAGAGATGACAGACAGATGGAGAGAGAGAGAAAGAGGGGAAGAGTTCCATTTGGTTCACAATCCCTGTTTCATGCTCTTCCAGTGAGCCAGTTATACACGATTTTAATTTGACAGTCATTCTGGCTGTGTCAAAAACATGCAATGCTATTTCCTAAATCGTCACTTTCTTTTTAAAAAAAAATGTTTACTTATTTTTGAGAGAGAGAGGGAGACAGAGGCTCTGAAGCGGGCTCTGCACCAACAGCCGCGATCCTCCCCACGCAGGGCTCGAACTCACAAACTGCGAGATCATGACCTGAGCCGAAGTCGACTGCTCAACCAACTGAGCCACCTGGGGCACCCCCTAAATCATCACTTTCTGCCAATAAGAAAGCGCATTTTTATTCCACTCTAGTGTACTCGCTCATGAGTTAAAAGTACTTTTTGGACTCCCTTTTTAACTTCCTGATTGCACACGATAGTTTTATCGTCTATAATCCTTTCACTCACTGAAGCCTCAGGGATATATATCATAGAGGCCATGTTGCTCTGAACATGGCATGAGCTCAAAATTGCAGTCACTGACTCCTCGTGTCTCCAGGCCACGGAGTCCCACACGGTGTTTTCATGTTCCTCGAGGCCTTCCCCATCACTCTCTACTGACAGATTACATGCAGTCAGGTCATTCATTCATTCATTCATTCATTATTTATTGGATTGGGTACCCCCTTTATGCCCAACACCCTGTGGGGTGCTGGAGATAAAAACCTGACAGCTGACCAGCACACAGACCCTGCCCTCGAGGCACACACCATCTACTATTTCATGATTCACTGGGTATTGAATGATTGTGATAACAGGTGATAAGGACCACGTTGGCATTATAGACAAGGTGCAGTGGCAATGGGTCAGATCAGTTTCACAAAGGAGAACAGCATCGGGCTAGAAGGATCAGTAAGACTTTTCCAGGCGGAGGGAACCCCTTGCATGAGTCAGGATGGCCTAAGTTATGCCATGGTAACAAAATGACCCTGAAGCCTTGGTAGCTAAATATAACTAAGATTTATTTTTCACTCGAGTCACGTCCAAGGCCGGTCAGCTGGTTCGGGGCTGGGTAGGAGGAGTAATAGGCAAGGCTCTGCTCTACACAGTCCTCTGAGGCCCGAAACGAGCAGAGTCCACACGCTCTAATAGCCCTACCATCCAGAACATGTGGCTTCCAAGCTGGCACTGCAGGGAACAGAAAGCTGGAAGCTAACACACTGAAGGTGAATTCCTCAGCACAGAGGTGATAGAGATAATTTCCATTCCCACTCATTGGCCAGAACTAATCACCTGTTTCATCAGGTTGTGAACTGTACAGGGACACGTGGCTGTTCTGTGAGTGTGGCAAACGTCTCTGCCACGAGCTCAAAGACAGGAAACCATTTCCTACGTTTAGGAAACCGAATAGTTCAAAATGATTAGAGAAGAGAGTGCAGACAGGCAGTAGCAAAAGTTGAGTTAAGAAAGGTAGGGGGAAGGGGCACCCGGGTGGCTCATTCGGTTAAGCGACAGACTCTTGACTGTGGCTCGGGTCATGATCTCACGGTTTGTGAGTCCGAGCCCTGCATCAGGCTCAGCACTGACAATGCAGAGCCTGCTTGGGATTCTCTCTCTGCCTCTCTCTGCCCCTCCCCCACTCGTGCTTTCTCTCTCCCTCCCTCTCTCTCTCTTTCTCTCAAAATAAATATATAAACTCTAAAAAAAAAAAAGAAAGAAAGGTAGGGGTAAGATGATGGAATCTTGTGTGCCTTGCGTGGGAGTTTGGACCACCGTATGTGCGAAGCAAAGCTTTTGAAGAGTTTTAAACATAGTATCACAGTCATTTTGCATTTTAAGTGCATCCCTCATGAAGCAGCATGCAGGATGAATTAGAAAAGGATTGAGACAGGAGATGGAAAGACCAGTTTGATTCCCACAATTGTCCGGGTTAAAGATGATGGAGGAACTAAAATAGAGTCACTGGGGATGAATATGAAAAAGGTTAAAGAGACAGTCAGTAGAACTTCATGACTGATTCAATGTGGAAGAAGGAGAAAAATAAGATGACTGTCAGTTCTGCTCTAGATGAATCTCGGTGCCACCCGTTAAGATAAGGAATATAGGAGGATGAATGGGCTTGGGGGGGAAGACACTGAGGGCAATTTGGGACCTGAATTTGAGTTACATAATGTGTTTGTTATGAGCTGAATTATGTCTCTCAAAAATATACGCTTGGGGCGCCTGGGTGGCTCAGTAGGCTAAGTGTTTGATTGTCGATTTCAGCTCAGGTCATGATCTCACGGTTCATGACACTGAGCCCTAAGTCGAGCTCCATGCCATCAGCGTGGGCCTGCTTGGGATTCTCTCCTTCTTTCTCTGCCCCCCACCCCCACCGCTCTCTCTCTCAAAATAAATAAATAAATAAACTTCAAAATAATCAAATAAAAACTTTAAAAAAAGATACGTTCAGTGGGGCACCTGGGTGGCTCAGTCAGTTAAGCGTCCAACTCTTGATTTCGGCTCAGGTCGTGATCTCAAAGTTCATGAGTTTGAGTCCTGCGTTGGGCTCTCTGCTGACAGTATGGAGCCTACTTGGGATTCTTTCTCTCTCTCTCTCTGCCTCTCCCTCTCTCTCTCTGCCTCTCCCTCTCTCTCCAAATCAATAAACTTAAAAAATATTTTTTTAAATATGTTCGGGTCAACCCCCCCCCCCAAGAGCTCAAAATGTGATCTTATTTAGAAATAGGGTAGGTATAGATCTAATTGGTTACTATTAGGATGAGGTCATCTGGAGGAGAGTAGACCCTTCATCTAATGTGACTGGTGTCCTTATAAGAAGACAGCTAGGTGACCACGGAGGTAGAGATTGGTGTGATGTACCTACAAGCCAAGAAACACCAAGGATTGCCAGAAAACATCAAAATCTACAAGAGGCAAGGAAAGACTCTCCTCTGTGTTTCAGAGAGAGCGTGGCCCTGGCAACACCTTGGTTTTTGACTTCTAGCTTCCAGAACTGTGAGAAAATAAACTTCTGTTGCTTTAAGCAGTTTGTGGTACTTTGTTACAGCATCCCGAAGAAAGGGATACAGGCATCCAGGGGGAGCTGTCCAGTTGACAGTATGGATGAGGGCAGACCCGTCTTCTGAAAGCCCAAGGTGGGGTTACTAAGCAACACGGAGTAGGCTGGGGCACATGCTGGAGGGGCTTTCTCTTGCCCAGGGAGGCGAGGAAAGGGAAATGGGCAGGGAAGCATCACAATGAAGATGACGTTAGAAGAGGGCTTTGGAGGAGAAGTTGGGATGTTTCTCTCCTAGCTGATGACAAACTCCTGGGAGCCAAGTGTACGTATCTGACAAGTATCTGACAAACATTTATTGAACACTCTTGCGACGGGCTCTGTGCTAGGCTCTGAGAGTATAATGAAGAGGGAACAGGCACAGACCCAATTTTCATGCAATTATAATTTACTGGGGGAGACAGACTAACACCCGTCAGTATCAAATAACCACCCAGAAAAACATACAGGCACCCACTCTGGTTAAGTGATATGAAACACATCACCAAGTGTTAAGAGAACGTATTTCAAGGAAGTTGTTTAAGCCTGGAGGCTGTGAAAGGCTTTCTGAGGAAGCGAGGTTTGAACTGAGATTTGAAGTAAAGGAGTTAATTTTACATGAAGAGGGAAAGGGAGGGGTGAGTCCAGGCAAAGGTTCTGGAGCCAGAGGGGAGGCTCGTGCAGATTTGAGGATCTGAAAGAGAGGTAAGGTCACTGCAGCACAGAAAGGAGGGGGAGCTGACCCTGAGAGGAGGCAGTAGCCTGGAGAATGGAGGGAAGTGAAAAAGCCAGTCAGTGACTTTCAGCAGGGATCCAGAGAGACAAGATGAAATTTGTTTTTGTTTTTGTTTTAATTTTAAAGATCACCTTGATGAGAATAGTTGGAGAAAGTCAATAATGGAGGTAAACAGGGGCACCTGGCTGGCTCAGTCAGAGGAGCATGTGACCCTTGATCTTGGGATCATGAGTTCAAGACCCACACTGGGTATAGGGGTAACTTAGAAATAAATAAATGGGGCACCTGGATGGCTCAGTCGGTTAAGCGTCCGACTTCGGCTCACGTCATGATCTCATGCCTTGTGAGTTCGAGCCCCGCGTCAGGCTCTGTGCTGACAGCTCAGAGCCTGGAGCCTGCTTTGGATTCTGTGTCTCCCTCTCTCTCTGCCCACCTTTGCTTGTGCTCTGTCACTCTCTAAAAAAAAATAAAAGAAAGAAAGAAAGAAAGAAAGAAAGAAAGAAAGAAAGAAAGAAAGAAAGAAAGAAAGAAAGAAAAACTTTAGGGGCAACTGGGTGGCTCAGTTGGTTAAGCATCCAACTTCGGCTCAGGTCGTATCTCCCAGTTCGTGGGTTCAAGCCCTGAGTTGGGCTCTGTACTGACAGCTCAGACCTGGAGGCTGCTTTGGATTCTGTCTCCTTTTCTCTGCCCCTCGCTTGCTCGTTCTCGGTCTCTTTCTTAAAAATAAATTGAAAAAAAACATTTTGAAAAAAGAAATAAATGGACTTTTAAAAATATTTTTTAAAAAAAGAATGGGAGCAAATAGAACTATTCAGAAAGTACTGCACCGGTCCAGCTCAGAGAGCACGTTGGCTTGAGCAACGCAGCAGCAGAGGAGACAGAGGATTTAAGTGTTTCTCTAAGCACTCAAGGGAAAAATGAATGAATGAATGAAATCAACTGTCTGTATCTGCAGCTATTCCACACTCTTCTCTGTCTTCAGGTTTCAAAATACTGTCTCTCTGAACAGTGACATTGATGCCTCGGTGCAAAACATCGTGACATCTGATAAAGGCTTAGTCTATGAAGAGGAAATTAAATGGTGCTCTGAGGAGACGGTGATACTCTTTCCAGTTGGGAAGAGGGGGCCCAGAGAAGAGAGAATAAGAGGTTTGACCCCTGAAGATCTTCACAGGTCACAGGGGCCCTGAGACAAGGACCTATCTGAAGGACCTAAGGCACCTGCCAGCCACTAGGCTTTCTCTCCTCTGATCTTCCCTAAGGAGCATGACTCACAGGCCCTGTGTACAGAAGGGACGTACCGTACAATCGAGCTCTCCCAAGGCACCCTGCTAGGCAGCATTATCACTCGGAAAGAGGGCTCGCGCTTCTGTAGTTAGATTTTCCTCCACTGTTGCACTTACCCTGAGACCCGGGGAGAATGAAGTCTGGGCCGTGGCCTTCGCATTACACAGGAGGGTGTGCTTCTTCCCGGGGCCTGGCGCATACCTGCAGTTCTCCTGAGCATCAGCTCTCTAGCTCCTGAAGGAGGCAAAGCTGTAGTCCTAGGAGCCAAGAGACTTGGCCCACTTTTGCAACTTGGGATGCGTTGAGTTCAAATAATTCGCTTGTTTGGGTACCTAATTAGATTTAAGATGCTGTACTAGGTGGGTCTTGAGTTCATTTTCCTTCTCCATCATGCCAAGGAAGGGCGGAGTTCAGAGGCATGAAAGGCAGTCAGCCGTCTTTCAAAATCCATAGTGTCTCACAGTTGATAGAATCTAAAGAGTATTGGGATATTGCTTCGAATCTTTCCTTCTTATTCTTGTTCCAGATGCTGGAATGGACTCTCCGGAAACAAAGAAAAACCAGACTCTGAAATCTAAAGAACAAACTGATGGTTACCATAAAGGGGAGGTGGGTGGGGGCGACGGGTGAAATAGATGAAGGGGATTAAGAAAACATTCATCATGATGAGCACTGAGAAATGTAGAGAACTGTTGAATCACTATATCGTACACCTGAAACTAATATAACGCTGTATGTTTGGGGCGCCTGGGTGGCTCAGTTGGTTAAGCGTCCAGCTTCGGCTCAGGTCATGATCTCACGGTCCGTGAGTTTGAGCCCCGCGTCGAGCTCTGTGCTGACAGCTCAGAACCTGGAGCCTGTTTCAGATTCTGTGTCTCCCTCTCTCCCTGACCCTCCCCTGTTCATGCTCTGTCTCTCTCTGTCTCAAAAATAAATAAATGTTAAAAAAAAAAAAAGTAAAAAAAAAAATAACACTGTATGTTAATTATACTCGAATAAAAAAATAATCAAATCAAGGCAATGTTTTCATCCTAATTTAACCATGCGGGAGCTACTTATGAAATGATACAAATGACTGAATATTATCTAATAATGACATCATATCCACATTTACACCCAAATTCCAATGATTCCAAGCTCCCCTTGCCAAACAGAAGGACCTGAGCCCCTCTTTGAACCCTCCCCGTTATTTCCAGGCGATTCTGAAGGGGCCTCAGTGTCTTGGCCACAGGAGCCACACAGAGCTCTCCATCGGGTTTGTCTTCAGTGAGTCACCATCGTTGGGGTCCACCAAACAGAGCCGTAAAGAGACCGCCCATTGCTGGCAGTGCTGAGACCGCCTCCCCAGCTCTGTTGGACAGCTTGTCATTTGGGTGCTGAGGCCTAAGCCCAGAGTCTCCCAGTCTTTCGTGAGGGCAGTCCCGTTAGACGATGGCTCCTACCCATCTCCTTGGAGAACGCTCAAGCCTGATTCCAAGGAGGGTTGAGGACAAAGGCCATGACATCCCTCTCTCGCCATCCCTGTTCTCTCTGTGGGGCTCCCTGCACACCCCAGGCCTGTGTCTCCCCCATTCAGTCACACAAGCCCCAGGCACATCCACAGAAATCCAAAGAACTCCTTCCGCTGACTGCATCAGAACCTCCTCTCCTGCCTGGCCGGACACACACACACACACACACACACACACACACACACACACACGCAAATTAATATATGTATAGAAAAGGAGCCAAAAGGTCACACATCAAGGAGTTTTCACAATAGCAATGATCCCTGGAGGGTGAGTGTTGTTTGGGTGTTTCTCATTTTTTGTCTGCTGACATACCCCCTTGCTCTGCTTCTGTCATTATTTTACCTTGTGATGCTTTCATTATGTATTGATATGCAGTCCACATTTTATTATCTAATACTTTCATTTTTAAAAATCACTTAAGATATTAACATTTGGCTGATACCTGGAAACCCTCCAGTTTATTTTTGGTCTTCCTATAAGTTGCTTGCAAGCCTTCAGGAACTGTTCTTTGAGCGTTTGTCTGGCTCTGTGTCTCAACCTAATACGGAAGCTGGCGAGAGCTGGCATCTGTGCGCCCTCACTGTGTGCCAGGCTCCGTGCCAAATGCTTTCCGTGCATTGAACCAAGCCACCCGCCCGAGAACTCTGGGCGGGCACTGTAACCCCCACTAACACTGATGAGGACACGGCTCTTGAGAGCCAACATAAACCACAAGGCAGCACAGGATGGATGCCAGATGCGTGGTGCAGAGCCCCAAATCCTACAGGAGACAAGAGGCCCAGAGCCCTTCGGCGGGGAATCCGGTTAGGGCGCTAGTCCGGGGGGCTTCCCGAGGCATTGGCCAGCCGGATCTCCCCCTCCCAGGGAAGTCTTCTCCTTACCCCAAACCCCAGCGTCCTGGAAGAAACAGACGAGGGCTGGGTCCTCTGTGGAACCTCACCCGCTCCCACCCACAGGCTCTCGCGGAAAGTCAGCAAAACTCGGCCAGCCCACTTCAGAGCGGCCGCGGTCCTACCACGCCCGCCCCACCCAGCCTCCTGTAAGAGCTTAAGTCAACAGGCGCAGAAAATCAGACGGCCATCTTGGGATAAGGAGAGGAAAAAAGTCCCCAGCAGCTGCCGCCTAATTGGCGTTCGAAAAGGGAGAGGCTTCCAAGTGCAGAAATGAATTAAATGAGCTTTTTTCCCCTTCAGGGTGGAGTACCAGCTCCACGTCTCCACCCGAGTCACACCCTAGCTGCGGCTATTTATAAGATCTAAGCGCCAGATGGAACCTGCCAGGGCGAAACAGAAAACAGAGGGCCGGACGAAAGGCAGAGGCCCCGCGAGCCCCGAGGGGAGCAAAGCCTGAGTGAGCGGCGGGGGGACCGCAGGGCGAGGGTGCGGAGGCAGCCGGTGCCTCCGCCGCCCCTCTCACCCAAGCGGCACTGCCCCAGCCGGCAGGAAATTGGGAGTGCGGGCTGTTGGATGCTTCTCCTACATTCCACAGCCTGGGGCCCAGGGCCCGGTGCTGGGCAGGGACTCCGGGCTGTACCTGTTGGATCAGGAGCAGACAGCAGAGTCCAGGAAAGCCCGCCGGGCCAGCAGCCAGCTGCGGGGCGGGGCGGGGCGAGGCGGGGCGGGCCGCTGGGGTGGGGCCCAGGTCCCAGCAGAGGCTGGAACACGGTGGAGCTTGGTGCTCAGAGTGCAGAGGCAGGGGCAGGGGGCAAGTCCTGGCTTCCCCTCTTACCTGGCATGACCTCATGCCTGTTAGGAACCCCTGGACGACTCTTATTTGGGAAACACTGGCAGTAATTAAACCAACTGGGTAGGATTGTTGAGAAAACCGAACAGTCAGGACTGAGGAAAGTGCCGCAGCACTGAAACAGCCGCTGTCACTCTTGGACTTTTCGCCCAGATGCAAAAATGCTTCCGTGTTAGCCACTGTCTGGACCAGTGACTTGCAGGGCAAACTCAGGGCCCTCTCCTCCCGGAGGGCTGAAGGGCTTGGAGACAGATCACATCCCAGCTTCCCAGCTCCATGTGCTGTGGAGGGTTCCATGTGCTGTGGGTGACCGAAGGCTGGCCTGAGCACACAAGTCACCTGAAACAGGCACCTGATGAGATCCAGGTGGCTTCCTCCTGCCCCTGCCCACTGGTCTGCTAGGGAGTTAGAATAGTTCCCCCCCGCCCCCAAACATAAAGCTCTTAACTCCTTCTCTGGTGAAATCCTCTCCTCCGCTCCCCCATTCAGGAACTTTCCTGACCCTCAGACCACCCTGGAGTTCCTTCCAGCATTTCTAGTGTGGTGTCATCCTGTGGGAATGGAATGCAGACCATGCCGGTCATTTTAAGTTTTCTAGTAGCCATGTGAATAAAAGTAAAAGAAACAGGGGGCCCCTGGGTGGCTCAGTTGGTTGAGTGTTCAACTCTTGATCTCAGCTCAGGTCTTGATCCAAGGGTTCAAGCCCCACATTGGGCTCTGCACTGGACACGAAGCCTACTGAAAGAAAAGAAAAGAAAAGAAAAAAGAAAAGAAAAGAGGAAAGGAAAAGAAAAGAGAAAGGAAAAGAAAAAAGAAAAGAGGGAAAGAAAGATGAGAGAAAGAGAAAGAAAGGTGATAGGAAGGAAGGAAGGAAGGAAGGAAGGAAGGAAGAAAAAAGAAAGAAAAAGAGAGAAAGACAATAGAGAGAAAGATGATAGAAAGAGAGAAAGAAAGAAAGAAGAGAGAAAAAAGATGATAGAAAGAAAGAGAAAGGAAAGAAAGAAAGAAGAAAAGGAAAGAAAGAAAGAAAGAAAGAAAGAAAGAAAGAAAGAAAGAAAAGAAAGAAAGAAAAAGAAAGAAAGAAGAGAAAGAAAAAGAAAGAAGAGAGGCGCCTGGGTGGGTCAGTCGGTTAAGCATCTGACTCTTCATTTTGGCTCAGGTCATGATCTCACGGTTCGTGAGATCAAACCCCAAATCAGGCTCTGTAGTGACGGCATGGAGCCTGCTTGGGATTCTCTCTCTCCCTCTCTGTCCCTCCCCTACTTGAGCATGCTCTTTCTCTCCCTCTCTCTAAATAAACATTTTTTTTTAAAAAAGGCTTTAAGGGCGCCTGGGTGGCGCAGTCAGTTAAGCGTCCGACTTCAGCCAGGTCACGATCTCACGGTCCGTGAGTTCGAGCCCCGCGTCGGGCTCTGGGCTGATGGCTCGGAGCCTGGAGCCTGTTTCCGATTCTGTGTCTCCCTCTCTCTCTGTCCCTCCCCCGTTCATGCTCTGTCTCTCTCTGTCCCAAAAATAAAATAAACGTTGAAAAAAAAAATTAAAAAAAAAAAAAAGGCTTTAAAAAAAAGTAAAAAGCAACAAATGATGAAGTTCATTTTAATATATTTTATTTAACCCAGTATATAAAAAATAGCATCATTTCAAAATGTGATCAATATAAACATTATGAGACATTTTACATTCTCTTTTTATGCTGAGCGTCCGAAATCTGCTGTGTATTTTATACTTACCTCCATGCACAGTAGCTACGTTTCAAGTGCTCAGTCTGCACACGTGGCCAGTGGAGCCTGGATCGCACTCACAGTCCCAGAGCGCCGGCTGGATTTGCCGTGGAATTGTTTGGCGTGGTCTCCAGCTCAGGTCTTCGATGGCGTCTGGAGAAGAGCAGGGTGCTAATGCCAGTGTGGGGAGGCTGGCAAGAGAGCCGGCAGTCAGAGATGGCGTCAGAGACAGGATGTCCAGGCTCCAAGCGTCATGCTTCTCTTCTGTCTTCTCCTGGAGCCCCTGACAGTGTGGGTATTAGTGTCAGGGTGGGGATGGGTCATGGACACTGTGAACAAAACATAAAAGCCACTGGCCTCCCAGAGATCTGGAGGGCAATGCGACCCTGGGACTTCTGCTTTCAGAGGACATGGTTTCTGCACCTCCCTCCAAGTTCACAGCTGGAGTGAGGCTTTCGGCTGAGACCAGGCTGTCACAGTTGGGGAATAAAGGGATCTGATGAGGGAAGAAGCCGAAAGAGAAAAGAATGAAAGGGGAGAATCTTTGAACCACCAGCTGTAGGAAGAGCGACAGCCTTTACACACAGCCTCAAAATCTGGAAAAGCTTCTTTGGCTTCCAAAGTGTCCGAAACAGTGTTAGGTCTGTGGCCTTTGAAGGCTCTGTGTGCCTCTGTACGAGGAATAGTTTCCAAACATGTTAGATGAAAAATAATTTCTTTTTGTGCTCTAAGGACCTGAGCTCACTGAGGTCTGATCCTACCAGTGAATATGCAGGAAGGCCCTCCCTGAGGGGGAAGCTGCCCCAGCATCAGCTGTGCTCACCCCATTAAACCACAGGATTATGGTGCTTGTGCTTGCCTTGTGCAGAAAATGCTAGAACCTTCTAGAAGACTCTGAATGGGACCAAGATGGGACCTTGTGGCTGGTGCCTGCTAGTCCTGAAGCCACAGAGGTGACCACGCATGGGTTTGCACAGGTCCCCACCCACCTAGGGCCTTCCCAAGCCTCGGGTTGGCCTCACTTTCTGACGCATTCACTCCTCTCTGTCACTGCCCATCATGTAGACTGCCAAGCTAGTTACTGAGAGGATCTGGAATCTGGGGAGTAAGAAAAATCACCATCTATGCTGCAGGGAAGATTATGGGGACAGTCTGAACCAAATGATCTCTTCTGGCCAACCTGGCCTCAGTGCAGCCCAGCCCTTACAGAGGCACCAGTTGTCCCAGAATCGAGCCAGTGGGCAAAGGTGGCGGGGGGGCGGGGAGGTGTCCCCGATTTTGTCTGGGATACTTCTATGTCCATCCAAAGATGACCACATGGACACCTTGTCCCAGAAAATGTAATTTCCCAGAGAAATCGCCACAGCACACACCCTTGAAAATTAATTTGCTTTCTTCTTATCACCGTAAAATCTCAAAAATTAAAATGTTCAGGAAATGAGATTCTTCCAATAACTGGCCTCTTCTGATCAACAGGAAGCTGTTTTTATTTTAACCAGCGATGCTGAAAATCTCTGTCTCGTGGACCAGGGCCTGGCCTGCTTGTAATCACACAGGACCCTGCTGGGCTGCGGGGCACGGTGAATCCAGACGCATGGGCTGTCGGCCTACAACACATAAGCCACCGCGTCGAAGCTGGTTCCAGGCCTGCGGCTGGCGTCTTGTTTCTGTCTGGTTTTAACCAGACCCCTTAGATGAACTCGTTTTCTTGTAGTACATCCCCTTTCCCTAAACTCAAAGCATAAAAATTCTATTTTGAGGGCTCAAGTTAACCAGCTTCCACTTGAGAAATGGCTCTCGTTGGAGCAAAATGTCTGGCTCCCATCTAGGGCCTGACCATATTTTGACTATGAGATGACTTTAGCATTCACTTGGCAAGGGCATTTCCATTTGGCTCCCCATGAAGTCACAGAAATTCTGGTTATTTCTGTAGTGTGCTATTGCCTGGTTTATTTATAAGAACCATCCATTGGGGCTGAGCTGTTCTGTGTCTGGAGGCATTTATATTATCACAGTTATGAAATGTTTATTTTCTTAGATCAGCTTAAGCTGATACAGCACTTTTGGGCCATTAAGAATCTTGTAAATCAAGATAGTTTAGATAGGGGACGATTTTTCTGATGGGGGCTAAATCAGCTGAATCAATGCCTCTCCCTTGATTGGACTCTTACATTAAATGGGTGTGACTATCACATGTTCCTTTGAGAAATAGTGTTGCCTAGTTAGGAAGATTTACTGCCAGCCCACTTTGTTTCTTCTGGCTCACACCCCAGCTGGGAAATGTAGCTTCCAGGACCTGGGTTGATGAGGCCGCCCCAGTGAGGCAGAGGAACCAGTGATGAATATTTCAGGGCCATGATTTGCAAAAACATTGGACACAAGAAGCCCAAAGAAAATATTCCACATTAATGAGGGTTGAACCGACTCGCGAATTTAGAACTTAAACCCAAAAATCTATTTGAGGAGCCATCTGGCAGTGCCTATCAAAAGCGGAAGATTTCACTTGTTCAGCAAAGATTTAAGCGCCTCTTCTGTGCCAGGAGCTGTTCCAGGACATAAAAGTGAAGAAGACAGGCCTTGCCCTCATAAACCTTGCTTTCCTGTGACAGGGGCAAAGAGAGAAGCAAATAAATATGCAACATGCTGCTGACAGCACCGACATGGACAGGGGAAAGTGGGGTAAGGGGAGAAAGACCAGAGGGGCAAGTGGGGCAGAGGAGGGGGGTTACCCGTTGGGGTGGCCGGGGCCAGCCACTCTGAGGAGGCACATTTGAGCTGGGACCAGAACCAAGTGAGAGAACAAGCCAAGTGACTGGGAGAGGAGCTTCCGAGGCAGAGGGAACAGGGAACACAAATGCCACGCAGGGAGCGTGCTGGCCGCAGAGCAGAGAGCTGGGTGTGTCTAGGGAAGAGCAAGTGAGGGGACAGGAGGGAAGGGAGATGACAGAGAGCTGGGGTGGGGTGCAGATCGCGTCGTGCCTTCCAGCAGACTGTCCTCAACATCCATCCTCTCACCCTCCTTTTAGCCCCCCACCCCCGCTGTCTTCTCGGGGCTCATGAATGGTGTGCTAGAACTCACATCTTCCAGTCTCTCATGCAACTGGGTGTGGCTTCTCTGTGGGGTTCTCGCCAACGGGCTGTGAGTGGAAATGATTTCTGCGACTTCTGCTACTTCTTGGTTGGGCAGCCACAGAGTGGGCTTTTATCCCTTCCTTCTGGCGGCACCGAGGGCAGGTGCTGGTGAGCCCACCTTGTCCATGAGGACAAGGGGAAGGCCCCACACGGAAGGTCCCCGGGGCAAGGTTCATCAAGTGTGGTCCTAGACCTGCCACATCAGCATCCCCTGGAAACTTATAGAAATGCAAATTGTGGGGCCCCGCTCCAGACCTACTGAATTAGAAACTTTGGGGGTGGGGCCCGGCAATCTGTGTTCTAACAAACCTCCAGGGGATTCTAAAGCAGTCAGGTTTCAAAACCACTCTACCCTGGAGCAGAGTTTCTCAACATCAGCAGCGTTGACCCTGGGTCGATAATTCTTTGTCGTGAGGGCTGTTTTTCATACTGTAGGACATTTAGTAGCGTCTCTGTCCTCTACCCACTAGAAGACAGAGGCACATGCCCCCCTCTCCCTCAGGTTTTTACAACCGAAGATGCTTCCACAAACACTCACATACACGTTTCCTGTGACACACATATTAATTTTTGGAAGAACAAATGATAAAATAGTAAGAGTGACTACCCTTAGGTTGTAGCACGTGCGTAGAGGGGACTTTGGAGGACTTTGCTTTTATTTTGTATGTTTCTGTTGTGTGCTTTTACCACAGCGACGACGTGGGGAAATGTTTTGGAAGGACCACGTATTAGAAAAATGGACACAGGGTTTCAATTCTTAGACGCCAGCTGGGTGTCCTAAAATTCACTTGATTTAGAACTGTCAACCTGGAAATAGTATCAGATCCCACAGATTAAGGGCTCGATCCCACAAGACCATCCCCCCCCTCCTCCATCCATCCTCCTTCAGATGCCCATCACACATTCAGGTTGTCACAGTGCTTCTGACCTGTTGGCTGTAGATCAAAGTTCTCATGACCCCCTCCTTGGTGTCAGTTAATTTGCCAGAGCCACTCACAGAACTTAGGAAACCAGTTTTGGTTTGCTTATTACTGGTTTATTACAAAAGGCTATATATAAATCAGGATCAGCCAGGTGGGAGAGATGGGAAAGGTGTAGGGAGGGGGCGTGGAGCTCCCATGATCTTCTCTGGGCATGCCACTCTTCCAGAATCTCCGTGTGTCCACCAACCCAGAAACTCTCTGAACCCTGTCCTTCAGGGTTTTTATAGAGGCTTCTTTTCATAGGTATGACTGATGAAATCATTGGCCATTGGTGACTGATCCAACCTGAGGAGGAGGCCTCTTCCCTCCCAAGAGGTCAGGGGGTGGGACCTAAAGTTCCAATTCTCTAATCACATGATTGGCTCCAGTGGCAACAGCCAGTCTCAGGTGCTTTCCAAAAGTCACCTCATTAACATAACACATGACACCTTTATTGCTCCCAACACAGGAAGTTCCAATGGTCTGAGGAGTTCTGTGCCAGGAACCTGGATGAAGGAAAAAATCTATGTATTTCTTATTATTAATCACAATATCATGTCTTCTATAAGACTTAGCATCCTTAACACATGCTAACCGAGTTTTAATCTCCCAGAGGAGCAAAATCCAAAATGGTGTGTGCCCCAGAGCACTTTGGGACGCTGCTTCCTGGAGCCCTCCAAATCTAGGAAACAGTTAAAAGTCTGGCCACAGCCACAGAAAAATTTATTCCAGGCATCTTGCTGGAATGGGCTTACTCCTTCTACGTTAAGTTAAGAAATGTGCCTTGAGATATGACAGTTCTTTGAGGCAACTCTTGGCTGGCTCTAAGCAATTCTCTCTCAAGAAAAAGCCTCACAGGTAGTCTGGGCGTCTGTGGTCTGTACCACCCCTTGTGGCTGAACAACCTGCAAGTCCTCCAGGAGCTGGAGGAGGGGGGACGTGTTTGGGTTCCACTGCTGGAAACATGTTTTCACCCTCTCCACCCCATTCCCACGTGGCCTTGGACAGGTGCATGTCTGTCCATGTTCCCTGGAACAGGGCCAATTGTCTGCCTTGCAGGGTCCCACCCCCTACTTTTTTGCCTTCTTCTATTCCCTCAAATGTGTTGAGACAGATTTTTCTTCTCCCCCTCACCTGCCCTTTTTCAGAGAATGGGGAAGGAATGAGGGAGAGGGGTTTAAATTTTAAATCCTGGTGATCCGTTCATTCTTAATCTTCTTTACTATTTACCCAAAACCTCCTCAGGCACATAGCACAGAGAAGAAACACTGGAAGTTAACTGAGCCCGCCCTTCCACTCTAACCCACCAAAAATGGCCATCATTCTACGGTTGCAATAGATCAAATCCTAACGGTGCCTTTCCTCATTAAAGGAATTAATATTCACCTAAAGGGCTCCTAATAGTGCCCAGCAATATGGTGACTGCTCTCTTTTAGCTATTATATCGTCATATTCTACATTCATATATCATCATATTCTACATTTCTATTTGTCCCTAGAATTATTTAGATTGTCAACGAACAGTTTATATCATGAATGAGGTACAAAGAGATAAGCAAGTGGCATGAGCCACAAAGTATGGGAGGTCTTCATGGCAACTGGCAAGTGAGAATAAAAGGTCACGAAGAAAGAGATAATAGATCACTAAGAAAAAAAGAGACTCTCTTCGCAGCGTTGTTTCAATCCCAGGTGTCTCCCACTTGGTCCATTGAGATTTTCTCCCCCAACACAAGTGGTTCTCAAGCTTTAGCAGGCATCAGAATTCCCCAGAAAGATTTCCAAAAAGACTGCCAGCTCCACCCTCTACAGTTTCTAAATTAGTAGATTGGGGTAGAGCCTGAGAATTTACATTTTTAACAAGTTGTCGGATGACACCGATGCTATTGGTCTGGGGATTACGCTCTGGGACCCACGGCCCTGCGCATGAACTTAGAACCTGACGTTTAAAAGTGCATTTTGCTCAAATCAGGTCATGGGTCCAGCTTGTCAACATCAATCAGAGTCTGTCATGTCATTCACTGCATTTGCTTTGTGGCATCCATGCATCTGACAGGTTATGCCCCCTTGGTCCTTCTGTAGGTCACTGAGACAAATGTGGACCGGGCAGGCTAAGGACAAAATCCAGATAGGGTGATTAAACCCTTGGCTTTTAGTCTCCCTTCAAGCCATATAATCATAGCAGTAGTTCTCAATTTTTGTTAAACTTTAAAATCAGAGGGGAGCTTAAAAAGGAAAAACAAAACAAAACACAAGGCCCATGCCCCACCTCAGAGAGGCTGAGTTTGTCAACCTGGAGTACCCACAGGCATCGGTACTTGAAAAAGAAAAAAAAAAAATCTCCAAAGTGTAACCAGGGCTGAGAATGACCATCTAGAGGTCTTACTGGTTTAATGTGTTGAATCAACCTAACTGAACTGTCCTCTGTCCATGTAACTTTAAGTTATTTAAGCTTTAATAAGTTAAATAAGCTTTAACTTATTTAAGCTATTGTGAGATGCTAAAAGCTTTGCTGATATCAAGGTATGTTTTCCTACAGCTTTCCCTCTTACAGTCAGTCATTACAATTAAAAAAATATATATAAGATTATATTGGCCTAGTATGACATGGTCTTAGGGAATCATACTAATTTTAAAGATCATCTTTTAAATATGTTTACAATCTGATGAGGAATTTTGGCTGGGGTCAATTTCAAGCTCGCAGGATTGGATCCATTTAGTTATATAATCGTAACGGAATGATAGCTACTACATATGTATTGCTTAACTTTGTCTCAGTGACAGTGCTCAGTATTCTTCATAAATATTCAAATAATCCTACAAAATAGCTATTATTGTTTCTAGTAGATACGGAAGGGGGGTTGGATTCCAGCTGACTCTAGGGCCTGTACTTTTAACCGCTACATGTTGTTTCTATTTATATTTTCCAGGCTCCATCTTGTTCCTCAAACGCTTTACAATGACTTACAAAGATATTAGCAATATGAGAAAGCATGAAATAACTGGAGTAAAGTAAGACTGGAGTAAAGGGTCAAAATGAGTCATGGGTCAGAACAAAATGCTTGCACATTTGCTAACAGAAGGGTCACGGATTTGGCTTTGAGTGTGCTGGAAATGTCAATGCGATGCTCAGTCGCCCAGCTGACAATGGATTACACACAAACAGTGCTCAGGGGACGAACCTGAGAAGCCCTGGGGCTCTTTAAAGAAGACACTGAGGATTAAAGGAAGGTCTGCAAGAATAATCTCATGATTCAGGCAGACAAGAGCTTCACAGGTCTCAACAAACCATAATTTACACCATCCGCTTCCTCCCTTCTTAAAAAAAAAGGGGGGGGTATTATAGCTACTTTTAGAATTCTACAAAGATTTCTGCATTCCTGTTTCCAGCACTTCATCCACTATCCTCCACTCGTTCCAAGAGAATATTGCGATAGAGCAATTCTTTGCTCACATTTTCTCAGTACCCCGGAATGTGATGTGGGCAGTCAGGATTTACCTTTGGAGAGTTTCCACAGTCTCTTGATTCACCTTCCCTTTGGGGCTTTCATGCCATGAAATCACACCTAACTCTAAGGAGTGTCTTCTCCTTGCCAGTTTCCCCTTGCTGATCATCCCGGCATGAAGCCGATATGGCCGTGTCCACAGGCTGTGAGATCTGCAATGAGATGAGCACGAACTGAAATAAAGAGGTCACTCTGTCAGGTAGGTGTCCATCGCGATGCCATTTCACCAATTCATTCCTCCTTGTAGCTCGATGCAAAGTCAAGAATAGCAGATCCCCCTGGGGCACTTGAAACAGCCAGTGGATGGGACCAATATTTTATCATTTATCTTTATGGGACTACAGAGAAATGGGATTTTTATCTTGAAAAATATTGGTATTTCCTTGCCATCTGAAAAAGAGGTGGTATTCAAAGGGTGTTGGGGGGCACCTGGGTGGCTCAGTCGGTTAAGCGTCCAACTTGGTTTCTGCTCAGGTCATGACCTCATGGTCTGTGGGTTCAGTCAAACCCTGCATGAGGCTCTGCACTGACTGCGTGAAGCCTGCTTGGGATTCTCTCTCTCTCTTCCTCCCTCTCTCTTTGCCCTTCCCCCATGCATGTGGGTGCAACCATACACATTTGTACTCTCTCTCAAAATAAATAAACTTAAAAAAAAAAAAGTGTGTTGGAACTTTAAGAAAGAGATCTCTTGGTACAAGATGCAAGGCTAGGAGAGAATTCTGTATCGTTTGGAAAGTACTCTTCCATCTTCTAACATCAAGCTGCCCAGAACACTCTCACCCACCTGCTCCTCAGCTCCGTCCTCTTCAGACCCTTCAGATCTCACCTTGAATACCAGCTCCTCAGCGGAGCCTACTCTGACCACTCTATGCGGGCAGCTGCCACCCCGTAATCGATTTTTGTTTATTTTAATTACCTATCTCCCCAGCTAAACAAAAGCTCAGTGATGGTAGACACTTCCCTTGTAGTCCCAGGACCTTAATCAGAGTGACCATAGGAGGGGAAACCACAACCATTTGCTGGGAAGAGTGAAGGTAGGCAAGCAAGGGAGGTATCAGAGTTGCAGAGGTGGGGCCTGAGAGGCAGGCCGGTCCAATTCTCTTCACTGTGGGAAGGCAGCAGATGAAAGTGATCCTAGGAATGATCATAGAAGCATATGGGGGAAAAGAGAAGGATCCCGAGTGAAAAAGTTCATTTTGTCCTTTCTAATAACCAAGCCATTTAGATGATTGGAGCATATGAAACTTAGCAATAAAGTTGACTGCCATGTACCTCAAAGGAAGGAAAATGGATCATGTCATATCCTTGGTAGCAAATACAGGAAGACCTAAGGTGGGCAGACATTTGATGACATGAAACAGACCCCCCCCCCCCCCCACCTGAAGCAAGCTTGCCTCTACTTCCCTAATATGCTACGTCATCTGCAGATTCCTCAAGATGGCGCCTCAGGATGTCATCCTGGAGGGTGCTGAGAGCCAAAGCCAGAGTTGAACAGTAATCAGAGTCAGCTTCTCCAACAGTTGGAAGAAATAAGAAACACAAGGTTTTAGGAATAAGAGATGTCTACGGGAGCGGGAAGAAGACACCCAAAGTTGGTCAACACAGAAATTGGTCAACATAGATCTAAATATGGAATAAGACAAAGACAGTGGCAGAAGGAAATAGCCAGAAGGGTGAGGAAAAGCAGAGGAATCCGACTGGGCGAAAGATTGTGAGAAAGTTGTTTCCCCTCACCCTGTCAGATTGTCCAGGCTATCTTGGTGGTTCTGAGGAAAGGGCACTGCAGCAATAAAGTGCAGTGAGTCACTGGCGCTATTTTTAATGCTCGCCATTCAGCTCCTCTCTGCTCTCCTCCAGAACCTCTGGGATCCCGAGGGGCTGCGGGAAAGGGGCGGGCAGTGAGACCATGTGTCTACAGCAGGCAGCAGGCAGGAGAGCAGGCAGCTAGCTACAGAGTTGCACACCAGAACCTACTCCACCCTTGCACCATTACTGAGGGCAGAGGGCTCCAAGTGGGGGAACCAAGGCAAGACTACAGACAAGTCCCGTGGAAAGGGCCTTTCAGAAAAGGATGTTTGGAAGTGTTGCTGGGCTTAGGTCAGCTCTTGGCCAAGAACCATGTAAACGTTGCTCAAACAGTCTTGGAGATGCTTTTATAACTTGCTCAAAACTTTCCAAGTGAAGAGTTTGAGTGCTTTAAAGTCCTTGGTTAGAAAACATAAACTTTGTAACATGTTTCAATTAGTTTGCATTAGTCTGCCATGAGAGAAGATGGAATGGAAATTTACTAGCCGGATTTCAACAAACACCTTTGCATAATCGGTGAATAAAAGTGAATTAACGTGACCAGCAGTGCCCTTCCTCCATTTAGAATTTGGAAGCCATCTTTTTTCCACCCTCGACACTGCATTAAAACCAACAATCAGGGGCGTCTGGGTGGCTCAGTCAGTTAAGTGTCCAATTTAGGCTCAGGTCATGATCTCACGGTTCGTGAGTTTGAGCCTCGTGTTGGGCTCTCTGCTTCAGTGCAGAGCCCGCTTCAGATCTTCTCTCCCCCTCTCTCTGCCCTTCCCCTGCTTGTGTGTGCTGTCTCTCAAAAATAAACATTAAAAAAAATAATAAAACCAACAAAGTGGGCTGAACTTAGAAGCTAACATTACTGCATTACTGAATCACAATCTTAAAGCCATATTTGAAATGACCAGGTATTCATTGCTTTCCTTAGAAACACTGGATATCAACATCTTAATCATTAATATTTTTAAACTAGTTTGTTTCACCTCATTTAAAATTTCTATTTTATGATAAAACTTACTCACATACAAAATGTTTTAATATGCATACAGCAGTGTAAATTCAAACTTTCCCAGTAAGGGTTTACAACCAACATAGTTGGTTACTCAGTTTAGAGATATAAAGGCAGATAGTATGCAGTCTGGAGACCAAGGATATTCTTTTTCATCTTTTGTTATCAGTTTCAAATTGTCCAAAGAACAGACCCTTGTGGCTGTTCCACAGCTCTTCCATTTCCCTAATTGTTCTAATCCTTTCCAAAGATGGCAGCGAAACCCTTTACATAACTGGTAAGTTTCACTTCTATAAAACCAAAGGCAATTCTCTGTCGTTTTAAAAACGTTACAATGCAAGGGTTTTCAAAAGTCTGAAGATAAAAAAGAAATGACTATTGGGAGCAAATACTGTACCTAATTTAGATGCTGGTGAAGGAGGATTCCTCAGCCTACAAGCCCACAGACAGGAGTGAGCTGGAGAACTCCCCCCACCCAACCCCCTTGGTTTTAACTCATGAAAAATCAAGGCCCCCTGAAGACCCTGCATCTTAGGAGAGAACCTGATTTGGGCTCCTAACTAATACAGATCATCCTTGTGAAAATGAAGCAGAACTGGGGCGCCTGGGTAGCTCAGTAGGTTAAGCATCCGACTTTGGCTCAGGTCACGATCTCACAGTTCGTGAGTTCGAGCCCCGCGTCAGGCTCTGTGCTGACAGCTCAGAGCCTGGAGCCTGCTTCACATTCTGTCTCCCTCTCTCTCTGCCCCTTCCCTACTCATGCTGTGTCTCTGTCTCAAAAATAAATAAACATTAAAAAAAAAAAAATGAAGAAGATCTTTGTGGCTCCGGATCTTGCTTGATGTCACCAGAAACGATTCCCAGAAACCACTGGAATTAAAGGTGTTGACTATTAAGCAGTCAGGAGACTGGGGATCCATTCTGATCCTGCAGCTGACAATGAGGTGATTTTGAAAACCTCTCTTCACCTTACGTAGTTTTTTCCTCTATGAGGTGAAAAGTGGTTTTCTAGTATGAAGTAGAAGCTTCCCTCTGGCTTTCTCAGGCCAAGATTATTTTGAGCTATTCCAAACCCTTACAGCAGTGTCAGGGGCAGACAATGTGGCCTGTAAATTATTTTATACCACATAGACTTTCTGGATCTTAATCCGTAGGACCATTTGGTAACACTTGACAGAGGCCAGCAGATGAAGGGGGTGGCTGTCCCCGATGCCAGCAGTGATCTGCTGTACTTTTTAGTCTCCCAAGATGACACCACCAGTGACTTCCACAGTCACAATCAACCTATGAATCTGAACTCTATGGATCACTAATCATAGATACTTGGATGGAGGGCCTTTGTGAAATGCCCACACATACATGCTATCTTTCGAATCAGGTGGATTCCACAATTAACTGTGGCAGTTTATACCAGGTCAACTTGGTTAAGCCCGAGCTACCTTTTCCAGGGCCCCCTTCCCTAGTGGTTCTAAGTCAGACATGGCTTAAAGGCATGCATGTGTGAGATCTGGAAGGCAAAAGTGAAGCAAGGGCCATTGTTCTCTGAAGGTCATCATAGTTAAAAGTGACAGACAGACACAGGGGTGCCTGGCAGTCTTCTGCTCCACCTCTGCTTCTCAAGTGTTGACCTTGGGTGTTGACCTAGAGTGGCCCCAGGCCGATGCTAGACACCTGCCTGCAGATACAGCCATTCCTCGTGTGGCAGAAGAGAGCCCCAGAGAGCTCCTGTGTGCCACCTTGGCCAGGCCCAGTCTGGCACCCGAGTGTGTGTTGCTTTTCTCAGATGGACCAACTGGTGACCCCCCCTGATTCAAGTACCTCCCTCTGCACCTTCTTTTCTCCAGCTCCGCACACAGCAGTGTTTGGTGGGATTCCTGTAACCATCCTATAGCCCATGGAGCTTGGGGCAACTCTTCTCTCCTGATTCACCAACCAAACCGAACGACGGACACTGTTATTCTAACCATATGTAACTCCTAAGAGCCACCCGAGACTGAGTGCTCTATAAATCGTGTGTTTCTGAGGGCTCACGATGCCCCAAGTCCAAGAGAACATAAATGGCATCAAAAGAAAGACAACCTTCAAGTACACACATGTGAGCATCTAGCTGGGTGTTGGGGAAAAAACAGAACATGACATTTACTTGGTTTAAGAATTTGCTTCCACAAATCCTCACGCGGTAACGTGAATTGGCTCTGCGGATGTTTCTGGCTGAGACTCTGTCCAATCTGTATCCACGGGCCTGTGTTCTGTCTGCCCAGTGCAATCTCACAACAGCACTGGCTGGCACCTGCAACTCATTCCTGTTACTACTCACGCTGGTGTAGAGGTGCTACAATATAACGAGCACTTGGTTCACAATACTGGAAACAAAAGAGGCCGATACCAAAACCTCAAATGATTTCACTTCCGGTTAGGTGATCATTCCCACTTTGACCCACTGGTGCTCACCAGGCATTTTTTCGCCCAGGCTGAGAAGCAAAAATCCGAAGTTTACAAATAAAAAAGACACCATAAAGCGTGGGCATGGATTTATTGTTGTCTTGTTTTTTATTGAACGCAGAGTCCATGTTTTTGAGGAATAAGACGTCCAAAATTCAACATTATTAAATATTTAAACAGTAAAATATGTGGAAAGAAGCCCTCAATTGTTAACTCCTCGAAGTTCTATCTGGTGGAACGACTTGGGACAGAGGCTCCTGGGCTGGTCATCTTGGTTTGTGAGGAGAACTGCTATCCCCTGATACAGGAAAAGGACAGTCCCCAGTGTCAGCCAACTGTTAGGCACTGGGGACAGCATGTTTGTCACCCTTTGAGATGTCTGGGGAGATCTACGATGATCTCCAATGTGAAAATCCTTCCTTTCACCTCAGGCTTAAAGAGACGCCTACCACTGAGAGAGTCACTAGAAGCTTTTGTGGACTAGAAGGGGTAGAAGGGCTACGATGCCAAAGACCAGAGTGACCCTGCCCTCACAAAGGGATATGTGCCCACAGAGCTCCTCTCTCACCTGACAGCCCGTTCTGAGAGCGCTTGTGAAGAGGCCTCGCACGGTGACCAGACGAAGCCATGCCAACCGTGAGTGGTCTCTGCTTGTTGAAGGCACAGGGCCCTCATCATCCCGAGGGAAGGGACTGTGAGTTACATTCAAAACACACCTCTGGGGTGCCTGGGTGGCTCAGTCAGTTAAGCGTCCGACTTCGGCTCAGGCCATGATCTCACGGTTTGTGTGTTCGAGCCCCGCGTCGGGCTCTGTGCTGACAGCTCAGAGCCTGGAGCCTGCTTCGGATTCTTTGTCTCCCTCTCTCTCTGCCCCTCCCCTGCTCATGCTCTGTCTCAAAAATAAATGAAAACATTAAAAAAAAAAAAAAATTAAAAAAACACACCTCCTACCTCTGGAAAACTTCTCTCAGCTGCCATGTATTTGATTACAATTTTGGGCTGATTGCTTTTTTGAAAGTCCCAGAATCTCTGGCACCCATGAAAATCCCGACGTGCCCAGCTACTCCTGCAGGGTATACGATTCCCAAGGGTGGAGACTCAGAGGGACACACAGCTGCACTGTATCATACAACAGCAAAAATAAATACACGGCTATAAATGGCGATGAAAACCCGCAAAGAAATAAACATCTCAGAGTCTACAAATGCAGGCCGCTCGCTAGTAACACTTGGTTTGAGCCTAAAAACTGGTGATCTGCCCATAAAACATTTATCTATAGTGACTTGATACTTAAGAATGAAGCAAAAAGTGAAAACTAATTTTTTTAAAAGGCAAACTTCATTAAATACCAAGGACAGTGATAAAGTCAAGATGTCCTAATGGTTATCTGGGGCTTCCATAGCCAGGACAGACAAGGGCGAGCCACACAGCCCGCTGGTGACGTGGAGGCTGCAGGCCCACGAACCTGCTGTGGAAGAGTGACGGGCCCACATCTGTGTCAGAGGACTCCTCTTCAGCCCTTCCTTCCGGCTCTTGAACTTCACAGCACTAAATGCTCTCTGCGAGCACAGTGATACTGAAAGAGGAAACAACACAGAAACAGAAAGGTGCATTTATTCACATCCATGCCATCTAAACCTACCGGGTACAGTAATCAGGACTGGAGAAGGACGAAATACAATCTAAACGACAACAGAAACACCGGGACATCCATCCCCATGACTTGCAAGTTTTAGTTCAGGCCAGTCTGCAGGCTGGCAAGCCAGTCTCCTCCCTGAGAAGCACGCGTCGTGCCTCGTTCTCTCCCTCCAGCATCTTCTGTCCCTCTCCGTTAAGGCCTGGACAGTGTTGGGGCAGGGCCACAGTGTCTCCTCGGGAGCCGTCTCCTGTGCAGTCAGTCCCCGGTGGGCCCGGGCCGTGCGAGGTCAGGCTCCGGGCCGCTCGGCTCTGCCGCCGTCTGCCTCCGAAGCTCCCCCACCACCTGCAGCAGGGCGGCCCGCTCCAGCTCCAGGGCGAGGGTGGCCTGCTTCAGCTTGCTTTCATTGCTCAGAAGCTTCTCAACGGTGGCCTCCAGGCTCTGGATCCTACTGTTTGCCACCTGGGGAACAGAAGAACAGAATGTGGACTGTCCAGTGATAACATGAGGGGATCCACCGAATGCTCTGCTGTCTAGCCTTGGGGACACCTCAGAGGCCTATTTGGACAGAGATAAGTCTATGTGTTTGTCATCAGTTCTTCTGGGCACACAGGAAAACTGCATTTCCCAGGTCCCCTTGCAGGAAGCCTGGGCCACTCTGCGAGCCTCCAGCATTTTCTTCCCCTGCTGTGGTGACTCTGAGACAGTGGCTTCACGGCACAAAGGGAGCCTGATCCCCATCACTGACGATAGGGAAGACGGTCTGATATGGGCAAAGAACGCTTTGTGAACAAGAGGTGGAGTTTCGGGGACAAAAAGACTCCTGCTGTGCCAAGCCACTGAGATGTCGAGCTTTCTTTATTACTGCAGCACGGCCTGGCCTATTTGTACGGATACACATACTCATACGTAGACCGATTTCACCCTGATCAAACGGTTTCCATGTGAAGGCCCCAGCAGCATCAGTCCTCGAACCCAAAACCCTCTCTGTCTTCCTGACAGGAACCAGACACCAGCACATCCAGGAACACGGGCATTTCCCCCAGAACTCGTGCGGAGAGCTCAGAAGGTCCGAGCATCTGTTACAAGGTCCACGAGCGTGGTCTCACTGCCCGGTCAGCACCACCAAGATCAGCGGTGTCCTCACTCGCACCCAGTCTGCATCCTCGGCACCTGGCACCCAGTGTCAGCGAGGCAGAACTTCCCAGGTGCTTCTAACTACCGTCTCTCCTCTTCCCAATCCAGCAGGGCCGGCTTCTCCGGCACCAAGGGGTCTCCAGTGAAGCTGAGGGGCTTCTTGAGAAAACCACAGGAAGTCCGGCCTTCACCTGCTGCCGTCCCCGAGGCCTTCCCGGCCCATCCCTCAGCTCACAGCTACATCCTGCCGTGCTCAGGTCACGAGGTCCCTAAGCTGCTGCTCTCAGCCCAGCCCCGCACACGCTCCTCTTTATTTTGGGTGGGGAAAATGGCACATGTATTTTTTTTTTCCTCTCATTTTCAAAACAAGGGAAACAGGTTTTTGAACAAGACAACACTTGTGCCAGACAGACAACTCACGACTCAAAGTCTAGCTCTGGCTGTGCCGCTGAAACACTCAAAATAGAAAGGAGAAAGGACTGAGAGCCTAAGTCTGTCTGCTTACTGGGCAGGTGCTCACGCTCAGTGCGCACCTGCAAGGAGTACTCTGCGATCCTCACATTCCCACCCAAAGTCAAGGCCTGGGACAGGTCCACCTTGTTCTTCAGGCCCATGGCATTCCCAAGTGTGCCGCCCAGTTAGCGGTGAGCGGTTCTGCCTGACCCTTTATGTTCTACGTGAACGTTGGTCTCCTCAGTGAGACTGAAGCACTTTCATGGAAGGAAGCACGTCTCTTCCTGCACATGGGTGCCCCAGCACCTAGTTCACTGGCACTCGATGACTCATAGCGGCCTAGTATAACAAACGTGCATCCATTATCATCCGGCACCATTTGTATATTAATGCAATCGTCTTGTATGTGCTGCTGGACAAAGCGGGTTGAACACTTTGCTCTCCAGCAGCTAGATAACATCAAATGTTTACCAAGAAAATCAATGGGACCTTGGTATGTCTGGAAACTATATGAACAGAGCAAAGCTAGATAACAAGTCAATTTTGATACTCTGGCAAAAAACCCCAAAGATTTATGGTCAAAAACTATTATACTGAACACCTATCCACACCTACGCTTGGACTCTGAAAACTGTTTAAAAAAAAAAAGGAAAGGAGACGCGAGTCTTACAGAGTATGTGTAGTCTGGCTGCACGACAGTAAACCCACGTGACTCACACATGGCAACGGGAAAACGATCTTCAAGCACCCCCAAACACCGCAATCCCTGCCCCAACTCTTGGACAGCAGCGTCTTCTGAACCTTGGTGGCCCCTGGCACGCCAGCAAGGCAAGGACCCCAAATGCTGGGGGGCGGGCACCTCTGCAGTCTTGAATGATACCCCCAGAAGTGCAGAGCCACTTGCTCAAAGAAAGACCATTCCAAGGAGGGTGTCAGGCATGACAGCCTGATTACTTTCTTGAGGAATTTAGAGATCTCAACAACTTTTCACAGCTTCCTCTTGTCACGAAAGGGGTATAGTATCACAGAGGCAAGGTGAAATTACGTGCACCCTTCACCACAAAAAAGATCACATGGGCATTAGCCCAATAAACTGAATCTTTTATTTCCGTACTGCCTATCTTAAGGAGCCGAATGCTTCAAATGCAAATCTGAGCTTTGTCAGAAACATTCCAGCAGGTTCTATTTCAGAGACATACTGTTTGTTTGGAAGTCACTTAAAATCACCACTTCAGCTGCAGACCATTACAGGCCAGATAAGGCTCTTTATCCCCTGGAGCCTCCCGTCAGGTTACAGCTGAGACACCCTGGAGACACTGTATGCAAGCACATTTTTGGTTAGGACATCTCAGTCTTAGGGGGAGAAAAAGCAGCCAAATTTCAGAATGTGCCTGGTAGTTAGGACTGGTTTCCCTAAAGCATTTTTCTTTGTTCCTCTACAGTAAATAGCCACCGGGGTCTCCTGGGGTAAATCCCTGCTGGGAGGAATGCATTTTGGACAAGGGTTGATTTATTAAGCTCTCAAACGCTGGCCTTTCTCATATCACTGCCAAGCCTGTGTCTGCAAAGTGGCAACTTTCTATGGAGAAAAATAAGAGGCTTAGGTCAGGACGGAAAGCTTATTATAAGGACAGCCCAGGAACACCATAAGGTACACACTTTGGGGAAAAATATGTATTTGCCTTTCCAACAGCTCAAAAAATTTTTAAAATACCCCCCCCCCCAACAATTCCTTAGTATTAATAGCATTACCACCCATTTATGGCTCTAAAGAAGTACACCATGTGGTTACTTTGTCCCATTTGATTGGTAAAGGGGCTGTGCTAAGCAGTTAGGGATTCCGTCTACGTCGTACAGATGAGGGAATCGGGACACAGCAGGTCAGCAGTGCGTGCCTTGTGGCAGTCTGGGCAGGGACAACACTGGACCTAGCAAGAGCTGGCTTTCTGGACTGCAACCCCTGGCCTGGCCCATTTCACCCTTCTGTACGCATCGTCTGTTTGCCTTTCCGCCGTATGTCCTCATGCACATTTATCCATGCTAAAATGGAAGCTTCTAGAGGGAAGAACAGTGTCCTTCATTAATCCAATACTTGAAGTACGGACTCCCAAATCATGACCACATGCTCTGGTTTATTTTGTAGGTAGATTTCTGCGTTACTGCTCTCCACGACCTAGCTGGTTTCACTCACAGAAGCCCAAGCCTTTCTCTGGTTATTACTCAAAGCACAACTGCTGGCATTCAGCAAAGAGTCCCTCGGCATCCTGGACCCAAGGTCGTCGCTGTCCCTCTCTCCTAAAAGGATCAAGTGCAGAGACAGCCTCTCAGAAAGTTCCAGGACTGTCTGACCCCAGCACAGGATAATCTGTCTGCTTCCTAATAAAAAGGCCCAATTCTCCTGGGGTACCTTTGATCCCAACTATAAACAGACCAGGGGAGGGAGAGAGGTCCTGTGGTCGTGGGAAAACCCAGCCGGCTGGTGCTTTGGCGCGCTAATGATCTACCGTGCTTTCCAGGCTCAGGAAGCTGCTTTATACACGTGCTCACCTGCAGTTGCTCCAGTAGGTCAAGGTTCTGTTTGCGCAAGCTGCTGTTGGTCTTCTCTAATTTGTCCATTCTTTGGTTGTCACTGAGAGGAGAGGAATCGATAAGTTCTTCTTGAAGCACATGGTACTCGACTTCATAGGCTTGTAACTGCTTAGAGATATCCATCTCAAACACCTGTTATACACAAAAAAGTCATCAGGCACTGAAAATGAGAAAAATACACGTGCACACACATGCAACCATGTCGACAAGCATCCACTAAGTACCCACTCTATGCCTGGTTCTTACGATTAGTCATTTAAAAAAAAAAAAAAAAAAGAAAACCCTCTGCATTAGTAAGGTAACAATTTTACTTGGGAAGAAAAAATAAAAGCAGCATTTAGAAATAAACCCAAGGTAACAACAAGTGTGGGTCTCTGATACTCATTTTCCAGAAGCCAAAACTTTATTTTTCACAAGGCTTATAAAAATATATTTTTAGTTCTTATTTCAGTACTTATTTCCTTTGTCTCCGAAAATTCTATTATGTTAGATACGTCAGCTATGGGTCAAAGAGAGAGGAAAAAAACAAAACAAAAGAATCATAGCCCTATTTGCCCAGTCACCGAGTCAAAGTTTAATTATAGTTCAGTTGGGTTTTTTAGAGTTACAAGAACAGCTAAGTAATGGAACTGTTTACTAAAAAACCCTCCTTTGCACACAAGATATGCAGAAATGAGCCAAACCCCAAATGCCGCCCACACAGATGAGTGCATGTGAAACACTGCCTTCCTGCCTAGAATAGTGACAGTGATCAAAACACACCCGTGTGAACAGCAGCCCCAAAGTGCGCAAGTGAGTTGTTCAAGTTTGTACTTTCTCCTGATGAGTGAGCTGCATGGAAGCTGGGCTCAAGAGGGGGTCAGGAGGCAGACGCTGCGGCCGCCCAAGGCGCGTCCTCTCTTCCCAGCCTTTGCTGTGGGATAGCCCCACGGGCCGTGCCTCTCAGCACACAAGTGACGTTCCAACATGACTGTGTGTGCAGGTCTGAGCCTTTAGTCACGTTGGGACCACAGATGGCCAGCACCATCAGAACACACATTTAGAGGACAAAGTTAGACTTTAGAAGGGCACAAAAGGACTCTTCACTGTCTTTCCTTAAGAAACGCCAACATAGTTAAAATCAATGAAAACTCATTTCTCTTGATGGCACCCTATCAGCATTCAAACACAGATGAATCCGACCTTCCCTGAAAGCAATTTTCAAAATCTAGGTTTACTTTCACACCATTCCCAACAATCTTCTCTTCCTTGTGATTTAGTTTTTTAGCTTCCTGCTTTTCAGTTTAATTCAGTGGACAGTACCAATTAGGCACAAAAGTCATTCTATGCTGAGAAACTAATACACGGCGTGTTCGTGGCATGTATGTGTGTGAAAGTCTGCTGCGCTGGTCGGAGTCTCTGTTGTCCCTCAGAGTACCTGTGAGGTCAGCAGGGATTATCGTCTCTATGTTACAGTCAAGAAAACGGACTCAGCCCCTTGAAGCAGGGCTCCACTGGCGACGCCCTGAATGACCTCTCCCGGCCTCGGTTCCTGGCCTCTGACACGGGGGTGACAGCACCCACCTCCCGGCATCGCTGCGGGAGTTACGTGAGACAACTCGTGGAGGTGCCCGGCACATGCTGGCAAGGTGAGCAGGTGCTGGCTTAGCTAAGGAAGCTGCTTCCACATGCTTCACATTCAACCCTGTGCTTCAGCAAAATCGCAAAGGATGCCGCATCACGGAACCTCTGAATAGCTCAGAGTAGAAACCACAAACATTAAAACCGAGATTGCTGTGGCACTGTGTATAATTATAAATATGAGGCAGAATAAATGTCATACCCACACTTTTTTTCTTCCACAGAGATTTTTTAAATGAGCTACTAATCTGGAAAACCTGGGAACAAAACCTGTGGCCTTTAATGCAGATTGACGACCTGCTAAGGTTAATGGCTCTCAGCTGGGCCCAAAGCTGTAAACTCTTTCAGGACTCCATCAATCCCCAGGAGCCATCCTGGGTCGTAATCACTGCTGCTTAACTGCACCATTATCTCCTGGCGGCTGAAACACTTAGAGCCCTTGATTCTGCAGTTATGCCCTAGAATTGATCTCAAACCATGGCAGAGTGTGACTGGTGGAGAAAGGAGAGCCCAGGTCCTCGAACAGTGGTTTTTCAAGTTGCTCTAGATTCTGCATTTCTGTAATTACCAATGGCTTCGTTATTCTACGTGCTCGACATGTCATAACCACGTGGACCCATTCATCAAACACTGGATATCTAGTTACTCGCAAAGTTTCTGTTGTTTTAAATGACAACCCTGAACATCCTTGTACATATGGCTTTTCCCATATTTTGGATTATTTCCTAAGGATACATTCCAAGAAATGGGATTACTGAGTCAAAGGGTATGAATATTTTACCGGCTTGTGATACACATTGCCAAATTGCTTCCCAAATGGGAATCATCAACGCACAATGCCATTAACAACAACATACCAATGTGCCAGATACAGTATGGCCTCCGCACTGGCTACTGGCCTTAAGATTTTTCATTTTGTTAATCTAGTAGGTAGAGCGTTACGTGTTTTTTAAATTATGCATGAAGCGAAATATTTTCGCAGATATTTGCTTATTAGATGTATCTCCTTTTTAGTGAATTGTCTGTTTATGTTCTTGGCTCATTTGCTATTGGAGACCCAGTGAGTTTCTCTCTGCAGTCTGTGGACATTCGGTAGAATGAAGCCATTAACCCTGATGTCTGCAGAACCAGCCACATACTTTCCACCTTCCCAACCTCCAGAACCCTTCGCTCCCCACAGCTGTCTGTCTGTCCGTCTCAGTGGCATACCAAGGGCTGGAGGGTGGGGCAGTGTGCCCGGTATTGGCAGTCAGGGAGTACAGTGCCTGTAGTGAATTTAAAAATAATAAACCCAACTAAAAACCGGTCTGCTTTTTATTATCACCACATGCAAGCAATTCTTAACAATACCAGTGGTAAAATATTCCTCCTCACTGTACCCCACCCTTTTGGTATGGCACTGATTGGCCTTTTAAAAAGTGCTCATTTTCAACAGTAAACTGCCCAAGCGGTGAAGGCCCCTCCCGGTGCAGAAGGGGCGGCCTCAACACGGTGATTTTGAGGAGCGTCTTCTGAACAAAAGGGACCTTGTTAAGATTCTGGTTTCTATCCTACAAGCTCAACTAGAACAGGGAATTGTCTAGTGTGTTTTTAATGAAGTTGCCCATAGCAGAGCTTTTCAAATGTTCCAGTGTGTGTGAATACCCTGGGGATCTTGTTAAAATGCAGATTCTGACTCAGCAGGTCTGGGGTGAGGCCCCAGATTCCGCGTTTCTAACAAGTTCCTACATGATACAATGACACACGGTGCTGGTCTGGGGCCACACTCTGAATGTAGCCCAAAGGATGTTGAAAACAGGCTGTTTGCTCTGTCTCCCAAAGTCCCTCTCCAACTCTGTTGTTCTTCCCTGCACGGCAATGAGGCTGCAAAGGCAGACGGCACTCACCGTGACAAGCATACAAACCGGACCTCCTCCTCTTCGCTTCTGTTTATCCCCAGGGTTTCCCCCTTCTTGGGTCAGAGGATTTTTATAGCTCACATATGACAGACAGTTAAGTCACACTGAGGAACTGCCACAGAGACTTTAGAGACCCTTGTCCTTCTGCCCTGGACACTGTCCACTCTGGACCTGCCCTGCCGTGGCTGGTCCCCGTCAACCCAAACTAAGCCAAAGCTACAGAACCCTATCCTTAGCGGCCTTCCCCACCATGTCCTGGATGCAGGCTGCATCCCAGGGGCCCAAGCTGACGCCACCTGTAGAAAAGGTATGTAATGAGATGGAGCCATTAGCCATCACAGAAGACCACCCAGACTCTGCCCATTCGTACACAGGACCGAATGCTCTGTCACGTGCAGTGAATAGGTCTATCACTTCCACCCTGTGGACCTCCAAGATTTGAGCTTGGGGGTCCTCTGAGGCTGCAGGAGTCACACTGTACCTCAGGCCTCATCTCTGCGTAGAATTTGAAACCAGAGCACCCTCTGGAGGTGAGGGGCAGTGAGCTGCCTGGCATTCTAACAGCTTCCCGTCAAGACTTCTGGCAGGTTGAAAATCCGGGCCCAGAAACAGATTTTGTGTTGTCTGCCCTGCTGCTCCCAATCCCCAAGCGCCCTCCCCTTCAAAGCTCACTGCAGAGGCATCTAGAATTTCTATTCTCACTCCCCTGCCTGTGATCAGGCATCAGCAAAGTACGGCCTGTGGACTGCATCTGTCCCACTGCATGTTTTCATAAAGTTTTATTGCAACATAGTCACTTCACTCATGTACATATTATCTGGTTGACTTTGTGCCTCAAAGACAGAGTGACTAGTGACTGCAACAGAAATCTTCTGGCTCACAAAGCCCGAAAGACTCCCTACATGGCCCACGACAGAAAATGTGTGACCTCTGTTCTTAGCTGATTCTTTGGGCCCAGTTGAATTCAACTCCCCCAATTCTCAATCAGCAATGTTCACTCCACCAGCTCGAGGCCCGGCTCCCATAAGCCCTTGCACAGGCACTACTGTGGCTCTTACCACACTTGAAATTACTGGATTACATGTTTATTTTCTGCACAGGATGGGCTCTGGTGTCAGAGACACCTCACATTCTTGGCTTTGCCACTGCATTGGGCATGTTACTCTATGCCCAGTTTCCCCCCCTATAAAAATGGGGATTATAAAACATGCCCCAGGATTTTCAAGGAGTCAACAGAATAAAGGATGCCAAGTTTAAGACAGTTGCCTAGAACGTATCTCTCACACACTCTCTCTCTCTCTTTCTCTCTCTCTCTCTCTCTCACACACACACACACACACACACACACACACACACACACAATGTTCTCTCTCCACGCTATGTCCATTTCTATTCTTTCAACGTTTAGAGAGAACTTGATACTGTGAATAAATATTCTTTACAGAAAAGGAGAAAAAATGGGATTCTTTTCTGGAGCTCAATATCTAGGAGGTAAACTGAATGTCAGTTGAGACTGCCTGTCTTAGAGCCTGGAGCCAGGTGCAAAGTGAAGGCATTCACTGGCACAGACTTTAGGTAGCCAAGGCTTTATGCCCCAGCAGCCATAAAGTAGACATATATGCAATGAAAGCTCTAACAGGGAGTCCGTCCGTGCACATGAATGCCAAAAGTTAAAGAATCAAAGGAGCTGAGAATTCAGTATTAACACACTGGTGAAATAGAGAAAAATTCTGTAATTAAATGACACCCGGAGACACTTGGCTGTGTTGAGTAGCTACTAAACCACCTGGAGGCAAGAGAAACCCTCCCGTCCTGCTTTGCAGCAGGGCGACTGTGGGCCAGTGAGTTTACCTCTCCAGGCCCTGAGATCCTCATGGGTTAAGTCCATCTATCCTCTCAGGAATTTGGTCATGATTAAATGAGATCATGTGTATATGTAGATTCACACAGAATCTGGCAGAAAGTAGGGCCCGAACAAGCCAAAGCTATTCACATGGAGAGAAACGTGCCAGGGAAGCAAAATACCGAGAGATGCAGAGCCTATCAATTAACTAAAAACGGAAATGCAGAGTGGAAAGGCAGGGAGTGCCCTCTCACACAGGCCCAGGAAACGTGTGGAGACCCAGAGCCACATGGCTGCCACCTGCCCCCACCCCACCCCAGGTCAGGACTGCTGCTTTCTCAGTGCTCAACATTGAAGGAGGAGCAGCCAATGAGACCACAAACACGCCATGTGGGTGCAATCCACTGGGGTCGCAGCATTTCTCTGGGACTATCAGACATCCTCAGAATAAAGATTTGTTTAAAAAAAATAGCTTTGTTTCACTACTTGTTTTTACCTGACTGCTCTATGTTTTCATCGTATTTTGAGCAGGTGAGATAAGTTCTAGGCTTAGAAGCGGCCTGACTATTGGCCCTGATGCAGAAATCCCTTCCAGAGCATTTTCTAAGCCATCCGGCCTCTGGACACTTCCAGTGGTGATGTACCCTCTGCCAAACAGCTCAGTCCTTCAGAGTCAACAATCATTACTAGTAGATTCTTCTTTATACACAGTCAAAATCTGCTCCCGCCCCTAGCCCAGACCATTTAACAACTGGCCTCGGTGTAATTCTGGCTCAATCCGCCCTCACCTCATGGTTCGGCTATCTACTACAAGTGCTGAGGTCACAGATGGGGAGCTGACTTCTATCTTAAAAACCACATCATGGAACAAACTTCTAGAATATATATTCTCTATCACAACTTTGCTATCAAAGGGCTGTTTTTAGAGAATTCCAAATAATACCACGCAGCAGAAAAAATCAAAGCATGCGTAAGAGCCTACATTGAATAGCACGTGTGTTTCAGAAGAACAAGCAACTAGGGGTGAAGCCTCTTGGCTACAAGAAACTACTTGTGGCTTGCGGTTATCCACCTGAACACCGTCACCGTCACTGTGTTTCCATGTGGCGTACCCCCGTCACATTCACGCACCGAATCACTGAACACACATCCGGCTATGTGTTTCGTATGTGTACACATGTGTTTCCCACATGCCGGGCATCACACAAGATACTGCCCAGGATACAAAGTGGTAGGAAATAGGTCCCGATCAAAAAAAATTAAGCTCTCCGTATCCAGGATGGCTTAAGCCTGAAGGTCGGATCGAATCATACCTGACTGATGGTCTTTTCCATTTGCACCAAGCCCAGGTTGGGAAGGGTGTTTTTTATAAAGTCAACTATGGTTTCTAGGTTTTCATGTTGCAGAATCAAGGGCTTATGGCTTCCCAACAGACTTAATGCCACTTTAAATATGACCTCTGATCCCTGAAGAAAGATCATATCTGGGAAAACACAGAAATGCAGAAAGTTAAAGCAGACCAGTTTCTGATGAACTAACATTGCATTTTCTTTTCCACACATCAGAGCAGGATGGTGGGAAACGTAAGTCCAAATTGCAAACTTTATTTCCTTTTTAAGTGCCTGATATTTCAGATAAGGTTGTCAAGACAATATTGCAAATAATAGAAGAAATATAAATAAACATACTGCTAAGATTTTGTCATAGGTTAAGATAAATCTTTTTTGTTGTTGTTCTAAAAACATATTAAATTCAAACATGCTTCAGAAGTTAAACTGAGAAAAAGAAAACTTTTTATCACTCTTTTTCTAGAAATGCTCTGGATTTTAAAGGAGTTACTAAAACACATTTTTATGGGTAAAACTGAAAGGTTTTTAGATATAAAACATGAGAAATTTTTAAAAATGCTCCTCTTTCCTGTTTTGAAATAAAGAATTGAATTAAAAGATCTCTAAAATCTATAAAATGTCTGCAGAGTTGCAAAAGTACATTATTAAATACTTGCAATACACTACATTTTAGCATAATAATGGAGTGAAAACCATCTTTGTTCAGAGAAATTCAAAGAACTTTGTCAGAGTTATTTTCTAGTTCTTGTCATAGCTTTTTCTTAGAACAGCTGGCACATGTTAGCAACCCCTACATGGGCTGTACATGGTGCGAGGGAGGGCAAGTGGCCCGGGGAACTGGGCGAGCAGCCAGTCCAGGCCTGGCGCCCCCTCCTCACGAGCTGAAGCCACTCGAGAAAGAGTCAAATTGTTCTGAGAATAAAACATACAGCCCTACCAACGAACTGTTCGGTGACTATATTCAGGCAATTTACCTAACAACTGGAGTTAACAATACAAGAAAAAAATACAACTTTAATGATGAGAGCCAAAAATCTAATTAAAGGCCACCTGTCAATTTGGGGGGTGGGGTGGTGGTGGTGCTGCAGGACAATGGAAGAGACAAAGAAGTTGTCCATCCCATCAAGTTGGGGAAGGCATTAGCAGGTGAGAGGAGGAGTCCCCAGCCACACTGGGTGTCTCTAGGTGGCTCAGTGCGATAGCACATAAAAGCCATCAAGAAACAGGAGAGGCTGGAAGCTGCTGCACACACAGGGAAGATGTCTGAATCGGAGAGGTCTGTGCACAGTGCACAGGGCACACCTAGGTGCCAGCCGGCCGGGTGAGCCCTGGAGATGCTCTGTGACCTTCACCGAGGCCTCAACTGCAGAAGCAGACTCGGTGCCAGGGTGCGTGCCACCCGCCGAGGTCCGCCCCACTCTCTCACAGAGCTCAGAGGCACACTGTTTCACAAACACCACAGTGCTCACGGCTCAGGAGGCCCCAGGAAGCTGGAAAGGACGGAGGGCTGCCTCCTTCTTAGGTGTGACTCTAGAGGATGGGAAGATAAATTAGCGAACTGATGGGATCTTTGAAATGTGAGCTTCTTAGGGGAAGTATTACGGGTATCGAGACCGCCCTGTGGAAGAATATTCTTGTGAAATGTCTGCTTTACAAAATACACAGTCTAACCATGTAATTCACCACTATAGAAAATAAAAAAGATCTAAAATAGCACTATAACTAAGATGTATTTTTAAACAGAAATGACATTTCCCCCAAAACAAAACAAGGTAAAGGTGAAGCTTCTGTGGTTTAGCCAGCGAGACCTCCTTTCAATACATCAACATTTATAGCCGAACAAAAATTGACAGCATCTATCAGAATACCAAGCCATCCTGTGCAAGGTCCTAGAAAAGGACTATGGCACCGGACCGAATGCCACAGCTTAGTGCCTTTAGTCTCTGAGAGACGTGTACCTTAAAGTTAGAGTGCTGCATCTAAGCCAATTAAGATACATAATCATTGGTGAAGTTTTAGGACCATTTGCAATCAATATCAGCAATCTTTTTTCCTTTAATGTTTATTTATTTTGAGAGAGTGAGCAAATGAGCACGGGCAGGGGAGGGGCAGAGAGAGAGGGAGAATCCCAAGCAGGCTTTGCACTGTGAGTGCAGAGCCCGATGTAGGACTCCATCCCACAAACCATGAGATCATGACCTCAACCGAAGAGACTCTCAACCGGCTGAGCCCCCCAGGTGCCCCATATCTGTGATCTCTTAAGGTTGACGTCGGGTCTTCCAAATTTTGTTCTCCTAGGATCTTGGTTTTTATAACAAATCTACTTAGGAGAGTGCTCCCTAGCATTATAAACTTAGACTTTTCTGGACTATATGAAGAAAACAAAGCAAAACAAAAAGTTGGGGGAGGCACTTTTTTAAAACATTTTTTAATGTTTATTTATTTTTGAGAGAGAGAGGGAGGGAGAGAGTGGAACGAGTGGGTGAGGGGCAGAGAGAGGGGAGTGAGAGGATCCAAAAGCAGGCTCTGTGCTGACAGCAGACAGCCCGATGCAGGGCTGGAACTCATGATCCTTGAGATCATGACCTGAGCCGAAGTCAGATGCTCAGCTGACTGAGCCAACCAGGCGCCCCCCCAAATTAAATAATTTTTAAATAACAGTAAAGAATTACTTTCACTTTTGTTCATCTTCCAATCTTTACATGTTTACATTCTGGAAATTTTTATTTTTATTATTATTATTTTAAAAATATTTATTTATTTATTCATTTAATTTATTTATTTAGAGAGACAGCATGAGCAGAGGAGGGACAGAGAGGGAGACACAGAATCCAAAGCAGGCTCCAGGCTCTGAGATGTCAGCACAGAGCCCAACACAGGGCTTGAACTCACTGACCGTGAGATCGGTTGGCTTAACCAACTGAGCCACCCAGGCACCCCCATTCTGGAAATTTCAAACAAACAAAAAAAAAAAAAATCCAAAAACAATAATCTCCTTGAAAAGTGAATTAATTTCCTGCATCTGAAAATCGGTGCTCAAGAAAGTGAGCTGCGAGAGCCACCCAGCAGCCCCACAGAAGCCCTGCTCACCACACTGCAGCCAACTTCCCTTCTCTCCTGTTTCGAGCCACCCAGAAGCAGGCAAAGGGTTTTATCAGGCAGGAAGTAAAGGGGGCCTGAATTTCGGCTGACTCCACCACTTTGCCAATTATTCGCGGAGAACAAGGCAAATAGCTACTACTTTCCTTTGAAGACACTTCCCTGTTATTGTGTTAACATGTGTTGGAACTCTATTTGAAACTCCCCGTGATATAAAGATGCAGTTTCCTACAGGGGGAAACCATCAATGCAAAGCGTGTGGCCAGTAAGCCAACTTCTCATGCATTTCTTTTCCAGCCACCTTTGTCTTTTTGTCAAGGGCAATCCCTCTCCTTGACTTTCCCCTGGGAGCCTGGAGTCCTCCAGGTATGAGAGCTCTACCTTCCTCCCAGGACCAGGTGGGGGGAAAATGAAGGATGACGGCAGACACAGTACAAGCATATTTGACAAAAACTCACTTCTCTAACTCTGTGTCACGTTCCCTGGGGAGCTTTATTTTTCCTGGCCATTTAAACCATCTTGTTTTCCTAAATCTATCTTAGTCCTAAAGCCTCTCTGGGTCCTTCCCTGTAGTACAGGTGGCTTCTGTGTGTTTTTTTTTTTTTTTTTTTTTTGCAAACCCTTCATTTTTACACTCCCACCTCCTCCCTCCTCTACTTGGCAGTGTCTCCCTCAGCAAACACCAGGAGCTGAGCACCACAGCCGCTGCCTCCAGCAGGCGCGAGCCGGTCCTGTTTCTCAGATTTTTTTTTTTTTTTTTTTACAAAGGTAGATGTGATTTGAAGGTGAACAGAGTAAACAGCTCTCCCAAGCCCCCTCTACACCCAAACTGGAAACATACAGGAGGAGGCTATTTTACCTTATGGGACACCCCATCAGAAGACAGACATTCAGGAAGTGTGATTACCATGTGAAGGTTAAGGCACATGCATCGCTGGCTAGTGTGCCTCCAAAGAGCATATACTTAATGTGAAGCAACCTGTTAATTAACATACGAGCTATGCTGTCCGCAAGCTGAGAATCCTGTACTTACATATGAAATGGTGAATAGTTGACAAAGGTCCATTTGTTTTTATGGTTTATTCAGGCCTAAAGGCTTACAATGAAATGGGCTTCAGGCCAAAAAAGACTAGAGCGTATGAATGGCAGGTTTGGGCAATTAAAACTAAGCTATCGAGCGTCACGGAGCTAAACAAACACGGTTTAAGTCGCCGACCGACGCTAAGTACAGAAGTGGTTTCTAAAAAACCTTTCTATGGAACCTACTAATAATAAAACGGTTTGGTTTTAAGTACTGATAAATGGAACAGACTGTGCAAAACAAAAACAAAAACCCCAACAGTTGTTGCAAAATGACATAACACAGTCCTGCCTCAAGTTCCTACTTCCTGCCTACAATCTGGGGAGCCTCAGCCAGCCGGACATGCACCCACTTAGTACGGCAGGGGTCTGTGGGATCCAGGAGTTACAGACACTGGCATCATTATGCATAATGTATAAGAGCCTCTGAGACTCACCACTGATTATGTAATATAAATACCCTGCTTTTGATGGCTTTAGCTTCTAACTTATGAAGTCGTCAGAATGAGCTTTAGAGATGCGAATATTCTCCAGTGGGAGGGCTGTTTCCAAATCATTTTGTTTGCTGTCCTCTTACCTAAGCAGCCTAAAGGAAGACTTTTCCAGACACAGTTCTCTGGCCAGGGTACCCCAGAACTACTTGCAAGTGGGGGCGCGGGGCAGTGGGGGGAAAACTCAGTGCTGACCCTCCCATCCAAATCCCCTTGGCGGAATGCAACGGTTTCTCACAAATGGTGTAATTCGGTTCTTGAGCTATTTTCAAACCATTAACATCAACTCTCCCCACCCCCACTCCCACCTATTTCAATCTTCACTCCTCTCCTGTTTGAAAAAATCAGGAGAAAAACTAAAGTGCACTAATTATTTTAAGTTCCAGAGTAAGAAAAGTAAAAAGAAAATATAGACATTTTTGGCAAGAAAGACTACAGCCTACAGCTAGAGATCATATGGTTTCGGTGACTCTTTCATTAGTAAACTAAGCAGACAATTCTGAGGTGGTTTTTTTTTTTTAAATTGAGGCTTTTAATTATCTTCTTTTTAAACTATGGTATAAATATAAATAGTTCATGAAATCTCACTAATGATTTATTTAACCAGGAGAGATTTTATTTTTTTTTTAAGTATCTCTTTTGTTCCAATGATTTTTTTTTAAGGGACATAAAATAAGAATCAGTTTGGGGAGGGAGTTATGCAAAAGGGGATGCAGGTAGAAAATATTTTCAGAACATGGATTCTTCTAGTAAAGCCAAATGGTAAATAAAGTCTTTAGAAGTCCTTGTGGATAGGAATAAGAATAAAAATCTAGTACCCTGGGGAAAAGAGGAGCAAAGATCAACTCAATGCCTACCGATGTTAAAAAGCAAATTTCAGGCATCTAGAATTTGCATCTACAAGTTGTCTTTCCCAAGCATGCCAAAGGAGTGCTCTCGCAATGTTTTTGGACATTCTCTTTGAGATGGTCTCTAATTCTAGAAGCAAATCTGAAAGAGTATGAGAAGACTACAGATTTTTAAGCTATCAAGTGACTGAACATCAGTGACACTTTATTTTTTATAATTTTTTAAAAGTTTTATTTATTTTTGAGAAAGAGAGACAGAGGAGGGGAGGGGCAGAGAGAGGGAGACAGGATCTGCAGTGGGCTCTGTGAGCTGATAGCTGAGAGCCTGATGTGGGGCTCGAACGCACGAACCATGAGATCATGACGTAGGATGCTTAACCGACTGAGCCACCCACGCGCCCATCAGTGACACTTTTAAAACACTCGATGTGTGAGGATTATCAATTTTTTAATAACCTCTGCAGTCAGAGAAGAAAATTAAAAAGAACCTGAATTCTCAAAATAGTTCTTTCACTCTGAAGCAGGGAAAGCCCAGTGTCTGAGAGCTGCCCAGGCTCACGGGGGTCACTGGGCTCCTGAGCCTGAGCAGATGTGATTATTACCTCTGCCATCTCAAGGCCACTTGGAGACTTTGCATGTGAATAACCGTTTAACTTTGACAGAGACAATCTTCTCAAAAAGTAAATCAAGAAAGTAGGAGACATTTGAAATGTGAGCTGCCTGCGGTCCCAGTGGGCACAGTGGTGAAGGGCTGGGGGCTCTGGGAAGATGAGGCGGGGGCCACGTGAGGTGCAGCAGGGAGGGGCTTCCACAGTGAGTGGACAAAGGAAATGCAGAGCCAAGGGCAGGGAAGAAGAGACATGGGAGGAATGTAGAAAAGAACAGGAGCCCAGAAGTCATGGGACAAAAAGTTCCAAGGAGCCATCAACGAACAGAACCGCAGGTCAGAGAGGTTGCGGAAGATGATTCATGAGAGACACACGCCTGGAATACAAGCATGGGGCTCCCTGGCCACGTCTTTAAGACGTCTGCTCCGGGGACGGCTGGCAGTGAGAAGAGTGGGTCTAAACCCCACCAGGTAAGTATCAGAGGTGAAGCAGGTCTTGAAATCCACCAAACCCAACGCTGACTAGATTCAGAGCATCAAATCACCCCATTCTTGTAGAAGATGCAGGTATACAAATGACGAGACTCCCCACAGGACGAGACTAAATGTTTCCCATCTGACAGGGGAAGGCTGGTTCGGGCAAACAGATTACACACACTTACCGAAGACTCTGGCTACAAATCCCAGAGGGAACTGTGAGGCAAACACGGTGAGAAACCAGGGGGCGGCATAGAGGCTCGGGCCGATCTCATGCTCCTCGAGGTGATTGTAGAGGTCTCTGTGGTAATCGTGAAGAAGCCTCGAGAGCTGGTACATCTGGATCTGTGGGGACACACATGCACAGGTGTCACAATCAGATTCCTGCTACGTGTGTTCAGTTACTCATCCCACTCAGGCTGTGAGAGATTTATCACGGTGTCAAACACTCTATTTGGATTGTGATAACCACTGATCTCCACTACCCTTATCCAACAGGCACATCCTGGGTGCCCAGTGCCTGCGAGGTCCTGGCCAGGTGTGGCCCAGCACACTTACACCTGGGCTCCTCCTACCACTGCCTTTCTTTCTACCGTTCCTTGTGTTCCTTGGCTAAGAGAATCGAAACATCTGTCTGCTGGGAACATTTCAAACTCTCTTAGAAATACACATTCCTAGCAAAACTCAAACCCAGGGGAATCCGAAATGTAAAGCCAGCCTCTCTGCTAAGAGTGAAGGGGGGCACATGATGGCACTGTGGAAAGGCTCTATTACACCCGCTCACTTAGTAAATTCGCTCTAGACCCCGACTGCCCCCTGAAATATACACAGATCCCAGGCAAGTTAAAATAGGAAGACAAGTGTTTATCTCAAGATGGAGAAAATAACTTTTCCAAAGGGTCCCCTCTTCAGAGACTGCTATGGTTCTGGCAGGAAGCTCATGATGGGTCCCACGGCTCACAGGGGTCCTAGCGTCAGCCCAGATTTCTGCAGTCGGTGATGGCTGAGCCCAAAGAAACAATCTGGAAAGGGTCAGAAGCCCAATGAGATGCTATAGGTTGGACACATAACTTTCCAAACTGGCAAAAACAAGTGTTTCCAGAGGCCCAGACCACACAGCCGTCTTCAGTAGTAGCTGTGGCTTTTTTGGATCGAAAGGAATCTAGTCACTAAGGCCCCCAGCCCAAAGATGGCCGTGTGCTTCAAGTTAATGCTAAATTAACTTGAAAATTCTGCTCTCTCAGATGGGAGATGCGCCTATATTGAAGCTAATGGGGAGCACATAGAAAGAACCTGACTGTAGCTGTGGGCAGTCTTCTGTGGGTCCAAATTTTTTAGTGAAATAGCTTTGTTTTGTGGGAATTTTATGTTCACGTGGTTCGTATTCACAGGTGGAGGCGAAAGCATTTTTAAGCACCCAATTTGGTGCTCTCAAAGAGTCCTTGGCTCTCACGTATCCTGTCCAAAAAATACTTTCTAAGGCTCTGATATCCGAGAACTTGCTGGTAAGGGAACGTGTATGCATGTGCTCCAATGTTTTGGAATAGTCCCGCAGCAGGGCCCGGAGCTCTCCCTACCTCTGAAAGGTTGCAGTGGCAGCACTTACACACACCGCTGTTTGGTTTTCTTTTGCTCTGGCCTGCCCCCTGCCACTTGTCCATTCAACAAATACCGACCGGGTGCCTACTTCATCCCAGGCACTGTTCTAGGAACTAGGGATGAAGCTCCAAGACAGGTAAGATCCCTCCCTTCTCATGGTATGTTTTAAGAGAAGTCAGAAGATACACAGGTCAACAAGTAAGGAAACAAGATAGATACTTTCAGGCAGTGAGTGTTTCATGGCAAAAGAAACGAGGCGGCATAACACAGTACATGTGCCTGGGGAGGGGTGAAGTGTGGGACACAACATCAGGTGGTCAGGAAGAGCTTCTAGCAGGATTCGGTATTTGAGCTGAAGCCTGGGTGTGCTGAGGGGGATCCCTGGCAGAGGAAGTGGCTGACACAGTGGGAGGCAGAAATCAGATCCCCCGAAGGGGGTGTGATGGAGGGTAAAGGGAGGGCCCGGAGTCAGACAGGGCCGGCTTTAAACCCCAACCCCGCCACTCGCTAGCTGGGTAACCTGAGTCTCAGTCTTCCCATCTATAAATTGAGCTGATGAATAGCGTCTCCCTGAGGGCTGCTGAGGGGAGAAGGGCAATATGAAACGCCTAGCACATGGGCAGTGCCCGGCAACGACAGCTACTCCGGTGTTAATGGACGGTGGGGAAAGTTCCTCACAGAGACCTGGAAAGGGATCGTAAACATTTTTGGCATTTGTCTCTGGCATACGCATAAGGAGCGCTCTCTACCTGTAAAATAATCATGTCCGGCCGGTACTGTTTCCGCAGTCCCATTTCAAACATCAGGAACTTGAGCATGTGAAATGCCTCTTCCTCACCCATGTGAAGCAGCAAGATGCCCGCTACAAAGCTGAGACCCTGGCAGTACCCCACTTCCTGGTCGAGAAGCGAGTAGGCCTTCAGAATGTTGTAAAGTGAGAGCTGGCCCGCCCCCAGCTGCGCCGAGAAGTACGGATGTGTTGGAAAGGTTCGCCCTGCAAAAATAATACACGTTAGTTATAATAATCAACAAAAAGAAAAGAAAGAAAAGAAAGCAAGCTTATTGAACCAGAAATCCGATGTGCTTCAGGTTAAAGAACAGATCTTTGGAAGGTGGATTACAAACCAGCTCTGTCAACAAGAGTAGGTGGTTGCTCTTAGAGTAACGTTAGCAAGTAAAAAATCGGCAATGATCCGTGCCTTCTTTGACGGTGCTTCAGGTGAAAGAAATGAGAACCACCTTTGGTCCTGCAGTTATCTGGATTTCAATGTACAACAAAAAGAAAACTGTCGATCCTCTGAACGTACCTCTACTCTCACAAGGAGGGGACAGCTGTGGCTCTGTTACCAGCTTGTCCCACCTCACCCACCTGCAGCCACAGGCCTCGCCTTTCTATGGACACGCCCCGACCAGCTTTTCCATGTTCTGCCTGCAAATGCTTCACGCCACATGCATATTTCTGTACTCTTAAACCACAGGCAGCGCTTTGAAACAGACCGAGAAGCAGCAGGTGTTTTCTTTTACACAAAACAGTTACCTTCCAGAAAGAAAAAGAAAGAAAAAAAAAAAAAAAACAACCCAAACCCTCAACATCCTGATTATTTTCATAAAAAGCTGGTATTCAGATAAGGTTTAAGGACTTCTTTTGTCCCGTAGGCTTTTGTGGCTGATACCTGTCAAATACCACCTCACCCCCCTCCTTCTGGAATGCGCATGACAGGGAAATGTGCTCCCAGGGAGAAAAGTACTTGATTGAGAGAGGAAACGTCTAGAGCCAAGCTGAGGGCCAACCTTGGACCCAGGTGAGAATTACAGCCTGTCTGGATCAGTAAAGGCAGAAGGTGCATCTAGGCCACAAGTTCATTGTTCACCTTATTTAGCCTCAGCAAAGGGAGGATGCATTTATGTGTTCTTCCTCGGGCTCATGAGAAAGCACTTAACTAATCCAGATCGGGTTGTCTGAACTTGACTTAAGAGGACAGCCACGGCCTAACTACTTTCCTGATCTCTTGTCCTGCATTCATTCAGTGCCGGCTCTACCTCTTCCCCCAACAAATCATCCCCAAACACACCCTGAACACGTCACCCCCCACTGCTGGAAAGCAATCAACAGCCCCCGGTGCTCAAAGAACAAATCCTACCCCCCCCAGCCTGGGAGCTCTGCACACCTCCTCACCTACTCTCCCCGCCTCATCCTCTACTCCAGGGCATGGCCGGGGAGCAGGGAGGGGGTGTTCAGAGGCTCTGAACCTCCCTGGGCTGCGCGCAGCCCTGCAAGTGTGTGTGAGAGCATGAGAGGGTGTACTATGCCTCCTGTGCATTTTCCTAGTCTACAGCATGTAACAACTGTGGTGACAGGCACACATGTAATTAAAATTTTCCTTCAGCCATATTAAAAAGCAACAGGTAAAATTAATTTTAAGACTGTTTGTTTAACCCAACATAAACAAATGTTATTTCAACAGATAATCAATACACAAATTACTGAGACATTCCGCGTTCCTTTTTTTCATATGAAGCCTCTGAAACCAAATTGTACTCCTTGTACTGACAGCACATCTCAGTTTGGAGCTGCTGTATTGCAAGTGCTCAGTAACGCCTGTGCCCATTGTATTGACAGCGTGAGGTATCGCTTTCCCTGGATTCTCAAAGGGATCAGGGCAAAAGTAGACAGGAAGCTCTTCACTCCGTTTCCCCCACCTGCTTCGAAGCGGACGGGGCTCTTCCCACCTCTGCGTATTTTGCGCGTGCCCCCGCTCCAGCCCAGCATGCACCCCTCCCTCCGACCTCCTCTGGGTCTCAAACAGGTACAGGAGGCGGAACACACAGACCTCATGTGGCGTGCAGGAACGCCGGGGAAGATCGGTCACCTTTCAATCTGTCCGTGCTGGCGCTTCTGCTAGTCGGGCCGCCCTCTCGTGTTAGATGCTACCCCTCACAGAAACAAGAGCCAGCACTAAATGGCCTGTGTGTGGAGGGGGCATTTTTAAACTTACTTTTATGATCACAGTTGACATACAGTGTTATTTCAGTTTCAGGTGTACAGATTTGACAATTCTGTACCTTACTCAATACTCAACACGGGAAGTGTAGTCACCAGACGACGTTATTACAGTACTGACTACCTTTCCTGTGCTGTACTTTTCATCTCTGTGACTTATTTCATAACTGGACTTCTTAATCCCCTTCACCTATTTCACCCACCCTGACACCCCTCCCCTCTAGCAAACACTGGTGTCTTTGTATTTATGAGTCGGTTTCTGGGGGTTTTTTTGTTTGCTCATTTTTGTTTTTTAGATTCCATATGTAAGTGAAAGCATGTGGTCTTTGTCTTTCTCTGTCTTATTTCAGTTAACATTATACCCTCTGGGTCCATCCATGTTGTAAATGGCAAGATCCTAGTCTTTTTTATCGCTGAATAATACTCCATGTATATATACCACGTATTTATCCATTCATCTATCAATGGTGGACATTTCTCATTTAATCCTTGCAAAGACTCCTACTAAGATGAGCCCAGCAAGCCAGGGAGTGACTTCTGGCAATTAGAGCACTCAACAATTATCAGATTTGGGGCGGGGCATTCACAGGCATCGTATCCCGTGTGATCACAATGGCTGTGTGCTTAGAAAGGTCTCGTGCTGGGTTTAATGCTCTGCTGTCCCACTGTCTTGAAATTCTTAATAATTTTTGGACAAGCGATTCTGCATTTTCATTTTACAACAGGCCCTGCAAACTGTACACCCTGTTTGAGGCAGGCGGCCCCCTAGGAAGCTTCAGGGATTGCTCCAGCCGCCTTCCCCGCAGCTTTCCCCCCAAACAGTATGTTACGAGAGAGCAAACGTTAGGCCAAATTCCGCCCAACACATGACCTTTATCAGCATGCTGACGTGAAAAAAAGAACCACATGAGAACTTCTCATGCTCTATCTTCAGGCCTCCAACAAGCACCTCTTGGAAAAGGTTCAGCTGGAGGAGGGTCCCGGGACAGTCTGACGGCAGAGCCAGGCCACCAATGGTGTCACACCAAAGCTCCATGGAGCGCAGGACCCAAAGGGCGCTGGCCTCAAGCTCTGCTCCGCAGTCGCTGGTGGCAAGGCCCGAACACTTTCTGATCAACTACAGATCTGGAATGTTATCCAATTTCACCAAGAAAAACTTCCACGTAGCGTCTCCTCTGCTAAGAACAAGCCCTCAGATGCACACTTGGAGAGCATCTGAAGTACATATGCAAACACCTCTGGACTGTGGGTCCCTGACTTAGGAAACTTCAAAAAGCCATCCACACACTCTACGTGGGGACAGGACTTATCTTAGAAGCCCATACATCACACTGATAATACTCCATGGAGCGTTTTAGGAAGTCACCACGCAGACAGTAACATTACCCGCATTTTACTGAGAAAAACGCGGTGGGTGAAGGCCCTTCAGTAAAATCACCCAGCTATTAAGTGGCCAACCGAGGATCTGAACTCCGGTCCCTAACTCCGGAGACAGAGTTCTCACACTGTAGATGTCAAAGGAAAAGGTATGGGAATCGGGGAAAAATAGCTATTACCACGCATAGTGTCCCCAGCTCACAGCACGAGTTGCCAGGAGAGCCAAAGTCCTGCCTTCCCTTTTTTCATGGAGACTTCGAGTCCTCTGCCGCCTCAGCAAAGCATTCCCCTGGGGAGTCCCAGCTCCTCCAACTCGGTTGGTGTTTTCTGCTTTACTTCTCACTCAGCGCTTTCACACAGTCCCTTGTACCAGGCACTGTTGTCTCCGTTTGTTCCAGCTGTGTGACCTCGGGCACTCGGTGGATCCCTGAGAGCCTCCCCTTCTTGCCCGGAAGGAGGGAGTGTGACTGCACTCGCTGGGGCTGCCGTGAGGACTAGACACAAGAGGGTGTGCGTGCCTGCTGTGACGCCACACATAGCTGGCACCGAATAAATACCCGCCACGGGGGCGGGGTGCCCCACGTGACCACCGAGCCTGGGTTCTGACGACGACGGTTATTCATGGGAAAGGTCTGTTCAAGCAGCAGCACACATCAGGCCTGCTTCGTGCACCAAAGAATACACAAGCTAGATGTGGGCTTTCCTCATGTGAGCACGCTAACAGAATCCTTCCCCCAGCCCGGCCTCGGTGCTCCCCTGGGGACAGGAACTGTGCCACGGAACTGAAAGATGCACCTTTTTTTTTTTTTTTTTTTTGCCCTTAAGAGACTCACAGTCTGGTAGGGGAAAAAAAAGGGGAGATAAATCCAGAAAACTCAAATATTCAGTGACCACAGGTCTTACACAGGGTGCTGAGGACGGGAGGTGGTGGCCCTGCCTTCATGAGGCTGTCACCTGAGAGAGACGATTTCACATGACTGAAGATACTAGCGGTTCTCTGCCATCGCATGGGGACAGCGAGCACTGGAAGGACAGGCACAGAAGGACAGTTTATAGAGATGAGCCCGAAAGCCAAAAGGCGTGGCCCAGGCCCAGGCCAGGAGTCCAGGAAGGCTGTTTGGAGGAAGTGACTCTTCAGCGGAACCAAGCAGGGGAAACAGGTGTGAACCAAGCAGGCCGGTGGGGAAAGCATGCAGGCAGCAGCGATCACACAGGCAGGACCCCCAGGTCTGGGGTCGGCCCATCAGGAGAGAGGACAGGAGAGTTAAGAGCAGGGCCTGTAAGCAAAGGGCTTGGAAAGCAGGCTTAGCCCATGGGCCGTGTGAGGGCCATGGAGTCAGCACAGGTCACTGAGGGGTCAGAGACATGATACCTCGCTAAAGAAAACTCCAGGAGCCGGCCTGCAAAACAACCCAGGGCAGGCAAGGGCCAGAGGACGTCAGCCCGGACACGAGCCAGGGAGCGGTCACAGGCCCTTACCCGGGAGAGCAGTGGTGGGGCAGTGTGACCAGCACTGGACTCTGGACTTACTCTTGGGACAGGCTTAGACTGAGGAGAGAGGGGAGAGCAGGCCGCGGCGTTTCTAGCCTGGGAAACCAGGTGAGTCATCAAAATGAAGAACTAATCAGGAAGAGCAGACAGGGTAGAGGGTGGGGCAAACTCCTGTTGGGACCTATAAAGCTTGGAGAACCTCATAAATGGAACCAACTCAGTATAGTTCTGCAGTCGCTCGACCAAAACCCTTGAAGGAAATGCATTTCACAATTCAGAGTCTGAATTTTAGACAGGTGACACATTGGTTGTATGTTACGTAACCCTAGCAAGCGGGGCTGAGGATCGCAGCGTCATCACACTTACGATTCTGCAGCGATACTAATGCAAAGCCACACTAAGGAGAACAGCAAAGTCTATGAAAGGCCTCATGGCAGTTTGAGTCAAACTTTGCCTCCAAAGAGTCCAGGACTCATGACGTTCTGCCAAAAAGGAGTTACAGAAAAACTTTTGGTTTTCATCAGCCTTTTGGGTTTTGGAATTACAGATCTAGGACTACAGACCTGTGTTAATTTCTATCACAATTTACAACAAATTAGGTGAGAGAATACATCACAGAATATTTTTAAGAGAAAGTACCCTTCTGCTTCCAAATGCTTGAATTTGGTTTAGCAAGCGCTATTCACTATTCAACCTTGTTCCCGGAGGACTCACTTTTAAAAATGTTTTTAAATGTTTTTATTTATTTATTTATTTATTTATTTACTTATTTATTTATTTAAAGAGAGAGAGAGAGAAAGAGAGAGGAAGAGAGAGAGAGAGAGAGAGAATATCCCAAGCAGTCTCCACACTATTTGCAAAGAGCACAACATGGGGCTCGATCTCATGAACCGTGAAATCATGACCTGAGCCAAAATCAAGAGTCAGACACTTACTGACTGAGCCACACAGGCTCCCCTGGAGGACTCACTTTTATGAAAGTGAAAACAGGGTAATTACCCATACAGAAGGGACCGGGTAGGAAGTAGAAAGCTAGGGGACACTTGTGAGGAACAATTAGGTTTTATTTTAAGCCCTCGGAAACTTCACAAAAAGGGAAGGAAAGGAAAGGTAACACGTGTGTGGGGTAGGGTGCACATCTTGGACCGGGATGGACAGAACTTGGTTCTCAGGCTCAGTCTTAATTCACCCATGCAACCTCAACAAGAGGTGTTATCCTTCCCATTCTTAATAGTGGAGAAAAAACAAAACAAAACCACCACAATGTAGAACTTAGCTGAGTGTCTTACATAAAACATGACAGATGAGCTCTGATGAATGGAGAGAAAATCTTCCTATGTGGATCTGTCCACGAGGCAGCATGGTCAAGTGTAGAGGAGTAGCCCACAATTCCAACCGCAGCATGTGCAGCTCGGAATGGACCACCAAACCCGTCTGACACATATTTTCCTCTTCTTTAAAGGGCAGAATGCATACTTTGTGGGGCTGGGAGTACATACACGTTCAATGCCCCACACAAGTGGGTGCAATTAATGGTGCTCAAGCATGGGCAATGGTCCTCAGATCTGCCACACGGAAAACATACAAAAACCCAGCTTCCAACCAAGACAGGAGGAAAAAAAAAAAAAAAGGATACACACAACAGCTCTGTAGCAAAAATGCACAACTTCTCTTTCAAGGTAGAGGCACAACTTTTTCTCTGACTATAAGGTCCCACCTAAGTTTGAAAACCTCATGTTCTAACAAACTTCTGAGGCAAAGTATAGGCCTAGCAACTGATTTCCATGGAATTTAGAATTTCATCAACACGTGGAACTGAACGCTGATAACAATTCCAAATAAAAACAGTAATAAACAACATCACCATCTAGATTCACCAAAACACCAGTGAGCCCCAAACTTCCAGATCTTCAGGAATTACCCAGACTGGTCTAGTCTCCCATGTTGCAGTGTCAGAAGCTGTCACTGATTTTCTTTATGCAAGAAACCTGTCCACACAAACCTGACTGAGCTGCAACAAATGTCCCAGTGTTCCCAATGCCATTCCCTGTCTCACAGCGTCTGGGACTAGGCACAGCAAGAGAGGCCCCTGCACCGACTCCTAAGTAGGGACAGTCACAAGCTTCTGGTCTTAAGCTCTTGACTAAAGGGACAAGAAGAAGGACTGCCCATCTGACTTCGTAGTGCAGTCTATGTACTGAATTCTATTTGGGGGGATGCTGTTTCCCTACATTACATGTTTCTAGGTCAATAGTTGTCAATGTATGGTCGGTCTTTCGAGGGTCCATGTGGTCCTTCCTCCCTTCTCCAGCTATGTATCTATCTATGCAAGGTTGGCTTTGTCTTCATGTATTTCAAACAACATAAACGCAACAGACTGAATGCAGAAACAAAAATGAGAATCAGTTAATTCTATTTATCCAGACGTTAAAAACGTAAAACAGTGCCTCTAAATTTCTTTTATTTTGGAAAATGCATTGTTCATAATGGTATGTTTATAGGTTATGTGTTTATCATAGTTCTTTTAAAAGAACACCGCAGCTCACCCACGCTCTTGAGTACACACCCAGGAGAGGGAGGGAAGGGAGGAGGCGAGCCTGGTGAGCAGAAAATGGACCAGGCCGATTAAAAACGTTCCTGGAGAATCTGCATCTGCATTCACGTAATCTGGTACTGAGTGCTGCAACCCTCCAACCCCATTTAGAAGGTACTAAGTCAGCGCCAGGAAAGAGCCCTGCATTTTATAAAGACCACGTATCTGCATGTTAATCTGCCGCTGGTGACTGGAGTCTTGGGCAGTGCACACATCAGGACTTGTTTAGCCCCTTGGACCTCACTGCTCACTACGCACATTATTAACTACAAGTAAAATGCTGCTTACCATGCATGTTTGTTCAAAGTCTGTGCAGATTCTAGAAGAAGGGTCTGACTCAGTGAGAAGGGTAGAAGCTGCACCAGCCTGCCCGCCCACCCGCCTGCCCAGGAACAGCATACTGAGCACTGAAAGAAAGACTCCGGCTTGGGAAAAGTACCTTGCTCCTGCCAACCCTGAGGGAAACGGGGTAAAAACTGTGAAGCCCTTCCTTCCTGCATATGCATCAGGCTACGGTACCTGCCTCTTTAAACACCATTTTATCATCTGCTATGAAGTAGAGAAACGTAGGCCTTCAGATTTCTCTCTAGGGCAGGGTGTCCCTCACATATAGAGCGAGGAGACTGCTGAGTGACCAGAGTCAAATATGAACAGAAAGAAACTCCTTATTTGTATTAGAAAGACATGGAATGATTTTGTGTCTCATACGTCTACGTGGTGACGTGTGCTGGAAAGACCTAGAAGGAGACCCACAATTCAGACGTATTTCTAAATGACCTACAACTTAATTTCATGTAATGCTCAACAGTCTAAGTGTTGACCCTGCTAAGGGATGGTTTTCCAGGATGAATCTTTCCTTCTCTGTCACTTTGAGGGTGAAGATGGGCTTTCTCCCAGCAGTTTCCAAACACTAATGACATCTGAATCACCCGAGCACTTGTAAACATGCACACTCCCGGCCCTCATCTAGAAAAGTCTTCTTCAGTGGCCCATCGGGGACGGTGACCTCAGGAATGTGTGTTTCACAAGGCCTTCAAGGGATCCTCAGGTGACCCGTGCCTGGTTCCGGGAGAAATACCATTCCAATGTCAAGAGTATCCTGCCCAACTCTCTCCACAGCTCACTTGACTTAATCCTGGGGAGACCCATGAGCCCCTCAGCATTGGTTTACTTCGCTGCAGCTGCTACGGGAGGCCAGTGGTCTCTCACACACCAGGCCACCTGCAAAGTTATTCGGTCTGCAATTGACAAACAAGTTTCTTTCTTCACTGCTTCCACGAGGGACCTGGCGACTCCTGCGTCTCCAGGGGGTGGTACTGGCAAACCAGCACTCTGACGTGACCCTCTGCCTCTCAGCTTCCTCATCTGCACAAGGAACAGTAACCCTAACAACTGAATGATCTCCAAGGCTCCTTCCCTGATGACAGCTGTGATCCCAAGGTCTTCTGAAATGGTCGCGTTTTAGCTCTGAGCCAAATTTGAGAAATACTGGAGAAAAGATATGCTCTCCGCAACTCCTCACAATTTTAATGAAATAATTTGGTCATCGGTTGTTTCGTGTTGGTCTTCCCCGCTAGAATGTGTCTTTCTGAGAAGGCATGGAATGTACCAGGTGCTCAAGAAGCATCTGTGGAATGACTACTGAATGACACGGGGGCAGAGTGGGGAGAGTGCATACAGAGTGCATCTTCTGTATGCAGATTATTTTTAGGAAACATTTGGCTGGGTCCACTGACCATCGGAACTGGCTCCTCCCGTGTCTGTGCACATCTCTGCTAAATTCCACAATCAGTGACCTCAAGTGGGTGGCTTAAAATTAGCCCATTTACACTGTGGAAATCTGCAAATTCTATCATCAGGCCTCCTTTTGACGGGCTTGGGGGAGCTGTTTGCCAGCACACCGGTGACTGGCTTGAAGAATAGAGGGAGACATGAAGCCACCCTGCTGTATCACATCCACATTTAGTCCTGTCACTCTGAGGTTCAAGAGTAATCAATATGCTATTTCGGGGATCAATACGTTCCCATAATGTGGTCTTGATAATACCAGAGCCAAGGACAGACCTGCTGAAATTACGCATGTAGCCGTTGGTGCTGTGACTGTTGAGCTGTGACTGTTCATCTGACCTCCATCCTGCCCAAGTCCCCAACTGGACACAGAGAAGTGTTACATAGCAAGACTGCTGTGCAACGAATTCTAGCTACTTTTCTGGGTTTTGCCATCAATGCTTTTTAGCTTCTCACACAGGACTTCAACCCAAAAATGAAACGGCTACCAGCACCCATCCTCTGCTAACGAACAACCCCATCTCCTACCCAAAGCGCACAGCACTCAGCTTTTGTGGCACGGCCAAGTGAGGCAAATACCAAACAGGGAGGGAGAAGGGAAAACCCTGTCTGCCCTTCTATATTTAGTGTTCTTAAACACTCTCGGCTCATCCTTCACTCTGGAGGCTCTTCTCCTCCTCATCTTTTATGGATTCTAAAAAAGCAAGGAGAAAATTCTTTTTTATAACACTTGGATTACAGCTCCTTTTCTTCAAGATACCAGGCAGGCTTTACACCTTTGGTTACAATATGTTAAGTGGAAGCAAAAATCAGTATGACAGCTCCCATGCTGGATCGTGGACCCCACCATGTCCGTGGATACCTGCTTTGCCTCTCGCTGCAGCACGGGCATGGCTAACCCCGTGTAGGTGTCACTGATGAAGGGTCTCTAGAAGTCCTTCAGGGGCACCTGGGTGGCTCAGTTGGTTAAGCGTCTGACTCTTGATTTCAGCTCAGGTCATGATCTCATGGTTGGTGGGACTGATGAGCCCCATGTTGGGCTCTGTGCTGAGAGCATGGAGACTGCTTGGGATATTCTCTCTCTCTCTCTCTCAAAAAAAAAAAAAAAAAGACTTGAAGTCCCTCAAAAATACTATTACTGGTCACCAAAGACTCACTAGACCTCTGTGGAGTATATAAACTATGCCACCGCTTTACTAACCTATAGAACACAGATTAATAAAACAAGTAAATGATGTGGGGGAGGATCGGGAGCAGTTTCTACCTGTGTTCTCAGATTACCTGTTCACATTTTGTTCTGGCTAAATCCCTCCTATCAGGGGAGAGGATGGAGAGCCTCGTAGATGCACGTTCTGAGTGCTGAAAGGTATCCAGGCTTGGATGCCAGGGACAGGAGCCCTGAAATGGTAGAAGACCGAGGAAGGGAGCGTGAAGGGGGTCTCCAGCTAGCTGCTCACTGTCACCGGCAGCTTTTAAGTGTGGCCGTGACCAGAGTGAGAGGCACAGCCAGAAGGCAGGATGTTGGTTGTCATGTGGTCTATTCAGTAGGGAGAGCCAGAGAAGAGAAAAGCTGCAATTACCTGGGGGCAGCACGAATTATTGTAGGTGGAACCAGGCTTAAGAGGCTGGGGCAGGTTCCTGAACTAAGAATGAGTCGCTAAGCATCCTCTGCTCTATTTTCCCTGGGCTGGGTGTGGTTATCCCTAAGGTGGGGAAGCTGTGTTGGCAGGTGGGAGGCAGATCCAAGAAAGACAGAAGCTACAGGGTGTCCTGGAAGGGATACGATACAGCCACTAAGATGACCTAGGTTCCAGAACTTTCTGCCACCGAGCAGCTTGTAAGTTGGACAAAGCACACTACCTCTCTGGGCTTCGTTTATCATCTCTAAAGTGGAAATAATATGTGACCACATTCACATAGTGTTGTGTAAAGTTGAAACCCGACAAGGCTAAGCAATATGTTTTATAAACTATGAAACTGCCTGACTACCTATTATTCTTACTCTTTGCAGGGAAAAACCTTATAAAAAGCTGATTACATTAGCAGCTCATTTCAGAAAACAAAGCAAGCGGCAGGAAAACAAAAACCCATGAAGTTCCAAAATACCCCAATCAACAGGCATTCTGTTGTGGCCAGGATAAAGATGCCGCCTTCTAGGAAAAACTGAAATACGGATTTGGTTTTGGGCAGCACTGCACACCTTTACTAGGCCTCGCGTTAGCCACAGTGCAGACTAAACAACTAGGTGGGCACACGCTGCCCCTTGGCGAGGAGTGAGGGGGAAGCAGTGGCAAAGTCTGCTAGAACTCCCGCGTGAGCGCTCCCTGAAACCCGACTGAGCAGAGCCCGTGGCCTGCACACCGGGGCCCACCGCTGGGTGGTCTTCCCAGCTCAAGTCAGGAGAGCAGTCTGGCTCTGAAGGCTCCCTGGGTAAAACCCGGAGACACGCACAGAGGTTTCTTGAAGATGCACTGCTGGAAAGAGCTTTTTCAGGCCTTGGGCGTGCATTCGGAGGGCCCGCAGTAGAGGCCAGGCCAGGACTGGGAAAGAGGTGAGGCGGAGAGGCAGCCAGTGCGGTCGGGGAGGGTGGCTGCAGCCGGCCTCTGGGGGTGCGAGGGGGTGCTGGGAGACAGGCAGGGACCAGAGGATGTGAGTGCAGCCTGGCCCTGCCCGTGAATGAGAAAAGGCAGCGTCTCAACTCTCACGAGCCCAGTGCTGACCGGAGGACAGGCTGCAGTGGGCTCACAGCAGGGGCGGCACCCCCACCCCAGGCCCTTGAGCTGACCTGGCCTTCTCTTCCCCATCTGCAGAAAAGTGAGTACAGGAGAGCAGCAGGAGACAGAGAAGGGAACATCTTTACTGAAGAAGGGAGAACATGGTCCCGCCTCCTCCTCCCACCCCACCGTGGAGTGGGGGGCAGATGCAGAAAACGGCTGTGCCTCCCACCCCCTTCTACCTCCTACTCTCAATTTATTTTTCACTTCATTTCACGTGATAGGAACACAGTGTCATTTTTTTGTTACTCATCACATCAGCAAACACAGCTGCCAGGTCACAAAACTGCTTTCCTTGGGGTCAGTGGGCCAAACGGGCTCCAGCCCCACGCCTTGTACACTGTCCCCACGGAGTCATCATGGTCCATCAGCATCACCCTTCACCCGGCCAGCCATTTCCACGGGAACACATGGGGATCATGGGCTCAGAGGGCCTCAGGACAGAGGGGCCTTACTGTGGCACACAGCCACAGCGGGGTGAGGTCCTGCCAGTTAACTGTGTGTCTATGGTCGAGAACGGATCTCTCTGTGCCTCAGTTTCCTCATTTCTTAAGAGGATACAGGGCCCATTTCCCAGGGCCGTTACGGGGGTCATGTGAGAGTGGTATGCCAGTGCGGTGGCTCCTGTTCAGCAGCTCAGACTTCTCAGCACCTACTACGTGACGGGCTCTGTCCCAGGAGCTGGGGGTAGGAAGGTACATCAGCCCCAGTCCAGCCCGCAGAGCACGGCATTAGAGAAGGGCAGTAGGAAGGCGCTGCCTGTTCATTAAGGACACTGGCTGGGGAGCGAGGGGTAGAGGGCACAGGCCCTGCAGCCACACTGCTCAGCAGCACACCAGCTGTGTTACTTTAAGCAAGTTACTTAACGTCTCTCAGTGTTTCAATCTTCTCAACTCTCAACAGAGATAGAACAATAGGTAGCTGGTCCTGGTGTGAAAACTAAAAAAGGCGAGTTAAGTAACTTTACATGGCATTTGGCTCAAGGTAAAGTTACATAGTAGCTTTAAGTAACAACGGTAATTGGAACAATAATGAATGTGTAAGTATCATGGAGCGGGACAGAGAGGCTTAGCAGCAGGACCTCATCGTCTGAAGGCACAGTTTCTCAGAGGTGACATCTGAGCTCGGACCTAATGAAGAACTTTTATGCAGTTGACCTTTTAATCTGCTGTGTGGCCAGACAGATAAGACTCGATGCTGTCTGATCTAGATCACACCCCAGATTACTGGGAAATATCCTCACCTCCCGGCTGCTGCACGGCCACTGCGGGGCCCAAAGCACAGACGGACCCTCGGGCGCCCTTGGTGACAGCAGCAGCCGGGATGGACGTTCCAGAAGCAGGACCATGTCCTCTAAAAGCCACAGGGCCGAGCTCCTGCCACGTGGGGCCAGAAGAGGATGCACCCCACCTGCACCCACAGCCACGGACAGGTCAGGGGCCCTTTCATATACCACAGCTACATCCCAATTCCACGAGTCCTTCACCGGGGCACCTGTGGATACAGCCAATACACTATGTCCATCTTAGCATTTTTAACACTGTTCAAGAGACCAGTGCCACCCCGTTTCCAAAACAAAATGGCCCACCACCCACCCATAAACTGCTTTCCACAATTTTTCTCGTAAGTGCTGTTTGTAATTAGTGAAGACCAGGGGGCGGCTCCTGTGATTAGACCAAGCCTTGGTATGGACACTTCTGTTTTCCAGGACGTTCTTTTGGTTGACGATAAAACTGCCTATCAGTATCTGAATTACTGAACTGAACGATGATCACGAGCGGAGCCTTCATGCGGAGTGGAGTCAACAACAGAGAGACTTTTTATACACTTTCAAGTACATGACTCCAGGCAGCTGTGATTACTCCAGGGCTTTTCCATTTGAACGTCTCAGCAGTAAATTTTGATTGCTAAACCTAAAGGCGGATCACTAAATAACTCAGACAGTCTCTCCAGACTTTTCAAGTGAGTGGACCTTCCATTTTCATGTCGAACCAAATGCAGACTTACCGAGGTCAATAAGAATCGCGTGCTGTTGGGAGGTGAGCCGTTTCAAGAGTTCTTTGTATGGTGTGTCCTTTGGCTGCTGCTTACTGGGAAACTGGTGTTTGAGGTGGTGCTGCTCTGCTAGGAATTTCCAGATCTCCCCCCGGTGATGACGTGGCACACCTTCAGGAGAAGGGGCAGGAAACAGAGAGATTTTATGCTCAGAGTACGACATAATAATAAAAATGAGTTAGGTTTCACTCCACTGACAACCTCTTGTTTCATATGAATTAGCAGCGTCGAAAGGGAAAGGAAACAACTAAAATTTTGTCCTGCCTGCTCCCCTTCCTTCCTTCCTCCACACCCCCGTCCTTCCCCCCACCTCCACTGGCCCCTCGCACTTTCCTTACGGCTTTCAAATATATATGATGTTCGGACTGTGCTACACTTGGGCGGGGGGGGGGGGGTGGATAAGCTGATGAATATGAGCCCCCATCTGGTGCCAATTAATGTTCGAGGGAAAGATTCCCAGGCGTGTAAAACTACAATGCAAAATGTTGTCTCATACGAGGGTTCAGATGAAGGATGGCAAGATTTCACAGAATCCTTCACTTGTGCCAAGATGTAAGACTGTGGGAAGGGTAAGGGAGAGAGAAGACACGTCGGAGGAAGAAAACTCTCCGTGTTTCTCTGCCTCGGGTGCAGGGCGCATGTGTGGTGGGGGCAGGTGGCAGTGGGAAGGGGGAAGGGATTTATTAGAGATGAAATAAAAGGCAAGCTACCTGCACTTTATGTGGCAGCTCTGGGGAACCCCGGAATGTTTCTGAGCTGGGGAGGGGGCAGCCTAATTGGGGAATACGGATTAGACACCGTCTACAAGGTGGGCTAAGAAAGGGACAAGAGGCCGGACTGGCCGCCGTCCACACAAACGTGCCTCGGGCAGCATTCAACTGGGACGGGAAAACAAGAAAAGCCACCCAAGAGCCTCTACTCCACGTTTTCAATACAACTGATTTGACTACGCAACGTGATTAAAAATGTCCTCTGAAACTAGGAGAAGTTCTCTTAAAGCCAATGACGTCATTTAAGGCAGACTTTGCAGGAATATTGACGGTTCTGATTCAGAACTTTTTGGTTCACCATTAAGCTGTTACAAGGCCCGAATGTAGAAATGGGGAGACAAGGGAGCCTGCAGAGTAAGACACCAAATCTGTCTCGTCTCTGACAGGAGTCCTCTGGAGAGAAAAGGAGCCTCTGATTGAGGGACTGAGGTCTCCTTCCTTCCACGAAGAAATGGGACCGCTTTGAACACTTTCCTGCTCATCAGAGCATCTGCCCGGGAAGACAGTTTTCCTGGTTTTCCACTGGCCACATCTGACGGAAGTCTGTACCCTTGGCAAGACAGCAGCGGCAGGTTAGACCAGCACGATGTTGCCAGGTGCTGTCGCCATCCTAAGTACTGCGTCGTCGTCCCCACGACCCACTGAGGGACGCTGGATGATGGCCCTTCCTGGTAAAGACAAGGAAGCTGAAGCCCACAGGAACAGGTCCCTCAGCCGAGATCACCCAGCTGGGTAGGAGCAGAGCAGAGGGAGGGACTGTCGTCTCTCTCAGAGCAGTCAGCAAGCTGCTACTCGGGTGGGGACCAGAGAACATATATTTTGTGTTCTTGCCTGGCGGTTAATAATGAAATCATCATTTGTGGATCTGAACCAGATAGTGGTCAATTTCATTTATTACCAGATCCACAAGGAACTATTTAGAACAATCACTCAGCCATCTCCTAGAAATATCCTGGGTACGGTAAGCAATTTGACTTTTCCCTTACACAGCCCAGTTGTAAAAGAAAACAAAAAAGGCGAGCCTGTGGGAGAAATACAGGGCCACACTTCACTGTGACCACAACTCACACCCTCTCTAAATGCTGGTCTTGGCATTAATCTCATGATCCTGTGTAGTGGGTTGAATGGTGGCCCCCAAAGATGTGTGTCTGCATCCTAACCCCTGGAACCTGTGAACATGATTTGGAAAAAGAGTCTTTGTAGACATAATTAAGGTCTGAAAATGAGATCAGCATCCTTATGATACAAGTGGGCCCTCTATCCAATGACGTGTGTCATTACAAGAGACACAGAGAAGACGAGAAGAGCAGGCAATGTGATCATGGAGACAGAGAGCACAGTGACGCAGCCACAAGCCAAGGGATGCCCAGTGTGTCCCTGCCCACACCCTGACCCCAGACTTCTAGCCTCCAGGAGTGTGAGAAGAAAATTTCTGTTTTAGCCATCAATTTTGTAATAATTTGTTACGGAAGCAATAGGAAACTAACACACCCTGACATCTGCCTTTTTAGATTACTCCATTCCTCTCTCCCCGCTTCGAAGAATATCATTGTGTGTGTGTGTGTGTGTGTGTGTGTGTGTAAACACACGCACACACAAGCCCTTAACATTTCAAACTATAATAGAAGTAAATGTGGCCTGAAAAACAGTCACCATGTTAAGTGATTTATAGTGGGGCTTTTTCACAAACTATTTTTTTAAAACTGGGATATTTTCCCAAGGTATGAGATAACCAATTTCCTCTTATTACTAAATCATTCCCATTATCTTATCAGACGTTTATTTTTTGGAAGAAGAGAATATCGCTTGTGTCATTGGACAGTACCACATATTCTCGTATTTAAGAGAGCTTAGGTTTTGTGATTTAAAAACAAAGAGTCATGTGAACTGGAGCCAATGTTTTTGCTGAGAAGGACTGGAACAGCCTTCCCCATGCTCAGTTTTGCCTCCACTCGTACCCTGGGCCTGCAGGCAGGGTTCCTGGTGGACAGGAGGCCACCCTCCCCCTGAATATAAACACCTTTTTATTTTTACTGACTTCAGAAGTAATTTGTGCTCACCACTTAAAAAAAAAAAAAAAAAAGCCCTTCTAAAAATGCAAAAGGTATAAAGAAAGTGAAAAACCACTCACTCATAACTAGAGTGAACACATAATTCACCACGCCAAAGCAGGAAGCATTTGAAAGCAGAGAGGAAGGCTATTTATTATTTCACTGGGACAAGCTGTAAACCAGGGCTGTGCCAGGCAAACCGGATGTATGGTCATCCTATTACTCGGATATCTGCAATTGTGTCATGCATGTGTCACACACTATGTGCATACAGAAATATACAACTGTACATGAGACCACACAGTATTTTTTTTTCATTTACTTATCTCAGACATCTCTTACACCAGTAAATACAAATCTACGGTGTCATTTTCGAGGACTATGGCACAGGGCAGTCACATGGCAGGAGTTTCTGGTTCTGTTTTAGCTACTGGCTACACAACACCATAATATGCATTCTTCCTACTGCAGTACATTTTTGACTGGTTAATTTCTAGAACAGGTTTCTATATGTGGCATTGCTGGATCACAGGTAAGCAGTGTTTGCATCTGGCCTGAACTGCCAACTGCTGAGGTGCCCTCTTCGCAATCTCAGTCCTAGAAAAGTATACTCCGGTTCACAAAGCTCTACCTTGCTATCTTCAGTGAAATCATTTAAACCCAAACTAAGCTTTGAGTTATTTAAAGCTCTACAGAATTATTCTTCCTTCTCCTAAGCTGACACACTAATCCTGCTGCTCTGATCCAATTTTAACTTGGAAGGCTTATAGATCCCTTTTTCCATCACTTAGGGGTCCTCAGACCATTAAGAGGAAGGGCCTCATCACCCACACAGGGACTATCTTCTCTTTCAAAGTCTCTGTAGTAACTTGGCTTCTACCTAAGAGGCCAAAGGGGTGGTTCTGACCCCCCCCCCCCCGCCTTAATCTTGTTTTTTATTCTGAGCTACAAGATGGACTGTGGGCATTTGTTTGGAGTCATTACATCTTATGTGTTAAAACCAGCCGAATAACTGAAAAAGCCGCTTGTGCAGTTAGAAATAGAGTTTCTGCCACAGAAGGTATGATATGACCATGTCAGTGGACACAAGAGGGTTAGCCTCAGCTCATCTCAGTTTACAAACTGTACAATCACCTATCCCAAACTTCACTACACAGGTTCCAGATGCCTGGAGTGTTTCCATCAGTTCCCTCTTGTCAAATACATAACGAAAACCAGTATCTCCAGGTGCCAGTTTCCAAGAAACTCAAACATTCAGAACAGCTGTCACAGACCCATGCGATTTACCTTTTGTACAAGCAAAGCCACCTGAAGACCATCAAATAGTCAATAGTGAAAAGGGAAAGAACAGAGTCCTTCTTTTCTCTGCTTTCTCCCTTTTCCAAATGGCAATCTGGGGCCACTTGGTGCAATGGTAAGCCTCCAGCAATCACTAGGGGCAAAAGAACGTGAGAACTGGAAGAGAGTTGTGAGACCCTCTGTAGGGTCTATGCCTCTCACTCTAGCTGCCAGAAGGCTGGAGCCCAAGAGGGCGAGGACACCTGCCAAAGGTCACACGGGAAGCCGCTGGCCAATTAAGAGTCTGAGTCCTCACCACCCGCCACACTTCTGCTCTCTGAGAAGAGCACTGCCGAGGCAGGTCCAACCACAGGTAGTGCTGTGTGGTGGTGAGAACTCCAGGAGATGGGTGTGTGAACAGGCCCTGGGACCATTACAACAGCGTCATGTTTCCTTATCCATAGAAAGGGGAAAGTCGTAACTAGCAATCACTACATATTACTGAAACTGACACAGTCAAGTTCAGATAAAGGTTAAATAATGCCCACAGACTACAGTAGGAGTAAATGCTTTGGCCCAGTCACTCTCTTGAGATAAGTAACACTGTGTAACTTCTTCTGCTGAGCTGCTAACAAAGTCCACGGAAGAAAACTAAGCTTCATACATATTTGAACTGCTTTGTCTGAATTCTTGGTTATTCTTGACTAAACTGACCAGAACTTGATAACCACTAAAATTAGACTCCAAAGGTCTCTGATCTTGCCAGCAGATGCTAATATACATTTATTTAAAAGAAATGGTTGTTTTACTTGAACACTAATAATCATCAAAGTTAAGCTGTAAAATGGAGCTACTCAAACTATTTGTGAAGAACCAGTTTTTGTTTTCTTTTAAAATGTTCCAATCCACTGCTGATACTGTTATAAAATACAGTAAAAATGAATTTATATAAAAATGAAACAGAAAGAAAAAGACTGATAAAAGACAAGTCCACTTTTTTTTTTTTTTTTTTTTTGGATCACCCTTGTGAAATTACTGGAAAAGTTTCTAAATGTTTAGTCCCAAGTCCTATTCTTAGGCCAGTAGTAGTGTGGACTGGCACACTGTCAGTAAACCACACTAAAAACCCACAAACACCGCCTACCCACCCGGGCCCTCCAGGGTAGCAGGGATGTGCAGTGTGCTTCCAGGTATCAGCTTTTTTACTGCTCACAGCAATCACCGTCATCGCCCACACCTCACAAACAGGGAAAGTGGAACTCAGAGAGGCTAAGTCACTGGCCTAAGATCACATGGCAAATCAGTAGGGCTGGGATCTAAACCTGGGACGACCTGTCCGAAGTCTGTGCATAAAACTGTGTTGTTTCCCCAGAGAAGCCATGCAATCAGTTTTTGCTTTACCATCTAACTTAGATATGTCATCATTACCCAGTTTGTAGGCAACTAAGCCCTGTTTTCCTATCTTCTTCCTGCTTCCTAGGCTTCTGGGCATTTTAATTAATTAAGAGGAATCATGAAAGGTGATGAAACTCACACAAATTAAGATATGTGGAAACAGACTAGAGAAAGGTGTGGTAACTACGAGAGAAACAGCCACCAAAATTGGGCCTTGATGTTTTTTTATTCCATACCTCTTCCCAACATCAATGGGAGGTAAGGATGGCGGGATGGATTCCCCATAAAGCTTACCTTGCCCAACAGCCGAATGCATTTTTTCCATGTCAAACTTAATTTTTGATCTTCCTGGAGTGCTAAGCATCTTTTCCCACACTGTGGTCACTTCTTTAAGACAAGGAGTGATTTCTTCATAATCAAGCTTTAGGCGCTTGTTCAGCAAATCGCTTTCAGAGGCTAGAAGAGATCATGCAAGAGCGTGTTAGAGAATGCTATGGCTACAAGTCTTCATTTCCTAGCATCTAGCATCGCTACTGGAATGGTGAGCAGTTACAGCCAAGCTGACAGGTCCAGACTAAAGTCACTGATCCTGCGCCACCCCATTTTCCTTACCTTAGAAAAAGCTGAGTATGCCTAGTAGGTGTCCTTGATTTATTTCTCTGACCCCTGCACAACGCCCCGCCCTGCCCCAAGAAACCTGTTGGCTCCACTACTAAAATATATCCCATACCTGTCCAGTTCTATCAATCTTCACAGCTACCCTACTAAACTGCAAACATCTTAAGGACAGGAGCTATGCGTTAAGATTCCTGGTGCCTGGCATGGTTAGAGATGAACACAATTTCTTCATCTGAACCAGGAGAGCCTCTCCAAGGACAGTTCCTCCCTATTTAGAGCCAAACCTTCTTAGGTAGCCTCTACCTCGTCATGTTTCTGCTTCCTGCAGCTCAACAGAATAAATCTTCCCTTTCATATGACATCGCCCCAAATGTACGAAGGTAGTTGTTATTTCCCACCAACTTTATTCAGCTTAAACTGCTTAAGAATTATACCTGGATTACCAAACTGGGGTTGGGCGGGGGGAGAGGCAGGGAATCGATAAAGGAAAAGTTTAAATTGACGATTCTCAGGATTAAATCTGACAACTTCACTCCCACCTAAAACCATGATATTCTATTTCAACACAGTGGTGATGTCGTGAGCCCCCAAATCCATCCCACCTCAGGTCTCAGATCTTGACAACACACAGCATTGCTGTGTGAAAGATTTTCAACACAAATGTGATCTCTTTAACAGATACAGGGCCATTCAGATCTTTTTCTTCTCATTTCAGTTTTGGTAAACTGTACCTCTCATGCAGTTTGTCTATTGCATCTCAACAGTTAAGTTTACTGGCATACAGCCATTCATAGTCCTAGAGAAACTGCTAAGTCAATGCAGACATCACATAAGTGTGTCTTCCCCAAGCCCCCTGAGAGTCCGCATGCTCTCCCCGCCCCCAAGTGTGTCCTCCCCCAGCTCCCTGAAGGTCCCAGTGCTCCCCCCACCCCCGCTCCTCCAAGTGTGTCCTCCCCCAGCCCCCTGAAAGTCCACACGCTCTCCCCACCCCCATCCCCACTTGATTCAGGAGTAGAGGAGGGGCCACAGAAGTCGGAGGTGTTGGAGCAGGACCCAAAGTCCCCCTCCCCCCCATACCTTCCTCCAGGTCCAACCACTACACTGAACTCCAGTGCCTATTATTTTTAAAACGGGAATTACAGCTACCTCATTGAGTTATTCTTGTGAGGATTCAGTGAGATGAAATATACCAAGCATCCAAAAATTTCTGCTAATCAGCAAGTACTCACAAATTATCAAAAATATAAAGACAAATAAGGAAAGGTCTAAAATGTTGCTTTACAAAACTAAGTGCTGATAACATGAAATAAAATATTTTCTTTTTCCGTGTTAGAAATTGAGCAAAGGCAAACTCAGTTAATCTAGTTAACTCTACCCTAATGGTAAAACCTTATTCATGTGATGCATGGATTATGTACTTAATGGACTCGATTACTGCCTTCAAGTACAAATGCAAGAAAAGATGGTGCTGAAAACGTCCCACATCATCCGAAGTGAGAGAAGCCTCTCACTTCGTGGACACAGAAACTGAAGTTCAGAGCAAGTACAGGGCTTGCCCTAAGTTATTTACTGGCTGGTGGGTAGTCAAGTGACTCCAGGCCTGGTGCTGCCTCTCTTGCGATTTTCTCCCTACCATCTTTATTCTTTTCCTTCTCACTTTGAAGAACACATTTTTTTTAAGGTCCCATTAAACCACCTTGTGGCAAAGCAGGTTCAGGACTAGCCTTGCTGGCCAGTGACTGCAGGTAGCACTGGGCTCTCAGTGCCAAGGGACATTTCTCTGACAGTGAGCTCTGCTGTGAGCCTGTCTGGCTGCACTAAAGAGCCCAGCAAGCTATGCAAGGAGCCTTCTCTGAACTCAACAGGACAATAACATCTAGCCAGAAGATTCCGCTGAAAAGGCTTAATCCATGTATTTTACTGTTGACCTAAGCACCATCCTGCAGTTTGAGTATCCTAACATTGCTACCTAAAATCCAGAGCCTCCAAAATGTCTTATTAAGCAACGCGGATGGTACACGCTTGCAACAAATGTCAAAGCTCCCAGACAACGCCTTTATGTACAAGACCAAACCGTTTAAAATATTAAATAAGGGTCTACAAACCCACGATTGAGTATTTCTGGGGCTATGGGACACTAGGACTATATGAGAGCAAACGTAACCTTACAGAAGATTCATCTAAAACATTTATTACCATCTACCATGAATGTATGAGCCTACTCAGACTTCGGACTAATGACGTTCAGGTCTGATTTATGTCTCTTACACAGGGTGGGCTGTAGCTGCCTGTCCCCAATCCTGCGTCGCTAGTGACTGCCTTCACAAATAAAATGTTCTTCCAACTACCATCACCTTTTTTTTTTTTTTTAATTTTTTAAATGTTTTTATTTATTTTTGAGAGACACAGAGAGACAGAGCATGAGTGGGAGAGGGGCAGAGGGAAAGAGAGGGAGACACAGAATCTGAAGTAGGCTCCGGGCTCTGAGCTTTGAGCACAGAGCCTGACACGGGGCTCAAACTCATGATTTGCAAGATCATGACCTAAGCCAAAGTTGGCTGCTTAACTGACTGAGCCACCCAGGTGCCCCAATTACCATCATCTCTTAAAACTTTAGTAAGGAAAGGCTAAGAGGCTGGAAGCATCAGTGATTAAGTGACCTCCAAACTTGTAGGGATGTTAGAAGAACCAGTCTTTATTTTTTTTTTTTTATAACCAACACAATGCGTTTGCTTAACCAGGAAAAACCCTTTAAAAAAATATCAATTACATTTCAGTTAAAATACAAAATTCAATGTGTTATCATACCATTATGCAGATATAGTATAACACTTTAATCTGAAGCATGAAATTTTGAATTACATCAGTCAGTGAGATAAGCAATAGTGTTCTGACCCCAAACCATGGTTGTACTGAACCACACATCCTGTCCTGCATTGGGCTTCTCACATCTTCATTTGTAATAGGGGAGGAATGGCCTTGCAGAGGGACATGGTGGAGACTGCTGGCTTGGGAGACAAGCAATGTATTTTGGTCCCAGAACCATTAAAAGTTATCTGGGGAAATTAGAATTCAGCTTTCAACCGCCTATAAGGGACTGAAGAGAATTTAGATGATGTGGTTTGGTTCCTGCTCAGATGCAATGCTTCCCGAATAGTAACAGATACTTAATCCACATATTCAAAATCTAGGATGGAGCGCCTAGTGGCTCAGTCGGTTAAGCATCTGACTTTAGCTCAGGTCATAATCTCGAGGTCCGTGAGTTCGAGCCTTGCGTCAGGCTCTGTGCTGATAGCTCGGGAGCCTGGAGCCTGCTTTGGATTTTCTCTCTCTCTCTCTCTCTCTCTCTCTCTCTCTCTCTCTCTCTCTCTCTGCCCCTCCCCCACTCATGCTCTGTCTCTGCCTCAAAAATAAATGAACACTAAAAAAATTTTTTTTTAAATCTAGGAAATAGGCTTAATTAACCATGGAAGAACCTCCTCACACATGTTCTTCTCATTTCTTTCTCAAACAGCATGCAATCTAGCTTAAACACTAGATCAATTACAAGAACCACATCCCACACCCAGCTACAATTTAACTTTCCTTTAAAAAGAAGTTAAACAAACAAACAAACAGTGTAGCAGAATGACTGTCTGTCTAGTACATGGTATACTCCTGGTTGGTTCATGTCAAATCTTGCTTCTGTATTTAATGAGAAAGTTCTGCCCCCATCCCACCCCAACAAAGCTTACAAGATGTTTTTTTAGGCAATTCACGGTCAGGCTCTTATTGATGATGAAGTGTCTTAGCAATATAGGTACCTTACTCACAGAAACAGTCGATGCTTTCTGAATTAAACAATTTATTGTGCTTTCACCACAATGGTGAACACATATGTTGAACTTTATAGAGACAAAAAGAGAAATTAATGCAAATAGCAAGAATGCAAGACCTCACAGGATGGACCACCGCCAGATGGAATGAGGAAGTGGTGGCAAGATGCTGGCAAGGCCCAGTGAACTTGATGCAACACCTGGCCAGGTGTTCCAGGTCACCTTAGGGAACACTTCCCTGTTCACTCTTGTCTGTAATCATCATTTACACAGCTTCACAGAAGCTTTGCTCTCGTGGCACACTGATCAGTCTCTTCGATGGCAGCCATGATGCCCCCCAACGTCCCAAGAAGCCAGCCGGTGCCATGCCCATTTTACAGCTATGCCCTGATTTTCCGTGGCTGTCATTTGCAAGCAGACTGGCCCGGAGAAGTGTTAGGACTTACGGCCTACATGATGAACAGAACTGCCTCTCTGCTTTTCAACAAAGACCCCAACCCAATATATGCATGAATATGAGTCCTGTGCTCCAAAGCAGTCATGTAGCTGATGTACCCTCAGTGATGTGATCACTGTCAAGTCTCTTTCAAGCATCTGCTTTTAGAACTGCCTTCAAGAACACCCAAGAAAATGGTAGAAAAACCGAGTTGGAAGAAATCTTAGCAATCACTGCAGTAAACTCCCCTCACAGTGGCACCCTCTCCCACAGCACTTCGAGGGTCTCTCAGCCTCAATACCGGGTACAGGGAGAGCCCACAGCACCTGTAAGTAGCCCACGCCAAATGCTCAACTACTTTCATATTCAAAGGTCTTACTACTTTGTATCTGACTTCGTGTTTTTGGTCAAAGATGACATACGCTGGTGGACTATGAACCTTACCAGATTTGGTGCCTTAATAACCTTCAGCTCTATATGCAGACATCAAGATAAAAGACGAAGATCTGCGGCCAAGGAGTAAATTCAATGAAATGTGCTCTAACTGCCAAACTGCTCTGGGCCGTGGCGGCACAAGTGAACCGCCTGCACAGCCTCCTTTGGAAAGAGTATGTTCAGATTTCCCCATCAAAATGGCCAGTATTTTATATCCAGTCAGCTCTCTATACTCCGGGACCCACGTTCTTTCCACCATACCACCCACTTCACTTAGCTGCTATGAAGATAATATTTTTTGGTTCAAGCAACACTAAAGAAAACAGGAAATGAACAAAATCTAAACTTTCAAAGTTCAAGTCGTATTTTGATACTGACATAACCCCAGGCAAGAACTTGGCTGGTGTGAGCCTCAGTTTCCTCTTCAGGCTAACACCTGCCTTCTGGAAAGCTGTCAGCAGCATTAAAAGAGTCTGTCTATAAAATATCTCGATCTTGTTCAGTTAGAACTCAGCTAATGCTGAAGCTTCGTCCTCTTTGCTTTAGGTTACCTGCAACCCACTCAAAAGGCACATAGAGTGAGGTTATGAATTTCACTGATTTGTGCAGGATTAGTTCACACCTACCACCCGGCACAGACTGTAGCTGGGGACAAAGTAAGGAGGGAAAGAGAAAACAAAACAAAAAAACACTCTTCAGAGAGTTGAAGCTTACATTTGAGGGTTGTCTCTTGGAAGTTCCAGATGTTATGCCGCAAACGACCATCCAGGAATAATTTAATGCGCTGGGTGAGGTTATCATGAAGCCTCCAGAAAGTAAAAAGCACTAACTCCACTTTGAAAAAGTAAACAGATATTTTGTATATATGTATGTATGTATGTATGTATGTACGTATGTTAGAGCGTCTTGGTTTGTTTGTTTTTTTAAAGATGGCATTCTTATGTGTGATGCAATTCACTTCAGAGCCAAGACAAATTAAGATTATCAGCCCTGTTAGTTCTAAAAAATATGGCAAACCAACCTTGCAGCTTCTGATTTTCCTTCTCCATTCTGAGCAGCAGGATCTGCTGTAGAATAGCCTTTTGCCATAACTCTCGAAGCTCACGAGGTGTCCTTTTCCTCTCCTCTGGGACAGGGCCAGCAGGCCCATCTTCACAAACCGGTTCTAAAGGAGATCGTGGCGGTAGCTCTCCCAGCTCAGAGTAATCTGGGGACAGAAAAGGACATTTCAGAATGGTAAGACTTATATTTAAACATAGTGGCAGATCAGAAAATTCTGCTCGCTTGCATATCATGAAATGGTATCACCAGATTTAAAATTCAAGTTTTAATATGCATTGAAATAAATTGGGTGTGAACTACAACCATCAAATTATACATCAAACGGTAAGCAAAAGTTGTAGGAGCTGAAGAAATGTTCAAAGATACCTACTTTCAAAGGTGTAATATTTCTATTTCCTTCTGAGTTAATGACTGTATTATTGGTAACAGCAAACGCTCTAGAGTGCTCACTCTGTACCAGATCATCCTGGGGGCTTTATGGATACTAGTTTAACACTCAACCACCCTCAAATGTAGCTACTGTAATTATTCAGTTTTAAAGAAAGAAAAGCAAACGAGAGCACATTTGACACTTGCCAAATGTCACACAGCCTGGAAGTATAGAGCCAGGACCGGGGGCCCAAGGAGTCTGGCCTCCATGTGCATTCTTAACCACTATGTTACAAGGCTAGGTATTTTGGAAGAAGATGAAAGCATATTTAATAGCCAATAATAACAGTGACCATTAACGGATCCTCTACCAAGTGCTGGGCACCACGCCAGGAGTTTTATACAGACAGACTCATTTAATCCTGATGACAACGCCAGAGGCAGGGATTAATTAGCCTGAAGAGAAAACTAAGGCTCAGCCAAGCAAAGTAACTTGCCCAGCGTCAGGCAGTGAATACACAGGTGTGTTGGGATCGCAACCGATGTCTGCCTGATTTGGAAGTTCACGCCTTCTGCTAGGTATCTCTACAATTCAGGTTTCCTATGTCACCGGTTTCCAAATTTCTAGTTATTAGTTGAAATCTCTTCACATTTCATGAATGTGTATCTTTCTCAACTGCAGACCCCACTGCTACACAAGGTTGTTATAACTCACAGATACCTTACAGACCAGCGGAAAGAACGCCCCACCTGCTCACTCTGAAACTAGCCGAGAAGAGCAAAAGCTCCTGTGTGAGCGGACCTCACCTGAGGCGAAGGATTCATGGGAATGTCAGTCTAAACTGAATCTAAATAAAACCATGGTCTTTAACACATGCTGTGAAAAGCCGTTCAGACAACTCAAATCTCACAACCACCCAGATCACAACATTCAGTCTCTTCCAGTGTTCCAGTGCTCCAACACAATGCCACATGACAATTAATTTCCAGAACAGCTGTTAGCGTTGACTTCTCATTATCTTTGGCTAAGGTTGGGTTTGATTTGCTGCTATGAAATCTAAGAAATCAAACATAAGCTACAAAACATTTCATTTCCTAAAGTCACTTGTCCATCTTAACTCCTCTTAAAGGTACTGGATTAAAATAATTTATGATAAGCATTAAGAATGCTCTGTGATCTCTGCAAGCATTTAAATACTTATCATCACATTTCTATCTGTTTATTTATGATCCTATTAAACGAATGAATACATTAAAATTCTTCTCTTGGAGGTAGTCTGTGCACATTTGTTCTTATAGAAAGGTGCTCACGTGTAATGGTCAGTATAAAAGCAGGAATCACACTTGTCTGTACAGAATGATCTCAATCTTATAAATATTATGAGAAGCAGTATAGTTCAGCGATTAAAAGGTCAGGCTCTGGAGCCAAGCTGTTTGGGTTTTAATCAAGACTCCACATTTTTTGATTTTGTGATCTTCAAGCTGCTTAACCTCTTTATGCCTCGGTTTCCCAATCTGCTGGGCAGGAATAACAGCCCTCACAGAACTGTTACAGGGATTGAGTTAATACATATCACATACACTACCTGAAACAGGGGTGAACACACAGTAAGAATACAGTGAATATTAGCTCTGTTTGCTATTACATAGTCATTAAGGGCACACAAAAAACTATTGGAAGGAAACACATCAAGATTTAGCCACTCAACTGTAAGCTCTAAGAAAGCAAGACAAGGCCACCTTGTCCCTGAGGGTTTCCCTGGCATCCGGCATAGTCCCTGACACCCAGCAGGTGCCTGGCACACAGCTACTGACTAAAAGAACAACTAGATGGGTACGACGTCTGGGCGTGCTTGCTGTTTTTGTCTGTATTTCCTACATTTGTGACAATGAATAATTTTCATAATTAGAAAAATGAGGAAAAATAATGCAAACCTGTGATGATGTAAATCAGAGATTGAAAAATGTTCTGCAAAACACTCAGAAAACAAACCAATCACCCCCAACAGCTGTTAGCATTAGTCGTTCCTGAACACAACATAGCTCAAGTTCTTCCTTTTTCAGAAGGAATTCTAGTCAGTGTTCTTATTTCATCTTATTCTGCAGCCTCAAGTCTTCCATTTGAGCTCTTGTCTTCCCTTTTTTCTTTTACCATCTTGGCCGCTGAAACTCCGCTGAACAATGCGGTGGTGATTCAAGTTCTGCTTCGTCTCATATTGAAGGATTTATACGCCCACTGGCTGGCAAGGGTCTTGTTTCCAAAAGGTGATTGCTGGGAGACGGACTCACTGTGGGGCGGGGGGGGGGGGGGGGGGGGGGCAGGCTCGCCATACATGATTTCACGTGCACAGAGCAGGCAGCCAGGGACCCACCTGGTGACGGAGCACGAGGAGCAGTCGGTCTAGAAATTCTTTCCCATTCTCAAACCCCGCTAATCAGTCAAGGGCTCATTCGCGTAGCCTCCTGCCTCCAACCTGCCCTCCCCTCTTCAACGCCTTTCTCCTCCGGAGCATCTTGCACAGTCCTACTGACTTTCAGACCCTGCAAGGTAATGAACAGAGCATAGCCCAGGCTGGACTTGATGGAACACATCTGGGAGTTTCGGCTGTTTGGTCCCCAGGTCCATCACTCTCTGCCAGTTGGGTTGCTGACAAAAACCAGAGTCTTTTGAAGCTCCAGTGTTTGCTATTTTCTTCTTCCAAAGAAGTAGATCTGCAAGGAGTACAGGCATTGCCTGGCGATGAGGACACGCACTGCCTCCCTAATGTGCTCTCCTTGAGCTTGGTTTTCTTATTATCTGTCACGGCTCAGCTTGGTAAGCATTTACCGTTGAGTCCTCAACACAAATACGCACATCTGGGTCTCACGACCATCTCACGAACCAGGTGACATTGTCATCCCCATTTTACAGCCAGAATAACTAAGGTGCAGTGAAGTTTTGTAACCTGGGCCAGGCCGCATGGCTGGCAAGGGTCAGGGCCACGATGTGAAATACAAAACGTTCACCCAGGGCTCTTCTGACTTCCAGATGCGCAAGCATCACGTGGGATCTTGCTAAAACCCAGATTCTGGTTTAGCAGATCTTTGGGGAGGCCGAGAGTTTGCATTTTTCAGAAGGAATTCTAGTCGGTGTTCTTATTTCATCTTATTCTGCAGCCTCAAGTCTTCCATTTGAGCTCTTGTCTTCCCTTTTTTCTTTTACCATCTTGGCCGCTGAAACTCTGCTGAACAATGCGGTTCAAGTTCCCAGGTAATGCCGCTACCGCTGGCTCTCAGAGCTCCTTCTCCACAAGGCAGCTTTACCCCTGGCCCTCCCTCCCACAGCCCCCTGTACTGGGCACATCAGCTCATCTCCCTTTGCTGCTACCACTAGCAGCTAAAACTTCGTGCAGGCACTGTTGTCATCGACTGCGTGAATCGAGGCGTTCACACATGCCCACGGCTTGTCCCGGCCTCAGCCGGGGTGCCAAGGCCAAGCGCAGCATACAAAGAAAAATGACCAGTCCTAGTGTTAATTTCACCTCTGAATTCACGAAATAAAAGCTAATCCACTGTAAAGGTCACCAAATAAACCTAACAGCTGACAGCAGGCTTTTCGCAGCCTCAGCACGATTGACATTTTGGGCTGGATAATTCTTTGTCACGGGGGACTGTTCTGTGCATTTTAGAGGATTTAGCAGGTTCCCTAGGCTCTACACACCAGAGGACAGTAGTATTTGCCCACCCCAGGAGTGCCCATCAAAAACGCCCTGACATTGCCAACTGTCACACCTGGGGAGGAAAGGAAAACAAAATCATCCTCAGCAAGAACTCCATGCAGAGTATAACTCCCCATCACTTAATCCTCTCCTAAACCCTGGGAATGGGTAAAAATATATTCCCCCTCACCCAAATTCTTTTTATGTGGCAACAATTACTGATGTTATAGTTTATAATTAACAATTTTTAAACATATTATCCTTTGTTCTAAATCTGGCCTGTATAATTAATCCTAGTGGGCTGTTTTCTTATCAATGCAAAAAGATCTAGATTTGGGTCAAGGGCATAGCTTTCTAACAGTCTTTTCTCATGGGTGCATGCACACATGGGCTTGAGGTACAGTCCATGTGTATTCACATGCATGGGGTTGAGTGGAATGACAGGGTCAGGGCAAGAATAATATTAAGATGTTGGACAGTCAGCTGAGAGCCTTGTTCTAATAATAAATATGTGCATTATTTTTTTGAAGTTTATTTAGTTTGAGAGAGAGAGAGAGAGAGAGAGAGAGAGAGAGAGAGAGAGAGAGAGAGAGAGAATGAATCCCAAGCAGGCTCCTCACTGTCAAAGCAGAGCCCAACACAGGGCTTGATCTCACAAACCATGAGATCATGACCTGAGCCAAAATCAAGAGTCAGACACTTAACTGACTGAGCCACCCAGGTGCCCCAGTTATGTGCATTATTTTAACTTGGATAATTCCTAAGCCATTTTCACCAGTATTTACTGAGTCACTTATATGTACCTGGGATGGGGTCTGCTAGATGGTCTAAGAGAGGTTCCTTTGATGTTTCTAACATTCTTTAGAACAACACTGGGGATCTGGCTTCCTTTCCTGACCCACACTCTTGCTGACCCGCTGCTGCACAGAGGCTGACAGGGAGGAGTACGGTCGAGGCTGGCCCGGGGGGCTCTTCCACCCCCAGGCCAGTCTGGCGGTCCCTCTTTGAAAACCTCTGTAAACACTTACACCTTTTGGGTGCCAGTCCCTCGGTACCAAATGTGAGAAATGAGATTCGCCCCTGACTGCCCCAACTGTGGCGCCCACAGGCACTGACAGACATACTTATGAACTCTGCAAGGCCACAAAACCAAGGGCCACAATAACACGCTAGCAAAGGATTACACTTTACTATTTTGACATGTCCTATAATGACAGGATGTAGCATGCTTAAATCATAGAGATTTGCAGAAACGATGGGTTTCAATGGGTTCTGAGAATTTCAAAACCAGCTACATTTCAGAGGCCTTGAGAGACAATCACCTCTACTGAAATCCTTGCTGTGACCTTCTCAACAGAGCCACAAATATGATTTATGTTGGTGTGTCAATATTTTAGCTGCCAAACTGTTCTCCTGCAACCGCACTGCCACATTCTTTACTCTCTCTCTGCACACAGATGTGTGCGCACCATCGGTATGCACACAGCCGAGGCCGTGACAGGGCAGGGGAGGGGAGACAGGACCACGCACGCATACAGTCTCGCATCTGCCCGGATCCCGACTCAGTAAAGCATGGAAGGCAGGGCTCCTCGCTGCTACTTGCAGAAGACGCTGTTGTCGGGCTTGCGCTGCAGCTCTCCTCCTTTTACAGACAGAACATTAAATCACACATTAAGTGCCTTGTAAGACAGGGGAGCTCCAGGAAGAACATGAAGAGATAGGCCCTTATTCTCCAGTATTCTGGATTTTTGTGTTACCCCATCAACAGAGCACTTTGTAACTCTCTCCATCTCAAAACTCCTGATCTGCCACACCAAAAGAAAAAGAAATGTTTAAAATTCCAGTGTTTCTGAATCCTCTGTTTTAACAACGTGAATAGGCCTTGGAAATGAGAATTACAACTGAACGTTAAGCCTCTGGAGAAAAGTTAACAACAACAGGGATTAGCGTCTGCAGCATCTGTTGTTACCAACAGCTGAAGAAAACGTCTTAAAAAAACAAAGTAAAAGAACCGTGTAGATTTAAGAAAGGAACAGGCAGTCCTCCATGAATGCTGTCAAACTGTTTACAAAGCACGAGCTGCTTTACCGCTCCTTGGACAGGAGGCAGCTGCCCGGGGGGCAGAGGCTTCCATGTTCCCTGCTCTGCCTGTGCGGGCTGACACAGCAGGTGCACGTGCGACAGTCACCGAACAAAAGAGGTCATTTACCCAAGGCTGCTCTAAACCCTACCATGACTTCTTTGGATATTTTATGGAAAATAGTAACAATAAAAAGGATTTCATCGTTTTCTCCAGTCACATTATATAATGGTCTACCAGTAAGAAAACAGGATTTAAAAAAAAAAGACAACATTTGGCGTAAAGAAATGTTTCTAAGTTTTTTGCCACCTGCTACGTGGCAGATATGCATGGGACACAGTCCCTCAAGTTTCAACAGGGTGACTGGGAGAAGTACATGACTGCTAGGAAAGACAGAGAAAGTGTTCAAGAAATTTAGCAAAAGAAATGAATCTCTCCTGTTTGTCAGGTAGAGCGTGAGCTCTGGGGGCACATGTCCGGGAGGCAAATCCTAGCTCCACCACTAACCTAGCTTCGCTATACGCCTGTTTCAACTACAAATCTGCATAACGGTGTCTAGGTCTCTGGAGCAGTGTGAGCGTTAAATACGTACCTATGCCTGGCACAGAGCAAGCATTCCATAAAATGGCAACCAACATTCTTCCTACCACCATCATCAGGATCAGGTTTCTGGAAGCGGTGGTGGTTCTTGAAGGACAGGAAAAGTCACACGGGTGGAAGGGACGGGAGCCATTTCAGGCAAACAGGGTGGCAGAAACAACGTGTACAGGTGACTAGCGATTACTCAGCCAATGACCCATTTCGGCCAATGAGCAGATGGTGTGTATGTGACAACAAGACAAGAATAGTTGAGCCTAGATTACAGAAAGCATTGAATGGTTAGTGTATTAATCAGTAAGGAACCGGGAATCACGGAAGATTTGAGGTTTTTCCAGTTTTTAAGGACAGTGTATTTCATGTATGCATTCTTCAGCAGGGGAAGGTACCACGGCTGTCAGGGGATGCACAGCTTAGTGAATCAGAAAAACAAAGGGCTACTGTAAAAAACCATGTGCAAACTGCTGGGGCCGAGGGAGCTCTGAAGACTCAACAGTGAGCCTAACTCTCAGCCTGAGATGCACTGCAGGGGAGGGAGGCTGTGTGCTGAGAAGTCGGGCACACACACATTATAAAAAAGCAGCAGACAAGATATGCAGAAACTAGAAACAGAAGCAAGGATCCTGCAGGCCTCTGGCTCTACACCCTTCCGTATTAACTCTGTGGGGGGAAGTCTCCAAGACTCTATGAAGAGGACTTGGGAGTCGAGGAAGCCAAAAGCCCTGAATGAATCCACCCGCTCAGGAACTGCGAGGACAGCTCCAAGGAGCAGCAGCGAAGGCGGCATGGTGGTGGAAAATCCAGGGAAGAGAGCCAGGCGGAGGGTCCAGGGCTCAAGGCGGACAGGGGGCTCCTCCTGGACAGGCCACCGCACCCCTGGCCGCCCCCTTCCGGGCTGAGCTCTGAGAGCAGAGGCACACAGCACCCAGGTGGCGGGGAGGTGGCAGCAATGAAAGTTAAGGCCCACATAAGCTTGAAAAGAACCAAGAAAATGCTGTAGATGAATTTTTATATTTAATGCAGGAGATAAAATTATCCTTTGAAATAAATAGCATTTGTTTTTGCATCTGCAAGGGGAATGACACGGATACTTTTCAAAGGGGCTGAAGGTCAGGCCTCTTGTTTCTGGATTGAAGTCAATAAGACTATATAGAGGAACATATATCCAGCCTGTCGGAATACAGAACACTGAGCTTGGTCGTAGTTTGCTCTCTCCTATTACCACTTACAGAACACTGGATTTCAAATTGTGGTTCTTGCGATTTTCTGAGACCCCTCTGAGTGGAAAAACACCAGCACCAGCACGAAAGGTCAGTGCCAGCCGGAGGGGTGTCCTGGGACTGTCCACCAGCAGCCACTGCATTACGACTGCCCTAGACACCCTTGCTTGCTTCCTGCCTTCTTCTGGACGATGAGGGGGAAACGGTCAAGTTCACAGGAACACAAACTCAGGGCTGAAAGGGGCGCTATGAGATGACTTAGCTCAACAACCCCCTTCCCCGATGGGGAAACTGAGGCTCAAAGACATACAGACTCACATCGTTTTGAGCAGTTACCGTGTGCCAGGCACTGTAAGTACCCAGTGATTTCAGCCTCACAACCACCTGGTAAGCGAGGTCTGTTTTTAACCCCCTCAATGGCACGGCCCGAGATACAGAACTGATTAGCTGGTGGAGCCAGGACTAGAACTCAGACTCCAGGGGCTCAACATGCTGGGAATGAATGCAGAGAGTGGAAAGAGAAGGCACCTTATGGCATCGGTGCTGCCACTTACTACCCAGGAAAGAAGCCCCTTGACTCCCTGTGCCTCAGTTTCCTCAACCATAAATCACAGAAAATAACAGCATCCACCTCCCACAGCTTTGTTGCACAGACTAAATGAAAAATCCTTGTGAACATATAACATCGTACTTGGCCAGGGGTAATACTGAATTTCTATTATCAACAGTATCTATTTTACTCTAAACCTGGCAAAATCCTTCTTTTGCTTAGACTTCTCCACAATCAGACTAGGGCTGGGGAAATCCAGTTTCCTGAAGAACAGTGGGGAAGACAGACACTTATTCTATGAGGGAAAGAACAGTGTTGTCCCAGGGGCTCCCCCCAACAATAGGGGGCCCCTGGTCACTGTCTTAGTGTATCCAGGACCCGTGCATGTGAGGCAGGGAAGCGCTGGAGAGGGATGGCCACCCTTACAATGGCTGGGATGCCCTGTTGGCCTTTCTTTGTCTGGCTGACTCCCTCCTCCTTCAGAGCTCGGCTCCAAGGTCACACCCTCTGGGGAGACTCCTCCTGCCACTCCCTGCCCTGCCAGACCTTTATGTGGCAAACCTCAGCCGAGCTCCCATAATTCTGAGAATGGCATCCCTGGGGTTGATGATGACGGTCCTGAGCACAGACAATAAATTCAAGAGGAGCTCAGGGAAGCAGGAGATCAAGCAGCATGGAGCATCTTAGGAAAAGACGAAGCAGAAGGGAAAGAAATAAAAGAGGGACAATCTGGATGGAGGGGACAAGGACACACGTGCACAGAAGGAGAAACAAGCAACTTGCGTGGAACCCACAGTTCTGGTTCAAGTGTCAGCCTCAGCTCTTCTCAACAGTTTTAGTCTTAAATTGCAAAAACTATAATAAAATTTTACATAAACTTTATACATCTACACGTGAGTACAGATACCTGATATGTATACATATAACTTTATTTATAAAGCTTTATAACAAACATTACAAAGAAGGTGTTAATCACTCCTGTGACCAATCTTTTTATCCCAAGAACAATGAAATGAAACCAACCTCTGTCCCCAAGGAAGGAGCAGAGTAGGCCACCGTGACAGGCCAGTGTGAGAAAGGGCCCATAGGAGAATAGCCCACATAGGGTAAAGTGCAGAGGGCCACCATGGAAGACCGACCTCCAGGAGAGATGATCCCAATCTGACCCTTCAAGGGGGTGGGGGAAGGGACAGCGTTGGAGACAGCAGTCAAGCGCTAGGTGCCGAAGCATGACCAGAAAGGTCAACTGTCAGAGCGGGAAGGTCACTCCACGCGAAGGGCAGGAATGAAAACGTCACGACGAATTTGGGAATTTCAGGTAGTTCCCCACGCCCCTGGGAAAGTGTGTATGTTGGGGAGGGGGAGTCCACGCAGATGGTAAGAAATGAGTCAGGTCCAAGGGTGAGCGGCCGCCTGTGCTAGTAAGCAATACCGCCATCCTGACACCAGCTCCAGAGAAGTGAAAAAATTACAAGCTGCTGGGTTCTGTTTCAGAGAGCCAGTGGGCATTTAACGTGGGGAGGCACTCTGCCACCCACACTTAGCACTCTGATCTCGGCCAGACGGAGCCTTTAAAAAGTGTCAGGCCATCCGACATTCATCATTGACATCCATGACGACTGCTGGCCAAGACCACCTGCTTGGACTTCACTGTGGGTACAGAGGACAAACGTCTCCCCGACCCTTTCTCACAACAGCACACACAGTCACCATCCACAGAATCCAGGCCAGGGGTTCCGTCTATGGGACCAGATCTGAGTGTGGTCTCCACAACAGCAGCAACCGTATCATTTGACTGCTTGGCAGAACTGTAAATTCTCGGCCCCACCTTAGACCTACTGGTTCACGATTTCCAGAGTGGGACCCAGTGATCTGGGATTTAACGTCTAGAATTCTACACACACTGAAGTTCAAGGATGTCTGGTCTCTGGCATTCAGCATTTTTTTAGCCACTTAGTTTAAGTTGTACCTTTACCTTAATTGGTGGCTTCACATTATACGATACAAGGAAACAGAGTTACCTTTTAAATAGATTATTTCAAATTAATTAAGGACTCTATCCATTATGGATAACCTGACCATTAAACAAAAATTTTAGATACAACATATCTTGATTTTCAAACGCCAGTCAAACCTCATTTTAACCTTTGTCAAAGGTAATGGTTCAAAATAAAATACCAGTTTCTCAAGAACTGCATTCAGAAAGTCATCCCCCTCCCCCACTGCTGACCCAGATCAACTACCTACACTATTACCGTGATAATAAATTTCCTTCCAGAAAACTTCCAGATATGAACAGAAATAGTCAGAAACATAGGCTGATGAGTCACCCAGCAGAAACAGAAAAATATACTACTAAAAGCTAAGATCGCGACTTCTCAATTCGTGATATTTGACCATCTGCAGAAAAGCAGCTCATCTGTTTACAGCACAGCTTCCAGCACCTTCTCCCTGTGAGCCTCCCCCAAAGAGGAGAGTCCCTGCCCCATGCCCTGCAAGGAAGATGTGCTCAGTCTCGGGGCGGAGGGTGGGAGGGGGCACTCTGCAACTGTTCCTACTGGAAGCCTGGAGAGGAAATCCCTCCGCCTCCTCCCAACCACAGCACAGGGTGGGGGGGGGGGGGGGGTGGTCAGAGTTAGACCTGGTACGGGTTAGTGGCTAACTGTGGAAGGAGAGCTCTCCAACTACACCCCGTGGAGCTGACAGCAAAGCCTGTGCAGGGGCCAGGGCAGTGGTGGGGGGTGCAGCAGTCTCGGCTCAGCCGCTAAACAACACAGCACCGGCTGAGCGGCCACGACAACAAGCATCTGCTGCCCTCGGTTCTGGAGGCTGAAAGTCCAAATTCAGAGTGCTGGCACGATCGGGCCCTTGGGGAAGGCCCTCTTCCTGGCTTGCCTCCTTCCTGTCGGGCCCTCACATGGTATCCTCCTCCTCTCACTTCTAAGTAAGCCATTGGTCCCATCACAGAAGCGCGACCCTCACGGCCTCATCTAAACCTAACTGCCTCCCAAAGGCCCCACCTCCAAATACCAGCACATTAAGTACCGGGGGAGTCAACACGTGATTTTTCAGGGAACACATTCAATCCATAGCAGGAGCCAGCGTCTTTCTGAACGACCCCTTCCCTCCAGTTCGGCAGAGCAGTTGGATTTCATGTTTTTTAGGGCCTCTAAAAACTTTCCTTTAAAAAGGGTTCAGTCAGGGCCACTGGAGTGACTCAGAAGGTTAAGCCTCCAACTCTTGATTTCGGTTCAGGTTATGATCTCAAGTTCCATTGAGTTTGAGCCCTCCATCGGGCTCTGCACTGGCAGCCTGTTTAGGATTCTCTCTCTCTCTGCTAACTCTCTCAAAAACAAATAAATAAATAGAGTTCAGTCAGGGAGCACCTTGGTGGCTCAGTTGGTTAAGCGTCTGACTTTGATTTCAGCTCAGGTCATGATCTGGAGGTTTGTGAGATGGAGCCCCTTGTCAAACTACACTGACAGTGTAGAGCCTGCTTAGGATTCTCTCTCTTTCTTTCTCTCTCTCTCTCTCAAAATAAACATTTTTTTAAAAAATTAAAAAGTTCAGTCAGTAGCTAAGAAAAAAGTTTTCAAGGTACAGGTAACAAGGTTTTATTATGACTGGAAGAACAGGATGGGATGGTGTTTTGAGTCTTGATGGACTGGCAAAAGTCAGAACATTTTTTTTTTTTTTTTGCAGGGCAAGGGGAGACCTGGAGGCCAGCAAGGAGAAGCTGCTTGGCAGAGGCACCGAGGCACTCCAGCTCAGAGCCACCCTTCCTCCTGAACCCACAGCACCTGCTACTGACATCAGTGTGGCAACTGGCTTGTGCTGCCAGGTGACCACCTTGTACATTTCATGTCGTGGCATCTCGTATAACCCAGGTCACGGGACAGGGCTTAGAAGTGGACTCCCACTCCCTCACCCGGCCTGCTTCCTTGTCAATGCAGGACAACCTGACTTACCCCCGAAGGAAGAAGACTGCAAATGGTACTTCCAACCCAACCTGTTCCAGGGCGCCAACCAAGCACCGAACAAACGTGCCTCCACGTCCCCAGACTGCCTGGCGTCCTATTCCAGCGTGTGGGTGATAAGCCCAGATTTCAGTGAAAGTCACTTGAACACTCGTACGATGTTGAAGAAAAACAGAACAATTCCACAGCCTCAGGACATGAGACAAACAATCTGTTGACATAAAATCACAGAAAACAGCTGATCCTGGAACAACGCAGGAGCTAAGGGAATGACGCCCATGCAGTCGAAAATCCACACATAACTTTTGACTCCCTCAAAACTCAACTACTAAGAGGCTGCTGGTGACTGGAAGCCTTACTGATAGCATAAATGGTTGATTTAACACACATTTTGTTATCTGTATTATATACTGTATTCTTATAACAAAGGGAGAGAAAAGAAAGGGTTAAGAAGCTCTTAAGGAAGAGAGGATACATTTATAGTACTGTGCTGTATTCCTTGAAAGGAAATCTGAGAAGCGACTGTGTGGTTCAACCCCATATTGGTCAGGGTCAACTGTACACTCAAGGTGAAAAACATTAAAGTTTTGTGAAGGAATCAAAAAATCAAGATACAGTTTCTGCCACACAGACATTTACAATATAAACAGGTGGATTTAATGTATTTAATTTGTACCTAAGTAATATTTATTAAGTTTGGCATGTTTGGTGTTTACGGCACAAAAGAGCGTTTCGTCACTACAAGACCACAGCAAAACCCTCCGGGGAGGGGTCGGGAAGGCTCTTCCCCTCAGCAGTGCAGCTTTCCAACTCAGAACCTTGAACTTGGCTATATTTGCACTCAGCCCTTCTCCTCCTCTCCTCTCCCTTGGTATCTGTCATGTCTCCCTTACTGTGCTTGCACACCCCTTTATCCAGCCCCAATCCACTTTCAGCCCGATTCTTGGTACAGTGCTTCACATACAGCTGTGCACTCAGAACATTTACATGTTAAATAACACAATAAATCTACCCCAGTGTGCCAGGGGTAGGGACTGCATTTTGCACGCAAATTTTGGACTTTGGTTAAAGCCCGTATCACTGTACCCTGATGATGTGAGATAAAGTCCGAGGCATATAGAGAAAGGGCCATGCTGAGAGGCAGAGGAAAAGCTGCTGCGGCCGTGCAGATGGGACCCTGAAGGGCAGCAAACGGTGCCCTGAAAAAAGTATGCTAACTTATTACAGGGCAACTGGAAATACCGAAAAATAGGACAGAAGAAGATGAAGACGACTATAATCCCACCTCCCAAAGGTAAGTTCTTTTAATATATTCACGTTTCCCTCGGGTCTTTTCTTGGATGTGCGCTGCACATATAAAAGTGCCTTCTACCCGCAGGAATTTGACTACAGTTCTGGGTTTTTGTCCGCATGGCACGATCTCTCTTCGGTCCACAACCCGCCTCCCTCTGAAAGCAGCATCACAACGGGGCATGAGCATCTGAAGTGCCTGGCACACACCAAGCAGGAGCAAGACACAGGAGACGGTGCAATCGTGACCGCAGCCCCATAGAAAGGGGTCAAGGTGGGCAGGCACACTTAGGACTCCCCTCTGGAGAGGAGTATTTGGAGCTATTTAGCCAGAAATAATATAAAATGAGGTCACATCACAGTCCCCTAATGCCCAGAGAAGAGCTGGGAGACCTTTGGTGGGAAGTGGTGGGAACGGGAAGCCCTGTCACGTAAAGCGGCTGAGGAGAGGGGCACCTGGGTGGCTCAGTTGGTTAAGCGTCTGCCTTCAGCTCAGGCCAGGATCTCATGGTTCATGGGTTTGAGCCCCGTATCTCCCTCTCCCTCTCTCTCTCTCTCTCTGTCTCTCAAAAATAAATAAATAAACTTAAAAAAAAACAACATGGGGGGCGGGGGGTGGTGAGTTCAGGAGAGGGGACTGTGGGGATTGTAAGGATGAAATCTATGACCAAAGAGGCAGAAGAGAGGAAGGAAAGGTCCCAGAGGCACACACAGGTGACCAGCACAGGCAGCAAGGAAACCTCGATGGGGCTTTGCACGCAGGACAGCCCTGCAGGAGGACTGTGACTTAGCCCCAGCTACAAACTTTGCTGCCCTCCCCTCCCCTCCTCCTCTCGAGCATCTGTGGCTAAAAACTCGAACCCCACCCATCCCATTACACAATGCTTATCTGGATATGATCTAAGGTCAGACTCCATGAAAGGAAGCCCATGACTTAAAAGTTAGGAAATACTTTTGTGCTTCGCTGGGGAGAGGGGATGGGGAAGTCCACACTGTGAAACAAGAAGTTTACGGCAGCGACCCCGGTTCTTCCCCCGACTTGACACAGTGCTCAGTGGGCTATATGTGGAAATGTGACCTTTCCACCTGGAAAACCCCGGCCTCGCAGCCTTCCTTATAAGGGCCCATATCCTGAAGGAAGCCAGCTCAGAAAGCAGCACTCTTTTCGGGTGTCCATGACTGCTGGGAAGCTGGGAAGCTTGGGCTTTTGCTGTGTAAAACTTTGGGCTTTGTCCTCCATGAGAAAATGGAAACAAACTGTGTGATCGCTGAGACGGCTTCCATCTCTTAGAAGTCAGTACCTTGATGTTCATTCAAAACCTTAACAGACTTCAACCAATCTGGTTTATGAGTTAAAGTGGATGTGTCAAGTTCGAATGTTCTCTGAAAACTGTTTTTGTAGTAAGCAAATTTTTTAAACATTACCAGAGCTGACTTCAGCCCAAAAACTCATTAAAGAAGTAACGTTTCCTTTTGAAAGTCTCTCCTGACCATAACTGAACATGGCACATCCCAGGATTCTGAGCTTCCATTTGGAATTCATAAGAAGTAAGAGGTATTATGTGTGCGTGGGACAAAATAAATGTGAAATATTGGCTGCTCTGACTGAACGAACGAAAGTAATTTGCTAAAGACTCACATATCTCCACTCTCAAGGATGGACACTTTTCTAAACATCTTGGCACAACACAGGATACCAGGTGCTGTGCACACAGCCCCAAAGCGGCATCTTAAATTCCAAAGAATGTCAGCACGGCGGGAATTGACCCTCGGAGAGCCTGGGAACCGTGTGCTTAGCCGGCCAGGTCTCAGCTCTCTGCACTTGTCAACCCCTGGACATCTGGAAAGCTGCTGGGATGATTTTAAAGAGTGCAACATCTAGGACATTTCTTGGCAATAATTCTGGTCTTTTGTCTCTCCCCATCAAGGGACTGAAGAGAAACCACTCCCTGTGTCTGTCAGCACTCTTGGCCTCCGTGTGGCTTTTCTACCTGTGAATCCAGAGCACGGTGTGGCTCGGCAAGGTGGGTCCTGTCGCCACAGGTGTGCACCTGGGGTGGGGCGGGAGCAGGACCCAGGTTCCTCTGGCTGTGACTTCAAGTGATGACATACACTCTGCCGGCAAGCTGAAGCTATTGTGCAAACCACGGGCACCCTGCCCAGGAGGCTCACGGAGGTTTTTTGGCAACGTGCATGTCCTCTATATGCCCGAGTCTCTGATTGCCCAAGAATATCCCTGTGCTTGTCCTACAGTCCAGTGATGATAAAAGGGAAGGTGGTGGGGGATGGAATTAAAGGATGGCTGCCATCTGTGGTGGGGACTGAGAAGGCAGCTGTTTCTGTTTCCTTCGAAAACCTATTAGGAACAGACTGTCTACGCTCTTTTATGTAGCCTCCGTCTCTTTGGTACTTTCTCTCTGGTTGTCCTAACATCCCGGATTCCATGAGGTGGGTGCTATGACCACACCCGAGAGACAGCAGAGGACTCTGTGGCAAGTGCCCTTGGCTAACGGCTCATAAATGGAGGAGACAGGACTTAAGCCCAGACCCAGTCTGACCTAAAGATCCATACTCTTCAACTCAACAACAACAAAAGAACAAACAACTCCATTACAAAATAGGCAAAGGACTTGAAAAGACATTTCTCCGAAAATGATCTACGAATGACCAATAAGCATATGAAAGGATGCTCGCCACCACTATTCATTAAAGGAATGCAAATCAAAGCCACAATAGAGATATCACCTTTTACCCATTAGGATGGCCACTTAAAGAAACCCCAGAACACAACTACTGGTGAGGATGTGGAGAAGCTGGGGCACTTGTGAGTGCTGGTAGGAATGTCAGTGGGGCAGCTGCTGTACAGCAGTCCGGCAGCTCCTCCCAATTACAAATAGGATGACCACGTGATCCCATGATTCCAGCTGTAGGTACGTATGGAAAGGAACTGAAAGCAAGATCTCAGGCAGTTACTTGCGCACCCATGTTCACTGCATCATTATTCACAACAGCCAAAAGGTAGAAACCACCTAAATATCCACTGACATGTGAATAAACAAAATGTAGTACACATACACACACACACAGGAATATTATCCAGCCTTAAAAAGGAAGGAAATGCGGTCATATGCTGGATGAACCTTGAGGGCACAATATTAAGTGAAATAAGGCATCACAAAAAGACAAATACCATACCGATTCCACTTACATGAAGTAGCTAAGGTAGTCAAACTCCTAGAGAACAGAAAGTAGAATGGTTGGCGGGGGAGGACGGGGGGGGGGGGGGGGGGGGGGGGGGGGGTAATGAAGGGTTAGTGTTTAATGGGTATCGAGTTTCAGTTTTAGTTCTGCAGAACCACTGCACAAAAATGTAAATTTACTGAACACTACTGAGCTATACCCTTAAAAATGGTGAAGATGGTAAATTTTATGTGTTTTTTTACAACTAAAAATTTTTAAATATTTTTTTAAATCCATGCTGTTAACCAAAATGCTGCGCACTGATTCTCCAGTTGATCATGCCTTTCTGCAACTCTGCAGGACCCTTTTCCTCTCAAGCAGCCAGAAGCCGAAGCCATTTGCAAAAATATTCATTACAATGGGAGCTACCAACTAGCACCGAATTTCAGTCTATTTCTCCTCATGACAAAGAAAAACGAGGACCACAGGTTGGAATGAGGCGATGAAAAAAGCTCCAAGGGCCCATTTTTAAAACTCTGGCAACTCAGAAAAGGTGGGTGTGCAAGGAAAGAGTCTTGATGTAGATGAAGATCTGACATTCCAGGATATCCTCCCAAAGGTCACTCCAATTCAAAACATGAAGTCAGAACATTCCCAAGCTCTGTCTCTCTGCCATACAAACACGTGTCTCTCCCTGGGTCTGAGGTTTTCCAAGGCCATGCACTTTTGCCTTATTCGGGCCTGAGCTTTCGTTCATTATGCAATGCTGCCTCTCATGGAAGGGGACAGTTACTGCCCACCCCATGTTACAAAGGAGGAGACTGAGATAAGGCAGCAGGCCCAAAGTCCCAGGGTTGGGGGGGGGGGGGCCGCGCTGGCACTCCACACCCAGACCCACCCACCTCCACAGCCCCTAAGCACCTGCTGCCTTGTGGTTGGCCAACACTGGGTATTCCTAAATACAATGCAGATGAAGGCCCTGTGGGTCATATGGTCCTTGAGATCCAGTCTTCTCATCTGTAAAATGAGGCACTGGGTAAAGAATCCCTTTTCTTTCTAACATGCAAAGCTCCAGATCATCTAAGTTGTCCACTATATCCAAGAGACTTTACTGAGCTCCACAGACTCAGGGTACCATAATAGGAGCATGAAACAGAGATATTTAACATGGGAAAAAGCCTTGAACCCCAAAATCCAAGTCCACCATCTTGGGCAAGAACCAATACAGATATACGTGCCAAAGACTACGGAGACAGACTTGTACTATCCCCAAAATAATGAAGTAGCAAAAGGATGATTATGAAACCATTTCTGACCCACAGCAGGTAAAACGGTTACCGGTTACAACCAAAGGAGTTATTGTGACACACTGAGGGCAGGACAACCAGGCACTGTGGCGGAGAACCAGTTTATGTTAATATGAGCACCCAGAAAAGGCAAAAAGCCTCCAGGGCTTTTTTGAGAAGCATCCAGGGGCAATGACCTGGGTCATTATACCACTAAAAATAGACACCATGTGTTGGTAAAACTGGACAGCCACATGCAAAGGATGAAACCAGGGGCGCCTGGGTGGCTCATTTGGTTAAGTGTCTGACTTCGGCTCAGGTCATGATCTCACAGTTCCGAAGTTCGAGCCCCATGTCAGGCTCTCTGCTGTCAGCACAGAGCCCGCCTTAGGTCCTCTGTCTCCCTCTTCTCTGCCTCTTCCCCACTCGTGCTCGCTCACACACTCTCTCTTCTGTCTCAAAAATAAACAAACATTTAAAAAGGATGAACGTAGGGGTGACTGGGTGGCTCAGTGGGTCGGGCGTCTGACTTCGGCTCAGGTCATGATCTCGCAGTTGGTGGGTCTGAGCCCTGCATCGGGCTCTGTGCTGGCAGCTCAGAGCCTGAAGCCTCCTTCGAATTCTGTGTCTCCTCCTCTCTCTGCCCCTCCCATGCTCATGCTCTGTCTTGCTCTATCTCTCAATAATAAATAAACGTTAAAAAAAATTTTTTTTCAAGGATGAAAGTAGACCGCTTTCTTACACCATATACAAAAATTAACTTGAATGGATTAAAGACTTGAATGTAAGACTTGAAACCATAAGATTCCCAGAAGAAAACTTAGGCAGTAAGCTCCTTGACATTGGTCTTGGCGATATTTTTCCGGCTCTGACTCCAAAGAAGAGGCAAACAAAAGCAAAAACAAACAAATGGGATGGCATCAAACTAAAAAGCTTCTGTACCGTGAAGGAAACTGTTATCAAAACGAAGGGGCAACCTACTAAACCAGAGAAGATACTCGCAAATCACATATCCAACAAGGTGTTAACACTCAAAATACAGAAAAAACTCATACAACCTAACAACAGAACACAATCCAATTAAAAAATAGGCAGAAGGGCGCCTGGGTGGCTCAGTCAGTTAAGTGGCCGACTTTATTCAGCTCAGGTCACCATCTCCCAGTCTGTGAGTTTGAGCCACACATTGGGCTCTGTGCTGACAGTTCAGAGCCTGGAGCCTGCTTCTAATTCTGTGTCTCCCTCTCTCTCTGTCTCTCCCCTGCTTGCTGTCTCTCTCTCTCTCAAAAATAATAAACATTAAAAAATTTTTTTTAAAAAAATAGGCAGAGGATCTAAAAAGACAATTTTCCAAAGATGACATACACATGGCCAAGGGGGACATGCAAAGATGCTCAACGTCACTAATCACCATGGAAATGCAAATCGTCACAATGAGCTATCACCTCACAGAAGTTAGAAGGGTTCTTAAGAAGACAAAAAATAAAAAGTACTGATGAAGATGTGGAGGAAAGGGATCCCTCAGTACACTGTTGGTGGGAATATAAGCTGGTGCAGCCACTATGGAAAAAGCATATGGAGGTTCTTCAAAAAGTTAAAGATAGAACTACCCTATGGTCCAGCTCTTCCACTTCTAGGTACTTATCTAAAGAATACAAAAACACTCATTTGAAAAGAGATGTGCTCCTATGTTCATAGTAGCATTATTTACAATAGCCATGAAAAGGAAACAACCTAAGTGTCCACTGACAGATGAAGGAATATGGAGTAGGTGGTACATGCACACAGTGGAATACTACTCAGCCATAAAAAAGAATGAAAGCTTGCCATTTTTGACAACATGAATGAACCCTGACGGTACTGTGTTAAGTGAAAAATAAGTCAGAAGAAGAGAAACAGAATGACTTCACTCATATGGAATCTAAAACCAACCAACCAACCAACCAACCAACCAAACCAGACTTCCAGAGTGATGGTTATCAGAAGGGAAGGAGGCTGGGGTGGGCAAAATGGGCAAAGGGGGCAACTGTATGGTGACGGATGGTAACCAAACTTTTGGAAGTGATCACTTTGTAATGCATACAGACACCGAATTATATTCACCAAATGGATCTTGTTCTTTCCCTTTCCTTTTGGGATCAGGCTTCCCCCCGCCCCCCCTTATTTCCAGGTTGGGAGGGGGGGTGGAGTGAAGAAAGGGAAACAAACCACAAAAGACTCTTAACAACAGAGAACAAACTGAGAGTTGCTGGAGGGAAGTGGGCAGGAGGATGGGCTAGATGGGTGATTAAGGATTAAGGAGGGCACTAAGTGATGACCACTGGGTGTTGCACATTACATGATGAATCACTGAATTCTACTCCTAAAACCAACAGTGCACTGTATGTTAACTAAAATATTAAAAAATAAATAAATAAAAGTAAAAGTAAGATGAATTTTTAAAAAAGACACCATGATACGTTTGCTTTTTCTATTATCACTGATGTGACTTCTTCAGAAACAATAAAACATACTATCGGGAACCTTAGAATGACTTCAACTAGAGTTTAAACTTTAACAAACTATGTTAATTTAGAAACAGAACATACTGACTTGGACTAATCTATCAATTACGATTCAAAAAAAAAAAAAAAAAAAGGTTTTTAGTTGTACAGCCAGAGCAATCCATGAAGACAAAATGTAGGATCTCTGAAGCTACAGAGAAAAAGGTTCCATGGGCTTTTAACTTTTTTAACTTTTATTTATTTTTTAATTAATGTTCAAACCATTCTCTGAAACAATAAGCATAATGTATTGCAATTTTATTTCTGCTGGAACCAGAGAAATTTGGAATCTCAAAGATCATTAGGCATCAAAGTGCTTTGAGACAACTGTGCAACTTTCTTGGGACGGCGAGCAGGTAGCGAGTGGCCCTCGGGAGGCAAAGGCATCTGAGACACCAAAGATGACAGTGGCCAGAGGGCAACAAGAACACCCTTCAAAGAAGGGTTATGAGGCGCCTGGGTGGCCCAGTCAGTTAAGCTCAGGTCACGACCTGACAGTTCGTAGGTTTGAGCCCCACACTGGGCTCTGTGTTGACAGCTCAGAGCCTGGAGTCTGCTTTGGATTCTGTCTCCCTCTCTCTCTGCCCCTCCCCCGCTCACTCACTCACTCTTGCTCTCTCTCTCACTCTCTCTCTCTCTCTAAAAAAAATAAATAAACATTAAAAAAAAAGAAGGGCTGTATCTCTAACTTTTAGGCTAGATTTCTCCAAATTAAGGTTGTCATTTTATTACTAGTTATGCCAAGTTTAATAATTCCATAGAAGAAAAAGGAAAGGGAAAAAAAAAAAAATCACCAAATGAGCATCTGTAGTTCAAGTCCACGAGAGAGAAATGATTTTATAACCAGGCCCATTTCCAATGAATCTGAACACTTGTTACTATCATGATTTGTGACAGGAATGTGTTTCCATTATAACCCTCTATGAGACTAAATATATTTTAAACATCTTTTTTTTTTTAATGTGTATTTATTTTTTAGGGGGGTGGGGGAGGGAGAGAGAAAGAGAATCTGAAGCAGGCTCTGCACTGCCAGCGAGGAGCCCAATGAGGGGCTCGATCTCACGACCACAAGATCATGACCTGAGCTGAAATCCAAGGACACTTAACCTACTGAGCCACCCAGGCACCCTCAGCAGAGGAATTTTTGACAGAAGGTCACCAACTTCTTTCCAAGTGCTTCTAGTAATAAGAAATATACCTGCCAGACGCAATTTCACCTACTTCCAGACAGCCATCAACTGTAAAAAAGCTAGTGAGCTCCAGTCGGTTTCATGGTTCTCCCTTTGGTTGGTAAACAACATAGTTAACAAGAATACACGGATTTGTGGTAGCTGGAGGCTATGCCTCCCCTCCCAGCGCAGGCCCCACCCTCTTCCCTCACGGCTGGATACAAACTTGAGTAGGTCCCCTCTGCCATGCTGGCACCACACCTCTCTCCCATCCCTCCTTGGAGGAGCCTCCATGAGTTGGGCCAATCAGCTCCCAAAGGTCTGGGAGTAAAGCAGATTGGCAGTTAGGTGACTGGATGCCTCTGGAGCTAAGAGGTCATACAGACGTGGAGGCTGGTGTGACCCTACAGAGTGACGAGCCAGCTGGGAAAGCTGGTGTGTAGAATAAAGAGGAAACCGGAAGAAAGAAGAAAAATTACATGGCCCCAAAGAGAGGGAGCCAGAGAGACTTCCTTGGTTCCTTACAACTTCTAGTTTCCAGCTCTTGCCCTTATTTTGATTTCTAAAAGCCTCCTTCTGATTAAGCTTGCTTGACTCATTTTCTGTTTCTTGCAACAAAACCATCATTGACTGACTAAGGCTCATCTGTTTCCTGAGCATTCCCTGAGCGCCGCCTATACGCAGTGGGCATCTGAGGACAGCTGAGCACTGCAAACAACTTCCTCTCTCAAGAAACTAGAAGCTGGTGGATCGGCAAGAATAGAACATAATTAGGGAGAGCAGGTTGGTGATAATCAGGGCTGGTTTCACGGACGCAGAAGCGAATGCAGCTATGACAACCAAGAGTCGAGTCCTCTTACCACCGACTGCCTATATGACCTTACGGAGGTCCCTTTCCTTCTCTGAGTCTCCGTTTCTTCATCTCTAAATGAGAAATTTGAAACGTGACTTTCAAAGTCCGCATGTGCTTTTATGATTCCTTAAAAGCAGTGGACTCAATACCTCTTACATATCTAGTAACAATATTTTTAGAAGCCATGTTGGTTGTGGAATGTCTATAACCCCTGCCCAAAGTTTACAATTTCAGTTAGGAGACGACACAACACAAGCACCAACCTCAACGCTGCACTTGCGGTTCTGAGCGATGGAGTCAGGGCAAAATGAGCCCTCAAAGAGCTCATCATCTAGAGCAGTCAAGTGCAGGCCAAGAGAATTTGACGGAGGGAAATGTCCTAAAGCCAGCCACTGGCCACATGTGGCTCTAGAGCACTTGAAGTGGGGCTAGAGTGAGGAACTAAATTTTGTACCGTATTTAAGGGCAATTAGTCAACATTTAAGGTTAACCAGCTTTATGTGGCTAGTGGCAATTACCAGCACAGATCTAGAGGTCCAGATAGAAAACCCGAACACAAAGTAGCTCTCCAGCAGGGACAAGCATTAGAGAAGGAGAGGCTGATTATGTCCAAGAGAAAGAGGAAGAGACAGGGACACTGAAGTGGCCTGGAAGGAGTAGGAGAGTCTATCAGTGCTGATGTGCAGTATGTTGGGTGCAAAGGGGACAAGAGAGTGAGAGGAGCATTCTGGGCGAAGGACACCATCCATGAGAAATCATGGCTGCAAGAAGCACAGCACATGAGTGAGCAGTGAAGCACTGTGCACGGGCAGTGCCACTGTCGCCCTGGCTCCCCACCCCATACCCATTCTCCCCTTCGTCCTTACAAAAGGGGATATTGCATAAGGTAGCAACATGCTCAGGCATAATTCACGTCTCCCAGCCTCCCTTGTGGTGATGAGTGGCCCCTGACACAGTTCAGATAATGAGACCAAGTGGGGCTCTACTTGGGATTTCTGCAACAGCCTTGCTCTCTTGATATAGAGGGATCACCTTTTTCCTCCTTGTTGGTTCCCTCTTCACTCAGCTTGGAAACATAGGGGAAGCTGAAGGTGGGGCAGCCATCTTGTGACCATGAGCCACGCAGGAGGATGAAACAGGAAGGATCCCAGATCACTGGTAAGATCATGGAGCCAGTGAACTAGCCTTGTTCTAACATTACCCATACTGCTTTTGTGTGTATGTGTGTGTGAGAAAAATCAGTCCCTCCTCAGTTATGCCAGAGTAGCAAGATTTCTAATACATTCGGTCAGACAGTCCCTAAATGACAATAAATGGCACCGAGAAGTGAGGAGCTAAAAAAAATGTGCAACTGGCAGGGCAGAGAAATCGGGCAGTAGGAGATGAGGAGGAACCCCCAACAAATGAATGGCAGCCCAGTGACTTTACTACGAGCCAGTAAAACCTCTGGTCTAACTGTACGCACCCGGTTCTGCACTGGGACCTACACCTGATAGGACACACTGCAGTGTTGGGAATAGTGGAAGAAAAGTTCCAGAATGCAATACGTACAGATTTCTCTAGGGGAGAATGATGAACACATTTTGCAAACAGTAATAGGAAGAAAGACCACTTTGTTAAGGCAGGTACTCCCACCTCCGACCCCTAAGTTCCTCAGTCTGAAGCCTTGCAAGGCTGAACAAGTCAACTGCCTCCATGATCCGCCCCAGCCCCAGCCCCCCAGCACAAGGCCAATGCCAAGAAGAAAAAGAAAAACTTCCCCTCAGTAATTGTTTGGGGAAAGGTGACGCTGCAAAAAAAAAAAAAAAAAAAAAAAAAAAAAAAATCTAAAACCCGAACCCACTGAGGTAAGACTACAATCTCTCATCACCAGAACTGTCCTTAGTCGAAAGTTCTCAAGCTAACACACCTGCTCAGGAAATGAACCATAGTACTTCAACTTCCTGTGAAAAACCTATGCTCTCTCAAGTACAAAATGCACAGTTTAGTACTACAAATTATTTTCAGAATCATAGAAGACCATAATGTAGCATTTCTAGATCAATAAGTGAGGCTTAAAATCTTGTCAGTATCCATTCCGCAAACATTTTCATTCATACGAAAGTCATGAAACAAATTTACTTGAGGAAAAAAATCCATTTAGAAAGTAGTTTAATGCGTCCTTTGGCTTTATCTCCAGATTTTACAAAATCAAGAACTCACCAAGTGTGCCAACAGCTGTAATTCTGGAGCCGCCAGCTCATGTCCAGTGGGGACGTACGGCTTTGCCATCTCTAGGAGATACACGTCCCTTCACTTAAATAAGTGAGATTAACAGAAACTATTCAACCAGGAAGATTCTAATTCTGTTTTTGAAAAATATGATACAATAATGCCTAAACTGGGTGCTGTATTAGGGGCTAACGGTGAATTTTAGAGTCCTTCCAGACTAAGAATTGCTTTCACCTATCACACACACAGATTTAAGCAAACATTCCTAAAACGCAACGGTTCATCACTGAGTTTAAGAGACTGGATTTAGAACCGACACGGCTTGCTTCGTAGCTGTGTGAACCAAGTGCCGTGGGCGCTGTGGCCATATGGCCCAGCGTTTCCAGCCTCACCTCCCAGGTAGCGGGCAGTGCCACCTACAGCACAGTCACTGTGAGAATTACCACCCAGCTGCGTAAGAATGCAAACACCACGTGTTTAACACACGATAAGGAGAATTATAATGGCTAGTATTAATATTTGATTACCTTTATAGCAAAAAAAAAAAAAAAAAAGGATCTGTTGGCTGTTTCATAATCTGCCATTGAACACATTTCTAATTCTCAATCTTCTCTTCATTTTACTAAGAACCACTGAGGGCTTTTTTGGAGTTTAAATCAGAATAGGATGAACCCTTGCCTATCAACCACTACACTGTGAGATTCGGAGGGCTTCAAAGTGTGGTCACTAAACCCACAGCATCAGCATCACCTGGGAACCCGTAAAAAACGCAAATTCTCAGGCTCCCCCAAGAACTACATCTCCGGAACCAGAAGCGTTAGACCTGAGCAACAGTAATGTGTGTTGAGTCCTCCAAGGGGGTCTTGAGCACGTTCATTTTGAGAACAGCTAAAGGAAATGTAGTCTTGGGTCAATACCACTAACCTGTGGCCCTCTGATGGCTCCTGGGAGGGGATGAGAGAGGCTCCCCTGATCCCTCACCTTTCCAGGTGCTGCTGGGGGCAACACCAGAGTCCCCCGCACCCTCTCACTCAGCCTGAAGCAGAAGAAAGGTAAACAAGGCCAGCCAGGAGAGAAGCCTGCTCCTGGGGCATCAAATCCCACTGGCCCCCACTGGCCTAACAATCCTAACGGTCAGAATCACAGGTGACAACTCAAAGCCCCTCCCAGAGGAGGACGGGTTGACACCAGCTCATCCATAAAAACGCTTACCATGGGGCGCCTGGATGGCGCAGTCGGTTAAGCGTCCGACTTCAGCCAGGTCACGATCTCGCGGTCCGTGAGTTCGAGCCCCGCGTCAGGCTCTGGGCTGATGGCTCCGAGCCTGGAGCCTGTTTCCGATTCTGTGTCTCCCTCTCTCTCTGCCCCTCCCCCGTTCATGCTCTGTCTCTCTCTGTCCCAAAAATAAATAAAAAAACGTTGAAAAAAAAAAAAAAAAACGCTTACCATGCATCCACACAAAAACACATCCCTGAATGTTCACAGCAGCACTGTTGCTAACAGCCAACAGGTGGGAAGAACCCAAACACTCCCCCTCAGCTGGTAAGCAAACAAAATGTGGCGCATCCATACAAGGGAATATTAACAGACCATGAAAAGGAACAAAGCACTAATACGTACTATAACACGATGAACGTTGAGAACACGCTAAGTGAAAAAAGCCACAAAGGACCACGGAGCATATGATTCCACATCTATGACACGTTCCCAACAGGCAGTCTAGAGACACAGAAAACAGATGAGCAGTTGTCTCAGGTTTGAAGGAGGCGTGGTACGCATGGAAGTGGCAGCCATGGGCTTCCTTCTGGGCGGACTAAAACGGTTTAAAATTAGATGGTGCTAATGGCTGTACAACTCCATGAGTGTAGGGATAAAAACGATGAATTGTACACTTTAAATGGGTGAATTGTACAGTATATGAATTATAGTGTAATAAAGCTGTTTTTTAGACAAAGCAAACCCTTCCCGCCAAATGCGTCCTCAGGGCTAAGCTAACCTGCCTGGGAGAGCTGTCCAGGTCACACGAACAGGCCGTAGGGTAAACCGCATAACCGTAGAAGGGCCCAGAGGATTATGAGGGAGGCAGGCACCTCACGTGCAAGATTCAAGGAGATGCTCACTCTTAGGACTGTGTAGGTGCAGGGCCTGTACCTGCGGGACCTTGACAGCGAGTGCCTCCTTGAATTTTGCACGCAGCTCACCTGCTTGCCTCACCCTAGTCCTGCCCTGATTTTGAGGCTGTTTCATGTTCAGATAGGTCTACAGATTTTACTCCCCTGGAAGTATTTTCAAACTTCTTACCATTCCCTTGCTCTATAAACTTCAATGGCTCCCTAACACCTACAGATTAAGACTGAAAGGTGACAAATCAAGACCTTCCACTTTGGACTTCAATCCTGCAGGCACACAGGCACAGGCTCTGGAGTAAGATTGGCCCTGAGGGGGAAATCTCTGCCAGCTAGGGTGCTGGAAGCAGGGACTCAGAACCAGGCCTTCAGACCCCAGGGCCCCCAGTGCCCAGGCCCTTGGCCCTCTGCGTACCGCAGCCTTCCTACCAAGCAGCAGAGGCTGAGATGGTAAGTTTGTCTCATCAACCTTAGCTCTAGGCTTTGCACCAAGTGTAAGGACCGACTGTTTAAACACCAATGGTTAATTAGGAAAAGCTCTGTCAGAGCTAACTTGCAATTGTTATCATGCACAAAAACAGCAAACTAAGGCAAAATCTTGCCATTCACTATGGCTTCCCAATGTCAGTAATGACGTGCCAAGAAGCACAATAAAGGGGAAAAATTCTAGTAGCTTCAAACTACAGGAATCCATGAACAATCAGATTTCTGGCTTACAATATTTTATCTTGAACCTGGTCTTTATTCACTACAGAAAAGCAAAGTTATATGGAGAGTAAATTAGTAACTATTTTAAAGAACCATGGGACTCTGGAAATCAGATACTATTTTTTTTCTTTCTTATTTTACCCACGCCCTAAAACTCTGTAGAAAAAGAAAAACATCTCAATTTCAGAAGGTGGCTCTCCATTCAAATAAGCTGTAAATGAGCAAGGAAGATACATACTGTAACAAAAACAAGACCAAAAACAAAATCACAGGGAAGAAAAGGGATTTTTGAGCTTGGAAAGAATGTAGGACCATAAAGACACAGGGAACAACACTGCCACCAAGTGGTGACAGCACCTCAAGTCACCCTCTAAAGTCTAGACCAGTAATAACTGGGACAGCAATCAAAATCCTTTGTGGGGAGTTTTGGGGTTTTTTTGTTTTGTTTTGTTTTTTTGTTTTTAAGAATTCATGCCCAGGCTCCATACGCAACTGACTCGTGAGGTGAGGCAGAATGCAGAGGGGCAGGTGCAACGCATATTTTAAAATCTCCCCAAGTGACTTTGGTGCACGCAGTGAAAGCTAAGAACCAGGGATCGTAACAAAAGGTCATACAGATGTCACTATGATGCTCATATTTTCAGTAAAGTTTTACCTGTAGTCGTTCCGCTTACACGATCCATTAAAATTTACTAATGGTATATAAATTCTTGAAAATTTGGCAATGTACAACACAAATAAATCATAGTTATACAATAGTTTCTATATTTTCACGACATAAAGTAATCATTATAAAGATTTAGATTACATTCCTTAGTCTTGCCATTACTGTTTACATCTAACCCAACAGACTTAAGCTTATCATAAACTAGACACAGCTACAGTCAAACACAAAACTCTTTGAACAGTAGTTTCACTGGACTATTTATGGGTTTCCAATCAATAAATCTTATCTAGATTAGATGGGTTTTCCTATTTTCTCTTTTAAACAAGGCATCCAAAGCCTGATGGCTTCTACTGGTGGTCAAGTCTGTCAACACACAATGTAATCTGAAACGCTTCAATGAAAGGTATCAGACTAACACCAAAATTGTTCCTTTGCACACAGAGGTAATTCAGATGATTTTTCCTCTTTCCAGAGTCGAGAGTTACCTAAAAAAATATTTAACACGAAAAAATTATCTCTTGTATGATACACAATGAGGCAAAACCACGCAGTGTCTCTACTACCAAGTACCTGGTCGGAAGTTGACTTTCTGCATTTTTTGCAGTCCTGACAATTAGGTCAGAGCCCACTGCTAAGAAAACACCTGCACGGTCTCTGTGACCTGGGGGCCACCCAAGACACAAGGCATCCCTGGAAACTAAGGTGGCAGGAAAGAGGCAGAGAGCCATATGCTTGGTTTCATTTGGCACATATCAAATTTGTCTTACCCCTTTTAGCACATGTTTATCACTGCATTTTTCCCACCAGACAAACTCGTTTCTTCTCCAGGCAGCACAAACCTCCTCAAAAAATGTCACTGGTGACCCAGATCTCCTGGAGGTCTGAGACTCGTGGGTGACTCCTTAGGGCAGCGTCAGTGACGCACAATAGCAGGAAGAGGCACGGGAGCCCCCATTCTAGGTCTAGAAGGTCTGGGCTGGATTCCCCGTGGTTGCTTGTTCTAAGCCCTTGCTACCCAGAGTGGACCAGCACCATCAGCATCACTGGGGAGCCTGTTAGGAAGGGAGACCCTCCGGATCCATATGGACCCCCAGGACCAGAACCTGTCTCTGTACAAACACCTCAGAGGATCCTAAGCACATGAACATTCGAGACCATGTCCAGAGGAAGCCATTCAATATACAGGTTCATTCCTGACTTCGCGGGGATGAGAGCAGCTCCCCCGCTTTATCTTCAGTTCAGGCCCGTGGTGGGATCACCCGTGGGAAGGCTCTAAAAATAAGAAGGCTGCCATCCAGACCTCAGCACCACCACCCCCTCAGAACAATTATGTCTGCGCTCAGCCGTGCCCGACAAATTCAGCCCGAAACACTCGCAACCCTCAGCAGCTTTGCCCTGTGGCAGATTTGACGGCATCCCCCTGATACCACATCTGTGGAGTTTATAGTCTACCAAGTGGGGACCTTTTACAAGCTCACCATCTCACCAACTCCTCAACCAAAGAACTCAGAACACGGAGGAGAGAGCACGTGCTTTCCTGGGGTTTCTGGGGCAGTAGCCATAAGTGGTCACCACAAACTTAAAGCATCACTGAAGAATTTTGCATTAAATTTAAGCAACCAGGCGGCTTTCTGTATTCTATTTTATGACCTACCTGTGTTTGTTTCATTACAAAAACATTTGCCTTGCCAAGTCTTCAAGTACGAATTGGTGGTTCCCCCACTTATGGTTTCCCTTCAATGCATTCATACACCTGACCTGCCTCTCTGAAGTTCAGAATGGAAACCATCCCTCCTAGACTTTGCTAAAGTCAGGCAGGGACTCCTACAAGAATTACAAAAATAAAAGTCTGGGATTTGGGAACGTTTGTGCTGGTCCTCCTAGACATGGGTGGGTAAATTTCTGAATAGAAATTGCCTACCTACTCCAGATGGGTCTCCAAAACAAAATTCAGATTCTTGCAACCTAATTATTTCACAGAGATTTTGTATATAGACAGTGAAACACCCTGAGTAAATGGCAGGCTGATATTGTTGGAGGCAGCATTTGTCCAGTTCTGTCTCCACCTCTGTCCACACTGCCTTTATAGTTTCCTCTCTTTTAGCACTATAGTTAGAGCCACATTCCTCACTAACACCCATCTTCTCCAGGTTTTAGCCCACGTATTAAAAAATGAGAACCCCAAAGTTACAGGAAATTCTATTTCTCCTTCCCTTGTATCCTTAACACTACGCAAACGGTTTATAAGTCACTGGTGCTTTATTAGTATTTTGTAAGTGGGATGAAATGGGCAGGATGGTACAAATATCTGCCTCACTTTTTCAGCTCGAAAAAAAGGCTAAAAAGGTTTCCTGTCCATTTAAGTTTGCACTGCCAGAATATAAACACAAAATAGTCACAGGCAGTCACTCTGAGCATCTGAAACATTTTAAAAGGCACCATTCAGGGCTCCCTGCAAACACATTTTTATGTTCGCCATGCCCAAGTCAGGGAATGAGCTCACAGTGGCCACCTGCTGCAGACAGCCGGGCTGCCCACGGGTCCAGCCCCCAGGGAAAAGCAGGAACAGAGGCCACAAGCCACCTCTAGCAACACACAGTCTGCGGGGACAGTCTATCCAAAGCAGCAACCTTGGGGCTGTAAGGTGTCTGAGGATCTGGAGGAGTCTCAGCTGCAAGGGAACACACAGAGAGCTACAATGTGGGTCCAAGCAGAAAGTGGTGGCATCGCTGTACCCTAAAGATGGGGAGCAGACAGTGGCAGAGGATGAAGATGACTTATCTGGGAGAAGAAAATTCACAGACATATACTGAGAAATCTCTCCCCGTCCCCTGCATACTCCAGACCCAATATGGACATGGAAGAAGAGATGGCTGACCAAAGGCGAGTCCATACATTAAAAGACTCAGAAACATGTGGATGTCCCGTGGACAGACAGGGAGACCCATGGAGAGACAGAATAGATGTCCAGGGCAGGTGCCTGCAGGGGAGCTCACTCCCAAAGAGGGGGCATACCCGGGAGTGATGCTGTGCATCCCCGACTGCAGCCAGGCTTGTGTGCAGTTCACAGCATGAGCTTTGGGGCATAGACCCATGTGCTCCAGTCCTGCCTCTGTCTCCCACTAGCTCTGCTGTTTGGGGAAAGTGATTTAAGACACTCCAAGCATCTGCTCCCTCATCTGTGAAACAGGTGTAATAAAAATGCCAACCTTCATAAGGTTGACTGGGAATAAAATAATTCATATAAAGCACTTGCCATTAATGACGGCATAAGTGATTATTATTATACCAATTCAGAGTCCTAAATGCTTTTATTCTCTCTCTCCTCTCTTCCTCTTTCATATAAAGTACCTACAATACAACCCAAAAATTCATGCAGTATTTAATTCTAAAAAAAGAACATAAAGGACAAGTTCCTATAGAGGAGGAAGGGAGAGTCTGGTAAGAAATCACTAATGAACAAGTACTAAGTTTGTAAAAATCTGAGCAATTTACTTGCCTTCCTTTAAAAGTCATCAAACCCACAAGGGTTAGAGAAACCAATGATAGAAATCATGAATAAGTGACTGCCAAAGCACTCTACAAGGAGATAAGTGCTCCGGGAAAGTCAGGATAAGGAGGTCAGGAATGTCTGGTGGTAGGAGGGGAAGGTGCAGTGTGAAACAGAGTGGCCAGGAGAGGCCTTGTTGAAAAGCTAACGTTAAGCAACGATCTGAAGCAGAGGAAGGAGTGAATCATGAGAATATCGGGGAAGAGCATTCCAGACCGAGGGAACAGCTATGCAAAGTCCTCAGGTGGGGCATGGGTGGCAAGAGCGAGGGGCCCCCGCCAAAGCCTCCATCAGAGCAACCAGGTGGCCGATGTATCGTGGCGCTCACCTGGCATTGCATGGGGGCCTCTCAGGACCCTTCCTGCAGGAGAGGGAGGAAAATGGACAGTCGCTCCATAGCTGGGGAAGACTCAGTGATGAGTATGGACTGGGCAGGCAGGGAAGGAGCAGCGTGCATGCAGGGCTCTGCTGTGTTCAGTACTTAAAAGCCCAGAGGGCATGGCCCGCCAACTTCACATTGCTCTGGACAATGTACTCATCACGAGAATCAAGCTTCAGAACCATCCCAAGAGGAGGGCCTGAGTGGCTCCATTGGCAGCCTAGCAGCACAGAGCCCGCTTAAGATCCTCTGTCCCTCCTCCACTTGAGCACATGCTCTCTCTCTCTCTCTCAAAAAATAAATAAAACGTTACAAAAAAAAAGAATTAAAGAAAAAATTTCCAAAAGGACTGGCCAAAACCAATGCTCTAGCACTTCACAGGTACAAGGTGCTTGGGAAACAGCTTTTTAAAAAAAACCTCTTTCGAGTGCACCGAGAGAAATCATCCCAATTTTTAAATAACAGCTAATGCCCCAAAGGACAAGATCTAGTAAGAGCCAGGAATGTGAGTCAATTACTTAAAGCAGAAACAGATTCTGTAGGGGAGGCCACATTAAGAAAACACTGAGTGGCCACTCAAAGGAAGGAGGAGGCGTAGGGGAGGGCCTGGCCGAGCCAGGAGGAGCCCCCGGGGGGTGCAGGGCCCCGCAGCAGGGGCAGTGTGCGCTCAGAGGACAGGACTTGGGCTGGACGGGACTCAGCAGTCACCCGTATGAGCGCCAAGGAATGAGGGCAGTTAGGCTGGGGAAGAGCTGTAGAGGAAGCGGTGGTCTCCATGACCCCCTGCCATCTGAAGAACAGGAAGTACAAGTATGTTCCGTGTGGCCGCAGAGACCAGGGATGGAAGGACAGGGAGCAGGATGTGGCTCAATCCAAGAAGTTCATCTGAAAATTCAGAACTGTTCTAAAACGGGGCAGGCTGCCATGGCCTTACTACGCTCCCAGCCACCCAGCACCAAGAGTTTTAAACCCATTACTGTGGCACATTTCAATACATTAAATACATCACCACAGGCCTGTCTCCACAATCCCCGCGAGGCACGGCCACTACGATACTGGGGCGCTATTGTGAAACCTCGAAATCCCACTGCTGGTGTTACTGCTGTTCTGTTGTTTCAACCACAAATCACAGCTCAGCGCCCCCTCCTGGGTCTCCCTCCAGTCCCTGCCCCTTCTTCCCCGCCCTCCCCAACCACTCACAGGGCGCTGCGAGGACCTGGGGGGGAAGAGAGCTCAGTGGTGGGCGGGTCTCTCCACCGAGGCAGGGGAAGAGTGAGGCAAGGCCATCCCGCTCACACTGGCAGTTAAGAGAAATCCAAACCCCTGCCATTAGGCAAGGCAGCTCCCCCAGGGGCTCCACGCAGCAGGAAGGCCCCACGGCACCCCCATGTGGAGGGGCTGAGGCAGGAGAAGCAGGGGGCCCAGAGTACCAGAGGGACCTTCCACACCACAGGAGGGAACTTTACACTGGAACTTTACACCTTCGCTTCACTGATTTTCTTTCTAATCTACGAATTCTGAAAGCACCTGGGTGGCTCAGTCAGCTAAGCATCCAACTCTTGACCTCAGCTCAGGTCATGATCTCACAGTTCGTGAGACTGAGCCCCGCGTAGGGCTCTGCGCTGACAGCATGAAGCCTGCTTGGGATTCTCTCTCTCCCTCTCTACCCCTCCCCTACTCATACTCATGCACTCTGGCTCTCTCTCAGAATAAACAAACATTTTAAAAAACTGTCAGTAGAAACATCATGCTCCCTCACATCAGTCAGTGTGGTAACAGGCATAATTAATCCTGTATCACAGGGGAGAAGTTTCAACAGCTTCCAGTTCACGGCTCTTAAGGGGAAAAGCTGGGATTTAAGTGAGGCCACTTTGCTCCAGCCCTCGGAAGACGTCCTTCAATGAGCTCTAAATTCCTTCCCTAAGTGCACCTTCACAGCCACCCCAGGCCCTCCCATGCTGACAGGGGAGCTCTCTGCTCTCCATCAATTTGCGAGCGACCCTCAGCGGGCTGCCAGGTGGACTTTCAGGTACTCCTGAGCACTGTGTCCAGTGGGGGCGATGAAAAATACCATCTGAGAGCATCAGCCCTGTTCTCAGGTCCTGGGAGACCATGCTGCCCAGGCTTCGGGATACTGGGGGGATCCGCTCAGCGCTCCAGCCTCTGGCGGAACAATCCATCGTCCCATCCATTCACTACAAACTTTTGCCCAACAGTGTTGGCTAGCCCAGAATTCATCAAGGAACCCTGTCAACTGCAAACGCCACAAACAAGAATGCAGTTTGGGGTGAAACATCCGTTTCGTACAGTATCTCCAGGCTTAACCAATTAAAAACAGAAGCTTCCAAAAAGAGAAGCTGGACACCCACGGCGGGGCTGGTGCTTCTACCTGCTGGGCCACACAAGGCCATGTTCTCCTGTGCTGCCCACGGCTCATTCCAATTGCCCATTTGACCTCGGGGTCCCCCCAGAGAAGCAAACATTTGCCAGCACTGACTAACCTTCTGACTCCAGTTCCTCAGACCCCGACTGGGAGACACCAGTGTCCATCTGGGAACTCGCCACACTTCCTCACACAGGCAGAGAGCAAGCAGTCCCGGGGCGGGGCCTGCAGAGCTCACTGCATTTCCTCAGCGGTCAAAGCACCCACGAGGAGTACAGCCCCCTAGGCTGCGCACTTTACAGGCCTGGTGTTTTCCACAGCTACCAGCCCAGCAGACCCCTTTGGCTCAGAAACGTATAGAGGGAACGAGGTCACACCATCTGGCTGTTGGACTTTACCAGACAATCTGCAAAAATGAAAATGAACCTTTCAACCTTCTAAACCGATACCCACTGAAATAACTCCATTTAATGACTTAAAAAAATCTCACTGCATTTATAAGGCCAGTCTTTCCAGCGTTCCTTTAATCTTGCTCCTGCTGGGAAACAACAGTATAGGAAGCTTAACACCAGTGCTCCAATCTCAATAACGGTTAACAAAAATAACTGTATCACTTTACATTTGTATGTCTTTAGGTTTCCAAAGTATTTTTGCATTTATAATTTATTGTCATCCCATGAGCCTGGAAAAGCCAACATTCACTCTAACCATTTTATGACTCAAGGTAAGTGAAGTTATAGGATTTATATCACAAAGCTGGTGGAGCCCAAACCAGGCTCTTGTTTAATTTGGCAAAGGAGGGGCGCCTAAGTGGCTCAGTTGGTTAAATGTGTGACTCTTGATTTCAGTTCAGGTCATGACCTCATGGTTCATGAGATCGAGCCCTGTGTCAGGCTCTGTGCTGAGAGTGTAGAGCTGGCCTAGGATTCTCTCTCCTTCTCTCTCTGCCCCTCCCTAACTTGCATGTGCACTCTCTCTCTCTCTCTCTCTCTCAAAATAAATAAACTTCAAAAAAAAATTAGCAGAGGATGTGTTTTTTAAATTACATATTAAGGAGAGCTCTGAGGTAAGGGTAGGGGAAGGAGGAAGAGTGGGAAGCAGCAAGAAAGAGGGCAGAGGGCAAGGGGCATGAGGAGTGGGCAGGGGTCCTCCCCCAGGGCAGCAGTGTGGAAAGTACTCTGGAAACTCTCAGGGAAGCCTATGCTGCTTCTTAACAGATGCACAGAAGTGCATCAAGGGGCAAGAATGAATCTGTGCTACACGTGGTCTGAGAAACTCAAGTAATCTTTGAAAGTCTACTGTTTTGCTTTGCTTTTCTAAAGAAAACAAAAGCTTTCTGATTAAAGAACATTACAGAAAAGAAATACCTGCTGTTGAAAAATCTGGGTCGAGAAAAAGCTTTAAGTTTAGAACTGGATTTAAACTCGTTTTTTACATTGTAACTCAGCATAGGAAGGCCCAGAGACAGACAGTCCCAGCACACTCCGCCTGGGAGACACAGGCGGAATGGGGGAGGGGGGGCACAAGACGGTCTTCCCCCGACTCCAGACCGAGGGGCAGCAACGGAAGAGGCACGGAGGTTCCGAGGGGAACCAGAGTGCCGGGTCAGGGAGCACCCCTGCAGCCAGGCTGTGCTAAACCGACACTCGGACTGCAGCCAGGGAACGCGGGGGCAAGGGAAGGAGGCAAGTGGGGCATCAAGGACTCCCACCTGCAGCTAAGCAGTCACCATAGCTCACAGATCAGACATCCTGACCCATCTGCCACAGCCATATGCTCACCATCCAGAAACACTGCTACCACTGAGAGAACCGGTTGAGACTTTCTTGAGTCTTCTGAAAACAGGCCCGAGACCCTCCACATCCCCACGTGCCCCGGGTGAGCGGTCGGCACAGCTCAGCAGAGGCGCCCTTTTCCACACAAGGTGCCGCAAGCTGCCGGGTCCACTCACAGGCTTCCCTGGAACCTGAGGATCCCCTGCAAACAGCGGCAGGCCTTGTCATTTGAGCTTCTTAGCGAGGCAGCTTTAAACTCGGGAGAATTCTGACTTGAAATCTCACTTCAGCTCTCCTTTCACCGAACGCACTGCTGTGACGCACGCCAGCATCCACCCGGTTTGTTTCCAGGGTGTACGGTACCTTCGTATCTGCTGGGAGAATCGCACGCTTTCTGTGGGGTCGCCACTCGGAGGAATATCTGCTGCCGCCAGGAGTGTCTCCGCGTCTTCACGGGGGTCCCGCGGACATCGCCAAGGTGGTTAGCTTTGGAGTCAAAGTCCCTGAAAGCACAAGATGATGGCTTTATGACTGACGGGGAGATATAATAAGGTATTTTAGCTTGACTTTTTGTTCTTAAACAAAACACTACATTATAAATTATCTTTGTATAAGAGGACATAATCAGATAATCACGGACGTTGAATCAAGCCCACAGGGGGTCAACGCTCCGAAGGCACTGCTTTCTCAGAGGATGCATTTCATGAAAAGAGCAAGATTACATGCCCTTAATTCATTTCCCCTGTAAAAGGCATTAAGAAATACGCTCCACAGATCATTAGCTTCCCATTTCCTTTCTTGGTGCCACTTGAGAAAAGAGAAAGTGCTGACAGGGGCACTGGCACCAGGACCACCTTCCCCCCTGGGCTGCGGATGGGAGTGTTTTCTCGGCACAGGTGTGTACCTCCACAGATGGCCACAAACATGAGTAAAGTTCAATTACACAAGCCAATCCAGGCAGCGATTACACGGTTACTTGACAACGACAACAATCTTAACGTTTATATTTTTAAAAGTACAAAAAAGGTATGTTTATCAACACAACACTTGTAGTCTAGTCAGTGATTTTCTTCCCCTTTGCAGGATACCGTGGGGAGCCTGGTGACTTCCACCTGCAGCTAAGCAGTCACCACAGCTCACAGATCAGACATTCTGACTCATCTGCCACAGCCATATGCTCACCATCCAGAAACACTGCTACCACTGAGAGAACCGGTTGAGACTTTCTTGAGTCTTCCGAAAACAATGCATTAATAAACTAGTCCTAGTCAAAACTGGAGAACAAGTTGACTTTTTTTCAAGTGACATTTGGTAAGAAAGCATAAGAAAGAAGATAACAATCCTTTAGCTAAAATGATTTAAGTGTCAAAAAAAAACAGCTGAAAAATCCCTGTATATCAATAGTTCAACACTTGTACCCAGGCTTGATATATCTAAATTAAACCCTACCTTTTTGTGCTCATAAAATCAGAGGTGTTATTTTCATCTACAGGAGCCAGAAATTTTAGAAAGTTTGGCACAGAGGAAGAAGAACGAAGTTTTTTCCGCAGGGCATTACGGTAGGAGATGCTGAGAGTTTGGTTGCGAAGAGAGTTTAGGATAAAGAGATACAAACACAAAAAGTATAAAATATAAGCTTCAAAATAAACACTTCAGTTCTCACGCTAAGAAAATTAAATCAGATAAGAAATTTAAGTTTACAAATGAGATTTAACTTTTGTATTCAGTCAATAAAATTCTATTTAAATGAGTGGAATCTACGAGTGACTTTGAGAACATCAGTCCATTCAGCCATGCGCGTGGATAAGCTCTAGAGACCTGCTGTACGACACAGTGCCTGTGGTTAGCAATGCTGGGCTGTGCACTCTAAAAATGCACTAAGAGCATCTCATGTTAAGCGTTCTTATCAGAATACAATAAAACGTAAAAAATCAGTCCATCTCCCAAAATGACTTTTCCTTTCAACTGGAAAAAAATAACTTTGCTAAATTAATGATGAAGTTTCTGATTTGGCACAAACCCCAGTACATACAATCAAATGCAGTTGCTGATTGTGTGTGTGTGTCTGTGTGTGTACAGCAGGGCAGGGGCAGGTGCAAATAAGTATATAAGACATGGCTTGACATCAAGACCTGGCAATAGTAACTAATCCATAGTAAATTAAGTCAGTTCGGATGACAGACTGAAAATAAAATCAAAAACACACCAGCGCGCGTGCACACACACACACACACACACACACGCAGATGCAGTGGCCCCGGGTTCTCTCCCGCATGCCATGCAGCTCATCCTCTCTGTGTGAACCTCCCGGGAAGACAAACCACACTGAACTTGTCGTGTGAGTGTGCTCACCTCTTTGGCACAGCATTCCCACTTTGTTCTCCGCTCGAGCTATGCTTTAGGTACTTAAAAAAATTTGGCGAGGAGGCAGAGGGGTTAAGACGAGGTGGAGGAGCAGGAGCTGAAGACTGACCTGAGCAACTTTTAGACTCGCCAACGGGTGGATGATTCACACTAAATAGCAATTAGAGAGAAAGCAGGGCGATTAGCGGGAAGAGGAGGGGACACCGGTGGGGTGGGGGGGGGGGGGGGAGAGACACAGAGGGATCAGGCAAGAACGGGCTAGGCTGCCGGTGTCCCCATATGTAAACACCAGCTGTCACGGAGCGAGAGGGCTGCTCTTCACTTCTCTTCTGCGTCCACTGTCTCGTTGGCAAAGGTAGTTCTCAGTTTAAAAAAAAAAAAAAAAAAAAAAAGGAGCATTCTTGACCATTCCTCACAAATGTGCACACCCAACAGTACTTTTTCCTCTGTTCCCTTTTGAGGAACTGACAGCAATTTTTTTTGTTTTTTATTTAAACCAAAAGCAAAGGAAAGCAAAACAAACTCCAGAGTTTTTAAAATACATTTCTCTTTAAAATGAACAATAACTGGCCTTGAGTTCAGTGTCTCATTTCTCGTGTGTAAATGAGGGAAGAGTTCACAAGGGAGCGGAAAGCAAAACGGGTCTGCTGTGGGGGGGCAGGGGGAGGCGAGCACTTCTCCATCGTCTCCTCACCTCTGGCCAGCAAGACGCATCAGGAAGCTGCATTCTTGGGGGAGCAGGGAAATGTACTGTCAGGGACACACATTTCCTACCACCTCGGCTCGTGTGAAAACTGCAAGCTTAGCAAGAGAACTAGGAATCTCTGGACAAGGATGTTTCCATGATCGCTGAAAATGCCAGAAAGAGGGCTGGGAAGGCAGCAGGGGGCAGAAGTAATGGGTATACAGGGTTTTAAGAAGATGACAAGAACCCCATAAACCCTCCAACTATGCTTGTCTCTAAAATGTCTTATGCTAGGGGCGCCTGGATGGCGCAGTCGGTTAAGCGTCCGACTTCAGCCAGGTCACGATCTCGCGGTCCGTGAGTTCGAGCCCCGCGTCAGGCTCTGGGCTGATGGCTCGGAGCCTGGAGCCTGTTTCCGATTCTGTGTCTCCCTCTCTCTCTGCCCCTCCCCCGTTCATGGTCTGTCTCTCTCTGTCCCAAAAATAAATAAAAAAAAAACGTTGAAAAAAATAAAATGTCTTATGCTAAATACTACCTTCTGCTGTGCCTCCTCCTTTGGGGTCATATATGCAACCAAGTTCTCAAAAACCATCATAACTATTCTCAATGGCCGACTGGAAAAAAGCCGAGAGACTTTGCTACGTCCTTCAAATACTGTTTCATTTCTGTACTCATAACATTTCAAACACCTCTGTACAGACTCTGACTCTGCATTACCCGTGCATGACCCTCACGGACACACGTCAGTCCAGGGAAGGCAGCAACTACATGTAGGTGTGGCCCTTATATATATTATGAAGTGAAGGATTTTAAAAGATTTTTAGTTTTTTAAAGATTTTTAAACTCTATGACCATCTATGGTCTCTGACAGTTAGGGTCAAATTAATTGCCAAGGGACCCCAGAAGGAACTAGGAGAATTTCTACTACCACATTGCTTACCCATCTCTATCACCAGGAAATTCGAAACACTCATGACAGCCAAATTATTGAAATTAGTAAATCTGGTTAGCAAAATCTAGAACTCTCCCACGGAAGATTTCAGAAAGCCTCTGTTCCAATTGTGTCACCCACAGAAGCTAAGCGAATTTGCCCAGGTCACAAGGCCTGCCCGGTCGGGACAGAGCGACACCCAGAACCCAACACCGTGCGTCTACAGAGGCATCCACACCGCCTCTCACGCTCTGCTGGGAACTGAACGCTGCCTCTCCCTCCCACCACAGAAATGTTCCAGGTTTACAAATGAGTGGACTCACCTGCTCGCCCCTTGGCCGTTTTCCGTCACAGCCAGCAGCTAAGCTCCAGTACTCCTGCCTCTCACGGTGCTGGAGCCGTGATTACTACGTGCTTAGAGGGCCATTTCTGCTCCGTTTTTACCTGCTTCCTCCAGATCCCTGTACTTGCTACTTGAACAAGTAATAAGGGTCTCTTACATCTACACGTTTCCCATGGGAAGAAGGTGGGGGAGGAACAGAACACGCCTTCAGGCTTTGGCTTTTTAAGCCAAGAGCAGAACCTGACTCAAGTCTCTCTCTCACCCAATAAACATACCTGGGCTGCACATACCTGGTTAATAACAGATATGCCCCAGCTATTTTTGTAAAAACAGATTTACATTTTTAAACAAATCTTACTTTCGTTCATGAGGCGTCTCTGTGCTCACTGAGTGATACCTCGTAAGTTTCCTCTGGGCGACCCCTGGAGACCCCTGTGCCGGTTCTGGAGGCTCCTCGCATTGCACAGGGAAGTGACTCAAGGTGTTCGCCCGCCTTCTGAAGCCCTGCTGGGGCGTCAGTGGGGCAGGCTCTTCAGCGGGCCGGCTCTCCGAGTCACTGGACAGGTCATCCGAGGAGCCGAGGAGCCTGAAGGAGCTGTCAGAGGCGGGCACAGCCTCTCTGTCACACCCAGATGGCTCCTGGTGGTGGGGGGACAGCAGGTCAGACACATCACAGGGAATCTGTGAGACTTACAAACCTCTCATCCCAGTGGCAGGAAAACATTTTGATATATAAGCACATCTGACTATAATGCCACCTAGAGGCCACCAAAAATAGAAGGAAATGAAGGCTCATTAAGTGCCAGCTCATCAGAGACAAAATGTTATTAGGCTGCTGGACCACTAGGGAGACTGCCCCAATGCAAGCTGACGGAGGGACTGTTGTAAGCAAAGCTGTAAATAATCCCGTCTCCCTGTAAAAGACTCTACTGTGCTTTCAAGAAGCATGTGGAGTCTTGTAGAACTTGTCTGCCCAGTTTAAACAAATCAAGAAGTTCTTTATCTCTGCCGAGTGTGTATTTTATACCTGCATTTTAAGGCTCTCTGATTTTGATCTAATGTTGACATTCAACTTGGTAATCCTGAGGTTAAAAACTATATCCTATATTATTCTCACAATATGAAAAATCTCTCCTTAGGCACTTCTTGCCACAATTCAGGGCAAATCATTTAACTTCTTTCTGTACCTAAATTTTTCTCATCTATAAAAGGGTAGAATGAAGATTTACCTCACTGGGTTTCAAGAGGTAAGCAAGATAATACAAGTGAGAGTTTGCTGTAAAATGTTATACCAATATAAGTTACTGTACCAGGAATTCAGTGGATCTACTGAGTGGGTAACTCACACATCTATTGGGAATCATGACAATATTTCAATACCATTGCCTTTCAAGATTCATACTTTTTCAAAGAGATGTACTACTACTCAGGCAATCCTATGCTTAGTGCGGCACCCAAGACATGGTTGGTGGCCAATATATTCTTTTCCAGGCAAAAAATGTAAAATAAGGGGAGGTATACCAGTTTGCCCCTGAGGAAATTGCTAGAAGAGATAAATAAATCAACATGAAAAAAGTAAAATGAAATGAATGCATGTCATGATGGACTGGAGAATCTAAATTCTATGTGTTCACTTAATATACAGTGGAGTACCTTCCAAATGGTAGGCACTAAAGATTTTCATTTTTAGAAATATATGTTTATTGAGAGGAGAGATTATATACATTTAATTCTCAAGGAATTAGATAGGAAAAACTTAATTCCCAACATACTATGAAATATTAATTACCTTTAAACATGGCAGAAATTTTCCATTCTTTAAGACCCTGTAGTTCCAAAGATCCTTTTAAGGATTTAAAATTTTGTCTAAGGGGCACCTGGGTGGCTCAGTCGGTTAAGCGGCCGACTTCGGCTCAGGTCATGATCTCGCGGTCCGTGAGTTCGAGCCCCACATCGGGCTCTGTGCTGACAACTCAGAGGCTGGAGCCTGTTTCAGATTCTGTGTCTCCCTCTCTCTGACCCTCCCCCGTTCATGCTCTGTCTCTCTGTCTCAAAAATAAATAAACGCTAAAAAAAAATTTAAAAAAAATAATAAAATTTTGTCTAAGACAATACATCATAGCAAACAATCTCCATTATGCAAGGCTGTTCATCTCAACTTTTATTAATATCCCTCCAAATTACAGGAAAGAGCTAATCCTCAGCTTAATCTTACACCTAAAAGGGCCACTCGGATGTTCCTCAACTCTTAGATGATCAATTTCTGGGTTAAGATCCAATTACATAAAAAAAGTATCTTTACAATAGTTTCTCAATCTCAGGATAAAAAAAGATGTAAAGAAGTACACATAAAGATCCTCCCACACACAACTCAAACAGGTGGCTTCTGAAAGTTGTGTTTCTCTTAAGATTACCTAGAAATTCAAGTTACATGTGTGTTCCTAGATCTGGGCTTTGGAGAAGAATGCAAAACAAACAATAAGACTTCCTGGAAAAGTCACTGGAGTGACATGAACGTCACGGTTATCTTTATTTGCACTGGTCTGGAATGCTTCTCCCTGTCCACTGCCACAGGTAGAATGCCTATACTTGAAAATGAAATTCAAAAGCACCACTGCTCCTGCTCCCGTGCTTTCTGTGCTTCCGTTGATCAAAATAACTTCCCTTCCACTTGTTCCCGGGACTGCTAAGTAACCATCCTGTCTTATTCGAAACTCTCAGGGCTCCTACTATATTCTGCTTGATGCTGGTGTTGAGTATCCGTCATCTCCCAGATAAGTTCCTCAGGGCAGGGGCTTTGTCCCACTCATCTGTATACGGCAGATAAACCATACCATTTCCAAACTTGAAATAAACTGTGGGGTAGAACCAGTATGTGGTGGATGGAGGTCAGATGATGCTCTGTCCCACTAGATTTTAACTCAGAAAATCATATTCAGAAGACTGGTGTCTAGGGCCTCGCTCCCCAGGGGGGAGAGCGGTGCACAGACCTCAGAGCTTGTCAGAAATGCAGCATCTCAGGCCCCACACAGGTCTACTGAATCAGAATCTGCATTTTCACCAGAACCCCATTAAAGGTGCACCTGAGAATCTGAGAAGCACCCTTTCAAGGCAGTGTTTCTCAAGTAATAGACTTTTTGTCCCAAGCAATAGACATTTTTAAAGTAAAAAAACAACTGAAAATAACATTATGTATCAGGTTGTCTACAGCAAATATTGTTTTGTGAAATTTTAATTTTGGGTATAAGTGTGTATGTATGTTTGTGAATCATTTTGCTACATTAAATGAGTTTCTTGCTGTTGGCTATGGTCTAAAAACTTTGAAAGCCACATGCGCAGGAGGAAACTCAGAAGAACTTAAGAGTTCCTGTGGTCAGGAGCCGGCCTCCACAAAACTTCCCTCTCATTTGCATCTGTCAGAGCTCTGGTAGCAGAAGGAAAGCTGGCCTCCCTAGCACAAACCCCAAATTCACTTTCTGGTGGTTAAAAAAGCTGAAAATGCTTAAATGTCTAGAAAGTAAGAAATTAACACAAGGACAGAGACACAGGTTTGTTGCTGAACAGAACCACAAGCTTGCTCACTATCACAAAGCCGTGCTTGGTGACGGACGCGAGGGGTGGAGCTCAGCTATTTATGAAAACAGTAGTATTTCATTATAATCACAGAGCTAGCCCAAGGGTAAAGTTCGTTCAGGAACTCAGGTCCCATATTTCATGGAACTCCCAGACCCACTCTTGAGGTGTTCCCAATTTCAATTATTTTCAACACAGGGAAAGAAGTCCATTGGCTGCGTTGTGATAAATTATCTCTTAATGGTCTAAAATTGACATCTTGTTGGGGCGCCTGGGTGGCTCAGTCCATTAAGCGTCCGACTTCAGCTCATGTCCTGATCTCGAGGTTTGTGAGTTTGAGACCCGCTCAGGCTCTGTGCTGATGGCTCAGAGCCTGGAGCCTGCTTGAGATTCTGTGTCTCCCTCTCTCTGCTCCTCCCCCGCCTGCACTCTGTCTCCTCTCTTTCAAAAATAAACACTAAAAAGGATTAAAATAAAATAAAATTAAATTGTCATCTTGCTTCTTTGCTTACAGAACGGCCATCTGCTTTGTTATGTGAAACTTCTAAGTTACAGAATTGCAAGACCAGCCCTCCCCCTGCACCAAGAAGTCTGCCGGCACCAAACTTTTCATGATTAAAGACAGGAGGCTTCCTTCATTCCCTTTGTAGGCTCTGCAGGTGACAGATGAGCATGAACCACGTCACATAGAGGGAAACGCGCTTACTTTGCTGGTGTTACTTAATGTGCTAGACAAGGAGCTGTCCAGATCCAGACTGGCAGAATGTTCCTGTAGGCCTCTGGCTTTATTACCCTACAAAAAGAAAAGCAGTCAAGTTACGCTCCCTTAGGCTTTTGCAAAGGCATCAGCTAGAAGCAGCGTGGTCTAGCTAAGCATCTCAGGAAAAATGCATCTAGTGAGAAATGCTGCTGAGCACATACGTGCATTAAAATAACCAACACTGCTGTCTTTTTTTTTTTTTCTTAACCACACATCAACCTAAATGTTCTTGAGCACCTCGTGGATTAGTCATTTGGCAGGGACGAGGGGCAGAAAGAAGAGAGAATCTGTGAGGAAAAGCAAGAGCTAGAGCAAGCACACTCAACACCTCTCTCCCAAGTCATGAGCTGTCACAACCTGCCTGCTGTATGACAATCAGACAACATTCTACTTGGGGGGTCCCAAAGGTGGCCACCTGGTTTTGTAAATGGATGTTTTTGAATTATCTCTAAGGATGCTGCAAAGTGTTCAGAAATATCTTCAAACAAAATAAAATTCAGTTTTCTTTCAAAAACAATTAAGTATGACTTAAATGGATTGTGTCATGAAATTAAAAAAACAAAAACAGAAACAAAACTATAAGATACTGCAAGCTCCAGAATGGTGTGAAATGTTGAAAGAAAATCAAACTCTGCTTTCTCAGGAGTGCCGTGAAAGGTTATCTGCACCTGTTGGGGTGGGGAACACAGCAGGTAATTTCTTAAGGAACTCCCACATTGGTATCTACGTATACTTCGTTCTTCCTGTAGAGCTGCAGTCTGCAAACTTCTCTGTTTTAAAGAGCCACACAATAAATCTCTTATCTTAGGCTTTGTGGCAACTACTCAACTCTGCACAAAAGCAAACTAAGGAAACAGGTAAATGAATGGATGTGGCTGGGTTCCAAAACTTTATTTACAAAAACAGGAGGTGGGTGGCGTTTGGCCCAAGAGCCACAGTTCACTGACCCGCCACAGAGAGTTCCAGACACATACCAGCAGCAGCCGATGGTAAATGGTTTTCTAGGCTGTGCCTGGTGGCACTTAGGGAGAACTGGACCCACACTTTACCGTACTCTGTGCCCTTCACAGAGGCCGGCCAATGAAGAACATCCTTTTGGGAAACAAAAAATACCATGGAGTATAAGAGAATTGGTTTTAACCTAAACCAAGTTAAAAAGTGTCAGTAACATTGCTGTAAGACAGAGAAGACATTAAAAAGCTTTTACCCTCCTAGATTTTATAGCAAACACTCAATGGCACAAAAGCAAAGATTTAAGGGGCGCCTATCTGGCTCAGTGGGTAGAACATGTGACTTGATCTTGGGGTCAAGTTTGAGCCCCGCGCTGGGTGTACAAATTACTTACTAAATAAATAAATAAACAAAATTTTATTTAAAAAGGCAAAGAACTGAATCTTATGTTTTCTTTAAAAGTGATTTTCACTTAAATTAGGAGAGATTATGCTACTTACCCGGGACAAAATACTTTCTAAAGACTCTGTTAAAGATCTCTTTGCTTTGTTTTTCAGCATATCCAGCCTCAGTCGAGCGGCACTAGGTGGTAACTCACTTCCAATATTCTCCGCTGCAATCTGTGATGTCTAAAAAGTGAAACCATGAAAAGTTAAGTAAGTCACTTACAGCTTCCTTCCTTCCTTCCTTCCTTCCTTCCTTCCTTCCTTCCTTCCTTCCTTAAGGAATGATAAGTCTCCAGGATGCATCTTTTTGCCCCAGGCCATGATTCTGATCCTGTGCCCTCATCTGCTCCTCCACGGCATGGCTGCAGGTCCAGGAACTAGTTTGCCTCGAAGAGTTGCTCTGACCGCTCCAAATGAAAGGTGCTTGGAAACCACTCAATTAACAAAGTTCGAGAGCTCAGGCTCTGCGGTCAGATCAGAGATGTGTCACTCACTAACTGGCCTTGTACAAGTTACTTTCTCTCTCCTAGCCTTTGTTTCTAGAATCCTCTGTCAACTCAGACCCACCTGAAGATCTAATCATAATGCTGTGTTGTGAGATTAAAACAGGTAAATCATATAAAGCATTGAGCAGAGTTTCTGGTACAAAGGTGGCCATTATTAGCTCTTCAAAGTACATTATAATTTATCTTTGGGGGCATCTCAGAGGTTGAAACAAAATAAATTTTATCAATGAAGAATCCACTCCATCACCCTAAATTAATGCCCTCGTTGCTTTCTGTGGAGCTCTGTCTCCTCCACTTCTTCCTCTCTCCCTCCTAACTGTGTCTGTCACCCTTTCCCTCTGTGCCCAAGCTTGTCCCCCTAACTGACCACAAGATGAAGCTGACAATGTAATGGCATTTGGATGCCAACCGCTAAATGAGGTTTAATGTTACTCATTAACAAAGAGGTATATTAAAAAAAAAAAAACAAAAAAAAACTACAAAAAACCTCTAGATTAAATTGCTTCCTACCTCTATGGAGTCTTGCCTGATTGCTTTCTGCTAGACAATGATTTTTTTTTTTTTTTTTAAGAAAACCACATGAACGAGCCCATCCTCCAATACTCTAAACTCCGACCATTCTTTGTTGTTACACATTCAAAGCATGCAGCAAAGTGTACAGACTAATACAACAAATCCCACCCCCACCCCCAGCTCTGGCCAAGTGAACGTGCAGGTGTCGAGAAGAGTGAGGAGCGCGAGCTCTGGAGCTCTGCCCGGGTGAGATGGTCCTCTGCCGCTTCCTAGCTCTGTGGCCTTGGACAGGTAATTACCCGCTGCCCCCTCGGGTCATCCACCTGCAGACTGAGGACACACAGGGGGCTCTCCTCACAGAGTGCTCACGAGCATTAGATGAATTAATGCACATGAGAGCACTCAGAACATGCCTGATACTCTGTAAATGTCAGCAATCGTGATTATTAGCTACTGTTTTCTACGTTTAATAGAAAACATGACAGACATCTCTGAAGCCTCCTGGAGCCACTCTCCATTTTTCATCTGCACAAATAAGCCCTCTCCTGAGTCTGGTGTCCGTCAACTCATTTTTTATAACTTTATATATACATATGTATCCATAAAACATATATGATGGTTTACGTATAGTGGAAGCTTTACATGAATGTATCATCCTGTACATACTCTTCCATAATGACCTTTTCTCTTTCAATGCTGTTTTTGAGATTTATCCACGTTGACAAATGTTCTTTGATTCACTCACTTTAGTTAGAGTGTAGCAGTTCACCATATGACAACACAATGTGTTCATGTTCCTGTGGTTAAACACAGATTCCCTTCTGTTTTTACAAAGGAGACTGCGCTTATCTCTCTTGAACAGCGCTCCCTACCACACAGGTGAAAGGTTTTGCAAGGGGAGTACTTAGAAATGTCCTTGCTGGGTCTCTACGTCTGTGTGTCTTCACATGTACCAGATACTGTCAAATTTTTCTCCCCTAAATGGTACTAATTCATAGTCCCAGTACATGACAGTTCACTTTTACATGGTATTAGGGGATTTTTGAATTTCTACCGACTTGGCGGATAGAGATGGTCTCTTAATTCGTCTTCCCCTGATTCCTCCGTCATCAAGCATTTTTTTATTTTATTCAGTTATTTGCTGGTCAAAGACTTCATGTCTTGTTTCAAACAATGAAATCCTAATTCACCTATGACTGTCATGTTTTTCAAGGCATAAATGAGAAAGAAAGGTTCTGATAAGAGCTACCTTTTGGCTTTGTCTACTCATCAGCATTTTACTTCTGTAAGAATTAAAATGTGCATTAAAAGAATGACGACCAGCTTAGGACTTCCCTCAGGGGAGACCATCACTTATCTTTGTGTTTTCACAGGGTATACTGAGCACGCTCTGGATACTTCATGCTTGCTCACCGAAGAATGAGTGAATGAGCAGTGAGCACCAGGCAGGCCCATGGGAAACACGTGCCTGAGGGAACAGACCCCCTCACCCAATAGTGACTAAGTGCCCGCCAAACATGAGGCACCACGGGCAGGTGCCTGACTCATTGCAGCTGGTCCTGTGCGATCATTTACCAAGAAGGAGCCTGTCCACACTTGAGGCAGCCTCCAGTGCAAAGGGAGGGAGCCACACAGGACCCTCAGGGGCCTGTCCTGGACTCACCGCCGGTCCTCCCACAAAGTTACGAAGCGGTGGGCTTGCTTTCAGACTCCACAGGTTTCCATGAAGTAAAAGCATTTTGAGTGGATTGTTCTGATATGTCAAGAAAACACTGGCTAGGAGACCAGTGACACGTAGCAGAAAACATACAAGAAAAACTGCACTTGGGTCTCTCTTTTTTAAACGAGGTCATATGGACGTCTGTTTGCTTCGTTCAGGGCTTCCTTCCTCTGCCGTCTGACACCATGCTCTTCTAGGTCTATCATATACCCAGTATAATTTCAGTTTAGAAAATAATATATTCCTGGTTTATTTTAAAATAAAAACCTGGGGCGTCTGGGTGGCTCTGTCAGTTGAGCATCTGACTTCGGCTCAGGTCCTATTTCACCTGAGTTTGTGAGTTTGAGCCCTGAGCTGGGCTCGCAGCTGTCAGCACAGAGCCTGCTTCGGATCCTCGGTCTCCTTCTCCCTCTGCCCCTCCCCTGCTCTCTCTCTCTTTCTCTCTCTCTCTCAATAACATTAAAAAAAAAAAACAAATAAAATAAAATAAGCATCTAGAAGTTTCTCCTTCAAAGGTGATACTGGTTCATAGATAATTTGGGTCCCCAGAGCAGACTGCACCGCATCATACGGCCCAACCCACGACAGATGGGCGAGCTCTGGGCACGAGAGTCTGGAGCCAAGTTTTAAATTCTGTGGCTACACTAAGTTCTCAGGTCAGAACCCACCAACCTGTGGCGCCACAACGTACCTACTAGGGGCCTTATTCGTCACAACTAGCACCTAGAAGGGGCTTGAGCGTCCGTCAAAAGGAGGATGGACAAAAGCTGTCGTGTTGGCACAAGGAAGGAAAGGGAAGCGCTGACACACACAACAACGTGGATGACGAGCAGGGACATCAGGTGAAGTGGAAGAAGCCAGAAACAATAAAGCACATACTGTATGATTCCATCCATTAAAGTCCTACAACAGGCAAGATTAGTCTATGGTAAAAATAATCAAAACCATGGTTGTCTGCAGGGAGAAGTAGTGAGGACTAGAAAAGAGGTCCGGGGGTACATTCTGCCATCCACCTTGATGGGAGTCTGGGCCACCTCAATGTATGAAGGCCTCAAAACGCCACAAATGGTACACTCAAGATCTGTGCAACTTACAAGATGTAAATCTCCAAAAACTTATGAACAAATACTGAGTACAGTTAAAAATGTAGCTACGGACTAAGGTATTTGGGAATAAAGAGTATTAATATCAGAAACTTACTTTAAAAGTCATCAAAAACAAGGTGATATAATAGATAGACATACAGGAAAGTAAATATTACAAAATGCTACGAACAGTATAATCTGGATGGTGGGTATGTGAATGTTCACTGTTCCTTTCAACTTTCCTGCATGTCTGAAATCTTTCAAAATAAAATGTCAGAAAAAAACTCTACTGGAAAACGGACCCGGGCAAATCAGTAAGTACTTATAGAACATTTAACTTTGTTAGCTAAGCTCCTAAAAAGCATCATGATTATGATAATGTCCTTGGACCTCAGACACAATGGCTCCGCCATTCCCTAACACTGCTTGACTTCTGTTCCCACGTCCCCATCCCTAACAACGGTATTAGACCACCCGCCTCAAAAGAGCTGAAGAAGAAATGGAATCATTCATGCAAAAAATTGGAACCTTGTCTGGTACATGGCAAACATTCATTAAGTGTCAGATGAGTGAATACTGTAAGTTTTTTGCACCAGCTCTATATATACAAGTGGAAATAATATGTTCATCGACTAAAACGCAACACCTTCTAACTTTATTACTTTACAGGTCTTTGCCCAAACTGATTCTACCTTTTCCATAAGAACAAAATCTCAGGGGCGCCTGGGTGGCTCAGTCGGCTAAGCGTCCGACTTTGGCTCAGGTCACGATCTCGCGGTCCGTGAGTTCGAGCCCCACGTCGGGCTCTGGGCTGATGGCTCAGAGCCTGGAGCCTGCTTCCGATTCTGTGTCTCCCTCTCTCTCTGCCCCTCCCCCGTTCATGCTCTGTCTCTGTCTCAAAAATAAATAAAAAAACATTAAAAAAAAAAAAAAAAAAAGAACAAAATCTCATTCAGTTTGTTTTCTATTTTATGAAACTGAGTCCTCTGGCAGCTATCCAACACTATCACTTTAGTCACTGAAAAGCACAAACAGATCACTGGCTCTAACGAAGTGCAGCCTTGAGCCTGTGCTCAGTGTCTCTCTCTGTCCACTTTTGAAGACCGGTGGTCAGAGAAGTTCATTGTCAAAGCCATGGTTCTACTCCTCTCTAGGTCAAGTCATGACATGTTTTCAAAGGGTATGGGGATTTTTAGGTGCAAGAAGAATGTAATGAAATCCATGTAGTTAAAGTACTCCGTAGCATAAAGAGACCAGGAATGTCCTGGTAAATCTCAGAGCTTCATCTGATTCCTCTAAAAGCAGCTGCTGTTCTGAAAAGCCTGATCCTCAGAGCCCAAGAGGGTGTCCAGTCTGGGGGAGACCCAACCACAACTGGGAATCGGGGCAACATCTTTACAGGCACGGATGTGAGGGCATGGGATAACAGAATGTTCAGAATCCTCTACACAAAGTGCTGACAGTTCTGTTTTTTATATTAAATTCTCTGATGTTCCCAAATGGAAATAAAATTAATTACATGTCTCCTCTGCACTCAACTATGCCCAAATCAAAAAGACACTACTCTGTTCCCTAAATATGAGTCTGTACTTAGGTCAAAACTTTCCATCCACCATAAATGCTTCATTCCCTAGCTCTAGCAGTTATAAATTATTTCAAAATTATCAATTTCCTGTTGGAACAAGTTAGGGAAAAACTATTAATGGAACCAAAAAAAAAAAAAAAAAAAAGAATGAAAGCGAGACGAGAAATAGGTTGAAAAAAAGTAGAGAATTAACTGTGAGCTTAGGCTGGGTGGCCCACCCGAGTGAACCGGAGGGGCACTGAACTCCCAAGACTTCCCGTCTTGGGAAGGGAGGAGTGTCAACACACGAAGGCCAGACACACACGCACAGTGCACTGGTGTCGGGGTCCCTGCCAAGAGATGCTACAGTCGGCCAAGGAGATTAAAAACAATGTCAGACACTGTACGTAAGCCCTGTGAGCTCAGGAAAGGTACCTGATTGCCAGAGCCAACTGGAAGGTAGAAATCTGAGGAGAGCTGCCATGTGTGGGTCCGCGTGAAACTGGACAAAGGCAGGGGTGTCATAGGGAAGAGGGCAAGGGAGGGGGCAGGCCACTGAGCGCTAAAGGACCTAAAGGTGCCTTTAGGACGTGTCGGTTACGTGTTTGTTTTTTTTAAAAGGCAATATACTTTTGGGAAATGAAGGATGTTTTGAACATCCTTCAGTGATTTTTCTCTAGATTTTCTGGCTCACAAGGAACTTTAATACAAAATGCACATCTGAAGCTATAACAGTTACCAGGAATTGACTTACATAGAGTCCAAAAGACATAGGAAAATGGTCTGGGGCACCGTGTGTACGGAATCCCAGACTTGGAGCACTTCGAAGACAGAGACCTGCAGGTAGCCCCAGCTTCTGACCCAGCACCCCGAGACAGATAAGCTAAACGATGCTTGTGGCCAGGAGAGGAAGGCAGGCAGATTCTGGACCTCCCTCAGGTGAAATGGAATCAATGCAAGTTCTAGATCTGAAGAGCACACACGCCAGGGTCTCTAACGTCATAACCTAATTTGTCTGAAGTGTTCTCCCTGCATTCACGTAGCATTTATGTCACAAAGACCCTCCAGGGACTTTACAGGATTCTGAAGGCGACCCTGCAACGTCATTCCCATTTTACCAGGGAGAAAGGGGAGGTGACAGAGACTGGCTCCCTCTCCGCAGGTCAAGTAGCCTGTTGTAGCAGTACCTACTCTTAAATTTCATCCCGGAAGCTCTACACCAGCCCTCCTGTGGAGGTGCCTGCCCCACTCCCACCATGAGGCCGACCTCCTCTAAGCACGGTCTCAGTATTCCCAAATTTCCCTCAAATGTGCAAGAAATAAAAATAAGATAGAGGGAGAAAAAAAGTTTCAGAACGTGAGAAAAAAACCTCAGGATTTTGTTTTACACAGCATCCTGGTAAAATTAAAAGAAGAGGAAAAAAAAAAAAAAAGCCATACCTGCTTTATCTCCCCAACATGGGTGTGAACTTTTTGTTTCTCTTCATATAAACACCTCAGGAAAGAAATAATCAATTCATTCTCTCGCTGCTCATTCCTTGGTCGCAATTTCTTTAAAAAAAAAACAAAAACAATATATCACATTTATTTTTAACTGTTAACAAAACTGCTAAACCACGCCTTTGAAAATACAAACAGCTTCCTCCCATCCATCAATGGGTGCTTTTACCCAATCATCTCACCAGGGGGCACCAATGATCCTATCTAGACAGGGAGACACTTCCTAAAAAGAACAATGGAGCCAGTGAGCCCGATTCACTTTTGACCTCTGATGTCCTCATACGGAAAATAAATATTTCACTTCGGATAGAGGCACAGTGGAAATATTTAAGAAATAAATAGTCTTGAAAACAAGAAAAGAGTAAAAACTGTGTAAACATCCAGAGGTCGGAGCCGTAAGGGCTACATGTTCATAAATTTTCATGGTTAGGGAACTGGAAAGGAAAACAGCAACTGTATCCAGGGTCATGGTTCCATATGCATCAAATGGGATGTTCACCGTGAAGCACAGGAAAACAGCAACTGTATCCAGGGTCATGGTTCCATATGCATCAAATGGGATGTTCACCGTGAAGCACTTCTTGCAAGCCCAACAAGGCGTGAACTTGCACACATTATTTTATGGCATGGATTTCTTTTCCCCCTTTCTTTTTTAAGAACGTTCTCCCTACACCTTTAATTCTTTGTATAGGTAGTAGCAAAGCAGACCGGACTAGAAATCAGGATATGCAGGTTCTAGGTACTGCCTATAAGTGTGACCACAGGCAAGTGATTAGCTTCCTCATCTGTTCAAATGAAGATTATGCACAAAATAAACTCCAAGGTCCCAAATTCTCTGGATCTGAAATATCTGTGTTCAGTTTTTACAGACCGTCTAATTTAGTGTATTTGTTTCTCTGAATATGAAGAAAAACCTGACTTATTCTGAAGACACACAAAGCGTCCAGTCTATAAACCTTGAAAATATGTATTTTTCATAACGACGATTATCCATTTTCCTGCTCCTCCTCTCTCCCCCCATCCCAAACTTCTAGCCTGCCCTTCAAAACAAAGTTGGGGTGTAATACATGAATCAAACATACAAGCATCCAGTCTGGGTCAGCTACACTCTTGGCAAACTCCTCCCCAAGTTAACCGAGAAACAATGATTTTACCCTTTGTGCCATAGCTTTTAGAAGCAAAGGTAACACTAACCCAGACCTTCTGGTACTCCCTCTCTTAAGAAAAAGATCATTTAAAATGATAAGTTGTTCCTGTAACTCAAGGAAAAGATAGCAAATGATTAGAAGGGATTGTTTTCACTGAGGACTCCCTGTTCTTTCAAATTTCAGATTTAAGGATTAAATATCTTGGAAGCTAGAACAGATGCTCTCAATCTCAATTCCAAGTCATGAACCTTCATGTTATGAAGTTGTACATGTTTTACGAAACAACTGGATTTTTTCCAAAGAAAGTTCCATCAGATCTTCACCAAAGGAAAGGCACGGTCAAGCACCACAATCCCAACTTTATACCCCAAGAAGATGACCCGTGGTCCATAAGCCCAGGACGCAAGAGGAACTCATTGATTGCCAGTGGGAAGGCAAAATGATACTGCCACTCTGCGAACCAGTTCGACAGCTTCTCATAAAAAACTAAGTATGTTCTTACCATGCAATCCAGCAAATCACACTGCTTAGTATTTACCCAAACGAGATGAAAATTTATGCCCACACTAAAACCTGCACACCAATGTTTATAGCAGCTTTATTTATTACTGCCGAAACTTACAAGCAACCCAGATGTCCTTCAACAGTGAATAAACAAAGTGTGATACATCCATAAAATGGAACACTATTCAGCACTAAAATAAAAAGAGCTACGGAGCCATGAAAAAACACGGAGGAACTTTAAATGCATGTTGTTACATGAAAGCCAATCTCCAGCACACCGTATGACTACAACTAGATGACATTCTGGGTAAGGCAAAACCATGGAGGCAGCCAAAGATCAGTGGAAGCCTGGGGACTGGAGGAGGGGGAGGAATGAACTGATGGAGCAGAGGATTTTTAGGGTGGTGAAAAACAATTCTGTATAACCCTATAATGATGGATACATGCTGTTATACGTTTGTTAGAACGCACAGAACGTAACAACACTAAAAGTTAACCGTCATGTCAACTAAGGACTTCAGTTAATAATAATGTATCCATATGGACTAATCAGTAGTAACAAATGTACCACACTAGGACAAAATATTAGCAACAGGGAAAACTGGCCTGGGGGTAGGGCTGGGGTGTGAGGGGTCATATGGGAACTCGATATTTTCTACCCACTTCTTCTATAAAACTAAAACTGCTGCAACAAAACAATAATAATAATAATAATAATAATAATAATAATAATAATAAAGTCTTATTTTTTTTAGAAGAAGTCCACGAAAGAGGAGCAGACAGGAATTATGAGAAGCCTCTGAACACACAGCCAAGAAGTGGAACCATTTCTTCTTCCATATCTTTGGTTAAATATTTGAAGGTGTTCTCAACAAGAAAAAGTGTATTTTTCTTAGAGAAATTCCGTGCAATAGCTTATATCAAAAGTATCAATAAAGGCTTAAAAATGAGTAAGAAGGAAACTTTTTTCCCTCAAAATACACAAGAATTTGTTCAAAGGGACAGAACATGAGACAGCTGAGCACAATGTACAAACACAGTCACTGCCCATTAAAAACTGAAAGCAAGGGCCGGAGACTGCGTCCCGGGGCTCGTTAACCACCACAGAGGGAAGCCACTGTTCACGATGCCCTACAAGGTTAAGAAATAAGTCCTTCCTTAAAATAATTGAAACATGATTATGGGCTACTCTTCTATTGAGTGAAAGTGATTAGCAAAGTGCCTGCTCCTTAATACCTCTCATGTGACTTCACCACCCTCCACCGTGGCAAATCATTACTTTCCACCGGTGATTTAATTTTACCAAACTTCATTAGTCAGAGAGATAAGCCTGAGGAAAATGACGGGGAATTGAGCCGGATGACATCACTTTGCAGTCAAAAATTAACTTAGTTTTGACAAAACCAATCTGCAGTGTCAGAAGTGAGGACAGTAGGTACCCGGGGACAATACTCAGGGGGGATTCTGAGGGGCTGGAAACGCTCTATGTCTTCATCCTGGTGCCGGCTGCACAGGTGTATTCATCGTAGCACAATTCACTGAAGTACACACACCACCGATTTGTGTTTTTCTACAGTTATATTTCATTAAATACAAACCAACTGACTGTCAAAAATAACCAAGCCAATTCTGCTACATGCTTCTTGACCTTATTTCTATGAGAGGGCCTATGAACTGGTGGTAAAAGTCACTGAATTTCCAACACTCACTAATGAACACCACGATGCTGAGAAAGTCTGTGGTCTTCTGAGGGTACTCCTTAAAATGATGCTCACTTGGGACACTACATTCTGACATCTTTTCAAAAAGTTATAATCAAATCTTAAATGAAATCATTTTAAAGCCATGGAAAATCCAAAGAAGTTGATATTCTTTACAAAGTAGAGAAAAAGTTCTTCCATTCCTCTTTAAAACTTGTGAAAAATCATGTTCTTTAATCCATTACTGACATCTCTGAGTAGGAACCTACTCGACTTACCTACTCAGCATTAACTCAGCCACTCCCTGAAATACACTCACTCAGATGAGAAGACTTGGGCTTCTGAAGCACTTCCCTTCCTTGCCTTATTTCCTTGCCCTACTTCGGCTTGAAAGCCCTCCGGGGGACCGCCTGATCCGGCTCACTCAGCCAGCAGCAGGGCAGCATGGGAAGACGGCAAGACCCCGTGGGCCCCCTGCTCAGGAAGATATGCGGGAAAATTATACGACCTGTTTCATGAGCTCATAAATTAAAAAGTGGCTCTCCGTGTCATGAGTCTTCTCACAAAGGGTTAACGGGCCAGCACACTCAGGGGGCACAAAGCTCTCTCAGCGCGCTCGCGGTCAGCTCCCTGCAGTAGCGACCATCTCCTGCATCACGGCCATTACTGACGGCTTGCTCTTCATGTCCTGTGTGCTCTGCATTTCTTTCTTTGCATTAAGCATTTATTTACAAAAACACTGATTATGTATGCTTTAACAACTACATAATCATGTGCCACTAATTTCAATTGTAATTCCATTTGTCTTATGAAAATTTGCCCTTGGAGAGTTCTTCAGAAACAAAATTACCCTCCAGGAAAGACGGTACAAAGGAACGTATTAACCACTCTGTTTACAAAAGGGATCCTGACATTGAAAAGCCACCTTTTTTGTTATGATCGTTCTGAAATGTACGATTTTCAAACACATTAGCCGGCACTGCTACCTAAAAAGAAATCAATGACTTGGTTTATAAAATGTCATTTCAGAATCAAGAATGGTCATTGGAAATAATTCAATGAAACCTTCAGGCTGTTAGAGGAAGACATCCATGTCAAATTTGTATCATTCAAGGAAAAGCCACACTTACGACGATGGAGGACATAGTAAGAGCTGGCTTTTCACAACAGTGACCTTCCTTTGGTCTTTAAGCTAATCAACTTACAGAGCCTTCTAGAACAACACCTGGGGACCCCAAGATATTAACTACAGGCATTTTTAAAAATAAATAAACCTTGTCTCCACTCGTCTCTAAAATCTCTTTTCCGTATGTACTGGGTGTCTAAAAACTGACACGGGCCAAAGAGAATCTCAGAATCACATCCATTAGGAATTTCTCATTGCTCGACAATATTTTATTACCTATGCTGGTTAATCGCACTGTTTTTGGTCAGATGAATCAGCATAGGTAATAAAGTGCTACATGGTGCTGTCTAAATAACAAATAAAACTCACACTGGGGGAGGAATGTGCATCTTCTAAGCTTGCTGCAAAGACATTCCCTGAAGTGGCTTTGATAGCACCAGACCAGCAAGCAGATAGACCAACACCAGAGGAAAAGGCCCGGCCTCCACTGTAAATGCATTAACAATCGGAAGCAAACTGTCCATTATGAATTCCAAGTAAAAATCACACTAAGTTTTTCTGAGTACTGTGTACTCAGAACTCTAAAGATCCTTTACATAAAAACAAGGGGGCACCTGGGTGGCTTAGTCAGTAAAGAGTCAGACTTCAGCTCAGGTCATGATTTCATGGTTCAGAAGTTCAAGCCCCACGTCAGGCTCTGCACTGACATAGCAGATCCTCTGTCCCTCTCCCCCTCCCCCACCCCCCGTTCAGTTTCTCTCTCATAAAAAAACGAACATTTAAAAAAAAAATGTCATGTCTCAAGTCGATTCAAAAGAAAACAAAATTTAAAGGCAAGTGGAAATTGTGAAAATTACATTCTAAGCTATTTATGAAAGTAAAAAACCTTCCCGTGCTTTCCTTCTACAAACATGTGCCAATCCTACCATGGGAGAACAAGGGTGATGAAGAGAATTCTAATGGGATTAAAGAGAAAAAGACAGGTCTTCTAACTCTTCACGCTAACAGAAAACAGATCATGGGCCTGGTGGATGGAGTCCTGCAGCCAGTGTGGAGACAGACAGAACCTGGAACCCAGAGCTACGGGCCTTCTGGATTGGTTTACTGACTGCAAGGTCCTTTCACTCTGCTCCCCACACAAAAATATTTATCCTTTGTTCTGATGTGCCTTCCTCCCTACAAAAGTGCCAGGAAACCATAGAAAATGCCCCTCAGCTAAAGCAGACAGGAAATTTTTGATGAGCTCATTAAAGATTCAGAACGAACACACTACGGGCATGCCAGCACACACAGCACGGTTTCCCGGAGAGACGCCGCATCTACGCGCAAGGACAAGAGCGAGTTTCCAGGTTTAACAGAAAACTGACGAGCTGGCTTTTTTTGCATTTTTTTTTTTTTTTTTTACAGTTAGGTTTGATATATAGCTCTAAGTAGATAACATCATCTAAATTTGTGTCCAACACTGAGTAAGAGGGAAGGAACGGTTAATGACCAAGTTCACGTACAAAATACTGTCTCTGCTGACTCCCACGCTTCGGGGCTGAAACCCCGAGCAGGAAGGGGCTGGCAGGAGTTTCTTGTAGAGCAGAGAAACTCTTGTAGAGCTTGGGGACCAGAGTCCAGGTCTTCTGTCCCCTGGGCTGAGGCTCTTTCCACTCTAGAATTTCCTTTCTTTATTCTAAAATGTTTTTAAGGGAGTACTCTTTCTGGGTTAGTTGCATTCACTGTGGAAACCAAGACCTTGTGTCAGTCTGCCATCTGACCTGCCCCCACCCCCCTCACCTACCTCCCACCCCATCCCCCACCTCTGAGTGGGGCTTAACTTCAAAGCAAGAGGAACTCAGGGCCACTTCCTCAGAGCTGTGACAGCTCTGGTTTGCGATTTTTCATAAGTAACATCTCTCAGGTAAGCTGCTTACCTTTTCCTTCAGTCTAGAAATGAAAAACTGGTACTTTACCTGAACCTCCTCAAAAATAGTTGCTTGCTCCTGATTAGTCAATGTCGTCAGATGCTTCTGGAGTTCTAGTTTGGTTTTGGAAGAATTCATTCCTATTAAGAAGAGATACAAGAAAACACTCTAAGTACAAGTTATAAGGCAGAGTAAAACTTCCATACTCGAGCTCTTTATGTTCTGAGCCACCTACTTCAAGCTTTTGACATTTTGCAGACATTCTACTTGGTAACAATGTTAATGACGCCGATGGGGACAACGGACATTTTTTAGCTGAGCCCTTATGTGCCAGGCACTGTCATAAACATTAGGCCCGTATTATATAACACTGGAACAATCCATGAAGAGGATTCAGTTATCCCCATTGTACAGTTAAGAAAACCGAGACCCAGAGGCTTATGTGATTTCCCAAGACCACCACGTTGGATTCTACCTCGCATCTGTGTGGTTCCAAATTACTTTTTTCTCCACCAGACCATGTTAACACACCTCACACAATCAGAACCTTGTCCTCAGAAAATAAATTCTTGTGAGTAATTATACATAAACCCTGATGATTCTTCTCAACGGAAAACAACTATGGCTCCGTGTGAAACATTTTCCTCTTCCTTGGTAGACTCCTTCCCAATAAAATGGATTATTCATGTGGCTAACAACTTTCATTTTATCACCACTGCCTTAGTAACAGTCGTAAGACCATCAGATGACCATCACAGAGGATTAGGAGGAAAAGTGACAAAGTCACAATTTTAGTGCCAGTGAGAATGTGATACTTCACAAAGTGCTTTCTCCACACATACATGGCTTAGATCCTATTTTGCCTTTTCTTGGTGCCGGAGATCAATGTCACACATGCTGAGAAGATCTGGAAACAAAGGCTGACCTAACCACCGTGGGAGAACTGCCGCCCCGTTACTTTGATTCCAAGGGCAGCCCTCGCCTCACCCACCTGCTGCAACTCCCTCCCCTCCTCCTGAGGCTGGGCACCCGGCAGGTGCCCGGCCAAGGCCACTCACTCCGGAGAACACTGTGAATGCATCTACACAGCTAAGGATGGCTGGGAGAGGACACCTCTGAAACGTCAGAAATCAAGCCTCTGTTTTAAGAGGCATCTGCTGAGGTCTAGAGGAGCAAGGCAATTGTCAAAAGTCAGGAGGCCAATTAGTAGCTGCCCTCCCTCCCCCCGGCCCCCCCACTGCAGCTGGACGCAGAGCACCCCCCCCCCTCCCCCCCGCTGACAGCTCTGGTGGAAGCTGTTCCTCAAACTGCAGGGGCCCTCTCAGCTTCCAGGATGTCCTTCCTCCCAGCAACACCACCCCCCCTTTTACTGCCAAGAAAATACTCTAAAAATAAAAGCCAAGGTTTCCTAAGTGATTGCCACGCCACTACGCTCAACATTACGTGTATCACCTTCCTCAAAATACTCCCTGAAGTGGGTACCATGTTTAGTAATCCCAACGCATAAATGAAGAAACTGAGGCACAGGAAAGTCCAGTATTTTGCCCTGGGCCATTGGCTAGGTCGGGGACAGAGTCAGACTCTGAACTGTGTTTTTTGCCTCCACGAGCAACTCTTCAAACTCTCCACTGCCTCCCTTTGCCCAAAGAGTCAAGTCACTTGACACACAAGTAGGTTCGATACCAAAGTGAATTCAGAGGAAGGTGAGAGTATAGAAAAGACAGATGGGTTTCGTCAGGGCACAATTCAGGTGTTCTTTCGGCAAGCTGAGAACACAGAGATGCTTTTACTGTGCTGTAACTACTTAAATGTTGAATCAAAACGGTATTTAAACTTAGGAGTAAAATAAGCAGTCATCACTAACCAAAAGCCCTCCCTGCAGGCCTTGGACACAATGTAAGCATCCTATTTTGGAAAAACGTGGATTGTCCGATGAGACACTCACACGCAGAGGGAGCCCCTGGGCTCCACGAAGAATTCAACTAATTATATGAGAGACTAAGTCCACACTTATAACAACTGGGCAGCAACACAGACTATTCACATTCAGCAGGTATGAAGAGATGCCTTAACAAGTTTTATCCTTGCATCCAGGATGCCTCAGTACATGCCCCACATCAAACCAGAGGTGAGGTTTCTCACGCACGCAGGCCCCGGTGCCTGGCTGTCTACCCCATATTCACAGCACACTTTCCACATGGCTTCTCAACACCTTGCGCTGCCCCGGGTGGTTCCAGCAGCACGAACGTGGCACCCTCGACACGATGCTACAAGGCTTTACTGGGTTAAACGGACACGAGGAACAACACAGAAACAGGGAACCAGAGTCCAGGGCATTCGAAAGCTACGATCCCCCCGGCCTGGTTGTTAGTGAGGCCACTTTCACACTGCTGACGCAGAAAAGGCTCTTATTAAGGGAGGTCTGATGAATGACTTTGCTTTGCCAGAGGCAAATCTGGACAGCAAAGGAAAACCTCAGTTCAACCTTTTTTCCTTTTCGGTGAACACACAATTCAGTCTAGCAATTCCCAAAACGCTCCGCTCAACTTTAAAATGCACAAAATGCTAGATCCGCACCACTAGGACTCGTGTGGAGTTCCAACCCAGACCCGCTTACACGACGTGAGCGGCGCGCCCGCCGTGGTTGGTGTGCACAGCGTACGTATTCTTGCCGAAATCCCGGGGCACAGACTGACGATTTCAACCGATCAAGAAAGCAGCCTTTTAAGTCCTTCTTCTTGTGGCCACGTCACTGGTCCGTGAAGAGTGCTCGGCCAGAGCCTGACTTCCTATGAGAACTACTCTTACGGGAACCTACAAGGAGCTTTAATAAACCGCTTCATTCTACTTATTAGGAACACAATATAGCAAAAAGCACAGGCTTCCAAGTGTTCCTAAAAGCATCTCCCGCCTAAGGATGCCTGTAACGCTGTGTCATCTATACTTAAGAAATGCTTCCCACCAGGGTACGCACTACACAGCCTCCCAGCCTTCTACCTGTGCTACTGAGATGTTTTTGCATGAGCAGAGCTCTCTGCTTTGCTTGGATTTTATCAGGTAAAAAAGACGAATTAAATAATAATTCCAACACCACAGCAGCAAAATGCCTACCTTGACGAAACTTTTCAGCTCTCACTTTCTGAAAGCTAGGCCAGACCACAGAAAGATTTATCAGGTGTAACTCTGGAATCCTTCCAGCTCCTGCAGATCTCGGTCTGCTTTATCTTCAGGGCCAGAGTCCTTGTTGGCTTCTTAATAAGCTCTCAAGGGACATTTCTGTCATCGTTTACGTTATCTTGACAACCACTAAGGGAAGGGTTAGGGATCCTTTCAGATGAGATCTCTAGGTAAAGCACAACTTTTCTCATTTCCAGCTCTATTTTGCATAATGTCAGGAAACAGTAGCAACTAGGAAAGCACAGTTGAAAATATTAATCATTTTGATTTATTTTAAAGAGCACTACAATGTCTGTAAACGAATCTTGGAAACTTAAGATGATAACTGTCAATCCATCTCACTTAAAAAGGGAAGTCAAATACCACTTCACACCCACTGGATGGTTATCCTAAAGAAAGTAACACACGTGGGCAAGGATGTGGAGAAGCTGGAACCCTGTGCACTACTAATGGGAGTGCACGACGGTGCAGCCACTGTGGAAAATATAACGGCAGTTCCTCAAAAAATTAAATGTGTAATTACCATATGATCCAGCAATTCCACATGTGGGTATATTCCCAAAAGAATTGAAAGCAGGAACATGAACAGATACTTGCACACCAACTTGAGAGCAACATCACTCACAACAGCCAAAAGGTGAAAACAACTCAAACGTCTATGGACAGATGAATAGATAAATGTGGTATAGACACAAAATGTATTACTAGTCAGCCTTAAAATGCTATAAAATCCTAACATACGCTACAACGTGAATAAACCTAGGAGACGTTATGCTAAATAAGCCAGTGACAAAAGGAAGCATGAGTCCACTCAGATGATGCACTAGGGCCATCACATTCACAGAGATAGAAGTAGAGTGGTGGTGGCCAGGGACCAGGGGAGGGGGAGAGGGAGTTACACTTCAGTTGATTCTCCACTTGGAAAGATGACAAAGCTCCAGACACAGAAGTCGGCAATGACCACATAACAACGTGAATCTACTCAATGCCACTGAACTGTACACTTTAAAAAGGCTAAAATGGTCAGTTTTAGATCACATGTACTTTCACCACAATTATGCAAAAAGGGAAATGAAATCTAAATAGCAATTGTGTTCTTCTCTACACAAGTAACGCTTATTAGGAGTATTCTAGGGGCGCCTGGATGGCTCAGTCGGTTGAGTGTCTGATGCTTGATTTCGGCTCAGGTCATGATCCCAGCGTTGTGGGATCAAGCCCCGCATCAGGCTCCGCGCTGAGTGTGGAGCCTGCTTGGGATTCTCTCTCTCTCCCCCCCTCCGCCCCTTTTCCCCGGATCATGCTCTCTCTCAAAAATAAAAATAAAACAAAGAAGTATTCTAGAGACATAGGAAATTATCACATCTGTTTTGATGCTTACAAAAACATAGGCCGTTTAAATCCTGTGACTCCCCTCAGAATCGCACACAAAGTTTTAGAAATCCTCCTATAAATGGAAAAAAATGCAAAAGCAAGGAGAGAGGGGAAATGAACCACTTCAATGGCAGGTTCCCTCAGAGGATCATCATCAGAGGCTTACCTTGTTCTCTGCCCCTCGCCTCCCCCTCACCGCAGGCCCAGAAATGGAGCATCTTTCTTCCCACCTGAGGAAGATTCCCTCTCTCGTTCAGGAAGGGTCTCATCTGTTCCACTCTGACCCACCTGGCCCTTGTGGCTCTGGATGTGCTGAAACCTCCCCAGCTGCACAAAGCTGGGTCAGCTGGCTCTCCGCGCCCACCCCCCCCCCCCCCCCCCCCCGCCCCCGCACAGCCTTCTCCTGAGGTGCAGCTGAGGGGCAGGTAACAGGGAGGGCTTTCCCTCGCAGGAGGACTCCCGGACTCACACACTAGTTTACCCTTACACTTCACTCATTCTTGATTTACTTCCCCCTAAAATGTGCATACGACCAATCCCCTTTCCTCCCACAATGCGCTAAAGATCAAACTGGTAACAGTGCAAGTTACAGCACCTCGCACAGTGCCTGGCACACCTTAAATGCTCAACAAATATCAGCTGCAAATGGTAACATTTACCACAGTTTCTCCTGACACCAAATTTCTAGAAACTATCGTCCTATCATCCACACTCAGTCCTTTTTACTCTTTCCCTTCAGCTCAACTGCAACCCTCCTTCTGCCCCCTTCACTCCATGAAAACTGTTCTGGCAGAGGTTACTGATGACCTTGTAATTGAAACACTCGGTGGAAATTCTTCAGCTCATATCTTAACTAGATCTCTTCACAGCAGCCAATAGGGCTGATCACGCACAACCTTGATAAATGCCATGCAGCCGGTATGCAGCTTCTGGCTCTCTACTCAGAGCCCCTTAGAGGGGCGATGGTAGACTGGGGAGTGGATGTTTATCTTCAAATCCTGAGCACCTAGCACAGTACAGAAGACACCCTCAGCATACTGACAGTTCACCTGTAATCCCTGTAACTAACATGAGCCTCAGGCAGAATCTTTCAAGGAATGCAGATTGCCTAAGGTTTTCCTGGGACCTTTAAGTCCCGAAATGTTAAGGCTTGAAGGGGGCCCCTACTCACCCTCTATCCGCTCACACAGCTTGTGCAGGCCCTGCAAGGGGCAGCCCTCACACAGCTGGGCAGGTGTTTTAGCCGTCTGCTGCACCGCAGCCACAGTGAAAGCCTGCTTCAGGGTCATCATAATCTCATCAACCTGATCAGAGAGAAGATAGCAAAAAGCCCATTTAAGATGAGTGGAGCTGGGGCCCCTGGGTGGCACAGTCGGTTGAGCGTCAGACTTTGGCTCAGGTCATGATCTCACAGTTTGTGGGTTCGAGCCCCACGTCAGGCTCTGCACTGACAGCCTGGAGCCTGCTTCAGATTTTGTCTCTCCCTCTGCCCCTCCCCTGTTCACGCTCTCTCTCAAAAATAAACAACAACAACAAAAAGATGAGTGGGGCTGCGGGGTGCCTGGGTGGCTCAGTTGGTTAAGCCTCCGACTTGGCTCAGGGCATGATCTCATAGTTTGTGATTTGGAGCGTCACGTCAGGTTCTGTGATGACATTGCAGAGCCTGCTTGGGATTCTCTCTTTCTCTGCTCCTCCTCCGCAGGGAGGGAGGGATAGATGGATGGATGGAAGGATGAATGAATGAATAAATAAAGACATAACTTAAAAAATAAATAAATAAACTCAAAATAAATAAATAACTTTAAAAAAAAGATGAGTGGGCTGAGATTTCAGGACTCTGCAAAGACTGGGTATTTGAAGATTTGGGGGGGGACCACTAATCACTGACAAACATAGTCATTATCGTAATATCTGCTAGGATTATAGTCTTAAAAACACTACCTAGATGTTCAAAACGCTTAAATGAGCTAAGGTAAAAACTAAAACCACAAATTAAATACTGACAAAAAAGCCAACTCCTCTGGACCAAAAATCCAAAATGACATTTTTTAACGCTGGGCCAGAGGGCAAAGTGAGCAGATTCCACAAAAACAATGAAAATTGAAGACACATGCCCAAATAAGTCTTGTATGTATACTAGCTAATTGTTGAATAGTCATGATGAATAACTGAAGCCAAATGATGACACACTGATGAAGCTATATGGTTTGCTAAGGGAAGAAAAAATCAGTGAGGTTGAAATTCCACATGAATAAGGTTTCCAGGGGAGAACTCTCAGTCGCACTTACCAGAGCCTCATTTGTGCACTGAAACACGTAACAGACGAAATGAAAGCCTCCGCCCCCTGAAGCCTCCCGGCAGATAAACCCGAAATGGTCCACGTGTCTAATACCCTGTTGAAGGCAGGGAAAAGAGGAAGGAACATTGAGCTGTATCCACAAGACGCACAACTGTCAGAGGGCAACTTAAGACTGACACAGCACAGTCTGACTGACCGGAGCACTATAAAATTAGTTTCTCAGATTTTTTGAAGCACAGTTGATACCAAACGTTACATTAGTGTCAGGTGTACGATGCAGTAATTGGATCAGTCTGCATGTTATGCTATGCTCACCACCAGTGTAGCTACCATCTGTCACCATCCAGTGCGATTAGGATACCCCTGACTATACTCCCTTAGCTGTACCTTCCACGCCTGGGACTTATGCATTCCACAACCGAAAGCCTGTATCCCCGACTCCTCTCCCCTCTGGCAATCATCAGTTTGTTCTCTGCATATTTGGGTCTAGTTCTGCTTTTTGTTTACTCATTTGTTTTTTAGATTCCACATATAAGTCAAGTCATGTGGTATTTGTTTTTCTTGGACTTATTTCCCTCAGCATAATACCCTCTAGGTCCATCCATGTTGTCACAAATGGCAAGAGCTCCATCCTTTTCATTGCTGTGTAATATTCCAGTGTGTGTGTGTGTGTGTGTGTGTGTGTGTGTGTGTGTGTACATCTTCTTTATTCATTCATTTATGCACACTTGGATTGCTTCCATATCTTAGCTACTATATAAATAAAGCTGCAATAAAAATAGGAATACACCTATCTTTTTGAATTAGTGTTTTTGTTTCTTTGGATAAATACCCAGTAGTGGAATTACTGGATCACATGGTAGTTCTATTTTTAATGTTTTGAGGAACCTCCATACTGTTTTCCACCATGGCTGCACCAATTTACATTCCCACCAGCAGGGTACCAAGGGTTCCTTTTTCTCCACATCCTTGCCAACACTTGTTTCTTGTCTTTTTTATTTTAGCCATTCTAACAGGTGTAAGGGGATAACTCACTGAGATTCTGATGTGCATTTCCCTGATGACTGTGATACTGAGCATCTTTTCATGTGCCTGTTGGATCTCTGTATATCTTCTTTGGGAAAATGTCTATTCAGCTCCTCTGCCTGTTTTTCAATTAGATTATTTGTTTTTCTGGTGTTGAGTTGTGTTAAGTATTTTACCTATTTTGCATATTAACTCTTCACGGGATATATCATTTGCAAATATCGTCTCTCATTCAGTAAGCTGCTTTTTTCATTTTGGTGTTGGTCTCCCTCTCTATGTAAAAGCTTTTTATTTTGGTTTAATGCCAAAAGTTTATTTTTGCTTTTGTTTCTCTTGCTGGAGGAGATACCTGGAAAATTCTGCAATAGCCAATGTCAAAGAAATTACTGCCTATGTTTTCTTCTAGGAGTTTCATGGCTTCATGCCTCACATTTAGGGCCTTTGTTCCATTTTGAGTTTATTTTTGTGTATCGTATAAGCAAGTGGTCCAGTGTCCTTCTCTTGCATGTAGCTGTCCAGTTCTCCCAGGGCCACTGTTGAGCAGATGGCCTTTTCCCCACTGTATACTCTTGCCTCCTTTGTCACAGACTAATTGACCATATGATTATGGGTTTATTTCTGGGCTTTCTATTCTATTTCACTGATCCATGGGTCCATTTTTGTGCCAGGACCATACTGTTTTGATTACTACAAGTCTGTAGTCTATCTTAATATCTGGAATTGTGATACCTCCAGCTTTGTTGTTCTCAAGATTGCCTTGGCTATTTGGGGCCTTTTGTGGTTCCAGACGATTTTCTCAGATATTTTAAATATCTAAAAACATCTCTCAAATATGAAGATTAACAGTGTTCTCCTAAAATGTTATTCTGATTACCCCTATAATACAAGAACAACTGAAAACCAGAGTTTTTAATGTTCATTTTAGTACTAAAAGGAAGTGCAGAAAAGTGGACACAGAAAGAGAACTTTTCTTAGGTATTAAAGAAAAACTACTTCAAAAATCCAAAGTAGATAAGAGATTAATGAAGAAACACAACTACATGAGCACATGCACACATGCAAACACAGTCACAGAGGTTAAAAAAAAAGTTTTAAAACACACTTGTACTCCTAAAACACAAGTACTTCACTGGTATTAAGAATGAGTCACAAAGCGTACACACAGAGAGTAGAGAGGCTTTTAAATGTAAGATATTAAGGTCAGGGTTGTACACTATTGTTTCTCAAGAGCTCTTCTGAATAAATATGTAAACTTGTTTTGAAAGTATCAGCTAAGAGGCACCTTGATACAGATAAGACCTAGAGCATAATTATTAATACGTGAGTATCTTCAGAAAGCACCAGCATGCAGAGATACAAGCGCTATGAACTTGAAGTTCGGGTCGTCATGTAAACTTGTAAGCTGCACCCTTTAGGAAATAATAAAACTGTCATACGAAAAAGCAAACCTTAAACATTAACATTTCAATAGAAATAGCAGCAAATTGAGATTAAATTCTGTGGATAATCTCAGGCTGAACATTTTCCAATAAATGGGCAATCACTGACATATCTCAATCAATGCTCCCCAACAGCAAGGTAAACACATGCCAGGCATTAATTCTCTGGGGAAGAGGATTTGGAAAAATTTATTTTGCAAATGGTTCCCTATCCAACTACAAAAGGAACATTCTTTATTTTCACATTTTGGGAAAAGGGTTCGAAAGAGAAATTTTTTTTATGTAGATCATGTTATAAACCAGCAATGAGATTTTTGTTACATCTAGTTATGAGAAAATGGAAGTGAGGAAATGAGAAGCCGGACTTTTTAAAAAAATAGCCAAACAATGACTTTAAATGACCTCGTATTTGTTAGGAAGATCCTGAGTACAACTGACATAGCTTATTATAACTGATTCTCCAGAATCTCTCTATGAAACACGCCTAGGGAGACTATCAAGAAAGAATCAAGTAGGCATTGTATTCTGAGGAAAACATCCTTAAAGATAATCACTAATTCAAAGAAGAAGAAATAATGACTGGCACCCAAAAGAAGTGAAGAATTTTTTATACAGTAGAAATGAGCACCTATTTAAAAACATTTACATGTATATATATGAATACATATAGTAAAACACGCACACACACATCTGGAAATTGTGACTACAGAATGTTACCACCAATAATTGAAAAAAGAAAAGTAGATGTATTCTCTCCAGATTACCGTTGCTGACAGCAAACTTAACTTCAAAATTATATGTAAATTTTGCCTTAATACACCAAATTGAAGAAGAAATGCAAGATCACAAATCAAGTACACCCAGAAAGTGTACATCTTGCAAACTTTTAGCACTTCTGTTGAATGACAGATAATAAAAGAATTCATTAAAAATTCAAACGCAAATGAACCAACAACCCATCTCCATTTACCTGAGAGCAAAAGGATATTTCCTTAAAGTTTTTCTCCAATGCTATTTTTTTGGTGTCAGGACTGATGAGGTAAACTTCAGACTGGCCAATCTTAAAAGACAAAAAAAAAAAAGAAACCAGTTTTTCATGAAAATTGAACTCAAATTTATCATACAAACATTCTCGTGTTGTGACCTATGGAAATGCAGAAGAAGAGGGGCAAGCTCTTCTAAGGTTCAAGTTCACTGCAAGTTCAAGTTGCAAGTTCACTGCAGAGGATGAACAGCTCCCGGGGCTCCGGTTTACCCTGGGGATTTCAGGCAGCACCTCACGTGTGTGAGTACATCCACCTGTGTAAGGCAGCGGTCTTCTTTTTTTTAATGTTTATTTATCTTTGAGAGAAACAGAGAGAGAGAGAGAGAGAGAGGCAGAGCATGAGTGGGGGAGGGGCAGAGAGAGAGGGAGACACAGAATCGGAAGCAGGCTCCAGGCTCTGAACTGTCGGCACAGAGCCCGATGCGGGGCTCGAACTCACAAACCGTGAGATCGTGACCTGAGCCAAAGTCGGATGCTTAGCTGACTGAGCCACCCAGGCGCCCTAAAGCAGTCTTCTTTTGAGATGAAAGAACCAAATATCCAAAAGTTAGCAACCAAACCTCAGATGCCACATCTCCCCTTTGTAAGAAGTGAGGTGTCTAGGGGCGCCTGGGTGGCGCAGTCAGTTAAGCGTCCGACTTCAGCCAGGTCACGATCTCGCGGTCCGTGAGTTCGAGCCCCGCGTCAGGCTCTGGGCTGACAGCTCGGAGCCTGGAGCCTCTTTCCGATTCTGTGTCTCCTTCTCTCTCTGCCCCTCCCCCGTTCATGCTCTGTCTCTCTCTGTCCCAAAAATAAATAAAAAAACGTTGAAAAAAAAATTAAAAAAAAAAAAAAAAAAAAAGAAGTGAGGTGTCTATAAAAGCGAATCTTCCAGAAAGGGTTCTCTTTTGAAACTTCCAAAACACTTTCTAATGACATTTTTTTTTTTAACTGCAAAGTCTTTTAGAATTACTGTTAAAATAAGCTACCATGGTTGAATACATACTATTTGTTAGGCGTTCAAATACCACTTACTTGACTTTTTAAAGTTAGAGCATTAGGGCCTCCTGGGTGGCTCAGTTGGTTAAGCATCTGACTTAGTCTCAGGTCAGGATTAGGATCCTCAGGTTAGGATTCTCTCTCTCCCTGTCTCCCTCTGCCCCTCCATAGTTCACTCACGCACACGCTCGCTCTCTCTCTCTCTCTCTCAAAATAAATAAATAAACTTAAACAAATTAAAAAAAATAAAGTTAGAGTATTAGCATATGTTAACACTGCCTTACAGCTTTGGGTCAGCACAATAAACGCCATTATAGCAGAGGACTGTGTTGCCACAACCCATCCCTGCCTCAAGGACCTTCTCATTTGCTGCTCCCTGAATTCATGATACTCCTACTAGAAGAGTATCTAGTTGGCCACACTGAACCTCTGCTCAGTGGAAAATCACTTCCTCCAAGCAGCCTTCCTGGAATCCTCAGATATTCTCACAGCATCCTCTACTTCCTTCTCCTTTGTGGCATTTATCACAACTGTAATGAGGCCATTACTTGTACAATCGGTTGTCAGTCCCCCTTACTGGAATCTAACTTCCATGTGGGCAGAGACCATGCCTGCCCTATTCACTGCTGTGACTTCTAGCATTCTGAAAGGGACCCTACACACAGCAGTCACACACTAAGTACTTGAAAATACATGCGCTGAGTAGCTTTCACAATGACACCACTATCTTTTTAAATACAGATCACAGACTAAGATGCAAAAGCCTGAATACCAACATAGCTCTTTTCAGTACACTGGTTAACAATGAAAACAGCCCTATTTACCCACTGACACATCGTCTTCATCTTAAACCTGCTTACATCCAACAACCCATTAGCCTAAGTGGCAGCCTCCTTACCTGTCGGCCATCTCACTGCGCTGAGTTAGGCACAAAAACATTACACTTACGGTAATTTTGCTCTCACTAGAATATCAGTCGTGACATTCTAGAAGGGGGCTGAGAACAATCAGTTCCCTGTACCATCAGAGGCCAGCTCCCTGATGGGACAGCCCTGAGTCCCGTCAGCTCAGACCCAGAGACTCCCAAGGAGGGCAAGCCCATACAGAAGAGCCCAGAGCAGCACGGAACCCAGGAATCCCAAGCCGAGGACAGCTTCCCTATCCATTTCCTTTTCTGGTACTTGTCTATTAGTTTACCAAACCTCTTCTAGAAAACAAGGGAGTAAGCAGTTGGCTAAACTATTATTTCAGTTTGGGTATAAATTTTAAATATCATGTTCTCCCCAAACCAATTACTCTGATTAACAAAGGATAAATATTTTATAATTTAACAGAAACAGTAAAGAGGGAGTAATTTCCAATTAAAAGATTTTGTTGAAATATATTTCTTGAAATTAATGTAGATTTTTAAAAAATTCTTTTGGAGTCTCTTACATGTGTCACCTGTTCCTTCCATTGAAAAGGTACCCTTCAACCAAGAGGGTGGGGAGTGGGTAGAGATAAGAACATACCAGTCGGTTAAGCGTTTGACTTTGGCTCAGGTCATGATCTCATGGTTCATGAGTTCAAGCCCTACACTGGGCTCTGTGCTGGTGGTGCAGAGCCTGCTTAGGATTCTCTCTCTCTCCCGGTCTCTCTCTCTCTCTCTCTCTCTCTGCTCTTTCCCCACTGTGCTCTCTCTCTCAAATAAACTTAAAACAAAAAATGATTGATTCTCTTTAGGTTTCCAACTATAATTTTATATGTATCTTTTTTAACGTTTGTTTTGAGAGAGAGAGAGAGAGCACAGAGGAGGGGCAGAGAGAGAGGGAGACATAGAATCCGAAGCAGGCTCTGAGCCGTCAGCACAGTGCCGGACATGGGGCTCGAACTCACAAAATGTGAGATCATGACCTGAGCCAAAGTGAGATGCTCAACCAACTGAGCCACCCAGGCGCCCCTCCAACGATGATTTTAAAGGTCTAAAACTAAAGGATTTTATCCTGAGAAAAGGATTATTTGCTCTAAAATTAGATTCACACATAAATCCAAAAGCAATTTACTAAGAATCCATTCTCCATAAAGATTTCTTTTGAACGTGTATCTCACACTGGGGATGAGCCCGGGGTTTGATGATATTTTACCGTGAAGAGCATAGTTCGATTTTCCTCAATATCTGTCGGCTGCACAATATTGTGCCCGCTAATTAGGTGGTTCTCAATGTCGTTTTCCTCAAAGGACCTGAAGAGACTACTACTTCGAAGGCTTCCATCTTGAAATTCCTTCTTAAAGGCCAAAGAGCGCAGGCCGGGCTGGGAGAAGGATTTGCGCATGGGCCTCCCGCCCTGCTCCCCATTCCCCACCGGCTGGAGCACAGATCGGAACTTATCCGTGAAGGAAAGCCCTCCCACAGGATTTGGGGTTTCAGAATCCTGGGAGACCAAGTCAAATTCGGCTTTCCTGCTGCAGCTGACGTGATTGAACTTCTCGATGCACTCGTCGATCAGGGCCGGAGGGGCCTTCTTGTGAGCCACTGTCACCCGGCCACAGAAGAGCACCTCAAACTTCTTGGCAAACGTCTCATCGAACTCAGACGGGCAATGCAGCTCCTCCTGGCGGGCAATCTTCCCGGCCTGTCGGATGGAGCTGATGATCTCAGGCACCTGCCAAGAAAGGAAGAGTGTTACTTGGAACATGCGGTAGTAGGTATGCCCACGCTGGTGCGCACGCACGTGTGTGTACACACACACACACACACACACGGCAGGAATATGCGACGAACCAACGCTATGCTCTCCACAACCACTCCACTGCATACTCCGTGGTACTGACGTAGGATCCGTGGGGAATCCGGGACTGGAAATGTCTTCCCACGAGACGCACAACTTTCAGAGAGGAAAAGAGGAACAATACTGAGGAAGTACCTCTTATGTGCCAGGGCCTACGCTAGGGGACTGACATGCCCACAACACTCCACAAGGTTGAGTGACGAGCCCACGGACACACAACCCAGTGTGGCCGTGGAGTCAAACGTGGCTTAGTCCCTCTTCAAAGCCACAGTCCTCTCTGCGGCAGCTGTCACCTCCCAAAGAGATCTGTCTCTGATGTGGCTCCACCAAAACGTTCTCCTGCATTTCATGGCGGTAGACCTTGGAGTGTCTTCCACAATAAATGGGTGGGATGACCATGACAAGTGAGGACGGCAATTATCTTATCAAGTACTTCTTCAAATCACAACACCATTATTTTCTTCAAAGACAGCTGACAATGTATTACTCGGTCCCATACTTCCTCGCAGTTGAGCAGTGCTGACTGCAGAGCTAGAAGGTTTTAACCAAGGAGTGAGTAACCAAGGCTGTATCATTATCATGGCAACACACTGGGGCCTGTTCCCACGGAGACTCCAAGCCTCTGGGTTCAGTGCAGAGTCACGATCAAGAGAACGAACAAAAGGGTCTCCTGTGCTATCATCATTCCCACGGCAACATCCTCTCATCGTGAGCTGCCAACAAGAGCCTTCAAAGCAGCAGCAGATATAAATCTGCAACCACAGTAAGCACCTGTGTGGTCACTTAGATGAAGTATGGCCACGACACTAACACAAGACGGGCATGAATTCAATCTTGCTAAGGAAGGACCTAGTTTTTGTTATGACCTAAACCCCAAAGCAATTTTTTTCCCTTTTTTCTATGTAAGAAAATTCAATTTAAGGCCCAATACCCATAGGCTCAATGTCTTCCAACAACATTATAGAGGAGAGAACAGCAACAACAAAAAGCCTGTTACAATTCAGGTCAAAGATCAGCACATACAATAAAGGGAGATGGCTGCAGGTTTAGAATGTATGCTTATATCCCGTAAGGCCCAATGGCTCCAAAGACTTTTCTTTGTGATTTCATGTCAAGCACATCTTAAAGACGGAATCTCTGCCATAAAGATTATGATATACCCTTCCAAGGTACTTTATCATGCAAGGAGTTCAAATAGATCTAGGTATATTCTATATTTTAAAAATTGATTCCTGAAGCATAAGAGCCAAACGATACTAAATAAGCCAACATTGCAGCATATGTCAAGCCTCTATTTGCACCGAGTATGTGCTTGTGCTGTAGCACAGGCCACTATTGCCAAATCGCATAGCACACGGAAGCCTTAACACTGGTTAATGTGAAAGACGACAGGACTGAGAGGGAGGAAGCCCAGGTTCCATTCACACCTTTGCCAATGAGTCACTACAGGCCCTTGGCAAAAACAGCCTCAGTTTCTCTCAAAACAAACAAACAAACAAACAAAGCTTATAAGATTTTTCAGGCAAAGTTATTTTGGCAAAGAATTTTCAAAGGAAAACAGCCAATTCCTGCAGTAAAAAAACCTCGCCGCATTTCTGAGCAAGTGTATGAAATTATTTTGTCAGGAGTCACATGAATCTTTCCCATTGTTAAACTTACTCTCTGAACAGAAAGGTCAAAGCTTACACAGCCTTCTGAGGCTTGTTAGAATAACTTCATTTCTGTACGCTGGACCTTCCACTGCCTCTGAGGTGATGGCGTTTTTCATTATATAATCAAAGGACAGAGAAAATGTGTGAAGTCTCATGAACTTACGGTGACTCGGTAGCAAACAACACAGACACAAGTAAGACACCGAGTGGAGAACCTGACAGGGGTCCCTCACTTCACAAGCTCAGAAGAGGCTGAGGAGCTCATCACAACCTCGGTCAGGGTTGAGGCTGTGAAGTTTTTCCGACCGCCATTCTCTCCTACACAGTAATCACCATCCTCTCGAGGCGGGCTTTAAGTCCAGGACCAGAGCCCTCCTCCTTGCTCCGGTGAGTTGCAATACGAGTATGAAGGAGAGGACTGGGTTAAAAAGAATCACTGTGATCCTGACAAGAGCCTAACCATCTCAGAATATTTGACAGAATACCGCCAAACATAATACAGCATAATACAGCAATACATTGTGAACACTTACAAATCGAATGTTTCAAAATCACCAGAAGTAAGATATGAGACTTTTTAAATAAAAAATGGGCTCCACTTGTGTGTAAGTTTGTAAATCCGTGGTTCACTTTACCACAACAGGTCTGGAGCACCGCTTTTCGAGAAATGAAGGCACAACATCCACTTGTGATGAATCATGAATTCTCCATCCTTTGTGACTCTGTCCTGGACCCACCTACACTGTTAATTGTTACAGGAGGGAACTGAGTCATGTACCTCATTTTATTTCCAAACCTTTTTCTAGGTATCACTTGATGCCAGGAGGTAGGGGTCCAGAAGCAGGCCAGTCCTGCCCAGGCAGGGAGTGGGGCCCAAGGATCTTTAGCCAGAACGTGTACAGTCCTGAGATGGGGTCTGCTGGGGGCCTGAACGCAGATGGGAGTCGAGAGCAAGGCCGGGTAAAGGATTCTGGAAGACCGCACACACAAGAATCAGCAGCTATCTGGGTGGGGGAGTTGAGGGCATGAAAGACAGCAGGTGGCTTGGAGAGACTGCCTCAGGCTGCGAACACGGGAGGAGGTTGAAGGAGACAGGAGGAGCTTGGCCTCCGTACAGGCTGAGTGACAGCAGGAGGGCTTGAGAGTAAAGGCATCTAGTGGGCAGTTGGGCAAATAGGCCTGGAGTTCAAGACAGGACACGTAGACTGGGATGTCAACGGCTCACGTACAAGCGGCGGCTGACACCCCGGGAACAGAAAAAGGGGAAGCAAAGGAAGAAGGCAAGGATGGGACCGTAGGCTACACAGATGTCTCAGATGCAAAGAAACTGAGGGAGTGAAGGCAGAGGAGGAGAAAGGGAAGCCGTCAAGGATGACATCAGAGATGTCAACCGAGGGAGAGGAGGCCGTGGAGAGTCAGCAGTGGCTGGGGATACGTAAAAGTAAATAAAGGGGGGATGCCAATTCTAACCCCCAAAATAAACAAACTTAACTGAAAAGGGTCTCAAGGTAAAACTTCAGGCTATCAGAACATATACTTCAAATTACAATATTGACCGCAAACACAGTGACCCTTTTAGGGCAAATACACCAGGCCAGTGGGGTTTACTTCCATTGATACAATCTAAAAAATACTTTTTTTAGCGTAGCCACAGCTGTAATATCTACGTCATTTCTGACCACAGATCAGCAGCAGAGTAAATCAAAGCTAACTACAGTAAAAACAAGAATCTGAAAAGCATCATACTGCAATAAATTCAATAATGGTTTGAGATTTTATTTCCTTTTACACTGGGAATCACAACAACAAAAAAAGTTAATTAAAATGATCCCCCAACAATGAAAAAAAAGGCCCTGTTTAGATATAAAATTTCTTAAACTGCTCTTCTGTCAGCCTATTTGAGTTTATACTAAAGCTCCTTCTTAAAGTAAATCTGCACCTTATTTCACAACCACAACTTTCTCCTGAATTCACAGTAACAAATGCAGAATTCACATGGTAACACGACATATATATATGGTTTCTGCAGCAGGCTTGAGTATTGTTTTAGAAGTCACCAGAAAACCATAGTATAAGACAGTCAGAAACATTCACTTCCGTAAATAAAGTCCTCATTTAAACATCTGGGTCAACTGTTTTGGTAAGGATTTAGGGATTTTAAAGGATGATAAACACATAGCAAGTGTAATTTTATTCACAAGGACTTAGGAAAGAGCTTCTAAAACAATATTTGGAATGAAAAATCATTTCACGTTACATTTATACCTGTGTTTTGCTGCCAACTAGTAACAAATAAGTATTAACTGAATCTGAAGAAGCCCATATTTGTGTTTAAAATTCTAGCAATTTTTCCTATTATTTAACATTAAATCCTTCCCAAACTGCAAAAATACAGCAGGCCACACTGTGCCTTGTCCCTTGGATGAAATGTCCTTTCACTGCAAAAAGTTAAAACAACATGCTAAAGGAAAATTATTCTGCATAATTATTTTCCAGAAGGAACAGACTTGTGTTTCATTTTTGTCGGTAATGAGTGTTTTTTTGTATTTGTTGGTCAGAAAGAAGGTAAATAGGGGAAGAAAACTAAATTAAACCAAGTACTTCCTCTAGCATATATGCCTTGAATTTTATACAAAATACTTAAGAAAATATCTTCTTACGAGTGCTCACTACTTAAATTATTTAAAGAGAATAAAACACCTGTCCCACACCATCCAGATAAGACATACGTGAACACTCATATTGTCCAACAGCTTGGCCTGTTGAGACTAGAGTCAACACAGAGATGTGAATACACTCCAACAATGAATAATAAGACAGGACTCCTCCTGACCTGAGAGGCTCACAGTCTAGGAAATAAGAGACACTCTAAATATATGATCTCCAGTACAATGTGACAGATGCTAGAATACAAACATGAGCAAAGCGGCTGAATGTGTGCTAGACAAGGCCGGTCCTGAGTAGAGGCCTCTCTTATCTGCCTGTCGGTCATGGAGCCTCACGGTGAAGGCCCCAGCTCCTGCTTTATGCTTACAATTAGCCCAAAGGTCAGACTCATGGGTTCGGTCTTCCTGAGAGATCAGACTTGCTCATTAGCTGACTGAGGAAGCAGCTGGCACGTAAGAAATGCTAATGACCGATGGCCCCTAACACAGGGCCACCCACCTCATTCATCCCATCCTTCTGTCCTTTGGGTCTTGATCTTTCCTCCTGTGTAAAACAGAGGTAGTATTCAGCTTCTCTAGTTCTGAAATGGCAAACTGGACAAACTCTTAGCTTTCAAACCCCATGAAAAGAAGTCTCTGCAAACACAAAACCCAGCATCCTACTCCAAAATAATCATTTGAAAGGTTCACTACAACCTTTTGACCAAACCAACAAGTTTCTACAAATGTTTAAAACAATGAGACAAAAACCAACATAAGTGATTTAATGGCTGCAGGGGCTGAGGAAAGAGGGTGGAGAAGGTAAGCAAGGAAGAGTAAGAGAAGGGATCACTGTTAGATTGTGAAATTATTTTGTAAATTTTCTAAAACGATATTTAAAAGTCTTGATTGGCTAGCATAAATACTAGCAGATCATTGCAGTAAATCACTGAATGCTCAACTTGGGGAACAGAAGGCCTCAAAATCCAGTCCTCTTCAGCTGATGCATTGGTTCTCAACTCAGGATTTAAAAAAAAAAAAAAAACAATGTCTAGCCCCACCCCAGCCTGGATGAAGCAGCCTGTTTGGAGGTGGGGCCCCGGCACCTGCAGTGTTCAGAAGCACCGGGCAGCTCTGATGGGCAGAATCCCTGATGTATCTGTCACCGTCCTTCTTCATGTCCCAAGGTAAGAAATGCTCGCTCCTCACCCTGTCCCCCACACCATCATACCCAAAACCTATGGACTATTAAGGTCCTAGGTGAGCTGTGTGCTTTAGCAGCATTGAAGCAGACCACCAGCACAGCCCCATACCATGCTTGTAGCAGACATGAACAAACTAGTGAAGACAAACAAACAAACAAAAAAATCTCCACACAGATATTTGACCAGCCATTTATACCATTTAAGGACAAATTTGATTTGCAAATAAATTCACCACATCTCCAAGGTCTCAGCTCTTTAAATGCATATGTGTTAATGTCCTATAAGAAATGCTACTCTATAATTCTGATCAAAGTTTACTAACTTAATCTCTCAAAGATTAAGAAACACAAATATAATAAACTAGCAGTTAATCACAGCAATCACCCAATGTTAATATGTATGTCACATAAGCTTTGAAAAGGGACACTGAGATCCCTTTTCTACAAGGCAGGAACTATAAACATGTAAATGTACTGAGAGAAAACATTAAACAAAGCTCCAGTTCCTTCTCCAGGATGAATGCCACAATCAGTTTTTATAAATGATGCCCTTTGGAAATTCTGCCACTGACAAGATCATGAATAAAGGAACATTTGGTCATATAGTGTATATTTATAAACAAAACAGCAAAATCAGCTAGAGGACTGGGCCCCACTACAGTTTGCTTCTACCTAAAATCATCCACGACCAAATACATTGAACTTATTAAAACCGATTTTCAAGCTAGCAAGTGCCCATGTATTGTCTTTTCATGTCCAAATCAATCTTAGACGAAACACAGGAGATATGGACCCTCTACCAGGCAACAGACCCACAAGCCTTTCCACCTGTTCCCATTTATACCTCAAAACAAAAGTCCTTGAGAATCTCAGGACAGTTAAAAGCAGTAAAAGCCCTAGTGCAGGAGCCGATACCCCAGCCCAGGGCACCCCAAGCAGCGATGCATCCTGACTCACCAACAGATGAGTGCAAGGATGGTCACAGCATTACTAACGGTCAAAAACTAGAGACAGAACATTGCCCAGCTACAGCAATGACAAATATGCTATATTCATATAATCAAAAACACGTAGAGGGAGAATGAACAAGCTATTCTATGTGTAACAACATAGGTAAATATTCATAACGGTCATGTTGAGTGAAAACAACAGGTATAACAGAAGCACATGGCAGAAATTCACTTTTGCAAAATTTCAAAAACAGGCAAAACTAAACTATGAAGACAGAGGACAGGATAGTGATTATCTCTAGAGGAGTGACAGGGAGTGGGCCTGTGGGCTTCTGGGCTGTTCGGTTTCTTCATCCAGGTGTTGACTGTACAAGATTTTTCAAACTTTGAAGGCCCCGAGTACACGACTTATGTATAATTCTGTTCATATAACATCAATGGAATTTTATGAAAAAATAGTATTTTCACAAGCACAATAGAATTTGATTGAGAAAGGGTAAAAAAACTAGCCCAAAGTTACCCTGCTAATGAGCTGAAGAGTCAGGACAGCACCTGCCTGATGCCAAGACACATCCTCTTACTACCCAAGACTTCGTTCTCAATTCAAAAAGACTTCCCAGTTCCTGCAGTGGTCCACATGTTTTGTTGTTGTTGTTGTTGTTGTTGTTGTTGTTGTTGTTGTTGTTGTTTTTGCTTTGGAAGTTTGTTTTGTCTACGTAGAATCCAGTGCCCTCTCCCCTAATAATAAGTAGTATCTCTCATTCCCACAGTTAGGTCCCAGTCCCACCTCATGAGTGGACTGGCAACCCCAGACTAAACCAACCAGCATATTCTATCACCCCACCCCACCATATAATTAGTTTAGGGTTGGTCACCCAATCCAGACCAGGACTAGGCCCATGCATTTTAAGGAACTGGTATGGAAAAAAAAAAAAAAAAAAAACATGCTGTGGCTCTAGACCAGTGGTTCTCCAATCAGGGGCAATTCTACCCACCACAAGCCCCCCAGGAGACATTTGGCAATGTCTGGAGATACTGGTTTGTCACAACCGGAGGGTAACATAACCGGCACCTGATAGGTAGAGGCCAGGGATGCCGCTGTGCATCCTACCAGGCACAGGACAGCCCCACAACAAAGAACTATCCTCCCCCAAATGAAGTATTGCCCAGGTTGAGGAAACCTGCTTTTGGACTTAGAATTCTGAGGACTAAGCCTGGAATTGCTGGTGTCATCACAAGTACAGCCATGCTAGACAGTTCCAGAGGAGGTGAAACAGAGACAAGGAGGCAGAAAATGCAAGAGAGAATGATGGTTCTGATGTTTGAGGACCTGGATCCAGCCATACCTGAAGCAATCAACTGGGATTCTTATGACAATAAATTTTAGATTATGCCATTTTACACTGGGTGTCTGTCATCTGCAATTAAGAGTCCTGTTCACACTCCTACCAGATAAAAATCTATGCCAAATTCTATGGTGAATACAAGGATGAATCGCATAGATCCTATTCTTCAGGGAACCTACAATCTAGACAGAGGGGATAAGAAATACACAAATGACCAAACCGAGTAGAACACCAACACTACAGGAGAGGTGCTAAGGAGGGTAGGAAGATAGAGAAATGCAAATTCTCAGTACGGAGTGCACTTCAAATTATTAAGAGCAAATAGGAAGATTTAAATATTTACCAAAATTCTGCCCTTAGAATAAAAGCAGCCACCAAAGACGCTCAGGGAGTCCAACTGACTCATTTTTTTCTCTATAAAAAAAGGGAATATATAAAATTTTAGATCACATCAAAAAATGTTCAGAAAGAGCCGAAGTAGGTTTCACATGTGAATGACTTGATTACACATTACTCCCATGCCTCTCCACGCCCTGCCATGCTGAACGAGAAAGGACTGCAATCATATGTGATACACAAAAGGACCAGAAACAGGAGCGAAAAAGAGAAATTTACAAGGTATGCACACACATATTACACGGAGGTCTTCATGTATAACACACAAAAGGACCAGAAACAGGACTAAAAAGAGGTGAAATTTACAAAGTATGCATATACGTATTACATGGAGGTCTAAGTGAGCCACTGGGAGATCAGCAGGCTCCTACTGAGAAGAAGGAACAGAGAAGAGGAACACCTTGCACCTTCCAAGGGCTGAGGGCAGGGCTGGGCCCCATCGCCAACCTGGCCAGGCTGAGGTGTGAAAGGGTCAACCTCAAAAACCATGAAAAACCACTTCTCAGTAATACAGCCTCCTTTTTAAACACAGCAGCAGGATGTATTCTGCAGTCATCTTTTATTTCCAGTAAGTTTAATACACATCCATATAAAAGAAAATACAGCAACACTTAAAGTTGCCCGTATAATCCCAAACCCAGAAATATCCACAGTTAACAGCTTGTTTTTTTTCTGACAGGAGGTGGTTCTTTGAGCACACAGAATGCTAATTTCCTTTACCAAAAACAAACAAACAAACAAACGTGAGCACAGGATCAGTGTTCTGCAACTAACTTCTACCGTCATGGACATATTGCACTGACGTGCCATCCCTCAGAGAAGCATCTCATTCCTTTCTGATAACCTCAGCATCAATTCCATTCACTGCAAACGCTGTACACACAGAAACACACGCAAATTTAAACCTACTCAGGATCCAATTCCAATGCGCCTCTGTCAGCTGTCACAAACTCTGCTCAATAATACGTCATTTTGGCAAACGTGTGATGAACATCCCAACCTCTGCATAAACTGCCTGGAGCTCTGGCTGTTGTTTGAGTAGCTGGGTGTTTGTGTGCATGTTGTGAGCGGGAGGTGAGTGGGGGCGCAGGAGAGGTGGAAACGATGAGAAGGAACCCAGTATTGCTTACTAGACCAGAGAGAAGCATTCCACTGGAGGGAAAGGGCTCTTTAGGAGCAGAAAGTGAAACAGAATAACCCCTAAAAAGACAGAGATAAACTCTTACAGCTGCAGGTCACAAGGCTGAGGAGAGAGTCAGCCCTAACTCCTGCCCCAGCTGCAGCCATGCACCTGCTACACTGCCAGATCCTAAGGGCAATTCTGTAAGTGGAATGCTGAAATAGGGCCCCCCAACCTCAGCAGCTTCAGGTGCATGTCTCAGCAGGTCACCCACTTCTTAGAACCTCGGACTCTTCTTCTATCACAATGAGGTATTGCCAGCTAATTGGAGGTTGTTTTGAGGATAAAATTAAACAATGAATGGAACAGTTGTTAGTATAAAGCCTGGCACATATTCACTCCCAATAATTGCTAGCCGTTGCCATGTTTACAAAGAAAAGGTCAGCTCCCCAGGAAAGTGACAGTACCTGAGGAGCCCGAGCCACTTGAAGCAGCCCTGGGGTTTGAAGCCCCAGCTGGACAGTAAGAGAAGTACAGGACCACTGAGACACCAGACACCTGAGCAAAGACGCCACCTTGGAAGTGAGGGTGCCTCGCTGCCCCACAGGAAGCCAGGCAGACAAACAGCCCAGCGGAGCCCTCCCAAATCCCTTACCCACAAAATCGCATGCATAATAAATGGTTGTATTAAGCCAATTGAAAAAATTTTTAACTAAAGCAACAGTACCTAAAGGAAATGGGCTTGCTATTATGCCAAGGGCCTTTCAGTACAGAGCGGACGAAGATTTATTCTATACCAGCCAGCAACAGATAATGCCAAACACATTAAAAATTTGATCATCTTTCCAAACATCCAGTAGGCAACACAACTCTCCCCCACCTCACCCCACCCTCCAACCTTCCAGCAATCCCACATGTGTAAAAGCAGGAATGCTCTGATTCAAATGGAGCTGAAAAAGCAGAACACTCCCTTCCCCTCCTTTAGCCAGACCTGAGGGAGCACAACAACCCACAGGAACAGCGTGGAAACTGCTACCTACAAAACACACAGGTCTGTGGGTGGCAAGCAGTTTTTCTGGCGTTCAGGACAGGCCTGCAAACTTCGGAGCATAGGACACCAAATGCCTGAACATCTGCTCCAAGAGTGAATTATTGTCTGTTTTGCTCACTGATGCAGCCCAAAGTGCCTGGGATGGTGCCTGGCACAGAGCAAGTACTCAATAAATGCTTAACGAATGGTGGCAATTGAAAATAAAAATTTAGGGACTTCAAGGTTTTTAAGTGATGAGAACTATCTCAAGCAGATCTTAGAAGAGAACCATGATAACTCTGTAATATCTCTAACACGATGTACGAGCGTATGCATGCAACAAGTATTTGCAGAGGACAAATGCTGCAAAAATAGTAAACCGGAAACAGCGGGACTAAGTCCTTTTGGATCATAAGATTTTTCTAGACAGCTGAAGGCCAATCCCTTTAAACGCCTAAGCTATTTTTATTTTCAGATGGGAATTTTCAGATGGAAATCACTGAGTGCATTTCTTTTCAAAGACCACAGAGAACGAAGTTTAACCTTTTCGTTGCTGCGATGAGCTACGTGTATGGCACGAGGGCTGTAGTCGTGCTGAGCTGTGTACTGCCGTGGGCTAAAGCAACAGGCAAGACTGTAATGGGATTAGTAGACGTCTTGGGTGAAAGCCAGCACCCCAGCTTTCCATCAACATCCCACATTCCCAACTCACCTCCCAAAGCCAATGCTGGCAGGCTCTTCTCTCAAATGCATTCACCCCAAAGGAGAGGTTCCTAAATTTCTGTCTTGACCGCATGGTGAAGCCTATGGGCCCTTCTCAGAAAAAAGTTTTTACATGCACAAAATAGAACACAAGGGAATACAAAAGAACTTAATTACACTAAAAGGGAATAATCCAAATAATTATGACACAGTATGTGCTTATTCCCATATTTGACAAGATCTAGAGGCAAGTCAAATAAATGCTGTAATTCAAAGTAATGATAAGCATCCAGAGTATTTTCTAGAAATGTGTAACTATTATAATGCCATATGAAAATAACTGGTTTTGTCGATGTTACCATCACAGGAGCTGCTAACGCTACTGGATCTGATGACTGTGTTAATAATTGAATAAAATGTTAAATTTTAGTTAGAAAGAAGTTAGTAAAAATAAAGATGTAATTTTTTCCCCAGTTCACGGACAGCCTCCCCTCAGATCCCAGGTTAAGGGCTCTTGGACTACTGGAAGCCCAGCGGGTAAGGGAAACCAGCTACCTACAACTAACTCAAAGACAAGATCACCACCACCACCAGGCATCTGTCTCGGGGCTGTAGTGTGTTTGCACTGTATATATGAATAATGCAACAACACCAGCACGCCATTCCAGTGCAAACATAAATCCAACTGGCGATGGGGAAGCTCCACCAGAAGCCATAGCCATCAGACTCTACAAAGAGAACTAAAACGGCAATATGGAAAGCAATATGGAAAGCAAATTCTAACTGGGTAAAACTCAAGTGTCCATAGAGTTACAGAATTAATTTCTACATAATGTACATTCTTCATCAGTATAAAAAGATTACAACTCTTGTCAAAGATTACCCAGATCCAATTTAAGTCTAATGTGATCTACTGCCCAGCTAGTCCCTGAATATGACAATTCAGTTTAATATCAGATGGAAAATTATTTTCTACTCTAAATTTTATATTATCCCTACCATTGGGAGAAGAGGGAAAATGTGACAAATGCCTCTGAATCCTCATTTCAGGAAACTTATTTGGGCTACAGCTCACATGTGACAACCTCAGACAGGCAGAGAAGCCTTTATTCTAGAATGTCCTTCCATCCACTCTCCACTACCATCTGCCCATTCTTCTAGATCCAGTTCAAACTTCTCCTCTGCTCCATTCCCCAGGTTCCCATGGCACCTGGCCCTCTACTGTCACCTAGGTCACAAGACTGAGTCTGTCTCCCACACCACACATTGGTTAGGGGGTGGAAGGGTGTCTAACTCATCATGTGGACCCTGCAGACCTTGTCCGAGCATTTACTTAACACACAACTTGAATGAGAGAGGCAAATAAATGGCAGTTTTCTGTTTCTCCACCTTAATGTGCAACGTGGATACTGTAATACTAATTAAACTCAATTTAAATATATTTACTTGAAAATACACCAAAGTGCTGTAGGTGAACTCTAAACTGAAATGAAACAATAAGGGCTTTATTTTCTAGCCTTACCTAAAATCAGGTAGAGAAAGTATGACCCCAGTATTTTATATAACCATCTGCACACTGTCAGGAGGAAAAACCAAACTTCTGACACCTCCACTTACGTAGAGTTAATACGGCATCTCAGGCACCACCACCACCTATGGGGGCTAACTGCCAGACACCGTGCTTTACACAGATACTCTCACTGAATGCTCACCCCAAGCCTCTGAGAAAAACATTTCCATTTTACGGAAAGGCAGACTCTTCTGGATGGAATCTATGCCGGTGCTGGGGCTGCACACCAACGTGGCACCGTCTGGGGACGGAGACATGACACTCTGTAGGAAGCAAGGTGAGGGAGGCCGTTGGGAGCAACAGGAGCCTCACTCAGCAGGTGAACAGAGCAGAGGCACCCACTGCTGAGGGGGCAGCGGGGCAGGAGGCGGGTCAGAGACACGGCCCAAAGGAGCCACCCTGAACCCGGCTTGCCCAGGCCAGCCCTCAAGCTCCAGGGCCTGGCAGGTGGGGCTGGGCCCGTGTGCCCTCCAGGGGACCACAAGGGCCCTGTGAGGGAGGTGGCTTGGGGGGACAGAGCTGGAGGGGAGGACAACGGGCAGGAGGATGCTGAGGGAGTTACCCAGGGCCCGCCCCATCCCCATGATAAATACCCCCCACCCCCATGATATGTGATGGAAGAACCCAGGAGGGAGAAGCACCCGCCTCCTGATGGCAGTGGCTGCGCTCTGGCTGCACACGTGCAAGAAGAGGGGAAACGGACCACATCCAGAAGGTAATACTGGGAGAGCTGAGACCAAGCAGATCCATCCACCCACAGACTCAGAAACCCCCAGAAACCTGAGCAGCGATTACAATCCAGTATTTATTCACAAGTTCTCACTCTTTTCAAGGACGTTTTCTAGCCCAACCAGCAGTGGGAAGGGTGCGGGCCACAAAGCCGGGTGTGCCCGGGCTCAGCCGGGGTCCCCACCCACTGACCCTCAGTCCCCGGGGCACTCTGGCCACAAGTTCCCACAGGCTAAACAAAATGCAGCGTGTGTTCAAGAGCTGCTATGTCTACTTATTTCCAGCCAAAGAGATAACACAATTTAAGAAGATCTGGAAGGGACTGCTGTGGTCTGTAGTCTCTGGGTAGCAGGAATGCGGTGGTTTGTTATCTTTGCTTATCAGTAGGTTATTGTTCTACAATTTTCATGTACTGTATTGCTTTTGTAATCTTAAAGGTTATTTTTCACTTTTTAATTTTTTTTTAAGTTTGTTTATTTTGAGAGACAGAGACAGCGCAGGTGGGGAAGGGACAGAGAGAGGGAGACGGAATCCCAAGCAGGCTCCCCACTGTCAGCACAGAACCTGACCTGGCTCTAACCCAGGAAACCCTGAAGTCATGACCTCAGCTGAAACTGAGAGTCCACAATTAACCAACTGAGCCACCCAGGTGCCCCTATTTTTCATTTTTTAAAAAGTACATTTTTCTTAAACTTTAAGGAATTTTAGAGATTATGGTCTACTGTTATTAGGTGAGGCCTTCCAGAGACGAAATGATTTAGAGTGGAGAAAAAAATCTTTAAATATATGATGAAAAATTATTTCAACAGTACAAGTGAAATGGCATACAATTCTAAGTGGCCCCAAATGTTTCAACCATATTAACATACAAAAAGCCTTTAAGTCATGAAATACAAGCTGAAAAACAAACATCAACGTCTATAGAAACTAAAAACTTTAGATGGCAGTCTAAAAAGCAATATTCAGAAGACTGTCCTTTTATATGCCTAGGTAATTACTTAAGACAAAAATTTTAGTTTAAATCAAAATTGCATTAATAGTAAGAACTGGTCTATTTTATGAAGCTGACAGTTCAAACTTGAGTTTAGATAACCATTAACCTTGTGAACCAGATAAAAATTCTTGCTACTTCCTAGGAACCGCAGTAAAATGAATGTAATTCAAATTATGACATTTGTGGATACAGTACAGATCACCTTGACAACAGTATTAATTTTTTTTAAACACAAAAGTTTTTGATAGCATAGGGCTACCCCTCACATTTACAGTGCCTTTTTTCTTAATATTTATTCTTGAGAGAGAGAGAGACAGAGAGAGAGAGAGAGAGAGAGAGTGTGTGAGCATGAGTGGGGGAGAGGCAGAGAGAGGGAGACACAGAATCTGAAGCAGGATCCAGGCTCTGAGCTGTCAGCACAGAGCCCAACATGGGGTTTGAACTCACAAACCGTGAGATCATGATCTGAGCTAAAGTCAGACACTTAGCTGACTGAGCCACCCAGGTGCCCCTACGGTGCCTTTTTTAAGGCACCATTCAAATTATTCAAAGCCAAATCTCTGTCCTCCTCCACCTCTCATCCGAAAGCCCATGTGTGGTAGACTTCGGTAAGCCAGGTATGGGCTGGATCTCAGGCTCTGCCTTTCTGCAGTATGTAACCTGCCAACCATACACAGCAGTCTAGTCATAGCCCTGTCACCAGCATCGGGGAGGTCCATGGTAATTGCCAAGCAAATGTTAGAAATTTAAAGTCACTAATGCATGACTGCCAGACCCAATCACAATCTGGTGTATCATAAATAAATCAGTTATTTACAGTTTTTAAACATACCACACTAGCTTTTAGAACACTGATTACATTCTTGAATAAAACCTATCACATATGTTCTAAAACCCTGAACTTCATTCAGATCAGTGGTGGAAACAGGACTTTTCTCTCAACTCATTTTACCATGAAATAAACTCTCTTCACCAAGGAGTGGTTACTTTTCTTGTATCTTGATCAACAGGCAAATCAGAACTTTGGCCAGTAAAGGATATTAGTTAGAAATGGTCTAATCTACTTTCCATTTAACATATTTTCACCTTGTAAAATACCAACAATACTATTTGTTGCTCCTTGGCTTTCTCAGAAGTTATAAACGTGGATAACGTCAATAAATGTTTACAAAACTCAGATTGTATCCCAGCAAAATACCGCAAAAGTAGAGTACATGTTTAACACTTTCTTCCTGCTTTAAAGAGATGAAGGAAATCAATAAAACAAACACACAAGACAAAAAAGAGAGAGTAAAATTGCACACAGAATAAAGCAGCCCAGGCCTGAATTCATAACCAGTGAATGTTAGCCCTCGGCTAACATTTCTCACCCTCCCTGACTCACCCTACCCTTCTAGAGTGTGAGAAAGAAAATCTGATCTTGTCCTAGCACCTCACCAAATGTCCACGCCAGTGTCCCTAAGGCGGTTTACCCAGGTGTCATAGTGAAGGGAATGAACTGCGGTACCCTCAAAATCACTTCCAGTTCCAAAATTCTACTATTCTATAAAAATAAATTAGAATATAGAATGAAAACCAAAAAATCCCAACATCAAGAACATATGTAAAGTCTGTAGTATTTGTAAACTGCAAAACTAACAAAAATCCCCAAATACCTCAGGCAGGTAAGTAAGTATCCGTGGGGCAGACCCAGCTTGCCAAAAGTTCATGTGAAAAAGATTTAAGGATTTTAGTTGATCATAAGCCCAGGATAATCCAGCAGAATGGCCTGGATACCAAAAGAATGAAAAGGAAAAAAAGCCTACAGCATTAGGAGAAATGTCATCTTTCCATTAAGAGGGGAGTCATAGCCTCACCATCCTCCCGCAGACTGGGCCACACTGAGGTTTCATTTTCGGTTTTAGCAGACTCTAAAAGCAGCAGCAGTAAGAGTCACTAGGTACCTGAAATTCCATGAATGGAGACCAGGGCTTTTGGTGTGGGAAGGGGAAGATGGGAAGCAGGTCACTGCCTTTACAAATCTGTCGCAGGTTAGAGGCATTAGTGCCCTCCCACCATAAAGGGGAAGGGAAAGGGGTGAGACACAAGGCGAGGAAGATTTCTGCTCAGAATATAAAAATCTTTCAGTTAGAGCTATGTGCGATGGTATGGATACTGAGCATCCCTGGAGAAGACTTGAACACAGACAGAGGGGGCAAGTCCCCAGTGCTCAGAGTCAGACTTTCAATTCCTCGAGTCTAGGGCCTTATTTAAAGACAGGCACCTGCTTCCACCTTTGAGGTCGTGCTGAGTAGTCAGTGGTTCCCACCAAGCAGGAGTTTGAAAGCACAGTTCCTTCTCGGGCTCAGCCTCCCTCACGTGTGGGGGTGGGGGGCTGACTTCATCTTCATGAGAGGAGATATTTTACAATCAGGAACATTCCTAGAGAGCCAACACTGAAACCAAGGCTGACAAGAGATAAAGACAGGCTGCTCCAGCCAAGAGCTGCTGCTAGGAATGTATTCAAAGCTCCGTTGTTTTTCCCATGCCAAGGGAATGGCTAATGTGTGTCGAGAAGCTTCAGTGACTTGCTAAAACTTAACTCTGCTCTACTCCAGATTAATTCTACAATCTACCCAGTGGGAACTGTCGTCTCTGAATCCTGGTATTTTCAAAAGTGAGACTTCATCTTGATTTACAAGAGGAAAAGAATAAAAATAAGCCCTAAAGGAAGGAATGGGGTAATGAAATCTTCTTGATGTAATTAGCTCCTTTAGAAGTATTTAGTGAAATGCACTTCCATTTCTCAGATATCCTGGGGACTACTCCATATGGTCTTCTACTTTTCTCTCTACTCTCTATCTCTCTCCAGGGATCTCAAACCACTGCCCCAAAACCGACAAAGATAATTTCTTAATCCACATTTTAGCTCTGAATTCTTTCCTCAACTTGACTCAAATTTTCAATTACCCCTAAGGATCCCCAGACTTCAGGCACCATGACGTTAAAGCATCCAAACCAAGCTCATGTCTTTGCCCTAAAATAGGCCCCTCTCTTTACTTGTTACCCAAATGCCTTCCAGGTAACCAGTTTTGGGGAAGTGTCTTCCACTCTTCTCTCTACTCCCTCTACCTGCCATCAGCCATCAGAGTGTGTGTTCTATCACTATGAGCCCCAAACCTCAAGCGTTGGCCAAAGCCTGTACGCACCCCCAAGGACCTGCCAGGCCACAGCAGGAGCCCCAACGCTCAGCTCTGCCCAGCCTCTCCCAGGATAGATGCCCATCCATCCCCCTCCCCACGGACAGCCCTGATGATGTCAGCACAAACCTGCCAGGGCTTCTCTCTAATCTCTACCAAATACCAACACTGTGGCCAGGCCTTTAGAACCCTCCATGGGGAGGCTCTGATCATCTCCTCCTGCGAGTTCACCGAGGATGGGGGGCATGGGGGTTCATGCAACTCCACTCAAACCTATCCTGGGCTTCTGCTCATTTGGATTCCTACCTCATGCCTTGGCTTAATGCAGCTTCTTCCATCTCAATGTTCTCATCCCCTGGATGGGACCCTCAAACCACGTACTCAACGTATTCAATTCTATCAGGAAACAAAGCCTCACAGAGCTGAAATGACTGGCACCTGGTCATCAGGCTGGGCAGAACTGGACCACCCCATTCAGGACTCTTTTTCTAGGCCACACCAGGTCCCCATGATCTGTTTTTAACTAGGAGGAAATAAAGTCTTTGGTTTGAAATTTCCTTATTAGACTAAAGCCTCTAAGCCCATTAAATTAAAAAATAAACACACACACACAAAACCCAAAAACAAAACAAGAGAGCACCAGCTAGTGCCCACATTTCTAGTCTCTGAGACTCACAAGCTTTATTCGGTTTGCACTTTCACGTTTAACAGCAGGCACTGTGTGTGAAAATGAAGGCTTTGGTGCCCATTCTGGGGTCTGCATGAAGGGCTTTGAGGGAAGACTTATCCTCTCCCCCACATACAAGGGCCAAGTAGGCTCCCCTGCCTCTATTTATTCAATCAGGATCAAAGCAAAAAATTATTAGAGCTAAAAAGCCCCCCAAAATGTGCAGAGAGGTACTCCAGGGCACTGTAGACCTCCTTAACACCCACATCCAAACTACATTACTGGCTTCCAAACTGAAAACTATTTTTTTTTTTTTTTTTAGAAAGACAACATTCGAGTTAAAAGTGTACAATCAGTCCTGACTATCCCTGCTGATTAAAAACAACGAGATTGTCAGGTGGGATTTACTGTGTGTGGAAAATTACTTCCGTGTACCAAAGGCTGCTCAGAGGTTTTACGTTTCCTTCAGCCCACTTTATTGCAGGCCTATGGTGTAAGCACCTTCGAACACAGTCTTCACCTCCACAAGGGCACAAATCACATCTTTCTCCCCTTGCATCCGTGTCCAAGTGCCCGGCACAGAGAAGATGCGCAATTAATGTATCATGACCAACAATGAACTTGAAGAAGCTGAATTTCTTGGCCAAGATGTCTGGAAGTAGCACAAGACTACCCAAAATGGTGTGGCGACTTCAAAACAATTAATACAGACCTGTATGCTCTGGTGATCTAGCACACTGAACTCCCTCCTCAGGGGAAAACAGCCGGAGATCCCAATCTCAGCTAGTTTCAACACTACCGAAATAACGACATCAGACCTTAGTATGATGCTCTTTCGGCTAACAAATCCTGGGTGGTACAGACTCAAAGAGCTGCTTTTACTAAAACTGCAGTGTAATATAAATTCCTAGATAGTTCCTTCACATATCTTCAAATAAGGGCAGAGAATCCCTCACATTCACCTAGAAATTCAGTAATACGGCTATTTCTGGAACTGCAAGAGAGTTATAAACCCTGTACAAGTATTGGCAGTATTTCATACTCATACAATTAATGAATAATCAATGCACAAAGGGCCACAAAGTTATTACTCATCATCAGGCTTTTGGTTTGTGTTTCTAAAGTCAATTTTTACAATGAAACCTCTAATATTTTAACTTTGGAAACTTACACATAAAAGAAAAAACCTGACACAATAGTGACCTTCACAATAGACCTATGTAAATATCTCTAAGCAAATATTGTCTCACAGATCTTACAGTTTATTTTCACCTAATGACTGATTTCCTCCGGGTCCACCCTGTAGAAAGAACTTCCGCAAAATACCATTCGGCCAATTCTCTGCCTTCGGCAGGCCTACAATTATGAACTCTGCTAAACAAATAAACTTCCTTCCTATTTTTAAAGTTTTCCAAAACTGGAGAATCTACATCTTTAGTTGGCACACTATTTCCTGGACTTACAGCCCAGGCAGTGAAGAAACTCTTCACAGTATTTTGAGAGAGAAAAAGGACCTCAGAAGTAGCCAGTCAGCTGCCCCCCACCTCTATTTTAGGGAAGGAGAAATCAAGGCGAAGTTGTGACCTTCATCAAGGTCACACAGAGGGGACGGGGGGGGGGGGGGGGGGGGGGGTTGGTGGCAGAGGACTGTGTAATTCTCTCTGCCCCATTTTCCCCTTATCTGATCTGTGACCTGACAAAAGCATTTTGCTCCTGTTCCGTACTACTAAGCCAAGGCTTATGTTTAATTCATGAAGAATGTGATACAACAACAGAAACGAATCTAAATATCATAGCGAGTACAAGGTGACACAAAGAACTCTGGGCTAAAAAGTCAGAACACCTTAATCTTAGATGGGACTTTGGGAGAGCCACGTCACCTCTGGAGGGCTCAATTTCTCATCTTCAAACGGGGGAACAGAACTAAGCAACCACAAATGTCGTCTCCACCTCTGACTTCAAATGATGAGGATGGCGATGTTTCACCCCTAGTAAGTGCTTAATCTGAGCCAGGCATTGTTCTAAGTACACGATGTGGGTAAATCCTCCGCAGCCTGGAGGACAGCTACCATCCCCATTTGTGGATGAACACATTCTTCCTCCCAGAGAAGGGACTTGTCTGCGGTCACACCTCCACCGGTAAAGGTGGAGAAGGGCTCTATCTGTCCCAGGCCAGTAGCTCCACGGGACCTCTCTTCCTTATCAGAGGCGGACAATATAAGATGATTGGCCCAACCTGCAGTAATACAGACATAGAGTCCAAATTGAGAACAATTACAGCAATCATTCAACACAATGTTCTCATTTTACAGATCAAGGACTGAAGTATAACTTGAAGTATAAGTCAGGAAATTTAATGGAAATGTACACCCAACCTTCTTCCTAGGTAAGCTTATCCTAAAAACTGCTTCAACAGTTTACATCACTTACATCATCTCATTTGACGCCCAAACATGACCACCTGATGGCACAGGGCAGTGATCACCACTCCCATGGCATCTAGCCACAGTTAAACAGCAAACTCGGGGCAAACCGAGACCTCCAACTCCAGCCTTTAACTTCCAGTCTTGTGTATATTCTAAGCTTGAAAAAAACATCCACTGTGATAAGATTCTCTGGACAGCCTATTCAAAATAGTCTCTAAACACAAAGAGAATTTCCCAGAGAGGCTGAAAACATGCTTCCGTGGTGCTTTGAGGAGAATATCAGATAATAAGTGATAATACTCTAAAGTCCACCACTTGACAAGAAAATTAAAAATCAAGCTATGGTCACCTCAAAGTTGACCTCTTTCGGTCTGTCATTTAATTGCCCTTAGCCTCCCTGCCAATCTTGACCCATGTTCAATCTTTCTGCCAGTGATTTTCCTCTTATTTCCTGTTGTCTTCCCTCTCTAACCAAGAACATCATGAAATTCAGGCCTTTAAAAAATTTGTTCCGCATCTCATGTAACTTCAATCTTATACACTTATTTTTATTTACTTTTTTTTTATTAAGTTTATTTTTTTTAGAGAGAGAGACAACATGAGTGGGGGAGAGGCAGAGACAAGGGAGAAGAGAGAGAATCCCAAGCAGGCTTGACACCCATCAGCACAGAGCTAGAAGCGGGGCTCAAACTCATGAAACCGTGAGATCATGACCTGAGCCTAAACCGAGAGTCAGAGCCTTAACCGACGGAGCCACCCAGGTGGCTTATTTTTAAAAGCAAGTTAGTTGTACATTTTATGCCTCTCATCTAAGGAGCAAGAAAAATTCAAATCCTTGGTGTGACAAAATATTTTAAGTTCTGACCAACTCTGTTCCATATCTTGAACATGTGCTGTAATCCCTTTATTACAGAGATCTCACAGGTATAACAGATAAAATGTGAATTTACAGCCAAACAATTCAAGCATTAATCTTAATAGCTCTGACAAATTACCTAACCTCTCTGAACTTCAGTTTCTTCATACTATTTCCCCAAAGTAAAAGGAGGAGGAAATAACACCCCTACTCCACGATGATTTAGAAGGGGACTACTCCCAACACAACAGCTGGCACATATTAAGTGCTCAAAAACGCAATCATCTCTTCCTTTCTATGGCTGCATTAACACTAATGTAGTCTTCTCCCCTGTTAATTCCGCTTTGCAAATGATGTTTCTCTGAACAAAGTCAATCTCCCGTATTAGAGGAGAAGAGACCTATTATACGCACCTACACTCTCTCCCACAGGACGCCCTCCAAGAAACAGAGCACTGAGTGAATCAGCAGGTCACTGGAGCCCAGCACCAGGGAGCTGTGTCGCCACACTGGACTTGGGCAACTTCCACTCTCTTCAAATCCTCAGGCCCTGGGTTCTTCCTACCCACAGTTCACACAACTGGGCCAGCCTCCCAGGCCGTGGAGGATTTAGAACACCCTTCACAAGTCAGAGGATCTCCACCCACTCCAGCAGACTGCTCACCTTCACACTTCCTTTGTCCATTCCTCTGCGGGTACTGGGACCTACTGTGAAATACACATCTAAAGACTCGGTGATTAAATAAGGTATTCTAAAATACAATATATTGACAGACATACATACTTTTGATTTTAGCAAAATACCTTAAGGACAAAAGTGCAAACAAATCAGCAGGGCAACATCAACAAGGTGTGCAAAATCCAGGGGTCCAAGATCTTGGGTTTAAGTTCTGCCACAATGAGCTATGTGATCTTGTTCAAACTAAGTTACTTCCTGGCTCTGGGTCTCGGCTTCCTCACGGAGAAAAGGGAAGACGGAATAATATTCTGGTTGCAACAGAATGACCACCTCACCAGCCTCCATTACTGACAAGGGTGTATAAGCCCTAGGGCATGCCAGGGCTGTTCTTATTTCAGAACCTCCTATATCTGGGCATTTGTTTAAAGTGACTGCCTTCCCCAAGGTTAAAAATCATTGGTTTCAAAAACAGGCAACAGAGTTGGAAAGCAACCCTGAATGATTCCAAGACATGCTGGAAAACTACCACAAGCATATCCTAGCAATTCTTTTTCATAATCCCCCACACATCAATGACCTACGCCTCAATCATCGTTCCTTAAAGACTTACTTCAGACCTCATATCCTCTAAAACATCTCCCCGAATCCCCAGCCTAGTGACTCCCTGTGCACACATCTGTACTGTTACATTAAATTACCTTCACAGGTGGACCTCTCTCTGCTAGGCTGCAAGCCACTCTAAGGCTGGGCCTGTCTCTGGGTCCACGTGCCTAAGCCACTCTTGCACAAAAACCACTGACAAACTGCAAACTCGACCGTGTTTCAAAGAGTTTATACTTGCAGATGATCTTCACAATTTCCTATGCAATTTTGACATTGTTCAGTTTTAGAACAGGATCTTTAAAAAGATTAATCCAGACTACATTATTATTTTATAGACGAGAAAGGCTCCAAATTAACTCAGCCAAGCTCAACCAAAGTAAATGAACAAGGCCTAGAAGTCTAATCATTATAACACATGACCAACATAAAAATAATTTGCAAACGAAGTACCAAAGTACATAAAAACTAAGGAAATCCGGGGTGCCGGGGTGACTCAGTCGGTGGAGCATCCGACTCTTGATTTCAGCTCAGGTAATGATCTCACAGTTTGGGAGATTAAGCCCCCTGCGTCGGGACACCATCCATACTGTCAGCAAGGACTAGGTCTCTCTCTCCCTCTCTCTCTGTCCCTCCCCCATTCACACACTCTGTCTCTCTCAAAATAAATAAACGTTAAAAAGAGAAAAACCTAAGGAAATTCTTTTCCATCATGTCTTTCTTTTAAATCTAAAAAAATGTCAGTGGCTGATTCATTCTACCAACAGCAAAGTCAGAAGCAATAGAAATAATGGGAAAATTAAAGCTACTTAAGTATACATACACAAATATAACCATTTAAATTTTTGTCTTTCTATAACCTTTGTACGTGTACCTGAATACCACCATATATTATGAAGTAAAATTCAAAAGGAAAATTTTTTTATTTCTACTGCCTAAAAGTTAACAGTCAAAAGGAAGGGGGGCCTCTACATTATGCCATCAGGGGAATGCAAATTAAAGCAACAAGATACCATTACACACCTGTTAGAATGGCCACACCTGGAACAATAACACCACCAAATGTTAAACGAAGATACGGAGCAACAAGAACTGCCATTCACTGCTGGTGGGAAGGCAAAAATGGTACCCCCGTCTGGAAGACAGGTTGGCAGCGTCTTACAAAACTAAACATACGCTTACCATATAATCCAGCAATCACTCTCCTTGTGATGTTTACCGAAGGGAGCTGAAAACTTACGGCTGTCTGTACATAAACCTGCACAAAAATGTTTACAGCTTTGTTCACAACTGCCAAAACTTGGAAGCAGCTAAGACGTACTCTGGACAATGGAATACTGTTCAGAGCTAAAAAGATATAAGCAATCTAGCCTTGAAAAGATACAGAAGAAACTTAAATGTACGTTACTACATGTGTGAAAGAAGCCAATGTGAAATGGATGCATTTCATGATTCCAATTATAGGACATTCTGGAATGGGCAAAACTATAAAGATCTGTGATTGACAGGGATTGGGGAGAGAGGACAAGATGTGTTAAAAGTCAGATTACAGTGGTTTTTTAGGGCAGCGAAGTTATTCTGTATGATAGTAAAAACACATACCATTATACATTTGTCCAGACACACAGAATATCCAACACCAAGAATAAACTATAGCATAATCTTGGACTTTAGGAGATAATGTGTCAATGCAGGTGCATCAGCTCTAACAAGTAGTTGGGGATACTGATAATGGGAAGGGCTATGCATGTGTGGGATCAGAGTATATGGGAACTCTCTGTACCTTCTGCTCAACTTTGCTGTGAACCTAAAAATTGCTTTTAAATATGGAAGTCCAGGAGCACCAAGGTGGTTCAGTCAGTTGAGTGTCTGACTCTTTGATTTTGGCTCAGGTCATGATCCCAGGGTTGTGGGATGGAGCCCTGTGTGGGGCTCTCTGCTGAGTGTGGAGCCTGCTTAGGATTCTCTCCCCGCCCCCACTCTGCCCCCTACATACTCTCTAAAAAAATAATAATAAGTCTATTTAAAAAAAGAAGGGGCACTTGGGTAGCTCAGTCAGTTGAGCGTCTGACTTCGACTCAGGTCATGATCTCACGGTTTGTGAGTTCGAGCCCCACAACCAGCTCCCTGCTGTCAGCACAGAGCCTAGAGCCTGCTTCGGATTCTGTGTCTCCCTCTCTCTGCCCCTCCCCTGCTCATGCTGTCTCTCTCTCTCAAAAAATAAACATTAAAAAAAAATTTTTTTTAAGAGAAAAGATAGGAGGGCAATGGAGTCAATTTTTCAACGATAATCTGATTCCTAGTCTATTATAATATCCTAATGGTCTTTGAGGCAAAGTTCAATACACTGAAAAAGATGAAAGGCCGAAGTATTTTTTAAATCTGATAAAATGAATAGTTAACACATAAAATGTTGAAATTTTTAAAAGGTACAAGAGTACTCAGTGCAAATTTTTCCTTCCACTCCTATTTGCCAGACACTTTATTTCAAGGTTAATTCTTTTTGTTGTTTTATTTCATGGGATTCTATTTCCACTACTATCCTCCCAGATACAAGTGACTAATCTGAAATCCTGGCATTTATTCCAACAACTGTAAGCAACTCCTGTGTCTAATGGTAGGTATAACAGACAACTTGGCTACAAAGTGTGGTCCCCAGGCCAGCACCATCAGCATTACCGGGGAGCCCATGAGAAATGCAGAATCCTGGGTTCCATCTAGACCCACTAGAGCAGAACTATATTTTAACAAGATGCCCAAGTGATTGGTATGCACTGGTATGTAAGACAACACCACTCCTGTTTTCATAGAGTCTACAGGCTAGTAAAGGAGACAAAATAACCACAACACAAGGCATCATACAGACTGGACTATGAGGCTACAAGAGTTTGGGGAAAGATCAGCTTTGGTCCCTAGAGGGTCCCCACTGCCATCAGGATAAAATGCCAGCCCTGGGTCTGTATGCCATGTGCCCTCTGGCCACTGCCCACCTGTCCAGTTTCATCCTCTACTGATCCCTACAACACATTCTGCAGCCAGCCTGACCATCCTGGGGCTGAGGTTCCTCCACTGTGGCTCCAGGGCTCCGTGTCTGCTGCTCCGGCCACTTGGCAGGGCGTGCACCCCCCACCCCCCACCCCCAGAACTCCTCTGCCAGCTTCAGGCCGGAGCAGCAGCCACTCCCTACAGCCGTCCCCCCTCCCAGTCCCGCACCCCCATAGCTAGTGGTCTACCCTCCTCTACCAAGAGGAGCTACTACGAGGCAGAGGAAATGCCTTAGGGGCTATTTTTTTCTATATATTCACCTCCCCTTTAATATAGTCATCCAAGGAATGAATGAACAATCACAGATGTTTCAGGGAGGGGGTGAAAGATGCGAAGGGTTTAGAGAGTCAGAAATGGAAGACCAAGGCAGAGACATACACTGGTTAAGATCAGTTTAGCGAATTTGTTTAGCGGGGGAAAAAAACCTGCTTTTCTGTCATTATGAGATCCACTCTGGGCTCACTATTCTGCTGTGGATGAGGCGGGATTCTATTCCTGCTTTTCTCCATTCCCTTTTAATAAAACCAACCTGTGCCCAAGGTACTGTCACTGTGAACAACCAGAGCTCCCAAAGAGGGGCTCCTGCCCCCAGCAGACAAACGAGCCCCACAGGAGCCCGGCCGAAGCCTTGGTTGGGGCGACGACATCAGCTTCACTTAGCAGAGGAAGCAAATGTTTCAAATTCAAGGAATGGTCTGACTCTGACAAGGAGGTCTTCCCTCTTTATTAAACTCAAACATCACTAATTAAACGTAATAGAAGCCTACCGAAGGAAAAACATTTTATAGTTTTAAAGAATCCATCACATTAACCTAGGACAAGCCAACACCGAGCCGACTGTACCCGAGAAAGCAGACCTGCCCACTCACAGCCAGTGGCTTCCTTACAGGAAGGCCACCCTGTGCCAGTGAACAGGCAAGCCCGACTGGTCAGAGGCACCCAAGGTGGGCTGGGCCGGGCTGCAGGAAACCACAAAGGTAAACAAGCAAGGCCCGCATCGGGACACAAGTGGGCCTCAAAGCCATGGTAAGCCGCAGCTAACCAAGGACAAGCTGCATTCCACACAGAAGCAAGGAGTTTCTCATCATTTGCTCCAAGATCAGACGAACAAGCTCATTTCAGAAGATAAAGAACAATTAGGTATCCACAGGCGTCCTTTCCCTACTACAGAAGCTACCACTATGGCCGCCCTCTGCTTCTGCCTGAAGCATACCTTAGCCTATGTCACCCCTCTGGTTGACGCCCCCTAAATGCTTCCCACTGAGCTTAAATGCAGATCCAAACCCCATTCTGTGCTTACAGAGCCCTAAAGGGCCCGGGCCTGGTTACCGCTCTCCCACTGGGCCCCAGCTCGCTGCATTCCAGTCACTCCTGCCTTCTTCCCACTGCTTTAACGAGCCCACCTGGGCCACCCCCAGGCTTGGTACCTGCTGTCCCCTCTGCCTGGAATGTGCTGAGCACCCTCACTCCCCAGATGAACTGCTACCTCCTTGCCACCCCAGCCCCTAGTCACTCTCTACCAGACCTCGTTGCTTACTTTTCTCCCCAGCACTTAGCACCATCTGGAATGGCCTTGTTTACCTATGTGCTTGCTGCTCTGCAGTCTCTCCCACCTCTTATTCGAGCTCCATGAAAACAGGAGCCTGGTCTGCCTCAGTCATTGCTAAACCCTCAACTCCTCAATCAGTACCTGGCACATACTACGTGTTCAATAAATATCTGTGTTGAACACATTTGTTAAATGACTTGCTGAATGAATAATAGGCACACCCCTAGGTTTTCAGCAAGGCCAAAATATGGAAAACCTGGTTTCACATAAAATATTAATTAGTGACTATTTTACAAAAGGATTCCTTACCTAATGTATTTTTAAATATCTGGCTTACAGAGTTTCAGCGTGCACACTTCTTTTTTTTTTTTTGAGATTTTATTTTAAAGTAATGTCTATACCCAACGTGGAGCTCGAACTCACAACCCCAAGATCAGTAGTCACATGCTCTACCCGCTGAGCCAGCCAGGCAACCCCAGTGTGCACACTTTTTAAAGGATAAACTTATGGTCACCTGGGTGGCTCAGTCAGTTAAATGTCTGACACTTTGTTTCAGCTCAGGTCATGATCTCATCATTCATGAGTTCCAGCCCCGTGCTGGGCTCTGCACTGACAGTGCGGAGCCTGCTTGAGATTCTCTCTGTCTCTCTCCTCCTCTCTCTCTCTGTATATGCTCTCTCTCTCTCAGCATCAATAAACTTAAAAAAAAAAAAAAGATTAAAAATAAAAAGGATAAACCTATTGTGCAAACTGAACTCACTCCTCCAGGGTATGAACAGTACCTGGTACACAGAAGGTACCCAATAAACATCCCCTGCATAATGAGCACTGGGAAATAACACAAGGCATGAACTATATGAAACTGCATATATGAATTTGAGAACACAGCAAATCCGGATATATTTAGGTCCCATTTTCCATGTTATCTGACAGAGTAACACATACATTTAAAACCCACTACTTTGAGACACTAGCAATAATCTTAGCCATTACCTTTACAGGCAGGTGCAAATTCAGATAAATTCAGAAAATTACCCGACAGTTCTGCAGTTTTCGCTAGCTGCTGCATGGGAGACACAGAAGCAGTGAGCAGAAACACTCAAAACTGCCAGGTTGTTGAGGACATCTGTGGGTTTAGTATAAACATCACGATTCTTGAGAAATTAGGTTTTCTTTGTAATCTACATAAAAACTCTTGTGCCCCAATGAAAGACTAATCAAGAAACCACACCTCTCTAAAACCTGCCCCACTGGTAATACAATGCACACCTGCACCCCTGCTCAGTGTCATGTCCAATTTAACAGAAAGTATGTCTTAATTTTTCCTTCCTTAACATAAAATTCTTCCCTGTTTGGGCTGTATTCCTATACCATGAAACTGCTCACTCCACATATTCAATATTCATACAATATTAATGCAGCACCCAAGAAAAACAAACTCCCGTTCAGGTATCCACCTGCATCAAGTGATGTCTACTCCCCTTCTCTTTCCCTACCAGGTATCAAGACACAGTCTGCAAAGGTCAAGACAGAAAAGTAATTAGATGTGCAATTACATTAGATGTGTTTGTGTGAAGTGTGTATTCATAGTCAGCTGTGTGTTCTTGAAGAGTCATTCTAAAATCAAATATAAATGTACTCTGAGATTATACACATTGTCTTATTTGCAGCTCTTGTTTCTGCTTTTAAAACATTCCCTGGTTTAGAATGCCAACTGTGTTAATGCCTTATCTCTTAACAGTAAACCAAAGAGGTTCCAAAGAAACTCACTCTTACAATCTATAACCCCAAGAAATGATTTCAGATAGTTTCACATTCTAAAAACTCACAACATATCATCTATACGAATCAATTTCAGGATGCAATTTATGAGAGTACACCATGTAGAAGACATGAAACATAAAATAGCTACACTTTCTGCTGACAACTGATAAATTTGCTCCAAAAACATTTTATAGTTTTGCTGTTGTTCTGTAGTTTAAATAACTCTGGAATAACACGATTCAGAATTTACAGGAAGTTACAATATACAGTTCATTTACATCACCTTTTCAAAAGTACTGCCAGTTGGAGAAAGCTGACAATCCTTGTAAAAGTCCTTAATGTTTTAAGTAAAGCTTTAGTCTGGTGTTTTCACTATCATCTCATAGGTCAACGTGAACAAAAGTCCACCTCACTCCTATAGTGAAAAGCATCTTTATTAAATGTTTTGGAAAAGTAAACAAAACTATAAAACAGTACCAGGAATAAGGTTGTTGATAGGTTTTTCTTTTTGGTTTTTGTTGTTGTTGTCGTTGTTTTAGATTTACTTCTTACCAATTTTGGAGTAAAAAAATATATACTAAGTTTTTGTTTTGTTTTTTGTTTTTTTGGTTTGTCTCCCTTTGGCCTTGTGGTACAAAGTCGAACAGTATAAAAGGTGGACTCGAATCCTCAACCTAAAATAAGTAAAATATAATCAGACAACACACCCTGAATTATTTAAACTACGTAACATTTTTTTTAATTTAGCATTATTTATAAAAGCCAATAAGGTATCACTTCAAACCAAAAAATCTGGACTTTATCATTCTTTTTATTCACCACAAAACCACAAGGGCTCAAAACTTTGTTGAAAGTCATTTCATTTTATCACAGCTGTGTTTCAGGAAGTGAAAATTCTGGTGAGAATGAGAAGATAGGATACAGTGCCTAATAACTAATCTGGTTTCTGTGTCTCCATTTTATTACCACTTAAATGACAGGCCAAGCCTTATGTGGCTCACAAACAGGTATTTATTATAAAACCAGCACTCTAAAAGCACTACATAACTAGAAGATATAACAACCACCTAATTATTATTTGTAAAGGGTCACATAATGGCTAACAGATTCTCTCATTAAGAGTTTATTACTCAACCTGTCAAACTCCAAGAGTGAGCCCTGCTAAGGGCAAAGAGGAATCCCTGGAGTGTGAGAAAGGTGCCCAGTTGTCCTGCCGGCCTTTCACTCAAAAACACCTAAACGGCTGGTACTCCGCCAGGGTATTAAAATAATTCTATGTTCGCAAACTGGTGGGAACTCTCGAAATCTACTCCCATCCCTTCGTTTTAGCGATAGTGAAATCGGCAGGGGTTTGCAACGCTCAGTTATTCTGAAGGCGCTAATGTTCTGAAAATAAAACTTTATGGAAATAGAAGGTAAACATTTTGCATTCAAAACTCAGACCACCGAACCCTCTGAAACAGGGAGTTTAAAACAAAGGACAGACACCCTCCGTGTGCACCAAGTCCAGCTTTTCGGCATCCTCGGCGCCCTAACCCAGGCAAAAAAGCACAAGCCGGTGGCAAGGAGGATGCCACCCAAGCTCCCGCCGCGGGGGAAACAACCGGCGGAGAATCCGCGGCGCGTGGTGGGCTGCGGGGGAAGAGAGGCAGCCGGCCGCCAGGTGCGGACACCTGGGTCCGGCGCCGAGCCTCGCTCTCCCCACCCGTCAAATGGGCGTGACGCCACCTAGCCCGTTAGGCCAACTAATGAATGAGAACCGCCGGGGAAACGACCCCAGCCGCGCCCGCCACTCTCCGGTCGCTGTCCCCAGTCAGCGGGGCGTCCCCCGCCGCCGGCGGTCTCGGCACGGTCAGACCCCCCCACCCCCCGCCGCAGGCGCTCCTCCCGCGCTCCGGACCCCCCGCGGCTCGACGGTTACAAACGTCCCCAGAACCGCGCCCGCCGGGACGCCGGCTCCCAGAGCCGTCCGCTACGGTAACGGGCGCCGGCCCGACGCTGCCCCGACGCCGCCTACCTTGGCCACCCAGCTGAACAATGGTGACATCGCGGGCCGGGAGGCGGCTCCTCGCCCTTCGCTCCCGCTCACTCCCGCCGCCGGCCCGTGGGACGGCGGACAGCCGGGGGCGGGCTCAGGGCGCGGCGGGGCGCGGGCATGGCTCCGGCGGCGGCGGCGGCGGCGGCGGCGGGCTCCTCCCCGCTCGTCACTGCTCGGAGAGGTCGCGCCCGCAGGGCTGCCCGGGCGGCCGAGAAAGGGAAGTGGGTGGGGAGAGCGCGGGGAAGGGGAGGGGACGGAGGGGGAGGGGACGGAGCGCGGCCGACCCCGCCCACCCCCACCCCACCCCCCAACGCTGGGCTCGCGGCGGGAAGTTGGGACGCGCGGGGGTCGCGCACCTCGCGGCTGTCCCCGGCTGCGCAGCTCCGGGAGGAGGAAACCCACACGCCTCGGACGTCCCTTTCGCACAACTTTCGGAGAACCGGGAAGTCCTCTCGCTCAGGTTGGATACAAGCCCCAGAGTTGAGAAAGCCCGCCCAACTTAACCGGGGTTGCCCCCACCCCCACAGCGTTTCTTTCTAAGCGCTCGAGATGGCGGGTAACAAAAGGACTAGTGTTTCCCTAGCCCCTAATACCTTTATATAATCAAAAGTGGTTTTCTTGGAGTCAGGAAACTAAGCTATTGAGACTCGGGGTGGGGGTAGGAAACGAAGCTCCTGCCAGCCGGCAGGTTTCAGCCACGTGAGAAATGGTGACTTCACCGGTTTTCTTCTCTCCCAAGGCAAGACGATAAGACAGTGTAGTCAGTTTATAGCTACAAAGGTTAAAGCTGAGTTTCTAACTCAAGACACCCCAGAGTTCCACATTGGAAGAAAAAAAGAAAAAGTGCAAAGGTCTAGTAGCCAGCGTGTAAATGTAAGTCATGTTGAGCCACTCACTGTGTGAATCAGGCCAAATAGCAACCCCAGACCGAGAACTGTGCTTCTCTTTCCTTTTGTCATATTGTGCATTATTTTCATGATAGGCCAATAGAACATTTTATTCAAACGGTTTGGACCGTCTCCAAACGTCTGGAATCTGAGTCAGGTGGGTATATTACCCATTGCTGTGTAACAAATTATCCCCAAACTGAGAAGCTTAAAACACCGGTTTCTGGGGGGTCAGAAATCCAGAGCATCTTAGCTGGGTGCTCTGGCTCAGGTCACTCTTGTTGAGTTCAAGCCGTTAGCTGGGGCCGAGGCCATCCCAAAACTGGAGTGGGACTGAAGGATCCACTTTCAAGCTCACTCCCATAGTTTGTTCCATACAGGCTGTTGGACTCAGGCCTTTGGTTTCTTTTCTTTCTTTCTTTCTTTTTTTTTTTTTTAATGTTTATTTATTTTGAGAGAGAGAGACAGTGTGAGCAGAGGTGGGGCAGGGAGAGAGGGAGACACAGCATCTGAAGCAGGCTCCAGGCTCTGAGCTGTCAGCACAGAGCCTGACATGGGGCTTGAACTGGTGAACCGGCTTATGACCTGAGCCAAAGTCAGACACTCAACCGACTGAGCCACCCAGGTGCCCCAAGGGCTTGGGTTTCTTGCTGCATCATGTGGTCCTCCCCATAGGGCTGCTCATAAAATGTCAGTTCGCATCCCCCCAAGTACAAATGATCTGAGAAACAGCATGTGTCCAAGAAGGAAATCAGTTGTTTTAGAAACTGATCTCGGAAGTGACAGCCCACAACTTCCGCTGTATTTTCTTCATTAAATGCAAGGAAATTAGTCCACACACAAGACAACGGGTATTACACACGGGTATGACTGCCAAGAAGAGAGGATCATGGGGGTGAGGGACATGTCATCCTCTTGTTTCTCCTTCCAGATAGAGTGCATGGGGAAAGCCAAGAGTGACAGCATTCTAACAGAGCCTACCTGGGTAAAAAAGGTCCTAAGAGCATCTTAAGGAACTGCTGTTCCTTCATTCTTTTAAACAGTGATTATTATTCCCTAAGAAATTAGGAGCTAGGGCACCTGGCTGGCTCAGCTGGAAGAGCATGCTGCTCTTAATCTCAGGGTCATGAGTTAAAGCCCCACATTGGGTGTAGAGATTACTAAAAAAAGAAGAAAATGAAAAGCTAGAAAAAGGGCGTGCATTGGCAGCCATTTAACCAAATCCTTCCCTGTTATCAAATCACTTCCTCCAAATAGAAGAGATTGAGTCTGACAAGTCCATTACACCAAGAGCCCTTCTGTCCTCCACAGCCTTGCTACTCAAAGAACCAGCAGCCTAGACACCATCTGGCAAGTTGTTAGACATGCAGAATCTCAGGCCCTCCCCTAATCCAGACCTACGGAGTCAGAACTTTGATTTTACCTTGATTCCATATGTCTAGTGTGCACGTTCAAGTTTGGGATGCACTAGTATGTGAGAGTCATTGACGTGAGGCTTAAAATGGGTTTCTGGCCAACAGCCCCTAGAGAGAACAGCTAAAATTGTCTGGTGTCCTGGGAATGGTATGCACTAGGTCAGGTAGAGAGAGACCTGGAAGATTCCTAGGCAGCAACACAGTTTGATGGGACTGGATGGGCAGCTGAGGACCAGGTGGGACAAGCTGGGCCCATGACAGTCATCACCATACTCTATCACTCCCATCTCCAGACTGAGCTCTATAAAAATACCCCAGAATTTAGAAGCAACTCTAGGGTTGAAAGGACGAAAGGAACCTGAAATTGATGAAAGAAACCTGAGTTACTTCTGACCAAGATAAATTTTCTGCAAATTGGGCAGGAGATCTAAAAGAAATTAGGTTAAATTTAGGAGATAAAATCATACACTTCTTGCAAAAAAAGAAAAAGTCAGACCAAATCCTGGATGTAACACTTACAACGGGAAAGTGTGCTGGCAGGTGAAAAAAGGGACATCAAGTCCTCATTGTTTCAACCTGGATCCAGTTCTCCAAATATGCACTTCTGGGTGGAGGCTTCTCAGAACCTGGTTTGGACTTGCCTAAAGCTTATATATCCTTTAGACACACAGAGGTCTCCCTCTGCCCCAGATCTCTGCCTGATCCTGGACTGGGCAAAATCACTCATTTCATGGGAATATGGGAACATAAGGGCCTTTCCATTGAATAGACTTGATAGACCGTAAAATGCAGAGCTCTGCATATAGTTTAAGAAATAGAGGAGAAAGGTCTTATTTTAATTCACTGCCAGCATGGAGCTTGCCAGTCACACTGCAAGAAAAAATTCTATTATAATTTGGAATTTCACAAAAGGGAAACCATTAACATCAGACAAGCTACTGGTTCCACATTCAAATAAAACAATTTTCATTAAAACACCACCATCTGAAAAAAAAGTATCCTTCCCCCCAAGAAACTGTATATTCCCACAGGGAAGGACTATAGATATCCCAGGCACTGGTTTTTTGTTGTTGTTGTTTTTAATGTTTATTTTTGAGAGAAAGAGCAGGGGAGGGGCAGAGAGAGGAGGACAGAGGACCCAAAGCCGGATCTGTGCTGACAGCAGAGAGGGCAATGCTGGGCTCGAACTCACAAACCATGAGATCATGACCTGAGCTCAGAAGCTTAACCGACTAAACCCCCAGGGTGCTCCCAGGCATTGGTTATTTTTAACAGCTCCCTGGTGATTGTCTCTCCGTCAGAATTGAGAACCCCTATGACAGACGAATCATTACTCAAAGGTGCTGATGATTCCCAGCCCTATCTATCACAGTTACCTGTGGTGCCCGGGGTGGGGGGGAAGAAGGGCAGATAAATTGGGGGTAGGGTCAGATCCTCAGAGATGTCAAAGGGCAGGCAGGTCACATAAATGTGTGAAGAAAGCCAGGTGTGAGACAATTAGGACTGAATGAGCTGTGGCATCTTGGAGAAGGGACACCCAATTATTAACAACTCCACCCAGCCCAGCAAAAATGGGTCACCCAAATGAATTCAGCCAGAGGTCAATACTGGTGTTGACCTTTAATTTTGCTGAAAGCTTGGAAGAACATGTGTGTCCCACGTCGGATGTAGAGATTACTTGCATGAATGAATTGAATAAATAACAATTTTAAAAAATATATATCCAAATAGGACTTCTGAGATCTAAACAAATGATTTATAGAAAATTCAAGACTGCTTTTTTTTTCTTTAATGTTTATTGTATATATTTTGAGAGACAGTGCAGGCAGGGGAAGGGCAGAGAGAGAATCCCAAGCAGGTTCTGTGCTTTTAGCACAGAGCCCCACTTAGGGCTTGATCCCACAAACCCCCAGATCATGACCTGAGCCAAGATGACAAGTTGAACACTTAACTGCCTGAGCCATCCAGCACCCCTATTTTTTTTTTCAAGACTGCTAAGTAACTTTTTTTTTTAATATTTATTTTTGAAGGAGACAGAGTGAACACAAGCGGGGAAGCGCTGGGGCGGTGGGGGGGGGGGGGTGGGGTAGACAGAGGATCTGAAGCAGGCTCCACGCTGACAGCAGCGAGCTAGGAGCCCAACATGGGGGCTCAAACTCAAAAACTGCGAGATCGTGACCTGAGCAGAGGTCAGACGTTCAACCACCTGAGTCACCCAGGTGCCCCTCTAAGTAACTTTAAAAGGATGATTTAATCTCAGTTTTCCTGAGACATTACAGGAGGACTTGAAAAGAGATGGTGGGGGGGAGACCCAGAAACTGGTAGAGTTGCTTCCCTTTTAAGTCTGACCGGAACCCTCCGAAATAACCCCAACACTGCTCCCACTCTTCTGCCATGTACTTCCTTTGAGGAGAAGCAAGAGGCAAGGACCGCAGAGTCTCCTCTGAGAATTCCAGAGGAGATGAACCTCCTCGGCTGTGCTCCACCAGCTCAGAGGTGGAGGCAGAAAGGGGGGAGCCTACAAAAGCCTGACCTCACTCTGACGACCCTTCCTCCCCCATAAGACCTGGCTAAAAATAGGGCAGCCGTAATAGGAGGAAACTCAACTTGGTTTCAAGTGAATCAGAACCACTCGGCAACTATGATCCTGATACCAATGACAATATGGGTTTCCCCCCCGCCCACACACACCATCAAGCAATTCTCTGACACCAGCTGGGTACCCTACAATTCAACTCGATTCTGACACCATCAACCTGAAGTTAAGGGCTCAGTCCCACAAGACTGCAGCCCCCACACACACTTCCCAGAAGGCAATCACAAGGCCAAGTTGTCACCTGGGCTTCTGACCAGCCGGCCACAGGTTCTCCCATCCCCCTCCTCGAGTTCAAGTCCTATGTTAGCGCAGCTCACAGAACTCAGAACATTTTACTTACTAGATAACTGGTTTATTATAAAAGGATGTAACTCAGGAACAGCCAGACGTCAGAGAGGCCTAGGGCAAAGTGTGAAGAAAGTGCACTTGCACACTCTCGGAAAGTGCCAGTGTCCTGCCATCTCTAAGTGTTCACCAAACTCAGAAGCTCTCCGAACCCTGTCATTTGGATTTTTAATGCAGGCCTCATTACCGAAGCATGATCAATTAAATCATTGGCCACTAGTGATGAAACTCAAACTTCAGCCCCTCTCCCCCCCCCCCCCCCCAGAGGTCAGGGGGTAGGACTGAATGTCCCTACTCTCTAATCCTGTGGTTGATTCCCTGGCAACCAGTCTCCTTTCTTAGGTGACCAAGGGGCTTCCAAAAGTCTCTTGATTAACATAACAAAAGGACACCTTCATTGCTCTCTTCACAGGAAATTCCAAAGGTTTTAGGAGCTCTGTGCCAGGAAAGGGGACCGACATCAAATGTATGTTTCTTATTATAAATCACAATATCACGGCAGCTAATCAGGGAGTGATTCAGTTCTAGCATATTCATCACCTATTGTGTAAAGCAACACAAGTCTTGGCAAGGAATAGAAATGTGACAAGGCCTGAATCTTGACCTCAAGGGAGATACAGGGTGGCTGGTAAGATTGGAAAGGGAACACCATGGGAGAGGCCCAGGTAAAGCTCCACGGAGTTCCCAGAAAAAAAACGAAAGGTAACTTAAGGCTGCAAAGGAAGCACGAGCTTCCTGGCTGGAAGGTGACAGGACATTTTTTTTTCTTTTTTTTAAGTAATCTCTACACTCAATGAGGGGTTCGAAGTCATGACCCAGAATCAAGAGCCACATGTTCTACTGACTGAGCCAGCCAGGTGCCCCAAGACTTTACAACTTTCACAGATGGTGATGAGGGAGTGGGCTTTCTAGGAAGAAGGATCAGCTGGACAAAAGCATAAAAAATTGGTGCTTATCTCTGGAAATCAAGCCTTACTAAGATAAGGCAGAAAACAGAGCTCACATTGTAAAAAGAATTTTTAGTAAATTTTAGTTTGGAGGTGTGCAGTTATCCCTGTCTGGCATAAAACTTTGTTTCCAAAAAAAATATTTGCTGAGGGTACTATCAAGTCCAAAAAAATCATGCAACAAAATCCCTCTGCATGAACTGAAAACATATGCCATGAAAAAACTTGCTCATGAATGTTCACAGTACTAGTATTCATAACAGCTCTATAAAATAGAAACAACCCAAGAGTCCATCAACTGATGAATGGAGAAACAAAATGTAGTATCCCACACAACGGGTATCATTTTGTCGTAAAAAGTAGCGTGCTGATACATGCTAGGTGTAAATGGACCTTGAAAACATTACGCTCAGTGAAAGAAGCCAGACACAAAAGAGAACATATTGTATGATTCCATGGATAATATATATCCAGAATAGGCAAATCCATAGAGGCAGAAAGTAGATTCATGGTTTCCAGGAATTGGAAGGAGGGAAAAATGGGGAGTGATTGCTAATGAGTATAGGGTTTCTCTTTGGGATGATGAAAATATTTTGGAATTTTTAGTATATTCACTATACTAAATATACTAAAAAACTTAAATTTCATGGTATGTGAATTCTGTTGCAATTTTTTAAATCCTATGTGACAATGGTTAAATGACTTCAGGTAAGTTAATTCCATGAAGCTTTATATTAATGGAGCCCACGCTGTAGAGGGCTAGTTTTAGGATCTTTTTTTTTAAAGTAATCTCTACACCCAACGTGGGGCTTGAACTTACTACCCCTGGATCAAGAGTCTCATGCTGTACTGACTGAGCCAGCCAGGCGAAGAGGGCTAGTTTTAGGATTAAATGAGATGCAAATGAAGCATTTCCGCCTGAATCCTTGCATATAGTAGGTGCTCAAGAAACATTAGCTATAGTAGTAGTAGCAGTAGTAGGAAGAGTAGTGCCAGCAGGGATTGCTGTTGGTTAATGATGTGATTAATTTTATGTGTCCACTTAAAAGGGCTAAGGGATGCTCAGTTGGCTGGTAAAGATTATTTCAGGATATATCTGTGAAGGCATCTCTGGAAGAGATTAGCATTTGAATAGGTAGACTGACTAAAGAAGAGAGCTCTCACGCACAGCACATCGGGTTGGTATCATCCAATTGTGGAGGGCAGGAATAGGACAAAAAGCTGAGGAAGGGCGAATTGGTGCTCTCTACTTGAGCTGAGACATTCATCTTCTCTTGCCTATGGGCATCAGTGCTCTGGTTCTTGCGTCTTCTCCTTCAGACCAGGACTTACACTATCAGCCCCCAAACTCACACCCACTCCACCAGCCTTCCTGGTTCTCCAGCTTTGCCGACAGCAGATGGTGGAACTTGTTGGCCTCCGTAACCATATGACCCAATTCCTGTAATAAATCTCCTCTTACATATACCTATATCCTATTGGTTCTGTCTCTCTGGAGAACCCTAACATAGTATATGGTACAAATGCAAAAATAAAACAAATGATGGGCTGGAGGTCTCAAGTTCATGACTGAGTTTATAGACAGGACAAACAGTTGAGATCAAAGTGGAGATTGTTAGCCAAAACTAATTCCAGAATGAGTGGGCCTCCCCAATTCTCAATATTTGCTTCTCCCTTTTTATGAGTTGCTAAGTCTAGCAGCATGACTGTGCTCCATTTGTTACCTTAACTCTAAGGCACACTGTGAATGATTCCAAGTTTCTCTGGTAAATTCGTACAATTCTCGCTGGCCATAGACTTGGAAGGCATGCACACACTTTCAGGCACCTCAGAAATTCCTACTTCAGCAATAAACCCTGCTCATTCCCACTACTACTATTCCATTCCTCTTCCCACCCATCCCACCCCTTCTGTCTACATCTCTCACTTTCTCTCAAGCACATACATGCAGTCACATTTTAAATCATGCTAAATTCAAAATGGAGTCTTTGGGTGGCAAGCCCAAGCACCCGAAGACCAGCTTCAGAACAAACAATGCTCAACAAATTGGTGAGGGAGGGAAGAGGAAAGATAAATTTGGTGAAGACTTATTTGAAGGTAGATAATAAATTCAGGTTATTAGCTAAAGAACATTCTACTTTAATGCATCCATATCAACGTTTAAATTTAGGTCTCTAATTTTGTTTTGATTTCCGTTACCAGGTTATAGTTTCTTGTTAGCCAGAATAACAGCAAACAGATTTAATAACATTTTTAATGGCTCCAGTCACCTTCAGTACATTTATCAAAAAGCCTTGCAAAATTAAAATCTGGCTGCAGCCCAATTAGAAATCGTAAGACTTTGCAGTGTAAAAAAGTGAGCCATTCAATTGTTAACTCTAGAGAGGACCAGTCTGTGACAGACCCCCTCAAGAGTAAAGTTCACACCAGTTTCTCTCTACCCTCAGCAGTCTTTTTAAAACAAATTCAGTTTATAGCAGATTTATCTCTTCATTAAAAGTAACAATTCATGAAAAGGCTTATGACATTTCTAACCAGCTAAATTAATATATTTGCTATTTTTTTAAATGTTTATATTTGAGAGAGAGAGAGAGAGACCGTGTGTGAGCGGGGGAGGGACAGAGAGCGAGGGAGACAAAGAATCTGGAGCAGGCTCCAGGCTCTGAGCTGTCAGCACAGAGCCCGACGTGGGGCTCGAACCCATGAACCATGAGATCATGACCTGAGCCAAAGTCTAACATCAACAGACTGAGCCATCCAGGCGCTCCTATATTTGCTATTTTAATATCTGTTCCCACCTCAGTATTTTTGCTTAATATGTATGGTCATTTTGTTCATTTTCTAGTTGGTAAGACATTCCAAAAATAGAAACAATGTTTTTCTACCTTTAGCTTAGTCTATAAAGTTTAAGCAAATAATCTTTTTTCCAAAGTACTGTACACACACGTTTCAAAATCATGGAAAAACCCAGCAGCAATTAGCTCATAAAAGAAAACACTGAAAATTTAGTCATAAGATTTTTGACATCCTCACCCTGTGTTATAACTAAACACGGATGCTCAGCTTTAAGCTCAGATATTTTTATTATAATTTATAATAAAAACATTAAAAACACCACCTTGCACAGCATTAATTTCACCAAAAAATAACTTTTTCTAAACTGAAAGTTATGTTTCTCCTAAAAAATGAGACTGAAAAATATTAATTCCCAAATCCATTAGTGAATAAAAATTGGACCAAAACTCCCCTTTCTCCCTTATTTCATAGATTACAATTTCCTAAAAAAAAAAAAAAAAAAAAAAAGTGGCTTAGTTTACCTCTAATTAGCGTGATTTCCCACTTCTAAAACAATTTCTATTTACCCACTATCATCTAGTTCTTTAAAGTCATCAACTTTGAATCCAGCAATCGTGCTTCTTGGTATTTAGCCAAAGTAGTTGAAAACTTATGTCCATACAAAAACCTGCACACAGATGTTTGTAGCAGCTTTATTTAGTTACCAAAGCCCAGAAGCAACCAAGATGTCCTTCTGTAAGTGAATGGATAAACTGTGGTCCATCCAGATAATAGAATATTATTTAGTGCTAGAAAGAAATGAACTGCCAGACCATGGAAATACATGGAGGAACTGTAAATGCACATTACTAAAGGAAAGAGGCCAATCTGAAAAGGCTACATAGATATAATTCCAACTATATGACATTCTGGAAAACGTAGAACTATGGAACCAGTGAAAGATCAGTGGTTGTCAAGCGGTTGGGAATGGGAAGAGGGAGATGAATAGGTAGAGCACAGAGGATTTTTAGGGCAGTGAAAATTACTTGTTATGCTGTTATAATGATGGATACATGTCATTCTACATTTTTCCAAACCCACAGAATATACAACACCAAGAGTGAGTCCTGATGTAAACTATGGACTTTGGGTGATCATGTTGTGTCCATACAGATTCACCAGTTGTAATAAATGTATTACCCTGCTGGCGGATGCCGATAATGGCAGAGGCTATTTATGTGTGGAGGCTGGGTGTAGGGGAAATCTCTATACTCTGTGCTCACTCTTTGCTGTGAATCTAAAACTATTCTAGAAAAATGAGGTCTTAAACAAAAGCATCAGGTTTGAAACACAATGGATACTCTTCTTGTAAATGCTCTCACTCTTTTCAAAGCCTAAATTTGTATATGTTGGTATTTTTGGATCACAATAGTTTTGGAACTGCACAGCAAGCACCTAAAAAGCAGAACAATGTCTCTCCCATGTTGGTAACTTGTGCCTGGTACAGAGCCACATACCTCTATAGTCACGCAAAGCAATTCACATCTGTTTCCTCGCTATAGCTTGAGATAGATACCTCCAAAACGTCCACCGAGCCATGTACGCTTGCATTTCACCCAGAGGAGAGTGCTGGTTATGCTCAGTACAATTTTTAGGTGCACAGAGCAAGCACATTTCCCAGAAGTTGAGACCCAAGAGCCACATTCCTGGGTAAATGCCCCTCTCGGAACTTGAAGATAAAGGGTCCCTCTGGGTTCACAGCTTAGCAAAGTAATACGTAGGTTATAAAATAACCCATCTGCCTCCCAGTCTCTATATACAGCTAAAGCAGGTACATAATTGGAAACAATTTCTGCTGGCTTTGACAGGAGGTGTTAGGGACGAGAAGGTACAAGAAGGGAATGGCTTCCCTTTTCCCTTGATGTTCGAGTCTCCTTTGATTTCTCCAATGCTTCTAACGTAGGGAGGTCTGAGACACTGCCCTCTTCACCTGGGATTTTCCAGACTTGACAGAGGCCATGCTCAGGGTAAAGTGAAGATAAATCAGCCTGATAAGTCAGAGGAGGCTCAGAATTCATCTGAAGTGATCTGATTGATCTGAACACAGTCCTTTGGAGTCTTTCTCTCTGTGGAGGCAACACATCTCCAGAGACCGCCGAGGAGGGACGCCGGGATGGGCGTCCAATGTGCACTGCCAGCTTCTACCTACTCAAGACTGGCTGTGTGGTCTCAGGCAGCTCATGTCGCATCTCTGGGCCCATTTCCACCATGTACATTTCAGAGGTTACACTCAAGATCTCCAAGGTCCCTTCCAAGCTTCCCTTGGGAACGCTATGAAATAAGTGCTAAATTAAATGCCCGTGATGGGTTCATGCCTGGAAGCCTTAGCTCAGGGTCAAGGCAGAATTAAACAAACCTGCTTACCAATCTCAAGGTCCTGATGTTGCAAGGATACCAAAGCAGCCCTTGGAACTTTTCAGGAAACCTAGAGTTGGTTCCTTACCTCAGGGGAGAAGCTTGCAAGAATGAGTGCCTACAGCTCAGTGGTAGGGTGGGTCCCCTGCCTCCTGTCTGCAGTACCCCTTCTTCACGATCAAGGGTCAGGAAGGAGGGAAACAACATCTACTGAACATCTGTTGCATGCCAAGTATTTTCATATATTATCTCATCAATCCTTACAACAACCCCAAAGTCTTGTGGGCCCAACCACTGCCCTGCAAAACTGCAGGGTCAGGACCTCCATCCCAGTGTGTCCAGAAGGTGGGACTCCTGTCCCAGTAGGTCTGGAAGGCAGAGAATCAAGGCCAAGAGGATTTTTCTTAAGCCTTAAGATCTGATGGAGTTTTGCCTTGTAGTTGGGTTTTTGTTTTTTGGTTTTTTTTTTTGAATGGGAACATTTATTCTATGCCTGTTTCATCACTGTGTTTTGGAAGCACATAATTTGTTTGGTTTCACACATTCACAGCTTAGAGAGGAATTTGTCTCCGTGTATGTCAGCATGAATCATATCTCCAGTCTCACCCACATCTGATTTAGATGACCTTTAGATGAAATGCTGGACTTTAGATTTTTGAGTTGATGCTGGAGCAAGTGAAGACTTTGGGGGGTTTGGGAATGGAATAAATGTGTTTTGCATGTGAGAAACACATGAATTGGGGGGGGCAGGGACAAAATGCTGTAGGCTTCAGGTTCACAGCCTCCCCAAATTCAGATGTTAACACTGAGTCCTCCACGTAATGGTAGTTGGAGGTGGGGTCTTTAGAAGTAATTAGGTCGTGAGGGTGGAGCCATGGGGAATAGGATTGGTGTCCATGTAAAAGAGATCCCACAGGGCCCCTTGCCTCTCCCACCATGTGAGGAGACAGGAGAAGATGGCCATCTATGAACCGGGAAGTGGTCCTCACCAGACACTGGATCTGCCAGCACCTTGATCTTGAATTTCTCAGCCTCCAGAACTGTGAGACATAAATTTCTGTTGTTCACAAGCCACTCGGACTGGTGTTTTTTTTTTTTACAGTAACCCTAAGGAACTAAGACAAGTAAAAATAATAGTAATAGAACATGATGTGTATTGAGCGCTTACTATCTACCAGACAGTGCTTAAAACAGCAAACCTTTGGAAAGCACTCATTACAGGCCAGCCGTTGTTCTGAGCATTTCCAATGTGCAGACGGACCAGGAAGGCCAGATTTTGGATGGGGAAACTGCAGGGGCAGAACCAGGCTTCAGGCCCAAACACTCTGTCAACTTAACCACTTTATCACACGTAGCCCCTAATTATCATCTCAAAACTCTGCGGCAAAGATACTATTTATTCTATTTGGCAGACAAAGAAGCTGAGGGTCAGAAAGGTAAAATACCTCACCCAAGGTCGAGCCTGGGTAGAGCTGATGGTCTCTCACGGTGCAGGAAAGCAAATGGTCCTCAGTGCTATTAACACTGGGCTTCGTGCTCTAAGACTTCAGGGATCTATTCTCGTCAAGAAACGTTCTGAAGAGGGGCGCCTGGGTGGCTCAGTCGGTTAAGCATCCGACTTCAGCTCAGGTCACGATCTCGCGGTCTGTGAGTTCGAGCCCCGCGTCGGGCTCTGGGCTGACAGCTCAGAGCCTGGAGCCTGTTTCGGATTCTGTGTCTCCCTCTCTCTCTGACCCTCCCCCATTCATGCTCTGTCTCTCTCTGTCTCAAAAATAAATAAACGTTAAAAAATAAATAAATAAATAAAATAAAGTCCTTTAAAAAAAAAAAAAAAAAAAAAAAAAAAAAGAAACGTTCTGAAGACACCCACCACCTTCCAACCAACAGCTGGCTTTGTCCGGGGTGGGGGGGGGGGAATTCTGCTGCTTTCGTGGGGCTGGGGGATGAGGCAATGGCAGCTAGGCTACATGGGGGTGGGCTTGAAACAGGAGCAGATTCTAATGAATAATCAAAAGAAAGAGAGGAAGAAAAAGAAAAGGAAGCAAGTCCTCTCTGGGTCTGAGGAAGCAGGGCGCTTCCCCGAGGCTACAGCTGGCTGGGGGCTAGTAAGAAGGAAATGAGGCCTCCAGCAGACTCCCCGCTGAGGCCACCCTGGGGACTGGCAAGCCCAACCCAACCGGAACCTGACCAGGGACAAAGCAGGGGCTGGGGCTCCTGGGTGTGGGGCAGGTGGCAGCAGTGATCCTCCCTAGGAAGAGGTGGCCTGGCTAACGGAATGAAAGACCCTGACCTCACAGTGCCAGAAAATTGGCTGAATGGGGTATGTCTTCTGCCAAAGTTTAATGACAGCCTGACTCTTTCAGTTAGAGGAGTCAGTGGGTCTAAGACAAGGTTTCCTCACAGGAAGCAGCCCATCACTCTGTTCCTCCTCTCCAACTGCGATGTTGTGGTACCAGGGCTTAAGGGCGGGCCAAGCCAAGAACGGTGCACCCAGATGTTGCTATATAGTTTCAATTCATAGCTGATACACAGTATATGTAGTTGGTGATTTCAGGCATCCAACTGTGGCCCCCTGTGTGCACAGCAGGGAACTTAAACCATGGAAGCATCCATGAATTCTTCGTCTCTTAGTAAGTATCTGTTGTACAACAGTGCACACCAGTCCCTGGAGATGCTACAGCACATAAGCCACCTGCCCCCAGAGGCGCGTGCTAGGCTCTAGTGGGCCCGCGCAGCAAGTAAACAGGAAACTGCACAGCCGGGTGAGGAGTGTCGCAAGAAGGAAAAGAGGGTGCTATGAAAGCACGCAGAGAGGGCCTGGAACCCAACGCTGCGGCCTGTAAACCCACCCAAAGGGCCTGAGGCTTAAAGATGCACACCAAGTCAAGCAGAAGTTAGCCACAAAAGGAAAAAGGAGTGAAATTATCCCTAATCTACAAAAGAGCAGAATCTGATGCTGGACTTTTTATTACATCCAACATTCTTGTTTTCTAAGTTTTGTTTGTTTGTTTGTTTTTTTAATTATAAAATATTTCCAGAGGCACCTGGGTGGCTCAGTCGGTTAAGCATCTGACTTCGGCTCAGGTCATGATCCCATGGTTCATGAGTTCCAGCCCCATGTCAGGTTCTGTGCTGACAACTCAGAGCCTGGAGCCTGCTTCAGATTCTTTGTCTCCCTCACTCTCTGCCCCTCCCCCCCTTGCACTCTGTCTCCCTCTCAAAAAGAAATAAACATTTAAAAAAATGTTTTTTTAAAAAGAAAAAAAAAATTTTTTCCAAAAAATCAGATAGAATAATATGACAGATACTCATGTACCTTCTACCCAGTTTTAACAGTTTTAAATATTTGCGCATAGGTACATAAATGTATTTTTTTTAAGGAAATAAGATGTTACTTACAGAGATCTCCCTACAGGCCCAGGAGTACCCACCATCTAGTGCTAGGTCTATCTTCCCTCTCTGTTTTGATATGTTATCCCCATGAATAGTAATCCACAAACTATATTAACTCGCATTTTGTGCTTTTCAATTTGTTCCTATATGGTATCACAGTGTATACTATATTTTTGGCAGTTTCTTTTTTATATTCAACATGGTGTATTTTAACTGCTGATTGAAATTCAGTTGTAATAAATTGTATGACTATCCCATATCTGTTCCATTTTTTCTTTAAAGTAGGCTTCACGCCCAGAATGGAGCCCAACATGGGGCTTGAACTCACGACCCTGAGATCAAGACTTGAGTTGAGATCAAGAGTCAGATGCTTAAAAGACTGAGCCACCAGGCACACCTACTCCAGTTTTCATGGATATAGAATTTTTCCTTTTTAAAAAAAACATTTTGGGGGGACACCTGGGTGGCTTAGTCGGTTGAGCGTCTGACTTTGGCTCAGGTCAGGATCTCGCCGTCTATGAGTTCCAGCCCTGCGTCGGGCTCTGTGCTGACAGCTCGGAGCCTGGGGCCTGCCTCCAATTCTGTTTCTCGCTCACTCTCTACCCCTCCGCCACTCGTGCTCTGTCTCTCTCAAACACTAAATAAACATTGAAAAAAATTTTTTTTAATTTTTTTAATGTTTATTTATATTTGAGAGAGAGAGAAAGAGAGATTGAGAGAAACAGTGTGTGAGCGGGGGAGGAGCAGAGGGAGAGGGAGACACAGAATCTGAAGCAGGCTCCAGGCTCTCAGCCGTCAGCACAGAGCCAGATGCGGGGCTCGAACTCACGAGCTGTTTGAGCCGTGAGATCATGACCTGAGCCGAAGTCAGAGGCTTACCTGACTGAGCCACCCAGGCACCCCTTTCCGGTTTTTTTTTTTTTTTTTAACCACAAGAACAACACCTCTTCCTTGTCTCCTTGTGCACATGTCCATCACACATGCCTAAAAGTGGAATTGCCGGGCTACAGGTGTCCACATCTTCAACTCTGCTGCACATGGCCATACTCCTCTGCAGAATCACTGTGCCAATTTAGACTTACACCCGCCTGCATGGGTTCCTGTTGCTTCACATCCTTGCCAATCCTGATGTTATCAAGCTCTTAAATTTCAACATTCTAATGAGTGTGATGTTATTTTCTTACTTTAATCTGCCCTTGACTGGTTGCTAGACTGTTGCCTATCTTTTCAACGGGGGGCTTGAACTAACAACCCGGAGTAGCTGGCACATGCTACCTACTGAGCCAGGCTGACGCCCCTGGTTTGTATTTTCTTTTTTCTTTTTAATTTTTTTAAGTTTATTTACTTATTTTGAGAGAGAGAGAGCACAAGCAGGGTAGGGGCAGAGAGAGGGAGAGGAGAGAGAATCCCAAGCAGGCTCTGCGCTGTTAGCACAGAGCCTTATGAGGGGCTTGGACCCATGAGATCATGACTTGAGCTGAAGGCAGACACTTCACCAACTGAGCCACCCAGGCGCCCCTGGTTTGCGTTTTCTTAATGGTTTCATATCTTCTGCCCTTGGGGATATGCAAAGAGATATCTGAAATGAAGAGTTCATGTTCATTTCGTGTAGGAGATACCTACACTAAATGATTAATCACTGCCCTGGAAACGTTGAAAGACCTTCAGAGAAGCTGCGAACCCCGTTCTGACCACAGGCACACTAAATCAAAGACCAGCTTACTGTTGGATTAGGGAGCTTTTTAAAATATTTTTTTGTCCAATTTGTGGTTTAATTCGTTTGATTTATTTCAGTATAGAATTTGACTTTTTATCATTGTTTATAACAATCCTGAAAAAAAATCTATAGTCACATAACAACAAATTATAACGACCCACACCCTCATAACTAAATCCATAGGCTAACAGACTAGAAAGCTATCATCTAGCCAAACCTCTTTATTTACAAGTAATGAAGCGGAAGTCTGAGAGACTAAATTATTCATGTTTATTCACTCAACAAATATCTACTGAGCTTCTATACTATGTACCAGGCATTAAGCTAAGAATTTCACATAAATGTAAACATTAGACATTAAAACAAAATTTAGACACGTTTGAGGTCTCTAAATACAGCTTCAAGAGGTAAAATCTGAGAAGTTAAACAGCCTGCCTAAGGTTTATGAGTAGAGGAATGCAGGGTTAAGACACAAAGATTCTGACCCCAGCAATACTTTCAGTCTTGTCATAAGATACACTAGTGATGCTTGGCCTAAGTTCAAAACACAGAGATATGAACCTTACAGGAGAACAGGGCCCTAGCATTCACACAATATGAGAAGAGATCCAGTTCCTTCATTGAAGAAGGCAATGGATGGGTTGGGGCTTATGCCCACATGTTACAGAAACTCTTCATTGGCCTGTGTGTCCAATGAGCCAAGACAAAGAGTACTTATGTGGAGAACCCACCGTACAGTCAGCTCCAGGGGAAGAGTAAGTACTGGGACATCATGGTGAACAACAGTCATGGTCCCTGTCCCTCATGGGGCTCACAGTCTGGTGGAGCAGACAGACATTAAGCAAGTAAGGAAACCAGTGAAATGCATAATTACAAAGTGCTGAGTGCTATGAAGGAAGGAACAAGGTAATGTGAGAGAGAAAGTCTTGTGGGCAAGAGACTTACTTTAGAATGTGCAGTCAATAAAGACCTCAATTAATGCTAAAACTGAGACCTGAATGAGGTAGCCATGTCACAAGTCAGGAGAAAAGCATGTGCAAAGGCTCTGAGAATGGAAGGGAAAAAATATCTCTGTGAATACAACAGAGAGAGTGAGTAGAAAGTGGCTCAAGATAAAGCTAGAGACATAAGCAAGGGACAAACCAGCCAAAGCCCTGAAGGCTGTGTTAAGGAGCTGAACTTGATCCTGAATGTAATCGGGAATATTGGTGGGTTTAAGGAAAGGAATCACATGGCTCAATCCTTTATTCTGGTCACTCTGACCACCATATGGAGAATGGAATACTTGGGGAGGATGGGAGGAACAAGAGACCAGTTCTCCAGTTAGGAGGCTATTGTGGTGGCTTGAATTAGGCTCGGGCTTGCAGTGAAAATTACATAGGAGCTGACGGATTAAAGATATGTTTTGGAAAAAGAACCAACAGGGCTTGCAAAAGGATAGAAAGTATGGTATAAGTGAGACAAAAGAATCAGGAATGACCTCTAGGTTTTAAAAAACGTGAGTAAGGAACTGCCTACAATTACTTCTCAAACATTTCATGATTTGTCTTGAGTTTTTAAACTTAATAAACACTCTCCAGTGGGAAGTGTGAGGGGGAGAGAAGGTCACATGATCATGACTCTTCTAAAAAGGAACTGAATGGCAGCCTGACACTGAGACTTTATCTTTTCTGGAGGTTACTTCTGAGCATCCTTTGACGGGGAAGGAATCTGGAACCCCTGGTCTCTGGCTGCCTCAGATGGTTCTTAAATAGCCACATCCAGTTGGCTTTTTATGGAATAAGACATTCAGAGACATAACTACCACCCACTGTCAGTAGCCACAGCAAACTACTAACATGCATGATAAATACCAACTCTTGATCTAGAAAAATCACTATATCCTGGAATTCATCAACCACAGAGGAACTCCTAAAGCCTCACAGGTCATCTAGATGGACATCAGATGTCTGTGAGTCCAAAAAAGCTTTGTACAGAATCGAAGGCATGGGCATACGTTGCCTTAAGCAATAAGACGTTAGAAGCAAAATGAGAGTTCATAAACACTATTTAACCATTCAGACATTTTAAGATCAATGTTAGTCCAAGCTGCAAATGTGTTTCCTCTTTTTTCGGCATTCCACTTAACTCTCAATCTTCTCTTGATTACCGCCTTTCACATCTAGGATCTCCTGAAGGCTTTCATCTGGTTTGTGCTAGACTGGGGAGAAGGCGTGGGAAACTCTTGACCTGACCCTGGCCTCTTCTCTTTTATCCTTTGCTATTTCCTGTCTCCTGTTTCTCTGCAGGAGCAAATCTCATTCATATATCCTAAAAAGGAGCAAATCTTGTTCACATATTTCAAACCGTGGGAGCCTTCGCACGGAAGGAGTGTAGAACCAGGGGATAGCGGAAGGGAAATAAGAAGGAACACGATCCACCTTATATTCAAATAGAATGTTCATTATGGTAGAGATCATTGTTGTGATCATGAACTTACATGCCTTGACTGTTGATTTTTCAGGCATTTTGAAATGATCGAAAACCACATAGCTCAAGTGCAGAGCAACCAATAAAGAAAACAGCAGCTGCCTCCATAGCCTTTCCTAATTTATAACGTACTTTTGCATACATGATCTCACTTCCTACCAACCTTCAGTAAATTCAAGTCCTCCCCTTGTGACTAAAGCAGCTGCAAGATGCCAAATATACTTCTTTTACCAGCATTGTTCTGTTGGTAGTAGAAATACACCACACAGTGGTGAGTAGAGTCGTAAGGATCTGCTAGACTCAGTAGTCATGTCCTGGGCAGTATGAGTACTAATGATGTTTGCCACGGGCACAGGGTACTGGAGTGTTGTAACAACTGCACACATTTGCCAACCCCACTCCAACCTAGTCCTAGTCCTTTACTACTGATGCACAGCAGTAAAGGGTCACTTCTGTTTCTAAGTTGAAGGCAGTTTTACCGAGAGTCCTTTCAGTGCAAAGATAAATACGCTTGTTCTCCAAATCATTCCAGGAACTTTAACCGATAGCCATGGGTATGTCTGCATTTAAGTTTGTATGAAAGAAAGAAAAGGAAAAAGAGAAAAGAAAAGAGAAGAAAAGAAAAATCTGTTTATTTGCAAAAGGACCACCTCAAATACAAAAGGCCGTTCAAATGAGTGACAGAGCCATGATTTGGATCTGGTGTATCACATGATTAATTTAACTGCTACAGGGAGCTTGTGAATTCAGTTACCATTAGGGGTCAGGCAGTCAATGTAAATATGTAAAATGCCAGGTGGAAGGCACAGAGAGTGGGAAGACTCACAAACAGGCCACGCACACCAATCTGCAGGCATTCAATGAATTGCTTTTCTTCTTCTTAAAAAAAAAAAAAAAAAAAAAAAAAAAAAAAATCTGTAGGCACCTGTCTGCAACCTTGCCCCATTATGCCATTAGCAGAAACTATTGCTAATTGCCATCTTCCCAAGTGTTTTGGCACATTCATCCCTTAAATGGGCTAAATGGTACTCTGAATCTGTGCAGAAATAAAGTAAAAAATGTAGTTTAAGTGTCCTAAAGAAGGGATAAACAAAGACTAGTGGGGTGTAGAGATGTGAAAGCAAATCGAATCCAGGAAAGCTTTCTGGAGGAGATGGCATTTGAGCTGAGAGAGATGGAATGCTTCTCGTAGATTAAGAGAAGAACTTCTCCAGATAAAAGAAACAGCAATGAGCAAAAAAGAGGAAAGCTTGGCTATTTCAAGAGAATAAGGCACCTGGCTGGCTCAGCCGGGGGAGGACGCGACCCTTGATCTTGGGGTTGTAGGTTCGAGCCCCACATTGAGTGTAGAGATGACCTAAAACTAAATTCTTTTTTTAAGGGATGCCTGGGTGGCTCAGTCAGTTAAGCAACCAACTCTGGCTCAGGCCATGATCTCATGGCTCATGGGTTCGAGCCCCACGTCGGGCTCTGCGCAGACAGCTCAGAGCCTGGAGCCTGCTTCAGATTATGTGTCTCCCTCTCTTTCCCTCTGCCCCTCCCCCACTCATGCTCTTTCTCTCTCTCTCAAAAATAAGTAAATATTTTTAAAAATTTAAATCTTTTTTTAAAAAGAAGAATAGACAGTTCCATTTTGTTGGAGAATAGGATACAAAATCTTGGAATTAGAAAAGTATGAAAATCCTCATGGTCAAGGCCCTTGACAGTCAAGCTGAGGAGTTTGGCATTTATTGTTTGGGGTTGGAAGGTGGACAGGTCAGAGAATGGGTTTTCTAGGAGACAAATCTACTATGTTGATCTTACAGACTTTTTTTTAGTAACTCTGTGCTCAACGTGGGGCTTGAACTCATGACCCCAAGATCAAGCATCACATGCTCTGCTGACTGAGCCAGCCAGGCACCCATGATCTAATAGGCTGTTTCTTAAGCATACTTCTTTACTAGACAACTTCAATCTGAAAAATGTCATTATTAGCATATGTTTTTAAAAGCAAACTTGGTCACCATATGAGAAAAGGGGCACAAAACCAGCAGCAAATCCAGCAAATGTGGCCATCTGTTTCTGTGGTTCTGAGTACAGATCAGCAAAAATAGCATTTTTAAAACCACAGAACTATAGCTGAAATCATATCTCCAGTGCAGGATTCCACCAGCGACTACTTAAATTTTTTGGTCTGGCATTTTCAATAAAACGTACCATCCACAGGACATCGTGGAAAACCATCATCTGTTGCATTTTTATAAATGCAAGAAAAAAGGAAGGAAAAGAGAAAGGAAGAGAACGGATACGTAGCTTGTCGGAAATGTAAATCAAATGTCAGAAGTGACCTTTTTAAAAGTAATGACGAAGGAAAAGAAAAACAGACAATCTGTTCTGAACTTTTACAAAAGAGCAGTATAGGGTAAAAGAAAAATTGGAATTTGGAGTCAGACAGGCAATGTTGGAATCTCAACTCTCCTCTCCCTTTACTGTATATGCTTGTGATGAGCTAAGTTTCCTCACCTCTAAAGGGATAATATTATTTATTGCTTTAATGGTCGTGAGGGATAAAAGCCTTGCATGGTATCACGTACCACGTATACTCACGTCTTTCCCTCCTGTGGAAAGGAAGGGACATGCCTGCCATCTGAGCCTGCGGCCACGGGTATTATACAAACCCGTGGAGTCTAGTAGATTTTATATATCATATTATGTAATGGATATGTTCTGCTACAGTAATGTGGGAATTTCAAACTACGTGAACAGTGTTCTGTTGCCAGTTGTGACATGCATGTGCCCCTCCTTGATTAAGCCCTAATTGCACATAGCACTCCGATATTTTTTTTAAAAGTCTGATATTAATATGTATCAGCTTAAAACGGTGCTCAGAGGAATTATTCATGATCACTCCCAGATTAAAGACACTACCCCTCTCTTAGAAGGAATTCCTACCTGATTCTAGTTCATTAATTAACAGCATGCTTTTCATACCACACTGTGTTCCCATGTATCTTTTAAAATATTATTCCAAAATTCAGCACTCATGCTTTTCATCCCAAACTTGCCAGAAAAGGAATCAGATCACCTGACCTGAATGCAACATGTGTCTGTGCGCCGGGGTGAGAGAGAAATGGAGATGTGTGTGGGTAATGAGTCTCTACAGCTGTCAGAGACCTTGCACATCAGTCAACACATGGTGAAGACTTCACAAACTCAGTCAAGTGAGTGGATTTGCTTTGATTTCCACCGTAAATCAGCACACTTTTTCTGCAGCCCGGATCAACTCAAAACCATCACATTATCTGTGCACATGACAGGGACATGAGTGGTAACAGAAAAACTAAGACTCCAGAGATGGAAGTTTTATTTTATATTATTTCATCTTATTTTATTTTAAGTTTATTGATTAATTGAGAGAGAGAGAGAGAGCGCGCGCAGGAGGGAGGGGGAGAGAGAGAGGGAGAGAGAGAATCCCAAGCAGCCTCTACCCTGTCATCAGAGAGCCCGATGCAGGGTTCAATCTCACGAACCATGGGATCATGACCTGAGCTGAAATCAAGAGTCAGATGCTTAACCGTCTGAGCCACCCTGGTGCCTTCAAGCCACAAGAACTTTAAATCACATACTGTGAAGGTTAAAAATCTGAAAACACTCTGAGCCATCTGAAGACCACAACACAATCTCAAAAAGCAGCATGAAGATTCAGGAGAAATCATCTAAGGCCACTGGAACTGGAAGCCCCTGGGCTTTGCCGACACCTGTAGCTCAGCGCAGCTTTCTGGCTGGGCTTCCCCACCTTTGCCTTCATCTCCTTCAAGGTCTCCCACAGTAATGAGAGTTACTACAGTCAAGGGAAAGGCTCATTATAGCCTGAGGACTCTTGAGCATTAATCTGTAGATTGGTTACACTCACAGAGTGGGGGCCATGGTATAACCCATGTCCATTGTCAACTGAACTTCAGGGTAATTTTCTAAAACCTAGAACTTTTTTTTTAATTTTTTTTTTAACGTTTATTTATTTTTGAGACAAAGAGAGACAGAGCATGAACGGGGGAGGGTCAGAGAGAGGGAGACACAGAATCTGAAACAGGCTCCAGGCTCTGAGCAGTCAGCACAGAGCCCGACGCAGGGCTCGAACTCACGGACCGCGAGATCGTGACCTGAGCCGAAGTCGGACGCCCAACCGACTGAGCCACCCAGGCACCCCTAAAACCTAAAACTCTTAATGACTTACTCCTCTCGGCAAAGACTGTGACCCTTTTCTAGATCTTCAGTGTTTTATGCTCCAGGACAAATACTATCACCACTTTGTAGATCCTAAGTGTTTTACTGAGAGGATACCCTGATCTCTTTAAAATATTTACTTGGACATCTTTTTCAGATATTCTTTTTGCAGTTTGCTAATTTGTGACCATAAGGTCCATGTTCCCATCCTTGCTGAGTGTTACCGGGACTTGTCTTCTCCACCTGAGTGTTGTGAGGCCCCTTCCCTTGCTGCTGACCATGTAAGACACCCCCTTGCTGGGGGTCACGGGTATACTTAGAATGAGAAAGACCCTGGGGAGCCTGGGTGGCTCAGTCAGTTAAGCGGCAGACTTAGGCTCAGGTCATGACCTCGTGGTCCATGAATTTGGGCCCCTCATTGGGCTCTCTGTGGACAGCTTAGAGCCTGGAGCCTGCTTCAGATTCTGTCTTTCCCTCTCTCTGCCCCTCCCTCACTCGTGCTCTGTCTCTCTCTCTCAAAAATAAATAAACATTAAAAATATTAGAATAAGAAAGATCTTGTACTTCTGATATATTGACAATTGGGGTATAGTGGTACCCAGACTCTAGCTGGAGATAATCCCCCTTCTTCCTTCCTACAGTGCAGTCCTTATAACAGCAAGGTTTTATTTTTAAATTCTGAAACTGTGGGGGTTTTTTGTTAATTTTTTTAAATGTTTATTTATTCTTGAGAGACAGAGACAGGGAGCACGTGCACGCAAGGGGGGAGAAGCAGAGAGAGGGAGACAGAATCCGAAGCAGGCTCCAGGCTCTGAGCTGTCAGCACAGAGCCCGACGCGGGGCTGGAACTCATGACTGTGAGATCATGACCTGAGCCGGAGTCGGATGCTCAACCAACTGAGCCAACCGGGTGCCCCTGAAACCGTGGGGTTTTAATTTTTTACTTTATTTTTTTGAAACTTTAGATTTTTTTAAAAACTTAAAATTATGGAAATTTTCAAACAGGAAAGTAGAGAGAATATGACAATAAACTCCTAGGTCCCACCACCCACCTTCAACAACTGTCAACTCAGGACCAATCTTGTTTAACTTATATCCACACCTACTTTTCTCCAACAGATTATTTAAAAAATGATCCATGACATACTATTTCGTCCATAAATATTTCAGCATATAGCTCTAAAAAATAGAGTCTTTGTGCTTTTTGTGTTGTTTAAACATGATGAACGACAGATTTTCAAATAAGTCAGGTCCAAACTGGGTATAAACGCATACTCTTGGTCAGCCATTTATATGTCTCACGCATGATAAATAACATATTTCCATCAATTCAATATAAAGTTTTCCTGCAAAGAGACCATCAAGGCACTTTTCCGTGAATAAAAAAAAAAACCAACAACAACAACTTGATAAACTGTGCAAAAGTTGCTATGCTTTATAATATCTAAATGCACTATATTAGGCCCTCCACCCTCTCTTACAAAGATTAACCTAAAATCTTAACAACACTTTGTGGTAGGTTCTGTGATAATACCCATTTTACAGATGAAGAAACCAAAGTACAAGGAGGTCAAAGCATTCATTCACCCAGGGCCATTCAGGCACAGAACAGCAGCTCAGACTCACTCCAGAGCCAGTGACCTCTTTACATGGTTTGCCCGTCGAAAGATCATATTGAGTAGCGTTGTCCTGGCTTCTCAGTTTGGTTCCTCCCAAAACAGGCCTAAGAAAAGGAACTGGGGGCAGGACGTTTGTCTGGTTAGAAATCCCAGGAAGCACAAGTGAGGATGTGCAAGTGACAACACGGGAAAGAAAGACAAGCCCAAAGCGTGTGGTAATGAATGGGTTACCTCTGGGGTCAACCCCACTGGGGAATCAGAGGAATCACGGAGAATAGGGGTCAGCACACTTCAGCCAGCAGGTCAAATCAGACCCACCACCTCTTTCTGTAAATAAAGTTTAACTGGCCCCTAGCCAGGCTCATTCCCTTAGCACGGTTTCTGGCTAGGCTTTCTGCTGAAAAGGCAGATTTGAATAGTTGCAACAGAGACCGTTTGGCGTGTAAAGTGGGAAATATTTACTATCTGTCCTTAAGAGAAAAACTTTGCTAATCCCTCCTATAGAACATCCGGAAGAAAAATGGGAAGCAGAGTAGGTATTTACCTCATCAGTTTCGGGTTGCCCTGGGGTCACTAGATCCCCAGCCCTGCAAAGCTGCTCTCAGGCAATCTGAGCTCACCCCTGTGGCTCCTGAGAGAGCCTCATGGCGGTGGCTAAAATGAGAAGCTATCTGCATACAGCTGCAGGTGAGCTCAGAGGTGGGTCAGAGACCCCTGCCACACATCAACAGCACGTGCTAGGTACAACTTCTCTGGGCCTCAAGGCCTCTTCCATAACAAAAATAATAACCCTAGTTAGCACAGAGATGACTGTAAAATTATACTGGAAAACACACTCGCAAAATTTTAAAAAGGGCCCAGTAAACGTTGTCACTTATTTTGCAAATAATTTCCCTAAACATTAGTATTAGGAAACACTATCACCGTAACCTATACAGCCTAAGTCTAAATTCTTTACCACGTGGGAAAATATTTCAGAAGAGTCCCTACATATTTTGTTAACCGTAGGGTAAACCAGAAGCCTGCAAATAAACAGGCTTCTGCTTAGATGGTATGTGTGCCCATGATTGATACCTGCCTCTCCCTATATCACTTAAAAATCACCATCAGTTGTTTAAACTGATTGAGAATGACAGCATTATCTATAATCACCAAGAGTAGAAGCAGTCCAAATGCCCAACAACTGATGATCAGATAAACGGAATGTGGCTCATTTGTACAGCGGAATATTATTCATCCATGAAAAAGAATGAGGTGTTGACACACGCTACAAGATAGATGAACTGTAAAAACATTATGCTACGTGAGGGGTGCCAGGCACAAAAGGCCACACATTGTAGGATTCCATTTATAAGAAATATCCTAAGAGGCAAAACTATAGGGACGGAAAGTAGACTAGTGGTTTCTAGGGATGGGGGTACTGAGTGCGGTGAAGGGGAAGACAGAGAGTGACAGCTGACAGGTACAGAGTTTCTTGTGGAGCTGCCAAAATTGTTAAAAAAAAAAAAACTAGCTTATGCTGGAGCACCTGGGTGGCTCAGTCGGTTAAGGGTCTGACTCTTGATTTCGGTTCAAGTCATGATCTCACACCTCATGGGTTCGAGCCCCGCATCAGGCTCTGCGCTGAGCGTGTGCAGCCTGCTTGGGATTCTCACCTTCTCTCTGCTCCTCCCCCGCTTACACTCTAAATCTCTCTCTCAAAATAAATAAGACATTTAAACATTTTTTAAAAATAAAAATAAAACTAGCTGATGCTGATTGCACAGCCCTGTGACTATAATAAAAACCACTGAGTTGTATACTTGAAATGGTGAATTTTATGGTGAGTCGGAAACTGAACGAGAAAAGAGAAAAGGCAGGCTCCTGTACACAAGAAAGAGTGCCCACGAGATGCTCTCAATGGATGTTCTTCCCGTGCTCTTTGCTCTCTATTGCCCCTCGCTGCCTCACTGGCATGTTGCCTCTTGCAATCTTCTTTCTGGGTCTGCTCATTCTTCTAGCTCTGTCTTCACACTTCTTTTCCTACTATGGGATTCAGATCTTGGAGTCGATGGCATTCTGGTCATACCACCAGTTGGCTGCATGACCTTGGGCAAGTTACTTACCCTCTCTAGGCTTTAGCTTCCTCATCTATAAAACAGATATTCTTTTACTATTGTTTTGGGGTTTTTTTTAATGTTTATTTTTAAGAGAGAGAGAGTGAGCAGGGAAGGGGCAGAGAGAGGGAGACACAGAATCCAAAGCAGGCTCCAGGCTCTGAGCTGTCAGCACAGAGCCCAATGCGGGGCTCAAACTCATGAACCACGAGATCATGACCCGAGCCGAAGTTGGACGCTTAATCCACTGAGCCACCCAGATGCCCTTCCATGTGCCCCCTTGTAATCCACCCCACCCTCTACCCCATTTTCTAGAGTTTTACATAAATGGAATTATATAGCATATACTCTTTTCATTGGGGGTAGGGGACTTGTTTCACTCAGCATAAAAATTTTGAGACTTTCCACATCACCACGTGCATCCTTTTTACTGGTGAGTAACACTCAACTTACCACCTGTTGACGGACATCTGGGTTGTTTTCAGTTTCTGGACTATTTTCCATTTGGGGCTATTCTGGATAGATCCACTAGGAGCCCTGGTGTTCCAGACTTCCATGGACACGTATTTTCATTTCCGTGGAGAAAACTGTGACTGTACCAAAATTTTGTAACGCTCAGTAGAGCACCTGGCTTCTGGCCCAGAGACTGAAAGGGAAACCAGAATCAGCACTGCCACAGATTCCAGCCCCAAACCCCCTCTCCAGGCAGCACTGATCCCCTGATGCTGCCACCACAATCATCATCGTGGCCACCGCTGCGAAGCTTGCTTTTTCTGCAGCTGATGCCTCTAATTCTTTTCCTTGGGCAGTTGCTGACCCTTCAATGCCCCGGGCATGGTCTAGCCTCTCTCTGGGGACACAGCAGAATTGTTCACTTCCTGTTCAGACAAAACAAGGGTAGTATTTTAACAGATACATGTGATACTGAGTTTCCCAATATTTCTTGTCTACTGAGGATTGTTTGTATAACAGTCAAGAACACCAAGGCAAGGGCTAAATTTAATTTCAACTGAAAACATCAAAGTTCATTGCTTTCACCTCTTTTTAAACGTTGTCACTTGACCCGGTACCTTATTTTTTAAAGAGCCAGTGTTTCTTTGTAAAATATTATGGCTTTCTGTCATATTCACCACTGCTTTGCTGTAATTATTTGCTGTAACATGGTATTTTTAAACGAAGACTGTTCTCTGTTATCAACACTCAAAATGGCCCCCAAAAGTGGACTTTTATTTTGGCTGAGATTCCAAACTGGCATTATCTCAATTAACCCACATTTTAAAATCTCAACCCATATCTGCTTACTAGATTCTATCAAGAAGACCTAAAATTTAGCCCGGGTGTAAAACAGAACTGCTACCTGTTTAAGTACTAACACTGCAGGAATTTCAGACATAAAGGTTTTGGGTGGGAATCCTGAGATCTCATCTAAATCTTAGCAGATCTGCTCCCGTCCATGTGGAAATACCAAATATTACCAACCATTCTTCGGTAGAGAAGCAGCACCTGGCACCACTCAGAAACTACAGATGCAACATCTTCCGTTGACATAAACCTAGTCATGTGACAAGAGAGCAAAGCAGGCTGGAATAAAGTACTAGATTTGCTTCCAGGCTCTTGAAAGGCCCCATGGGATACCACCCTGGATACTTATTTGGGGGCTAATCTCACTGATTTGGGTCAGCCACGTGACAACCCGAGACACATTATATCCAACCTCACTTAAGCATATTATTCAGTTTCCAACTTTGTTTCATGTATTTCTTACAAATATGATCTTTTAACAACCAGTTCTGCTTTGTTAAAATTCAACTTGCTTATCTGAGCAACCCTCTGTGTGAAATGGTCTCGAAGAAAAGAGTCTGATGTTTGCACCGCCCAGCCACAGTGGGGCACCTGAGTGCTGCTTCCTGGGTACTACGGACCAGCCAGCCACGAGCACAACAAGAAAAATTAACAGCTACACCCCCAGAATAACTTCACTCGAGGTTAGTTGAAGATGGCTTCATTCTAGAACTTTATTTCTTAAAAATCCCAGCAAAGCATTATTTCAGATAATCTAGAGAACTCTCCACATGAGACATCCTGAATAGGAACTTGTCTCCTTGGCAACAGAAATCAAGTAAGGCAGAGCGAGGACGTTCCCTCCAACAGAATTCAAATTGTGCTCACTCATCAAAGTGACAGATGCCATCACCAGGCATGAGGCTCCAAGCAGCCACTTGATTCCCAAGGAAAAAACATCAGCCAGTAAAGCTCTATATGTAAATTACAAGCACCCAGTAATAGCTATGGAGTCCAGCCCTGTGTGGTTTAAGAAACAATTCTTGGGGCACCTGGGTGGCTCAGTTGGTTGAGCATCTGAGTCTTGATTTCGGCTCAGGTCACGATCTCATGGTTTGTGGGTTAGAGCCCGGCATGGGCTCCACCCTAGCAGTGCGGAGCCTATTTGAGATTCTCTCTCTCCCTGTCTCTCTGCCCGCCCCCTGCTCTCTCTCTCAAACAAACATTAAAAGAAACAATTCTTAGCCAAGAACCTTCTTGAAGAAGTGTGTAAGAACATCTTCCCATCTGACAGTAGGGGTTACTTCGTGCAGCGAGATGGAGCTTGGGAAGTAGGGAGGAAACATACATTTTATACTTTACAAACTTCTGAACTGATTGTGTTTTTAATAGTGAATGTTTATGATTAAATAATTTAAATGAGAAAATACTTTCCTTGGTTCTCAATTTTTCTGTCCGGTCCTCCCACAGTGAACACTTAAAAGATTTTTTTTTTTTAGGCTGTCCTGCACAGAATGTCTCATTTAGGGAGGAATCTCAAACAGGTGGTGACATGGCCCCCTCTGCTGACAGGGGACAAATATTTACTCTCTTCCTCTTTCTGGCAGCCACTGAGCAGGCAGTCAACCTTGGTTCAGCCTGTCAGGTATTGCTGTCCGGGACTTTGAATCTTGAAGGAGTCAAGTCAGGTCACAGGGTCGGTGAGACCTGACTCACAAGGAGGGCAGTGGCATTAAGAGTCCAGTGGCTCTACAGCTAACGATCAGTGGTGGCAGGGCCAGGGACAGCCGTGTCTGCCAGCAGTGGTGCCAGTGGCAGCTCCTTAGCAGGTATTCCTGTGATGGAAGCTTGGCCATGGTTCCACCTGCTCACCTCTTCTTGGTTGCTGTTCATTTTCAAGGCTCGATTCTCTGGTCTTTACGTGGATTCTGTTAGTGACCTATGTCCTCCTATTAAATTCCTTTTCTGCTTACATCAGCCACGGTTGGTGCTGGAACCCAAGGACCCTGATCCACAATTTGTTCGTTCATTCATTCATTCGAAAAAGTAATTCTTAACTGGCTAATATGTGTTGAACACTGTTCTAGGCACAGGGATTTTGCAGTGAACAAAACAAAAATCCATTCTCTTGAGAAGCTTCTATTCCAGTGGATCTCACTTCTTCCCGACCCTGCTTTCCTTTACCTTTCTCCAGAGGTCTTTTTCACTTTGATACTGTACCTCTAGCCCTAAGCCCAGTTAGCCTTCCTCAGCTTGCCTTGACATTAAGAAAGCAAACACCTTTTCATGTCTTTCTGGCTTTGCTCTTGAGCTCAGGCCAAACCCTACTGTTTGACACCATGAATGGCCATGTACTCTTGTACCATAAACACTTACTAGCCCCTAGACTATTCAAGGCACTCTGCTAGGAGTTGGAAATGTAATGTTGAACCAGTCACTGCCCTTAGAGATCACCATGTAGGAGCAAAGACAGCTTAAGTAAGCTGTAAGCAGGTGATCTGTGACACAGAAAAGGAAATATGGTGACACAGAAATGCATAATAGGAACATCTTACCTAGTTTAGGAAGCAGCCAGAGGCTTCCTGGGGGAAGTGATGTTTAAGCTGAGATCTGAGGGATGAACTACATAGCCAGCTGAAGAAGAAATAGAGCCCAATAGTCAGCAGGAACAACACACACAGTATTCTAGAAGTAAGAGAGAGCAGGGCGCATTAGAGAAAATGGAAGGGGCTCATTGTGGTAGGGGCATGAAATGTAAGCAGGTGTGAAGGGTGGAATAATGGTTTAGGAGAGACTGGAGAGGCAGACGAAGAATCATATTAGTGTTCCACAGCTTTATTCTCAATCACAAGCCACGCAAGGGCTTATGCAGAGGGGTCAACAGAAGGGCGTGTCGTCAGATCTGCAAACCAGAAAGATCGCTCGGATCTTGAGCGGAATGAATTGGAGAGGAGAAACATGGAGCCATTGAGATTTTTAAGAGCTCACCAAAGTAGTCCAGAATAGAAGGACTATATCCTGAACTAGTAGGGGTAGGAGAAACTAGTAGGGGCAGCAGAAATATTCAAGGGACATTTATTGGTTACAATCAAGAGGACCTTCTGGTTGGGCTGGAGATGGGGTGAATAAGGAGGGGAAGAAGTCAAAGATGACACCCAGGTGTCTGATTTGGGTGGGCAGGTGGACAGTGGGTCATTAATCAAAAAGAAATGAGATGCTAAAGAGGAAATGACTTCAGTTTGGTCATATTAAAGTGACCAAGGACAGCTGCCTGATTGCAGCTGTGTGTGTGGGTCTGGCTTTCAGCGCAGAGATGTGAGGTAGACAACAGAATCTAGGATCACACAGACAGTCACTCTGACCACAGGAATAGTTGAGATGACACTGAGGTCAGGACAGTCATGGAGTGAACTGTTACTGTTACAAAGCTTCACTGCCCCTCCCTGGGGAAGTTTAGATTTTACCATCTTGTTGATGTCACGTTTGGTCACGTTACTTGTTTGGACCAACGACACACGAATGGAAATTATGTGTGTCTCCTCCCTTCTGTGCAGCTCTGAGGTCCAGCTCAAGGTCCTCCATGGTCTTTTCCACCTGCTCTGACAAGCAACAACATCCCAGACAGAGGCCACTCAGTCGGTCTGGGTCTCAGAATAAAGACTACAAGTAACCAAGCAATGGTGGTAATTAAGTGTTTATTGTTAGAAGCCTCTGAGATTTGGGGATCATGGGTTATTGTGGCAAAATCAAGCCTACTCTGGCTGATACGGGTGGGGAGAGAAGCAGGTAACCCTGAGGAAAAGCAACATTGAAGGGTCAGCGGGTAAAGTGGAGCCTACAAAGAAAGTCTGCTCCTGCCCCAGTCTCTGTAGAAACTTTTGCAGACTAGCCTTTCTCAGACTCCTCTGTGGCATTTCCGTCCTGACAGAAGCAAACCCCTTTTTTTTATCTCTGCTCACCCTGCTCCTTTTCCCTTTGTCAGAAGCCGTTTGCATAAGTTTTCGGGCCTACGGGCACCAACCCTCACAGGGAGCATGCGGGCACAGATGACAGGGGAAGCAACATAACTTCATCCCCTCCCTCCAAATGACAACAGTTTGCACATCTTTTTACTACGAACACGTGTAGAAAGCTCGTCAGGTGGCAGTGTGCCAAATGCTTAACACACTGTCCACTCTGTCCCTCGCAGTCTAAGAGTGATTTGTTTCTCCTCACTTCACAAATGTGAAACTCGGGTTTTAGGACTTTACAGAATGGCCTGAGGAAACACAGCCAGTACCAGGAGGGTTGTAGGTTTGCCGAGTTCTCCAGAGCCTTTATTTTCTATTATTCTGTCTGTGTGTGCACATGCACATGTGTATAGCTGTAAGCGTCAAAGTTTTCCAATCTTTGGTTAGATGGTAGGTGATATATTGTATTTTTTTAAGGTTATTTATTTATTTTGAAAGAGAGCGAGGGGGGGGAGGGGCAAGGAGAAAGGGAGAGAGAGAATCCCAAGCAGGCTCCGCACCAGCAGGGTGGGGCTCGAACTCACAAACTGTTAAGACCATAACCTGAGCCGAAATCGAGAGTCGGAGGCTTAACCAATTGAGCCACCCAGGCACCCCTATCGTGTGTGTGTTTTTTTAATGTAAGCTCTATGCCTAATGTGGGGCTTGAACTCATGACCCTGAGATGAAGAGTCACATGCTCTACCGATTGAGCCACGCAGGGGCCTCTAATACACCATGTGTTAACCACCTGGTATCACACCTAGTACCATACAATGTTCCAACACAAGTTTTACGACTCTGAAATTTATTGAGCTTTAAGTGTATTAAATAAACTTTTTTTTCTTTTTAATGTTTGTTTATTTTTGAGAGTGTGTGCGTGTGTGCACGTGTGCTAGTGGGGGATGGGGAGAGAGAGGAGGGGACAAAAGATCCAGAGCAGGCTCTGTGCTGACTACAGAGAGGCCAACTGGGGGCTCGAACCCATGAGCTGTGAGGTCATGACTCGAACTGAAGTCGGACGCTTAACTGCCTGAGCCACCCGTGCACTCGAATAAACTCTTCTGAAGTTATATTTCATGTGACAGTGATTTAGGAATTGCTCTGTAAGGGTAGGAGGCCCGGAGTCCTGGGTCCCTGTCCCACCTCTGACATTGCCTAGCAGCACATACCTTCAGGGTTTTATCTGTAAAAGGAAGGAATTTGACTTGATGTCTCATCAGAGCCATTCCTGCTCTACACTGCCACAATTCATGAGACATGAAATCTCAAATCAAATCCCTCTTATAATAACAGCTTTATAAAGTAGATTAATGCTTGCTCATAACGGTTACTAGTATTTGCACTTTTGATGTTCTAGTACGATTTTCCATCCCGAAAGTTCTGTAAAATCATTTTCCCCAAGTATCAATGAAAACAGTAAAAGCTGATTTCATATGACCTCCACTCTAATGAATACATTAAAACGTAACAATTATGGAGCACCGGTGGTTAATTCTTATTTTCCCATGTCGATTAAAAGCTCAAAAATGAAAAACCTATTGCATATTCTAAGTTTAGTGGGCTCCACAATGTACCATGCCAGGAATCAGTTATAGAGAAGCTATTTCTGTAAAGGGCAAACTCAAGAGGCCCCGTCTTGACCCATCCTGTAGAAATGGCTGGGAGTTGGGTTTCACAGATCTCACTAAAGATTCAGACTGTTTATTCTGGCAAAACCCCATGAATGCAATCTTTAGCTGCCACTGGGGAAAAAACAATGACAGATGAGTTTTAAAAGTTCCTCAGATGATTCCAAATTTGTTAGTCAAAATCCTACGAACTGAAGCTGATGGGGGGAAAAATGGAATAGATACAAGGCTTTTATTTATTTTTTTAATGTTTATTCACTTTTTGAGAGAGAGAGAGAGAGAGAGAATGAGCAGGGGAGGGGTACAGGGAGAGGGGGACAGAGGATCCCAAGCAGGCTTTGCAATGACAGCAGAGAGCCCGATGCGGGGCTCGCACTCATGAACCACGAGCTCGTGACCTGAGCCGAAGTTGGATGCTCAACGGACTGAGCTGCTCAGGCACCCCATAAGGCTTTTAGATCCAACTCATTTTTTCACAGTTTATTTCTTGATTCTGCTCAGATACTACCATTAGGACAAAGGAAGTGAGGTAAGAGGCACAAGGAAGAGTAAGTTCTTTTCTACTGAAGGATGAGATTGAGGAACATCTGGTGTGGATGAGGGTGAACAGAAAGGAGAATGAGGACAACAGAAAAGGTTTGGGGGCCTGGGGAGAACAAGGCTTCATTCTCATAAATTTGGGGGACAACTGCAAACAAAATACATAAGTACCTATTATGGAGAATGGCACGAAAGAGTACCAAGGCAGTGGCCATCACTCTTCTTGTATGGACTCAATCCCAGCAAGTCTCCGAATGCATTCTCTGTCCATATGCATGTGACAGGTAGAGTACTCAAAGTACAATCCAGTGTGATTTTCTCTACCTTTGTTGAGGCGAGTTTTTACCTTGTGCATGTACCTTCACTTTTCAACCTTTCATTATAGTTTTACATAATTATTTATTATTTTAATATCTGACAATACTCCTCCAGAAAAATAAAAAATACGTATTCATTTCATTCGGTATCAAATCTTTGGATGCCTAGAGCATCTCAGAAGATGCTTAGAAGTGCTACCTGTCCCCCTGGAAATGTGTTGACTGTAGAGCTCAGCATTTTATTTTAATTTTTTAATATTTATTTATTTCTGAAAGAGAGGGAGAGCGTGCAACTGGGGGAGGGGCAGAGAGAGAGAGGGAGACACAGAATCCGAAGCAGAAGCCAGGCTCTGAGCTGTCAGCGCAGAGCCCGACACGGGACTCCAACTCACGAACCGCGAGATCATGACCTGTGTCGAAGTCAGGCACCTAACCGACTGAGCCACCCAGGCATCCCAAGGCTCAGCATTTTAAAGAAAGATTTAAAGAAATCTTTAAAGAAAGAATTAATAATTAGTTTATCCTACTTTTAAAAAGTTTAATTACTCAAAGTCTCAATTTAATTAGCTAAATACTTGGCACTTATAATTTCACATTAGTTTGAATTAGATCTGATTCTAAGAAATAATTTTATTTAAATTTAACTGAGTGGGGCACCTGGGTGGCTCAGTCGGTCGAGCATCTGACCCTGGGTTTTGGCTCAGGTCATGATCTCACGGTTCATGAGTTCGAACTCCACATAGGGTTCTGTGCTGACAGTGTGGAGCCTGCTTGGGACTCTCTGTGTATCCCTCTCCCTCTGCCCACTTCTCATTCCCCCTTGGCATGAAGGATTTCCACACTTCACTGTGAGAGGGTTTGGTCAGGACTGTTCCATTACATTGGCATTTCTGACACCTTATTTGTCTCCCCTCAACATTTTTTTAATACCCTAATTGAGGTATAATCGACATGCAACAATCTGCATATACTTAACAAACACACTTTGATAAATTCGGGCCTTGCTAACTACCTGCAAAATCATCACCACCATTATGATAATGAACATCTCCATCACTCCTGAAATTTCCTTGTGCCCTTCGTAAACTCTGTCTCTCATTCCTACTTGGCCCAGTTCCCAGGCAAGCATTGAGCACCTTTCTGCCACTACAGAATAGTTTCTACTTCCTAGAATTGTATGTAAATAGAATAATAGATTGTACCCTCTTTTTAACTGGTTTCTTCAATGTAATGATTTTGAGACCATCGATTTGTTGCTTGTATCAACAGTTCATTCTTTTTTGTTGCAAAGTAATATTTCATTGTATGGATATACCACCATGTGTTTATCCATGAACCTGTTGATAACATTCCCTCCACATTTAAAAAACTTTTTTATTGTGAAAAGTAACACACATACAGAAAAGTACAAAAAGCAGCTTATCAAATTATATTAAAACAGACACCTATATAACTACCAGCCAAGTCAGGACATGAACAAGAACCACCATATGATCCAGTTCTATCTCTAGAAATATATCTGAAGGAAATATAAACACTATGTTGAAGATAGCTGCACATCCATGTTAATAGCATTACTCACAATAGCCAAGACACAGAAACAACTTAGCGTCCATCAGTGGATGAATGGATAAAGAAGTTGTGGTATATCCATACAGTGGAATATTATTTAGCTGCAAAAACTGAGGAGATTCTGCCATTTGGGACAATATGGATGGACATTGAAGGCATCATGCCAAATGAAATAAGCCAGACAAAGACAAATACTACATGATCTCATTTATATGGGGAATCTAAAACAAAAGCAAAACAAACTTACAGAAAAAGAGATCAGATTTGTGGTTGGTTACCAGAGGTGAGGGGAGAGGGACTTGGAGGAAAGTGGTCAAAAGGTACAAAGTTCCAGTTATAGGATAAATAAATAAATGGGATGTAATATATGGCATGATGACTATGGCTAACCCTGCTGTACAGTATATATGTAAGTTAAAAGTGTAAATCTCACCCCAGGAGAAACACTGGTTTTCTTTTTCTATATCTATATGAGATGATGGATATTAACTAAACTTACTGTGGTTATCCTTTCACAACACATATAAGTCAAATCATTATACCCATTCCCCTTGAACTTATATAGTGCTCTATGTCAATTATATCTCAATAAAACTGCAAAAGAAAAAGAAATGAATGACCATCATCTGCCCAAGATCTCCATATGCCCCCTTCATGATCCCAGCTCCTTCCTTCCCTGGAAAGGTGATGACTCCCGACTTCCGACTACGCACCTTTAAACAATGGGTCAGCTCTTTTTTTCCCCATTTGAAATGTATACGAATGGAATCATACAATGTGCATTTTCCTCAATCTGGCTTCCTCTGATCAGCATTATTTTTTTTTAATGTTTATTTATTTATTTTGAGAGAGAGAGATCGAGAGCGAGCAGGGGAGAGGAAAAGAGAGAAGGAGACAGAGAATCCCAAGCAGGCTCTGCACTGTCAGTACAGAGCTCAACACAGGGCTCAAACCCACGAACTGTGAGATCATGACCCGAGCCAAAATCAAGAATCAGACACTTAACTGACTGAGCCACCCAGGCACCTGAGCATTGTTTTTTTAATTAATTCATGTTTGTGCACGTAACTGTAGTTGATTCATTTTTGTCACCGTTTAGAAATCCATTGTATTCCATGGTTTCTCCCTTCTACTGTGGATGAGTGTTTCCAATTTTTAGTTATTGCAAACTCTGCAGCTATAAACTTTCTGTTCCTGTTTCCTGGCATTAGTGTGCACAAATTCATAGGTATTCTCTTAGTAAGGAAAACGCTGGGTTATGGGGTAGGCAGTAGGTTCACCTTTTGTAATTAAGACCAAACTCTTGTCCAAACTGGTGGCCATCTGCATTTTTCATTCTCTCACTCCTCTTCCTGTTTCGTATTTTTCCATCCCCCCATTCCCACTTTTTTTTTTCCATCTTTTCTATTCTCCCTAAGCGACTTTGGTACATACCCCCTAAAAGGTCAATTAATACCATTTTGTTGAATACAACAGACTCATTGACATAGTTTATGTTAGGGAGGGTAAGAGAAGACATTTCTTTCCAAATTCCTGTGCACATCAAGATTCTATTTAGATATCCAAGTTAACATAAGTACAGTTAAACCTTTATTTATACCTAAGCCAAAGATGGTATCTTCTGCACACTGAAAAGGCAACCTTGCCTTTTCATGTTGAAGGCCAGAAAGCTTGGAGCCATACTTCCCATTTGCAGCAAGTACATAGGTCAGTGCTGCTTGAGGTGGTCCTACACAGTCCGTCATAATCGCCTGGAGGCACGTGTTAGCAGTGCAGGGGCCAGAGTTCATGGGGCAAGGCCAAAAGAACCTGCATTCTTAACAAATACTCAAATACCCAGGTCAATGCATGCTAAATTTAGAAACCACTGGTATAATATAATGTTATAGTATGGTGTTTTAACTTGTCTTTCTGACTCCATAGTTTGTCCTTACTGTGTTTCTTTCCTCTGTCACCCAACTTTTAACACACAGGATATTGTTATATTCCATATATGCTTGTAAATCACCTATGATCATTTCTGATTCAAGAACTGAATTGATAGGGGCGCCCGGGTGGCTCAGTCGGTTGGAGGTCTGACTCTTGATTTCAGCTCAGGTCATGATCTCTTGGTTCATGAGATGGGGTCCCGTGCCAGGCTCTGCGCTGACAGGGCAGAGCCTGCTTGGGATTGTCTCTTTTTCTCTCTCTCTGCCCCTCCCCTCCTCTCTCTCTCTCTGTCTCTAAATTAATTAATTACTTAATTACTTTAAAAATAACCGAATCAATAGATAAATGCTGGACTGGATATATTGTTCTGGTATCCCTTAACTACAGATACCACTAGTCACTTACGAAATTATCAAAAAAAAAAAAAAATCAAGAAGACACAAATTACTATATGTGGTTTTACCCTGAGCCATTTATCCTTTCATGACGACAAATTTAAAGTACCAACAGATAAAGGGAGACATCAATGGGCTCAGACTAGCAGTGCAGAAGTAAATTCCTTGTTTCCTACCCACAGTTCCCAAACCCAGACCAGACACCTTTCAGGAAGATCTTGCAACGTTTCAGGTAATGCTGCTCATGGTGTGTATGACCTCGAATTTCAAGAAGTAACTTGTTAAAAAAAACAACTACAACAGTGTAAAAAGGGAAATTAAGTGGCCACCACAAATTTTTCAGTTGTAATGATATACAAATCTGTGAAAGAAAAAATTAGATTGAGGTTGGCTCTCTTGTATTTTAGCTCAGCTCCTAGCCACCCACTGCGGAGTACAGGGCATTCCTGCCCAGCGTGGCCAGTTGTCCTTCCTCTGCCTGGAAAAAGAGCCTGGAAAAAAACTGGCACAGGTTGACTGTTTATTGTGCACAGACAAGCTGCAAAATTGAGATCTAAATTTTCTAAACGGTACCCACTGCGAAAGCTGGCTGCCTTACAGTGAGTAAGAGAGAAAGTAAAATCCAAACAAACTGTGCAAGAAGCAAAACAGAGCAGAGTATCTGGCCACAGGGAATTACAAAAAGTAACAGAGGAAGAGATTCAACAATCAGATGTCAAAACAACAAACAAACACAAAACCCAATGAGATGTCAAAGAAACATTCAGATTCTTCTTCTTACCCTTACCTTGACTCTGATAACTCTGTTTCCCATCTAAGGCGGAAAACTCCTGGGGTCACTCAATTATCAAAAGTTTGCAGAATAAAACAGAATTGCAAAAATAAAACAGTTCTCTGTTTTAGAACATTTAAACATTTGGTATTTATCACGGTTGAAATCACAATTAGCTTAGCCAACACATTTAAAAAGTAACACTACACTACAAAAATGCATACCTACATTTTGTGTGACTTCCAAAAGATCCTCATCCAGTGTTTTTCATATACTAGCTAATACTTACACAGTAGTAAGTATTCCTACTTATCCACCAATTATTACCCACCGATGTGCTAGCCCTATTCTAGCAGTTTACATATCAACTCATTTAATCCTTGCAACAACCCAAGACAGTGGTACTATTTTTATCCTCGTCTAATAGACGAGGAAACTAAGGCACAGAGAAATTCAGTAACTTTCTAAGGTCTTTAAGCTAATAAGTGGCTCTAGAGTGCAGCTTTTAACCACATTTGTCATGTATCAATCATTACTGTTTGGGAGAAGGGACAAAAATGACCTGAATTCAAGCCACCAATATTTTTGAAGTTGCATTAACCAGATAAAAACCTACGGATTTGTGTCTAAGCATCTCTGCTTCACACTGTATCACATATTTCCATAAAATTACATTTCATTTGCATCGTGGCACAATGATTGTTTCTAACACAAAAAATTCATCCACCACATCTAAGACAATATGATTGCTGGTTTTGCTTTAACACACACATCACTGTGGTAAAGCAAAAACTAATGATGCCTCTTAAAACTGGAACCATGGATGTGGCCCCTCCAGACCAAAGAAAATACGAGTTAAGTAGTAATATTTGTAAGAGAGACTCCTCAGGAGTAGCTTAAAAGAGAGAAAGACTTGAGACCAAATATCCCTGGTAAATTTAAGAACAGAGACCCAAAGAAGAAACAAAATTTGTTTTAGCAGAAGGAGAGTGAACTAGCTTCAAATGAAAAAAAAAAAATTAGAAATGAAGAGAGTTTTAGATGGAACCATAGCTTTGGAAGATCTCGCTGATGTGTTCCTGACTATATTAGGAGTCTGTGTGAATCTGAATAGCTACTAATAATTACAAAATGATAATTCAAGCACCTGGAGGCAAAACTACTTCAAGTAAATTCAGCCAGGGCTTAGAGGAGTTTGTTGAAAATACTAGCCTCTAAAAAAACAGAGCTGGTGGTGGCAGTGGCCAAAGAGAAGGCAGGATTGATGTCCAGATCCAAGTAGCTTTCCGTGGGGACTAGGCTTGGACAGAGCTCAATAAATGCGTGTTGAATCGGGGACCACATTGCCAGGGCTAGAAATGGAGCCGCGTCACCTACATCTAGACTATATACAGCCTCCATGTCCCCAGAAAGAGGCAAGCCTCAAAAAGGCAGAGCCAAGGGGCGCCTGGATGGCTCAGTTGGTTTAGCATCTGACTTTGGCTCAGGTCATGACCTCACAGTTCGTGGGTTCGAGCCCCACGTCGGGCTCTGTGCTGAGAAGTCGGAGCCTGGAGCCTGCTTCCGATTCTTTGTCTCCCTCTCTCTGTGCCCCTCCCCCACTCACATTTTGTCTCTCTCAAAAATGAATAAATATTAAAATTTTTTTTAAAAAAAGGCAGAGCCAGGAACATTACATAAAGCTTCACGTGTTGCATTATTTACAATAGTCAAGATATGGAAGCAACGCAAGTGTCCGTCAAGAGATGAATGGATAAAGAAGATGTGTGATATACATACGCACAATGGACTTATTACCCTAACACAAAAAGAACGAGATCCTGCCATTCGCAACAACATGGATGGAGCTGGAGAGTATAATGCTTAGTGAAATAAGTCAGGCAGAAAAAGAAAAATACCATATGATTTCATTCATATGTGGAATTTAAAAAATAAAACAAATGGGGCGCCTGCGTGGCTCAGTCGTTAAGCATCTGACTTCGGCTCAGGTTGTGATTTCAGGTCGTGATTTCACTGTTCGTGAGTTCGAGTCCCACATCAAGTGAGTCCAAGCCCTGCTCCGGGTGAGCCCCTGCTTCTCTCTCTTGCCTTCTCTCTCTCTCTCTGCCCTTGCTCACTTGCGCCCTCTCTCTCTCTCAGAAAGAAAGGAAGAAAGAAAGAAGAAGAAAAGAGAGAAACAAAAGAAACCAGATTCTTTTCTTTTTAATTTTTTTTTAACATTTATTTATTTTTGAGACAGAGAACGAGCAGGGGAGGAACAGAGAGAGGGAGACACAGAATCCGAAGCAGGCTCCGGGTTCTGAGCTGTCAGCACAGCCACAAACCGTGAGATCATGACCTGAGCTGAAGTCAGTTGCTTAACCCACTGAGCCACCCAGGCGCCCTAGAAACCAGACTCTTAATACAGAGAAGAAATTGGTGGTTGCCAGAGGGGAGGTGGATGGGGAATGCAACGAGCACTGAGGAATGTATAGAATTGCTGAATCATTATATTGTACACCTGAAACTAACAGAATACTGTATGTTAATTAGACTTCAATTAAAAAAGAAAAAAAAAGAAAAGACAGAGCCAGGACCATTATGTAGTTTTACGTGTTGCTCACTGAACAAGGGTGCCTGGCCAAGGAAAACAAGTCAAGAGTGAACTCACCACTGCTCCACTGGCCAAGTTGTAGAGCAGGGCCACCTCCTCTCAGAGGAAAGAAGGGATGACTTTTTCTATGCGGACAAAGGTGCCATAGGACTTTAGCAGCCCTGAAGAGCAATGCTAAAGCTAGGAACATTTAGCTCCTAAGGAGCTAAATGTGCCTCATAAGGAGGCACAGCAACCTGACCTAAGGGATGGGGGGCACAGGGTATCCTACAGGGGCACAAAGGGAAGGAATCTATGTCCTGGGGTATATCCTGTCACCTGTCATTTACATTCTCTCTGCTTCTGGCATTAGAGTTTGGATATTGTTTACTGCTAGAATTCCCCATCTTCTCTAGAAATGTCTCCCTGTGCATTTTCCTCATGTAGTACCTTTCTTCCCAAGCACACGCATGCCTTTGAAACAGTTTAAAGTTAATGTAGGCAGATTATAGAGCATTTCCTTCTAATGATGATGGATAATCATACAGCCATCGCAGGGCACCATCTGGCAAATTCTGTAGGATGAATGTCCTCCAAACAGAAAGACATAAATCTTCAGTAACTGAATTGAGTAATTTAAACATATTAGAGGTAGATGGGGGGACTTTTAGGGCCAATTTCTCCCTTTAGTTTTACAGAGTAAATGGATGCCAAAATACTTTGATCTTTCCTAATAGAGGATAATATAGCATCTTGTTCATTTATTTTAAACTTTCATCAAAAACAATTGATCTCCAAATAGCATAATTTTAGGGTAGTTTCTATTTTCTTTGCTATATGTTTCTATTTTTTTCCCCAAACCATCTGCAATGGTCATGTCTCATTTTTTTTTTAACCTCAAGAAACATGTAAATTTGTTTTTAGCTTGTTTCTTTGTTCCCTCCACCTACACACAGGGTTGGGTTCACAAAAGAAAGCAGCTGTACATGCTCTGAAAGGGGCTGGCCAAATTGGTCACCAGCTAGGCAAGAATAAAGCCCAGCAATGCAAATGGAGAAGAGAAGACAGCATCACGAGAGACAGGCCAGGCACCTTCCAGTCTGTGCTATAAGCTGTGGAGTGACTGCCCTTCATCTCGAGTCACTAAAGAGCACCGTGGGCACGATGAACACGCGGCTAGGTCCTCCAGCTTGCAGCCCGGCACCTGGCACTCAGGGTATGACACGTGTTTCTTGGAGGCCTAAAGGGCCGACTTTAGAGCAGCCAAGCATTCTGACGTAACAAAGGGGTAGCCTCTGGAGTCCAACACGCATGGCTTGTTCATGGAAAAGGATGTGTCCTTGGGCATGTTAATTTCCCTGAGCCTCAGTTTCCTCAGCTGTAAAGTAGTAACAATAATAACACTGCCTCATAAAGTCGTTGAGAAACTTAAAGAAAATAACGAGTATAAAATACACAGCACAGCAGTGCCTGGCACATAGAAAGTGCAGGGTTGACCCAGCAATTTCACTTCTCAGGATAAACCCAAAGAAGTGAAAGCAGGGATTTCAACACACACTTGTGTGTCAGTGTGCGTAGCAGCATTGTCCACGATAGTCAAAAGGTGGAATCAACCTAAATGCCCATGAAGTGACGGACAAATAAACAAAATGCAGACTATAACACTCAATGGAATGCATTCAGCCTTAAAGAAATTCTGATACATGCTACAACATGAACTTTAAAAATATTCTGCTAAGTGAAATAAACCAGACACAAAAGGACCAATATTACAGGATCTCACTTCTTTAGGATACCTAGAGGGGTGCTTGGATGGCTCAGTCACTTGAGCGTCAGTTGACTTTGGCTCAGGTCATGATCTTGCGGCCTGTGGGTTCGAGCCCCGCATTGGGTTCTGTGCTGACAGCTCAGAGCCTGGAGCCTGCTTCGGGTTCTGTGTCTCCCTCCCTCCCTGCCCCTCCCCCACTTGTGCTCTGTCTCTCTCTTTCTCTCAGAGATGGATAAACATTAAAATAAAATAAAATTAAAAAATTAAAAAGATACCTAGAATAGGCACATTCACAGAGACACTAAGTAGAATAGAGGTTACCAGGGTCTGGGGAGAAGGGAAATGGGGAGTTACATTTAATGGGTACAGAGTACATCCTATTTGGGATGATGAAAAAGTTCTGGAAATGGACGGTGCTGATAGTCGTACAACATAGCGGATGTACTTAATGCCACCAGACTGTAGCCTAATAATGGTTAAAATGATAAATTTTACGTGATATGTGTTTTACCACAATAAAACAGTACAGCATTAATGGTAGGAATTTCTTCTGCCATTATTAATAACAGCAATAATCAGTTCATACCAAGCACAGGCTGCTCATAAACTTATAAACTCTGACTCATAGCACAGTAATGAGAAAAACAGCCCAGGAAAGGGTTTGGGGAGGGGGGAGGGGGGACGGGGCAGGAACCAGCAAGTGCAGCCTCTTTGAAAAAGCCCAGAGTAAGAGGATAGGTCTGAAGCAAATCCTAGAGAATGCAACCATCAAACCCAGTGGGTCAAGTCAAGACATGGGGCAAATGAGCTAAAAAAAAAAAAAAAAGAAAAAGAAAAGAAAACAAGAAGAGAATTATTAAAGTTCTTGTGGTTGCAACTGCCACCCACAGGGATTAGGCATAAATGGGGACTTTCCTGGCTTGGACACCTGCATCTGAAAGTGCAGGGAGAGCTCCAGCTCCCAGGCAGGCTGGATCCCAGTGCGGAGATGACATCATCAGGGCCCAGCTACCCCATCCATCACTGTGCTGCCTCCATGGTGGCTTCATTCACACAGGCTCTTGCCAGGCAGTGGCCACGTGGTCCCCAGCAGCCCCAGCAGAGAGCTTGTCTTTCCAAGATCGACTCTGACTTGCTTGCCTTGGATCATAAACTCACCCCTGAACCAATCATTGAAGCCAAGGTAACAGAATATGCTAATTAGCCATGGGTCACTCCCAGTGGACCAAAGGAAGAGGCTATTGATAGATTAAGTAATAGAATACTGCCCAGGCAAAAAGAACAAATTCCAATAGTAGGGGACATGAGCGGGAACACAGTGAGGGAAGCTTAGGCAATTAACACAGATGAGGCTGGAGGGTCTTTGGTTTAGTTGCCTACAGGCAAATGGCATTAGAGTGAGGGAAGATGGTTTAAATGTACAGGATCTTAGCTGGTGATGGGTCAAAGCTTCTTTTGTACTGAATGCTGACACGGTTGCCTGAACCTCACCAATGTCCCCACCCTATAATTAGAATCATGCAATGAAAATCAGGAGGCTGGTCTCTGGTGCTAGGGCCCTCCAGAGAGGGGTGACATTTGACATAAGGCACTAAGTCTCTCTGAACCTCAGTTTCCTAAATATCAAAAGGGGGGTTGAATTACAAGGCATCCAGGACCCCATGTGTGTGAGCCTTCACCCTAAGTAACTGTAAATCACTTACAGTATCAACTGAAAAGGTGGGTGAGCATATCAAATACAATGATGTATGTAAAAGCATTTTGTAAGTTACAGAGCCATGCAAATTAGTTGTGGCCATTATTTTTACAGTCAAAAGGTGGGGATGGTAAAAAAAAAAACAAAAAAACAACAAATGGCGTTGAGATAAAATTAGAAAAAGGAAGAAAAATTAGGTCAAGCAGAATGAAAATTTTGTCTATCAATCTATCTGTGTGTGTGTGTGTGTATACACACATATTTTTTTCCTGGGTTGGGTTAGAAGTCACAACAGCATCTCAATGTCTTTTTGATGTGCCATCTTCGATGGCATCTAGCATTGACCTGCTGCTACTCCACTGAAACAAAGGTCCCCCTGTAGGGAGCACCCACAGGGCTACAACTAGGGAACATTTGTCAAGCTGTTAGCCATCCAAACTTCATTACTGTTCTTGACACTGCTGTCCTTGTCCTCATTCTTGAAAATCCCTATTGTCTTGGCTGTTGGGATACTGCTTTCTCATGGGCCTCCTGTCTTGATACTCCCTTTCGGACTCCCTTTCCCCTGCCCACCTCCTAAAATACCCACCATGTTCCCCGAAGTTCCTTTCTCCTTACTGTTGTCACCCACTCTCATAGTTTTAACTACCATGCACAGGCTCCATTCATGTATCTCCAGTCCTGACTACTCATCTGAGCTTCAGCCCATGGGGTGTCCCTCAAACAACTCCAACACCCCACAAGCCCCAAATGAAAGTCACCACCCTTATTCTTCCAATTCCCCATCTCAGCCAGCCACTAAGGCCAAACACCTATTCATTCATCCTCCCTCCTCTTTTTGGCCATTCCCCACCTCACGCTTCCCATGGCTCTGTGCCTTGTATCTTCACCTGGTTCTCATACCTCTTTAAAGATTCAGATTACACATCATCTTCTCCAAGATAGCTTCCTGGAATCCCAGGTGGAGAAGAGTTCATCTAGTGCCATGGATACAACTGATCCCCACTACCCCTTACCAGGTTATACTGAAGCATCTGTCTGTGATTGTCCTCCAAACTCTCACCCCCCCCTTTCACGGCCCCCGGGCGCTAAGTTCCTCAAGGGCATGGACAGTTGGTTGGGTTTTGTACCCCTTAGGCCTAGCACAGTGTCTGACATATAGTACATGTTCAGGTAATGTTTCCTGAATGAAATCAATCCGCACCAGTCGTAGCAAAGCTAAATAAGACCATTCTGCTTGTGATGAAAATGATTTGTTAACATCCAAAAGTCAGTATAAATGGGGCACCTGGGTGGCTCAGTCAGTTAAGCATCTGACTCTTGGTTTCAGCTCAGGTCATGATCTCATGGTTCGTGAGTCTGAGCCCTGTGTTGGGCTCTGCACTGACAGTGCAGAGCCTGCCTGGGATACTCTCTCCCTTCCCCTTCCCCGCTCCCCCCCGCCTTTCTCTCAAAATAAATAAGTAAACTTAAAAAAAAAAAGTCCGTATAGATAATTTAATGTAATCACTCAGCACTGATAAGAGTCAAAAGAGGGGGAAATTCACATATCTCAACTATGAAACAGATGATATCGCAGATTTTGAATTTACATTATTGTATTTATTTTGAGAAATATGCAATGCATTTTTAACTAGTGATCACATTTTGAGTTTCAAATAGGAGTAGATGTTCTTTTCCCAGTATAGTTAACTGTATAGAAACTGTCTGATCAAATTAAAATCTATGGCCTCAAAATTCTTTGGTCTGTTTCTTCTTTTGAACCTTTTATTTCTAAAATGCACATTTCTCATTAAAAAAAAGGTGTATGTGTGGGGGGTGAGGAATAAGTCTTCAAGCATCTAGATAGGAATCATTTTCTTTCACATCTTTTCTCCCTGTTTGACATTTTGTTACAAGTAAAATATCAACTAAAACCTTAAAGGAAAAGTTTTTTGACAATTACGTTGAATTATACTAATTAACATTTTTTTAAAAGTTATATATATGAGGATGTAATAAGAAATTTTAAAATAGCATATATTGTGTACTTATAAAAATAAAAGCGTCATTTACAATTAGTTGATAGATGAAGTATGCTTTTTGTACATCTGGGTTTTGGATACTGATCAAAAACTGTAGGCTAGCCTTACAAAGAAGACGCCAGAACCACTCCACAATGACATTGGTTTATTCACTATTGAAGACATAAAAGCCAAGAAAGAAAAATATAAAATCTTGTTTAATATAATTTTACTTGCTTCATAAAGCACAAATGGAATATACAGCTTTATCTCCTCTTGTAAAAGTCAGTGGTAGTGACCTCATTTATTATAAGCAATCCTCAGAAAATCCATAATACCGTGGAAGGAGAAAGGTAAGAATAGGTTTCAGAAGTCCAAGTGTCATAAATCAAGCTCTGAGAATGGAAATCACATGGATGTGACGTTTATTCACTTGCATGTGCGACATGTCTCCAGTTGTTTTTCAAAGCTCTGAATCTCATCAAGACATGCCATCATAATTAAAATGTAATCTCTGGTTTGAAATTTAGCATCACAGAGGTAGCACAGGGCAGCTATGGGCTCCAAGCCATGACTGCTGCTAAGGGGATCACCAAAAACATTTTTTTTTTTTTTTGAGGAGGCAGCATAGTTTCTATTAATCTCTATGAATTAACTATTTCTGTTTAGAAGCAGATACAAAGCTGCACAAGGTTTTTGTTGCAGAAAAAACTATATAATAAAAATAGGGAAAGTCTAAATGACTATTCATAAGGGCTGGCTAAATTATGGTACATCCACATACAGACCAGATAAGCAGCAGGGTCCATTCTGCCACTTGAGAGATTAAAGAATTGGATCAAAATCTCTTCTCGTGGGGAAAGAGAAGGCCAACATCCATCGCAAACTCTCCAGGGGGTTCTTGAGAGTCCATGGCTCATTCTGCTCCCTCTGTTCTAGCTTCCAGACCCCAGCAACCACTGGCTCTCTTTCCTGTCCTACCTCCTATCACTCTTACCACTCATCCCTTCCCTGCTCACTTTGTGCAGACAGACCACATAGCCGCTGTCCTTTGATTTCCCCAAATGATATTCACACGACCTCTTCTGTGTAGTAGATGCTAATAGTTATTTGGGGATATCAGCAAGTGGAGGCCATGGTGAGAGAGGAGTGAGATATATTACTGCAACATAATACACCACTGCGGCTAACTAAAAACTAATATCTGACCTCCTGTTCTTAGAAGACTTTGGCCATTCCCCCAATTCTTCCACTGAAAATTGGCCTTAGCTTCCCATACATCGGTGTTGAGGCCTGGCTTTCTCCAAACCCTTTGTGGTTCCTGTCTTGTCTTTTATTATTTTATTTCACTTTATTTTTTCATTGTTCTCGTGTATCTTTTTGTCCCAGCATTACAGAGATATCATTGCCATTTAACACTGTGTAAGTTTAAGGTGTACAAGGTATTGATTTGATGCACTTATCTATTGCAAAATGATCACTACCATAGCAAAGCATAGCATCACATTAGTTAATACCTCCATCTCACCAGATAATTACCATTTCTTTAGGGGTGAGAACATTTAAGTTCTACTCCGTTAGAATCTTTTAAGTATACAACACAGTGTTATTAACTGTAATCACCATGGCATACATTAGATCACTAGAACTTACTCACCCTATAACTGGAAGTTTATACTCTTTGACCCCATTTCCCCGTTTCCTCTACGCCCAGCCCCTTGTAACCACCATTCTATTCTGTTTCTATGCTTTTAGCTTTTTAAGATTCTATGTAATAAGTGATATCATATACCATATGGTATTTGTCTTCCTCTGACTTAATTTCACTTAGCATCATGGCCTCAAGGTCCATCCATGTTGTCACAAATGACAGGATTTCCTTTCTCATGGCTGCATAATATTCCATTATATATTATGTGATACATATTATATATGTAATATTCCATTACATATTATATATGTATACACACACACACACACAACTCTTTATCAACACATCTCACAACTTCTTTATCCATTTACCCAATGTAGACCTAGTTGTTTCCATGCTGCTTCTGTGCTTTGGCTATTGTGAAGAATCCTGCAATGAACACAGAAGTGCAGACAGCTCTTTGAGATCCTGTTTTTATTTTCTTTGTGTATATATATAAATGTATATATACACATATAAATGTGTATATATATATATATATATATATAGATATCTATATATATATCTATCTATAGATAGATATATATATAGATATCTATATATATCTCCAGAGGTAGAATAGCTGGATCCCAGGCAATTCTATTTTTAATTTTTTGGTGAACCTCCACATGTTTTCTATAGTGGCCGTGCCAATTCACATTCCCACTAATAATGTTTGAGGAACCCCTTTTCTCCACATCCTTGCCAACACTAGTTATCTCTTGTCTTCTTGATGATCGCCATGCTAACAGGTGTGAGGTGACATCTTTAGGATTGTGTTTTGATTTGTACTTCCCTGTACATTGAGTACTTTTTCATGTTGTTGGCCTTTTGTATGACTTCTTTAGAAAATCGTCTATTCAGTTCCTCTACCCATTTTTTTAATCGAATTGGTTTTTTGCTCTTGAGTTGTAGGAGTTCATTATATTTTCTAGATATTAACCCCTCATCAGATATGTGATTTGCAAATACTTTCTCCCTGTCCACAGGTTTCCATTTTGTTGTTAGTGGTTTCCTTTGCTGTGCAGAAGCTTTTTAGTTTGATGCGGTCCCAACTGCTTATTTTTGCTTTTGTGGCTCCAAAATCTTGTTTGTTTCTTATGCTAAGCAGATTAGACATCTCTGAGTCACTTGCAGCCCATCCTGTCTATGTTCTCTTTTTATAATGACAATGGCTCATCAAAGCTAACCAAAGATGATGCTGTCACCCAAGAGCGGCTGTGCCACAGTTATAAAACCAACCCTTCCTTTTTCCTTGCTGATACAACTGTGCAATCACTCAAAAGATGTACTTTAACTGCCATGAAAAGTGTCTAAGGTATATCTATATTTATAGTTGTATCTGTGTGTGTATTTATTTCTATTATATATATATATATAGAGAGAGAGAGAGAGAGAGACAAAGAGCACAGAGTTAAAAAAGAAATGGTCAAAATGAATATATAAATTAATTCCATATAGAAAAATTTTTTATGTAATAAAAAATAATATCAATAAGAATATACGCCAATCTGTTCATATTGGTTTCTCTCTAGGAGGTAGGATTAAGAGGAATCTTTAAATTTTAACACTTTTGTACTAATTTTTTTTTTTTTTTACATTTCACATTATTGCCTGTATAATCGGAAAAACTATTTATTCTGGAAAACAAAGACTTATACAAAAAAATGGGCTCAAGTCACTGCTAAAAGGATTTACCTTACACACAAGCAAAAGTTTCTCAGTAATAGACTGCTCAATATTCATGAAATCTTTCCCACAATAGTGACCAATAAATGCCAAGAAAATTTTGAGTTCATAAAAAGCAAGGATGAGAACTACACAGATTTCAAAGAGCTGAGAGCGAATGAATACCATTTTATGAACAAAGACTGGGAGGAAAGAAGCTCAGGAGAGCTGGGGAGAGAGGGACAGTATCTGAGAACAAAATCCTGACCGAACAAAGAGAAATCTGTCCTCATGAGAAAGGAAAGGTGAAATAGGAAAATAAACAAATATGGCTGCACGTGGGGTTTCCAGAGATTGGGTTAAAAAATCAAAAACAGAAAGGAGAATCACATCCCCAAGAATAACCACAAAAAGATAACATTCACTCACTCACCCATTCATTCACTCACTCACTTCATTCATTCATGAAGTTCCCATTATGTACCAGGCACTGTTCTGGGTACCCAGGTCTGGCAATGAACAAGATAGGCAAAGGCCCTGTCCTGTTCTCTTAGGAGTTTAGGCAGGTGAGGAGATGGTAAACAAGGAAGCCTATCAACAAACAAGATAATTTCAGATGCTAATAAGTATTATGAAGACATAAAAAGCAGATGAAGTCACAGTGATTAGGGTGGGGGTACTTTTAACAGGGTGGCCAGAGGATAAGGTTTAAACCAACTCCATCATGGTCTAGGGAACTAGCAGAATCTTCCAGGCAGAGGCAACAATAAATGCAGTGACCCTGAGTGAAGAATTGGGCTGTCATGTTTTAGGAATACGAACACCAGGGTGGCTGGGGTCCAGACAGCACTGGAAAGAATGTGAGGAACAAGGCCCGCATGGTACGCCCCAGCAAGGACACGGGATTCTAGTTTATATATAGGGGAAAGTTACAAGAGAGGTTTTAGGCAGGGAAGTGTCATGAATTCATAGCTTTTCTAAAAGTGCTTCCAGGTTCTCTCTGGATGACTGGCTGGTGGAGAAAGCAGCAAGGACAGAAACAGGGAGAACAGTTAGGAAGTACTATAGCAGTCCAGATGAGAGATGATGGGGCCTGGAGCTCAGGGTTAGCAATGGAATCAGAGAAGTGGCAGATTTGGAACAGGTCCTGAATAATTCAAAAGAGAATGTGAAGAAAATTGAAAAAGACAACTAGATTTTGGCTGGAGCGACTGTCATTGCCACATTCGAACGGCAGAAGGCTGAGGAAGCAACAGGTTGGTGGGGAGGAAAGTCAAGGGTTCTTTTTTAACCAGGTTGAGTTTGAGATGCCTATGCAACAGCCACGTAGACAAGTCAAGTTGGCAGCTGGTTAGACAAGTCTGTAAGTCATCAACGAGTTGGAAGCAATAGGTTCACTTTTGGGAGTCAGCACCAAACAGGTGATATTTAACACTATGAGACTGGATGAGCTCATCCACAAAGAGGACCGAAAAGAGAAATGTAGAAGACTGAGACCTGGGGAACATAAAACTCAGAATTGAGGGGTGCCTGGCTGGCTCAAACAGTAGAGCATGTGATTCTTGATCTTGGGGTTGTGAGTTCAAGCCCCATATTGGATGTAGAGATTTCTTAAAGATAAAATATTAAAACAAAACAAAACTCAGAATTGAGAAGCAGAGGAAGAACAAACACAGGGGTCTGGGTGGAAACCACTAATGAAGTGAAAGGGAAACAGAAAGGTATAGTTCTCCAAAAGCCAAGAGAAGAGAGTGTTTCAAGATAGAAGAAATGCTATCTTGCCAACGATGCCAAAAGCTACCGAGAAATTGGATGACAGAAGCAGTGACGGGATCACCAGATCTCAGCAGCTGGAGGTGGCTGGTGACTTGATATGAGCCTTTTTAGCAGAATGATGAGGACAGAAGGCCAATTGGTAAGAGGAGAAAATGGGTGAGTGAAAGTGAAGGCACCACCACGACAGCTCTTAACAAACAGAGCAGAAGGCACGACTGGGTGGCTCAGTTGGTTGGGCATCTGACTCTTGACTTTGGCTCAGGTCATGATCTCACGGTTCATGAGTTCAAGCCCCATGTCAGGTTGTGTGCTGACAGCACAGAGCCTGCTTGGGATTCTCTCTCCCTCTCTCACTCAAAATAAATAAATAAACTTAAAAAAAAAAAAAAACTGGAGCAGAAAATTGGGCCAGTAACTGCAGGAAGTTGGATTGGGATATGGGGTCAGTGGAGAGTTTGTTTTTAAGATGGGAGAGAGGAGGATATATATTTTTAGAAGTCTAAGCACAACCAGATCAAAATTTTACTTCTATGTTACTCTTCTTATCACTCCTTAGGAACCAGGCAGGTCAGCATCAATAGGACAGCAAATCAGAATGTGACTGACTTTCTCGTCCAGGAGAGACCAATAAACTATTAAATTAAACTATTAATTTTTCCAGGGCCACCTGGGTCGCTCAGTCAGTTAAGCGTCCAACTTCAGCGTGGGTCATGATCTCGCAGTCTATGAGTTTGAGCCCTGCGTCAGGTTCTGGGCTGACAGCTCGGAGCCTGGAGCCTGCTTCGGAGTCTGTGTCTCCCTCTCTCTGCCCCTCCCCCACTCACACTCTCTCTCTCTCTCTCTCTCTCTCTCTCAAAAATAAACAAACATAAAAAAAATTTTAAACTATTCATTTTTCCAGAGGGGGAAAATGATCGAAGACATCAACTTGGTTCCACCAGAACAAGTCCCTTCACATCATACTTACGGATCAAGACACTTCTCATTTATTTGTGTGAGTAACCCCTCTGCCCAGTGTGGGGCTCAAACTCAGGACCTGAGATTAAGAGCTGCAAGCTTTGCCGACCAAGCCAGCCAGGCTCCCTGGGTCAAGACATCCTTTGAGCCTTCCCGCTCACTACAGTGATAGCCTCCTCACTGATCGGCTTCATCTCTCATTCCTCCGCCCTTCCTCCTCTCCAAAATCTAAAAACAAGCCCAGTCATCTCACTTTCCCTGATCAATGCCTTTAAATAGCACCCTTCTCAAGAAGAATATCCAACCCCCTCAGCACGGTATACAAAGCCCCGTAAAATCTGTCCCCAGCCTTTCCTCCCAGTCTCATCTCAGACCCTGCAACTTGCAAAACTCTAATCACAGCAGCCCCAGCCACAGCAGGTGCCTCCACATTCCCTTGTCCTGCTGTGGCTTGGCACACCCCGTATCCTCTACCTAGAATGTCCATTCGATCTGTACCCAATCATTCGCCTGGAAAACTCCTAATGGGTCTTTAAAACCCATTCAAATGTCCCATGGAAAATACATTCACCCGGAGTCCTTCCAGAAGACAGAGCTATGACAAACAGACACTATAGGGAACAACTTCACTGCAATGTAAAATAGATTTAGGAGCCAGTCAGTTGTCTGAAAGGAAAGGTGAACAGTGTCAGGACTACATTCCTCGTAAACAGGAGGTGTAGAAACCGGAGGAAGAGCAAGAACCAGACTTGCCAGGTGAAATCTCCTTGGGACAAAATCCATCCACATCCATTGCTCAATACAGACCCTTTAATAATTAGTTGCCTATCGGGACACCTGGGTGGCTCAGTCAGTTAAGCATCTGATGTTGGCTCAGGTAATGATCTCACCATCCATGGGTTCGAGCCCCATCTCGGGCTCTGTGCCGACAGCTCGGAGCCTGGATCCTGTTTCCAATTCTGTGTGTCCCTCTCTCTGACCCTCCGCACTCATACTCTATCCGCCTGTCTGTCTCTCTCTCTCAAAAATAAACGTTAAAAATAATTAAACATAATTAGTTGCCTATCATTACTAGGAAGGGCCAAAGATCTGTCTCTTTACAAATATCTACTGTTCCTACTTCTGCCCTCCAGAGCAATTCATAATTTGTCTATTTCTTTTTGGATATATATGTTAGCTTTTCAAATAACTGCAGGCACTTGGAGGCACAACCTCCTCCTGATCTCCCCGCATGTTGTCTTCTATAACTTACAGATGTTGTGAACTCCTGGCAGTGCAGCAATCAGAACAGAAAAATATCCTTATACCTCTTGAGGGGGCAATCTTATCTTACTTGATTTTGTACCAGAGCACCCAGCCAAGTACATGACATATTGGGAGCCTTCCAGCGCATGGATTAATGTTCCATCTGCAACATTTCAAATACCTACATCACTCGACCACAAGAAATCATGGCTTCTGACACACTGCCCAGAACTAAAGCAACTAAGAGTGTTTCTGCAGGACTGGTTGTCAAGAAGTCACATTTAAAGTGCTCGGTCAGACACAGGGTCCCACCTCAGTGATGGCACCACTCGAGGCCGCCTCTTCTCTCACGTGTCCTGTGTCAGCTCCTCCCCAAAGCCCCAGCTGCCCTCTGGCCTCTTCTGAGGCTCTCAGAGCCAGGCCAGCTCTACACGTGGCCTGCTCTGGTTGTTGGTTCAGGCTCACAGGCAACAATTAGCGGAGCAGATGCCTGAGTATTCAGAGGCAGGAAAAGTATTAAAAAAAAAAAAGAAGAAGAAGAAGAACAAGAAAGAAAGAAAGACAAAGTAGAAAGAAGAGATTTATCTCTTCCAGTATGTCCCATACTCATGGCTCACAGGGCTCTTGTTCATTGCAATACACATCTAGAGTTAAAAATAGATACAGTTTTTCCAAGGGACACATGCACCCCCATGTTTATAGCCGTACTATCAACAATAGCCAAAGAAGGGAAAGAGCCCAACTGTCCACTGATAGATGAATGGATAAAGAAGATGTGGGATATATACACAATGGAGTATTACTCGGCAATCAAAAAGAATGAAATCTTGCCATTTGCAACTACGTGGATGGAACTGGAGGGAATTATGCTAAGTGAAATTAGAGAAAGACAAATATCATATGACTTCACTCATATATGAGGACTTTAAGAGACAAAACAGATGAACATAAGGGAAGGGAAGCAAAAATAATATAAAAACAGGGAGGGGGACAAAACAGAAGAGACTCCTAAATATGGAGAACAAACTGAGGGTGGCTGGAGGGGTTGTGGGAGGGGGGATGGGCTAAATGGGTCAGGGGCATTAAGGAATCTACTCTTGAAATCATTGTTGCACTAGATGCTAATTTGGATGTAAATTTTAAAAAATAAAAAAATTTTTAAAAAACTATGATGAGATACCACCTCAAAAAAAAATAGATACAGTTTTGAATATGATTTTTTTCAGAACTTTGAGCAAAATTCTATCATTAAAAAAAGAAGGCAGCAAAGAAAAGGGGGAAACTCTGGAGTCACTCTGTGATGAATGTTCAGATTATTTCTGGCAATACTCCTAGGTAGCTGGCCTAGTCCAGTGCTGACTAGCAGAAAGGGTACAAGCTACATATGTAATTTTAATGTTATTTATTTATGTTGAGAGAGTGTGCGTGAGAGAGAGAGAGAGAGAGAGAGAGAGAGAATCCCAAGCAGGCTCCACACTGTCCGCACAGAGCCCGACCCGGGGCTCAGTCTCATGAACTGTGAGATCATGACCTGAGCCCAAACCAAGAGTCAGATGCCGAACTGACTGGGCCTCCTCGGTGCCCCATATGTAATTATAAATTTTCTAGGAGGCATATGAAAGAAAGTAAAATGAACAGGTGAAATTAATTCTAGTATAATGTTTTGTTTAACCGATATATTTAAAATATTATCATTTCAACATGTAATCAATATGGAAAATTATTGAGATATTTCAAGTCCTTTTTTTCAAAGAAAGTCTTTGAAATCCACTATGTTCTGACACTTACAGCACATCTCAGTTCAGACCAGCCACACTGCAAGCGCTCAAAAGCCACATATGGCTACTGATTACGGCACTGGACAGGAAAGGTCTAGGCTATAAATAAATCCTTTTAAGACACCAGTCAACTTTAGGTTCAAGATACTTGTAAACTCTATTCTTAGGAACAGGTTTGTATTAAAAAGTAATTATCAAACTCAAAGCCATGTGGCGAAAATGCAAAGCTATCTAAAGTGATATGCATTGAAAAACAAACAGTTTTTAAAAAATTAAGCATCCATCACATGGTGGATGCTTCTGAAGCCCTCAGACTCATTTTTCGAAGTCAAAAATAAATTATGTAATCAATCCCGTGTCATGAACCCAACCCCTCCAACAAATACTTTGGAGTTCATGCAGTCCGGGACACTCTTTTTATAGACGAAGAAGAATCCGTGCCAACCTTTGCACCCAGCAACCGACTTCTGTCTAGCGTGACGGACGGTCAAGTGTTGATCAGCTGGCGGATACGCTGTTCCAGGCAACCACGCACTGAGTCACAGCTGCCGAGGGGGACCCCAAACGAAACCTTACATAATAAACCAGAAGAGGATTAAAGATGCCCGGCAGGAATTTAACATAGATTAAACAGTCCTCCAAAATCTGCACAGCAAAACCTGCTCAGAACCATCCCCTGAGGAGCAAAAAAGACTAATGTCTGAAATTTAGAAATTCTGAAAATCAGATGCAGGAAGGGCAACAGATAGGAATATCTTGAAAGGAATCCTACGTTGAATCATCACCCTCAGGAACAAAACGCTCCAGCTCAGTGTCATAATTTCCATCGTCACTCTAGCAAAGAAAGAAAGTCATGAGCTGGCAAATCCAATAGCCATGCTGGAGACGCGATGGAAGCCGGACTCGACTGAAAATCCTGAAGTCACTGAGGCCGATTTTAAACGATTAATGTGAAACTAACTCCAAGCAGATGGGGAATTACGAAGACAAATCAGTAATGGACAAAATGCAACCAAAACAAAGCTACAGTCAAAAGTCAAATTCCGACAAAGTATTAGACTAAATCATAAAACTCAGCCAAAGCAACTCTGGCCCTTTATATAGGGGACTGAAGTCTCAGTCCTGCTAATCACAGGAAAGAAAATGCAGACCGCCTCTTCACTGAACATGTAACATAAGCTAATCCAGACAGGCTGGGTGAGGTGGCTCTGAAACCCACGGGTTAGTGAGAGAGCCAACATCCTCACAGGGCATCATGGAAGAATACACTGGTTCTTCGCTGGAAATTTTAAAAGGAAATATGTATTGCTCTTAAGTCTGCAAATAGTTAAATATTCTTAATATTAGTGGTAAGGGAGTCCCATGGGGTTCAGTCTCTGGTATGTGTCACAGTCAAGAAATGCAGTTTAGGCGTACCCAGGTGGCTCAGTTGGTTAAGCGTCTGACTCCGGCTCAGGGTCATGAACTCACAGTTTGTGGGTTCAAGCCCCGTGTCGGGCTCTGGGCTGACAGCCTGGAGCCTGGAGCCTGCTTCAGATTCTGGGTCTCCCTCTCTCTCTCTGCCCCTCCCCTGCTTGTGCTCTGTCTCTCTCTCAAAAAAAATAGACATGCAGTTTAGATGCCAAAAATCATAGGAAAGGAAACCCATTCTCTCAAAGGACACTGACCTCCTCTCAAATACATCTTCCTCAGCAATATTTAATAAAGTCTTCTTCTTTTTTTTTTAAATTTATTTATTTTTGAGGGAGCAAGGGGCAGAGACAGAGGGAGACCGAGGATCCCAAGCAGGCACCATGCTAAGTGCAGAGCCTGAAGCAGGGCTCGATCTCACAACTGTGAGATCATGACCTGAGTTGAAATCAAGAGTAGGATGCTTAACCCCAATAAAGTCCTCTTCTACAAGCAAACTTCTTTCTAGAAGTCTACTTTTTCTACACTTCTACTTCTATAAGTTCATGCAATTACTCTACCCCCAACCCCATGCTCCCTTCCCACACTTTCCCCCTCCTCCTCACCCATAGAGTTTTAGCACTTTATTACGGGAGATCAACTTCGCCTGTCTCGCAGTACGAAATAACACTTCCTCTTTGGAAGAGTGAGGAATAAGGCTATCAAGATTCTGGCAGATTCTCTGAGGCAGGGTAGAGAAGGGGAAGTCCATGAGCACTCCTGCATTAATGATATGTGTCCCGTCACAATTATGAAACACCCATGCTGGGCCCAGACAGGACACAGCATCCAGAAGATTAGAATCTGAGGAGAGTCAAGAACAGTGTTTGAAAAGTCAGGAAATATTCTAATAGAGGAGGAAAATCAGTCAGAAAAACAAACAAACAAACAAACAAACAAAAAACCAGTGGGCACTCAGCAAAACTGCTCTCATGCACCCAATCACTCACTTACTGTGGGTCCCACACCAGCTGTCCTCTCCGTTCACCTGCACACCAACCTACACTTCTCCATTTATTACCATCTCCATAGTCCCCACCATTCCCCTCTGAAAATCCATTCTTTCTTCCTATTGACATAAAACAGCAACAGACCATTCAGAAGCCCCAGTACTTACACTACCTGTAACTCAGTGATGGAAAGTCTCTTTCAAGGAAGCAGAGTTTTTTCACCCCATAAATAATGAAAAGGATAGAAATAAAAATATTCTAATGAATGATCTCAAGTAAAACTCAAGTGAGTGGTGAATCTGATGTTCTTCTGAGTACAGATTTTCATAGAAGAGAAAGCTGAAGAACTGGAAGAAAGAATCTCGAGACAATTTTCCTAGACTATGTTTTTTCAAGGGCTGAGTCCGGGCAGAACTCTTGATTTCTTTGTGATGTGGAGGGGGAAAGACCTAGCGAGGGTCATCTATGGCAACCACCTGTTTTCCAGAATGGATGTTTTCATTTCCTACCATGGGCCCCATCTCAAAACTATACTTCAACCCAGAACCTATGCCACGGTGTTCACATGTGTTCTGAGGGATGTTATGAAGAAAATGTAATCTATGGCCCAATAAATTTGGTGATTTAATGGACTCATGTACAACTCGAGAGTGAAATAGAAAAGACAGCTTTCCTAAAAGCCTGGTTCTCAGAGTATGGTCTATATAACTCAGTGAACCAATGTCTTCCAAATAATCAATGCGTGATGTTATACAATCATACATTCTTAAAACATTCATTAAAGTACAGGACAGACCAATGGATTTTAAAATAACAAAGTACAAAACTGCTCTGATACAGTTTCAGATATCATATTGCATCTAACCTTTAAGAAATTACCACTTGTCAAGTTTTGGTATAGTAGTAAAACACACGGGGGCGCCTGGGTGGGTGGCTCAGTCGGTTTAGTGTCCGTCTTCCGTTCAGGTCATGATCTCATGGTTTGTGGGTTCGAGCCCCGCATCAGGCTCTGTGCTGACAGCTCAGAGCCTGCAGCCTGCTTCGGATTGTGTCTCCCTCTCTCTCTGTCCCTCCTCCGCTCACACTCTCTCTTTCTCTCTCCCCCCCAAAATAATAGAACATTAAAAACATATATATCCACAATTTTCTAAGAAGGGTATAAAATGTTTTTCCATTTTCCTACCATATATCTGCATGAGGACAAATTTTCTTTATATACTCAACCAAAACAACATATCACAACAGAATGAATGGAGAAGCAGCTGAGAATCCAGTAGTTTGTCTATTAATCCACACAAAAAAGATTTGGGGGGAAAAAAAGAAGTAAAACTATGTCACTCTTATCATTAAATATTTTTGGAAACCATATAGTTTTCACAAAAATATTATTTTTATTAAGTTTATTTATTTTGAGAGACAGAGGGATAGAGAGAGCAGAGGAGGGGCAGAAAGAGAAAGAGAATCCCAAGCAGGCTCTGTACTATTAGCACTGAGCCCGGTGTGGGCCTGAACCCACAAAGCCACAAGATCATGACCTAAACCAAAACCAAGAGCCAGATGCTTAACCGACTGAGCCACCCAGGTACCCCACAAAATTATTATTTATGCTAACACACAAGGGGCTTATTACTTTTTACGAAATTAGTTCCTTTATAATTTCTCAGTTTTAATTTCTAACACAGTAGTTACTAATAGAAACCACATTCATCCTCTTTGGGATCTTCAATAATTTTTTAAGACTGAAAAGGGGTCCTCCTATCAAAAAGTTGGACATGCTACCCTAACGCATTTTGATCGCAGAAGCATTTCTCTGTGGAACACGTTGATTATATTCTTATATTCATTCTAATATGTATTCATATATATTCATCTTGTGTTCTAAAAATGTTTCCTTTATATGCCTCTTCTCCCTAGACACACTTCAGCAAGCTAATTTATATGCTCTCAAAGGGTTTTCTCTCAAATAGTAGCTTTGTGCTTATGACCCTGGCAGTAAATGCACATATCTCTCCCCTGGCAGGCACAACTGAAAGTGATCTCGTCTGTTTAGAAGAGGCCTTGATCTCAAGAATTATTTCACCGAGCAAATGTTACCAAAAATCACGAGAAACGATGACATAGGTTAACGTGATCCTACAGCAGATAATCCTCTACTATGAGATTCAGTGCCAGAGGTGTCCCAAGAACATAAAAGCTATCAGGCCAGATGGAGAATCAGGGCTAATCTCGCTTGCCATTCAGTTTCCCACAAAAGCGGATCGCTGATTGAGGTACCTCTGGTACAAATTACCCTTTCACAAAAGGAACAGGGTGACAGCAGTCTATTACTCTGAGTACTGGCAATCTGTGTTTGGAAAAATGGGAATGCAAGCCAAAAATAACTCAAGAACTAATTCATATTTCTACCATGGCTTTTCAGAACACGGAGTCAGGCCAGTTGTCTACTTTCAGCAAGACTGGAAGCTCCAATTACGGAATTTAGTTCTAAATCTCTTCTTCCCGTCAGGTACCTGAATGACTGGCCAGAAGCCTGTTCTCAGATGGCTGTAAAAAAATTGGGAAAGAGTCAAAAGTGTGAAGTGCTGAACAACTCCTCCATGAGAAAACTCTCCCCAAGGAAATTCAGCCCTTATATAGAACTGGCCTGGGGTACAGGCTGTTCAGTCCTTCAATTTACATTCTGGAGTCTGCCCAAGTAATAGGAAGCATTAAGTTTATTTATCCCATTTTTAAAGTATCTAGTTTATAAAAATGTTGCTCATGGATGACCAGGATCTTGGGAACTGAAGACACTCATCTCGGTCTCCTTTTTCCCGTTACCTAAGACTTGAAGTGAAATGAGCATATAAACTGCTTCTGGTAAAACTTTCTTCAATGAAAATTTTTTACGGCCGTGAGGGCTAAGGTCCTCTTCTAGCTCATTTGGTCCCCCCAGCAATTCGATGAGATAGACACAATAATTATCCCCATTTTACAGATGAGAAAACAGGCTTGGTGTTGCCTATGGTCACCGAATTTATAAGTGGCAGATGGGACTGGAATTTGGTCCCCTCTGAACCTCTGTACTGGAATGCCGTCCTGTCTACCTGAAGTGCGTGGACAATAACATGAAATGATTTATTAACAAGGAGATATCCAATTCTGTGGGTAAAATAGCGGATTTAAGCTACAAATTAGCCTTTATTGACAAAGACCTTCATTACATGCCGGCGTGTTAGGTTCCGTTCTGTCGCCCACCATGACCCGTGCACCGGCCACATGGTATTTACCAATCGCTCCTTCTGCCTTCCTTCCAAACTGGACTAATACCCTCTTGCATGGTCCCTGGAGCAGCACTCACCGAATGAATGAGTGAAAGAACCAAGGTGTGAACAAACAAAAGTGAATCTCTACAAATCTACTTAGTCACCAAGAATATTAATTTCTAAAGGAAGTTTCTACACTCTGGAGGGTGTGCAGAAACCCCCCCACCCACCCACCCAAATGCAAGACAAACAAAAGAAACCACACACAAAACAGAACAAAACAAAACAAAACCCAGTAAGGTGCAGGGAGAAAAACATTAGCATTTCTATTTCTATTTCCTGACATTTAGCACATGACTGACACGGGCCAGCCTCCTCATTCCGTGTGGGTGGCAGACAGCCACACAGGGATGCAAGGCCTGCCATGGACACTCCCCAGCTCACGGGGTTAGTCAGCACTGGGGTCCTCACCTGTTTGCTTTCCATAGGCTATACCCAAGTGCAGCTCATATGGGCCCAACTGAGAAAGCGGCCGTAGGGATTAGATTTTCAATTTTACCTAAACTGACCCTCACGAAAAGGTCAAGTGACTTTAAGTGAGTCCTGCACAGGGCCGCAAGACGTAACGACAGCACAAGCTCCAATACGCAGGAAGGTTACAGACCTGACGATATTGTTACCATTTCTCATAGGACATTTTTCTCAGCCACGTTGCGAGCTATAACAATAACCAGTTGACCAGCTGCCATAAAGTTGGCAACACACACACACACAAAACCTGAAAGTAGCAAAACTTGGATTCATATCCACTATTCTTGTCAATGGTCTTTGCCTAAGTGAACGTTAGGATACCTTGGGAACGTTAGGATACCATTTGCCATTAGTGATACCTTGGGAAATTGGCTAATATATCCTTACACAGTTTCTTTTTTTTTTTTAATTAACTTATTTATTTCTGAGAGAGCAAGAGAGAGCGAGCGAGAGAGAGCGCTTGGGGAGGGGCAGAGAGAGGGGGGAGAGAGAGAATCCTCAGCAGGCTCTGTGCTGTCGGTGCAAAGCCTGATGCAGGGCTCAAACTCACGAACCATGAGATCATGACCTGAGCCGAAATCAAGAGTCAGACACCTAACCGATGAGTTACCCAGGTGCCCCTACAGCTTCTAAATAAATATATTTTTATTAATAGGGTCAACGATGTGGAGATCACTGATCTAGAATTTGCTACTCAAACTGCAATCTGCAAAGAAGCAGCATCAGCATCACCTGGCAGCTTGTTAGAAATGCAGTCTTATGGTCGGTCCATCCCAGACCTCCTGGACCTAACTTTGCATTTTAACAAGGTCCCAGGCGTTTCATGTGCACATTTCTGTTTGAGAAGCACTGCTTTAGAGCACATACCTTAAATGATCTGAAGCCTAACATTTCAGCTCTTATTTATAAGTTGAGACCAAGTTCTCTGTTGAATTTTTGAACTCGTAAATTTATAATTCCTAATATCTGTTATCAAATGTTCTTTAAAACTGCAAAGAAATGATCCCCACAAACGAAAAACCCGATGAAATAATCTATGTATAACCACCGCGTTATCGTGTTTATCCCAGTCTATGTAAAGTAAGTGTCCTGATCCCCAAATGATGAAAACCCATCTAGCGACCCCTTCATCGTTTTCACCCCCACTTCCACTTACTTTTGTTTGATCGTCGGCCTTGAACACGTAGCAGATACTCTGTTGGCTGCCTGCATTGTCCTTAATCAGACAAGCAAAGTAACTTGGATCGTGGCTGTTGTGGATCAGTTTGTGAACATGCTGGGGCTTACACTCGAAGATGCTGGAACAGATCAGTGGATCCCACTGTTGACTTCTGCCCGGCTCGGGTTCACATCTCAATCCGGAGGGTGAAACACAAAGCCGGACCTGCTTGGTACCAGGCTCCTTTTTGGAGGACTGCCCACTGAGCCTGCGCACCTCGGCCACGACCCACGGCAGCATCGGCATGGTGGTCAGAGCGTGCACAGGCAAGGAGCCGACCAGCTGCAGGCCGAAGTCCACTGAGGCCTCGTTAGGAAACAGATGTCTCCTCGCCGTGAATGTTATTGGTTCCATTTTGGGAAAGGTCTGGAAGCTCAGCAAAACGTTGCCACTGTTTTCTACTTTAGAACGAGCAATCTACTTTATGTGCTTCTGAGGCAGAATCCTGCAGGAGAAAAATAGAGGCATTAGAATTTAATGAAATCACAGCAATAGCTACTTTCAGAGAGTTATTATTTCAGAAGAACTTAAAAGCCCGAAACCCAAACGCAGGCAGAAACGGATATTAGTACGAACAATCTGCTTTGCCTAGAAAGAGGTGCCCTGAAATTGTGCTTCATATAGAATCTGAGAAGGCCATAACTGTCACACTCAATACGGGTTACAAAGAGCCCACCGGGAAACTCCTGTGAAACGAAAACCTCATAGAGCCAGCAGAAGCAAGCAGGACAGAAAGCAATACAGTCCTGCTCAGATACTTTTAAACCCTGTTCTAGCAACATATATTTCAAGGAATTTTTTTAAAGTAATCTCTATGCCCAATGTGGGGCTCGAACTCAAGCCCCCGAGATCAAGAGTCACATGCTCTATGGACTGAGCCAGCCAGGGGTCCCTAAAAGGAATTTTTTAAAGATAATCAAATTCAGTAGTGGTGATTCTACCCCCCAAAAAAGTAATCTGGAGAGAAAAAATATCAGCTAACCATTATCATAGTCTACTGAACCAGACCAGTTTTCAACAACTGACCTTTTCAATTATGATACCGCGTAAGTTTTAAAGGGCTTTCCCTGACATAGTCCAGAGGTTCTGAACAAGAATTCAAATTCCATTAACATGTAATTGGTGCCAGTTATGCTCCAAATATCGCCATAAATCTTTTGTTTCATTTAACTCATGTATTATAAGCCATCATGTGCACACTCTCCTCATCAATAGAAGATGCTGTTTCCAGGGGCGCCTGGGTGGCTCAGTCGATTAAGCCTCTGACTTCGACTCAGGTCATGATCTCAGCGTTTGTGGATTCAAGCCCCTCATCGGGCTCTGTGCTGATAGCTCAGAGCCTGGAACCTGCTTCGGATTCTGTGTCTCCCTCTCTCTCTGCCCCTCCCCCACCTCTCAAAAATAAAGTAAAACATAAAAAAACATTAAGAAAAAAAGAAGATGCTGTTTCCAGGAGACCCAAAGTCTCTCACCTGCTTCCCCCCCCACCCCCCTACAGGTGATTTTCAATGCATTCGACGTATGCTAACACCTTCCTGTTCCACTGGTAACAAAATCCTTCTGTACAGAGCTGACTTGTCTACAGGATCTCAATTGTCATCCTTCCTCATCCGCTCGCTGGATCTTCTTCTCTCATGTTCTCCCTGAGCACCTACACACTGCATCTGTCTGATTCACCATTGTTGTCCCCAGTGCCTGGCAGTGTCTGGCTCAGAATAGAGGCTCAGTAACATTATAAACAAGTGAATGAAGTCTCCTCCATCTAAAAAAAACCAACAACAACAACAAAAAACCCACAAAAAACATTTTCCCTTGACCTCAAACCTCCAGCCCCAACTCCTCCTTCCCTACACAACTTTCTTCACAGTAAAGTCTACACTTACTGTCTCCACTTCCTACTGCCCATCTATAATCTGGATTTTGACCAGATGTACTGCCTGTGCATTGAAATTACTCCCATTAAGGTCACCCGTGTCCTTTGGCTGTGAAATCCAAAGGGGCCAAAATAGTCCTTAAGTGTCTTGTCCTTTCTGATGAATTTCTCATTGGGGACCACTCCTTCCTGCTTGAAACCCTTCTGTTTCTCATCTTACTTCTCTGGTTACTTCTTTTCAGGTTCCTTGATGGCTTTTTCCCCATTTGACTCCATCCCCTCTCCTCATTCCACCTGCTTTCTTTGGACAGTCTTACCTAATGGCTGGGTGTCCACAACCACATTCTAAAATTCCTGCTGCTGCTAACAGCTTACTTTTGCAACCCAGGCACATTGCAGGGGTGATCTCATTCCGTCTTTACAACAACTTTCATCTCCAACCTTAGTCTCAGTTACAGACTACTAGTATTGCCACCGTTATGGCCTGGGTCACTGAGACCTGGAGAGCTCGAGGTGCTCATCACAGGTGGGTGTGGGAGAGTTTGCTCCTGATTCTCCACCCATCCCCTTGAATGCTACACAAGACCATCATCTATCACATATGCATTGATGAGCCCCGTGCGTTTGTCTCCCATTGAACCTCCTTCCTGAGATCCAGATGAGGGCAGGCCATTCAATATTCCTATCTGAATAGCCGAGAGGCCCCTCAACCACAATTTATTATTTTTAAACTGACTCAGTCTCACCTCCCCCCTTCCCAGAACTTCTCTTCCTTCCCATAAACTCTGTCTCTGTAAACAGTATCGCTATTTCACTGGCCAAGCCAAAGGCCAAGGGGTCACTGCTACAGACTGAATGCTGAAATTGTAATCCCCAATGTGATAGTATTTGGAAGTCAGGCCTTTGAGAGGTGATTTGGTCATGAGGCTGAAGCCCTTATAAATGGGATTGGTGCCCTCATAGAGACTCAGAGTGCTCCCTTGCCCCCTTCCACCATGTGAGGAGATAAGAGAAAAGACAGCTATGTATGAGCTAAGAATATTCAATATTCAAATGCTAAACCTTTCCTGACATAGAACTAAAGTCTATTCTTTTAACTCTATCTCTTTCTATGTGATATATATGCATATACAATGATTGCACTTTTGTAATAGTATTTGAACACAGTTTGGAGCTAGTTTTTTATGTTAAATGTTCAAAAGTTCAGAAATAAACTCATACTTTAGAGCTCTAACATAGTTCATGGAAATGTATTCCCTTATCTCTTCTCTTTTAAAGTAAACCTTCTGTTGATGAAAACAGACTTGAAGTCTATATAACCCCATAAATGTTTTCTCTCTCTCTTCTTTTTTCTCTCTCACCTGGTGAGAGATTAAATGTCTGGCTCGACTTCACTCTTGTAACTGAATCTGGTTCAAGTTCTAACTGTTGACAGCCGCTAATCCCAAGACATGTTTAAAGAAGTACTAGAATTATTACAAAGGAGAGACCTGAGATCTATCAATTAGTGTAGATGAGGCAATTCTTAATATGGTGGCAACAATATACAAAATTATTTTTAGTTTTCTCGTGGGGCAATATACACCTAGTGTAAAAAATGTACACAATGTAGTCATTCCAAACATTTAGTAAATAATCAGTCATCAAATTAGTTCTGCCAAGTCATTGACAAAACTATTTGAATGTTTAAAGTCTTCATTGTTGAACCAGCTATGGCACATTCTTAGTCTCCCTGTAAAACATAGATTGGTCCTTAATACCATTTGTAAACTATCACATAATAAGTTCTACCCCAGGGAGCGCTGGCTGGCTCAGCTGGAAGAGCATGGAACTCTTGATCTCAGGCTCATGAGTTCGAACCCCACATTGGGTGTAGAGATTACTTACATAAATAAAACTTTAAAAAAATAAGTTCTACCCCAGAGATGACGATAATTATTTATAATCAATTCAAATTCTGCTGACAGAAGATTCATGATAACTTAGACTAGGTGAGTAATTGCACTTCTTTTTAATAAAAAGTTCCATGAAACAGATGAACTATTCAAATTATATTAATCATGTTTTAAACCATATCAGTCCACATCATTTGCATGCCATGTGACTGTAATTCCCAGATAGAACCAGCTATTCTAAGAGGGCTCTCTTGTGCATCTCATTGTGCATCGTACCCTCAGTAAGAAATACTATGATCTGTTACTCCAGGGGACTTCTAGTTACGTTTTTGTTCGTAGATTCATATGTAAAAGCTCTATCCCTGACAGAGACCATGTGTATTCTACACCACTCCTACCTACCACAGTCCATAAACATGGTGGGCACCCCAAACACAAAGATACTCTTTTATTAGAACAGTTGTGATAATCTTCTTAGTGAGTCCTAGATCAACTATCCTATATCAAACATCCCATGCACTAAGTATTATAAAATCTGAGAGCTAGGAATGTCCTTTTAAGCTCTTTTAAGCTCTTATATTTGAACTGAGGAAACTTGGTTCTGGAGAAGTTAAGTGGTTTGTCCAAGTTGGGTGACAGAATTAGGACAATCCGATCACTGACTGCCATCCAAGTACTGCAAAGAACCTCAGTTTCCTCATGAAAATGCTTTCAAGCGTGAAGTTGTGAAAGCAAGTCACTTAACCTCCAAGTCTCAAATTTATTCTTGTAAGAGAATGGAACAAGATCATCCTCAAATTGTCTTCTATCTCTAAAATCTGGTAAATCTAATTCTCACAATGTATAATACCAAATGTCCCGACATTGTGTGGGGATAGAAAGCTGCTTCATCTTCCTGTCAAGAATACAAATGTGGGGGAGGTACATGAAGAAAGAATAGGGTTTATTGATCAGGAAGCGAGCAAAGAGATGGTGGGAGTGAGCAAGCCGCCATTGGGAATGCTCTCTTTTCCCAGCCCCTTTCCACGCCCTCCCAGCAAACCACAGCGGGTATGATGGGGAACTTTCCAGAAGCTAGCAATGCCACCACCACTGCAGACTCAGCCCCTACCTTCTCAGTGTGCTGGTGGGAGGGGAGGAGGGTGAAGGAGAGGGATAGAGGGAGAGATGTTGAAGCTTCTAGCTCCAAGCCAGGTTAGGAACCAACCAAGACTGGGTAGCTGTCGGAGACTCCTAGGATGGGCAGAGTCCCAGATAGCTATTCATTTCCCCTTACAAATCAGTTGTTTAGTTTTTCTGTTCTTCACCCCAGATAGAGTGGGAACACGGCTGAACAGAATTATTCTGCTACCCAAATACTCTAATCTCATGCAGTAAGATCACTGTGGCGTGGCTCCACTATTTGTCCCCGAATCCCGCCCAATCAGAGCAGTGTGCTGCTACCTAGGAATTGCCCTTGGGCTCCAAAGATCTTTTGCGTGGTAGGCTATTTTTCACACAGAGCCATCACACAGAGCTCCTGGAGCTGGCGGATCCAACCTTTTCATCACCAAGGCTGCTCCAGCCCCGGTATGCACCTTTCTAAATTGACACGTAAAGTACTGATGTTTTGAATGACTTCCTTCCTACATGAATCAGAGCCAACTTAAGACTAGACTAGTCCTTTAGAATGCCATGGCCACTTCTTGTATTCTCTGCTACTGTACGGAAGAGGATGAAGGGGTGAGAGTGGGGGTCCTAGCAGCCTTCAGGGATTATGCATACACTTCCCTCCGGCATGGCTGCTTTAACTTATTCTCCCAATAATAATAATAATAATTGTTAACACATAATAGCACTTACTGTGTGACTGTTAACTGATTTAGCTCTTACAACAACCCCGGACAATAAAGACGATTAGTATCATATGTAAATAAGGACTCTAATGGACTTTTACCATTATCACCTCCAACTTAAAGACAAGAGATGAGACAGAAATTGCTGGCACAGAGAAATAAGGTCACTTGCCCATCATACTAGCAACAAGTGGCAGAACCAAGTTTTGAACCCAGATCCTTCCACTCCAGACTTTGTGCTTGCTCTTAACCACTTTGCTAGAGGAATACTTACTGACCAACCACCTCTTCTGGGACATTACATATATGATCTTCTGTATTCATACAACTCTGAGAAGTATGTTTTATCATCCCCATTTTCTATAAAGGTCCCCTGACTAATGGTGAAGGTAGGATTTGTCTTATGCCCAAATATCTGTTCTTTGTGATATAAACATCTCTAGAAGGGAATAACTCTAAAATATCTCTCTATCTAAATTTTGCTTGGTCTCATTAATCCAAATGTAATGTCAAAATTATACCTTATGTTATAATATAGGTATTATATACATAAGGTATCATATAATAGTAAGTATAATATAACAATATATTATATAAGGTATGATATAATAATAGCAATAAGTAATATGCATTGTGTGCTCACCATGTATCTGGCACTGTTCTAAGAACTTTACATGTATAAATTCATTAAGTTTGACAACAATCTCGTAAGTACTTACCTTCTTTGGAAGCTTAGATTTACTGATCATAAATAATGTATTGTTAAATAAGTAGACTCTCTTTTTTCAAGATATTATTTTTGTAAGATATTATTTTTAAGTAATCTCTATGCCCAACATGGGGCTCAAACTCACAACCTCAAGATCAAGAGTCACATGCTCTTCTGACTGAGTCAGCTAGGTGTCCCAATACTCGCTCTTTTTAAGAGAAAAATACTTCTGCCTGTCACAAAGGAAACAGGCATACTCAAAATTAAATGCCCCTTTATGGGTGCTAAAACGTATTTCCTACATTCTGCACAGCTTTACTGAAACCCAAGTGTCATGATTTTTCATATGGCCCAAATATGACAAATTCTTTTCTAAACATTCAAAACCTGAAAACCGACACTTGCCCTTAAAATCTAAGAACCCATCAAATGGAAATCTCAGCTTGAAAATGTCAAAAATTGTGAAAATAGAAACCTTCGTGTCTCTAAAAAAATCTTTTTAACCAAATGTGGGGAATGTGGGGTTGGAAAAGAAAAAATGAAGATAAAAGTTAGCAAAGGCAACGGTAAGGCACCAGTTCTGCTCTGAAAACCTAAATCCTCTGCCATCACCAGGGGGCTACAAACCCAACACTGCTTATCCCCCAAGTGGACTCCCTGTCACTTTAACGAACAGACTCTGATCCTCCAAATTTTAATGTTCAACAAAAGAAAAAGGCTGGAAAACATGTCACATGTTGGGACTAACGTGGCCATTATACTTAAGAAGTGCAGCCCAGCAAACAGGGAAAAGGGTAAAGCAAACCATGCCAACACATAAGCAGACTTAGATCATCTGGGGAGTGTAAAGAACAGAGGCTGGGGAACTTCGAGACATGCCGCCATGAAAAGAGGAAAAGGGGCCTGAGGGAGTTGTCATTTTGACAAGATAAAATTAAAGGCGTATTCAAAGACAGAATCCTCTCAAGCAGGCATCCCTACTCCTGGCGCCATAATGATTGGACAAGCTGGTGTGAATGGGGGGCTTGGCGCAGCACTGCTTACCCATGGTACGTCCTAGAAGGTCCTAGAAGATCTGGCAGAAAGGAGGCGCCCACCCACACCTGGCTCCAACGGGATGTATTTGAGTGTGAGGCAGCCTTTCTGGTCGAGGCTGCCTTTTCGGGAAATGGAGGACAAAGACTGTCTGTCGACAGGTGGATAATCAGGGAGAAGAGGCAAGCTGAGTTTCCTCAGAGTCACTCACTCCTTCCTCATAGCCTCCCGTACTGTGACAAACAATGTCATGGGGAGAAAAGTCATCCCAATACTGACACAACTGCACCCAACCAGAAATGCTATCATGGTGAAAGGGAAATCCCCAGAGCTCTCAGTGGGAAAGACAGTGGTAGACTATGGCAGGAGTCCCATCTGCAAAACTTTAATTCGACGTTAATAAAACTTATAACACACCAACGAATTTCCCCCCATTTTACTGGTTTGCAAATGCCTGGACAGATCAATATAAAGACATTTATTTTAATTATCACCTGATGATTTTATTTACTGATGTGAGCCACACTTAGTCCCTTTCACATCTCCTTGCACTCAATTAATAGTCTCAGGATACTCCTCTTGTGTTCACTTTGGAAAATATCCCCTAAACATTTCACATGCACCCTTTAATTCACAACTGTGTCCACAATCCAGGAGCTCATATTATGCCAATGGTTACTTGCAGATAAATCTCAGGAGAAAGCCCTTTTTATGATCTAATTTCACTGTAACTTGGTAAAAGAAAGAAAGAAAGAAAGAAAGAAAGAAAGAAAGAAAGAAAAAAAAAAGAAAGAGAAACAGGGAGATTCAAGACTGTGATAAGCATTCCATTTCAAACAGTTGTTACAACACCTGTTTGCAAAGCAGTCAATCCTTTTTTATACAAACTGTTTCATGCAATGTTCTTATTCCTTCAGACAATCTTCAGGATTCTCAGGAAAGAGCTGATCATGAGGAACACCTCCGCCCCAAGCAAGAGAAGGCATCACAAGTCTAGCTGCTTCGGGGATCCCTAACCCAACTGAGTAATAGAACATGAAGAGCCCGGAAACACAGGAGAGTCATTTAGCAAGGTGGATACCCAGGCTCTTAACCACAGGTCTCCAGTCAGTCTTCCACCCTCTGCCCCTCCCACCCAGAGCAGGCTCTGAAAACATAACAAAACCCAGGGGTGGCTATGCTTCAACTCTTACCAACTGCATCAAAACTGGGAAGGGAATGAGAGTCTGCTTTCCAGAGGAAGGGGTTTCTGTCAAGATCCCTGCAGTTCAGCTTAAGTGCAGTGCCAAGAGTTTTGAAGTCTGGATTTGTAGAGATAACGGAGTTTCCTGGCGTGAGCCATTTAAACCAGTTCATCCCAAAATGCTCTTTTAAAGTCTGAGTATATTAATAAGTGCAATCATCCAACCATCTAAAAGGAAGAATGAGACATCTACACACATCCATTAATGTAAAGCACTCTGAAAATTCAACTGTTCGGTGGGAGGAACAATCACCACTTTCAATTTCTTTTCCTTTTTAAGCCACTTTCAGAGAATAACATATTTTAAATAAAATAACAACAACAGGTAAAGCCACCTCTAGGTGGATTTCAAAGAAAACAATCTCTTAAAACAACAACAGTGTGTGCTAAAGTTTGAGGAGCCTCATAATCACAGACCCATCAGGAAGCTGCTAGAAACAATTAAGCAGGGTTTCAAAATGACTGGTACAGGATGTGCCCATAGAAAGAAATGTTGTGCGCTCCGGTGGAACTGCCAAAGTTACTACTGCAAAGTACCCTGAACTTTTAAAGGATGATATGGGGTCACTTTGACCACTCTCCTCCTAATCCGGTCACCCTACAAACACAACAGCCCCAGAGATATTTGGCGGGAGGGGGTGGATACCGAGCCAGCAGGAGTGAAAGGAGGCAGGAGAAAGGTGCCCGTGGGAGCTCCTGGGTGGTTATGAACTTCAAGGTTTCACTTTCGTCCAAGTAGGGGGCGAGGAGGTGGCAATGAACCCCACCCACCCCGGAAGCCCCCGGTGCGGCGAGCACGGCAAGAACGCCCTTGGGCCGCTGAATTCCAGCTTCGCCGGCCGGGGAGCTCAGGCTTTGGGTGCGGGGGGAGGGGGGCGAGATGCCGCGGGCGGTGCGGGAGACCCAGAAAGCACCTACCTGTGCCGCGGCGCGCTCAGAGCCCGGGGCCCCACCGGGGCGCGCAGGTGCTCGGGGGCGGCGTGGGGCCGGCCTGCGCGGGCGGGACGCCCATCGTGCCGGGCCGGCTGCGCTTTTCCGCCGCGGGGGGCCGGCCGGGATCCCCTCCGCTCGGCTCCCGCCTCTTCTTCACCGGGCTGAGGACCCGGCGGGTCCCGCGGCGGCCGCAGCAACAGGCACCGTGGCGCGGGGGCTGCGCCGGCGGCGGCGGCAGCGGCGGCGGCGGCAGAGGAGGAGGAGGGGGAGGTGTCTGCGCGCTGCTCGCGTTTCCTCCTCCCCGGGCTGGGCGAGCGCGGGGGAGGCGAGGGGAGGGCAGAAGCCGGGATCTCCCAACTCGGTCCCCAGGGACCTGAGAGGGGGACGCGGTGCTCCCTCCCTCCCCTCTGCGCCTTGTGACTCTGCGCGAGCGGCGCGGCCGGGACAGGCGAGTCCCACGCGGGCAACAGCTGCTGCAGTGCGGGTCCGCCGCGGCCTCCCTCCTCTCCGTGCCTCTCCCCCGCGGGACGGCCCATCCTCAGCCCGCCAGTCCGGAGGGTGGGGGGCGGGGGTGTCGGGGCGCCGCCCCAGCCAGCCCCGACGCAGGGTCCTGGCCCGCCGTCCGCCTGGGCTCCGGGGACTCGGGGCCCCGCGCGTGATGAAGGCCCTCGCGGCGGGATGTGCGGTCGCACACCCTGTCCTCGGCAGCCTATTTATAGCAGGTGGTGCTGCCCGCCGCTCGCGTCCCGCTGCGCTCTCAGCAGGTGGCACCGCCAGCCCGCCCTTCGCTGCCCCGCGCTAGCGTCGCCTCATCTGCACCCTCGCTTTCGCCTCGCGAAATGGACACAGTGAAAACCGCGCGGAGCACAGGAGGACGGCCAAGCCACCTGGCCCTTCTCCCCATCACCCCTTCTTCCTGTCCCAGGGTTGCACACAAAGGCAAGGAGTGAACCGAGGCAGGGCCATTCTGTGGGGCGCTGGCAGGCGAGACAGAAAAATCAGCGGCTCAGGGAAACAGTGAAGGCTGAAGTGTCGTCCCCCAGTGAAACCCCAGTCAGCCCCATTTCTGAACTGCGCGGGTGACGCAGCCGCGCGATCCGGCTCCTCTTCCCTCCCGCCGGTCCAGCGCGCGCAAGCACGCGCGCACACACGCGCACACACACACACACACACACACACACACACTCACTCACACACCCCTCGCCTCGCCTCTCCTCCCCTCTCTGCACTTGCCCTAGAGTGGGATTCGGGGAAGTTCCCAGCGGCCTCGGGGTGGAAAGAGAGACCCGGGAGATGGAAGAGGGGGGCGGGGGCGGGGGCGGGGAGTGGTCTCCCAGGATGAGGGGATGGCAGGGCGCAGGGAACGGGCAAACCTGCCAAATTCCTGTCCCAGCAGGTAAATCGGGGCAGTTTCACCGGGGGGGGGGGGGGGGGGGGGGGAGAGGATCTGAGGGAAGTAGGGACGTGACATCAACCCCAGCGACAAGTGATCAGGAAAGGGAGAGCGGGAAGAGAGTGGGACGCGGTGGGTAAGGCAGCCGCTGAAGGGGGCGGCGGTGGAGAAGCCAGGCGGCCTCTTGCTGGATTGTTTGGGCTCAGTGTAGCTGGAGGCCGACTTTAGGGTAGTGGCTGAGAGTTTGGGCTGCAGGGTTGGACTTAAACCCCAATCCCGATTCCACCACTGGGGTGGCTTAGGCAAGCTGCTGGACCTCTATTCTCCATTCTCTTACCTGTGTAATGGGACAGATACACGCTTTGTAGGACCACTGTGAAGATAATGTGGGAAAGTGCATGTAAAATGCTTAGCACGCTGGTGCGAATGTAGACCTCAACTACTGGCCATCTATACCGTGGCTCCGGAGACAAATAGAAATCCAAGGTTCTCGCCTGGGCCCCAACCCGAGCCATAAACTCTTGAAGCCTTTTCGATTAGAACCCTGGGATTCCTTGATCCCATTCCTCTGAATGCTCCCATTCAGGGAAGGTATATTTAAGTGGGACACAAAAGTTTTATCCACGGCTTGATTTAAAATTCTTGTAAGAGTGGTAGCAGTTATTTGTAGAGGGGCCAGGCTACTTGGGACACTGTGGTAGGCACTTTGCATATGTTGTCTCTGATCCTAACAAATATTCTGCTGTATAGAGATTATTAAATCCTACTTGACTAAGGAGGAAACTAAGAGGTTAATGCCTCATGGTAGCGACAGAGCTAGTAGGTACTGGGACCTCCCAAGATCCAAAGCCACTTGTAACACACTTTCTCTCCTGCCACCGTGTACCTCTCTTGTAGCACTCAGTTCATTCTTTGTTATAGCACAGTTATTTGTGTACTTAGCCTCAAATTTTTTTTTAAGAGTAGTGAAGAGTACATACAGGCTTTAATACTTTGATGATTAGAACATTTATTGGGTTGTGGAAATTATTCTTCATTAGGTTACAAGACGAGGTAAACCAGTTAAGCCATATTGTTGTCTCGTGGATCACACCATGATTATTTCACATCTTTATCTCCAATGCCCTGTACAGTCTCATTCCCTCTCTGCAGCAGCCTTCTGAAGACACCTACCTCCAGAGTGCTGCGATGTCAAGACAGGTACACTCTCATCCATTTCACTGACACCCCCAAACTGCCTTTCACACATATCCTGCCAGACGATGGTTGAAACAATGACCTAACAGCCATGCCTGCCAGCCACTGCCCCTGGGAGGTGGGGTCAGGCCAAGACTGGGCACTGCACACAGAACATCCTGGATGCTAGAACCCACTCCCATCCTGCCACTCCACTCCCTCTTCCCTTCCTCACTAGCCCTTTTCACCCCTACTCCATCCACACCCCAGGTCTAGAGTGCAGGAAAACTTAGTCCACATGGGGTGCTCATCAGGCCACCAAGGTAGAAAGTGAAGGGGTGCGGGGAGCAGGGGGGTACCTAGACCCAAGTCTCTCATATTATTGAGGCGTGGAGGGGAAACCTTCCTTCCCCCCACCCCACTGCTGAAATCTAGCACATTACAGCTCAGAGTTACAACTTAGTGGCAAATTACCATTTGCCCTGACCCCAACCTGGGTTAGGGAAGGGCCATGGCCTTGTGAGAAGCAGTGATTTCTGTATCACTTTTCCAATTTCCAGGGCCATTTGGTGCCCTTGAAATGATAATGAGGAATTTTATACTTTTAGCTTCCTGGATACAGAACCTCCTTATATTATGTGATTAAGGATTTTCAATTTTGTTTTTTTTTTTTTTCTGTAAAGCCTTGTCTCAGAGAATGGGGATAGCCTGCCATCAACCTCATTTGCACTCATTTCTAGCAGATCTGGAGAAATAGTTGAAGGGACTTTGGAACTGATGGTGACACCTGGGATAGCAGAATGAAGACTGTCAAACAGGGAAGGGACATCCATGTTGTCCCAGTTAGAGCGGAAAGGCAAGAGCTAACCACCCAGCTTGTACTTGCCAAGTGCAAGGAGCTCCTTGCCCTTGTTGTGCAGTTGCACAACTCCCAGCAGGACAGGTACAACACCATGCCTGAAGCTGGGGCCACAGGGCCTTGGTGACAGCGACAGAGAGCTCTCTGGCTGCCCAGGAAGGTGTTCTGTTGATAGTGAAGTCACCAGTAACAACACTAAGCAGGGAGTGGGGCTAAACATGGCTGTGACTTTGTTCCAGGCCCTTAATTTTCTTGACTGATGTGACCCAGGAACAGGAGTGTAGAGCTCTTCCCCACGTGGGGCATTTACTGGCCTTTTGGCTCAGTGAGTGAAAACCCTGATGGGAAGGCATCAACATCACGGCTGCCACCATTCCTTGTGTGACAACCTCCACTAGCTCCTGAAATCCTGCCAGAAATCATTCTTGTGGGGCATCCCCTATAGATACTTCCTAATTTAGTCGTTTGCAGCATATTTAATTGTTCGTGGTCAAAGGCCAGGAACATTAACATCAACTTTAAGATGGCCGTGAGCTCTAGACAATGAGCTGTTAATGCCATTAAATCAAGTGGGAAGCCCAGGGGCTGAGAGAAAAAACAGAGGTCACGTTACTTTTAAAAAGGTAAGGGAACCATATACAAATCTAGAATGAAAAAGTCTTTGGTTAATGTAGAAAAGAGAACTTTAATAAAATTACTCATTATTATTAAATCTATCAGTTGTTTAAATCTTCATAGTTGTTAGGAACCCAAAGGATTATTGCTATGATAAGTTTTCACCTAATTTCCAAATATGCATAATAAGGCTAAGCGTTCTTCATCAGTGGGCCTATTTCCAAAACTGGCACCCATAAAGGCAAGAAATTAAGATTATACTGGATAGAAAAAACCCTAGGACAGTAAGGTGGTTCACTGAGTATGCTTGCTTCCAGAAATTGGGGGTGACTTTCTGGAGCCTGAGGTGGAGAAGGTCTCTGAGGCAAGTCCAAGGTCGGTGGAAAAGGGTGCAAGATGGAGAAGCAGCATCTAAAACATGGAAAGAGGCAGCAGCAACCCTGGGGCATCTCCCAAATCCTGCCAACCCGGGCGTAACTATTAGCATGTAAACAATACATTAAGTCATTAGCTTTAAGAAATATTCCTCATTGAGGAGAAAATGGATTGAAGTTAAATCAGAGAGCACATTACATTGTCTAGCCTACAATACTAGAGCCTTGTGATTGCTTTTTTCTGAAAGGCACAGGGATGATAAAAACACACGATAGTAAAAAATAAAATAAAATGAGCAGACAACCAGTGTGGATCTCGGAATTTCAGAAATTTAAACAAACAAAAATTGCACTGCATGGCAGACTTGTGCTTACAGTGGATGAGACAACATAAATCTATGTGGAGTCAGAGCAAAGTGAACTGTATAGAGTAGGTTTCTGCGAAATGTCCAATTTCCTTTTATGGACAAAGCAGATAAAACTCTGGGCACTGGTTCCATTTCCTTTTTCAGCTTCCTCTTCTGTTTGTTAAATCATTACTTTCTTTACGCAAGCAGTGGTTCCATGCAGCTCTCTGACAATATCCAGCCTTTACTTGGGGTCCCCACTGCTCACCTGAGCTGGTTTTGTGGGTCTGGGTGTCAAGCACCAAGTTAAGCAAGTGTCAGATAACATATGTCACCTTTTGTTATGACATCTGATGTTGTCTAAAGTCAGTGAGCATTTCTTTGTATAAATTGTAAGAGTTATGGATTTCGGGGATTTTACCCAGACCCGAGTGGGTAAAATGACCAAGCTTCCAGCACAGCAAGATCCGCACTTGAGCTAATCCCAAATGCCATTATGACATGGCTGGGACACAATGTGTAATCTCACCCAGGAAATGCAGTAGCTGGCTAACTGGTCTCCCTGCTTTTGTCCTTGCCACCCTGCAGTCTATTTTTAAAACAGCAGCCAAATGAATCTGCTAAAATATTAGTTGGGCCATGTCACTGCTCTACTTTAGAACCCTCCCATGGCTTCCCACGTTTCCCAGAATAAAAGTCAGTCATTGTAATGGTGTATAAAGCCCTATGGGACCCTCCCACTCCCCTCCTCCCACCCCCACCCCACCACCTCTGTACTTCATTGCCTGCTACCAGCTTTGGGTCACTCTGGACACATTGATCTTGTGGCTCCTCATACGTGCCAAGAATATGCTTGCCCCAGGGCCTTTGATTCACTATCTTCTCTGCCAGGTGTGTTCTTTCACAGATATCTACATTAGACCTACTTAGTTTACCTTCTTAAGTCTTTTTTTTTTTAAATAGTATCTTCTCCATGTGGCCTTCTCTGGCCAAGTTTTTGAAAATAGAAACCACTGCTACCCCTCCCCCCCCCCCCCCCCCCCCCCACTTCTTATCCCTCTTCCTGATCTGTATTTCTCCATAGCATTTATTGCCCTGGAATATGTTACTTGTGTATCTTTTTTGGCTGTTACTTATGTATCTTATCTGTAGTGTTTCCCCACCCCCCAAACCCATGAGGGCAGAGAATTTTTTCTGCTTTGCTCACTGCTATATCTCCAATGCACAGAATAGAATCTAGCACGTACTGGACATTCAATAAATAGGTGCTGAATGAATGAATGAATATAATTTGTAACACATGACATTTGTGATTCATTGAGTTCCACATAATACTTCCCTTAGATTAGAAACTTTCAGGGAGGTGAAAGGGGAAAAAAAAGTTACAGAGAGGGAGGGAGGCAAACCATAAGAGACTCTTAAGGACTGAGAACAAACTAAGGGTTGATGGGGGGTGGGTGATGGGCATGGAGGAGGGCACTTGTTGGGATGAGCACTGGGTGTTGTATGGAAACCAATTTGACAATAAATTATATTTTTAAAAAAAAAGAAATAAAGAAACTTTTAAGGTTTCCCTCTATTTACTCCTTTGTGCCCTCATCCAGTTTCTCAACTGTCCTAAGAGTTCAGTCCTCCCCTCCAGGTGAGCCGAATGGTAAAGCACATTGTTTAACCACGTTTCACTATCAACTATAGGATCTGATTTCCAGATATACTGTAAAAGGGTTGTAAAACCATGGAACAACTGGGAATTCAATGTTTGTCAAAAGTTTGGTTAAGAAAAACACCATTTGGTGAATTGTCTGAAAGATACACCGTCTGATTGGCCCTCTAGAATCTGAATCCATTCAAATCAGTTTCTATATCAGGTCAATCCAAGCGAAGAGCAGTTTGCCTGGACTGTATCAAAAAAAATTCATTTCGTTGAATTGCATTTTCACATCCATTTGCCCATATCAAGGGAATACATTTTATAAAAATGCCCTATTCAGTCTGAGGATATTAATACCTAACACAATGTCTTTTTAAGGTGAATCCACGAAAAACAATTCTCTTAGGGTTCTACAAAGAATAACTTTTCTTGAGCAACTGCTTGTATCTTCCTCCTTACACTAACTAATGCTCTCATTAGTCAGATTAGGGATCTGTTGCTTGGCAAGTATTGAGGCCATTTTGCATATGAAGTCATTGATTCACAAATACCTTTTCTACCCTTTGCCAGCTTGTGTGTTTCATCCATTTGAGACAAAATATGAATAACAATGTATAATCTCATAAAACTAAATTAGACTATCTTGTATTCTGAAATCACGTTTTTCCCACTTTGTCAGTATTAATAAGAGTCTTTTATGACATGATGGTAAGAGTCAATGGTAGGAGTCTTTGTTGGCCTGTTTTACATTTTAAAATTAATTAATTAATTTATTTTTTATTATTACTTTTGTTATTTAATGCCTTTACCTGGCAAAAAGAATATCATAGCATGCTTTCGTCATTTTCTAGTATTTGGGAAAATTTTACTGGTTCAGAAAATCCAAAGTCTAGGAAGCACTGGCTTTCTACCTTGCTCCTACCTTCATTCAGCCTCACCTATTTTCCCATCCTTTAGTCTTATTTTCTTATTTACTTGTTTTTAAATTTTTTGTTGCCTTGTATGCATGTAAGACACCTTCAAGGGGCACTTGTCTGGCTCAGTCAGTAGAGCACCCAACTCTTGATCTCGGGGTCATGAGTTTCAAGCCCCACATTGGGCATAGAGATTACTTAAAAAATAAATAAAAATCCCAAGGGTTTTTGAATGTAAAAACAAAAGACACTTTCAATCATTTCTTGGATGTGGCAGACATGGATGAATGTATGAATGAATGAATGAATGAATGAACAGGCTTACACAAAGCAAAGAACATATCAACCTGCTTAGCATGGCCTCTGGCTCCACACTATACCAAACACTCTCATTCATCACCACCCTGAGTATTATCTGCAAGTATACATTGCTTTGTAATTGACATGTCTCATCTTAATTAATCCTCCCAGGAGCCCTCAGAGGGGTTATCTTCCACCTTTCTCTCATTGGCAGAAAACTTGTCAAGGGGGAAATTGGAATTTCATCCTAGATACTCTGCCTCCAAGCCTAATTCTTTTCTTCTATGCCATATTACCGCCTTTGATTTTATTTTTAAAAATTTTTAAGTAGACTTCACACCCACCATGGAGCCCAATGCAGGGCTTGAATTCATGACCCTGAGATCAAGACCTGAGCTGAAATCAAGAGTCAGATGCTTAACCAACTAGCCATTCAGGCACCTCTATATTACCACCTTTTGAAACTACTGTTTTTGAGGATGGTAATGTACAGAGGTTTTGTTTTTGTTTTTGTTTTTGTTTTTGTTTTTGTTTTTAAGGAGATTATCAGGAGAGTCTAGCTATTTCCTTGCCTTTCAGCATAACCTTCTTTATTGTGAGCTGTTCTGTGGGAGGGCTGTGTGTCCCCTTGGCCACTCTGATCCTTTAGCTTGAGGGAGCATCTACTAAATTGAATCAAGGTCCCCTTGATCAGCACATATTGAAAAAATGGGCTGTAGGGTAGTCTCCTTCTGATCACTTTTTCTATTGAATCACCATTCACATTGTGCAACAGCATTATAGTGGGAGCTTGCTTCATTACTTAGTGATTTCCTTTAACAGTAAAGCTGAGCTAGAGACATTTGGCCCTCTTCTCATTTTCCTATTGCTAAATATAAAACATAAGCTGATGGTATCCTATTATTCAAGGGAAAGGAGCGTGAGTCCTTGAATGTGAAGCTAAGAGAAAAATTGAAGACGAAAAGATTAAGAAAAAGATAAGATTGAAAATACCAAGCCTCTTAAACAGGCAGGTACATACTACAAAGGGCTTAGTAGAATCTTTTGACCTGTAGAGTTTTGTTGTTGATCAGCGATTCTTTCCATGGACTTGAGCTAGGCACTGAAGTAATGGAAACACAGAGGAGACCTTGTCCCTGTACTCAGCACTCTTACACTCTTCTAATTCAGGGTCAACAAATTTTTGCTAAAGGTCCATTCGGTAAATATTTTAGCCTTTGTAGGCTATTTGGTCTCTGTCTCAACCAGCCATTCTGTCACTGAGGGCAGAAGTCACCATAAACAACATACACACACATGTGTGCTGTGTTTTAGTGACTATGGACACTGAAGCTCGAATTTCACACATTTTTGCATATCATGAAATATTGTTTTGTTTTTCATTTCTTTTTCCAATAATTTAAAATGTAAAACAACTTCACCAAACTGAAAAGCTTCTGCACAGCAAAGGAAACCACCAACAAAATGAAAAGGCAACCTATGGCATGGGAGAAAACATTTACACAGATCCAATAAGGGTTAATAGATGCTTCTTTATTCACATATTAAGTAAAGAGATCTGGCCACAGGTCTAATAACTACCACGACTTTGAGGTAGTGATGTATATATATATATGATTTTCTGAGATACTGTGACAACTGAAATGTGACTTCTACTGATGACAAAGTCATGAGAATGGATAAACTTTTATGGTGTGTTGTTATATGCATAGAGTCGTTGAAGAGAGAATCTTAAGCAGGCTCCATGCTCAGTGCTCAGCATGGAGCCTGATGCGGGGCTCCATCCCACAACCCTGGGATTATGACCTGAGCCGAAATCAAGAGTCAGATACTTTAGCAACCGAGCCACCAGGTGCCCCCATCAGAGGATCTTTGATCTCAGCTTAAGAGCTCCTGAGAAGTCAAGGAGAATGTGGGCTGGGGAAATTGGGCAATTAGAAGGGCCTCATCTTTGAGAGCACAATTTTTTTAAATTAATTTATTTTATTATTTTAAAATTTATATCCAAGTTAGTTAGCATATAGTACAACAATGATTTTAGGAGTAGATTCCTAAATGCCCCTTACCCATTTAGCCCATCCCCCCACAACAACCCCTCCAGCAACCCTCTGTTTAAGAGTCTCTTATGTTTTGTCCTGCTCCCTGTTTTTATACTATTTTTGCTTCCTTTCCCTTATATTCATCTGTTTTGTATCTTAAATTCCTCATGTGAGTGAATTCATATGATATTTATCTTTCTCTAATTTTGCTTAACATAATACTCTCCAGTTCCATCCACGTAGTTGCAAATGGCAAGACTTCATTCTTTTTGATTGCCGAGTAATACTCCATTGTGTATATATATATATATACCACATCTTCTTTATCCACTCATCCATCAGTGGACATTTGGACTCTTTCCATACTTTGGCTCTTGTCGATAGTATTGCTAAAACATTGGGGTTCATGAGCCCCTTTGAAGCAGCACACCTGTATCCTTTGGATAAATACCTAGTAGTGCAATTGCTGGGTTGTAGGGTAGTTCTATTTTTAATTTTGTGAGGAACCTCCATACTGTTTTCCAGAGTGGCTGCACCAGCTTGCCTTGCCACCAACAATGCAAAATAGATCCTCTTTCTCTGCATCCTCGCCAACATCTGTTGTTGCCTGTGTTGTTAATGTTAGCCATTCTGACAGGTGTGAGGTGATATTTCATTGTGGTTTTGATTTGTATTTCCCTGATGATGAATGATGTGGAGCGGTTTTTCATGTCGGTTGGTCATCTGGGTGTCTTCTTTGGAGAAGTGTCTATTCATATCTTTTTCCCATTTCTTCACTGGATTATTTTTTTGGGCATTGAGTTTGAGAAGTTCTTTATAGATTTTGGATACTAACCGTTAATGTGATATGTCATTTGCAAATATCTTCTCCCATTCTGTAGGTTGCCTTTTAGTTTTGCTGATTGTTTTATGAACTGTGCAGAAGCTTTTTTTTTTTTTTATGAGGTCCCAATAGTTCACTTTTGCTTTTCTTTCCCTTGCCTCCAGAGATGTGTTGAGTAAGGAGTTGATACGGCCAAAATCAAAGAGGTTTTTGCCTGCTTTCTCCTTGAGGATTTTGATGGCTTCCTGTCTTACATTGAGGTCTCTCATCCATTTCGAGTTTATTTTTGTGTATGGTGTAAGAAAGTGGTCCACTTTCTTGCAGGTTCATTTTTCTGCATGTCGCTGTCCAGGTTTCCCAGCATGATTTGCTGAAGAGACTGTCTTTATTCCTTTGGGTATTCTTTCCTGCTTTATCAAAGATTAGTTGGCCATACCTTTGTGGGTCCATTTCTGGGTTCTCTATTCTGTTCCATTGATCTGAGTGTCTGTTCTTGTGCCAGTACCATACTGTCCTGATGGTTACAGCTTTGTAATACAGCTTGAAGTTCAGGAATGTGATGCCTCCAGCTTCAGTTTTCTTTTTCAAAATTGCTTTAGCTATTCAGGACATTTTCTGGTTCCATACAAATTTTAGGATTACTTGTTCTAGCTCTGTGAAGAATGCTGGTGTTATTTTGATAGGGATTGCAATGAATATGTAGATTGCTTTGGGTAGTATCCACATTTTAACAATGTTTGTTCTTCCTATCCAGGTGCATGGAATATTTTTCCATTTTTTTGTGCCTTCTTCAATTTCTTTCATGACCTTTCTATAGTTTCCAGTGTATGATTTTTCACCTCTTTGGTTAGAGTTATTCCTATGTGTTTCATGGGATTTTTTTTGGTGCAATTGTAAATGGGATCAATTCCTTGATTTTGCTTTCTGATGCTTCATTATTGGTGTATAGGAATGCAACTGATTTCTGTACATTGCTTTCATGTCCTGTGACTTTGCTGAATTCATGGATCAGTTCTAGCAGTTTTTTGGTGGAATCTTTTGGGTTTTCCAAATAGAGTATCATGTCATCTGTGAAGAGTGAAAGGTTGACTTCCTCCTGGCTGATTTGTATGCCTTTTAGTCCTTTGTGTTGTCTGATTGTTGAGGCTAAAACTTCCAATACTATGTTGATTAACAGTGGCAAGAGTGGACATCCCTGTCTTGTTCCTGACCTTAGGGGGAAAGCTGTCAGTTTTTTCCCACTGAGGATGATATTAGCAGTGGGTCTTTCATATATGGCTTTTATGATCGTGGGGTATGATCCTTCTATCCCTACTTTCTTTTTATCAAGAAGGGTGCTGTATTCTGTCAAATTCTTTCTCTATATCTATTGAGTGGATCTTGTGGTTCTTGTCCTTTCTTTTATTGATGTGATGTATCACATTGATTGTTTTGTGGATATTGAACCAGCCCTGCATCCCAGGTATAAATCCCACTTGGTTGTGGTGAATAATTTTGTTTAATGTATTGTTGGATCCAGTTGGCTTGTATCTTATTGAGGATTTTGAGAGCACAATTTAAAAAAAAAATTTTTTTTAAATCCGGAGCACTTGGATGGTTTAGTCGGTTAAGTGTCTGACTCTTGATTTCAGCTCAGGTCATGATCTCATGGTTTGTGAGTTTGAGCCCCATGTTGATCTATTAGCACGGAGCCTGCTTGAGATTCTCTCTCCCCCTCTTTGTCTGTCCTACACTCTCATGCTCTCTCTCAAAATAAATAAACAAACATTAAAGAAATTTTTAAAGATTTTTAAATCTTTCAGTAATCTCTACACCCAATGTGGGGCTGCAACTCACAACCCTGAGATCAAGAGTTGCATGGTCTTCAAACTGAGCCAGACTGGCATCCTGAGGGCACAGTTGTAATAGAGAGGGGAAGACAGAGGCTACAGTGACATGAATTGACTCAGCAAGGAGAGAGGAATTCTAATTGCCATATGCAAGTCTGTCCCCATCCATGTGGCCTGTTCCACTACTCCTTTAAGAGAAGACTATGCTGGTGTGACAGAGCTCTGTAGTGGAGTTCTTATGATATGGTAGCACCATCATGCAGACCAGGCAAATTAAAAGTGTTCAGATAGAATGTTGTCTGTCATTTGGACTCTTTAAGGAATCTTATTGGAGCATTATATGGGACAAGTGGTTTGGGATAGACTTACTCTCCCCTACGAAGACACTCAGCTGGAGCATGGAAGTTTTCTGTGTGTCTCGCGTCCATGAAATACAGCCAGACCAACACTAAACCATCCTACACACCTAGAAAACTGACTGGAGGATTAACACAACAATCTGCACAACCTGAACCACGGAATTTAACAGGTACGTGGCGCGGACAAGTGAACTGGGGAGTGAGAAGGCGCAGGAAGGGAGGTGCTTTTGCGAGTGGAGAGAGGATGGAGGGGGGGGGGCGGGGAGAATACGGGAAAAGCACCCCTCCCCAAAAGCAGCTGGAGAGAAAGTGGAAAATTGGAAACAGCTGCAGGGACTAGACTAAAAAGGGAGAAAGGAGAAAGGAGAGGGTTTAAATTCCATTAAGACTGTAAACAAGGGGAGCGCAAAGGCTGCAACTTCGCAGCTCGATACCTGGCGGTGCTCTGGTGGGAAGGGCGAATCCCCAGGAGCAGAGTGGGGTCCGGAAGGTTCTTGGGCTACATGGGGAAAAGCGGTTCCACTGCTGGAAGGACATTTGGTAGAGACTGTTGAAGCCACATGGTCCCAGCAGACCCCAGAAAACGGCCACATTCGCTGGTGCTGGAACAAGGTTGTTAAGGGTGAAGCCTGGTGCCAGATGTGTGTTGTGATTTTCCATAATCCCTGAAACGTTGCCGCTATACTATCTCGCAAACTTTTTCTGGGGTGGGCTGGCACCTGGCCGTAGTCTCGGGGCACCAGCAACAGCAGGGTCCAGCAAGCATTCCTGGGTGCAGCTGATATTCGGCCATTGCTCATTCAGCCATTGCTCAGTGAGACCCTCCGGCAGAGGGGCGGAACAGGTCAAAGCCGCAGTCCCTCGGAAGTAAGGGGCCGGAGAAAACAGCGGCATCTGAGACAAAACTCGGGAGAGAGGTACTGCCTCGGGCCTGGTCACAGAGAGTGAAAAAGCGGGGAGTGGACGAGCGCTGAAGACAGAAGGACGGGTGTGCGATTGCTGACCCGGGAGAACAGACTGGGTGGCCGGGTGACGCCATTTTACACTGCTCCCACGCATGCACATACGCACCTACGAGCCCCGCAACAATCCACCCCAGTAGGCTAGCAGCGCCATCTATTGGAGAGAGGAGCTGTTACACTGAGCCCTGCCAAATGGGGCCAACTTCGCTCTTCAGGAACACAAGCCTCACCGCCAGCTTAATTTATGGGCTATAAAGAGCTACATAGACTGACTTCTAGGGGTAAACAAAGTAATTTCAGTCCTACTTCAATCTCTTAGCAGATCCATCTATTCAATTTTCTTTCTTCTTTTTTTTCTCTTTTACACTTCTTTTTCTTGAATACAGAAAGAGAAAAAATTCATTTTTATTTTCAATTTTTATTAAAAATATTTTTCTTTAATTTTTATTACTATATTTTTACTTTTATGTAATTTTTCCAAATTCTATTTTACTTCCATCATTTTATTTTAGTCTACTTCAGTGTATTCACCTTTTCAAATTTTCAAACGATCTCCTTTTTTTCTTTCTTTTTTTTCTCTTTTTCTTGAGCGAAGAAAGAGAAAAACTTCATTTTTACTTTCAATTTCTATTAAAAATTTTTTCTTTAATTTTTTTTACTATATTTTTTGCTTTTATTTAAATTTTTCCAAATCCTATTTTACTTCCATCATTTTATTTTAGTCTACTACAGTGTATTCACTTTTTCAAATTTTCAAACAATTTCTTTTTTCTTTTTTCTCTTTTTTGTTTCTTTTTCTTAAATATAGAAAAAGAAAAAATTCATTTTTATTTTTAATTTTGATCAAAATATTTTTCTTTACTTTTTTCTACTAAATTCTTTACTTTTGTGTATTTTTTTTCAAATTCTATTTTACTTCCATCATCTCATTTTAGTCTACTTCAGTGTATTCATTTTTTCAAATTCTCAAGCGATTTCCTTTTTTTTTCTCCCCCTCCTTTTTTTTCTCTAATCTGCCAAACCACTTTCAACACCCAGACCAAAACACACCTAGGATCTAGCATCATTTATTCTATTTGTGTGTATATGTGTTTTTAATTTTTTAATTTTAATATTTTTAAAATTTTAATTTTTCTACCTCATTAATTCCTTTTCTCCCTTCAAAATGACAAAATGAAGGAAAGCACCCCAAAAGAAAGAGCACAAAGAAATGACAGCCAGGGATTTAACCAACACAGATACAAGCAAGATGTCTAAACCAGAATTTAGAATCACGATAATAAGAAAACTAGCTGGAGTCGAAAATAGATTAGAATCCTTTTCTGCAGAGAAAAAAGAAGTAAAAAATAGCCAGAATGAAATTAAAAATGCTATAACTGAGCTGCAATCATGCATGGATGCAGCGGCGGCAAGGATGGATGAGGCAAAAGAGAGAATCAGCAATATAGAGGACAAACTTATAGAGAATAAAAGAGGCAATTAAGGCAAAAGAGCACAATTTAAGAATTAGAGAAATCAGTGACTCATTAAAAAAGAACAACATCAGAATCATAGGGGTCCCAGAAGAGGAAGAGAGAGAAATAGGGGTAGAAGGGTTATGTGAGCAAATCATAACAGAAAACTTTCCTAACCCGGGGAAAGACACAGGCATCAAAATCCAGGAAGCACAGAGGACCCCCATTAGATTCAACAAAAATCAACCATCAATAAGGCATATCATAGTCAAATTCACAAAATACTCAGGCAAGGAGAGAATCATGAAAGCAGCAAGGGGAAAAAAGTTCCTAACCTACAAGGGAAGACAGATCAGGTTTGCAGCAGACCTATCCACAGAAGCTTAGCAGGCCAGAAAGGAGTGGCAAGATATATTCAGTGTACTGAATCAGAAAAATATGCAGCCAAGAATTCTTTACCCAGGAAGGCTGTCATTCAAACATTCAAAATAGGAGAGATAAAAAGTTTTCCAGGCAAACAAAAATTAAAGGAGTTTGTGACCACTAAACCAGACCTGCAAGAAATTTTAAGGGGGACTCTCTGAGGGGAGAAAAGATGAATATATATATATATATATATATATATATATATATATATCAAAAGCAACAAAGATTAGAAAGGACCAGAGAACACCACCAGAAACTCCAACTCTACAAGCATCATAATGGCAATAAATTCATATCTTTCAGTACTCGTTCTAAATGTCAATGGACTCAATGCTTCAATAAAAAGACATAGGGTAACAGAACGGATAAGAAAACAAGATCCATCTATATGTTGTTTACAAGAGACCCACTTTAGACCTAAAGACACCTTCAGATTGAAAATAAGGGGATGGAGAACCATCTATCATGCTAATGGTCAACAAAAGAAAGGCGGAGTAGCCATACTTATATCAATCTAGACTTTAAAATAAAGACTATATCAAGGGATGCAGAAGGGCATTATATCATAATCAAGGGATCTATCCACTAAGAAGACCTAACAATTGTAAACATTTATGTGCCAAATGTGAAAGCACCCAAATATATACACATTTAATTAATCACAAACATAAACTCATTGATAGTAATACCATAATAGTAGGAGACTTCAACACCCTACTCACAGCAAGGGACAGATCATCTAATCAAAAAATCAACAAGGAAACAATGACTTTGAATGACACACTGGACCAGATGGACTTAACAGATATATTCAGAACATTTCATCCTAAAACAGCAGAATATACATTCTTCTCCAGTGCACATGGAATGTTCTCCAGAACAGACCACATACTGGGACACAAATCAGCCCTAACTAAGTACAAAAAGATCGAGGTCATACCGTGCATATTTTCAAATCACAACACTATGAAACTCGAAATCAACCACAAGAAAAAATTTGGAAAGGTAACAAATACTTGGAGACTGAAGAATATCCTACCAAAGAATGAGTGGGCTAACCAGAGGTTAAAGAGGGAATTAAAAAGTAGATGGAAGTCAATGAAAATGATAACACCACAACCCAAAACTTCTGAGACATAAGAGGGTCATAAGAGGAAAATATATAGCAATCCAGGCCTTCCTAAAGAAGGAAGAAAGATCTCAGATACACAACTTAACCTTACGCCTTAAGGACCTGGAAAAAGAACAGCAAATAAAGTCCAAAACCAGCAGAAGACAGGAAATAACAAAGATTAAAGCAGAAATTAATGCTATCGAAACAAACAAACAAAAACAAAACAACAACAACAACAACAACAACAACAACAAAACCCAGCAGAACAGATCAATGAAACCAGAAGCTGGTTCTTTGAAAGAATTAACAAAATTGATTAATCACTAGCCAGTTTCATCAAAAAGAAAGAGGAAAGGACCCAAATAAATAAAATCATGAATGAAAGAGGAGAGATCACAACCAACACAGCAGAAATAAAAACAATAATAAGAGAGTATTATGAGCAACTATATGCCAATAAAATGGGCAATCTGGAAGAAATGGACAAATTCCTAGAAACATGTAAACTACCAAAACTGAAACAGGAAGAAATAGAAAATTTGAACCGACCCATAACCAGTAAGGAAATCGCATTAGTAATCAAAAATCTGCCAAAAAACAAGAGTCTAGGGCCAGATGGCTTTCCAGGGGAATTCTACCAAACATTTAAGGAAGAGTTAACACCTATTCTCTTGAAGCTGTTCCAAAAAATAGTAATGGAAGGAAAACTTCCAAACTCTTTCTATGAAGCCAGCATTACCTTGATTCCAAAACCAGACAGAGACCCCACTAAAAAGAACTATAGACCAATTTCCATGATGAACATGGATGCAAAAATCCTCAACAAAATACTAGCCAACCAGCTCCAACAATGCATTAAAAAAATTATTCACCACGACCAAGTGGGATTTATACCTGGGATGCAGGGCTGGTTCAATATCTGCAAAACAATTAACGTGATTCATCACATCAATAAAAGAAAGGATAAGAACCATATGATCTTCTCGATAGATGCAGAGAAAGCATTTGACAAAATGCAGCATCCTTTCTTGATAAAAACCCTCAATAAAGTAGGGATAGAAGGAGCATACCTCAAGATCGAAAGCCATATATGAACGACCCAACACTAATATCATCCTTTAAGGTCAAGAACAAGACAGGGATGTCCACTCTCACCACTGTTATTCAACATAGTGTTGGAAGTCTTAGCCTCTGCAATCAGACAACACAAAGAAATAAAAGGCATCCAAATTGGCCAGGAGGAGGTCAAACTTTCACTCATCGCAGATGACATGATACTCTATATGGAAAACCCAAAAGATTCCACCAAAAAAACTGCTAGAATGAATTCATGACATCAGAAAATTTGCAGGATATAAAATCAATGCACAAAAATAGGTTGCATTCCTATACACCAACAATGAAGCGACAGAAGGAGAAATCAAGGAATCGATCCAGTTTACAGTTGCACAAAAAAAAAAAAAACAAAACATAAAATACCTAGGAATAAATCTAACCAAAGAGGTGAAAAATCTATACGCTGAAAACTATAGAAAGCTTATGAAAGAAACTGAAGAAGACACAAAAAAAATGGAAAAAGATTCCATACTCCTGGATAGGAAGAACAAATATTGTTAAAATGTCGATACTACCAAAGCAATCTACATATTCAATGCAATCCCTATCAAAATAACACCAGCATTCTTCATAGAGCTAGAACAAATAATCCTAAAATTTGTATGGAACCAGAAAAGACCCTGAATAGCTAAAGCAATCTTGAAAAAGAAAACCAAAGCAGAAGGTATCACAATCCAAGACTTCAAGCTATACCACAAAGCTGTAACCATCAGGACAGTATGGTACTGGCACAAGAACAGACACTCAGATCAATGGAACAGAATAGAGAACCTAGAAACGGACCCACAAATGTATGGCCAACTAATCTTTGACAAAGCAGGAAAGAATATCCAATGGAATAAAGGCAGTGTCTTCAGCAAGTGGTGCTGGGAAAACTGGACAGTGACATGAAGAAGAATGAACCTGGACCACTTTCTTACACCATACACAAAAATAAACTTGAAATGGATGAGAGACCTCAATGTAAGACAGGAAGCCATCAAAATCCTCAAGGAGAAAGCAGGCAAAAACCTCTTTGACTTTGGCCGTATCAACTCCTTACTCAACACGTCTCTGGAGGCAAGGGAAAGAAAAGCAAAAGTGAACTATTGGGACCTCATTAAAAAAAAATAAAAGCTTCTGCACAGTGCAGAAAACAATCAGCAAAACTAAAAGGCAACCTACAGAATGGGAGAAGATATTTGCAATGACATATCAGATAACGGGTTAGCATCCAAAATCTATAAAGAACTTCTTAAACTCAACACCCAAAAAACAAATAATCCAGTGAAGAAATGGGCAAAAGACATGAATAGAAACTTCTCCAAAGAAGACATCCAGATGGCCAACCGACACATGAAAAACTGCTCCACATCACTCATCATCAGGGAAATACAAATCAAAACCACAATGAGATACCACCTTACACCTGTCAGAATGGCTCACATTAACAACAGATGTTGGCGTGGATACGGAGAAAGAGGATCTCTTTTGCATTGTTGGTGGCAATGCAAGCTGGTGCAGCCACTCTGGAAAACAGTATGGATGTTCCTCAAAAAACTAAAAATAGAGCTACCCTACGACCCAGCAATTGCACTACTAGGTATTTATTCTCAGGATACAGGTGTGCTGTTTCAAAGGGACACATACACCCCATGTTTATAGCAGCACTATCAACAATAGCCAAAGTATGGAAAGAGCCCAAATGTCCATCAATGGATGAATGGATAAAGAAGATGTGGTGTGTATATATATATATATATATATATATATATATATATATATATATATGTATGTATACACACACACACACACACACACACACTGGAGTATTACTCGGCAATCAAAAGAATGGAATCTTGCCATTTGCAACTATGTGGATGGAACTGGAGGGTATTAAGCTAAGTGAAATTGGTCAGTCAGAGAAAGACAAAAATCATATGACTTCACTCATATGAGGACTTTAAGAGACAAAATAGGTGAACATAAGGGAAGGGAAACAAAAATAATATAAAAAAGGGAGGGGGACAAAACAGAAGAGACTCCTAAATATGGAGAACAAACAGAGGGTTGCTGGAGGGGTTGTGGGAAGGGGGAATGGGCTAAATGGGTAAGGGGCATTAAGGAATCTACTCCTGAGATCATTGTTGCACTATATGCTAACTAATTGGGATGTAAATTTAAAAAAATAAAAAATAAAATAAAAAAATGAAAATATTAGATGCCTAATAAGAAATAGGAAAAAAAAAAAGAAGAAACTCAGCTAGCCAGAAGCACTTGCTACTTCCTTATTACCAACTCCATTATTGGGAACAATGATGATTATTTTCATTGAGCTTTTATATTTTCATATTTTTCTAATTATCTACAATAAGTGTGTATTATTTTGTAATGGGAAAAGTCTTTAAGGTTTATCTCTGCTCTTCATTTTGGGATATCTCACCTGCAGGAGAGAGTCAGCCTTGTTCCTCAACATTAAATTAGAATTTGATGAAGGAAGAAAGGAGGAAAAGATGGAAGGAAAGAGGAAAGGAAGAAAAGGAAAAATGGGAGGAAGGAAAAGTAAAGAAACTACTAGGTTTCTATACAATTCTCAACCTTAACTAGGCCCCACTACCTGTTGGTAATCATTTTATTCATCTCGTATCCACTAGCCCTGCAAACACTGGAGTGAGCCTCAACCAAGTGCCCCCAAACCCAGCCCGGGGCAGAACTGCCTATCTGAGGCCAGCTCACACTGGCAATCCTCAGGTTGTGCTAATTACATGGCTTTTACCTTACGTCACTTGGGGGGGGGGGTGGTACGGTGGGAGGAGGGTGGTTCTTAAGCAGTAAAAATTAATTTATACAAGTGAGTCACATGTTTTCCAAATCTACAGTTCCTGGCAATTTCCCCATATTCCACAAGTTCTCCGACATTAACACACTCTGTGTTAGGATAATATCTAGAGATGTTCTCAATACGCAGAGAGGTTCTTCTGAGTAACCAGTATTTTTGTGTGTGTCTCATTACCCACCCAGGGCTTCAAATTCCAGTTACTCTTGGCAGGCTACAAAATCACACCTGGACTCGACACCGCCTACCAATCATCACAAGTCACATCGTTCTGTAACCAGTGACAAGACTCCCTCCACAAATCCGTGTTGAATTCCTCTTTGAGGTTGCAGAACCACAGAAGCTCCTATAGGTTGGAATGCTCCTTTGAAGAATGACCCCATACCTGTCACACAGACCAGCATTAGATAACCAAAGATCACTTCCCAGCTTTGTAAATTTAGGCAAATTACTTAAGTGACTTTTTTTTTTGAATGTTTATTTATTTTTTAGACAGAGAGATCGGCAGAGCGTGAGTGGGGGAGGAGCAGAGAGAGAGAGGGAGACACAGATTCTGAAGCAGGCTCCAGGCCCCGAGCTAGCAGCCCAGAGCCCAATGCGGGGCTCGAACTCACAAACCTTGAGATCATGACCTGAGCTCAAGTAGGGTGCTTAACTGACTGAGCCACCCAGGTGCCCCTACTTAAGTGACTTCTATTGGTTCTCAATGACCTCACCCATAAGCTGGGGATAAAAATAATAGTACTTACCAACAATGTTGTCAACGGGATTAACGAGTTAATAAAGGTAAACTACTTACAACAGAATCCAGCATGTAGTAAAGCATGCGATTATCATTATTATTCAGGGCTGCAATATGCCTTTACTCTCTTTGGATCTTATCAGCCTTCTTTTCTCTCTGTAGGGGCCACAAGATGCTAACCTAACACACTGTGTCTTTCAGGTGAAAATTAAGCAAACTCTGATCTTTTGGGAGTTCTTCAGAAATTCCGCAGCTGTGCTGCTCTCAAACAGTATCATGATTACTGTTAAAAAAAAAAAAGTTTGAAATTATTTTCTCTTCTAAATGGTCAGGATTTTGCCAGGCAAGCTTATCCAAAGCCTATAACATTTTATCAAGTTAAAATGTAACAACAATTTGCAAAGATTTCAGAATTCTTTCAAGCCCTGTTCCCCCCAAATGAGATGTTGTCCGGAGCTGGCAGGGTGTGCGGGAAAGGACCGTCAGGGGTGAGAGTCAGTTCGGGTAACACGCAGGCCGGTGCAGGTGTGGAGAAGCCTCACAAAGTGCATATTAGTGCTAGATAAGATATTTGTAAAATGCTCTAAAATATATAGTTGAACTCCAGAGAAAGAAAAAACAAGCTTCCTAGGTGTTGAAGAAAAGTTTCCTGGGTGAACGGGCAAGTGCAGAGAAACAGCCGCTGAAACATCCATGGCCTCGAGGGCTAGGAGTCTGTCACCCCTCTCTCTCTCCCCCCTTCTCTCTCTCTCTCTCTCTCTCTCTCTCTCTCTCTCTCTCACACACACACACACACACACAGACAGACACACACACACACACACACACACACACACACACACACACACACTGGGGGCCCCAGGCTGGTAGCAGGCAGGGAGTTGGAACTCAGTGGCTTTTGTCCCTCCCGGCCCCCACAAAAAAGTTCTTTGTTTTTAAGTTTTTACTTATGTAATCTCTACACCCAACGTGGGGCTCGAACTCATGACCCTGAGATCAAGAGTTGCATGCTCTTCCGACTGAGCCAGCCAGGAGCCCCAAAAAACTTCTACTGGATTCTTTTTTCAAATCTCCTGTTCCTCTAAATGGTGTCCTATCTTATCCCTTAGTGTCCAAGAAACCTGAAAGGATGCTCCTCTGTGAGAGGGAACTCAAAACAAAAGTACCCCTGATCCAGGATCAGGGAAGCTGGTAGTTTGCTTGAGATGCTGGGTGAGGGTGGGGGTTGGGGGGAGATAGGGTTGGGGGAGGATGGGCAGGGGCAGAGGTGAGGAGAACGAGTTCATGACCGGAAATCAAAACTCCAAGCCTGAGTGGATGAAGTGTGAATTTATGCTCACAAGTTGTTATAGGAATCCAAAGTTAAAACAAAACAAAACAAAAAACAGAAACAAAAAGAAAGAAAGGAAAAAAAAAAAGGAATCCAAAGGTAATAAATGTCACATAAAAACTCATCACTAGCATTGTTAGAAGAGTTGCAAATATCTTCTCCCAGATTGTGTGTTGTCTTTTAACTCTGTTCATTATGGCTTCTATTATACAAAAGTTTTAAATTCTAATGTGGTTGGATCTGTAATAGCTTGGGCTTTTTGTCCTGGTTAAGAAATCCTTCTCTACCATGATATCATAGAGAAGGTCTCGTACAATTTCTTCTAAAATGCTTATTCACATTTAGATTTTAAGTCCAACTGCAATTTACTTTTGGATATGGTTTTGGATATGGCTTGAGGTGGGATCTAACTTTAGCTTTTCCATTTGGATACTAATTGTCCAGAATTTTTCACTCAAAAGTTCTTTCCCTACAGACTTATGATGTCATGTTGGTCATATACCAATTTCTTCTACTTCTACATACATGTGCTCATTTGTTATTTTTTTTCCATTGGTTTATTTCTCTCTCTGCCACATTTACTTAATATTTCTTTACAGTAAATTTTAATATTTGGTAGTACGATTCCTCTCTTCTTGTTAACTGAAGAGTCTGAGAATTTATCTCATTTGCGAGCGAGGAAGTTAGCCTGTTGCTGGTCCGTGTATACAAGCCCAAGACCTGAGAGGCTGACAGATCAGGGGCAAAGGACTTCAGCACTTACAGTGTAGCAGATAGTGCAAATTTCAGATTCACCTCAGCTACCCTGGTCTCCAAGTCCCATGTGTGACCCAGAAGAGCTGAAATCAGTGCTGCACACATCACCGGGAGAAAACCAAGGTTAGGAAACCTGAAACTTTGAAGTGGGGGGTAATGCTAGCAAACCTATCCTTCCCTTTACCCAGGGAGAGACATTTCGTAAATATCCTGTATGTCCAACAAATCTGCCCTATGCCCTGGAGGGAGACATTATCTCTGTCTTCCAAGGCAATTTGCCATACAGATGTCCTTGAAATTCGAAAAAAAGCTGTCAGTGCCTGTGTTCAGATGTAGGACCCCAATGGAGCATTGTCCTCCAGCATCCGTTCTCCTTTGGTATTATTTTGCTTCTTGTGGCCCTTTATTCTTCCATATGAATTCTATTTGATTTTATTTAAATGTTTATTCTTGAGAGAGAGTGTGTGTGTGTGTGCACAAGTTGGGGAGCGGCAGAGAGAGGGAGAGAGAGAGAATACCAAGCAGGTTCCAAGCTGTCAGCACAGAACCCGACTCGGAACTTGAACTCACAAATTGTGAGGTCATGACCTGAGCCCAAGTAAGACACTTAACTGACTGAGCCACCCAGGCACTCCCTTCCCTGTGAATTTTAAAGTCAATTTGCATGGGCACCTGGGTGGCTCAGTCAGCTGAGTGTGTGACTTGGGCTTAGGTCATGATCTTGTGGTTTGGTTAGTGAGTTTGAGCCCCACGTCAGGCTCTGCGCTGACAGCCTAGAGCCTGGAGCCTGGTTCGGATTCTGTGTCTCCCTCTCTCTCTGCCCCTCTCCTGCTTGTACTCTGTCTCTTTCTCTCTCTAAAATAAATAAACACTAAAAAAATTAAATAAATAAATAAAATCAATTTGCATAGTTGTTTTGGATAAACTGTTGCAAGATATAAATCTATACAAATCACTTAAAAATATACTTTTTACAACCACATATACATAATATAATTAATTAATAACCATAATTATATGCATGCAAAGCAATTAATAGCTTAAAGTGAAACCACAGGGGCTCCTGGCTGGCTCAGTCAGTAAAGCATGCAACTCTTGACCTCAGGGTTCTGGTTTGAGCCCCACTTTGGGTGTAGAGATTACTTAAAAATAAAATCTTAAAAAAATAATAAAAATAAATAAAGAGAAACCACAAATTAACAACAAAAATAGTTTAAAAAGGCAACAAAAAAACAACAGTAACTATAGCAACAAAACAGAGAGCCCTCTGGGATCTTGCAGAAGTAAATACAGAATAGCCTTTTAATCACATTTCTCCAAATAGGGCACAAGGGACTCCCTGAAGTTTAAAAACAAAACAAAACACAAAAAATGAACTTCTGTTGAAAATAAAAACAAGCAAATTCACAAACACAAGAAAACCATCCGCTGCAAGAGACAGTCAACAACCCAACAATCTGAAGAAATACCAGAAGAATTTTAGATGATAGAATTATCTGAGAGAATAAAACAAGCATAATGAAAATTTATTTTTAAAAACTCATAAAGCAAAAATGGGAACCCAGAGAATGGAATGGAATAATGAAGAAAAGGAAGTTTTTGTAAATAGATCGAACAGAACTTCTAGGGAAAAATATAATTGAAAACTGAAACTCAAAGAAGGGTAAAAGAGCAGATCAGGAAGAGCTAACAAGAGATTAGTGAACTGGAGGACAGCTCCGAGGAAATTGCTGAGATAGCTCAGAGATAAAGAAATGGAAAACAATACATGTATTCCTAGAATTTTAAGGAAACTACAAATCACCAAGCACAAAAAAAAGTCTTATAGGCAAGCAGATAGTAAGCAAAAGATACAATCTCACCTGCATGAAGTTCAAGAACAGGCAAAACTAATCTTATGATGTTAACTATTAGAATAGTGGTTATCTCGGGGTGGTGGGGCGGGAAGGGCGAGAGGGAAGGGTTCCCATTGAAAAGGGCACAAGGGTACCCTTCAGACACTGGAAATGTTTTACACCTTCATGGTTACATGGCTGTATAAACACGTAAGAAGTCACTGAGCTTTACGCTTACAATTTTATGGACTTTGTGTATATTATTCCTTAATTAAAGTACTTTTGGGCACCTGGGTGGCTCATTGGTTAAGCATCCAACTTCAGCTCAGGTCATGATCACGCGGTTCATGGGTTCAAGTCCCCTGTAGGGCTCTATGCTGTCAGCGTAGAGCTTGCTTTGGATCCTGTGTTTCCCTCTCTCTCTGCCCCTCCCCATTCTCTCTCTGTCTCAAAAATAAATAAACATTTTAAAAAAGAATTTATTAAACAAATAAGTAAATAAAAAGAAAAAAAATATTTTAAAAAAGGCAATCAGAAAAGAGGGGGAAAATTACCTACAAAGGGATGACAGCTAAATGAACAGAAACACAAATGGCCAAGATATAATTCAATGGTGACTTCAAAGTGCCAGGGAAAATAAACATCAGCTTAGAGTCCTTTACCCAGCAGAGCTATCATTAACAGATGAAGGGGACTAAAGACATCTCCAGGTCAAAACTAAAAAACCTCTAAAATGTGTGCTTTAGCAAGAAGCAAATCACATTAGCAAACAAGGTTAGTGAATATATATAAGCACTAGTTTCAATAATAATTATTTTGAAGGGTTTTCAAAATTAGGTGAGTTATACCGTAGACACACACACGTGCACGCACACAAAAGGACGCGTGACAAGGTTATTCACTGCTGTGTTGTTTGAAACAGCAAATTAGAAAGAACCTCAATATTCATCCATACATTGAAATACTATTTGGCCATTAATTTTTTGAGTATGGCATAGAATAAATATATTTCCATATGAGTCAGATTTTTCCGACTCATTAACAGCTACAACGTGTCAGTTGGTTATAATGATGAACACGGATTTTTCATAGTTTCATACACTCCATCTACAGGGAAGGAATGAGTAATTGCAAACATTAAAATACAGGGGCACCTGGGTGACTCCTTTGGTAGAGCAGGCTACTCTTGATCTTGGGGTCATGAGTTCAAGCCCCACATTGGGAATAGAGCCTACTTAAAAAAAACACTTTCATAATTGCTCAGTTTAAAACAAATGCAGGACAGAGTGTACAATGTCCTACCATTTGGGTCAAATCAAAACAAAAGAATCCATCACATAATTGTCTTAGATACAATATCTCTAGAAGAATCAACTTGAAACCGGCAAAGGTGATTGCCTTCATGCAGAGGAAATGACTGGCCATGAATACTGGTAGACTAGAGACATTTCACTCTCTATATGCCCTTTTATACCTTTTGAGTTTCCTATCATTTGGATATATTATCTAAGCAAGAATTCAATGTCCTGTGTTGTTTGGGTGGAGACTATAGATAGTAACTTGAGACATGTTTCAGGAGATATACATGTTAAGATTTTAAGAGTAAACACACACACACACACACAGGGAATTGAACATACAACTACGATGGCACAGGATACAAAAAGGGATAAAACAAATTATCCTGAGCCTTTAAAAAAAAATGATTTGAAAGTCACATATGTTTCCTTTTCTGTGAACTGTCTTTCCACACATTTGCCCTCTTTTCTATTAGATTGTTGATCCTTTTTGTTACTGATATCCAAGGGCTCTTTGTACACTAGAGAGAGAAGCCCTTTATGATAGAAGTTGTAAATATTTTTGCCCAGTTTGTCACCGATTTTATTTAATGTGGACAGCTTTCAATACTTTCTTTTGAGTCTTAGAAAGGCTTTTCTCACTCTAAGGCTGCAAATGAAACGATCCCATATTTTCTTCCAATGCGTCCCTAGGTCCTGCATGAGTTTCCCATTTCCCCGGGCAAACTTTTCTTACGGGCAAGAGCAGTAGTGGATACATCTGCATGTCAGTCCATGGGGCCTAATGTCCTTCGTGTGATTTCTCCTGTAGTTAATAAATTTCTCCTGAAATCTTCAATTTCTCTCTAATCACCCATTAGTGTCCTATATGACCTAGACAATGGAAAAGTGTCAACAGTGAGTTTGAAAAATAATTTGGTTTCATCCCCATCAGAGATAAGGGGATTGAGGTTAAGAGATGTTAAGGAGCATCTCACAGTTAGAAAGTAATGGGGTTGGAATCGAAACTCAGGTAGTTGCTACAGAGTCACAACCTTAACCCCAAAGGTCATAGTGGGTACAACCTAGAAATACTGATTTTCTTTTCTCTTTAAAAATTGCTGTCAATATCTGGAAAATGAGGGCAGCAAAAAGATAAGTGATTTTCTAAAACAGACTTACAAATACTAAATGGGTGAATTATGAAACATAGTTTATAAATCTGATTTGTTCATTTATCCACTGACAGTAATACTGAACACTTTGCAGTTTATAGTGTTCTCACAAAGATCACATAATGTTACTCTTTCAACAGCAGGTATTTTAGCTGTTAAAATAACATTTATCCTATAGTAGAATGAGAGGGAAAATGCTGTATGTACAATGTTATTCACTGTTGTTATATCAGCAAAGAATTGGAAACAGCTTAGATGTCCTTCTTCTAACTAAGGGACTGAAAAGCAGAGCAGAACAATGTGCGTATCGTGCTACCATTTGTGAGCAAATGCATATTTCAACTTCTTCATCCATCTGAGGTTCTAAATTCAGAAAATGGTCTGTTCAATATTTCTTTCATCATTGTTATAGGAAAGACTGTCCCATTTAAGACATACACCTTGGCCACACTCAAGATGTGTTTCATTCACAAGGTCAGTCGATTCAACCGCAACTATACTTCTCTATTCTTTCAGGTGTCCGTTCATCAGCCCGCCTCTGGCTTGTGTGGTGACTGGTGATTCTCAAAGCAGAACAACCCTTTTATCTTAATGTTGGTATTGGTGATAAAGACGATACTGATGATAGAGAACAACATTGACGAAATGCGATGGCTTCACAGACTTCTTTCTTTCAGAATTTCATTCTTTGTCTTACTTTGTGAAATTTATTTTTGTTGCTTGCTACACAAATGCACACTCTAAGGCAGATTTCATGGCATTGCATAATTTAACAGCTTTCTGTCCAGCATCCTTTCCGCAGCAGGTGCTAAATGCATACTCTCTGAATAGACATAGAATGTAGATCTCAAATGATCTCATTTAAATGCTCATTTAAATCTCTTGATATCTTATACACAAAGATCATGGTTGCAATTCTGGTTGCACACCAGAGTACACACCGTCTCAGGGAAGATGATCATATTTCCTGACTTGTGGATCCATCCACCATGTGGTTGGTCCACTCAAGCAAAGCCTTCATTGGATCTCTTTGTGGATTCTTACACCTCATTCACACTCCTCCCTTTCTTTGTTGGTCTTCATAACTCAGTTTTGTTCTTTAACAGGCAAGTCATCTATTGAAAGAAATCACTAAAGGTGTGCCTGGCTGGCTCAGTCGGTAGAGCATGTGACTCTTGGTCTTGGAATCGTGAGTTTAAATCCCATGTTGGGCACTGAGTTTACTTAAAAAAAAAAAAAAAAGGAAATCACTAAAATCCTTAAGGGGTGCCAGCTCACTTTTGTGTGTGTGTGTGCCATTGGAGCCCAAGAGAACTGGGGGCAGTGCCCCTTCATTCAAGGTTGACATAAGCTGCCAATCCCATCCATGATCACTTATCAGCAACTCCCGCTCCTTCTGCGGGAGGCTGGTCTCCACCAGTCTTTTGGCATTCTGTGTAATACTGGATACATCAACTCATCCCTCTTCTTCTCCTCCTTCTTCTTTTTCTTCTTCTTCTTCTATTAATTTATTTATTTTGAGAGAGAATGAGAAAGGGGAGGGGCAGAGAGAGAGGGAGAGAGAGGATCCGAAGCAGGCTCCGGCTCCAAGCTGACAGCAAGAGCCCGGTGCAGGGTTTGAACCCACAAACCATGACATCGTGACCTGAGCCAAAGTCAGACACTTAACTGAGCCACCCAGGAGCCCCAATTCATCCTTGTTCTTAACTAAGCCCCATTGTCATTTCCCTGGTGACTCTTTCATTATGCAGGGCAGAGCAAGGGTCAGGCAAACTGGCTGATGACAGCTAATCCAGGGAACTTGGAAAAAAGATGGTATGAGTAGCACCCCTCTTCCACCTCTGTCAAGTATTCTTGCCAGAAAATCAAATCTGAATCAGCTCATGCCTCTCCATCCTCTATATCACTTCACAGGAAATGTAAGGCACAGAGAAATATGTGAAATACACCATGATGAGGCAACTAGCAAAATCCAAAATATGGGAAATCCTACAGGACAAATGATTTGGTCGGTGGAAACAAATTACAAAAAGGGAAAAAAAGAGATTAAGGATTTATAGATTTAAAGATATTGAAGAAAGAATAGAGTAGATGGAGAAAGGAACTGTGAATGTCTTTAGTTGTGACAACAATATAACTATGGGTGTAAGTAAGGAGTCCTATCTTTTATGGTACTATTTACAGATGTAAGGACAGGTCCGGGATTTGCTTCAGAATGGGACATGAGGGGGCTGTGGATGTAAGCAGATTGGCCACGAATGGAAAGTTGGCCATGAGTGGAGCTCAGTGATGGATGCTCCAAGGTCCACTGTACTAATTCTCTATGTTGAAGTTCTCCATAATAAGTGTTTAGACAAAAGATTGGGTTAAAGTCAGACATTAAAGTCACTGAAGGTTCTGGGCAGGTGTTTGAAGCCGAGGTGAGTTGAGTGGATCAGAAGGAGCGCAGCTGGTGACCTGAGTGGGGAAACTGACTTGGGGCAGAGCTGCACCGAATGCAGTCTGAGACCCCTGAGTAGGAAGGTTTAAGTAGACAGATGGGAACCTAGGGTCGGAGCCTGGAAGAGGTCCGCAGTCCTATACTTAGGACAATTACAGCCACAAGCACAGAGAAGCTTTCAAGAGTGCAGAGAATCAGTGATCACACCCTAGGGAATGAACCACCTTAGGGTTCAGAAGGAAAAAAAATGAAAGGAAGTCTGCTGAGCCAACAAGGCAGATAATTAGCCCAAGCCTCCTCCTAAAGTTTCCGTTAGTTGTACTAAATGATAGGAGCACTTGTCAGACAGATGAGCTGCATTTCACTCTTGCCGTCCAGAGATTTTCTTTTCATTTTTTTTCCCCTGGATAAGAGAAATAACTCAGAATATGTATTTTAAGGACACAATCAGGCTCATCGTCTCTCTGAACTGCAACCCGAACTTCCCTCTGGGAGTTTCACTGTGCCATTTTGAAATGGTTTCAAGAGCTACTTAGACTTGGAACTGGCTCTTTAGTCTGTGTGCCCAACTCCATTCTGTACCACGTTCGGGCCACATACCTAAGCCGTTTTAACTGGACCCGAATGGGAAGAGACAGAGAAACAGTTCTGTCTTCCACTGTGTATTTTCAAGGACTGACAAGGAGGAGCCAGGTCAAAATAAACCTGGCCCCTGGAACACTGTTCTCCATCCTGGTGCCCATGTTCTGGTCCTGGAGGGTCAGCCCGAGGGTCTCACCTCTCCAGACAGTTGTCTTTCTCCTCCAGTTCATCCCAGTAGTTATTGCACTCTGCTTACAAGAAGTCTATGGAAGTGATGGTATTTTAAATGTTTATTTTTTTTTAATGTTTATTTTTGGGAGACAGAGACAGTGTGAGTGGGAAAGGGGCAGAGAGAGGGAGACACAGAATCTGAAGCAGGCTCCAGGCTCCAAGCTGTCAACACAGAGCTGACACGAGGCTCGAACCTCGAGGTCAGGACCTAAGCCCAAGTTGGCGCATAACCAACTGAGCTACCCAGGCACCCCGGAAGTGACAGTATTTTAAACTTCGATGCTCACCTGCCCTGGAGACACCTTGCTTTCAATGGTTGTCATTCTACACAAATGTGCTTGGAGCAAGGATGGAACAAAGGATGATGCAGGGAAATGAGCTGCAGATAGCCTCCCAGAATGAAACCGTTTTGAAAAAAAATGTTAGGGATTTGAATTTGGTGGTGTCGAAAAATACAAGTCCAAAAGGGGGCGTTACAGAACTGCTTTCCCACGGTTGGGATAGTTCGCTATTGTGGTTCCACACACCCTACCGCGGTGATCTGTGCATGTGTGTATTTCCCCTGCTAGACTAAGTCTGAATTCAGGACAGCAAGTGTGTCACCAGTGTCCAGAGAAGTGGCTGGCTCACAGCAGGATTCCAACGTGACTCAGTGAACATGTGAACGAATGCACAAATAGCTCTGAGGATCCGGTCTTTTAGAACGTAAAAATTATGCAGTGAAACCTTGGATTGTGGGTAACTTGTTCCGTGAGTGTTCTGCAAGATGAGAAAATAATTCTACTAAATTTTGAGAAACAAATGATGTCTTGCAATACAAGTAGTACGTGATACCAAGTGTCACATGATCACAAATGAGCCAATGGTTCTTGATACATGAGTGCTTTGGTTTAGAAGCCTGTTTACAGAACGAATTATGCTCGCAAACCAAGGTTTTACTGTAAATGTGATTTAGATGCCTTCCTTTCAAAATTCCTCCAGAGTAGGACATACACATTTGTTCCATCACTTAAAGCATTTATTTATCTTTTTAAGTTTATTTTCTTAGTAGTCTCTATACCCAACATAGGGCTTAAACCCATGACCCCAGGATCAAGAGTCTCATGCTCTTCTGACTGAGCCATCCAGGCGCCCCAAAGCATTTTAATTTATAGTCGAGTTTCCAATGTCAGAAAAGAACGGTACTTTCCCATGATAGTATGATGATTGAGGTAAACTGATGAGATAAATGAAAGGCACTCCCATTTTTCCTTAAAGAGTAACAGCTGTTATTTCCGAACCCACAAAGAAAATAAGAAGTTGGCCTGCATTTCCTCCTGCAACTCAGTCTCTCGGACTAAACTTGGGATCTGTCCTTTCTAGGCACCAAGAGAAAACGATGCCACCACTCCACTCCAATCAGACCGCCTTCCCCAAGCAGGTGTAGCTGTGACAGTGGTCACTCCCAATCTTCCCCTTAGTCCCCTGCAGAACTTTCCTGGCTCCCCAGGCCATGTGGTGCCTTGCTTGTCCCCAGTTTCAGCACACACCCTTCGGGCTGCGAGGCAAGGCAGGATGTGAACACGAGGCTGCCTGCCCCTCTTTGCTACCAAGTATGTCCTCCCCGTCTCCCATGCTGGGTCTTGTAAGAGGACGAGTTAAGCATCCTGCCAAAGAGAATTGTCCATGATTTATTGTTGCTGATAGTGTCCTTTATGTATTTTACACATCATCTGAAGACTTGCCGAATGAAATGACCTCAGACATCGTTTAATACAATCTTCTAATTAAAATTTTTTTTTAATGTTTATTTATTTTTGAGAGAGACAGAGCGTGAGTGGGGGAAGGGCAGAGAGCGAGGGAGACAGAATCGGAAGCAGGCTCCAGGCTCTGAGCTGTCAGCACAGAGCCCGACATGGGGCTCGAACCCACAAACCATGAGATCATGACCTGAGCTGAAGTCGGATGCTTAACCGACTGAGCCACCCAGGCGCCCCTAAAATCTTTTAATTTAAAAACTGACCTGGGGGGCCTTGATGGCTCACTTAATGTCCGACTCTTGATTTCCGACTCTAATGTCTGACTCACGGTTCGTGAGATCGAGCCCTGCGTTGGGCTCTGTGCTCTCAGCCCAGAGCTTGCTTGGGATTCTCTCTCTCTTTCTCTCTCTCTCTCTCTCTGCCTTTCCCCTGCTCTCTCTCTCAAGGTAAATAAATAAACATTAAAAAATAATAAGAAAATAAAAACTGAAAATTATCAAAGCCCACGGTCTACACTAGAGTTCACTCTTGGTGTAGTACACTGTATCGATTTGGACAAATGTAGAGCACACATCCACCATTAAGATGTATTTTCACTTTCCTTAAAATCCCCTGGGCTCCACTTCTTCACTGCTCCCCTCCCAACCCCTGGCAACCAATGATCTTTTGTCTCCACAGTTTGGTGATAACATACCAGTGTATTCCATCAATTACAGCAAATGCACCACTCTGGTAGGGATGTTGATAATGGGGGAGGCTATTTATGCGGGGGAGCAGGGGGGAGATGGGCTGTTTCTACACCTTCTTCTCAGTTTTTTTGTGAACATAGGATTGCCCTAAAAAAAAAAAAAAAAAGTCTTTTAAAAGAATAACAAAGTTGAGGGGCGCCTGGGTGGCTCAGTCGTTTAAGTGGCCGACTTCGGCTCAGGTCATGATCTCGCAGTCCGTGAGTTCAAGCCCCACGTCAGGCTCTGTGCTGACAGCTCAGAGCCTGGAGCCTGTTTCAGATTCTGTGTCTCCCTCTCTCTGACCCTCCCCCGTTCATGCTGTGTCTCTCTCTGTCTCAAATATAAATAAATGTTAAAAAAAAAAAAATTAAAAAAAAAGAATAACAAAGCTGAGACTTTGAGAGGTTAAGTGGACCAAGGTCACAAAGATGGTTCACAGCAGACCATCATTAGAACCCAGAGGGATCTTATGTTGCAAGCTTTATGCATCACACATTAGGCTACCTGGCATCCAGTAATAACATAAAAAACTCATAAAATAGTGTGCATACATGGTGTGCTATTTCTTTTCTTTAAAAAAATGTTTTAATGTTCATTTATTTATTTTTGAAAGAGACAGAGAGTGAGCGTGAGTGGGGGAGGGGCAGAGAGAGAGGGAGATACAGAACCCAAAGCAGGCTCCAGACTCTGAGCTGTCGGCACAGAGCCTGAGGCGGGGTTGGAACCCAAGAATTGTGAGATCGTGACCTGAGCCGAAGTCAGATGCTTCACCAACTGAGTCACCCAGGCACCCCCATGGTGTGTTATTTCTTAGAAATACAAGTGAGAGATAGAGTTGGGGGACCCCCCCTCCAGGTCCAGTTTAATCAGCAGCTCACGTGAATGGCAGAGAAGTGAGGGTCTGTCCTAAAGTGTACATCCGGGGTGTGTTTTCACCACCCGAAACACCCCCCTCCCCCCCCCCCCCACACACACACACACATGCCAGCACTTCTCTACTTTTGCTGGTGCTGTGCTCTGTGCCTGGCGGTCCTTCTCCTTCATCCCCAGCTCCTAGCTCCCCAACCCCCAGAAGCAAAGCAGTCATTCACCTCTCTTCCAGGCTTTCTCTGGGCAGAAGGGATCCCCCTCTCGCACTTCTGAACCCCGAGTGCTTTGCAAATGACTCCATTAGAGAATGTGTAAGCCTGACGGTTACTCACTAGCCCCCCAGTCAAACTGTGAGCATCATCACAGTAAGGGTGGGTCTCCATCATCTTTGTATTTCCAGAAACCAACTCCATGATGGGGTATAGTTTACAAGCTCCACAAACTGTAGAGAGGATATAGGCTTTATTTCTAGAGTACAGTGTGAGACTACAAAACACTATAAAACAAAAATACATAACAGCTACAATGAAGCAGCTGACAGAATATATCGAATATTACAGATTTAAAAGTTCTGATAGGGCACAAACTATGTATCACTAAGACGTAAAAACATTTTCCCCTTTACTTTAGAAAAAATGCCAATAGGATTGTAATTTTTCATAATTTTTCATCGTTCTGAAACTTAGTAAGCATTTAGGTTAGTCATAATAATAATGGGGAATCATTTGTTTTAAAAACAGAAAACCACATGAAATATACAAAGTATATGAAGAACAGCTTGGTCCTGACTCATGGGGGCTCAAAGGGAGTAATTTTGGATGGTTTTAAGGCCATTGGTTATGAGAAGAATAGAAGGCACAGGTTAAATATAAACCTGAAAAGGAAATCTAATAGTTTTAGATTTTAATTACATATGATCCAAGCAAAAAAAGCAAAGTCAGGCAAATAGTTAAAGCTTATAGTCTTTGTGCCTCAGTCCCAAAAATTACATTAACTTGTACCAAAGCAAACAACTGTACAATAACGAACTTTGCAGTTTCAAATAACCAATTTTTAAATTCAAGATTTAGAGATAAAATGAATGTTAGTGTACTGAACAAAGATGATGAGGTTGTTTTCTCCTAGCATGTAAACACTGTACAATGATGGATTAATACAACTAAAAAGTTTTAGATGAAAAATTTTCTCTTTTTAAAGTATCTTTTGCTCCACTTTATAGGTTCCTGTTTTTCCCTAAACATGAACAGGACATTCAATTTGTTTATATATTTTGCTTTATAAGCAACTGATACAAATGTAAATATACATATACCTAAAAAGTGGTTATCCTATGATATGACAGCCCAGAATTTAGTAATTGAATAGGTTTTCTGGTGATTTTAATTATTCATAAAAAGAATGATAGAGAAGACACATTTGTTATTTATTCTAATTAAAGCATATGAATTACAGTACAGTTTTGAAAGTTTGCTATTTTTAAAATCTTCATTTTTTTAATTCAGGAAATGCCCAGGCTTAACCTTTTAATAGGAATTAAATTTAATTGGTTTCTTGGGTTTGGCCATCTTTTCTTTATTCGTCTTAAAGGTAAAAAAATAGAACAATGAGGAATGTAGGCCTACTAAAAAAATATAAATACTTAGAGCGACCATTTAAATCATTTGGTCCTCAAAAATATTGCTTAATTAATCACCGGTAGCTTGATTGTAATTACGCCCATGGCTGATATATTTCACTCTGCCTTTGGTTGCAGGTTGTACTTTTGTGGCTGGAAAAAATGTTCCTCAATAGCACTGACTAGTTCATTGAGTTCCTTCTTCAGCTGCTCAGGATCACTGGAAGATAAGAGGGGAAACTCCAGGTCAGTGGATTATTCCAAAGCATATTTTAAGTTCTCCCTGCATTGGTCAAGTAACACTGAAATTTAACCTTAAGAGGAAGGCTAAATCAGACAAAACAGAACTCCAGTGACTTAAGCATGGGAATGTATCTGTTGACTTGGACAAAACAAACAAACAAAAAAAAAAAAACAAAAAAAAAAACTGTGAGACAATATCCATTATTTCCCCCAAAGGCTTTCCCAAGGTCTCTACTAGAAATAAAATCTTCCCTTTGCATTTCTTACAAGCTTTTTAAGAAGCACAGTTTTTGCCGTAGCATCCCTGTAGGATCTGCAAAGTTTGTACCTAACAGTGCAAAGAAAACTTTTATAACTTCAGTTGTCATTCAATCCTGTTAAACTTTTACCAACGACCCCTCTGTTAAGTCCTCAGTCTCCCAGGATAGGAATGTTCCCGAAGCAGTTTGTCTTCAGAATATTGGAAGCTAAGCAGCAGAGAATGGGAGCCTCCTAGTGGGCCTGCTAATCACATACCAGGCACTCAGTTCCCCCAGCTTTTCTCCTTATTCTACCTCCAGGGTCACAACAAAGTATAAGCAAAAATCCAGGGAACTGGTTCCCTCTAAGGAAACCAAACTTTCAAGCATGCGGACAACACTCATTTACATGCAAACAATTGGAAGGTAGATCATGATAAAATGAATTTGTGATTAGACAGGTTTCCAGCAGCCCATGTTAGGGTCAGGCTCCTAGCACGGTGCGTTTACTGGAAGGACTTTAAACCAAAAAGCTGAATTGAAAAAACCAAATCCTTCAATTCTAACTTACATTACTTCATAATCGACTGTCTTTAATATATGCAACTTTATCTAAATGGAAATGGCAATTCTTGTAATTAGTTAAGTTCATTTTTACACTGTGAGAGCTACTCGGTACAACTAAAACAATCCATTTTATTGCAGACATGAATTCTGGCTCTACTACTAGCTGTATGCCCTTCTTAGCCTCTCAGAGGCCCAGATTTCTCATTTGTAAAATTGGGATAAAGACTTTATCTTCTCAAGAGAGTTGTTGTGTAGATTGAGATAAATTATATAAAGCAATTAGCACAGAACCTGGCCCAAAAACCTCAATAAATGTAGCTGTCATTAAAATTATTTTTACCCCCACTGGTAACATACAAGGTAATTATGCTTCATAAATACACATGAATCACATTGGTTGTTATTTCCTTCTCCACAAATGTGTTTTGAAGAAAACATTTCTCAGGAAGGCACACAACTAAACAACTACTGTTTTTTTTTTTTTAAACAATATACCTAAAATTAAACTCCCCAGTGAATACACAAACACAAATATATAAGTACAGTGTATATCTCCTACTGGTTTTGTTTCTCTGTTAGAAGCTTGCCTGATATAATTGTTACCTAAATTGTGATATTGTAATCCAGTATCCAAGGAATTCCAAGAATTCCTTAGAACATCCTTAGAGCATCCTTGTTCAGTTGTACTGAGTTCTGCAGCTTATTTTCAAATGGCTCAGGAAAAAACCCTGCATATACAATACAGGTACAAAACCTGCATATACAATAATATATGTGAGAGATAGCAAATATTGCAAAATGTTAGCGACTGTTTAGGTTAGAGTAGGCTAACTATGGCTGGCAGTCTGTTGACAGCCTGTTTTTATAAATAAAGATTTATTAGAACACAGCCACACCTATTCCTTTGTGTGTATTCCTTCTTTCTGCTTTTGAGCAACAGCAGAACTGAGTAGTTGCGACTATATGGCTTGTAAAATCTACAATATTTACTATCTGGCTCTTTACCGAAAATTTGCCAACCCTTGGTCTAGGCAAAAAGTATGTGGGCATTCGTTGAAAATTTCCAAAATAAAAAGTTGGACAAAAGACATCTACCGATCAAAAAATATTTTGATCAAAAAATATTTTAAGCAGGACTTAAACTTGAAAAGGATTTTCCATTCTAAAGGATGAGTAGGCTATGGAATTCTATGAATAAATGAAATTGATGATATAAAATACAGCGATAATATTAAGGTGATCAGACAGTAAGGAAACCTTAGCCATGGCTTTATTGCTCTTGTACGTTAGGTATGCTGGTAACTTGCTTGAGCCCTGATAGCATATCCGTGGACTGACCTAGTGCCCAATGTCCCAATTAGTAAATTAGAACAGCATTTTGATGAATATAATAAAAGGACAATTTTTCTAAGTGTCTTCAGGAATTTGTAAACTAGTATTTGAATTTAAGTCCACCCAATAAGCCATGTGAAAAATGTAAAATACCAGATCCTTAAACATTAAATAGTATTGTTATTATAAAGTTTTCCAAATTATTATATCTTCACAGAGAAATGACAAGGAAGGAACTAATATATAGAGAAAATGGATCTTTAAGTTGGACTAATGTCCCTTTTTTTTTTTTCAGAAGAAAGGCATAGAAACATGAAAACATTACGTGAGAATGAGAATTACAAAGAAATGTCTGGAAAAACTCATACCAGATAGAGTAGCAAACAGCTTACTATTTAACACACATAGAAACAGTGACACTTGCACAATATTACAATCAAATGTTGGTAATACAGAATGCTTAGAAAATGGGAAGCTTTATGTGTTTGTTCAAGCTGCTTACTAGCTGAGTTTTTGCCCTTTCAGCACAAAAAGGTTTTGAATGGGAATTTGTAGCAAAATATAGGACACAGTCTATGACTTTTTAAATATATTGGACTATCATGATATTTAAGAGCCATTATCATGACTTTAACTGTTGACCTGGGTCTCTTATTCAGAAGAAGATTCAGGGCCCATTTGGAAGTGGAATGCTATTTCCCTTATGATAAAGCAGTAAACATTCTGAGTTACCGTGTCCATGTTTTATGTTTTTGTTTTGTTTTAATGTTTCTTTCCTTGCTATCAGCAGTCATTTCTTCCTGTCCGAGGAAAGTCTAACACTAATGATTCTGCCCCCACCTCTCTAATTTGCTACATTTAATCTGCTACTGGCTGGCCAATTGAAGATGCTCAGAAAATTTCCTCTGCTTTTATTTCCACATAGTGCAAATTGGATTCACAAGATCAGAAAAACTCTGCAATGAGCAAGGCTTTGGTTGGGAAACATCAGATCCATGCTCCTGACTACAGTACTGAGCCCTGGAAATGTGACTAGTGGGACTGAAAACTGAATTTAAGTTTAATTAACTGACTTTCAAATTTAAAAGCTGAAATTTAGGGGCACCTGGGTGGCTCAATCAGTTGAGCATCTGACTTTGGCTCAGGTCATGATCTTGTGTTCATGGGTTTGAGCCCCGCATCGGGCTCTGTGCTGACAGCTCAGGGCCTGGAGCCTGCTTTGGATTCTGTGTCTCCCTCTCTCTCTGCCCTTCCCCCGCTCATGCTCTGTCTCTCTCTGTCTCTCAAAAAATAAAATAAAACATTAAAAAAAAAATAAGCTGCCATTTAATTCAATTATTGGAAAACTGAAGTATGTTTGGAACAACTTAGGTATCCAAATCTATTTTTTCAATGGTAAATTTTATGAAATCTTAATACATTTGACCCTTCAACAGCCTGGGATTTAGGGCATTAGTGACCCCCCCCATGCAGTCAAAAATCCATGGATAACTTTTTACACCCCAAAAAGTTCACTATTAATAGCCTCCTTTTGACTGGAAACTATACCATAACATAGACAATTAACACATATTTTGTTTGTTACATGTATTCTTGCAATACACTAAAAAAGTTATTAATAATAAGAGAAAATACATTTATAATATTATACTGTATTTATTTAAAAAATCCACATATTGGGGCGCCTGGGTGGCTCAGTTGCTTAGGCGTCTGACTTTGGCTCAGGTCACAATCTCACGGTGCGTGGGTTCAAGCCCTGCATCAGGCTCTGTGCTGACAGCTCAGAGCCTGGAGCCTGCTTTGAATTCTGTGTCTCCCTCTCTCTGCCCTTCCCTACTCACGCTCTGTCTCTCTGTGTCTCTCAAAAATAAACAAACATTGAAAAAAAATTTTTTTTAAATTCCACATATAAGTGGACCTACATAGTTCAAGCCTGTGTTGTTCAAGGGTCAATTGTATGGAACAAGTGTTTCTTAAAAAAATCAAGCATTTTAATTGAGATATGTGGTGAGTGTAAAATAGTAAATGGATCTTGAAAATGTGATAAAAAGTAAAATATCTCATTAATTTTATATAAATTATATATGGTATAATAACAATATTTTCATGTTAAGTAAAGTAGAATAAATTACTAAATTAATTTTACCTGTTTATTTTTACTATTTAACTTTTTAAAAAAATGTTTATTTATTTTTGACAGCGAGAGAGACAGAGTGCAAATGGGGGAGGGGCAGGGAGAGAGGAAGACACAGAATCTGAAGCAGGCTCTAGGCTCTGAGCTGTCAGCACAGAGCCCGATGCAGGGCTTGAACTCATGGTTTGTGAGATCATGCTCTGAGCTGAAGTCAGACGCTCAATTCACTGAGCCACTCAGGCGCCCCTCTTTTCACTACTTAAAAATGTGTCTAGTAGAAAATTTCAAATTGCATTATGTGACTCACATTTTATTTCCATTGCACAGTACTGACTTAATTAGTCTTTAAACAATTTTTCCTGATTCTTTACTCCGAATGGAGAAGTGCTAGTTACCTGGGGGTTAAATGAGCGTGCAGGGTCACATTTACACAAGCTAACTACATGCACCATGGTTGTTAAAGTTTAAGATGTTATGGTATTGCAAAGTAAACTCAAACCCTTTACCAAGGTCACAAAAACATGACCCTGAAGCTACCAGACCGTCAGCTTTTTGGAGGCAAGACTCTTTCTGCTATGGCTCTTTATCCTCCCCAGAACCCGGCACAGACTTATGCACAATAGATACTCAAAGATATTTGTTCAAGGCATGTACAGTGGAATGTAAATTATTGGGGTGCCTGGGTGGCTCAGTCGGTTAAGCCGCTGACTTCGGCTCAGGTCATGATCTCTCGGTTCATGAGTTCGAATTCTGTGTCGGGCTCTGTGCTGACAGCTCAGAGCCTGGAGCCTGCTTCGGGTTCCGTGTCTCCCCCTCTCTCTGCCACTCCCCCGCTCACACTCTGTCTCTCAAAAAGACATAAATATTAAAAAAATGTTTTTTTAATTATTGTATCAGAGACAAGGAGAAAAAGAGAAAAACTCATTGGTGCTAGTCTCAAATTAAAGTATTAGAAAAAGGAAACTGTATTACTATTATTGAAATCTGGAATGAAATTTCCCCATACAAAGAAAGGTAGGACAGAAATAAGTAAGTAAAAATGAGCTCCTATGTCTGTGGATGCTCCAAACAGCTGTTAATATCACAGTATTGCTGCAGGCTTTGAAACAACATTCCTAATTAAAGTACATAACACTGGCAAACCAAAAGGTTTTACTTAGCACTTGTGCAGAACCAATTAGGAACTTTAGGGCACAGCAATCACACGTGCTGCCGTGGATATCATACCTATTTCCAGGGGGGGCACACAGTTCCGAATAGTACTTGATCTTGGGTTCAGTCCCGCTGGTCCGCATGGTGGCCACGCCCCCATTAGCAAAGGTAAAGGTGATCATTTGGCTGCTTTTGCTAGTAGGGAGAACCTAGGAATAAATTTACAATTTATACATTTAAATTGTAACATGAACTGTTCTGGCTCAAATAATAGTTTCCCCCTGTATAGGCAAGAAAATAAATGCCAAGCAAATATACTGGTTTAAGAGAAAAGGATACTTTCGAGGAAATAAAAAAAAAAAATTCTTCTTCTGAATTAAATACTAAATAATAATAATCATAAAATGATTTGTGGAATTAAGTAACTTGTATACTTGCATTTTACCTCCCTAGTCTTGTTAATTAAAGCTACTGAAGTTTTTGGGTTTTTTTTAAAGATTTTATTTTATTTTTAAATGTTTATTTATTTATTTTGAGAGAGAGAGACAGAGAGTGAGCAGGGAAGGAGCAGAGAGAGAAGGAGACGGAGAATCTCAAGCAGGCTCTGCACTGACAGTATGGAGCCAGATGTGGGGCTTGATTTTACGAACTGTGGGATCATAACCTGAGCCGAAATCAAGAGTTGGATGCTTAACTGACTGAGCCACCCAGGTGCCCCTAAAGATTTTAAGTAATCTCTACACCCAATGTGGGGCTCGTATCTACAACCTAAGATCAAGAGTTCATGCTTTTCCAACTGAGCCAGCCAGGCACCCCAAAACTACTAAAGTTTTACTAACATGGAAACATATCATTTCATGAGAAATTGATTTAAATAGATTGATAATATGTGACCAAAAAACCCACAATAAACTAGACCTTATTTTACTTTGTAAAAAAAAAAAAAAAAGTTATATGAAGAGATCTTTTTAAATATAACATTTCTGGCAGATGTATTCATAGCTGATCGCTCCCCATACTCAGCTAAAATGACGGAAGTGTGTATGTGAATATATAAAACACAAGGGCAAAGAGGAAAAGAAAAACAGTAGTTAATTAGGTTGCCAACGAATCCTGGGAGTTACAAAACAGATGAAGGGGCAGAATTGACCTGATGGAACACAGGACAATGACAGCTGAGCACCTGCAAGGAACAAACAAGACCCTGGTCAACTTCGCAGAACCCTGGCAGACCTCACTATCTGGTGGCACCAGGCACTGTGAAAGGCAGGTGGGAAACAAAGAAAGGATGTGAAAAGACCTATCAGACCCTCCCAGATTCTCACCCTCTGCCCACACAGTCAGGCAACCACCTTAATAGGAGATGGCTTAATTCTCTGGTATAATTGAACAAGAAAGGCTCAGGAGTTGGGTACACCAGGCACTGGTGTAGAAGGGCAGGATATGGTGAAAACAGAGAGCAACTCAGAGTCAACAACCTGAATACCAGCCGTCCTCCCTCCAGACTCCAAGGCAACTCTCCACCGCTGTCACCCACCTTAGAGCCTTTAGGCAAGAGATCAGGGTGAGAATTAGGCTTCCCCAGATAGGGAGCCCGCCGTGTAAAAGTTAACTTGGCACCCAATCTCCTGAGAGCAAAGTTTGTCAGTTGACAAGGTTTGCTCATGTACGTAGAACTTCCGATCGGTTTTTGAGTGCCCCCAAATAATGAGGGATTACCAGACTTTGGGAAAAGACAGCTTAAAGACAAAATCCAAAAAACCCGAATAATAATAAAAAAATAACTTGGGAGATATAAAGACAATACAGGAAAAAAAGTCTACATTTTAAAAAGTTATAATGCCTATACTTAAGAGAGATAAAATATTATATACATAAGCAAAATAAAACCATTGGGACTACACCTAAATAAAAAGCTTTTGCACAGCAAAGGAAACCATCAACAAAACAAAGAGGCAACCTACTGAATGAGAGAAGATATTTGCAAATGATATATCTGATAAGCAGTTTATATCGAACATGAATTAAGAACTTACAGAACACTAAAAAACAAACAGATTAAAAATGGGCAGAGTACCTGAATAGACATTTTTCCAAAGACATAAAAATGGCCAACAGACACATGAAAAGATACTCAATATCACTGATCATCAGGAAAATGCAAATCAAAACTGCAATGAGATATTACCTTATACCTATAAAAATGGCTAAAATAAAAAAGACAAGAAATAACAACTGTCAGCAAGGATGTGGAGAAAAAGGAAAACTTGTTCATTGGTGGTAGGAAAGTTCATTGGTGCAGCCAATATAAAAAATAATATGGACATTCTTCAAAAAATTAAAAATAGAATTACCATATGATCCAATGATTCCACTACCGGGTATTTACCCAAAGAAAATGAAAGCACTAATTTGAAAAGATATACGCAGGGGAGCCTGGGTGGTTCAGTCGGTTAAGTGTCCGACTTCGGCTCAGGTCATGATCTCGCCGTCCGTGAGTTCGAGCCTGCATTGGGCTCTGTGCTGATAGCTCAGAGCCTAGAGCCTGCTTCAGATTCTGTGTCTCCCTCTTTCTCTACTCCTCCCCCCACTCACGCTCTGTCTGTCTCTCTCTCTCAAAAATAAATAAAAATTAAAAAAAAAGAAAAGATATATGCACCCCAATGTTTACTGCAGCATTATTTACAATAGCCAAGATATGGAAGCAGTCCAAGGGTGTATGTGTGTGGACACACACACACACACACACACACACACACAGGAATATTATTCAGCCTTTAAAAAGAATGAGATGTTGGAGCATCTGCCTGGCTCAGTCAGTACAGCATGTGACTCTTGATCTCGGGGTCGTGAGTTTGAGCCCGATGTTAGGTGTAGAGATTACTTAAGAAAAAAAAAAAAAAGAATGAGACCTTGTCATTTGCAACAACATGGATGGACAACATAGAGGGTATAATGTTAAGTGAATTAAGACAGACAGACAAAGACAAATATTATATAATTTCACTCATATGGAGAATTTAAGGAACAAAACAATGAACTAAGAAAAAGAGAGACAACAACATCAGAAAATATATGCTCTTCACGTAGAGAACAAACTGGAGGTGGGTGGGGGATGGATGAAACAGACAAAGGGGGTCACGAGTACATTTACTGTGATGATAGCCAAGTAATGCATAGAACCGTTGAACCATGACATTATTTAAAAAAAGGAAAAATATTATATACATAAAACAAGAATAGGATGTTATTTTTATTTTTAAAATATTTTTATTTAAGTTGGCTCCATACCCAACGTTCAAGAACTCACGACCCTGAGATCAAGAGTCGCATGCTCCACTAACTGAGTCAGCTGGAAGCCTCAGGGTGTTATTTTTAATAAGCTGGACAATAAGAGCTAAAATTGTAAACAGAAGCACTGAAAATTAATGTTGATGTAATCTCCCAAAAAGTAGGGCAAGAAGATATAGATGGACAGTAAGAAAGAGAGAAACAAGGAAAGGAGAACATTAGTCCTGGGGAGCCAGCCTCTAACTAAGAACTCAACAAGAAAGGGAGGCCGGAAACTCAGGGCAAGAGAATACTTGGGAAATGACCATGCAGCCCTCTTCTTTGACACAAAATTAAGAAAATTACTCAGAACTGAAAGAAATGACTCCAAAGACCAACAGAGACCCACCGACTACCCAGAAAAATGACTGAAAAAAGACCCACATTAAAGCAAATCACTGAAATTTTAGAACTCAGAGTTTTAGCAGAAAATTCCTGAAATCTTCCCATAGAGAAAAAACAAGCTGCATGGAACGGACTGAATCAGTATGGCATCGACATCCCTTTATGTGGCTCACAGCAGGCCTCAACTATTTCCTGAAAGATCAGACCCTCCACAGCAATACTGGGAACTAAAAAATGACAGAGCACTGCTGCTTTCAAAACTGCGAGTCAATCAAATGTGAGGGTAGAATAAGATATTTCCAGATTTAAATGCCTCTCAAAATTTACCTCCTATTCACTTTGTTTAAGGAATCTACTAGAGGATATGATTTAGGAAAACAAGTATAGGAAGAAGAAGTTATGGGGTGCAGGAGCAAAGGACCTGACTCGGTAAGTGGTGAAGGACATTCCCAGGATGACGTGTGTGTACCCAACGCATAGAGGAGTTGGCCCTGCCCGGATGGAGGGATCAGGACAGAAGCTGCTGGAAACAACACGGAACTGATAAAACAGCACTGGACCATGTGGAAAACCCTACTGAGAGGTATGTGAAGGATGTGAGAAAGACTGGTGATAGTTACATAAAAATCCAAGCACACAAAAGAACAAAGCAACTATTAATTATAGGAAAAATAATTATACAATTTAGGGGAAACTAATCAAAGTACACTACTTAGCTAAGCAGGAAACAATAGTTACTAGTCATAATAATACAAGCACGGAATCTGATTTCATCAAATGTTGTGGCATATGTGTTTGTGAAGACAGGAGAGAAGGTGGAATAGTGAATGTAAGAAACATAAGATTTAAATTCTTATCTCCATAATTAATAAATTACATAATTAATAAATTAATAAAGTACAATGCTGAGAAGTCAAAACATCGCCATATGAGCACATTATTTAGAAATCTGGTGGTAAGGGCGCCTGGGTGGCTCAGTGGGTTAAGCGTCTGATTTTGGCTCAGGTCATGATCTCACGGTTCGTGGGTTCGAGCCCCATGTCGGGCTCGGCACTGACAATGTGGAGTCTGCTTGGGGTTCTCTGTCTCCCTCTCTCTCTCTGCCCCTTCCCTGCTCGCACTCTGTCTCCCTCTGTCTCTCAAAAATAAATAAACATTGAAAAAAAAAAATCTGGTGGTAAATACCAGGAGAAACAACTGAGAGGGAACATGGTTGTCTCAGCATAGCAAAGAGATGGCAGGGGCTGGAGCTGTCATGTTTCATCAGGACTCTTCCAAAAATACTTCTTTTTAAAAAATACATTGTGTGCAGATGAAAATTTTAAAAAAAGGTAACTAACAAGATGTCTAATATCTCATAAGGCTATTCTTACTCTCTTCCTCCTATCTCCTGCCATTAGTTAGCAATACTCTTCGGCCATATCTGAGCCTTCTTTTGACTCCAGTGGAAGATCCACATGATGTGAAGAATGCGAACTCATGCTTTATAGCTAACAGCTCCCAGACATTCAGAGAATAAGGTAAAACTAACCAGGAAGCAAACAACGGTTCTCAGAGTGTGTACCAGTAATATCAGCATCAGCAGGGAACTTGTTAGAAATGCAAATTCTTGGCCTCTGCCCCAGATCTACTCATTCAGAGACACCAGGGTGGGCTGCCCTACTCTTTCTATGTATTTTGATAGCTTATTTATAATAATGCCTGGATGCCTAAAATCAGCTTCAACTAACTCCATGATTCAATAAGTCAAACTATGCCAAGTATAATAGAAGGTAAATAGAGAAGTGTTTAACTGATAAAAGATATTACTTACAGCTTTTTTGTCAGGTTGGCTATCATCGTAGCCGGTTGTAAGGTCTCTAATACCAGAAATTGCAAATCTGCCACAAGTTTTTGGATAATTATTCTTCCCATCATAGTTTCTAAGGTTTTCAAATAATTGTTTAATGGTGCCTTGATCATGGCAAATAAAATATGAAGCTTTGGTAATATGGTAGCCATACCTATGGAAACAAACACAAATAATTTTAGAAATTAAATAAAAAATTTATTAGAATAAGTAAAATACAGCATGGTGATTATATTTAATAATATTACACTATATGTTTGAAAGTTGCTAAGAGTATAGATCTTACAAGTTCTCATCATAAGAAGAAATATTTGTAATTACGTGTGGTGCGACTGTTAACTAGATGTACTGTGATGATCAGTTTGTAATATATACAAATATTGAAACACTATATTGCATACCTGAAACTAATGTCAGTTATATCTCAGTTAAGGAAGTACAAATATGCAAAATGAGGAACGCATAATTCCACACAGTGTACATTTGTCAACCAGTATATTTTAAACCAAATGAAACAAATAGCCATGAGTACCTTCAAAGGAATAGTTTAGCATAAAAAAGAGGTACAACAATTGACCCCGGGGATTGCCAAACTGCTGCCTGGCCTTTAGCCTGTATTTGTAAGTAAGAGTCTTACTGCAACGTGTTGCCACGGGCTGCTTTTGCACTTTATAAAGGCAGACCTGGGTCATTGCTCTAAAAACTTAATAGAGATTTCATGAACACCTTTAATCTTTTTTGACATCACATACTTAAAATCACATTCTTCAATTAGCTATTTCTGCAACTGATGCCCTCATTTGTTAAGGATTCGTGCAATCATGAATGATAATTACCATTACATGGTTAAGTATCAAAAGAAAAGATGATTCTTTAGTTTTCATAAGAAATAGAATTCATGGGGCGCGTGGGTGGCTCAGTCGGTTGAGTGTCCGACTTTAGCTCAGGTCATGATCTCACGGTTTGTGAGTTTAAGCCCCGCATAGGGCTCTGTGCTGACAGCTCAGAGCCTGGAGCCTGCTTTGGATTCTGTGTCTCCCTCTCTCTCTGCCCCTCCCCTGCTCATACTCCATCTCTCTCTCTCTCTCTCTCTCTCTCTCAAAAATAAATAAACATTAAAAAAAGAAAAAGAAATAGAATTCACAACCAAAGAGCATTAGAAAGAATATTAGTATCTCACACGTAGAACCATAAGAAAATATTTAACACTATTACTTCAGTTAAACAGAATTAATAGACACTTACTCAACATAGATGGCCTTTAGCTGCTGAGACAAAGTCAAATTCTTGGTTGCTAGAAAGCTAGCCAACTCTGCGCTTATGACAGCGGCACTGACCCCATCTTTGTCCAGAACAAAAGGGCAGCACATATATCCTGCAGAGAAACACGCGTCATACACACACGCTTAGGAGTGAGTTCCTTTACAACACTGTACATGCACACACCTATATGCAACTTGCCCATCTCATGTGAATGCTTCCCATTTACCATTTTTTAAAAAAAATTAAAAAATAATTTAATGTTTATATTTGAGGCAGAGAGAGAGACAACCACAGCATGAGTGGGGGAGGGCCAGAGAGAGAGAAGGAGACACCGAATCCCAAGCAGGCTCCAGGCTCTGAGCTGTCAGCACAGAGTCCGATGCGGGGCCCAAACACGAACCACGAGATCATGACCTGAGCAGAAGTCGGACGCTTAACCAACTAAGCCCCCCAGGCGCCCCTCATTTGTCATTTTTATATTCGAGAATCCAGGCCAATGTCTAGTGCATAGCGGGCCTTCAAGATGTACTGGTTGAATAACCTATAAGGAGATTCTCCCTCCTAGATCAACTGTTCTTTCCCTAGGTCCAGCCCCAACTCCTCCAGCTCACACAAAATCGTCTCCAGGTGCTCTAGTCAATGCTTCTTCTGTCTCCTCTGAATTCCAATAGTTCTTGTGAGTTACATCCTTCACCTTGACACCTAGCCTATGCTCTCTTGTGTGGTTACTAACTAGATCGATGCAAAGTGCTATAGACTGAGGTCAGTGTTCATCCATTTCTTAACTGATATGCGATAAATATGTGAAGAAAACATTTTTTTAATAAAAAGCTATAGAAAGAGAAGACTGACATTTGTGACGAAAAAGCAAAAGCTGAGCTATTATTAATTTGTTAAATAATATGTGAGCATCTGTGCTGCAGGGAACAGGTGAATCTTCTTATATAATAAGTAGAAGGTATAATAGCTTTTACTAAACATGTAGCTAAAATATCCCTCACATAAACATCTGAATTTCAAGTTTCTACACCTAGCTCCCCTTTTTCCTTACGTAAACTGACGAGCGTTTCCCAGTCACTCTGACTTAACTCAGGCTGTCCTTTTGGGTGACAGTCACTTTGATGAAAGCCCTACAACCAGGCCTTGTCTCTTCCTCTGGACAGATGTCTGCCCAGCATTTTTAGAACAGGAGTGAACCATATCAGACCTGGAGATCAACACCACAGTTGAGGAAATACCACAACTCCCCCAAATACATGATTCCTGAGCTACGAGCATTCATGGGCAGAACATCACTGTTTTCAGTCATCCAGGGAAAGGATTCACTTTCTTATATTAATGGCTTGGCTTTTATTTTTTTTTTTTTATTTTTTATTTTTTTTCAACGTTTATTTACTTTTGGGACAGAGAGAGACAGAGCATGAACGGGGGAGGGACAGAGAGAGAGGGAGACACAGAATCGGAAACAGGCTCCAGGCTCTGAGCCATCAGCCCAGAGCCCGACGCGGGGCTCGAACTCACGGACCGTGAGATCGTGACCTGGCTGAAGTCGGACGCTTAACCGACTGCGCCACCCAGGCGCCCCAATGGCTTGGCTTTTAAAGAGATATTCTTTTCAGCTGAAAGCATGTCTGAGATGCCAATTTTGGGGTAGGACAGTTCAGTGCTCTTTGAGCGCCAGTGTGTTCCTGTTCTACTGTTAATTTTTTGAACCCAAATCCAAATCCCATTTATTTGCATTCTATATATTAACTAATGCTACAATCACTATTATCGCTTCTTACCGATAGCTTCTTCAAATGCAAATAAGACATTCTTCCCCTGGTCTATTAGCTGTCTGGCTCGGTTTCCCATCCACTTAAAGCCAGTTAGTGTTTCCTAAAGGGATAACCCAAAAGAGAAAGAAATGCCTTAGACCTTCTACAGAGAAAAAGAAATTTAAGAGCGAGTCCCAGAAACACCTTACCTCAAAGTGAAAGCCCTCCTTTAAGGCAATGGCTCGCAAGATTTTGGAGGAGACGGTGCTGGACAACATGTATATGTCTTTGAGGGCACTGTGATCTTGGTTCTTTTCTTTCCAAGAAGTAAAAAGCCACCAGCCCAAGAGGGCCCCCAACTCATTGCCTGAAAACACTCTCCATTCACCGCTGAAAGAAAGAACAACCAATGCATTGCTGTGATCTTAAGACAGACACTGAAGTGACTGGGACGGGACAATTAAGCCAAACGAGGCTCAAAGTGGTTTCTATAAGAGTGTTCTTGTCACTCTTGCTTAAATAACTGGTCGAAAAAGTGTCACTTCACCACAAACATCTGAGCAGCTACTCTGTCTCAATCGGTTTGCTCCAACATCCCATCTTTGAAGAGCAACGACACATAACACGTTTATTTGTCTTTGTCAAAGGGTTTGGCTTTAAAGATGACAGAAATATGCTGCCCCCGTTCCTCCCCTGCCCCCCACAGGATTATAGTGTGTGAATCTCAATTTTCGGTCTGGTCAGTATTGAGGTTCTGAGAGGTCAATATCCTAGTGTGTCTCAAGAGTGAGTTTGCACTAAAATGGTCAGGACACCACAGAACAGATGTGTGATTCATTTTCCTCTCCGTAGTCGGGTGGCTAGCAGTACATCTTGCGTTTTAGCATGTACCACCTTGCTTAACTTTCTAGAAAGTGATTAGAATTAAACCTGCTTGCTCGCTGCTCCCAAAACATCACGTGGGCCGTTTGACCTCCAAAACTGCTTGGACCCTGCCTGCTTTTCATCTTTCCCCTCCACTTATGTCTTATTCCTCTGCACAAACTCTATGGCCAAACTTGTCTTAAACACTGCGTACCCCAGTGCTATTCCTCTCTGCTCCACTCGACCTGAATTCAACGTTTCCTTGAAGGTACAGCTCCTGCAGCAAACCCTTCAGTAAATACTGACCTGTAAATCCAGCACCAAACAAAGTACTTGCCTGCATTAGGAACTGAGTCATTAATTATAAAATTGATGATGAAACGAGAGAAGAGAAATAGTAATTTCAATTCCAAATACACCCTGGGCTGTTTACTCTGCCTTCTGCTCGCCAATCATCGTGTGGGCCCCAGAACTGCATTTTGCTGTATGTTAGAGGTTCAGTAACAGGAAGTTCAGTGAGGTGATGATGTGTACAATGAACAGTAAATATTTCCAGGAGCAGTTAACTGCTCAAGATGTCACCCGTTATGTTTGCTACTACATAGGTAATCCCAATCAATTGTACCTGTCCTGCTTTTCTGCCACAGCGAGTCTATCAGCATCTGGGTCGTTTGCTAAAATGATTCTGGCCTTGGTTTTGTCAGCCAAGGCAAAAGATAAGGTCTGAAAAAGTAGGAAAAGAAAAGATTATTTCAGTCAAGAACTGAGCATATTGCCGTCTTTAAAATCATTCAGTTCTTGAGGAAAAAAAAAAAACTTTCCCCAAACGAAGGCTGAGTTTTATTTCTGGAGCTGGTCTTGGCTGATCACGAATTACTTCCTAAGCCAGAGGTCAGATAATGGGAACAGCAACACACGACCCACACCTGCCCGTGGGGTTCACCTCACATTTAATAGCGTATGTGTGGCTGGACTGATGTTTCTAGGCCTTGCCAAGTGATCAACCTCAAAACAAACCAAAGTAAGCCAATTTGCTGAATATCACTGTTAACCTTTAAAAAGGCTAAAAGCGGGGTGCCAGTGTGGCTCAGTCGGTTGAGCATCTGACTTCAGCTCAGGTCATGATCTCATGATTCATAGGTTCGAGCCCCACATTGGGCTCTGTGCTGACAGCTCAGAGCCTGGAGCCTGCTTTGTATTCTGTGTCTCCTCCTCTCCCTGCCCCTCCCCTGCTCTTGCTCTGTCTCTCTCTGTTCCTCAAAAATGAATAAATGTTAAAAAAATAAATTTAAAAAAAGGCTAAAGGAACCATAATTTAAATAATTCTGCTTCATATTAGGAAAATTCCAGAATAAAAATATTAAGGAATAAAAAACGTGATAAATATTCATTCCATTACTGTTTCTTTTTAACGTTTATTTATTTTTGAGACAGAGAGACAGAGCATGAACAGGGGAGGGGCAGAGAGAGAGGGAGATACAGAATCTGAAACGGGCTCCAGGCTCTGAGCTGTCAGCACAGAGCCCGACGCGGGGCTCGAACTCACAGACCGTGAGATCATGACCTGAGCCGAAGTCGGACGCTTAACCGACCGAGCCACCCAGGCGCCCCTTACTGTTTCTTTTTAACATTAAGAAATCAGGGTAAACTAAATTTTAACTTCATTAATTCAATTCAATTTAAAATATCATTTCAATTTCAGCTCTCACATCCTGATGCTAAGATATGTGTTTTGAAGGTTCCTATAAGAAATGGATGACTAATAGATATAAATATTTCTCATGATAAAGTTGGGTTTTTTGTTTAGCACAATGAAAACACATAAAAAGGGGTGCCCTGGGTGGCTCAGTTGGTTAAGTGTCCACTCATGGTTTCGGCTCAGGTCATGGTCTCATGGTTTGTGAGTTCGAGTCCTGTGCCAGGCTCTGTGCTGGCAGTGTGGAGCCTGTTTGGGGATTTTCTCTCTCTCTCTCTCTCTCTCTCTCTCTCTCTCTCTCCCCCCACCCCATTCACTCTCTCTGTCTCTTAAATAAATAAAACTTTACAAAACTAAGAAAAATACATAAAAATTATTTTACTTGATAGTAAGAAGTTTCAATATAAGAGGTAAGTTTTAGGACAAAAAAGATTAGGTTACCAAGACTCCTTTACCCTCTTCAGGATTCGGGTATTTCACTGTTGGGAACTCAGGATCGGGATCTTTCTGTTCAGGAACAGCCTCAGGAGGAGCAAAGTCAAAAGCCTTGAAAGCCGACTGCACGAAGTCATGACCCACGCCGTGGACAGAGGTGTGCACAAACTTCACCTTGGTCTCCCTGTTCACACTCCTAGGATTAAACATATGATGAGAAAGGATAAAATACAGATAAAATATTTAAATATGGCTTGCAAAACTAGAAACTTTGCTATTAAGGAACCAGATTGCTAAGAAAGGAAGAAATCAATGTAATAAAGATATATAAGACAACTATCTAATTCCATTTAAAAAAAGAAGCAGGGTGCCTGGGTAGTTCAGACAGTTGAGTGTCCAACTCTTGATTTTGACTCAGGTCATGGCCTCACGGGGTTAAGGGATAGCCTGCATCAGGCTCTGTGCTGACGGCACGGAGCCTGCCTGGGATTCTCTCTCTCCCTCTCCCTCTGCCCCTGCCCTGTCCCTGTGCGTGCTCTCTCTCTCTCAAAATAAATAAACATTAAAAAGTTTTTCAAAAGAGCAAAACTTATTCACTCTTTCCCAAATATATACCCTACTCCCAACATATTCATGCCTTAAATTTTACTCTGTAGTTATTTCCAGTAAATCTGATTACTTTCAGAGTCTGTTTTATGCGATAGCTTTTGCACCTAGAGTGGGATTAAAGAAAGAACTCTGGGCTCAGGTTCCAGGAGAGACTCAGCTGCTCGTGGGTGCCCACCTGTGGCTGTGCTAGGGCCTCAGTTCCAAGTCCTCTTAACTAGCTTCAAAATGGTTTTCAAAATGTCCCTTTTAACAAAATGTGATGGAACATCTTATATAGGGATGTATAAAAATGTTTTTTCTTTGTCAAGTAACAATCCTATTGGTCAAACTGCCTGGCTCCGGAGACTTAAAATAGAATAACAGTAAATATCAAAAGTAAAGGTAATAGAAAGGTAAAAATAAGACTTAGAAAAATTCCAGTGTTCTGACTGCTGGAATCTTAGGTTATTGTCCATTTCTTTTGAAAGTGAATAAATGCACGAGGTCTTCTCTTAAAATAAGAAATAAAATGCATCCAGAAAAATAAATATGCTAAAGACTAGTGAGAACAAACCTGAAAAAAATCACTCAGATATTAAAGTGAATTATAAAGCTATCATAATTAGAAGGGTTTAGAACTAGATATAAAAAGGCAGATTAGAAGAACAGAATAGAGAGCAGAAGTAGATCAAATTTGACATAGAAAATATATATGAGAAGCTTCATCGTTAACATGCTTTGAAGACAGACTCTGAATTTAGGAGCTCTGCCACTTATAAGCTGTGTGATTGTTGGTTATTAACTTAACCTCTCTGTGTCACAAGTTTTTCATCTATAAAATGATAATACACCTGAACCTACCCTCAGCATTACTGTGAGGATTAAAATGAGATTAAATTAATTAGCACAAGTGAAAGTCCTATAGAAGTTATCTATATAAGCACTCAATTTTTGTTAGAAATTGTTTCATAGGGGCGCCTGGGTGTCTCAGTCGGTTAAGCATCGAACTCTTGATTTCAGCTCATGTCATGATCTCAAGGTTCGTGAGTTCAAGCCTCATGTCGGGCTCTGTGCTGAGAGTTCAGGGCCTGCTTGGGGTTCTCTCTCTCCCTCTCTCTGGCCCTCCCCCACTGGTATGCCCTCTTTCTCTCTCAAATAAATAAATAAACTTCAAAAGAAAAAAAAGAAATTATTTGATAAAGGTGATATTTCCAATTAAAAGAGACAGTTTTTTAATTTCCAATTAAAAAAGATAGATTCTTCAATTTAATGCATTGATATAACCACAACACTTAAAAAAAAAAAAAAAAGCCCCAATCTGCTTTCTTATTTTGTGTCTCAGGCACAATTAAAAATCACTAGTGAAAGAAAAGATTTAAACATTATAAAATGTAAATATGCAAGTCCCAGGGAAAAAAAGGGGATTTTTAAAAATAATCTTGGTGTAGAGAAAGTCTTAAATCTGACATAAAATTCAGAACTCATAAATTAAAAAGTCAACTTTTTAATCAATTTTTTATAAGATTTCATCCAAAAGTTTCAATAAAAAAGTCCAAAGGTAACAAGAGCAGAATGGAAAACAATATTTGAAATAAATGAAGACTAGTTTTCTATGTAAGCAAAGAGGTTTCACAGATGCAAAAAAATGAATAAACACATAGAAAAATATAGGCTAAATGGATATGAAAAAATAGTTTATTCATACTTAAAGAATCCAAATAAAATATTACTTTTTTTTTTTTTTAAGAGAGAGAACAGGAGGGCAAGTGCAAGTGGGGGAGGGGCAGAGGGAGAGAGAGAGAGAAAGACTGTCAAGTAGGCTCCATGCCCGGTGCAGAGGGCACACAGCCCGACTCCCAGCAAGCTCTCAGGACCAGGAGATCATGACCTGAGCCAAAATCAAGAGTTGGACGCTTAACTGAGTCACCCAGGTGCCCCCAGACACTCCTTTCATCTAGCAGAATAAGAAATTTGATAATACTCAGTATGGGTAAGATGTGTGGATCATACACTGCTAAGATATACTCGATATATTCCATCATTGTATTTGATATTGTTATGATAACGTTGGTGGGAGTGTCTATTAGAATAACATTTTTGGAGAGCAATTTATTAATCATTGCCAACTTTGTAAATGCATGTAGAACGCTGATGCCAGAAATGTCTCCTATGACGCACATGCACAGGTGCGCACACACAGGTTCTCCAGGAACTGTGCCGAGGCGAGCCGCCAGTGCTCTGAGTAGCAAACAACTCGAAACCCTTACCCTCGTACACGCCATTTGCAAAATGGTCGCCAGTATTTAAAAATGAGGAGATTTCACATGGAAAATTTAGGTTTCTCATTTCTCTTACGGAGAACAAATCAGGCGATCTGGCCGCTCTGGACTTCCATTTGCACATGCTAACACCCAGCCTGTAGGGCCACTCCCTTCAGCTGCAACTGGTCCCAGTGATCCAACAAATACAATATTAGAGACGGTCTAGAAATTATGCTTCTTTAAAACCAGCGCTTTCTTGCTGGAGGACAGTCAGCAGTGGTGGGACGCACAGCATGCTAAAGAAGGACCACACGGTTACTCAGCTGGTCTGCTTCTTACCTAACTGTACGTATCAAGTCTCTGAGCCACCAGGTTAAATCAATGTGTACAGCATCCCTTACAGCAGAGGAGTCAGGACTAGTAGGGGCTGACACAGAAGGTATCCATGACTAACTGGGGGGAGAAAGGCACGGAACAAACTACACGCACGCTATATTCCTGTTTATGGTTTTGAAACACACTACACATACAATATGCTAGCATATGCACAGAAAATTTCTGGAAAGATACAAAACATCAGTGTTTCCTTCTGCCATGTTTCAGCAAGTTTTTTTTTTTTACATACATATACACATACACACACTCACATGCATATATACACGTGTGTGTAGATGTATGTATATATATATACGTATCTATGATTCTACCACAGAGGTCACCGAAGTACGAAGTATGGCCAATATGTCAGCCACCTGCTTTTGTAAATAATTTTTTTTTTTAACTGAGCTATGTTTGTTGTCATTCACTCGTGTTTCATCTATAGCTGCTTTCCTACCACCACAACAGTTGGGTAGTTGTAATAATACAATGGCTCACAGAACCAACAAAATTTATTATCTGTCCTTTCAAGAAAAATGCCCAACCCCTGACTTACGGCCTCTAAAACCAGATACAGCTACAAAAGATATACCGAGTGAAGAGAAAAAATTAATGAAAACTGATAGAACTTGGCTGAATCACAAATTTCAACTCACTTGAGGTGAATTTACAATCCATTTACCTGTGAAAACAGTATTTTTTCAGGTCTTCAAAGTAGCTCTTATTGATGGAAGCACTTGGGTCATGAAGCAGTGGACTGCCATTAAGTAAAGAATCATCCCAAGCTTGAGGCCATGGCTCTAGATTTTCTTCAATAGCTCGAGAAATCCCTTTGTCATGAGGAGAGGTGATCTGAGCTCCGTTGTCCCAGTAGACCTGGAGGATGTAGGAACATATCCAGATGGCTTAGGGTCAATGGAAATAAAGCCTCTGTTACCTATACCGTAAAGGTATAGGATGCACATAGAAGGATACAGGTGTGGAGAGAAAAAAAAACAAACCAGAATGAATACCTTGTAACCATTATCTTGCTTTGGGTTATGGGAGGCAGTTATCATGATTCCAGCACAGAGTTTCAAATGCAGCACTGTGTAGGGCTGTGCAGGCAGGAAAAAAGAACCGTTTCAAACAAAGAACAGGATATACTTAGTATGTTTATCGTATATTATTTGTATCAATGTTTCCTTTAATAAACATAAATAACGCATCATTCAGTATTTTTGTGCCACACCCAAGTATACTTATATTTCCCTTAGCGCGAACTCACGGCTCAAAACTCTAGGATGTGCACCATAACAAGGCACGTGGGGATTTTCCTAGGTGCCTTCTTCTCATTCTGTCTTCCACTTGGTAGAGCGAGAAAACTGTTCAAACAAAAAGGTCTAATCTTTCATTTCACATTCTTTTAAGCCTTCTGCTTGGGACAGAAGCGTCTGGATTCAGTTTCTCCCCTCCAATGGCTTTCTCTTCTTTCCCATTTGCTTTTAGGAAACGGTGGAGGGAAATGAAGAAATGGAGGCTGCTCCTGTAGCTTGCTCACTTATGTCCTACTCCAGGGTTAGAAATCCTTCTCTTGTATTTCTACTCAGCCCCCCACCTTTACAAGACTACTTCTCCAAATGGGGAGAGGGGCTGGCTTAGCCTCCCTATGATACTGCTTTTGAGACTTCCTACACACAGGCAACCGGAGATTCTAACCATCTGCCCCCCTCCAGCCTCCCAGCAAGCATCTCTGTGGTCATTTGTCCCTTTAGGAGTTATTTTCCATCCCCGAACCAAAGAAAAAAGGAGAACCACTCTACAGCATGGGGAAATGATCACGACACACTCCTATGATTCGTGTCTGATATAAAAATCATGGTTGGGGCGCCTGGGTGGCTCAGTCGGTTAGGCAGTCCGACTTCAGCTCAGGTCACGATCTCGCGGTCCGTGAGTTTGAGCCCCGCGTCGGGCTCTGGGCTAATGGCTCAGAGCCTGGAGCCTGCTTCCGATTCTGTGTCTCCCTCTCTCTCTCTGCCCCTCCCCCGTTCATGCTCTGTCTCTCTCTGTCTCAAAAATAAATAAACATTAAAAAAAAAATTAAAAAAAAAAATCATGGCAGTTAACACTTACATAGTACAGAAGCCCAAGGATGCTTGAACACACTGCAATCTTTCCATCAAAACATGAAATCTGAGCTATGTTTGCATGGGACATTGCGTGTGAATTGGCTTATTTACAATCTAGGAGGTGATACACCTACCTGTCAGCTCACTAGAGACAGGAAGCACCACACTGTGGGGCTGCCTTCTGTATTTATACGTTCTCTTCTCCACTCCATGTAAATAACTGCCTTCTAAGCATGTTGTTGGCTTAATTTCTGAAAATGCATATTCTCAGCATCTGGCCCTGTTCCTAAAAGTTCTAGCTACTTAAAAACAACAGTTGTCATAGTCCCTATTGTCTTTTTCTTTAGGTTCTGCTATATTAAGGATTTTATATATATATATATACATACATATATATACACACACACACACATACACACACACATATATATATACACACACACATATATATATATACACACACATATATATATATATACACATATATATATATACACATATATATATACATATATATATATAAAATCTTACTAAAATATGCCAAGCATGCTTCTTGTCCTGGTCATGAATAGCGTTTAGAACGAAACATTTGTATAAAAAGTTGGCGCATCAACTTCAAAAATATTCGGGGTAAGGCACAGTTTGAGGTAAATTCAGATTTAGACCCAAGACATTTCCTTTGGGACCCGAGACATTGTGCCAGTGAGAAAAACAACTACAAATCAAATGAAAACACAGATGACCAACAAAATATTTTGCTAACTAGCTAAAATATCCTTTTAATGGTAACTAAAGGAAAACCGCACTTAGAAAAAAATCAGTTCTGGGCGCCTGGGTGGCTCAGCTGGCTAAGCGTCCGACTTCAGCTCAAGTCATGATCTCACGGCCCACAAGTTTGAGCCCAGCATTGGGCTCTGTGTTGACAGCACAGAACCTGGAGCCTTCTTCGGATTCTATGTCCCCCTCTCTCTCTGTTCCCCACCTCCTCATACTCTGTCTCTCTCTCTCAAAAATAAATAAAATGTTAAAAAATAAAAAAAATAATAATAAAAATTTAAAAAAAAGAAAAAAATCAATTCTGACATACTGAAAGTTGAACACCATACAAGTATTACTAGAATGTGGGAAAACATATCCAGAGAGATGAGAGAATGTCTGATAAATGCCAAGGGGCTCTTCTGTCACATAAATACCCAAAGCCCAAAGACTAAAATGCAGCCATGTCCTATCCCTGACCCCGTGATAGAAAATTATAAACAAAAGGGATACTTACCACAAAGGGGGTTGGGGTTATATCCGAAAAGAGGTACACAGGAATCCCTTGGGTAATAAATGTGGTTGCAGCAAGTCGGGCAAATCTGGAAATGCAGTGTGATGGGGGAGAAAGGAGAACAGGGCTGTCAGGACTGTGCATGACAGTGAAGCAGGAAATGAATGCCCGCCCACTTCTTTAGGTTCATTTGTTATATTTCCATTGGCATAGAGCATTCAAGCTGGAGGAATCTTAGGAGTCGTCTCGTTCCACCCCTTTGTTTGACAGACATGGGACTAAGGCCAAGGAAAGCCAGAGAAGTCATCCCATGTCCAACGGCCACACAGCAGCTAAGCCAGGGCTGAGCCCAGCGGAGGGCAATTCTGCCCCCGTGGGACGTCTGCAGTGTCTGAGACATTTTTGATTGTCACTGGGGACTGGGGTACGTGCTACCAGCAGGCTAGAGGGCAGGGATGTTGCTGCACATCCTATAATGCACACAGCAGTCCCCAACAAAGAATTACCCAGCCCAGTATGAAGTCACATGTCAACAGTGCAGAGGCTGAGAAATCCCAGTCTGAAGTTATCACAATCCAGCATGAGCCACACAGACTAGCATTTGATTAGATGTTCTCATAAAACATAAGGCATATTGACATATGTATGTGAGTATGCATGTGATGTGTGTGTGTGTGTGTGTGTATGTATATACACACACACACACACACACACACACACACACACACACACATATATGGCATATATACATCTTGGCTCCATGCACTCGTTTAAGAAAAGATTCATTTTTAATTTATTTTTAATTTATTTTATTATTATTATTTTTAATACAATTTATTGTCAAGTTGGTTTTACATACACTATATATAGTGTGCTCTTGGTTTTGGGGGTAGATTCCCATGATTGATCGCTTACATACAACACCCAGTGCTCATCCCAACAAGTGTCCTCCTCAATGCCCATCACCCATCTTCCCCTCTCCCCACCCCCCCCCCCCAATCAACCCTCAGTTTGTTCTCTGTATTTAAGAGACTCTTATGGTTTGCCTCCTTCCCTCTCTGTAACTATTTTTCCCCTTCCCTTCCCCCGTGGTCTTCTGTTAAGTTTCTCAAATTCCACATATGAGTGAAAACATATGATATCTGTCTTTCTCTGACTGCCTTATTTCACTTAGCATAATAGCCTCCAGTTCCAACCACATTGCTGCAAATGGCAGGATTTCATTCTTTCTCATTGCCAAATAGTATTCCATTGTATATATGAACCACATCTTCTTTATCCATTCGTCAGTTGATGGACATTTAGGCTCTTTCCATAATTTGGCTATTGTTGAGAGTGCTGCTGTAAACAATGGGGTACAAGTGCCCCTATGCATCAGCACTCCTGCATCCCTTGGGTAAATTCCTAGCAGTGCTATTGCTGGATCACAGGGTAGTACTATTTTTAACTTTTTGAGGAACCTCCACATTGTTTTCCTGAGTGCCTGAACCAGTTTGCATTCCCACCAACAGTGCAAGAGGGTAAAAGAAGATTTAAATCTTTGACACTGACATTTTTCTCATCTTCCATGGTGGCTAGCTTAGGGCAGGACACAGAACTGGGCATTGAATCTTTCTTCCAGCTTGCGGTGAAATATTTTATCACAATAACTGAGCAGTTTTCTTCCAATGAACTACATTATACCATTACAGGATTAAGCAACCAGATATATATTCATTCTCTCCCCAAGTATTTCTTGAGGACCAGCCTTATCCAACACTCTTCTTGGAGCTGGGTGGGCACAAAGAGATCTCTGTGCTTTAACAACTCAAGTGTTAAAATTCTTAGGATCCACCGAAACACAAAAATGATTTTGAAATATTTTATCACAATAACTGAGCAGTTTTCTTCCAATGAACTACATTATACCATTACAGGATTAAGCAACCAGATATATATTCATTCTCTCCCCAAGTATTTCTTGAGGACCAGCCCACTCTTCTTGGAGCTGGGTGGGCACAAAGAGATCTCTGTGCTTTAACAACTCAAGTGTTAAAATTCTTAGGATCCACAGAAACACAAAAATGATTTTGACAGAAAAAAAATAAAGGCTCCATACAAGGAGACTCATAAAAAATAAAACTCAGCGAAAACAATATTAATAAAAATCTGAATTAAGTCTAAACTTCATTTATTAGAATTGAAGTGACTTGACATGTTTATCATGTGTTCTGGCTGCTTTTAAAGGCGCTGACTTAAAAGGAGCAAGGGAGACACTCAGCATATACGTTACATATACAAACTAAGTTACAGATCTGCACAAGAGAGATCCAATGTGTTCTCTGCATATGCTTGACAGCTACTGTTTATGTTTCCCACCAGATATTTAAAATTGGAAGATTAAAGAATAAATAAACAGTTCCTTACATAAAATTCTGAGACCAATCATTTCCAGCTCTTTAAGAAGTTTCCATTTACTCATCATGAAGGTTTTACCAGGTATTGGTTTAATATTTATGCTGCAAGTTCTAAACATCTTGCATGTTGTACGTGATCGAGAGCGACCCTGAGCTCCACTCCATCCCATCAAACACTGAGACGTGAACCATAAACTCATATGGCAGTCACTTCAAGGAAATGATATGGCTCCAAGGCCAGAGCAAGAGATATCTGTAACTTCACTGATAACGTGAACATGTTTGAAGGATTATCAACCAGAAGCAGGATAGTCAGCCTAAAATGAAGCAATTTCAGAAGCTAAACAGGCACCGTTGGCCACATACGTGCACTGGGTGCGATCTGGCTGGAGGATGTGACCTGCCCCTGGGGCCAGGAAAGCGCATGCTTATGCCCTAATTCTAACTGTAAATTCACGAAGTGAAAACTGACAAACTGATATTCTGGCTGATACTACATCACTCTCTTACAAATACAGGGCTACAGTTTCTCTCTTGCTTTGTTGACAAAAAACACATTTTTGAGCCTGCAGCTTAAAAGCAAAAATCTTATGTCATTCTGAGTTCAGTCTGGTAGCTGGTGTCATCTAATCTTATGCCCTGGCTATGTTCCCCTCCTCAAAGCTGCACATTGGTTCCTGTCAATGCTTCTCTCTTAGATTAGAAACTCCTGATGGACAAAGATTAGGACTCTATGAACTCATCCTACACTATCTAAAGTTATGGAGACTTTTCATCAATATTAAATATTTGTATGTTCTTCTAACCTCAGAAACTACTAATACTCTTACTCTGGAGTGACAAAAAAATTCATCATAATAGGGGAAGTGTTCAAGTAAAAAAGGGAGTCGAGAGCAGCGGTTGGCAATCTACAGCCCATTTTGTAAATAAAGTTTTATTGGAACACCACCATGCCCACTCAGCATGTATAACCTATGCCTGTGCTTGTGCTCCACGCCAGAGTCGAGTAGTTGTGACAGACTGTACAGTCCACAGTGTGTAAAACGTTTACTACTGACCTTTTAGAAGTAAAGTTTGCTGACCGCTGGTGTCAGCTTTGTTACGCTGAAATTGTGGCTCCTTCTCTCACGTCATGATCTCAGAGCACAGAGATAAAAGTACACTTTATAGGCTGTTGTGACAATGAAATGAGTAAACACCTGAGGGCCTAGTTCATATTCAGCACTCAAATAATTGCTATTCCCCTCATCACCGTCATCGTCTGCCTTTGGTTACAAGAGGGTCCCAGTGGTTTGGAAACAATATAAGAATGCAGCTTAAAGCAGGTGTTCAAGAATGGGAAGAAGCTCCTGCGGCTTATGAATAGTGGAGGAAAAAAATGACATAAGAGGAAGAAAGCGAGAGGGAGAAATAATGTTGCCCGTTTAAAAAAATGTCTTTCATTTAGATACATATTAACTTCTAAATTGTCTAAATAATCTCATTCCCTTAAATGAAAAAGCAGAATTCTTAAAGCTGCAAGGCAGAATGGACTCCTTTTTATAGTTAAGCCATGTAGCTGACAAATGAATGTAAAGTGATTAAAAACAAACCCACCAAATACACTACCAAAAAAGGCTTCTTCAATATCTTTAAATACCTTCTGCTGTTGCCTCCACTTGGTGGATGAGCTCGAGCATCGAAGCTAATCACAACACCTCTTTGCTTCAGGTCACTGAATTGTTTTTCCAGGTATCTGCAAAATCCCTAAAAAATATCCCACGGATAATGAAACACACTGAACAATAAGAAACTAACAGCTTCAGTTATTGTCTAACTATATGTATCAGGTACTGTGCTAGATACTTAGTATCTATTATCCGTAACCCCCAGATGAGTTTTGCCAAGGAATCCCATTTTATGGATGGGAAAGTTAAGGCTCAGGGAGGCTTGCCGGACGCATGAATAGCAGAGCCTGGATTTCTGCCTGGGTCTGGTTGCAGGCAGTATAGTGCAGGGGTTCAAAACACACAGCATCCGTGGGCTTCATACTCCACTCTGCCACCTATGAGCAAATGACAAATCCCTTAATCGCTTGGTGCCTCAGTTTCCTGTTCTGTTTTCTATGAAAACAACAGTACCTACCCCAAAGGGTTGTTTTAATGATTGAATTAATATGCTAAGTGCTGACAATCCAACACCAAGTAAGCACTATGTGTTTGCTGTTATGAACATTATTTTTATTATTTTCCTTTAAAGTCTATATTCCTCCCTTTACACTAGTTCTAAAATGTCTGGGGACAGGGAGGTGTTTCAGACGTTTCAGCCTACTCGGTAACATCAGAAGGTCAAAGAAACTTAATATGCTTTATAAGCTTTTGGCAATCATCTGGTCTAAACCTGTTCTACTTGTGATCTTGTTTTCTAGCAAGCCAAACTTTTATGGAGGCCTTATCAGTCTAATTGCATGGCATAGCCAATTATACACATAAAAATTGTGCAGAGTTTGGGCTATTATCATCTGCCTACAATTAATGGAACATGCAATTCCTGTATCTCAGTGTGTGCAATAACCTCACATCGATCTGAAATATGAAAGATTAGAAAATAGTGAACTTTGAACTCAATAGGTTTATATCACTGGACAAAAAAAGGTTTTATTACAGAACAAATAGAACTCTGGCTGACTGGGTAAGAATATTACTTATTTCACTTCGACTGCAGGAAGTCTTTTTTTTTTTGGTCCCCTCCCTTGAAGGAAGTCTTTTAAAAATAAATATAACTTATTTTTGGTAGGGGAGATACTTCACAGTTTTGTGGCCAGAGCAGTACCCGTTGAGAATGCCTTCAGTTTTCCCCCAAAATATTGTGTTGGGCTGATCTTCTGAGTTTGAGTGATATAGGAAATAAAGACACATGTGCGTTGGTTTTGTGGGTTTTCCAGAAGGTACTCAGATGCTTCTAAGGCTTCCATCAGCGACAGCACCCTCTCCCCAGCCCCACTCAACCCCTGTCCTATGGCCCCAGTGTTTAAGGGCACAAAAAGCACTCAGTGTAAGCCCAGAACCTTCACAGCACCAAACTTCTTTAAAAAAAACTCTGAGGCTGGGGCACCTGGGTGACTCAGTCAGGTGAGTGTCTGACTTCAGCTCTGGTCACGATCTCCTGGGTTCATGAGTTGAAGCCCCACATTGGGCTCGATGCTGTCAGTCTATCAGTGCAGAACCCACTTTGGATCCTCTGTCTTCCTCTCCTTGCCCCTCCCCCGCTTGCACTCTCCCCAAAATAAACAAATATTTAAAAAACAAAAAACAAAAAACACTGGGGCCAGCTGAGACTAAGGATTCGAGAAAATGGCTAAGGGAAGAGGGAAAGTTTATTCTAGAGAGGACTCAGTGTGGGATCAGGGAGGTTTTCAGAATTGAAATGTTATCAAGGGACATAATAAAGGAATTCTGTACACTTTCAAAATCTCAAACTATGAGTGGTTTGTCCTGGGAATCCTCTTTCTCTGATTTTGAAACCACTCCTAAGACTTTAAAAATGTACCTGCTGATGTCATAAAACTGTCGTACATTTAAACATCCTTGTCTCCCATTATAAATGTTCCAGAGTAGGCTGGATAATCAGGTCAAAGTGGTGGGGACTGTAGAAGAAATTATCACAAGGGGTGGCTGGTTGAATCAGCGGACCTTTAAAGGGTCTCCTCATTTCAGTTTTGTGGGATTCTTAACAATCACAAGGTCTCCTCTCAGAAGGGGCCAATTCCCCTAGGGGAGACGATGTGTGAGACAGGGCCTAAGACCTTTCTGAGGATAGATTTCATCATACTCAGAAACTAGATGTAGATGAATGTAGGAGAAAAGGCTCCGAGTTCATCTTGAATCCCTTAGAATCCCCTAGCAATTAAGCCGAATGGAGACGTAACCAACTGGACTTTCCAAAGATAGCCAGATGGATACATCCCATTCCCTGTGCTTCTCTAATGGGACAGTGACATTCCTCCATTGAGAGGTGGGTATCTATGTGCCCTCTCCTTGAACAGGAACAGCCTTGAGTCGTTCTAACAAACAGAGCATGATGGGAGTGAATTTGTGTGACTTTCAAGGCTAGGTCATAAAAATCAATAGGGTTTCCACCTGTGCACACTCTCTCTGGATGCTGTCACTGGCTGCTCTCCAAGCCATACTGTAAGGAAGCCCGGGGCACACAGAACGTTCCAGCCCCAGCTTAGCTCTCAGCCAAAAGTCAGCAGTAACTGCACACGTGTGCTTGAATGAGCTCTCAGGTGATTCCAGCCTCTAAGCTGGCTCAAGGGATGCCAGGTCCAGCAGAGATGAGCTGTCCCGACATTATAGATGTGTGAGCAAAATAAATGTGGTTGTTGTTCAAAACCGCTATGTTTTGGGCGATTAGTTATACAGCCCTGGTACCTAGAGCAGTGGGTGACTTTCCCGAGCGGCACGATCCCATGCAAACCATAAACTAGAACAGGATTCCCAGGCTCGCTCCATTCTAAGCCTTCCCTCCAAGAAGATCTCAGGGAGCCCTATGGCTTACAGAAATTTGTAGCCAGGGTTCCCGTGGCATAAGTCCATACCCTTACACAAGACTTCCTTATTTGGGTTTCACTAGAACATGCTCAAGTCTGCCTTTTATGTTGGGAGATACGTGTAAGGTACACGTAATCATTAGTCATTTTTTCTAGCCTTTTTACCTTTCAGAGTTAAAGTCACCTACATTTTCTCTCTCTCTCTCTCTTTTTTTTTTTTTTGAAAGAGAGAGAGAACGTGCATGAGTGCACAAGTACAAGTGGGGGAAGGGCAGAGGAAAAGGGAGAGAGAGAATCCCAAGCAGGCTACATGTTGTCAGTGCACAGGCCGACACAGGGCTCGATCTCACAAACCAAACCTTGAGATCATGACCTGAGCTGAAATCAAGAGTCGGGCACTTAACCGACTGAGGCACCCAGGAGCCCCAAAGCCACCTTCATTTTTAAACAAGCATATGTAGTTGAAGAAAGAGAATAATCTGTTCTTCATTTCCCTCATAAACAAAACTCTGGGTACTCCATGGGAGCTCTTCTGTTTCATCAAAGGATTCATGTCTATTCCTAGCAGTTGGGTGTAGACTCTGACAGTAAAATTCACAAATGAAGGCAAAGGAACTCAGCAGTAATTTCCACCTATACTACAAACTAAAATGAAATAGAATCAGCTCCCGGGTATTCTGGTAGTTAGAAACGTTTTTCAATGCTTGCACCTGCTCCACCATTGCAAAAATTACAAAACCATAAAAGTCATCAGTTTAGCAGGTGGATTTGCACTGGAATGAAAGTTCCACGAGGGAATCTGTCTGTTTGAGTCACACTGTTATATCTCCAAAGCATGGCACAGAGTAGGCATTCAATAAATCTCTGCTGAATGAAAGGAAGAAAGGAAGGCTGTATGAATTTTTTTAATGTTTTTATTTATTTTTGACAGAGAGAAAGCACAAGCGGGGAGAAGGCAAAGACAGAGGGGATAGAGGATAGGGAAGCGGGCTCTGCTCTGACAGCAACGAGCTCGATGCTGGGCTCGAACTTATGAACCGTGAGATCACGACCTGAGTCAAAGCCAGACACTCAACCGACTGAGCCACCTAGGCTGTATAAATTTTGTATGAATTTTGAATTTGTATGAGTTTTGTATGAATTTTGAAACAAGTTACCCCTTTAACCAACTGCACAAGCCTTACTTTACTGAGTAAATGTCCCTGTGCCTTGGCAAACCCACAAGACCCGGCCATAATTAAAACAAATTAGGTCCCTCAAATGCAAAAGGAGCCTGGGGTTATATTAACTAGACATCAAGGCCATTAGACTGAGGAGGCTTAATGCCTTAATAGTCTATAGAAGCAAACCAAAGGCCAAGCCTGTAAATGCCTAAAGGTTAAGAAATTAAAACCTAAGGACAGCTAATCATAAACTGCCTGCAAGACATTCCCAAATAAGGCAACCACTCCCAATCCTCTAATTTCCTTGCCTTGCCTCTTCCTCTCCTATGTAAGTCTTTCTTCCAGCCCCTGCCAGTGGGATGCTAACTACTTCCGGTTTGGCACTGACCAATTCAAACAGAAACCAACTCTTAAAATGTTTAACATGCCTCAGTTTTATCTTTTAACGCTGGGGATGTGTTAAGAATGACCAAGAAATATGAAAATGTGGTACCTGTGTAGTCTGGATGATGGTCAAGCCATTCATACGAGAAATTCCTGCTCCCATTGGGGCTCGAAGGCCAGCTGTCCCGAACTCCATTCGGGCCCCAAAGCATTTTTCTAGTTCTTCTTTATTCCCATCTGCAATTAGTTGTTTCACTGACTCCAAAGTTAAAGGATTCTGCAAAACAGAAATGTATACAACAGACACAGCCAGCTGAATAGCAGAATAAAAAAATCTGAAATATATATTAAAAAAAACCCACAATGATTGAACCTATAGAGGAATAATGTATATATCTGAAAAGATACATATATATGTAAATATATATACATATAAATATATACACATACATATATATATTTGAAGAGCCATATATATATGGCTTCTCAGTTTTGCAATTTGAAATATGAGTTTTTTTTTTTATTGTTAAACACAATGTTTCATTAGTTTCAGGTGTACAACACCATGACTCAATTTTTTAAAAATTATAATGTGTGATACTGTGATATGATAAGAAATACTATTTTGGTTTTGTCCCTGGCTCCTAGAACAGAGCTTCTAGAACCCTTGGCATTTCCTAAGAGGCAGGCGTGAGAGTATCTTTTGTTATTCACAATAAGCCCCTACAAACCACACCGGGAGTTTATGCTAATAGAGTGACTCCTGAGGGTGGGGCTGGTTGCCAGGGGAACCAGCTTGGGATTGGTGGGCTCAGAGATTGAGTCCACTCACCAGTGGCCAATGATTCGATTTCGCCTAGGTTAACAGAACCTCCACAAAAACTCTCAGCAACTGGATTCTGAGGCCTTCTAGGCTGCTGCACACTTGGGGTGCTGGGAGGGCAGCATCCCTGGAGAGGGCGTGGAAGCTCTGCAGCCCTTCCCACACACCCTACCCTATGCAGCTTTCTCATTTGGCTGTTCCGGAGTTGTATCCTTTATAATAGAACTGGTAATAGTAAGTAAAGTGCTTTACTGAGGGCTGTGAGTGGTTCTGGTAAATTATCAAACCCGAGGAGGGGGTCTCGGGAACCCCTGATTTATCACTGGTTGGCCAGGTGACAACCTGGGGCTTTGGACTGACATCTGAAGTGGGGGTAGTTTTGTGGGACGGCGCCCCTAAGCTCGGAGAGGGAGGTCTGTGCTGACTCTGGGTAGTTAGTGTCGGAATTGAGTTACATTGTAGGATGCCCAGTTGGTATCCATGGAGAGTTGGAAATTAACTTGCTGTGGAAAAACCACACATTTGGGGTCGGAAGTGTTGTGAGTATAAGAAAATAGTTTTCTCCTTTATTATTTTTTTTTAAATTCTTTTAATGTTTATTTATTTTTGAGAGAGAGAAAGAGTATGAGCAGGGGTGCAGGAGGGGGCAGAGACACAGAATCCGAAGCAGGCTCCAGGCTCCGCTCTGTCAGCACAGAGCCTGATGCAGGGTTCAAACTCACAAACTGTGAGATCATGACCTGAGCGGAAGCCAGACGCTTAACCGACTGAGCTACCCAGGAGCCCCGTTTTCTCCTTTATGTTATTTTTTTGCCCATCAAGGCAAGTGCTTTTGGAGAAATGGAATGAACACATGGTTTTGTGATCTAACACCCAGAATGGAATGCCAGTCACATCATCACGTACCAACTCTGTGTAATTTGGTAGCCTACTTAGCTTCTTGAATTCTCAGTTTCCTCATCTGTAAAATGGGAACAGTCTAGAACCTCCTTTACAAGGTGGTTTGGAGGTACTTTACATCAAATTAATGTAAAACATTTTTCTCTGCTTGGCATTTAGTTCATTTTCTTCCCTAATATCTTCAAATTTTCCCACAGAGTTGTGAGATTATACAATTTAAATCAAAACCTTACTAGAGCACCTGGGTGGCTCAGTCAGTTAAGCGTCCGACTTCAGCTCAGGTCATGATCTCATGACTCCTGGGTTGGAGCCCCGCGATGAAGGGCCTGCTTGGGACTCTGCCTCTCTCCCTCTCTCTCTGCCCCTCCCCTGCTCAAGCTTTTTCTCTTTCAAATAAATAAATAAACTTAAAAAAAAACTTACTATTGTCATGTCATAATTCGTACAATTCTCTCAAATGTGACGCATGCAGTGGGTGCAAGAGACACATAACAAAAACCCCAATTCGTCGATGGGGATCCTCAGAGGTTAAGTGACTTGCTTGAACATTGACCTAGTGCCTTTTCTATTACATGAACTGTTTCAAATAGATGCTCATAGGAACCATTTAAGTTCATTTTACATTGCCCTATTTTCTTTGTACAAGAGTTGCAGAAAATGTTAAGAATGGAGGAAAATGAAAATCACATTAATTCCACATCAGGCTTTTAAAGTAAGACTTCAGAGGAACAAGAGAGTAAGCACTTTATCTTACAGTCACGATCCAGCTAAATGAACATGCAGCCAAGATATGCCACGCCATTAAAATTTGAAATGCTATTGCAATAAAACCTTTGCTTTCTGGAATGGAGCCCACATTACCATATTGTTCTACCTTGATTAGGATCAAGTAAAACCCTACCTTTTGGGTTAAGAGCGATAGCTGGTGATCCTAGAGCACCATCTGAGCAATCAGATTGTCAGGTGCCCTCAAGGAAGGGCTCAGATCTGGCACATTAAAGAGGTTCAATAAATATTTGCTGAGTGAATGAGAAAACACAGACTTTAAGGTCACACCCAATATCCAGTGATTCCCCTGTGTACAGGGTAGATTTGGAAAATGCCACCTGGCCTTTGATAGCCATAAAAGACCTAATAGCCTGAGAGAAACCAAAGGAGGCAGAGAGAGAAGAATACAAAGTCAAGAGGGCGGCAGAGATCAGAGCCGGCCCTGAGTGTGACCAAACCTGACAGCTGAGACACAGGGGATGAAAGCACAGTGGAAATGCAGAGGGTGCCTGCCTTGTGCAGTGTGCTGTGTCAGGCCCTCTGCACCAGTGAGGGAGGGAGTGGACAGGGTCAGCTATACAACGTGGGGGAATCAGACCAGAGGGCTTGCAGTGCCTTTGGTGGGCAGGACGTTCTCCACCCGGTGTCTGTCTCAAACCAAGGAAGACGCTGAGACAGGAAAAAACAAGCAAGAGGAGCCGTAGAAATTAAAAACTAAAAAGGATAACATCCCCTTTGCCTCTACCCAGGGAAGTACTCTCTCTCCATAAACGGATACAAGATCTTGCAGAAGTTAGGTTTTGACTTCTTCAAAGAGAATGTTTCATGGGTTTAAAACACACGATCAATTATGACTTTAAAAGGATTCTACCCACCTCAAGTTACGAAGTTATCACAAATGGAAACATTTTCCCCTCCCTAAAGAATTACCAGGCTGTCTTTCCAGGAAAAGAAAAGCCACCCAAGGAGTTGCCAATAGCATCCTGGGCAGGATGTGCTCACATTTCAAGTACAGGGGCCCCGGGGAAGGAGGAAGGCCTGGCCCCTGCTGACAGAGCTTACAATCTGCCTTCTTTCACCCTACCAGTATTTTACGTGTCTGCTAAGACCAGTGCCCTGTGTCAGGCTCTAAAAACCATGTAAGTTAGTGGAGGAGTGGACAGGCACAGCTGTATAATTTGTCTGGGCCCAGTGCAAAATGAAAATGTGGGACTCCTTGTTCAACAAGTGAATTTCAAAACAGGACAGCAGAGGATCGTACCAAGTGCTGGACCATCCTAGAACAGGGTCGTGCCACCCAACACATGTCCTGCCTTCGAAGTCAGCTCTGGCGGGCCAGACATTAAACAAATACACTTACAAACAAGTTTTTGTGGGTTTTTTTTTTTTTTTTGGGGGGGGGGGGTTGTTTTTTGTTTTGCTTTGAGCAATGCAGACCAATTAGGGAGACATAATTTATCACTGGTTGCCAGGGAAGGCCCCTCTACATAAATCACATGTAAGTTCAGGCCAGAAACAGGAGTAACAGCTTGAGAAACAAACTCAGCAGAAGAGGAAGGAACATTCCCGGGAAAACAAACAGCCTGCCCCAAGGGGCAAGTAGGAGAGTTAAAGAAGGGAGGAGGTGCTGTCTGCTGCGGGGTCTCTTTGCTCCTGCACCTAAGAGAGTGAACAGGAGAAAAGCTAGCGGTGCTGTGCTCAAGGAGTTCCCTTCTGTCATTCCAACAAAGTCGGAGACCAGAAGAAAACGCCTGAAGCCAGGCGGGCCCAATCAGGAGCACGCACGTTCTCAACCAAGCACCTGGGAGAGGTGGATGGGAATACTGCTCCCTGCAAAGTTCCCAGGAGCAAAAGGAATAGGCTGGACGGAACGATTCTGGGTCTCTGGGGATGCACAGCGTACTACTAAAGGACGAGCCAGCGGTCCGAGTGACGCGGGCACGCGGGCACGCCCCAATTGGACGCGGCCCCAGAGCCCCGCCGAGTTCAGATCAGCTCGGGCTCGCTCTCCCTCTCCCGAACTTGGAGCCCCAGACGGCCAGAGGGCAGGCTTTGTCCCGGGACAACTTTTCCGGGCTTGCCCCGGCTTTGCCACGTGCAGGCCAAACACAAGGAGGCCTGGCCACCCCAGCTTCCTCCTCTTCCGTCTTCCCGCATTTGATGAGAAAAACAACTTAGTCTTTCTGAGTTGCTGCCAAGTCATTTTACTTTATAACCCTGCTCACACCCAGAGGGATTTCCGCCCCAAGTTTTCCTTTGCTTTTCCCGGGGCATCTTTTAAATAACCACTTAGAGTTCAGCCCGGGGAAAAGTTAGTGACCGCCGCCCTAACCACCTTATACTGGGTGCTTGCTACCCTGCCCTCTCTCCGGCTCCCCGGGACGTCAGACCTGGGACGGAGGACTGACCTTGCCCCGGCTCTCTGCATACCGCCCCCCTCTCCTTGAATCTGTAAGTAATACAACCAGTGAGTGGCTCTACTTCCTTTGTGTGGATGTATTGCAACCGCGCCTTGCATCAATATGCCCCGGTGGGTTCCACTTCCTCAAAGAGGAAGCCCGGCAGCTGAGGGAGCGAGCTGTGGCCTCAAGGGGGTGTCTCCCTATGACAGGTCGTAGCAGGTCGTAATCTGCATATTCATAATTCGGTACTCCACCTCCGTTTCTCCACCGGCCGTGGGCCCTGCAGCTGCGAGCGGCCGGAGGGAAGGAAGCTCAGGCACCCGCACTCCCCGCAGGAAAGGTGGGGGCTCCTGGGGCGTGCAGAGGAACCCCACTTCTCCATCCGACGCTCCCACACCCTGTCGTCCCTCACCTTGTCCCATCGCAGCCACCGCGCAGTCTCCTGGTCCAGCCGGGTGTCCATGCCGAGACCGCAGCCTCCCGGAGCCGCCGCCGCTGCCTTCCAGGCGCTGCCAGCAGCCCAGTGGGGAAGGACTGCCCTTCCGGCCTGTCTGGGAGAGGCCCAGGCGGGGCCGGGAGACGCGGAGGCGGGGCGGAGAGAGGCGGAGGCGGGGCGGAGAGAGGCGGAGGCGGGGTCGGGAGAGGCGGAGGAGGGGCCAGGCCAGGCGGAGGCGGGGCCGAGAGAGGCGAAGGTGGGGCCGAGAGAAGCGGAGGAGGGGCCGGGAGAGGCGGAGGCGGGGCTGGGAGAACGCGCTGCTGGGAAGGGTGTGTTTTGGAGGAAAGTGATGAACTCAGTCTCTTAGCAGTTTAGCCGAGTGCCTCCGCGTGGACGGGGAGTGGGGAGGGGGTGGGGGAGGAGGAGCTGGGCCGGATGAGGGGGTAGTGTGGGAGGGGGGGGCCAGCGTAGTGGAGGGTGGGGGGGAGAGGGGTGCCCGGGGTAGTGGGGGTGGGGAGGGCGTTGCTGAGACCAGGCATGCGAGAAAGTCTTTATCATCATCCTGAAAGTTCCCGAGGTCACCTCCATTCACGCAACAGCTATTCAATGAGTTCCTAGTGTGCGCAGGCACCTTGTCAGTGCTGGGACCAAGGATGAGTAAACTCAGATAGGAGCATAAAAGTTATGTAGAAATGCTGAGGGTCACAAATAAATGAGAAAATTTTGGAAAAAGAAGAACACAGTGGGAGGATTAACATGACTAGACGGAGGAACAGAATGGAGAGTCCAGAAACAAAATTACACATATATAGACAGCTTATTTCAGAGGTGACACTGTAGAGCAAGGTGAAAGGACTTTTTATTTATTTATTTATTTATTTATTTATTTATTTATTTAATGGTGGTGGTCAACTGGATATCTAGGTAGCAAAAAGGAAAAAGAAACTTGAGCCCCTGCTTCATATCACATACAAATACTACGCATTCCAGGTCAGTTGTAGGTCTAAGTGTGAAAAGTAAAATGAAAATTCTAGAAACTAAGGTAGGAGTACATCTTCATTACTTTGGGATCACTAAACCATGAAGAAGATGCATAGAGTGAGCATGAAAAGGCATGTGCAAGAGCATTTCTAGCAGCATTATCTCTGATAGCCCCAAATTAGAAACAATTTTGTGTCCATCAACAATACATTGGATAATACTGTGGTATGTTCACTCAATAATGTAACTAAATTATGATTCATACAGCAATGAAAATGAACAACTGTTATACACATTATGAACAAATCTTACAAATATTAGGTTGAAAGAGGCCAGGCCTTCTCTCCCACCTCCCCCCACCCGTCCCCCACCCCCATCCCTCCAAATACTGGACCATTCCATGTATATGCCATGGTAGGATAGGTAAAACTACAGGGAAAGAAAAAAGATCAGTTGGTCACAAGAACTGGGGATAGGGAGAGGGGTTGACTACAAAGGATACAAGGGAATTTGGGGGTGAGGGAACTGTTCTGTATCTTGATTGAGGTTGTGATAAACACAGCTCTGTTTATGAAAACTCATAGGATTGCATACTCTAAAAGGTAAATTTCACTGCACACAAACTCATGGTACATATCTCAATTTTTAGAAAGTTTTTTAGAAAGTTTTTTTTAATGTTTATTTACTTTTGAGAGAGACAGAATGTGAGCAGGGGAGAGGCAGAGTGAGAGGGAGACACAGAATCTGAAGCAAGCTCCTGGTTCCGAGCTGTCAGCACTGAGCCCAACGCGGGGCTCAAACTCACCGACAGTGAGATTATGACCTGAGCCGAAGCCGGATGACCAACCGACTGAGCCACCCAAATGCCCCGCATATCTCAATTTAAAAAAATCTTAATAATTAAAAACTTTAAAAAGGAGGCAAGATTAATCAATGGATGGCAGGGGAAGTGGTGACTTTAGGAAGGAGGAGAGTACCTTCTGGGATGTCTGGACTGTTTTATTGACCCATATAGTGGGTGCCCACATGTGTTCCTTTTGTAATAATTCACTGGGCTGACCTTATGAATTGTACATTTTCTATAGGTTCTATTTCAATCTTAAAAAGAAAACAAATATCCAGGATTTATGATATCTGTTTATAGAGACAGATTAATCATATAATTGTACCAGTTTCTACATAATTACAGACTGATACAATTGTTGGGATGGAAACAAAGAAATTCCAGAAGGATGCTCATTAGGGGGCTGTCCTGCTCTGGGAGTCTTCCCTGCACACACGTGGAGACATGAGGGAAGGACACGGTTAATGTTGCAGGAGGTAGTCTGGAAAATGCTTTTCAGATAGACCCTGGGAGCGTAGTCCTTCTCCTGAACCAAAAGGCCTGAGAGACTGGAGCATAGGCAAATGACAGTGAAGAAAGATGGGCAGATGGAGTGTCCCCATCTGTCAGGTTGTCTGCACATTGCCCTGCTTGGGGTTGTTTCATTCTCTCCCCCAGACCAACCTTCTTTCCAATCATGCTAGGACAGAAATTGCAGGACCCAGAGAGTCAGAGACCAGGCAGTCTCACTTGCCCTTTGTTTCCCTCTCCTATGCCAGAACTCTTCCAGATGGTTGCTTCAGGGGACTCTATGTGCAAGGGACTTCCCCAGAGTCTCCTGTAACTGAGATGCCCGAACCGGAAGTCTCTTCGGTTCTGATAATGATGCTGCTGTGACCTGGGGCAGGTGATTCCCACACAGGACCCCAAATAACATCTGTTAGAATAATTGGAGCAGGAACAGTTCGAGCCTCCTTGTTTTGCAGACGAGGGAACAGAGACCCAAAATGTAAGCATCCTTCGCCAAGACATGCAGCTGGTCAGTGACAGAGCCACGATTCACTGCCCAGTCTCCTGACTTTCTAATCCACTGTTTAATCTCCTGTTCCCTCAGCTCATTTCTGCACATGTCCATGGAAGGAAGTTTCATGAACTCTGGTAACCTGTTTCCTTGTGCTAGCAGCCAGCTGTGGTTGGAAAATAAATATTAACCATCTCTGGCATTGATAATGTTGGATGATGCTTAAAATAATTTGATTTGTTTGTGCGTGTTCTTCTGCTGCCTAAGAGCTATTTCACACGTGGATGTCCTGTTTTCCTTGGAAGCTTTCCCAACTTCCCCAAACACCTTGTCAGTGATTCTAAAACTGACAGTTCCTTTGTATCCAACCCAGGAACAGTTATTCTAAAACTTTCTATTTTGGAAAGTTTAAAATATTTACTAAAATTGACCCCCATGTAACTATCACCAGGCCAACAATGATCATCCATGGCCGGTCTTGTTCTGTCTATCCACTCCCCCCTCCTATATATGTTGAAGGATATTCTCGACATCATATCATTTCATCTATAACTATTTTAGCATGTATCTCTAAAAGGTAAGGACACATTAAAAATAACCTCGAAACCATTTTCTCACCCAAACTTTTTAAAGTTAAAAATTTCTTGATATCATTAAATGTGCACTTAGTATTCAAATTTTCAAGTATCTAGTAAGTACCTTCACTTTTTGTTTGTTTGCTAACAGTTTGCTTGAATCCGGAGCCAGATAATCTTGCCATTGGTTGGTAAGTCTTTTGTTATCTCTTTTAATCTATACATTCTGCCTCTATTTCCTTGCAATTTATTTGTTGAATAAACTGGGTTGTTTGTCCTGTAGGGTTTTGCACAATCTGGGTTTTGCTGACTGGAGTCTCTCAGCACCTTCCTCTGTCACCTGTATTTCCTGTAAATTCACTTCTTTATAATCTGCTCTTCAAAATGTCTCCCTCACTAGACTGTGAGCTCCTAGAGGTGTTTTATTTATCTTTGCCTACTAGGAGGCTACCACTGTAGGTGCCTGGTAAGTGGGTGAAGAAATGGATGAAGTCGGCAGGCTGTGTGTTCTTTCCTTATGTAGGAAAAGGGAAGGCACCAGAGTCAGGGCTGAATCTTGGTTCTCTGGGGAACACTGGGCAAACCACTTAACCTCTCTTGGCCTCAATTTCCTTATTTGTAAAATGAAGCAGTAATAGTGTCCACCTCACTGGGGGGATGTGGGTCTTAAATGAGGAAATACATATAAAATGCTTACTGTAGTGCCTTGCATAGGGTAAGCATTCAACAAGTGTCAGCTATTATTCAAAATACTGCGAACTTGAAATTCTGTATTAGTCACAATAGGCTAGGTCAAGCTGAAGGAATAAGTTAATCCCTAAATCTCAGGGCTTTGTGAAACAAAGATACAATGATTTTTTTTTTTCTTGCTCATGTTACATGTCCCGAGTAAGTTGGTGGCTGGTATATGCCACCCAGTCCCTCAGGGATCAGGATGCTTTCATCTTGTGGTTTCCTTCATCTCAATATGTGGCCTCTGCAGTTACCATGGAAGACAAGAGAAAAGTGTAGCGGCCACACAATGGCTTTTAAATGCTTCTGCCTGGTAGTGACACATCACTTCGACTCAATGTTTCATGAGCTAAAACGCATCATATGAACCCACTTAATTGCAAGAGTGTTGGGATGTGTAGACTACCCGTGTGCCCAGGAAGGAGTGTGGATCGGAATGAGCCTTCATAGTCACTTCCACATGCTCTATGTTGCCTGTGATTGAATGTTAGCATGATCGCAAATATCAACGGTTCTGGGAGATTTGCAACAAGCAAGGAGTAATTCTCAGACAGCATTCACTTGAAATTTAGAACATATCACTTAATAGAACGGTCTAGTCTCCTCCATACAATAGGATGTTCCTTTGTGATAGACATCAGCACGTGTGCCTCTCCTATTTTCAATCCTTCCATGGCCTCGTAATGTACTTATCATAAAAAGTATCTTTTACCACGGGCTTCAAAGTTCTACTTAATCTGTCCCTGTCCTGATTTCCTGCCACATTTCTCACTGACTACAATCAACAGCCATGCTGGCTGTTCTCTGTGCTGATACTTGACCATGTGTTATTCTCCCCCAGATATCCTGATGACAATGCCCACATTTAATTTGGGCTTCTACTCAAATATCACCTTATTGGAAGGACTCTTCTCTGTAAAGTGCTGGTAAATGTTTAACTGGCTCTCTGAAATAAAAAAAGAAAGAAAGAAAGAACGAAAGAGAGAAAGAAAGAAAGAGAGAGAAAGAAAGAAAGAAAGAAAGAGAGAAAGAAAGAAAGAAAGAAAGAGAAAGAGAGAAAGAAAGAAAGAAAAAGAAAGAGAGAAAGAAAGAAAGAAAGAAAGAAAGGAAAAGACCGTGGTTAGTATTATTTGCCCATTTCCACGGTGTAATTATATCCGCCATGGCTGATTTCAAGCTACCGTGACATCACTAAACACAGAGTTGGGACGAAAATTTCCAACACACAGATATAATAGATGTAAATAAAGAGCATAGATGATAGTAACAAGTAGAAAAATAAATATAAATGGTGAGTGTTGAGTATTTATTACCTTTGCTTTTATTATAATGTATTTTTACTTACAAGGTTGCACAATTTAATTTATAATAATAGCTGTTTTTTAACATCTGACCAGCAGAATTCCTAAAACTTTCGTAGTCAGCTCTGATGAAAGTGGTGAGAGCTGTTACCAGCACACCGTTGCCTCTCCCAAAATGGATCTCCCCCACTCTTATCCCATTTTATTTTTCTTCAAAGTGTTTATCGGTAGCTGCCATGATATTATACATTTGATTTTAATGTTGTCTCTCTACTCTGCTATAATTAAATTCTTTTTTGTCTGAGTCCCCAGCACTTAGAACAGTGTTTGGTTCATAATAGATGTTCAATAAGTATGTGTTGAAGAATGAGTCATTGGGTTCCCTTATATTCGTGAAGAAAGAAAAAAGATGGATTATAATAATAATACAAGTTACTCCCATACAAACCTTTTCTCTAAAACGAGCCAGCATTTCTGAATTTAAGCAAGAAAATGAAATGCTTGTCACTATTCCCTAGTGCCCCAACTTCAAGGTTGACGAGAGAATGAATAATAATCTGTCAATAGACTTTATCAGTGTACTCATTACTGGCCATAAACCTAAACAGAGCAATTATTTCTGCAGACCAGCTGGAGGTCAAAGGTCTTTCTCAGTGAAAAGATTTAAATATCTATTATTTATGCCTATTTTCATTAAATAAATTCATGAAACTGCTTAGGTTCCTCTCATTACTTTTTTTAAATAAGTTTATTTATTTTTGAGAGAGAGAGTGAATGAAAGAGAGAGTGCAAGCAGGGGAGGCACAGAAAAAGAGAGAGAGAGAGAGAGAGAGAGAGAGAGAGAGAGAGAGAGAGAGAATCCCAAGCAGGCTGGCTCTTGAGGGGCTTGATCTCACGAACTGCGAGATCCTGACCTGAGCAGAGATCAAGAGTCGGAGGCCTAAACTGCTGAGCCACTCAGATGCCCCTCTCTGATTACTTATTTTAATAATTGTTTGCACGTGAATTCCCACTAGGCCTTCTGATCACTAGAAATTGAACAGGAGGCCTGGTTTGTGTTCCCTCACCCCAGCTTCTGCTTTCAAAATTTTCACATCTCTTTTTCCTTCTCAGTGGTGCCCAGTCTAGCACACCGCCCTCTACCCCTCACCTCCAACCTGTCACAACGAGATAGATCTCAGGGAAAGAGTGGTTCATTCTCATTAGAACTTGGGTGACCAGTTAAGTATCGCCGTGTCCTTTGGCCTGAGGTATTGGGCTATTTGGCCAGGCATTGATGAGCCAGCAGATTCAGGAAAGTGCTGTCACCGAACTACTGCATGTCTTGGTTCCTGCCTTGGTCAGATGCAGAGATGCCCTGACCACATTGTCAGAGTCTGTGAGGGTAAAACTCTCCAAGAGGTTTGTGTTTAAAAACTCAGGGCGCCTGGGTGGCTCAATCAGTTAAGCGTTCGACTTCAGCTCAGGTCATGATCTTGCGGTTCATGAATTTGAGCCCCCTGTCAGGGGAGCCTGGTTTGGATTCTGTGTCTCCCTCTCTCTCTGCCCCTCCCCTGCTCGTGGTCTGTCTCTGTCTCTCAAAAATAAATAAACCTTAAAAAAATTAAAAAAAAAAAAAAAAGCTCAACATCCTCTAAACACTAACGCTAAAATGCTAGTACACTCAGCTTGGGACTAAGCTTTAGACTAAAAAATGTATCCCCCTACAAAGTGTTGAATTTAAGAGACTTACTAGGAAGGGAAATTTTGTTTTCTTTTTTCTTTTTTTCCTGAGCACCGCATAATTCCTGGTGTTTCTGAGACATTACTGTTTTGTCAACTGAATATTGAGCCTCGCTTTTTAAGTCAGGACCCAGAGGACCCACAGTTTCTGTTTGGGTAGCCACTGGGTAAATGGCTGTGCTCCGAATGAAGCCGGCTGATACGTTGTGTTTTGCTTTTTTACCCAAATCATTTTGATCTACAATCTTCTCAACTCAGTCTGTTAATTCTACCTGCATTAAAGTGGAATTTAGTTTGTACTTCTTGAACGGATAGCGTTAGAAAGGAGTCCCAAGAGCGTACTGTTAAAAGAAATACCGGTCTCCGATAAATTATGTTGCAAGGACAACCGACAAATCATTATTTAAGGTGGATAATCCAACCTTAAATTCCTTAAGGTACCACTGTTTTGAAGTAAAAAAAAACACAACATTTTCAACCTGTAAAGTTTCCTATACTAATCACTGTTCAACTTTTCTCAAATCTTTTCTTTCTTAAATTAGTTAAGCTCCCTCACTCTCTCCTGCTCTTGCTCTCTCATTTTCTCTCTCTCTCTCACTTTGTCTTTTCTACCTGTAGAGATTATACTATTTTCATAACCTTGGATTGAGAGTAACTTGTTCTGTGAGCGTTCCAAGACGAGCAAACGTTTCTAATAAATTTTAACTTGACAAACGAGAGATGCCTTGCAATACGGGAGTTGGACAGGACGCTGAACATCACATGATCGCTGACGCTGATCATGATGTTGGTCACCTTGATACGTAAGTGCTTTGGATCACAAGCATGTTTCCGGAATGAATTATGCTCGCGAACCAAGGTTCTACTGTAGATCTATATCCACCCCTTACCATACAACACGCAGGGACTTCCTGCTGGAGGAGAAACTTCGCCTCCTCATCACTGTGTTGGGCTTGGCCGTATGACTTGCTTTGCTCTGTGGAACGTGGGCACATGAGACATGGGTCCCATTTGAAAAACGTTTTAACAGGTGCCACATCTTTTAGGCGGTTCTCTTTCCCTCTGCCACTGAGCCACGTGTCCCAGATGGTGCTGCTGTTCAGTCTGGCTGAAGCAGTCTGGCTTTGACCCAGAGCCACTGCCGTGTAATGTGGCCAAGAGAGACACATTTGCTACTGTGAACCACGAGGGGTTTAGGGGACCATTCCTTATCACAGCAAAGCTGACTGAGCCATCCCAGAGTGACCTTTACCTGCTCTGAAGAGGACTGAAATAAGGGAATGTTTGGGTTTTAAGTCAGCCTAAGTTTTCCTGTAGCCTATGAAGATAAAACAATTCAGTAAAGGTCCCCAGATCATATGACCTTTTCCCCTGGATCACCTGCTTGATGAGGGACAATCAGGGCTTTCAGCCTCCTCTCAATGGCAAAAACCCCAATTGTTTCTCAGCCAACTCTAGGCACCACGTGCCTTAAATAACTGAAAAGTTTTGCTATTAAATTTTTCATGTTTGGCTTTTCAAAATGTCCTCTGACTAGCACACAGATAAATAGCTTATGCAAAAAAGCATGAATGAATTTTTTTCCACAGTTCTTGAATACTGGTAATGATCACATTCTGAAAAATGCTATGTCCTACTTTGAGTTGATGAAATCTTATTAAAATGTGGCTTGACAACTGTAATTTGCTCTAGACAGGCTCCTTCTCAAATTAAAGGCTTAGATAATTATATAGTTGGACATCTAAATAATTAAAGGTTTTCAGTGAATTTTATCATTTCCGAATGTCAAATGTTCCATCGCTTAGCTTTATGTCTTAGCATTCACTTACATGTTACGTACGCATGTATGTGTGTATAATTTTTTATAATTGTTTTAGTAATGCAGGAAAAGTTCCACACTCAGCTTTAAAACTACGTTTTAAAACATTATTGTGTCTCACAAGAATGTGCTAAAACATTGACTGGTTTAGTTTTCTCCGACATTGGTGATATAAATCTAATACACAGAAGGCTAGATGCAGGAACTATTATGATGAACAAGAAAAACAGAAAGGTAAACAACCTGAAACCGCAGGATCAATCCCATAGATAAGCATTAAGATATAAGTTTTATTAGGGGTGCCTGGGTGGCTTGGTCGGTTAAGCGTCCGACTTCGGCTCAGGTCATGATCTCTCGGCCCGTGAGTTCAAGCCCTGCGTCGGGCTCTGTGCTGACCGCTCAGAGCCTGGAGCCTGTTTCAGATTCTGTGTCTCCCTCTCTCTCTGCCCCTCCCCTGTTCATGCTCTGTCTCTGTCTCAAAAATAAATAAACGTTAAAAAAAATTATTAAAAAAAAAAAAAAAAAGATATAAGTTTTATTAATAGTAAGACCTGGATTGAGACTTTGCACCAAAAATAGCAGGTTGGCTATGTATCTCCTTCTCCTTCTTCTAAAGCCATACCAGGATACAAAGAAAGGGACATTTTAAGAAGATACAAACCCACACGGACAAAGAGAATGGGAAGAGGTGGGAGACAGCAACAAATTTTGGAGGCTGGGAAGCCATTGGAAGGAAGTAACTGACTTAGCAGACTTAAGAGCACTGAATCCTCAACTGGTGCAGAAAGCCAGGAACAATCCAGTTCAAAGGCAGAACCCCAAAAGACTCAGGAATTGGTAGACAGAGATGCTTCCGGAAGTAAAGATGGGGCTAAGATCAGAAAGATCAGTTGAAAGTGTATTTAAGAAGCAGTTAGATCTTGGGCACCTGGGTGGCTCAGTTGGTTGAGCATCTGACTGGATTTTGGCTCAGGTCATGATCCTAGGTTCGTGAGATCGAGCCTCACCTTGGGCTCCATGATGCACATGGAGCCTGCTTAAGATTCTCTCTCGCCTTCTGTCCCTCTCCCCCACTCACGCTCTCTCTTTCACTAAAAAAAATTTTCATTTTAGAAATTATAAAAAAGAAGCAGTTAGATCTCTAGACTTCTTGCCCTTCATGCCAGTGACAATTGTTCCTTTGACACACACACCAGCAGAGGACAGCAGGTTTATACTCTGATGTTTAAATCGAGGGTCTCTTGACTGAGGAATCCCTGATATGGGTTAGGATCAGGTTACCAAAGTGAAAATAGGAAGAATAAGTAAAAATTTATATGCTGAATATTGATACCGCCCCAGGTTTCTTGACAATCCATCTTACCAGAATGGGGTAGAGGGTGGAGATTTATCTGGAGAATATAAACAGTCCAAGGAGAAGGAAGCCCAATGGAATGGGCAGCTAAGTCATCTTACCCTGAAGCCATGTAGCACATCAGACTTCCAACCAGCTCTTTTGTGCTTTACTCTTTTTTTTTTCAAAATTATTATTATTTTATTTTTTAAGATTTTATCATGAAGCAGTATCAACACCCAACATGGGGCTCAAACTCACAACCCCAAGATCAAGAGTTGCACGCCTCCACCAACTAAGCCAGCCAGGTGCCCATATGCTCTACTCCTAAGTATGAGAAGATAGCTAAGAATCACCAGATTTTAAGCATCCTCCAATTTGAGAGACAGAGACAAAACAAGAGAAAGGAAATAACCTATATGAAAGAGATTATTTGTGGGAAAGAAAATGTGGGGGAAAAATTAGTATCTTGAAAAAGTAATGAAAATTTATTAAGTAATAACATGATGATTAAAAAACAAAAGGGGATTTAGAGAAAATAGTGGAAATTAAAAGCATAATAATAGAAATAAAAAATCCTAAAGAATGGTTGAAAGAAAAAGTTAAGGAACTCTCCAAAAAAGTAGAGCAAAATACACAAAGGGGGAACATGTAAAGAAATTAGAGTATTTTAGGAATTCCAGAAAAGGAGAGCAGAAAACATGGAGGGAAGGAAATTATCGAAAAAATAACTCAAGAAAATTTCCCAAACATGAGGTTCTAGAATGAATGGCCCACTGAGTACCTGACAAAGTACACCTGGAAAGACCTGCATTAAAACACGGGATAGTGAGGGGCGCCTGGGTGGCGCAGTCGGTTAAGCGTCCGACTTCAGCCAGGTCACGATCTCGCGGACCGTGAGTTCGAGCCCCGCGTCAGGCTCTGGGCTGATGGCTCGGAGCCTGGAGCCTGTTTCTGATTCTGTGTCTCCCTCTCTCTGTGCCCCTCCCCCGTTCATGCTCTGTCTCTCTCTGTCCCAAAAAATAAATAAAAAACGTTGAAAAAAAAAATAAAATAAAATATTAAAAACACGGGATAGTGAAGTTCAGAACACTGCCCAAATGAGGGAGTGAACCAAATGAGAGGAAGACATGAGATCTGAGGACCAGGTATCTGCAAGAATAAGATGAAAGGTATCCCTAAGGTGGTATTGAAGGAAGCCATCTGAGCGACCTCTGTGCAGCTGGCCCAGATGTCAGTGCATGAAGTCTAGTGCAGGTCAGAAGGCAGCAAGAGATATGGTTTCAAAAGACTGAAGATATATGAGGCTGGGGCTACATCAGGAATCCTGGTACCACCCCCCACCTCAATTTTGTTGTAAATCTAAAACTGCTCTACAAAATTAAGTCTTTAAAAAAATGGAAAGCGATAAAGTGCCTGACGTATTTGGACGTGCTGGGAGATTTACTCAACTGGAGACAATATTGGGGATAAATTAGTGATAAGTATTAGAAATTTAAACAAAATTTTTAAAAAAATTTTTTTTTAACGTTTATTTATTTTTGAGACAGAGTGAGACAGAGCATGAACGGGGGAGGGGCAGAGAGAGAGGGAGACACAGAATCAGAAGCAGGCTCCAGGCTCTGAGCTGTCAGCCCAGAGCCCGACGCGGGGCTCGAACTCACGGACCGTGAGATCGTGACCTGGGCCGAAGTCGGACGTCTAACCGACTGAGCCACCCAGGCGCCCCATAAACAAAATTTTTAAAAGCATCTAAAACTCTCAAGAGATAAGTGGCACAGGAAAGAAAAATTAATAATCCATGAATTAGCTGTCAATAGTGTTTACATGTTACATGGCCATAAAATGTAAACTCTGAATATTGATCTAACCAAACTTATAACACATTGGAAGGGTGAGATACTGAGGAGAGAGAGAGAGAGAGAGAGGGTGTATGTGTTAGAAAATGTAAAATCATCATCTCCTATGGTGGGAAATAAGTAAATAATGTTTAAAGTAAAAAAAAAAAAAAAATCAACGCGTATTTCTATTAGCATGCTATTTAGAATTATTGAAGAAAATACAAATAACCAGTTAAAAAGAGTTAAATGAACTTGTGTTTTGGAAATGGTGTGGTGGTAAAGGCTGCTGCTTTTCATAACAGCCCTTTTAGAATTATGTATAACTCTTTATAGACATAGTAACTTTATTTAATAAAAAATATTGGGGGCACCTGGCTGGCTCAGTTAGTAGAGCATGCAAGTCTTTTTTTTATTTTTTATTTTTTAAATTTTTTTTTTTCAACGTTTTTTATTTATTTTTGGGACAGAGAGAGACAGAGCATGAATGGGGGAGGGGCAGAGAGAGAGAGGGAGACACAGAATCGGAAACAGGCTCCAGGCTCCGAGCCATCAGCCCAGAGCCTGACGCGGGGCTCGAACTCACGGACCGCGAGATCGTGACCTGGCTGAAGTCGGATGCTTAACCGACTGCGCCACCCAGGCGCCCCGAGCATGCAAGTCTTGATCTCAGGGTCGTGAGTTCAAGCCCCACAGTGGGTGTGGAGCCTACTTAAAAAAATAAATTAAAAGTATTAAATACACCAACAAATCTCTATTGAAGAAGCTTTGAGGTAAAGCCAAATAGGCTGTATGTGAATTTGACCCACTTGGTTTTCTTTCAAGGACTAAGCTCTGGCCCCACCCCCCTCCCAATCTTCAGAGATGCCTGAGAAGGCACAGCCAGAACACCAGAGAGTGTGGTGTCCCAGGAGGTGAGTGAGATAAGTGCTTCTGGAGAGGAATGGTCAGTTTTCCTAAATGCCACTGAGAGGAAAGAAGGGAAGTCCAGAAGTTACCACTAGAATAAAGGACGCGCAAGTTGCAGATATTTGTTTGAGATGTCCAACTGACAAAAAGAAGTGATTGGCCTCTTAGTTCAGTGATTCCCAAACCAAAATTACCTGGGGACCTTCAAAAAAGCTCCTTTGGGGAACCTGGGTGGCTCAGTTGGTTAAACAGTTAAGCCTCTGACTTGGCTCAGGTCATGATCTCCTGGTTTGTGAGTTCGAGCCTCACATAGGGCTCTGTGCTGACAGTGTGGAGCCTGCTTGTGATTCTCTCACCCTTTCTCTCTCTCTCTCTCTCAAAATAAATAAATAAACTTAAAAAAAAATTCTTTCATTCTCATGGATTTACACTCACACACCTGAACAGTCACAAACACTCCAAACCTGAACTATAGTTAGACCATTGGGTTTTATGGCATGGGACTTAGAAATTAGATTTCAAGGGGCGCCTGGGTGGCTCAGTCGGTTAAGCATCCGACTTCAGCTCAGGTCACGATCTCGTGGTCTGTGAGTTCGAGCCCCAAGTCGGGCTCTGGGCTGATGGCTCAGAGCCTGGAGCCTGCTTCCGATTCTGTGTCTCCCTCCCACTCTGCCCCTCCCCCGTTCATGCTCTGTCTCTCTCTGTCTCAAAAATAAATGAACGTTAAAAAAAAAAAAAGAAATTAGCATTTCAAGAAGTCAAAGTTCTGATTCTGGTGGCCAGCAAGGCCTGGGGAACACAGGCCTGGCTAGACTGTATCCAGAACAATAGCTGAGAGTTGGGCATTGGCCACACCCACAAATCCTGCCCTTTCTCAAACTTGAGATATTGTGTTGTCAACAATAATTCCCATATCTGAAGCTTGTGTTAATGTGGGCTTCATATCTAGTATCTTTTTCAGTATCCTGTTTTAAAATGTTCATTTTTCCTTAAAGAACGTCAATGGATGGCACTTTGTGAGGGATTTTTCTTCTGGAATGTCACATTATTACAGGTGATGTCTATTCTCATGCACAAGCACACTTGTTATTCAGACCTTGGAGATAGTTTGTGTCTTTTTTTTTTTTTAATACTTTTAAAGATTTTATTTTCAAGTAATCTCTACCCAAGGTGGAGCCCAAATTTATAACCCCCAAATCAAGAGTTGTGTGCTCTACCCACTGAGCCAGCCCGTGCCCCCTTGCAGCCATCTTTGAAGCCACAAAGACTTCCGGTCACAGTAAAACTAAATTCTTTTTCTTGCATTAATGGTTATCTATTTCTTTTTTGCAACCTTATAAAACTCTTCTCTTCTCTGAAAGTGAAAGTAACTATTTAAAAAAGCTTTTTTTTTTTTTTTAAAAAAAAAACAACTCTTTTTTTGTTGTGGTAAAATATATATCACATAATATAATATAGTATATATAAATAAAATATATTTTATTTAAAATGTATAAATAAAATATAATTTTATTTTCCATTTTAACCATTTTTAAGTGTATGATTCTATGGTATTAAATACTTCCCTATTATCATCTACTACCAGCACCATCCATTGCCAGAATTAAAACAATCCATTTAAAAATGTCTGAAAATAGTTGTATTACATGCTTAATATCTATTAAAAAATTCAGTGTTGGCCAAGCGAATTAAAATAATACAAATATTAAGAGAAAATTAATAAAATAACTTAAGAGTATCTTGAAATATCTCATTTTCTTCTTTTTTTCCCCCCCTACTGTATTACCTTTCTATTGCTGGATAGCGAATTACCCAAGTTTAGCACCTAAAAACAACAAAGATTTTACATTCTTTTTATCATAGTAACTCTTTGAAATCTGATGAGTATATTACACTGGATTACATCTCAGTTTGGATTAGACTCATTTCCAGTGCTCAGTAGCTGTGTGTTAACGTATTTGCTACATAAGACACATTAGTTATGATGAGGACGGCTTCGACCTGAGCACTCTATAGCTTATTCTAGATCTCACAAGCAGAAGATTGAAGGATAAATGCACATGCACATGGCATTTGGGCCAGTTACATTCCATTCATGTTGTACCATTCTGGTTTTATAGGAGGCCCATGAATGGTCTTAGCTAGATGCAATCTTTCTAGATGAAGGAGCTGGGAGTCCCGGGGCATGCATGGCCTTGGTCAAGGCATGGTAGTTTAAGATGTGGTCTAGAAAATATCAACCTTCCAGGGTCTTGTCTACTGACAAACTTAAACTAAGTTTATCCAAGGTTAGACAAGATATAGGCAAAATAATTATTCATAGCTTATTGCAACAGCTTATAATTTTAAAAAGTGTTGCAAATGAGTACCACAACTCATATACGCACAGAACCGTAGCTTCTGTATCTCCATAGCCTATCTAGTTTTCCTGTCCCCATTATGAGAACCTTGAGAATGTTCATGCACTGGCAATGGGAATATAAATTGGTATATTGTAGAGCTACCTTGGAAAACAAGTGTCATTGAAAATGTACATACTCTATTCTGTAGCACTTCCAGCTTAGGAATATAATCTACAGCAAAGGTCTGCCAACTTCTTCTGTGAAGACCCAGATAGTAAATATTTTGGGCTTTGTGGGCCAAGATATCTCAGTTTGGACTAGACTCATGCCAGGTGCTCAGTAGCTAATATTCAAGATATCACAGCTACTCACCTCTGCTGCTGTAGTTGGAAAGCAGCCATAGACAACATGGAACGGAATGGGTGTGTTCATGTTCCAGTAAAACTTTATTTGTAGACAGTGAGATTTGAATTTCATATTGTTTTCACCTATCACAAAATATTTTCCTCTTTCTTTCTTTTTTCAACTATTTAAAATGTAAAAATGATTCCCACCTTAATGGGCCCATACAAAAACAGGCAGCGGAATTTCCTAGATGAAGTGTTGTATATCTGTAGTGAGAGGCTCTTGCTAAGTTTCCAGCAGTGTCACATGTAATAGTAACTAAATAAAAAGTGGACCAAAGAAGCATAGACAATGAACAATACTTTGTGATATAGTCATAGGACGGAACTCTACAAAGCGCCAAAAATGCATGAAATACAGTTACAGGTATCGGTACAGATAGATCCCAAACAATAAACATTGATCAAAAAAAGCACATCACAAAATAATTCATGCAGTATGATAGTTGCATTAAGGGCAAAAAAAAAAAAAAAAAAAAGGGAGGGGGGCAAAATTAAGCAATACGTAGGTGATAAAACTATAAAGGAAGTCAAGGAAATTATTAACACATAATTTAAAATAGCAGCTCCCATAGGGATGGGGAAGGATGAAGAAGAGAGAAGCAGAGAAAAGCAGAAGGAACTTCCAAGTTAATGGAAGTTTTCTATTTCCTGAGTTCTCATGCCAGGTATGCAAAAGTTCCTTTCCTTCTCACACTTTAAATTACATATACATATACATATACATATACATATACATATACATATACATATACACATGGCCTTGGTCAAGGCATGGTAGTTTAAGATGTGGTCTGGAAAATATCAACCTTCCAGGATCTTGTCTATTGACAAACTTAAACTAAGAAAGTTTATCCAAGGTTAGACAAGACATAGTCAAAATAATTATTAATAGCTTATTATTATTAATTATTAATACACACATACACATACATCCACACTTATTACTAGCAATATAATTTTTTAAAAAGCATTGTTACTGATAACTCGGAAGTTAATTTAGTGCTTTACTCCACAGGTTGGTTTACCGGTTAGTTGAGCAAACGGACCTTGGTTTTGTGGGAAAGGGTGCCCTCTTCTGGCAATACGTCCAACGTTGTGAAAGTTTTTTCACAGCAAACGTAGACTTTTAAAAATACCAGACGCTCATAGAATTCCATGACTAAGAGGTACTTTGTGAGGTCTTTCATACCTATTCTTAGCCAGCCTGAAGTATTTTATTTTAGAAATCTCTAGGGAAGCATTTTTTCTATTTTTTGTTTAATAATATGGCTTGGCTTAGTTTTTTAAATCATTTCCTTTATATTCTAATTTCTATTTCTTATCAGTATATGAAATTCCTTAGAGTCCTTTATTGGAAGATCTAAGATACAGCCACAGAAATGCTTACCCTGAGATGCCTCCCTTGGCCTGTGATAACACCAGTAGGTGGGAAAGACTGGGTTTCTTGTCCTTGGCAATAGCTTATATATTCTTGCAAATATTTCAGAATTCTATTTCTATTCAAAGAAGGAAAATCTATTTAGATCTAAAATCTTTTGGGGACTATTCTGGTTTGCTCAAATATTTAGCTTATGCCTCCATTTAATATATGTACTACACTACAGTTTATAAAAAGGATCTGAACAAAAATTACCATTTAGTCATTAATTACTAAAAATATAGTTGAAGTTGTAACATCAGTAGCTTGGGATTAATAAATCAATTCTTTTGACCCAGCCACTACAATATATTTAAATTTGTTCCTTTGTTAACTCACCGAATAAGCCCTTATTTGTGATTATTATCATTTTAACCTTAAATATAGTATTTATTCTCCCAGATCATCTTATGCCACCACTGTATTGAAAATAATCTTTAAAAAATTCCTTTTTAAACATTATACACTAGTTTGAAAAATTGCAAAACATTTCCTGAGTTATTATCTTTCATTTCTTTCATGGCTACCATAAACTGAATTTCTATGAGGGGTTTTACTGGCCGTAAAATGGTTTTAGAAACACATGTTGAGTAAAAAATGGGTTGTGCTGCTTTTAAAAACATATGCTATTTTCATTATGTGTGGAAGAACAAGAAATAGATGACAGAAATTAGAATCCTATTGATTTTTTTAATGTTTATTTTTGAGAGAGAGAGAGAGAGAGAGAGTGTCAGGGCACAAGCAGGGAGGGGCAGAGAGAAAGAGGGAGACACAGAATCTGAAGCAGGTTCCAGGCCTTTAGCTCAGAGCCGACACGGGGCTCGAACTCAGGGACTGAGAGATCATGACCTGAGCCAAAGCTGGATGCTTAACTGACTGAGCCACCCAGGCACCCCTTAAATCCTATTAATTTTAAAACTAGAAGTGATGTGAAAGTTTATTTTGTCTGTTGTCCCCTACTGAGGACGGCTGCCCTCATCTGAGTAAATTGAGTTCTAACGTGTTCACTTGATTTGTCCCAAATCACACAATTTTACTAATTGAGATAACTCTTTTAACCAGTTTCAAATGGACTTAAGCAGTTTTTGATTTCACGGGCACTTGGCATGCCCAGTGTTATAACATTGGGTAGCTGGGAGGCAGTGTTGTATAGTGGGAAAAAGCTTTCAAGTGAGAGAAATAGAACAGGGAGCTGGCTCTGGCCACTTGGTGGCAGACTGTGGGCGATTTACTAGGGGTCTAAATGGGAATAATAATATATACTGTAAAGTGTTGTCATAGGGCTTAAAAGAGATGCATAGTGGGGCTCCTAGGTGGCTCAGTTGGTTAAGCATCTGACTGTTGATTTCAACCCAGGTCATGATCTCACGGTCATGAGATTGAGCCCCGTGTCAGGCTCTGTGCTGATAGAGCAGAGCCTACTTGGGATTCTCTCTCTCTCCCTCTCTCTCTGCCCCTCCCCCACTCTCTCTCTCTCTGTCTCTCAAAAATAAAATAAAATAAGATAAAATAAAATCTTTAAAAAAGAGAGAGAGATGCATAGTGCTTGGAACACAATAGATCTTCAATTAATAGAAGCTGCTGTTATTGCTAGTTGTATATTTCTATTAGCTGTATATTTGTTATTATTATTAGCTATATATTTTATGTGTATCATTAGCTGTATGTTTTTTGTCAGTGGTATTTTTAATGCTTGTATGCATTTTTCATCTGAAATCCATCTCCTTAACTACTGCTTATGTGCTTTAATTCTCTATATTTTGCCACAGTCTGAAGCAGAGTGATTTGTATCATATTTAATTCTTTGATGCCTCAGTTTCCTCATTTGTCTTAGGAAGGAGGGATTGAAACAAATAATTTGAAAATCCCTTTTAGCCCTAACTCCCCATGTGCCCATCAGTTGGTTTTTTGAATCCCCACATTCCTGATTCTCAGAGGCTTTTCAGGTCTGAATTTCCTACAATAATTCACTCCTGTAAATGAAGCAATGGGAAATACTGGGTTGAGGGGCACCTGGCTGGCTTTGTCAGTTGAGCATACGACTCTTGATCTGGGGTGAGTTCAAGCCCCACATTGGGCATAGAGCCTACTAAAAAAATAATTGGACTGAAAATCATTGTCAAGAGTTTTAAAAAATGATGATGGGGGATATAAATCTGTTTAATAAATGCTGTCAGGCAAGCAGGATAGTAGGGAGAGATATTCATTTGGAGCTGTGCTTCAGATTATTTACTGAAGTAAACCTCAGATGGATCAAAGAGTTAAATATTTAATACCAATCTATTAACGACAAAAAAAAAAAAAAAAAAAAACCCTTGGAAAAATGGATGCCAAATTTAATCCAGCTGTGGAGGAGGGCTAAGTCTTTGATGCTTAAGAAGTATTGGCTAAGACCAGGGATACAATGCATATGATCACATATGTGAAGTCAGACTAAAATTTGTGTGCATACTAAATACTGAAATGAACAATGAAAAAAACAAACCGGATAGAAGAAACAAATGTGACAACAACATCTGATAAAAGCTTTACTATTCAGATATAGCCAGCACATCAATGCAAAAATCAACAGGTAGGGTTCATTTAGTAGGCATTGAAGGTCATCCAGAACAAGAGACAGTGCATTGTCTCATGGACAGTGTCTACAAGCCAATAGAAAGAAGGAATATAAAATAAGGTAGCAAAAATTAATAAAAATTAGCATGTTCAATGGAGCTAGGGCTACTTGGTCACTGTGAGGAAACAAAATGTGCTTTCTCACTGCAGAAGAGTTACCTCTTTCTGGAGAATAAGTTTCCAATATATAGCAGGCTCTTTAAAAGTTATTCATACCCAGGGTGCCTGGGTAGCTCAGTCGGTTAGGCATCCGACTTCAGCTCAGGTCATGATCTCACGGTTTGTGAGTTTGAGCCCCGTGTCGGGCTCTGTGCTGACAGCTCAGAGCCTGGAGCCTGCTTCAGATTCTGTGTCTCCCTCTCTCTCTGCCCCCCCCCCCCCACTTGTGCTCTGTCTCTCTCTGTCTCTCAAAAATGAATTAAAATTTTTTTTTAAAGTTATTCATACCCTTCCACCCATTAATTCTATTTTGGAAATATACCCTAAGGAAATAAACTTACAGGAAAGGACATCAGTAGTAAAAGCACAAATATAACTTCTCCATTTATAGCACAAAATAAATAGAGAGGGAAAGAAAGTTTATTTTACCAAAGAGAAAAAATATGGGACACACATACATACATATATACATACATATGCATATATATGTGTATATGTATATATAATATGCATATATAATACACATACATCGACATATTCTCTAGGCAGAAAAAATAATGTGGTCTGTGTAAATACTTGGAATTGTTTTTATGAAAATAATCTTAAGGTGAAAAGGAGAAGCATAAGACAGTCATATACTGATTGCAGCTGAAACCATTCATGTAATGATTATTCGGTTGGGTTTATGTCTCATGGTTTCTGCTTCCTCTGCGAATCAGATGACTGAGTTGTTCATTGGAAGCACTTGGGAATGAGGAAGGCAGATGATGGAGGGGAACCAGAGGAGGCTAAGAATTTAAGTAGCTGCTTTGGGGGATGGGATAAAGAACAAGTATTCTGGGAAGGACGAGGACTGAAGTTACAGATCATGAATTGGTTCCAGTCTGAAGAGTGATTTCTTTTTTCCTGGCATGATCCAAAGCCAGAATGTGGGAGCAAAACATGGGGGCAGAGTCAATAACCACAAGATATGAGTTTATCGAGAGATGAAAAGAATGACAATGAACATGTGAGTTGAAGTGTTGGTAAATACATCAGTCATTCCCTTGAAAGTAGCGGAAAGGAAACATTAACTTAAGTATATAATGAATAGCTCATAGATCAAAGGGAAGGTTAGAGAGTCAGGCTGAAAAAACAGGTGGGACTCAAGGGAGATCAGACAGCTCACACGGGAACGAATGACCGGGGCTCCCTGCTGGAACGGCTACCGCTGTTGTCAAGGTGGCCCACTACTACCAGGACACCCTTCCCCTGCCGCTGGACCCACCTCGTCTGGATTCTGCAGCCATAAATATGTACGAAGCTATCCATTTGTCGTCAGTGGTCAAGAGTTGACCTCATGCGGGAACATCCAAGTGACTAACCCTTGTATGTCCAACTTCTATTTCTAGGAGGAAGGGAGAAGTATCTGGCCCCTTCAGCTTCCATTGTGGAAAGAGTCTCTACTTTATGGCAGATTCAGACTAGAAAGACAGAAATTCAGATTAGAAAGACAGTTCAGACACATTGAATAGGAAAACCAAGAAACAACGCATTCACTGTAATAAAAGAGTGGTTGAGTATTGGGCTATTGGTTCTGGGATGACAGGAAAAGATGTGGGAAAATGTAGTAGTTGAAAAACTTGGAGAAAAAAAGAGATAAAGGAACTGGAGATTTCTTTTTTAAGTTTATTTAAGTAATCTCTACAGCCAACGCGGGGCTCAAATGTACAACCCTGGGGTCAAGAGTTGCATGCTCTTCTGACTGAGCCATCCAGGAGCCCCACTATGCTCTCTCTTTATTTATTTTTTTTTTTAAAGAGAAAAGACTGGAGATTTTGATGCATTTTTGAAAGTCAGGAGTGAGAACCCTAGAAAGATAGACTGTCAGAGAGTAGGATGTGAGGAGTTAAAATTAAAAGGCGGATGGGGCGCCTGGGTGGCTCAGTCGGTTAAACGTCCGACTTCAACTCAGGTCACAATCTCGCGGTCTGTGGGTTCGAGCCCTGCGTCGGGCTCTGTGTTGATGGCTCAGAGCCCGGAGCCTGTTTCGGATTCAGTGTCTCCCTCTCTCTCTGACCCTTCCCCGTTCATGCTCTGTCTCTCTCTGTCTCAAAAATAAATAAATGTTAAAAAAAAAAATTTAAAAAAAAGGCGGAGCATACAAGTTTTTTAAGCGCGGATACCATGTAGTTATACCTCAACGACAACCAACCAAAAGAAAATGTGGGCCACCAGGAATGGCACAGAAGTGGTGCTCAATGTGTTAGACCTGACCGAGCTCATAGCAGAGAGCCCAGCACTTAATATGTAAGTGAATGAATGTTAAATAGGTTTTTTCCTTTCGTTGAGCTTTCTATGTTTCTGATTTATTAAAAAAGAGTTGTGCTTAGTATCTGCCCTGATAATGACTGAATCTGATTTTCTTCATGGCTTTGAGGTATGATACAACAGAGACACAGGGACCAAAAAACCCAGTCTTATTAGATTTTTGCTCCATTAACTAGGTATTCATATTGCTTTATTTATATAGGTATAAGCTAAACAATTTCAGTACATTTGTCTGCTTTCTGGTTTAAAGGGTGTATTTGGAGGGGATTAGATATTATTGCTGACTACTTACCTGTTTGCTCTTAGATTCATTCTCTGCCTTCTCCCTGATCTGCTCTCTAATGCAGGGACCTACAGTTCTCAGACTACCTTGTCAACTGGCTTCTTGATAAGTTCAGTTAAAGGGACGACACTAAAGGAAGATTTGGGCCAAGGAGGAAAAGAGAAGCCAGGGTATTTCTGTCTGTGTGTCTGTGCATCCTTCCCTTCCATCTCTCTCTCTCTCTCTCTCTCCTCACCACCCCACCATGTCTCTCTCTCTCTCTCTGGTAAAGTCTCTGATGACAGTTGTACCTCGACTTCCTGCCCATTAGCTCCTCTCTCCCTCTGGGCATCTCCCACTGGAAAGTCCCAGCTTTGGGGCTCTGACGACATATCTCATCCTATTGACCTTCTCATCCTGGGGGCGGTTCTCCATATCTCTAAAATCTGGGTAGTCTCACTGTTCATATTTAGTTTCTCTAGTCCTTTTATAAATTCATTGTTTGAAGTTCTCATTATTTGAAAGCCCTAAAGTATTTGCTGTTCTAACAGGATCCTGGCTGATCTAATATTCGTAGTGAAAACTAAATATTGTGGAATTCACTTGACCTTCAGGTGAATTCCAAAGTCATCAGACTCAGAGCTTGCTGTCACCTGAGAACACTTCTGTTCAAATGGGGAGTTCTAATCTGAAGCAGAGTGTGCCTAGCCCTTCATCAGGTCCTTTTTCTTTCCTCCCAGACACTCAGCCGGATTCCACTTCCCAGCCATACAATGGATTGTCGGCAAATGGAATATGGATAGAATTTATACCTGGCGTTTCCAGGCCTGATCCATAAAATGCTTCCTTCTCTCTTTCTCTTCCCCTTTCTGCTGACTGGACTTCAACATTTGGGTCAGCTCTGAAAGAAGATGCTGAAAATGTCAGAGCCTTCACCTGCCTGGGTCCTTGACTGTCCACATGGGGCAGACCCTTCTCACACGGACCTCTGCCAATTGGATTTGAGATGCGTGAGATAACTCTTCAGGATAATCACTAAGATTTGGGAGTTTGTCTTTTATAGCATTTAATGCTGCATTAACTAATATATAACCTAAGGGAATTTTTTATTAGGGAGCACAGTGGTTAAGATTGGAAGTAAATGGGCTTGGAATCCCCAATCAGTCACTCACAGGCTGTTCTGATTTTGCGTGAGGCATTAATTGTCAGTTTCCTTTGCTTTAAAATGGACATAAGAACAATAGTATCCCATGGTGATGTGGTAAGTAATTACTATGGATAATATCTATACATGTAATTCCATATATAATTACTATATTATACTACATTATATTAATTAGTACAGTCATTAGCGAGAATACATAACTGTTAGTCATCTTAGTTATTAGTCAACTAGAAAGTGGGTTGGATTTTAAAAGTAGTTTTCCTCACCCTCTGTGTGTATCTCATATAACCTTCAGACACACCAGTATAAGTCACGTACCATTTTTAGATACTTTTAAAGATACATTTAGATACATTTTTAGATACATTTTAGAACTTCATTATATAGTCAATCACATGGCCGCTGAACTTTTCCCTGATGGTGTCATTAGATTTTTCCACTGCAGTTGCTGGAAAATAATGTGGCCGATTCCATCTCCCTAGGGAAATGTCAATGGGCAATTGAAAGAGTAAATAGGAAAAGGATTTTATAAACCACAGCCTCACCTGATCTCCTAGTCAGAACTGATGACTCCTTCCTTTGAACCCTCACCCTGGGTTTGATACTCTATGACATTTTCTTGTGGTCCAGCTTGCCTCCTATATCAGCCTAGAGGAAACAGATGAAAGAGTTTAATGAGAGGATGTTTACACATCAAGGAGAACCAAAAGGGGTAATGAGGCACTCCCACTCTACATCAGGGGGAAAGCCACTGTCAGCCCTGGGGCTGAAGGAGACAGAATGGTTACTAAGATCTGGCTCCGTCTGTGGCTCTAGGAGAAGGTCATAGCTGTGGCTGGAAGGGGGTACAACCACTGGCAAGTCATGGGAGGGCAGAAGGAGCCAAGGCAATAAAAAGCTTTACTATTTTCTCCCCTACCCTTCTCCCACTGTGCTGCCCATTGACTGAGCCTATCTAAAGCGGGGGGCCAAAGAAGCCTGGTTGATGCTGTCCAGAAAGTCAACCCACAGGGGCATTGGGCAGGGTAGTGTATGGATCTAGTGGGGCCACGGGGAATATTCAGTATCTGCCCTTATAAAATCGTGAACTCTTTTTTTTTTTTTTTTTTAAGATTGTATTTTTAAGTAATCTCTACACCCAGCGTGGGGCTCGAACTCACAACCCTGAGATCAAGAGTCACATCTTCCCCCTGACTGAGCCAGCCAGACTCACCGAGCTCACCGAGACTGTGAGCTTCTCACGAGAAACCTTTGTCTTGTTGCTTTTGCAGTTTCAGTCTTCAGCAAAGGACACTTAAGAGATGTTAGTTGAACACAAGAATGTGGAGAATAAAGATGCTTGCTTTTATTTTTTTATTTTTTTTTAAATTTTTTAACGTTTATTCATTTTTGAAAGACAGAGAGACAGAGCATGCGTGGGGGAGGAACAGACAGAATCCAAAGCAGACTCCAGGCTCTGAACTGTCAGCACAGAGCCTGACATGGGGCTCGAACTCACAGACCGTGATCATGACCTGAGGGAAGTCGGATGCCCAACCGACTGAGCCACTCAGGCGCCCCAAGGTACTTGCTTTTTCAATGTTTTTTATTTATTTTTGGGACAGAGAGAGACAGAGCATGAACGGGGGAGGGGCAGAGAGAGAGGGAGACACAGAATCTGAAACAGGCTCCAGGCTCCGAGCCATCAGCCCAGAGCCTGACGCGGGGCTCGAACTCACGGACCGCGAGATCGTGACCTGGCTGAAGTCGGACGCTTAACCGACTGTGCCACCCAGGCGCCCCCCAAGGTGCTTGCTTTTAAATTTGAAGAAAAATAAATGATTTCATATTCTTAATTGTCCCTGGGGACAATGAAACTCCCTCCTGGAAATGAGGACTCTAAATGAAAGGGACATTGAGTTCTTCACGGGCCCATGGCATCCTAGTCCTCGAGATCCATCCTTCACGCATTGGCAAGGGCCCTTCTCCCTTGATGTCTGTCACTCCTTGCCTGTGGCCACTGTGTCCTCTGGCATAGGTCAGCCTTGCTGGGCTGTCGTGCTGTTTCTAAAGCCCTTTACAAAGTCAAAAGCCTTCTTCCACCGATGCCTAATTGTCTGTTACTCCTCATGCTGGATTTCCTTGACCTTTTCCTTGATAGTTCTTTTGCTGTCCTAAAATCTGCATTTTTAACATTCAGCCTGAAGGTCTTCCTTTTACTACAGGTCCAGCACTATGAGCTGCTCAAGTTTTGTCAGCCAATGGATGAAACTGGGAGCTAGTACGGCAAAAAAGAGGGCACAAGAGAGGAGCAATGCTTACTTCAGAACATCTGCACTCGGGGAAGGACCGTGGCTCTCACTGGCTACAGTAGGGATGTGCTCCAGATCTCTTCTTCCTCTTTTTCCTCCCCTTCTTCTTCTTCCTCTTCTTCCTCCCCTTCTTCTTCTTCTTCTTCTTCTTCTTCTTCTTCTTCTTCTTCTTCTTCTTCTTCTCCTTCTTCTTCTTCTTAATGTGTATTTATATTTGACAGAAAGAGAGAGAGAGAGGCAATGTGTGAGCAGGGGAAGGGCCAAGAGAGACAGAGACAGAATCTGAAGCAGGCTCCAGGCTCTGAGCTGTCAGCACAGAGCCCGATGCAGGGCTTGAACTCACGAACTGAAAGATCATGACCTGAGCCGAAGCCGGACGCTTAACTGACTGAGCCACCCAGGTGCCCCACCTTGTACTTCTTTCCTTAATGGTGGACTGTTCCATAAGACGTTTTCTTTTGTTGTGTTTTTTCCATTTGGAGTCCCCAAAGATATTTTAGAGAGACATAGTGCCTGATAAACTGGCAAACTCCAAGGCTGCAGCAAATAGGATATACATTTATGTCAAAAGAGAAACTTTTATTTATTTCTCTTTTAATTTTTTAAAATGTTTTTATTTATTTTTGAGAGAGGGAGACAGAGCACAAGTGGGGGAGGGGCAGAGAGAGGGAGACACAGAATCTAAAACAGGCTCCAGGCTCTGAGCTGACAGAACAGAGCCTGATGCAGGGTTTGAACCCAGGAACTGCAAGATCATGATCTGAGCCGAAGTCTGATGCTTAACCGATTGCATCGGTTAAGGGGGTACCCAGGTTAAGGGGTACCCAGGCACCCCTCAAAAGAGAAAGTTTTTAAGGAAGTTATAAACATTCATACCATATGAATGCTAAACATAGTTTTACTATGAAACTTACAGAAATGAGGTATTTTAAATCAAGTTATTTTGGAATAAGTCTTTTGTCTGAGGATCAAGGATTTCTCTAAAAGGAAATTAGACAATAGATGTATGGAAAATATGTTTCCTGTTGCTTTTCTCATTGACTTAGTTGTTCTATTTGCTTTGAAGGCCATTAGAAGAAAAGTATTAGAAACAGAAATCTGGTCAGAAGGGTATCACCTATGACCTCCAGGTATGTGTAGCCTTAAAATTCAGATAAATAGATTTTTTAAAGACTTAATTTTTAACAAGCATCACTAATCATTAAGCACATTTACATTTTCTACATCGAGCATTTCACTGAAGGTCACGGATCAAGTTTCTTTTTGGTCATGACTTAGTCATATGAACTTCAGCCAAGCTTACCCATGACTTTTATCGTAGGAAAAGTTTTCTCAGGGAGACAAGATGCTTTTTTTTCATCTCATTATTGCCAAATCAGGAGTCTGAGGACATAAATTAGTATATCCATACTGTCTTAAGCATATACACCCATGATCTATATTTTATTTACGAATACACTGTTTTTTGGATGGCTTTTTGTTCGGGCCCTATAATAGCTTGGTACCTCAGGTGTTTAATAAAGGGTGAGACATGGTCCGTCCCCCAAAAGTGCTTCTGTAGTTGGAAAGAAAACAAATGTTTAATAACTTTACAGACCAAAATATGGCAGCCATCATAAGGTATATTTGTTAAGCACCGTTTAAATAGAAGAGAGAATATACATTTAGAATTCTGAAGGCAGAGAGCTGATTAAAGACAATTCAGAGAAGTTTCTAGAAAGGAAAAGGAGATGAGATTTGAAGAATTTGAAATAACAAGGGTCAGAGGAGGACATGGTATGTGGGAAAGTTTTGTTCCTTGCCCCCCTCCCCCACCCTCCTCCACCCCCCAAACATGATTTCTCTGTCAAGCATGGAATTGGTAAAGACATAAGCCTGTGGAAACAGCTTTAAAGGAGGCAGCACAGTGGTGGGCCCTCTGTTGCGGGCCAAACAATTGTGTTGACTGATTGGCAAGTCTGTAGTCTTTCTTAGGTGAAATGCTCAGGTTGTGATAGAGGGGGGGAAAAGGCTGGATAAATGATTCCACTTTAGAAAGGATAAGGGATGGTTTTGCTTTAAGACTAAAGAACAAAAATGTAATACAAAAAAGGCAGGCAAGAAAATCAATATTGGCAAGTGATTCTAAATACCCAGTTGATGTCATAAGATTATAAAAATATATTTATTATATTAGGATACAATAGATATAACCAGAGGCAGTGACAACAAATAACAAAACAGATATATTAAAAATGCATCAATACATTTAAAAATTAAACTCTCTCTCTCTTTTAATTTTTGCTAGTCTTTGGATTTGACTGGGGTTTCTCAACCCAGTGCTACTGACACTTTGGGCAGGATGATCCCCTGATGTTTGGGGCCGTCCTGTGTATTGTGGCATGCTTATGGCATCTCTGTCCTTTACCTATTAGATGCCAGTAGGATTCTTTCACCCTAGTGTGACAACCAAAAACGTCTGCGGACCTTGCCAGATGTCCTCTGGAGGACAAAAATCACCCCTCTTGAGAAACGCTAATTTAGACGAATGTATTTTTTTTTTAAGTCGTGACTAGGTTCAATAAATGGTCAAATATATGAGGGTAGAGTGTGGGGTTAGCACAGAGAGAAAAAAAAAGACATTTAAAAACACCTATACAACGAAATACACTCTCATTTATGCCTCGTAGTCTCAATTCTTTCTGGTAGAAAACACACAAAACATTATTTCTGAAAAAGCTACCAGCTCTCTTGAGCTCCCCAAACCGAGGTTGGGAAGTTCTTGGCAGCTGACCCCTGCTGGCTGAGCACGGGAACGTTCTGGGCCTAGTGTGGGGCAGGCTCTCACATTTTTATCTGGTGAGCATTTTCTGGCTTGTCAGCCTCAGGGCAGGCTCGTAGGGGAAGCTGGCCGGGGTGGAGGGCCTCTTCTCAGTGTTTACAAAGTCATCTCTGAGTGGATGAGGGGGGTACACCTGGCTGCCTCAGTCAGAGGAGCCTGAGACTCTTGAGCTCCGGGTTGTGAGTTCGGGCCCCATGTTGGGCATGGAGATTACTTAAAAACAACAAATAAAACGAAGTGAATGTGCACTACATGGGGAGCATGCTTAGCTGACTAAGCCCCACCGAAATGACCTTCCCTGTGGGGAGAGAGCACACCGGATCGTTCAGCCTTTGATGGGCAGTGCTCTCCGTTCAGATGGCGTCAAAACCCCGTGATCGATTCTCGTTGCTGTGCAGAATGACCTCATCAATACTGGCAATGTTCTCTTCTCAGTCTCTAGAGGGGTAAGCACTGGTATCCTTTTAAGAAATGCATTATATTTTATGGATGAAAGTGGAGGACATTTTATTTTATTTATTTTTTTTTTCAACGTTTTTTATTTATTTTTGGGATAGAGAGAGACAGAGCATGAACGGGGGAGGGGCAGAGAGAGAGGGAGACACAGAATCGGAAACAGGCTCCAGGCTCTGAGCCATCAGCCCAGAGCCCGACGCGGGGCTCAAACTCACGGACCGCGAGATCGTGACCTGGCTGAAGTCGGACGCTTAACCGACTGCGCCACCCAGGCGCCCCGAAAGTGGAGGACATTTTAATCTGGATATTTGGCATCAAAATTCCTTTTAGGGAGAGAGTTGATATTATTGAAAAAAAAAAAAAAACATTTGGTGAATATGTGGAATGAAGGAAGAGACGCCTAAGTTACATTTTAAGTGAAAAGGGGCTTCGTGTTTACAAATGCTGCATGTGAGACAAAGGGATGGTCCTGCTTTGCTTTTTGGCCCAGAGGGTGAAATTAAAGGGACAGGGGAAGGGAGAACTAGAGAGGAGGTGGGCTAAGCAAGATGGTAAAAGTGTACAACTTTCTCCCTCCCTAGTTCCCCCAAGTAAAAATCTTCTCTACTGTTAGGGGCGTATTAGGCTGTGAAGTAGTAAGAGAATCAGACTCCTGGTGGCTTAAATAAATGGGAGTTTATTTAAAATCAGAGATACGTAGTTGCTGGCATGGATTCAGCTGCTCAGTGATACCATCAGGGGCCCAGGAACTTTCTCTAGTTCCACTTTGTCATCCTTAATTCTGGTGGCTTTTTGCTCGCGTTTTCCGCACATGGTCTCAGGTAGCTGCTGTGGGCTCACACATCGAGGCAGGAAGAAGGAAAAAGAGGGAAAGTCTAGCAATGATGGCCCTGTTCTTCTTTTAAGAAAGTAAAATCTTTCCTGGAAACACCCCTAACAGGTTTCTACTTCCACATGGCCTCCCTGAATTCAAGGGGTGACAGGATATAATTAGCCTTAATATCCTCTTTCACAGAGGCAGGCAAGGGGGAAGGCCTGCTGCTGGGTCATCTGCTGAGCTCATAAAGGTTGGCTGCGGGAGAGCTAGTTTGGGAAATGAACGAGGGCGATGAGTTTCATATTGGAAATTGATCCGGTGCGAACAGAAGCAGCTCATAGGAGAGTCAGAGGTCACAGAGCAGGAATGGCTGGGAGGACACAGCCTTCCAGAAAGAGCAGAAAATCGTGGTGAGAGCTTAGGGCCTCTCAGGCTGCGGATTTGAGGGGTGGGGCAATCATAACGATCAGCCCTCATGACTGAGTTATAATCACCAATTCCTACTAATTATTCTTGTCTGTGGTCTTCAAATTTGCCACTTTCACACAGTCTCTTCTTCAACTTCAAAGCTCATGTCTTTCATGCCATTCTGGGAATTTCCATCATTGCCTTGTTTCTCTGCCTTCAGTTTTTCTCTTAGTCTGGCTTCATGTAGCTTGTTGATTATCTAGCTGTTGCAGATAGATTATCTATCTGTCTGCAAAATTGTTCTCAAGGAGAAATAGCATAAGAATGCTATAATAAGTGGCTAGAAAATAAAGCGTCTTAGATGGTGGTAAGAAACTAACAACAGAAACATTCATCCTAATGCTGGGGTGGAGATGTCCCCTCGTTTCCTGCTGCGAACTCCATCTTCAAACACAGATGTCCTTCAACCTCAGATCTTTAGCCCCCTGCCAGAGCAGCATAGAGTTTGTTTAGATTCCCAGGTACAAATGATTTCTGGTGGAAATCATTTGCAGAGTTCAAATAGATAAGTTACATCTTCCCATAGCAAGCAACAGAAATATAATTATATTAAAACAAACTTCGAGCAGTAACTATAAACAGAAAACGTGTTTTAGAATATTTATCTTGGAAAATGCTTAAAATATCTTGCTAAATGGAAGAAGTGGGCTCCAAAACAGTATGTATGACCTGAGTTTTTTCATATACAAGGGAGGGACAGAGAAAGAGAGAGAGAGAGAGGGAGGGAGCAGCATATTGCATTATATGTGTATCTTTGGCACTAAGTGTAGAATCTAGCCTCCAAGAAGGTGTGGTTCCATTATCATGTTTAATCTACATAATAACCAATCTATTAATATGTATCAAGGTTACAGTTGCTTAATGTTAAACCATAACAGAGTAGAAACTTCCAGTAAGCAGGACCACTTTAGAATTCTCCATCCCTCTCCCCAGGTTATTTTAAGATATTGCTTTCCTTTCTTCCTTCAGTCTAGCTGAGCCATTCTCTTAGTATGCTTAAGAAGCACTTTCCAGGGTTGTAACCATAAAAAGTATACGCTGTACCTTCTGAGTGATTTGAGGTCAGCTCAGGAATAGTTTGCAAGGTTTTCCTCCTTTCAAGCTGACTTTAGAATTAAACTTTGAATCAACTGCTACTTCACCATATTCACATTAAAAAAATTATTTTTCTTTCTTTTGAGAGAGAGAAAGAGAGAGAGAGAGAGAGAGAGAGCTTGCTGGAGGGAGTGAGCTGGGAAGGCGCACAGGGAGAGGGAGAAAGAAAATCTTAAGCAGGCTCCAAGCCCAGTGCCAGCACAGAGCCCGGTTTGTTGGGGGGAGGGCTCAACATGGGGTTCCATCTCATGACGCTGTGAGTCATGACCCAAGCTGAAATCAAGAATTGGAGGCTTAACCACCTGAACCACCCAGGCGCTCCTAAAAAGATTTAAAAAAAATTTTTTTTAACATTTATTCAATTTTGAAAGACAAAGAGACACAGCATGAGCAGCGGTGGGGCAAAGAGAGAGGGAGACACAGGATCCGAGGCAGGCTCCAGACTCCGAGCTGTCAGCGCTGAGCCCGACGTGGGGCTCGAACTCACGAACCAAGAGATCATGACCTGAGCTGAAGTCGGACGCCCAACTGACTGAGCCACCCAGGCACCCCTAAAAAAGAAGATTTAAATGGATATCATGTATATGAGAAAGTTGAGCACATTATTTTTGATAATGGGGTTATAAAAAAGCTCTTACTCTATTTTCATCTGTATTTTCTAGTTTTTCTACAATGAAACTGCAGTACTTTTCTAATCAGAAAATGTTATTTTAAAACTATCACATGATAATAGAGCCTGTCACAAAAGCTGCCAGGGTGATTCTAGAAGCTAACACCACCCTGACTCAGCTCCAAACCCCACAGATCTGCTATCTCTCACTTCAAGACAGGTACCAGCAAGTGTCTTCCCATGGGGTTATTTCCAACAGGGCGACGGATTTCGAGATAAATCAATCCAGCTGTATTTAGCGACAAAACGATCAATTTGCTAACAAAATGGGCTGCAATGGTAGACTATAAACTCCCAGAGCATTTTTGTTCCATGACTCTTAGATGATCAGCTTTGTGATTTCTTTGTGTACGGTCCTACTTTTTGCTAACCCCCAGTATTACTGAGGTCACAGAGGTAAGAATTCTGAATTTTCCCATGCTCAATTGAGTGTTGAGAGAGTACTTCGTGCAAAAGAATTTGGTTTAGATTTAACATGCTGAGCATTTAAGTCAAATTAGTAACGCTGCCCTTTAAAAAGTATGTAGAAACTCAACCAGTTTAGCTACTCCGCGCTGTTCAGCTAGTATGCAAACACATTTTGTGTTGCTAAAATTGTTTTCCAGGACCTTGAAGGTGTAGAACCAGAATGTTCTTTCTCTGCACTTGCAAAATCTTGGCACATATGCTCAGAAACTGCAGGTAATATTGAAAACAATAAATAAAAGAAATACATACAAAGCATCCTTCCAAACAGACCTTTCTGACGCTCAAGTTTAATCTGAGGTCGAGAAGTCTGTGTGTCTGGTGGGAGACAATGACGATCCATGGACCAGCCGAGGGCACTCTCTCCCCAGGAAATCACTGTGGTTTCCAGCCCAGTCCCTTTCTGCTCTTTACCTGTGTCTCCGCTTAGACAGCTTTGAAGCAGCCATAAAAGAACCTATAAAGGAAGTTTTCAGATTCCACCAAGAAAGGGGACATAGTCAAAGCAGGTCATTTATTTTTATATCTTTATTTGCTTTTGTCTCCCCTTTCATGCTTCTTCTCCTCCTGAGCCACCACAAAATTGTGGGGAGGAGCAAAATCTCATCTTAAGATCCATCTAGACGTGAGGAGGCGGAGGGATTGAAGTTACTCGTTTTCTCTTTCAAAGGAAAATAAAAGCAAACGGGTAATTTGGGTACGTAAGGGACGGTGGACACATGAAAGAACCCATAAGCTGTGGAGTTTATATTAGCGTCTAAATGCATGAGCCTCTGTGCAGATTTTTGGGTTTTTTTGTTTTGTTTTTGTTCAGCCTGACAAATCGTCTTGCCTTCCTAAGCAGTATCGTGCCACTTGCATAGTGCAGAATCCTTTTCTGAGCTGGAGCCGGCTTCTCTATTGGCCGGGCTGTGGGGGAGTCCACGAAGGACAAAGAAGTTCTTGTGGCCCCAGGAGATGATGTAGATAGCATGCTTTCCGAGGTTACAAGAAGGTCATGAAGAACACCCACACATTCTGTCATGGCTTGAAACAACCCTCCTCCCATACCTGAATCCCCCAATCAGCTTTCTGTGAGGCTTTAATTCACCATCAAGCTCCCAGGCAATATACTTCGAGAGAGGGTAGAATGGAGGTACTCTCAGGACAGCTTTCTCTTCTCTGGCAGCACTAACAGTTTAGATCATTCTGAATCACTGTATTCATTCAGGCTCATTGATCTTCACGTAGTTTTAAACGTAAGACACTCTCAAGTGGAGGGCAGTCATAATCTTCTTTATAAGCATTGTATTTCATTGTAATTACAGCTATTTGCCTTTGAGAATAGTGGGTTATTTTAAGTTGTTATTATGAGACTGGTCTTTCCTGTCTCGTCACAGCCCATTATCACTACTCACCTGAACTGCGAACAGGTTGGTGGCCAAGATCGTTGAAACCCTGTTGTATGGGTCAGTGAACATCCTTCCTAGGTTGAGGCACTTATGTAGGACATGACTGCCAGCAGCAATTAACTCTAGTTCAGCCAACTGACCAACGCACATTTACCATTGAGTCAAGCACAGTGCTCAGCATCATGGGAGTAGACAGAGGTACTGGCAAGGTGTGTATTCTTGGGAGAAAGGGGGAGGAATTAATATTTAATAAATGCTCACCATATACTTGACACTCTGCTCGCCATTATTGAAATATGGAGCATGACTGTTGCCCCCAGGGAGCATGCAAGCAACTTGAAGAGTAAAGTGCATGCACACACACACACACACACACACGCACACACCTTCTATCATTTTGGAGCAAACGCAAGTCATTTAATCCCCATAACTTAATGAGACTGGCACTATTATTATCCCCACTATGCAGCTATGGTGGTGAGGAAGAGAGTTAGGTTGATAAGCAGTAGGGCTGGGATTTCGACCCATGCAGTTTTGCTATAGACCCCATGCCTTTAGCTCCATACTATATAGCATATATCACATACCTATGTAAAAAGTCAGTTATGAAACAAACCTGTAATCAAGTAGCCTTCACTTTCTGAATTCTTGCTATCCAAAATCAGAAACTGATTAGGGCAGTGTGTGTGTGTGTGTGTGTGTGTGCGCGCGCGTGCGTGCGTGTGTGTATTTATAGATCTTACATACAGCTCAGAGCCTACACTAACCACATTGTTATTGTGTGCTATTTGGAACTCAGGAATGAAATGCATTTAGATGATATGGCATCCACCATAGCTATGTAAGCCCTCACCATTCAATATTAGAAGCCGGATATTCAGAGAGGTAGGGAGACTTGCGTAAAAGCCAAATACCTGAAGCATATAACAAATGCAACAGGAGTTGGCCGTTGAAATAAAACCCTCAAGGATAAGGAGATGTTAGCCCAAAGACGGAGGAGAAGACCAAAATGGTTGAGGCACACAGGGAAGCAATAACAACTTGCATTCAGAACAAGAAGATTGGAAAGGCACACGGGCCAGAGATGAAGCAAGACAGGGAGCCAGTGGCTAATTGTCAGATACTGATTGGACTTCATGCTGTGGACAGTGGTACGTCACTCGTAATTTTAAGCAGGGCGCGTGACACGATCAGGTTTGTGAATTTAAAAGACTCCTGTGGTTTCAGTGTTTCCAAAGGTGCTACGTTAAATGGCTTCTGCATACTTGGGAAGCTTTGGGGCAGGAACGGTATCTGCGCTGGCAACTGCAAAAGCCTAATGGTGGAATTGTTTTTGCTAGGTAGCAATGTTGGGCTCAAAACCCTTAGAGGAGCTGCAGGAAAGAATGGAACCCCCACATGTACACATGCCCAAATGTAGATAATATATATGTGGTGACCTGAACAGCATAAAGTTACTTGCTGATTCATCCACCTCCATAAAATAGTTAAATTGGAAAACTACATTTTGTTTGTAAATAGTATAGAAATTATCTACATTTGTGATGGGCTCTGACTTCTTCAAAACCACGTGGCAGTTTATTTCTTCAAGGCCAGTAAGAGAGTTTGCTGCTTTGAATCTCTCTGACTTCGGTTTCTGACCTTGGTTGTCCCCATAGCTTCACCTGATTAGGTCAGGCCCACTCAGGATAATCTCCCTTTTGAATAACTCAGAATCAATTGATTAGGTACCTTAATTGCAGCTGTAAAATCCCTTCTCCTATGCTATATAAAATAACCTAATCACAGGAGTGCTATCTTATGGAGTGGTAATCTTAGAGGTCATCTTAAAATTTTGCCATTCATACGTACCCTCAAAATGGAAGCTAACCTTTCAGAGGCTATCCTTGGATACCTCTGTTTACCTCTGCTAAATGTTTTCCTCCCCCCCGACACCAGCATTCATGGATTCATGTTTGGAACTAGTGACCCTAGTCTGATACAGCTGGCTTCAAGCTGGCACTTTTTAAAACTCCAGAGGTGCAAATATCATGGGCCGCTAATGAACACCCTGGTGTACCTTGTCACCAATTTTATTTCCAGGGTTGATGTCCCAGGAAAGTAGGTGTAAATGGGAACACTTTGAAAATTAATTGTTATTTATTTTGGCTATGGTGGTAGTGATTGCCATGTGTTCACTGACCATTTCCTTTTCCTTTGGGGTATAAAGCCAGACGACACCGCCCAGGCACTACCCTCCCACACAATCCTCCACTCCCTTGGTTTCTTGCCATCTGGGAACTTAGGAATCTGAGGGCTCTACTGCCCTTGGGGATGGTCAAGACACAAGGTTGAAGGAGCCTGGGTCCTGAGTAATTGCTTGGAAAAGAGTCAAATGGGAGGGCCGGCTGGCCAGGAACAGCACATTTTCATGTGTGAAAGTGGACTTTTAGTCCTGGGCACTGACCGTCACAGCAGTTAACCTCTCCTGACCGATGCAGCTGGATCTCACCCTGTCTCTGGCCGCAGGGCTCATCCACATGTGCTTCCTGATTGATACTTAGAGGAGCATCGTTGATCTGTTGTTGTTGCTTTTGTTACTTTTCTTTATTTTTTTTAGACAAAAAGCATAATCCATACCCTATGATGACTAGAACACAAAAAATATAAGAGAATATTATATGGGGGAGATAAACTAGTATTCAATTGTTTCTTTGACTCTATAAGCTATTGAAGTTTTAGGACAATGTCTGCTTAGATCTACTTGTAGCAGGAAAATAAATTTTCTCTTACCACCTGAATATTCTCTTGAAATTAGTAAATTAGAAATCCAATTGTGTTTCCTTTTATCGATCTGATTAATTTATATAAACATTGTCCCAAACAAAAGCCCAAGTATATGGAGGAACTACATAGAAAACCCAGGAGATAAAGTTGTTGCTGTTTGTCCAGTTGGTCCCTACGCTTTTGCATTTACCTTTCTTACCTTTTTTTTCTTGGGAACAATGATGTCATTGCTTAGAATTTAGCTGCTTGCAGAAACCCACTATGTGATTTTAATGACCCTAGTATAGGACACTTTGTTTTGTACATTGGACTAAAAGAATCAATACGAATGCCAGTTTATTTAATAAAATAGCTTGACATTTAATACACAAACATTTTGGAAACCTAAGGTAACGTTTCATGGGCTTTATCGACTGATTTCAGTCAAGATAGGACTATCTTTGGTCTGAGTTAGCCTATATCCTCAGGAGTAAATTATTAGAAAAAAGGTAAGGTAAGAAAAAGCAGCAAAACATGATATAGTGAATAGAACAGAACAACAATGTTTCAGTTACAATTTGGATAAGAAAGAAGGATGACCAAATGCAAGAATAATGAACATGAGATAAACAAATTAGGGAAACGTGAGCTGGAAAAGAAATCAATATTGATAGGCACATTTTGTAAATTATAGGCTTAAGAAAAAAGGGAGAATAAAATACAAACTTCACTGCAGACTGATGGAGTCAGGAATATTAACTGAAGAATATTAGCAAGAAGAGAAAGGGATACAAAGAGTATTAAATGTTTAAGAAGAAGATAGAACTAGAGTGTATTATGCTAAGCAAAATTAATTTGTCAGAGACAGACAAATATCATAGGATTTCACTCATGGAATGTAAGAAAAAAACAGATGAACATAGGAGAAGGGAAGGAAAATAAGATAAAAACAGAGAGGGAGGCAAACCATAAGAGACTCTTAAATACAGAGAACAAACTGAGGGTTGCTGGAGGGGCGGTGGGAGGGGGGATGTGCTAAATGGGTGATGGCCATTAAGGAGGGCACTTGTTGGGTTGAGCACTGGGTGTTGTATGTTAAGTGATGAATCACGGGGTTCTACTCCTGAAACCAATATTACACTGTATATTAACTAACTAGAATTTAAATAAATAAATTTACAAAAAAAGATAAAAGGAAATCTTATAACTTGTGACAACACGGATGAACCTGGAGGGCATTATGCTAGGTGAAAAAAGCCAGACACAGAAAGACAAATACATCATGTTATCACTTACATGTGGAATAAAAAAAAAAAGAAAAAGAAAAAGAGACAGAGAGGGAAAGAAAGAAAGAAAGAAAGAAAGAAAGAAAGAAAGAAAGAAAGAAAAAGAAAGGGAAAAATTAACTCAGAAACAGTAGAAAAGTGGTTTATGGAGGCTGGGGGAAAATAGGGAAAGGTTGGTCAAGGGGTACAATAAACTTCCAGTTTTAAGATGAATAACATGTGAAGATCTAATGTAAAACATGGTGATTATAGCTGATAAGACTGTAGAGTAAAACTAAAATGTGCTGAGAAGTTAAATGTTCTCACCAAAAAACCCAAAAGTAGGTACATGAGGTGACAGGTGTGTTAGTTACCTTGGGAAAGTGAGTCCTTCCGCATTGCATATGTATAACAAATTGTCACGTTGTACTTTAAAGATCTTACAGTTTTGCCAATTATACCTCAATAATGCTGGGAAAAGAAAAAGAAAAGAAAAAGAAAAAGAAGATTTAAAATCCCATAGTCCTGGCTTCAAATTCCAGTTCTACTTTCAACGAGGCTGTGACCTTGGACTAATTAATTACCACTCTGAGTTCAAGCGTCCCCATCTGTCAAATGAAAGTAATGATACCTCCTAAGATGCCTGGGAAGCTGTATTTCTCACCTTCTCCAGTCTCTGGTACTGTAGCCGTGTCAGCCTGTCTCCGGCCAGGTCAGTCCTCTCTCTGCCATGGTAATTAAGCGGTAGCTGGGCATGTGACTGCTCAGCCACTCTCTGTTCCCCAGCCTGCCTGCAGTTAGACATAGTCACATGACTCAGTGGAATGGAATGTGACGACTGGACAGGCCACTCTGGGCTACTGGCTAAGACGCTGGATGTGTCTCCTCCTTACATCTGCCCCAGTTAGAGCCGGCAAAGCCCCAGCCCTGACCCTGTGGAGGAGGCCAGGGCCCCAAGGCCTTGAATGCCTGGAGCAGAGCATCTAACGACCTCAAATACCCACCTCGCATGTTACGTGGGAAACCAGTAAACTTCTACTGTCTTTAAGCTCCTGTTGCTCCCTTTTGTGACGACATCCTAGCCCTATCCTAACAAACATAGATCCATTTAGACAAACATAAAAGTCTCACCCTCTCCATACCCACCCCCCACCCCCTGCCCCGTATTTTCTCCACTGTTGACTCTGGTGGAAAATGCAGATTCTGGGTATTTCTACCTGCCAAAAAAAAAATGGACTCAGACTTGGCTTTATTTAAAATTCCAGAAAAACTGGATATTTTTACCAAATATGAAATGATCTTAATTTTTCCCATACAACCTCACTCCTCTGGAAAAAAACACAAACTGATACCTCCCTTACTGCTTTAAAATATAGTCTGTTAATAGAAACTTGAGGTATACGAAGACCAACAGATCAGGAGTTGACGGCCATTGAAAAGATCATTTGTTATAGTTCCCAGAAGGAGAGAACGTGCCATCCCATGGGCCTGGGACCACACAGGAAAGCACTGGGGTCCCGGCCAGGAGGCGGAAAGAGAGGGAGATGTGGGCAAGAGACTTTACTGTTGTTACTGGAGACATGAATGGGTGAAGAGGAGAGAGAGTCTCAGGAACTGGCTAGTTTGAATAATTTCAGAGAACTACACATAGGGCATAGGAGCTGTTCATATTGTCTGGTACCTGACGTTGTGACGATTAGGGCAGACAGGTTGTTCGGAGGGTGAGAGAAGGAGATGTTTGGGATGTGGATTCTGGATTGGCTGGTTTGTATTTGAGGAGCACACTAGTGGGTGAGTGGTTTATTTTCCCTAGGAATTGACTAACTCTGAGAGAAGCAGTCACTCCAGGTCCGCAGAGCCCCAGACGTCAAAGCATCAGAATACAGAAAATAAAAGACATGCTTAATACACTCACCCCTTCCCACAGCTTTGGAAACCTCTTTGACCGGAAAAGAGTAGGCATTCAGTAAATGCTAAATATCATTTTTATTGCATGCTAACTGTGCTTTGGCGCACAAAAATATGAGCGATTGCTCCTGTCCTCAAACATTTAGTAATCCAGCTGCACAGATAATACGTAAATACAAAAGGCAGTGTAAGTACCAAAAGAGTAATATAAGTAATGAGGCTAGGGAGTTTCTGCAGGCACCAGATGACTCTGCAGTAGGATGGTTTGAGTGTTGTTGGCAAGGGCTCAGACCCCTTGAAGAAGGGGCAGGATTTTGATAAGGAGAGATAAAGGTGGAAGAACAATGCTCTGGAAGAGACCATGTCAGGCTTGTTCGTCACCGTTGCCACCAGCACCCAGCACGTGCCTGGTACGAGATGCACACTCTGTAAATACCGGTTGAATGAGAATAAGTTCTGGGTCTGGAAGAAGGACGCAAATGAGGTTGATCTGAACAGGGAGGCAATGTGTTTGGAAAGGTAGGTTGGAACCCTGTGTTAATTTGGGTCCTCCACGAAGCAGATGCCAAGATGGAGTAAAATGTGCAGGGATTCTGTTAAGGGAAGCACCCAAGACAAAATAAAGAGGGATGCAGGCAAGGCTGGGTGCACCACTGGACCATGAGTAAGGCAGAGAGAAAAGGAAGGTTGGGACAGAAGCATCCTAGATTGCTGTGCAGTTTCCGAAAGGCCATCAAGGAGCCCTTGAGTGAAAGTTGGCTGTCAGATGTTTGGGAAATTGCCCAAGACCAAATATCGAAGTCAGGACTAGACCTCAGACCTTCTTGGTTCTCAGCTCTGTGACTTTTCCTTTTTTTTTTTTTTTTTTTTTAATTTATTGAATAAACACTTAAGAGGTCAAATGGCTTTCCCAGAATTGAAGGAGAATTTTGGTTCAACCTATTTCAGAGTTCAGTGAAACAGCATCAAGCTTCCTGGAAAATTATGCACAAAGATAACCTGCTTGCCACATAGCTTGCCGGGGATAGGTCCAGGTTGGCATCTAGAAAACCCCTTGAAGAATGTCAATGCCAAATTCCTGCTTTGTACCCGCAACTACCCTTCAGCAAGGAGACACCGGGTCACACAATGGAAAAGGTACTGGACAAGGTCATTGACCACAGGTGCGATCTCCCTGGGCGCATTTACTCATGGATAAAGTAAGAGATTTGGACCAGGTGTGTATGCAAAACCAGTGCCTGAGGGAGGATTCTAGGAACCCAGAGAGGTATGAACATGTGGCTTCAGTAAGGGAGGGCAAGGGAAATTCTCGCTTTTGAGGTGGGGGATGGGATGGCACGAGGGTGACTTCTTCCAGACTGTGCTGAAGGGGGAGTAAGGACACTGCATTTGTTAGACTTTTTCTGTTCCTGGCCCCATAGTAGTCTCTGGGAATAAAATGATGAGTAAGACAGGCTACCTGTCCTTGAGGAACTCCCAGTCTAGTGAGAGGACGTTGGCGGGAGGTAGCGTCAGATGGGGAGGGGAAGAGGGCTTCGTGGCGAGTCCTGTGGAAAGCAGGATACACCACATAGTCTCAGAGTTGGTTTCTTCAAATGAAGAACCTACTTCTCAGGGGTGTGGGGAAGATGAGGAAAAGTGTTACGTGAGCTGACCAGAGCAGCATCTGGGACAACAGTAGTCTTCACAAAATGGCTTGATGTCATTCCCAGTGTGACAGGGTAGAAGGTTACTGAGTGATAGTGTTTCCAGACTGTCCCTCGCCCACCACCCCCCCTCCCCCACAAGGCTGCTCTAAATGAAGAGAGCGCTTTCTTGGGCTGCTCCCTGGCGGGCTTCTGCAGGTGTGAAACACTTGGAGGTGAGGCGAAAGATTCGGATGCAAAATTGAAAATAGGCGAAGGGAGTAAGGGGCACAAACTTCCGGTTATAAAATAAGTCACGGGGACGAAAAGTACAGCATAGGGGAGATATTATTGTAGTAAGTCTGTATGCTGACACCTGATGGCCACACTTATTGTGCTGAGTGCTGAGTAACATACAGAATTGTCACATCACCACGTGATGCGCCTGAAACTGATGTAACATTGCATGTCAACTATACTTAAAAAAAAAAACCAAAAACTAGCTGATAGGAGGCGACACGTGTGGAGGAGAAGCCAAGTAGACCTAACAGAGAATTGAGTGAGAGAGGAGATGAGAAGGTAAAAGAAAAATGCCTCTTAAGGACCGGACAGGACAGGGTCGGGAGGGTAGGTGCTGTGGGCTCAGGGAATTGGAAATGGAAGAGGGGATATAAACATAAAGCTGGAGAGGTGCCTGGGTGACTCAGTCGGTGACTCATCCAACTCTTGATTTCAGCTCAGGTTATGATCCCAGGGTTGTGGAATGGAGCCCTGAGTTGAGCTTGCTTAAGATTCTCTCTCTTTCCTCCCCACTCTCTGCCCCTCCCCTGCTTTCATGTATGTGTACTCTCTCTCTCTCTCTCTCTCTCAAAACACACACACACACACACACACACACACAAACAACACACGCAACTGGAGATTTTGAATTTGATCCTTCCCCCTTTATTTTTGAGAGTCAAAGAATAAAGATTTCCTTTTTGCCGGTTTTTGGCTGCCTGTGCCCCTTTAACGATGACCTCATAGAAAGACTGAACCGCAAAGGTTTGACATTCTCAAGACTCACATTACACACATACATAATTAGAATGCATTGTGGTGACAGAGGTATTTATTTACAAAGTCTTATGGGATTCAAGGGAGGAGCAATTCTTTGTCATGAATGGGTCAGAGAGAAGGAAGCATTCGACCTGTTTGAGGGCTGGCTTTGACTCCTCTTGCATGAATGGTCTCGGTAAAATCACTTAAACTCTCTGAGCCTTGACTTCCTCCTCTATAAGTGAAGGATGATTTAAAAAATACCCTCTTTGGGACGCCTGGGTGGCTTAGTCGGTTGAGTCGGTCACACTCTGGCTCAGATCATGATCTCACGGTTCGTGGGTTTGAGCCCCGCGTTGGGCTCTGTGCCAACAGTTCAGAGCCTGGAGCCTACTTTGGATTCTGTGTCTCCCTCTCTCTCTGTCCCACTCACGCTCTGTCTTCTCTCTCTCTCTCTGAAAAATAAACATTTAAAACTTTTTTAAAAAGTGCCCTCTTTAAAGGCTTTGCACAGGAGCAAAGGAGATATTATTGAATGTTTAAAACAAAGTGAAGCGGCAATTGAAGGTTCTGATTGAGAGCATGGGTTGTGAGGGCAGACACACGTGGTTTGGATTTCGGTTCAGCACGCTGTGGACGATGGTCGGATATCCGTGGGACCCGGCTGTCAGTGCATGGAGAGCCCTTACAGAATGTCTGGCACAGGATAAATGCTCAGGCTTTTACTACACTCGCTTTGCAAATCTTGAAGCACTGTGCACATAGCTACTATTGATTTTGGAATTCTGACCAAGGCCTAACAGCACCAAACTGTAGAGGTGAAAGTGCGCAAGGGGAGGGGGTGAGGTATGTCAGTTTCCTGTTGCTGCTGTAACAAATCACCGGGAACAACACCAATTTATGCTCTTACAGTTCTGGAGGTCACGTCTGAAATCCATTTCACTGGGCTAACGTCAAGGGGCCGGCGGGGCTGGCTCCTTCCGGAACTCTAGGGGAAAATGTTTCCTTGCCCTTTTCTGCTGCTAGAGTCTGACTCCATTGCTGGGGTCACAGCCCCCTTCATCCATCTGCCAGGCCAGCAACAGAGCGTCTTCTCTCCGCTCTGGCCTCAGCTTCTGTCCTTGCAACTCCCCGGACCCTGACGCGACTGCCTCCCTCTTATAAGGACACTTGTGATGACATTGGGCCCCTTGGATAATCCAGGATACTCCCCGAATCTCAAGATCCTTAACATAATTACCTATACAAATTGTGCTTGCCAAATAAGGTACGGTGTTCACAGGTTCTGGGGATTAGGATGTGAACATGTTTAGGCAGCTGCTTTTCAGGCTTGCACAGGTACCCAGGGAAGGAGAAAGGAATTTCCAAGAAGGAAAAACTTGAAAATTGAGAAAGATGGGGCACCTGGATTGCTCAGTTGGTTAAGCGTCCGACCTTGGCTCAGATCATGATCTCGTGGTTCGTGGGTTCGAGCCCCGCATTGGGCTCTATGCTGACAGCTCAGAGCCTGGAGCCTGCTTCAGATTGAGTGTCTCCCTCTCCCTCTGCCCCTCCCCTGCTCGCGCTCTATCTCTCTCTGTCTCAAAAAACAAATAAACATTTAAAAAAACCAAAAAGAAGACGAAAATTGAGAAAGCCAACTTCAGATAGTGAGTTCACTACTGAAGAGTTAGTTCGAAACACAATGAAGGCAAGTGACAAGATGACAGGATGAATGCAGGGCCCCAGTCCCATGACCCCCAACAGCTGAAGCAGGCTGACCACCCACCTCTTCTGCTTGTTGCCTTGTGCACCTTCATCGGCATCTCTCAATGCCCATTCTCACTGCCGTGTGTGTCTATCCTTTCCCCTGTCTCCCCTCTCCATCTCCTTCCTCTCTGTGTGGAGAGAGAATCCCAAGTGAGATCATGACCCGAGCCAAAGTCAGACGCTTAGTGTGGAGCCAGACATGGAACTCGATCCCACAACCCTGGGATCATGACCTGAGCCAAAATCAAGCCAAAATCGCTCAGTTGACTGAGCCACCCAGATGCTCCATTATGAGACAATTTTGGGATGCCCAACTCAAATCAGTGCTAGTTTTCCTCTCTTCCTCTTCCTCCTGTCTTTTTGGGTTCAGCAAACCTTTCTTGGCATCTCCCAGTCTCTTTCACGTATGTTGTCTCACTTGTTTCTCATCACAACTTTGTAAGTCAGATTTATCTATTTCCTTTGCATGGTGAAGGGAAGTCTGTTTCTTACTCCACTCACAACACTTCTGACACTAAGGATGAAGCGATTTCCCTTATGCCACCCAATTCTCCAATGCTCTGCATATCAACAAGGTGCCTTATAAATTCTGACACTAACTACTCAGGGCTGGGGCAGACCCCACAAGTTAAGAAGTTACTTTCACAAGACTGCTCCCTCTTCAGATGACAATCATAAGTGGTGAGTCTCCAGGTTGGCTACAAAGTGGGGGTTCCCATGATCCCCGCCTCAAGTTTGATAATTTGCTGTAATAGCACACAGAACTCAGGGAAACATTTATGTTTATTGGCTTATTATAAAAGATATAAAAAGGGGCGCCTGGGTGGCTCAGTCGGTTGAGCGACCGACTTCGGCTCAGGTCATGATCTCACGGTTTGTGAGTTTGAGCCCTGCATCGGGCTCTGTGCTGACAGCTCAGAACCTGGAGCCTGTTTCGGATTCTGTGTGTCCCTCTCTTTCTGCTCTTTCCCCGCTTGTGCTCTGTCTCTCTCTGTCCCTCTCAAAAATAAATAAACATTAAAAAAAAATTTTTAAAAAAAGATATAAAAAAGGATACAGGGGCACCTGGGTGGCTCAGCCGGTTAAGCATCCGACTTCAGCTCAGATCATGATCTTCAGGTCTGTGGGTTTGAGCCCCACGTCGGGCTCTGTGCTGACAGCTCAGAGCCTGGAGCCTGCTTCAGATTCTGTGTCTCCCTCTGTCTGCCTCTCCCCCACTCACACTCTGTCTCTCAAAAATGAATAAATGTTAAAAAAAATTTTTTTAATAAAAAAGGATACAAATGAACAGCCAGGTGAAGAGGTACACAGGGCCTCAAGTGCAGGAGCTTCTGTCCCTTGGAGTTGGAGTGAGCCACCCTCCTGGCACGTGGATGTGTTCACCAACCCAGAAGCTCTCCACATCCCATAGTTTAGGAATTTTTATGGAAGCTTCATCTTATAGTCATATTTGATTATTAATTCAATCTCCGACCTTCCTTTCCAGTCTGGAGGATAGAAGTGGGGCTGTAAATTCCAAGTTGCTAATCATAGTTTAGTCTTTCTGGTGATTGTCTCAAAGCTATTCAGGAGCCCACTAAGGGTCACCTCACTATAACAAAATATGCTCTTATCACCCAGGACATTCCAAGGGATTTGAGAGCTTTGTGTCAGGGACCAGGGACAGAGACCAAATATATATATTTCCTACTTTGTCAGAGATTGGCACAGTGAGATCCAGACAGTTGAGGTAATTTGCCAACTCTACGGAGTAGGAGGAGGTGGCCGAGCCGCGACCCTGGCCCGAATCCTCTCCACAAAGACTCCACATCTGTCTTTGACATAGAACCACAATGTACATTTCACGGTTGCAAGACTGAGGTGTTAATTTCTTGCTACTTATTTTGAAAAGGAGAATCATCAGAACATTTGTTTAATTTTGTTTCTCAGAAAGCAGCAGTAAAAGCCTTCTGTGGTGGAGCATTGTAACTTTGTGGGTAGCCCTTGACTTTGTTCTGAGCATCCACAACCATCCTGGAAGAGCCGCCCTGCTCCTGCCCCACTCAGCACAGCTCTTTCCACTCAGAGGTGCTGGCAGGTGGCCGGGCCAGCCCGCAGCTTCGAGCTCCTGTTCAGTGTAGATCGCTTCTGCCGGGCTGGCCGTGTGAAGGGAAGTGGATGACTGGGAGCCAGGATTGGTAGGAGTGGGAGTGGGTTGTGGCTGAACCAACACGCACACCAGCAGATGCCACACACGCCGATGGACCGCCCTAAGTTTTCGCCTGTGCTAGTGACAGAGGGTGCACAGGTGGTTGCCAGGGGTTCTCTCTCACAAATGGAAAAATAGAAAAGAGGGTCCTCTCTGGACGGAAGCAACCTGGACCAGCAGAAATCTCTTTGAGCCAATTAGTAAAAGGTACCCTTTTCTTTGCATAGCATAGCCCCTGCCAAGGTAGAACACTGGGAGCATTTTACTCCCCACGGTCCCCTGGGCCCTGGCAGCATGGCAGAATGGGTCAAAGCCTAGTTCCAGGATTGGAGCATCACTCCCCCACTGACTGCTGTGTGACCTTAGGCAATGGACTTAACCTCTCTGTGACTTGGGTTCATTATCTATAAAGTGGGGAGAATAGCTATACCTATTTCAAAGGTTCTCACGAGGGGACAATGATTTAACACACATAAAAGTTAACATAGTTCCTAGAGGAAGTAAGCACCATACGACTGTGAGTTAACATCATTACTGAAGCTGCAAACAAGTTACTGGAAGAAACAGAGTCCCCTATGATCTCTCTCTTTCCAACTCCAGGCCAGGGGCTTCTTTTTACCCTCTGCCTCTACCCTCTGCCTTCCTTTTCCTCTGCCATTCTAGAACTATCCTCTCTGATAGCACACCCTCCTTGACCTCCCCCCCACCCCGATGATACCAATGGATTCGTCTCAGAACTAAGCTTGCATGCATGCATGCTTCAACACCTGTTTGATTAAGAACTTACTTTGTCTTGCTTAGTGCATTTGTTAAGAGCTAAGCCGTTGAAAAAAAAAATACCTAAAATTGTAGTGGTTAGTGGTTTAAAGATGATAGGAGTTTATAATTTAGAATTGCCACCAGTCACTTTTGGAACATATAAGTAGAATATCTGCCTTCAGACTTTTTAAAAAAAAAATTTAATGCTTATTTATCTTTGAGAGAGAGAGAGAAAGAGAGAGAGAAACAGAGTGGGGGGGGGTCGGACAAGCAGAAAGAGGGAGACACAGACTCTGAAGCAGGCTCCAGGCTCTGAGCTGTTCAGCACAGAGCCCAACTCGAGGCTCGAACTCACAAACTGTGAGATCATGACCTGAGCCGAAGTTGGATGCTTAACCTACTGAGCCATCCAGGTTCCCCTGCCCTCAGACTGTCTTTCCAATAATGTTCCCTGTGCCCTTTTTAGTCAAGGTGGTCATTATCCAGCCACTTTGTCGTGTATAGGAAATGGGGCTCATTAACGTGATCCCTGAGCATAAGATAATACTTAGACTAGTCCGGGCTTTTTGCTTGTAGAACCTGTAGACTGTTCTCATTGGCTTATCATACATCCAGCATATCCTACTGGGTGCTGGCTCGCTTTCTTTTCCCCTTCATCTTTTTTTTTTTTAAGTTTATTTATTTTGAGAGAGCAAGAGAGAGGAGCATGCACACACAATCGGGGAAGGGGCAGAGAGAGAGAGGGAGAGAGAGAGAATCCCAAGCAGGCTCCACACTGCCAGCACAGAGCCCAATATGGAGCTCGATCTCACAATCTAGGAGATCATCACTTGAGCTGAAATCAAGAGTCGGAGGCTTCACCAGCTGAGCCACCCACGGGCTCTCTCCCTTCATCTTAACAATCAATGTTTTCTGCCAAAACTTCTGCCATGTCAGCGTTTATCTTGCAGTGGTTCATCAAAGGGGCTAGAGTCAAAAAAAGACTGCTTTTTACCCCGAGACCCGGGTTGGTAGCTCTCTGAAACAATTTTCTTTTCTGCGTGTCAGAGTTGACCGTAAATGTTCATGTGGTAGAAGGTGGCAGTGAAGACGATGTTGATAGTTAGGACTGTCGATTGTTATTAGCTGTAAATGGGGCTGGCAACGTCAACTCGTCATCCGGCAGAAGTGGCATGAATATTCACCGCACACACAAGTGTAATACGCATACACACAAAGCACAGACTTCACATGTATAAAGAGCCTTTATTTTGCCATCTGTTCTTCAATATTTCACTCAAAAATCCCTGACCCATGAGCGTTTGTGCTGGGAGGGTCGGTGCTGCTGCTGTTTTCCTCCCCCAGAGGCCCTGGCGGCCAGAGTTCCCCCCCTGGTTTCTCAGGGGTCCCCAGCGGCTGTAGGATGCAGAGGTGGACCCAGCTCCCCGCACTGCCATCCAGGTGCAGGGTGACTCAGGGTGGCCCTTGTCAGGCTGGAGCCCTCTTTGGAGACACGCCGTTCCAGAAACAGACAAAGGAAAACAATATATGTTGCTTCGTTATTCTAAAAGTATGAGGAACTTGTTTTCACTTGCCCTTCACTCATGCATTCATTCATTTCGTCAGTAAATGTTATCGTCTACTTAGCATGTCTTAGTGTATCATTTGGGATCTTGTGGCTCTTCCATGCCTCACTCTGTCCCCGGGGACGCATGTGCTTTGTCTCAGTACTGAAAGGATGTCTCACTCTCCCTTTCCACAAAAGGGAAACTGTTTTGACAGAGTGTTTACGCCTCACTATGATAAGCTGTAAACGCGTTGAACTTCAGAGATGTCATAAACATGTTGATACGAATTTGTTATTACATATGTTGTTTTTGAGGAGAGTTTAGAATACAAAGGCGAGCGTGTTTATCCCCGAAAGCGAGCAGCATAAATAAGTTGCCTGCATCGGAGAGAAGGTATCCAAGGCGATGCTCCTGTAATTCCCAGTCCCCTAGGGATCCCATTTTGCCTAAGACCCCCACCTTCCCTACTGTCCCCGAACATTGGGCATCCATCTCGTGCATCTCTTGGGAAAATACTCAACTGGATTTTGTAGGTTGTGGCGCGCAGTTTGGAGGAGGTCCCGATCGCCTCCTGTGGACAACGGAAAGAGCTCTTGGTACCAGAGGTCGGTGATATACTGCCTGGGAGTGAACAGGGAAGCAGGAAGAGAAAGACTAAACAGACTGTTAAGGTTGTGTGTGTTCATCACCCCTCCTCCTCCCCACCAACTCTCTACCAGCTTGCCTACTTTTTGTCATTGTTTTGGTTTTTTTATGAGAGAGAGAGAGAGAAAGAGAGAGAGAGAGCATGAGCAGGGAGGGGCAGAAAGAGAGGGAGGACAGAATCTGAAGCAGGCTCTGGGCTGTCGGTGTAGAGTCCCACGTGGGGCTTGAGCTCATGAATGGTAAGATCATGACCTGTGATAAAGTTGGACGCTTCACAGACTGAGCCGACCAGGCGCCCCCCAGCTTGCCTATTGAAGGAAATAAACGTAAATGTTGCATTAATTGTGCGTGTGTCTGTGTGATCAGTAGCTTTTTTTGATAGCGACTACTCTTTGACATGCTGAACTTCTGGGTTGTATCATGCTTTTCCCAGTTAATATTCAGAATAAAAGCAGCCCTCTTCTGTATGGTCAAAGCTGAGTCGAGAGAAGATTCAGCTTCCAGGAAGGGGAAAAGAAATAGTCCAAGACAGCAATTTCCTCTAAGCAAAAGAGATAGATGTGGCATTGGTGACACCCTGCATTGGTGACAATGTGATCACATGGCCATACCAAGCTGCAAGGGATGCTGGGAAATGCAGTCTGTAGCCCTGCGCCAGAGCTAAAACTTCATTACGTGAGAGAAAGTGAGAAAAGATTTGGTGGGGTCATTCCTCACGGTAGTGGGGATTTTTAGCGCCAGACCAAAATCCTTTCTCATTTCTCCCACCCTTTACCAGAGTTGTCATTAGGTTTTAAAATTTCCATTAAGCACAGGGAGAATCTCCATGCTTCCCCCTGCCCTCCAAGGAGGCGAGTGCCCCATCCCTACAGAGCAAGTCCGGTCCTGCTGTTATTCTCCCTTCCTTGGCGCGGTGCTCCTTGTTGCCATGAATCAACACCGTTGCTATGGGTTTCAAGTGTGCTAGTTGGCCCCAAGCGCATATTCTAGCACATGCTGACAATGTGCCCACCATCAGGAAATTGTTGATTCTGGCACGCATATCACTCAGATCCCACAGGGCTTTGGATACTGCTGTGTTAAGGCAAGACAGAGTTACACCCAGGTAATCATGAAGCTATGACAGGTCAGTGCCTACTATGATCAGAGCTTTGGGCTTGGTGCTATACACACATCTCCCTTAATCTCTTAAACTATGTTTCTAGGCAGTTTCTGGGATCATCTCCCCAGATCCTTGTTCCTTACTCTGGAAGGAACCCAGACTATAATAATCATCTTATATTGAGCATTATTTACCTCCCTGGAGCTGGGGAATGACCCATATAACATGGGAATGCCCAACATTACAGAAAATTGGGGCTCTGATAATGAGGTAAGAGTGTTCTGGGACCCAATTTCAATAGGCGGGGAGGGCTTTCTCCCCTGCGCACCCCCACCCCCCCATCAAGCAATTCTCAGACACCAGCTGGGTGTCTGTCCTACAATTCAACTCAGGTCCGACACTATCTACTGGAAGATAGCATCAGATTCCACAGGTTAAGGGCTCAGTCCTACAAGACTGTCACCCCCACCCCCCTTCAGACCCCAGTCATAAGCCCAAGCCCAGGGTATCACCTATGCTTCTAACCAACTGGCTATAGATTAGAGGTTCCGACAACCCTTCCTTATGTTCTCTTAATTTGCGAGAGTGGCTCACGCAGCTCAGAGAAATATTAGCTTACTAGATTATTGGTTTATTATAAAAGGATGCAACTGGGGAATAGCCAGATGAAAGTGATGCATAGGGCAAGTTGTGTGGGAAGGGGCGGGGAGCATCCATGCCAGTCCAGGTGTGCCACTCTCCTCTCCGGCAGGTGGTTGCATTCACCAACCTGGAAGCTCTTCAAACACTGCCCTTTGGGTTTATTTTATTTTATTTTTTTAATGTTTTTTAATGTTTGTATTTATTTTTGAGACAGAGAGAGACAGAGCATGAGCAGGGGAGGGGCAGGAGAGAGAGGGAGATACAGAATCCGAAGCAGGATCCAGGCTCCGAGCTGTCAGCACAGAGCCCAACGCGGGGCCCGAACCCACGGACTGTGAGATCATGACCTGAGCCGAAGTCAGACGCCCAACCAACTGAGACACACAGGTGCCCCATGCCCTTTGGGTTTTTATGAAGTTTTCATGACATAGCTGGCACGATTGATTAAACCATTGGCTATTAGCAATTAACTCAACTTCCAGCCCCTCTCTCCTCCCTGGAAATCAGGAGGTGGGACTGAAATTTCCAACCCCTTATTCTTGGTTGGTTTCACCGGCAATCAGCCCCCATCCTTAGGTGTTTTCCCAAAGTTACCCCCTTAACATAAACTCAGCTGTGGTGGAAAAGGGCTTGTTATGAAAAACAATACGCCCATTTCACCTTCATGGGTCTGAAGCTTTTCAGAGACCGAGGACAAGAGACCAAATATGACAAAAGATGCTCGCATTGTTCTTATTCTCAGGAGACTCAAAGGGTTTTGTGAGGTGTGGGCCAGGAACTGTGGAGGAAGGCCAAATATACATATTTCTTATGAGTCACAATATTGCCCTAGGAATAAAAGGAATGATTATTGGGTAGGCAACTAGCAGTCGGCCCAGATGGCTTCAGCCAAGTCGATCTTTCTATAACCAGATTGACGAGTACCTAGCCGTTCCCACATTCTTGAATACATCTTTTCCACATTTTACAGTTGTCTTGGAAAAAGGATGATGCTTCTGTCAGGCCAAGACTGATTCCCACAACATTTGGATAAATATCTCTATTCCTAGTCTTTCCACACTAGAAAATGCCTCCTTAAGATCCGATCTCTGAGAGTGTTAGAGATGGAAGTCTTTCCCGCAGCTTTTCTGCTAGACTCCTGGACACGGTCTTCTAAGTGCTGCCCACATCAATGGGCCACTTCTTTCTCAATCTTGCCCTTATGGTTCTGGAGTTAAATGGCTTTCCTCAGGCTTGTCTGAGGAGCTGGCTCACCTGGACACCAACTAGAGTCACCACATTCCTTAATGCACATGCCGCCATGATGCCTTGCCTCTGTCCATACATACTTAAAAGAACAAGTAGTGATGTGTGAGCATGATGTGTTGACATTTTTGAAAACAGCATGCTGTAATTTATGTATTTAAATATCCTCTTCAAAAGCATATCTTGCACACACAAGCTTTGCAGTTTGCTTTTTAGCAATACCTTCAGAACCCATGTTACATTCTCTTCAATGGTCGCACACCTTTGTCCCTTACGGGTGGATTTGATTTGTGAGGTCTGCTAAATATCATTAGGGGTCACAAGCGGTAAATAAAGAAGTTAAGCAAGTGCAGGCATTCCCTTCAGTACGAACACAAACTGTGATTATGCACAGTGATATTTATTTTCTGAAACAGACTGGCTCTGATAAATAATTCTTTTAAATGTGGTTCAGAAATGTTTTAGGTAAGGGGCACCTCAGTGACTCAGTCCGTTAAGCATCCAGCTCTTTTTTTTTTTTTTTTTTTAACGTTTATTTATTTTTGAGACAGAGAGAGACACAGCATGAACAGGGGAGGGGCAGAGAGAGAGGGAAACACAGAATCGGAAGCAGGCTCCAGGCTCTGAGCCATCAGCCCTGAGCCCGACGCGGGGCTCGAACCCGCAGACCGCGAGATCGTGACCTGAGCCGAAGTCGGACGCTTAACCGACTGAGCCACCCAGGCGCCCCAAGCATCCAGCTCTTGATTTAGGCTCAGGTCAGGATCCCAGGGCCATTGGATAGAGCCCTGAGTCGGGCTCCGTGCTGAGTGTGGAGCCTGCTTGGGATTCTTTCTCTCCTCCTCTCTCTGCCCCTCCCTCCCCCCTAATAAATAAAATAAAATGTTTTAGGTAATACTAGCATTGTTTGAAAAACATTACAAGCTAGGCTTTTTGGATGGTCCATTGCTCCTTTGAATTTGTGAGTTTGAATCCTGGCTCTGAAATAACGAGCCAAGAAACTTTCCTGTAAGTCAGTTTTCCCATATGTAAAGGTAGTTTCTTCCTCTGCCCCCTCAAGGATCTAATTAAGGCATTGCATTTGGTCATTACGATCCTTTATTCTTTTTTGTGCTGAAAGAATTGTGTGCTTTCTTTTATTGTTTTGTTTTGTATTGTTTTGTTTTTTTTTCAAAACTGCCCTTTTGAAGAGACAAGGCCAGCTGTCTTATAGAGCGTTCCATGGTCTGGATTTATCTCATGGTGTCGTACACCTTGTTCCTGTCATCCAGGTATTTGCTGACAGCTGGAAGGAGGGTCCAGAGGTTTGACGAGATTCACCTTACGCATCTCTGGCATGCGTCCTGCATAGATGACCCTGAGAACTTCACATTGTATTTTAGCAAGTGTCACATAACGCCACGGGGTCTTACCTTGACACTAAATGTGACCACCAGGTGAAGGTGCTAACTGCTAGAACCTTCCATGGACATGCTCTTCTCCCCCTACCCCCACCCCTCCCTTGCAACTGGAAAGCCGTGGGGAGATAAGTTGGTACCTGGCACAGCTCCTTGTCTGTAGCAATCTTCGCCGAATGGTTTAGTCCTTAAAAACGACAGCCTTGGCTACCCTACCTGCCTGACAACAACTCGTGATGCTCACAGCACTATTTCTGAGTACCTTCAACGAACACTTTTGTATTTCTTATGAATCCTAGGTTACAAGTGTTCATCCGGCTGTGCTTCAAAAACAGAATCTTGCTCAATGCTGATAGAGAGGTTCCGCAAACACGTGTAAACATTTCCTGTCAGAGACAGCTGGAAACATTTACCCTTGAACATCCCCATGGGGTAGTGGAGGACTCGGCTTTGCTGTGAAAATCTTCTTTACTTTCCACCAGCACCCAGGACTTTCAGAATGATTCACAAAATAGACAGGCTGCTAGCAAGTACTCCGCACTCCGTTGCGCTCTCCCCATACAGGGGGCTTCAACCCTGATCATACATCTGAATCACTGGGGGAGCTTTAAACTGTCCCGGGGCTACTCCAGACCATTTATTTATTTATTTATTTATTTATTTATTTATTTTTAAAGCAAAAAAGGGCATTTATTGGCTCACATAACTGAAAAGTCCATAGGGATAAACTAGCTTCAGGCACGGTTGGATCCAGGGGCATAAACATTGTCATTAGGACTCAAGTCTCTCCATCATTTGGCTCTGCTTTCCTTTGCACTGGCTTCATTCTCTGGCTCATTTAATATGGTGGGTCCTGTTGGTTAGAACTTTTCATACTACAAAGTCAAGCAATCTCAGTAAAGAGAGCTCCTGAGCCTCTCCTCCACAGTTCAGTAAAACTCCTAGGGCTGAGTATCACTGGACCAGCTTGAATCACACGGCCATTCCAGAACCAATTACTATGGTGAAGGAGATGGACCATGCTGATTGATCAGGTCTGAATTACATGTCCACCCAATAAGCTTAAAGTTAAGCCAGACTGTTTGAACCATGTGGACTAGAAACAGGGAAGTGGTTCCAAGAAACATCAGAGTTGTTACAATGAGATGGAATGAATGCTGGTCAATCAAAAACAACTGATGCCAATGATAAGACCAGATACTAAAAAAGTTTAGTCTGTGTTCAGTAACAGCTGGCATTGTTACTTTCTTGACAATAAAAGTATTCTGAAAAAACGTCATGAGTAAGCTTGTCCTGTACTCAGGAAGCTTGTAATCCATTTGAATGGAATAATCGTATCCAATAGCATACTTTTCCTCCAGACCATTTAGATCTGCATCCCTGAGGGTGAGGTCAAGCAGAAATATATTCTAAAAGCTCTCCGGGCGATTCTGTTGGGCAACCCAGGTGGGAACCACTGAAAAAGAAGTTTATTTCTAAAAGGAAAAGTAATTGAATGGTCACCCTTTAATATCAAGACGCTATAGACCTTTCTCCAGGACAATGGTTGCTAGACTTGGGTTGCACATTACAATTACCTGGGGATACGTTAAAACTCCTGATGGCCAGGTTACATCCTATATCAATTAAATGGGAATGTCTGGGCACGGGAACCAGGCATCAGAACATTTTAAAGATGACAGGTGAGTCCAAAGGCCAGCCAGGTTTGGGAACCACTGCATCGAACAGGCAGCTGGGGTTTGCTTGAAAGAACATGAACTTGGGAATCAAACAACTTTGCTGCTCACTACCTGTGTAATTTCTTAGCCTAAATTGTTTTTTAGGAGAAGAAGGATAATAATGCTAACTCACAGTCTTGTTTTCTGGATCAGAAGAGAATAGATGTGCTAGCACATAAAAGTTGTACCCATTTTGTCCCGGGTATTAGTTTCTTATCTTTGCTGTACCAAATTACCACAAACTTAGTCGCTTAAAGCAACACAAGCTTATTATCTTATAGTTCTGTTGGCCAGAAGTCAAAAATGGGTCTCAGTGGGCTAAAATTTGAGATACTGGCAGGGCCACTTTCCCTTCTGGAGACCCTAGGGTAGGGTCTGTTTTCTTGCTGTATCCAGCTTCTAGAAGCCACCTGCATTCTGCATTCATGTCCCCCTCCCATCTTCAAAGCCAGCAATGGCCAGTAATCTTTCTCACACTGTATCACCAAAACGCTTCTACCTCTCTCTTCCACATTTAAAGACCATCCAGAGGGGCGCCTGGGTGGCTCAGTCGGTTAAGCGGCCGACTTCGGCTCAGGTCATGATCTCGCGGTCCATGAGTTTGAGCCCTGCGTCGGGCTCTGTGCTGACAGCTCAGAGCCTGGAGCCTGTTTTGGATTCTGTGTCTCCCTCTCTCTGACCCTCCCCCATTCATGCTCTGTCTCTCTCTGTCTCAAAAATAAATAAATGTTAAAAAATAAAAAAAAAAAATAAAGACCATCCAGATAATCCAACATTATCTCTTTTTGTAAAATAGCTGATTAATAACCACAATTCCCCTTTGCCATGTAATGTAACATATTCATGGGTACTGGGCATTGATGTGTGGACATTTGGGGGAGGCCATTATTTTGTCCACCACATTCTCAATACCTTTTCCCTTTGATTAGGATACACAATATAATTGTAGGCTCATGTCAGTTGATGTTTGAGAAATACACTAGAATCTTGCTAATATTCAAGGAACATGATACCAGCTCAGCAAGACCTACTGCAGCCCTTGTTTCATTATTTATCTTGCTAACAGATCCCTCCCCTGTTGCTCTGTCACAGGGCCAGGCTTAGGCACCCATGTTTGTATCATGTGATCCTATGACAGAGTGGGTGGCCACTGACCCATGGGGAGCCAATGAATGAGTTTCCCAGAACCTCATTGGAATTTTCCTTAAGAACTTGCGATGAGTGACACAGATAATTGTCATGAGTTGTTGCTGCACTCTGGAATCAGAAAGGACTGTGAAAGTGGAACTGACATTGCCAATATGGTGATGCAAGGCTAGTCAGAGTTTGAAAGGAGCAAGAGCCAGGCGAGCACCTGCAGAGAGGAAGACAGTCTGCAGAGAGGACAGCTAGCGCATTTACCGAGAAGGGAAGCTGGGATGCATGACTTTCCCCACAACTTTGGCTCTATTTTGGAAAATAGTGTTTTGAACAAGTATTAAGAATGAGAACTTGTGACACCTAGGGGAATTAAAGAGCCTGATTACTATTTCTCAAGATTTTTAGAAAGTCATATCAGCTTTCTCTTACTCATGTAACACGGAAAATGGAGAAAAGAGAGTGAAAACTAATCGCAAAATCTCACCTTCCTAAATGTTCCTGATCTTCCATCTTTTATAAGTGACAACACAGAAAGTGCCACGGGGAAGGCAACATATCATTTAGAAATGTTGTAGGCTAAAATGAGCAGCAAAACCAGATAACAGAAGCTAAACTCAAAAGACATTTGCTTTTATTTAACAAGAAGTCTGGAGGTGATTCCAGCTTCAGCTCCATGTTCAATGACCCCAGCTGTCTCCAAAGAAGGATATTGTCAGCTATTGGCTCCTCCTTATTGTTTTGGTGACTTCATGATCACAAGATGGCTGCCGCAGCTTCAGGCATTTTGGCTTCACATCAGCTGTCCAAGGTAGAATGGAGGTGCGGGTAGTGCATACAGGCTATATTCTTCTGAGGCTATGTCGTTTTATCTGAGATGGGGACACCCCCCCGCCAAGCCCACATCCCCCTACATCTCTTTGGCCAGAACAGACTCACTTGCCCACCTCTAACCCAGCACTATCAAAGGGGAATGGGGCAGCGTGATGGTTTAGACCTAACACGATGAACCCCCGGGGACTGGAATAGATGACTCCCTCCCTGAGATGAATGGATTTCCAGTGGCTGAGTTCTGTTAGCAGAGAAGACGTGGGGTGACTGGCTATCGGGTAGCCAATAAACTGTTGGCAACAAGCAAGCAATGAAATGGCTGAAAGGAGGAAAAAGAAGAGAAATAGGAATTAGGAAACCACAAACCTCTCGGTTTTGCAAGAAAGGAGCTATAGCTACGCCTATTATCGCAGCTCTGGCTCAGGCTGCTGAACCACATGAGAAATGTATTTTTCTCGTATTCTGAAGGAAACTTCCACGTTCTGGGTAAGATGCCTTGCCTGGAATTCGCTCTCAGCTATCAATGTTCAGATGCTATTTGAGAAACTACTGTCAGTGGTAATGGGACAACACCACAAGTTCTAAGCTCTGGGAAGATTTGGAGACTCCTCTTTCTCCTTCCCACCTCGTCCCAAGTGATTAAAATTAAACACAAAGTCTAACCCATAAGTCTTAACGTGTAACCACCACTTCAGCGTTGGGGTTTTTTTTTTGTTGTTTTTTTTTGTTGATAACAATATCAACTTTTTCAAAAATCATTTTTTGGTAATTGCCACTTTTCAGATGCCCATAAATATGTGTGTTTATTCTCTGTATGGGTAAAACACCAATGCTCATGGGAATTCTCTAGTCCTGCATAGCATCGCTGGAAACCAAGCTAACATATAAAAAATTGTTCACCACCTCAGTGCTTTGAGAGTTAATTGAGACCATCCAAGGGTAACATCCCCAAGGCATAGCTCTAAGCAACTTCAATAACTAAGTTAACATATGTAAAGCACACAAAATACTGCTCGACATATAGTGAGCCCTCTATAAAGTGTTTGTTGGTGGTGTTATTAGAGATCTCAAAACTGTTTTGGAATGAAAAGAGACCACATGATTGATACAAAGATGCTACTTTAATGAGACAGCAGTGGAGAGAGGGGAAGGGTAAGAGAAGGAACCGTCTCTGATCATCCTTCTTATTCCAGGCACAGAAAAGACAATACACATTCCTGTGTTATGTCACGTTCATCAGTACAAACAACCTCATAAGGTAAGTAGTATTATAGCCACTTGACCAGAGAGGAAATTGAAGCTCAGAAAATTGGAGTGAAGTTTGCAAGATAAGTTAGTAAGCAGCACAATTAACTCAGGTCTGTCTCAACTGACCCATGCTTTTTGCGAGAATACATGCTGCTTTTTTTTTTTTTTTTTTTTTTTTGACAGAGTCATAGGACAAAATATTTGATATATGGATAAAAGCTTTAGCTGGTCATAAAAAAGGGTACCAAATCCATGTAAGCTGGGTTGCTTTTGATGTCCCGAGAGGCAAGTATAATGTAGCTTTGCATAACTGTTGCTAAACTTTTATAGCCTTGGAATTAAAAAGATGAAAAATGTGATCCCTGTTCTCAGAGAACTTACTGACCACTGGAGAAACAGAAATGCAAACAGACTCAATGTGGTAACTGATACAGTGGTCACATCTTCAGGACGGAGGTGGATTATGGACAAAGAAATCTCTACCTGGAAGAGTATTGGAGGAAGATTCACAGAAGATAAAATGTTGACACAAGATGCTGGCTTAAGGAGCTTGCCAGATGGAGAGGACAGTCTGTGAAAAGGTAGGGAGGTTTAAGAGAGCTTTGGGAATTACAAGTAGTTCAGTATTGATGGCTCATGAAATTTAAAGATAAGAGTAACAGAAAATGAGTCTCTAGGGGAAAGCAAGTGCCAGATCTTTCTAAAAGTGTTGAAGTTTCATTGTTTTCGGAATCAAAATAATAATTATGCAGCAATGGGATGTCACAAACAAGAGATGATGTGAAAGCTAGCTAATATTTTAACTATTCATGCCTGCACAAGATTGGGGATGACCTAAATGTCCACTGATAGGGGATTTGTTAAATACAACTTGTATATACATACATGAAAAACTATGCAGCTATTAAAAAAGAGTTAGACAAATCTACAGTGTCCTAGATCAGGTTCTCTAGAAAGAAAAGCTAACAGTTTAGGGAGGTTCAAGCCTGGGATGGTTCAGAGGGAGGCTAACGGGCAGAGTGTCAAGAGAAGGTTCAGTGGAACGAATGCCATGTGTTAGCACGCTGACCAGACCAACGAATGGCAGAGATGAAGCGTTCTCTCTGCAGGTGGGTCACAAGCAGGAGCCATCTCAGAGTGGTCTATGCAGGACAGGTAGGAGGGAGAAGGCACCTGCTTGGCTTCCCCTGTCTCTTGTTTCCAATTGGTGGAACTTCTCACTTCCTAGTTATGTCTTGACCCCGGGTGGCACCTGGGACACTGGGACCTCTGCCTTACCCTATGGTGTTTCATCCAGGCTCCCAGACTGGAGGGGCTACCAGGTGGTGCAGGAGGAGCACTGACCAAGAGAGAAAGAAGGAGCCTGTTGGGAGAATTTTAAAAGGCAGGTGAGGGGGCGCCTGGGTGGCTCAGTCCGTTGAGCATCTGACTTCAGCTTGGGTCATGATCTCATGGTTGGTGGGATCGAGCCCCGTATCAGGCTCTGCACTGACAGTTCAGAGCCTGGAGCCTGCTTCGGATTCTGTGTCTCCCTCTATCTCTGCCCCTCCCCCACTCACACTCTGTCTCTTGAAAATAAATAAATACTAAAAAAATTTTTTAAAGGCAGGTGAAGATTTTTATCTCAGTACGTACACTGCCTGACTATAAAGTCTAGAAACACAGACATTATTTTATCAGACATTATATGTCAATAAGCTCTCTTTTTAGCTTCTAGACTTGATGGTCATCTTATGTTTTGGTATAAAACAAGCTTCAAAATGCCCTTTAAATGAAAAAACAAGGTACAGCACAGTATACACAGTATGCTAACCCCGGGTAAGATAAAGAATATATGCGTGTGTGTGCGAGGGGAGTGGGCAAAATAAGTCAAGGAGATCAAAAGGTAGAAACTTTCAGTTATAAAATAAAGAAGTCATGGGGATATAGTGTAAGCATGGGGGATGTAGTCAGTAACGTTGCAATAATGCTGTATGGTGCCAGATGGTAACTAGACTTATCTTGGTGAGCATTTCGCAATGTATACAAATGTTGAGTCACTGTGTTATACACCTGAAACTAATAGAGTATTGTATGCCAAATATGCTTCAATTAAAAATAAGAGTATATATATGCTTATTTCTGAATAGAATTCTTTTTTTTTAATGCATACTTATTTATTTTTAGAGAGAGAGAGAGAGCATGAGTATAAGCAGGGGAGGGGAAGAGAGAGGGAGAGAGAGAATCCCAAGCAGGCTCCATGCTACCGGTGCAGAACCCAATGCGGGTCTGGATCTTAACAAACCATGAAATCATGACCTGAGCCGAAACCAAGAGCTGGATGCTCAATTGACCGAGCCACCCAGGTACCCCTGCATAGAATACAGGGGTAGGAGACCCAAGAAACCACCAGTAGTATATGTCTTTGGGAGGAGGAATTAGGTGGGAGGGGGTTGAGTAAGAGGAAATTCACTTTTCACCATATCTCTTTTTGTGCCTTTCTAAGTTTGTACCATGTTAAACTATAATTATTAATGTAAAAACTTGTATTATATGGAGATACCTGTTTTTAATGATTCTTCCTCTGAGTATACAATTCTCGTGCTGAAGAAGTTATTTTTGTGGTAAAACCCCTGCATAGCAGGCCTCAGTCTCTCATTCCCCATTCCCCTATATTCCCTACACTGACCTGTTCATCCCCTGACTTCTTTATTTTACAACTGGAAGTTTGTAGCTCTTATTCCCCTTCACTTATTTTGCCCATCCCCCCAACTCCTCCTCTCTGGCGACCACCATTTTGTTCTCTGTATTTGTGAGTCTGTTTCTGTTTTTGTTATTGTTATTTATTTGTTCCTTTTTTTTTTTTTTTTTTTTAGATTCTACATATGAGTGAAATCATATGGTATCTGTCTTTCTCTGGTGGACTTATTTCACTTAGCATAACACTCTCTGGGTCCATCTGTATTGTTGGAAATGGCAAGATCTCATTCTCTTTTAGGGCCGTTGTGTGTGCGTATGTTATATAATCATAGTTCCTTATTTTATATATACATATATATATAGTAAGTAATGTATACATTAGTTTCCTATTTTTATTTATTTGTTATTTGTTATTATCTTTTTTATTGTTTTTATTTCTTTTTGAGAGAGAGAGATAGAGTGTGAGCATGGGAGGGGCAGAGAAAGAGGGAGACACAGAATCCGAAGCAGACTCCAGGCTCCGACATGTCAGCATAGAGCCCGACTCGGGCCCAAACTGAAGAACCGTGAGATCATGACCTGAGCCAAAGTCGGACCCTCAACCAACTGAGCCACCCAGACGCCCCTAGTTTCCTATTTTTAAATTGTTGATGTTGAGCTAGAACAAAGATACACAAAGTTCTCCTGTAAAGGGAGATAGCAAATATTTTAGGCTTTGCAGGATGGGCTGTGTCTGTCCCAACTACTCAACTCTGTTGATGTAACACCAAGCAGCCTTGCCAATATCTACACAAATGAGCATGGCTGTGGCCCAATAAAACTATTGGAAGCCTTGCGAGTCTATTGGAGATTCCAACAGAACTTTGAATGTCACATCATTTTTATGTGTCATGAAATATTACTCCCCTTCTGATTTTTTTTCCCAATCTCTTAGAAATGTAAAACCTCTTCTTAGCTTGTAGGCTATACGAAAACAGGCAGCGGGCCCTATGTTGCCTGCAGGCTGTGCTATGCTCGACCCCAAGTTGGAATATTGTTCCCGTGGTAAAATTCCAACTCTGCGCACATAAATGATCAACACCCCTGCCAACAATGGCACAGGAGCTGGTGCTGGTGGATCAGGAAATCTTCACGGTTTGGTTGCTGGTGGCTTGATCTGCGTTTCATTTGGTTTACCTCTAAGTTTGCTCTCCTCACCTCTGCACACTTACTCTTGCTGAATTGTGTGCTGATTTGAAATGGAGTCTTGTGCTGCAGAGAAGGTCACAGAAGATTTAATTCCTCTGCGACTGCCGGTTCATTCATTTCTGGACATTAGAACCACTTTTATGAGTTCCACGCCATATGCCATATGGAATATCATTATGTGCTCCCTAGAGCTCCTGTCACTGCCATCTGTCTGTGACTTCCTGTGTGGTTTCTTCGGCAAAGGGGGGCCCATCTATCAGAAATGCTTCTGTAACGTAAGTTTAAAACGCACAATTCTAAACATATGCCTCTGAAGTTAGATGTATATTTTTCAAAGCTTAAACATCAGAAGCACATTTATAATGATTTCTATTGTGAAACCACAGTTGAAAATTATAAGAACGTATTGTCTTCTGTCACCAGGGTAACACCCGGATACCAGCACTGCCAACCCTGCAAAATCCTCCACAAGTAAATCTCTAAAATCTCCCATTTTGAGGACTCTGACACATTAGTCAGAACCCTGGCCTTCTGCCTGAACCAGGCCTTCGTTCTCCAACACGCCCAGAATTTTCCATCCTAATGGTAGGAATCATATTTGTGTATTTTGTCTTGAATTGCAATTGTATTGTTTATTTTGTTTTTGTGCCCCCAGTATCTAATAACAATACCTATGACTTAGTAGGAGTTGGCTGAATTTTTGACAACCTGAACTAAAATGCTGAGTTATACCCCGTGAGTTTCTAGATCATATCTCCATGCAATATCAATGACGAGACTTTAGCTCAATGTGACGCTCGTGAGGTTGCAGAAAAAATGAATTATTTGTCTTCTATCTCCTTTGTTCTGCTTGGGCGAATTCTTTCACCGGCCCTGCTGGCCACCTCCGGATCAGGCCACCCCACATTTGGTGACACCCTTATGGGGGACCTCTGTTGAGCCAGTTGGGACTCTCCCTGGGTTCTCCAGGAATTTCTCAGGACTTTTCCTCGTGGGCCGACCTTAGTATTCTTTGGAGAACTGATGACCTCCAGCTGAGCCTACTTCTCGGTGAGGATCCAAGGGAAGCCGCCGGACCTTTTGGGCAAGGGATTTCCCCTCTTGCCCTTTGGAGGGATCATTCCTCCCCCTCCCTTCTCTTTTCGGCCCTTCTGTGGTCTGCCCCGAGTACGTCCCAGACACCTCGAGATCTGTGGCCAGGGCGGCTCCCCCATGTGGTCTGAAGGTCCGAGGGTGAACAGGTCGGACTGTCCATGCCTGTGAGGGTGAAGGAGTCCTCACTTCTCCCACTCCACTCCATCTCCCCAAGGCCTCTTGTTCCCAACGTGTGCTGCAGTTGGCAGTGGTTGCTCGTCCAGGGAGAATCCGCACACATTACAGGCTCCGCTGGGACCCTTTCCTGATGCCAGCTGCCTCTCAGCTGCCTCACTTCTTTCGGGGCCTCCTTTTTCCCTTTGTTCCCACGGATCCGGCCACCAACTTGATCTGCAGATGTAATGTATTTCTACGCATCTGAGTAAATTCAAAAATTATGTGTAAGAATGATGGTTCAATAAGGATTCCAGTCTGTACCATGGGAGGGTTCCCTCCCCCTAAATCCCATGCACGTGGTCCCCAAGGAATTTCACTCAAATTGCCTGTCAGCACACTAATACCAAGCTCTGTGTTCTACAACTGCACAGAACCCCTGAAGGACCAAGTTTAGGTGGAGGACAGCACACTCCCACCCCCTCCACAAGGAAGCAGCTACCGAAGATGAGACTTCCCCCCCAAATGCCAAAGATTTGTCATTGTTGTTCTGGCAGGGGGGAAATGTAGATGCTGCTTTTAGGCAACAGGCTTGAGCAGTGGAAACCTGAGTAGGGTAAAAGGTCCCACAGTCACTAGACTGATTGCAAACGGGCCCATTAAGCAACACACCTTGAGATAGCCATATACCCTAGCTGCCCAATGGGCTACTTACAACCGGGCACAGACACCAAAAAAAGAAGATTCCATATGTTCCCATACCTCCTTACTTCTCCCCATGACCAAAGCCCCTCACCACCCCTCATGGCAGAAAGTTTCTTCTTTGCTGTTCTGCCCACCGTTCCCTTGCAGTGTATTCAATAAACCTCCATCTCCTTAAAAAAGAAAGAAAGAAAGAGGGGCATCTGGGTGGCTCAGTCAGTTAAGCCACCAACTCTTGATTTGGCTCAGGTCATGATCTCATGGTTCGTGAGTTCGAGCCCAATGTGAGGCTCCATGCTGACAGTGCAGAGCCTGTTTGGGATTCTCTCTCTCTCTCTCTGCCCCTCCCCTGCTCAGGAGCTCATTTTCCCTCTCTCTAAATAAATAAAGAAACATTAAAAAAGAGAGAAAGAAAGAGAACTGTTTGTTACGTTGTCTTGGTGGCTGATTATGAATGTACATAAAATATTCACTTTATGAAGATGAAAGAGATACTCAGAGCAATTTCAGATCTTCAGATGAATGCATAGAATAGATCACCCAGGATCAGGAGACGTTGTTGAATGAAAGCATCTTGACCTCTGAGTGAGAAGATCTTGGTTTAAACACCAGCTCTTTACAAGCTCTAAAAACAAAACAAAGCAAAGCAAAGTGAAACAAAACAAAACAAAAAACCCATTTACCATCTTGGATCTATTATTTTGGTCTCTGAAACAAGAACAATAATCCCTGACCTGCTACCTCAAAGAAGTGATGTAAGAATTGAGCAAGATGGTGTAAATCACTAAAATTTACAAATGAAAATTTACAGGTGCAAATATAGGATTTATTCATTCACATGCACACGTATGGCTCACCAAAGGCAAAGCGCTGGGGAATACAGATGTGAACACACGTAATTGTTAAAGGCAAACAAATGAGTGGCACACAGGGAGATTGCAGGAGCAGTCCTCAACTTGAACAGACTTAAGAATCAGGTGGAAAGCATGTTAAACATGCAGATTCCTGTGCCCCACCTGAGAGATTCTGGTGGGAAAAATCTGGGTTTATGTACAGAATTCTATGGATTTAACAAACACCCCAAAAGATGCTGATGCAAATGGCCCATGGACCAGGCTGTGAGAATAGAAATTTAGGATTGAGCAGTGAAGATAGAAAAAAAAATCAATAATTAATTTCTTATTAATTTTAGATCCCCAAAATAGACCTGCAATTTTTGTTAAAGTGGTGTTCACAGGCTGTGAGGAATGAGAAACAAATGACATGATGAGATCAAGGGTACAACAATGGTACAATCGGTGTCTTCTCCCCTTACTTCTCACATTTTCTGTCTTTTCCACTGGTGACTGTAATCCTAGATTTCTTTTAAGAGTTGATATATTTGTTAGGATTCATTTGGGTTCTATGTGTTAAAGGAAAAAAAAAAGCAATGCCTTACACCAGGTAAGAGTTTATTTTTCTTACTTGGAAACAAGGTCTAGAGATGAGTGGTCCAGGGCTAGGAAGGGGGCTCCACAAAGTTACTGGGGACTTGCTGGGTCACTTTTTATTTCCTCATTCTCTCATCCACAGGGTGTGGGACCCCCAACCTCATGGTCCAAGATGGCAGTAGCAGTTACAGCATTGTTCCAGGTAGTAAGATAGAGATCAGAAAGGGCAAAAGGAGAACCAGCTGTAATTTAAGGAGACTTCCTAAAATCTGTCATCCCTTCCCATGTATGTCTCATTGGCTAAAGCTGCAGGAATACATTGGTCATTTCCCAGGCAGCGGTGCACCATGATACAAATCAGTGTTGCTATTAGTAAGGAATAGGGGAGAATGAATATGTACTGAGGTAGGTAAATCTCAGGCCCAGTTGGAACCCTGGGGTTTGAAACTTGTTTCACTGGGCATGGACCTCTGGCCACAGTGACTCCAGCTATTGCCTGATGTTGAAGCATGTCGAGAACGAGCACAGCAGAGAAAATCCGGTGGTGTTGGTAGGAACCAGTAGTAGACTAGATTTCAGGGGCTTCCAGACCCAGATTTTCTGAGTTGGTGGCATGTAAGTGCCCTTTGCCCTGCCCTCTGTCTTCTGAAGTTTATTTCCCTGACAGTTCCTGTATCTATAAGAGATAGGCTCCTGTCTTAAACAGGATTTACATCCCAGAGTTGAAACTAAATAGCCTTATGACTCTTGGTAACTTGGCTGGTAAAAGCTTTTGTTTTTATTTTTCTAAAACTGAGATAATTTCTGATCTAGCGACCCCCCTTATAGGGTTATTATGCTCATCAAATGATATATGTGAAGCGCTTTTAAACTTTAGCATTAGATTCACAAAAACATTATTTTGAAAAAAAAATCCATCAAAGGTAGGCTAAGGATTAATGAAAGTAGTTTGAATTATTTAAATTGGGTTCATACATCTAAAACTTTAATTTAAAATTTCATACTAGCAAGTGATATGAATAATTAAAATTCCTCATTTAATCCAAAGGAAATTCCACTCACTGGATTTTTAATAAAACATCCAAACTATGAATATCTCAGCTATTGCCTCCAGTTCTTCTTGATTAATGTAGCTCATTAGCATGAGAGATCCCCTCTCAGAACTGATCATATTTTCTTAAGAGTCTTATCATTTCTTCTTTGTATCAAATTCAGGTATCTTTTCTTCCATGAGACCCCTTCTTTGTGTGTACGTTTTTGGTGTAGCTGGATAGAAACAGGCAAAACACACATAACCACATTGATTGGTTTCACTTTACATGGAGCATGATTGACCAAAGTGGACCCTTGAACACTGCCTCTGCCTTCATTCCTCTAGATGACTGCTCACACCTTCTCTGCTCTCCTCAAGACCTGCAATAGCCCTTCACTCTGGGCACATTACCTGGACCTCGCTCACTAACCCACTAAGAAAATAGAAGCCACTAGATAAAAGCTTGCTCTGCACGTACATGATGCTCATGTACTCTAGCTTCTCTCCTGTAAAGGCCGACCCTGTGCTCCTGATCAAGGCCAACACTGCCACTCATCCACTGTCCCCGATACCCTTTTACCTATGCAAGAACTTGGTTCTAGGAATTCTTTCTCTCTCTTGTCTTATCAAAATTTCTCTCTTTCACGGACCTTATCTATACCCAAATATGCTGTCATTTCTCCTTTAAAATTAGAAAAATCCTCTTTCTTGAACCCACTTCCTTGGCAGGTATTACCCTGTATTTCTCCTTCCCTCTGAAGCAACATTGCTTGAAGGAGGTTTTGGAATTCAAAGTCTTCAACTGCTGTCTCTTGAACTCACTGGAATCAAGTCTTCATCCCGCCATTCCAACAAGCCTGCTCTTGTCAAGGTCACCAGCAATGTCCACTGGGTGAGATCTAATGGCCAATTCCCATCCCGAGGTAATCCATCAGCAGCACTCAACAGCTGTCTCTCTCCTCTCCTTAAATCCTTCCTCCACCTGGCTTCTAGGGCACCACACTCGTTTCCCCCCCATTTCTGTCCTTCACCCATCCCATCCCCTGGCTTATTCCAAGTCAGCCAGGCTTTCTTGTGGTTCCTGGAGCAAGCCAGAAATGACCTTATCTCAGAGCCTTTGGACCCATGTTCCCTCTTTTGGGAATTCTTTTCTCTGGGTATTAATCTAGTTTTTTCCTCCTTTCCTTCACCTCCCCCCACCCCCAACTTCACTGCTTTGTCTTTCTCCTTAATGCATATTATAATCAAATCTACCATATATTTTACTGATTTGTATTTTTGGTATCTATTTCACCTACTGTAAATTCCATAAAGGCAGGGATTTTTGCCTTTTTTATTCATAACTCTCTCCCCAGCCTCAGAATAGTGCTTAGCACATAATAGATGTTCAACAAGTATTTCTTAAGTAAGACCTAATAAACCCTTTATTTTTTTATGACACTTTGGGAATAAATTTTTGTAGAGCTGACACATTTTCAAGTATTAATCAGTTCATGTATATTTGGATGCCACTTGACTTTAAAGAATGATTGCTGGTGCTCCAAGGCCCCATATTGAGAGTACATCTAGGTACCTGTTTCAGTTAAGAGCTTAGTTTATGACAAATATTTTACGCAGGTTATCTCATTTTATCCTCTCCAAAAATCTTTAAAGAAGGTACCACCCCAATTTTATAGAGGAGGAAACAGAGACTATAGAAAAAGTGTGCAAATTGTCCAAGGACACCAGCTGGTAAGTGCCAGGGCTGGCATTTGGGCACAGGCTGTCTGGTTGACCCCAAACTCCATATTGCACCTACTATTTACACTCTTTTTATTTACTTATCTTTATTTTTCAAGCTTTATTGAGGTATACTTTATATACAAAAAATGTATGCATAATTAATGAGCACATTTTGATGAATGTGGACATATGCATAGACCCATGATGCCATCACCATAATCCCTGATTGATACTAATCATTTGTGGGATTGTATGTGTGTGTGTGTGTGTGTGTGTGTGTAGTAAAAGGTCTTGACATAAGATCTATCTTTCTTAACGTGTTTTAAAGTGCACGGGACTAAATTATTAACTATAGGTACTATGTAGTACAGCACATTTCTAGAATTTATGCGTCTTGCATAACTGAAACTTTACAAGACTGCTCAGCTAGTTTCTGAGCGGTCTTGTAAAGTTTCCTCTCGTTATTTGTCTTCACATAGTTCTGATGAACAAATACATGGTTCTAAAGAGTCTCAGACAAATTAAAATTGAGTTTCAGGCTGCTGCTGCTTTATTCTTACAGACATGTCTACCCCAGTGTTAGCAAGGCTCTGGGCTAATCTAAATAAGAACTAAATAAATTCTCGAATAAGAACTCAAATTCGCAGACTAAAGTTAGAGATATACTGGCATTCTTGCCTTGCCCATAAACCTCTCTTCCATCCAAGTTGTGCTCATCTATCAAGGCCCAGAGCAAACCCTACCCTCTACATTCAGCCAAATGTGATTGTTTTTCTCCTCTGAACCATGAAACTAATGCACGGCTCTCCTGTGAGCACCCACCTTACAGTGGTTTGATTTACAGCGGTTTGTATACATATCATTTCCCCACTAGGCTGGAAAGCATTGAGCAGGGTCCATGCCACACCTCTATGTCTCCACATCACTGAGCACAAGAGCCTAATTTGTGCTTCAGGAATGAACCTTGGGCTCCTTTTATTCATTCAATAAACAACTATCAAGTGCCGACCACGGGCCAGGCCCTGTCGTCCTGAGCGTGGGAGGGCTATAGAACAGTGATTAACTCCTTCACCGTGTGCTTTCACAGTGTTCTCGGCCATGGGGCTGGTCTGTGAACCATTTGTTACCTGTCGGTGGTGAGATCAGTACAGAAACCAAGAGTAAGCAGTTTGAAACTTTCAGAGCTATTTTATATCTCCATGAAATCCAAGCTTGTGATACAGGCTTAGCAAACGCGGTTTGAGGTTTTAGGTTTTTGTAGAGGTCTGTTCCCATGACGCAGCAGCGATGACAGAACAGTATTTTGGGATGATTATCCTGATTAAAAACTTGAACTGCTTTCTTCATTGACCAAGTCTTGCTTTAAAGAAAACCAGGTCGGCTGAACTAAACAACGCGCTTTGTGGTGTAAGGACAGTTGCGAATTTATGCAGAGGTTAATGTGTTAAACTCAAGATTATCCTCTTTATTATTTTATGATACAGAAGCTGACCGAAACAATTGTTAATTCTGAGATATGCTGGGTTTCGAGGGGGAAATTCTGTTGGAAATATTAAAACTGCAAACTTTGAGCATTTCTGCAAGATGAGAAACCCGTCTTCCAACTTTCTTATTGTCTGACATCCTCATATTTTTAATAATCGTAATATTCCATGCAAGGAAAAAAGTGATACTGTTTTTTAATGACAGAAACAAATGAAAGGGCAAAAGTGGAAGTTAGAAACTTGGAATAATTGAGTTTTTAAAAAGTATTATGACATTTCTCAGAACTTAACATTAATTATCAGTGAAGTAGGTGATAATTTAGATATTTCACACCTTTTCTTATCACCAGACAATCTATGAATTTGATAGAACATTTGGACTTTTATTTTCCACAAAAAAAAGTTCTTGGAGCTAGAATCTATTTTTTTCATCCAAAGATAATACAATTGTAGCTAAAATTTTATAGAATAAACTGTTAAAACTGGCTGCTAATGAAAGATTGAAGATGAATTATTTTGGACGAGTCAATAAATATCCTGAGCTTGCTAAAATTGCTTTAACATCTCTATTCCATTTCTATCCACATACTTCTGTGATGCTGGTTTCTCTGCTCTGTTAATAAGACAAAATAGAGAAGCAGTTTACATTTATCCTCAGTAAGTTGTGTTGGCACAAATCTAACATATATTAGCTAAATTAACAAGAAAGAAACAGCTCGTTTTTCCCACTAAAAACTTTAAGTATTGACAAGCATGTGGGTGTTTGTTCAAAGTGTTTATTTGTTTGCATAGAGGTATTTAACAGGAGAAATCATTATTTCCATCACAGCTGGTTTTTGACTATGATTATAGTGATCATTGTGGGTGGAGGCTGCAACTTTTGGGAATAGATAGAAAGATTGGATGATGTATAAACTGAACCCAGCCACCTGAGCCGTGTAATACCCTTCCTCCTTTTACGTTGAGGAATCATGGCCTAGAAACTTCAAACATGTTCAGAATGTAAAATAACAACAACAAAAACCTAAACAAACAACAACAGAAAGCAAATGACAAAGAGACAGAGGAGAGAGAGAGAGAATGTCCCATCTGAGTCACCAACAAACCCACAGTCAGCAGCCCAGTTGGGTCATTTTATAATCTCAAGCCAACAAAGGAAGCAACTTCAAAGATCATATGAAAAGGTAGGTACTCTCCCCCTCCAAATTACGAAGACTGCAGACATTTCTTAGTGGGTAAGCATCTTTCAGCCTGGGGATGACTTAGAATTGAGAAGAGAAATGTTCAAGAGAATGAAGCACTTACTATTTAAGTACGTTTTAAGGTGGAGGGGTCCATCCAGATCGGGAGGAAGGCAGGACCACCACCTTCCTCCCCCTCCTTCTCGCTTCCAGTCAGCAGGATTTCCCATGACCCCTGGGGTGGGTCAGAGCTTCGGCTTCGGATTTGAATGAGCATGGGATTTAACTGTGCCACCTTTACTTCCAGAGATGTGATCTGTGATAAGTTCTTTGTTCCTCTACACCTCGTTATTATCATCTATACATGGTACCCATCTGATAGTATCGTAAGGACTAGAGAATGCGCGTGGACTGTTGGTACAGAATAAGTGCTTAATAAAGAGCAGCTCTTCCAGTTATCCACTGCTAAGGAACAAACCACACCAAGTGTTGTCATGTAAAACAACAACCTTTTTCTCATGCTCATGGGTTTCTCTGGAGCAGGAATTCAAAAAGGGCCAATAGAAACCGCTCTTCTCTTTTCCACAACGATGTCTGGGGTCTTAGCTGGAGTGACGGGAACAGCCAGAGGTAAATGGAATGGATGGAGCTGGGGTTGGAGGATTTACTGCCAAGATGGTGTCTTCACTTACGTATCTGAGTTGGGATGACTAGAGAATGGGCCCGGCTAGGATTGTTGACTGGAGTCCTCACCTGTGGCCTCCCCATGTTGCTTGGGCTTCCTTAGAGCCTTGGCAACCTCAGAGTAGTCAAACTTCTTAATGGCAGTGCAGAGCTCTTAGTATCAAAAGGTACTGTGGCAGTTTTAAATCATAGCCCAAATTATTGGTAGTCCTTCCATTAAGACATCTCTGATGAGGGGCGCCTGGGTGGCTCAGTCGGTTAAGCATCCGACTTCGGCTCAGGTCATGATCTCGCGGTCTGTGGGTTTGAGCCCCGCATCGGGCTCTGTGCTGACAGCTCACAGCCTGGAGCCTGTTTCAGATTCTATGTCTCCCTCTTCCTCTGACCCTCCCCTGTTCATGCTCTCTCTTTCTCTCTCTCTGTCTCAAAAATAAATAAATGTTAAAAAAAATTAAAAAAAAAAAAAGACATCTCTGATGAAGTCTTTGAAGACAAAAAAATGCATCAATGCTAGAAAACTCCCAAAGTCCCATTTACTACGTGAGTAATAGAATAAATTATCAGAATTTCTGGGGATGGACAATGTGTGAATTTGGGATTTAAAGATGTTAGGACTTGGCCCCTAATTATCCTTGGCTTTTGGTGATTCTTGAGTAGGGCTGTTCCAACCCTCTCCTGCTTCCTCCTGTCATAGAGCTTCTGCCTCCTGGGGTAATTTCTGCCCTTGCTGTGGCTACCTCGGCCATTGGTAAGCTCTACTCTTGCTCTCCGACTTCCTGATCGGCAAGCCTTCTTGGCTACTGCCCTGACCCCTTCTCTGCCTTCAGTTTACATTCTATGTTTTCTTCTGAGGCCACAATAATGGGAGGTCAGGAAACACAGGTAAATCATAGAGGTTTGCGTGCCAATGCAGAACCTGATGAGGTGAGTAGAGATTGCTCAGCCCTTACTGTAAAGTTAGCACCAAGTAAAATCATGCATTTGTTTCTTGAAACAAAACTATCTTGAAGACACTGAAGACTTTAAAAGCAGAGTGCTATGATTTTGCATATGCATAAACACATACATTTATACATAATGATTCTTTTAAGAAGAATGTCACTTACCCTATTATTTTTCTTCTTTCTGGCAGGCATCGTTGGTTTATACCACTGGCTAGTCAACTATTAAAGGGAATTGCTGTTTGTGGTTTATTAAGAGAGTCAATACCTTCAAAGATTTAGGTCTCTCCAGAGGCAGAGAGCTGCCTACTGAACTCAGTGTGGATAGAGGATGATGGGAGTGTGGACAAGCTCACAGGCAGTTGACACGGCTGCCTTCTGGTCACCTCAGGCACTCCTGGCTCTGCCTGGCCCTTTTTCAGGTACTTGTTGTTCACCCAGAAGAATCAGAAGACTGAGTGGGTGAGTCTGCATGAACCATCACCACATCTGAGGATGAATTCATCCCTGTGTAACGAGCATCTATCACCAGGAGATAATTTGGTGGTAGGGACCCTAAAATTCAATGAGAACCTTTTCCCTTAGCTTGGTTTGTGTGTGTGTGTGTGTTCTCTTGGCACTCATCAATTTTGCCTCTTCGCTTGTTAAATGCCTGCACTTTGAGCCTTCTTTTTTTCTTTGTAACTTTTATGACAATTATGATTGAGCTTTATAAAATTTCCTCCAATCCCATAGGCTTTTGGACATCGTCTCTCTGTTTGAGGTTAGGTTTAGGAGCTTCTTCCACATGCAGTTTTTACTTTAGGAGTTGTTTTGGAATTTCTCTGGAAACCACACTGAGTCAGAATGAAACCTTTTTAGAACATCTTCCTAAATTGAATATGGTAGCAGAGCAGATCCATCCAAGGGGCATGCTTGAGGAAAAAGATTCAAATGCTGGTCAGTTAAATATGGGGATTTGTTCTGCTGAGTGGACCTTGTAGACTGAGGACAAAACCTGAAACGCTTGGGGATTTTTCGTTGCTGTTAGGTTGGAGTGAAATAAAGGATTGCGGCAGTGAAAATAGGGAACAGAGACATGGCTGGGAGGACACAGAAGGAAGAATCTGGAGAGGGAAAAGGGAGTGAATGGAGAAGCATGATTAAGCTTAGCTGCAAAGTGTGATATAACCTTCTCCTTAGGCTTCCCATAAAATCTATAAAATTGGTTTTATAGCTAGATTTTTCTTTTGGCCAATAACCTTTTTATTTTAGGTCAGTTTTAGATTTACAGACAAGATGTGAAATAAACTAACATTGGTACATTATTATTAACTAAAGTCCATACTTTATTTAGATTTCCTTAGTTTTTTACCTGATGTCCTTAAAAAAATTTTTTTTTCTGTTCCAGTATCCCATCCATCCAAAATGCCACATTACATAGTAGTCATGTCTCCTTAGGCTCCTCTTGGCTGTGACAGTTTCTCAGACTTGCTTGTTTTTGCTTCCCTTGAGAATGTTGAGGTATACTGGTCAAGTACATTGTAAAACGTCCCTCAATTGGTACTTGTCTAATGTTTTCCGTGATTAGATTGGGATTACAAGTTTTTGAAAGGAAGGCTACAAAGACAACGTGATACTCTCATCATAGTATATCAAAGGTACATACTACCAACATGGCTTGCTGCTGTTGAAGTTGACCTTGATTACCTGTTTGTCAAGATTCTCCACCATACAGTTATTTTGTGAGAGGAAGTCACTATGCACAGCCCACACTTAAGGAATAGTGAGGTAGGCTCTACCTCCTTGAGAGCAGACTATCTATATAAATTATTTTGAATTCTAAACAGGAGACTTGTTTCTTCTCATTTATTTATTTACTTAATCATTTATTTACATCAGTATGAACTCATGGATATTCATTTTATACTTTGGGTTATAATGCAATATTACTTTATTGATTTCGTTTCTCAAATTGTTCCAGCTTTGACCTTTGGGAGTTCTTTCAGTTGGCTCTTGTGTCCATTTGACATATCCCTTAATTGTGAATGTGTGTATGTTAGCACTTCCTTACTTTCTGGAACTATTAAGATTCTCCAGGCTCATCTTGTCTATTTTCTACCCAGCCCTAGAATCAGCAGTTTTTCCAAGAAGCCATGGTTTATTTATTGAACAATGGTATTAGAAACCAAGTTCTGGTTGCTAGGTGTGCTTGTTGCTCTTGGGGTGTCACGGCTTCTAGGCTGTCTCAGCCGACAGAGCAAGGAGATAGATGTGTGTACCTCATCCTATATATACACATATCTATAAATATTTCTGTATATAATCATCTATATCTATGTTAAGCTACACATCCATTTATACTGAGGTCTCAAACCCTAACCCATTGTCTTATGGGTGATTCTAGTCTTCTCCCCTTGCTTACCTGTAAACTCCCACTCTAACGCTGAGACACCATCCATCTACTAAATTGTTCCATTTCAGTACACATGTATAGTGGTATCAGAATTGCTAACCTGTACCTCTGTGGGAAACCTCTTTTTCAACTAGAGTGCAGTGCTTGTGTCTTGTTTCTTCTACTTTTGGTCTCACAGACTCTGCTCACATCTAAAGTTACTTGGGTCAGCATCTCTTTCCCCTATACTCTGCAATGAAATTGTTTCCAGCATCTGTAATACATTAGATTGTTTTGTCACGTTCAACATTCCATCCTAGGATTCCCTGTACTACAAGATGTTTTAAAAATTTGCATGCATTAAGTTTCACTTTTTGTGCTGTAGAGTTCTACAGGTTTTGACAAGTGCATAGTGTCATTTATCCACCATTACCGTATCATACAGAATGGTTTCACTATCGTAAAAAAAAAAAAAAAAAAAAAAAAAAAATCCCATGCTTCACCTGTTTAATCCCCTCCCCAGCTCAAGAAAACCATGCTGTGGCTCTGGCTGGGGTTTTGCCACAAAAGGAAACTGTTTTAACATTTCTTAAGGATGGACATTTCCATTGCCTGGAGCAAGAGGGCTCTCTCTTTGTAAAGGTTTTTGTTTTGTTTTGTTTTTTAATGGATAGAGACGTCAGTGTGCTGCCCACTTCTTTCGCTCCAGGTTTAATAAAGTCTGCAATCACTGGTCCTTGCTGGGATTTGTCTGAACTCCCCAAAGATCACCCTCGGTGGGACTGGATATTGAGTACATCGTCTGTTCACTGCTCTGTTGAACATTTACTTAGTGTAAGCAGTAAGGCTGGCAGGTGATACCACCGTGAATCAGACGCACCACCCCCCCGGAACACAGTCTCTCCGAAGCGTTCACAGAATGGCTGGTTTTACCTCAGGCAGAGCAGCGGCATAGCGCGGAGATGAGGAATACAGATTAGGAGCTCCCTCTCTGCCATTTAGCAACAGCGGGATCCTGGAAAAGTTACTTCACCTCTCTGGGCCTTGGTTTCCTTGACTGGAAGGTAGGGTTAATAGTAGTACCTTGTCAGGAGATTTGGGGGGAGGATTAAATAAATTTAACCATGTGAAGCCTTTAGAACACACATTTTTACATGTCTGGTACATAGTAAGCCCTCAAAGATGTTTGCAGTTATGATTATGCTCATGTTATTTTTTCTGTACCAGATTAATGCTTTCCATCCATTATGTAATTCAATGATGACACAAACTTTTAAATTACAGATGTCAAGGAGAGACTCAGGGAGGTTATGGAGCTTTACCAAGGACTCAAGGAGCGTTAGACCCAGTGGGTAAGTCTAGAGTTCATGCTTTCAGCGATTCTATACGTGTTCCAGACATCCACGTTTCCTGGAAACTAAAACTCTTCGATGCTAGCATTTCTAGCCAAAAGTGTCAATAGAATGTTCTCACACTTCTGTCGTCTCACCTACGAGCAATTTTAAGACATCACTGATTTCATGAAGCAGTCTAGATTGGAGAAGCAGTCTAGATTATGAAAAATAAGTGTATATTTATAATTGATAAGTAGTAAAAGAAGGTAATATTATACAACTTCGTCTGAGTGCATTCTATGAGTCAAGCATGGACATTCTTTCCATATATTTTTTTAATTTTTTTAATATTTATTTATTTCTGAGACAGAGAGAGACAGAGCATGAGTGGAGGAAGGGCAGAGAGAGAGGGAGACACAGAATCCGAAGTAGGCTCCAGGCTCTGAGCTGTCAGCACAGAGCCTGACGCGCGCGGGGCTCAAACTCATGGACCGCGAAATCATGACCTGAGCTGAAGTCGGCTGCTTAACCGACTGAGCCACCCAGGCGCCCCCATATTTTAATGTATTTAATCATCATAACAAAACTATGAAATAGAGAACTATTATCTTTCTTTTTTAGGTGAGGAAACAAAGGCAAATAGAAGTTAAATAACTTGTTTAAACCCCAAAGCCAGAAGCAGGTTCAGAATTTGATCCCAAACTGATACCAAAACTTATGCTCTTAACTACCATAACTAAATGGTCTGTAACACTCAAGCATGAGAGATACAGAGTGCTTTGCAGGTGGAGAGAATGATGTGAACATCATTTCTGGTCTTGGAGGCCAGAAAATGCATGATGAGGTTAAAAAAAAAAAGTTTTAGCTTGACTAAAGGGGTAATGGGAGAAAAATGATAGAAGGATGGGGCTTCTACTGTTAAATCAAGGAATCTAGGTGGATCTAAAGAAAAGGTAAATTAAAGCCTGCAGACTTCAGTTTATGTATATGTGCATGTATAGGTACATACATATATTGGCATGCATATATACATATAGGTATCAGTATATGTGTGTTTGTGCACTAATGTGTTTGTGTGTATATATATATATATATATATATATATATACACATATACTTTATGTGTGATGTATGCATATTATGTATAACATGTATTATATGTGTGTCTTATAAATATCGAATATGTGGGGACACCTGGGTGGCTCAGTTGGTTTAAACGTACAACTCTTGATTTTAGCTCAGGTCATGATCTCATGGTTTGTAATTCGAGCCCCACATGGGGCTCCATGCTGACAGTGCAGAGCCTGATTGGGATTCTCTCTCTCTTCTCTCTCTGCCCCTCCCCTGATCGTGCACTCACACACTCTCTCTCTCTCTCAAAATAAATAAACTTAAAAATGTATAAATGTGTGTACTACATGCTTATATATATATAATAAATGTATATATATTAGTAATTATGTATATAAATCCTTCTAACTATATAGCAAATTCTCCCCAGGAACTTGGTACATTTCTCAGAGACACAGAGAAGAAAAACTCTTTGAAAATTTATATTAATGCATTTAATTCAACAAAGACGTTTGTTTGAAAATCAGTATATTATTTTGAGTATTACTCTTAGGGGGAAAAGGGCCAATCAACTTAAAATTTTTTTTTTATATTTTCAATTATATCATAGGCAAGGCTTTTTAATTATCATCTTTATATATATATTATATATAAATGTACATGTATATTATATAATATGTAAATATATAATATATACACAGATATATTATATATATTATAATATATATTATATTATATATTATATAAAAAATTATAATATAATATATATTATATGATATATAATATAATATATAATATATAAAATATTATAATATAATATATATTATATGATATATATAATATATATTATATTATGTATATAATATATAAAATATATAAAATATTATAATATAATATATATTATATAATATATATATATTTTTTTCTTTTCCAAAGCCAACATGTATTATTTTTGCAATCAGAAAAGTGATGCCATGCTGGACATGCAAACTTTATTTAGGCACTGAAACATTCTGTCTTATCTGCAGTACTTTCATAAGGATTTTCAATTCCATCATAATAAGTCCCTTCTGTCTATTGACACAGCATCTTCCGGGGAGCGTCAACGTCATCTATTTAGACCTCAGAAGAATCCTCAGAGATGATATTTTTGCTTAGCGCTGATTGCTACGTAGAACAGAAGATGGGATGGCTGGCAGATTTTCATCCTATTTGAACGACTGAAAAGCGTTGCTCTAGGGATCAGCAGTGATTCATCCAGGGCTAAGCAGGAGTACAAGAGTTGGCAGGAGGCCCAAGAAGCCCCATGTTCTCGTTGAATAAGCAGATGTCTAGACATGGTGTCCAGAATGTCCACATCACTGTAAAGTGATGACTCAGAGACGGCCAGTCCACAAATACTGGCACATTTGCAGTGTAACGTGTGACCTTTCACAGGGAAATAGTTGAAACTCAAATGTAAGTGGAAAGAATTGCTCCAAAATATTTTTCTGGCTTCTAATAAACTACTACATCTTATTTGTTGGAAAACTCACCAATTTATTTGTGGTTAGAACAGTGCAGTCAAAGTTCTCCACTATATCTAGGTTGAAGTATATTAATAAACCAGTATCTCTAACAGAAATATACTGCATCAAAATTTTAGAAGTTTCCTATGATCTTAGCATTTAAAAAATAGATATAAGCTTGATTTCCATTTATGACATAGCTAGGAAACTAAGAACAATTCACTTGAATTTTTGACTATAGTAGTTTTTACTTGATGGTAATTATATTTACTGTTTCTCTCCAAGTCCCTAGGAGACTTTTGTTTTACTGAGTTTAAATAGCTTATATTAGAATTTATCATGTAAAACTAGAGTATAAAAACTAAGAATAATTTCTGCATATTGTTTAATTTGAGAAGATAATATTCGAACATAGATCCATCTGATTCTGAACAGATCTCCAATAATACTAACATTACTTAAAGTTTTTTTCGGGACACCTGGGTGGCTCAGTCAGTTGAGCATCCGACTTCAGCTCAGGTCATGATCTCACAGCTCATAGGTTCGAGCCCTGCATTGGGCTCTGTGCTGACAGCTCAGAGGCTGGAGTATGCTTCAGATGCTGTGAACCTCTCTCTCTCTGCCCCTACCCTGCTCACGTGTGTCTCTCTCTTTCAAAATTAAATAAACATTAAACAAATTAAAAAATGTAAAGTTGTTTTTCTTATTTTGTGAACCTTCACGCGAGTCACTGAATTTCTAGAAAATGAAATCTGTAATATGATCATACTGTATATGGATTTTGGTAGGAGATTAATTTTGCATGTTTTGGAGCACATAAAGGTATTTGTATTAATAACACTGAAAAGTGCCCACAACCAGGCATTGTGGAGACTTGCCAAGTACAATTTTGAGGTATGTGTATTTTTCTGATTCAAGCAGGGTACATTTAGTAGTTCAGCATTTCCCCTTCATTATTGATTGAATTCTCTCTATCAATATGACCTTGTTCCCAAGGGCCTCTCATCAATAATTGACACTAGAAATGGGTGGGATTGATGTAAGGTAAGTGGATAATCCTATTCTACCAATTTTATGATATAGTCACTGGAACCAGGAACTACTACACAGAGATATCAAAGTTCCCTAGGTCATATTCTGAATACCACACTTTAAGAGCGTGCATTCTTAAAATGAAAAATTGGAGAAAAGAATATTAGCACCGGGCAGGCATTGTGACATACTGAGCCTACCTACCCTGTTGTAACTTTCACAAAATCCATAGACGAAACTACTGACCCATGTGACACAACCACTAATCAGGCCAGCTGTGAGCATCTCAGTACCGAATGACGATCCTAATTATGCTCAGTCACAAGGTGGGACAAACAAAACATTTTTCATATTCTCTTTTTACTCACTGACCTAGACGTCATGTTTTGGGTTCCAGTATTGGATGGGTGATTTAATGCATTCCATATCACACTGGAACCATCTGTCGATTTGAGCCCACATTCTGCACACTGAGGGTCTCTTATGACTAGTTTCTTAGATTGTAACTAAAAACTTTTGAGTCTCACATATGGATGTGACCTGTACAAAAATCTCTGTACAAAATATCTCTGACCAGGACTAGAGTCTTTAATATGAGGCATTCTCCAAGATATAAAGCTTATTTCCTGGTGAAATAAAACGGCTTCTGAATTTTTGGCATTGACAGGGAAATATGGTGAGGACAATTTATCCTAGAAGCTAGAGAGACCATGAATGTAGGAGGTCATTCAAGTAATCTTATTACCAATACATCATCATGGTCTCAGATGTACTTTCAACACAAGGTACCTCCTATCTCTGGATTAAGCAGAAACTTGTAGCAAATGCTAACTTTTTGGTAGCAGGTGCCTAATGTGCTCTAATTTTAATCTTAATCTATTCAAGTAATCAACCATTATAACCAACACCCCCTACTTCCCTTGGACCTTACTAAGTACGCTGGAGTTGTGGAACAGTATTCTTCCTTTATGTAGTTAGCATGGTCTTCTCCAGCTTCACATCTTGACGTTTCTCTGTTCTCTTCCCAGATGCCATCCCTTCTGAAGTGCACTCTTGGCTTCCATTTTCCCTTAGTCCATTTTCTTCTATTTTAAACACTAGGAATGGCTCATTGAGTATGAATAGAGAACATTCTAATTCTGTAACCATTACAATAAGCAGAGTCAGATGCCAGGTTAAGCAAATGGCAGCTGCTCATATCTCCATTCAGGAGAAGCCTCTCTCACACCAGGATGAAGAGCACCACAAGGATATTTTTACTGTGACACATTTGATTCCTATTGTAGTCCCCTTTCCCATAGGGCATTCCTTTACTGGATGAACTGCTTCATTGTGAGTTTCAGCTAAGGCTTTTCAGAGTATGGGCATAGTCACTGCTTTTGGGTCATGAGTCATGTATCTTCCTCAATTCCTGGAGGCAGAATTACCTACAGTGTAACATCAGAGAAGGCCAAATTTTGGCTCAGAATAACTCTTGACTGTACTACCTTGAAATGTCATTAATTAATTCATGCATTTATTCATTCAACAAATATTTATTGAACACCTCCATGTGCTAGTCACTAAGCCAGGCATTGATGATACAATGATGAGCAAAAACTACATCATTTCTGGCCTCAAGAAGCTTGCACTCTGCTTTATTGGGTTGGTGATTAATCAAATAATCATACAAATAAGTGGAAAATTTTCAACTGTGCTAACTGCTAAGAGCTCAAGGAAGGCTTTACTGATAAGTGATGGTTGAAATGAAACCTGAAGAAATAACGGAGTTTGACTAGGTAACAAGAGAGGTAAAGAACTTCCCAGCCAGTGGCAATTGAATGTTCACAAAGTCCCTGCATAAGAGCAATCAAGATGTGACCTGAATTAATTTGGTGGCCACAAGGTCATGGCTGAAGAGATGAGCAGGGGTCAAACTTATGCAGGCCTTATAGACATACTATGGATTTGGTATTTATCTTCAAAGCAATGGAAAGCTATTGAAGTGGTTTAGTGGAGGGGAAAAGTGGTAAAGTGATCAGATTTGTGTTTTGAAAAGATCCCACTTTGGTGTTAGTGTAGGGTAAAGTAGGTGAGGACTAAGATGAAAAGCCATAACCAGTTCAATCAGACCATTGGAGTTATCCAGGTGAGATATGAAAGAAGTCAATCTATTGGGATGGAAATGGAGAGAAGGTGGTAGATGCCAGGTATTTTTAGGACCCAGTGATGGTTTGAATATAAGAAATGAACAAATAGAGGTTTCAAGGATGAACAAAGACTACTTGGAAGGATCAAAGTTATTTTCAATATTGGAAAATATTCCAATATTTTGTGTTCATCTTTTGAGTTTACTTCAATACTATAATTTTTTAAAGTGTATTTATTTGGGGGTGGGAAGGGGCAGAGAGAGAGGGAGAGGGAGAATCCCAAGCAGACTCCGTGCTGTTAGTGCAGAGCCCAATGTGGGGCTTGAACTTATGAACTGTGAGATCATGACCTGAGCTGAAATCAAGAGTCAGTTGCTCAACAGACTGAGCCATCCAGATGTCCCAACATTGTAATTTTTAAATAGACTGCTCTTGTCTTGAAAAATTAAGAAACTAAGATTTACTAGGGAGAAGTTAGTCCATAGTTAAGTGTAGCTGTTGACCATCATGTTGGATGATGATCAGAGCTTCCCATTGGTTTGCTGGGAGGATCAAACATAGATTAAATGATGAACATTTCCTATAGAAATTAGAGTTTGGTAATATGTCAACTACCATTATCCAACCCTCACTTGAGAAACTGGTAAATTTCCTCTAATCCGTGTGGACATGAGTTCCTCTCTGTTGTTGATGGCTGCTTTGGTAATCATAGCTTCCTTCTGAACTATGACAAAGGACTCTTCTCAAACCAGTTCATCTGTGTTTGACACTTTCTCCAGTCAATTTCATTTTCAGATTATCTGCTGGGCAGTTTACCTGGTCACATTCCCTGTGAAATGCACCAGCTCATGTAATTTTGTTTGTTTTCTGAGGAAAGGTAACCCTGGAGAAGGCATTTTGTTAACAGACATTACATTTATCGTGGTCATTTTATTACCTCAGACCCAGTCCTAGGGTTGTTAAAACATAAGTCTATTTTGTGTTTACTCTTCCTTGGACCTGTACTGCTGATAGTTCCCTTGGGAATAAGAAAGATTTGCCTCGGAGCTTTATCAAACCTGGATCTGAGAAGACAAAATGATCAGATTGCTTCTTCCATATTCCCCTTGTTCCAGTCACATTCAACTCAGAGAACTCAAACTCTCAGGAAATACACTGCACCCCACTGGAAAGCACAGGGCTATGGGTTCTTTGCTACTCTTTAATAGCAACTGACTACTGTGCGAAGCATCTGGGTTCATGTTATCAAACATTTACTGAACATTTACTATATGTCAGACGCTGTGCTTTGTGATTTACTTGCACTGAACAGTATTGATTGATATATAACATGCAGTAAGGTACATAAATCTTTATTATACAGTGAGTCTCAATGAATTTTTATAGATGTATACACCTGTATAACCACCACCCAGATCATGATACAACATATTTCCAACACTCAGACTCCCTCATTCCCATTTCCCAGACAATACCTTTAACTTTTCCATGGCAGATGTCATTCTGACCTCTCTCACCATAGTTTAGTTTTGCCTGTTCTTGAACTTTATATAAATGGAACATTTTCTCCCAAGATGGCTCACTCATGTAAGCTGATGTGGACTGTCAGCTGAGCTGAGCGATGGAGGCCTTGGTTCCTATCCAAATGGGCTTTTTCATATGGCTTCTATTTCTTCATAGCATGGTAGTTGAGTTCCAAGGGTGAATATCCCAAGAGAGGTGGAAACTGTATGGTTTTTTTGTTTTTGTTTTTTTATGCTCTAGCCTTAAATGTGCGATGGCATTGCTTCTGCCATATTGAATTAGTCAAACAGCCACAGAGGTCCATCCAGGTTCAAGGAAGAGACCTGAGACATAGACCTTGATGGGACCATGCCAAAGGTTCTAAATGAGCATATCATCTAGGCAATATTATGGAAAATACAATCTACCACACTTTACTTTTCACTCTGCTGATGATATCTTATAGTTAATAAAAGTTCTTAATTTCCTTACACCATACACAAAAATAAACTCAGAATTAATTAACGACCTAAACGTGAGACAAGAAACCATAAAAATGTTAGAAGACAGCACAAACAGTAATTTCTCCGAGATTGGCTACAGCAACATTTTTCTAGATATGTCTCCTAAGGCAAGAGAAATAGAAGACGCGTAAAGTACTGGGGCTACATCAAAATAAAACCTGCACAACAAAGGAAATGATCAACGAAGCTAAAAGGCAACCTACTGAATGGGAGAAGATATTTGTAAATGACATATCCAATAAAGGGTTAGTATCCAAAATATATTAAGAACTGATACAATTCAACACCCGAAAACCAAATAACCCAATTAAAAAGTGGACAGATGACAACAGACAGACATTTCTCCAAAGCAGACATCCAGATGGCCAACAAACGTATGAAAAGATGCTCAACGTCACTCATCATCAGGGAAATATAAATGAAAACTACAATGAGATATCACCTCACACCACTCAGAATGGCTAGAATAAAAAACACAAGAAAAAAGTCTTGGCAAGAATGTGGAGAAAAAGGAACTTTCTTACACTGTTGGTGGGAGTGCAAACTGGTGCAGCCGCTGTGAATAACAGTACAGGGTTTTCTCAGAAAGTTAAAAATAGAACTACCGCATGATCCAACATCGTATTAATGGGTATTTACCCCTAAAAAACAAAAACACGAGTGCAGAGGGATACATGCACCCTTATGTTTACTGAAGCATTATTTATAATAGCCAAAATGGAAGCAGCCCAAGTGTGTATCAACTGATGAATGGATAAAAAAGCTTAGTATGTGTGTGTGTGTGTGTGTGTGTGTATACATATATGTATACACGTGTGTATATATGTATACATATACATATATATATATATATATACATACACACACACCATGGAATATTATTCAGTCATAAAAAACAATGAAATATTGCTATTTGCAATGGCATGGGTGGAATTAGAGTATATTGTGCTAAATGAAATAAGTCAGTCAGAGAAAGACAAATACAATATGATTTCACTCATATGTGGAATTTAAGAAACAAAACAAAGAAGCAAAGGACAAAAAGAAAGACAAGCCAAGAAACAGATTCAACTCTAGAGAACAAACTGATGGTTACCATCAAGGGGAGGTGGGTGGGGCAATGGGTGAAATAGATGAAGGCGATTAAGAAAACACCTATCATCATGAGCACTGAGCAAAGTAAAGAATTGTTGAATCACTATATTGCACACTTGAAACTAATATAACATTGTATGTTAGCTATACTGGAATGAAAATTAAAAACTTTTGGGGCGCCTTGGTGGCTCAGTCGGTTGAGCGTCCGACTTCGGCTCAGGTCATGATCTCACAGTTTGTGGATTCGAGCCCCGCATCAGGCTGTGTGCTGACTGCTGGCTCAGAGCCTGGAGCCTGCTTTCGATTCTGTGTCTCCTTCTGTCTCTGCCCCTCCCCACTCACGCTCCTTCTCACTGTTTCTCAAAAATAAATAAATGTAGAAAAAAAAATAATCAAAAACTTTAAAAACAAGTTCTTGATTTTGATGAAGTCCAATATACCAACCTTTTCTCTTGTGGCCAATTCCTTGTGTGTGCTATTTAAGAAAGCTTTGTCTACTTTAAAGTTACATTACTGTCCTTAATCCTCATCACTATCCTCTAAGGTAGGTGCTCATGATATTATGAGACTGAATTTGTATAGAAGAGGAAACTGAAGCATGGAGAAGTTAACCACTTGCTCAAGACCTGACTGCAAAGTTCATGTTTTTGTCTCTCCTGTCACCCTCGCCCTCTTGGCACCTTAGAGCGAGTCCCTATTCCTGCCGCACCTATTCTGATCAGGCCCAATATCCCTGGGACCTTCTCAGAGCTGATGCTTCCTCTGGAAGCCCGTTTGCCAATCTGTTGTTCCCTTCCGCTCCTCCAGAACGAATAGCCCACGGAAAGCCATTTCTCTCAAGCTCCCAGGTGATCTTATAAGAAGTCATAAAGGAGAAAGCAACTTCTCGGGTACATCTGAAATTAGATACACACACGAAGCATTTTGTTTTGTATTTTTCCCGCTGCTGTTGTTACTTGGTTTGGTGTCCGGGCAGAGAAATGGGGTAAGGAAAGGGAAATGCATGATTTGAGTCCAAAGGACCCTAAAAGCGTGTTCTATTTTTAGGACTGAATATAAACAGCTATACAATCTTAAGCCTAATGATGAACAGGTCTGTAAGATAGAAGATCAGTATACAATACAGGTTGCATGTGCTTTACCAGAGGATAAAATGAGCTGATGGATAGAAGTTAGCTCTGAGGGCAATGACTATAATGCTTCTTTACTCGCACAAAAAGCAGCAAATCCCTGCCAAGAGGAGAGCCAGCAGGCAGCGTGGAGAACAGAGCCATTCGCCGGCCGGAACGTATCTTAGGAAAGCTTTGTGATCCCAATAATGTCGTCATACATAAACACCTATATTTTTATCCCAACTGTTACCAGGCATTTGGAAGTCTGACAACATTCACAGTTGTTCCTTTCCTCACATGAACCACTAGGTAATTTAAAGTTAAGTGACTCAGAGAAGAGGGGAGGCATCTCGGGCCTGTGCTAGTTCCTTCTGCAGGTTTCCTACTAATAATAGGGAAGAGGTGGGAAGTACAATGGTGCTTTATGGGATAAAGTTTCCCTTCCTGACTCAGAACAATTTCAGTCTTGAATTAGTTACGTTAGGAGACAAAGCGAGAAAGTTTTCCTTTAACTTCTTGCTTTACTTAGAGTGACAACATCATAGAATTATTGTAGTTGCTCTCTGGTTGCTAAATGGCAGTAATATGTATATAATAACACATAGGAAATAGGTTACATGTAAAAATGTAAAGCATATACAGAAGGCCATTAATAAATATTCATTCACTACCTCTTCTCTCTGATGAACTCCTTAGTTAAAAATTTAGATGTTTGAAAAAACACTGATTTCATACTATTGTGTTCCATCAGATAGATGAATGGAAGTGTAAGAATACTGAGCAAGTTTATTGTCTGAAGAAAACAAGAGCTGTGCAAACAACTGGATTTTGATATATTATATAATTGATCCGTCATAGCACAGGAGAAAAAGAGTGTCTAACTCCGCAGCGAGGTGAGAACCATATGTGATAACCCTAGAAAATAATTAATTAGCTAGAAAATAACTGCGCTTTGCAATCGTGGAGACACTTGAAAATCAGCAAACTGTTAACTATTAGGAAGCAATACTTTGTGGCTGAACTGCTGCGAACTTCTCAGCGTCCTGAGCCAGTCGAGCGGCGACACAATGAGAGAAGAAGAAAGATGTAGGAATGAAATGTGAGAACCATTTCCTTTAAAATCAGGGGCAAAATAAAGATACCACTGTCACCAATTTTAGTCTAGTCAGTATTGTGCTGAAGGGTATAGCCAGAGCCGTAAGACAAAAATTAAATAGCTCTAAGGATTGGAAAGGAAAAAATAAAACTATGGTCATTTGCAGATAATATGACTATCTGCACATATAGGCACAGAAACCACAAAAAACTCACAAGGAACAATATAAAAATCAGTTATATTTTCTGTATACTAGCAACAGTTAAAAATATACTTAAAAAAAGGATTTGCAATAACTACAGAAAGAAAATTAAGGTAACTATAAATAGATTTAACAAGGTTGGGCAAAACCTTTAGAAAGAAAATTATTAACATTTATTGGAAAACATAAAGTAGGGGCACCCAGGTGGCTCAGTTGGTTAAACATCTGACTCTTGATTTCGGCTCATGGTTCCTGGGCTTGAGCCTGCTGTCAGAGCAGAGCCTGCTTGGGATCCTCTCTCTCCTTCGTCTGTCTGCTCCTCCTTAGCTTGTGCTCTCTCTCCCTCAAAATAAATAAATAAACTTAAAAACAAAAAAGAAAAACATAAAATAATACCAAGATATATCATGTTAATGGCAAGAGAAACCGAATATGGTGAAGACATCAGTTTTCTCCCAATTTGATCTATAGGAAACGCCAATTTCAATCCAAATTCCAATAGGTTTTTCGTGGGCCTTGACAGTCTGATCCCAAAACTTAACTGAAAAACCAAATTGCCAAGAATAGTCAAGATACTTCTAGAGAAGAGCAAAGTGTGGAAATGTGCTGCAAACAGATATTAAAATTCATTATAAAACTATAATTGTAAAAAGTATGGCAGTGGGGCAGGGGTTGACAAAGAGATCAGAGGAACAGAATAGAAATAAAGATAAAACAAAGATAGAAACATGACATTTTACCACTATAGCAAGTCAGAGCAGTGGGCAAAGGGGAGTATAGTCCATAAACGGTGCCAGGATGTGATGTTTTTTTCTATGGGAAAAAGTGGAAGTTGGATCTCTATTTCATACCAGATGCAAAAATCAACTCCTGGTATATTAAGTATGAAAAACAAAAACTTTTAAATATTAGAAGAGAACATAAGAAAGTATCCTAATGATTTGGGATGTGGAGAGATGCCATAAATAAGATGTAAAAAAGCATACACATATACCAAAAGTAAGAAAAAAATCATGAATTGATTTTAGTAAAGAAAGAAAATAAAAAGAAAGGGGGAGATATTTGAAACATACATTTGCTTAACAAAGGATTAAAGTTTAGTTTCATAATCATAATAATAATCCCTTCTGAATGAATAAAAAAAAGAGAAAATCTTGGCATAAAAATAGGCAAAAGACATGTGGAAGCATTTTACTTTTTTTTTTAATGTTTATTTTTGAGAGAGAAAGAGAGGCAAGCGGGGGGAAGGGCCGAGAGAGAGGGAGAGAGAATCCAAAGCAGGTTCCATGCTGTCAGCACAGAGCCCAAAGTGGGGGCTCGAACTCATGAACCACAAAAACATGGCAGACGTTTAGCCAACTGAGCCATCCAGGTGCCCAAGGCCCGGGGTAGCATTTAAAAAAAATTTTTTTTTCAACGTTTTTTATTTATTTTTGGGACAGAGAGAGACAGAGCATGAACGGGGGAGGGGCAGAGAGAGAGGGAGGCACAGAATCGGAAACAGGCTCCAGGCTCCGAGCCATCAGCCCAGAGCCTGACGCCGGGCTCGAACTCACGGAGTGCGAGATCGTGACCTGGCTGAAGTCGGACGCTTAACCGACTACGCCACCCAGGCGCCTCCTGGGGTAGCATTTTAGAAGAGGAAGTACAAATGACCAAAAAAGTTTTGAAAGATATTTAACCTCAATACTAATCAAGGAAATATAAATTCAAACCCCTTAGGAGAACTGAGTGTGCAAAGCGTCCCAAGTTTTCACGCCTCCCTGTGTCCGTGCTCTTTGGTAGTGCTCTCCCTCACTCATTCGGAACTTCACATGTCCAACCTGACAATAGCAAATTTATTGCAAGCAGAGCTTGTACAAGCAATTGTGCATTTCTGTTCTTTCTCTTACTCTTCTCTCTAAGCCATGAGAACAAGCCTGGACTGTCCTACCAGACGATTCCATTAGTGGAATGGAGCTAAATCATGAGGCCATCCTAGAGCAGCCAACCCACTGGTCACCTGACAGCTGTCTGCAGGCCTCAAGCAAGCCCAGGTGAGATCAGCAGAGCCTAGCCCAGATCAACAGAAGCATCCAGCCTACCCTTGACTAGTGAGAAATAATAAATGGGTGTTGGTTTAAGACACTAAGTTTTGTGGTAGCTGGTATGCACCAGTGACTAGCTGCTCCTGGTACTATTTTAGACCCACGATACTGGCAAAATCAAGAAGTCTGACAATGCCAAGAGTTAGTGAGACTATAAAGCAATGGGAATCCCTAACATACCAGTGGTACAAATTGATAAAAACCACTTTGGAAACTAATTGACCATTATCTTATAAATAGGAAGATACCTCATGGTTCAGCAGTTCCATTCTTGGGTGTGGGTATGTACACTTTAGAAAAATGCATATTCCAGAGGTATGCATGAGAATGTTCACAGCAATACCACTTATAATAGCAAAAAAATGCAAACAAGTGTCTGACATCATAAAGGAAAACATGTATAGTGTTTAGATAAAACGGAGCAGCAAGGGTGAAGAAACTAAAAGTGTATCAATATGAGGGGGCTCCTGGGCGGCTCAGTTGGTTGAGCGTCCGACTTCGGCTCAGGTCACGATCTCACAGTTTGTGAGTTCGAGTCCCGCGTCGGGCTCTGTGCTGACAGCTCAGAGCCGGGAGCCTGCTTCGGATTCTGCGTCTCCCTCTCTTTCTGCCCCTTCCCCGCTCATGCTCTGTCTCTCTCTCAAAATGAATAAACTAAAAAATGAATAAACATTAAAAAAAAATTATACAAAAAAAAGTGTATCAATATGGATTAATCTTACAAACAGAATATTGAGTGAAAAAGACACGTGGAAGAAGAATGCAGCAGTAGAATACTATTTCTATAAAATTCAAAGGGACACAAAACTAAATAAATTGCTTAGAGATACATACAAATGTAATAAAATTATAAAAACACAAATCATTATCGCAAAATTCAGGATCGTGGGTTCTTCGGGGGAGATAGACTTCAACAAGTTTGATAATATTCTATTTCTTAAGCAGGGTTAGTAGATACACATGTATTTGTTTTATTATTTTTTGTATCTTATCTGCTATACATTCATTCAAAAGAATCTATCTATCTATCTACCTATCATCTATCTAGGGATCCACTCTTTTGAAACATGATAAAAAGTAAAGAGGTAGAATTGGAAACATGCTTCTATAACTATGTCTACGTCATTGTTGTCAGATATCCAGGGCAGAGCCCATGGGATCTCGCTAGCACTGTATTTCTTTGATGCCCTCATCAGGGAAAGATAATAGGCATATGCTTTATTTCCTGCTGGTTCTTTCCTCCAAAATTCACAGTTTCCAAAATATTTAATTTTGTTATTTTAAGCACATGCCCTTTCATGGTGACGTCAGATGACATTTTCTGAGCACATGAGCAGTGTGCTGCTTCCTGCACTAACAATGATGTGGAAAAGCAGATGATTATTAACTCCTTGGAAGAATGAATGAAAAGAGACAATATGCATCAATAAACATCAATAAACGTAGGAGAGCTACAATCCTCTCAAGTGTCCAAATTATTCTCTTATGTAGGAGAGGCTAGGCTTTTCAGAGGTTAGGGTTGCTTTTAACCTACAATCAATCAACTGGTATCTACTGTTGGCCTTGAACTGCGCTGGACGATTAGAGTACAAAAACATACACTTACATACCCAAGAGAATTGAAAACATGGATCAATACAAAAACATACGCAAGAATGTTCATAGAAGCATTATTCTAACAGCTAAAAAATGGAGGCAACCCAGATGTCCATCAACTGAAGAATGCATAAACAATATGTGGTATATGCATACAATAGAATATTTTTCGATCGTAAGAAGAAGCGAGGTACTGACACATGCTACGACATGAATGAAAGAAGCCAGACCTTATACTGTGTGATTCCATTTATATGAAATTAATGTCCAAAGTGGCGAGTCAGTAGAGACAGAAAGTAGGTTAGTGGTTCCTCAGGCGCTAGAGTAATCAGAGTGTGATGGAAATGACTGCTAATGGGTATGGGGTTTCTTTCATAGGTGAGGGAAATGCTCTGGAATTAGATAATGGTGATGGTTGCACAACTTTGTGGGTATACCATAAACTACTGAATCTTTTACTCTAAAAGATAAATTTTCTGGTATGTGAATTATGACTAAAAGAAAAATCTAATCCATTCTGTTGGGCAGACAGTGGTTACTGGTGATGATGTGGGCAGGTGCCTGGAAGGAAGCACGAGAGGACTTCGGGGTGCGGATCATGTTCCGTCTCTTGTCCTGAGTTTTGATTACATGGCTCAGTCCACTTTGAGTTAGAACTGAGTGCTTAAGTGTACATTTTGGGGTATCTATTGTTATGGGTTGAACCGTGTTCCTCAAAAAGATATGTTCAACTCCTGCTACCTCAGGATGTTGACCTTATTTGGAATTTGGCTTGTAGCAGGTGTAATTAGTTAAGATGAGGTCACCCCAGAGTAGAGTGAGACCTTCATGCCTATGACAAATGCCCTAGGAGAAGAGAAGAGAAACACAGAAGGAATAGAGCCGTGTGAAGATGGAAGCAGAAAGTGGGGTAATGCTGCTACAAACCAAGGAAAGTGGGATCACCAGAAGCTGGAAGAGACAAGGAAGCATCCTGCCCTCCAGCCTCCAGAGGAGCCAGGCCCTGCTGGTACCTTAATGTCAGACTTTTAGCCTCCAGAACTGTGAGAGAATACATTTCTGTTGTTTTAAGCCACCACGTCTGTAGTTCTCTGCTCCAGCAGCCCTAGCAACCTAAAACATACAGTATGGATGACGTCTTTAGGATTTAAAAAAAAAAAAAATCACTTAAGGCTCATTCATTCATCAAGTAGAAGTTACTACAGGGCGCCTGGCTGTAGCAGAACGTGTAGTGGAGTGTGCAACTCTTGGTTTTGGGGTTGTGAGTTCGAGCCCCACATTGGGTGTAGAGATTACTTAAAACTAAAATCTTGGAGAAGAAGAAGAAGAAGAAGAAGAAGAAGAAGAAGAAGAAGAAGAAGAAGAAGAAGAAGGAGAAGAAGAAGAAGAAGAAGAAGAAGAAAAGTTACTACAAAAGTAGCAAAGAGGCAGTTCTTGCTCTGTGTGGTGAGATCAGCAAAGGCTTCCCTGACAGGGAGATGTTTGGACCGAATTTTGAAGGATTGGCAGTTGTCCAGGTGTGAAAGGAAGAACCGTCACAAGACTGCCGTGCCCCCTGACATGTGGAGCTAATATTTTAGTGAGGGAGACCGGTACAAAACATACAAATGTGCAAACAACAGATTATAAACTGTGGTCATTATAATGTAAAGCTCACTGTACTGACAGCTTTCTCACGGGCTGGACTCCCAGGAGCTGGGTCATAGGTGGTGGCCCCGTGCAGCCCCAGGGTCTGCAGATCATTGGTAAACTGGACAGCACCGGACAGAGAAGCGATCGCTCTGTTCTCACCCTAGCGCTGTGTGGCTTGGGCAAGGCTTCTCACTTCTCTGGACCTCGCTTCCTAGATGTGAAAAGAGAAATGGCAGGAAAGGGATATATCTAAAATCCATTCTCATTCTAATCTGGCGAAATACGTTGTTATATAAAGAGCGGCACAATTTGGTTAACTAAAGCAGAAGCCACGGGACAGGAGCAGAAACGTGATAATTGCCAAAGGTTCACAGTACTCCTTGTGGATTTTTTTTTTTTTTTTTTAAGGTGGTGAAGTGGAGTTGTGTTTATTACAAAGAAAGGGAGCTGTCCCCTGTGATCTTGGGTTTTCAGACTGGAGAGAGCACGGTAACTCATTCTGAATGAGAAAAGCACTGGCTCTGAGACAGCCCCGTGCTTGCATTTCTGTCCTCTGTGGCAGCAGCTGTTCTCATTGTAGCCGTGTTCTTACCGCAGTTGCTTCCGTTGTTCACGTATGTCTTAGGCTGGGGACGTAGAGATGGATGTCAGTGCCATTCTAGAGAAGGAAAATGAGAAGACAGCTTCTATGTAATGAAAGGACACCAGACTAGAAGTCAGAGATCTGGGTTCAAATCCCATTTCACCCAGTTCTTTGCTGTGCAACCTGGAGGAAGCACTCTGTACTGTCTCTGAGCCTCACTCTCCTCGTTCACAGTGGGGATAAAAACCCATTGCTCCCACCCATGGTAGTTATGGCAATTTAATTCACTTATGCATTTATCAAATATTTATGGAACACCCCACCATATATATCTATAGATATATAGATACATGTTAGATATAGATACAGCTGTTTGTCAGTCACTGCAGATATAACAATGGAGAAGACAACATGATCCATGGTCCAGTCTCAAGAAGTTTCTACTAGAAAGGAGAAGACAGGTGTTGATTAACATGTAACGAATGCAGGACACCTGGGAGGCTCAGTCGATTAAGCATCTGACTCTTGATTTTGGCTCAGGTCATGATCCCAGCGTTGTGGGAACAATCCCCATGTCAGACTCCGTGCTGAGTATGGAACCTGCTTGGGTTTCTCTCTCTCTCTCCCTTGCCCCTCTCCCCTGCTCATGCAGACTCTCTCTCTCTCTCTCAAATAAAATTTAAAAATTAAAAAAAAAAACAAGTAAGGAATGCAATGAATGATATGACCTTCCAACTCTATAGGGAGGTGGAAGATGAGTAGAAGCCTCTTGGTGAGGAAGAAAAAAGTGGCAGGAGGCAGAAAGAGTATTTGAAATGGGAGAAAGAAGACGATTCTGAGGTTTTGTTGATGTTGGCTGTATTAGCAGTGAAAGAGTTGAATCAGGTACGAATTAGGTAAGATCATAGCTGAGACACAGTTTTTCCTGCAAGTGTGAACCTTGATTAGTGTCCTCCCAAACATGATCCACAATTCCATTTAACTTTTTTTCAGATGTGAACTGAGAACCACAAAGTGGGCTGCTTTTTGTGCTTCCTTTTTCAGAACATGAAATACTTAGCAAAACTCTAGAGTAATATGTCTTTCAAATTTCTCTGGTGTTCTGAATCACGCCACAGTTTTATTCTCTCTCAAGCTACTTCTGAAAATCTGAATAACGTAACTGATTTCTGTCAAACATGATTTCTTAAGTATCTTTTGATTCCTTGTGGGTGTGAAAATCACCACGATGTCTGTAAAGGTACAAGTTGTGCAGGTTGCTGGATATCATTTGTATCCTGCCAGTCATCAAAATCACTAAACTATTCAATAAGGGGCAGAGGAGAGGTGATTTGGCTAAAAAATTAAGGTTTCAAATGCCAGTAACTAAAGAGAATGTGGATTTTGCACTTAAAGCAAAATTTAAAAAAAATATATTGCTTGGTAAACTCCAGGTACAATCAATAGCATTCTGTTTTTCCCAGTTGTTCTGTATGCAGTATCCTTTAGCCACAAGTGGCAGTTTAAATCTGCTTTTAATGAATTAAAACAAAATAAAATGTAACATTCTGTTCCTCATTCTCATTACTCAGTTCAAGTGTTCGATAGCCAGATGGGGTGAGTGGCTACATATTCATACAGATCTGGATTGTTTTGATCATCACCCAAAGTTCTTCTGAATGGTACTGCCTTAAAAGGTCTACTCAGTAAAAAGAACTAGAAAGCATCCTCGCAGAAGCTTGGATAAAATGGGTTTTCCTTTATTCATTAAGAATCTGGAAAGTTACTTCTAGAAATTCTTATTCATTAAGAATCTTGAAAGTTACTTCTAGAAATACATCCTTTAAAATGTAGATATGCAGGGGCGCCTGGGTTGCTTAGTCGGTTAACAGTAGGACTCTTGACTTTAGCCCAGGTGGTGATCTCACGGTTCGTAGGTTCGAGCCCCACATTGGGCTCTGCACTGACAGTGCAAAGCCAGCTTGGGATTCTCTCTCTCTCTCTCCACCTCTCTCTGCCCTCCCCCACTGGCTCTCTCCCTCTCTCTCTCTCTAAATAAATAAATAAACTTTTTAAAAAATGTAGATATGCAGATAATGGTTAGTGAATAAGACTGTTTCTCATCACATTGTTACAGAAATCAGTGTAGATGCCCTTATTAAGAGAATAGTTAATGATTTATGCTCACTAAAATCATGTTTTTGGAGACCATTTAATGACATGAGAAAATGCTAATGATATTAGTTGAAAAAAAAAAAAAACCCAACAATGTAATATGACATCAAAACACTCCATGTGGTACTTTCTCAGTGATTAACTTATGATAAAATTTATTTTTGTGTAGTTTTTTCAATGAGCATAAACTATTTAGTTGCTAGAGAAAACAAATATTTTTTAAATGTTTATTTATTTATTTAGAGAAAAAAAAGACTTGAGTGGAGAAGGGGCAGAGAGAGAGAGAGAGAGAGAGAGAGGAGAGAGAGAGAGAGAGAGAGAGAGAGAGAGAGTCCCAAGCAGGCTCTGTACTGTCAGCACAGAGTTCAAGGTGGGGCTTGATCTCAGCAACCATGAACTCATGACCTGGGTGGAAATTAAGACTCAGATGCTTAACTGACGGAGCCACCCAGGCGCCTCAAGAAAAAAATTTTTGAAAAATACAAATACTTGAAATTTGGACAAATAGATGAATAAAATGCAAAGCACAAAGCAGATCCCCTGTGGACTCCCTCCAAGAGGGAATTGAAAAGTTGGTGGCAGTAAGAGCATGTTGATAGCAATCTCCAGGTCTAGGAACTGTCTGTCTTCAGTCTGCCTTCATTCTTGTTACGCTTCGGGGATCTAATGCCTGTGATTAGGAAGAGAAGTTTGCAGGCTGGCAGCATTGAGGGAGGTGAGGCGGAAGTGAAGGGCAATGCACCAGACCATCTGCTGATGGCAAGAAGGAAGCCATTTCAAACCCGGAGAGATCGAAACGTCACTGCATGAAAAGGAAGCTAACTCAAAATCTTACCTTTCTTCAGGTAAAAATCATAAGTCATTTACAAAATCATTTTCTTCACCCAATCTTGATGATTTTAAAATAGACTCTCTTAACTTTTTACAAGTAATTTTATATAAGCAGCTTTCTCAAGACGTTCTCAGCACTCAGGCAGATCCTTCCCTATCATTTTGTGGAAGGAATTTAGCAATTTAGTAAATGAATGCCAATCTCGCATACTTTACATTTGAGATGTATTTGTACTATACGTTTCCATGTATAATGATTTATGTGAAGACAAATGGAATATGTACACGCATAAGTATATTAACACTAGCTATTACAATGAACCAATTTTTCCCAGTCTTTCATTTTCAATGGCTATATCACATACATGGATAATTTGAAGTTATCTAGTGAATGTGAAAAAGTAGCCAACTGAGAACATTATTAAAGGACTGATTTAAAAGCTGAGTTCCTAGTGAAAATAAGAATACTGATCAGCATGACCGAGTGTGAATCCATGAACCACATTTTCTCTGGCTGAGGCCAGTACTGTGGGTTTTTGAGCCGGCGAGTGGGAAAAGGCATGATGTTAGGCTGGGGAACATTTCTTGAGGGTATGATGAGAAGAGAGTGAATTAAACAAGGTGTGGAGGGGCGCCTGGGTGGCTCAGTCGGTTGAGCATCTGACTTTGGCTCAGGTCACGATCTCGCGGTTTGTGGGTTCGAGCCCCACGTCAGGCTCTGTGCTGACAGCTCAGAGCCTGGAGCCTGCTTCTGATTCTGTGTCTCTCCATCTCTCGGCCCCTCCCCTGCTCATGCTCTGTGTCTCTCTGTCTCTCAATAACAAGTAAACGTTAAGAAAAATTTTAAAAAGCTATAATCAGCAAAATGCAATAGTTAAGATCTTTTCATTACGCTTCCAACTCAGAAATTCTGATAAGGTTCATTAGAGAAAAAAAGCATCATTCAACTGCTCTTTACTTCCCTGGAACTTGGCGTAATGATCTTGGCTTAGATTTGTCATTTAAATTCACATGTCTTGTCACAGAACTGCTGAATTTTATTCACATCACAAAGAAAGTTCGAGATACTACTCAACGCATTTATTGAGTGCGTAATGAGTACGTGGCACTGTGTTCAATACCAGTACAACAATGACAGATATAAACAGCTTCAGCATTTGTGACCTTGTATTGTTTTTCTAATAAATTGGATGACAGGGGGACACTACGGGAACCATTCTAATGCCTTCTAATGCCCTGATGCCCTAATGCATTGTAATGCCCTGAGGAAGAGAGGATGGGGGTGGGGAGGGGCTGGTCCGTGCCTCCACAACCTTTATTTTTGTTGCTGTGCCAGTGTTGGTAATGATTGAACTTTTTGCAAGTTGTAGATGCTTTTCCAGGATTCTGTGATCCCTTGCTGGTCTAGACCGTCAGCCCCACACTGGTGTTGTTCAAAGGTTATAGCTCTTATACACCCAGACATTATTTCCAAAGTAGGACCCATGGGGTTGAATTCAGTAGGTTTAGTCTTGCCTCTCATCATGAGCCCCGTAAAAGCCATTGCATAGAGGCTGAGTTATCCAGTTGTATTAGTTTCCCGATGCTTCCGTAATAAGTTACCACAAATTTAGCCATTTATACAACACAAATTTATTATCTTACAGGTGTTGTAGGGTAGAAATTGGAAATGGGTCTCACTGTGCTAAAATCAAAGCGTGAACAAGGGCTCCGTTTCTTTCTGGAGGCTGTAGGAAAGAATCTGATTCCTTGCTTTTTCTAGCTTCTAAAGACCTCCCACATTCTTTGGCTCCTTCCTCTATCTTCAAAGCCAGCAACATTGTATCTCTCCATGTCTGTCTTCCATAGTCATATATATCACTCTGACTGATTTTATTGTTTGGCTTCCCTTTCCCACTTTTAAGTCCCTTCTGATCACATGGGGCCCGTTCAGATCGTCAAGAACAATTTCCCTGTTTTTAAGTCAGTTGATTAGCAACCTTAATTCTATCTGCAACTTTAATTCCTCTTTGCCATGACAGCTAACATATCCATAGGTGCCAGGGCTTAAGACATGGACAACTTTGGGAGGCCATCATTCTGCTCATGACACTGGCCCAGACTCTCTTCCCTCAGGACCATCTTCTCTTTGAAGCCTATCTCATTCTTTCTTACCATGGCTAGTAGGCTCTTCAAGGGCCACTAATTGTTTCTGTCTCCTGGTATCGATGCCCTTGTGTAATTCCCCCACCTCAAGTGTGGGTGACACCTGTGACTGACTTTTAATCAATGGGCTGGCGGTGGCAATGGGATGTCACGTCCATGACTACGTTCCACAAGACTGTAACTTGCATCTTGATACACACCCTCTCCATTGCCTTCTCAGTTTGCACGCTTGGAAAAATCAAGCAGCCCACATGGCAGAGAACCAAGAGAGGGCCAACATGCCACGAGAAACCGAATCCTGAATCTTACCAATGGCCACTTGAGCTTAAAAGTGGATCTTCCCCCAGTCAAGCCTGCAGATGAGCCCCCTCCTTGGCCAACACTTTGATTGCAGCCTCGTGTGAGTCCCTGAAACAGAATCTAGTTAGCCATACCTGGATTGCAGACTCCCAGGAACTATGAGCTCATAAATGTGTGTTGTTTTAAGGCACTGGGTTTGTGATAATTTTCTTATAGAGCAATAGGAATCTGATACACCCGCCAAAGAACCTCAGTGGGGACTATCCGAACCCATAAAATAGTTTCTCACGATGTTGAACCTCAAAAGTGTAACTTGAGGTATAGATATTTGTTACTCAAAGTGTGGTTCAGGAGTTGGATGCTTGACTGACTGAGCCACCCAGGGACACCAGGGGTATGCATTTCAAAGAACTTATTTCCTTAGCATCCAAGCAAGGCATGTGCTGGTACCGTTTTAAAAATTCTACTTCTCTACCCACATAAAACATCGTTGGTATCCTCAGTGTTTGCTATCTGTGCAACATGTGACAGAGGAGGCATCCCATCGTTCAGAAAGTAACAGAATACAGTAAGATATGTGAGTTATTCAATCTGGGGACAGAATGGCAACTGATGACAGATATGGTTAAGAGTACCGTTTCCACAGGAATTGGCACATGATTTGATACCTAAAGGTGGAGAGCACACAGGACATTGAAGGTGATAGATGTTGAAGAAGGAGCAGGTAGGAATAGTTATGGGGCCTTTGGTGACTTGAAAATAGACCCATTTGGCTGAGCATAGACTTTAAGTAAAGGAATAATGAGTAAAGGCCATAGAAGCCAACACTGTGGAGAGAGAGAAAGAAAGAGAAAGAGAAAGAGAGAAAAAGGAAGATAGATTACAATAGGTACCGATTGCTGTTTCAACTAAGGCATCAAAATATAATAGATCCCACATTCCGAACTGAGGAGTGGGTTGCTGATTTATCAATGAGGTAGTCAAAATCCAGTGACATGACTGAGTTTCTCATCTATATTGGAATGTGTAAAAATTGGGGCGCCTGGGTGGCTCAGTCGGTTAAGCCTCTGACTTCGGGCCTCAGGTCATGATCTCACTGTTTGTGAGTTTGAGCCCCGCATCTGGCTCTGTGCTGACAGCTCAGAGCCTGGAGCCTGCTTCCGATTCTGTGTCTCCCTCTTTCTCTCTGCCTCCTGCCTGCTCATGCTCTGTGTCTCTGCCTCTTAAAAATAAAAAAAAAGTTTGGGAATAATCGAAGAAGAGAAGAGCGGGGGTTTAGAAAGAGTGGCTGGGGTGGTGTGGGCATTAAAATCTTGCCTTCAACACACAAGAGGAGAGGGAAGGGTGTGCTTCCTTCTTCACTGCAAGGCAACTTTACTGGCAACACCACTCAGCTTCATCTGCATCCTCTTCCTGGTGCCTGTCTTCTACCGGGAAAGGCTAACAGGTGAGGGATGGCCTAGTCAGCTGCTGTGACAGCAGGGCAAAGAAGTGGCTTCACTTGGGGAAGGAGTGGCTGTGATTCCCATAGTTTTTTGAAGCAAAGAATATGCTCCTGCGGGGCAGGCCTGTCAGGGGGTCTTAGATCTTATCTCTAAAGATGGTCTGGAAGGACCAGCAGCCCCCAGGGAAAAGAAACCCGGAGCCTGAGGAATAAGTCAAGGAATAAGAGATGTTCTCTCTCTTTGGTGGGAATGGAAGAGGATAGATTCCCAGGGGTGGGAGGCAGTGCGGGGAGAGGAGGCTCCAAAGAACCAATGGAACTTCACACGAGAGATAAGTCTGTTTTAAACACCTTTCATTACTATTTAGCTCCAGTGAGAGTACCGAAGTAGAATTTCCTTGCCCTTCTTCCTCTCCCTCACAGCCCAAGTCTGTGAAGACAAAAAACTGGTCAGCAGGAAGGAGAATGGCAAGCAGAGGACCTGGCGGGGAAGGAGAGGCAAAGACTGAGTCCCCAGCATACAGACTTGGATGGGGATTTGCACACAAGGGGTGCATTAGGGAGTACCCCTCAGATCAACACTGTGTGTGTGTGTGGGGGGGGGGGCGGGGAGCATGTGATCAGGATTGGGCAGAGGAAGGCATTGGACCGGGATGTAGTTGCTACACAGGCTCTAGGCTTTTCCCTGGGGTAGTTCTAGAGCTGGGCAGCTCTTCTCAAGTCGTCCTTCCTTGGAAGAGGGTTCTCCACACTTCCTTGCCCCCATTGGTCAGTGCCTGGGTAAGGGGTGTCTCTGGGGAAGAGGTAGCTCTCTTTCGCTGAGGCCAATTTCCAGAGATCCTCTCCGTGGAGAACCTTCAGGACCCATCTTCCAGCAGCCGAGGGACAGTTCAAGCCTGCCCGCGGATGGCACATCATGCTTCGGTAAACGGACGACACAAACTTCCCAGTGCAGGCATCTTGTCTACAGGGGCATGGGCACAGGAGAGAGAGGAGTTTGTAACCATCACGGCGGACTGAACTTCCAGTTAGCTCCAGAGTAGCTCTCAAAGCCTTAAAGGAACCAGGAAAATCATAGGGCTTGCTCTACATTTCATCCATGGGCCAAGACAGAGATATCCCCACAAAATAAATTTATGGAAATGTGTATCTAGCTAACTAGCTAAATAAACTTACACCCCCCAAACCTTGGTTATGAGTGCAGCAGTTTCTAGAGAAGCAGCATCAGGGAAGATAACTTTTACATCAGAAGATTCCGGGGTAGCGAGGGGGGGGTGGGGGCGGGGATTATGCAAAGGCAGTCCCTGGAGCTGGGGTTTCATACCTTTTTGGCGTGTGCTTTTTTTTTTTTTAAGTTTATTTATTTTTTTTGAGAGAGAAACAGGAAGAGAGGGAATCCCAAGCAGGCTCCATGCTGTCAGTGTAGTGTTAGATGCAGGGCTCGATCTCATGAACCCTAAGATCATGACCTGAGGTGAAATCATGAGTCGGACAGATGCTTGACTGACTGAGCCCCCCCAGACGACCCTGTGTGTGCTTTTGTATATGATTCCTTCAGCAGTCTGGCATAGCCTGTGGAATCTCTTAGCCAAATCCTATTTTTTTATTAAAAAATTGTTTTAAGTTTATTTACTTATTTTGAGAGAGACAGAGACAGTGTGAGTCGGGGAGGGGCAGGGAGAGAGGGAGAGAGAATCCCAAGCAGGCTCCGTGCTGTCAGAGTCTCATGAAACTGTGAGATCATGACCTGAGCTGAAACCAGGAGCCCCTTCAAATCCTACTTTTAAATATATGAAATAAAATACATAGTATTACAAAGTATTACAAAGAAACCAAGTCCATTGAAATATTGTTATTGAAAAGTTAAAAAAAGGGGCGCCTGGGTGGCTCAGTCGGTTAAGCGGCCGACTTCGGCTCAGGTCATGATCTCATGGTCCGTGAGTTCAAGCCCCGTGTCGGGCTCTGTGCTTACAGCTCAGAGCCTGGAGCCTGTTTCAGATTCTGTGTCTCCCTCTCTTTGACCCTCCCCCATTCATGCTCTGTCTCTCTCTGTCTCAAAAATAAATAAACGTTGAAAAAAAATTTTAGAAAAGTTAAAAAAATTGTGGTAGCTTGATATGTGCCCCTGCACACATTAAATAATAAAGTTTTATTTTAAATCTTTGAAATGTTACATTTCAAAGTGATTCTACAATAATAATGGGTATACGCAGCATTTTGAAATATCTGCACATCTGTAATAAATATGAAAATACCTGTGATTTCTATTGTTGCCAGTGTTGCAGGCACTGTGGGGTGCTACCTACGTCCATAACTCAAGGCGATGCTAAATTTCACTTCGAGATTATTGAAAATAGTGAATAATTATTGCATGATAATTTAAGATTAATGTAATGAAGAATTGCAAGATTAATAAAGATGTAATTTTTCCCCACCCAAATCCACAAAACCCCTGAATTCTATTTATACAGACCCCTTGGGGGCCCATGGATTCTAGACTAGAACCCTTGCAATCTGGAATAAGACCAGGCAATCCTCTACATCATAAAGTAATGAGAATTTTTAGGATCTTTTTGTGGGAGGGTAAGCTGGCAGTGGACTGTGTTGAAGGTCTTGGAATTCTGGAAAAGGAGACCTTCACTAATCCTAATATCGAAGAGGTAAGTGAGGGCCCAAGGAGTGTGGTGTGCTTGCCATAAGAAATTTTCCATGGCCATCATGGCTGAGAGAGTGATGAGAACTGCCCCTTTCCTTCTTCTGTCTGTGCTGGATCCACAGATGACATTTGCCAAACTTTCAGGAAAAGTCTGTCATGTTCAGCACCTTTATATTAGCGTGTTGTGGGGGGAAAAGAGTAAGCAGCAGCCATGTTAGGGGAGGGGGCAAAGAAGGGAATGGCAGCCATTCCTACAGGTCAGAGTGGCCATCCTAGAATCGTACCTAGAGAACCGTTAGGAGCCAGTTGACCATGAATAAGCAGCTGGCAGTGTGAACTGAGTCAGAAAGGCCAAGAGACCAACCTACCTCAACTCAAATATGTGAAAGGTAAGTGAGCCTGGATGGTGAGGGAAGAGCTGGGTCGTGCCTGCAAGGAGAGGAGCTACCCAGAGGGCAGACATTTATGTGGTATCAGGCTAAAGGTTTTACCGTGACCCCGTAGGCAACAAAGGGCTTGCTCCTGGAGGAGTGTTGAGCCAGGGAGTGTCTGCTATAATCAGGCTTTTGGAAAGAGCACTCTAGCAGAGGAATGGTGGGCTGTGGGAGGGGCGGTGCTGGTGGGGTCAGGGGGGACAGGCTAGACACAGATTCTGTTTGAGAGGCAACTGCATGACCAGGAACACAAAAGGAATATGAGACCCTTAGAATCATGCCTTTTAGGACATAGCTTGCCTTTCCAAAATCAAACACGAGGTGGTTTCAGCAAGAAAAGAACTTGGGTGATTGCTTTGAAGCAGATGCAACTGGCTTACCCAGTTCCTCCGTCTGTCTTCGTGTGTAGTTACAGAAGAAAGGATTGATTAGAATTTCAACATCAAAGTTCTTCGTCAAGGGGCGCCTGGGTGGCCCAGTCGGTTAAGCTTCCGACTCTTGATTTCGGCTCAGGTCATGATGTCATGGTTTGGTGAGTTCGAGCCCTACGTTGGGCTGTGCACCTCGGGAAGCTTACGGGATTCTCTCTCTTTCTCTCTCTCTCTCTCTCTGCCCCTCCCCCACTCATGCTTTCTCTGTCTGTCTCAAAATAAATAAATAAACCTTAATAAATAAATAAATAAAAAGTTCTTCATTGAGTCTCACGGTGGGGAGTGAGACGGGAGTGCGCTGCTGGGTGGGGGAGGGATGTTCACCGCACTGAATCTCACCTTCGGCCAAGCATGTTTCTGGTGATACAGTTCTGCATGAGTGCCGAGCCCCGGGGCAGAACCTTAAAGCTCTATTTAGTGCATACCATGCATGAGCTGTCATTCATTTGTACTGTTGTGACTTCTCGGGGTTTGCAGACACAGGGGGCACAGAGGCACTAAGGGAGTCCCAGGTCCCCAGGGCCTCCTGCAGGCTCAGAAAGATGGAGAAATCTTGGAAAGCACGACCCTTGGGAGTAAAAGCAGAGGGTAGGAGTCCAAGAGGCTTTTCAGTTACCACCTGAGAAAGGAATTAGGGGCTCAAGCCAGGACTCTACGGTATGCGTGGCTATGTATGGTCTTGGCAACCGAATGGCCCATATGGGATTCTCAGAGCTCCAAAGACATTGGCAGCATCTGGATTATGTGGCAAGAGGGCCCGTGTCGTCTCATATCTTCTGTCCCGCCGCCCTGATTCATGCACTTCATGCTCCACCAGACCCCTCAAGTTCTCCCCGTGCCAGCCCACACGTGAGTTGTCTCCTGGACCCCTTAGCCTTCCAAACTGCTAAATGACTTGAAAAACCTCTAGGATGCCAGGCTTTTTCCTGGAAAAACCCTAAACCTGGCTACATCTCCTAGGCTGCCTTCTTTATTCCCACCCCCCGCTGCCAGGCACCGTAACAGAGCATCATTCAACTGAGCAGATTGGCCCATGAAAAATTCATGGGCTTCAGCTCCAGCTGTTCCCTCAGTGACACACAGCACTGCCTACACCAGTCCCCTCTCCTGGTCCCTTCAGCGACCGTGCAAACCTTCATCACTCTCAGAATCTCTAAGCATTGGCAAAAAGTGCCTTTCCCTCCAGTGAGTTTATTCTGATACCGTGCAATCTGGAGAGCTCTGTCCTCAGGATAGGAGGAAACGGGACTTGCAGAGTCCCAGGGGGAAGCGTACCTGGCAGCACACAATAAGGCAACACACCCCAGTGCTTAAAACCTGCCCCCCTCCCCTGCCACCAACCCCTGACTTTGGGTCTCCATGGTGTCAGCAGTCAGCACATTCGGGGCTAACTCTACCCCTACCCAGGGAAAGAAAAACAAGGTTGGATCTTGGTTGGTATGACTCAGGCTTCTGTGGGAGGGAGAGAAAAATCTCAAGCAATGCCCAGATCACTATTGACACAGGACACAGTCACGCTTGAGTGTGAATGTGTGTGTGAGCACTGGTGAGAGTGTACATGTGTGCTCTTCCATGCGAGTACACAGCCTCGTGGGCAGTGCGAGCTCATAAGCAGGGGAGGCTCTCCTCTGCTTTTCCAAGACTTGACCAGAAAGCCAGAATCTCTTGCCTTCGTGTCCTGGGATAAGTTAGTAAATGATGCCCTTGTGCAGTACACAACACAGATGCCTGTACTGATGGCTCTGACCATGGTCTCTTCAACACCCTTGTATCGTTTCCTTCCCTTCCATTGTCAGAGGATGGCTTTGCGTCTGTTAATGTGAACCTCCTCAATTTTTTATTTCCTACCTGAAAGTATATTCACATCTGCACTTTTCTTTTGCCATTTCCCTTCAATTACAGAGCAAAAGGTATCTGCCTTTTGTTCACGGCCAACATATCCTACGTTATTGATCCCATCAGGAGCCTTCCCTAAACCTTGCTGCGTTAGCTGTCCCCCTCATCACATCTTCCTTTCTGCTTTCCAGTTGTCCCATAAAATCAACTCCTTTTCATAAAAGCATTCTCCTGGCGCCCAAGGCCCCTCTACCACTCCTTTTTTTTTCTCTCTCAGCCACGCTCTGGAAAGAGAACTCTCTGGGACTATTTTTACTTCTTCATCCACTGTGCTCTGGCTTCCCCCTCAGTGTTCTTTCACAGGGCCTCTGGAACCTCCATGGTGCCTGATTTGCTGGATAACTTTTCAGCCCTTATTTTGCTGGACTGTTTCGTCCATTTGACACTGATGATCACTTCTATCTTCAGGAAAACCTTGCCTTGGTTGGCTTCTGTGTGTTAGGGTGAGGACCATGCCCAACATCTCTATCTAGAGGACCAGCTGTGCTCAGCTGGGCAATCCTGTGTTCTCCTGAGACACGGGAAATCGATCCACAGCCAAACCGTGGAGGTCATGCTGCACGGGGCCTGGGTGTGAGGAAGCTCTGGGAGGCCCCGGCCAAGATAAATAAGTAGTAAATAAGCAGCATATGGCAGAGAGAGTCGGAGAGAAAGAGAGATAGACAAAGACAGAGATAGAGACAAAGAGAAAACAGAGACAGAGAGAAGGGAGGAGACAGAAAAAGGCATGGGCAGAGAAACAGAGAGAGAGACAGAGGAAGAAAGAGAGATATAGAAGGGAGACACGGGCAGAAAGACAGAAAGACGGAGGGGAAGCATATACTTGCTAAGAGGTAGAAGTGAGAATGATGTGGCAGCCCAGAGAGCTGGAGAAGGTCCCTCACCTCTTACATTTACTCTTTATTGCTCCTGGTTCTAATTTGCTTGAGGACTTGAGGCCTGGCCCTTTTTATATCCATGAGAGAGTTTACCCTTATAATACATTTAGTATTTACTGAGCTAGTGTTTAAATTTCTGTTGATTGCAGTCAAAAGGAAGCTTGACTAAAACAGATACCTTGTACCCTATAGAGCATGTCCTTTGAAATGTGCATTGTGGGTTTTACTGGGCCCAAGCCATGCGGTTCCCCCCTATAATTTTCTCTTGTTCTTTACTGAGAACAGCCATGCCAACGTATATCCACCTGGCTTTGAGGCTCTACCACCACATGGCCTGAGTCACTCACACACAATTTTCAGAAGAACGTGTGCCCATGAAACAAAACACAACATCATGTCCAGGAAAGGAGGCAGGGACTATGGACACCATTGCTAACCTATCCATCAGATTTCACTGACATCTACTGAGCATGTTGCAAAATTAGGACTTTGGTATGTGTAGCTCCTGACTTAGGATGAAAAAGATCTAACTGAACAATGGAAATTCTTCTCACCATCCCTAAAAAGAAAAAAAAAACACAACTATTTTAGTGATAGAATAATTTATTATAATTTATGACAATTTCAGAGTATTTGAAGTTCTTGATTCTTCTTTTACGGACTATTATGCTCAGCTATGACCCACAGTTTTGTCAACCCGTTTTCTCCTTCTTTCCCTCCTGCATACTCATCACTGTGCAGCCAACACCATGCAAATTCTCTCACAGAGCACTTGCTCATACACTTCCCTCACCTCTGCGATAATCCCCAGGACTCAGCCCGAATTGTTCCTTCTCTGCAAAGCCTTGCTCAGAGCTTCCGGCTGCAATCCTTTTGGTCTTCTTGGAATTTTTCTCTAGCCTAATGGTTCTCAACCAGGGGTGATTTTGTCCCCAGGAAACATTTGGCACTATCTGGAGATATTCTGGGTCGTCACAACTCAGGGTTTTGGAGGGAAGAGTTCTTCTGGCATTTAGTTCGTAGAGGCAGAGGATGCCGCTAAATATCCTACAATATGCAAAACAGCCACCCAACGAAGAATTATCTGGCCCATAATGTTTTCATAATTTTGAGAAACGCTTCAGTCTAGCCTGACTTTGGCACCCTGCAACCTATCAGTTGATTACTTATTATGGCATAGAGTCTTCGGGCTGGATGGCAACCTTCAGGAACCAGCCTATCACCCCCCCTGAATTTTATGGGTAAGAAGACTAACCAAAGAGAAGCTGCTGAAAGTCAGAGTGAGTTACTGGCAGGACTCTACACTCTCCCCCAAACCTTTGACCATTTCCACTCTGCCATGCTGTTGTTTCCTTTTTTCCAGGTATAGTGAAGTTTCTTTTTTCTTTAAAAAAAATTTTTTTTTAACATTTATTCATTTTTGAGAGACAGAGAGAGACAGCATGAGTGGGGAAGGGGCAGAGAGAGGGAGACACGGAATCTGAAGCAGTCTCCAGGCGCTGAGCTGCCAGCACAGAGCCCGACGCAGGGGTCGAACTCACAGAGCTGATAGACCCTGACCTGAGCCGAAGTCGGACGCTCAACCAACTGAGCCACCCAGGTGCCCCGAAGAGTTTCTTTAAGTAAGGTTAGGATGTTTTATTAAATGTGCAGTGACTCTCCCTTCCAACTGCCTACCCTCAGCCCAGTACTAGGAACATGGTATATACTTGCTATCAGACCAAAATAACTGTAGGTTTTATAAAATATCATTTTATTCCCCTGCTATGTATATATATGTGTGTGTGTGTATACACACACACACACATATATATATGTGTATATATATGTAAAATTGTAAGCTTTCCTCCTAGATATAACGTCTCAAAAGGAAAGATGACTACATCTAAATCACAGGGAGAAGAAATTCTACAGAGATCTTCTGCGGAAGTGTTTTCAACATTAATTAAAATAAATACCAGCCAACTGAGTCTTACGCATTTAAATGATGGTGATGAAAATGACCACTTTAGGAAAACAGGAAAGGTTTCTACTAAGGGGAATGATTAACTGAATTCTTGCAGAGACACTGGAAACAAAACAAAACAAAACAAAACCCAACAAAAAACAGGACAGCACATTGCATAAGTTTGTAAATTTGATTCCTCCAAACTCTTGTTTATAACCTATCTCTATAAACAAATATTCTCCTTGAAGAAAAGAGCACGTAATTGTTGACGTGGAGCTCAAGAAGGCTAGGATAAGCATGCAAAGACAGAATAAGACTTCATATTGGAAAAGGGGAGCTGCGTGGCTAGTATTCTTCATTCCAGAGGCAGAGCAGTATAGGCAGAAGTTCAAGTGCAGGCCTGCAGTGAGCTGATCCTGATTTGAGTCCCAGTGACACCATGGAGAGGCTGTGTGACTTGGGTAGATTCCTTAATCCTCAAAGGCTAGTCTTAGCTTTGAAGGGAAAGTCAGTAACAATACTTCTTAAAATAAAAATTTGTGAGGATTTGGTGAAGGAAACCCTCACCATGGGATGGGGTTAAATCTAAGGGATGAAGTAATGAATGCTATTGTTATAACCATTTTTACCTATCTTTTAATTTTATTTCTGAAAAAAAATGGGAAGATCACTAGTCATGAGACTATTTTTATTTTTATTTCTCCAGGAGAAACGTAACATCCCCTTCCTAATATGAAAGAGAACTTCCATCATATTGGAGTCTTCATGTTTAAAATAAAACAAGTGATGGCTTTTAGATGTGTGTTTGTGGTGCTTTTTAAATCGTGCAAGCAAATCTGTAGTGTACCCGGAGAATAATTTAAACTTGATTTTCTCTCCCTCCTTCCTCCCTCCCTCCCTTCATCCCTTTCTCCTTCCCTTCTTCCCTTCAATGAGATGTGCAAATGCACATATATGGGGTTATGTGACAGTAAGGTCTCTATTGAGACTGTCAAGCAGCTAAGTGTTACCAAAAAAGTCTGAGAAGGGAAATTTCAGAGCTTTGGTTTCCAACCCTGGCTCATACGAGGTATGAGGTATCTGGCAAGCCACTTAACTATCTCTCATCTCTAAAGTAAGGGGCTTAGTAGATGGTTACTAAGGTTTTCTCCAGCTTTAATTACAGTGTTGTATTTTTACTTCTGGAGAGCCATGAGCAGACATCCAACTCAAATATGTTGTTTAAAACGGTCCTGTCTTGGGGACCCAGGTTGGTTCAGTTGGTGGTGCGTATAACGCTTGGTTTTAGGGTTGTGGGTTTAAGCCCCAGGTAGGGTATAGAGATTACTTTAAAAAAATGGTCCTGTCTTTTTAATAGTAAATTCAATATATGGAAAAAGAGTGAAACATTATTCATTTTTCTAGTGATATTTTTTTATTTAAAATTTTTCTTTAATTTACTTTTGAGACACAGAGAGAGAGAGAGGAAGCAGGGGAGGGGCAGAGAGAGAGGGGGACAGAGGATCTGAAGTGGGCTCTGGGATGACAGCAGCAAGCCCGATGCAGGGCTTGAACACATGAACTGTGAGATCATGACCTGAGCCAGTCAGACGCCTAACCGACTGAGCCACCCAGGTACCCCTCAAATGATATTTTGCATTTTGCATAGATATCTTGGTTCAAGCATTTTGTTGCATTCTGAGTGCCAAAACCAGAGCTGGCTTTATGGACGTACAACCTTTACACAGGTCTGCATGCTTAGAAGGGCTCCATAATTGATTTAATGCTCTGCTCTTGCCATTGTAAAAGTCTTTTTTTTTTTTTTTTTTAATGTTTATTTATTTATTTTGAGAGAGAGCGTGAGTGGAGAAGGGGCAGTGAAAGAGGGAGATAGAGAATCCCAGGCAGGCTCCTTGCTGTCCATGCAGAGCCTGGTGCAGGGCTGGATCTCACAAACCATGAGATCATGACCTGAGCCAAAATCAAGAATTGGAGGCTGAACCTACTGAGCCACTCAGGTACCCGGCCACCTTGGAATTCTTAATTTTTGAACAAAAGGACCTGGATTTTCATTTTACACTAGGCTCTGCAAATTATTATTAGCTGTTTCTAGCTACAACTGATAGTTTGCCGTTTAATTTCCAGGCTTAGGATTCTTTTTTTGTTGTTGTTAGAAACCTACACGAAACTTTTTCCTCTGCAGCCATTCTCAGTTTTTAGGGTAGTATAAAACTGCTTCACCCGCCCGACTACAGGATGTGTCTGCAACTGTGCACGGGACACATAGCGCCTGTCCTTGGCTTCAGAGGACAGCGACTCCCATCCTCCAGTCCCAGCTATCTGTAGTGGTCTGAGCTTCTGTTGCTGGGGATTCCTGCCAAAATAGACTTACAGATAAGAGTCTATAGTAGACTGTTCCGAGGACTTAACAAGAAGATAAAAAGTCCTTTTTTGAAAATTGGAGGATGCTAGTCAAGCCAAGGAAGAGCCTCATTCTGTGAAAAGCCCCAGCCCTCACCTGCCTCATGATGCCTGTGATCTTGAGCATTGCTGAAGGGCTGATTGTGTTGCCTCAGGAGTGTCTAAAGCGCAGTAAAGAGGGAACTACTCAGAAAGGCTCTAGGCTAATCAATGAAATGCATGTGATGATTCAATTTCAAAACCACTTTTGACCTTTTATTTAATGTGTACTGTCATTGAGCTGGGCACTGAGGGCATAGCAGTGAGCAAACACAATGAAGACAAGTTAATTCCAGTTTATCACAGTGGCTGGTGGGTTTACTCAAGGGCCTGTGAAATGGGAATACTACTCACCTCACAGAGCTTAAGTGAGCATACAAGATCATAAGTGACTAGGCACTTAAAGAGCTATTTCGTTAAACTATTTGCAAGGTGCAATGTGGGCACACGATTAAAAAAGGGCTGACCGTGTTGCTTCAGGAGTCTCTACAGTGCAGTAAGCAGGGAAGTACTCAGAAGGGCTCCAGGCTAATCAATGCAATGCATGTGATGATTCAACTTCTGCAATTCCTGCAGGTATGTAGAAACAGTTTAAATGGAAGCAGAGATAGGAAGAAATTTAAATGTATGGCCTTTTCTTTTCAATTTTCAAACAGTGGAACTTCACGTGCAGCGCCCCTCTCCGGACCAGTCACGGAGGGGAAAGCCAGTTGGATAGAAATGCCAACAAAGAATTAAGATCGTGCCCACTTCGATGATGGCCAAGTCAGCCCGTCTAGAGCTTCCTGTCCAGCTCTCCCTCTTCCTCTTCTTATGCCCGCCTGCTCTCTGCGCGGGAGAGGATGAACCGCGGAGACCCTGCCCCCGCGCCCGGCTCCCGCTCAATCCACACATCTGCGCTGAAGCCAGACTGGGAAACCAAGCGGGCGCCGCGAGAAGAGGTGGGACCGGGCAGAGGTGGGCGCGGCCGGGGGGGGGGGGGGGGTGGTGGAAACCGGCGGATGGAGGCGTGGTCGAGCAGTGGTGGGAGGGGCAGGAGAGGCGGGGTCACAGCCTTATCCCGGCGGCCCAGGCCGCGGTTGAAATTAGAGAGGAAGCAGGCGCCGCGGGCGGAGGCGGGGCCAGGCTGCCGTGGGTGGGGACCAGGGCGGAGCCCCGGGTTTGGCGGGGTGAGGCCTGGCCGAGCCGGGTGGGTGGGGCCGGAGAGGAGGGTGCTTGACGGGGCGGGGCTTACAGCTCGCGGGGGCAGAGTCCTGCTCCCCCGTCAGCCGCCGGCTGTCTAGCAGCACTGCCTGCAGGAGCCCCAGACGCGGCGCCCCGGGGAAGGAAGGCGGAGGAACGCGGCGATGGCCCCACGGGAACTCTTGGGGTCCGCGGTCCTGGCCGCCGCTGTCTTCGTGGGAGGCGCCATGAGTTCGCCGCTAGTGGCCCCGGGTGAGTGCCCCGCCGGGGCCTGGGCGCTCGGGAGGAGGCGAGGGGTCCGGACGGCAGCCCGGCAGCACCCCGAGCTGCCCTCGCCCTGGCACCGCCGCGGGGATCCCGACACTGAACATCTGGCTGTTGGAGGGTGGCCCGGGCCGGGTGCGGCGCGGGGCGACGGCTCCCGTCCCTCCCTTCCCGCCTGCCCGGGACTTGCCTTCCCTCCTCTCGCCGGCTCCTCTGAGGACCTGTTACCCCTGGCGCGCCCCTCTGAGCTGTCTTGGGTGTAGGGAGCTGGCCTAGCTTCTTCGGGTGCGCTTCTGGCCGGGCTGAGCATCTTCGAGCCCCGCGGACCCCTTTCCTTACGCGCTTGTCCTCAAAGGCCCCGCGAGCGGAAGATCGTGACACAAGGGGCCGGGTGCGCGGTCGTCGCCTCCCCCCGCCCACCTTTGTTTTATATTTTAAGACCTTGGGGAGTTCCATTTCTTTCCTTTCCAAGTTTTCATTAATTGTGTAGTGGTTGATGGATTCTTGTAACAGGTTGGGGATTTCAGATGTCTTACCCACATATCCTGGACAAATCAGTCTTGGAAAAAGGGAAGGCTCATTTGTAAACTTACATTTTTTTTTTTCTTTTTTGAGTCAATTCCTGTCACCACAAAAGGAACCTTCTGTGGTCGGAACAGGAAGCCACCAGCAGAGACCGTAAAGTGTGTCCCCAATGACGAATTTGGAGCAGGAGTTTTTAATTGAAATCTAAAAGGAGGTGTAACTTTTATGGAAGTCAGGTCTCACGCTCTTTTGTTTTTATGGCTATAGACCCCAGGGATCCCTTGCCACCGTTTTCCCTCTTAGTTGTCACTTTAGAGCAGTAGTTAAAAAAACACTAATAAATATATCTCTTCGTGGCCGTCTGGGGTTACCACAGCCTGGAATCTTACGTCAGCAAGCTCTTCCAAGCTTGAGCAGCTTCTTTTCACGTCCAAATAATAAGCATCTGGAAGCCTTCCAATCGTAACTCTCCTCCATGAAAACACGTACACTGCTCTTCACTCCTGAGAAGATTCCAATCGCTTACAGCTTGTAAACTGGCTTATCACTTTGGTCTTCACTTTTTTGTAGAACACAGATCATGTTAAGAAGGGAACAGGATGGCAAATATGTCTCCTGAGCCTTTATTAGCAGATCTGTATTTCCTTCAGTCATCCCCCCCCCCCCCCCGGGGAAATGACAGCTAGTGACATGTATTATTGGATGAGAGATTTTCGTTTTACCCTGGGTTTCATTGCTGAGAATGAATAGGTGCATAATCAGGTTCAAATTGGACTCGGGGTCATAGACAGAAACTTAGAGAGCACTCTAGAGTCAGTTGGCCCAGAATTTGAATAGCTTAACCTGGGAGTAAGATTGTTAAAACTTCAGCATGGATGCATGTAATCAGCCATCAGCTGGGGAAGTCTATTCCTGGACTAAGTTTGGGTTTCGATGGATCTCTGAGCAACGCTCAGCTCTCAGGTCTGGAAGGTGATGAAAAAAGTTCTCATGTAATTGTGTAGCAACATTTTAATGGAAGTTTAATATTTAAGAAGAATGAAATATCTAGAGGTGCCTGGGTGGCTCAGTCAGTTAAGCATCTGTCTTCGGTTCAGGCCATGATCTCAGGGTTTTTGAGTTTGAGCCCCACATCGGGCTCTCTGCTGACAGCTCAGAGCCTGGAGGCTGCTTCAGATTCTGTGTCTCTGTCTCTCTCTCTCTCTCTGCCTCTCCCCTGCTTGCACTCTCTCTTAAAAAATAAATAAACAGGGGCGCCTGGGTGGCGCAGTCGGTTAAGCGTCCGACTTCAGCCAGGTCACGATCTCGCGGTCCGTGAGTTCGAGCCCCGCGTCAGGCTCTGGGCTGATGGCTCGGAGCCTGGAGCCTGTTTCCGAATCTGTGTCTCCCTGTCTCTCTGCCCCTCCCCCGTTCATGCTCTGTCTCTCTCTGTCCCAAAAATAAATAAAAAACGTTGAAAAAAAAAAAAATTAAAAAAAAAATAAAATAAATAAACATTAAAAAATTTAAAAAAAGAATGAAATATCTAAAAAGGAAAGAGTACAGAGTACCAATGTGCCAGTGTGACTTGAGGCCTATATGAAGAAACGATGTCCTGACCAGCTAACATCTGGTCCTCTTGGGATCTAAGACAGTATTGTTTGTAGGGAATGTTTTAGGAAGGTAAGGAGAAAGAGCTACGAAGTAATGTCGAGTGCTTGCTATATGCCAGGCTTTGACTCGGGTACTTCATATGCATTTTGCACACTTATTTCTCATAGCTCTATGAAGTTCTTATTTACGGTGAGGTAACTGAGGCCCAGAGCCCTTAAATAATTGTTTCAGTCACATAACTGATGTATCAGCATTCAGTCAGAGGAGCAGAACCACTAGGAGGTATGTGTGTGTGTCTATGTATCTTTATATGGATCTTTGACAACACTAGCCTGCCTGATTCCAGAGTCCGTCCTCTCTACTGTACCCCACTTGTCCCTGGAGAGAAAATAGAACAGAAATCAACCTCAGCAGGCTTGTTGAGATTCTAAGATAGGGAGTGTAGGACATCCTAAAATTGTAAGCATGTGGTTAGCAGAAGTTGGGAAGCAGAGAAAAGAAGGACAGGTAACTTCACAGTGGGTAGTGACATTGTCTCTTTCTCTTCTTGCCTAGTAGAAGAATCTCATTAAACTTCTGTCTCTTAGAAGCAGCGTTTGAAACTATAGACCACAGGCACCAGAAGGGATGATTTTCCACATCTTGGCTTATTTATGTCCTTAAGGTCTCTGGTTACTCAACCTTTGGGCTTATTAGTTTCTCTACCAGATAATGGGCATGGCCTTCTAGTAAGGAGTGGGTGGAAAAGGTTCCAGGGCTAGTGAAATGAGAAGGGCACTCTCCTTGGGTTTTGTGTGCTTCCATCCAGCCTCCTGACTTCTCATTTGATGCCAAAGATAAGCTTTATTAAATTCTGGGTTCTCCTTTGGCCAGGTAGGTACCGAGCTGTGTATCCACATAATACTTAATCAGTGGACAGACTGTTTGGAAAAAGCAGTCTTGGAGCGTGGGCTTCCATGCCCAAATCTAATTTCAAGAGGAAATGAAAAATTTGAGAAGTGCCTGCCATTCTCCCTCTCCTGCCCTTACTCAGCTAAAAGAAATTAATCAAACAGATGATTTGGGAGTTTCAGTAGTTGAGTTCAAAAGAGTCAGGCCAAAGCCCCAGGCAATAGAAACAACAATTTCATTGTTACTTTTTAAAGAATTTGGCTCTCATGCTGAAGTTTACTTACGTGTTAGGACAAAGGAGAAACTATTTAAAACTGACAAAAAATGATTTAAATTGTCATTGGTTAAAACTATTACGTTGGGTGGTTTCTAATTATTTTCGAGAGCACTTCAGTAATTGGTAAAGATTTGGTGGGCTCCTGATAGCAGGCAGAATAATGCGTCTGGTGTGCCAACAATGACTAAAATTGGAATTTGGAGTTGGTTCATTGGAGTTGGTTCATTGGAGATGCTTCACTCTTTTTCGGAGGAAGGAATGTGGTGTTTGTTATACCTGTTTTGTGGCAGGTTCTGGTCTGAGTACTCAGATCACTTAATTTTTAGAACACATTGTCAGCTGTGTAATTTTATTTCTGTATTTATAGGTGAGAAAATTGAGTATCTGAGAAGTTAACTTGAAAAAGTCACTCAAATGTGTGAGCTGGGTTTTGACCTTGAGTCAGATCTCTTCAATTCTGAAGCCTATTCTTATTATTAGTAAATCATTTCTTTCTTTTCTTTCTTTCAAGTGAGAAATTTCTTTTGTATTCTAAGATATTTGTAAAGAATCACTAAGTGATAGGGTAATGGCAAGATACAGCGGAAAGAGCCCCAGGCTCTGACATAGCCTTGCAATTGAAGTCAGGAAGAGCCTCTGCTCTGTCTAGAACTCCATGTTCTTACCTGTAAAATGGGTGTGTGGCCAGCTCGTACCTTTGTCTGCCTTACCGGCTGCCAGTGAGGATCAAATGAGTTGTTGTCTCTGAAAAGTCTTTGCAAGTGGTAAAGTGACATATCTCTTTTATCCTATGTGTGATTTTTTTCTGTGTTTCTTCCCCAAAGTGTCCATTAGGCTGAACTTATAATTTAGCCAAGTTATTTAATAAATGTAGACCACATGTACTGTTAGGTTTTCATTCTGGAGGTAGTGATGGTTTTGCAAAGATAGATTCATTGTACATTTATGAAAGCCCAGAGTGACAACACCTTAGGTTCATGAATTTGCTGCCATTGACTGGGAGTTATGTAGACAGGCCTTCTTTTCCCATTTCCGTTTCAGAAAATTCTCCCAAGTATTTAAAGTTTTTTTTTTTAATGTTTATTTATTCTTGAGAGAGAGAGAGAGACAGAGCATGAATGGGGGAGGGGCAGAGAGAGAGACAATCTGAAACAGGCTCTAGGCTCTGGGCTGTCAGCACAGAGCCGGACACGGGGCTGAAACTCACACGCTGTGAGATCATGACCTGAGCTTGAAGTCAGATGCTCAATCGACTGAGCCATTCAGGTGTCCCAGTTCTCCCAAGTATTTAAAGTTTGGAGGGAAGGGGAAAGAATCACCTTTTGATCTCATCACTCCAAGGTACTTGCCACTGTTAGTGTATTTCCTCCTAGACCTCTCTCTATTTTTCAGTTGGGTAGGATCATAATGCAAATATAATTTTGTATCCTGCATTTTTCATTTAATGTTATACATGAAGGTTTCTCATTTCCCTACCTACTCAAAGAATAGCTGCATAGTAGTTTATTATATGGATTCACTGATTTTCACCTCAGTGTGCCTCCGTTTAAAAGATTACTGTTATTACTGATTATTGTTAAATGGATTTGAATTTTCATATGAATGGTTTCAGTGAACATGTATGGGTGACGCTTTGTCTGGATATCGATGACTTCCACAGAAAATGGATTCTTGGTTAAGGCAGTGTTGGCGTCAAAAGTGTTCATGTTTTTGAGGCCCTTGATGACCCAAGTATTAGTGATCTGAAGATTGTCCCAGTTTACTTTTCACAGCAGTGGTGGAAAGACTCACTTTTCACACTGTTGGCATTTTCTCTGCAAAACACATTTGCTAATTTGTAAGGCAGATATTGGTATCTTGATTGTTTTAATTCGGATGTCTTTGATTACTGGCAGGTTGACTGTTTCTTCTACTATTTGAGTCATTTGCATACGGCTGTCATCCTTTCTGGACAATTCTGAGGTCTGAAAAGCTCTGAAAACCAGAAGTTTTTTGAGGCTTTTTTGCATACTCCATTGGCAGTAAAACCTCACCTGAAGCACTGTGAGATTCTATAGTGTGTATTTATCTCACTTCGTTTGAAGATTGCTAAATTTTGCTGCAGTAATCTCAATGAATTTGATTTCTGAATGTTACATAACGTGTGCTAAATGCATTGCATTACCTTTCTAGAATCACAAAGTCTGAATTTCGAGGCACAGCTGACCTCCAGGTTTTCAGATAAAGGATTATGGTCCTGCACTTCTTCTGCCATGACTCATTTGTTCTTGTCTGTGGGCAGCCAAACGTAAAACTGCTTAAAATAGTCAAATATCCTATGGAGAGAAATAACTCCTCAAACAAGTGGCACTTCACAAAAAGAAGCACTTCTTTGGTATTCTAGTGTGGAATCTAATAAAATGAAGATACCTGGGAAACGCTGAGGTTTTGTTTCTTCCAGGTGGCTTTGGGGATGGATGCCCATTATAATGGGAGCTTTATGGAGAAGTTGGGCTCAATTTCTCTTCTGGTCTCCTCTGCCATGGAGAGCAAATGGATCTCTTTGTAATGGAGGAAAAAGAAAACAACCAGAATCTACCCAGGGGACTTTGTGGGGAGGGAGGGATGGATAGAGGGTGGCAGATACCCCAGGCAGACTGTTTCTGTGCCATCCTGTGCCAGTCAGCTCACCTTGAGAATCCTTTTGCCAAACTCTGTTGAACCCGGGAACTGGTTTTCTATTGCTCCTTAGCAATCAATACCCCAAGGCCTCCACCCTCTTGTCTTTGCTCAGCCCAAGATTCTAAGCACTTGCCCACTGTACCGACTCTCCCCGCCCCATTCCGGTGTATATGCATTCCAGCCATTAAGTAAAGTGCCATTGTACTGAGGGAAAGAAGGCTTTGAACTACTTTCCTCATCTGTATCATGGAGAAAACATGGCAGAGTTGCCTCCTGGGGTTGCTGTGACTATTATATGAGCTAAAACAGGAGAGTTCATTGGACGGTGTTTGGCACATAGTAAATACTGAAAGAGTATATTATTGTTATTTTGTCCTGAACCAAATATTAACCCATCACAGCTGTCAGGTGGGACAAAGTTTCCAAGTGCTATAGAATTTACCTTTCAGGTCCTCTGCCATTGCCCGAGGCATCTCCTAGCTCCTGATGAGGCTGGTTGTGTAATGGCAGGGGTAGGGGTTGAGGAGGCAGGGGTGGGCAGTGCTTGAGGCCCCAGGAGAGGAGGAGTAGGGGCCAGTGGGCTTGGTGGGGAGTTCTTTTGGGACGCAGGGGAGATGTGGGGCTGAGCCTTTAGCTACCAATATTAGGCAAGGAAGGAGAGAAAGAAAAAAGGAACGAAACCATGAAACCTGAGATCACGGCCTGTGCCAAAATGAAGAGTTGGACACTTAACCGACTGAGTCACCCAGGTGCCCCATGGATACGGGCAAATAAGAAAATATTTAGTCTTTGCCCCCAGTTCCTGGCACAAAGCTCCTCAAACCCTTAGGAGTTCCTAAATAGTAGGAATGTCTTCTGTCATTCATTATAAGCCCCTTGGAGCGAATGTGAATGCTCTTGTGAATGCTAGGTAGGTGACTTAGGGTGGTACCCTAGATAGCCTCAGGATGGGGCTGGTCATCTGAAAGACCATGTGATTGAGGATTGGGACTTTCAACCTCACCCACCAATTTCTGGGAAGGGGAAGAGTTAGGGGGAAAGCTTCTGATTAAATGCTTTAAAAAACTTTTGGGGGCACCTGGGTGGCTCAGTTGGTTAAGAGTCTGACTCTTGATTTTGGCTCAGGTCATGGTCTCACGGTTCGTGAGTTCGAGCCCAGTGTTGGGCTCTGCACTGACAGCACATAGCCTGCTTGGGATTCCCTCTCTCTGCCCCTCCCCGCTCCCTCTCTCTGTCTCTTTCCCTCTCCCTCTCTCTCAAAACAAATAGATAAACTTTAAAAACAACAACAACAAACCCCAAACTGTTGAACAAGACTTGATGAGCTTCTGGGTTTGTGAATTGCCTGGAGATATGCGGAGAATAGCGCACCCAGAGAGCATGGGAGCTCTGCCTGCTTTCACTATACCTTACTGTAGGAGTCTTTCCTATCTGGTTGTTCCTGAGTTAGATCTTTTATAATAAACCGGTGATCTAGGAAGTGAAATATTTCTTAGTGTTGTTAGCTGCTTTAGCAGATTAATCACACCCAAGCAGGAGGGTGTGAGAACCTCCGATTTATAGCCTGTGGGTCAGAAGCACAAGGTGACAACCTGGACTTGGAATTGGCATCCAAGGTAGGGGGAGGGACATTCTTGTAGGACCTATCCCTTAACTTGTGGGATCTGATGCTCTATCGGGTAAATAGCCTCAGAACAGAATTGTTGCTTGGTAGTGCCGGGAAAAACACATACTGGAATGAGAAGGTAGAATCCTGTAGCATTAGGGCTGGAAGGGACCTTGACCATCTCCTCAGAGCTTATTTAGCAGATGGGGACACTGAGTTGGCCTAGGCAGGGCCGAAGCGGGTTCCTTTCCTGGGTCTAGGACTCTTCCCATTGCATTAAAGCTGGCTTTCCATGCAGTGACCCTGGCTCTGCTGCTTCTGGCAAGGCTCCTTGGTCCACATTTGCCCTTGGTCCTCAGGCTCCAGATTCTGGTTTCCCAACTCTCTGGATCTGGGTGAGCAGGACTTAAGAAGCATGACCTGGCTAACTGACTCATGAAGTGATTGTGGTGTTCTTAGTCGTGCAGTTTTAGAGCCAGAGGGGACTTTGGTGGTCATCTTGTAACTAACGCCTCTCTTTGCAGATGGGGAAACTGAGCCCTCGGAAGTTCAGTGGCCTGTGGGAGTCAGGAACAGCCTTAGCCTGTAGTGGAGGAGCAGACCATTAGGTTTGGTGACGGGAGGGCCTGTGTTCGTGTCTTGGTCACTGTCCCCGGCTAAGATCCAAGCACAGGATCTCTAACAGAGCAGATACTTAAATACTGGAAGGAAGGAAGCCAGAGTTGGAATCCAGGTGTTCTGACTCAGCCCAAGGCTTTTTGTTTACAATAAAGTGAAGGGTTAGGCTTTCCAGTATTCACCCACAAATATTAGCTGTCATCTCCCCGCGCCGTCCCTTCTTGAATTAATAAGAGGCTGTTTTGTCTGTCAGCCTCAATGGGCCACATTGTTCCAACAACCTGAGGTGGAAAAATCTGGTCATTGAGAAAAAAAAAGAATGGCAATAAAAGTAGTTAAGTCCTGCTTTATCAGACGAGTATGGTAGGACATTGATATGTTTGGAAGGGTTAGTGAAAATTTTCAGAGCGAAAGTTTTCAAAACCCAAATCGATTCGTGAAACCCTTTTCAGAGGTAAACTGAATTCGGTTGTGTCTCTACAACCAGCACTTCAAATGCATCTATTAATGTCTATCTATCATGTTCCATGGTACTTTATATCTTTCCTTAATACCTTTGTTTCCCGAGTTAATTCCCTGCTAGGTTTCTTAATTCAGCAAATGTTGGTCAAGGAGGGCCTTCTGGCTTGGGAGGAACTGGGGATAAAGTGATGTGAACAAACGAGGCTCAGTGGGCGCCTTTCCGGAGCTAGCAGCTTATCAGGAAAGATGATGAAACAGGCAGTCACGATAAAGTGTCCTTAGTAAGTATGGCTCCAGCCCGAGTACCTAACCTGGGGCTGGGGGTGGGATGAGAGGCCAGTACAGGTTGAGCCAGACTTTCCTCGAGCAAGGAAATGAAGCTAAAGCTTATACTTGTAAAAATGTTGGTATCGGTGAGGTGAAGAGAACTAGTGGTCACAGAAGAGAGGGGGTGAGAGGTCCGGTTCAAACACAGGTGGGTCACCGGGCCCCACCCCAGAGTGTGTGCGTCGGCAGATGTGGGAAGGAGCTGGAGAATTTGTTTCCCAACACATTTCTCAGGTGATGCTGCTGGAGTATCACTCGTGAGTGGGGAGGTAGGAGGTGGAAGAGCTAGGGGGCTGCGTTTCTCTTAACCAGGAGATCCCCCCCTCTTGGTGCGCTGGGGGCACGCTTGGTGCGCTGTCCATATCTTGTTCTCCACCTGTCCTTCAAGCCGAGATCAAGGGTAATACTCCTCAGAAACCTTTCCCGGGTTTTCGCACCGATGTTCCGTCCTGTCAGTAGACACGAGAGTCCCTGAGCACACGTTGCATCCATTCCATGTTATTGGACCTTAAATTATAAGCAGTTGTTTTCGCTGTGTTTCTCTGACCGGAGCTCCTTGAGCATAGAAGACATGCTCAGATATTTCACTGCTGGACCAGATTCTTGCCACCAGTCTGGGGAGCGGGCTGCCGTCTTCTCTGTTTCGCAGAGATGAGTAAATGGAGATTTGAGATTTACTGAGGAGTCACCGAGATGGAGAGAGAAGTGAGATGTGTCTCCCGCTCACGGCACAGATGAGGAGAAGCCACTGCTAGATGGGTGTTCCTTGCTCGCAAATGTCCTTTGTCATTATGTGAAATTGCATGTCCTGCATGCTCAGGACCACAGGTAAAAGGAAGGTTTTGTATTTAATCTTTTCTTTTTTTTTTTTTTTTTAACTTTTTCACTGGAGGTCCATCTACTTACAGAGGAAACAAAGGCATCATAAATTGAATATAGGCTTTACTTTTAGTGGGAAATGGGCTGTTTTCTTTTTTTAAAAATGTTTATTTATTTTTGATAGAGAGAGGGAGAGCGCGAGCGGGAGAGAGTGGAGAGAGAGGGGAGACACAGAATCTGAAGCAGGTTCCAGGCTCTGAGCTGTCAGCACAGAGCCTGGTGCAGGGCTTGAGCTCACAAACTGTGAAATCATGACCTGAGCTGAAGTCAGATGCCCAACTGACTGAGCCACCCAGGCGCCCCTTTCAAATGGGCTGTTTTCCAAGAAATTCTTTAGGAATCATCCTTTTGCTTTTAGAGTGACTCTTTGAATAGAGTAATTCAATTTACATGTCATTAAGTTTAAAAATGAATTTTTAAAAGTTTTGGCATGAGGGAGATATTAAGGAAAAATGGATTTTGGTTTCCTAAAAAGACACACAGTAGACAGTTATGCCATTACCCTTCTTAATTGGCCAGATAAGTTTAGCCGAGTGGTTGAAGATTTATAAAGAACCTATGCATAAAATGTCACATGATAGGTAGCGTTAAAAAAAACAAACAACGAACAAAAATCCTTTTCAACATCGGTAACATGCCTTCCTCCCCCGTGCATACATACAAACATAACGTGGCTCTCTGAGATTCCTGTAAGGGGTGGAAGCTTGAAGAATTCACTGGGCTTTCTGTCTCACAATATAGCACCAATCTTCAGTGTTCTAACAGCGCTTCATAGCTGGAAGTCTCCAACACAATCATGTGAATTAACTACAGTATAAAAACAGCAGCCCGGAATTTCCTGGCATTGGTAAAGTGACAGATGGCTAATGAACAGGCACTCCTTCATTTTTCTTTACACGTTTGTGCTATATGCTTGTAGAGCCTTAATTCCTTTGCTGCTTCCTCACTTCTTTCCCAGTTCCTCCTCCCCTACTAAAGGCAAAGCACAAAACAAGCATGGGCAGAAAAAAGAGGCATTGAAATTGCTGGAAGCTAGGTGATAGAGCCAGGAAGCTGGGTTGGTTTTTTTGTTGTTGTTTAATTTTTTTAAATGTTTATTTACTTTTGAGAGAGAAAGTGCGCACGCACGCACACACGCGCACACACACACACACACACACACATGTGCGCGCGTAAATGGGGGAGGGGAAACACAGACTCCGAAGCAGGCTCCAGGCTCTGAGCTGTCCTCACAGAGCCTGACATGGGGCTTGAACCCACGAACCATGACATCATGACCTGAGCCGAAGTCGGACACTTAACCAATTAAACCACCCAGGCCCCCAGGAAGCTGAGTTTTGAGGGTAAAATCTCTTTCACATGCCTGATTGCCAGGTTAGCATCTTAATAGTCTTTGCAGGTAAAACGTGTAGATATTCCCACCATACAGTTCATTAAAAGACAAAGGGCCTTATTTGAGATACTATTAGTTGTTGTGTAGGTATGAAAAATGAAAAACAAACTTGGTTCCTGCCCTCCACAAACTTGTGACTGAGAAGGGAGTGATAAGCGATGAATGCAAACCATTGTAGAATAATGGAGAATGATTTTGGTATAATCCAAGAACTACAAAGTGCTGCGTGGGATCACAGAAGAGGGACTTTCCTTCTGTTGGGAGAGGTGGAAAGGACTTCAACATGCCTAAAGCTTGGCATAAGTAGACCTTAAAGGGAGTGTAGGGGAGGCATGTCCAGCAAGAGGAACAGCCTGTGAGAAGGTATAGAGAGGTAGGACAGGAAAAGTAAGTGCAGGGTTCCTCAGTGAAAATCACATGATGAGACTGGGGGGAGGGGAGGCTGAGGCTAGGCTCTGGAGCTCCTGAAACTCTGCACTTTATTGTGTAGGCAGACCCCAGGCTCTGTGATGTAGTGGCAGAGCCCTAGATGCTGAGCTCAGTAAGCCCGCGGTTTCAGACATGGCCCCAGTACTTCAGCAATTGATATTGCTGTTCTTTCTTCTTGTTTCTTTCACAGTTTTTTTTTTTTTTAACATTTATTCATTTTTGAGAGTGAGACAGACAGAGCATGAGTGGGGGAGGGGCAGAGAGAGTGGGAGACACAGACTCAGAAGCAGGCTCCAGGCTCTGAGCTGTCAGCACAGAGCCCAACACAGGGCTCAAACTCACAGACTACGAGATCACAACCTGAGCTGAAGTCAGATGCTTAACCGACTGAGCCACCCAGGCGCCCCCTCTTGTTGTTGTTTCTAAGTTGCTTCTTTAGAGAGACAGAGATGGAGAGAGAGAGAGAGAGAGAGAGAGGAGGAGGAGGATGGGGGTGGGGGTGGGGAGCAGGGATAAGGAGAATATCTGTTCTTTATACATCTCAGAGTGGTTAGGAGTATCAAATATTGTAGTCCTTTGTAAGTAATAGAAATATGGCACATAGTGTATAGGTTTAATATAATACATATGACACACAGAAACAATTTTTCTAAGTTTAAGGTGTGCTGGGAGATTGGAATCCTAAAGTAAGATCAGTGTACTGTCTTGATGGTGTGAAGGCCAGGAAGTGTTCATTAACAGTAAAAGCTAGCTAATTGTGTATTTGTCTTATGCTCGAGTAAATCCTCTGAAATTGTGCAAATCTGCTTAACTTCTGAATTTTTCATCGTTAAGCATTTATTTTCAGAAGACTGTTGTGATTTCTATTTCTTTCCCCCTATTGTTGGTCAAGTTCTCATTGTTTTCTCTCCAGGTCAGGAGGGCAGTGTTGGCCCATCGATGTATAGAGCAGTCTCTTTAAATAAAACATGCAGATCAGCACTGGGGTGATTTATGAAACCCTGCTTGGCTAAGAGCTTCATCTCCCCGTCATTTCTGGCAAGTCCGTTTTCTTATGTCCCTTGATTTTTTATAATAATGTGACCAAATTGATTTTGGGAGAGGAAAATAATCTGCTTGGAAGTGCTAATATACATTAGGCGAATACACATTATGGAAGTAGTAGTTACCTAGGTGCTGGATGTGGTGTGCCTCAGTTCCTAGGTGGGAGTGGGAAGGGGGACGACAAAGAGAAAGAATTCTTTTGCTGGAATTGACAAAATAGTTTATCTTTTCCACACTGTTCAGTGCTGCATCTTGATATGTAAATGAGTAAGGACTCTAGACTTTGAGTCAATGTGGAATAATAAAACGTATGTGTATTTGTCTTTGTCCCCCGTTCCTGGCACAGAGCTCCTAAAACCCTTAGAATTTTTTCAGAGATAGGAGTGTCTTTTGTTATTCATAATGAGCCCTTTAGCCCTTACCTGAGTTTATGCTAATGAATGGCTCTTGGTGGGCGTCTAGATAGCTTCCGGATGGGGGCTGGTTGCCAGAAGAACCGACAACAGGATTGGAGGGTTGGAACTTTCAGTCCCTTCCTCTCATCTCAGGAAAGGGAGAGGGGTTGGTGATTGAATTAATCAACAATGGCAGTGACTTAATCGGTCATGCCTATGTGAGAAACTTCCATAAAAACTCAGAACTCATGGATGTGCTGGGAGGGTGGTGTGTCTAGAGAAAGTGTGGGAGCTCTGTGTACACCAGCTTACCACCCCTCCCCATACTTTTCCTTATGCATCTCTTTCATTTGTTCCTAAATCCTATATCCTTTATAGTAGAACTGTAATCCTAAGTATTAGCATTTTCCTGAATTCTGTGAATTATTCTAGCAAATTGTTGAACCTGAGAAGATCATGAAAAATCTTGAATTTGTAACTGGTTAACCTGGGGACACCATTTGCAGCCGGCGGCTGAAGTGGGGGCAGTCTTGTGGGACGGAGCCCTTAAGCCTGTGGGGTTTGCACTAACTCCATGTGGTTGGAGTCAGAAATTGAATTGAATTGCAGGACACACAGTTAGTGATGGAGGATTGGTTGTTGGAAAAGTGAAAGTCAAATCTTTCCTCTTTGGAAAAACCAACTCATAATGTTAAAACATTATGCCTGGAGGAATCTCTTAGATAAGGATTCGAAAGGCATTAAAAAAAATAATAGTGGGAGGGGCGCCTGGGTGGCTCAGTTGGTTAAGCATCTGTCTCTTGACTTCAGCTCAGGTCTTGATCTGACGGTTCCTGAGTTTGAGCCCCCGAATCGGGCTCTGTGCTGATAGTACGGAGCCTGCTTAGAATTTTTTCTCCTTTTCTCTCTACCCCCACCCCACTTGTGCTTACTCTTCCTCTCTCAAAATAAATAAATAAAGTTAAAAAAAATTATTAAAAAAATAACAGTGGGAAAGAAAAGAAATCGCCAGGTCAGTGCCTTATTGTTTATGTACTTACATTGTGTTTTACGGTGTAATAAAGTAGAAGTTACATGACTCTGTGGCTTTCTTTGACCTCCTCTCCTGTGGTGCATTGTGTCTGCCTCTAGTTGTGGAAATATCTAGTATGTAAATGTTATGGATTGCAGTTATAAGTAGTCTCCTTACTAAGAGATTTCCAGTATTATGGTTTCTCTCTACCTTATTAATATTACTATTAGGTTGAACCACATGAAATAACCAATATTTGACTGTTTTTGACCTACAGTGACAACAGTTTCATATGATTGAACCTAATGGTAATGCAGGTTTCTTAATTGGCCTTTTATCTTCAGTTTAAAAAAAAAAAAACTGTACTGGTTACCATCAAGACATTTTAGAAAATGCAAGTAGGAAAAGAAAAAAAGTACTCCCACTTTCCACCAGGAAAAGATACAAAACACTAAAAATTAAAATAACTTACAGTCTTACCACACAGAGATAACTAGTGTTACCATTTTGCTCTCTTTTTCTTCAATAAAACTGGGATCATATTTGCTCAAAATCCTACTTTGTGTTTATTTTTTTCACTTAACATTTTTCATTTACAACTGAGATTATTCTAGACAAAAGCTTGTATGGCAAATTTGATCCCTTCACACAAATTGTTTCTATTGTTTTAATAGTCAAAGGGGGTGGTGCCTGGGTGGCTCAGTGGGTTAAGTGGTCCGACTTCGGTTCAGGTCATGATCTCGCGGTTCGTGAGTTCGAGCCCCACGTCGGGCTCTGTGCTGACAGCTCAGAGCCTGGAGCCTGCTTTGGATTCTGTGTCTCCCTCTCTCTCTGCCCCTCGCCTGCTCACACTCTGTCTCCCTGTCTCTCAAAAATAAATATAAAAAATAAAATAAAAAAATTAAAAGAGTCAAAAGAAGGTTTAGGATTTCTGAGTAACCAACAATTTTAAGTGTTAAATGTAGATCAGGATGGCTTTCTGATTTTGCTTCTTATAAATGGTAGCAGGATTTTTTTTTTAATTAGTACTTGATACCAAAAAAAAAAAAAAATAGGTAGATTGACTTAGAGAATAAACTTAAATGCATCGTTCCTTCCCCATGATTGGCTCACTAGGAAAAACCATTCTGTCATTCTAGATTTATTTTTGAATTAGATGAATAATAATTACCCATAGATTTGCTACTTAAGACTAACTCAACCAGAGATGAGCTATGGATAATCCTATTTCGTGGAACTTTACTGAACATCAGAACTGTTAACTCTCACACTTCAGAGGCCCTAGAGCACAGAGAATGGTGTTCTGGAACCAGGCTGCCTTGATTAAATATTATGTCTGCTACTTGCTAGCTGTGTGATCTGATGCAGGTTACCTGACCTCTCTGTGCTCTAGTTTTCATATCTGTGAAATGGGGTTGAAACAAATAGTACCTACTTCCTAGGGTTATTGTAAGGGTTACATGAGTTCATACCTGTAAAGTTCTTGGAACGGTATTTATAGAAAGTACGCATCAACACGTGACTATCATTAATAGTATTTTTCTCTGGGTCTTACCCTTGCTACTTGTTTTGAGAGTTCTTATTTGAGTGTCGTACTAGTGACCTTCATGTTTATTTCTTCCCTTGAAATTCAGCTTCTCTCTGTCTAGGGTTTTCCTGATTACTTCTGTTTAAACTTCACCTCATCTGCCTTTTCCAGAGTGATCTTATTTTCTCTCCCTTAGGCCCTCTTATGCTTTGCTTCTTCTCTCACCGGATGAGAGGTGGCTTCACATCAGAGCATTTCAACTGGGCCGGGGCCTCATCCTCCACCTTTACTCATCTCGGCGTCCCGGTTCCTGTATTCCCAGAAGGCAGGCCGCGTGCCTCTGTTGCAAGAACCTTGCCTGCCCAAGTGTGACTAATGGGAAAATCCTGTGTTTAGGACTTTTGTAGCTTTCTGTTTAATTATGCTCCTTTTCCTGTTCCTGGAAGGAAGAGAAGCGCTTGCTGGGCCAGGGTGGGGGTTGCAGCGGCCACGGCCCCACGGTGCTGCCTTGGGAGCCCCGTTAGGGCAGCCGCTCCCTCACCTGAAGGCCTTATGCAGTGATTTTTGTCCCACACATTTAACACCACTTCCTCCGGTGTGGCTCCTGTGGTTCACTGTCTTTTCCTGTGTGTTGGTTTTTATCCCCGGCTGAGACGTAAGCTTGGAGAGGCTCGCGGCCTTTACACTCACTACCACGGATAACAATCATCGCAGCAATTAAAACAAACATTTATTAGGCGCTTACTCTGTGCTGGTCACTTGGGTAAACCCGAGTTCATCTCATTTCATGCTCAGAACCAATTCTGTTGTTCTCTGCGTTTTAGGGATGAGGAAACTGAGGCACAGGGAAGTGAACTGACTTAGCTGTGGTCCCGGAGCTAAGAAGCAAGGTGCAGGAACTCAGTGCAGCTAAGAACAAGCTGGCTTCCGCTTTTGCCTCTTTCTTAGCAGGAGCAGCTTCGGTGCAGAGCTTGGGCCCTGCCGCGGACCTCGGTTCGAATCCTGGCCATTCCCCGGATGAGTGACCTTGACTTCAATATTTTGTTCTTTAACATGTCCTCATTTCTAAGATGGGTTTGATAATAACACCTGCCTCAGAATCATGACAAGTAAAAAAAAAAAAATGTGAGTAGAAATGCCAGGCACATAAATAAGTACTCGGTAAAGCTTCCGTGCTGTTAGCGGCTGGTGGTAGAGTGGATGAACTTCCCTGAGGCCTTGAATGTGGGATTGGTGAACCCAAACACTCCACAGGAGAATCAATCTCTCTGCCTATCTGCCTCTGCCAGTCTTCCTCCGTGAAGCCCTTGCGTGGCTCCTGCCGGTTCAGTGACACCTGTTGTTTTCCCACGTGGTTAGTTTGTGTCATCTTCTGGGTGGAAACTGCTTGGCTGAACTCCGACCCTGGCAGGGACAGATTGTGCCAGAAACCAGGGACCTAGAAGGTCCCAGAGGCCTGGTCCTCTGTGCCAGCTCCCTGTCTGTAGAGCTCTGGAAGAGCCGCGGGTTCCTAAGGGACCCCCTTCCCTCACCCCCACTCTTGCTGTTTTTCTGGTGGAAACAGGCTACCTGGGCTTGTCCTCTTCTGCCTGTTCGGTGGTTTTGTCCTGACACTTGCCGTTCGCTTTCTCCCACAGTTTAAATAATTTCTTTCTTGTTTTTTTTTTTTTTAATGTTTTTTTCACTTATTTTTGAAGGAGAGAGAGAGAGACAGAGCATGAGCTGGGGAGGAGCAGAGAGAGAGAGGGAGACACAGAATTAGAAGCAGGCTCCAGGCTCTATGCTGTCAGCACAGAGCCCGACGCGGCTCTCAAACTCACGAACCGTGAGATCATGACCCAAACCGAAGTCGGACACTCAACCGACTGAGCCACCCACGTGCCCCTAAATAATTTCTAACCTAGTCCCTGCTTGGCCTTTTGCAAGGAATATACACCAACAGATCTGTTAGGAATTGCAACCCTGTGAGAAGTGGGCAGTGGCTTTGGAAAGGGTATGTAAACTCCTCTCCTGTGTACCGTCCCTTTACCGATCTAGTAATTTGGAATGGAATGGAGTCCTGTGAAAATCTCCTTCAGGGCCAGTTCCCCAGGCTGGGGTTAGGAATGTGCTGTTTGTGGCCTCCTTTGGAATCTCTGCTAACTGGAACCTTCTGTTGATTCCAATGAGCCCGGGGGCTTGCTGGTAGATTAACATCGTTCAGAAAGGGCTGACCCAACAAGTGTGTAAAACTACAGGGTATATCAGTTGTCCAGCTCTGAAAATATTTATATTTTTTTAACAAACTGTCAGTATTTGGCAAATGGGTGTGTAAGTACACTGGACATTCTGTCCTACAAATAGCATCTTGACAAAACTGCTGGTCAGGTTACAGGGAGAGTGGACACTCAGTTACCCAGGAGCCCTTCTGGGAGGGGGTAGAATCTGCTTTCCCAGTTTTGCAGGGACCACCTGACAAATGGTTAAGGTGCTCACACCCTATCCTGGGAGGTGTGATAGGTAGGAGGCAGGACACCGCCCCCTCCAGCTGGGGAGACAGGTGTGTGTGACTTAAACCGGGGTTTTCCTGTGAGTTCTATTTCACATTTGGGTTTCCTAGCTTGGACCACAGTCCTGTGGCCGGGTGACGTGTGCTGTGTGAAGGGCGTGGGGAAGCTGTCAGCAGGTGTGAGTCGTGGTTCTTCTTTCTGGCTCTTTTCTCTGCCTCTACCCAGTGATGTCATGTTAGGCCACTGTGGGTTTACTTGCAAAATGAGGATCTCACCCACCCTCTTGGCTATCTCCTTGGGATTAGGGATTTCTTTTCTTTTTAAAAAATATTTATTTATTTTTGAGAGAAAGAGAGAGAGAGGAAGAATGAGCACGAGCTGGGGAGGGACAGAGAGAGAGAGGGAGACACCGAGTCTGAAGCAGATTCCAGGCTCTGAGCTGTCTGCACAGGGCCCCGATGCAGGGCTTGAACCCATGAACCATAAATGACCTGAGTGGATGTCGCACACTTAACCGACTGAACCACCCAGTTAAAAACCCACAGAGGTTTTGATAAAATAACGAATGTAAAAGTATCAAGTGTCATTTGGATAGGAAATTTTATATCTTGTATGGTGTCTCTAGCTGATGTGTATGATTGAAGATTTTCCTCCTCTTGTCCTTTGCTTTCTTTCCCTTCCTGCCTTCTTTATCTGAAAGATTTTTAGATGCCACGGAACTAACACTGTTAGAACAAATTATGTTTGTGCCAAGTATTGAATTGCTTCTAAGTACAATACTTTGGGATAATAATGTGAAAACATACGTATGTGAACAAGATGATTTTCAACAGACAGGAAAAAAATTTCCTTTCCTTTTCACAGTTGTGGAGGGGTAAAACAGTTATACTTTAGAGTGGTCTTTGGCCTTTGTAGTTAAAAGTTAATATTGGGTAATTTTTATGCTGCTGGGATGTTTTTTTAAAAAAATTAATTGATTACAAATTTCACCTTGCTATAACTGGCTTTAATTATTCTTTCATGAAGAAGATTTTTACATTAGAAAAAGATGCATGAAGATTTCAGTATTTATTATATATACTAGGATCATTTTAAGAGAGGCAGCCTTTTAGGGTTTCAGGGAATTACAGTGGATGGATGTGGACCTGGGCCCCAGCCCGGCTCTGCCTTCAGTTGATGATGGTTTAACCTGCCTGTTTACTGTGAGGTGTGTGTCACTAGCTAAAACTGAAGGCCACCTCCCCTCTTACAGGCACTATTAGTGGCTAAGAGTGAGGGGCCTGGAGGGTAATGAGAGGACCTACCTTACAGATGTTGTGGAAATGAAATGACTTTGTACATGAGGCTTCCGGAACAGTGCCTGCCATACTGTGAACACTCAGTAAATGCTGCCATCACAGTTATTTTAATGTAGCAGCTTATTTCTCATAACATACCACTTGTCAAAAAGGATCCAAAGTGAAGATTAGATTTCTGAAGTTTTGTTGCTTAAAAGTCACTTGAAACAGATGACTTTTTAAAAATTCCATTGCTTTCTTGTTTGGACAGAATTTACAATTCAAAAGGTGCAGAAAGGGGAAGAAAAAAAAAAAGTGTCTCTCTAAACTTGTTCTCCAGCCATCTAGCTCCTCCCCAGAAAACAGACAGTGCTCTCAGTAGGTAAAGACTTTTAAATTTTAAAAATCCCCAGACTGGTGACACTTGAAAATAGCAAAAGACGAGGAGGGGCAGGGGAACGGGGAGACGGAAAAAGAGTAGGAGAGGATTCAGCAGGGGCCTGCGCTGTGGAGCCCTCCTGTCCCTGTAGCAATCACGAGCATTGCCCTTGCTTACACCCCTCTCTGAGGACCCCAAGATGTGCCCTGCAGCTCAGGGCCCACTGGCATCGCTTCAGCCTTCTCTGCCTTGGGGCCATGTGTGGTGGCTTCCTCGCCTGTGTCCCAGGGCAGATGCTGGTGAGTTGACCTTGCTCCGGTCTGGGGTGAGGCCAGGTCAGATGAACCTTCTGTTGTATTCTGAATACAGACCATTGTTTGAAGGACTCTGGAAGGTTCAGGAAGAGTCCAGAAGTTGAGTTCCTTAGCTTCTCTAAACACTGGGATCCTAAAGTTAATCCTCTCCCAAGGAGCAGCTGTGGGGTTGTGGCTGTTGTCTGTGTTCAATCTTTTGATGCCCTTGGGGAATTGTGTTTGGTCAGGGAGTTCTGTAGCCTTCAGAAGTAACTTCAAATGGTAAATCTGACAGTTTTGGAGAATGTTGGGGACTTTCTCTGACTCTGCAGTTTTCCCCTTCTAGTTTCATTTGAAATCTATGATGATAAATATTTATAATTTCCATCATTATTTTAAGCATCTTTGTGTCTTTATATTGACCTCACCCTAGTTTCAGCCCTTTGTTCTGGTAACTAGCTTGGGTTCAGGAGTGATTCAGTTTTGTCCCCCATTCTCCTGCCTGTCAGGAATGTTTGTTCCCTTTTTATCCAGCCAAATTCAGTTTTTCTTTTGAAGCCTAATGTAAAGTCCCTTTTCTTCCTGGATCACACGAATTACTTCCCTTCCCACACCTGTAGTACATATACAAAGGAAGCGAAGCTTAAGGATGGGTTGTGCTCCAAACATTCCTTTTTGAGTAATTGGGTTGGAGATTCAAATGTATTTTCCCATTAAAAAATAATAATAGGCTCCTACAAAGGGTATTTAAAAATGATTAAGTGGGATTTTGTGAGTTTTTCTTTTTTTTTTTTAATGTTTATTTATTTTTGAGAGAGAGAGAGCAGGAAGGAGGTAGAGAGAGAGAGGGAGAGAGACAATCCCAAGCAGGCTCCACACTGTCAGCCTGGAGCCTGATGGGGTTCGAACCTACCAACCGTGAGATCATGACCTGAGCTGAAACCAAGAGTTGGACACTCAACCAAATGAGCCACTCAGGTGCCCCATTTTTTTTTCTTAATATGGAACATTTTACTCTTTTTTTTTTATTACACTCCCTTTTATTTTTGAGGGAGAGAGAGAGAGAGAGAGAGAGCGAGCATGAGTGGGGGAAGGGCAGAGAGAGAGGGACAGATGATCCAAAACAGGCTCTGTGCTGACAGCAGTGAGCCTGATGTGGGGCTCAAACTCACGAACTGCGAGATCATGACTTGAGCTGAATGAAGTCGGATGCTCAACCGAGCCACCCAGGCGCCCCCCTTTGCAAACTTTTTTTTTTTTTTTTTTTTTAATTTTTTTTTTTTTCAACGTTTTTTATTTTTTTATTTTTGGGACAGAGAGAGACAGAGCATGAACGGGGGAGGGGCAGAGAGAGAGGGAGACACAGAATCGGAAACAGGCTCCAGGCTCCGAGCCATCAGCCCAGAGCCTGACGCGGGGCTCGAACTCACGGACCGCGAGATCGTGACCTGGCTGAAGTCGGACGCTCAACCGACTGCGCCACCCAGGCGCCCCTTAATTTTTTTTTTTAACGTTTATTTATTTTTGAGACAGAGAGAGACAGAGCATGAATGGGGGAGGGTCAGAGAGAGGGAGACACAGAATCTGAAACAGGCTCCAGGCTCTGAGCTGTCAGCACAGAGCCTGACGTGGGGCTCGAACTCACGGACCGCGAGATCATGACCTGAGCCGAAGTCGGACGCTTAACCGACTGAGCCACCCAGGGGCCCCGCAAACTTTTAATATCCAAATTGAAAGAATCGTAAAGTGGGCACCTGTATATTAACCACTTGGATCCAACATTTTGCCATATCCGCTAGCTGATCCTATCTAGCTAGCTATCCATCCTTCCTTGCTGGACCATTTGAGATCAAGATGCAGACATTGTTACATTTCTCCCTAAATACCTGTATCATTCATCTTGTGGGATTTAGGACTTCCTTCTACATAACCACAGTACCATCATTATACCTGAGAAAATAAACAATGCATCTCTAATCCTGCCTTAACCCAGTTTCCTCAGTTGTCCTCAAAATATACTTTATAGCTGTTTTGAAATTTTTTTATTGATTAAATTTCTGAGCCAGGCTCCAGTCAAGGTTTACTTATTGTGTATTTGGTTATATTCGTTTCTAACAAAAGCGAACATTTGGCCAAGGACTGGGGAAGGGAAGAAACTTTCTTGGCCACAGGCAATATTTTGAAATCTTTGGCTACTCGTCCCTCCCTGTTTCCCTCTCCCACAGGTCTGGGGTGCTGCTGAGCTCTCCGTTTTGGCATCCTCCAAGGTACCGCTGATCTCACACAGGTATTAGCAGAAGCCTCAGGGACAGCTGCGTTTTCCAAGGGACGTCTTAGCGGAAGGCTTCTGAAAACCAGGGATTCATAGCTGGGCATTGCTGATTTATGCACGATTTGCTGGGGAAGGTGTCTCGGCCCCTGTCTATTCCCAGAATGGTCTTCATTGTCCCGAATCAGAGTTCTGTGCTCCAGTGTCATGGAACATTTCAAGGACTTTGACAAAATAATGGTAACTGAGTGACTGGGTGCACTGTCATGGGTGGGTGGACACTGGGCGGCGGGATCCTATCTGGATGTCCCCTCCCTGCCTGGTCACAGATTCAGAGTGGGGGTGGGGAGGGCTGTAGCAACTGTTTATCTGGAAGTTGTATAGAAGCTGGCGGTGGCCTGAAGTTTCACTACAAAGTTTAGCACTTATTTATATACTGACTTCCATTGTCTTTCCAGTTTCCCTTTGAGCTCATTTGTTCTCCCCATTCATTCTAAGCTTTTTAAAAATGTGTCTGCATAGATGCTCTGTCTCAATAACTGGCACTGTCAGGGATGGTCTTAAAAGCTCTGTGACTTTGGTTTTATCTCTGTAGCCAAAAATAGAAATAATTTGGGGATGATTTAGTTTTGTAGAATTTGTTATGTATTTGCCCCTATCATTAGTGTATGTAATTGATTTAAACTGTGTTTCGACAATTAACTTAATAAAGCAGGTCGTTTTGCAGAAGCTCGTAGATCAATCATGCTAAAGTGGTTTTTGAGAAGCTGCATGTGGGCTGGTCGCGAGCACCTGCCTGGTTTTCACGCAGGCTCTTACCAGTTTTTAACTGTGTGACTTTGGACTCCCCGAATCTGCGATTCCCCTTCTATAAAAGGATAGTACCCACCTCGTAGAGATTTGAAACCCTTGGGGCCCAAGGCTGAAACTTTACAAATGTAATCCACTGCTTCAGAAGCCGAATCAAGGGGCTCCTGCCCATGTGGCTCAGTCGGTTAGGCGTCCGACTCATGATTTTGGCTCAGGTCACGATCTCATGGTTTCATGAGTTCGAGCCCCACGTCGGGCTCTGTGCTGGCAGCATGGAAACTGCCTGGGATTCTCTCTCCTTCTCCCTCTGCCCCTCCCCCAGCCAATGCTATCTTTGTCCCTTTCAAAATAAATAAACTTAAAAAAAAAAAAGAAATCTGATCAAATACATCAATGCTTATGCAGCACACTCACCGGAATAGAGGTCATATATAGCTTCACATCAGAGCAGAACAGGTGTGGCCACCAATGTGCTTCTCAGATTTGGTTTTGCTATGAAGTGAAGCATAAAAGTTTTTGTTCTCAGGGCTTTTTGGATTTTGCCTGATGGACACAACAGGGTCAGCTTTTGTTTTTTATCTCCAGTCACGCTTTGCGGATGGGGCTGGAGAAGGTTGGGAACGTGGAGAGCCATGGAGAACCGTTGGCTGCAGCTCATAATTTTTCAGCTGAGCAGACTGAGGTCCACAGAGGTAAAGCGACTTGTTCAGATCACAGAGGTAGCCAGTGGCAAAGCTGAATGAAGAAAAACCCTTTTAGGGAAATGTACGTCTATTGATCTTCATAATCTAGACCAAAAATAGACTGCTCTTGGGCACCGTGATTTGAATCTTCACTAAAAACAAAATAGGGCGTGTGTGTGTTTAAAAGTGATTTTCCAGCCAGGCTTCGTGTGGGTTATCTATATACCGGCCAGTGCCTTTTCCATCACTGAGCTGTCAGGTCACCCTGCTGGGAAACCCTAGATTCTGAGAATGTGTACCCTTTCCTGATAAAAGTGGAAGGATACCTATCAGAACCATCAAAATGTCCCTTGGTTGGAGCAAAGCTGCTTGGGAGAGGTCACAAGGACCTCCTTATCTGTAGTCTCTGGTTATTAGCTTCGTCTTCCCCATTGTTTAGCAACCTCGAGCAATGCCCACTGGGTTTGAGGAATGCCATTTCCAGGCTTCTCAGCTCCTCTGACCACCGAGGTCAGTTGGAAATACAAGTATTATTTAGAAACAAGCTAAAAATCTGCTTTTGATTTTGGGGATTGACTTGGAACCATTTCTTCAGAGCTCTTCCTCAGTTCCTTGCCATCTGCAGGCTTTTTTTTTTTTTTTTTTTTTTTTTTTATCACGTCTTCTTTTGTGACCTTCTTAATGAGATGTTGGCAAGTCACAATACATAGTGGGTCCTCAAAATGCAATGAAGAAACCAAACCTGGCTGGGTCTAGGAAAAATCCAAAGGATTTTGATAAACACTGGCTTTTGTTAAACATTTTTTTACTTGCGATGTTGCTGAAGGGAATCACATTCCTCATCGAGAGCCAAGAACTCCCTGCTTTGGTGGGCTTGCTGTGTGCAGGACAAACTCCAGATGAGGCGATGGGCTTCTTTTTGAAGAGGCTGAGTGGACCTGGGTTGTGGCCTGGGTCAGATTTTGGAGTGGGGAGGGAGGTCAGAGACGGGGACAAAAAGCAGTTTCGTATTTGTTCATTAGTGCTGGGCATTTTTAAAACCTATCCTACTTCCTGCTGCGATAATTGGAAACCACGGTTTTGAAGTTTGGGGAGTCTTTACTCTAAGTTGTGAAATAGGAGAGCAAACCAGCATTTAGCATTTTGACAGAGACGTAGCTAAATGATAAAATATTGTTGAAAGAGAACTAATTAAAATATACCTTAAACAGGCATTTGTACTTGGATGGTGCCCAGTTACATATAGGGGCGGTTTTACGTATGTGGAGACCCAGGCTTCCAGAAGGTAAGAGGAAACAATAGAAAGGCAAGCAGCATCCAGACGGACTGGTTTGAATTGAGGCACGGCCACCAAGTAGCGGGGTGACCTTGGGATGGTTGCTGTACGTTTCTGTGCCTCCTTTCCCCATCTGTAATGTGGGGATAGACCTCTAACTCGGCCCTAAGTTTGTCGTGAAGATCTGATGCTTAGCTTAGCGTTGGCTCCTAAATGCTCTGTAAATGTGGTAGTTATTGTTGTCAGTGGTAACAGAGAAATAAACCACTCTGAGCCACACTTCCATCTCTTCTGGAACACCATCTCCCCCAAAACAGTTCCCTTCCTAGTTTACTATGGCCCTGTATGCTTTTGGTTCTGACTCTGATCACTGGTCCCTTACTGTGCTGGGCTTTCCAGCTTGTGTGGACCTCTCCACATGGGCTAGCCTTGCTGGAGATTTGGGGTGCTCCTCTCGGCTGTGCCCTGAGTGCCTGTGCACAGCCCTCTCCTGTTCCTCTCCTGTTCGCTCAGTCTCTCCGCCAGGCCCACCTGCTGCCCCCAGATCTCAACAGATGTCATCTCTTCCTATTTATTCTGAGAGAAAATGGAGGTGTCATGCACCTTGTGCCCTCAACTTCCTTCAGCCCACTATTGAGGTCTCTAACTCACAGACCCCCTGATTCAGGAAGAAGTGAATTTTTTTTCCCCCTATTCCAGTATTTAATCTGTCTGCCTGTGGAAATCTCCTCAAGGCTACCACTCCTTATTCCCTCTCAGTCTCTTCCTTTTGCCCTTTTCGTATGTAAATACATTGGTTTCAGCCGCTTAAAAACAAAACAAAACTCCAAACAGAAATTTCTTCCTCTCACCCTGAAGGTGAACTACCCTACCCTTTTTGTGCTTCTACTGGGCTTTTAGAAGGGGTACACTGAGCTCAGTCTCTCTTCTTCAACCCAGGAAATCGAGTCTTACATTCTGGTCTACTGAAAAACTGCTGTCCAAGGCCACGAAGATCTATTTTCCTTCCAATTTAATTTATTTTTTCATTGTATGTATGTATTTATTTATTTTGGGATTTTGAAGTTTACTTCAAGAAACTACAGAAAAACAGGAAGTAAAGTACAAGGAGAAAGTTTAAAAAATTCCAAGCAGCTTCTTAAATTAGAAACTAATGGTTTCCCATGAGTCCTTAGAAACTTCTATGTTGCCTGACTTGTCTCAGTTCTTCTCAATTCTTTTTCTAAAGAGTCTTCTCAGGTTGTTTGTTTCTTGTTTCTTTTTTTAAAGTGTGTTAAGAACATTTAACATGAGATCAGCCCTCTTAACAAAGTTTTAAGTGCATGATACAGTATTGTTAACAGCAGGAACAATGCTGTGCGGCAGGATAGAAACATTATACCCATTCAATAGCAGCTACCCATTTTCTCCTCCCCCCACTCCAGGCAATCACCATTCTACTCTCTGTTTCTATAAATTTGACTATTTTAGATTGCTCATAAAGTGGAATTATGCAGTGTTTGTCGTTCTGTGACTGGCTTTTTTCACTTAGGTACATTTTTTCACTAATGCCCTCCTGGACCATTTATACTGTTGTCTATGGCAGGATTTCCTTTTTTTTTTTTTAAATTTTTTTAAATGTTTATTTATTTGTGGGGGGGGGGGGGAGAGTGAGCGGGGGAGGAGCAGAGAGAGAGCAAGACACAGAATCTGAAGCAGGCTCTAGGCTCCGAGCTGTCAGCACAGAGCCCGACATGCAGCTCGAACTCATGGACCGTGAGATTGTGACCCGAGCTGAAGTCAGACGCTTAACCAACTGAGCCACCCAGGCGCCCCTGGATTGCCTTCTTTTTTAAGGCTGAAAGGGATTTGGTTGTATATGTACACCATCTTTTCTTTATCTATTTAGCCATTGGTGAACACTTAGGTTATTCCATATCTTGGCTATTGTAAATAATACTTGCAGTGAATATGGGAAGCAGTTATCTCTTTAAGATCCTGATTTCAGTCCTTTTGGGTAAATAGGATAAGTTGGACTGCTGGATCATATGGTAGTTCTATTTTTAACTTTTTGAGGAACTTATTGTTTTACATAGTGGCTGCACCAATTTTCCATTTCCTTCCTATTTTAGTTGCTCTCTCTTGCAGCTTCTGACCTTGCTGACTGCTCATTCCTTTTGGAAACTCTATCCTCTGTTCTAGGGTAGAACCCTGGCTTCTCTCCCTCAGCTTCCTCATGGAGTGGATCCGGTTTCTCACTGGATATTTCCATCTGGTTGTCCCCATGTTCAAAACTGAACTCGTGATAGCGTCCTCTCCATGCCGAATATATTAGTTTTCTTGGGCTGCTGTCGCAAAGTACCACAAACTGGGTGGCTTAAAAAAGCCTCACAGTTCTGGAGGCTGGAATTCCAAGATCAAGACCGGCAGAGTTGCTTCCTTCTGAGGGCTGTGAAAAAGAATCTATTTCATGCCTCTCTCCTAGCTTCTGGTGGTTTCATGGAAGTCTTTGGCCTTTAGAAGCATCACCCCATCTCTGCCTGTATCTCCACATTGTGTTTTCCCTTTGTACCTGTCTGGCTCCACATTGCTCCTTTGATAAGGACAAGTGGGATTTGAGTCCACTGTAATGACCTCATTTTAATTTGATTACCTTTGTAAAGACCCTGTATTTTAATAAGGTCACATTCTGAAGTACTTGGGATACTTCAACATTTGAATTGGGAGGGAGGTAAAATTCAACACATCACACCAAGCAAGCTTCCTTTTCTTTAAAGTTATTTCCCATCTTTTTTTTTTTTTTTTTTTCAGAGCATCTTTTCTTTTTTTTTTTTTTTTCCAATATATGAAGTTTATTGTCAAATTGGTTTCCATACAACACCCAGTGCTCATCCCAAAAGGTGCCCTCCTCAATACCCATCCCCCACCCTCCCCTCCCTCCCACCCCCCATCAACCCTCAGTTTGTTCTCAGTTTTTAACAGTCTCTTATGCTTTGGCTCTCTCCCACTCTAACCTCTTTTTTTTTTTTTTTTTTTCCTTCCCCTCCCCCATGGGTTTCTGTTAAGTTTCTCAGTATCCACATAAGAGTAAAAACATATGGTATCTGTCTTTCTCTGTATGGCTTATTTCACTTAGCATCACACTCTCCAGTTCCATCCACGTTGCTACAAAGGGCCATATTGCATTCTTTCTCATTGCCACGTAGTATTCCATTGTGTATATAAACCACAAGTTCTTTATCTATTCATCAGTTGATGGACATTTAGGCTCTTTCCATAATTTGGCTATTATTGAGAGTGCCGCTATAAACATTGGGGTCCAAGTGCCCCTATGCATCAGTACTCCTGTATCCCTTGGGTAAATTCCTAGCAGTGCTATTGCTGGGTCATAGGGTAGGTCTATTTTTAATTTTCTGAGGAACCTCCACACTGCTTTCCAGAGCGGCTGCGACATCAATGTCCACTATGTTATCAAGCAGAAACTTGGGCATCATCCTTATCGAGTCACTTGCCCTTATATGAACTTGGGATTCAGAGCTTGTAGAACTTGAAGGCAAAATTTTGGAAGAGGAAACTTCATAGCATCCAACAGTTTCCCAGAGGGGTCTGTGATTCCCAAATGGCTGACCACCTCTGTTTTGTATCTTTTTTTTTTTTTCCTAAGGTGTCTACCACTTTAGTACAAAAGTAATATGTACATATGAATTTTAGAAAATTATAGATAAGTATAAAAATAAAATTTAAAATTATTCTATTATTCAGTTACCTGAAATCACTTAATATTTTGGTCACTGCTTTGTACATTTTATGCCTTCTTGCATTTTTAAAAAACTAGTTGGACCATACTGTATGTAAGATGTTGAATCAAGCCTTTTATATTCAACATTGTATCTTAAGTGTTTTCTCATGTCTTCATGAAATATTTATAGTTTTAAATGATGCATATTATTCCATCAAATGGGTGGATAATGATTGACTTAGATATTTTCTTACTATCCCATGATCAAAATTCATATTGTTGCCATTTTTTGTTTTATAGAGAGTGTGGCGACCACTTTTGCTATTCAATTGGATTCAGATAATTTGTTTGTAATTCAGATATAACTCAGCTGGGGAGAAAGAGAAAGATGGTCAATGTCTCTAAACAAGTCTTTAGTGTAAACTGAAGGAAAACTAAATTTGCCTAAGTTAACAATGTTTTAAGGCATTATTTGTGAATAGTTACTTTAATTTTAAAGTTATTTTTATGGAATTGCTATGGTAGGTCACAGTAGATTCTCAAGTCAACTGCTTTTTAGCAGTTCTTTGTAGTCTATAACAGGGCTGTCCAACAACTTTTGGAGATGATGAAAATGTTCTTAAAATTTTTTTTAATGTTTATTTATTTACTTTTGAGAGAGAGAGAGAGAGAGAGCGCAAGCAACAGAGGGACAAAGAGCAGGAGACACAGAATCCGAAGCAGGCTCAAGGCTCTGAGCTGTCAGGACAGAGCCTGATGTGGGGCTCAAACTCACAAACCATGAGATCATGACCTGAGCTGAAGTCTGATGCTTAACCGACAGAGCCACCTGGGGGCCCCAAAAATGTTTTTTATCTGACCTGCCCAGTATGGTAGCAATTAGTCCCATGTGACTACTGAACGCTTAGAATGTGATTAATGCAACTGAAGAACTGGATTTTTAATTTTACATCATTTTTATTGGCTTACATTTAAAATGTTTATTTTTGAAAGTGAGAGAGAAAAAGATCATGCATGTGAGCAAGGGAGGGGCAAAGAGACAGGGAGAGAGAGAATCCCAAGCAGGCTCCATGCTGTCAAGTGCAGAGCTCAACGCAGGGTTCTATCTCATAAACCATGGATCATGACCTCAGCAGAAGTCAAGAGTCAGATGCTTAACCAACTGAGCCACCCAGGCGCCCCTTAATTGACTTAAATTTAAATAGCTACTTGTGGCTAGTGGCCACCATGTTGGATAGTACAGTTCTATCAAGGTGGTGAGTAAACACTTTTACAATGCGTACGTCTTCCTAAACACTCTTCTAAGTGCTTTACATATTAATGTATTTAATCCTTACGATGACTCCATGAAGTAGTCTTCTATTTCTATTTGGTGTATAACAATTTACCTCAAAGCTTCGTGGCTCAAAACAACAACAGTCACTCATTTTGCTTAGAAATCTACAACTTGTCAGGATTCAGAAGCAGCTCATGTTTGTTCCATGCATCACTAGCTGGGGCTCACGGGTCTACTTCTAAGATACTCAGTTACAGAGTTGGCAAGTAGATGACTGTTATTGGGTTCTTTTCTTGAGGAACCTTTGGTTTCTGCACGGCATGGTGATTAGTTTCCAAAAGCAAGTGCCCCAAGAGACAGGAGGTGGAAACTGACAAAGTGTCACTCCAACATATTCTATTGATCAGGCAAACCTCAGAGTATATATTCAAGGGTAGGAGGTACAGACTTCTCGGTTGGAGCAGTACCAAAGGATTTGGGGCCATGTTTTAAAATCAACCTAGAAAGATATAATCATTTTGATTTTATTTAATAATGAGGCAACTGAACATAGAACAATGATGTAACTTGCCCAAGGTGACATGCCTAATAGATGGCGAAGCTGTTATTCATGTCAGGCGTTCTGACCTTGTAACCCCAGTGCTATATTGCGTCTCTCTGTAATTCATGTTTCACTAATTTAGATTCATATCTTCTTCAGTTTTCCCATGGTAGAATAATTACAAGATTAAGTGACTGATACTTGTTTGTAAATCACAGACTCTAAATAATGTAGTATTTGCAGGGGTTTGCTGCATACCAAATGGATGATGAAGACACATTCTCAACCCCCTGATTCAGGAGGAGCTGTTGGCTCCAATTTTGAGCCCCTCTGTTTTTGTCCCTATTCCTACTGCCCTCCAAAGAGAATTGGTTGTCACTTCCAGATTGAAACAGACCATGATTCTGAGTAAAACTCTCTCGGTCTTAGCATGTTGCCTGCTTCACCTATTCCTGTTACATGGAATATATGTTACTAAAAAGGAATTAATAGGGACACCTGGATGCCTCAGTCGGTTAAGCGTCCGTCTCTTTATTTTGGCTCAGGTCACTATCTTGTGGTTTCATTGGTCTGAGTCCCATTTCGGACTCTGTGCTGATAGCACAGAGCCTGCTTGGGATTCTGTCTCCCTCTCTCTACCCCTCCCCTGCTTTCTCTCTCTCTCAAAATAAATAAATAAACTTAAAAAAAGGAATTTTTAAATAAGACTTACTTAGAATTATAAAAGGAGTTAAAGAAATGTTTCTGGTTTTTACTGAAAGGCTGGAAGTTAAATCCTGATTTAGAGGATATATTTGTGCATGTTTAGGGAAGTGTGTGTGTGCGTGTACTTCCATTTATTTGTTCATTCATTTATTATATTGATTCCTGGAAGATAAATCAGAAAAAAAAAAATAGGTTATCCCCAATTCTAGAGATCGTCTGATAAAATAATGAAAGCAGCCTTTTACAAACCTAAGAAACCAGCAATTTCCTTTCATGTTCAAAGGTAATGGATATTTCCATGTGAAAAATTGATCGCCCTTTGTATGGCCTCTGGTTTGCAAATTGGGCTTCTGTTTGCTGCAATAATGCAATGTGGTTATTTCACACCTGATATTTGTCCCATTCAATCATTGCCACATGGATTCTTTTTTATCAAAACACTCTTTGAGAGAGCTTAGAATTAAGTGTATTTAGTTTTCCAATTTCTGAGTTTCTTTTCTGTTTTTTTCTTTTTTAATTTTTTTAAGGCAGAGGGGAAGAGAGAGAGAGAGAGAGAGAGAGAGAGAGAATCCCAAGCAGGCCCCACGCTGTCAGTGCAGAGCCTGATGCAAGGCTCAAGTTCACAAATCACGAGATCATGACCTGAGCCAAAATCAAGACTTGGATGCTTAACCAACTGAGCCACCCTGGCATCCTCCTATTTCTGGGTTTCTTAAGCAGCACTGTGAATCTCCCTGATGTAGAGAACTTCATTTTAGCACTTCAGAATCTGAGTATTCCAAATAACGAGGCTTCATTTCAATCAAATCTCACATTTCCCTTTACTTCTCATCCTACCTGACCCCCTCCTTCGTTTCATAATTCTCTTCTCATTTTGTGTCTGTGAGTTGGTACTTTGCTGGTTTTCTATGTAATTTGCTCTTTCTCTGGTATCTTCATTGGCCATGTCTCATGACTGCACCAGGCTCTCTGCCTCTCACTGTCCTTCATAGAGGAGATTCAGATCCCCATGGGCATGGACCTCTTGGGAGCCTACGTGTGGTGTCCCTGCAGGCTTGGATGTCTGCCACCTCTGGTAATAAGTCCACGTTATGCTTTGACATGCCCACAGGCAAATTTCTCCTTTTCTCTGAAAGATGCCTCCTTCCCAGCCACCCTATTTTTGTTGTCATAAAACAGGTCCCTGCTGTTATTCTTTCCTCTGTTTACCCATGTATATGCCTTCCACGGCATTTCTCTCAACCTGTGACCTGCCCGTGTGTTTTGTTTAGGGACTGATGCCATTCTGGATTTTTCTCTTTTGCATATTTTAGGTCTGTCAGCTTACTAAACCCTTCTAGACCATAAGCTCCGTGAGGACAAGGATCTTTGTTTTACTCAGTGATATATCACACGCACCTAGCATGGTGACTGCCATAGTTGAGCATTTAGTATGTTGTCAAAAAGGTTGGAAATGTTTTACATGGATAATTTATTTCACCTTCATAACGCCCTAGAAGGGTGGGGCGCTTCTATTAGTGTGCCTGTTTCACGAGAAACTGAGGCATGGAGATGCTAAGTTATTGCCCAGTGTCACCCAGCTGCTAGGTGGTACAGCTAGAACTTGAACCCAGGTCTCCTGGGTCCATGCTTTTAACCACTAAGCACCCCGCTATAATGCCACCGAACGATAGCGTGTTTGCTTTGTGCTTATGTTTCACCGGAACTCTGTACATGCTTTCTGCCCTGTGTGGGTGCTGCCACAGCTGAAGAGGCACACACCAGCTTGGGAGGTTTTGAAAGAAATTCCCAGGGTGGGACCTAGTTTATGAGGAGCAGGGACAGGAAGGGGACTCAGACTTTGAGCCAAGCCCGGCCCTCAGCCTGTGTTCTGTGCTGCCAGACCCACCAGTCTCCGTGTGGCCCACGGTTTGGGGAGGAGACTCGGATTTAACGTGCACGTTCCCCAGTGTTGTCAGGTTTTTCTTGCCTCCGACAGACGTCTGACGTGGCCGTGTGTATTTCTTCCTGTAGACAATGGTGGCAGCCGCACGTTGCACTCCAAAACGGAGACGACACCGTCGCCCACTAACAATACTGGCAATGGACACCCAGAGTATATCGCATATGCCCTCGTCCCTGTGTTCTTCATCATGGGTCTCTTCGGCGTCCTCATCTGCCACCTGCTCAAGAAGAAAGGCTATCGTTGTACAACAGAAGCCGAGCAAGATGTGGAAGAGGAAAAAGTTGAAAAGATAGGTAAATACCTGCATTCTCTTTATGGAGATGTGGATAGGGACGATTTTTTTTTTACGATTTTATTTTATTTTTAATCTTTACACCTAGTGTGGGGCTCGAACCCACCACTCTGAGATCAAGAGTCGCATGCTGTACTGACTGAGCCAGCCAGGTGCCCCGAGTGGGGGCAGTTTTGAAATAAGTAACCAGTCGTATGTATTTTCCATCTCTATGAGGCAAAATGGTCCATCTTCACAGTTGGTGGTATGGCGGAGTGTCCGTGTAGATTTCGTAGTAACCCCACCTAGAGCTTGAAACCTGCCTGTCCTTTACGAAACACCTACCAGCTCATTCCTTGTGACCTTGGGCAAGTCACATATGCTCTAAATCCCTACTATGTATAATTTAACTAGAATTTAATCTTAGTTAATTTCATGCCAATTTAATTTAATTTAAATGAGGACAGTGATCTCCACTTTGTAGGATTATTGTGGAATTTAGAGAGATGATGCATTTGGTATTTGGCGCATAAGCCCACTCAGTAAATATGAATCCTTACTACTATTATTAAAAGAGATTCTAATAAGGATAATGTGAAATATAAATAGTTCTTAACACTTGTATGGTATTACTCTTGCTGGGGGAATTCGATCTTAAATCTGTGTGACTGAAATTTATATTTATTAAGTAGAATAATTGTGTCAACAGTGCGATAAAAGTGTGGCAAGAAATGGTGCCTTAGATTAACTTGAGGATATCTTACCTTTTCCTCTTAATGTGGAGTGTTAGGCAGTGTTCAGAAAAACCCAAGAGAATGAGATTTTCCTTCTTCATAGATGTTTTTTTTTCAACCATCCTTCAGGGACGTTTCCAGACTTGGAGTTGGGGAGTAGTAGCTAACCTTCCTATCCCTTTCAGCTCCTCAAAGGTCAGTTTTTGCAGAGGGGACATTTGGAGTAGGTCACCTTTCGAGAAAGTCTGAAGGGCGGACTGGGGAGAGCTTCCTCATTCCTTGCCAGCCTGCTGGCCTGTTGGTTTTTCCCACCCCCACTGACCTTTGAGGCAGAGAGAGAACCCGGTTGCAGGATGAGTCATGTGTAGCTGTGAGCAAACCAAAGCTGAGTGTTTGTCAATAGAAAGCAAGCCTCCTCCTCCCCTCCTTCAAAGATGCTCTGTAGGCCGGCTTAGCAGGTCAACATTTGTGCCGTCTGGCCAGACGTGTGTTTTCACAGAGGGGGAAGCCAACTATGGATGGAGAAGACACCTTCCCAGGTACACGAGTAGGACACTGCACACCTTGATTCGTTCTCTGTGAACTAAGATGGTGTATTTCAACCCTCCTTTTTCCTTCCTCCCTGAAATCACACAGTTTCAGAGTGGAGGTTTGATTTTTCTTCAAACACTGTCACATATACAGAGTCTCATAAAGTTAACGGTTTGTGGGCGAATAACCACGGCTGAAATTTAGGTCAGTTGCAAGTGTATTTAAAAAAAAGGAGAGGCTTATAAACATGGATGAATAATTGCCCCAAAACAAATTCATACTCTAAACTAATGTAGTACACCTGCAATTAAAAGAAAATCCAAGGCGGGGGTTGCCTGGGTGGCTCAGTTGGTTAAGTGTCAGACTCTTGATATCATCGGCTCACGTTGTGATCTGCAGTTGTGAGATTGAGCTCCGCATCAGACTCTGAACTGAGCATGGGGTCTGCTTCGGATTCTGTGTCTCCCTCTCTCTCTGTCCCGCCCCTACTCGCTTGCATGCAAAATAAATAAATAAATAAATAAATAAATCCAAGGAGAATTTTTTTCTTTTAATTAACTATCTTCTTCCCATTTCCCCTAAGGGTTTAAGGAAATGATGAGAGAGAAATATAGTAGTAATGACTGATACAGATGCATGAAAGTGAGTGGGTGTTTGGACTTGGGAAGACAGTTGATGGATAATTCTGGTACTCGTTATGTCTGTTATATATGCCAACGAAATCACCATGGACTGTGCCCCAGGCAGTTTGGGGCTGAAGGAAGAAAGCCTAGACCCTTAGTGCCACGGCAAGAGCTTTCTTGAGACTGTTCAGTGAGGTGTCATGGAATCCACAGAAGTGACCAATTTAACCCATACCCTCCTCTGCCTTCTCTTTCAGAGTTGAATGACAGTGTAAATGAAAACAGTGACACCGTTGGGCAGATTGTTCACTACATCATGAAAAATGAAGGTATGGACGTTTTAGTATTCCAGAACAATTCAATATTCGTATGTTTTATTGAATCTGCTTCAGAGAGTCAGAATTTGTATGAACTCTCCTGTCAGTATTTCTGGTCATTGGCAGCACCTTTTACCTAAGCTCATTAATCCATTAAGCTTTCAGGTTATCCAACCATAAGAGTTTCACATAAGTGTGTTTTCAGAGAGTCAGTGGGTGTGAGTAGTGCATAAAGCCCGCCCTGGAGGCTCACCTTCTAGTCCTGGCCTCACTTTGATTTGAGGGAAGTCACATTACCTCATGGAGTCTCCATTTCCACCTGTTTTTAAAAGGAGGATAATAAATAATATTTATATGGTAGCATTGTTGTGACATCCTGCATGTAAAATGCTTATTAGTATAGTAGGCGCTCAAACATCGTCTGTTCCTTTTTTTTTTTTTTTTTTTTTTTGTATTAAAAAAAAACTGTGGTAAAATAGACAAAACATAAAAAGTTACCATTAAAGGTACAGTTCGGTAGCATTAAGTACATTCATAATGATGTAAGCCGTCACTACTGCCTTGTTCCAGAATGTTTTCATCATCCCAAACTGAAACTCTGTACCCATTAAACAGTCACCGTCCACACCCCACCGCCCTCCCCCGGCCACCCTCCGGTGACCTCTCTGCTTCTGTCTCCATGGATTTGCCTCTTCTGGGATCTATTCTCAAGTGTTCCAATTTTTAAAAAGTTTAACCTTTGTGGACATAAGCAATTTCCCCCCTCGGAAATGTGCTCTTAACTCCTCTCTTCTGAAGTGGAGGATGAACTGAATCTTGATTTGATAAATCAGGGTTCTTGTTCAGAACACTGGTTATTATTTCTGTAGGATACCATTACAGGGGTGCACAGGGTGAGGCTCTCAGTGACTTTTGGGGCATGTGGAACTCATTGGCCACATCTCCAATAGCTGCAGATTGCCGTACTTTGAGTTCTCAAGAGAACCGAAAAGAAAACCTTTTCCTTGGGCTCTGTCCTGACTCCAGTCACAGCGGTGCTGCAGGGCACACCGATGCAGCCGAGCCATTCGTCCGAAGGGGAAACTAGCTGTACTGCTAAGTAGATGCTGCTGCTCTGTCTCCAGCCCTTCCCTGGGGAGCCCCACCCCCACAGCCTCACTGTCAAGGAGAGCACCTGCCCGGCCCTGGGTGTGGGTCAGCCTTTTGACTTAGAGAAACAGCAGTTTCAGCTGGTTCCGCATCATTTTCATTATTCTTTACAGTGTGCTTTTCGTATGTAATCTCATTTAATCCTCACACTATCCCTCTAAAGTTGGTATTGTTTTTCTTAAAACGTTTATTTATTTGAGAGAGAGAGAGAGAAAAGAGCATGAGTGGGGGAGGGGCAGAGAGAGAAAGAATCCCAAGCAGACCCCACACTGTTATAGTGCAGAGCCCGACTCGGGGCTGGATCCCACGACCATGAGATCGTGACCTGAGCCAGAATTAAGAGTCAGATACTTAACTGGCTGAGCCACCCAGGCACCTCTAAAATTAGTATTGTTATACCCATTTTACGGGTGCAGAAACGAAGGCTTCAAGTAGTTGAGTTCACATGGTCAGTGAACAGCTTAGCCCTAGCTGGGTCTCTTTCAACTACACAGCATTACCTCTCCTCTTATAATTTGTGGTTTCAGTTTCTACAGGATGTAAAACCACATAATCAATCTTATTAGAATGGCGTTTCAAGTAAGAACAAAAATGACCAGAACACTTGGATTTTGATCTCTGCCTTCCAGAGACCTTCCTTCAGGGAACGATATTTGGTGATGTTATTCATTAATACCCAATGGTGCACATTTCTACATAAGAAATCATTTTTAATTTGCACAAGAAATACACAAATATGTTCTTGGCATGGAAACTTCAGGCCTACGGAGGTTCACACAGTGAGACATGGAGTGCCTTGTGCATTGGAAACTACCTCACATGGCTTTGGGATCTTGGGGGCCTTTGGGACTGGGGCTTCTGAGAGCTGGGGCAGCTGCCAAATTAGTTAGTATGGGATGTGGGGGACTGACTGTTGGATCAGAAATAAATAAATTGTGAAAACATTGCAAGGGCTGAAGTTCTTATGTACAACTTCCTTGTATGAGCTGAGTGTTTGCCATATGGTGGCCCTGAGGGCTTTCTAGGGACTAACAACCTTTCGATTCAGATACTTCATTCCCAATTTACAGTTGAGAAACCAAAAGGCCCACAGTGCTTAACTAGCTTGCCAACATCACATGGCTGGCAAGTGGCAGAGCTGAGATTTGAACTGTAGCATCTGACTTCAGAGTCTGTACTTAACCACTTGCTATTACTGCCTCTTTCCTGGTAGCAGGAAGGAGGGATGGGAAGTGTCTTCCTTTCAAAGAGATAAAGTGTACAGCTGGGATAGTTTATAAAACTCTTAAGCATTAAGTCATTAAATTCTCAAAACTACCTTATGGAGGTAGGCCCTTTTACCATCACATCTTGCAGATGAGGAAAGTGGCCCAGAGCTCATACGACAAGCAGCATATGGCAGGATGGGCCAACAGTGGCACTCTGCTTCATTACAGCAGAGGAAAAGCGTTTGACTTTCTGGAACAAGCTTGCTGTGTAGTTTCCTACCTCCCACACTCATGGGCAAACAGATCTGTCCTTTTCTTTTTTAACGATGTCCTTTTCCTTTTGGGAAGAAACCTTTTTGTTTCCTCTGTGTTAATTACCGGTAGGTACATGAAAGTAACAGCTAAGGTACTGTTTTCCTTCTTTCTCCTCTGCTCCCTGGTTTTTCCCCTCTACCCCGGTCCGTGCCTTCATTTGTCTCCTGTGATTTCTCCAGTGACCTGTGAGCATGAGTGGTGGTTCGGATCCTTTGGGTGGCCCTTGGTTCTCCTTGGCCACCAGGAGACATCTGACCTCACTGGACATCCCTTTTCCAGACATGGCCATCTCTAGCTTCCTTCCAGCCTGTGCCCAAACCACAGCTAGGGAATTAGATCCATAGTTGGGTCTCTTACCAGTTTATATCCTAGCTTCTTTGGTTTGCTTTGAGACTTCAATTCTCTAGAGAACAAATACATTTTTAATCTTTTGTCTATGTCTTTAGTAGTCTCTGGACTTAATATCAATTTAGACCTGCCTATTGATGTTAATTCAGTTTTCCATTTCTTTAATTGTAAGCACACCATAACGTAACTTTTCCTTTAAAATTGAAAAAAAAAAAAAAAAAAGGAACACAATTAAATACAACCCATCCATTACAATTTGCCATGTTTATTTAGGTTTTCTTTGCCTGTACTTACATATTTTAAAACATTTGCTATCATGATTTATGAATAGTCTTCTGCTTTGCATTTTTAATTTGACTAATGGGGTAATATTTCACCTGTACTCATGGTGACATTCTTGCTTATGGTTTAAACATATCGTGTCTCGAATGTTGCAAATCAGGTTCGTTTAGGTAAATCTTTTGAGGGATACATTTATCAGCTGACCTGCATACTGATCACTGTCCTGCTAATCTCAAGGCTTGGATTAACCACAGTGCTACCCTTAATTTATCTTTGTAAATAGATTGAATTGAAGAGTGTGTGGGTGGTCATTGGGGTTTTCTTGGGTTCTATGGGAATTTGGAAAATGCCTGAACGTTTATAGCTCTCTTGCAGGCCCTTAAACTGTCCGATCTGGTAACAATGAAGATATTGTGATTATTCTCCAAGTGCCCCTAGTTATTCACACTAGGCAGGGATATCCTTTTGTGAAATTCTTACCTTGGGGTTCAACTGATACTATGGCAGGAGGGATTCCGTTACAAATTATCATTACTGAGTAGGTCTCTGAAAATTGCTATAATGATTATGCAAATGCCCTATGAAGCATTCAACTATTGATCATTTGGGTAGGGACTTGGACATTGAAGAATGAAAAGGATAACATGGGGTCAAAAGCACCCACCCAAAGTCAGATGGACCAGGGTCTGTGTCCAGCTCTGTCACGCTAGCTGTGTGACTCCGGCCAGTCAGTTATGATCTTTAGTGCCTCAGCCTCTGTATCTGTAAAATGGGCATGATGATTCTGTCTATTCTGGACTTGTCAGGAGAGTCAAACATGGTAAGGTCTCTAAAGCTTTCGGTCAGTGGCTGGCACATGGCAGGCACTCAGATTTGGCCGGTGACAATAGTTCTGGCCTGGGGGATTTGCCTTGATTGCAAGGGAATGTTTGCAGAAAAGACTGGTAGCGGAAATAGGGCATTTCTCCTGCCTGATTTTCACTGCTTTATACCTAAGATCAGGCAGAAATTCAGGACAGAAGAGAGGAAGCATTTCATGAAATTACTACCCTCTAGAAAATGTCTCCTGTTCCTGACAGGCTTTCCTTGCCCTGTAACTGACCCCTCCCATTCTCTGGATACCCATGAAGGGAAGTATAGTTGACAGAATGTTGACAAGAGCAGGGGAGCCATCTTTTATGGCTTATTGGAGTTATGAGTCACAATCAAGGAGGGGATACATATTCAAAAGAACTTAATCAGATGATTGCTCCTTCATAGTAATTTTACAGCCAAATTCAAGCATGTGTTTGAGTCCTAATGGTGAGGTTATGTTAGAAAGTTTTCTCATCCCGGGAAACCACATGACCTCACACACTGAACCTCCTCGGACAGGGAGGGTGTGGGTCATGTTTACACAGAAACTTGAGTCCACTCTTAAAGAATTCACTCATAGCAAACAATGGGGCTATTTATTAATTTTTATGAGAGATAAGGGCGAGGTACAGGAGCACATAAATATAGAAAAAATAACACAAGTTTATAAAAGAACAGTTTTAGGAATGATTTTAATGTATTTTAATAATCTTCCTCGATCATTTTCTGACTCCATGTTTCTAAGGAAGGTCATCTTTAGAGGTGGTAAATTTTCTCCGGCAACTAATTTAAACTTTTGTTTTTAAAAAGCCCTTTCTTGTAAGTGAGTGCCGTTAGTGCTATCTTTATTTTCATACCTTTTTTGTTGTTGTTGTTTTCCCTCTTTAATGTTTGTAGTCTTGAAGTTTAGATGGCAGAGAATAAGCGTCAACTGGCAAATTACTGTGGGTATTCCCTAAACCCCTTGACTACACAGAAATTAATTTTGTGCATCCTCATTATTAGTCAAAAGGAAAATGAGTGACATCACTAGACTGTATTGGAGTTTGTGTCACAGAAGGTAACGTGTCTTCTTTGTTGTGTGGGAGAACATACAAGCTGGCGATCCATTTCAGTACGTTTTCAGTAACGACAAGAGTCTTACTTAGGTCGAAACGTGTGTTAGGGAATGCATTTGGCCATCCTCACAGATAGTCATGAAGGGCAAAGAGGATATTTCTTTTAGAAAAGATGGCCTGCTGTGTTAATGGTTGCACCTGGGGGCTCAGTCAGTTAAGTGTCCAACTCTTGATTTCGGCTCCGGTCATGATCTCACGGTTCATGAGTTCAAGCTCCCAACTGGGCTCTGTGCTGATGGTGCGGAGCCTGCTTCGAATTCTGTCTCCTCCTTTCTCTGCCCTTCCCCTGTTTGCACGCTCTCTCTCTCTCTCTCAAAATAAATAAATAAACTTATAAAAAAAAAAAAAAAGAAAGAAAAGATGGCATGTTGTGTTAATATTTCTTTTTAAAAAATCTGTTTATTTGTAAGGGTTGTAAAGGGGGGAAATGGATCATGGGAGCAAAAACCCCTAATTATTTTATATATAAAACACAGATTTGCATCTACTATGTAAACAGGTATGCATCTTCAAGATTAGAATTTCATGAGAGGGTGATTAGGAAAAAGATGTTGCAAAAGGCTCCTGGGTGAGCCAATAATTATTTCAATTAAAAAATTTAATTTATTTGAGAGAAGTTGGGGAGGGGCAGAGAGAGAGGGAGAGAGAGAGAATCTCAAGCAAGCTCCATACTCAGTGTGGAGTCTGATGTGGGGCTCAAACTCACAAACAGTGATATCATGACCTGAGCAGAAATCAAGAAGCAGGTGCTTAACTGGGCCACCCAGGTGCCCAGATAAATTTAGTTTTTAAAAAGTTGAGAATCACTGGATAAACCCTTCACTGTTAATACTTAAAATCAGTAGTGTTGAATTTTCTTCCCCTAGGGATGTCATTTGAAATGTTAAATGTTAAATGTTGGTGTTGGCTCACATGATAAATAGTGATTTTTTATTTCATCTCTGGAGAATTTGTGGTCCCTCATGAGAACAGCACTTTAAAAATCAATGAAAAGGGTAGGAGTCAGTAATAACATTTGGCCTTGCCAATTAAATATCCAAAAGGAACTTGAACATTCAGTCTTCCATCCTTGAGAGTCTAACTGCTCTGTAAGAGGCTTAAAGATGTGTGTTTGTGGAGGCGGGAGGGGGAGGGGAGTGGGGACCCAAGAAGCTTAGATACAGTTTGTTTTTGTTGATAGCCTACACCCTCCACCTAAAAATTGGATTTTTTGAAAAATTAATATTAGAAGTCCAATTTAATTCAGTCCATATTAGGTAACTTATATTTGTGACCACCTCTTGGAAATTTAAAGCATCTGGCCAGAGTTAAGGTCTTATATGGTCCTGAAGCTGAGCTAAGCCAAATGGCCCACCTGGAAAATTGTCTCCCATCCCTGATTATATGTGAGACAGACCTGATAATACATGTGGATCCAGAGGTGAAGCCTTATGATTTGGACACGTGTAACTTGTTAGAATACGGATCTTTTTTTTTTTTTTAACCGGTTTATTTTATTTTTTTTAATTAATTTTTTTAGATTCAAGTTAGTTACTTAGAATACAGGTCTCTTAAGACATCATGTCATGCATATTTAGCAAAGGGAGTTGAATGCAGTGGAATAGCAACACGTAAATTTCCCTGTGGTTTGGGAGGGAGGAGGAAGTGTATGTTTCTATGTTATGTTGGAATGACGTGTCAGAAGCACAGCACTGCAATAATCTGCTTTCCTTTGTGTAGACGTCTGGCACTCATACTAAATTCCAGCATGGTGAGTTATCTGTCGATGGTGCCATTTCGAGGGGTTGCCTTGGGAAAAACTCTCCCTTCTCTGGGACCCCAGGGTCCTGTGAACTGAAGGAACTCGGATGTTTTCCCAACAGCTTTTCTTTTCTTTCTTATTTTTCTACCAACAGCTTTTCTGATGTAATAATTCTAGGATTGCTAATGTGATTCATCCCATTGTAATCCTTTACTTACTTTTTTTTTCCTTAGCAAACGTTGATGTTTTAAAGGCAATGGTAGCAGATAACAGCCTGGGTGACCCTGAAAGGTGAGTGCTTCTCCCCCCACTCCCTTCAGTGGGACTTTTTTTTTTTTTTTTTTTTTTGGCTTATCTATTAGAGCAGGTTTCCCAGCTTTGGTACTGTTGACATTTGGGCCAGATAATTCTTTGCTGTGGGGAACCGTCCTGTGCATCCTGGGATGTTTATCGGTGTTCCTGGTCTCTGCTCACTAGATTCTGGTGTCTTCTCCCCGCCCTCCACCGTCCCCTCCCCCCCCCCCCCCCCCCCCCCCCCCCCCCGTCCCCCATGTGACAACCCAGAATGTCCCCATACAGCATCAGCGTCCACTGGGGAGAACTCAGCCCTGGTTGAGAACTGCAGTGTTGGAGATATGCTGAAGAAGTTAACAGCCTTGGAATTGGGCACCACTTATTGGCCACCTCTTTGTGGACAAGTTAACTAACCACTCTGAGCTCAAGTTCCATCATTTATAAATGGAGATGGCCATTGTATCCACTTTCTTGGGTTATTATAAGGAAGACAAGTGGCCTGGGGCATTGAGAGACCTCCATGAGTAACGACGATTCAGCAAAAATCAGGCTGGTTTGGTCGTGGAGCATTATAGTCCTTCCTAAAGAATTACAGATAACTATATTTCTATATAATTTTTTATTTCATCAGCTAGGAGCATTTATTGAATGCCTGCTCAGTGCTGGGCACAGTGCTGGAGCTGGGCATTCACAGATTGTTGGCACGGAGACTCGGTCTAGTGGGGAATGGAGGCGTGGGTGTGAGGCCTTACGATGGGGATGTGCATGACTGTGCCGTGGGAGAAGCAAAGACTGGATGCTGTGCAAACTCCATGGGGCCAGTGGGAGGTGACGGAAGGTTCATAGAAGGTCCACGGAAATGCCATCTGACCCAGGTTCGACAGGCAGAGACAAGAGGCAAGGGCTGCTTGCTTGTAGGTGGAGAAAGCCCCAAAGGTTCAGTCCAGGGAGGCCAGAGAACGCACCGTGGACAGTAGGAAGAAGGGCCAGGAGGGCAAGTTGGGACCGAGGGACAGGGCAAGGAGTTTGGCACCTTTTTCCTGCTTACTCTGTGGGGTGGTGCTTCTGGCATATCTTGGATATCTTGTGTTTGTCAGACTGGTGTGTTAGGCTTGCATTTTCACCAGGAAGCTCATGCAGGAAGCTCTGTTTAGGAAGTCCTGGTGGTGTAGTTCATAGAGCTACATAGAGACATATGAGCTGGGATTTCTCCCATGTTCCAGCCCTGACTGTGGTGTTTGGACCATGTTGGCTCACGGCGTGTTGCCTCGGTTATTTTTGGGCATGGTATATAGTGCCTGCCATTGGCTTTTATGCACCGCGGGTACTCGATGAACGTTTGTCGAACGGATGTCGTTAAACAAAAATTTTGAATTCTACTTTCCACTATGTGGTGTTAATTTGACATTGTTTTATCTCAGAAAGCTGCTGCTGCGTGTTTTTATTTTAACAACCTAAAGAGCATCCCTAACGAACACCAGAAAGCTTTTGGCTGTCCGTGGTGTTTGAGACTCTCCTCAACCATGCACACTTCTTTTTAAAAGTGCAAGTGGGATGGTTCTCAGCAGCAGAAAGTCTGGTTCATGCTGTCATAAGACATCCACGTGCCTCTGGGGCTCTAGGACGGGCTCAGGTGTCAGCCTGTGCGGTGACATGCCACCCCACCTTGCCCGCCTCTACCATGACGCAGGGCTGATGCCTGGTCGGGCTGGCCCTGTCCTGTTTTAAGTCCTCCTTTTCTAGTGGACCAGAGTCTTGACGTGTCTTTTGAAAGTTGCCAACATCTGACCTATATACTTCTCCTTTTTATGTTTTGCCTGGACTTTTTTCCCCGGGCTATCAAAGAATGTGGGCTCCCTTGTTTTTTTGAAGCACTGTAGCATGGTGGTTAAGTGCATGGTTTCTAGAATTAGACTTTCCAGATCTGGATCTCAGATCCATCATTTATTAGCTGTGTGTCTTTGGCAAGTTCCTTAACTTCTCATTTTTATTTTTAAAAAAAAAATTTTTTTTTAACGTTTTTATTTTTATTTTTGAGACAGAGACAGAGCATGAATGGGGGAGGGGCAGAGAGAGAGGGAGACACAGAATCGGAAGCAGGCTCCAGGCTCTGAGCCATCGGCCCAGAGCCCGACGCGGGGCTCGAACTCACAGACTGTGAGATCGTGACCTGAGCCGAAGTCGGACGCTTAACCGACTGAGCCACCCAGGCGCCCCAACTTCTCATTTTTAAAATGAGGAAGTTCATAATACCAACCTTGGAAGGTTTTTTAACTGAATTAACACATATCAAATGCTTAGAATACTGTTAGCTCTTTTTGTTACTACTGTCGACACTATCAACATTGCTGGAACATTACTTTTGATATCTTGACCTAAAAGCTTTCTTCCTTTGATGCAGTAGTCAGTCTGGATCAAACATTCTATTTTAAGTCATTTGATAATTTGTTGGGAATTCACGTGTGTCTCTCCTTCAACGCACATGTGTCCGGGGGATCTCTTTGTTGAGAGATCTAGGCAGACACTTGGCTGTGATTTAAACCTGCTATTTGAATTGCAAGGGAGAGATCGCCTTAGCTAGTACTTTTTGTAAGTAACCGCTTCTACTGTTTCCTCTCCCCCCCCCCCCCCCCCCTTAGCCCTGTGACACCCAGCACTCCTGGGAGCCCACCTGTGAGTCCCGGGCCCTTGTCGCCAGGAGGCACCCCCGGGAAGCACATCTGTGGCCACCATCTGCACACAGTGGGCGGTGCTGTCGAGAGGGACGTGTGTCATCGGTGTAGGCACAAACGGTGGCACTTCATAAGACCTACCAACAAATCCAAACAGGGCCACGCGAGGCGTCAGGGAGAGGTCACCGTCCTCTCTGTTGGCAGGTAAGATCCCTGTGGATGCTTTGGGTTTGTGTGACATGCTTTCTATGGTGTGTGGATTGGCGCGTACCTGTTAAATCTAGAGAATGACCTCCTAAGCCTGGCTCGGGTCATATCGCTGGACTTTTTAAATGTTTTCAGCTGTGAGTCCTACATTTTTCCAACAGCAGAGGAATCCTAAGAGGTGGCTATTGCTAGGTTAGAGGTCAGGTGTATTAATTAAGGTAAAAAAAATTAATTCCTTGCTGTATTAGGGTTCTCTGGACAAACAGCTCATAGGATATATATAGGAGGAAATTTAATATAGGAATTGGCTTGCATGATTATGGAGGCCGAGAGGTCCCACAGTCTGCCCTCTGCAAGCTGGAGACCAGGAAAGCTGATGATGTAATTCAGCCCCATTCCAAAGGCCTGAGAACCACAAGGCTGATGTTCCGGGGCAGGAAGAGAAAAAAAACAAATTCTTCCTGCCTGGGCCTTTTTGTTCTATTTAGTCTCTTATGGGGTTTGATGATGCACACCCTCATCGGTGAGAGAGCTTTACTCTTCTTTACTCGATCTATGGATTCGAGTGCTAATTAATCTCTTCTGGAAACACCCTCATAGGCACCCCCAGAAATAACATCATACCAGCTCCTTGGGATCCGTGAGTCGAGTCAAGCGAACACACAAAATTCACTAGCAGCCTTGCTCTAATAGATAAAGCCCAAATTTCAACTCAACACAGAAGTTTCTATTTCACTGGTACAGAGTGCAGAATCAGCCTGCCAGGTGCTTTCCACCCTGCGGCCCTGCCAGCTTTGCAAGTAGAAGGCAAACATACGAGGAAGATTGTTCGTAGGTTTGCTGAGCCAGGCCCGGAAGCCGCACGTTTCATTTTCGCTCACGTGCTGCTGTCCAGACCCCGACACTCAGCCATCCCTCCGTGCCAGCTCGAGGGGAGGAGAGAAGTGGTGGGGCTGGTCCCCTGCTCTGCAGTGTCTGCCACGTAAGTTGCATGTGGATTCCAGGGCTGCCTTCTTTGAGGCCACTTTCCTTGTGTCCTGGCCTTCCCAGCCCTCCGGTACCATTTCCTTGCGACCCGCATGTGATGGGGAGCTCTTGCAGCTCAGCGGGGAATCGGTCTGACGGCACGGAGGATGCTTTTGCGGCGTCTGCTGTTTCCATGTTGAGTCTCATGCGGGAACCGCCTTGTCAAGGCTGCACGTGGAAAGGCAGTAGAAAGTAATGGTTGAGTTATGTGCACCGGTTGGGAGCGCCCTGGTGGCTCAGTCGGTTAGACATCTGACTCTTGATTTCGGCTCAGGTCACCATCTCACGTTTCGTGAATTCGAGCCCCGAGTCGCGGGCTCTGCGCTGACAGCACAGAGCCTGCTTGGGAGTCTCTGTCTCCCTCTCTCTCTTCCCCTCCCCCACCTCAAAATAAATAAATATACTTAAGAAAAAAACCTATAAAAATAAAATAAAATAAAAAGAGTATGTGTGCTGGAGGCAGACGGGGGAAGCCAAAGCTGACAGTGCTGTGCCCACGCTCCTTGTTTCTCTGAGAACAAACCCCAGACAGAGTAGCCTGAACTCGTTGCCTCTACCTGGTTGGAGTGCAGGCACGACTGCTTACAAACTCACTTTTCTCTGTGCCTCAGTTTCCCCCTCTATAAAATGAGGACAGCAGTAGTGCTCAGCTCACTGGGTTCTGTGATGATTAAATACGATGACTTACGTAACTTCGACCGGTTTTCGCACTTTTTACTCATTCGGATGTTGGCTGTTACTATTATTTTGATTCGGTTTGGTTTTTATTATGCGCAAGAAACGAGAAAACTGCAGGGCTGTTTGCCCGCTTACAGCAAAAGAGTACAACTCATGACCACACTGTTTTATTAAGAAGCAGAGTCATGGGAGTCTGTGAATGTGGAATGTGATGAGAACCTGTGGCTTGTTTAGACAAAGCGTATTTTGTTTGCTTTAAAAAAAAAAATCTGCTGAAATTTTCAACTGAGATTCAGCATGGCTCTTATAAATGCCCCAAATGCAGCTCTCTTTCTTGGATGTAGAATGCCGGGAGCGTTTAATCATTACTGGCCTCTCGTGTTGCTTAGAGGGGCTCTTACATTTCCACCGAGCAGATCTGTAGTTACAACTTTTCTCTGATTCTTCTTTTACTTCCTCAGAGTCTCCCTCCTCCCTGTGGTTGGTAATCTCATTTGGACAAAGAAGGAGGATGTATTTTGTTTTAGGTGGTTTTAAGGAAATTTAAAACCAGAACTAGAGAGAAATTATTATGAAAAACTTTGTGATTTCGATACACGATGAACTAGAAAAACAGTCAGACTGAGTAAATTTCCTTAACTTCTCTTTTAATTCTTTTTTTTTTTTTTTTTTTTTGCCAGTGGAAATGACTATTATTTAAAATATATTTTAGGGCCACCTGGGTGGCTCAGTCGGTTAAGTGTCCGACTTTGGCTCAGGTCACGATCTTGTGGTCCATGAGTTTGAGCTCCACATTGGGCTCTGGACTGACAGCTCAGAGTCTGGAGCCTGCTTTGGATTCTGTGTCTCCCTCTCGCTCTGCCCCTCCCCCACTCACACTCTGTCTCTCAAAAATGAATAAATGTTAAAAAAAAATTTTTTTTTTTTTAAAATATTTCATGTTTTGGGGCACCTGGGTGGCTCAGTTGGTTAAGCACCTCACTTTGGCTCAGGTTGTGATCTCGAAGTTTGTGGGTTCAAACCCCATGTTGGGCTCTGTGCTGACAGCTCAGAGCCTGGAGCCTGCTTCTGAGTCTGTGTCTCCCACTCTCTCTGCCCCTCCCCCACTCATGCTCTGTCTGTCTCTCTCTCTCCCTCTCTCAAAAATAGATAAACATTTAAAATATATTTTATTTTTTTAATTAAAAATTTTTTTTTCATGTTTATTTTTGAGAGAGAGAGAGAGAGAGAGAGAGAAAGAGCACAAGCAGAGAAAGGCAGAGAGAGGAAAGAGAGGGAGAATCCCAAGCAGGCTCCATGTCAGTGCAGAGCCCAACACAGGGCTCGATCTCATGAACTATGAGGTCATAACCTGAGCAGAAGTCAAGAGTCTGACGCTTAACTGACTGAGCCATCCAGACACCCCTAAGATATATTTTAATGAAAACACTTTCTCATTATCTTTAAACAAAAATGATTTAATTAAAAAAATTTTTTTAATGTTTATTTATTTTTGAGAGAGAGAGAGAGAGAGAGAGAGAGACAGAGTACAAGCAGGGGAGGGGCAGAGAGAGAGGGAGACACAGAATCCGAAGCAGGCTCCAGGCTCTGAGCTGTCAGCACAGAGCCCGCCGCGGGGCTTGAACCCACGAACGGTGAGGTCATGACTGAGCCACCCAGGCGCCCCTGATGTTCATTTTTTAATACGAAGCTGTTCTGGCATCAGGACATATGTGCTTCCTGATGTACGGGATTGAGATGCCACCACGCCACTGACTCCCCAGCACTCTCGAGCCGAGCCGTGTGCCAGATATGTCCTCCTCTGCCGGAAGTCCTTGTGGCAGCTTCAGGGGCTTGATTCTTATCAAATGTTTAACCACTTTCAGTTTTGCATTCGCTGGAGGGATACTCTTGTGAACTGCAGGAGTACGTGTTGTTTCTAATCTGAGCATCTTTATTCTATCTTTTTCCCATATGGACATATTCTTGTACTTGTTTTTCTGGTAACAATATGTTGTTTTTGAGGGTGCTGTGTATCGCCACCATGTTTTTCATGATCTGCAGGTGAAGGCCAAACTTGGAGGCTGTGCGGGGGCCTCTGAACTACAGAGCACAAAATCCCTGCCGTGAGCCTGGTGATTGTTCTCTTCAGAGGAGAGGGGAAGCCGAGCAGACTCTAATTCTCAGTGAAAATCTCCTCCTTATTCCCTTCACTTTTTCCTTAACCCTTAACGAAAAGCTAAATTTGCCTTAAAAAAAAAAAAAAACCGTCAAAAACGGAACACACACAGAAACTACCACCAACTGATCCTGATAAAATTCATGGTTGGGGCTCCTCTGGCCAAGTGTGTGCAGAGATAAGTCTCTCTGAGGGGTGCCCTCTGAGGCAGTTCTTGAGTGAACATTTTGGTTACATCAGTTTAACTGAAAACTAGTTGTGCTTTTCTCCAGCCTTCTGTGGTTAAAACAACTGATGATAATCTCGTGTCCTTGTTAGAAACCACAACCCTGAGGCTGTTTAAAATTTGGGTACCCAAACTTTTTAATGCATTTTTAATGCTCTGTAAAGTATCCAGCATTGTGTGTGATGTGTTGAGTGAAAATCAGCTGGAAAGTTTGGCAGGGGACAGGGGCATTTGGTGGGTGGGAACGCCCCTCCTATTGACTAGGGCTTTTTTCGTTGATGTCCCAACTTTTGACTGAGATCCTTTGGGATCCTCTAGATTTAAAAAAAAAACAAAAAGTAAAAGTTTATTTATTTATTTTGAGAGACAGAGTGTGCATGAGCCGGGGAGGGGCAGAGACAATCCCAAGCAGGTTCTGCCCTGTCAGCACAGAGTTCCACATGGGACTCAAACCCACAGACCGGGAGATCATGACCTGAGCCCGTATCAAGAGTTGGATGCTTAACAGACTGAGCCCCCCAGGTGCCCCAGGATCCTCTAGATTTTTGATTCACTCTTGATTCTTTTTTACTAAAAAAGCAACACCCATCACGTCTGCTCTTTGCCTCCTCAGGTTTAGAGTGACAAAAGTGGAACACAAGTCAAACCAGAAGGAGCGGAGAAGTTTGATGTCAGTTAGTGGGACTGACGGCGTCAATGGGGAGGTGCCTGTGACACCTGTGAGGGGAGAACGGAGTGACACAGAGTAGCAGGTGAGTTGCAGCTGGGGTGACATGGGGGGCGGGGCACGGTGGGGAGAAGGTGCTGGAGCCTCCTGGGGTGTGTGGGAGTGTGGGAATGACTTGGCAGGGAAGTGACAACCTGTAGGACTGTCGGGGATGGAATGGGATTATTTGCCTTTTCAGAGCTTCTTGTAAAGAGACCACGAGCTTGGCTGCCTCCAGGGGCCTGGCCTGCATGGTAATGGGGAGAGAGGGTTCCTTCAGAAGCAATGTGGAATGGCCGGGATTGCGGCAAACCCAGCCACAGGACTTCTATCACCACAAGGCAGAAGGCACTTAAGTGTTGCTAGTTCTTCTGCAAAAAAAAAAAAAAAAGGCAGAAATCTAGACTTTTAAAATGTGAAATCACCACAGGTTTTTAATGTTGGCAGCTTATTAAATATCCTTTAACAACCCATGCAGGCGAAATGAAATATAGTCTTGTCGTCATTTCTAGGTAAACTGTGATTTGAAAAAGCCTGGAGCAAACAAACCTATGTTTTTTCCTTCAATTGAGTTGGAAACCAGTTTTCTTTGATGTGCCCCAGTAGGAGTATTACTCTTCCAAGTAAATATTTTGAAGTGATTTATAAAGCAAAAGTGGATGCTTCTTGGCTGGGCAATCTTCATTTTGAATGATAGTGCTCAGAAAAGAAAAAAGGCTTGTGATAACTTGCTATTGGCTTAGCTTTCATCTGACTCTTTTCTTTCTGTTCTGGCTTGGGTAGCATTCACCCCTTTCACGTTTCTTATTATGTGTAAGAAGGCGAGTGCACAGACTCTGGAGTGATTATGCTCTGGAAACTCCAGTCAAACTTCCAGAGCCTGGATGGGAAGGCAGAAGAGGTCACACTGGCAAAGGGAGGGGAGGGTGGGGCATGGGGAGGTAGGCTGGCTGGGGTCTTGAAGGTGCAGGAGAGAGGCAAGGTTGAACCTGAGCCCAGGAGTCAAGCGGGGATGTGGCTGGCGCGGCCGAGTTGGGGAGAGAAGTGCCTTGCAAGTGAAGTTTCTCCGCTAATCTGCCCAGGCTCGGGGGGGTTGAGGATGATCTGGAAGAGTAGTGCTCTTGAAATCTCTAAGACACAGGGGCTCTGAGAGCTGCCGATGTTCGTTCTCGCAGTCTTGCATTTGGGAACGATCTGGCCCCTTCCCTGAGTTTAGAAGCCAATAGGGCTTTCTTTAAAGAAGAGGAACAAGGGTGACGGGGGGTGCTCAGTATGTTACATCTGACTCTTGATTTTGGCTCAGGTCATGATCTCACAGTTTGTGGATTCGAGCCCCGAGTTGGCCTCTGCACTAACAGTGCAGAGCCTGCTTGGGATTCTCTTTCTGCCTCTCTCTCTGCCCCTCCCCTGCTGGTGGGTGCATGTGTGCATGCGCTCTCTCTCTCTCTCTCTCTCTCTCTCTCTCTCTCTCTCTCTCTCTCAGTAAATAAATAAATAAATAAATAAATAAACAAACAAACTTTAAAAATAAAGAAAGAAGAGCAGAAAAGTCTATCTCTGACTTCTCAGCCAGTTACTGGTGCCTTGGGGAGGGAACCAAGAGGGATTTAAGAAAAGGAAGAGAATGATGAAGACAGTAAAAGCAGCTGATGTCGATTCAGTATTCTAGTCGTCTGGACATTGTATTGACTGATACAGATCTGACATGTCACCATTATAAACATCTCTAATGGGATGGACATCATTTTCCCAGTTTTATAGACGAGAGAGCCAGTGAATGGAAAGGGTAAGTTACATGTTAAGGGTCACTTAACTGGAAGGAGGAGCTGATTTGAACCTAGGCTCTGACTACAAGACCAACTATATTCTTCTACTGTCCTAAGATGCTTTTACTAAGAGGCACCCCTAGACCCATGAATGGAGGGCATTTCCATAGTGATCCAGAACCTTGTGTCCTAATATGGTAGCCACTAATCACCTGTGGCTACTTAAATCTAAACTAATCAAAATTAAAAATGTAGTTTTGCGGTTGCACTCGTCCACGTCTCATGTTCAGTAGCCACAGTTGGCCAGCTAGGGCTGCCATACTGGACAGTGCAGATCCGGAATACTTCTGTCGTCACGGAAAGTTTTATTGAACAGAGTGGATGGTATTCTCGGTATTCGAGTTGGAATGTGAGTGACTTTGGTAAATAAGAGGTAAATCTGATTAAAGTCGTGAGGACTTTCATCCTGAGAAGAGAAGCACCTGGCTGTCCACGTGTAAGGTGAGGAAGGCCCAGCCCTCTCAGCAGCACAGAAAGCTATGGGTCGTGACGACAGTTTGCCCTTGAGTCCTCAGCCTGGCCATGTGTCGACACTTGGAGCAGACCCCGTGTAAGAAGACACTGGTCTCCCTGAGGCAGGAAGTGCAGTGTGATCCCGTGTCAGGCTCAGTCTTGGCCCGACTGCCTGGAGAGAGGGGCACTTGAGATGTGAGAAGGTTTCAAGAATTAGGATTGCTCAGATGGTTTTCTTGGCCCAAATTCTGCCTGTATCTGACCATGAGAATTTGGTCCAATCATCTGAAGTCCTGACCACATCTGATTTACAGTTTGATATTCTCTTCAAAGTGCACAATCATCCACCAGGATTTCGTAAGAGAACATTGGATTTGACCAGCAGACGTGGTCTCACGTCCTAGCTTCACCTCGTGGAAATTGTACTTAACTCCACGTAAACCCACTTGCCTTGAATATGACATAAGGACATTAAATTCATTGATTTAAGGCAAGCGCAACACAGAGTCTGGTGTGTAGTTGGCTCTTCTTAGTAGAGGGTAATCATATTGGACTAAGCCGTTCATAATCAACAACGAGCTCATGAATGACCTTAGAAAGGGGATGTGTTTTCCGAGCCTTCTATTGTAATTAGTTTTGAAATTAAAAATAAAAAGTTTTATTATGGAAATTTTCAAACAAACACAAAAGTGGAGAGAATTATATCATGAATGCTCATGAGCCATTGAGTAACTTAAATACCTGTTGTATATCCAGTATTTACTATGTACCTGACATGCTTTGAAAGGCACATCGCACATATTCACTGATTTAATCCTCACAACAGCAGTAGGTAGGTGCTAGTTAGTGCCCGATTCTGCAAATGAAAGCACAGAGTTTAAGCGACGTGTTCAGAGTCACCAGGAAGAAGAAGGTGGAGTTTAGAGCCCCACCCCCCTGCCAGGGTTCTGGAGTCACAGGCCTGACCTCCCATCTGGGTCTGGGGAAAGTGGACCCTGTGGTCAGAGCCTCCTGGAGTTGGGGCCTGCTGAGTGGCCAAGTCTGATGAAAATGGATTCTGAAAAAGAAGGGAAAGGAATAGTCATTGACATGTAAAAAATTTATTCATTAAAATTTTTCTTGCTAGGTATTTTAATATTTCTCACGCCCCCTGCTCCACCCCCCACCCCCAAAGGGTATGTTTTGGGTATTTAACATCTCTTGATTTTCCAGCTAGAGAAATCCTGACATTTTTCCATTTGGGCCCCAAATCTCTGGTTCAGGACTGAATCGGAAGGTTTGCCAGAATATAGCTAATAAAGTAAGACAGGAGTGTTACGCACCTTTCATACAGCCTCGTATACAGTTTTGAATGTTTTGTTTTTTCCTGAAAAATGCTTTTGTTTAAATTTGGATTTTTAGTGAAGAAATTGATTTAAATATTCACATGTGAAATCATATCTACTCCTTGGCTTGGTTCCTTTTTTTAAAATTAGGGATTGATACTAGAAACTAGACTTATATTTCTCTCTCTCTCTCCTTCTCTTTTTAAAAAACAAAATCTGTTGTTGGCATTTCTTCTTCCCCTTATTTTTTTCCCCCTGTTTCACTGGCCTGAGGTCTTTTTTGTAGTGAGATCTAACTTGCTCTCTGCCTGATTTATTTTGGCAATGCGGTTAAAATGGTCTCTTTTTTTTCACAGAAAATGTGTTTTGATTTCTTAGAAGAATAAGCTTTTGTTCTTTGAAGTTAAATAAATCAAATTGCTTTCAGCCTCCAAATGCCACTGCCTTGTCTTCATTATCACTGTTCTTTTGCTTTTTAAAAGTGAGGCTGTCGTAAGCGTTTGATATCACACATTTCTGACGTTTGTGTTCCTTTTTGCATCTTACGGTAGGATCTTATTGAAACATTGATTTGGAAAGTGTACGTAACACTTTTTTATCAAAACAAAAATTCATAATATTACACATGGCTTTTTATTTTTTAAGCTCTTTTATTATTGGAGTGGTTCTGTTGATTATTTCAGGAATTTATTTTAGTGATTAAATGCTGAGTTTTATTTATTTTTATTATTTAAAAAAATGTTTTATTATTACTTATTTTTGAGAGAGAGAGTCCCAGCATTAGCAGGGGAGGGACAGAGAGAGAGGGGACACAGAATCAGAAGCAGGCTCCGGGCTCCCACCTGTCAGCACAGAGCTCGACACGGGGCTCGAACTCACAGACTGCGAGATCATGACCCGAGCCAAAGTTGGACGCTCAACCGACTGAACCACCCAGGTGCCCCAAAAGCTGAGTTTTAAACTGTTTTTAGACTTAATTTGAACAGTGCTGCTTCTGACTGCTTAACCCTTTTGGGCTTCAGGTTCCTCATCTTTATAACAGGGTTGTTGTTGGACTTCAGTGAGGTAACATATTGTTCCTCAGTCTGTCCTTGGCACAGAGTTAGTATTTACGAAATATTCACTATCATCAATAATTTTCATCCCATTCTTGGTTGGTCTTATTTATTGGCCCATTTCTCAAGCATCAGCTTGAGGCTCTGTGAATCCCTTCTTACCTCTAAAGAATATTAGAGCGTTGGACACTCGTGACATTTTAATCTAAAGAATATTAGAGCATTGGACTCTCACGACATTTTAACAGTTAATGTTTGGCAAGTCTCTCCGGAATTTGGGCCATTTTCTTGTCTGTGTTAAAGAGGATTTAGAAATAACTATCCCCTCCTATTGGAGGTGGAATCAGAATTAGGAACAAGGCAGTTAGAAGGTTTTCCCGGCTTTAGTTCTTCGTATCCTACAGATCAGAGGGCGGGTTAAATTAAGAGGTAGTGGTGTGGACCGAGTTTTCTGTGCAAAACTGCTGTGCTGGGGCTCTGTTCTGGGATAAAAGTCTTCTTTCTGACAAGGCTCTTTCATGGATCGTGCTCCCTGCCTCCTGAGCATCAGGGCCAATCACAAGGTCAGCTTGCCTGACCTTTGGTGCCTTCCTTTCCTCCTCCTTCCTTTTGAACTCTATGACTGGGGTGTAGTGAAGGGTCCCCCGGGGGCCTCCCTGATGAGGTCAGGCTGCATTATTTGTAGTCCTTGCGTTGCTGGTCTTTTGTTAACTCTCCAGGCAAGGAGAGGATGATGAGAGACTTAAGGCACTGCCTGTTAGCTAATATTTTTATCCAGAGCTTGTAATTTTTTCAGGGCAAAATATACACTTTTTTAGAAAGCAAAAAAAGTTATCTCAGGTTTTTTAATGTTTATTCTTGAGAGAGAGAGAGAGAGAGAGAGAGAGAGAATGAGCAGGGGAGGAGCAGAGAGAAAGGGAGACACAGAATCCAAAGCAGTCTCCAGGCTCTGAGCTGTCAGCCAGGGCCCGACACGGGGCTTGAACCCACAACCCGTGAGATCATGACCTGAGCCGAAGTCGGATGCTTAACTGACTGAGCCACCCAGGTGCCCCAGAGTTATCTTAGGTTTGATGAAAGTCCCTTCATTTGACTCGCTGGCTTTAAAGAGGCCATGCCTAGAAATATATGAGAAGAAACTGTACTTAAGTAGGCATAGATAGGAACACCTGCCTCGATTGTTAGCTGCTGAGCACGTTTCTAAAGGGCAAAAGCAGTACTTGGGTGGGTGCCTGTGTCCCTGTGTGGAAGAGCCTGAAAGTCCCTGCTGAGCCCACCTGAAACGTGGAAGTGGAGGGAAGCTAACACCTGCCCGGGACCTTTCAGTGGGAAGAACAGGCAGGTGGAACTGGCCAGATGAGGAGAACAGCTGAGTGAGGGACAGAGATTTAGATGCAACCTTATGGGTGATAATCTCTCCACACTACAGATGAAGAACCAGGCTCAGAGCGATTACTTTTGCCCAGCTCCCAGGTTCAGGCAGTGACAGGGCTTGGAGGGGTAGAAATCCACATTTGATGCTAACATGTTCAGTGGCTTTGGAGTTTGAGGGAGCTTTACTTTCTCTGAGGAAAAAAAAAAAGTCCTCCTTCAGTCTCTCAGCCCTGTGCGTCAAAGCAGCGATCATGTCACATTATCCGCCTTCACCAGGCATGGCCTCCTTTTGTCTCCTATGGGGACCCTCTGATGGCATTTGGCTGTTAGAGCTGTGCCTGCATCAGGTTCAGGTCGTGAGCAATTCTGTTTTCTTACAGGTTCGCTAAGATCATAGACTTTGAGTTCTCAGAGGAGCTGTGATTGCCAATTCAGGTCAATTCAGGTACAGTTAGATTTTTTAACAGTATTTATTGAGCCGCTACTATGTGTGAGGCTCTGTGCCAGGCCTTAGGGACATAGAAATGTGGAAGGTAGACAGACAAAGGCCATGCTTTCTCGGAGCTTCGGTTCTAGTTTTTATGTAGGACTTTTCTCCCCATGCCTCCTTGTCCCCTCCTGTCAGAGGAGGGAGCTCCTAAGAGGTTATGTATATTGTTCAAGGTCATGCCGGTGATGGATTCCAGAGCCTGGACTTCCTGGCAATTCATTTCCCTCATTGTCTCTGGTGAATTGGTTTTTACAAGAGTTTGAATTATTATTATTATTTTTAAAGATTTTGTTTATTAATGTTTTATTTATTTTTAAGAGAGAGAGAGAGAGACCAAGCATGAGTGGGGGAGGGGCAGAGAGAGAGAGACACATACACACACACAGAATCTGAAGCAGGCTCCAGGCTCTGAGCTGTCAGCACGGAGCCTGCCACGGGGCTTGAACTCCCGAACTGCGAGATCATGACCTGAGCCGAAGTCGGATGCTTAACCGACTGAGCCACCCAGTAGCCCCGAACTTGAATTATTTTTTAAGAATTGAGAAATAAGACATGCACACAATAAAATATTCAAGCAGCATAAAAGGCTGCAGGGTGAAAAATAAGTCTTTGAAAACCGCGAATTCTTCACCCAATTTGCAGCCCTTCCTCCTCACTGCAATGAAGTCTTCCCGGCAGGGAGCCATGATTACTGGTGTCCTCTGTCCTTTCAGGAGTATTCTATGCATATACGCGTGTATGCAACACACGTGTATGTACAGCTCCCTCTTTTGCCCCTTCCTCCAAGGAGGAAGATGAACGTAGATATTTGTCTGCACCTTGCTTGCTGTTGAGGTTGATGGCTAATAGGTCCCAGGGACTGTTGACTTTTTACTCTCCCCCATTGGTTGAGCCCTGCTGAGTGCAAGTGCTGGGCACACTGTTTACAAGTGATGTGCCCTGTTTGTTACTGGGAATTGCTCCAAGACATGTATGGAGATAATGTGAGGGTTTTGGTGGACCTGCAAACATACTTCGCTGGTCAACGATGACGTTCTTTCAGAGCTCTCCTTCCCCAGCTGTGTGGACAGAAGAGACTGAAACGTATTCTTGAGTATTCTCAGGATTCAGACAGTGTGGCGGCCCAGAGGTTTTTCGTGTTGGTTGACTTCCAGTTGCCACTAAAGCAAGCTGTCTGTCTGTGTGTCCCCTGCGTGCTTCTCCCTCCGCAGTGTCTGTTCCAGGGCCCCTCCTGTTTTTTGACCGGAAGTTGACCCACTGACCCCTCAAGAGAACTCAGCTCCTCTTCCTCTGTAGCCTGTCAGTCCTTTGACAGGACTTAAGAAAGAGGGGGCTGTGACCTCTGTCCTTTTCAACACAGAAACTCAGCATTGGAGGCTCCTGGAGACTGGCCCATCCGGACACAGGCCTGTGGGGGCTTGACAGAGGCAGAAAATGAAAGGCTTTTGGAGACATTTTTGCCTAGAACTAGAAGGAAAAGGGAATTAATGGTTGTAACTGGGAGTTTTAGTTTTCTTAATTTGTAACTCGAGGCTTTGAATCTACTAACATTAAATAGCTTAAGTAAGTAATAGTGCCTGTTTGCTAGAGGTAGCAGGACATAGGATGCTGAAGGAACCCCACAGCGTAGGTTCTGGAATCAGGCTCCTTGTGCTCAAGTTCTGGTCTGTCACTTGTTAGCTGTGTAACCCTGGACAACTTCCACCTCTGATGCCTCAGCTTCTCCACCTGTAAAGTGGGGATAATAGTAATAATATCACCTACCTCATAGGGATGTCATTCCCTGGCACTTAGTAAGTGCAAAACCTGCAAATGCTAGATATTATTACTGTATCAGGCAAGCTTTATTTAAACACTTAGCAAACTAACGTGTAAAAAATTACAGTTTTTGAGGTTTAAAATTTTTCCTGAGGTGCCGAGAGGCCAGGTTAGACATAGGTGTTGTAGTGTTTCACTTGATTCTCATGAAGCGGCTTACCGAGAGCCAGTGGGCTGAACCTCTGGCTCACAAGCCAGGAGAGGCAATGTCTAACTAGTTTGGCTTTCCTTTTTAGAAAGCTACCTGTAGCCAGTATACCTGTTGAATCATAGATGTATTGAGACTAATAGGGAACTGCTGAATTGCATTTAAATAATTCCCTAGTGAACCCTTGTTTTTCCAGATACAGAATAACTTTTTTTTAAGTTTATTTATTTATCTTGAAAGAGAGAGAAAGAAAGAGAGAGACAGAAGAATATGAACGAGGGAGGAACAGAGAAAGAGGGAGAGAAAGAATCCCAAGCAGGCTCCACACTGTCTGCACCAAACCCAATGTGGGACTCGATCGCACGAACCATGCGATCATGACCTGAGTTGATTTATTAAGAGTTGGATGCCTAACCAACTGAGCCACTCAGGTGCCCCCGTTAGATACAGAATAACTTTTGATGTCAGGTACATTTTATTTGGAATAAAGTGCTCTGAATCTCACCATCCCAAAGGGCTGGTAAGTCACAAGTGTTCAGTTATTGTCACTTGGGAAACCCATTGTTGCCAAATATATGAACACATTTAAATTGCTGCGAATATAAGAACTTAGTAAAGAGCAGCCTTCAGACTTTTCAGTAAGATCCAAAGCTAATGTCAGAAGTTTCAAAGCTATAAGGAGTGAAAAATTTGTTACTGGTTCTATTCATTCAATAAAGAAGATAATATAATTTGTAGGAATATGTATTTCTTCTCTATGCTACTTAAAAAAGCTATTTAAATTTTGAATGGAAAGTACCTATAAGCATTTTTATTTCTCCTGAATTGGCCCCCATACATTAAAAAGTTGCTCACAGTTGATAACAAAAAGCTAGGGGCACCTGGGTGGCTCAGTCCGTTAAGCATCCCACTTCAGCTCAGGTCATGATCTCGCTGTTCCCGAGTTCGAACCCTGCGTTGGGCTCTGTGCTGACAGCTCAGAGCCTGGAGCTGCTTCAGATTCTGCATGTCCCTCTCTCTGCCCCTTCCTTGGTCGCGTTCTGTCTCTCTCTCTCTCAAAAATAAGTAAACATTAAAAAAATTTTATAATAAGAAATATATAGTTGATCCTCATTTCTTGTACAGAGCTAATAAAACTCTTGAAATTTCCTACGGGATGAGAACTATAAAATGTCTTTTGTTTTATGTTAATGAAGTGACTTTGAAAAGCCCCCAGGTAACCAAAGGATGGGGAGGGCTTTGCTAGGGAGCCAACCATCTCATTAGAGGGGTGGAACTCTTAGTACTCCCACTGCACCCCCCACCTCCAGAGAAGGGAGAGGGGCTGGAGGGCAACCAATGGTTAGTGATTTAATGCGCCATCCTTCTGTAATGAAGCCTCCCTAAAAACTCAAAAAGGGAGGGTTCGGAGAGCTTCCAGGTTTGTGAACCAGAACACTAACACATGCCATTGTGCCGGGCCCCGTGCGTGTCCAAGAGCCTAACTCTACAGAAACTCCTTTGTTCGGGGCCTTGGCCTATGTATCTCTTCATCTGGCTGTTGATTTATGTCCTTTAATATCCTTTGTAATAAACTGGTAATCTAGTGAATAAACTCACTTTCTAGGCCCTGTGAGCCAATCTAGAAAATTAGTTGAATCCATGGAGGGGTTTGTGGGAATCTCTGACTATAGCCAGTTGGTCAGAAGTACAGGTACCAATCTGGATTTGAAATTAGTATCTGAAGCAGAGGGCAGTCCGCTGGTGGGATTGAAGCCTTAACCTGTGGGATCTGATGCTATCATCAGATCAGAGGTAGGATTGAGTTGAATTGTAGGACACCCATCAGTTGTCTTGAACATTACTTTGTGGTGTGGGAGAAACCCTGCCTACACACACACACACACACACACACTGGAGTTGGTTGCAGAACCCTTGCAATGCACGAAAGGACACAATGGTCAATGGGAAATGCCCAAACTTCCTAATACTCAAATAAATACAAACTAAAATAATGAGATTGCTTTTTGGTTTTCTGTTGGCGAAGATGAATGTTAATACTAGCAATGATGATATAACTTATATTCAAAATGGAACTCTTCTGAGAGTGAAAGGGACACTGTAAATAATTACTCACATGCATTCAAAGAATAAACATAAGTAAACCGAGACCTCCAGGCCAGCTGGTTCACGTGGTTTCCCTGGTTAGCACTTGATGTTGAAGAGGGTGGAGGGGGATGGGCACTGTCGCATCCCTGAGCGGAGCTGCTTCCTTGGTACAGTAGAGCATTTACTCTCTATCATTAGCTGAAAAAGCAAGTTATAAATTACTCCAGTTTTGTTTAAGAAATGATACACAATGTCTCTCGTTTTGTCTTGGGTTGAAGCTGATCACTTAACACTTCCTTGTATAAACACCAAGCTCTTTGAGATTTTAGACCGTGTCTTACCTTCTGTCACGCCTGCAGGTGGCCATATGTACACAGCTGGCGCTCAGTGGTTTCTTAACAGGTGTGATGCTAGCACACTCATCTGATCATTAAAAGAGACGTCCGCAAATGAGCTGAACTCTAGTTCCAAACTATTATGAAAGAAGTTAAAAAATGATCCTGGGGCATCTGGGTAGCTCAGTTGGTTAAGTGTCCGACTCTTGGGTTTGGCTCAGGTCACGATCTCACTGTCCGTGGGTTCGAGCCCTGCGTCGGGTTCCACGCTGACAGCGCGGAGCCTGCTTGGGATTCTCTCTGTCTCCCTCTCTCTCTGCTCCTCCCCTGCTTGCTCACTCTCTCAAAATAAATAAACTTTAGAAAAATGATTCTGTAATCCCACAATTTTGTAGTTGAGACTGCGTCAAATTTTTGTAGTTAATAGTTCAGTGTAAGATTTCTGAGCTATAAAATGTTGTAATTCAGATTGAGTTGCTGAGATTGTTATTAATAGTTGAGTCTTGAAATGCTTCATATCTGTTTCCTCCTCCATTTCTTTGATACAGTTTTTGTCCTCAGCTGACTTTGTAGGGTTGTGTTTGCAGGCTTTGCCCTTTGGAAGTGAACTTAATTCTTGTGGTTTTTATCAGTTGACAAACAGTACTGGGTTTTATCTCCTGGCTTAAACCTTTCTATGTGCATTAAGGCACCTGGTAAGAAAGGGGAGTCCTGGGCTCCAGTCCCCTCAATCCTGACTTCGTAGGTCATGGGTGCAGTCCAAAGAATTGGCAGTTTTTTAAGTAGCATTTGAGTTGCTTCTAAAGAAGGTGCTGCGTATCATCCTGAGGAACGGCTGACTTAAAGAGACGTCACTGATTAGCTAGTGTACCATAGATCTATCCATTAGCCTGCATTAGCTTTTTATTAAATGTGGAGACTTTATTAAAATAGGAAGACACTGGGGCACCTGGGTGGCTCAGTGTGTTAAGCGTTCGACCCTTGGTTTCGGCTCAGGTCATGATCTCAAGGTCTGTGAGTTCGAGCCCCGCATTGGGCTCTGCACTAACAGTGTGGAGCCTGCTTGGGATTGTCTCTCTCTCCTTGTCTCTTGCCCTCCCCCTGCTTGCACTAGCTCTCTCTCTCTGTCTCTCTCTCAAAAGTAAACGAACGTTTAAAAAATAGGAAGGCATTAATATTAATTTATAAAATGTAACACACAATTTAGACCAGAGCAAGATTTAAAGGACTGCAAACACCAAGTACCTTCTGGTATCATCCATTTCCCCGCACCGGCTAAGGTGCCCCTCGATGCAGGCAGTACCGCCTTCACATTTTCAGCAAAATGACCTGTGGGCATATAACCACAGAGTGTTCAGGAGAGCCTAGTAGAAGGTAATCCTTTAATTAGGAAGTTAGAGGGGCGCCTGGGTGGCTCAGTCGGTTAGGCGTCTGACTTAAGCTCAGGTCATGATCTCGCGGTCCCTGAGTTCGAGCCCTGCGTCGGGCTCTGGGCTGATGGCTTGGAGCCTGGAGCCTGCTTCGGATTCTGTGTCTCTCTCTCTCTCTGCCCCTCCCCCGTTCATGCTCTGTCTCTCTCTGTCTCAAAAATAAATAAACGTTAAAAAAAAAAATAATTAGGAAGTTAGAGTCTCGAAGGGTCACAGATTACTGGTGAAAGATCACGTATGTGTTGCTGTAGGACTTTGAGTATGAATATTACTGTTCTAATCTTAGCTCTGCTTCTATAAACAACTTGCCCTCTCCATTTCATTGAAATGTGTTCTAGGAAAGTCTTAATCCAGCTCTGCGATGCCGGAGCCTTGTATCTATTCATGTCGTGCCATGTTCCAGGTGCACTTTTGATGTTCTCAGGGTCTGAGCCTCTGCGGGTTCCTGTGTAGCTACGATGAACTAGAAGAGCCGCCCTCTCCCTAGAGAGTGGCCGGGCCAGGTTTCCAGTTTCTGCGTTTCCCGTCTGTTGCCCCCCACACAGGTGGGGAACAGGAAGCGAAGGAACCGGAAGATCTCAGTGACGCTGTGGCTGTTCCCGCGGGGACTGGTGTGCCAGTGCAGCGTGGGGGTGAGTGGGTGGGCTTCCAGGTCTGGCTGCATGGCGTACAACTGCTACCTCACCATTCTTAATTGTGTGGCTGTGGGCAAGTTATTGAACTTGGAAGCCTCCGTTTCTTCCTATGAAAATGGGGATTGTCCTTGACTCGTGGAGTCATTGGAAAGATTGAGTTAACGATTCTAGAATACCAAGCGTGGCAGTGCCTGGCACATGGAAAACACTCTGTAAATGTCAGCTACTGTTATTATTAATCAGATTGTGTTTTCCTTCCTTAACTCCCTGTCCTTGGAGGTCTTAGTGTTCAGTGTCCATGTTTTTTAAAACATGTTTCTATTTTTTAAAGGGACCAGCTATTGTTTTTCTGGAGAGTCCTTTTTTAACAAGGTACATGTACGTCCTAATCGAAGATGTGCTGTATTGTGGCTTCCGTGGAACCATAATATAATAATGGAATTAGGGCTTTATCTTTATAATCAGAATGACCTCTTCCTTCTTTCCAGATAAACCTTTTCTGATCTCTCTCCATCAGGCTTGTTTTATGAGGGGACATGGTCACGCTTGGGATTTCCCAATCGTCTTTTCATTGTAAGGAAGTTTTGCTGAACTTCTTTCAGCTTGAGCACTCGTATGTGAGACAGTAATCACCAAATTATCCCCAGAGAGAGGAAAGTCTGGCTTGTTACTGTGGTAGGGTCCCCTGGTGATGGGAACGGAGAATAATGGGTGGGCGGAGGGTTTTCTCACAGTCCACCGACTGCTGCTGGCCCACCCATGGTGTCTGACCGCTGTGAGACCTCAAGGAAGGCACCTTTTAATGTTAATGTGCTGTGTCGGAGAAATAGCATTTAAAAGTATGTGTTTGTTTCTCCACGCGAATGTATTCACGACTGGAGGATGCGGTGAGAAGAAATTTAGCGATGTGGAAATGCGCCCGTGACACAGCCCCACACGTGAGTTCACAGCTGGAAATGTACAAGCCCTAGAGTGGGTGGCGTCTTCTTTGCCCGAGATGGTCATTCTGATAGAAGAGGTCTTTACCTGGAAATGGAGAGCCTCTGTACTGGTGGAGTGCCGTCTTTCGATAAACACGTGTTTTTGAAGAGGGAGAGCCCAGAAGCGCGTATCAGTGCCGGGTAGCTTTAATAGAGTTTTTAGAAAGGTTAACTTTCCTTTTCCAGTTTAGTGTCGGCTAAACCTTTTCCGGTTTAGTGTCGTGACGACGTTAAGCAGCAAATTGTATCTTCCGCTTCGTCTCTCAGACTGCATCTGGTACAATTTTAACCAGCCACAAAATGCAGCCGTTGAAGCCAGCATGATAGTTTAGGGCATTTGGATGACAGTAACGATCATACTAGCTAGTCTTGGGGAGCGTACTGACTGCTGGCCCTGGGTTAAGCATCGTGTGCTTTTGCAAAACCACCAACAACCCTTTGAGGAAATGCTCCAGAGCGGCCCAGGGTTCCCCAGGTAGTCACAGGGGGCTGGATTAGAGTCTAGGGGTCTGGATTCAAATCCAGGCCTCCGGCTCCAGATCCTGCCTTAGCCCAGCCCTCAGTCGTGCCCACTGTTTGTTCACAGTCGGTGACATCGTACAAAGAATTCTAAGTTGGAAGTTTTCCTATATTGGATCGAAAACGTTTACTGTGATGAAACGTTGCATTCCAGGCCCTTGCATTCCTTGCCCTTGACCTCCTTGTTTCCCTTGATGCAAAAAAATTTAGGTCTAAGGGAGCAGAAGATAAAAGGAGGAGACATAAAAATAGTTGACTCCCTATATTGTAGACAATGACCTAGTTTGTAGTTTAGTTTCGAAATTTCGCTCCTACTTTTTACTGTTTTGTCTTTTAGGACCATTTTTCTATTTTTCCATCTTTGCCTTTTCTACCTTTTCCCTTGCTAACATCTTTCATATCCATCAACTCTCAAATGCAAGTATTCCCACGCTTGCCTTTGTTCAGTGCTACGGTACAGATCCATGGTTTGGCCGTGCTAGGCTATAGCTATGCAGGGTAGGGAATTCTTGTTTTCATGTATAATCAAAAACTCCAGAGGTGCCTGGGTGGCTCAGTCAGTTAAGCGTCTGCCTCTTGATTTTCGCTCAGGTCAGGATCTCATGGTTGGTTGTCAGTTAAGCGTCTGCCTCTTGATTTTCGCTCAGGTCAGGATCTCATGGTTGGTTGTATGATTGAGCCCCGCGTCCTGCTCTGCCCTGAGTGTGGAGCCTGCTTAAGATTCTCTCTCTCTCTCTGCCCCTCCCTCCCCTCTCAAACAATAAATAAAATACAACATAAGAAAAAAAGGCAGGGGCGCCTGGGTGGCTCGGTCAGTTGAGCGCTTGACTTCGTCTCAGGTCATGATCTTGCGGCCTGTGAGTTTGAGCCCCACATGGGCTCACTGCTGTCAGTGTGTAGCCTGCTTCAGATCCTCTGTCCCCTTCTCTCTCTGTCCTACCCCGCTCATGCTCTCTCTCTCAAAAATAAATAAAACACTAAAAAACAAACAAACCCTCTAGGGGACAGTGTTTTACTTCCTTTTTAGCTAAGGAGAGAAGAATCCTTTACCCAAATCTTTTCATTTGGGCAATCTCTCTCTCTTTTTCTTTCTCTTCTTCTCTCTCTCTCTCTCTCTCATAATTATTATGAATACTGTAAATGACAGTATTACAGAAGAGGATAACATGGATACTGTTAGATCTTGAAGAAGGAGCTATAAGTACAAAGTAACATTTAAATTAAGATGCCTCTTGAGTTTTATTCTTCCTATTTCTGCAAGTTGGTTTCATCTGGGTTTTTTGTTTGTTTGTTTGTTTGTTTGTTTGTTTTTTTGGTGTTTGCAGGCAGAGGGGAGAATGCTTCATTCCCTAACCTGGTATACGTTGGCCTATGTGATATGTGTGTTTCAACACACACAGGCAGAACTAGAATCTCAGTCATGTCCTAAGTTTTCCCAGCCTGCAAAACCGGAACGTACACGGGCATGTAACTGTCACTTGGAGATGTTTGTAAAAACAACAGAAAACAGCCTTGAAAAATAGAAAACTGTTTTACAAGTTTATCAGGGGCTTCATCTGTAATATAAATGTAGACATTGACACGGACGGACCAGTTGTTAGAACTTAAAGACACAATGCAGCCCTCGAGCTACAATGAACACCTAGGATTGGGCCCTCTCATCATTGTGTTCTTATTTGCCCAGTGAAATCCCAGCCAAGATGCCTTGTGTGCCCAGTAGAGACCCAGAGTTAACCCTGTCTGGTGCCGCTTGGGAAAGACACCTTATCTGATACATAGAAGTTTCGTTGTGACTGAACACATTCGTCCTACTGCTCGTACTTGGCAGAATGTGGCTGGGGAGTTAAAGAGCACGGTCCTGAGAAGAAGTGATACACGACTTGGGGGAGAATGCCCGACCAGTCCTTCACCGTAGAAACTCCTGTTGAAACAGACTGGTACCCTTAGTCTACTGTGGTTCTCAAATTCTCTTCTTTCTTGGTTTATAAAACCTCGATAATGAAGTCCTTTTGAAATTGTGGTACTTATATTTCTTTAGACTGGATTCTAGAAGAAATGTAATAATGGTCCCAGGAAGGAACACAGTGGGGTGGGGTGGGATGGGGTCAGGATTGATTACAATTCCTCTGTGTTTTTAAATATCCACACAGGTTAATATGTGATAGGATGTTTACCTTCCGTAAAGCCTTACCTTTTTGTTTTCTCTTGCAGGGGTGACTTTATTTGAAGAGTTTTAAGACACTGAGGACTTACAAGATAAGAAATTGCTTGGGGAGGTTTTTAAAATTTCTATAAAGTTTCTATTGTGGAGTCTGCAGGCGTGTGGATAGAAGCTCCAAGGGAATATTGTGCTGTGCTGGATACAGAATTCAGTTTGCTTTGAATCAAGTTTTGGGTTTAAAAGTCTGATGGAAAATGTATTGCATTTCCAGTGAAGAAAAGAGCTCATTTAAGAACTTTCCCAACCACCATACCTCCCCATCTCCCATTACTGGCCTTGGTGTACATTTTGCAGTTTTTCCTGTATGATCACTGTGTGTAGGGGAACTATTCGTGTGCAATCGAGCCGATGCTTGGGGGTGTTTCCGTGTGTATGTGTGTGCATGTGCGCATGCACACATGCACATCTGTGCACACGCACACTCTTGTCGCCACCCGTGGATCTCATTTTGCAACTGGTTACAAGAAGATCCTCTGAGAGCTTCACTGTTACAAGAGATAAAGATGAGGCTTTGGTGGTGAAAGGTCCTTGCAGATCATCTGGCCTCGTCCTGAGAAACTGGCCCCCCGAGACATCATGGAGTCAGATGGCACCAGATGCCAGACTTTGGATTCCTGGACCAAGGACTCTGCATTGACTCCTGCCACCACCGTGCCACTCCCAGGTCACTTACAAAATATTGAGGGCGTTTTTTTTTTTTTTTTAACTTGCACTAAGCAATTCTTATTTAGTCCGTCGAATAAAGGGGGGAAATAGTTTAAAGTGTCTAAAAACAAAACACAAAAATGCTTGTTTTGACAACCTGGGGACAAAATAACACAAAAACACCTGACTTCTGAGGCAGGATGGGCCCGTACCTTCCTCTGGCACGTTTTCCTTGGGCTTTTCCTATTTTCCATCTTCTAACCAATGCGTGTTATTTAAAAGACTCTTAATGGTTGCATTTCCCCTGTAAGCCTGGAAAACCTCACTTTTATTTATTATTATTATTATTTTTAGCTTTGTAGTTTATGAAACACCTAAAAGAACCGGGGCGGAGTTAGTAGCACATTTATGATAGGCGGGGGCCCGGGGCCAGGAGCCCAGAGACCTGCCGTCAGTGTTGGGGTGATGGATGCCCCGGGGCACTTCTTTCATCTCGGGGAGAAAGAGCATCTTTCTCACTTCACTCCCAAGAGGAGGATTTCCATAAAAATGTAGTGTAAACTATTCCCCATAAATATACTCATTCCATTCTGTTTCTGGCATTGAAATTAAAAATTCCCAACCTTTGAAATGAATGGTAGGTTCGATTTCATGTGATTTTTTTTTTTTTTTAAACTGACAACTAATACGAGCTGTGTGTGCGTATGTAACACACAGTGGACTAGAGGAGGTCAGTATGGAAAAAAGATTCCACTGAGGTCCAGCAAGGAGCGATATAGGAATTCTGGGGGTGTGTATTAGTGTAAATACTCTATGTGCGGTCTAGGCCAATAGTTTTAGTTTTTAAAAATAAAGCACCGTTTTTGGCTTTAAAAATATCACGCCCTCAAGTGGTGAGGAATAAAATGTCAGATATTCTTCAGCTTTAATTATTTTTTAATTTTATTCAGGTCAGAGCACTTTTTTTTATAGCAATACAACAGGCAAGAGAATACTCAAACATATTTAAAATTGTGTTTATACCAAGAGTACGTTTTAAATATTTTCTAATACTTGAGCAGTTTTTGTCTGGCCAGCTTCCAAATATGCCAAAAGTTATGCGTTCAATGTGTTAACACATAAGCTTTTTACTAATAATTCTTAAGTGTTCCCAAAGCAACTGATGTTTACAGGGCTTGTGTTTTTCTTCCTTCTTTAGAAGGATCGGGGTCCACAACAAACTTACTGTACAAAACACTAACGATGGGCTAACTTCTGGTGTAACGCGTGAGTTGGCTACGACCTTGATGTAAAAATTTGTAAAGGAAATTTTGCACCATTTTGAGTGTCAGATGTATTTTTAACTGTCTGGTTTGTACTTTTACGACTTTTGTACTACCAAAACAGAGTTAAAAATAAAAACGTTGAACACATTGTGTGGTGTTTGAACGATCGAGCTGTCGGTGCCCCGGGGGCCCTGAGAATGTGATGGGAGCGGGTAAGGCTCGTGTGGCGCTCGGCTAGCGCCGTGCCCGATTTCTTGGGTCCGAATTGACCCGTGATGATTTGCCTGACTCTCCCCGCTGGATTTCAACCCCTGCTTCTCCCCAGCAACAGCCCTCCCCAACCCTTGATTCCTTTTAAGATGTAGAGATCACTCTGAATATATAGAAGAGTTGCAGTGTCGGTGCAAAGAGTTTCTGTGTGCCCTTCACCCCGTTTCCCTCTATGTCAGCATCTTACGTCACTGGAGACCAGTGATCCAGACTAAGACATTAACGCGGGTACAATGCTACTGGTGAAGCCACACCAGTCGTTCCAATAGTGTCCTGGGATCACTCACTGCCTTTGGTCGTCCGGTCTCCTCTGAGCTGTGATCGTCCCTCATCTCTTTTCTTGGGATTTATGATCTTGATGCTTTACTCTGTACCATTCTGTTATTTTGCAGGATGCCCTTCAGTGTAAGTTGGCCAGTTGTTTCTCCCGACTGGATGGAGGGTCCGTGTTCCGGGAAGGATCCGATGTGCCTTTCCCACTGCATCACAGCAGGGGGGCGTGATGTCCGTACAGGTTACTAGTGATGTTAACTTCCATCCTTTGGTCAAGGCGACGGCCATCAGCTTTCACTTTGGTAAAGTCACCATTTTTTCCCTGTCGCAATTAACATTTGAGAGGAGAGCCTTTGAGATGAGGCAGGTATCCTATTTCCACTTAAGGTTTCACCCATTAGTTCTGCCATCTGTATTAGTTTCTTAGGGCTCGTGTAACAAATTGCCACAAACTGGGTGGCCTGAAACCACAGAAATTTATTCTTTCCCCGTTTAGAAGTCCAGAAGGCCGAGACTGTGGGCTCTGCAGCGCTCCTTCTTTCCGAAGCCCCCGAGAGAGTGTGTTCCATGCCTCGCTCCTAGCTGCTGCTGGTTGCTAGCAATCCTCAGTGTCCCTTGCTCTGTGGCTGCTCCCCTCCAATCTCTACCTCTGTCTTTCCATGGCCGTCTTTCCTGTGTGTGTGCCTGTCCGCTCTTCTCATGAGGACACCAGTCATTGGATTTAGGACCCACCATAGTCCTGTGTGCTTCATTTTAACTTGATTACGTTTGCAAAACCCTAATTTCAAATAAGATCACATTCACAGGCATCAGGTGTCAGGACTTCAACACGTTTTTTAGGAAACACAATTCAAGCCACTACACCATCCAGTGGTTATTACTGTGATCGGGGGCTCTTTCAAGTTGGTGCCTGTGTCCTTTTGATAGGGTTCCATGCTCTTTATTTCTCCCTTCTTCCCTCCTTTCCCTCTACCCTTCCTCCCTCCCTCCTTCCTTCTTCCCTTCCTTCCTCCCTGCATCCCTCCCTCTTTCTCTCTCTCCCTTCCTTCCTCCCTCCCTCCTTCCCTCTTTTCCTTACTTCCTTCTTCCCTTCCTTCCTTCCTTCCTCCCTTCCTACTCCCCCCCCCCCTTCTGCCTCCCTCCCTCTCTTGATCCCTTCCTTTTTCTTTTACCCTTTGGCCCATTCTCACTGGTGGAACCACAAGAGGCTCCAGACTCATCCTGTCACCTTGTATTTCCCTTGTCTCAGCCCCAGAATTGACCAGCAATCAAGGAACCCTGGTTCCTCTTACTGTACAATTGGGTGTAGAAATAAAGCTCAGGACAGTGGGTGTGCTCACTGAAGCAGAGGCATCCCTGCTTCTAGGCTTCTATGTGTATAACACACCCACACCCACACCCACACCCACACCCACTTCTGTTCCTTTCTGTATATATCTTTAGAACAAGCATAAGCTGGGACCGGCATTCTGACTGCAGCCTAGCTCTAAGAGCTCATTCCAAACGTCCTGCTCTCCTCCTCCAGGGAGGAAACCTGGCTCTTACTGTCTAAAATATTTGTACCCAGGGGTGCCTGGGTGGCTCAGTCGGTTAAGCATCTGATTCTTGATTTTGGCTCAGGTAGCGATCTCACGGTTCAGGAGTTCGAGCCCGCACTGGGCTCTGTGCTGACAGCATGGAGTCTGCTTGGGATTCTCTCTCTCCCTGTCCCTTGCTCAAAAATAAATAAACAAACTATGAAATGTCTATAGTTGTTCAATCCTAGCATACATATAAGGTAGTCTGAATATATAGCCCTGGGAGGAACAAATTGCCATCTAGAGCACAGTGTGTGTGGACAGCTCACTTAGTGTTTAGCCTTACAGCCTCCAGCCCTGTGCACAGGTGCTTAGGTCGGCTCCTTTGTCCCCCACCCCTCAGCGTGGTCACGCGATTCAGTTTTAGCACAGAGTCACTTGTCATCGTCTGTGTTCCGTCTTTCCTTTACGTCCTGGTTAGAATTTTTAAAATTAATAATGCAGCAGAGTTCACTGTGGTGCCTCATTGGGTTTGGATTTTGAATTTTCATGGGATTTTGTTGTTGCCTTGAAAACAAGATGACCAATAGTGGCTTAGGTTACGAAAGTGGAAAAGCTGGTTTCATCGTTTTCACTTCCCCCAAACCAAGAACTCCAGAATGTATGCACTAGGGAGAATGTGAGAAATTTCCTCCAAATTTTCTTTTTTTTTTTTTTAAGTGTATTTTTATTTATTTTGTGGGTGAGAGAGAGAACAGGCATGAATTGGGGAGGGGGAGGAGAGAGAGAGAGAGAGAGAGAGAGAGAGACAGAATCCCAAGCTGACCCCACACTGTCAGCGCAGAGCCCAACGCGGGGCCCGATGTCACAAACCGTGAGACCACCACCGAAGCCCAAACCGAGAGATGCTTAACCGACTGAGCCCCCCCCCCCCCCCCCACCCCGGTTGGCGCCTCCAAATTCCTCATCTTATAGTCGAAAGGGGTCACTGGGGATGATGGTTTTTGTTCTTGGCTGGTCAGCCTTTGATTCTCCAGCACAGTGCAGCGCAGAATGGCCCGGCCCAGTCACCCGGCTTTCGTGTCTTTCTCCGCATCAGGGGAGCGACGAGCATGCGGACGTGCGGCCCCTGAGGCCCGTCTGTGGGACGTGGAGACAGAGCACCAAGCTGGCAGTTCCACCTTGAACGGGTCGTTCAGCTCGGTCCCAGTCCCGGGTCCTGGGTGGATTTGCCAACTGTCCGCGGCCTTGTTCGCTCCTGCGAATCTATCCGGATATCTGAGGCGCCTTCCACCCTACTCTGGTGTAAGAGAAAGGTTAGGGACCTTCCTTCTTTCCACTGAGGACAGCACAATGTTGGCTTGGAGGTGGGGTCCCAGGATTCAGTCCTGGTCACTGGGGGGGGGGGGGGGGGGGGGGGGGGCTCGGCTGTGGTCAGAGGGGGGCTGTTTTGCACCTGAGGTCCTGCCGCTTCCCGGATCCTCTGACCCCCCTGGAAAGTTTATGGAACAGGTTGTTTCTACCTAGGGCTTCCCTTGTTCATTCCTCACCTTCCCAGAACCGTTCTTCAGGACTGCTCTTAGGTCTTCCCGGGGCACCCCCATTGTAGCTCCAAAGACCTGAAAGGACAGCCGGGACTTCTCTGTCTCTGGCATTCTGTGGCAGCCCAGCTGATTGGAGCCCTACTCCAATCGGCCGGAAGTCCAGACCTGCCGGGTTTCTGCCTGGCGCAGAGCTGGCACCCGCCCCCCCTGCTGGCCACATGGGAGAACTGCAGGGAGCCTGGTTCCTAAGGCCATGTGTTGGTCTGTCCTCTTCCAGGGCCTGGTGCAGAGAAGGCGTGCATGATCATTTGCTTACTGAATAAACAAACAAAAGTCCACCTTTAAAAATGCAAGAAGGCCATTAGCTATTTTATGGGAATAAAAATTCAAGTTTGGGTTTGGCCTAACCCATTTTCTGACTCTGCCAGCTTGTCCTTATTTTCTTTCTCATCAGAAACCCGGGATCTCACGTCCCTGCATGTGTGAGCTCGAGTGCTGCCAGGAAGAACTGAGTTCCAATTTGGAAGAAACCCCATGCCCTGAGTCCCGTCGGGGAAGTGGTGTGACTTGAAGCAGTGTGGCCGGGGAGAGGTAGCCCAGGCTTTGCTGTTGAGTTTCTTTTTTTTTTTCCTTTTTTTTTTAACGTTTATTTATTTATTTATTTATTTATTTTTTGAGACAGAGAGAGAGCATGAACGGGGGAGGGGCAGAGAGAGAGGGAGACACAGAATCCGAAGCAGGCTCCAGGCTCCGAGCCATCAGCCCAGAGCCCGACACGGGGCTCGAACTCAGGGACCGCGAGATCATGACCTGAGTTGAAGTCAGACGCTTAACCGACTGAGCCACCCAGGTGCCCCTGCTGTTGAGTTTCAAGGCTGGCTCTGCTACTCACTGCTGTGTGACATTGGGAAAGCTGCCTTACCTTTCTGAGCCGCAATTTCCTCAACTGGTAAATGACCTATCTCGCAGGTCACTTATTAAAGAGGTAGATGAAGTATACAAAGCGCCTGCCACGGCCTCATGTCCACCCTGACTGCGGGCGCTGCCGTTGTGAGCCACCACACGCGGTCACTGGGTAAAGCGTCTGGGTGCCTCTGTCCCACCACAGCTGATTAACGTGGCCTAGGAAGTGGCCCAGCACACAGCTTTGTCCAAGAGTGGAGCTGGAGCAGGAAGTGTCTTGCTCGGAAGCTGAACCACGGTTAGAGTTCGAAGCCTCACAGAAGAGCCACGGAATAGAGAAGGGTCCAGGTTCTGAGGAGGCAGGGGTACAGGGGGAGGAAAAGGATCTGAGGATGACGAGGCAGCGTGTGCGGGGACAGCTGAGACTCTGTCAGCCTAGCACCTCTCCTCTCTGGGAATGATGCCTCCCCCTTTGCAGAACCCTTCGTCTCCCTGTTAGAAGCTAGCCACGTGCCTGACGCCTCTGACCGCAGCCGGACGCGGCTGAGGTGGGCACAGGACCCTCATCGGTGACCTGGACAAATGCAGGCCCTCTGGGATGTTTGCCAAATGGAGCTGGAGAAGGTGGCTTATTTTTCTGGGGGCTGAAAGCTGTGGGCTCAGGGGCTGGTGGAGGCCGTGTGTCCTGCCATGTGGACACAGGTCTGGGGAAAGGAAGAGACATTCCAGTTGTGCCACATTCACACATGCAGAGGGAAGAGAGGCCGTCCTGTTTGCTCTCAAGCCCCGGGCTCCGTTGTCCCTGAAGATCAGCTGCCCTTCTGGGTTTTATGGACATTCCAAAGACATTCCTCTTTCGTCTTACCTCGTTTGGGTTGAGTTTCTATCGCAACAACAACAAAACCCCATGACTAATGCACTTATTCACAGAAAAATAGATACAGGAGGAGTTATAGAGCCACATGGCTAGTGAGGCCCTGGCATCCAGCCCTAAAACTGAGATTTCCCAGAGCTGCCTTGGATCCGTGGCCAGGCGGCCTGGCCATCGTGTGGGGGTTTCTGTTCCGAAATGCCCTTGCAACCCTCTGCCCTTGATTGCTTTAGGATAACCTCCCTTAAGAGCACAGGTTTGGCCTTCGGATCCCTCTGGCCATCTGTGACCTTAAATTCTTTGGACCTCAATCTTCTCACTGTAGAGCGAAGATAACATGTGCCTTTTAGGGTGGTTGCAAGGATTCTGTGAACGCGGGGGTATGATGCACTTAGCCCAGGGCCAGGTACAGCCAGTGCTGACTCAGTGAGCTGCCTCAGAATTGCCAAGTTCAGACTCTCTTCAGTGAAATAAGTGACGGAATGATGAAGAGTTAGGCCATTTGAGAGTCGGTTCTTGACGTTTCTTCCATATTCACTTTGCTCAACATTTTAAGATGAACTTGGGGTGGGGGTTGGGTTAGGGGGTAGGAGGACCCCGGTCGAAGAGGGAGCCATGATATCTCTTGGTCTTGACATTCTCTTGACACCAGGTTAAATACCTTGAGTTAAATACCAGTCTCTTTGCCCTGATATTGAATGGCCGCAGATACACAAGGGTTTGTTCTTTCTGTGTTTATTCAGGCTGTCATTTAATCTTATCGCTCTTCCGATAAGACCTGAATGTACTGTGGTCATCCCGGCGAGTTTAAAAAGAACGTGATTTCTTCTTATTTGCGAGTGGATCTAGCTGAGAAATGATAGGTTAACATGTGTTTGGGATCCATAACATTACACCCAAATCACAAAATTTATGGGTTTGCTGACTATGAATGAATATCTTAATGTTGATGAAATCCAACAAAACCCAAACCAAACAAATCCTCTGAAATAACAAACCGACCCTTACCAAGCCTCCCCAGGTTTCTGTGTTGCATTAAGTGCATTTTATTTTATAAAAACTTAGGGGAAGGAAAGATAAAAGAAATAGGTCAGTTTTAATGTCATAAATATTCACTTCAAACACAGTATGACTTAAATTCGTTAACCCAGCATAAATTATTACTGTGTCCTACAATAGTTAAATGATGAAAATAAAGAATAATCATGAGAATAAAAAATACACTAAATGTGAAGTGCCCTCAGGTGCATTTTTGCCTTGAGGTGATCATTCATGATGTAGGCAGAAAAGGATTTACTCAGTTTAGAAAGTGTCTAAAATTATTAGAAGTGGTTGGAGCATCTGGCTGGCTCAGGCAGTAGAGCAAACAAATCTTGATCTCGGGGGTTGGAAGTTCGAGCCCCCACATTGCGCGTAGAGATTACTTACAAAAATAAAAGAAAATCCTAAAAAAAAAAAGCAAAAACAAGTGGTTCACAGCAATCAAAGTGTTGGGTGTTACAAAGAAAGGGTGGTCGGTGTGAGATGACATGCACTGGGTAATAAAATCACATCTAATATTTATTACTTACTTCATGCTGATAAAGTGGAAGCACTTTATCTCAACGTAAGTCTCATTAGGGCCCAGAGGGAGACAGACTGAGGACAGGAATCTCAACACACATTGTACTGGCCGCTCATGAGGCAGACATGCAGGGCCATGGGTCCACCTCATACTTTGTAGGATAAGAAGCTTATGGTCCTGTGATCATTTAAAAACAAGTATCATTGACAGTAGACAGTCTTAGAGACTGTAATTTATTAAGGCCTTGACTAATTTTTCAATTCTTTATTAAAATCTTCCTCAGAACCAGAAAATAACCTTTCTTGAGCAACTGGCAATCCATATAATTTTACTTTTTCGAAATGGCATTGTCTTTCTCTCCACCATTTTGTTTGAAAGTTTCCTCACTTTTCAGATCTCAGATTCATTTCATTGCTGTGATTGTTGTGTTCCTTGAGATCATGGAGACCTAAGGCTTTGTTTTCCTAGAAATTTCATATTTTGATTTAGTCTTTTGTTTGTTCGTTTGACGGCAACATGGCTGTCTCCACAAGGAGGCTGTATTTTGTATTCCTTAAAAGGACCAGCTTGTTCAATCTGGATTCAGTTGAGATTCTGTGTGACCATGGACGAATTACACAGCTTTTTGAGCCTCCATTTCCTCATCTGTGAAATGGGGGATAATCATACCTCCAACTCATGAGGTCATGGTGGACCTAAACACGATGATGCATACGCAGATCTTAGATTGGACTGAATGCTTAATAAATGGTCATTTTGAAAAAAAGTTAAGTCATATTTGCACCTATAAAAAACCAATACCTGTAACTTGATGGCTCCCATAAATCAGCACTGAATAGGATTTCTGTATCAATAATTATATGATTTGGCAAATTATTTTGAAATGGTGTCTTTGCTGATAAACTTTCCTTGATATGAATTTTTTTCTCTATAACATTTTAAATACTGTAACACTCCTTGGTTTGTCTCCCGGCTAATGGCTGAGGTCAGGAAGATCTGAGAGCCTACGATCGTGTGGCTTTGTAAATGGATAATTTAAAACTTTGGATTCCTTTCTAAGCATTGAAATTTAAGACAGGGAGAGCACATTCATTAATGGGAAGAGACCAACAACCCTCTTTGGCCTGTGAGATTGTCCTTTTTTATATAAGTGCCAAGGTTTACATGCGCCATTATCCACAGCTTTAGGACTATTTTGGGGGAATGGGAGAGGGTGAGTAGGAGCTGAAAATGAAATTATTTTTGTGATGTTTTTTAAAGTTGGTAACTGATGTCTAGAGAAAATGTTATGGTTCTGCTCTCCAAATAGTGAGATCCTGACAAAACAAATACTCTAATTGGCCTGTCCCCCAGCTGGCTTGCTCATATTGGTTGGGAACGTATAGTTTTGATAAGGTAGATGAGTAAAATACTTTGTCCGCTTTCTGGCCTCTAGGTCATATTTTACCCTAGTTTTATATTAACTACTCCAAAATGCTTAAAAGCAGAAAATACAGAATTTCCTCAAAATCAGGCTCAAAAGGTGAGGACGAATGGTAGCAGATGAGTGGTATTGATGGTGTATGTTTTCACATCTGCTTCATATGGCTGAGTGTGCATTCTAGGTGTGTGATCATATGCATGTGTATGCTGTATATATTGTCAAAAATCTTACTCCAATTTTGTCTATTTACAAAGTGTTTTTACAGATAGTTCATTTGGGCTTCTAAATCAGTGGTTTTCAAAGTGGATTTTACATAACCCAGGGGTATGGGAAGAAAATATTAAAACTTGGATAGTTAGGGCACCTGGGGGACTCAGACGGTTGAGCGTCTGACTCTTGATTTCGGCTCAGGTCATGATCCCAGGGTCGTGGGATCATGGTCATGACCCTAGGGTTGAGCCCCGTGTTGGGTTCCATGCTGAGTGCGGAACCTGCTTGGGATTCTCTCTCTCTCTCTCTCTCTCTCTGCCCCTCTCCTCTGTTTGCACACACACTCTCTCTTAAAAAAAAAAAACAAAAACCCAAACCAAAACCAAAAAAAAAAAAACTTTTATATTTAATTGTTATCCCATCTTAATATTGCTTTGCCCTGACAGTAGATTTAATTGTAAATGTGCTCCTATTAGGGGTATGAACGCAAACTTTTTTTACTGGCAACTGCTGCAAGATCAAGAAGATGTGGCAATTCCTAGTATATAGTCTTAGTGCTTCTCCATGTGTGGCTGGAAAGTCACCCGCATCAACCTATACATATGCCAGGTCCCCACCCAAGACCTACTGAGTTCAAATCTCTGGGAGGTAAGACTCAGAAATCGGCTGTTTGGAAACAAGCACACTGAAAATTTGAGAGTGTCTGCTTTCAACTTGGGAGGTAGGAGTCACTCCCATTTTACAGATGGGGAAACAGGCTCCGGAAAGTCCAGAAATTTAATCCCAACGTCATACAGCGAGCAAGAGGCGTCGGCTGATTCCACCCCCACTTTTTTAGGATTACAGGGGTGCATGAGTGTTTGGTACATGCCACATGATCATAACCTCTGAGACCTGAAGGTCATGATGCATGGCTGCAGGTGGTTAACTGAAGAGCCGAACCCCATGGGCTTTCTCCATTGCTAGACGCCAAGAGAAAAGTGACATCTGAGTCTTGTTATACAAATACACATCCTTTCTTTCTCCCTCAGGATTTTAAAGATTAGGTTCAAAATGAGTGAAAAATGTGGTCAGCCAAGTTTCCCATTGCTTCGTCCCAAACATTGGTTTTCTTGAGGCTTTGTTCTCAATTTGGGATTAAGGTCCTCAGAGTAACACGGCCTCATTCGAGAGACCGAACCTTCTCTGGCTGTTCAAATTCTACTCTCTGCCTGCCTTTCCAGAGACCACTGTAAAGGCCCGTTGTTCAAACAGAGCAGGCCAGTCTGAGAGTGAAAAGCATGAATAAATGCCAGTTCTCTTCTCTCAAACTGATATGGACTTGTTCTTCCACGGCCCTGCATTTATACCTTTATGACACCTGTCACCATCTCCTAATTAGCATCCAGAGTCTCAGCTGTGTGAGGTCTCCTCAACTATAGTGTGAGGAGTTTTTATGGGTTCACCCGCCCCCCCCCCCCAATAATGTGTTGAGTCCTCACCTTACGCCACAGGCCATCCTAGATCGAGGCAAAAGGCACTTGTTCATGGGGCACCCGGGCGGCTCAATCAGTTAAGCATCCAACTTCAGCTCAGGTCATGATCTCGCGGTTTGTTGAGTCTGAGCCCCACGTTGGGCTCTGTGCTGACAGCTCAGAGCCTGGAGCCCGCTTCAGATCCTCTGTCTCCCCCTCTCTCTGCCCCTCCCATGCTCGTGCTCTGTCTCTCTCTCTGTCTCTCAATAATGAATAAACATGAAAAAAAATTTTTTTTTAAAGGCACTTGTTATAGTTGTTTTAGTTGAAAAAAAATTGCTAGCAGTCGACTCCAGGCAACTGATTTAATGTGGCAGGTGAGAATCATCTGGAATCAGCATATGTAATCGGTGCGCCTCAAGTGTTGTTTCTTCAAGTGGCCAAGAGTGCTTGGAAGGTCAGACTGTTTACAGATGTCTACTATAATCTCATGTGTTGGAGAAACTGACAAATTTAGTATACAAATGTACGACATATTTTTCCCACATATTCACAGGAAAAGCATTTACCATGAAAAACAAATGTCAGCTTGTCTCTGTTTAATTATCACTAGTTCCCAAATAGAGGATTTGAAAATAACTGAGGTTTACTCTGGAGTTAAAAATAAACAAACAGAAAGCAAGAATTTCCACATTTTCATCTGAAAGTCTAAGTAAGTCCAAGACTGGAGGCTTGGTTCCCGTGACCACACAGACAAAACTAAGGGAGTCAGATCTTTGCTCACATACTTGGATTTTGTGCCTCCTTTACTCTTCCGAGGGCCTCCTGCTTGCAGATGCTGATGGAAAACTTAGGAAGAGTGAGTCTTATCCTTTGGGTCAGAGGCAGAGTGAAGCAGAAAGGGAGAAATGGCGTCTGGCCAGCAGTTGCTGAGCGTGGACAAATGGGTGTGTGTTAAGCAACCTCAAATTCTCTTTGTTCCTTTGAAGATCGGGTTTGACAGTTATAACAACTTGCTACTAATGGCCTTGGAAACCAGAGGAAAAATATCTACTTTCATATTTATATGACAGTTCAACTTCTGCCAGTAAAGAACGTGTGTGTGCATATACACATATATACACATACATGTAATATAGTAATAATCTTATATCACAATCACAGTCGAGATTTAACGTGGTAAATACCCACATGACGCAGTTTGCTAAGTTCATGGAAGACCAGGATGTCCACTCCTGACCACAGCCAGTGCCTCACGTTCAGGGCGCATTGGCGCTTTGGGGGCGTTCAGAATATTTGAAAAGTTCACTATTGGCAAGCATCACGTTTCTGATAGGGGGGTGCACCCGACTGCAGAAAGAAGACACGCTGCACGGGGTGGGACGCTTAGTCAGTTGCTAGACAACCTGGTGGCTAAAGCTACAGTCTGGAATTTCTTTTCATTCTTTAGATTCTGACTTCCTCTGACATCCTTTGGTAGAGCCTGGATGTGGGGTTAGACAAAAGGAGCCACGATAGCTTTAAAAACAAACAAACGTAAAAAAAAAACAAAAACAAAAACAAAAACAAAAAACCTTGAAAACCTTGGCCATCTGCTAACCTTTTTGAAGCAGTTATTCACACAAAAAACAATCTTTAAAACTTAGGAGAACTGCTGATCATGGTGAATATGCAGCCGTCTCAGGATGTAAAATCGTGCACACGTTCCAAGTGCAGGAGTGGGTTTCTGTGCAAGGTACAGAGACCCGTCTGCACTAACTCCTCACCTTACCCTCCTTCTGTCTGAATTTCCTTCTTTCCTTCTTCTGTTTTAGAGACAGCAGGGGAAGTCAAGATGCCCATAGCTGTCCAGTCCTCCTTCCACCGGACCGAAGGTTGAATCCCCTTTGGGGTTATACTAAATGTAAAATATGGCCTTTCGACCTTTAGCAAACTGGCTCTATTCTGAGCTCTATTCTGAGGCTGTAAGCTGACCACCTCAACACTCAATGTCTCAGCGTGGAGCCCAACGCGGGGCTTGAACTCACGACCCTGAGACCAAGACCTGAGCTGAGATCGAGAGACAGACACTTAACTGAGCCACCCCAGCGCCCCTTCCTTTATTCTTTTTTCTGCGTGGAAAGCAAATGTAATGATTGGACTACACAGTGATCTTGAGAAGGAAGCCAAGATGATAGGAGCACTGGTTGCTGACAGAATGGGACACTCTAGCACCCTGGACTGCTACTTCCGGCCTCCTTTTACACAAGAGGTAAACACGTCTCTATTGTATAAGCCATTTATCACATGCAGCCGAATCTAATCCCAATAGATACACTTGGGGAACTGAAGGACTCATTCTCAAACATGAAGCATTGGATGTACGAAGTAAAATAACAAACACACATACAACGCATGTAACAAGGACAACAGTTTCTATTTTAGGGGCTCTGTGTGACCTTGTAGGTACAGATGGTATGTCCCCAAACAAACCCAGGGTAATGTATGCCTGTTAAGCATTTGTCAGGGTGCCGTCCTTAAAGATGCTGGGAAATCATGTTTTCTATTAAATAATTACCAATACGCGGTGATGACGTTACAGACATTTCAGTTGTGAGGACATAAAGCCATTTTTAAAGGATTTGTTTTTAGCTAATAAGACTTATCATTTTATTGAGTATGTCTTCTGTGCCAGGCACTGTGATAAACACCTGCATCATCTCGTTTAATCTCTACAAACACACACCATTATTACTCTGACTTAACAGATGGGAAAGGAGAAGGGATCAATTACTTGTCTAAGGTCGCATGGCAAAGCTGGAAACCAGACCAAGGTCAGTCGGATTTCAGAGCCTGTGTTATGAAATGCCATCCTAAAGCTCTTCTGGGTTCCCGTTTCTCTAGATGGACTTGACCGTGCTTTAAATTCTCCACTGGGCCATGTCAGAACGGCAGTTCTCCTTCCTATAAATTACAAGGCGGAAATGCAGAGGGGGGCTGTTGTTCCTCCTTAGGGGGAGATCGGCGCGTGCGGTCACGCTGTCACGTGTTTCCAAGCAGGGACAGCCAGCCAAAGCCGTTCTCAGCAAACTGACTTGCTCTCCTCCTCACCTGTTAACTTAGTAGTGCAGCTCTTTACATGGAAGCAAACGTCAAGGCTTACTGACACTCAAGGCTGGCACATTAGAACCGCCTTTGAGTTAGACAGACACACTCACATGTTATGTTTTAATCGGAATCAGACATTAAAGTGGCATAGAACACTCCATCTGATCTCTTCGCTGTTCCCAATCTCATGAATTTACAAGTCAAATGGTCACAAGCAGGTTTAAGAATTATTTTGACCGGCTTCCCCAATCCCAGAGGAGATTAAAAAGTAATAATGTAAAAAAAGTTAAGGTCAAGGTGTCTTCATATCACAGCTAACAACTAACCATTTGTTCACTAGTGGCTTCTGCCCCATCCTGAAAGCTGCTGAGCTTAACTGGATATCAAACAAGTGGTTAGTTATTAGTTCCCTGGGAGACCGTCCCTGAAGGTAAGCCACGCTCTGGGGACACACGAGGCACTTTCAGCGGGGGTAGTTACCTTTTCCGGGTTGGGTACAACGTCTGGCTCTCAGAAGCGAGACCGTGAATTTACCAACAGAACGTTCTGTGATTATGCACTCTTGGGATTCAGCACTGGGATTTCCGAGCGTTCTCAGAGGGGGGTTTGTGGGTTGATGAGCAGGCTGTTTAATTTCTGCCTGTGCTGTGGGCACCGGCGCATCGTCCCCTCTGATTTTTATTCCGGCCTCCTGAGTGACACCCCGTCTACACAGCGGGGCTTCCGATACTTCGCAACAAGCGGCCTGGCGCAGGCACTGCCAATCGCCAGAACGGACGCTGTTGCAAACAGTCGGCGAGGCTACCCGTTAAGGCTGCAGGACGCCAGCTGCGCGCAAGGAGCACGCGCACCGGGCATGCGCGGCGCGACACCAGCTCGAGGGGTCCTATTCTGCCTCTTCCGCGTCTTCTCCTGCGGTGGCCGCTTCCAAAGCCGCAAGGGCTTCGGCCACCGCCGCGTCCTCGTCCACCGCATCCCCACTCCCGTCTGCGGTGGAGCCGGGCGCATCCTCCCAGCCAGTTCTCGAATCGACCCCGGGCACGGCCTGAGCAGCGTCCTCTTCTTTGAAGCCGACACTTAGGGCTTCTGTTGCCACGGCCTCATTTAAGGAATCCCAGCTTCTCTTCAAGGGGAAGGGCATATTCAAGCCATGCCCCCCGGCCCTGGGGTGAAGGCCCGCCGGGGGTCCCTCCTCACGGTGGCTCTCCGGAAGACCGTCCTTTTCTTCCCCGTCAACTGTGTCTCCAGCCGAGCCCCGAAGGGGAGGGTAATCCGGGGCCGGCATCTGGAAGTCGTGGTCTTGTACTTCCAAGGCAGGACCTTCTGCCCTGAGAGCAGCTCTGGGGTCCCCACTTTGGACGACGTGGGTCTCTCGCAGGGCTGGCAGCAGCACACTGTCCCGTCTGCCGGGGCCCCCGCCTTCCCGGAAGGGTGCAGTCGGGGGGGCGCTGTTGGCGGTACTGACCCAGGAGCCCCTCTCGCCCTGGTGGGGCCCACGGTCCCCAGTGGGCTGCGGGGGGGCGGCGGGGCCGATGCCGTTGACCGCACTGCCAGCCTTGTCCGCGCAGTGTCCCCCCACCGTGTCCCCCAGAGGGGGCGATCCCGGGGGAGGCCAGCGGGGCTCCTGCCCGCTGCCAGCTCTGCCCCTGCTGGCGGTCCTCTTCAGGCCCTCGCTCTGCAGCTCGTTTTGATGCCCCGGGACTTGGCTGCCCTGTTTGCCTTTCCATTTACCAGCGCCCCCTTCATCCACCTTGCAGCTGTTCACCTCGTTGACGTAGCCAGAGGAGGGCACTTGAACTGGATCGAAGAGATAGCTGGCGGCGACAAGAATGAAGATCAGTCAGTTAGACATTAACTAAGGTTATTCACGAATCCCTCTATGAATAGCTTCCATTATCAACACTCTATGCTTCTACCTTCTGCTTCCTTCTACCATTCCTGTTAATTTCTGCGATTATTCCGTGAAGCCTCTGTGTATGTCTAAACCAAATAGATCTAGTTGGTATAAACCTGTTTTACCACTGGAAATAGGTCTCAGGAAGAGATCGAAGAGACCACAGAACAGGATGCAAAGTGGTTGATGGAATTGAAAACAACCAAAAAGTAAATAAATGTCCAATAACAGGGGAATAGGTGGTTAAACACTGATGGCACATCTCCTCCACAGAATAGTATGCAGTCATTAACACGATAAATAAATATGAAGTCTGGACTAGCACGAAAGACACTTACAACAAATATTTATGATAATAAATGGTTTTTGAATCATGCCCTACCATCACACTGTGAGTACAATGGAATAAAACATACACACACGTATGAATAAATGGATGTAGGTGTATAGCTATAATGGAGATCTAGAATAATCAAAAAAGTGCTATTTGTTAAGGGAGCAAATTAGTTAACTTCTTCCCCTTTATTTTGTGTGGAGTTCTAGTCAGGTTATCCAAATTTTTCTGAAATAGAATCTGGACAGAATTAAAACCCTGTATGTGACTGGGGTGATTTATTTTCAGTGATGCCAGGTCAGGCATCATCTCTGCAACCCCAGCTTGTCTTTGCACTGAAGGTCTCTGGAGAACTGCAAGGTCCACCTAAACCAAATTCCGTCTCAGAGCACGACGGCATTCCCAATGTGCTCGGAGCAGTGAGCAACAATAACAAAAAAGTTTAAATCTGGGCCACATGTCCTCTGAAATGATATCCGAGCAGTTCCAAATGCATAATTTCTTGGCAATGCTGGTCACGCTTGAGGTCGGATAAATGCAGCGAACCCATGCGGGGTCTTTAGGGGGGCCTCCACGGTAGTCCCAAAGTCCTCCTCCACTCAGGGTACTTTTCCAACTTTACCTTTGTATCATTTTACAGCACTTGCACCCCATCTGGATGAGTTTTTGTTACCATCTGGAAAAGAGAGAAAGGACAGAACATAGTGAATGACATCTGAACAGGAACTAAGTTTGCTCTTTCCTTCCCAGATACTCCAAGTTGGGAGGGTCACAATTTTTGGCAAAAGCAGAACACGTGAGGCAGGGAGACCATGGTTACCGGGAACACCTTCACGTTTCTAAAATCACCAACTCAGAGTTCTCAAACATTTACCGACGCTCGTCTCTGTGCCAGGCCCTTTCCCCATCCCGGGGCGATAGGTAGGTTGTCTCCATTTGGTGAAGGAGGAAACACAGGCTGAAGAATGCTAGGGAGAGACCTTCGGGATTGAAAAGGATCCTTGCCATTTCCACGTCAATCAATGGCCTTATGCTGGGGGCTCAGGAGCCTAACCAGGGCACAGCCATTGTGCTGCTCCAGGGGGCAGGGGCATAAGAGAGGACTCCTTACCAGGGGATTAGCTACTCAAGTATGAAAGGACATCTGGGTTGGGGTGCCTGGGTGGCTCAGTGGGTTAAACGTCTGACTTCTGCTCAGGTCATGATCTTGCACTTTGTGAGTTCAAGCCCCGTGTGGGGCTCTGTACTGACAGCTCAGAGCCTGGAGCCTGCTCCCGATTCTGGGTCTCCCTCGCTCTCTGCCCCTCCCCCACACATGCTTGCTCTCTCTCAAAAATAAATAAACATTAAAACATTTTTTTCAATCATTAAAAAGAAAGGGACATCTGGGTAAGGTGGCCGACCTGCATGCTCCACAACACAGACCCAAGGAGGTGACGGCTGTGGTCGTCATTCCAAGCTTTACGGGACTAATTGGCATCTGTTGCGCCCCTCCCGTGACTGGCCAACCCTGGCAATTCCCCAGGGGCTCCACTCTTGCAGCTCAAGGACATGGCCCTTGGGGCGTCCTGGCAGCAGATGGGTTCAGCTGCTTCTTTTCTCCTACCTGCCCCTTCCCAAGTTTCGTGTTTCCTGATGCGTGCTCTCCCACTGAAATCTTCCCTTCACGTGGAACTCACCGGGTTGTTCTGATCTCTCTTCTGAAGATCCTAAAAACTGGTGTGGAAGAATCTCTAAATCATTTCCCTTTTCTAATAGGAACAACCTTTAAAGTGACAAACCAGTAAGAGAATCTAGAGCCCCAGTCCCTCCGTCTCTGTAAGACGTGTGCACGAGGAAGAGGGAGAGATCATTCACTGTTGGCGGTGTCGCTGCCTCCCTGGCCTGTCTTCTGTCTTCCTTCAATTGTAATTGAACTCCCAGGATGCCACCACAGAAACCTTTACCCACACGGAAAATGACCGGTGCTCTTTAAGAGGTTATGGACTGGCAGGTTATGGGTTTATACCGATAAATAAAGTCTACAAACAACCTCCTATGGGGGGGCTGAAAAATGGTCTCCAAAAGATATCCCCAACCTAATCTCTGGAATTTGCATGTAACAAAGAAACAAAAAAGGTCTTTGCAGATGTGATTACAGATTCGAGATGGGGAGATTTACTTGGATTATATGGTTCAGAGCCCAGCTCTGCTTCTTACTTGGCTGTATGACTTTGGGCCTCGGCTATTTCATCTGTAAATGGGGATAATGGTATGTCTACCATACGGTGTCGTTGGGGATTATATAAGTTAACATTCACAATAAGCATATACTTATTACTCAGATCTGTTTGGACATAGCACGTTCAAAAAAAATTTCTCTTTCCTTTCCTTCCTTTCTTCCCTTCCCTTCCCCTTCTTCCTCACTCCCTCCCTCCCTCTCTCTCTCTCTCCTTTCTTCTTTCCTTCCTTCTTTTCTTTCTTTCTTTCTTCTTTCTTTCTTTCTTTCTTTCTTTCTTTCTCCTTCCTTCCTTCCTTCCTTCCTTCCTTCCTTCCTTGTTTCTTTCACATATGAGCAGGGAAGAGACAGAGAGAGAAGGAGAGAGAGAATCCCAAGCAGGCTCCACACTGTCAGCTCAAACCCATGAACCATGAGATCATGACCTGAGCCAAAATCAAGAGTTGGACACTTAACCAACTGAAGCACCCAGGAGCCCCGACATGTTAAAAAAAAAAAAAGTATGGAGGCCTTGCACCTAAGAAAGATGTAATGTAGTTGCCACAACATACACACAGGAACAAAAGCATTGTGAATACCAAGTAATACTTGTTTTCTGGGTTAAGGGCCAAATGGTATATTTCTATTAACTGTGGCACCGACTGAAAGTCAAGTGCCACAAAACCCGAGTGCCACAAAAGTTCCTCAGAGGGAGAAATCATTGGGAGCTTGGCCAGCGGTCAGTGTGCACAACCACTTACTGTTTCAAGGCACTCTCCGTTAAATGATCCCATGTTCAGAGGCCAGAATTTTGTTCCCAGCCTCTGCTCCCACTTACGCCTATTTTCTGCTAGCAATTCCTAAATCAGCTGGAAAAACAGGACCAAGAAACAAGGACGATGTGCACCTCCCCCGCCTCCATCAGCCCCTCTCCTCCACCCTCCCCTCCCCACCATCCTGCTCTAAAACTCTGCCCCTCTACATGCTCGCAGTACCTTTATTTATCTTGGACTCTGTTTAAAAACACAATCAGTCTGGAGGATAGGAGGAAAAAAAAGTCAAAGGAAAGAAAAACCTGGCTTTGAGGTTTTTGAGAGGGCAGACTGTGGGTCATCATAATGTAATTGAAGCCATGGTGATCACTGTAAAATATCTGGTCGGTCAATTTTAGGATGGCAAGTTAAGAGGAATAGCAGGGGAAGGTTTCAGGAAGGAAGGAAGGAAGGGAAGAAGGAATGAGGGAGGGAGGGAGGGAAGGAAGGAAGGAAGGAAGGAAGGAAGGGAGGGAAGAAGAAAAAGGGAAGGAAGGGAAGAAGGAAGGAGGGAGGGAGGGAGGGAAGGAAGGAAGGAAGGAAGGAAGGAAGGAAGGAAGGGAGGGAAGAAGAAAAAGGGAAGGAAGGGAAGAAGGAAGGAGGGAGGGAGGGAAGGAAGGAAGGAAGGGAGGGAGGGAAGAAGAAAAAGGGAAAGAAGGGAAGAAGGAAGGAGGGAAGGAAGGAGGAAGGAAGGGAAGAAGGAAGGAAGGAAGGGAAGAAGGAAGGAGGGAAGGAAGGAGGAAGGAAGGAAGGAAGGAAGGGAAGAAGGAAGGAGGGAAGAAAGGAGGAAGGAAGGAAGGAAGGGAAGAAGGAAGGAAAGAAGGGAGGAAGAAGGGAAGAAGGAAGGAAGGAAGGAAGGAAGGAAGGAAGGAAGGAAGGAAGTGAGGGGAGGGAGGGAGGAAGCTAGGAAGCATCAGGCCTTGAGCCACACCTTGTGTTCCCAGCATCTCAGAGGCTGACGGGACCCTGGGGAACCCTGGCCCAGCCACAGTCCCCACCCTGTGCCGCTGTGGCCAGGGCCACGTGAGCAACACGTTCTGCACTGAAATGACTGCAGAGCTTTAACAGGCCAACTGGAGAGCCACCACTTCCCTGTTTTTTATAGAATTTATAAGTCATCTGTGGCTTTAGGCTCCCCTCCTCCTCCCCCAGAAAAACCACAGGATCTATATTTTCCTTCAGAGCTATGTAATAGAAAGGATGTTGTAAAGGTTTTCCCCTTTCAGGATCAAGTTTCTGGTTTGGCTTCTCAGCCCAGCCCCCACTGGCCTTTGGGGCACAGCACCCGGGTTTCTGCCTGGCCTGGTCCCTCACCTGAGGGCCCTGCTCCGGGCCTCTCCCGCCTCTCTCTGCCAGTGGAGACGGCCTCTTCCTGGTCACAGGCTCTGCCTTCTCCCACCTGCCCGGAGTTTTCCCTCCCCAGGGACATTCCTTCTCTCACTGAGGTGGCTCCAGTGTCCACGGCTGTGTAACTGCGTGACTGCTGGCGGAAAGGGTGGGGACTAATGTATTCACATCCAACCTCTGCCTGCCCATATCCACGACTTCCTTCCTTCTATGAGGATTCCTAATGTCAAATTCAATTTATTCCTCTTTTCATATGTCACTTTAGTGTCCACATCTTGCTTTTGGCAAGGAGCTCTCCCATTTCCAAGAGCGAAAAGGAAATACTCCTTGTCCAGTGTGACACCTGGACATGGGGACAGGGGAGGGTGGGGTACACGCTCTTAATTAACACCTTCACAAGGGGCAGTCTACCTGCCTTCTCCCTGCTCCCCCGCCTCACTTGGACAATGGCTAACTTGGAGGTTAGCACTTAGCTGTCAGGTGCCTCGTATTACTTAGTAGAATCAAAATTTGCTTTGTCTTTGGAGTATAAAAAATCAGTCGAGAGGCAAAGGGCAAATCCCTTGCAACCATCGGCTGGTTTATACAGGAGGAAAAGCAAATACCATTAGGAGGGTATGTCCACCCACCGCGGGTGCCCACCTGCTTCTGGAGTCCTGTGTTGGGGGTTAACTCTGCCCTGTGTTTTATGTTGAAGTTAAACAGTCCTGTGTTTGAAGATGGACATGCGAATGCTCTGTCAGTTACTAATCAAGTCTCGTTGCTGGAAAATCCTGTTCCACAGGGGGGATCGTGGGGGAGGCGGGGTGGGGGAGGGGCGTCAGGCGTTTTCCAACCAGGCAGAGAAATGGAGTATTCATCAGGAAGACAAGACATACAGAAAAAGGCTCAAGCCGGCTGTCAAGGGCTGCCTTTGAACAGTGATTGTCCCGAAGAGTGACGGAGGCAGGTCAAAGGGCACAGGAACCAGCTTGTAAAGGTTCTACTGGTCAGATCTGGAACTACTGGAGCATCAAAATAAATACTACCGATACAAAGCGTTAGAGCCCCCTGAATAAAACGAGGATCTGTGTGTCCACGTGGATATAAATTCAGGGAAAGCTCTGCCTTATAAGTAGAAAGCCAGCTAACCCGCACACAAGGAATCATGGCACTAGAAAAATCTCCATCATAACAGTAACTGATTCAAGCAAGGGTCATCAGTGGATGCTGACATTAGCGGGCAAGGGTTCGGGGAGAACAGAACGGTTCATCTCTAAGCACGCCACCTGCTTACGGGTACAACAGTATCGGTACGGTGGAGGAACTATGCACACAGCACCTGCACCCGATACCCAAAGGTGACATTGCCCGCAATGAGACTGACCAGCTCCAGGGGCCCCTGATGGGAGGCACTGAGAACTCAGCATCACTTCTCTGGTTTTCCTGCCACGAGAATGTAACCTGGGTGGAAGCCTGAAGCCATGTCAGTCAAACCCAAATGGGGGGATATTCTGCAAAACAAACTGGCCTGTACTCTTAACGAAATGCACGACTGTTGTGAAAACCAAAGACTGCGGAGCTAGTCCAGACTAAAGAAGACTAAGGGGATAGGACAGCCGAATGAAATGTATAAGCTTTTGGCTAAAAGGTCCTTACTGACAAAATTGTTGAAATCTGAATAAGGCCTGTCGATTAGGTAACAGTATTAAATCAATGTTAATTTCCTGATTTTGATCAGTGCACTGGGGTATATAGGAGAATGCCCTTGTCCTTAGGAAATACACGGGAAAGTATTAAGGAGGAAGGGTATGATATCTGTAATTTACTAAAATGATTCAGCAAAAACGCGCACGTGCGTGCGTGCGTGTGTGTGTGTGTGTGTAGGAAAGAGAAGAATAAAGCAAATCTGGTAAATGTTAACTTTTGGGCACAGTGAGAGGAGGGTATTTGAAAATTCTTTGCACTTTTCTTACAACTTCTCAGTAAACCTGATGTAATGTCAAAATGAAAAAAGAAAAAAAAGTGGGAAATTAAAAAAAAAAAGCACCAATCTACTGTTAATTGTTGTTCTGTCTGTCCCTGGGCTAGGACCTAGCAGGTGTGGGAAATCACTGATAATCATATTCCCTACAAAGCAGCACAGGGGGAAAGGTTGTAGAAAGGAGCTCACCAAAAGCCCCCTGATTTCTCTGGATGTAGCTGTGATCCTGAGTGCATCCTGAAGACCTTTACTCAATAGCCAGTCCCAGCCTCTGAAGGCAAAGAAGGTCTGGTTCCTGTCCTCAGCTGCCCTGCCTTCGAGAGGGACTTACAGCCTGGTGCTTGGGGGTCCATCAGCTGTCTGCCTCCCCTTCTAATCCCAGGCGCCCCTCAGGCAACACCTAACTCAGGGCGGCGTCCAGCTCACACGGAGCCCTACACACTTGACATTCAAACAAAGGGATGACTGGTGAGTGACAGCTGTGAGTGAATAAGAGGGGACTATGGGATTTTACCAGTCACTCCATTCGGGGGCCTGCCTCTTCCCGTGATCGCACTACCCAGTGGTCCAGAACAAAAAGCCAAGCGCAGGAGCTGAGAGATGGGAAGGACTGCGTTCCTCCCTCAGGTCTCGGGAAATAGCACCCACCACCCTTTGTGCAATTCCCAGAGTCAAGGGCGTTCTGCTGCAAGGGTTCTAGTCAAGGAGCTTTAGAGGCAGCCAGGAAGTGGTCTGAGTTTACAGAAGTTGGAATACTTGGAAGACAGACACCATAAAATCAAACACTTGAATTTCAGCTCCGTTTTGGAAAACCAGCTGTGTGTTCGGAGAAGAGCTGTGATTTCATGTCATGTGGTCAGCAGGTGAAGCTGACAGACGTTTAGTGAGTCGTTTCTGGAACCGAGGAATGAGTGAAAATAGTTGCCAGGTGCTGAAGAAAATTACCAGGTGCTTTATACAATAAATAAGAGATGGTCTGCCCAGCTTCAGCACGGGCGCTGGATTCGTAACCGGAAAGGGACAAGAAGAGACATTCTTAGACTGCTCAATCCACTTTCTCAGCAGAACCACTGCCTCCTTCCTGGACAGCCCTTGAAAACTCTCGGTGAGTTTCCTTTTCTCCTAAAGAGGCTGAGCTTCAGTGATGGTGGAGAGCCTGAAAGCCTATATGAGGACCTTTATTATCACCGTCAATCACCTATTTTAGGCTACGATACGTGTTAGCATCACCTAGAGCTGGGCTTGATGGCATATTTATGTGCAGAGATGTGTTTTGTAGGTTTCCCCCCTGAAACGGGTCCCTGGTCACAAAGGTTTGGAACAGCAGAGATTAAAGATGAACATGTTCATGGTTATGAAAAAGAGCCACTTCACCTTGTTTAGCTCTGCAGTTACCCAAATTATGTGAACACAGAATTTTTTTTTCCCCATAAAAGACTTCCTAACCACGAAACTTCGGTTTTGTGAAATGTTTTGGGAAAAACCACAGTTGAAATGACAGTCCTAATCATCTGGGGGGAGTGTTGTGCCTCAAGTGACAAGTGTAGTATGCTGTTTGGGCGACCCGAGCCAGGCAAAGTGTGCGCCAGGAGTCACGTGTTGGCAGTGGCTCCATCACCAACTGCTCATGCGTGGGAGGGTCGTGTGATCGCTTGAGTCCGCGAGGTCAAAGGTCTCTTCCAAATCTGACAACCTGAAAGGGGAATCAGTGAAGAACAGGAATGTCCCCCATAGACCCTCTATTCATCTTGGTTGACACACTGATAGTCCGGTGAGTGCCGAGGCAAGGCAGGCACCGACAGGACCCTCGTGCGGGTGAGGTTTCTCTCCAGGGCTTGTCAACCACCCCACGGTCATTCCGCCGACATGTGTCTGGGTCCCGGGGCCACATTCACCCAGCACATGATCCTGACTTAATGTAAAAAGCTTCTCCTCCGTGTCCCCTGGCTCATTTCAGGTCTGCAGCTCTGTGGTAGGGGTCTCCTCAGCCTCTTTCCAGGGAGTACCGCGGGAGACAGTGTGTGTAAGAGCAAAGCCCCTGGGAGGGCCGAGGCCACAGATCACCGGGACCCTGTGAGGCTGGAAGATGTGCACTGTCGGACCCCCTTTTCCACTGGAGTGGGCTGGGGGAGACGCAGGCTACCGGTCTGGAGATTAGGGTCTCGGGAGCCAAAGGAACAAACTGGTCTCTGCGGGTGAGATGTCAGGGTTGAAATTGGTATTTCTTTTTTTTTTTTTTCTGAATATATTTTTTTAATGTTTGTTTATTTTTCAGAGAGAGAAAAAGACAGAGTGCCAGCAGGGGAGGGGCAGAGAGAGACGGAGACACAGAATCTGAAACAGGCTCCAGGCTCCGAGCTGTCAGCACAGAGCCTGACACGGGGGTCAAACTCACGGGCCCGAGATCATGACCTGAGCTGAAGTCAGAGGCCCAACTGACTGAGCCACCCAGGTGCCGCGAAATTGGTATTTCTTGATGAAAGACTGCCCTGGGCCCACTCAAATCGTGCTATTGAAAGCACTGCCTGCCTGGCCTCTCCCAAGGCTGATCTTGCCAGTATAGGCACCCGATGAGGGTGTCTACACGGTTTCTGTGGTGCTTCCATTCCCCGTCCCATAACTTTACTGCTGCTGGAGTCACAGGGTCCTCGGTGTCTGTATTATATGTGGAAAAACAAAAGACTTTTACAACAGTGAGAATGTCACTCCATTTTTCTGTTCTTGTGGTCCATATACTTGTATATCACAATCTTTTTGATCTTAATAACATTTCTTTTTTTATTAAAAATTTTTTAACAGTTATTTATTTTCGAGAGAGAGAGAGAGAGAGAGAGAGAGAGAGAGAGAGAGACAGCACAAGTGGGGGAGGGCGCGTGAGAGAGGGAGACACAGAATCCTAAACAGGCTCCAGGCTCCGAGCTGTCAGCACAGAGGCTGACGTGGGGCTCGGACCCACAAACTATGAGATCATGACCTAAGCCGAAGTCAGACGCTTAACCGACTGAGCCACCCAGGCACCCCAATCGATTTACAAACATTTCTATGACCTTTTCTTCTATTCAAAATCTAATATCATTTTTTTTCTTTTCAGATGTCGTCATTAATCTGCTGTCCTTAAGACAGATGTTTTATGAGTGGTCACAGTCATCACATAGTGTCTCCACTGATACGACTCTCCATTGAATCCATGGTGTTGTATCAGGCACTGTACCAGGTTCTGGGGAAATAATGGCATTCCAGGTGCTCCCCGTTAGAACTTATAGTCTTGAATGTGTGTGTGGTGGTGGGGAGGGGGGAGTATACGTGTGGGGTGGGGTGGGATGTATGCAAACATTCGGGAAGGTTCACCACACCGCACCAGCATTTCAGCATCGTGGTTAAAGGAGTAATTTAGGGTCAGAGCTGTGGGTTTCCATCTACCTCTGCACTTACTAGTTTTGTGACCTCCGGGCAGATTTCTTAGCATCTACGAGCTTCAGTTGTCTAATCTGTGTAATGGGAATGATAGCTGTTTCTGCTTGTGAAGAGTGTTCTGAAAATGGAATGAGCTAGGAGTTTGTAAGGCATTTACTATGGTGTCTGGGGGACTACCAGTAGTCTTTGACACTCAGAATAAGTAGATCACATTTGGGTGTTCTCTACTCATCAAGTACTGTTTTGGGGAACTTTCATGTACTCATTTATTTTAACTTTACAGCAACCTTTAAGGTGCGAACTGCTGTTTTACAGATAAGTAAATGGATCTAAGTTAGAAAATGGTACGATGTAGCTGTCAATGCTGTTGTTCTAGTTTTCACTAATATTAATATTTCCTGGCATCTGTCTTGGTGGGTCCTGTTGATTTCTGAGTCCACTGGATTACACAACAAGCAGCAGTTTGGGATCCCGTAACTTTTTGCACAAGGGAACTGGATCCTCTCGATCTGGGCTCTGACAGAATTTGGTAGGTGTGCTTGCTTCTATGACCACCAGATGGCAGTATACATCGGTCATTTAATTTAAATTAGAGGAAGGGACTTGGTGTGGGAAAGGCCTCTGAAACGAAAATTAGGGCACAAATAGTGTAGGTGCTTTGCCATGTGGCAAAGTTAGGGAGTAGGTGATGTGGTAAATATTTCAGACAGTGACGGTCACCTTTAAGTCTTGGTGGCCATGGCACCACCATACACGCCAGGGCCTCTTCTAGCTCTGGCGGGACATGAGGTTAGTTCTGTCATCTGGGTAGATCATGGTGGAGTCAAAAGGCTCCCACAGTTCTACAGAGAGCACTGTTGACACAATGACTGCCCGTCGGAACCCGAGATTGGAGAGTCGGCCTCGCTCCCTTCTAGTATGCTCAGACAGTGATTCTGTGGACGTTGCTGCGGAGGAAGACGCATGTGAGGTGTGCAGTTACCCTTCCTCCCGGGGGTTAGATATGATGCTGCTGGGCCTGTCCATTTGGCTGCTCCTCCTGGCCATCCTTGCGCTCTACCTAGACCCCATGGCCACCCATGTGTGAGCTGGCCGTGGGGACCCATCTTCTGGGAACATGAACAGCACGTTTTGGAGAATCTTTAGACAACAGAAATATAGTTTCTTTGGGAAGATCTTTAAAATCTGAAGTGAAGATGATGTATTTTTACTTAACACGTGCAGTTCTCTGTCTTTTCCACGGGGATCAGTGGACCCCCTTCTGTCATACCCTTGACCACCATGGTAACAGTATCATCTGACAAAACTCATCTCGACTCAGTTTGTTGGGTTGCCCTACTGACTTCGGTCCAAGCGGCAGAGGAAGCTATGTAATCTTTAGTAGGGCATCTGCTCAGAAACTTAAGAGACACCCTTGGCATTAGCACATGATCACTTTCATTTTTCTGGCCATTTTATCAGAAACCAGTCACAGAACATGTATGAAATCACAGAGGGGGTCTAGGAGAAGAGGAGGAAAAACTGAATATCCAGTACATAATGTAATGAGGGGATGGGCCCTGGCATCAAAATCTGGATTGGCCTGTTGAGAAGCCAGGTGACCTTGAGTAAGTCATTTCACTTCTCAGTTTTGCCAACCACTAAGTGGGGGGAAATAGTAACACCTAATCTCGCAGAGTTCCTATTAAGATCACATGATTAGGGGCGCCTGGGTGGCTCAGTCGGTTAAGCGTCCGACTTCGGCTCAGGTCATGATCTCACAGTCCGTGAGTTCGAGCCCTGCATCAGGCTCTGTGCTGACGGCTCAGAGCCTGGAGCCTGTTTCAGATTCTGTGTCTCCCTCTCTCTCTGCCCCTCCCCTGTTCATGCTCTGTCTCTCTCTGTCTCAAAAGTAAATAAACGTTAAAAAAAATTTAAAAAAAAAAAAAAAAAGATCACATGATTAGATCGTGTGCTAGGCCTGGCAAAGTGTGCCTGGCAAGTAGTAGGTTCTTAAATGTTGACTGCTGTCATGTTCACCGTCGTCATCCATGAAAATATTCTTTAACCACTGGATGCTACTGAATTTTAGATACTGTGAATACAAACAAGCATTGTTCTGACCAAATCCTCCCTGGAAAGCCATGGGAATCAGGGTGCATCTCCAACACACGGTATGCCTCTTAATTGGTAAGTAGCTTTATCTGGCAGGTGGAAGAAGTCTGCATGAAACTTGAAGCATTTAGAAAAAGCCAAGTTTTGGAAAGGATGAGGAAGACTTAGAGGAGGCAATGTGGACAGAAGTTTATACAACGCAGTCTTCTAAGGCTACAAATAATGATAGCTTTCTTTTTTCTTTTACTTATTTTTTAAATAGGCTTCACGCTCAATGTGAAACCCAACACGGGGCTTGAACTCACAACCCTGAGATCAAGACCTGAGCTGAGATCAAGAGCCGGATGCTTAACTGACCAAGCCAGCCAGGCGCCCCAATAATGAAGCATAGCTCAGGGCTAGGTGCTTGGCATCACCTAGTTCTGAGTAAATCCCAGTATCCTAGAGTGCCCAAACCACAAAGAATCTTAGAGAACATCCCGCTCAATCACCTCATTTTATAAAGGTGCTCAGGACTCAAGGTTAGAAGCATGAACTGGTCATAGGATAAGAAAAAACAGATTGTCCCATACTTATAGATGACCCTGCACATGCAGAATTGAATCCCCAATGTTTCTTGGAAGTATAGTGAAAACAGCTTGTGCACTTGAAAAGATTGAACATGATTCTAAGGCCTCAATAATCCCGAGGCATGTAACTGGGGGCCACTCTGCTAGTTATTAGGACACAAAGAGGCAGAGGACCTCTGCCATTTTGCTAAAGGGCTCACCACCCATTCATGCAACATACATTTTCTGAGCACCTATTATGTGCCAACTACTGAACTCAATTCCAGGGATCTGGAGAGAGTTTACAGTCTAGCAAGGGAAAAATACATAAATAATATCCAAGCAGATGACTAGTCTAGTGTTATGAGATTGAAAGACGTCATACGATGTTACATAAGGAGCACCTGAATAATCTTAGGAAGATTAGGAAGAGCTTGTGGGCAGAGGTGAGCAGATAATGGTGCTGGTGAAGTTCGGAACCACATTCCAGGGTGAATGCAACGTGAAGGCAGGAATGCTATCCCTTATACTGTCTTAGACCCATCCTTTTCTCTCCTCGTGCACTGCCATTGCCCCCATCCTACAACATTATCACCTCTTTTTTTTTTTTTAAGTTTATTTACTTTGAGACACAGAGAAGGTGAGCAGGGGAGGGGCAGAGAGAGAGAAAGGAAGAGGGAATCCCAAGCAGGCTCCACACTGTCCGTATGGAGCCAGACACGGGACTCGAACCCACGAACCCCAAGATCATGACCCGAGCCAAAATCAAGAGTCAGATACTTAACTGACTGAGCCATCCAGGCTCCCCAAAATCACCTCTTTCTTATTTGAATTACTGCAGTTCCTCCGGCCACCTGCATCCACCCGATACATTCGCCACATGGAAGCCATGTGATCTTTTTAGGACACACATTTGAATCACATCATCCCTCATACCTAAGACTTCTCAAAGGTGCCCGATGCCCTCAGGATATTTAATAACATTTAACAACAATGATGATGATAAAAATATCAAACTTACACAGAGCTTCCTATGTACCTGGTGTTCACCTTCGTGCTTTATGGGTATAATTGATCCGCATTATTTGTGGATTTCGTATTTGTGAAATCCTCTAACTTGCAAAAATTTATCTGCAACCCCAAAATGAATACTCAGTGTGCTTTTGCAGTCATTTGTGGACAAGAGCTGAGTGTTATTGGAGTGGTCTGACGTGCACATTTCTCGCTAAGCTCAAACAAGGCAACGTTCTGCCATCTTGTTTCAGTTCCTCATATCGTAAAGCTTCCAGTGTCAAGACTCAGTTGGGTCATGCTCATCTCACATGTTTTAGAACTGCATCCCAGACCCACACAACTAGAAAGGAAATAACAAAATTCTACGCAAACCTGAACGAAGCCAGAAAGAAACAGACTTCGGGGATTGCTCTGTCTACTGGCTTTCGTGTGTCAGGTAATAAAAACTGCAGTGAAAGATCAAGTAATAGAAAATTTACTGGAAAATGGGAAGTACAGACTTTTCCCTCCAAAGCATAAAAAGGAAAAGAAAATGGCTTACCTGTTGTGGAGATTGTCCATTGGGTTTCTCTGGAAGTTTAACTTCTCTTCCTGCAACAACAAAAACGTTGCAGATTGAGTCTGCAAGTTGCCTCCTGTTCACAGCCAAGTTGTATCTTGAAAGTGACAGCAGACAGCATGTCCTGAGGGGGTGCGAGGCAGTGAGGTGGGGGAACGGAGTTTCCTTGCCTGGGAGACTAGTGCCTTGGGACTTGCCACGCCTTGGTTTGCAGCCTAGCTGCTGAATCAGCAATCAATTAACAACCACCCAACTTCAGTGTTTTCCTCTATAAAAAGGTTGTAGTGACATTTAAATGGCACAACATGTAAGTAGTTTATCACATGCTGGGCATGCTGGGATTATTCAATAACCAAAAGCCAATGTTGTTATTTATTACTGTTGGTAAATACCACATGACAATGCACTTCTTCTCTGATGGGTAAAGTTTCGACTAAACAGAAAAAAAAAAAATCAAGGAATTTTCTCCCTGTAGACCTATCAAATAATCACAGTTTCAATGAATACATATGCAGTATCTTAATAAAATACATAATTGAGAAAATAGCATTGCTTAGTGAAAATAATGGTGTGTAAGATTTGAGAAAGTAAAGCTAGTGTTCAGATTTTTACCAACTTCTCTGTGACTATTAGAATAATTCACCGACATCAAGACACGACATTTTCAGGAAATGCTCTAAGTCTGCTCCCAGGTAAATTACTTTGTGAGATACTGAATTCCACAATAGTGGAATGGTTTCACCTTTTTGGTAATTCACTTTCACTGTCCTGTAATGTCTTTTCACTCAGTATTATTTCTTATCGTTTAATTATTCCTTAATATCGAATACATTGCTGAAAGGTCAGGTGATTCTATTCTTAATTTTGACACAGCGTTCATAATTCAACTCAAATATTATTTGGTAAGAAAGACATGAGAAAGGCAAAGTCCACGGCCTCAGGGAGCTAGCCATCTGGCTGGGGAGGGCACGGAGACAACGAGAGTTTACAAGTCACTAAAATACTATGCAGGGTACAAATAATGCCATCAGAGGAACAAACAAAATCTCAGGACTGCGAGGTTGTGTCACTGGGCTGGCAGGCATTCGCTGACATTTGAGAGAAACTGTGGCAGATGGAAAAATAACGATGGTGAGATGTGGTGGGAGGGCCTTTCGGGTAGAGGGAACGTGGCAAACAGAGGACAGGAAATGATGGGAGTTATTATTTAGTGAAATCACTGAATTCCTACTGTGTGCCAGGCTCCAGGAAACTGCAGGGAATGGTACACCCACATGGGGTGTACCCTATAAAATGACAGCCCTAGCTGCAAAAGAGTGAGTATTCTGGATTTCTCGGTGTTTGAGGAACTTGGAATCTGCCATGCGGTTGGTAGACTTGCCATGTGCCAAGTGCATTGAAGGAAACCAGATGGATACGGCAGTTTGGAGTTACAGTTAAGACCCTACTTAAGAGTAAAGAATGGACCTTGAAGAGGGAGCATTTAAACTGAGATCCACAGAATGAGAAGGAGCTCTCAACAAGCCATGCCCTTGTTAAGAAGCCTTAAGTGGTTCTGCATTGCCAGCCAATGTCCTTTAACGTCCTCAGCTCAGCATTCGGGACCTTCCACAATATGGCACGAGTGGCTCTGCTAGATTAGTTCTGAAGCTTCTCTAGCCACCCCTACTCCCAGCCAATCTGGATTTTCTACTCTTTTCTAAACAGGCTTACATTTTTCCTGTTTCTATGCCTTTGCACATATTATTTCTCCCAGCTGGCTTGCAAAATTCTACTGATCCTTCAAACCTCATTGCACACCACCTCCTCCATGAGATTTTTTTTTTTTTAAACCCAAGTAATTACTCCACTATTTTCATTTCTGTGGAATCTTATCTTCTTGGACGGCTCCAATCACTTTTTGCCTTCATTATTACAGTGATTGGTTTATATAACGTTCCCTCCACTGGCCTGTAAACGTTTAGTAGGGAGGGGTCACGGCTTCACCATTGTTCACGCACATGTTGTGTCTTCTGACACAGTGGCTTGCATATAGAGGTACACGGCATGACTTCTGAAAATATGAGTTGTAAGTATCACTGGGAACTTTAAGATGCTTAATACCAATGTATTATAAAACAACAGTGTACATATTTAATCAGATCTAAGATGCACATGTATTCATTCACTTTTTAACACTTCTGAAACTGAAATGCAACTTACATTCACTGGCACATCATGGTTAAATTTGAGGCATTATTTTCTATTTTTGTGGTATATAACAGTACATGTTATAATCTGTGACATCAAATATTCAATGAAATGTGGCATTTTAATACCATAATTTGTTATCTCAGGAATATATTATGTGTATATTTACTAAATATATCCTATGTTAAATAAGTGTATAACTGGAACACAATTAGATGAATATTATATAACACGGTCCATTTACCCAAGAATCTTCATTTAATTAATTTAACTTATTTGCTATATTTATTTATTTAATCTAATTTATTTTCAAGTTGGCTAATATACAGTGTATACAGTGTGCTCTTGGTTTTGGGGGTAGAGTCCCACGATTCATCGCTTACATACAACAGCTAATGCTCATTCCAACAAGTGCCCTCCTCAATGCCCATCACCCATTTTCACCCCCCCCCCCCCCCGCCGCCATCAACCCTCATTTGTTCTCTGTATTTAAGAGTCTCTTATGGTTTGGCTTCCTCCCTCCCTCTCTGTTTGTAACTAAAGATTTTATTTTTAAGTAATTTTTACACCCAATGTGGGGCTCAAACTTACAACCCAGAGGCCAAGAGTCCCATGTTCTACTGACTGAGGCAGCCAGGCACCCCTAACCCAAGAACCTTCTAAGATGAAAACTAACAATATCCAGAGATGGACTTAAGAATTTTACTTCTAAGCACTACATAAAGATCATGTATCAAAGCAAAAACAATAACCAGAAATAAGACCCTTCAAATGAATTCTATTTTTTTTCCCAGAATGACTTTTTGAAACAAATTCTTTCCAAAGAAAATACTTTGGTACACCTGCTTTGTTGGTGCTTACTGGCTAATTTATTTGTTGGGCAAGATAGCATTGACATTACCTTGGGTTGTCCGTGGTGAGGACCCAATGGCTGGTAAAACCAATCAGGCCTAAGTATTATGAGAGTTTGGGGGAAGAAGAAATCCCAGTGTGGTCGAGCTGCCAGGAAAGGCTTGATGGAGAAATGCAGACATGGGAGGTGGCAGAAATTAGAGGGCAGGGGTAGGAAAGAATATGGGACTCGTGCAAAAGACAGTGGGGAGGCCCATGCTATGGATTTGGAGATGAAAATGGCATCTCTGAGGTTACCGGGGCCTCTGAAAGTAGGCACAGAAGACCTAATGTGACCTGATTGGTGATGCGGGTAGGTTCCCGAGCAGCAAGTGGCAGAATGGCAGCAATACATCAAAAAGCCTCCCTTGTTGGCAACAAACAAGGAACACCGCAAGAGTTTTGTGCAGACTTGCTAAGAGTTGATCCTTTGAATTAAGTGAGGAGATGGGACGAGCCTGGTATGTGGTGGTATCAAAGAGAAATCCAAAGGAAAGAGCAAATGTGGAAAACTAGCTTTTCAAGCTTTCTTTGGTTTTTGAGTTAGGCGTTGATTTCTACTGTCCCTGGTTTCTCTTAGCGGTTTGGTGTATACACTTACTACGTATAGTGTCTTGGGAAAGTTGTGTTGCCTCACTACCCATTTCACTGTGAGTAAAATAACAATTATATAGTACCTTTTTCAGAGAGCAGTTAGGGCTAAGTGAAAGAAAACAGTAGAGTATTGAGCACAGGGGTTGGTACAAACCATAATCTTAACATTAGCTATGATTTTTCATCCACTGTCATTGTCACCATCACCATGACCATCACCATCATCATCATCACCAATCAGTCAGTTTCTGTTTTTCTCCCTCCCACTCACTGGAAATTTCTTGAGTCCAATGGTCACATCTCATTATCTTTGTTTCTTCAACAAGGAATACAAAGTAGGACTTCCACAAATATGTACTGAGTTTTATGAAAAATAAAAAGCCAGATCTCCATGAAAGAAAGGATTTGCATGGCAAAAGGAGTTACTGAAATTATTCTCATTCTTGGAGGCTGGCAGATGGAAAGAATGGTGGTTCCATACACAGAACAGGTGGAAGGAGAACCTGTATTTGAGTGCAGTATTTGAGAGTGCCTGAGTTCAGCATTTAGCCTTCTGAGTTGGAGTGATGGGTGGGGAGATGGTTAAGGGAAAGGTGGCAGACAGAACAAATGCAGCCAGCCAATTCCCATTACAAAGGAAGAGGCATGCATAGCTCACAGAGAGAGCAAAGGTCCATAAAAACAGAAAGCCCATGGATGTGAAGTTAACTAGCAAGTTAGTAGGGTGGGAAGCCAAGAATCAGCCCAATTTAGCAGAATCCTTAAAGGCTTTAGGACAGAAGGGAAAAAGAAGGGAGGGCTAGAATCAGCATGATTTGGAAGGTGTTTAAGAAGCAGTTAGGGGGGCGCCTGGGTGGCTCAGTCGGTTGAGCGTCTGACTTTGGCTCAGGTCATGATCTCACACTCTGTGAGTTTGAGCCCTGCATCGGGCTCTGTGCTGACAGCTCAGAGCCTGGAGCCTGCTTCAGATTCTGTGTCTCCCTCTCTCTGACCCTCCCTCGTTCATGCTCTTTCTCTGTCTCAAAAATAAATAAACATCAAAAAAAAAAAAAAAAAGCAGTTAGGGGGCACCGGGTGACTCATTCAGTTAAGTGTCTGACTTCAGCTCAGGTCATGATCTCGCAGTTCATGGGTTCGAGCCCTACGTCAGGCTCTGTGCTGACAAGTTAGGAGCCTGGAGCCTGCTTCAGATTCTGTGTCTCCCTCTCTCTCTGCCCTTCTCACGCTCGTGCTCTGTCTCTGTCTCTCTCAAAAATAAGCAAACATTAAAAAACAATTACAAAAAAAAAAAAAAAAAAAAAAAAAAAAAAGCAGGTTCCTAAATCCCTTTCTGCACTCCCAGCTTTTGGAGTGGTTTCTGCTCTTTATCTCACCTAAAGAATGTAAGTTTAGTGTCTGGAAAGGGTAAAACAGGGTCTCTGGACTAGGAATATAGTAGAGAACACACAGCAGAGGGCAGGGGTTCTGAATCCAAAACTGGGGATTAAGTGAACGTGTGCACGTGGAGTGCTGAGAGCCTCAGCCTGCTCCCCTCCTTGGCTCTGGGAATGCTGGCGGTCACCCTCAAGTTGTCCTCCAGACATCTAAGGAAGTCTCTAATACGAAAGACAGAGATCGAAACCAACCAACCGACCAACCAAAAAGCACTTAAAACAAAAAGTAGGGAGAAGAAAACTAAAGCTAAAACAAAACAATTGACAATAATATCCTCACCATGTCACCTGTATCCAAAAAGAACAGGGGATCTTTAAAAAAAAAAAAAAATCAGAGAACAACAAAAACAACGAAAAGCTCTTGGAAACGAAATCAAGACAACAAAAAATATTTCACAGAATTTCAATAAAGAGTCTAGAAGAAAAAGAGGAAATCTTATAGAAGTAGGAAAAAAAAAAGATACAGAAAATCAAATGGAAGAGATAAAATAAATCTAGAGGATCAGTCCAGAAGATCCAACGTCCAAGCAACAGAAACTTGAAAAAGAGAGAATAAAAGGAAGGGAGGAATTCATCGACAAAATTATTTGAGAAAATTTCATGTAACTGAAGGACATGAGTTTCTAAATGAAAGCAGTCACCAAGTGCCCACCACAATAAATAAAAACAGACTCAATGCCAAGACACAGCATTGTGGTATTTCAGAACTGGGATGCTATAAGCTTCTAGAAAGAGAAAATCAGGTCGTATCCAAAGAGTTGGGGATCAGAACGGTTGTAGACTCCTTAAACACACACACACACACGTGCGCGTGCGCACACACAACCCTCATTCTAAGCCAGGCCAAATGACCAGTTAAGTGAGAAGGTAGATAAAGATCTTTTCAGATATGAAAGTTCTCAAAAAACTTACCATTCACACAACCTTCCCCTCCCGGAAAGGAAGCTATTGGAAAATGTCACAAACAAATGGAGGAGTAAACCAAGAGGGGGAAGCAAGGGATACAGAAAACAGGACATTAAACACAGGAGAGGGACAAAGTGTCCCCCAGGATGAGAGTGGCCAAGATCCCAGAATGCCAGCAGTGGACACAGTCACAGGGATGGCTCATTTGGACTGGACAAGGCAAGAAGGCTCTGGGCAGTTTTAAGAGAGGAAATTGATAGAATCCCTGAAGGATCCCAAAGAGAAAGATATATACGATAAGAAAAGAACTTGGGGTGGGACACCTGGGTGGCTCAGTTGTTAAGTACCTGACTTTGAGTCATGATCTTGCAGTTCATGAGTTCAAGTCCAGCATTGGGCTCTCTGGTGCCGGTCACGGAGCCTGCTTTGGATCCTCTCCCTCTCTCTCTCTCCCCACCTTGCTTGCATTTTCTCTTTCTTTCTTTCTTTCTTTCTTTCTTTCTTTCTCTCTCAAAAATAAATAAACATTAAAAAAAAAGAAAAGAATTTGGGGTTGAATCAGGATAAGTATGCAGAATATTTAACACATGAAAAAATGAGCCATTTGTTACCCCAGAGAAAATGGAATTATACTTTTCCACCTGGACTGGCTGGGAAGAACATTTACAGAGTTGTAACAGATACTTGGTATTCACCAAACTAAGACTGGAGGGGGTGCGCAGCAGGGACTGGGAACATTTCTGGTGTGCGGTAGGGCAGAGGGTAGAAGCCGAATCATCTTCCATAGCGGAATAACGTCTAAAACTGAGAGAATATCAAGACATGGTGCTAGAAACATTCATTGAGAGAAACAAATAACCAAAATAATCAGCTAAAAAAAAAGTGCTTTTTCAAAAAAAAAAAAAAAAGTGTTTTCCTTGGAGGAAAGAAAAAATGTGCTCACAAGTGAGCAGTCAGGGCTCCCACGTATGAAGATGTGGGAACCGATCTAGTTGTAAAGAGCAAAATCTCGAGAAAGGGTACACCAGACGAGAGCAAGCAGTAACAAAGATGCTTTTGAAAGAGCTGAGTCACATCCATTTTCTTAACCTACATTAATTATTCAACATCTCGTACTGTGGGCCAGGCCATGTGCCAGTAGATGATCACAGCAGAATGAATAAGACGTAAAGCTTATAACCTAGTGAGGTAGGCAAAACGTAAACAAATAATTATGATCCAGTGATATAATAGAGCTTATAAGCAAAGTATTATGAAAATGTGGGCACCAGCAATGAGCCTTTCAGAATTTTCTAGAGTTGTGCTGTCCACATGGTAACCACTGGCCACCTGTGGCTAGTGGCTACCATACTGGGCAACGTAAGACCTAAAACATGTTCCTCGTGGCAGAAAGTTCTATTGGATGGTGCTGGTCTGGAGGTTCTTAAATGGTGATTCCTACAGTGCTTTTCAAGTACATTAAACCCCTGAAGGGATCACATTCCATGGGTCTATTAGTAAATAGAGCTTTGAAGAGCTTGATATTTAACCAGCTAAGTTATCTGTCCATGGAAAGGAATTTTTACTCTGTTACAGGTTTTGTTTTCATCTGGAGCCACTTGGGGAGCGAGGAAGGGGTATTTCTTGCATCTCCTGATACTGTTTGACCACGCACAGATGTTGGGGAGCAAATGCTACTGGTGACCAGACTCTGTGAGTCGTTGGGAAAGCACTTTTGCACAGTGGGAGGAGGGAAGAAAGAGCTCTGCAGAACTCCGAAACTCCTGAGTTTGAATTTTGGTGCCACTACTCGTTAGCTCTGTGGCCTCGAGCAAATCTCTCAACCTCTCTGGGCCTTTATGTGGTTTTTAGATGTGAGGGGCACAGGTAAAGCACGGATCAGGCTAAGCAGGTGGCAGAAACACAAAAATGGCGGCTGTCATTCTTCTCGCTGTCCTTCATCCCCAACAGGCAATAAGCACGCTGGTCAGGAAGGGCCCCATGTGAAGGAGAGGGCTGGCCCTCCTCACTTCTCATCACGACCCGGTTTCCTGGCTTTTGTTAAAGGATCTATCATTGACCAGGAAATGAAGTACCTACAACAGCATGGGAATTTTTTTTTTTTTTAGTTTATTTATTTATTTTTTTTTTTTGAGAGAGAAAGAGAGAGCAGGGGAGGGGAAGAGAGAGAGGATGAGAGAGAATCCTAAGCAGACTTCATGCTGTCAGCGCAGAGATGCAGGGCTTGAACTCACGAACTGTGAGATCATGACCTGAGCCAAAATCCAGTCAGATGCTTAATGGCTTAACCCACTGGGCCACCCAGGCACCCTGGGGGATTTGTGTTCAAAGCGGGGCAAAGGGAAGGAACAGGAAGGGCAATGAGATTTGCCGAAAGCCCAGGACATGCCAGACCCACCGGCAAGTACTGTATGTCCTATAAATCCTCCCAGGGTCTAAGAGAAGTGGAAGGACGGGAGGAAGGCGGCTGGCAGGAAGGTTTGTGGGTGGTGGAGAGACAGCATGGTGGGACACAGACCCACGGGGACGGGCCAGAGTTCCATGGGGAATGCCACACCAGGGCCCCATGGGATGAAACACGCAGTTCATGATGACAGCTGGGGGCAGTGTGTGGGTCTCATGGGTGGGCCCAGGCCAGTGGTAGTGAGCAGAGGTGGCCTGGGTGACCTGAGCCAGCCCTTCACTTCTCCACAGGTGTTTGCTTAGGGTTTACACTAACCCTAAGTTAGACTGGTGGACAGTCTCCATCTCTGTTACCTTCTTCAACTTCCATGAGAAGGAAAACAAAGTTTCCAAGTGGAGTTAAATTCGAAATATGATAAGCCCAAGTTGGCATCAACACCCGGGTGCAAGAAGTAACTTTTCCTTGTAATTTGTAAGTGCATTCAGGCTTGTTTTTTTTTCGGGTTCTCTTTTATGGGTTTCCCCCACCCCCACCCCCAGGCAGGGCCAATATCTGAATAGAGAGAAAAGATCCCCAGCTGGGCTCCTTTCTTCCAACAAGCTTTGCAAGCTTTGCAACATCTTCCTTGGATACCATTCAGCTGGGGGCCTTCCCTGTATTCCAGAGGAATTCCTGCGTCCTCACACAGGGGCCCTTTGTGGTCTGAGCTTATGAGAAGTTAACCAGGATTTCGCACAAGGAAGTATCTTTTCCTTGTGTGAAGCCGTGATCAAAGAGGAATATCATTGAAACCCAAACCCAAAAAACAACAACAAAAAACCCCACCAAAACAAACCCACAAAAATAAAACCCCACACCAAAACCATGATTTATATCTAGAATCTCTACAGAAAAAAAAGAAAGATCTGAGTTACGTCAGTAAAGCACAATCATCTGCAGTATAGAATGTATCATTAGCTAGTTCGTGTATTGATGGATTTTAAAGTTTAGTCCTCAGTACAAATTCTAAGTCCTGTATTTAAGCATTCAAACTTTTTTTGTTTGCTTTTGCATCTGTTTTGTTCACAAATATCCCCAATCTTTTCCAAATGCTTAAAGAAATTTTTCATTAAAAAATGATATGTACAAATATTTGTATGTATACATATTCATATAACGTACATATATAAAACTAGATATAATGCTACACACACATGCACACATATGTATCAGCACACAAAGTTTGGGAAAAGAGTGCAAAAAAAATGTCAGCAATGATCATAGCAACCTACCCATGTGCTATGTGTTCATTTTTTCCCCAGATTTGTTGTGGTTTATGTCCATCTATACAGAGATTTTACACAGTACGTAATATAAATAAGTTCACGCCATGCTTTCTCTCACTGAACATTTTGTTTCTAGCCTTTCCCGTGACAATACATAAGGTCCACAATGATTGTTACAAATGGTGCAAATTATTCCAAAAGTGAACCTCAGCCAGATAATTAACCATTCCTCGCCAACGCTTCATATTTCTAGAACTTTCCATTTTTGGTAAAAGTCACCCTCCTTGCAGTTTCCAAGTTCAAAGTCTACAGTGCTGACTATAAACATGACATAATTATACTGGGTGAAAGGATTTTGATTTTCCTTGCCACTCCTTTTTAAAATTTTCTTCTGACACGAAGTAAAGAGGACCTATAGGACCCAGCAGTTAGAGGACAGCCTCTTCATCACAAACCAGGAAATGCTGGCTCTGAGAGGCATCAGCATCACGACTGTTCCGATTCAGAAGTGCAGGAAAAGAGCAAGAAAAATTAGCCTAGCAATGACCTGTCCCAGGCAAAAATTCTCCTTTCCCCAATAATTAGAGACACTGCACACAACAGATTCCCAAGAATCAGACCCGGATTGTAACTCCTACTGAGTTCATCTTTTCTCTCTTTCTCTGCGGCACAAGCTCTTTCCGGTGGAGGCAGCAAGGTATGGCTCTCTTGGCAGCAGGGGCCCCAGAATGGGGCACAGTCATCCCACGGATGTATCCGTGGGTAGGCGCTCCAGTGCCCTTTGAAGATTATGTTTTCTATTTATAAAGTCTCATTCTGTCTCAGTTTGCTCACCTACGTGGCATAAGAGATTTGTGTCAGATGTGCAAACTGCCTCGCATGTGTTCCTCTACCAAGGGCAGGTGAGGGGAACAGGAGAGGATGAGGGGGGCAGAGCCCCGGGGCCAAGTCCCTGCAGCTGTAGCACTGTCGGTACATGTGCGAACAGGAGCTCAGGGCCGTGGGAGCCACAAGACTCTTCACTGGGCTCTGGCAGGCATTACCCTCAACACATTTTCAAAACTCAACTTGGGACTCTGGATCTGATGCATGAGAAAGAGAGAAAGAAAGAGAAAGAAAGGGGCGGGGGCGCTGACACTGGAGCATCCATTATGTGTTTGATACTATATACTCACTACCCCCATTTTCTTCCCAGCAACACTGTGTAGTACGTACTACTACCTCCATTTCATGAATAGCAAGCTTAACTAATTCACGTAAGTTTCATAACTGTAAATGGTAGGCAAGGGTTCAGAGTTTAAGCTTTTTTCATTAACACCATGGAGTCTTTAACATGACAGGATGTACGCAACCAAGCCTGTTATTGTGGGGGTAGGCAGGGAATATGGGATACAGGAGGTCAACGAACTTGGCCTTCCCATTCACAAAGGGCCTCAAGTGTAGACTCTTGACAAGTATCTCCAAGGACACACCCAGAACTATATTCACAGGCTTGAAAGAATGTTCATCACACAGCTTTGAACTTCAGTCTTATTTTGCTGTAACAATTCACTTGTAGTTCCCTATGAATTAATACTTAATCTTGAGAATAGGAAAATTCTATCACCTTTATGATTGTGTGCAAGATCACATTTGTACATGTAAGCATTTAAAATATTAATATTTATAATCTTGCTTTGTTATTATTTTACTACTTTAATATACTGAAAGCCTCAAAAACAACAAAAATTAAGTAACCGGGTCCCTTTCATTGCCTGAGAGATGATGATCCTATACTATACTTCCAGAAAAACCAGGTTGTAAGTTAACCATTAAGTATAATGCAAAAGTAAACATCAGGGACAGATTTCTGAAGAATTACCTTAAGAGAAATTCTTGGGTTGGGGGTCAACTCTCACCTCTTGTAGAGATTTCACTATTTGTGATTCCTTAAGTATCTGTATCTTAAGAACCTTAATAACTGATATCTTATGGATTATACACTTTATTTTTATTTTTTTTTAATGTTTATTTTTGAGAGAGAGAGACAACGTGAGCAGGGAAGGGGCAAAGAGAGAAGGAGACACAGAATCCAAAGCAGGCTCCAGGCTCTGAGCTGTCCGCACAGAGCCTGACGCGAGGGTCAAACCCACAAACTGTGAGATCGGGACCTGAGTCAAAGTCGGACACTTAACCGACTAAGCCACCTGGGTGCCCCTGGATTACAGACTTCAAATGGGCACAGGTAAACAATCAATCACCAGTAGCAATGATGCTACTGGACCTCCAGCTTCTGGGCTTTTCTTTCTCATGTAGGGAGGCAAGAGCCGTGCAGCCGAGAGCCTATCACTCTCTGCTCCAAAGCTGGCCTGCCATACCATGAGTCACAGCGACTACCTGCGGTAATAGGAGGAACTTGAACATGTCAGTGAAGTTGTCCTTTAAATTTCTTCCATTCTAAAGCGACATTTGTAAAGGATTTTGACACTCTGGTTAAGCAACTGATTTTAGCAGAGAGACAGAGACAGAGAGAACAACCGAATGACTATTAAATGGCTATGAATAAAAATTAAAGTTAAAATCACAGCATTTGTGAGTTGGGAAGTCCCCAAGAAAAAATATTAATCTAACCCAGTTGTATTAACAGATTAGGAACTGAGGTCCTGAGAAGCTAAGTGGCCATCAGTATAATTTTTGCTAAATCATGCTGCTGTCCTTGTAGAGATCCAGAGCAGGGTTTAGGCCACTTTTGTTGGTAAATCAAATTTTATTGGAATACAGCTCTACCCATTCATTCATGACTTGTCCACGGCTGCTTTTGTGCCACACAGTAGGGCTGATACTTGCGACGGACGTCGAACGACCCGCGAAGTCTAACATATTTACTATCTGGCCCTCTATAGAAAAAATGCTGACTCCAGCTCTCCAGGATGAACAAAGTCTGTGAGGAGGAACCAAAGGGTGCCGGCAACCATGCGAGCAAACTTGGAAGTGGATCTTTGGAGGCCTGCCAACAGGCACCTGAGTGAGCGTGGAAACAGATTCTCCTGGTCTTGTCCAGCCTGGAGATGACCACGGGCCTGGCCGACGGCTTGCCTGCAACCTCATGACAGACCTTCAGCCAGAGATGCCCCGTTAAGCGGTGCCTGGGTTCCTGACCCACAGAAACAAGAAACAAACGTTTCTTGTTTTAAGGTGCTAATTTGGGGATGATTACGCAGCCAATGGATAACTAATATAAGCGCATCTGTTGAGTTGGGCTCAACCTTTCAAGGTGAGCAAAATTCTATCTCTGAGATCAAAGTCTCATCGTGATCTGCTCTGTGAGGACTGTTGGACCCTTGGTCCCCAACTCCAAATGGAGTTGGCACATCAGTGCACCGTGCCAACTGGTCACTGTAAGTCTATCTCATGGCCACGTGGTCAGTTAAGATGTCTGTCTGTCTGATGCTGTGTCTTACTCAGTTTTGTAATCACAGAATCTGATTTAGCGCCTAGTAATCATGATAGAATAATAATAATACATATTCATTGAGTGCTTACTGTGTGTCAAGCACTTTATGTCCATTGTCTCATTTTACCCTTTTAACAACCCTGGGAGGTAGTACTATTTTTAAGCCCCTTTAACAGGGGGAAAGGCAAAAATTACATACGTTAAGGAACTTGCCTTATACTGGCTGACAAGCAAGCAGTAGAGCCAGGACTTGAGCTCTGACAGACCCTGAAGGGGCCACACTCTACTGGGATTCTGGGTCCCCAGATACATGGTTCTAGTCATGGTACTGCCACAGTTAACCGTGGACTCGGCAAAGTCGCTCATGGAGAGGAAACCAATTTCCTCACCCATAAAGTGGTGGTGATGATGATGATGATGCCCCTTTCCTATCTCTCAGGGCATATGTCCTAAAATAGTGATTTTTTTTAAGTTCACGGTAAATGTGGAATCAAAATAAAGTGACTTACTGATCTTTTGACCAAACACACCTTAGTTGGGGCAGACCTGAAAGAAGAGGAAAACAAGCAGAGGGTATTTAAGGGAAGAGCCTGAGGGAAGGGCAAAGGGCCACTGAAATCCATTTCCTACCCTTTCTCCACTTCCTGTTCTTCCCTGTCCTGCTCTTGGCATCACTATGGCTCCCGGCCCCATCTGCAAAAATCCCCGAAACAACGGTGGGTGGAGGTTGTCAGGTTAATGAGAAGAAATCCTCAATTATTTCAAACACAGCTCATGCGTTTATGCTGTGGGAGTTTTTTTTTTTAAGTTTATTAATTTTTTTTGAAAGACAGAGACAGTCAGTGTGAGTGGGTGAGGGGCAGAGAGAGAGAGGAAAAGACAGAATTCCAAGCAGAGCCTGAAGCAGGGCTGGAACCCAGGAAACATGAGATCATGACCTCAGCTGAAATTAAGAGTTGGACACTTAACAGACTGAGCCACAGAGGTGCCCCTACACTGTGGGAATTTAAAAAAAAAAATTTTTTTTAATGTTTATTTCTTATTGAGAGACAGAGAGACAGAGCATGAGCATGGGAGGGGCAGAGAGAAGGGGAGACACAGAATCCAAAGCAAGCTCCAGGCTCTGAGCTGTCAGCACAGAGCCAGACACAGGGCTCGAACCCACGAACCATGAGATCACGGCCTGAGCCAAAGTCGGACACTTAACCGACTGAGCCACCCAGGCGCCCCTACACTGTGGGAATTTTAACTGAGACTGCATATGAACAGTCTTCCCTGGAAAGAGATATTTATATTTATAGATATTTGTATTTATATTACATGGCTGACTGTGACTTCTCACTCCATCTCGGCCTCTTCTAGAAAGGAAAGAGTGCTGGATCCCTCTAGGCTGGTTTAGCTCTCACTGCAGGCTCTGCACATCTCATACAAAAGTCTGAATTTTTCACAGTTGAGCCTTTGGTATGTGGAAGAGTGCCTGAAATACAAAAGGCATTCAAACTTTTTTTGATGAATAAAGGAACGGATTTTTACCTGCTTCTATGCTGTTCTATGCTAGAATGTAAATGCCATAAAGTAGCAGGTATTCAATAAATATTTGTCAAATGACCCTAAAAATCTGGCCTCATGCTATTACATTCAGGGCAGTGTCATCGGTTTAAAAAAAGTAGAGTTCAAAGAAGGGTTTCAAGGTTAAGAAGACACCTGACTCCGGTCAAGGCCCCAACTGTGGCCATACTAGAATGGATGCCCAGAATATTCCTGAACATGAGTTCCTGGGACTTAAATTCTTGATGATGTCAAATCGCCAGTGTGGCAGGAAAAGGATTCTCTATCTATTCCGTGTGGACTGCAGCCAATGATTTAGGATTTAAATTGTATGTTTCTTGGAGCAGTGATTTCCAATAAAGAAAAAAGACTGTTACTTCTCTATGGACTTATTTCATCTTGCTTCCTTAAATGTCACCAAAAACCAACCAACCAACAAACAAGCAAACATCAATCAACACTGCTTTCCACCAACCGACAAAATCCAAAGAGACAAACACTTTGTCAGGGTTTCCTTTCAGCATTATTTGTGATGAATTAGGTAAAATGCACATCCCAAGAAAACAAAGAACCTGACATAGTCTTAATCATAAAACCAGAAAAACAATTCTGTCTAATAATCACCAGGAAAATGTGCACTGTAAGTATTTCCCACCCTTACTTGGCAATCCACCTACTTTTCTAAGAGAACCAAAGAACTCTGCAGACTTGTTCTGTCTCCATTAAGATGATCATTCAAACCTAAGTCAAATTTATATTGCAGCCATTTTTATCCCTCTACTTAAGCATTCCTCATCCTATCTAAGCAATTTCCACAAGATATTGGAAGGGCCCTAGTTGTTGTTTTTCCTTCCTTCCTACCTACTTTACTTCATCTTTTTTTCATTAGTAAATATTAGATGTTCATAATAGTAAGGTGAAAAGGACGGTAGTTCTCTAAATTTCGCATATTAAAGTTTGCTCAAAGAAAATAAAGTTCGGTCAAAGAAAACTTGCTTCTTCGGAAGCTAAAATCAAGAGGGCAGCCCCACCTTGTATCGTGTGAGATGTTATGCAGAAACACACTTTGTAGAAACAGTCCAAAACCAATTACAGTTGGTTTAAGTAACTGAGAAATAAAAATATTCGTGACAATCCACAGATTTCTAGCGCATTTCTAGAGGGTGGTAGAGGGTAGAAGTAAAACAAAATCAGAAACTGATAAGCTCTTAACCTGCTTTTAATTCACTCGACTCTGTAAATGTGAGACTGGCTTAAATTATTTTTTTTCCATCCTTAATGTTTCCTTAGTTTGATATACTAACATGTAATGTATATTAGCTTATTGTCTTCAGGGGGTAAATATCCTATTGCATAAGCCAGAGGCCGCTGGAAATGAGTCCTATAATCTTCATTAGCAAAAAAAGGTACATGTACACTCAGCAACAATGCATGACATTTCAGGAGACACTTATCTGTAACCTAGTTTTGGGTATTTAGAGATTTCTCGACAGTGTTCCCTTTCGCTGGGAGACTAATGCAGAAAATTCAATACCAGGAGCAGTCGGCATGCTTGTTAGCTTCTCTTTTTTAACAACAGGATAAAAAGCTGTGTAACTATTTCAATTATGTTCTAAAATGGTGTCCGTGTTCGGGGCGGGAGGGGAAAGGCCTGAATCTTGCCCTGTGGTTCTGGCAGGTGCAGGGGGCAGACCAGTTATGCCCTGCAGGCAGTGTTATTCTGGCAAGTATTTAACAACTGGTTCTATAGAAAAACATGTCTATCATAAATAAAGGCTGTGTGGAACACTGTTTGTATATAATAATAAAATACATTCTTTTTGTTATAAATTCCACGTAGGCAACTGGTTTTCACAGAATGCTTTCATAAGGTTTTGCCAGACTCTTCCATCAGTAATTTACTCGCGGCTACAACGAGTATAGTCCTGACATGAATGTTAGTTGATAGCATTGTTTAGCAAGGTAGACGAAAGTGAAACAATGAACACATGTGTTGGAATTTCATGTCTGTTAATGACACAAGCAAATTCTTTTCTGAATCAGAGAATAATAGTCTTTTGAACACCGGAAGAAAAAATTTCTTCAGGGTTTTTTTGTGCTATTCCCATGTAACAATTACAGACTCAGCAAAGTTCCATGTTGCATATTGAGTTAACATTTTATCATATTTTTTAAAATAAATTTTATTTATTTTGAGAGAGATTGTGCGTGCACGTGCGCACATGAGTGGGGAAGGGGCAGAGAGCAAGGAGAGACAGAGAATCCCAAGTGGGCTCTGCACTGTCCATGTGAAGTCCAGTGCGGGGCTGGAACTCAAGAACAGGGAGATCATAACATGAGCTGAAACCAAGAGTTGGATGCTTAACTGACTAAGCCACCCAGGTGCCCCTCTTTATCATATTCTTTTTTTTAAATTTTTTTTTAACGTTTATTTATTTTTGAGACAGAGAGAGACAGAGCATGAGTGGGAGAGGGTTAGAGAGAGGGAGACACAGAATCCGAAACAGGCTCCAGGCTCCGAGCTGTCAGCACAGAGCCCGACGCGGGGCTCGAACTCACAGACCGCGAGATCATGACCTGAGCCGAAGTCGGCCGCTCAACAGACTGAGCCACCCAGGCGCCCCCTTTATCATATTCTTTTTTTCAACGTTTTTTTTTTTTTTTTTTTTTATTTATTTATTTTTGGGACAGAGAGAGACAGAGCATGAACGGGGGAGGGGCAGAGAGAGAGGGAGACACAGAATCGGAAACAGGCTCCAGGCTCCGAGCCATCAGCCCAGAGCCTGACGCGGGGCTCGAACTCACGGACCGCGAGATCGTGACCTGGCTGAAGTCGGACACTTAACCGACTGCGCCACCCAGGCGCCCCCCCCTTTATCATATTCTTAAGTGTAGTTGAGCAACAAAACCTTAAGTTGAGCTCTGACTTACAGTATTTGCTAATTCTATGGTGTAAATGCTCCTGTGTCTGATTTCGAGACAGAGGTTAAGTCACCCAACTCAAAGTTGGGAAGAGACGTACAGCTGTAAACCATTTTACGGTATTTCTACCACACAGACACAATAGATGTAAATATCCTCAACAGCACAGAAAACAGAAAAATAATTCGCAACTGATGAGCTTTGAGTATTTGTTAATTTTGTTTTCAATAGAAGTTTTTTTTTTTTTGTTTTCAATATAATTATACTTTAATACAATTTAATTTTGAATATCATCTCACAAGAGTTTTGAAATTCCAAAATTCTTTTTTTTTTTTTTTTTTTTATTTATTTTTGGGACAGAGAGAGACAGAGCATGAACGGGGGAGGGGCAGAGAGAGAGGGAGACACAGAATCGGAAACAGGCTCCAGGCTCCGAGCCATCAGCCCAGAGCCTGACGCGGGGCTCGAACTCACGGACCGCGAGATCGTGACCTGGCTGAAGTCGGACGCTTAACCGACTGCGCCACCCAGGCGCCCCTTGAAATTCCAAAATTCTACAGCCAGTACCGGCTGGCTCCAGCACAAGGTTTCAGGGTCCTGAGCCCGAAGGGCAAATGCTTTTCATAGGCCGTTTTCTCTCAGCCACACACCAATAACCTCCAATTAACAGTCACCCTAAGACCCAACTTCCCCTGCTGTGAGTTAATCAGTCTCAAGAGGTGGATGTCTGGCCTTAAGTTCTCAGTAGAATATTAACATTTTGGGAGGGAGAAAACGACTTCAGGAAAGTGACATGACTTTGAGGCAGTACGCATTTTCCTCACCTGTGGAATGGGAACAACACTGTTACCAGGGTTGTCCTAAGGAATAGAGCTAACTGCGTGCAAGGCTCCTGAGTAATGCCTCAACTACAGCAGATGTGTAATAACTACGTGTTGATCATTAAGATGAGGGCAGAATCTCCGTAACAAACCTTTCTTTTCTGGACACACATGAGTCCGTCAGGCAAGCTGCTTCCTTTCCCATAGAGAAGCAATTTCCAAATATGATTGAGCGAAAAGCGAGTTTGAGAACAAGTCCAGTCATGCTCAGATTTCTTGAGTCTGTGGAAGATTGTCACCTGGCTTCCCAGGATCACCATTTCCATCTCTTCTCCAGAAATATGGGGGGCGGGGGGGAAGTGAGGGCAAATTTGTAACCAGAGACTTTTAGCAAGGACCCAAGGGGTAACTTCTGGCAGTCAATATTTTACGTCAGAATCATGGGCTAGAAGTTAGGGAGACTCATTTGCCTCCTGTGAAATCAGCACAGCAGCAGTTTTGGGAGCATCCTGTTTAGATAAAGGATAAAATCTTTTAAAGAGTTTTTGATACTCTGAAAAATGTGGTGCTCTAGACCATTTATCCTTACTTTTGAGACTCGGGCCTCTTCAGATCCTTTCTTTTTTTTCCCCCTTAAAGCATTTTAAAAAAACAAAGTGAAACAATATAAATATAAAAAGGCTTAGCTTACCTTTTGAATATAAGGAATTGGGGTAATAATACCTATCTTACAGGTTTGTTGTGCTCAGTGCACTAAAGGACTTAGTGCATGGCACGTATGATGTGGTATATGGGGGGTGAGGGGGCATACACTCAATGGGAAATGTTGTATGTAGCCCAAGGCATTCTTTCCTCCTTTCAAAATCAACTCAAGGTTAACAGGTGGGGCAGGGGTTAGGAGGAGGAGTTGAAGGATAGGGTCCAGACAAAACAGCTATGAAGAGGTCACCTTCCTCCTGTCTTCTATGTGGTTGGATAAGCAGGTTGAATTGGTTCCATTTTTCCCTCTCTAGAAGACAGTATTTTCTTCCAAGAATAAAAGGACGGCCCTGTCGCGATGGTTATTAACTAGATCAAATCTCAAGGAAGTCAGAGATTCTAAAATCTCACTTGTCCTGTTATTTTATGTAGATTTATAAACCCTATTCTTTATTCAGATTTCAGGGACACCTAGGATTAATTGACAAGCCACAGGCAATTTCAGCAAACACTAAGCGTTTTGCACACAGAGATCATAAGGGAACAACCAGGAGTCAGTCTCGCCTTAAGACAGAAGATATTTAGGGGCACCTGGGTGGCTCAGTCGTTCAAGCGTCAGACTTCGGCTCAGGTCATGATCTCACAGTTTGTGGGTTCGACCCCCACGTCAGGCTCTGTGCTGACAGCTCAGAGCCTGAAGCCTGCTTCAGATTCTGTGTCTCCCTCTCTTTCTCTGTTCCTCCCCTGCTCACACTGTCTCTCTCTAAAAATAAATAAAGATTTAAAAAAGTTTAAAAAAAAGATAGAAGATATTTATAGCATCAGTAATACACAATCATATGGTTGGGGAGAACATACAAAGGAAGGAATACGTGAGTCTCAAAGCAAGACATATTAAAAAAGAGTGGCTGTAATGTAAAGTACCTACATCTGTAATAAATATACTTACGTGGCACATTATTGAAGACTATCTGATAATGTGTTTCTGGGGAAATCACAGAATTTAGTCTAGAAACACTTGAAGGTATAAGGTTTTTAGATAACATCCTGTTAAATTCAGCATTACTCAAACTCAGTGATTTCAATCTGAGCTGCTATGTCATCTTGTTTCATAAAAACTCAAGCTAGGTTCCTGGGTAGAAAAGATCCTAAATGGAAAAAGTTTCAAAATGTGATAAACCAAATATGTCAGAATTAAAATCTCAAACCATGAGCACTGAACCAGATTACCTACACTGAATTTTTGAAAATTCAAAATTACCTACACTGAATTTTTGAAATTAATAATATTAAAATGAGTGTGTGTGTGCGTGTGTGTGTGTGTGTGTGTGTGTATTTATATGTGCAAACTGAAGCTGGAACCAAGGAGGAAGCTTTCCCCTTCTGGTGGAGTTTATATAATATACACCAGGGCTAAAACTGTTCACGAGAATAGTTCCTTCAACGGCAGCATTTTTAAATACTGCATACATACTCCTGTGTCCTTTTATGTGAATTTGGAAGGAATGCAAAGTACATTTACGGGATCAGTCTTTCTAATTCAATCTCAAACTCTTCCTTTCCTAAACTCATCAGCAGCTTTCCTGCCTAGGAGACCGCTTCAGTGAATCTATAAGGGCTTCCTCCTCTCTCTGAGCCATTGCAAAAAACCGTTTTCTTCCTGAAGCATTTTCTCACCAGGCTTTTGACCTCATCAGACCTACAGTGCGGCTGTTCTGCCCGTTCTCCTTTCTTTGTGCCAGAGGCGCCCCAAAAGCTCACATCCCACGGCTAAAATCCTAGCAGGTTCTTAGGACTTTACACAGTTGTGCAATGGTTAAAAACCAAACAGAAAACCCAGCCCTGGGCCCTGCTGGCTGGGGTGTGGCTGCCGGCTGGCCGTGGGGCTGAGGGCTGTTGCCTAACAAAACCAAACACTCAGCACTAACTGCTGCCAGGTGCAGTGATTACCTGTTAAACAGAAGGACCTGGATACCTTTCCTCCCTGGGGACAGGAGTGAAAACGTGGAAATCCCTTTAGTCAAAGCTCTTCCGGGTCAAATAGTACAGTGCTTTTCAACTATTAGCATTCAAGCAACACCTGGAATAAAAACAAATCAAGTACTAACTTCTGTCTCCCCGGAGCTGATGATCGACAGGATTACATTTGGTGGAAATGGACAAACTCAACTAAAAAAAATTCTGAAGCGAAGCCAGGTATTGCCACGTACATTTAGATATTAGGATTCATACGTTATGCTTATCGCCTGATGAAGCTTAATATATCTTGGAACCAAGGCTGCGAATTGACATGAAAAGAAAACCACACAAAAAGTGGGGCGCCTGGGTGGCACAGTCAGTTAAGCATCCGATTTCAACTTAGGTCATGGTCTCACAGTTCGTGAGTTCGAGCCCCACATCAGGCTCTGTGCTGACAGCTCAGAGCCTGGAGCCAGCTTCGGATTCTGTGTCTCCCTCTCTCTGTGGCTCTGTCTCTGTCTCTCTCTCTCTCTGTCTCTCAAAAATAAACAAACATTAAAAAAAAATTAAAAAAAAAAAAAGAAAACCACACAAAATGTATAACATTTCCATTATTCGTTGCAGTCCTAAATTGCACTGGATCATTTCAAGTGAGCCAGGTGGTGTTTTGATGTCTCCGGGTTTTTGGTCCATTGAGGCACTTTAGAATTTCAAAGCAAATACAGAATCCTCAGGCCCAAACATTTGTAAGATATTGCCATAGATTTTAACAATGGAAAAGTATACATTCTACACCTCTATGTACCCGTATGTGTCTAGCACTGTGATAGCCATTGTGGAAAAATAAAAAAAGTATGTGTATGACCCACTCTTTCCAAGAATTTTATAATCTGATTAAGAAGCTTCACATGAAGCAATGTGAAGGTAACCGTACATCGAATTCGGTACTGGATTCCAACGGGATAGTATGTGTTGGTCCTCAACGTAGCTCTGCCTGTGTCCACTCTCTGGGCTGAGAATTTACAGGTCTTTTTGCTTTGATGTCTATAGCTTACTTCACCCTAAACAGTATGATGTAAATGTTTCGTTTATTAAACCCTAGCGGTAGTAAAAATTTTACACTTCAGGGGTGATCAACTAGTATCTAATCGGGAAGACCACCCCAAATGCAACTCCAGCTGCCCCCCGATTAAGATATGAGTGAGTGAATGGCATAAATGGGTTTTCATTTGTGAAATTTGTGGCTTATCGATCAGGGAATGAAATGTTACAAACAGACACCAGCTGGGTGACTTGAGGTTTGCAGGTGGGCTTCCCTGGCCCCTTATGAACAGGGAGCCTGACTCTAGAGAAGCCTGCACTCTGCACCCTTGGGCGTGTTGTCTGAAGCCAGATTCCCGGTCCTGTGACCCACACCATTGGATTCCCTAATTTCTGCTGCCTGGTGCTGACTAGGATAGTAACCGAATACTATGTCTGGAATACTGCCAGGTCATCAAGGATCTTTTCTGCAGGGTGATGGGACAATAACCTAAAAAGTTAGACAACCAGCATTTCAAGTTTACAAAACAGATACACGTATTGCTTTGCGGCTGCTTGCTAGTAAATGTGGCTTAAAAATACATGCGTGTTGGGGAGGCACCTGCATGGCTCAGTTGGTTAAGCTTTGGACTCTTTGATTTTGGCTCAGGTTATAACCTCATGGTTCATGAGTTCAAGCCCTGCATCAGGATCTGTGCTGTCAGTGTGCAGAGCCTGCTTGGGATTCTCTCTCTCCCTGCTTTCTCTGCCCCTCCCCTGTTCTCTCTCCCTCTCTCTTTGCCCCTTCCCTGCTTGTGCTCTCTCTCTCTCCCTAATAAAAATAAATAAAGAAAGAACAAATAATCTAAAATATTATTTATTTATAAATAAAAAAATAAATAAATAAACATTAAAAAAATACATGTTTGGGGAATTTGGTCTGAGACTTGCTCTCATTGTATCTTGGGAGGGGAGATGTTGGAGAGAGGCTAGTTCTCACCCACCTTAAGCTTTCCTGTGGCTGCCCTTACCTATACTCGAACTAATTCAGTTTGATTTTTAGAGGCTGGGAAGGCCTATTTTAAAGTTAAGTGCAATTTTGGCCCCTACTAACAGGTTATGTGGCTGACCATAAATCTTCTAGGTTCAATTTTACTCCCACTAAATGAAAACAACAGCAGTGACCTCACTGGGTTCCCATAAAAACTCAAAGCAATTGTGTACCCAGCCGAGTTAGCTACTCGTTGGTAGCTTCCCTCCTCTGTGTTACTGTCCCATCGCTATTCTTTTCCTGTCCTAGAGGAAACATACAAATGTTTTGCAGAATTGAAATGAATAACCTCTTTCTATTGTCCAATTTTAGTGCCTTTGGACTGAACAAATGTTGGAACTGTTAGTTTGGCACCTGTAACTATTCCATCTTAAATCTGGATGTCTTGAATCAGCAGAGAGGCTGGAGTCCTTGGGCCTCTACCTTCTCTTCTCTTTTCTGGGACCAAGCGTCCTTCTTTACCCTCCTGGCACCAAATTCTGCTCCTTCACACTTCTTGGACTCTCCAAGAGTGACTACTGCTTTGGCCTCTGTCAACATGACCTCAGTCATCTGCCTTAGATACACGTGGGAAGAGGGTATCTAGTTAACCTTCACTTCTTAAACAAGTCCTTTCTTCACTAAGCAGTAAAAGGTGAGAAACTACAGCAGAACGGTTATTAGGTGGGGTAGTCAGCCTGCCCACTGGCCCACAGTGGCCTGTGCCTCCTGGTCTGCGTCCCTGCGTAGTTCCCTTCCCACACTGATCTGGGGCTGTCCTGTGGGATGAAAGGAATATGGTGGGAATGATGGTACATGATTAAGTCAAGGCTAGGTTAGGAAAGGCCTTACGGCTTCTGTGATGTTCTCTCCTGTTGTTCACTCTGAGGGAAGCCAGATGCTATGCTGTGAGGACACAAGCAGTAAAGAGGCCCCTTGAGGAGGACTTGTGCCATCTTGGAAGTGTAACAGTCAATCCTTAGTGACTAAAACCATGGCTGACAACTGACTGCAACCTTATGATATACCCTGAGCCAAAAATGCCCACTGGGGCCACTCTCTAATTCCTGACCCACTGAAACCATTGAAGATGATGTTTACTGTTGTTTTAAACCACTACTTTGGGGATACCTTACTGTGCAGCAATAGATAACTGATATATTAAGAATGCATTTCCTGTTCTCAAATGGCCTCATGATGGACATAATCCAATGCAGGTGAAGTATTTTCAAGCAAGAACCCACTTTGTCCCTCATCTTTACTCTTTCTGCCACTTCCTCTTTTTTGAAATGTCAGTGCTAATTCAGCTGTGAGGGAAGTGCTATGGGCTGAATATTTGTGTCCCACGTTCATATGTTCAAGTCCTAATCCTCACTATGACGGTATCTGGAGGTGGGGGTCTCTGGGAGGTGATTAGGGTTAGATAAAGTCAGGAGTGCGAAGCTGTATGGCAGAATGAGTGCCCTCGTGGGGCACCGTCTGACTTCAGCTTAGCTCATGGTCTCGTGGGTTCATCAGTTTGAGTCCTACTTCGGGCTCTCTGCTGTCAGCGCAGAGCCCACTTCTGATCCTCTGTCTCCCTCTCTCTCTGCCCCTTGCCTGCATTGTCTCTCTTTCTATTCAAAGAAAAAAAATTCAAATAAATCAATAGTTAAAAAAAAAAAAAAAGAAAAAGAATGAGTGTCCTTGTAAAAGGAAGAGATGGGAGATTGATCACTCTCTCACTCTGTCTTGTGCAGGAACCAAAGAGCGGCCATGTGAGCACATAACCCAGAAGGGGACCCTCACCAAGAACCTGACCAAGCTGGGATCTTGATCTTGCATTTCCAGCCTCTAGAACCACGAGAAAGAAATGTTTGTTGTTTAAGCCACCCTGTCCGTGGTGATTTGTTATAGCAGCCCCAATTAAGACAGGAATGCTACGTATGTGTGCACATAACACACGAGTGCGTAATTTCCATTTGTGGAGGAAAACATAGATGGCATATACCTCTCCTTTTGGTCTCTACTATACACCAGGTTCTCAACTTTGAGTGTTGCTCACTCACTCTCCCATCTCTCTCTGCCCTAGGATACAGATCATCACCACATTTTCCTGGAGTATCTGCTTCTTGCTATATGGTCTCTGGCCTTACCTCTATACCAAAATTGTCGGTACAGAGGTCATCCGGTGTTCAAGCACCAATCAAATGATGTATTTTCAGTCCTCAACTTCTGTTATGGACTGAATGTGTTCCCTCTAAATTCATATGTTAAAGCCCTAACCCCCCATTTTGGCTACCTTTGGAGAAAGAGCAGCTAAGGAAGTAATTAAGGTTAAATGAGAGTAGGATCCTGGTCTGATAGGATTCATGCCTTTATAAGAAGAGACACCCAGAGAGCTCTCCTCTCTCTCTCCATGCACAAGCTTAGGGCCACATGAGGTTAGAGCAACAAGACAGCCACAGCACGTCAGGAATAAAGTTCTTACCAGAAATTGAACCTCCCTGGGCCCTTGATCTTGGACTTTCTAGCCTCCTAAACTGTGAAAACACAAATTTGTATTAAAAAATTTTTTTTCTTAATGTTTATTTATTTTTGAGACAGAGACAGAGCATGAACAGGGGAGGGCCAAAAAAAGAGAGAGACACAGAATCCCAAGCAGGCTCCAGGCTCCGAGCTGTCAGCACAGAGCCCGACACGGGGCTCGAACTCACGGACCGTGAGATCATGACCCGAGCCGAAGTTGGGTGCTTAACCAGTTGAGCCACCCAGGTGCCCCACAAATTTCTATTTTTTAAGCCACTCAGTCTCTGATATTTTGTCATGGCAGCCCAAGCTAACACAACCTCCGTGAACTCTTTCAGCAACTGCTAACAGACAGAGCAACCTTTGGAATTAGACTTCATTTTCAAACCAGGTGCTGGCTTATGGTGAACATAAAGAACTTATTTAACCTATCAGAGGCTTTGTGATCTTTGTTATAAAACATAACGGGATCCATTTCAAAGAACTGTGTGAAAAATCCGTGACTTTCTGGGGAGGGAGGTTACTGCCCCTTGGGGACACTTGGCTATACGGGAAGGACATCTGGAAATACATGGGGCGATTAGTGTTTTAGTGTCTCAGTGACAGGGCACGAATGGCATTTAATGTTTACGTGCTGACCAGACTGTGACGCTTGGGCTTGTGCAGCGTAACAGAATTTTTTCTCATTCAAAATGCCAGTGGCACCCCACTGGGGAAAGAGAAAAAATGATAAAGTGACCGCAGGGCAGATAATAGATGCCAACATTCACTTTCTTGGCACTGTCTGTAGTTTAAGGAATAGTTTCTCTCACCTGCAAAAAGTCCCCAAGCCATTTTATAAATGAAATACAGTCTTAAACTTTAATCATTTGTGGCATGATAAATCTCAGTCGAGGGGTAGGGGCAAAGAGAGGGTTATAAGCTCTACAGAACAGGTCACAGTGCCATGGACCAAGCAGATATGCAATAAAGTAGTTGTTTGTTGAAAACTCCTAGAATGATTTTTAAGTTATATGTTAAACAGTGAGAGAGAAGAATTTATGTTCACAGGTGAATTAGGTTTTTGTGTTTCCTGATAAACAATTTAAAAAATCTTTTATTTGGAATCCTGTCATTTATCACAAATTAGAGTGGATAATTACATGTTCTTGGACCTCTGTGGTGTAATATGTTGGTAAATACTATCTGTATTTAAATATGTGTTGGTAGGACATCAGGTAAAGACAGTGGATCCAACATACTCACTTGGGCACCTGGGCGGCTCAATTGGTTGAGTGGCCGACTTCGGCTTGGGTCATGATCTTGCAGCTTGTGAGTTCAAGCCCCTCATCGGGCTCACAGTTGTCAGTGCAGAGCCCCCTTCAGATCCTCTGTCCCCCTCTCTCTGCGCCTTCCCTGCTTGTGTGCTGTCTGTCTGTCTGTCTCTCTCTCTCAAAAATAAACGTTAAAAAAAATACTATTCAGGGGCGCCTGGGTGGCGCAGTCGGTTAAGCGTCCGACTTCAGCCAGGTCACGATCTCACGGTCCGTGAGTTCGAGCCCCGCGTCAGGCTCTGGGCTGATGGCTCAGAGCCTGGAGCCTGTTTCCGATTCTGTGTCTCCCTCTCTCTCTGTCCCTCCCCCGTTCATGCTCTGTCTCTCTCTGTCCCAAAAAATAAAATAAACGTTGAAAAAAAAAAAAATTAAAAAAAAAAAATACTATTCAATTTTGGGCTACTCCTAAATCTTAATAAAACTAAAATAATTATATGTGTGTATGTACATGTATCTTTTTAACAACAGAACCAGGAGAGGTGACAATGACAGCATTTTGAAAGCTAGGAAGCAGGAGGACAGTGACCACTCATCAGGTGGACCTGAGAAAGCTAGGCCAGAAGCTGCAAGTGGACAGATGAGCACCACTGTTTACACTGCAGGGTCATCAAAAGGCTCAGCGATTGGTGGTGACTGGAGGCAGCAGGTGCCTCAGGCAGCGGGGAAGCTGGGGCCAGAGCAGTGGTAGTGGTTGAACTCTGTTTAAGAAGCAGCTGACACTCCCTTCCTTCCCCTACTGTCACCTGCGTGACAGCACCTCAGCAGGAGCCTGGAAGTTTATCCTGCAGAGGGGGCAAAACTAGAAGGTCTCTGAACTGGGGAGGGGGGTGGTGTACTGGGCAATGTTCAGGGTGGGACATCACACCAAGATAGGAGGATTCCTACAGTCTACTCCCCACGCTCATCTCCCAAACGCACACTGGCAGACAGGCTCTTACCCTCCAGGCAAGAGCTTAGAGGAGTTTTCTTAGAGGATGTGACCAATCCATGGGGAAAGCCCTGAAGATACTGACACTAGAAGTTCCCCAGCAACTGGCTCGGCCAGATCAGTATTACAAGTGACCCTCAGTGAATGTTCCCTCCCACTCCCCTTCATATTCTGAACTTCAGTTTTTACTTTCCTGCTCTTACATGTGAGCAGAACATCAGTGACTATCAAATAGCCGGAGGAAAACCAGAAACAATCTAGAGGGAGCTGGGAACTATGAGGCAAAAGAAAATTTCAAAAATTATTATTCAAAAACTCATGGATATAAGAGAGTACAGGGCATCATGAAGCAAGAAAGTGATGCTGTAAAAAAAAGGCATTCAGAAAGCAACCCCCCCCCCCCAAAAATAACTCTTAGAAATGAAAAACATAACCACATATATAAGAACCTCAGTTGAAGGAATCTATGTTGAAAAAGGATAAGAAAAGCAGATAAATAATCAAGGAATTCCAGAAGATCTAGAAAGTGAAGTAAAACACCCACAGGAGAAGAAAACATTAATAAAATGATTCAAGGAAATTCCTCAAAATTAGAGGGTAGATTTTCTAGATTCAAAGGGCCCACCAAGTACCCAGCACAATGAAAATAAATCCACACCTGAGGTATATTACTGTGAACTTTCATAATACTAGGATAAAGAATATTCAACCAACATCCAAAAAGAAAATACAGTTATATATAAAGGACTGAGAATTGAAATGGTGGTATACCTTTCAACAGCCATATTGTGAATAAGGAGACAACGGAGCGGTGTCTTCAAAATTCTAAAGGAAAAAAAAAAGTTTTGAGTGAAAATGATTTCCAACATAGAAGTCTCTATGCAATCTATCATTCAAGCGGGGAAGTAGAATACAGACATTTTTAGACAGGCAAGTCCTTAAATAATTTTTTCCTCCATATACTTTTTCTTAGAAAGCTATTGTAGGACGTGGTCCATGAATGTTGAGGGAATAAAACAAACAAAAGTAAGGCATGACATCTAGGAAATAGGAGCTCCACCACAGGAGAGAAGGGAAGGGACTCTTTCAGATGGTGATGGCAAGAGATCTCGGCGTAACCAGGCTGAGAGGACAACCAGTCCAGATGAGCAGGTCCGAAGTCCCCGAGAGAGACATCTACCCAAGACCTCATATGAAACTGACAGAATCATGGAACATCTTGAGAGAGTATTTAGACAACTGGTAAATATTTAAGTACTGTATGGATAGTTAAATACGTAAAAAACACATACTCAAAGGGCACTTGTGTGGCTCAGTTAGGCGTCCCACTTCTGCTGAGGTCATGATCTCTCTGTTCATGAGTTCAAGTCCCGCATTGGGCTCTGTGCTGACAGCTCAGAGCCCGGAGCCTGCTTCAGATAACGTGTCTCTCTCTCTCTCTCTCTCTCTCTCTCTCTCTCTGCCCCTCCCCAGCTCAGGCATGTGCTCTCTCTCAAAAATAAATAAACATAAAAAAAACCCCACACACTCAAGAAACACAAACATACAAAAATAAACAAGTACAAAGGAAATTATTAACTCTAGGGATAAGTTGTGCAAGAAAAAAAAAGTTTAGTATATGCCCCATTTCTGAATAGCACATACAATTGACCCTTGAGCAATGCAATGATTAGGGGCATTGGCTCCCCTGTACAGTTGAAAATCCATGTATAACTTTTGACTCCCCCAAAACTTAACTGCTAATAGCTTACTGTTTACCTGAAGCCTTACTGACAACTTAAACTGTTGATTAACACATGTTATATATATGTATTGTATTCTGTATGTTTATAATAAAGTAAGCTAGAGAAAAGAAAATGCTATTAAGAAAATCACTGGAAGGGGTGCCTGGGTGGCTCAGTCAGTTAAATGTCCGACTTCGGCTCAGGTCATGATCTCATAGTTTGTGAGTTCGCAGCCCTGCGTCGGGGTCTGTGCTGACAGTTTGGAACCTGGAGCCTGCTTCATGTTCTGTATCTCCCTCTCTCTCTCTGCCCCTCCCTCGCTCATGCTCTGTCTCTCTCTCTCAAAAGTAAATGAACATTAAAAAAAAATTTAAGAAAATCACTGGGAACAGAAAATACATCTACAGTACTCTATTCATGAAAAAAATCTGCATACAAGTAGACATGCACAGTTCAAACTCATGTTGATCAAGGGTCAACTATACAGTCAGTGTAAACCTTGCATATTTTTATAATTAAAACCAAGACAGAATTATACCGTGAGGATAGAAACAGATTGTGCATGGTGTGGATAAGAAGAAAGAGCTTAAGTTCTCATCATCCATTAGAGAGAGTCCATGTACAATGTCCCAAACTAACACAATCAGGAGGTGGCAATACTTGCTTGCCATGAAGGTATGTGGAGATGATACCGGGCTAAGAGTTGAAAATGGTTTCTCTGGGGAAGAGGAACTAAGGAGCAGGAGAACTGGGACCTGTTCTTTTTCCTGAGAACCCTTGCAGAACTAGGAGATCTTCTAACTGTACCCTACTACATAGCTGTGATGAAAAATTAAAACAATTTAAAGTGCAGTAGTACATAGAGAGCTAACATGGGACTGCTTTTTCAAAAATAACATCTATGTGATTTTGGTAAATAATATTTTGGGTATTGATTTTCCTTTTTAAAAAAATTTTTTTTAAATGTTTATTTATTTTTGAGAGAGAGACAGAGCACAAGCAGAGGAGGGGCAGGGAGAGAAGGAGACACAGAATCTGAAGCACTTTCCAGGCTCTGAGCTGTCAGCACAGAGCCCGATGTGGGGCTCGAACTCATGAACCATGAGATCATGACCCAAGCTGAAGTCGGACGCTTAACCGACTGAGCCACCCAGGCACCCCTTCATTTTCCTTTTTTTTTTTTTTATAAATTGAAAGGCTTGCATTAAATAATTTATAAGATCCCTTGACCTTTAGTGTGTGTGTGTGTGTGTGTGTGTGTGTGTGTGTGTGTGTGTGTGTTTGTATTTTGTATTTCTTTGAACATGTATCTGTACTTGTGAACCCAAACGCATAGAGATCTGATGACCAACAGTGGAATTCCTCTGATTATCGTGGTTATTAAAAATGTATCATCCACATATCTACAAAGACACAATGTGATCATACTGAATGAACAAAGTGGCACAACCATCTAGCTGATTTGCAGGGAAACATCTGAGGCTGCATTTCTGTCTTCCTCTGCCCATGTGAGAGAACACAGGAAGAGACTAAAGTTCCCTGGTATTTAGACTCTGGCCTGTGACGCATGGTGGTGCTGACCTAAAAGTTAATATTTATCCATCGTAGTTGGTTAAAGTCAGCTTGAGAACTTGGTGGGGGCGGGGGGGGGGGAGAGAAGCCCTACAAAGCCGCTTAGAGATTTGTACTAAGACCAACGTTAATCTTGGTAGCAGAGCCAAGTCAGTCACATCCTCTCTAGTACATGCCAAAGAAGAGCGTGGCTAGGACTACAGACAATACCGACATTAACATGGGGAGCGGGGGGTAGAGGGCTCTGAATTAAAGAGAAAAATGAAGACTGCCCCTTCCAAACCTCCCATTACTTCCTAGCTTTGGTTGGTTAATCACCCAATCTGTCTCTGCCTTGGGTTCTTCATCCATAAACTGCAAATGGTAATACCATTTCATATGGTTGTTAGGGCAATTTTATGTGTTAACACCTGGAGAGTACTGAAAACAGTGCCTTGATATTTACCTTCCCTCAAAATAGATGCAAAGAACATAAAAGATTCACAAGGGCCTTAGATTCATGGCATCCTCTCTCTCTCTCTCTCTTTTTTAAAGATATGTAACCTGGTCTTAGAATAAAAGAAGACCTAGGAGGAGAGAAGGTCTCATGACAAATTTGGTAAAGTCAATCTCAAGAAGTCAAGGAACGTATTGTTCACTGACTATAATAATCCTGTTTGGTAAAATCTCAGATTACTCATGTGCACTGACGTTTTGGATCTGACACTAAAGCTTTCCTTTGGTTGCCAGATGTACTTGGCACCCTGGATTCACTGAACAAACTCTGTGCTAGTTCTGAGCCCAGGAGGGCCCAATGGTTGCTTTAGGGACGTCCTTTCATTCTTTTTGGTTATCCTGGGTCTTTGATAATATTTCACACACAGAGAAGATGCCCAATAAATGTTTGTTGAGTTAAAAATGGAAAAACACATCGGTGTGCCTCTCAGAGTCAACAATTACGTAACCATACCTCACAGTCACCTACAATTCTTTCATCGAAAAGTGTAGCCTTAATCTTCTCATTCACTTTTTTTGTTTACACTAAAGCTTATATAGGCTAACCCCTATTTTAATTGAACCTTAACCATATCACAGCACAGTGTGTATAACGTGCACTAAAAAATAAAGAAGATTGTTACCCTAGAGAAGTGGTACTCTTAAGTGGTGAGCTATTTTTGCCTAAAAACTCCCAAAGAGCTATGGTAAAAATCAGACATAAAAATAATATAAAATAAACATTTCTCCCCTCCCCTAAAGTGAGATCATAAGGTATATAAGCATTTAGTTTATAAAACGTGCAGAATTTTAAATCATGGATTTTATTTACTTACTATGATAAGAACACAGTATGAGATCTACCCTCTTAGCAAATTTTTAAGAGAATAGCACAGTATTGTTAACTATATAGATCTCTAAAAGTTATTCATCTTGGAAAACTAAAATTTTATACCAATTCAACAACTCTGGAGGTCCCCCTCACCCCGGCCTTTGGCAGTCACCACTCTACTTCACGATTCTATGAATTTGGCTGTTTTAGATATCTCATGTTAGTGCAACCATGCTACATTTGTCCTTCTGTGATTGGCTTATTTCGCTGAGCATAATGTCCTCCAGGCTCATTCATATGGTCAAATTATGGCAGTCTTTTTTTAAGGCAGAAGAGGATTCAATTGTACGTACAGCTATGTACACTTTGTCTATTCATTCATCAATGAACATTCAGGTTGTTTCTACATCTTGGTGATTATGAATAATGTTACAAAGAACATGGGGGTGCAGATATCTCTTCGAGATCCAGATTTCAATTCTTTTGGATAAATGCCCAGAAGTGGGATTGCTGGATCATATGGTAGTTCTATTTTTAAGTTTTTGGGGAACATCCATACTGTTTTCCATAGTGGCTACACCATTTTACATTTCCACCAAGTACACAAGATTCCAATTTCTATCATCCTAACACTCGTTATATTTTACTTTTTTTTTAGAACAGTCAGCCTAATAAGCGTGACTGGACATCCTACTGTGGTTTTCATTTGCATTTCCCTGATGATTAGTGGTGTTAAGCATCTTTAAGCATCCATATACCTAGGTGGCCATTTGTATGTTTTTCTGAAGAAATGTCCATTCAAGTCCTTCGCCTGTTTTTGTTTTTGTTTTTTGCTATTGAGTTGTAGGAATTCCTTATATATTTTGGATATTAACTCCTAATCAGATATATGGTTTGCAAATATTTTTTCCATTCTGTCAGTTGACTGTCCACTCAGTTCATTGTTTCCTTTAGTGTGGAGAATCTTTTTTGTCTGATGCAGTCCCATTTGTCTATTTTTGCTTTTGATGCTTGTGCTTTTGGTGTCATATCCAAGAAATCATTGCTAAGACAAATGCTTTCTTCTTGGACTATTACAGTTTCAGGTCTTATGTTTATATCTGTATCTCATTTTGAGTTGATTTTTGTGTATGGTGTAAGATAAGGGTCCAATTTCATTCTTTTCCATATGGATATCCAGTTTTCCCAACACTATTTGCTGAAGAGACTACTCTTTCATCACTGTGTATTCTCAGCTCCCTTGTCAAAGATAAGTTGACCATATTCTATGGACTGAATGTTTGTGTTTGTGACACCCCACATGCATGAATTTATTTGTGGGCTTTCTATTCTGTTCCATTAGTCTATTTTTCTGTTTTCATGCCAGTACCACACTAGCTTAATGACTGTAGCTTGGTGATATATTTTGATACCAGGAAGTGTAATGCCTCCAGCTTTGTTTTCCTTTTTCAAGATTGCTCTATTCTGGGTCTTTTGTGGTTCCATACAAATGTTAGAATTGTTTTTCTTTTTCCTATAAAAAATCCCACTGGGATTTTGATAGGGACTGCAATGAATTTATAGATCACTTTAGGTAGTATGAACATTTCAACAATATTAATTATTCTGATCCATGAACATGGGATATTTTTCCATTTATTCATGTCTTAATTTCCTTCATCAATATTTTGTAGTTTTCAGTGTAGAAGTCTTTCACTTCCTTGGTTAAGTTTATTCAGTATTTTATTATTTTGATGCTACTGTAAATGGAATTATTTTCTTAATTTCCTTTTTAGATAGTTTGTTGTTAGCACAGCTGATTTTTATATATTGATTTTGTATCCTGCAACTTTACTGAATTTATTAGTTCTAACAGGTTTTTGTTTGCCTGCTTGCTTTCTGGTGGAATCTTTAGGCTTCTCTACATATAAGATCCTGTGAATTTTTATAATTGCTTCATAAGTGGTGCTGGGACAACAGGTTATTCAGAAGAAGTTAGATCCTGAATTACATTATATGAGAACAAAAAAAAAAAAAACTATTGGAGAAAAATATAAGCAACTATTTATCTAATTTAGGAATAGAGGGCCTTTCAGTTACTAAAGGTCTGGAAGAAACATCAAGATTAATATTAAAAGATTAATAGATTACATAAGAAGTAAACATTATTCACCTTAAAAGACACTGTTTATAAAAATGCAAAGACCAAATGAAACAATATTTGACACAGACAATAAAGGGTTACCATCCTTAACTTTAAAAGGATACTTAGTGCAATAGCATATTTATTAAAGACACCAATATAAAACAAACAAAAAACAAAGGACATGATCAATTAACAAAAGACTAAAATGACAGCCAATGAATATGAAAAATCACTCAACTATAGATATAAATAAATGTAAATCAATGGATAACACTTTTGTCTAATAAATTGGCACTTTTATTTTTTTATAAAAGCTAGTGTTAAAGAACCTTTAACATGTCAATAACTTTTGCTCCAAAATTCCAATTATTACAGTCTAACAAAAAAAAAACATAATCAGAGAATCAGAGAGGTGAACAAAAATCTCTGAAAAGGGGTGGTCCACTTAGTTTTTATTTTTAATACTATCAGATATTTTAAACAACTTTAATGCTCAAAAATAAAAGTATCTTTAATTAAATAATGACATATTCAGAAATTAGAGAAAGAAAAAAATACCACTAGGTGAAAATAAAGCAGGACTTTATATAAAATGTAACTTCAATTGTTTTTTTAACAATTAATAAATGTGAATATAAAGACATATGTAAATAATCAAGGAGGATATACCCAAATGAAAACAAAAAGCCACTTTAGGATAGATAGGATGAACTCATAATTTTTGTGCAAATTGACTCATTTTTTTTTTTAACCATGAAATATCTTTATTGTCAGTCTCTATATAAAGATAGCATGTGTCATATGATGCTGGTTGAGAATATTCTTCTAAAGCACATTTTGGGAAGAATTAATAAACATGATTTTTAAAATACTTGTCTATCCCACAGATTCAGTAATATCTTGGAATACTGGGAGAGTTGTGCTAAATTCTCCCTCCACATGTCTTTTTTTCAATTCCTTCTTTATTACTCTTTTTGGCTTGTATTTGAAACAGAGTTATTTGACATATACAAAACCATAATTTTATTTTGATCAAAAATTAAAAGAATATGTATGCTTTCTTTCTCCTTAAATGCATTTCTTCTGATATTAACATGCAGTCCCTAATTTCTTTTTGCTGTACTTATTTGCCTTATCTTTGCCTCCCTCTTAGTGTTTATTTTCTTCGTCACATTATTCTAGGTGAACGGCAATTGGCATTACTCCTTTCTGACCCAAGCTAAAAGTCTTGGATTTTTGTTTATTTTTTTTTAAATGTTTATTTATTTTGAGACAGAGCATAAGCAAGGGAGGGAGAGGGAGAGAGAAAGAGAGAGAATCCCAAGCAGGATCCGCACTGTCGGCACAGAGCCCGATACAAGGCTAGAGATCAGGAACTGCAAGATCATGACCTGAGCCATAACCAAGAGTTGAATGCTTAACTGACTCAGCCACCCAGGCACTCCAAGTCTCTGCCTTTTAATAGAGAAGTTTAAACCATTTATATTTATACTATACACTGAATCTCTCTTTTGTTATTTTATTTTACCATTTTTTAAATGACTTCTAGTTGTTTCTTTTATTTTCAGACTTCAGACTACTTTTTTTTTTTTTTTAGGTTTATTTATTTATTTTGAGAGAGATTGAGTGAGAGAGCAGGGTAGGGGCAGAGAGATAGGGAGAGAGAGGATCCCAAGCAGGCTCTGCACTGTCAGCATGGAGCCTGGTGCAAGGCTCGAACTCACTAACTGCAAGATCGTGACCTGAGCTGAAATCAAGAGTTGGATGCTTAACCGACTGAGTCACCCAGGCGGCCCTGGACTTCAGGCTACTTTTAATTTTTGCTTTGTATTTAATTTTCTCCAGCACACTGCAAAGTATAAGTTGTGTTTTAAAAATTCTCCTCATGAGATAAAACATTCTTTTTATCCTCTTCTTTAAAAAGAGTTATGCACATAAAGGGGTCCCCAAATGTAATTTTAATGCAAGCTTTCAAGTGCAGCACTAACTGGGTCACTTTTGAGGATAAAGGCAGAACTTATGTGAATTATGCAGGGACAAGGGTCCATCGGAAGCATCTTAGGTAAACAAGAACTGCGATTCACTCTGTCTCTGGGTGATAGGAATAAGGAAGTGCAGGCTTGGGAGTGAATAGAAGATTTCACTTTGGTATATTCTGTATCTAAAGGGACTGACAAGCATTCAAAGGTAGGTGTTTGTTGACAGTTGTATACACTGGCTAAAAGCTTAGGAAAGAACTGTGGGCGTGATGTAAAGATTTCACAGTTATCAAAAACACAGCTAATAAATAGGGCCATGAAACTGAATAAGAAAATAGAGGCAGTAGGTACACAGAGTTAAAGAAAAAACTGATTCCTGAAGAATACCACTTAATGTTTAAAAAAAAAGAGCCCCCCAAACTAAAACAAACAAAAAACACAAAAGAATTACAAAGGAAAGTCACAAATTGCAGTCAGAAGAGTAGGAAAAAAAAGGGGGAGGGGTTTGACTCCATTTCTTGCTGTGTCTTCTCACAAAACTTTCAGGATCCAGTGATTTTGGCCAAGAAACAAACAAAAAAAGGACTGTCCCATTCTGTAATGGATTTGGATGAAACCTGGTAAGAAAATCTGGTATAACTCCAAGAGGAGACATTGGAGAAGAACCCATGTAGGTTTCTAAGAATTGCATGTGTATTTATGCTGTTATCAAGGTTGCTAGCATCTGTCTTTCCATATCAAGCTGAAAACATCACCACTATATGGGCAGTTGGATAAGTCTTATTGGGAAAATGATTTTTTCTCTTTGTTTTTATGCCTCTGTACTAGTAGATTGGTTCAGTAACAAATATGTGAGTTCTTTTGTTTGCAAACAATTAAGGAGAAGGAAGTATAGTAATGGAAGCAGGTAAAGAGCTTTAGGGATTAAGAATTTGCCAGCAGTTTTAAATGACATTCAAGGGTCAAGTAAGAAAAGGACTGTACAGGAATATCTCCAAGATATTGCAGGTTTGGTTCCAGAACACCTCAATAAAGTGAATATTGCAATAAAGTGAGTCAAATGAAGTTTTTAGTTTCTCAGTGCATATAAAAGTTATATTTACCCCCTATTATAGCCTACTAAGTGTGCATGCAATAGCATTATGTCTAAAGAACCCATATGCATATCTTACGAATACTTTATTGCTACAAAGTGCTAACCATTACCTGACCTTTCAGCAAGTCACAATCACTGATCACAGATCACCATAACAAATACAGTAATAATAAAAAAGTCTGAAATAATGTGAGAATTACCAAAATATGACACAGAGACACGAAGTGAGAAAATGCCGTTGGAAAAATGATGCCAATAGGCTTGCTCGACATAGGGTTGCCACAGCCCCTTAATTTGTAGAAACAAAACAAACAAACAAAACAAAACTAAACAAAAACCCCACAGTATCTGCAAAGTGTAATAAAGAGAAGTGCAGTAAAGCAAGGTATGCCTGTAGATGTCTCTTAGATTTAGCACCAAGGAAGTAATTGGTAACTTGGAATAGGGGTTTTCCTGGAATAGTGACTCTGGAAGCTAGATTGTTACAGGTTAACCAGTAGGAGGAGGTGAGGAAGTGGAACGCAAGCGTAACAATCCTTAGAAGCAAACTGGCTGTGAATGAAAGAACTAGGAAGAAGGAAGTAGGATTAAGGGGAGGATTGCTTAAGTCAGGAAAGCTTTCAAGTTATTTGGATATGTTGTAAGAGACAGTGGAAAGAAAGGAGCTGAAGATGGAGGAAAGAGCATAATTAATTAAGGTCTATTAGCAGGCAGGAGGGAAGAGCAAAGAATTAACGAGCCTTAGATAGGAGAAGGGTGAGGAATAAGGTGGACCTTCAGGGGCTCAGTGTCTTCATCTGTGTCTTCCAGTTCTGCAGAGTCTAGACAGAAAAAAGGGAAGATTTCCCAGACTCTCTCGCAGTAGGGTTCCCATACAGACTTAGACCCAGACAATCCTCCGCAAGATGAGAAAGTGGAAGGAAGTGAGGCCGAGATTGTGCCAACGCTACTTCTGCTTTTCCTGTTGGCGAGTCCTTAGTGGACACGCGGATGTTTTTCTCTGACACTGTTCCAGTGTCCAGGTGCTTGGCTGATAGCAAAAGGCAGAACTGTTGCGCAGAACCGGGCACTGTTTTGTTGTTGTTGTTGTTCCTAGGTGGATCCATTAGGCATGGCATGACCCTGTGGCCACCACCTGTGACAGCTTACTGGCTAATACCAGCTAAGGCAGTGCTCCTGGGACCAAGAGTCCCATTGTCCATTTCCAATCCCCCTCTGTTTTGATTGTGTAAAAGGAAGAAGTTTCCTGGGAGGGTTAGTTCTGTGGTGGTCTTCTTAGTGTTACGAAGCCTGCCAGTCCAGTCCTTCCAGGGATATTTTGAGCATCCGGTTCCTGGTATTAGATTTCATTTTGCTTGAAACAGGTAATGTAATTTCTGTTTTCTGCAAGTGCACTCTGACAGCGAGGGACATGTATTCTTGCTCGAAGAGGGAAGGCAGAGAAGCTGGGTGTAGATATAGATAAATTCGTTTTTTTGGTAATCTCCTTGAAGGTAGGAGTTTGTAAGCTGGGGTGTGCAGAGCCGCAAGGGGTTCTTGGATAGGATTCAGGGCATCTGTGAACTTAAATGAGAAAAAAATCCCATCTCCTCTTCACGAACCACTAAAATTAGGCATTTTCTTTTATTCTAATGCAGGCCATCAAACTACAGCATCATCAGCAGTTCCTGTGACTTTGTCTCTAACAGAAATCACAGATGTTTTCACATTACATTAAGAGTTGTAATAAATACCTTTTGGCGGTGACGACCTGCCCACGAGAACATGCCCCTCGTGAAGGACCTCCTGCACCCGTCCCCAGAGGAGGAGAAGAGGAAGCACAAGAAGAAGTGCCTGGTGCAGAGCCCCAACTCCTACTTCATGGACGTGAAGTGCCCGGGGTGCTACAAAATCACCACCGTGTTCAGCCACGCGCAGACGGTGGTGCTGTGTGTGGGCTGCTCCACTGTCCTGTGCCAGCCGACAGGAGGAAAAGCAAGGCTCACAGAAGGATGCTCCTTCAGACGGAAGCAGCACTAAACGCACCCTGAGTCAACATGAGTGGGGAACTATCCCAATAAACAGATTTTGGATTCAAAAAAAAAAGAGTTGTAATAAATAAAAACATTAAAAACATTTTTTAAAGGGGCGCCTGGGTGGCTCAGTTGGTTGAGCGTCCGACTTCGGCTCATGTCACGATCTCGCAGGTCATGAGTTCGAGCCCCGCATGGGGCTCTGTGCTGACAGCTCAGAGCCTGGAGCCTGTTTCAGATTATGTGTCTCCCTCTCTTCTCTCTGCCTCTCCCCGGCTCATGCTCTGCCCCCTTCTCTCTCAAAAATAAAGACATAAAAAAATTAAAAAAAAAAGAGTTGTTGTAGATTTCAAAATATTGTTTATCCTTGTAACTATGGTAGTTATTAGGCTTGCTGTTAGACCTTCCTTTTTAACGCATTTATAAAGGAGCAGGTGTTCCTATATCATAATTTTTTTTAATTGAAAATTACATTTCTGTTGTAATCCTGTGTATTTTATTCTGTGTATTTAAAAATATTATTGTGGGGATACCTGGGTGGCTCAGTAGGTTGAGCGTCTGACTCTTGATCTTGGCTCAAGTTGTGATTCCAGGGTTGCAGAGTCAGTGCTGACAGCACGGAGCCTGCTTGGGATTTTCTCTCTCTCTCTCTCTCTCTCTAAATAAATAAATAAATAAATAAATAAATAAATAAACTCTAAAAAAATTATTCTGAGAAGGGGTTCATAGGGTTCAACAGACTAAAAAAACAGCCCATAGCAAAAAACATGCTAAGAAGCCCGTTCTAATGTCTTCTATTTTAGAAGCAGGGTCTCCAAACTTCAGCACTGTTGGCATTTTAGGATGGATAATTCCTCCATATGGGGAACAGTCTTCGCATCGTAGGATGGTCAGCAACCTTGTCCCGCTGTATGCTAGTAGCTTCTATCCTGACTGCGTGACAGTCAAAAGCATTGTCACTTGGGGGGCAAAAGTGACCCTGGCCAAGAACCGCTAGCGTGAAGTAGTGCTAGGAGCGAGAGGTGGAAGGTGACTGGGTCGGAGATCTGATCAGACAGAGGGTTTAAAACGGAGGCAACAGAGGATGGCAGAGGCACCTGACAAAAGAAATGTGTAAGTGGAGCGATGCTGACAGACCAGGTGAATTCGGCAGCTAAGCCCACAGATGAGAGAAGGAGGTTCTCTATTTGCTCTTTTCTGCTTGACATACCTGATGAATAGGATTCAAAGACAGAGAGTGTAGCATTAACAGTATTTGCGCAGTAGAGGCTACTTAAAAATGAGAGCTACCTACACAATGTCCAAAGAACTGTTTCTCCCATCAGTGCCCCCTACACCAACATGTCAACACAACGGTTGGGATATACACCATGTCCAGACAAAAGGATAATGAGAACGTTTAGAGCCTAAAAATAACTGTTATTGCCCTTTGTTCTGCTACTGTATGTAGAAGAGAATATTCTGGATTTGAATGCATGAAGGGGCTGCTATTCTGAGAAAATCTGAGCCCAGTAGGCATGGATACGAAGGATAGGAAGCACCCTTGATTCAGCAATTTCACCCCTAGATATTTACCCAAGAGAAATGAAAAAAAAAAATATATACACACACACACATATATATATATATATATCCACATAAAGACTTGTCCAAGAGTATTGATAGCAGCTTTATTCATAATAGCCCCAAACTGGAAAGGATTCCAATGTCCACCAACAGTAGAATACGCTGGAATACTATAAATGAAATATTACTGAGCAATAAAAAAGAATATGCAGCAGCATGAATGAAACTCAAAAACATGCTGAATAAAAGCCTTACACAAAGGTGGACCTACGGATTGTATGATTCGTTTATTTGGAGTTTTGAACAAAATAGAGTGATTAAAAAAAATCAGAATAGTGTCTGACTTGATGGGGGTGAGGAAGAGGATTAAGGGGAGAAGGAGATTTTCCTGGGGTGATGATAATGTTCTCTCTCCTGATGGGGAGTTGGGGCACACGGTTGTATGCAGCTGCCCAAACTCACCAAATTGCGCACTCAGACTTGTGTATTTCACCGTATGTAAATGATACTAGAGGGACAGGTTGGGAAGCGGGAAAAGAAAAAAACAGAACTGTAAGTAAAAATTGAACTCATGGTAATGAAATACATGCTACAATGTTTAAAATGAACTGATGTCTACAATACTCTGAAATAGAGTTTAAAGTGGGCAGTTAAAAAAAATGGATTGATGGATAATGAGGTGGTTCAAACAGAAAAGCTAACTGCAGATTCTAGGCGGTGAGTGTGGTTCGTGCGCAATTCTTCCAGCTTTTCTGCAGCTTGAAAAATTCTCATTCTGAAGGACGTGAAGGTGTGTAGGTAAACCTCTTTTTGCCTTCTGAAGTATTTCATTCATCTTTGGGCAAGGAAAGTACTTTGTGTTTTTTTTTCTTTTTTTTTTTTTAATTTTTTTAACGTTTATTTATTTTTGAGACAGAGAGACACAGAGCATGAATGGGGAGGGTCAGAGAGAGGGAGACACAGAATCTGAAACAGGCTCCAGGCTCTGAGCTGTCGGCACAGAGCCCGACGCGGGGCTCGAACTCACGGACCGCGAGATCGTGACCTGAGCCGAAGTCGGACGCTTAACTGACCAAGCCACCCAGGCGCCCCAAGGAAAGTACTTTGAAACAAGCAAAGCATTTCATTTGGTTCTTGCCCTACTTCAACAAATGGATCCTGGAATATCACAGGCATCGGCTCCATCCAGTGACAAGCAGCTTCGATCTCTACTACATGGCCACCAGGGCTCACGAGGGCTGTCCCAGGTGCTGCACTAATCACTTTACACTTGTTCTCTTCACGTAGAGATGCTAAGGGCGCCCTTGACTGCTTAACAAAAAGCTCTGGGCTGAGTCACATCCTCAGAAGCTGCAGACAGCCTTGGACTAGAACAAGCAGATGTCCGAGAGGAGGATAACATCTGTGACGGCAGGTATTTTTAGGAGAATGTATTATTTAAATATGTTACGAAGCCATGGCACGATGTGTGTGTGTATGTTTTGGGTATAGTGAGCTCAAGTGGGAGAAGAAGATGCACAGTGTAAGTCATAAAAAGGAACAGTAGCTTTAATCCAATTTCGACAGAGAAACAAACCTTCTTCCTTTTCGTTTTTTTTCTTAAGCTCATTCCCGATGTCATACGATATCGTCACCTGGCAAAGCGGTGTGACAAAAGCCGCCTGGATTGGACGCCCCCAGCTCTTCTGTGGCTTTCCTTTCTCAATAAACCTTTGACAAAAGTCGCGTTTCTGGTTGTTTGGTCTAAGTGTTTCTCACTCAGTAGAGTGATTCAACGTCTCTGAGTGTCACTAAATAAGGGGTTTCAGTGAAGCTTTTTGGAATCTACTTCCCTAAAGGCTGCTTGGTGGCGGGCCTGGGATTGTTTTGGTTTTGTGTGAAACTGGTAAATAAACAATGTAATTACCAGGCTGCCTAGTCCTCGTGACTCCTGATACCTGCAGAGCCACCCATGTGAGGAGAGGGCAGGGCTGTTACCTTCAACTAAGACTGACGAAAGGTCAAGGCACTAACGTGGCAGAAGCTGGATTTGAACTAACGAGACCTTAGGAGCCCTAGAGCAGTTGTGATAGCACTAAAAAGAATCTATGAAACTGGTATGTATTAGGAACAAAACAATAAACCAGCCTTGAACCAAGACAGGCGAATCTCTGATCTCCTTTATTCTGAGCCATGGTTAGAGGCCATATTCAAACCTGATCCATGAAACGGTGCCCATGAACACTGGCCACGTGTAGGGGGAACACATCAGAATTGGACTAGAGAGAGCAACCCCATGCCGAACCACTTCAGGTAGATCTGTTCCATTCATTTCATTTTCGTGGACCCTCCAGTGCTGTCATTACGGAGAGAGGCACGGTTCTTTGTAAAGCCAGGCCAAACAATCTATTCTTTTTTTTTTTTTTAATTTTTTTAATGTTTATTTATTTTTGACAGAGAGGAGAGAGAGAGACAGAGCATGAGCGGGGGAGGGGCAGAGAGAGAGGGAGACACAGAATCTGAAGCAGGCTCCAGGCTCAGAGCTGTCAGCACAGACCCTGACGCGGGCTCAAACTCACAGACCGCAAGATCATGACCTGAGCCGGAGTTGGACGCTCAACGGACTGAGCCACCCAGGCGCCCCAACCAAACAATCTATTCTTGACTGAAGTGTAAACCAAGCATTTTCTGCCCGTCTTGTTGGACTAATACAGAAGCATTTCAGAAAACAACTCAATTAGTGATATCCAGGTTCCAAAAAGCAGCAGATAGACTTTGAGACTTAAGAGGACTGAGGAGGAAAAGAAATTTTGGCTCATTCCCTAACACAAATTGTATATAATCAGCAAATAAGCAGGGAGTTTTCATTGGTTTACAATTCATTTGGGACTTAATTCCAATAAAGATGATGTGATGACATTTAAAAGCGTGGATGAAGCTAGATACACAGGAAAACTGAAGGTGACTTTGGTGGAGAATATAAAATATAAGATAGTATACGAAATAATAAAATATTCACTTCTCAGGTGGCTTTTATGAGTTGCTGATTCAATACATCTGTACAGTTTTGACCATCTATACTAGTGACTTTTTTGTCTTACTTTTACATGCACAGTGTTCTGTTTAAAAACAAAAATTTTTTTAATATTTATTTTTGAGAAAGAGAGTGAGTGTGAGCGCATGGGTGGGGGAGGGGCAGAGAGAGGGAGGCACAAAATCCCAAGCAGGCTCCAGGCTCCTAGCTGTCAGCACAGACATGGGGCTTGAACTCACAAACCGTGATATCGTGACCTGAGTTGCAGCTGGACATTTAATCAACTGAGCTGCCCAGGTGCCCCTGTTTTTTTGTTTCTTAAAAACAGAACCATCTTTTGGCACCAACTTCTCGGCCATTCTCCCAGGAGAAGAAACAAAAACGTTGAATGACTCACCATCTGAGCAGAGAGGGAGCATCTCCCAAACTGCTTGCGTACTCCTCCCCCACCCCGCCCCCCCCCCCCCCCCCCACCCACACACAAAAGACCTGCCCTCACAGATGCCGGACCACGGGCTGCGGGCACAGTCCAGCTGAGCAGGACACTGCTCACCCGCCCTGGTGTGCTCTGTGCCTTCAAGGTGAAATGCTGGTCTCACCGGGTTAGAAGAAAAATCCAGAAACTCTCTTGTCCGCTAACATCTCCGTCTTTGGTATCTGGGTATGGGGTTGATCAGAGGAATGCTGAATGTTGCATTTTTGCTTACTTTTGGTTGTTTTTTTTTTTTTTTATAGGGTTACTAATAAGTCTGAGTAACAAAAATCTTGCCACTGCGTGTACTGGGAGAGAGCTGATGACGGAAACATTTCAGGATGCCTCTTCATGACACAGGAACACCAGACCTTGGACGTGGTGTAGGGGTGGATGCTCAATGGTGGTTCGAGCTCTAGAAGAGAACTTTAAGCCTCTGGGGTTGTTGTGGGCCAATTCGTATGTGGGCAATTTGTATGTTACATCTATAACCCTCAGTGCCGCAGAATGCAACTGTATTGGGAAAACAGACCTTTAGGGAGGTGATTAAGGTAAAATGAGATGCTTAGGGTGGGCCTTAATCCAATCAAACTGGTGTCCTTATTAGAAGAGACTGGGACACAGACAAGCCGACTGAGGGATGAGCCTGTGCAGAGGCAGCAACAGGCTGCCGCAGAGGCATCAGGAGGAGCAAAGCTGCCCACAACCTGATCTCTGACTTCCAGCCTCCAGAACCCCGAGAAAAGAAATCTGTCACTTAAGTCACTCAGTCTGTGATGTTTTATTCTGGCAGCCCTAGAAGTCTAATACAGGGGTTTCAAAAAAAAAAATGTGAAGAATATTTGGAATTGTTCAAAGTAAAAGCCCACGTAGGCTAACTCAATTGTCTGAACTACATTCCTAGGAAGTTTAGTAACTGAACAGGGGGATTCTGAGCTCAGATGAATGTGGGACATGCTGGCTTAGTTGCAGAACTCTGCAGAACTGTTGCAGAACTTCTCAGAGCCTTTCATGTGCTGATTTACACATTGGTAGGATTCATTCGATCTGTGTGTCATCCTCGACACCTGTCTTTCCCCCACATTTGATTTCCAATCCATCGCCAATTCCCGATGACTGTATCTTGAACAGAAATATTTCTTGAACTAGTTCACTTCTCTCTACTGAACTGCCACTGAAGCCTGGACCAAACTTCCCAGGTCTCTTGCTCAGTCCACTGTAAAGCCTTCCTGACTGGTCTGCCCACACTGGAGGGTACTCTCTCACGTGTTCTCCACAAATCCCACCAGAGTAGTCCATGCCAAGCACAGGATGGATCATGCCAGCTCCCTGATTTTAAAGATGTTTGGGTAGCTTCCCATTGTTCTTAAGATGAGAGAGGACTAAATTCCTACTCATATCTTCAAGCTTCTCTTGAACCATCTTCCTTTCTGGGTTCCATATTCACAGCTCTTCTTTTAGACCCACATTATTTTGCTCCTGCTGTACCTTCTTCCTGGCCAACTCCCCTTATCTTCCTCCAGAAGCTTTCACTTCCCTCCTTTATTGGATCAAATCCCTCTACTACTGAGTTACACTGCACTTGTCACTATTGAAAGTTTACATTTGTGTGATTACTTGGTTAATACCTGAATCTCCCTCTTCTAAACTACAAACTCTGAATTTGTGGAACATCCTTTGTGAAATATCCAGTTAGTTTATTGATCAAGGTTTGGGAAGTACATATCTGAAATTCTGTGGCAGGAACTTTTATGCAGAAAGTGAGCAGGGTTACAGACAGAAGTCTTGGGTCCTTAGAAACATGTAGTTATTTGCTGAAATTTAGCATCCTTTGAAATAAACCACTGGAGAAGCTGAATATAGAGACGATATGACATTGGGGCTAAGTTCTGGAGATACACATAAGTGTGTAACTTTTTAAAATTTTGTAACAAAAGATTTGTATTTAGAACACACACATATCAGGGCACCTGGGTGGCTCAGTCGGTTAAGTGTCCCACTTCAGCTCAGGTCGCGATCTCACGGTTCATGAGTTCGAGCCCCGTGTCGGGTTCTGTGCTGACAGCTCAGAGCCTGGAGCCTGCTTTGGATTCTGTGTCTCCCTCTCTCTCTGCCCCTCCCCCACTTGTGCTCTGTCTCTCTCTCTCTGCCCCTCCCCCACTTGTGCTCTGTCTCTCTCTGCCTCTCAAAAATAAATAAACGTTAAAAAAAAGTTTTTTTTTTAAAAAACAACATACGCATATCATCTAACGAACCAAACATTTGTACCTAGAGCTCTTGCATTCAATAAGATGACGAACTCAGTAAAAAATGGGCAAATATGAACTGACTCATCCCAATACATGTAGAACAGCCATGAACAGAAACCATCCCAGGGGCACGTGATGCCAACGAAGGACCGAACTCATGCCTCGGCCTAAATGGCCTTTGAAGCGACACAAACAGCCCAACAGGAGGAGCGTGTCATAACTACTCCTTGTGGAGAAAACAGGCCAGAAGATCTGTCGGCTTACTACCCCTTAACGACTGGATCTCTCACAACTGTGTGCAGGTGTAGCCCACAGGGAAGTTTCACGATATCGGAAAATTCACGTACATCCACTAGGTGCAGAGCTTTTTGTTCTTAAACTTTTGATTTTGAAATGTTTCAAATCTGTAGAAGGCCTGGAAGACTGCTACAAATGAACAGCCACCTCACCACCTTTCAGCAGCCTGCCTCGTGTTTTGGTTTCGCTCTAAACAAGCTGCTTTTTCTTGCTTTCCTGTGGACAGGGTGATCCTGACCGTGCCTCCAGGAAGATAGGAAGGACTGCATGATTGGATCACAAATGCCCACAGTGCAGGAACATCCCCCCCAGGCCCACTGGCAGATAATTCATCAAGAAATATTTAGGGCTTGACCTTAAATAAAGTGCTATGAGAGATAAAAAGACATTTATGGGATATAACTTTAAGAAAAAAATTTATAACCATTTGAGAAAATAAAGCACTTTCCTGTAAAAGAATAACCAGCAATAAAAATATTAGATAAGCCTTGAGTGAGGGGGACATAGAAAGTGCTGACAGAGTTAGGATAAGATTGTTTCTAGTTATGTTTCTTCGTGGAAATGGATTCCCTATGGAAAGCAGCACATCTTACGATCAGTTAATTTCCTCATACTAAAAGACCAACTCAGGATAGTAATTTCGTAAGGTAAATTACAAATAAGTATTACAAATACTTATTTGTTCTGTTCTACTGTGAACAAACAGAAGTGTAAGAGGGCTGATGCCTTATCTGAACAATATTTACAATTATTTTAGGTCTTTACTGGAAGGACGATTCAAAGCTAGGGGAAGTTATTTGTTCCACGAAGGGCTAACCTTAGTTTGGTGGACTTAAGGCAAATAATTAACCCATTCTTCCCTCCTGACAAAGAATGGGCTACTATATTCCCCTGATGTATTAGGTCAGCCCCATGCCAAGAGCCTGCTGTGGGGACGGCATAATTCCCAGTGTCTCCTAGGCCTGGAGATCTCAGCAGTATTTCCCTAAGAGCCCATTATTTCCAGAGGTCTGCATCTAGGGCTTAGAGAAATCAGAAGCAAGTAAATACGGAGTAAGATCACAACCTGGTACAAATGTTAATAATATACAAAGAAAAACACTGTATGAATGGTGGGGTGGGGGAGCTCTCTAATGGCTGTGCAAAGTTAGCGGGGTGTGTTTTTAAATTAATACAGACGGTCACTGCATTTGGGCACCGTGTAACGTAGACTGGAAATTCGCCTTCAGAAGGATAGGGTTTTCAGGTTCAAGTGATCATTTTCGAGAAGGTTCTGTCAAAACGTCGTTCATGTAAGTACATGGTGTGAGAACTGGGACCTCTAAAACCTAAGTTCTAGATTACATTTTCCAACCTGGAAAGGACTCAGGAAGGAATATTGCTCTCAGAGTCACAAAGTTACCTGTTTTCTTTAATTTATGCTTTCACCTCCTTCTTTTCTGAGTTTTTCCTCAGTGTGTATATATCCGTTTTACAATCTGGAGATAAACAAAACTATTTCTTAAACAAAGACCAAAGTTGAAGCTTCTCACTTTTAAACTGCTGCTGTGGGCTAGAAAGATTATCAAAAGCTACTGGCAAGTCAAAGCCCATGGATTGCTGGACACATCTCTGATGGGGGTACTTAACACATGTCCACTACCTGTACTCTAAAAACTTTCAAACGTCCAAGCTTACTGAAATGACTTAGAAGTCTGTTACTTTATTACCCTTTAACCGTTGTGTTGAGATATAATTCACATACCTTACCATTCTCCTACTTGTTGTGTACAATTCAATCATTTTTAGTATATTCACAGACCTGTACAGCCATTGCGGCAATTGATTTCAGGACATTCTGTACCCTTTGGTCATGAACTCCCAATCCACTATTTTCCTCAACCCGAGGCAATCACTAATCCACTTTTGTTTATTCTGGACCTTTCACATAAATGGAATTGTATAATATGTGGCCTTTTCTGTCTGGCTTCCTTCACTTCCCTTGATATTTTCAAGGTTCATCCATCTGTAGCATGTATCAGTTCTTCATTCCTTTAGTCTGCTAAATGGATGTCTCCCATTTTATTTGCCCATTCATCAGTCAATGGACATTTGGGTTGTTTCTACTTCTCAGCTATTACGAATAATGCTGCTATGAGCATTCATGTTCAAGTTTTTGCGTGGACTTAGGTTTTCATTTTTCTTGGGTGTATGCCTAGGAATGGAATTTCTGGGTAATACAGTTAATTCTATGTTCCTTAAAAGAGGAAGTGCCAGACTGTTTTCCAAACTGGATGCGTCATTTCACATTCCCACCAGCGGTATATGAAGGTTCTCATTTGTCTGTATCCTTGCAAACACCTGTTATTGCCCATCTTCTTGATTATGTAGCCATTCTCACCAGTGGCGATTATAAAGCGGTACACTTCATTATTTTTGACATGTGCTTTTAAGAATTGTTTTCTGATTACAGAAGTCATACAAGCTAACAGTCACAATTTCTTCATGTGCATGTGATGATTTGATTCCCAGCTTCTAGGCCAAAAATAATACCAGTTACGTGTTGGCACAATTATGATCCTCATTTTACAAAGAGATGGGAGGCTCAGGGATGTTAAGAAGTTCTAAAGCTGGGATTGTACCCAGGTGCTTTTCACCACAGCGTTAGCCTGTTTTCATGGCTGCTATGTGCATACATAAACACATGGAGATCAAATGGGATAATGAAGTGAACTTTACGAATTTACAGCATCTAGTACTGGAGAGTAAGATGTTGACGGGACATGGCTTTTGGATTACAGAAACAGGCAACATGTTTGTTATCTGTTGAGAGATTAAGGAACAGAGCAGGGATTTCTGTGACCACAGAGAAATTTAAAGAAGACCTGAGATTAAGGAGTATCGCATTAGTTAGGATAAACTATGGTCTCTTATCATCCCATCTGGAGAATGAGGACATTAATCATCCTACGGTTATGGTGATAAATAGCACCAAAACATGTGCTAAATGTGTTCACCTTTGGTCTGTGCACTTGAGAGAATGAGGCCGGTTTCTCTTGAATCCCTGTATTATCTGAATGCAGCAGGATAACCTTATTTTGGTTTTGTGATTATTTTCCACCTTACACAAAACAGCTCCTTTCTTTTACTCTTTGGAGTTGAGGAAAAATTATTTTGCTACAATTAAAGTTGTTTTGAGTTTTGGCCACAATCGCAAGCAATTCTAGAAATTAAAATTCCTCATGCTCTAGTTAAACATTACTAAAGTTCCCGCTCACTACAACCCCTTTTCTGGAAATTTATTCTGCAGCACTACACATATAATTATTATGTCTTTATCTAGACTCTTTCCAGTTTCCAAATTTGCGTATGTGACTCAAACAGAAGATTTAAAAAAAAAAATTTTTTTTTAACGTTTTATTTATTTTTGAGACATGGAGAGACAGAGCATGAACAGGGGAGGGTCAGAGAGAGGGAGACACAGAATCTGAAACAGGCTCCAGGCTCTGAGCTGTCAGCACAGAGCCCGACGCGGGGCTCGAACTCACAGACCGCAAGATCATGACCTAAGCCGAAGTCGGCCGCTTAACCGACTGAGCCACCCAGGCGCCCCTCAAACAGAAGATTTTAAGGGAACTGATCTTCTAAAAAACTAACGCATAAACACTGCTAAAGGTGGCATATTTTTATACATAATTTCCTGAAGAGAACTAGACAAAAGTTCCTCCAACTTCAAGAATCTTAGCACAAGAAACACACTGGTTTGGGGTGGGGCAGAGTTAATTCAGGAATAAGAACTATAGACTAGAACTTTTTTTATTTTAAAGATGTATATTTTGAGCAAAGGATACTCGTTGTCCCAATCTTTGGCTTGTACTTGGCAGTCTGTGTTTAGAGGGTTTATCCTCCCAGGGGGTGAGGGGGTGGGGCTATGGGTGGGGTGGATGCAGATAAGATAGCAATTCCAGTTTTATCACTCTTATGAATTTTGTGCTAGGGTTGAAGTGCTCAGCAGGAGGGAAAAAAAGGAGCATTGTTTCTATGGACTGTATAAAGGAGAGGGAAGGAGGAAATGTTAGAAGGATGATTTCTCAATTTTTATTTCTTAAAAGGTGCCCTTGAGGCTGCATTTCCTCTAAACCCAGCATTTGGTGTCCACTTTGAGTGAAATGCATCCTTTTTGGAAAGAAGGATTTTTCCTGAATCAGCAGAAGGTCAAGCAGGAGAGCTGGGAGAACGGATTCCACTGATGGATCTTCAATAAGTGACAGTATTGATTTTTGAAATCATTAAACTTTGGTATTTTGATCCGTCGACAAAAGTGAAGTGAATTCTCTTATAAGGAAATGAAAAACTACGAGATGATTGTCAACTAATTTCTCGGTTTCCAGGGGTCATTTGACCTTTACAGTTACATCAGTAAGGCTACTGCATAAAAATCAGGGACATCTCACCTAATGTGGAAGCAGCCGCTCTGAAGGGTGGTGGCTAACACTGAGGAAAGAGCTGGTGAACTTGATGGAGTCACCTTGAACAACTTGCTTAACCGCTCTGAGCCACCCCTTTAAGTTAGATGCTGTAAATCACTTTGAGTGCCGGGCACATAGGAGGCGCTCGATAAATGTTAGCTATTGGGCTCACCTGACAAAGAGATTTTTTTTTTCAATTTATGAAATTTATTGCCAAAGTGGTTTCCATACAACACCCAGTGCTCATCCCAAAAGGTGCCCTCCTCAATACCCATCACCCACCCTCCTCTCCCTCCCACCCCCCATCAACCCTCAGTTTGTTCTCAGTTTTTAAGAGTCTCTTATGCTTTGGCTCTCTCCCACTCTAACCTTTTTTTTTTTTTTCCTTCCCCTCCCCCATGGGTTTCTGTTAAGTTTCTCAGGATCCACATAAAAGTGAAACATATGGTATCTGTCTTTCTCTGTATGGCTTATTTCACTTAGCATCACACTCTCCAGTTCCATCCACGTTGCTACAAAGGGCCATATTTCATTCTTTCTCATTGCCACGTAGTACTCCATTGTGTATATAAACCACAGTTTCTTTATCCATTCATCAGTTGATGGACATTTAGGCTCTTTCCATAATTTGGCTATTGTTGAGAGTGCTGCTACAAACATTGGGGTACAAGGGCCCCTATGCATCAGTACTCCTGTATCCCTTGGATAAATTCCTAGCAGTGCTATTGCTGGGTCATAGGGTAGGTCTATTTTTAATTTTCTGAGGAAACTCCACACTGCTTTCCAGAGCGGCTGCACCAATTTGCATTCCCACCAACAGTGCAAGAGGGTTCCCGTTTCTCCACATCCTCTCCAGCATCTATAGTCTCCTGATGTGTTCATTTTGGCCACTCTGACTGGCGTGAGGTGATATCTGAGTGTGGTTTTGATTTGTATTTCCTTGATAAGGAGCGACACTGAGCATCTTTTCATGTGTCTGTTGGCCATCCGGATGTCTTCTTTAGAGAGGTGTCTATTCATATTTTCTGCCCATTTCTTCACTGGGTTATTTGTTTTTCGGGTGTGGAGTTTGGTGAGCTCTTTATAGATTTTGGATACTAGCCCTTCTGACAAAGAGATTTTTAACTATTATCAACACGATATGGGACTTTACCCCTCCACTCATCCTAAGACACATATCATGCCATCTATATTTTATTTGGCCTCCGCATTCACGGATTGGGGTTTGAGTGCCTACTGTTGTCAGGTAGTGGGCTTTGAGGAGCAAAAGATGCCTGACCCACAGTCCTTGCACTTGATGGGAAGGAAAACAAGGTGATGTCATCAGCTGAGAGTAACAGGAGGGAGGGAGAGAAAGAGAGCCAATTGGCGGGGGGTTGGCTGTGAGGCAGCGGTGAATGCGGTTTCTGATGGGTTAAGTTTAAAGGGCTCTGGGGATCTGCTAGTGGACCTTCCCTGCAGGCAGCTGTTACCAGGGGGTCTGTAGCTGTGTGGGGAGGGGGGGGGCTGCAGATAGGGCATTCGGTGCCATGTGCCTTCTGAGCCATGAGCGGCGCACACACTTTGATGCTGCCAGAGGTCGGTCAGGGAGCCAGAAGACGGCGATGAGGAAGGAGCCCAGGGGCACACCAATGCTTGGGGTGGAGGTGGCAACAGGGGCGCTGGGGAATTTCCTAGGGCCCCAGCTAACACGACGTGGGGCTATCTAGGTTTTTTAAATTAATATAACATAGCTAAAAAGGTAGCTTTCTCTTGAGTTATCTACAAATCTTCTATTTACTGTTCTCTAAATCCGGTCAATCCTTTTAAGAGCAGTTTTTTCAACTTGGTAATCAAAGGAAAGGACAGTTTAAATGTCTTACTTACAAATGTAACATATTTGATTTTTAAAAAGTGTCCCACTGACCAATAAACAAACCCTTTTGCGGTACTTAGGTCATTTTATAAAACGAGTAAACTCGTAAATAACATAAATCTTCAGTTGCCTTAAACATTTCAATCCAGTAGAAAACAAAGCAAATCTGAAAAGTTTCAACTTAAAGATCCCAAGTCTAAATCAATCAGCTAATGACATGACAGTTTAAAGTGGAATCACGAGATTTAACATGCTAATTAACGAAGTCATCTTACACGTTGTGAATACTGTATGTAGTCAGAACATTGAACACAAACTCTTCCACAAACTTATCTAAAAATATAAATGCTTGCGAGTTGTATTTAGTTCATCATATCTATGCTTGATTCTAAACCCTCCCAGGGTTAAAACAATATCTCATAAGAAGATAATTTGCTTTAACATGGAATCTGTACCTTACAAAGGGCTCTCAGTTTTCTCCGCTCTGTCCCCAAGATTCAAATTACAAGTTACCTAACTCTTTTTTTTTTTTTTTAATTTTTTTTTTCAACGTTTTTTATTTATTTTTGGGACAGAGAGAGACAGAGCATGAACGGGGGAGGGGCAGTGAGAGAGGGAGACAAAGAATCGGAAACAGGCTCCAGGCTCCGAGCCATCAGCCCAGAGCCCGACGCGGGGCTCGAACTCACGGACTGCGAGATCATGACCTGGCTGAAGTCGGACGCTCAACCGACTGCGCCACCCAGGCGCCCCACAAGTTACCTAACTCTTAAGCCCTCTGATTCTTCTGCCTCCCACACAATCTGCCATTGACCCAAACTGATGAATCCAGGCACCACTTGACAGTACTCTGAATTCTTTGTACACCCTTCCCTGCTGACAGGGTCAGAGTTCCTAGGTATGCATAGGACCTGTGATTGGATCCTGCATCATCAAATCCCAGGGTCACGCCTGATAGTAGATGGCAGGCAGGGACGAGTCATGGAGTAGATGAGAAGCCAGGAGTAAGAAGTATAATAGTATAAGGGAAGGCAAAGGAAGGAGAGAATTTCAAAAGGGAAGTCATCATCAATGTCAGTTTAAAATGCCACAGGGAAGTTTATAAGCTAAGGGGATGAAATACGACCGTTAGTCTTAATGGTCATAAATCTAAGATTTAAATTTTATCAGTGAAATTTTCATTACACAAAGTGGATAGAAAATAACTATAAATTAAGAGTGAACTAGGAAGTGAGAAACTGGGAACTGCATTTAAAGGCAGCAACGAGTCAAGAATTCTTTAAGACTTAAATTTCACTTAATATTTTAATAAAGGAAACTGAGGCCAGGGGGTGGGTGACCAAAAAGGAGAGGAATGAGGCTCAAAGGAAGAGAGGTCTGTTCTGTGTTTTATTTTAATTAAAAAAGAAAAAAGAAAAAAAAAAAAAGGTTTGATGGAGCACCTGGGTGGCTTAGTTGGTAAAGTGTCCGACTTAGGCTCAGGTCATGATCTCACAGCTCATGAGTTCAAGCCCTGCATTGGGCTCTCTGCTGTCAGCACAGAGCCTGCTTCACATCTCTCTCTCTTTGCCCCCCGCCCTCCCCCCACCCTCCCCGGGTCTTGCGTCTCTCAAAAATAAATAAACATTAAAAACAAAGTTTGTTCACTGAAGAGAGAGTTGATTCCTTTTTTGAGGAAGGAGGGGTACCGACAGCTTGAAGATTTGGGATAGAGGCAACATTACTACCTGGTGAGCAGTGTCTCAGAGGATCCTGGCTAAAAGTGAAGGAGTCCATGTGAAAGGCTGACCTTGAACAGGAAAAGGAACACCTTATCCTCTGAGAATGGAGGGAATGAGGAAAGAATTGATAGGGAGATAGATAGCTGTGCGGCCTGGGCGGGGCAGGAAGCTGGGCAGCTGGGCTGAACTGCCCGAATCTGGCCCCCGTGGCCCCAGCCTGGCAGGGACACAGGCAGCACACAGTTTCTGGGAACAGACTGAATCCGGGCTGGGATGGTGACAACTCCAGAAGTGGCCCAACGGGAGCCATCAGAGCTTCCGGGTAAGGGAACAGTTCATATTAATCACAGATCAGAGACAAAACCCCAGAGGTTTCTGTGTTAAAGAAAATGAGACCAGAGGTTAAGACGTGCTCAAGAGTAGTCACCAGCGTCTCTTAAACTAGAAACTGGGTTTCTTGGCTCCCAGAATCACGCTCTCCCTGTCTCAGCACGTCACTTTCTCTGAGAAACCTTCCCTGACCCCTCTCCCCTCCTGCCTAAATCAGATCCCCACAAAGCCTGCTATCCATCCTTTTCACCCTTCCTTTGCTGCACCACAGGCTGAAATTCTAGAGTTATTTATGTGATTATTTCATGTTCCTCTTTCCCAGCTGATATCACAAGCGTCATGAGGACAGGGACTCTATTGTTCACCTCTGTATCCTGGTCAGCACACAGCTTAACGGCTAGCATGTAGTTAGCGCTCAATATATATGATGAATGAATTTATATTCCAAGTGTATGGTGTGGGAGCATGGGATTCGAGAACTCCATTTGCCCATTAAAGCCATACATTTGTGAAAAATGCACACTGTGGGGGTCCCAGGAAGGCTGACTTACACTTTCTCTGTAGGTCTGGCGTCTGGGTAATGCTCAATACATATCTGATGAGTGATTAAGACTTTTTGCACTATTGGAATTTTAATTCCCTTAAGGAAACAAGCAAAACATAGCTGCCTCCAAGCCACTCAAAAATAATTTAAAGATATTACCTGAACATGAAAAAACTTGTTTAAGAATAAACAAATTCAAAATTTCCAAACAATGTCACTCAGAATAAACATTAGAGTTCATCAGTACTTTGTTACAACCTAACTTCTAATAAAAATACTGATCATATGATAAGGCAGCTTCTGGGATAATATAGAACTAGAAAACCCAGGTTTAATTTTTGAAGTTTCACACTTTTGAAGTGTCTCAGAGACATCTTCTTAGATCCCACCCTGATACTAAATGAATTTACCAAATTTTAGTGCAGAAATTCATGCATTTGCAAACATTTAAAAACAGAAAGTATCACCAATGAATTGTCTGCCACCCTTCTCACGGAAGGAAATTTGCGAACACACGCATGAAGGTTAGTACCATATGGTAGGCAAATATTTTTCCATGTCCCACCCAAAGCAAACAAATGAAAAGAGAAACTTAAAGGACAATTATAAAATATCTCCAAATTTAAAGACACAGCATCCTTTTCTAGATTAACAACAGGGGGCAAAAACTGATTTGGAAGAGATTAAAACTGTATATAAACATGGGTGAGTGTATAGAGTCTAAAAAAATCATAAAACATGGTAATTAAAAAATGGAAATGTTTAAGATATGGAAAAAGCTGAGTTAAAATAAATTAATAAAACACTGGAAACAAGCTCACCAAATTTTTCTAATGGGAGCAGAACAGCTTCCGAAAGACAGTGGCTCATTTAGGTGATGAACGCCAGATGCCAAGTGTAGTTCATTATAGACAAAAGTATTCTGATTAGCTTCAGGGGAGAAGGAGAAAAGAATCAGGCACCAAATGGGGGAAAGCCAAACACAGCCCTCAACAGACCGCTGCGTGTGGCTCCCCAGTTGCCTCTGGGTAACTCCTGGTCTAAGGACAAAGTAGTTCTCTATCCCGCTTCTGGTCAGTGAATCCAAGCACCCGATTCTATGGGTCACCACCACGCACTGTGGACAATCTGCACTCAAGTCAGGCCAGGGTCAGCTGCATTTCTGTAAGGTAAGAGACAGTCCCTGAAACCCACTCTGTGAAAAGGGTCTATGACAGCCTTAGGAAGGGAGAGTTCAGAAGCCAGCTGTGGGAAATCACTGACATTATCAACTAATTGAAGGAATCCTTGAATAGGGATTTCTCCTTTGGAAAGTTCAGGATACTGGAGTATTGTCACAGGGGAGAAATGTACTCAGTGACACCCCCCCCCCCCCAATCCAAAGTCCATTTTCCCAGCATAACCAATTAGGCAACGTAGCCGAATGTCCCTAATTTTTTCTCACTGTGTGTGTGTGTGAGAGAGAGACAGTGGGGGAGCAGAGATAGGGGGTTTGAGGGTGTCCTCCTCCCCAAATTTTAGTCTTGCTTCTTAGATCTGAACTCTAAAGTCTATCCATTGCTTCAGTGAGTGTTTTACAGAGTGTTGAGCACAGCCCTGGACACTGACTGAGTCTAAGCACATCACTCACTGGCAGACAAAGATTTATTTACTTGACAGTCCAATAAAAGCCAAGTTATTCACAGATAACAGCGAGTGCTAGAGAAGACGTCGCTTGCTGTAGTAGAAAGAATTCTAGACTAAGAGTTAGCATATCCCTGGATTCCAGTCTTGGCCCTACTGATTTAGGGTCATGTGATTTTGGCCAAGCCATTAACCTGTCCGGGCCTCAGAGGTGAAATGGAGATATTGAATCAAATGACTGATAAGGCCCTTTTTGGATCTACTGCTCTGGAATGAATATGGCCTGTGTGTTCAGAAGAGGGGTAATCATTCTGGGATAGAAGGATCAGGAGTTTTCAGAATAGAAGTAGAGTAGTTTGCTCTTTTTCTACAAAGTCTGATTTCCCTGCTGCAGAAACCCCAGAGTACAGAAATTGTCAAAATACAGATTGCAGATGTCCCTAGTAATCTTTGCCTCACAGATAAATACTGTTAACTGTTTGGAATTTTTTTCTTCCAGATGTTTTAATTACAAGTGCTGCTTACAACCATTACTATTGCTAGGTTAAGTGCTAATTATCATCATTACCATCTGTATTCATATGGAGCACCGAGTGTATGTTTCCTCACCACATTTTTATGAATTTAAAACTGTATCCTGGACATCTTTCCACCATGTCATCTTGCACATCTCATTATTTTTATCAGTGTTGGGTGTCGCATCAGGTCCATAAGCTGTACTTCATTTGACCAATGTCTATTGACAACCTATGAAATTTTTTTCTTTTTGATTATGAACAACACCGCGACAAAGTGCCCTCAAATCCAATCTTTGACATTTCCTGCCTCACTTCCCATTTCCACCCATCACCGGGTCCTAGTGTTGTCACCTAGTATCTCAGGAAGCTGTGCCCTTCTCACTGTCTAATTACTCCCATTTCATTCAAGGGTAGGTTCGGCAACATCTCATGCGACAATAGCTCCTTCACTGGTCTTCTCTCTCCCCAACTCTGCAGCCAGGGAAGCAAATCTGATTACTTCCAAGTTCAAAATCTTTATTATTTAAAAAGATTTTTTTACTTATTTATTTTGAGAGACAGAGAGAGAGAGAGTGAGAGTGAGAGGGGAAGGGGCAGAGAGAATCCCAAGCAGGCTCCATGCTGCCAATGCAGAGCTGGATGCAGGGCTCAAGCCCACAAACAGTGAGATCATGACCTGAGCTGATGTTGGACACTTAACCGACTGAGCCACCCAGGCATCCCCCCACCCCCAAGTTCAAAACCTCCAATAGCTTCTCACGATTCTTAAGGCCACTGACTTAGCGGTGCTCGTGCTGTCTATAATTTGCCTTAAGATACATTGGCATAGGCTCTGGGATACAGGAGTATGTTTTTAATCTGCACTCTAGGATGTACGCTAAATTAGCTGCCCCAGTCAGGAATATGCACCTCAGAGATCTTTAGTAAGAATGTTAGCGCAAGGCCGCAATCCAGAGGTGGTTGCCTGCAGGTAAGTTCGATTCTTTATCTTCAGTCAACAGAAAGGACTTTATTAATTAGCATATGGATGTTGGAAGCTATTTCCCATTAGGGAATCACTTTCATATGAGATGTACAGACTGGTTAGAAATAGCATAGAGCCATTCACTCTCGCACCAGCACGGTAGATGGTAGCCATCGAGTTCCCTGCACCCTCCCAGTGGATCCCAGTACTTGTTTCTGAAAAACGCCTGACCAGTGACCAGCACAAAGGAGGCTTGCTGCTAAAGTTAAACTCTTCGGTTAGCTCAACCCTGCCTCTAGAAGAGTGTCACGTTTGCTTCTACTGAACTCCCCACGAGAGATAGTTGGAGAAACTAAAGGAAGGGAAGGAGAGACTTCACTAAGCCTGCACCACGGGCTGCAGGACTGTCTTGATTCCTGCTCACTGATCAGTGTTGGAAGGTGGGGCTGAATTGAGCCTGAGATTTGCTTTGGGACCACGTGTGAGGCCGTGAAGAAGAAGACCTTTACCCTCACTCAACTCTAGATACTGGAGGTTTCAACATCCACCAAAAAAACCCCTAAATAAACAGGAAGGATCACGTCGGTGGAGGCCAGATTATGCATAGCACGTGGCCTAGGCACAATCTACCTCCTGCCTGCCTCTCCTGGTACTCCCCCGGCTCAGGACATTTCTGGGAACACTGCTCCGTCCGGACGTGTGACCACGCTGTTCCCTCTCCCATCCCTGCGGCTCCGGTGCCTCCAGAAATCTCACCTCCTGGTCTCATCCGGACATCCCTTCCTCAGGGAAGCCCTTTCTGCCTTTCAGTCCAGGTCGCAGCCCCCATGCCACCCCCGGTGGTGCAGGGGACCTTTCTCCCCGCAGTCCACACAGGAACGTAGAGTGATATGTCTGTATGCTTATCACACTGACACCTATGAGACTGTGTCCAGGTCTGTTCTGTTCACCATTGTATCCCCACCGGCTGGCATGGCCTCCACAGACAATTGCTCAACAGAAGGGCATTTAGGTTTTAGTCCACACAGCATTAGTGGTGGGGGGGAGGGGCAGGGAAGCTTTTTATGCCATTAGGTTTACCAACTAGAGTGGGCCCTCCACAGTGAAAAAGCTGACAATGAAGTTCTTGAAACAATCCGATCAAACTCACAAAGTAAAGGATGAAGAATATATAAAATACCAATGGTGAGGCAAAATGGCTTTCTCTTTTAAATACTTATATAAATGCCAAGCTGGTTATTATGAAAATCCTTCATGGAAATGAGGACTGTGAAAAAGTCATCTTCTTCATGTCTCATTTCTCCCTATTTTATAGATTTCTTTAGTCTCAGCACTTACAGAATGATCATTTCAGCATGTAACTAAATTCTGCTTTCTCAAAGAAGTCTAATTTTTTTAGTTAAAAAAAAAATTTAAGTTTATTTAGAGAGGGAGAAAGTGTATGCGAGCAGGCGAAGGGCAGAGATGGAGAGAGAGAGAATCCCAAGCAGGGTCTGCACTGTCAGTGCAGAGCCCCACATAGGCCTCGAACTCACAAACCATGAGATCCTGACCTGAGCTGAAACCAAGAGTCGGATGCTTAATTGAATGAGCCACCCAGGCGCTCTTCCACTTTTTTTTTTTTTAATCCAAGTTAGTTAACATATAGTGTAATAATGGTTTCAGGAGGAGAATTTAGTGATTCATCACTTATATACAACACCCCACCCAGGGCTCATCCCAACAACTGAGCTCCTTGACACCCATCACCCATTCAGCCCATCCCCCCCCCACCTGCCCCCCCCCACCTGCCCCCCCCCCCCCCGCAACCCTCAGTTTGTTCTCTACAGTTAAGAGTCTCTTATGGTTTGCCTCCCTATTTTTATCTTATTTTTCTTTCCTTTCCCGTGTACTAAGTTCTGCCTTCTTTTTTTTTTTTTTAAATTTTTTTTTCAACGTTTTTTATTTATTTTTGGGACAGAGAGAGACAGAGCATGAACGGGAGAGGGGCAGAGAGAGAGGGAGACGCAGAATCGGAAACAGGCTCCAGGCTCCGAGCCATCAGCCCAGAGCCTGACGCGGGGCTCGAACTCACGGACCGCGAGATCGTGACCTGGCTGAAGTCGGACGCTTAACCGACTGCGCCACCCAGGCGCCCCTAAGTTCTGCCTTCTTAAACAACTCCACTTTTGTCTCCTCAAATGAAGTCCATGTTATCCTTCCTACTTCCCACTAATACAAACATGGGATTGTAACTACATTCCCTGCCCCCCAAGGTTCTTTCTATGCTTGAGGTACAGAGAGCATTTAAAACAGACCCTGGACAGACATTTTAGTAGATGATTGTATAATAAGGAAAATTATATATCTGGTCAGAAATTCAGCGAAAACGCCACGTGTTTAAGCCTGATGCCTGCTGTTACTTCATGTGGCTCTCATGGAAGGTAAAGGTGGAGTGAGCTTTGGGGAGAAGTGGGTCGCCTGGTCACCTCCCCTAGCCCCATCCTTTCCTTCCATTCCACACCCCATGCTGCTGCTCTGGTCCAAACTTCTCATTCTGCATTTGAGAAAACTGAAGGCCACAAGCTGAGACTCAGATTTATCAAACATTCACTACGTGCAGACACATGCTGGGGGAAATGCTCAGTTTCCGGGTGTTACGGAGAAGGAAGCTAAAATCCAGGGAGATGAAGTGAAATTCCTGAGGTCCCACATCAGATGGCCGAGTGGGGATTTGAGGCTGATGACAGTCCAGCCCTCATTCTAGTCTCTCCTGGGAGAGTGGGTCAAATGACTCAGTGATGGGAGAAAATACAACCCCGCTCCCAGTTTCTTAAAGGGCTCGCATAAACTAAGTAGATGGTAAGCACTTGTAAACAGAAGTAAGTAAAGATGTTTAATGGGACCAAATCATGCACATGATGCTGTCATCTGTGTCTGAGAGGATGATTCTGAGGATTTCTGACTTACAGGCATGCGTGTACGTGTGCCTTAATGGGTCACACCTGCCATTAGGGGCCCTGCAAAGTGCTAGGGTGGCAAATTCCTGAGTTTTTGTTTGTTTGCTTGTTTGGCTTTCTGTTCGTCTAATTAACTCTTACAGGGCAACTGTCTGTCAAGGGTGCAATTTCAGTAATTTAACTTTCTCTAAAGATACTTTAGCTTTTTTTTTTTTTTTTTTTGATTACAAAGAAGGCACACTCCTCTTGCTCCATTAAATCTCTGAATTTAGGCAGGGTATTAAAAAAAACAACCCCCTAGGCTTCTCCACACCAGCGGGCTGTGACTTCTCTACATCTGCCTTTGTTTTCGGGCTCACCTCCCCAGAACCACTGCTTAGCCCAGTACTAGAGCACCAGGAAACACTTAGCTTTGAAAAGAGAAAGCGTCAATGGAGACTGAACTAACTGAAGGGCAGGAGGGATCAGGCCTCAGGCAGTGAGCTTCTGAAGCTGGACCTCTGCCTCGGTTACAGTGTGTCACTGAAGTTTTTACTATGTCCACTTCTAGAACATTTGGCTTCCTTCACCAAAACCAAGTCCCAGTGAGGATATAAAACCTGTCCTGTCAAGTTCAAAAGAGAATGCAGATAAATTGGACTTTGTAAACTAAATCTTGACTGTCTAGCCAATAAACTCTGTTTTATGATTCTTTTTAGAAACGACTGCAGCAGTAAATGCATCTTGTCACACGGTAGATGGCCAGCAAACCACAATTCAAACCCAGGTCAACTTGACTTTAAAACGGGAGCTCTCTCAATTTCCCCACAATGCCTAGCAGAGGCTGGGAAACACAACAGGCAAAGGAATTGCTTTGAAGTCTTTTAGTCAAAGAGTACAGGGCTTGGGGGTGGAGACAAGGGTTCCCACCCTCATTTTGCCAGGGACTTGCCGAGTATTTTTGAACAAGTTGCTTTCTCTCCCCAGCCTCGGTTTTCTTATCCATAAAGCCAGGTGTGTGGATCAGTGAGGCCTCTTTCCAGGTCATGATTCTGTAAACTACAGGTATTTTCAGAGCCTTAGTTTAGTTGATTAAGAAATGGGCTTAAAAATTTATTTGGAAAAAATAAAAATCTTTTATCATGAAAAGAATCCCAAGGAAAAGGTTGTAAAATTATGTCATTTGAAGTATAACGTGTGGTTTGTTGCCACTGGAACCAACATAGGGATTCAATGCGATAAGAAAACCAGGTAAGGGAGGAAATATTTTTATGAGGTGTTTTTAAGTTTCCATGAAATAATTACTTCAAAATCACCAATTTAAACTTTCAAGCATCTTTCTGAGTGTGGCACGGTGTATATGAAAAAAAAAAAAAAAGCGCATCAAAAAACCCCAAGCAAAAATCGATTGATTTAATAATTTCCTTCAAAGCCCAATTAATTACAAAACCTGCAGAGTGCTTCACTGGTAGGTCAGAAGACTGAGCTTTGGAGTTAGGAGACCTGAGTTTAAGTTTTGGCTGACATTACAACCTCTCACTGTCCTGAACTATGAAAGGGACATAATAATCCTGTCTCTACAGATGTCCTAGGGAAGATCTAATAAACTGAAGAACTACTTTATATGAAGAACTGTTTCATTAGGACTAACTCCCCTTTCAAAAAAATTCTTTCAGGAGATACAGGAAATTGACAAGGGCATTCAGATTTGGAACTCTGTTTGAACTGCTTCTTAGCAAAAGTTGAAACACTGCTACAATTCAAAGGAATGGGAGGGGCACCTCAGTAGCTCAGTCCATTGAGCGTCTGACTCTTGATTTCGGCTATGGTCATGATCCCAGGGTCGTGGGATTGAGCCTCGAGTCTGCTTAAGATTCGCTTGCTCTCTCCCTCTGCCCCTCTCCCCTGCTCTCGCTCTCTCTCTCTAAAAGAAAAAGAAAATTAAATATACAATAAAATTCTCTAAGGCAACGCAGCCTGAAAGCAAGCAAACAGAAAATCCAAACTATCGTTCATTACCACCAAAAAGTATCTTCTTTTTCAGCAGTAAAGAATGCAAAGGGAACATCCCAGCCTAAAGGTTGGGAAACAGTTCAGAACTTGGCCGTCCAGAACCATCTTCACTTCCTTTTTTTTTTCTTTCCTCAGAATCCAAGTTGGCATCAAGTCTTGAGGGATGTGCTTTGCTTCTCAGACTACTGTACTTAGGAATCATCTGGGGATCTTGTTAAAATGCAGATTCTGATTCAACAGATCTTTAAGTAGAATCTAGCCTGCCTTTCTAACCATCTCCCAGGTGACCGCTCTGCTGCTGGTCCATGGACACCACCTTGAGTAGCAAAGCTATTGGCTTACTGGGAAAAAAAAAATGGTGGATGGTTGTTTTTGGAGACATGCAGACACGGGTTCGAATGCCACCTTTATCAGGTCTTAGCTGTGTGATCTTGGGTGAATAACTTTATCTGTATAGTGGGATTAGTATCTATTCTATAAGTGATTGGAGGATCCTTTGAGATATTAATAAACAGACACAGTTCTTTTCAAATTAGTCTTTCCCTTGGCTCTCCTAAGCTCATTATCTTGTCCCCCATCACTCTTCTCTGATGATCCAGTTGGCTTATTTCTCTTTACTCTGAATCTTATTAAGTAGCTTGTGTGCACATGCACACACACCATACATTCTTTGAGGGCATGATCATATCTGATTTTATTTTAGTACAGAAATCAATAAAAAGCATTCTTAAAGTTAAATTTTGTTCATACAAAATTCTGAGTTGTACAGTAATACTATTGTTTCCTGGTGCATCATGTAGGGGCAGGGAGGCAAAGCTGTATTTTTTTTTTTGGTGGTTACAAAAACGTGCTTTGGGTCAGATCTGAGTGCCAGCTGCACTTCCTGCCTAACTCAGACTGACATGCCTGGGGTCCAGTGTCTTCACCTGTAAAATAGGATTTCTGCCTTAAACTCAAGGGTTGTTGGGAGAATTAACTTGGTTAAGTTACGCAAAATCCTTACCTAATGTGATTGATTACAAAAATGACCCCATTTCCCCACTCCTCCCAGAATCCTTCCCGTTTTCTAAGGCGACCCTGAAGCTCCTCCCATTGAAAGGCAGAGTCTACTTCTCCACCCTTTGAATCTGGGCTGGCCTCTTCACTGGCTTTTAAAGGGGACTGGAGGAGGCGGCTCCTGGGTGGCTCAGTCAGGAGCTTCTGACTTTGGCTCAGGTCAAGATTCTCAGGGTTCGGTTTGTGGGTTCAAGTCCCATGTCAGGCTCTGTGCTGACCTGTGCAGAGCCTGCTCCAGAATCTCTCTTACTGACTCTCCCTCCCTCCCCGACTGTCTCTTAAATAAATAAACTTAAAAAAAAATAAAGGGGACTGGAGGAGAAGTAACTAGGCCTCCTTTTACAATCATGCTGAGCCAACATGTGATCAAGCCCGACGACTCAGTAGAGCTGTGCAGCCCAGCTACTCCCCGGTTGCTTTAGCTAGTGGTCAGCCAATATTCAAGGGCAGGGTTGCCTTGGTGACCACACAGTAGCCATAAGGGAGCCTGGACAAGACCAGTGGATTCACCAGGTCCAAACTCCTGGTCCACAAAGTCATAAACTAAACAGTAGTCATTTTAAGCCATTACATTTTGGGGTGGCTTGTTCTGCAGCAATGGATAATTAATAGTCTACAGAAGTAATTTCTCCATATGTAATGGTTGGGGAAGAAGGTACTTAACAGAAGATGAATTTCCCATAGCACCAAAATTTGTACTTTTTGGCCAATAGTAGTAGTAGGACGGTGACCAGGCTGGGAATTGGGATGCTCAGATTCTAGTCCCAGCAGCTTTTCCACTGGACAGCCATATGACCCGAGGCACATCATTTAACCTCTTTGAGCCTCAGTTTCCTCAACTGTAAATTAAGGTGCTTAGAACCAATAATTTTTAAGGTTCTTTTCTGGTTCTAAAAAGGTCTGAGGGTGCATTTTTCCAGAATGCCATACTCATTTCCTTGCTATGAGATAGTTCTGAACTCAATTTTTCTTGTCTTGTAGACTCAGAATGTAATCACAGACAACCTTGATGGTATCAGCTTTGCTGTTTACAGCAGTTGGTTGTGACATTTCACACTTATCGTAATAGCCTTGTGCTGAATCTGTGAGGTGGGCCTCCTTGCCGTGGACCAGGAAGCCACATGGCCAAGCTCGTTAGGAGTCTAAAGAGAAATAATGCCATGTACGTTCTGGTGACAATCTAAGTATGTGGCTCTTAACAATTCTTCATGGGTGCAGGAAGACTTCTTTAATTTATTTTTCGGTTGCACTAGTCTGGAGGACTGATGCTGTTGGCTATCTGACCACCGAAGAAGGGGGATAATGCTTCAAAGCCATGAAGTACAGATCCAATCTTTATCACACATAAATGACCCAAGGTATGTACTCAATTATCAAATGGAAGGAAGATTTAACACCCAAATCAGAAGAAATGTCAAAACTCTTGGGTGTAGAGGCTGACTATGGGCCTAAGAAACATGTGAATCACAAATACACCCAAATACATGTTGTATGACAAAGCTATGCATGTGGCAGATGCTAAGGACACCTCCTCCCAAGTACGGGGTCCCACCTGTGTACTGGTCGCACATGCTCAGACACCGTACTTCTGCAAATGCAACAGAGCCTCCTCTGCAGACACAGCGGCCAAAAAAAAAAAAAAAAAAAAGGCTGTTCTACTGTCCACTTCTACAACTGCCATGCAATCAAGTTAGGGTATTTGCTTGTTTGTTTACTTATTTTTGAGAGAGTGATCGTGTGTGGGCTCTGCGCTGAGAACCGAGGGTCTGATGCAGGACTCGAACTCACAACTGTGAGATCATGACCTGAACAGAAGTCAGATGCTTAACCCACTGAGCCAACCCAGCTGCCTCTCAAGTCAGGGTATTTTTATTCCCAGAAGGAGTTAAGCTAAATCAGAGTGCATACACTACAAGGGCAATAGTCTATTCTAACTTAGCCTTCAAATCGACATATACAAGTGTACATGAAGAAGCACTGGGTTGTGGAAAGTGTGAAATCTATTTGGCTCATTCTTTATCAAAACCTTTCTCCGTGATGGAAACAAATGATGTGCAGCTGGAGAGAAGCAGTAGTCAGTAGGGAAAACACCGCAATGAAACACGGCTCACTGCTACCTGCCTGGAAAAAATGCAGTTTGAAATGACATGGAAATGAACTTTAGAGACGAGTCATCCAGTATTTTCTCTGACTTAATAGCCTAAATACCTTTGTCCTGCTACATATCTTTAGAATCAATTCACCTCGCACTCTTCTCGTGTGGATTTTTATAGCAGCTACCTTGCTGGTATCTTTCCCATTTCATTCTTCTTCTTATAGCCAGAGAGAACTTTCTAAAACACAGATCTGCTTAAAATCCTTCAGTGGCTTCTCTGAAGGCTGTAAGATCCCCTAAGGCTAGGACTGTGTCCCGGGCACTTTGCTCAGTGTAGTGCCTGATATCTCTAGGTTTACAAGCATCCTGTCTCCAAGGTCGAGGAAAGGTTTCATTTAATTTTAGAGAGCCACTTGTACACAGAATAGAATTTGCTGCTCACGGTAAAATTTGAGACATACCCCTTTTCTTTTTTATTTAAAAAGTTTTAATGTTTATTAATTGTTGAGAGAGAGAGAGAGAGAGAGAGAGAGAGAGAGAGAGACAGAGCACGAGTGGGGGAGGGGCCAAGAGCAAGGGAGACACAGAATCCAAAGCAGGCTCTAGGCTCTGAGCTGTCAGCACAGAGACTGACTTGGGGCTTGAACTCACAAGCTGCAAGATCATGACCTGAGCTGAAGTTGGACCCTCAACTGACTGAGCCGTCCAGGTGCTCCTTCCTTTTGTCTTTTAATATTCACTGTAGCTCAGGGTCATCCTTTCTAAGATGCTTGATGACACTGATTGCATATTTTGAGTTTTTTTGTTTTGTTTTGTTTTTGAGAGAGAGAGAAAGAGGGAGTACAAGCCTGGGAAGGGGAAGGAGGGGGGGGGGAGAGAGAGGGAGAGAGAGGGAGAGAGAGAGAGAGAAGGAACCAACCCCAAGCTGGCTCCACACCAAGTGGGGAGCCTAATGGGGGGCTAGATCCCAGGATTCTGGGATCACGACCTGACTAGAACTCAAATCAAGAGCCAGACACTCAACTGAATAAGCCACCAGGTGTCCCTTCAGTTCTATTAAGTATCTACTTCAGGACACACATTCATCTGATGGCTATGTTGTGTTTGAGGATAGGGTCATCTTGATGATATATAGTCCTTCTGAAGATTCCAATTTCTGTGGGATCAGAATATTCTCAGGTGAAAAAGGTGAGCAGATAACAGATTTCACTGTCACGTTATTCTCTTAAAACACCACTCAGGTGGTAAACACGCTAAGAAAGGCTACACCTCGGTGACCCATCTGACCTGCAGACAGGTGAAGGCTGAGATCTACCCTCCCCTAGGAGAGGCTACCGCGTCTTCTGACTTGTCTAGATAGAAAGTCTACCTGCAAACCAGATAATGACAAAAAAGGGGGGCGGGGCTGGCAGCAGCTAGGTACTATTTAATGAAGATCCCAAAAGAGCCCAAGATTCAGGATTTTTGGAAACATTGTTAAACTAGGGGAATTTGCAAGTCCTGGTGAAGAAACCCAGGTACTGGGATTGAATACTGAATTGGTATTCAATCACTGTCTTGCAAACGGGAGTCCATTCCAAGAAGCACAGCGAGTGGGCTTTTGCACCAAAGGCAGGGCAGTTCCAGGAGCAAGGACAGCAGTACCTGCTCCGCCCTTGGGCCGGACTCAATTCTGGCCAGAACTCAGCTAGGTTGTGTTTCCAGGCTCAGAGAGATGGTAGGTGGGAAGTCAGGGGGATCATTCCAGCTTCAGGCTATGGAATATATTTAGTTGACATGCAAGTTTTTGTTTTTGTTATTTTTAAGTGTTTATTTATTTTGAAAGGACGGGGGAGGAGAGAGAGAGGAAGAGAGGGAGAATCCCAAGCAGGCTCCACACTCAGCACAGAGCTGGATGCAGAGCTCAATCTCACAACCGTGAGAGCATGACCTAAGCTGAAATCAAGAGTCGGACGCTTAACCCACTGAGCCACCCAGGCGCCCCTGTTCTAAATCCAGATATGCAAAAGCTCTTAGAACACAGCTAAGATTGGTCATATTTATCTTTAGATGTCATTGGATATCGAAATCTTCAGAACCGTTAAGGACCAGCCGCGGGGCCAGATGCCACGAGACATGCACTCATCACATACTTGCTGAACAGAAAGAACAGTACCAGGATGGACACAGAGTGAGCAGAGAAGAGACATAAACCCAACCCCGCCTTCCCGTATTCATGTCTGCTCCATTCCTGTTCTGTGATCAAGGCAGCTTCTTGTAACTGATTCTTTACACGTTAGGAAAATACAAATAACCCCGGAATTATACTGACCCTTTAGAGCTTCAAAACACTGTTTCAATGACCTGCCTTGTGACTGCTGGGGTATTCTAGAGACACTGCTGTTTAGCCCCAGAACCTTTAACATGTCTCCTAAAAATAGTATTAACTGGAGGATTAGATGTGGGAATAAGTGGAATTTTGTGTGTGTGTGTGTGTGTGAGAGAGAGAGAGAGAGAGAATAAATAGAATTTATTGTGTTTAAAAGCAGCGATCGCTTTCCATTTCCATTTCTACTTTCCATTTCTAGTTCAACTCTCAAAGGTTTCTCATCTTTTCTACAGCAATTACCATAACAGCTTGGGTACAACCACTCAGGACTTTCCTAAGCCAGGGTGAGAAGCAACGTAATTCTCTCACAGTGACAGGCAGATAATTAAAACACCTTCTTTAATGATCTGAACCACCTCATGGAACACTGACTTCTTCCAAATCTACTGGGCAAAAGTCTATACCACAGTGGAAAATAAAATGTACTAAGTTACTGAGGAGAAAATAAAATGTACTAAGGAGAGTTTTTGTTTTGTTTTTAAGGTTAATTACAGTCCTGGAGGGACTGTAAAAAAAAAAAAAAAAAAAGTCCCACTGATTTTGAAATTTGTCTTCTATCACTGAAAAAACTTATTCAGTGGTGGTTTGTGAAAATCTCACCTCATCAGGGCTGCCAAGGTCAAGTGAGACCCAAGCCATCGCCCTGGGAGATGCCTGCCTAATTATTAAATATTCAGCAAACAGTTTGTGACCATTTAACAGTTTGCACCTGGCACGCTCTTACAGCGTGCGGCTTCCTAGAGCTGCACCCTCCCCGCTCCACCCCTTCTCACCGCCGCCCAGGGCGCCAGCACCCCAACCGGAGCAAATCCTGGGACCCAAGGACGTTTCAAAGAAACAGCGGCGGCCAACACTCCATTTCCGTTTTATTCGAAAACGCTCCGATGCTTAAAAATGGGGGAAGGGGACACTTAGAAATAAGGGGAAAATCGCTTGCAGTTTTTCCAACTCAAGTTCTCAGGCGCCGTAGAAAGTTCATTAGTTAGGGATTTAAAAACAAAAGTGTTTCATACACCAACGAGATGCCAAGCTTTCCAAACTGTCCTGGTCTTTAGTTTGGGGACTTTTTCAAGTCCCGCCGGCTCCCGCCCCCTCCCCTTCTCCCTCCTCCTCCCCGACCCCCGGGCTGGATTTCGCCTCCCTCCCCGTGCCTTTGTTGAATTCTGTGACTTTTCCGAAGTAATCAAACTGAGAATTGCCTCACCCCATTTTTTTTTTTTTCCACCCTGGCAGAAGGAAGTAAAGAAATAAAAACGACCTGCGAGAGAAGTCGGGGAAATAATGCCCCCAAGCCGAGGTCGGCAGGAGGCAAGCCCGCGGCGGGGCCCGACACGCGGGGCGGGGGACCGTCCCTACCTGGGGCCGGGCGGCGGCGGCGGCGGCGGCGGCGGCGGGGTCGGGGTCGGGGCGCCCATGGCTTCGCCGGCCTCGGGCGGCGGCGCCGGGAAACGCCAGAGGCTCAGCGCCGCCCGGAGCCCGCCGCGCTCGCAGCGGCCGCCCCGGCGCCGTCATTGGGCCGGCGCGTCACGTGGCGCGGCCGGCGGGCGAGCCTCCCCGGCACGCGTAACCCTTTACCTGCGCGCCCCGGACCGCGCGGGGCCCCGGCGGCTCGACCCCCCGACCCCCGGAGCCGGGCTGGCCCTCCCTCCCCGCGCGCGGAAGCAGCAAACCCGGGCGCTCGCGACGATCCGGGCGCGTGCCCACCGCCTGCCGGTGCCGGGAAACGTCTCGGTGCCTACTTTTCTGTCGCGCTGGACAGAGAAAGGAGCCCCCTGTGAATCCGTACGTGCACGTAAGCGCACCCCCTGGCAAACAGACCTGTACCCCTCACCCCCGTGTTTTTGTGTGTTTGTTTCCTTCTCAGTTCTGGTTCATCCGCTGAGACCCGCTGTGTGCACTATCGCCTGCCTGCACCATCAGAGATGATGGGCTGACACACAGCGCGGACGCTGTCACGACGTAACTCCTAGGGAAGCTGCACACACTCGCCTGCACCCTGGACACCAAAGTGGGAGTTCGGCGAGGCCACGCTTTCCCCCTTCCCTGTCTTTTCCCGGGCTCTTGGCACCGCGGCCGCAGCCCTGCGTGCACACCTGCTGAGCTCCACGCGGTACTTTGTTGCAGTGCGTGCACCTAAGGTGGGTGGAGAGCTGGGGGCTCTTCCTTAAAATAGTAACTACTTAGGTTTTGGAGATTCTTTTCACCTGTGCTCCCAAGTGGAGTTGGGTTTGACAGGAAAATGCGTTAAGCAACTGCGCCACCTAGCTCACCCTCTTCTCTCCTCTTCCAACCGTCCAGGGAGAGCCAGGATACAATAGGATGCTGGAGAAGCAGCGGGACGGAATACTATTTAAAGACGGACATGCTGTCCTTAGTTGTTAATGTGTCCACTGCAGTGATTCCTGCCCCATTTACACGTATGTCAGGATTTGTGGGAGAAAGCTCATTTTTAAAAATCTTGCCAGTTGTCTAGTACCTACATGCTTTAAAATGATAGATGTAGAGAGAAGTTCTATGCTCTTTTGCATTATTTTCTGATAAAACGCGTTGTCATAATAGAGGACCCTCATGCCCAACGTCTAGTGGACGCTTTACTGTCCACAGAATATTGGTACATGTCTCAGTTAATTTGTTCTGACCAAAAAGCCATTGGTATTTATCTTCGGTTTCAGAGTGTGATTGGTTCCCAGACTAGCAGAATCAGCTTCATCTGGAGGAATCTAGTAAAAATGCAAATTTTGGGGCTCTACCCCAGACATACTGATTCTGAAATAGGTGGGGATAGGGAGGGTGAAGAAGTAACCTTTTTTTTTTTTTTTTTTAAACAAATCTTCTTTTAACAAATGATGGACGTTCTAGTTTGAGAACCACTGCACTAAGGGACTCAGGTACCTTCATCTATCAGGCTGGGATTCTATACAGTCAGAAGTGGTGGTGTTATTGATTGTCTTAATTCAGTGTTACATAATTTGTCCTATTGATACACTGAGACAAAGCCCTCCCATGTGTCTATACACGAGTCGTCTGTACTCCATGCAGATCATGTAGAATGCCTCATGGAGGAGGCCTGAGGGGATCCGTGTGAAAAACACAGGCAAAAAACCTCTGGTTTCTTGATGTCTGTGGAAGTGAAATACCATGATTCAGTTAGTATTTTAGGTGTGTTCATGTTTCCACTGGCATAGAAATCCTTCCGAACCGATGAGTAGCGAAAGATAGAAAAACCAGGGGTGCCTGGCTGGCTCGGTCCGCTAAGTGTCCGACTGTGGCTCAGGTCATGATCTCATGGTTCATAGGCTGCGTCAGGCTCTGTACTGACAGCTCAGAGCTCAGCACAGAGCCTGGAGCCTGCTTCGGATTCTGTCTCTGTCTCTCTCTGCCCCTCCCCTGTTCACGCTCTGTCTCCCTCTCTCTCTCAAAAATAAAAAACATTCAAAAAATTTTAAAGAAAAAGAAGGAAAAACTGATTTGAGTGGATTTGTCAATATAGTTCTAAATTTGTCAGCATTGTTCTAAAAAAAAGCCAGAATTTAAAAAAGTTTATGGTATTGGCTTACGTTATAACCCAGAACAGCACCATATTTATGCATTTTAGACTTTTGGGAAAGAGGTCACGGTTGGATTCTTTCCCTTTAGCTCTGGTGTCTCCACTGGGTGGAGAGCACTTTTCCAGTTGCCTGCATGGATGTCTTTACTTTTGAACTCTCTAGGTCCACCTTTATTTTAGTATTTCCTTCATTTTTGTCTCCTAACCTATTCATTTTACATCTGTAATTCTACTGTCCACCCAGTTTCAGTTGGAGCTGGAATTATGTGTGTTCTCCGTTGTCTGTCACGTAGCTCTGTCAGTTAAGCCCTGAAATCATGCCTCCCCTTAGCGTCCTCACTGCTGCTGTCCTAAGATCGAGATCTTCTACTTTCTGCCAGATTATTGCAGTAGTTTCTTTACTGGTCCCCAGCTTCTGGTCTCTTCCATCTCTGATACACCTGACATCGTACTGCCTGAGTCATTCTAAAATACCATTTCATCCAGGCCTATCCCTGTCTCAGAGCCTTTTCCACAATTCCCTATGAGCTACAGAATAAAGTTCAATTTCGTGGATGTATGTTTTTATTTAAATAAGCTCTGTGCCCAACATGGGGCTTGAACTCCCAACCCCAAGATTAAGAGTTGCATGCCCTACCCAATGAGCCAGCCAGGCACCTCCAGAGTAAAGTTTAAAAAGCCAACGTAGCATCTGAAGTCACCCACAGTATATGTTGACTCTTCCTGTCTTCCTTTTTTTGCTCACACAGATTCCCTCCCCTGAAATGTCTTTTTGACATTCTGACAGCTAAGTCCTGTTTATCCTTCAAGCCTCCGCTGTCACCTCCTCTCAGCCATCCTTTTTCAAGTTCCCAGTTCAAGTTCATTGCTCCTCTGCAGTGTGTTCTCAACACCTGCCATTCAGTTTATCACAGTCTGTCTTACATCTAATTTAGTTGTGTCTCCTTTAGATTGTAGGATTCTGGAGGGCAGGGGTTGTGCAGGACTCATTTTCAAATCATCCTGGGGCATAAGCATAATGTCTTGGACAAAGCGAACACACAATATTTGTTGTGTCCTTGACCCTGGGAAAGAAGATGCTTCAGTTTGTTGAACAGCAAACTGCATGTATATGAAATGCTTTTATGAAAACGATAGCCAACTCCTGTACATTTTCTCAAAACTGAAAGAACAGGTGTAATCTTCAACTTAAAGGATTTAGATCAGAATCCAAGAAGGAATTCCCACCATGGGTAGTGGAATTGGGAGAGTTTTTGAAGGGGGCAATTTTTTTTAATGTTTACTTATTTATTTTGAGAGAGAGAGACCACAAGCAGGGGAGAGGCAGAGAGAGAGGGAGAGAGAGAATCCCAAGTGGGCTCCATGCTCCGCACAGAGGCTGACGTGGGGCTCGATCTCACAAACCACAAGACCACCACCTGAGCAGAAATCAAGAGTGGGATGCTTAACTGACTGAGCCACCCAGGTGCCCCTCGAGGCGGCTAAATTCTAAACAGAAATGTCTAAGCTACATGAAGATGAAACCCAATAGGTAATTTCTTAATTTTTTCCCTAATGCCTTGATTTTAAGTTTCTCTAAGAATGATTGTTTCATGAAACTAGACACAGAGTTTCATCTGATTATTCCCTACTTATCATCACTTAAGCTCATCATTGCTAACTTGTTTAAAAAAATTTTTGTGTGTGTCTGTGTGTGTGCGAGAGGGGATTCTCAGTTCCAAGAGGCAAGAAACGGAAAAAGGTACATTTGGGAAGGCTCCCCCTTGGTCCCGCCCTCTCACCTGGAGGCAGTTTATGAGTGGGACAACTCCTTAGTTATCCTTCTTCCCACCTCTGCTCCAGGCCCCAGGAGGAAGCACACTGTCCTTGCACTTGCCCATAGAATCTTTTTGTTTTTCTGTTAAGACTGTGAAATCTTAGAAGGCACAGGCTACTTTACTAACCTTTGCAAAATGCCATGACCGAATAACTATTTGCTGAATGAGTACATCAACAATTGTGGTATACCTGAAAGTCCTGGGAGTTTTCAGAAACTTCCAGTGACCTTCAGAGCCTAGCCTGGTCTCTAATCTGCAAGTCAGAAAATATGTTATAGGTCATAATCCGTCAGTGCCTACTGGATACTCAATGCTATACTTTGTGTGCTTTGGAAAAGTAAACACTGATGTTATATTGACATCCTATTCAGCTATTCCCCCTGGATCTCTGTTTCTAGGTTTTTACATCTGTGAATTTAGAATAGTAACTCTACCTACATCATAAGGCCATTGTGGAGATGGCTTAGTACATACCGAGCTCCAAAAATAGCATCTGGTATACAGTAACCATGAAAAATTACTACTGGGGGCACCTGGATGGCTCAGTCGGTTAAGCGTCTGACTTTGGCTCAGGTCATGATCTCGCAGGTCTTGAGTTCGAGCCCCAAGTCGGGCTCAGAGTCGAGCCCCAAGTCTGTGCTGACAGCTCAGAGCCTGGAGCCTGCTTCAGATTCTGTGTCTCCCTCTCTCTCTGCCCCTCCCCCACCTGCGCTCTCTCTCTTGCTCTCTCTCTCTCAAAAATAAATAAACATAAAAAAATGTTTAAAAAAATTATTGACAATCTCTACCCTTGCCAAAGTTGGGGAAGAAAAACTCCACACAAATCTAAGTAGTTTATCTTTTTATTCATACAAACAATACATACACAAGACTGTACATTGTTTGAAGACCGCAATAATTTTCTATTGTAACAACTCTGTAATAAAATTTAACTAAATGTAACATTTATGAAAATATAAATCTCTGATTGGGTAATTCTTCCCAACAATACAAAGTTTACATAAAAACATTCAATATGAGCTATCAGTTGCAAACAAGGTAGGAAAAATCATTCAAGTCACTTGTTAAACTCTATTGGCTGTTACATAGAATATTCACACACTACATTTAATCCATCTAGGCATTTAATTCTTAGAAATGTGTGGCATGGCGGTCCAACTGATCATGACAGGAATAGGAATGTGTTGCCTCAGAAGGCAATTGACTCATATAATCAACTTCAGGTGATTTCTACGTGGACTGGGCCTTCTCTGGGCTACCCCCTTTCTGGCTGGTAGCTAGACCAGGAGGAATATACTGAAAAAAAGTCTTTCACCACGGAGTAGGGTGTTTATATCTGAATCCCATCTCTGTATGCTTATGTGTCAAACTGCTTTCCAAAGTGAAATGCAATGAGCTTGGATTCCCTGTGGATCAGATCACTGCTTCTCCCACTAGCAAAAACAGTCAAGACGTCCCTACCTTTTTTTCTCACACTGGTCCTCACCATTCCTTATATAACGACTAGAGCAGAAGCTATCACTACCTTTGTTTTGCCATTTACAAAAACGGTATAGCAGAGAGGCTAAAGATCTGTCTAGGCATACTCGGCGAGTTCCTGGTAGAGCTGGGCTGACAGCGCATCGTTTCCTTGGCCATTATCCTGCTGACACGCGTCACTGCTGTCACTTCCGAGCCAAACCAGACCCCCGCTACTGACAGACACCCTTCGCACAGTCGTCCGAGGACATGCCACGTGGAGGATATGGAAGGAAGAAAATCACTTTCCCTCTTTGGAGACGTGATTATTTTCTTTTAAATAAGTGAAGTCGTGTTTAAAAAGTGTTTGATACCATTTCACAGCTTCTGCTTTGAATGGGTGCGATTATAAAAGAGCCCCAAAGAGCCCTTGAGCAGAAAAAGGCTGACAGAGGGAGAAGCATACATAGAGTGTGGGGAAGTAAGAAAGTGATTACAAACAGGGACAATCAGGAACTTCTGGACACCCTTAAGATTTATGGAATATTTTAGCACAAAGACAGGCATATTCAGTTGTCCCCGAGTATTTGGTCATCTATCTGCGTTTTACACAGGAAAGAGGAGGAGTAAGAATAAGGCAAATGTCATCAGTGTTTCATAAGACGGCGTGTCGAGAAAGCTTTCTTTCTGGTAGGATTTACTGCAGGGATTTAGGAACTAGTGTATGCTTCCATAGAACTAACCGAGCAGCACAGGCTTGTGTTAGTCCAAGGATGGAAATGAACAGATGTCTTGACCCAATCTGTGATGCCCTCTCTGTAATTCCTCTTTACACCTGGCACAAATAGTCATTCCAAAAAGACACGAGAAGATGGCGCGTCCGTATTCAGTGTGTTCTCCTGCAGCCCAGGAAGTCGTTTAAAAATCGTTAATGTTCCATGACAGGGAAGCCCTTGCGTGCAACTGTCCCAGCTGTGTCTTAACGAAGACCGACTCTGCGTGTTCGGTAGCCCTAGGATAGTGGTTAACTTAGCTCTCGTGCTCAGTACAATTTGTGGCCCCACGTTTCACGGCCTTTCCCTTGGGACACTGGGAGTACACTGGGGGCGTTTTGTTACGTTATTTTGCACCTCTGACCTCCCATCCGTAGACTGGGTTTACACAGTTGTCAGGCTGGTAAAATGTAAGGAGAGATTAAGGCTCTGTTTACTTACGGCCACACAATCGTTACGTTCACAGCTCCCAGTGATTTCTGTAGAACTAACCCCAGTCTGAGCAGTCTGTTTATAGTTCTAGCCTCTGTCATCTGAACCCGTGGTGTGGGTTCTGCGGCTGCTTCCCACAGAGCTGATTTAAAAAATATTCCCCTGACTTTCAGTTGATGTAGCCGATTAAACACCATTTTGAGACATTCTCGGTCAAGACTTCATTCCCGGATTAATTTTGACACCCCCCCCCCCCCCCCCCCAAAAAAAAAGAAGAGCAAACTCCAAACCAGTTCCACATTTCTGTGCCTTTGTCAAGCACGTTAACACTGGAACTTCAGTATCTGTCCTGTCTTTCAAGAAATGAGTAGTTTATCATTTGGGATACAGAAGATACTTTCCCCCCCCCCCCCTTTTGTATGTGTATCGTTCATGTCTGCTGAGCAGGAAAAGCGTTCTGTCAGTTGTCGGGGGCATAGCTGTGGCCCCTGGATTCCAGGGCGGAGCACCCGCGGTCACAGCAGGGATTGTGTTTCTTGGAGGGTGTCGCCTCCCTGGGCTCACTGGAGTCGCTCACCGTGATGGGACTGTCTCTGGCAAAGACCTCAGTAGACTCTCTCCATAAGCAATCCACAGACACTTTGAAACAGTAACTGCCACACTTCGGCCGGGAGGCCTGTGTCGCGTTGTTGAAAATCTGCCTGCTATTTGACGTGGCGATCTTGATTTTCAGTGCAGCATCCACACGGTCGACCACCGTGTATATCCCTATACTGCCATCGTCAAAACCCACTATGATGTTCAGGTGCCTCTGTGAGAGGGCAAGAAAAGTTGGCGTTTTGTAAAGGGAACAAGCACCGATAATTTTGCCGTCAGCCAGTCTCATTACAATCAAACTGGATATCACGCCGTTCTCGTCCTCTTCCTCCCCGTTTCGGAAACAAATGTATACCAGGTAGCGACCATCTCGAGACAGCCTTTGCCGCCAGATGACCCCAGAGGCGTGAACCACCCGTAACTTACCGCTGTGCAAATCCAGTACGTTGATATTATCGTCTCCCCTGGATATAATGCCTAGCTTTCCGTTGGGAGAAATTTCGAAATCCTCCAGATTTTTCAAGAAGTTGTTGGGAAGCTGCACACGGCGACAGATCACCTCATCGGTCAGACTCCAGATATTCACGGTCTCGGCCGATGTGATAAACACAATGATGTCAGGACAGTCAGGGATCAATTTAAAACTTACAATGGTCGTGCCATCTTCACAACAAAATTTCTTGGTGATGCTTCCGGTCCAGAGACTGACCGCCAGCACTTTGCTTTTGGTCATTCCCACCACGAAGGTATTTGCTGAGGTGATAAAGGCATTCTGCAAAGTGGTCAAAATGTTGCAGACCCTGTGGCCTGTGGCCAGTCTCCAAACCCTGGAGGCATTTTCCTCACACAGGGAGACCACAAACTGGTCATTGTGTGTAATTAGCAGCTGAGATATTCTCTGCCCGTTAATTCGGAAGAGGTTTTCGCCACTGCTGGTGTGCCAGACATACTGGCTGCTTTTGTCATCTGAGGTCACCATTACATCTCCAGAGGATGTCAACACGCAGTGTTCGACTATTCCTTCATGCTTAAACACTGCTTCAAGGAACCCACTGCTGAAATTCCACTTATGGACACAATCAGAGCCATCGAGGGAATAAATGATTTCCCCTCTAGCAGGTAACACCAGGCTTTGGATGGGCTTCCCAGTCTTATCTATGTTGGACATAGCCGTGATTATATCTATATCCCAGATGGAAAGAACACCACTGGTTGATAAAGATAGCAGCATGTTGTGGTGACTAGATTTCACCAACTTGACGATGGTCCCTGAGATTTCCTGTAAGCTTGCCATACATTGTCCCGTGTCCCGCCTCCAAAAAAACACAGCTGAGGTATTTTCCATGGTCGCGATGATGCAGTCTCCATTCTTGGACAGCACGGCAGATATAAAGCGTTCATTGTGCTTAGCTCTGAACTTTTCAGCCACCTTCCACATGCCAGTATCTAAGAGCTCGATGCTGAGGGCTTTACAGATCAGAATTGCGTTTTGGTCCTCTGAAAGTTCAATGCTGACCACCTCGCTGTCTTCTCTTCTGCAGTCAAAGTCGTCAGTCAGCTGGGGACTGGAAATGTCCTCAGTATTCCAAACAGAAAGGCTTCCCTCACTATCTACCATTACCATTTCTTGAGCTGTGTCCAAGATAAGAAGAAACTTCACAAACCCACCCGAAAATTCAGATGTCACTGTACATAACTTTTCTCCACTCCCTAAATGAAATATGGTAGTGGTGTTCAGGTACTGTCCACAGAAAGCATACATGCCATCCAGAGAGCACTGGACACAGGTCACTTCGTACCAGCAGTGGAACTGGTAAAGGGGCCATCCGTAGAGCAGATCGATGACAGTGACATCTTTGCTGGCTTCAAGCCACGCAAGGGCGTGGTTGACCGACAGGGTAAATCCATTGATGTAGGTGGAGCCGCTTCCGTGCTTGGTCCCTTTGATTTCCACTTCAGACAGAAGACAAGAATTCACATTGTCATAAACCAACAAGGTGTTATTTGTCGTAGCCACCACAAGATACTTCTCGTCACTGGTGAGTTTCATGCCCAGGATGACAGACTGGGCTGTGGTGATTTGCCTGAGCAGCTGACGAGTTTCCACATCCCACGTGCTGATGGAACCATTTTCTAAAGCTGCAAGGACAGTACTCGGGTTACAGGTGGGCAGAATCTCGGTGACATGCAGGTGACTAGATGACAAAGGAAGACGCTCCGGGCTATATGTCACGTCCATGGATGAATGTAACGGCACAATGGAGCAATATTTGGGCCCGTCTTTGTCACATTCTAAAAGGAGGTGTCTAAGTTTGGGCAGGGAACTCACGACAGGCAGCAGTCTTTGCTGAAGCTCTGCTGAAAGGGAGCCCGGAAATGCAGTGACCTTGTTTTTGATGCCACGGAGAGTGCTCGCCAGGAACTTCAGCTCCTTCTCTTGAGAGTAGGTGTAAGCCAGCTCGATGTCTGAAAGCACTTTGTCGAACTGGCCGATTTTGATCATGGTGTAAAGCCAGCTGAAGTTCATGATGATTCCGTAAAGCAGGTCTTCGGTTTTTCCACACCTTGTCAGGTGGTGCAAGAGCTCAGACATTTTCCGATGATTGACGAAAAAGATGTCCGGCTCCAGGGGATTACACTGGAAAACCCAGGGCTGGTCTGGAGCCTGTCTGTCAAAGGAGGCCTGTTCCATGAAGTGCTTTTCTTCCTCCAGCAGGCTTCTGCTCTCCAAGTCAAGGCAGCCATTCAAGTAGGGGTCTTCGAGGCAGAAAGCTTTCCTCCTGCCCCCTGACCAGACTCCCAGGAAGTAGTCTGCCAGGATGGTGTGCATTTCACGCAGGTCACTGTCGTCCTGCAGATACAACTTCTGGGCTATGAGCTGCAGGTGTCTGTTGGCCCAGACCAGGAGTGTGACGTTCTTCACGTGTCTTTCTATCAAGTATCCGCTGAGACCTTCCTTGAGCCTCGCGATGTACAGATAAGGTACTCTCAGGGGATTGCTGGGCCTAGCGTTCTCATTGAGCTCATTCATGACACTGTTGTCTAGGGCCAACACATCCTCCAGTTCCATTTCACTCAAACCCATTTTGGCCATGGTGATGTAACCAAGAGCCCTAGAGACCAGTTTCTGACCACACTTCTTTTCCAAGGACCAGAATAGCTGCTCAATACTTTCATGAACGGTGACACAGAGGGAGGATTCATCGACGTCTTTATGAGATCTCCAATGCCTCACCTCCCTGAAGGTCAGGTTCACAAACATGGGCAGCGTGCACTTGGAGAATGCGTTGTTCACATAAATCTGCTGGCCTGATGTGACCTTCCTTTTGACCCGCAGCAGCTGGTGTTTGAGGACCTGGCTGCACATCTTCCTGTCCCGGGGAATCAGCTCGATGTAGTTGGCTTCTTCGTGGATAAGGCACCTCAGTTTCTGTAAGATTCCATGTCTATTGGGCAGTGTGGACAGGACTATTCGAACAAAGCGGGGAAGGTGAGCTGGGAGCCACCAAAGCTTCCTGGCCTCATCACCCTCTGAGAGCTGCTCTAGGGCATCGAATATTATTACTAGAGGTCTCTGCAATGAAGACTCATTCAAAAGGTTGATAAATAAGTCACGAAGGTCATGGATTTTCTTAGGATAGCTTTGAACCAGACACCGGTAGTTAACTGCCAATTGTTCACAAACGCTTAGAAGGAGAGTCTTAAGGTCAGTACTCATGTCTGTGGTTCCTAGAAATCTCACGACGACTACTGGGTCAGATTCTGGTCCTGTGTCTTCATGTAGCCAGCCATAAGCCTAAAACGTAAAGGTAGTGTTTAGAATGGTAATATATATTCACATATATGTACACGTAAAACACGTACAACAGCATTTCCTCTCTCCAGAGGTCAGACTGCTGGTAACCCTGACCATGCAGAGAGTGGCTTAGAACCAGGAGACCTTCTGAGAAGATCAAAGAGCTGTCACAAAGCTCATGCACTAAAATCTATAGGTGAGACCCTCAGGATCACTGTACTGAAGGTAATAAAATAGTGATAAAAGTATTATTCAATCACAAGGCAGCACTTAGCTTGTATTCTAAAAGTTACAAAGTATTTCACAAACAAAATCTGCATATCCAGTATGGTCAGTTTTTCATCACTGAATCCTATTTCCTGGAATGGTTGTTGGCACACAGTAGGTGCTTAGTATTTGTTCAATGAATAGATTAAGTAGTGATTTGCACATTATATTGCATCAGATATTTTCATTAATTGAGATCACGTATGGCTGATCAAATTCCTAGTTAATTAGAATGCAGTAAAAATAATACTAAGATACTGAATATAATCTTGTATGATTCAGAGATACAGGGTCATCTTTATGATTATTTATCACTGTCATAAAAATCTATATAGGGGCGCCTGGGTGGCTCGGTCAGTTGGGCGGCCGGCTTCAGCTCAGGTCATGATCTCGCGGTGTGTGGGTTTGAGCCCCGTGTCAGGCTCTGTGTTGGCAGCTCAGAGCCTGGAGCCTGCTTCCGATTCTGTGTCTGCCTCCCTCTCTGCCCCTCCCTTGCTTGCTCTCTGTCTCTTTCTCAAATAATAAACATTAAAACAAATCTATATAATGCTGGCTAAAATTTTGTTAAATTTTGCATTTTTATAACAGACAGCTTACCATATATATAAACAGTCAGTTATCAGCCCTAGCATTCTGTCACTGTAGGATAGATGGATTATAGTATCATTTTACAGCAGAGTAAACTGAGGCCCAGACTGTAGAAATGACTTGCTCAGAGTTAAATGGTTACCAAGAGACAAAGCTGGAGTTATTTATTTTTTTTCTCTTGAAATTGTAGAGTTAAGGAGATAACATATATAAAGGGGCTGCTAAGTTTAGTATTTCTCTGTCTGGCAAGGCAAAGACAAGAAGGGATATGATCAAAGTGTAAAACAGATTCCAAAGTCTATTTTTAGGGAAATAATGTCTTTTAGTAACCCTTGGAATTTACCAAGGATACTCCTTAGGAAACATATTTTATAAATGAGTAAGTAAGTGTATGAAACTTGGTTCCTCCAGATATATAGTTCAAGGCACCTGGGTGGTTCAGTCAGTTAAGCGTCCGACTTCAGCTCCGGGTCATGATGTCATGAGTTTGAGCCCCACACCCAGCTCTGTGGGCTGTGCAGTGATAGTGCGGAGCCTGCTTGGGATTCTCTCCCTCTCCCTCTCTCTCTGCCCCTCCCCTACTTGCGCTCTCTTTCTCTGTCTCAAAATAAATAAATAAATTTAGGGGGGAAAAAAAAGATCTAGTTCAGGTTAAGGTATGAGTAAGTTTGGAAAAAAGTAAGGATGTCAGTTTCAGCATGAGCTATTCAGGAAAAGAAGCAGCTTATTGTTTAGCCCCAACCTTTGAGGTTGATATGGAAGAAGATAATCCTGCCGTCCTACTACAACTGTCCTTCAGTGGCAAATCAGAGAACGCAGTATTTTGTCCCTCCGTGGATTGCTTATGATGATTATGTGCATTGTCCTCTCTCCTGCTAGTCATGCGTTGTTGAGAGTATGATATCTGTAGAGAGTGCCTCTCTGATCATGAGCTTGTGTCCATGGAAATGTTAGGCATGTAGGAGATAATCTCGAGATAAACACAAGATGTCTGTCTGCATCCTGACAAGGGACATGAAGTCACAAAGAGAGCACAGGTTGTCATCGGCGGGACAGACATTCCCCAGGAGAGAGGCGAGTGGAGCAGAGGCAGTGGACGTAGAAACAGGTAAGGCTTCTTGTGGCACCAGGGTCCTGGACTGTGAGTAGACACACTGGTGGCTGAACAAAACGTCCAGAAGAATGAGAGCTCAGAAAACCATTTCTCGGGGCACCTGGGTGGTGCAGTTGGTTTAGTGTCCAACTTTGGCTCAGGTCATGGTCTTGTGGTTCGTGGGTTCAAGTCTTGCATCGTGCTCTGTGCTGACAGCTCAGAGCCTGGAGCCTGCTTTGGATTCTGTGTCTCCTCTCTTTCTGCCCCTGCCCTACTTGCTCTCTCTCTCTCTCTCTCAAAAATAAATAAACATTAAAAACAAAACAAGACATTTCTCAAGTTGACCAACTCAACTGTCACCACACTCTGCCCCTGGGGGGACTGTTTATCTCTACAGGCTCATCAGCACATCCTTCACAGTTCTTTACCTCCTGGGCTACAGCACGAACAGTTGCATCCCATGCACATTTAATATAGTCGAGTCCAACAACATTTGTCCCTTCAACCACCTCACCCTTCCCTCTTCCAGAGTAAAAGAGCCCTCAAGTGAACGTGAAATGGTGTGCATGGTTGTTTTCTCCTTGGATTTCAGCTCTTATGTGCTCCTCATAGCGTTGCTGTCTTGCTTACTTGGAACAACTCTAAAGTTTGAAGGTTCACATACAAATTAGTATTCAAACATACACGCACACAAAACTTACTTTGACACAGCATGGGTCTTAAATGCAAGCCTGCCACTGCTTTTGGTATTCAATTAGAAAAGAACTATGTTATTTAACGCTAGAGGAAAAACCAGCAGCTGGGCTTGGCATATTAAGAAATGGCAAATTAACTTCCTTAAGGGCTTTTAAAAAAATGTTCATTTATTTTGAGAGAGAGAGATTGAGAGGGCGCGTGCGGATGAGCTGGGAGAGGGAGAAAGAGAACCCTTAGCAGGTGCCATGCTGTGAGCGGGAGCCTGACTCAGGGCTCGATCTCATCTGAGATCATGTCCTGAGCCCAAGTCAAGAGTTGGACACTTAAACCACTGAGCCACCCAGGCGCTCCTCCTGAGGACTTTTTAAGAGTAAGCTTATGCACCTGATTTTTGCCAGCGTGCTTACTCAGGAACCTAATCTCGATATAAGTTGGAACACAACTGTCCCCGCTCTTGTCCTCAAGATGACCTGCCTGAGATTGTGTAGCATGTGACAGATGACAAGGGTGTTTTGTGAAGGTGAAGGAAGCTGTGTTCTCGGGAGAGTAACCACAGGAACGACAGTATAGGGATGCTGAAGTAATGCCAGGATAACGTAGACCATCAGGCTTGGAGAGCAAGTGCACAGGAGCTCAAAATGGAACTAGTTTCATCCAGTTTAGACTGACATGCCAAGACAATAGACACCGCATTCCAGAGTGAGGTTCCAGACCATCATGCAAGATTTGTAAGGGACTTGTGAAAACCAGTTTTGCTGCCTTTAGTGGACTACTCACCTTCAGCCTAAAGAGGCGTTTCAAGAGGCCAAGAAAAACACTGGAGGTTAGGGTGCTGGGGGGCATATCTATGACCACTCAGTCCCAAAGGGGAGGGCTGAGAGATGTCCCCACTTCTCGCCCAGGGAAAGGGGCAGTGATGGACCACTTATGGGGTGTCCCCCAGAGCTGGGGAGACAGATGTCATCAGATGCCTGAGAAATATGGAGGTTGACCGACAAGACTGGCTAGCTGCTGGGATGGAGGAGTGATGGAGAGCTGCTGTATTGCAACTGGAGTTTCACAGGGCGAAAAGTACCTGCGTGTCCCACATGGGTCAGATATGGGCCACTGGCAAGACTGAGCTGACAGAAGTTTTGGTTGGTTATGTTTGCCCCAGGTCCTGTCCAAGGGAGCTTACTGGGCCATGGACCTTGGCAGAAAGGTATTAGAAGTGTGGCTGCATGTCCAGGAGCCATGGAAGTGACCAGCTGGAAAAAAAAATGCATCATCCTGTGTTTAGGGAACTGTAGGTAAGATGCTCAGCGAGTACAGGTCAAGGGATGTGGGAGGGAAAGGACATCCAGGAAACTAGAAAAAGGCCTCAGAAGAAATAGGAGGCAGCTTTGTAAGCACCTGCCAAGACTAGAGAGGGTGGAACCCAATATTCAGAACACTACTGTTCACGTAAGAACTTTCTGGCCACCTTACCTTTCCTATATCCCCGAAGCCACAACCCTATAGGAGTCACAGCCCTACAAGGGTCTAGTGCTTGAGGTTAGGGATGGAGGGGAAGAAGTACTATGTGGTGAAAGAAGGAGAAGACAATCACATCCCCACTTCCCACAGCAGGTGCCATGCTTACAGTGAGCCCCAGCTGCGGGAGAGAAATATAAACTCAAGTTTTAATTATCACCTTAGACTGGACATATTTAATTTCTGAACTGAGAATGACTCAGTGTCCAGAGTGACTGGAGGGCTTGTCTGTGGTGATAGAGCTGAGAGGAGCTGTGAGATCTGCCCTGGTTTCCATCCAAATGGGAATGAGCCCCACAACATGAGTTTGACCAAAGAGAGAAAAAAATAAAGCTGTTGCCTAATTGCACCCGATGTGCCTTATTCTTTCACTCTGACTGTTACACCAGCATAAGAGAGACACTGAAGTATCCATTCCACAAAGACGAATAAAAATTCACAGAAAATGGAAATGACTGTGATCAACTCATCTTCTCTGCAAAGTAAAAGATTGTTACAAACAAGCAGGTGAAAGAATAGGCTTTTACCTTCTTTGCCACCTCAGCCAGCAGGAGGGTCTTCCCGGTACATGGTCCGCCGTATATGACGAGAGGGTTGATGGGCCCAGTTTTGCTCGGAAGAACATATTTATGCACTATGTTGAGAGACTCACATTTGTACTCGTAGAAGGAGGCGTATGTCTTACATAATGACGAATGCTGGAGGATTTCATCGTAGAGCGTGTCAGTTTCGGTGTCAAAATTCTGTTGAACGGTTGCCTGAATTATATCGATCATGTCCTCATAAAATTGCTTACCGAGTCCTTCTATGTAATGATTTTCTATTTCTTGGGAATATCCCAGTTTCATGTCGCAATGAGTAACCGACGTGTACACTCTCAGATTAGATGACGCAACAATAGTAGGAATAAATTCATCCCTGAGTTTTATCAGCTTCTCTTGGGCTTCTGCGTCCCGCATAATCCTTGGTTCTGCTCCAGTTATATCCATGTACTTTCCCATCTCTGGGATTTTCACAAAACGTTCAATGTTCGCAATTTTCCGAATGTAGCAGACACACTTCTTTAGGAATGCTGGAGTTTGCTTTCCTAGAGCAAAGTCAAACTCGTCCTCTATCGCTGAAAGAAAACATGGCACGGGGTTTATTGTCTAGAGCAAAGGAGCGGTGGGCCTGCACCCCCAGTACTTATCTCTTTAGTCGCTGGGGGAGACTGTTTAGCTTGCAGTGTGGAGCAGAGTTGTCTGTAGATTACCCTCTTGACTCCTTAATTTCCTATCTGCCTTTTCCTAAACAGCTGGGAACCTAGGGGCGCCTGGATGGCTCTGTGGGTTAAGCGTCCGACTTCAGCTCAGGCCATGGTCTCACAGTCTGTGAGTTCAAGCCCTGCATCGGGCTCTGCGCTGGCAGTGTGGAGCCTGCTTCAGCTCCTTTCTCTCCCTCTCTTTGCCCCTCCCCCTTGCACGCACACACATGTGCATGTGCTCGCTCTCTCTCTCTCTCTCTCTCTCAAAAATAAGTAAATAAAATGGGGTGCCTGGGTGGCTCGGTCGGTTAAGCGTCTGACTTCGGCTCAGGTCACGATCTCACGGTCCGTGAGTTCAAGCCCCGCGTCAGGGTCTGTGCTGACAGCTCAGAGCCTGGAGCCTGTTTCAGATTCTGTGTCTCCCTCTCTCTCTGCCCCTCCCCTGTTCATGCTCTGTCTCTCTCTGTCTCAAAAATAAACGTTAAAAAAAAAAAATTAAAAAAAAAATAAGTAAATAAATAAACCTGGGGGAAAAAAAAAACAAACCAGCCAGGAAACCGGGACACTGTGGGCTTTGCTTAAAATTATTTAATTGCCTTCCCAGAGAAGTTGAACATAAGCATGAAAAAGAAAGGGTACCAAGTTTATGGTTGATTCTTTTAAGTTCCTGTTCAGCTTCTCTGACCTCAGGGGTTCTAATAGCAAAGACTAGGGACCTGCTGGAGCCAGGCAGGAATGAGGAAGAGGCCAAATGACACATCCAGTTTACTTTTTGCTTGTCAGTGTCTCCTTTCCAATGTGGCTTCACCATTGTGTTTGGGGTGCATTGTACCCCAGACAGGTATGTGTAAATACTAGTATAAGAGCATGTTCAGCATATAATCATGTTCTGATTATTGATCAATATGAATTACCCATATCACTGTAAATTCCATTATATCCATTGGAGCAGGTACAGAAAAGGGACTTAGTGTGTACATTTATTTATTTGAAAATAAACCGGGTTATGGCTTACAATATGCTTACAAGTAAATACACATTATAAATCACTGAGGCCTCATAGCAACATTTGAAACTGGAGCATTAGTAACAAAAACATCACTTGTGCATGATTTTAGGGAGGAAAAATAAAAAGAAATGAAATAATTAAACCAATGGCAAGGAACTTTGAGGCAAGTAATCTTTTAAAACTGGCTCCCTCCCCACCCTCCTCTGCTTTCCTTCATCCAGTTGGTCTTAACTGAGTGTCTACTATGTGCCAGGTATGCTGCTAACTGCTCAGGATACAGTGTTGAGAGAAAATAGACAATGATGAGAGAAAAAGCCATTATGGCGTTTACAGTCTAGTAGAGGTTGGTGGACTTGAATCATTGAATCCCACAAGGAAATGTTTTATGACTTTTTTAGTCTTGTGAAGGAGAATAATATGGTACAATAAGAGCAAACCATTAGGAGGGCTACCCTACTTAGAGAATCAGGGAAGTCTTCCTTAAGGAGGTGACTACTAGGCTATGATCTGATGGAAGAATTGGGGTTTGGGGTGGGCCATGAATATGCAGGGTGCGGGTGGCCAGAAGCTGAAAATATTCTGGGACGCCTTGGTGGCTCAGTCGATTAAGCATCTGACTTTGGCTCAGGTCATGATCTCTCACAGTTCATGAGTTTGAGCCCTGCATCAGGCTCTGCACTGACAGTGTGGAGACTGCTTGGGATTCTCCCTCTGTCCCTCTCCCACTCATGCTTTCTCTCTCTTTCAAAATAAATAGATAAACCTAAAAAAAAAAAAAAAAAATGAAAACATTTCAATGTGCTTGCTGGCCACAACTCCAACATCAAACAAAACCCAGAACATACATGTATTCTATACAGTAACTATGAAGGAAGTCGGGAACTGTATTTTTAAGTGGTGCCTTTTTGTGGAACTCACATGATAATTTTTTCAGTAATGATAGCAATCAATCAGAAGCGATGACTCAAGTAAAAAAGATATGTTTATAGCCAGCAGTGTGGAGTGAGCTGTGCTATGGTCCTCAGTACATAATACAAAGGGTTTTGATCAAGCAAGTTGGTTAATGAGGCCTGTTAAAGGACCTTATACAATCTACATCTACTCTTCTTTTTATGGGAGTAAGAACTTACTGTAATGTAGATGAGGAAGGCTGTAAGAAACCTACAGAAGGAGCCTTTGGCTCCTCTTTTCCGGCCATCTGTGTAACATGCCGGGGGGCACCCTGGATCAACCAGGTGCTACCTTCTGTGCGTCATGAGGAGGAAGGAGATGTCAACCTATAGCACGTATACCTAACAGATGATAACCAGAGATACGCACTGTTACCTCTGAGGCCCAGAAAACAAATCAACTGTAACCTGACATTGTTATCATTCCTATGGAAAGAATGTTTCAATCTGGAGTGTTGATTATAAAGGGATTGTAAGAAGAGATAGAGACAAACCAAGTTGGTAGAACCCATCTAAGCTTGGCTCAGGGGGGAAAAAAGAGGCTGTACATAAGAATGCCTGGTTGATGGTATAGACTTACTAAATACACCTGAATAAGTGAGTCACGTGAGACAAAGAAAACTCCATAGATATATTTCTAGAAACCAAGTGTATTCTTGTGATTTGGGGGGACTTTTATTAATAATTATTGATATTTATTTGCCTATAAATATTATAAATTTCCCCAGAAAATTCTTCCCGGAACACCATATTTGTTTTCTGTCTTTGCATTTTTCTAAATATCCTAAAGTTTAACAGGCCACAGCACCTGATGAAGATAACATTAGGAGAGTTCCAGCCCTGGCAACTGTCATTCACGAGATATAAATCCCCAAAACTACTGTCCCTGAGACCACTCAGTTTTAATGTTCATAGTTGGACACTGTGTTGGGGTCTAGTTTATCTCTCTTCCTCTGCTGTTATTTTATGAAGGAGAAAGTGGGAGTGTGAAAAATTACATTCAGATATAAAGAGTTCACCTTCCCAGATGCTACCAAGTATTCATATTCCAACATTTCTGAAAATATTAATCTACTATATCCCCTTCAAAACACCGACACTTCCCCGGCCATTCTTATTTGTGTAGACATGGTCTTAAAATGAGCTTGAAATATAAAACAAATAAAATTGTTAGAAGCATGCATATCTTTAAGAGATGTCTTCCAAGCAGAGAACAGTCCACAAGGAGTGTTTGTACTACATAGTATGAATATGAAGTTATTCATCTTCCTATGGTTGGCCACATGGACAGAGTTCTTTAGAGAAAATTAGGGGACAGTTTTTGCTGGTGAAATACTTGAACTGTATGATCCTAAATAAGAGGAAGCCTTCCCCAAATTGGCATCTCTTACATCACGAATAGGAAGGCTTTTGCTCTGGGCATTTTCTTCCATTACAGCACATTTTTAGGACCAGGTTTTGTTCTTGATAAACATGAAGAACTGGAGCCTCAAAATTGGATCAAAAAGATCCCAGAGGAACAAGGATATTTGTCAATCTGTGCATTCTAAAGATAGTACTTATTCTGGCCAATTTAAATATTTTCAGAGAGACCTAAAATCAGACCTAATTTTTGATAGCTTCCAGAGAATGCATTTCTCAAAAATACTTATAATTTCCCTAAGCTTGAAATACACGTATACAGAGAGAATGGTTTCAAGTGCCTTTTAGGTTTTCATAGATTCTTTGTCACGTCATTCACAAAACCAACCTGCAAACGCATCTGCCGTTGCTTTTTCCTCAATAATTCTTCATTATCAGTTTTAAAAATAAATGTTCTATATCTGATTATTTTTACCCAGTTGTGTTTGTCCCCTGGAAACTACAGCTGACATATTCCTTCGATCTGTGGCTTCCTGTGCATCCTTTAAAAATAAAGTCTCCTGGGGCGCCTGGGTGGCTCAGTCGGTTAAGCGTCCAACTTCGGCTCAGGTCATGATCACACGGTTCGCATGTTCAAGCCCCGTGTCGGGCTCTGTGCTGACAGCTCGGAGCCTGGGGCCTGCTTTGGATTCTGTGCCTCCCTCTTTCTCTGCCCCTCCCCTGTTCATGCTCTGTCTCTGTCCCTTAATAATAAATAAATGTTAAAAAAAAATTTTTTTTTAAAAAATAAAGCCTCCTTTCTGTGGCTGAGAAAGGCTGACAAGTGGGTCTCTGCTCATTTTTATTTTAAGGTTTTCATTTTAGATTTTTATTTTATTTTAAAGTTAAATGAGATCCTGCCACCGCCTTCTTTATTTCTCAACCTCTAATGGCTTACCCGCTTACCCAGAAGAAAGCATAAGGTTCTTATTATGCTTCACCTCTGCCTCCCCAGGCCCGGCTACCTTTACCTTCTTCCTGCTCCCGGAACTTACTAAGCACATTCCTCTCTCAGGGATCTTGAATCTGGTAATCCCTCTGCCCGGAATTCTCTTAGAGTACAGCTGGCTCTGAATCCCATCATTCAGCTCAAAGTCCTTTCCTTACTGCCCACTCTGTCGACATCTGAACCCCCACATCGTTCAACAAAACTAAAAGGCGACTTCCTTAACCAGACCCCATTACTGTGTCTTGTTTATTCATCCTATGTATCCTTTCCAAAATGATCCTGTTCATTTATTTGATAACTTGCCTGTCATTTATTTTCCCACACTAAAAAAAATAAGTTCCAGGAGAGACGGATCTGCCTTCTTATTCATTGTTGTATCCTCAGTGCCTGGCACATAGCAGGCTCTCAATGTTTGCTGAGTGAGTGCATGAATCAATGAACAGAATGAATGAATGAACTGAGAACACTGGCAGAGTTTGCTCTATTCTCTGCAGCCTCCTCTGACTTCTTTTAAAATCACATTTTCTGGAGAAGTCATCAAATTAAGTAAAGGCCCATCTGTGGTTTAAAAGAAAAGAACACTTGCCTCTCCAGAAAAAGGAAACATTTAGAAAAGTTAGATTTCATCAGGCAGTAAATGAAATGAAATTCGTAGACCCATAAAAGGGAAGCCATGAACATATCTCTTACTGATCTCTTCTTTAGTTTACCAAAGATGTGTGACAGTTACCTGAGAACAGGTACCTCTTAGCTTGGCTATATTTCATTTTCCCCTTTTCATGTAACAGTTTTACAGCAGTCTTGAATATCTTCTTGATCTCATCTGATATCTCTTGCCAGGTCTTCTCATTGTTGGCTTTGGCAGAAGGCTGCATCTATGGAATTGTAAAAGGGAGATATTAGTCTTAAAATCATCAAAAGATAAGTCACTATTTAAGTGCAAGAAAAGCACTATTATTTGAAGGCCCACTATGTGCCGATATTATGATAGGTGCCTAACGGGCCATATCTCACTGAATCCCCCTATAACCCTGAAAGTTAGAAATGATGTCCATGTTATGTGTGAATTTACCCGAATTACACAGAATTTGTTTGTTGTGCTTTCTTATTACAACAGGTATTTCCTTTTTTCTTTTTTACATATTTATTTTAATTACATTGAGTTAACACAGTGTTATATTAGTTTTACACGTATGGTAGAGTGATTCAACACTTCCATACATCACCTGGTGCTCATCACAAGTGCACTCCTTCATCCCCATCATCTATTTAACCCATCCCCCCACCCACCTCCCTTCTGGTAATCATCAGTTCTCTATAGTTAAGAGTCTGTTTCTTGGCTTCTCTCTCTCTCTCTCTTTCACTCTTCCTCTCTCTCCCACCCTCCCTCCCTCCCTGTCTTTCCCCCTCCTTCCCACCCTCTCTTTTTCCCTTTGCTCATTTTTCTTCCTAAATTCCACATGAGTAAAATATTATGGTATTTTGTATTTCTCTGACTTCACTTAGCATTATACTCTCTACCTCTAGCCATGTTGTTGCTAGAGGCAAGATTTCATTTTTATGGCTGAGTAATATTCCATTGTGTATATTGCATTTTTATGGCTGAGTAGTATTCCACTGTCCAATTTCTTTATCCATTCATCAATCAATAGACACTTGGGCTACTTCCATAGTTTGGCTATTATAAATAATGCTTCAGTAAACATAGGGATGCATGTATCCCTCTAAATTCATGTTTTTGTATTCTTTGGGTAAATACCCAGTAATGCGATTGCTGGATAGTAGAGTGGTTCTATTTTTAACTTTATGAGGAACCTCCATACTGTATTCCACAGTGGCTGTACCAGCTTGCATTTCCACCAACAGCATAAGAAGTTTCCCTTCTCTTTTAACCGACAACACCTGCTGTTTCTTGTGTTGGTGATTTTAACCATTAACACTAACGGGTGTGAATATCTCATATTGGTTTTGATTTGCATTTCCCTGATGATCCATGATGTTGAGCATCTTTTCATGTGTCTATTGGCCATCTGGATGTCTTCTTCAGAAAAATGTCTGTGCAGGTCTTCTGCCCATTACTTAACTAGATTACTTGTTTTCTGGGGGTTGAGTTTTATAAGTTCTTTATATACTTTGGATACCAGCCCTTTATTGGATAAGTCATTTGCAAATATCTTCTCCTATTCAGTAGGTCACCTATTAGTTTTGTTGATTGTTTCCTTCCCTGTGTAGAAGCTTTTTGTTTTGATAGAGTCCCAATAGTTTGTTTTTCCTTTTGTTTACCTCACCTCAGGGGACCTATCTAGAAAATGTGGTATAGCCAGTGTCAGAGAAATTACTCTCTGTGCTATGTTCTAGGATTTTTATGGTTTCAGTTCTCAAGTTAGGTCTTTAATCCATTTTGAATTTATTTTTGTGTATGGTGCAAAAAAAAAGTGGTCCAGTTTCTTTCTTTTGCATGTTGCTGTCCAGTTTTCCCAATATAATTTGTTGAAGAGACCGTCCTTTTCCCACTGGATATTCTTTCCTGCTTTGTTGAAAATTAAATATAGTTGTAGGTTTATATCTGGGGTTTCTGTTATGTTCAATTGATCCATGGGTGTGTTTTTGTGCCATTACCATACTGTTTTGATCACTACAGCTTTGTAATATAATCTGAAGTCCAGAATTGTGATGCCTCTAGCTTTGCTTTTCTTTTTCAAGGTTGATTTGGTTATTGGGGGTCTTTTGTGGTTCCATACAAATTTTAGAATTGTTTGTTCTAGTTTTGTGAAAAATGCTGTTGGCATTTTGATAGGGATTGCATTAAATGTGTAGATTGCTTTGGGTAGTGTAGACATTTTAACAATATTTGTTCTTCTAATCCATGAGTATGGAATGTCTTTCCTTTTCTTTGTGTCATATTCAGTTTCTTTCATTGGTTATTTATAGTTTTCAGAGTACAGGTCTTTCACCTCTTTGGTTAGGTTTATTTTTAGGTATCTTACTATTTTTGATGCAGTTGTAAATGGGATTGTTTTCTTAATTTCTCTTTCTGCTGTCTCATAATTGGTATATAGAAATGCAACCGATTTTCCTACATTGATTTTGTATCCTGTAACTTTACTGAATTTGTGTATCAGTTCTAGCAGGGTTTTGGTGGAGTCGTTCAAGTTTTCCAAATATAGTATCATGTCATCTGCAAATAGTGAAAGTCTTACTTCTTCCTTACTGATTTGGATGCCTTTTATTTCTTTTTGTTCTCTGATTCGTATGGCTAGGACTTCCAGTACTATGTTGAATAAAAGTAGTGGGAGTGGATATCCTTGTCTTGTTCCTGATCTTAGGGGAAAGGATCTCAGTTTGTCCCTCACTGAGGATATTAGCTGTGGGTTTTTCATATATAGACTTTATTATGTTGAGGTATTTTCCCTCTAAGCCTACTTTGTTATCATGAATGGATGTTGCACTTTGTCAAATGCTTTTTCTGTGTTTATTGAAATGATCATATAGTTCTTATCCTTTCTCTTGTTAATGTGATGTATCACACTGATTGGTTTATGAATATTGAACCACCCTTGCAACCCAGGAATAAATCCCACTTGAATGTGGTGAATGATTTTTTAAATGTATTATTGAATTCAGTTTGCTAATATCTTATTGAGGATTTTTGCATCTTTGTTCATCAGGGATATTGGCTTACAGTTTTAAGTGGTGTCTTTATCTGCTTTTGGTATCAGGATAATGCTGGCCTGATAGGATGAATTTGGAAGTTTTCCTTCCATTTCTATTTTTTGGGATAGTTTGAGAAGAATAGGTATTAACCTCTTCTTTATATGTTTGGTAGAAATCCCTTGTGAAGACTTCTGGCCCTGGACTTTTGTTTGTTGGGAGATTTTTGATTATTGATTTAATTTATTTTCTGGTTATCAGTCTCTTCAAATTTTCTAGTTCTTGTTTCAGTTTTCGTAGTTTATATGCTTCTAGGAATTTATCCATTTCTTTTAGGTTGTTCGATTTGTTGGCATATATTTTTTCATAATATTCTCTTATAATTGTATTTCTGTAGTGTCAGTTATTTCTCTCTCATTTGTGATTTTATTTATTTGAGTCCTTTCTCTTTTTCCTTGATAAGTTTGGATACAGGTTTATCAATTTTATTGATTTTTTTCAAAGAATTAGCTTCGTGTGTATGTGTGTGTGTGTGTATTTATTTGTTTTGGTTTTTATATCATTTATTTCTGCTCTAATCTTCATTATTTCCTTCCTTATGCTGGTTTTAGGTTTCATTTGTTGTTCTTTTTCTAGCTCCTTCAGGTGTAAGGTTAGGTTGTTTATTTGAGATTTTTTTTTTGCTTCTTGAGTATGCCTGTATTGCTATAAACTTCTCTCTTAGAACTGCCTTTACTGCATACCAAAGGTTTTGGATCATTATGTTTTCATTTTCATTTGTCTCCATATATTTTTTTATTTCCTCTTTGATTTCTTGACTGAACCATTCATTATTTACTAGCATGTTATTTAACCTCCATGTGTTTGTGGTCTTTCCAAATTTTTTCTTGTGGTTGACTTCTAGTTTTATAGCATTGTGGTCAGAAAAGTTGCATGGTATGACTTTGATCTTCTTGTATTTTTTGAGGTTTGTTTTGTGGGCTAATATATGATCTATTCTGGAGAATGTTCCATGTGCACTTGAAAACGTGTATTCTGCTGTTTTAGAATGGGATGTTCTTAATATATCTGTTAAATCCATTCAAAGCCATTGTTTCCTTTTTGATTTTCTGTTTAGATGATCTATTGATGTAAATGGGTTATTAAAGTCCCCTATTATTATTGTATTATTTATTAGTTCCTTTATGTTTGTTATTAACTGTTTTGTGTATTTGGGTGCTTCTATGTTGGGTGCATAAGTATTTACAATTGTTATATCTTCTCGTTGGATTGTCCTCTTTATTATTACATGGTGACCTTTGACTCTTGTTACAGTCTTTTTTTTTTAAAGTCTGTTTTGTCCAATGTAAGTATTGCTAGTCTGGCTTTCTTTTGACATTTGTTTGCATGATAAGCATTTCTCCATTCTCTCACTTGGAATCTGCAGGTGATTTAGGTCTAAAGTGAATCTCTTGTAGGCAGCATACAGATATGTCTTGTCTTTTTATCCATTCTGTCACTCTATGTCTTTTGATTGGAGCATTTAGTCCATTTACATTCAAAGCAATTACTGATAGTATATATTTATTGCAATTTTATTACTTGTTTTATGGTTGTTTCTGAAGATTTTCTATGATCCTTTCTTGTCTTCTATTATGTTTGCCAATTTGTATTCCTTTCTGTTTATTCCTTGCGTATTTATTAGTAATTTTTGATTTGTGGTTACCATTAGGTTTGTATATAACCTCTTCTGCATATAGCAGTCTATATTAAGTTGATCATCATTTAAGTCTGAACACATTCTTTTCTCCTCTCTTCCCCATGTTTTAGGTATATGTTGTATTTTATACCCATTTTTTTGTGAATTCCTTGATTGATTTTTTTTTACAGAAATATTCACTTTTACTGCTCTGTCACTTTTAGTCTTTCCTTCCCACTTAAAGAGACCCCTTTACTATTTCTTACAGACCTGGGTTAGTGGTTATGAAGTCCTTAATTTTTATTTGTCTGGGAAACTGTCTCTTCTCTCATTCTGAATGATAACCTTTCTGGATAGAGTATTCTTGGCTGCAGGTTTTTCCCATTCAGCACTTTGAATATATCATGCCACTCCCTTCTGGCTTGCAAAGTTCCTATTGAAAAACCTCCTGCTAGACTTATGGGTTTTCCCTTGTAAGTAACTGACTTCTTTGGTCTTGCTGCTAAAAAAAAAAAAAAAAAATTATCACTAGATGTTATCAATTTAATTACAATATATCTTGGCGTGGGTCTGCTTTTGTTGATTTTGATGGGAGTTCTCTGTGCCTACTGGATCTGGATGTATTTTCTTCTCCAGAATAGGGGAGTTTTCAGCTATTATTTCTGCAAATAAAGTTTTTATCCCCTTTCTCTCTTCTTCTTCTGGGACTAGTTCCCTAAGTCTCTTCTTGTTTTGCATAATTCTTTTTTTCTTTCTTTTGTTCAGCTTGATTACTTTCCATTGCTCTGTCATCTAGGTCACTAATTCATTCCTCTGTTTCTTCCAGCCTGCTGTTCATTCCATCAAGTGTGTTTCTTATTTTGTTTATTGAGCCCTTTATCTCCGCTGTTATTCTTTATCTCTGTGTTATGGGTTTCACTTATGTCCTCCACTCTTCTCTTAAGTCCAGTGAGTATCCTTATGATCATCGCTTTAAATTCTCTATTAGTCGGATTACTTATGTCTATTTCACTTAGATCTCTGGCTGTGGCCTTGTTCTCTTCTTTCACTTGGGATAAATTTCTCTGTCTCCTCATTTTGTCTGTCTCTTTGTGTCTGTTTCTCTGTATTAAGCAAGTCACCTGTGTCTTCTATTCTTGAAAGTAGTGACCGCAAGAAGAGGTCCTGGAGTGCCCTGCAGTGCAGTGTCTCCTGTTTACCAGAACCTGGACCTTCAGAAGAGTATCCTGTGTGTGTTGCTTATGCCCTGTTGTGGTGTCTGAGTCACTTTTTCTTTTAGTGCAGTCATCTGTACTGACTCTCTGCCTGTTGTGGGCTGTTCTTTCGCTCTGTGGTGTTAGTGGAAACCAGATAGGCCATCTTTGAGGGGGTGTGCCCGCCAGGGAACTTGGGATGGGGCGTCAGTGTTAGCAAAATTTGTGCTGGGCCCCTGGGCTTATGTCAGATCCTTGAAGTGCTAAGGCAGTCGGGGACTGTGCCACACGGTGGCCGGGGATGGGAGGCTGGGTGGGCTGTGTGGTGACGGCGAGGCACGTCTGGGTCTGGTGCTAGAGGGCGGCTGAGGGCACATGGCTGGGCATGGCATAATGGCAGCTGTGGGCCAGGCAGCGGCAGGGTGTGCAGAACTTGGTTTTAACAAAATTTTCCCTGAGCTCAAGGTGAGGCTAGTGGGCCAGTCCTCAGAACTCATGGGTATGGTGCACTGCTAGCAGGTTAGGCAGCAAGTGTCTCTTGGGTTTTGATACAAATTTCATAAAAAAATGATCCCTTCAATATCCTCTAAAGAGAACCGACAGTTAAAAGAGAGGTGCTCATATGTTTCCATTCGTCTTTAGTTGTTTCTTCTTTGTTTGTTTTTATGATTCTCTAGGCAATCGAATGGGAGGACTGCCTACCAAACAAGTAACATTTATAGAGTCTTGGTGATAATCTTATTCACACCTTCATTAATTTAACAAAAATTTATGCAGAAATACCTGCATGGGTGGGGTTTAGAGAATAACTTAAGTTCCCCTGGAGGATCTTAAAATCAAATGATAAAGGAGCATCTAAAGCCAATTAAATAGTAACATATGAGCAAGTGCTCCCAAACCACTATGTAAACCTGGTTTCCTGAGGTATTATGTCTTTTGATATCTACATCAAAATGTAGTTGTAGTTGCTGTGCCAGCAACTACATTTCCTCCTGGCATATATATTTAACTGAGGAATGGCTTGGATATGTCCTAATACTCCCATCCATAGAAGCAAGAATCTTGCAGATAATTACTTTGAATAATGCATGGAAGGGGACGAAGAAAAATGAAGGATCCTGACATGATTTCATATTGCATGGAGAAAATGCTTTATGTTAAATACCAGGATGACAAATACATACGGTTCTTGAATGAAGAATTGTCGCTAAGCCAGGGCTGTTGTCCTCTCAGAGATGCCTGAGCACCAAATATATCAAGGATGTTCTCTTCGGAAGAGGGATGGATATCTATGCCTTCTTTAAATTGAAAACAATGTGTTTTTTTAATTAAGTAGGCCCCACACCTAATGCGGGGCTTGAACTCATGACCCTGAGATCAAGAGTTGCATGCTTTACTGACTGAGCCAGGTGGGCACCACCATGCCTTCTTTTCAATCTGTCTAGGAATCCTTAATAAGGAATAGGCCCATCCATTTTCTCTTCCTCCTTTATTCTGTTTCAGGGGACACATAGTAGATACATTTAGGAGCCAAACTGGAGAGGAGACAATGATAACTGTTTGCATCATGAATCAACCTCACTTGAAGATTCCACACGATATACAAGAATATAAGTTATGTATGAAATGTTTAAGGACAGTTACTGAATTAATCAATGAGAGACTGTAATAGCTAGGCAGACTTTAAAAAGACACCCCCCCAAAGAAACTTCCACAAATCGAAAATACAACTGTTAAACTTGAAAATTTTATGCATGAACAGAGTGGACACAGCTGAAGAAAAAAATTACTGAGTTGGAAAAGACCTAAAATAATCTGGAAAGCAGCATGGACAGCTAAGGGAATTGATAATGTAAAAGAGAATCAAGAGACGTGGAACCTAGACTGAAGTGGTCCAGTGTAAATCCAATTATAGAGTAAAACCGAAAGAACAGAGGAAATAGAGGAAAAACATTATTTGATAAGATGATAGCTGAGAATTTTCCAGAACAGATAGAATACATAAATTCACACATAGAGGATGTATGACATATATCATTCAGAATAACATGGGTACATTATGGCAAAATGGGAAAAATAAAAATATTTTCAGATGAACAGAGTTTATCACTAAGAGACCTCCATTAATGGAACTTCTGAAGGTATACTTGAGAAAGAACCCCCAGGAGGAAAGTCTGAGAGGCCAAAAAAGAAAGGTAAGTAAAAACTGGAAAGTTTCAGGGTGCCTGAGTGGCTCAGGCCATTAAGCATCCAACTGTTGCTTTCGGCTCGGTTATGATCTCACAGTTTGTGGGTTCGATCCCTGTGTCAGGCTCTGCACTGACAGTATGGAGCCTGCTTGGGATTCTCTCTTTCTCTCTCTCTCTCTCAAATAAAATAAACTTAAAAAAATTGGAAAGTTTCTTAGCTTTGGATTGTGTTGTTCAAAAGAAATGTAGGGTCAAGGGCAGAATAATTTTCTGTCTACTGTGCCTTTTCTGTGGAGGGAAGCATCTCTGGATGATGAACAGTGGAGAGTAATGGACACATATATACTTTGGAGAGAAAGATAACTCACTGCATTTTTATTGCTTTGCAGCATTTCTGACTTAGGTCTGAGGTAATAAGCCGCTGGCACCGAGTTCTCATCGCGACAGTACCACTCTTCCAGGAGCTTCGTCTCCAGCTTCGCCTCTATGGCAGCATCCAAGATCATTTCAAACTCCGAGGCTTCGACTTCTCCGGGGATTCGGATGTTCCCATATTTTTCTCCTAATAGTCCCTGTGTATCCACAAAAAAGTTCAGGTTAGTGTATCACCAAGAAAATTCCTTCTGTCGTATTCACATCATGTAGCTACTTGATAAATAATAAATAGACACCAGGTACATTGTTCCATCAGTTGTTTTCTTTTAATCACAGCATATACTTTTTTCCCCATGGATTATTTAATAAGTAAAATCAGATCGTTTATATTGTAATCATAATAAATTCATATACTGAGAATTGAGATTGCATATCATATTAGGCAAATTCAACATACAGAATTTTGTCGCAAATTTATTTTCCCAAAGTTTACATGATACAGCAAAAGTTGTTCTATTCTGACGTTTTTTGTTTGTTCATGACAAAGAAAAATGACATGCTGCACTCTATGAAATATCAAACATGCAAACTCCCAAACAAAAAAATTGCCTTGTGAAGAGTAAACAGTATATGATTCCAAGCCCCAGATTAACACGGCTACAAATGCAAGTAGGAAATCATTGAATGCAATGCTACTGTGGACCCCAGTATAACTAAAAACAATTCAAAATGTAAACAGGACACAATTTTCTCCTTATGAAATTCCCAAAGAAAAACATGCTCAGTGTTATGTGAAGGTGTGAGGGACGCCTGGGTGGCTCAGTTGGTTAAGTGTCCAACTTTGGCTCAGGTCATGATCTCACAGTTTGGTTCATGAGTTTGAGGCTTGCTTTGAGTTCTGTGCTGATAGCTCAGAGCTTGGAGCCTGCTTCAGGTTCTATGTCTCTCTCTCTGCCCTTCCCTGCTTTCACTCTGTCTCCCTCTCTCAAAAATAAATAATAAACATTAAAAAAAAAAGGTGTGAGAAGATACCCACATAGCCTTGACAGGGGTATAAATTGATACAATTATTTCACTGAAATATTTGATTCAGGCAGACTGTATTAAAAGCCTTAAAAATCTATATAACTTTCATCTTGGCAATTTTTCTTCTGCAAAATTATCTTTAGAAGATAATTAAGGTTGTACATATAAAGACTTACCAGAATATTTATGCTGATAGTGTTTTAACAGGAAAGAATTGGCATAACAACCTAAGTGTCCTGCCCATGGGAACATTTAAATAAACTCTGGGACCTCTATTCAAAGGATGCAGCAAGTCATATTCTAGAACTGTATTGATGTAAAAAGATTATTTTTTCTTTTTCAAGTTTTTGTTTAAATTCCAGTTAGTTAACATACAGGGTAATGTTAGTTTCATGTGTAGAATTTAGTGATTCATCACTTACATAACACCCAGTGCTTATCACAAGAGCCCTCCTTAATGCCCATCACCCATTTAATGCATCCCCCCGTCCCCTCTCCCCTCCAATAACCCCCGGTTTGTTCTCTACAGTTAAGAGTCTGTTTTCTGATTTGCCTCTCTTTTTTCTTTTTTCCCCTATGTTCATCTGTTTTGTTTCTTCAGTTCCACTTTTGAGTGAAATCATATGGTATTTGTCTTTCTCTGACTGGCTTATTTCACTTAGCATAATACTTTCTAGCTCCATTCACATCATTGCAAATGGCAAGATTTCATTCTTTTTTATGACTGAGCAATATTCCATTGTATATATGTACTACGTATTCTTTATCCATTCATCAGTCGATGGACACTTGGGCTCTTCCATAATTTGGGTATTTTTGATGGTGCTGCTATAAACGTTGGGGTGCATGTATCCCTTCGAATCAGTACTTTTGTATCCTTTGGGTAAATACCTAGTAGTGCAATTGCTGAATTGTAGAAGATGTTTATAATATATTATTAAGTGAAAAGGGAAGTTACAAAACAGTATGTATAAGATGATTCTAATGTTATATATATATATATATATATATATATTACATATATATACAAGAGAAGATTGTGTATATATGTATGTACAAACATATATACATGTAAGAAAGGTTTTATAAGAATGCACAGAAGTAGTATCAATTATTATCTTTGGGTGGCTTTAAAATTTACTTAGATTGTTTTATGAACTTCTTGGGTTTTTTTTTAAAGTTTATTTATATTTTGTAGTGATCTCTACACCCAACGTGGGGCTCGAACTCACAACCTTGAGATCAAGAGTTGCATGCTCCACCAACTGAGCCATCCAGGCACCCCTGAACTTACTGCTTTTTTATTAAGAATTTGTGTACACATTATCACTTTGTAATGAGAAAAACAACAAGGATTAAAAATTCTTGAGGCGCCTGGGTGGCTCAGTCGGTTGAACGTCCGACTCCGGCTCAGGTCATAATCTAGCAGTTCGTGAGTTCGAGTCCTGTGTCATGCTCTATGCCGACAGCTCAGAGCCTGGAGCCTGCTTCAAATTCTGTCACTCTCTCTCTCTCTCTGCCTCTCCCCTTCTCATGCTCTCTCTCTCTCTCTGTCTCTCAAAAATGAATAATAAACATTAAAAAATTTTAAAAAGTTCTTAAACCTAGTGATGCGGTCTATCCTGCTTTGTGGAACCATACTTCCAAGCTCCTCTAAATGTCTGCTTAAGCTTGCGGTTCTTGCAGTGTGGTCCTCAGACAAGTAGCCTTGGCAACACCTGGGGACTGACTAGGCCTGCAAATTCTCACGTCCCATCCCAGACCTGCTCGTCAGAAACTCTGGGGGTAGGGCCGAGCTGTCTGTGTTTTCGCAGGCCCTCCAGGTGCATGAACCACTGGCTTAAGCTAGTAAAAATGTTAGCTTCTCTAGCATCTGGTGTTCCAATTACTTTTCAGTCTTATCTAGTAGCAACAAGGAAGGGACATAATGAAACTCCACGACAAATCTATGCTATCCAAGACAAGTTTGTCTGCTTTATAGAATCCATGGAAAGATTTCTCCTTAATCCGTGGGCACCTTCATCCTTTCCTCCTGTTGACTAGTACCTTAACCCTAAACTTCAAGCCTCATTTACCCATTGGAATGTGAATTGTGGTTTGGCTTCTGACCTTGGTCCACTTCTGAACTACCTCTACTGCTTATCACTGCAGTATCCAGAGTGTCATCTCATACAGGCAGGTGAGAGAATTCAAGTCCTGGTACATCAAAGTCCCAACTAAATTCCTAACCTAAACTCTGTTACAAGATGGTAAGCCCCATAAGGACTGAGGCCCGAGGTGTTGCTTCCTAGCACATAGAAAACATATGTATTTTTAAAACCCTATTTATTGAATAAATGAATGAACCAAGGTAGAGAAAGAAATCTTTAGACTTTGCTCTCTTCTCAGCTGAAGCTTCTTCTTGTGTTCAGAGGTAATATTTCAGCTCTCAACAGGGGGACTGATAATTTGGGAAGGTACCAGTCTTGTCTGCAACCTTTGTTTCAGCCTGTGATCTTTTAATAATTCCTGTCTACCCACATTCCTGGTTGGGCCATGCCCTGTCTCCTTGGGACATAATCTGTCTCATCTAATTGGCTTACTCAAGCTGATTGTGGCTAACTGAACTCACCTTTTCAAGCTCAGGTTTTCTCAGTACTAGCCTCAAAGACCAGAGAGGAGGAAGATACAACCCGCTCGTCCTCTTTGGCTGCATAAAGGTCCTTTGGAAGGGCCTTGAATGGAGGGACACCACCACTTTATTATTTTAGCATGGTAAACAAGGGTCTTTGGAGGGTTCTGTTGACATAAGGGTGTTCTAACTTTGACTCACTGTATCAGCTTGAAGGCCACGTGGGAACACTTTCATTATAATCTGCATTTGTTTTGGGCTATTCTTGACAACAGGCTGTAGGCAACAAAAATAATGTTATTTTGAGTTGCTTCTCACTTTCTATTTTGTGAAGGAATAATTGACATACAATGTTGCAGTAGTTTCGGCTGTACAGCATAGTGACTCAATATTTGTACACATTACAAATGGTCACCACAATAAGTCTGGTTACCATCTGCCACCATACAAAGTTGTTAGAATATTATTGACTGTGTTCCCTGTGTTGTACATTATATCCCCGTATCTTATTTATTTTATACCTGGTAGCTTATACGTCTCAATCCCCTTCACCCATTTCATCTACCCCCTCATCTCCCTCCCCTCTGGCCACCATCATTTTATTCTCACTTTCAGGATTCCTCTTCTAAAATCTCTTATGTTAAACTTGGATAAATGAGCACGTATGACTTCTCATTCTGCCACAGATACAGAAGGAGATGACATTTTTAAGGCTAACCAGCCTGAGGATTATCCTATTCCTGTTGGCTAGTCTGGATAAGGGTAGTCACCATTTTTAGTCAGGGCTCTCTATCATGAGGAGTGAGGTTTTAGTGCTGGGATGAGCTACCTAGAAAACCCATATGGGCAAAATAGGGAATACGCAGACTTCTAAGTAGTAGCCACTGGAGGAATCCAAAAAGGCATTCAGTGGAGTCTGGCCATGGGTGGAGGATATGGAGGACAGCCAGAAAATTAAATATGGGGTTAATTGACCCTTCTCCAGCTAGCGGTCAATGAAGTCCAATACCATGGACCCAGCTATCAAGGTCCAGGGCAGGACTGGCTGGATCTGGGATATGGAGTCAGGAAGAGGACAAAATAATGGCTTAGCAAAGCAAGATGGTGTCCTAGCACAGGACCATCATCACTGCACTAGCAGTGAACTAACTCCTGGCTCTTTATCTTTCTGCCCTAACCAGGGCTGGTTCCAGAGCCTAGGGCCGGGTCAAATCTATGGATCGGTTTCTAAAATGTGTGCCATGGATTACCCACACCTGGATCACTCAGGGTGCTTGTTAAAATGTATGTTTCAAGATCACTTCTCAGACCTGAAGAACACTGTGGTTGGCAGCCCAGGAATATGCATTCTCAAATGAGATCGCAAATGAATCTAGAATTTGAGAACCACTTCTACGGGCAATGCATATGAGTAATGGTTAGCAAGCACTGAAGGGGCAGGATGGGGAACACAGCAGGTCAACATAAAAATCGAAGGCTATTCAAAAATAATTATTTGAGTGGAACAGCTGGCACCAAATACTACAATTATTGGATCGATATAGTAAGGCAAAATGTTTTTTAGAGGAGAGATACTAAAGAAGAAAAAATATCCTCATCCAATTCAAATAGCAAATGTATATCGAGCACCTACTATTTATAAAGTGGTAATACAGAACTTCAGAAAAGTAATGATGTGCTACAGGCTTAGAGTTTCTTATTGGATTGTTCTCCCCAAGTCTTTTCCTTCTATTGATTCTTCCTTTAGGTGGAATGCTCATAAATCATGAAGCAGTTACTTTTCAGGAGTCCAGGACAGGATTCTGTCTTAGTCTTATCTTGCTATTTCAGAAATAGCAAAAAGAGAAATAGCAAAAGAGAATTTTGCCACCACATTTTTCAGGAAGACTTTATGGGGTTCTATGTGGCTATAGTTTCAAGGTAACTCACAAAGCATGCCTATATCTGCCAGGGATGGACACAATCAATTTAGAGTCGGTTAACCTGGTTGCAAAGTCCAGTACATATGGTTGATGGCTCAGAGTGGGGGTAGAGATACAGGACCATACTTAGGAGGCTAGCAGTCAGATTTGAGGTGGCAAGATGGAGTCCATCTTGGTTTTCTAATTCGATGATTCCTTAGTTCTGTAGTCACAGGCAGTATCCATGAATGACTTCAGAAACTATGAGCAAGAGTCCACCGGCAATAGAATATTCACTAACTCGTCCATATCCTTCTGGCCCCAGTGCTCAAAAGCTCATTTTTTGCTTAGTTAAATCAAATTTGCCCATGTGTGGGAGAAATTTGGTGGCAAGTTGAGGGACTACATTTTTTGCATTGAGGTCCATTTTTTTTAACTACACTATATAGATCAATCTACCTGTGTGACCCTGTATGGAAGAAACGCATCATGTCTGAAATAATTTTTAACTTTTTATTGAATTGCTTAACACACTGTCAATATACATATGAACATAAATCTATGGAATTTCTCCTGTCTGCAGAATCACCATAATCACCTCTCCCACCCCCTAATCAAATGTGAATACATTTAAATTGCCCATTCTTCAACACTGAAGATAGGTAGGTGGAAACAATCCAGTTGAGTTGTCAAATAGAATCTGGGAGTTAAGTTCATTTGTCTGAACAGCCTAAGATAATCTTCTACTATTTTCAAGGTAGTTTCTGCATGTAAAATCCTAGCATAAGAAATGCTTCAAGACAGATGCTTTAGAACTAGAGAGAGGTGATGGCTGCACAACACTGTAAATGTACTAAATCGTTCCACTGAATCGTTCACATTAAAGTGGTTAATTTTATGTTCTGTGAATTTCACCTCAAGTGAAAAAAGGAGTGTTTTCTGAATTTTTCAGTTCTTTGCAACCAGGAACTTGAATGTAAAAGGACTCTACTTTTTGTAGCTCCCTTTCTTTATACGCTGATATAGATACATCTAATCCCATTGCTTTTAAAGGCTTAGAACATTTTCTTTCCTTTTCGTTGATGTTTCTTTTCTACTGGGCAAACACTGATCCCCACCCCCACCTCTCTCTGCTCTTCAGGTGCACTTGGTTCTCCCTGGGCTTGCAACTGAGAATCCTTGGGCTCTGAGTCTGATGGTATGCAGCTTATGTTGTAATGGAAAGAACAGAGGGATTGAAATATTGGTAAAGGTGTGGTAAAGGCACCCCACTCTGTTGTGGGGTGCCAGGAAAGGCATGTGAAGGCAGTCTTTTTGGGGTTATGGGTGAGATGCCTTGTAGGCAGGTGGACGACTGCTCTGGGCTGCTATTTATGAGCCAAAACTCATGGGGGCAACTGGAAGGGAAAGGAGAGATCTTCCCCACACTGGCGCTATCACAGGCTGAAGCAATACTCATAAATGCCCTGTGACTAACCCAGTCACTAATGTAAGGCAGGTGCGACTCTTCCTTCCTTCTGTAAGATTCCCTTTTATTTCTTAAAATAAAACCCACATTCATATACACAATTTCCCCTCAGGATTCTGTGAGGTAGGTAGAATCGCAGAAGAAAACCCCATCTCACAGACCTCCACTGGCTTGCCCACGACCACCTCTCTAAGAAGACGTTCACGTACCGGCAGTCGAACATGGGGCTTTTCAGTCTTTCTACTTCATCAGGTTACTGTGCTATGCTCCCTCCTAACAGTGCCTTCCAGTGGCTGATTTGCCCGTGATGGCTCTTCCAGCCAGTGCCCTTGGCAGGGCCACCATCCACGGGCACGCAGTCTGTGTGCAGCACACCCCCAGGGGGCACTGTTCACAAGGACGGCAGCATGTTCAGTGTTATGGCCCTGGCTGTTGGCATTCTTTTTATCGGATGTATTGTTGGGTGGAGGGACAAGCACGGTCGCGATGGACCTATGACAAGGAGCTCATAGCCAACCTTCAGAGAGCTCTGCTGTTGAGTGGGGCCCCAAAACCAAAGGGTCAGTACCTGCTTTCCATACTTAATAGTATTTTCTCAATGTTTCTTTGAAGTCAACAGGCAACTTTACAACTGACTTTTACATTTTGAATATAAACGTAATATAAAGTACTTTATTTAGAAGTGAATTGCAACTCAAATTACTCAAACATGACATTTCATATGCCATAAGAGGCAAGAGTAAATGCAGAGAAGAGAATGTGACGATTAATTTTATGTGTCAACTTGACTGGACCGTGAGGTGCCCAGGTGTTTGACCAAATGTTATTTCTGGGTGTGTCCTTAAGGGTATTTCTGGATGAGATTAGCATTTGAATCAGCAGACTGAATAAAACAAAAAGGTGGAGGAGGAGAGAATTTACTCTCCCTGCCTATCTGAGCAGGGACATTGGTCTTCCGCCCTCTGCCTGGGACTTCCATCAGTGGTAGTGCTGGGTCTCCAGCTTGCCGACGGCAGATTGTGAGACTTCTAACTTATCTGTTAGAATTAAATTATGTCCACACTAAAGACGATCTGGATAAGATCTGCAAGAAAGGTTTATCTTTTGGCGCCAAAAGACAGAAAGGTAATATCTTCAGAAAACTGGGCTTCTCTTGGTCATTAAAGGTGCACTCTTGCATACGGGGTTGCCAAAAGTGGGTGTTAGCAGATATGTTTAGCACATAAAGCACTTAATTATCCAGATACCCATGTTGGAATTAACAGTATATTCTCATTAGACATTTACTGGCATCTGTCTATGGGCAAAAGGATCTATCCACCTCCCACCATTTGTACATAGTGAGCCCGTGTTTCACATACCACAAAAATGAATTTCTGAAATACGACCGACAAAAAGATACACTCTTGCACGCAAATAACCTGCATGTCAATAAAGAATATTTTGAAATTAGGAAAGGCAGATGTTAAGAATGACCTTCTTTCTCTGAGTCTCAGCTTTCACATCTGTAAACGGAGGTAATTCTTGAGGCTTTGTGTATTTGTCTAGCAGCACATCCACTCTGGTTTATTGTGAGAATCAAACGGCTGCTACAGATGAAATGCTTTACATTTCACAGAATGCTTGGCACACTTGGCAATATATATATAAGGCACCACTACTTTACTCGTAGTTTATAGAGAAACATACGTACGCAATACACTCAAACATACATGTAACGGGAATAAATCCTGAGAAGTACTACTGGATAGGTAGATAAAGGAATAAAATACCTCTTGATTGCAAAAAGGAAAACAGAAGATAGCAAGGAGGAAAAGAGTGGGTAGCTAGTTGCTTACAGGTGTAAGATGGTAAGAAAATATATAGCCCTGGGGCACCTGGGTGGTTCAGTCGGTTAAGCATCTGACTTCGGCTCAGGTCATGATCTCACTGTTTGCAAGTTCAAACTCTGCATGGGCTCACTGCTGTCAGTGCAGAGCCCGCTTCAGATCCTGTGTTTCCCTCTCTCTCTGCCCTCCCCGATCTCAAAAATAAACATTAAGAGAATTGAAAAAAAGAAAATACGTAGTCCGGTAAGGACAAACTCCTCTGTTCTTGAACAGGGGAGGAAAAGAGGTTTCAGTAAACTATGTGGGGTTCACCATATTAGCTAGTCAGAGTACACAGATGCACGGAGTTAACCTTTGTGGAGAATTCAAGCAGTGCTTTAGGGACAGCTGACAACCCTCATGTCAAATAAGTTCTAAAAAAATGGAGCAGTTTGTGTCATCAGTGTGTTCCTAACCATGTTTGGAGGAATTGAGTTACTTAGGTTCAATCATTCTACCAAAAAAGTCCAGCATTGCTTTGGACTGAACTGTGTCCCCTGAAATTCATATGTTGAAGCCCTAACTCCCCCATGTGATTCAGGTAGGGCCTTAAGGAGGTGATTAAGGTTGAATAAGGTCATCAGGGTGGAGTTTTGTTCCAACGGAACTGGTGCCCTTATAAGACAGAAAGAGACACAGCATTCTCTTTGCCTTACAGGGACACAGCCAGAAGGAAGCTGTCTTTGAGCCAGGAAGTGGTTTCAACAGGATCTGACCATCTTGGCACCCTGAACTTGGACTTGTAAACTCCAGAACTGTGAGAAAAGACCTGTCTTTTTTTCCTTTTTTAAAAAATTTTATTTAAATGCAACTTAGTTAACATATAGTGTAATAATGGTTTTAGGAGTAGAGTTGAGTGAGTCATCACTTACATATAACACCCAGCGCTCATCACAAAAGTGCCCTCCTTAATACCCATTACCCATCTAGCCCATCCCCCCACCCAACACCCCTCCAGTTTGTTCTCTGTATTTAAGCGTCTTATGGTTTGCCTCCCTCTCTGTTTTTGTCTTATTTTTTCTGAAGCCTCCCATTCTATGGTATTTTGTTAGGCTAGCCCGAGCTGATTAATACAAACCTAATGAACAAAACGAAGCAGATTTTGTCAGTGTAAGATCTGGTATTTCTGGCAATTCATCACTAAATGTCCTGAGGGGGTAAATTCATAGATTAAATGACTTACCAATTACATAAAGTATGCAACAGAATAACTAAGTTAATTCTTCCATCTAGTTTGAGAGTCTCAGCTCATAATCAAATTATAATTTTACCTTTTTTCTTTTATGGTTTAACTATGGGTATTTACATACTGAAACCCACTGCTGAACTCATTAATAATAACATATCAATAATAATTCTCCCTTTTCCTTATTATGATGGGCTTCTGTGTGTAGGAAGTTCCATTACCTAGAAAATACTGGACATAACTCTTGCTCTTTAGAAACACCCAAGCAAGGGAAGCAAGCGTAAGTGTGAGAGGATTGGGTAATAGAACCACAGGAAACACAGCCATCCTGGAGCTGGTGGTTAATTCGCATCAGTTTCAAAGTACAGATCGTAACCCTAACTGTGGCCCGTTGCCTCACAAAACTGAGAACTAAGAAATGTGTAAGGATTACTGAAATTCTAAAATGCTAAAGGAGTAATTCATTGAAAAAGTGGATACAAAAGAGCCAGGGTGTTTGGGGGGGGGGGTGGTGTAAAAAGGAGTGGGGAGAGCGTTCTGGACACAGAAGTGAGATGCTGTTATTTCAGTGGTGCTGTCCATGAAGCAGTCACAAATAAGGATCTGTAAGTCCCAGGACTAATCTGGCTGGAAAAGTAGTCCTGGAAGTCATCATGTATTCATTCAGCAAATATTGATCATGGTCCTTGCTCCTTTGAGCTTTTAAAGAGAGCACTCTGCTATCTGTATGAATTAGGTACTTTAAGGGAGAATTACAGAGTGGAAAGAGAACAGGGCTGAGGACCACCACGTTTGAGTGTGGGCACAGGGCAGGAGGAGGAAGAGTGGAACAGTGTCACAGAAGTCCAGAGGGAAGGGAATGATGCTGCTGAAAACATTCATACAGAGTTCTCATAAAGCCATGGGAAAATGCATAAAGGACATGAACTGGTAATTCATAGAGGCAGAAAAGCAAGGGCCAGTGAGCATGAGAGAGAACAGTGCTCAACTCTAGCTTTATTAATGATCACAGAACTGTAAACGCAAACACATGTGATTAAGGCTTTTTGCTAATCAAACTAATACCTAATAGTGCAGAGGCAGAAGGAAACAGGCACTCTGACACAGAGAACCAGTACAAATGGGTATAACCCTGCTGAGAATGTAATCTGGCAGTAGGTAGAAGATTCTACTTTGAGAAATCCATTCTACTCTGCATAAAGATTTGTTTACTAAGATGTTCAGCAATTTTTAGCTTATATTTTGGTTTTATTCTAGAAGATATATTAAATATACCAGTGTTTGTGTAAACAAGAAAACAGAAACAAATTTCCCATCAAAATCAATTCACCTAAGGTGTGGGACAGAATTCTGCTTGAGTTTCTATTTTTCTAACTCTGAGAATTTAAAAACTAGAGAAACACAAAACATAAAATAAACAACTATGCCTCCACAGCCTAGCTTGGCCACTCAACATTTGGTCATATTTTCAAGTGACTTTTTAAAAATAGGCTTTTCCTACTGATGAATAGTTAGACTCTTCCATTTTTTTTAAATACAAATAATACCATACTAAATATCCTACCATTAAGTTAGTAGATACTGAGGGCATTATGTTCATGGAAATGACATCCGTTTATATTTAATCCGTTAGTATTTATATCGAAAGTCCCACACTCAGACCAGATTGCTACCTTCATACTTAAAAATGTGGATTCAAGGGGTGCCTGGGTGGCTCAGTTGGTCAAGTGTCTGATTCTTGATCTTGGCTCAGGTCATGATCTCACGGTCTGTGGGATGAAGCTCCGTGTTGGGCTTTGTGCTGACAGAGCAGAACCTGCTTGGGATCCTTGGTCTCCCTCTCTCTCTGCCCCTCCCCTGCTTGCACTTGCCTCTGCCTTCTCTAAATATAGTTACATAGATAGATGAATGAATGGAGTCCAGTCATGTTTTAGTGCCTGTGGAGCCTGGTTCTTGCAGCCATTGTCCAGCTGGCTGGGTCTGTATCCCGGCTTGGATACATCGCACAACGCCTCGTCCACAGGGGGCTCTCCCTTCTCTTCCTGCTGCCCTGCAAGGGTCAGCCCCGGTCAGTGTGTCTAAGATTCTTTTAGAACTGCCCATCCGTGTGCAGATCCTGTGAGGCTTTTCAGCACTGCTTTGAAAGCCTTCCCAAAAGAGCTGAATTGCCGATGCATGCCTCTGGTCCACAGTTCCAAGCAAAGTTTCTTCTTTTGAACTGGGGTTAGAGAAGAGAGGCCTAGAAGGAAGCCTGGCATCTGCACCATGGGCCCGAGGGCTGGACAGAAGGAAAGCTGGCTTGAGTGTTAACTGTCTAAATGGCAGCATTATTAACGGGTCCCCATTAATAAATAAGGCCTGGGCTCATGAAGGTCTATGGCGACTTACAAGTGTCCCCCTCAGTATTTGCCTAATTCATAACTGATGTTTTACATTTCGAGGTTCTCCTAATATCTTGCATAATAATCTCTCCTCTTAGATGGTAGTAAATTGAGCCAGTATTCTCTTTTTGTTGACCCAGTATTTTCAAATGCATTTAAGTGGTTTTCAGTAAAAGGAATGCACATTTGAATATTATCCTTTTTCTTTCCTGATGGAAAATATTGAGTTAAATATGGAATTATTTATGGCCATCCATATTTCCTAGGCTCTAGCAACTGGTGATAAACTAGAGTCAAAATTATTGCCACAAAATAGGATTGACCTGGCTTTCTATCTACCCTCCATGGAGCTCAGAATCCTGAGTTCCTCCACAAGAGTTCTGGGAGACTCAGGCAGGGGTATTTCAGATTTGCCCTGGGGTTTAGTGGTCATGCTACTCTGCCGTTTTGCCTTTGCAAAGCCTTCCAGTGTCTTCAGAAGCAGTGGGAAAGAGCAACAGCTGGGTTGTGGGGGCCTAATCAACACTGCTACGGCAGCCAGTACCCACCATGGACCATAATGCTAGAGCTGATGCCTGAAGACCTTCATGCCAAGGGTACTTGTGACTGATGTCAAAGCAGGTGTTAAAGAGCAGGTGTCCCTCTCTCCTCCCATCCCCCACAGATGCCAGTGTTGCTGTCTGTGGTCACTGCAGATGCCTGAGCTCCTGCCATCCTGAGTTCTTAGCTGTCCACAGCTCCATTTGCTCTGACCATCCTCTTTTCTCCTTTCCCAATCTGAGGACGTGGGCTGTACTTAGACCCACCCCTCCCTTCCATGATGGCCTTTTTCCCTGGGACCAAACTCCTACGTCTGGTTTTACCCTTCCTGGATGAGAAATATCTGGAGGCTTTTCGATGTAACCATTTTTGAAGGGACCCTCCACCATTCCTCTCATGGCTGCTAACTTGTTTGAATTCTCGAGTCAGGGCAGTTTCTTAGACTCATTCTAGGGTTCGTCTTCCAGTAATTTCAGTGATTGTGCCTATTGTACAGTAACTGATTGATCCAGCACCACTAGCTCTTCCACATGAGAGGGAGAAATACGAACCAATCACATGCCATTAACTCATCTGATCCTTGTAACACCATTGTGAATTCTTGCTTCCATGTTGAAGCCGAGAAACTGGAAAATCAGAAAGGTCAAGTAACTTCCCTAAGATCCCACAGCTGGTTAAAGATGGAGTTCAACTCTGAGCCCACGTCTTCCTAATGCAAGTCCATAATCTTTCTACCGTATCATGCTTTCTTTAGGGAGACTTCCAAATGGCTAGTTTATCCCTTAGGCATCTTAAAAACTCTTTAAAATAAATTTCAATAGGAAAAAAGTCTCAGCTGTATTTTATACTTTTATTTCACCTTGATGTAGATCTTAAACAGAAGACAATGGGTGCAATTTAACTTTTATTGATGAGGTGGTACTGAGAGTGGTTAAGAACACAGTCTCCTGCTGTGTGACCTCAGGGAAGTTACTTAGCCTCTCTGTGCTCCAGTTTCTTTATCTGTAAACTGTAGATGACAACAGTGCTAATCTCCATGGGTTGCCATGTGGATTAAGAGTATTAATTTAAGGGAATTAGAAGGGTAACTGATCATAAGCATAAATGCTCAGTCAAGGCTACATTTTAATTGATGAACCAGTCAATAACCTATCACTGTGTACTACGTTGATCAAATTCTTTTATACATTTTTATTCTGTAAATGTCAGGCTGCGAGCTCTCCTTTTTCCAGCTGTCACAATACCCATTTCCAGCAGACTTCCTTTACTAGATCTAATGGGGAATGAGAAACTGTACCAGCCAACCTTTTATAGAACTGTATATTAAAGTGAGTCTGACTGACATTTGAAGAAGACAGATTATTGGTGACTTTGGTATAGTTTCATTACAGCTACTTCTGGAGCATAAAGCTAATTTATCTTTATTTTGGAGTGTCAGATTTTTATTTTTTGAAGTGTTGAGGCCACTGAAAGACTGATCTCCAGATGAGAAAAATGTAATTCTCTATAATGTGAAGAAGTACAGTGCAGGCACCGGTCATTTACAAATAAACCTTATGAAGACTTTGAAACATCCCCCAAAGTAGAGAGACCAACATAATGAGCCCACAAACCTATTTCAAGGTTCAATAATTACCAATACTTTAATAATCTTGTTTTATCCATCTTTGGCAATCCCATCATTTTATCAAACAAAAACAAAACAAAAAACCCTCAGCATGTATTTTTAACTTGCAGAAAGTTTTAAATGTCATCATGGTGCTGTTATTATCCTCCAAAGAATGAAGTATAATTTATTAATGCCTCCTCCAGCCCATATTTAGATTTCCCCAGTTGTTTCAAAACCTTTTTGTAGTCGCAGGTTTTGAAAATCGAGATCTGAATACAGCCCATATATTGCATTGGGTTTGCATGCCTTTTAAATTTATTCTATAATAGCTGCCTTCTCTCAGGCAGGTCATTGGTTGAGTAGCAGGTTATTTGTCCCATAGACCAGTTTTCAAAGTGCGGGCCCTGGACAAGTGGCTTCAGCAACCCCTGGGAACGCAGTAGCAATGCTAATTCTGTTCCCAGGCCCCATCCATCCCGAGGCAGAAACTCCGAGAATGCAGCTTAGCCGTTTGCTTTAACAAGCCCTCCAGGATCTTGATGTGGGCTAGTCAACAACAGTGGTTGGTAGGAGATTTGGCTGATTGCCACCTCTTGTTGCCATTTATCTCTAATTAGCCTTCATATTTCCAGTCAGCTGGCAATTAGATTTAGAACCTTGATTATAGTCAGGTTCAATCTTTTTTTTTTTTCCACTGATCATGCTGTGCTTTTCTGCTGCATCAACCATGAGGCTCGCAAGACCTCTGACCCAGCGCGAGCAGAGTAGCACTGAGACTTCCAGAGCCTGTGTGGCGCCTGCCTGATGCCTGCTTTCCTGAATAATTGTATCAACCATTGAGAAGTGTCGTCTAGACTTACTATTTCCTTTGGGATGGTGAGATGATGTCTAGTGTCTGTCCTGCGTTTATGAATCACTTTCAGCCCTTTGTTGTTGTTGCTTACTTGGGACTATGGCCACCTCCATGGCGTAGATACAGTTTAAAAGCAGCAGGAATCAACGTAACTCGTTGTTCGCAGATTTAAAAAAAATCATGACTTTTTGGATGACTCTTAGGACAATCCATCGCAGACCCCTGATTTGCATTTGCTCAGAAACCACTCATTAGTGAAGAAATGATAACAACGTAACAGTTTTGAATATGGTCTCTGGTTTTGAGTCAATTACAGTCTGCCTGTGTACCTGTGCACAGCCACATGTGCTGCTCAAGCAAAATGTGGTACTTAGACCAGTGTTTGGATGCCTCAGTACTCTGTATGCCGTGATGCCAGTATCACCTGTTCCTACCTGCCTGATAAGAATTTTAAGATCTCCTGAGGTAATGCCAGAGTACTTTGGGTGAAATCATAAATATGTGACTCTTAGATCTGACTCATTTAACCTATGAGACAGAGCAACATTTCTCAAACCTTTTTTGACAGAGACCTACAGAAAGAAACAGTTTTATATTACGACCCTGTTCTCTCCCTCTCTCTCACACCCATACTTTGGAAGTGGAACCATCTGTGTCCACCCCAGGCCTATGGAATCAGAAACGGAGAACATCTCCGGTAATCTGTTTCATCAAATAATTACATTACATGCAATGCATCCCAACGCTTTCTATTTCATTCCAGTTCTATTTTATCCCACTCTATGAAAGATTGCTGGTGGTAACCCGCTATATTAGAAACTAGATTAGAATGATTTCCTGGCCCACTCTTAGATAATAACCCACATTTAAAAAGAAAATGTGTAATCCTTTAAAGAAAAACCTCTTCTCCTCCATAGTTCTAAACTCCTCTCCCCCAAGACTGCTTCATTCTTCTTTGGTTGTCTATTGAATAGAAGTGCCCCTGATCTCAGGCACACACAGTAAGGTGGTGCTGCTAATAAAAGAGAAAAGCAAAAAATGAATTCACAGGTGGGTGCCATTTATTTGAATGGCACCTTGTGTCCTTAAGTCACAAGGAAGGTCTTATGCCGAGGATAAAACTTTATTCATTTATTCATAAATGAACAGGAAGGCACAATGAGTGAAGGACAAGATTCTTTCCCTGGTTATAGGCCAGATGGGAAAGAAAACAAGACAGGAGACAGGAAGGGACAGCATGGTTGGGTCGGTCAGGACTCACAGACCTCAGAGAAGATTGAACTAATGAGAGGTTGACTGTGGATGAGGAAGGAAGCAGAACTTGAACCAGCCCCTGCTAGACAAAAAAAGGCCAAACTGGGGTGAGGGTGGGGAAATACCTTCTAGATGCTTGCGGCTATAAATGAGACAACTAGAAGCCTGGCAACAATAACAGCAAAGCTTTTATTTCTATCAATAAGAACAGCGATTACTATGAAGTTACGAGTTCGGTACTATTATTCTCAAGGTTGAGAAAGTCTGATGAACGTGGTCACAGAGCAAGTGTGGGACAGAATAAGGATCTGAGCTCAGGTCTACAGAACTCCCAAGTTCACAGTCCTGTCCTTGTGTTCTGTAGTATGACTGGGACAGAACTCCCATTAAGAGCCAGCACGTGGTGGGATGTAATGACATTTAAGGGATGGGTAGTTCAAGTGTGGATTGGCTGCGGAATGTGGGCCTAATTCTACAGGTCTCTGATTACTATGACTTGATCAGCTATGAGAGGTCAAATATCACTGAAAAGGAATTACTAAAGTTGGTGAATGAAATATTATTTGGTCTACTAACAGAAACGGTCTTACTGATTTCCAATCTGGTGTACATTCCTGAATGGGACTAAAGGGGCAGAGTACCACAAATTGCCCATGACCTGAAGCCAATCTCTTTGACACCACAGGTCATAACTATACCTGGGTCTGCTCCCAGGAGGGCTGCATAGACATAAACCCCATCTTGAAGTGTATGTATTAGAAAAACAAGTGGAGAGTTGCTGTTGTAGGGTGTCAAAGATCTATACATTTTAGCTTTGCCTTAGAGAGGATGTGAGCTTTGCATTGGGTCTGAAGGTGCCTCAACCTAAGGAAGGTCTTCTCCACTGGGCAAAATGGATCTGACTCCCAGGAGTTTCCTCGTGGACCAGACCCACTGAAACTCTTACAGTTGGGTAGATTGCCAGGTGCCCCAGATTCTGCAGGAGTAGACTGATGGGAGTCATTCTAGTCTCTGCTCAGATGTCACTCCCTCAGCTAAAGCTGCTCTATCCATTTGTGCTACATTAGCCTTTCAAGTACCCACTACACCTTGCCATATCATTTCTCATTGTGCCTTACGTTTTGAAAATGACTTTATTTTCTTGTTCATTATAGTTTCTCTGTTATAAGCTCCGAGAACGCAGCATCCTTATCTGTCTTGCTCATTACCATATTCTCATGCCTAGAATAGGGTCTGGCGTATAACAGAAGTTCAGGAAATCTCGGCGGGTGATTAGAAGGCAGCTCCTGAGAGTAGTGTGCTGTGGTTTTGCAGTCTTCCTAGTGCTTTTTTTCCAGTAGACTTTGTTGTTGGTGATTCCACGGAAAGATCAGGAAGAAGTCAACAGCCTAATCCTTTCTCCCAGGGGGCTAACTGACTTGGGTTGAGACCTTTTACCATCAAGAAATCCTCCTTGGGGCACCTGGGTGGCTCAGCTGGTTGAGCGTCCAACTTCAGCTCAGGTCATGATCTCATGGTTCGTGGGTTCGAGCCCCGTGTCGGGCTCTGTGCTGACAGCTTGGAGCCTAGATCCTGCTTCAGATTCTGTGTCTCCATCTCTCTCTGCCCCTCCCCTGCTCACACTCTGGCTCTCTCTCAAAAATAAACATTAAAAAAAAAAAATCCTCATGGCGTTTAAAGTGGATTTGCTTATGCTGTGAAAATGGTTCATCAAAGTTAATAACCAGTAGGTTTTGTATAACAGCAGCTGACAAAAGGTAATGGTAATGGCTAATAATCTTAGACTTGGTAGGAACCTTAGGGAGAGTGTAGTTCCAACTCTTCACTTTACAGATAAGGAAACTGAATCTTTCCAAAAGTTGAAATGACATGCCAGAACCTAGGCAGCCGGATTAGCAGACAGAGCTGGGAGCAGAGCTTAGAATCTCCAATCCCGGCCTTACCTTCCTTCCACTTTACACAGAACTTCCATAACGCTTTCTTCAAATGAGAATTTAACTGATTACAATAGATGCATATTCTAGATAGGGGTGGAATACATTGCATTACTTTGAAGTAATATTGCAAAGGAAGAAAATGTCTGATTCAAAATGAGCTAACATTCTTCTCTATAATACTTCCGTATTACGTCCCTGGGATTAACAGCACACAATTGAATTCAGTGCTTAAACATCTAATTATGGTAAAACCCCACGTTTCTCAATGGGGAAGTTAAAAAAAAAAAATGCAAAGGACCTTGTTCCTGGTCTCGGGCATAGACAACCCCAGTGGAAGGCTGTGTTGTAATAGAAGTATAAAATGTGTACGGAGGTGGGTGTCCTAGGTTTTCACTAGAAGCACACCAAGGAGAAGAATTTCAACAAGCACAGAGAAGACACTGCAGATGGGGAAAAGGCAAGGGGTCTGAAGGTGGGCAGCTCGGAGAACTGCAGGTTGCCTTATGAGGCTGGAAAAAGAGGTGTGGAAGACAGTTGTTCTGGAATGGAAAACCAAGCACTCGGAGGTGGATTGTGGAGGGCCTGGAGATTCCTTAAGAATTTTTTTTTTTTTTTTTTTTTTGGATACCATGGAGTTTTTGAAGAGGGGACTAACATAATCACATCCACCTTGTAACAATCAAGTAATTATGGTATAAAATGCTGAGAAAAAGAAGCCACCACTGGAGGGACTAGTCAAGGGTCCAGGTGAGAGAAGATGAAGGTCTAAAGCAGGGCGGTGTCCAAAGTACTGGAATGGGGAGAAAGGGAGTACGTGAGCCATGCTGAGGTTCCAGCAGACAGCAAGAGCAAACTGGCAGAGGGGATCTGGGGGCAGCTGAGGCAGATTCAGGTGAATCTTTGGAGAACAGCTCTTCTTGCTGACTCAGTCTGCCAACTGGGCCCAATGGAGGAGAGAGATTCTGAGGTGGAGGGAGTTGGGCCTTCAGGGGGTTCACGGTGATCTCCCGTGTTTCTCAGCGAAGAGGGAAATGAGCTAAGTTGAAGAGGTAGGTTTTGTAACTGGTAAGTGAAAGAGCTACTAGACAAAATAAACATTATGGGCTCTTCCAGGAGACATGATCCCTAATTTAGGAAGTGGTTTACTGCTATTTACTTATATATGTGCATTTTACATGAGCGTTCTTCTCACTTGTTCTGCTTGGCAATTGTCAGCGCCTCGTACAAAAGGACTACACGATATCCATTAATGACAGCACAGGTCACTGAATCCTTAATGTTCCACTTTGCTAAATAAATCCTGTTGAAGTTCCCTTTTAAGCATAACTGTTGCAACTGTAACAACAAAAAATTTATACAGCTATCATTCCTTTAAGGAAAGGCTATCTGGCTTCTCCAAACTTCATTTCAAGAAATGCAAATTGAGATTAAAATGTATACATTTTGCATTTTGTTTATAATGCATCAGTAGTAACAATAAAAGCAAAGCATTCTAGGGGCACTTGGGTGGCTCAGTCAGTTGAGCCTCTTACTCTTGATTTCTGCTCAGGTCATGATCCTATGGTTCATGCGATCGAGCCCCCTGTCAGATTCTGTGCTGACAGTGCAGAGCCTGCTTGGGCTTCTCTTTTTCCTCTCTCTCTCTGCCCCTCCCCCACTCGTGCACGTTCTCACAATAAACACTAAAACAAAACAAAGCACTCCATCGTGGCTTCAATGGAATGGCCATCTGCCAGCCACTCCTCAAGAGAAAGTGTATAAGGCAATTAGTCACAAAGTTGAAATGAAGTGTCTGAGAATCGTTCATCAGCTTTCTAAACCTTGGCAAGAATCAAGACAACTTCTATGTGAAAAATGGCACTCCATTCTAGGTGAATTGATTGACGATGGCTAGGAATTCTGCCTCATGTGAGGAGGGAATGCATGCCATCACTCCCAACTTTCTGATTAAGGATGGGAAATTGCTCCCTACTTCAGTTTGGCTAACAGCCACAGACAGATGGAAAAAAAATCCATGCCGAATAGCAAGCCCGATACCCTAAAACACAATTCAGGAAGGCAATTTCTGTTTATTTTCCCAATGGAAGATTTGATGGGGGGGAACTGAGCTGTTCCCTCTGCACATCTTCATTTCTTAAGTTATATAGGACAGACGGAACTCATTTGGAGACTATACGAGGAATATTAGATCAGTTGGAAAGGCAAACAAATAAGGGATTTTAAAAGTAGCAATTTACCCATGGGTATCTGTTTAGATTCAGTCAATTTCCAAGGTTGTTGAAGCTCTCAAGTCTCAAGATCGTTGGGGGGTGAAGAGTCTACAGTCTGCATTAGCTCTTGTTACCTGCTACTTACTGATTTAGAAAATAGGGGACAAAAAGGAAAGGCTTAAAACCTCGAGTGAGGAAAACGGGGTGCTGTGGTGTTCAACTTGAGCCTGCTTCAGAATCACTTGGAGAGGTTGTTCAAACACCGATCACTGCCCCACCCCCCACAAGTTTCTGATTCTGTAGGTCTGGGGTGGGTCCAGAGAATCTGTTTTGAAGCAACTCTCAGGTGAGAGTTGGTTGCAGCTGGTATGAGATCATACCCGAAGAAGCAGCAGTAAAGTTAGTCCTGACCGTAAGCCTGAAGACTGGACTTGACTGAAAGGCTAAAGAAATTTAACTTTATTTTGGAAAAAGAGGATGAAGAGGAAAACCAGGTCACCAACTGGAAGGACCAGATCGGAAATTGAGTTCATGTCAACAACAGACAGAATAGGAGGAAGTGGTCTAAGGGGCAAGGAGATCTATTATAAGGTTGGGTATATGGGAAATATTGGGCCACCAGAGTTACATGATGGATTCTTCAAATGAGTGACCTAAAAGGGAAACCATCATTTTAATCCAAAACTACCAACTTTAAGACTTGTAGCTCATGAAAGAAGTGCATTCAAAAAGGCAAAAAAATAAAAATTATTTTAGCCAAGACATTTGGAATTAAAAAAAAAAAATAGAATTTGGCACAAGAAGTTTGTGTTGGCTGAATCCAAGTCTTTTCCTAGTGTCTTCCTAGAGCCAGATGACAGCCAGCCAGAGAGGCTTAAATAGTGAATCCATTCGCCTGAGCCCCTTATTAGCTGAAAATGTGATTGGCCCGACCTGTGAGAGAAAGTCTGCCTGAAGTTTTCTTGAGGGGTTGAGTAGGGAAATTACAGAGACTTAAACTTTTCATTGACCTTCATATGTGGACATCTTCTGCTTTGTCTTAAAATTTCAACTGACAACACAACTATTGCTGGGTAAAAAAGCCCCACAAAAACAAAAAAGACCTAGGATAAGTTTCTTTCACAATTCAGTGTCCTCAGATGTATACCTTTTCCCATGAACTTCCATGCTTGCTTTATCACATGAGGAAAGATGCGAAATTTACTGTTCCTCTTTTGGTCACAGCAGCCAGGAACCTCTGAGCTAAGTTTTCTGTTCAAGTCTGGTAGCTCCCCCGAAATGCTTTTCTGATATTGTTGCCTTTCCCTAGCTTCTTCTTTCTTAGCAAGTAATTTCTTTTTCTTTCTTTTCTTTCCTTTTTCTTTCTTCTTTCTTTCTTTCTTTCTTTCTTTCTTTCTTTCTTTCACATTAGGAAAGAAAAACTGTTCTCTGAATGTAAATTCTTATCAAAACCTTCTTGGTGTCGATATGGTTACACATAATGAACTTAAAAATATATGATCCAATTTAGTCATAAATACTTATAAAATATATAAAAGTCTTTGTTTAAAAAGACCAGGCTGACCCTGAAGTAGGATATTCTTTTGGGGGCCACAGCGTTGTAATAAAAAACATAGGCTTTGAAGACCTATCTCTGGGATTTGAAATCTGTCCCTGCCCCATTGGCTGTGTGACCCTAGATATGTTGTTTAACCTTCAGGAGCCTCAGGTCTCTCATCTGTAAAATAGCCTCAGTTACAGTACCAACCACCATAGGTTCCTGCAAGGATGATTTAGTGCTTTGAATAAAGTGCTTTGAACAGTGCCCGGAGCATAGTTAAATATTTAGTAAACGTTAGCTATTTCAATTAGAAACAGTGGTGATGAGATTGTGTAACTCCCTCAATTGTGGAGTTAAATGGTATCATTTCAATCACGGGTTCATGTTTCTGGGCAACAGGAGCTGTGGTTTTAATTTGGACTTAATTTGAAAGATCCGCTTCCACTCAGTGAGCGCTTATTATGAGAAATGTCTATGGCCGCGGTGTGGCGAGTGCCAAACCCACAGGCAGTGGACAGAGAGCCACAGAAAGATGCAGCTCAGCAGAGAGGGGGAGACCGTTCCCAGGGAAACAGGTTGCTAGGGGTAAGCATTTGGCAAAGGGCACCGGAGAAATGCAGTTTCTTTGAACCACGTCTAATGAAAATGCTCTGTACTTACAGTGAACCTTAAGCAAGCGAACCAGAGAATGTTAGGGAATTAGAAATACGGGTTCTGAAATCACCCTCACTTTGGCACAGGCTACTTTATGGCAAGAACAATGTGGGCACACGAGAAGACAGTGAGGGTCTGGGTGGCACCAGAGAAAATCTGGAACTGAGCATGATAGATTTAATTCCCTGTTTCTGAGAGAACAATTTGGAACCAAATGTCCCAATTAGATGGTTAGTATATGTGGCTGTACCAAGTTATATGCCAGACAATTAAGTACTATTCTCACTTTATCATATGGGTTGTCCCCCTTCTAAGATATCTAGATATATCCTTGTGATATCTTCATAAAGTTCCGAGTTGAAAAACGCTTCCAGGTACTGGTAAACAGATGCTGACAGAATAGAATACACGGACTACTGGAGAGGAGAGTAAGGTTATGGTGTCCAGAGTGAGCAAAACAAGTTGTAAGTCTTTGCAGAGCTGTTATAAAATGTTGACTAGGGCTGTATTGATTAGGGTTCTCTAGAGAAACAGACAAACAGGGTATGTGAGTGTGTGTATCTCCATTTTTAGGAATTGGCTTATATGATGTGTGGGCTGGCACACAGTCTGAGATCTGTAGGGCAAGCTGGAGACTCAGACAAAAGTCAACATTACAGTCTGTAGGCAGAATTCCTCCTCCGCGGAGGACCTCAGTCTTTCTCTATTAAGGCCTTCAACCCACCCAACGATATGAAGGGCAATCTGCTTTACTCAATGTGCTGATTTCAATGTAACTAAAAATACCCTCACAGTGACCTCTAGACTGGTGTTTGGCCAAATATCTGGGTTCTAGAGTCAATTTGACACACAAAATGAACCATCACAAGGTCTCTGCCTGAAACTTAGAATTTTCACTGAAACCAAAGCAAGAGCAGTAGGCCATTGCCAACAATGTAGAAAGGAGTTGCTGGACATACCTCTGGGCTGACTGAAAAGTGGTGTTCTTGTTCCTATGACCCTTGTTTCAATCACCCACCTCCAGTCTACATAACCGAGAACAGGAGACTAGAAAGATTCTTTGGAGGAAACTGGAGTAGAGTCTTCTCTGCTTTTTTTCTATTTTCAGACTGAATGCTGCTTGCCCTATCCACATCCCCACAAAGTGAGGAAAGTTCTATCTATAGACTGGGGAGACCACATTCTCCTCTCTCAGACCTGCTGAGCTAGAGCAGCCATAAAATCCTCTCCAGTGAACATTGGGGAATGCAACACACTTAAATATTTCTTGACAGAACCCAAGATGTGGCCCCAGAAGCTTTTGAAGATTCACAAGTATCAAGATGGGCTCCTTCCATCTAAGAGAAGTGAACACAGCCTGATGGGAGCTGCCCATGACAGCAGAGCACACACAGGGCAGCCTGGGCCCCCAGAGACTGGCAGGTGACGGGTAGGGATGTGTGAGTTTCCCATAAACGAAGTGGAATCATAGCAAATAGCTGGGCTCTAGCCATTTTGATAAAACTTCATCCAAGAGGGCTATATGCCAAGGTGACGAAACCACGAGTAAGAGAAAATGAGGTGGACGGCAATGGTGGGAACTGGGCTGAAGTCCTAAGAGGGCAATCAGATAATGCCACTCATGTCAGTGTGGAGGTCCCACTGAAGGCTTCCTCACAATGAGCTCCAGGGAAGAGCCAGCTGGTAGACACTAGACATGAGGGAGTGCAAGACGGCAGGCAGGGTTGAAGAAGTTTTAGTTTTTGCTCCTTTTTCTCCCTTCCCCCTTCCTTCAACCTGAAGGACCCAGAAGCCATATTCTGAGCGCCACAAGGCTGGTGTGGAATGAAGGCTGAGGAGGATTGGTGTAAGAACCGACCCAGCCCCTTCTCTTTTCCCGACCTGAGAAGCTGACCCGAAGAGAAGAAAACACTAATCTAGTAGAGAAGTAGACACTTTTAGTTAGATTGACCTGGACTTTTTAGTACTCGAAAGTGAGTCTTGATAGTGTCCGGCTGAGAAAGCTTCCAGGGCAGGGAAGGAATCCTGCAAAGTGCGTTTGGAGGCAGTGATGCAAGAAAATTCTCTCATGTGTCCTTAATTGCATTCAGCCCTCTGAAGACACTGGTTGTACACACTTAAAAAGACTCGGCCCCACCTGGGCTTAGTAGGTGCGGCCACTGTCCTGGTTTAGCACACGCTTTGGAATGCTTTCTAACCCTCCACGTGTCTGGGCACTACATCTCTGCCAACTGAGGACTAGGAGGAGGGTGAGGTCCGGGTCAAGAATGAAAGGCTCCCACGAGAGGAACATGGGCCAATTTGTACGCTGTTTCAGCTACATGAGCCAATCAGGGACAAAGTTCCCATGTGTCTCCACTGCAAACACTAACTTATAAGCTTCCTGTTCCTGTAGGGTTGGGCTAGCTTTCAGGTCGGCGAGAGAGAAGAAGGAATTAGATGTGACTGCAGGACACATAGATTACTAGTGCCACGGCTTATCTGTAGTCCCTCTTCTCCCCCCCACCCCCCACCCTAATGTTTATTTTGAGAGAGACAGAGTATGACCAGGGGTGGGGTGGAGAGAGAGAATCTCAAGCAGGCTGCATACTATCTGCACAGAGCCTAACATGGGCTCAAAGCCACGAACTATGAGATCATGACCTGAGCTGAAGTCCAGAGTTGTTTGGTTAACTGACTGAGCCAACCAGGTGCCCCACCACTCTTTTAATTAAACGGGAGGGGTCTGCCCCTAATTGAGGAGTACTGTCAGCAAGTACTTAAATGCCTATTTATGGGGATCACTCTGTCACGGGCTGTGCTAGACCCTATTCAAAACAATAGGTTGATTTTTTTTTTTTTTTTTTTTTTTTTTTTTTTTTTTTTTTTAGCTTATGTGAATCAATAACTTATTTATGTCCAACTTCTGTTCTGAGGCATCTGGTGTTAACAGATTTTACTATCTCCCCTGCAAAACCTTGGTCTCCTGCTCCTGCCCCTTTTGAGGCTTCTTGTTTAATCATGTGACAATAATAGACAAATGAAGAAGGAAAACCCTGGCAAAGATCTCAGAATAAAAACAAAGGCTAACCAGGGAACAGTGAGGTGAGATGATCATTTACTGCAGGACTTAGGGTGGGTTATGTTAGGGGATGAAAAGTACTAGGCAGATTAGAGAAGTAAAGACTTCCATATTCACCTGAAATGTTTCTCTTCCTCTATTTTTCTTAGAAGATGTCTAAAATAACGAATACTCTTATTTGGAGGCTTTTCTTTGTAATTAGAGGATAATTCGTTTTGCAATTCTTTAATGAAGCAAGGAATTATTTTTCAAAGGTTAACCTTATATTCCCAGCCTGGGGACCAAAGGAATCAGACCAACTCAAGTAGCCCAAGGCGTGGCTTTAAGCCTTAAGGAGGAGAAAGTTGTGATAGAGGAGAGAGGGATGTTGGTTAAGAGGAAAACCACAGAGGTAGGACTTGATAAACCTCATGTTACATCAGGAGCTGGGAGGAGTGTAGACAGAAGGGAACACCAGTAACTCCAAGTTCAAACAACAGAGGGCTAGCTGCTGTGCAGGGTTCAGCTTTCCAACGTATTAAAAAAAAGAGACTAAAATAGTGGTTTCTACAAAGACACTGTGGTCCATTAATGTGTCTAGGGTAGTAATAGCATCCCTTTGCATTTTTTTTTTTAAATTTTTTTTAACGTTTATTTATTTTTGAGACAGAGACAGAGCACGAACGGGGGAGGGTCAGAGAGAGAGGGAGACACAGAATCTGAAACAGGCTCCAGGCTCTGAGCAGTCAGCACAGAGCCCGACGCGGGGCTCGAACTCACGTACCGCGAGATTGTGACCTGAGCTGAAGTCAGACGCTTAACCGACTGAGCCACCCAGGCGCCCCGCATCCCTTTGCATTTTTAAAATATGCTGGGGCTATCTTCTCTGGACATTTCCAAGTTGTACTGGGTTTTTATGAATTTTCTGTACTCTTAAAGTGTATTTTGAGAGAGAGCGAGAGAACGAGAGCATGTGTGGGGGGGTGGTGGGGGTGTGTACCTACAAGCAGCGGAAGAGGCAGAGAGAGAAGGAGAGAGAGAATCCCAAGCAGGCTCCATGCTGTCAGCATGGAACCTGATGGGGGACTTGATCCCATGAACCATGTGATCATGACCTGAGCTGGACACTTAACTGACTGGGCCACCCAGGTGCCCCAATTTTCTCTACTCTTTATGATGCTTAGGCATTTCTTATAACACAGAGCCCAGGAAATAATAGAGTCTTGATTAAAAATATAAAAATTACTAAAGTTCCTGGAGAACCTCTTCCAAAAATTTGCTTTGAAAAGGGTCAATTGCTTCTCTTGTAAATTCAGTAATGTTGATGGTTCTAACAGAAATGATAGGATTAAAAGGCCCAACAAAACGACAATTACTCGTGGCATGAAAGTTTTTCCTGAATTCCATCTTTGATTATAATCAAGGTCAGTCCCCACCCCCACATCCCCACCCTCCAGAAGGCTTCCTGCTAGCCTAAAGCCAGTCTCTGGCTTCTAAGTAAAAGGCCTAACATTCACAATTTGGCCTTACTGCCCGCTGCTTCCCACTTTCTGTGGCTCAGCAGTGTGGAGCCAGTGGTTCCGAGAGAGGGGAACCGAAAGACTGCCTGCTCCAGGTCTGCCACTCACTTGACCGTGACCAGAAATGATTTTATGACCGACCGAGATTGGGGCCAGCAGAATTCTGAAGCATCCACAACATTCATAGACATCTCAGTGAACGAGAGAATTCCGTGGTGCTTGGAAATTCTGTAAGGGGGAGACTCTAGAAGGGTCAGACGACTCCGACTGGTGGAGACCATGTTAAGGTGAATAAATTGCCAACCGCTGAGTCTCTCTTCATTCACAGAGAGGGTTATGGAGGACCCTGCAGAGTGCAGAGCTCTGTAGGAGCAGTGGCGAGAGCTCAAGCTGTCCAAAACTGAGACATCATCGTTCAGCGAGGCACCCTGCTGGCTACTCTCTGCCCACTTCTAATCAGGAATGCTGATAGAACTGTGCCCTCAGATATATCTAGATATCTCTCACATCTATATCAATAGTTCTTAATGGGGGTTGGTAGGGATTCTGCCCCCAGGAGACACTTTTGGTTGTTACAACCTGGGGGTGGTGGTGGTGGAGGGTTGTTACTGGTATCTAATCAGGAATGGTCAAGAATGCTGCTAAACATCCTACAATATACCCGATCGACCCTTGACCTAAAATGTCAATAGAGCTGAGGTTCAGAAACCCTGATCTCTATGGTCTGGTCTAAGCTGTTCATGATTGTTTTATTATCAATCCTCTAGTCTTTATTTTTTTTATGGGAGATGATTAGGCTCGAGCCTGTGTAATGCATTCTCAGGCATGTTAAAAATGACAGACCCAAAATGGAGTTGCTTATGCTAAGCCCCGCCTCACCAAACTGACATTTACAGTTTCAGCTGTCCCAGAAATGGAATCTTAAACTGGTCAGGACTTGTCTGATCAGCATTACTTAGGGAATCTGCCTGACAGACTCCTGCCATCCCCTGAAGGAAAGCAGCCAACCTGATTTTTTGCTCACTAGACTTTCTTGCTCCTGTTTCCTTTTGCTTTAAAAGCCTTTGTTGTGTATAGCTACTTGGAGCTCCAGTCTGCTAGACTGGATGTTGCCCAATTGAATTTTATTTTTGCTCAAATAAACTCTTGACGTTTTAAAAACTTTTAACGGGCATATGGATTTAAGAGCTTGTTCTTGCCTTTATGTATTCATACTTTATCAAATGAGTATTTTTGATGAAGATAGGCACAGAACATACAGATTCTTTTAAGTTTATTGATTTTGAGAGAGAGAGAAAGAGAGCTGGGGAGGGGCAGAGGGAGAGAGAGAATCCCAGGCAGGCTCCGCAGCTGTCAGTGCAGAGCCTGATGCAGGGCTTAATGTCCTCAACTGTGACATCCTGACCTGAGCCGAAATCAAGAGTCAGACCCTTAACTGACTGAGCCACTCAGCTGCCTCAGAACATACAGATTCTTAATTATTGTTCAAATTTGGTGAGGTGAGGTCATGTACTGTAGCTGAGGGAAGACACTGGAGCAGGAGGAAGAACTTGGGGTTGGGGGAGGTGGGGCCACATTGTTGAGGTCTTCATATTTCCACTTCCTCCTGTGGATGATAAGGATGAGCTTTAGCTCCACGTTCTGTTAGGGCTCTAGCATTCTACCACTAAAAACTCCTGGTGATGATGCGGCATCTGGGTGGCTCAGTCGGTTGAGCCTCCGACTCTTGATTTCTGCTCAGGTCATGATCCGAGTCTCGCTAAGATTCTCTCTCTCTCCCCCTCTGCTCATGAGTGTGTGCTTTCAAAAAAACAAAAAAACAAACACCTCCTGGTGACTGAAACCTGTATACCCATTTCCCTTCTTTGTATGTCTTCATACATATTTCTCTTTCCATCTCCCCCACCTACCAAAACACCTTCCGAAATACTCTCCTTTTCTATTAGAAAATATTTTTCTTACTCCAACTTAAGACAATTATTTGCTATTTGAAGACTTAAGTCTAAACCCCTCACTTCCTCCCCACTCAAAATTCTTCTTCTTGAAGCCTCCTCTGCCCCCCACACCACCCCCATTGCTCCGATATGTGCATATTATGTCCTATCTGCTGGCTGTGAGCACCTTTAACATATAACAAGCATGCTCGGGTTATGGTCTAACACTGTTTTCCACATCCTTTTAATTCTAAAAAATCTGTCTTCTCTTTCCACACATCACAGAACTCTGGAATACGAGCGCTACCACATTTAATCATTGTAATTTATAGGGTGTGAAGTTTTCTTGATGATTTTCCCAAGTGCTTTCCTACTTATTAGTAAGAGACAAGGCATCACCAACACCAACAGTTTCTGAGAGAAAAGCAACAGAAAGGTGAAGCTATCTTACTGAATTCAGGGCTGTAGGTGGCAAATGACCTCAAGCTGGATGTTGTGAAACCAAAGCATCAGTAATGTAGATGGTATTAACACACAACTCTAATTTGAATTAACTCTGTAAATGAAAATTTACAGATGAATCCCACAAATGTATTGAAATATACAAATCAGTTTAAAACTTGGAAAACAAATTACACCCATTCTCCATTTTATTTCCTTCTCTTTTTCTAAAAGCCCTCCCCAAAATGAAACCTTTCCTGAACTTCTGCCAGATTCCAAGGTATCAAGGTCCTTCCTAAAGTTTCTCTACCAGTTACAAGTGTGACTTTTGGCAAGTCATTGAAACTCTCCACACTGCAGTTCTCTCACGGGCAGAACACATTTTTGATGGTTCTAAAGACTACAGGTGCCAACCCTGGCTGCACAGGGAATCACCTGAATCGCTTAAAAAAAAAATCCCGACGCCCAGGTGAGACCCCCCCAGACCAAATAAATCCATCTCTGGAGGGTAGAACAAAGCAACAGTATTTCTATTTTATGTATTTTTAAAGTTTATCGTTGAGAGAGTGTGCATGTGTAAGAGGGGGAGGGGCAAAGAGAGAGGGAGACAGAGAATCTCAAGCGGGCTCTGTGCTGACAGAGGCTTGAACGTGGGGCTTGAACCCACGAACCATGAGATCATGACCTGAGCCGAAACCAAGTGTTGGACGATCAACCGACTTGAGCCACCCAGGTGCCCCGAAGCAACGGTATTTTTAAAACTCCCCAGGTAATTCCGAATGTTCTGTCCAAGTAGGGCCAATGTTCATCCCTGACTTATGACAAACCAAATCTCTTAGATTGGTGACGTTCTGGACGTTGTTTTTTTTTTTAAATTTTTTTTTTAACGTTTATTTATTATTGAAATAGAAACACAGAGTGTGATCGCTTCTCGGCCTTTTGGCTAAGATCAAGTGTAGAAACACAGAGTGTGAGCAGGGGAGGGGTAGAGGGAGGGGGAGACACAGAATCTGAAGCAGGCTCCAGGCTCTGAGCTGTCAGCACAGGCCTGATGTGGGGCTCAAACCCACAAACTGCAAGACCATGACCTGAGCCGAAGTCAGTCACCTAACCAACTGAGCCACCCAGGCACCCTGTCTGAACGTTTTAAAAATGGCCCATTGTCAGAAAAAGCATTTCATGTTGTGCCTAAGTACCCACATGAATATGTTTTAAGATTAACAAAATTTTGTGGAATGTGTCAAATTCTATAAAGCCATTTTCATGCACTCTGACGTTTCTTATTGTATAAATTAAGCAATTAAAAAAAATTTCATGACCTGCAAATTGAAAAACACTGCCCTACCCACAGGCTAGGTCCTACAATTTAGCCACTAGATGGAACCCTCACATTTAAAGAAAGGAAAGCACAAATCCACACTCTGAACTCTGCAAAGTGAAAACAAACATCCCTATGATTGAATATTTCACATCCAGACAAAAATATATTTTGTACTAAAAGGAGCATTGCTGTTGGAAAATGAGTTATGTTAACAGGTAACACTGATGAATGATGAGACCCTGTGTGGAGTGCTTTCTGGCTGTTTTTACCCACAACCACCTGACGAGGTCAAGATTCTGTCCCTTTCCCAGTCAAGGGCACTGAGAACCAGAAAGCTTAACTAACATGATCAGCACTCGAAAAATGGCAGCCCTTGTGTATGAGGAATGAGCAGAGGGGAGAGGAGGGTTTGAAATCTAGTCACAAAGTTACAGAGAGAAGCAGAATGTAAGTCCAAACGTGTTGGGCTTCTGTGATAAAAGGTAAGAGAGTTAAGGCTGATAACATCAATACATAGATTAAATTTGTACAAAATGGGAGCACACTGGATTCTTTCCTGGGCATCTAGGCTTCAAAGCACACACATTTCCAGAAAAGGGGAAAAAACAGCAAGCACCACAGGGGGCAGCAGAGTGGCCTGAGGCACAGGCTCAGGTTCAGGCAGCACTTAATGGTTTTATTCAAAGTGCATGGAAATCCCACTGCAGGGTTCTGGCAGGGGAAGAACTTGGTGGGATCATTCCTCTCTCTGGGCACACGCCTTTTCCTCGGGCTTTTCCTGATCACCAAAGCATTCCTGTCCACCCCCTCATGAGGCTTTCTTGTTCTCACTAGCCTTTGGCTTTAGCAGACATCAGGTTAAATATCTTCTTGCTGCCTCTCCTCAGGTAGAGGTGGGCTCCGTGATGGAAGATGGAAAGTGGAGAACTCAGACGTTGGGGAAATGGGGAGTCGTTGCTTCCTGCGTCTAGAGTTTCTAACTGGGGTGACGGTTGCACAGCACAGTAAATCAGTTACTGCCACAGAATCGTGCAACGGTTAAAATGGCAAATTTAATGTTGTTTATATCTTACCACAATAAAAAAAAAATCAAAATCACTAGTAACCCCAAATTGAAACCTGCAGGGTGACTTAAAAAAATCTCGCTATCACTTATGGAGTGCTTGCGTTCTGTGTATCAGGCACTTTACATGTGTTAGCTAAGTGGATCCTTGCAGCAACCCCATAAGGTAGATACTATAATTGTTCCCATTTACAGATGAGGAAACTAAGGCACAGACCGGTTTAGCAATTTGCCCAGGGTCACTCAGCGGGTCTAGAGGCAGGATTTACACTTGGATAGGTTGCTTTTAACAATTACACTGCTGCTGTATCTAATACCTAGAATAGAGTCTGGCCTGTAATCATTTAATAAATATTCACTTCAAGAGCAAATACTTCCAAACGCTTCCTTTGGTTGCTCGGTGGAGAAGAGGCGTGGAGGGGTGAAGAACTTGGCGGTGGGGGTGGTGACGGTAGGAAGTCTGTAGGTGAAAGATGTGAAGGCCCCGGAGGTACAGACAAGTGGACAGTTTACATATATTTTAAGACAGAGACAACAGGATATGCTAATGTAAACATGAAGCTGAGATCAAGATTGCACTGTCCAATATGGCAGCCATCAGCCCCATGTACCTACTGAGCATTTGAAATGTGGCTGGTAAGACATGAGGTGTCATTATGTTTACTGGAATTAAACAACTTAATTAAAAAAAAAAAGATGCAGAGGGGTGTCTGGGTGGCTCAGTCAGTTAAGCTTCCAACTCTTGACTTCAGCTCAGGTCATGATCTTATGGTTCGTGGGTTTGACCCTGCATCGGACCCTGTGCTGGAAGTGCAGAGCCTGCTTGGGATTCTCTCTCTCTGCCTCTCCCCAGCTCCTGCTCTCTTTCTCTCTCAAAGTAAATAAACTTAAAAAAGAGAGATGCAGATAACTGATCTAATTTCAGCGTCTCTGGTGAGTGTTAATGATAATTAATCCTTCTGATGTTCAATGAAGCCATCTATTAAAAATATTTATATTAAAAAAATCAAATGAAGTGTACTGATGGGCACAGAATACATTTGGGATTCCAGAGGGTTTACTTTCCTGTGAGATGTTAACGATTTTTATATTGAGGTAGCAGTGGCAATATTTTTGATATATTGACTAGATACATTATATTATTAATAAATTTAATTGTTTTAAAATGGGATTACTAGAAAATATAAAATGACTTATGTGGCTCACATTGTATTTCTCCTGAAGGTGCCGGTTTAGGATAATGCCCTAGTTTCTTGCTTGAATAATGTAATTAATGGTGATCCATTTACTCAACTGGAAAAGATGGAGAAGGGGCTTAAGAGTGGAAATACATTATGTTCAGGACATAGAAAGTTTGCAATGTTTGCGAGATATCCAGGTGGAGATGGGGTGCCTGGGGCTTGAAGCAGAGGTCAAAGCTGGCTGGCACTGCACATTTGGATGTCACCAGCCTGTAGATAACACTGAGAGCCAAGTAAGAGTAGGACAGAGCCAACACGGAGAGCCGAGTGAGAGTAGGGGACCCCTTCTGGAAAGCCTGTATGTAGGAGAGCGCCCAGTAAGGACCCAGGACCAAACCCTGAGACACTTCAACATTTAGGGGTTGGGCAGAAATACCTCACTAGATATTGCAGAAATGATACCACATTTCTATGTTCAATTTTCTAGCCTAAGAAAATACCTACAAATTTGGGGCACCTGGGTGGCTCCGTAGGTTGAGCGTCTGACTTCGACTCGGGTCATGATCTCACGGTTTGTGGGTTTGAGCCCCGTGTCGAGGTTTGTGCTGACAGCTCAGAGCCTGGAGCCTGCCTCACATTCTGTCTCTCCCTCTCTCTCTACCGCCCTGCCTCCCTTGCACTCTCTCTCTCAATAAACACTAATAAAATAAAATAAAAAAATACCTACATGAAACCATAGGTTTCAATGTAATGTCATGTACTTTTGTCTAGAATTCATGTTTTTTTTTGTGTGTGAACAGCAGTTTATTTCAATGCACACACTAGGAGTGCTTTTCATTTTTTAGACTACATTAGTACAGTGTAGCAGCAGAAATCCTTGGAAAGCTTTCTTTATACAGAAATAACAAAACTCAGTATGATGAACAAGTGCCATAGAGAAATCTCACAAAATCCCTAAATATCCAACATCAAAGGAAGAAACTCCCTGAACTCTTGAATGACAACTGCTTTCTGGTGAGCACCTTGGTAGGGTGGTTGGTGTGCTTGTTGAGAGAGGAACACGTTTTTGGAGATTTTAAAAAACCAGTTAATCTCCAAAGCAGTTCTTTAGAGAACTTCGTTTTAGATAACAACTAATGATCGTGCAGTTAAGAGCCCCAGCTTTGTGCTCGGGCCCATCTGAGTTCGTGAACACCCTCAGCTGAATTCCTGGCCTGCAGTGAACACTTTAGGTAAACGTTATCATTATCGTTCTTGTTCCTAAGACCGGAAATGCTTCTGCATTGCCCCCTGTTAATTCCTATCCTGTTAAGAAGATTGTATGTGTACATAGGTCCTATAAAATAAATAGATCACATATATCAAAGCAGTTTATGGGTTTCCCACCCTTGTTCTGAGATACAGCGTGTGCTTTCTTGGTGGGTGTGTGCCTCCACTTGGTGTTAAGGTAGGACTTTGTGCTGCTGTTGTTTCCACGCGGAGGGACCCTCATTTCTCGCCCTCCTCCATTCATGCCTCCCAGGGTGGGGGAAGGACTCTCTGGAGGCTTCAGGGGATACAGCCGGGCATCTCTTTTTGGAATCCACCTGTTGGCAGAGATCACGTTCGGCTCTGCTCCTCTGAGCAGCTAGTGGCATGAGGACAGGGGCCCCTGAGGGAGGCCTGAGGCTGTCCGGTGGTGCGTGGAAGGTAATGATTGTGAAATCTGACAAGCCCGCCTACCTGGAAATCCCAAACGGCTAGATTCACAGGAAAGGTGAGGTTTTAAAATGATACGTGATTCCTGTGTCTGTCTCAGTCGGTTCAGAACTTAAGCATGGGTAATGGGACTGTCACTTATCTCCCTAAATCCCCAGGGTCTGGTACCTTCAGCTGGGAACTTTGAGAAATCGACCAAGAGTAGAGAGGGCTTTTGTGGAGCCAAGGCACATGGCTTCAGGCCTCTAGGGTGGGCAGGGAGGGATCATGCATGTTAATGTTGGGACTTGGTATCTATATTGTGACATGCAGCTGTTTTTCAGCATTTTTTAAAAATCTTATTTATTTATTTACTTATTTTATTTAGAGAGAGGGAGCACAAGCGGGGTGGGGGGGCAGAGAGGAGAGACAGAATCCCAAGCAGGCTCTGCATCATCAGCACAGAGCCTGATGCAGGGCTCAAACTCACAAACTGAGATCATGACCTGAGTCGAGATCATGAGCCACCCAGGCACCCCTCACTGTTGGTTTTTAACTGGTACGGCTGAGCCAGAAGCCTTCAGGCTTTGGCAAATGTGGGTCTTGTGGGATTCCTGCAGTGGCTTAGGATGGCTTTATCTGCAGGTGAGTGGCTATTTTTGTAGGGGTAAGAAAATAATTTTATGTTGGCAGGAGCGTAGTTGCCCACCTTGAAAAGCAGTCACGATGGAGTCGAGATGGGGAAAGTGTGCAAACAGGTACAGGCCTTTTAGATATTCATGAGCTAAATGGCTTTTTGCTGCGATTTCTCAGCTGTGCCTCCTGGCCGGGACTTGTAAGAGTAGAGCTAGCTGAGCTCCGAGTGCACTAAGAAGACTGGTAAGTTCTAGCTTTAAATTATTAGTGTCAGGCCCAGGGAGGCGGCATTATTCTGGCGGTCTCAGAATCCATGAACTACATTCAGGACCCAAAGAGGGAATTAATATGGCTAATGTCTGGTGATTATGTGCTTGCCAAAGGCTCTCAAAGGTCACCTGTGAAAGGCAGTATATTCAGAATAAACAGAACATGCCATCTTCTTGGGTTGAAGTAGAGAACTCAATATTACTGCAGACACAGAGTCCTATCACCAGGAATCAGGGAATGCAGGAAGAACTCAAGTGCTTTGGAAAATGTGCTCCAGGTTGACAATCCCTTCAGGATCAATGGAAGATTGAAAAAATAAGACAAGCTGATTAAAGGATGAAGGACAAAAAGATTTTCTTGAAGGAAAGTCTGACATCTAAAACTAAATAGGTATGAAAATCTTTGAAGGCCTAAAAAGACAGCTCTCAAACATGAGATGGGCCTAAGTCTGTCTGCTTCTAAAACAGGAGATACCTTTAAGCTGATCAGAACGAGTGACTCAAGCCCAGTGAAGAGAACAGAAGGCGAGATCCCAGAAAACAACCTGAAATCAGGGCACCTGGCTGGCTCAGTCGGTTAAGCGTCCAACTCTTGATTTCAGCTGAAGTTATGATCTCATGGTTAGTGAGTTCAAGCCCCGTGTTGGGCTCTGGGCTGACAGTGTGGAGTCTGTTTGGGATTCTCTCTCTCCCTCAAAATAAACTGAAACAAACAACTTGAAATTACTCCCCTAGAGGGCACTGGAATCCAGAACACTTTTGCAAACACCTTAAGAGCCCTGCAAAGTCCAAAGTCAAGTCATTGAGGACCCACATTCTGGTTACGGGGTTGGTGTGGAAAGTGGGTACATATGTGGACAGATTGGATATGTAGTCTGGGGAATGCAGAAAAGAATGCCTGGGTGAATTTTCAGGTGATAGAGCCACTGTGGGAGGCATGTGGGTGTTTCATGTGCTCTAGGGACTTGCTTGAGAAGCTTGTGAGATCAGAACTCAGAGACAGAGACGAGACCCGCTATGTTTGAACAGCCAGTGCAGCAACAGAACAAGTCCACGTCAGACTCCATGCTGATCTGATGGGAGAAAATCACCTACGTGGAACTGTCCAACTCAGCGAGGGCCAGATAAGCATGATTTGAGAAGCAGAAGCCTCTGGTTATCGAGAACTCATAATTTCATATTTCTCACATGATGAATCTAAAGAAAGATCTTAGAAAATCAGTTGTTTTGGCTATAAATTAAAGGTGGGGGGAGGCTGTCAAATTCAGTAAACAAGGCTAGTCCTAAGCATGTTAGGACAGGGAGGGAAGCCAAGGATTAGGTTGAACTGTTAGAAACTTCCCTGAGCTTTTTTTTTTTTTTTTGAAGTTTTTATTTTAGAGCAAGTGAGAGAGAACGCACGCCTGCATGCACAAGTGGCGGCGGAGAAGAGAGAGAGAGAGAGAGAGAGAGAGAGAGAGAGAGAGAGAGAGAGAGATACGGAATCTGAAGCGGCTCTAGGCTCTGAGCTGTCAGCACAGAGCCTGATGCAGGGCTCAAACCCACGAGCTGTGAGATCATGACCTGAGCCGAAGTTGGAAGCTTAACTGACTGAGCCACCCAGACACCACCCTGAGCCTTTCTACAATACTAGATGATGCTACTGCAGAGAAAGATTACACAGAGAAATGCTCCTGATGCTTCAAATAGTCAAAATCTGAGGGGAGTACTTTAAGGAGAATATGATGGAAGAAATGGTTCTCAATAGGTTCCTAAGACTTCCATAACATCTCCAGCTCAGGAATCTTCTTAGGGTAGTTCTCCAGTTGAAACAGATGTGTGGATGCAGCGAAAATCCTCTTCAGGCAGCATGCTTCATAGGTGGAAGTGATGCCATGGTAAGAGATCATAATAGACATTTGTCAATAGAGTTTCACAGAGGCTTTGGTTATGTCACTGACTCCATACCCTTAGTGCATCACTGGCATGTCAGAAACATGGAGCTCAAAGGGGAGCAGGGGAGGGAGAGGTGGGGAAGAGCACCATTTTCCCCATTTATAGTGCCACTGGGGAAGAATGACACCTCTCACATAGAGCTTGACGTCCGGGGCTTGCCACCATTGGAGATGTCAATTGGCAAGGGAGGAGCCCGTCAATGTTCCGTCCCGTGAGGGGAGACGGTATGTGCAAGGAGAAATGTTTTTCTGACTATAGTAGACAGAGTGCCAAAATTAGTCTCTGGATGGGAATTTTCTCCCAAATGAATGCAGGTCATAGTCACTGGAGTGCATGCACGGACCAGCTGGCATCCTGGCAAGGTGGAAAACAGGACTTTCCTATTGTGTCTCTTTCGCTGGCAACCACTAAATCCCTGCTATGGTTTCTGGCAACGTCAGGGTTCCCAGGCTAACTTCTTCAGAGCCTGGGGTTGGCTTGTTTTCTAAATGTCATGGGCGTGGGGAAAGTACTAAAACGGCTGGTTATGTTCTATCATCTCCTTGGAAACACAGAATAATAGTTCATTTCTGAGATGCTGAAGTAATAACACCCATCCAGAGGAGGACAGCCCAAGCTTGTCCCAGGCATCAAGACTGTCTATGAATGAGACTGAGCAGAATAGGACGTTAAAGGAGATCAATTCTAAACTTTACAAAATTTTATCCTACAAAAGCAAGAGCATTTCCAATTATTTTGATATTTGACTTAACTATTTTGCACTTTAATTTTTTGGACGCTCATCTTTTACCTTTAATTTCTCCTTTTAGAATTCATAATGGCATGAGATTTATGTTAATAAATACAAGTGTCTGTTAGCATTTCATCACTGGAGTGGCTATTTGCCACCTTTTAATGCCATCACAGCCCAAGGGCTATGTTGGATGAAGGGCTATGTTCCCTTCCCAGAATTTGGGAAGGGAAATAGAATATAGACCGAATTCTGGATTTAGGTACAGAGTAGCCTTGGCATTAATTTAATAATTACACGTTTCGGACCTGTTTTGGGACTTTTGAGGAAAAAGAACACTGTCTGGCTATGGTCCAGGGAGAAAACCCAAAGCAGCAGCAGCTGATCTAGGTGAGTGGCCTCACGATGCCCGGGAGCAGTCCTGCCCAGACAGACGTTAATCTCCTCACCTGAGAGGTGTAGTCACAGGCCTGGATGACCCACAGCCTTAAAGGTTGAACCCGGAGAAGCTGAGAGAACACAAATCCGGGAATGTTAAGTGTGATTCCCATGCCCCCATTCCACGTGTTTCTATTTGGAGGAGCTCCATGAGTGTTGACGCCCCTGGCCTGTCTCCACCCTCACCCACTCCATCCAGGAGAGACGTCACTTACACTTATCTGATTGGTCACGTGGGAGAAAGGATGGAATTCGAATGACCTGGCCTTCTCTCTCTGGGATCTGCCTGCAGCAAATTCTCACCCAGCTCCACTCCTCCCCAGGGCGGGCTCCATGGGGTGGATGTGGGGCTTGAGGTGTTAGGATGGCCAGGAGGGAGGTCATTCTGTCTCATGAAAGATTTAATCACTGGCATCAAATCGAAGTCATGTTCCTTAACAGCTTTATCCCGTAAAAGGTGATCTGCCTGATTCCTGCAACCACCTCTTAACTAGTACTGGTTAAGCAGGAAAATACGGGCATTTTTCCTAACCTGCTACAGCCCTAACGCTTGGGCTCCATCTAGACTAGGAGAAGTCGATCTCAACTGGTTTGTCAGAATCAAAGATTGGCGATGAGGCCTCGGACTCCCCTCTGCCTGGGCTCACATTCTGGCTCCAGTGCTTACTGGCTATGAACATTTGAGGAAAAAAAAAATTAACATTTGCAAAATGGAAATAATGTAGCACCCACTTCATATACGTTTTGGTGAAAACAAAGTGAGATATTTAGATTATTTATAAAATCTGCTTTTTTTGGTCTCCTATCCCTGATTCCTTAGCATGCAGTTCCAACTAATAATCACAGCTAGCATTTATTTAACACACGATATGGGTAACACCCTGTGCTAAGTAAACACAGTGTTTCGTCTGATTGTCACAAAAACTGTAGTAGGCGCTAATATTATTCCAATTTTATACACGAGGTAACTTGGAACCTAGAAAGATTGAGAAATTTGTCCAAGGTCGCACATTATGTGAATAGTAGAGGAGATATTTGAACCCTGACATTCTGAGTTCAGAGTCTATACTGTTCAATAACATACTGTCTCTCTAAAATAATACCTGCCGTTTACTGGTTGCCTGAAATGTGTGTGGCATATACCGGGATCTTTATCTCATAATGTCCACAATCCTGTGTAGGTTAAGAACACAGACTTTATAGTAAAAAAATGTAGTTTTGAACTCCTATTCTGCCATTTTATGCCTTAGTAAACTGGGGGAAGATAGCTAATCTCTTTGAACCTCAAGTTTTCATCTGTAAATGGAGGATAACAATACCTACGCCTCATAGATTTGCTGGAAGGATTAAATGAAAGAGTGCTTAGTACTTGGCCTGCTAGGATCACTGAATGGAAGGCAGAAATTCTTCTTCTCACTTTACCGATGAACAGACCGAAGCGTACAAGTGCTAAGTTCAAGTCCTGACTTCTCCAACGGAATCAGCTTGTTTTTTCCTAGATGTTATTCCTGTTGCAAGTAATTTCTGGCCTCTCCAGAACGAATTTCTCCTTATACCTTTCAGTCCGTCCAGGGGAGAACAAAACCAGTCCTTACCTGTTTGAAAGATAACACAGAACAAGACCATGGGTTCCCAGCTCTCTTCTATAGAGCCCTTCTAGGGGTTTCTGGGGTTGGCATGGAAACAGGTAGAAGTAGGAGAGAAGTCTAAGCACCTGGTCATTCTGCTTCAACAGGACAGTTCTGCCTTTATTGGTCTTCTATAAAGAGATAGTTTAACTTTTCATTGAATGAAATTGTTCCTTAGGAAAACAAAAACAAAACGAGAGAAGAGTAGGAGGCTTGTGGTCAGGATGCCTGGGATTGAGACGGCTTCACATTTGCTCGTGTGTGGCCTTGGTCAGTCCTGCTTCACGATTCTAGGTCTCAGTTTATTCAAGTGAAGAAGCAGAATAAAAAAAACCTTAATATCTCCTGGAGCTATTAAGAAGAGTCAGTGAAAAAACATCATACTTGCTTTGTCAAACACAAGTACATGGCACAGGAATAAGCGGACCCTGGAGCTGGACTGTCAGGTTTTGAATTCCGGCTCCCTTTCTTACTGTGTGACCTTGGGCATCTATTCAACTTCTCTGTGCCTTGGTTTGTTCTGTGAAGTGAAGGTAACAAGAGTACCTTCCTCATCATGCTGTTGGAAGGACTAAATGATTGAAAGTACAGAAACCTACTCCACAAGTATTTTGTTATTATTTATTCTTTTTTGGGGGGGGCATTTTTTTGAGTGCAGCTGACACAGGGTGTTCTATTAGTTTCAGGTGTACAACGTAGTGATCGCTGTCCTTATCCTTCGAGGTTGACTAACTGTAGTAGCTCCATCCATCACAATTCCTGTGAACACCCTGCAAAACACATCCTAAAATGCCGCCCTTTTCCGAACCTCAAATATAACAACATTGGGTGGATTCATGAACGGTCATGGTTTTCCACCGAAGGATCAGATAACTGCAGTAAAAGAAGCTTTGGGCCCGGGCACACAGAGGAATGCATATTAGCAAGCGTTTGCTAAGCTTTGGCTTTCCTTTATACAATTAATCTGAAAGTTGAGTTATAAAATGGGAATTGAAATTGTAGCCAGTTTTATAGCCCCGGTACAAAGGAAATAAAACTATTCCACTAGCGTTAGAGTTTCTAATTGAAAACCTATAAAAGCAAATGTTCATTCCCTCAGCAGCTTTAAAACAACACAACACACAAGTCCTTGTGAATTTCAGCAAAATGCCCAATTCTTTAAACTTCTTATTTTTTAAAGAAATCTGCTGTTGAGCCCAGCATTACAGAGAAAGCAGTTTAAAAAAAATGATTTACAGAATTACATTTAGAGAGGACACATGGGGGGGGGGTGTATTGAAAGAAACACTTTTATAACAGTCACCAAATTATAAGTCCCTCTGACTCAAAGGTCACTCAAAAAAATAAAAAAATCAGGAAAATAAGGCAAAACGTAAGGGTCAGCAGGAGGAAGGCAATTGCATACCAGGCCAAGGAATTGTCCCAAGATCCTGGCACAACCAGGCTAGAGTCTGGCTAGCATCAGCCATGGTTCCAAGGGAAAATGGAGTCCCCTCCTAACTTTCCTGAAATTGTGGGCTGTCATCCAAGATGAATGACAGCTAGAGGATGAACTAAATGACACCCTGTCACACTGCTCACTTCTTAACCAAGAGCCTCATCATTATTTTTTGGCTTGTGTTTCACTTTTCTCTTTGAGAAAGCTTGGATAATAAAATTGAACTTAAACCTGTCTATAAAGATGATTGTTGTGTATGTCCTTTGTTTCAATTCAGACATCAGTATAGAAGCACATAATGATAGAACATTTGAAGTTCTCCAAACCAAAGCTGTTGTTAGTATTTTGTAAGAGGATTATTAACAGGGGGGCGCCTGAGTGGCTCAGTCAGTTGAGTGTCCAACTTTGGCTCAGGTCATGATCTCATGGTTCATGAGTTTGAGCCCCGCGTCGGGCTCTGTGCTGACAGCTCAGAGCCTGGAGCCTGCTTCGGATTCTGTGTCTCCCTCTCTCTCTGACCCTCCCCCGTTCATGCTGTGTCTCTCTCTGTCTCAAAAATAAATAAACATTAAAAAAAAAAAAAAAGATAATTATTAACAGGGATGTTAAGCAAACGGGCCCTTAAGTTGAAGAGGGAGGGTTGGGGATGCATAAGGGGCACAGAGAGCCAACATTTGTTTTCTTAATTATCATAACCAAAAGTAGGCTTATGAATTTATATTTTTTATTATGAAAAAGATGGCCGCCTAAGCTAAAATAGGCTTTAAGTTATTTTATTCTGAAAAGTTTCCCCCTGAACTTTTCTAATGACTTTGGTCAGTGAAAATAATTTTAAAAATCATGTTGACTTTTGCAGGTCTTTATGAAAACTTAGCAGTGAGATTCGTCGTGTGTGTGTGCTTTACTATGCCAAACATTGTGAGCTATTTTTGAAAACATTTCACTTTGAATGGAAAGAGGAAGAAGGGGGTGAGGTGAGCACTTCTCCGTTTGCTGCAGTCCACACTGTGACCACCACATCTCTTTTCATCAAATTACACTATGGTGGTCACTATGCCCTAGAGTATGGCCCATATGGCACTGGCCTGTCATTGAGTTTGCCCTAAGGAAAGTAGTTAGCAAGTAGTTAAAACTATAAAAGCTGCCTTTAAGAACTTAAACTTGATTGCTTCTATTTTTAAAAATTCTGCAACAGGATAACAATAAAATGTTTTAGAGGCTAGCTAGATGGAATCATGACATTTATTCACAAATTGTCCTTTGGAGACACAGTAATTTCATATTCAGCCCAATATAGTAGATACGTATTTCAATATATACCCCACTTCGTGTCAGTACTGGAGACACAGGACAAAGATAATTCCTGAAATTCCATAATCTATTGATAAGTATATATAAAACTGTAATTCAAGTCTAAATAGAGCTCCACGTAAGTGACATGAAAGCACAGAACAATGTTTTAAAATAGTTACCATTTGTAGGCTGCTCTACACTAAACACTAAACACTTTGTACACTAAGAACTTTGTATTATTTAATATTGATAATAAACGAAATGAAGTATTATCCCCACTTTAAAGAGGAGGAAATGAGGTTCAGTGAGATTAAAGTTTGTGGGATCAGGATTAAGTTAGATTTCCAGGAATACCTGTATGAATTTTTCATGCCAGCCTTTGTGTGAAAACAATTTATCTAGTCTAGTGATGTTCTGTTTCTTAGAAGTTGAAAGCATCTTGATCTAGAGGCTGACAAAAATGACCATTCTTAACCATGAGCTATGCTGCTTTTTTCAGGGGCAGAAATAAACAGGTAAATTAGAAAACAATATTCCAGTGGCCAATTAACGTATGAAAACACGCTTACTAGTTGGCAAAGATGTGGAATAAAGTAAGATTCCCCTTTTTCACTTATTGAATTTGCAAAAGTTTTAAACACGGTGGTACTATTCAGAGATGGACATTCTCAGCTTCTCTGGGTAGAAACACAAATTGCACATTCTTTTTGGAAAACAAGCAAAAACTCAGGACAGTTCATAAATATTAATACTTTTCACCTAGTAATTCTGCATCTTGGGGTTTATCCTCAAAGAAGCAATTTGGTAGCCTGAATTGATATGAAAATGTTAAATGCATTAATATTTATAATAATAGAAATGACCTATATATTTAAAAATAGGCAATTTAAAAATACGTAACAGTTCATTCATATGCTAGAATGTTATACAATTATTAAAATCCTAATTTTAAAACCTAGCATTGAAAAAGGCTTATGCTAAAATATTGGAAAAAATTTCTCTAAAGAGACAGTATAAGGCAATGAATTGAGGGAGTGAATTCTAGAGTAACATTCCCAGAGGTCATACCTTCACTGTGTTACTGCTTAATCGGCAACCTTGACAAACTATACAACTGTTGTAAGCATCAGTCTCATCATCAGGAGAATGGGGACTACAAAAATAATACCTCTGGCAGAAGACTGGTAGAATTAAATGGAAACATGCCAGCACTTAGAATAGGGCCTGGTACATATTAAAAATATTAGTTAAAATATTAATGGTGAGTATCTCTGGATGGTGAGATTATGGGTGACTTATATTTTCTTTCTTTCTAATCATCTGCAAATTCCTGTCAATAAGCATTGAGTTTATAATAGGCATTCCTGGGGGCGCCTGGGTGGCTCTGTTGGTTAAGTGTCCGACTTCAGCTCAGGTCATGATCTCATGGTTCGTGGGTTGAAGGCCCATGCTGGGCTCTGTGCTGATAGCTCAGAGCCTGGAGCCTCCTTCGGATTCTGTGTCTCCCTCTCTGCCCCTCCCCAGCTCATGCTCTTTCTCTCAAAAATAAATAAACATTGGGGGTGGGGGAGAGGGGAAAGTTGGTGATGAGCATTGAGGAGGGCACCTGTTAAGATGAGCACTGGGTGTTGTATAGAAACCAATTTGACAATAAATTATATTTTAATATAAAATAAATAAATATTAAATTTTTTTATATAATAGGTATTCCTATAGTCATCACAAAGCTGGTTATTAATAGATGATACTCTTAAAATATGAAAAAAGAATCTTCCTATCGATAGATTTATAGAATTCATTACTTGTTAGAAATGGGTCTTGAATTTTATTAAATGCTTTATTTGGCATAAATTAACATTTTTGCATTGATTTACTTATTGATGCGCTTTCTCATAATCTTAAATTTCCTGGATAACTATGGTAGATATACTTTCCTAAACTTACTTTTGAATTTAGTAATTTATAAAGAATTCTTGGATCTACATTAAAATTAATGAGGGACATTAATTTTTGTGGTCTTTCAGGTTTGGGGTCAGGGCTGGGCAAGTTAGAAAGTGAACAGGATGGCTTTGCATCCTGCCTTCACAGTGGAACAATTAGCAGGGGAACATGTTCCTCGAAAGCCTGTAAGAACATACAGGTAAAACAACTTTCTTTTCTGAGTTTTTGGAAGCAAAAGGAAGCTTATTTTTGGAACTTCTGCTTTGATCAGCTTTCAGTTTCTTTTACAACTACCAGTTTGTTCAAGTCTTGAATCTATTTTAGTAATTTACACTTTCCAGGAAAGTGTTCGTATCATTCAGCTTTGAAACTTTCTCAGCATTGAGTTTTACACAGTATTTCAATTTTAAAAGTTTTCTTGTGATATGTTTAAAACCTTGTATATATAATTCTTAGACTTATGGCACTTAGCACTTTATTAGTATTCTGTTATTTCTATACATGTGGCTAAATTACCTTTTTTATTTCTAATTTTGCTTGTACGTATTTGCTCTATTTTATTAGATTTGCCAAAGGTCTGTTTTTACTGCTACTCAAAATCATTTGTGCCTATTTTTTTCTTCAATTTTGTCTCTGATATGGCTTTCTGACCCTTGTGTTTTTCCCTGAAAATGCCTGTACTACTTATTTTGGGGGGGGGGGGGGGGAGGAGTCCATTCTCTGCTTTTTTTCTTTTTACTTCTTATTGTTTTTTTCTTCTTTCAAGAAATTATATTGATGTTTTGCATCACCGACTTGATTTTTACTGTGTTAATTCCATTCTTTGTTTTCCTCGCAAATCACCCATTCCTACCATTTAGCTGGTTGGTTGTTGTTTTTACATTACTCTGTTCATATCATACAACTTTCAGCCTCAAGAGAGTCCTTTGCATGAGATGCCAACATGTTTTTTAAAGTCTTTGGTTTCCTGGGGCAAATTATTTACAGATATATTACCCTTCTTCTTAGTCTATTTCCCTTTATCCATAAAATCATTTTCAAAAGCTTTTTCGGAAACTTGATGAATATACAGAATGTCTGGCTTGTTCTCTTGTCCTGATCTCTGTCCATCTGGGTGTTGGTCAACTCTTCCTCTCCATCTGTTGTGGGAGGACAAATTGATGCCCTTTCTCCTAATTCAGAAACCAGTGTCTAATAGGCATTTAGTAGATTGAGCTGGATCTTCTATCTACCACTGTTGCTTATTCTCTCAGTGTCTTAAGTGATGGGGTATATAGGTATTTAGAATTCTCAGAATGCAGTGCTGCTAAGGTGTTTCCAAGCAGCAACTGGTCTATTGGGAATATCTATGCCAAATTACAGTAAGCTACCAAATCTCTATCATGTTCCTTGTTGATAATGATTTGCAGCTCCTGAATTTTTGCTGATCGAACTTTGACAACCTTTCTGGAAAGTATATATACATAACCATGAATGGCTGCTCAGTGCATTTCATGTAACTGACCCGGATTTTGAGGCAAAGGGTAGATAGTGAGGTCAGAATGAATGAAGTATCTCAGACCAAGTGGCAGGAGAAATGTTTAGACTATGAACCTCAGAGTCTGTCTGTCTGGCTTCAAATCCCAACTCTGTGTGCCCATTTCCTTATCTGTAAAATGGGGATAACAGTACCTACGTCATTACTGCTGTTGTGAGGTTACACAAATTACTATATGTAACTACATAAATAATGCCAAGTAAATGCTTGCTGCTATCATTCTTTATTACCCACATTTTGTGCCTCTTAATTTAGCTCTCCATGTCTTATAACTAGTTGAATTTCCTCCTTGATTTGTCTTGGTTTTAGCATTGTAGATTTTTATCTTTGCCTTGGATCCTCAAAGTTCGCTGTAAAGCTGGGACAGTCAGGAGGTATTTATGATGTAAGTCTGCATTCTTTCACTCCCTTTCTTGCCAAGGATTAGAGGGATGATGGCTTCTGTGGGAGATAAGGAAATGTGAACTAATCACATTTAGAAATGAGCAGTTTTCTGTGCTGCACAGCACAATGGCACATGGATGGATGTGTCTTAAAACAGAATGAAAACTATGGACTGGAACTTTGAGAAGGGTGAAGTCAGGAATTCTTTTCTTTAACCTGGATCTATATGAACTGGAGTATACTGAAAAGGTGTTACTAGTAGACAACTGTGCTCCAAGGGGAGATTAAGACCCATTGATAAAGACGGACTTGGTTCCTTAGACTAAAAACACACGTTAATTCAGGGGAAACACAAGCTGAGCAAAGACTGAGGAGCAAGACTGTGGGGTGGTTAGATCAGACCAACTGAGTTTGTGCCCTGCGTTGTTCCTTCACCAGCAGGTGTGCTAGTGGATCAGGAACCCTCTACTCCCCCTGGGGTTACCTCATCTGTACAATGGTTGTAACAGGAGCAATTTCCTCATAAATTATTGGGAAGAGTAAATGAACTAACCCACAAATTTACTCATAGTACAGCCCGGAAAAAGTGTCCCACTAATGTTTTACATGTTTATGTGATTCATAAATCTGTAAATATAATCTGGACATTTCTAAAAAATGAAGAATATGAGTCAAACAAGTGTGTGCTTAGTTTTAAATAATAGTGTTGAGGTAGAGATAATTAAGTAGTAGGTAAAAGAAGATACAAATAGTTATTAAACGTACAATTATTATTCATATAAAACTTATAATTTCACTGAACAATGATTTGAAAGGACTTCCTTGCACCAGCTTTTCAGTATGCTACAGGAGTATAATACCAATTTTCTTATTAAAAACACAGTATTTGGGGATTTTTTGATTCCCTAAAATTTAGTGCATTTTTTTCTTCACACTTTATGAATGTTATTACCATGAACACAGTTCTGCTTCATTCTAGAAGGACACTGTTAAAATACAGAAAGTTTTCCATTGTAAGAATTCATTTCTGTGCATTAGAAAGACTTCTAAGAAAGGAACAATTATTCTGCACTACAGGGTGAAAGAAGATAGAATAGGAATACGTATTTCAACGTTTTCTCCAGGGGAACAACAAAGTGAAACATCTATTCAGTTGACTGGTTTGTAATGTCAAAGAAAGAGAATTAGGCGACATACCTGGTGCCCTCAAGTAAACAAGAGCCAGTGTGTGTCAGCCACAATTATTGCTTGTACACGATAAAGTGAGGAAAGGGAAGCCTCTTGCCTCACTTCCTGAGAAACGTCAACATATTTAACTAGAATAAAAGCAGAAATCATGATCACATCATTGATAAAAATTAACAAGGAAAGCCTTCCGTCCTAAACTTTATTAAAAAGCCGTTTTGGCCGTGTATTAAGAGGAAATTCAAAAACACAGTGATTATGATTAATAAGAAAGTAAAGGAACATAGGTGGTTCCATGTGGGTAGCAAGACCCCCAGCTCACACTGTAGAGGTCCTACAGACAAACTAAAAACCAAGCCCTCTCATTGGTAGGTGTGTTCACATCTGTAGGTAACTGTAGGTAACACAGTTACAAATCTAGTAAAAACTAAGGCTGGGCTGAACATTTTATAATTAAGCTCTAGTCTCATTATGATTCTGGTCTTGAAGAAATGAGGTAGAGAGATGGATGTAATGACTGCGATAGATTCTTTTTTATACTTCTCTGCTCCATTTTGGAAAAAGTTGAGTCCAGCATCTCATGAGACTGGTGTAGGCAATTAAATACAACTGCTTCCCAGTTGGTTAATCGGGGTCACCTCTATATTTATAACTGGTTCAAGTTGGAGATCAATTAATATCCATTTTCAATTCAATTCAAAGACTCATCCAAATGCTTACTCAGCTGCCTCTTACAAAGCCAGGTAAAAATCCCCAAGTCCACACCCATGTTTGGACAAGAAAATAATTTTATAGTTAAAAAAAAGTACCATGGTTCATCCACAGCATGAAAAGATACCTTTAAAATTATGTATAATAATGAGAGGTATATGAGTATTTGATTCTAGTTCAGAAACACTAATCTTAATGACAGGGTTGGAAAACTTGGAGCATTCATTTATGCCTTTTTTTTTAAATAGTAGACAATTCAGTGGAAATGCTGAACTAAGTAAAAATAAGCAGAGATTCTCTCCAAGTTAAAAAGTTAAAGCCATCACCTCTTCCATAATCAGAGACGTTATATGTAAATAAATGAAAATGTTAAAATATTTAAATTGCCTCAAACCATTCAGTTCAGTTCTGCAGGATGGCTGGGAAGATGGTTTGTCAACTTGTCCTAGCGAAGCAGGGAGGGGAGGAGAGCAACAATGATCCTATGACTAGATCTGTATTTTTTCTAGCATCTCAGGTGCTAAAGAATGAAGACAAAACAGGAAAAAGGGAAGGACGTCCTGATATTTCAGGCGCTGCTACAGACAGCTGAGAATAAAGGGGCCATAAAACAGAGAAGGCCCACAAGGCTGTCCCATGTTTGTACAGATTTCCAAGCTAGGAGAGCACCTACTTTGACCTCCAACCACAGAGTTTTCTTCGCATTTGACCCATAAGAGATGTTTAAAAAATTGCTCCTTTCTTGCTGATTTAAAGAAGTAAAAACCAGTATGAGAAGTGTTCATAGAACTCTGATGGTCCACACTGATTTTGTGATTCCATTTGCTCCTTATTCACTCTTGGTTACTGGTTTTACTGCCCCCTGCCCCCAACATGGCCCAAGATAGGGAAGAATCAGGAAGAAAACAGATTGGAATACGTATTATACATTCTTGCCGGTCTTAGGTGTTATTTTCAGCAGATAATTAGCTTTTGTAAAGCTGGATTATAGGTTATTCTATAACGTGTGTCATTTCAGTGTCTGTGACAGTGGAATGGATGGAAGAGACAATACCCTGGGTATTAGCATAAGCACCTTTGGCTCTTCATCCTTCTTCAACCCCTCCCCCCATTCTATTTCTTAAATGTCTCTAGTCTATACCCACCCCTCTATTTCACCTCTCACCACACCAGATAATCCTCCACCTGGATCACGTCAGCTGCATGACATTAGCTGGGCTCCAGTGTCTCTAGCTTTTTCCCAACACTACCTTCAGAGCTACATATCTGCAGAGAATGTCCCCCCTCACTGCTAACAAGTGTAAGCTGCAACTTATTTATAAGGTCTGGCCTCAGACGACATTTCTTGCCTCGTGTTCCCCACGGCTCTGTCATGCTGCCTGTATTCTAACTGCATTCAGGAACTATTGCTCTCTGGACAATCAAGGCACCCTCCCATTCCCTGCGCTAGATCTAGAGATGGAAAGTCCTTCTAGCTTCTTTGCAAACATCCCTTCCTCTGTAGACCTCTTCCGACCCAGAGAGTCAGAACAAGCCCCCTTCTCCCTTTGGCTCTCATAACACTTGTCTAACACCATATTGACGTGTTTGTCAAACTGGATCATATGTAACTGCAGACACATCTCTTTCTGTTTAGGCGAATGCTTAGGACAGAGATAGTATATTCCTTATTTTTCTATCTCTGAGCACAGAATATTAAGCTATTAATATGTTATTCAGAGAACAAAGCACAGAGTCTTATACATGATAGACACTCCAGGAATTGCTTTTATTGAGCAACACTGTGCATTTCTAGAACCACATGGGGACTTTAGGCTGGTTTGGTATAGCCGACCTGGACCTTGTACTGTGAGTAGATAGACACTGGGTAAGTGTAAGGGGAAAAGAAATCTAAGAAATCATTGTGTTGTTTTGACAGTGTGCATGTATGGCATTTCCAAGCACAGACTTTGGCAGCTTCCAGGTCCTCTGTCCAGGGAAATTCGGTTAACAAGTCAAAGTTTATTACAGAATTTCATGGTTAGCTTAAGCAATTTTAATAAAGCCTTGGGCAAAACAGCTACATTCCCCACTGGACATTCTATTGCACACTGGAAAGTATATTGCACACTAGATCAGCGATTACTGTACCTGACCCGCTCAACGGTGTGTGAAACAATTCCACACAATAGAAACAGAGTACTATGGTACAATTTCCGTGCTTTTATAGCGTGAGAAGAGACCGAGAGGAAGGGATGTCATTTCTAGAGCTCACTATATCCTCCAAGTAAGCCACCTAGGGGCTTGGAGGGAGAGTGTGGCCTTTGGAGTTGCAGACCTGGCTGGAATCCTGGACCCATCTCTTATGAGCTGGAAGACTTCAGGCAAATTAAAGAAACTGCCTGTGTCTCAGCATCCTCACGGACAGAACTGGAAAAATAACGGTTGCAATGGGTTAGTGTAAGAACTAGTAGATGAAACGTGCTCAGAATAGAACCTGGCATATTTTAGGCATGCAGGAAATATTGGATTCCTTCATTTCTTTGGGTCTCAATTTTTACCTGTGTGTAAAAACGTTTTTTTTTTTAACCACTTAGTTACTTGATGATCTCAAGGCTCTTTCCAGTTCTAAAGTCACATCACCCTTTTATCTTTAGAGGTGTGAACAGTACTGAGAACCTTTGAAAGTGGTTTCAAAGCTGATGAATTCTTTAAAAAAATTTTTTTTAAGCTTATTTATTTTGAGGGAGAGAGCAAATGGGGTAAGGGCAGAGAGAGAGAGGGGAGAGAGCAAATCCCAAGCAGGTTCTGCAAGGTCGGCGCAGAGCCTGATGTGGGGCTTGAACTCACAAACCGTGAAATCATGACCTGAGCCTAAATCAAGAGTTGGACACTTAACCAACTGAGCCCCCCAGGCACCCGAAAGCTGACACATTCTGATGAATGTGCTGCTGTCTTTGGATTTCCTTAGGTTTAATTTTCTCTTCTTCGAGCTTCTTTGAGATGGACAATTAAATCATTAATTGCCAAACTCTCTTCAAATAAACACATTTCTGTGCATTTCCTCCTTTGTTCCTGCAAGCACTGCTTTAGCTGAACCCCACACGTTTAGTTATGTTGTGTTTTCATTTTAATTGGTTAAGAATATTATAAAATTTCCCTTGTGATATTTCATCTTTTTTCCCTGGTTCACTTAGAACTATGTTGCTTAACTTCTGTGTATTTAGAGATTTTGCAGTTCTCTTTCAGTGATTTTATTTCTTAGTTTTTAATTCCACTGAGGTGAGTGCACACATTTAGTGGAATTTCAGTCCTTTGAAATTTGTTGATTTGTGTTATTACCCATCATATGGATGAATCACACTTTCCACTTCAGCAAACATTCTCTGTGTCACTGAAAAAAGGTACATTCTGTCATTATTGGTTATAACAGCTAGGATATAAATGTTAATTAGGTCACTGCTGGTCACGTTATTCAAATGTATATACTTACTGATTTTTGTTTTCTACTTATTAACTCCGATACTAGAAGAAGTTTATGGGCTCAGGTCATGATCTCATGGCCCGTGAGTTCGAGCCCTGTATCGGGCTCTGTGCTGATAGCTCAGAGCCTGGAGCCTGCTTTGGATTCTGTGTCTCCCTCTCTCTCTGACCCTCCCCTGTTCATGCTGTGTCTCTCTCTGTCTCAAAAATAAGTAAACATTAAATTTTTTTTTTTAAAAAGAAGTTTATAAAAATTTCCAGCTATTTCTCTTTTAGTTCTGTCAAGTCCTGCATACCTCACTTTATTGCAGATAACTGTTTTTTACAAATTGAAGATTCATGGCAGCAAACCTACTGGTGCCCTTTAGCCAATGGCATTTGCTCATTTTTTGTGTCTCTCGGTCACATTTTTGTAATTCTTGAAATATTTCAAACTTTTTCATTATTATATTTGTTACGGTGATCTGTGATGTTTGATGTTACTATTGTAATTGTTTTGGGGTGCCACAAACCCTACCCAAAGAAGACTGAACCTAATTGATATATGCTGTGTGTTCCAGACTGTTCCACTAACAGGCCTTTCCCTGTCTCTCCCTATTCCCTGAGACAGAAAAAATATTGAAATTAGGCTGATTAATAACTTTACAATGGCTTCTAGGTGTTCAAGTTAAAGAGTCACATGTCTCTCACTTTAAATCAAAAGCTAGAAATGATTCAGCTTGGTGAGGAAGGCTCTCTCAGCTTAGTGAGGAAGGTGTGTCAAAAGTCGAGACAGGCTAAAAGCTAGGGCCCTTGCACCAGTTAGCCAAATCGTGAATGCGAAGGAAAAGTTCTTGAAGGAAATTAAAGGTGCTACTTAAATGAACACACGAATGATAAGACAGCCTTACTGCTGACGGAGAACATTTGAGGGGTCTGGATAGAAGATCAAACCAGCTACAACATTCCCTTAACCCAAAGCCTAGCCCAGAGAAAGCCCCTAACTCTCTTCAATACTGTGAGGGCTGAGAGAGGAGAGGAAGCTGCAGAAGAAAAGTCTGAAGCTAACAGAGTCTGGCTCAAGAGGTTTAGGGAAGGAAGCTGTCTCTAGAACATGAGAGCTCAAGGGGAAGAAGCAAGTGCTAATGTAGAAGCTGCATCACGTTATCCGGAAGATTTAGGTAAGATAACTAACAAAGGTGGCCACACAAAACGGATCTTCGATGCAGACAAAACAGTCTTCTATTGGAAAAAGAGGCCATCTGGGACTTTCATAGCTAAAGAGGACAAGTCAATGCCTGGCTTCAAAGGGCAGGCTGGCTCTCTTGTTAGGAGCCAAGGCAGCTGGTGACTTCACGTTGAAGCCATTGCTCATTTACCATTTCAAAAATCCTTGGGCCCTTAAGAATGATGCTAAATCTACTCTGCTTTTGCTCTGTAAAGGGAACAACGAAGGCTGGATGACAGCACATCTGTTTACATGAATGTTTACTGAATGTTTTACTGAATGTTTTAGGCTAACTGTTGGGACCTACTGCTCAAAAAGATTCCTTTGAAGATATGACTGCATGTTGACCATGTACCTGGTCACCCAACAGCTCTGATGGAGATGGACAACGAGATTAATGTCCTCTTTATGCCTGATAACACAACGATTCTGCAGCCCCTGGATCAAGGGGTCTTTTCAACTTGCAGTCTTATTAAAGAAATACATTTTGTAAAGCCATAGTGCCATAGATAGTCATTCTTCTGATGAATCTGGGCAAAGTAAACTGAAAGCTTTTTGGAAAGGATTCATGGTCTGAGGTGCCATTAAGAACATTTATGATTCATGGGGAAATTAAGCATAAGTATATAAATAACACTAACAGGAGTTTGGAAGAAATTGATTCCACCCCTCATGGAAAACTTTGAGGGGTTCAAGACTTCGGTGGAGGAAGTCACTGCAGGTGTGGTGGAAATAACTAGAGAACCAGAATTAGAAGTGCAGCCTGAAGACGTGACTGGATTGCTGCAATCTCATGATCAAACTTGAACAGATGATGAGTTCCTTCTTATGGATGAGCAAATGGAGTGAAATGGAATCTACTCCTGAAGATGCTGTGAAGGTTACTGAAATGACAACAAAGGGTTTAGCATATGACATAAACTAAGTTGATGAAACACTGGCAGGGTTTGAGAGGAGGGACTCCAATTTTGAAAAAAGTTCTACTGGGGTTAGAATGCTACCAAACAGCACCTGATGCTACACAGAAGGGTCACTTGATAGGGCAAACTTCATTGTCTTCTATTAAGAAATTGCCACAGCCACCCTAACCTTCAGCAACCACCTTCCTGACGGGTCAGCAGCCATCCACATCGAGGCAGGACCCTCCAACAGCAGAAAGATTATGACTTAGTGAAAGTTCAGATGATGGTTAGAATTTTTTAGCCAAATAAAGTATTTTTAAATTAACAATTTACATTTATACAATTATATGCTGTTTTATTTTTAAGACCTAATGCTATTATGAATAGACTACAATACAGTGTAAACATAACTTTTACATGCAGTGGAAACCAGAAAATTCATTTGATTCACCTTATTTTGATATTCACTTTATTGTGGTGGCCTGGAACCGAACCTGCAATATCTCGAGGTGTGCCTGTATTTTGAAGCCGTATTATTAGGTGCTTAAAGGAATATTACATCTTCGCACTGAATTGAACTTTTTATCTTATGAAATGTCCCTATGTCCCTATGTCTTCTAAGCTTAAAGCCTTAGCTTAAAGCCTGACAAAACTTTGTTTTTGTTAGTGGACAGCACATAGTTGTATCTGTATCTTAGTTGGAGTGTTTAGTCTATTTTAAATTTAATGAAATAGTTGGGGTTAAGGCTTCCACCTTTCTATTTATTGCATCCATGCTTTATTCTTTTCTAGCCCTGTTTTAGAGGAGTTATTCTATTTAATCTCTTACATGAAATTTTTATATCATTCATTATAATGAATGAATATTATACCTATGTTTAGGAGAACCTATATAGGTATAATATTCATCCTTCACTAAATACAGATAAGCTCTAAGTTTTACTTTATCACTTCCCAAGTAATGCAAGACTACCGTTAAAAGAGGTTAACCACATTTGTCCCTTTTGCCCTTTGAGCTATAATGGGCTTATATCTGCCTTTCATGTTACCATCCCTACACAGCATTATTAGTTGCTTAATACAGTCAATACTCTTTGACATTATCCTTTTCAGTGCTCTTAATTCCTTTTTATGGATTTGAACTTCTTGTGGTCATTTTCTCTAAGGCAGAAAACCATCTTTTAGTTTTCCTTTGAATGTGGATGACAAGGTCTTTCTGTTTTTGTCTGAAAACCTCTTAATTTATTGTGTTTGCAGGATACTTTCACTAGGTATAGCCATCTAGCTTGGCTGTTTTTTTTTTTTTTTTTCCTTTAGCTCTTTAAAGATGTTATTTCATTGTCTTTTGACTTCAAGAATTTCTCTATTAAAAAGTCAACTGATAGGCTCTCTGTTGTTTTTCTGAAGGTAATAATTTTTTCCTCTCTGATGGATTTTAAGGTGTTTTTTTTTCCTCTTTATTTTTGCTTTTCAGCAGTTTACTAAAATGTGATCAGGTGCAATTTCCTTGGAGTTTACTGAGCTTCTTGAATCTGTGTGGGTTGATGTCTTCAAATAGTTTTGGAAAATTCTCACTTGTTACTTCACATCTTTTTTCTCGGTGTCTTTTTCTGAGACACCAGTTATACTTCTGTGAGACGATTTGTACCTCACATGTCTCGTCTATTTTATTCTGTTTCTTTTACTCTATTGAAGAAAATCTATGCTTCAATTTACATATATTTTAACTGACTTCTCTTTGAGTTCACTAATCCTGCCTTCTACTGTGTTGAGTCTACTATTAGGCCCATCAAGTAAGTTTCAACTTTTAGACACTGTATATATTTTAATTCTAAAATATTCATTTGATTCTTTCATATTTTTTATAGATTCCATGTCTTTGTTGAAATTATCCATCTTCTCATTCATTTTACCTTTTCATCTATTTTCATTAACATTTAAAAATAGTTATCCAACAGCTTTTGCCTGTCAACTCTATCTAGTCATCTGGGGGTCTGACTTCTATTATCTACTTTTTCTTGCTTATTAATCATATTTTCTTGATTCTTTGCATGGCTTGTAATTTACATTGTATTCTGCACATTACATTTATTATTTTCTTACTGAAGCATAATTAACATACAATATTATAGGATTTTTAGGTGTACAACATACGGATTCAACAATTCTATACTTGGTGCTCCCACAATAAGTGTAGTCACTATTTGTCACCAAATGCTCTTAAAATTTTGAGAGCTGTACTTTTCATCTCTGTGCTGTACTTTTCATCTCTGTGACTTATTTATTTTATAACTGGAATTTTATACCTCTTAATCCCCTTTATCTATTTCACCCACTCCTGCACCTACCTCCCCTCTGGAAACTACCAGTTCTCTGTATTTTAAGAGTCTGTTTTGTTTGTCTGTTTTTGTTTTTTGGGTTTTTTTGTTTTGTTTTGCTGATTTGCTTGTTCACATTTATTTAAAATTTTTTTAACATTTATTTATTTTTGAGAGAGACAGAGACAGAATGTGAGTGGGTTACAGGCAGAGAGAGGGAGACACAGAATCTGAAGCAGGCTCCAGCCTCCGAGCTGTCAGCACAGAGCCCAACACGGGGCTCGAACTCATGAGCTGTGAGATCATGACCTGAGCCGAAGTCAGATGCTCAACCAATTGAGCTACCCAGACGCCCCGTTCAAATTTATTTTAGATTCCACATGTAAGTGAAATCATATAGAGAAGATATTTTCAAAATACACCTATGACAAATAGTATCCAAAATCTATAAAGAACTTATAAAATGGAACACACAAAAACAAGTATCCAGTTAAAAAATGGGCCGAAGACATGAACAGACATTTTTCCAAGGAAGATATCCAGATGGCTAACCGACACGTGAAAAGAGGCTCAGCATCTCTCATCACCAGGGAAATACAAATCAAAACCATGATGAGATATCACCTCACACCTGTCAGAATGGCTTAAGAAAGGAGAACCCTCTCACACTGTTGGTGGAAATTCAAACTGGTGTAGCCACTTTGGAAAACAGTATGGAGTTTCCTCAAAAAGTTAAAAATAGAACTACCCTAGGATCCAGAAATTGTACTTATTAGGTATTTACCCAAGGGATACAAAAATACCTATTCAAAGGAAACATGCACCCTGATGTTTATGACAGCATTATCAACAATAGCCAAATTATGGAAAGGTCCCAAATGTCCACTGACTGATGAATGGATAAAGAAGATGTGGGATGGACACACACACACACACACACACACACACACACACACACAAAATGAAATATCAGCCATCAAAAACAATGAAATCTTGCCATTTGCAATGATGTGGATGATATTATAAATAGATAAATAGATAGAGAGTATTATGCTAAGTGAAATAAGTCCAAGAATGACAACATGATTTCACTCATAAGTGGAATTTAGGAAACGTGACAGATGAACAAGGGGGGATAAAAGAGGCAAACCATAAAACAGACTCAACTGAAAAGAACACACTGAGGGTTGCTGGGTTGGAGGGGATGTTGGTGAGGGGATGGGTTAAGTGGGTGGTGGGTATTAAGGAGGGCACATGTTGTGATGAGCACTGGGTGCTGTATGTAAGTGATGAATCATTAAATTCTACACCTGAAACTAATATTACACTGTATGTTAACTGGAATTTAAGTAAAAATCTGGAACTACAAAAAAAGGAAAATCATATAGTATTTGTTTTCCCTGACTTATTTCACTTAGCATAATGCCCTCTAGGTACATCTATGTTGTTGCAAATGGCAAGATCTCATTTTTTATGGTTCATATCCCATTGTGATATCTATATATCTCTATATATATTTCACAGAGTCTTTATCCATTCATTAATGGACACTTGTGGTGACTGTATATCTTGGCTGCTATAAATAATGCTGCAATAAAATACAGGGATACATGTAACTTTCTGAATTAGTGTTTTTGTTTTCTTTGGCTAACTACCCAGTGGGATTACTGGATTATATGGTTCTTCTACTGCTACATATCTTCTGCCCATTTTTAATGTTTATTTATTTTTGATAGGGTAAAAGCAGGACAGGGGCAGAGAGAGGGGGACACAGGATATGAAGTGGGTTCTGTGCTTACAGCAGTAAGCCTGATGTGGGGCTCAAACTCATGAACCACAAGGTCATGACCTGAGCTGAAGTCGGCTGCTCAACCAACTAGGCCACCCAGGTGCCCCTCTTCTGCCCATTTTTAAATCCTATTGCTTTTTGCTATTTTTTTAAAAATCTTCATATATTTTGGATATTAATGCTTTATCAGATATATGCATATACCTTCTCCCAGTGGGTTGCCTACTTTGTTGATGGTTTCCTTTGCTGTGCAAAACCTTATTTCGGTGTAGTCCCAATAGTTTATTTTTGCTTTTGTTTCCCTTGCCTGGGGCACATATCTAGGAAAATGTTGCTAAGCTGATATCCAAGAAATTACTGCCTATGTTTTTGTTGTTGTTGTTGTTTTGTTTTTTAATAGGAGTTTTAGGGTTCCAGGTCTCACATTTAGTTCTTTAATCCATTTTGATTTTTTGCATATGGTGTAAAGAAAGTGGTCCAGTTTTCTGGACACCGTTTTTTGAAAAGACTATCTTTTCCCCATCGTATATTCTTGGCTCCTATGTCATAGATTAATTGACCATATAAGAGTGGGTTTATTTTTGGGCTCCCTACTCTGTTCCATTTATTTATGTGTCTATTTTTGTCTGGGTATTGTATTTAGAAGAGCTGTTATTTATGGGTTCCTTTTCCTGTTAGGAGGAGAGGCTGATCACGTCAGTCGCAGTATTTGAAATGGGTACAACTAGGTTGTAGGTTTAGTTGGATTCAGTTGACTTTGAATTCAAATGTGTCAGTGGCAAGACTTGAATATTCATATTAGGTTTCAGTGGACTTTGTTTTTCTAAACAGTAAGAGATTGTGGAAGAAGACCACTCTGCTTTTCCATCCCAGCTTTCCATTATTCCATGTTGCCCACTGAGCAGCACATGTCCCATGGAGAAAACTGTGGATACTTTTGGCCCTCCTCCAAATGTAATGCCAGCTCAACAAGAAAGGACTTTTCTCTCCGGACATGGAACTTGTCTAATCATCGATGTCTTCAAGGCTCTACTATCTCTGTAAAAGCAGGATATTTATAATTTTTTAAGTGGTTGAAATCCCACTTGGAAACATAAGTCCTTTGGACTATAGTTTCCAATGAACACTTTTTCTTACCAGTTAAGTTATACAGAGGTTGACTGCTCTCCTGTTCTCTCTTCTGTCCATAATTCTTCTTAATGTGAAACTGTGCTTAAACTATATATATTAGCAAAAATGAACTAAAGGAATCTCTTGGATTCTACAAACAAGATAACTAGCTTCCTTTTCAATAATAATTTTCAGTGTTTGCTCATTCTATCATTACTTGGGTGATAACCAGGTAATTTATTGGAACCCAACTGGAACCTATTTTAGAGCTACGGTAACTAGTTGGTTTCAACTGGACAAGCTTAATTTTATAAAAATGTCTTTAAAAATTTGTTTTTTCTAGAGGGAGTATGCAATTCAGGGTGAGGAGCAGAGGAGTGGGGGAGAGAGAACAGATCTCAAGCAGGCTCCTTGCTCAGCGCAGAGCCCCACACGGGGCTCAATCCCATGACCCTGGGATCATGACCTGAGCCGAAACCAAAATCAGACGTTCAACCAACTGAGCCACCCAGGTGCCCCTATAAAATAAGACTTTGTGTTGAAAATCTAAGGCTTCAGATTAAGTTTTAATTTTTTTAGGGAAGGACATAAAAAAAAATCTAGATTGATTAAATGGTTTTCCAGCTCAGATCAATGACTATTTTTCTATTTTTCATATGTTTTGGCTAGTAAACCTATACCTATAAATGTGAGAACTAAATCATACACAACCCCTGCATATTTTTTTAAAGTACAAGCTGAGACTAAGCACTTGTATTCTTTTTTCATGTTTCTATTTAATTTAGTATACCTAAAACGGTAAATCAATCATATACTGGAATGTGGATAAAATGAAATATTTTGCAAAGCTAAAATGTTGTGCGAACACATCTTTCAAATTCAGTGATTTCAGAACTCTCACTGTATAGTTTTCCTTCACTGAAAATTATTAAAAAACCAAAACGATCCCAAATCTGAAGCATCATGGCAGCTGGAGGAGAGTGGGGGCAGGTGACAAGGAACGGATCTGTGTGCTGTAGGCTCCATTCAGTAGTGTCCCTCTGTGATGTGCAAATATGGAAAGGTTTCATTTTTACCGGTAACAACTATGGACCTTGCTGTCTCATCTTTATTCTTCTGCCTAGTGGAAAAACTTTAAATTGCTCAATAATGATCGATTTCTTGGTCCAACCCTTTCTTTCTGTTTTCGTATTTCTGTTTTGAAATTTAGCCCAGTTGAAAATGTCTATTTCCGAGCTTCCTTCTTCCCACTTTGTGCATAGTCTCAAGTGCAGCTGCCAGGAGCCGTCTGTGGTCGGCAAGAGTGCTCTCTGCAAGTACCACTGGTGCCAGTGACGGTAGTGTGTGTGTGTGTGTGTGTGTGTGTGTGTGTGTGTAGGGGTGGGTGGGGTGGGGTGGAAGATGGGTGTGGCATCCACTTACGCTCAGGTCAGAATGATGGCAGTAGTTCCGTTCTTTTGGAATGCTTCTCTATCCAATGCTGACAGATTATGTCTGTTTACGTCTGGTACCCCAGTGAGGATGCTATATGGACTATGGCTCCCTGAGACTTCTGGAAATTGACAAAGCACGCCGCATTCTCTTTGTCCCGACTCTTAAGATACGGGGAATGGCCCTCTGAATGTGAAGTCATGGAATCACCTCTTACCTCAGTCCGTGGTAACTGGAGCTGCCTGTATTGGCTGCACAGGCCTGGCTCGAATCCCCTAGGGTAGCCTGCCAATGCCTCTCCCTCAGTAAATCTCCACATCACCCACTCTGGACTGAGGGAACGTAGCAAGACGCTGTCTGCATCTCCCACGGCTCTGACACCCTTGGCGGAAGCTCTTCTAATCCTATAAGGAAGCTTCTCAAACTCCCAGTTCCTCAAGCCAACAGTTGCTTTAATCAACTTTGGCCAAGACATAGGCCTTCACCTAAGGTCCAGGGTCAATGCTGAAATGTCACAAGCAATTCTTTTGGGGTACTCCAAATTTGGAAGGATGACAATAACAAAATGCTTCCTCTCCATAAACACGCATCACGAAGAGGCCACGGATACGGGAACTCTGCTCAAGGGCATCCCCGCTCCCCCTTCATAAGAGGTTTTTCTGGACTAAGTGGGTGGGACAGGTTGTGGGGAAGATTCTGCTAAGCTTCCCACACTTGGTGGGGGCTGAGGCAACTCTCTGAAGATGAGGACTCTGGACTCCGGTGTAAGCTGTCTTCCTGTAAACAGTGCGGTCCTGGTCAACACCCCTCCTTGGGAGCAGGTCAAGGTCTAAGTAAATTCCAGCAAATTCCTATCCAGCAAATGAATATATACTCTACGTTTTACAACGTTTGTTAAGAATGAACTCAAAACCCCTATAACATTTGACTCTATTATCTGACGGTGTGAATCGAGTCTTAGTGCTTTTCTACATTTAGACTATCATCACCATTTTCAAAGGGAAAAATGTCCAGTATCGCATAAATGTCCATTACGGGTAAAAGCGTTTTATTCTCACTTGAAAATAAATCCCACTTTAATAATAACTAATGGTTGTGCATCCCTTTATCAAGAACTATCACATTTGGTTCCTACAACAAACCTTTGATATTTGTTCTATGTTTGCTGTAGCTCACGGTTATTTCCCCATTTTATGGATGTGGTAATCAAAGCAGGGTGAGGTTAGTTAATGGCTCTGTCAGAACCAGGGCTCTAACTCAGGTTGCGAAATACAAAGTGTGGCTTTTTCCCCACTGCGTGTGCTTTCCTACAAGAAAATGATGTATTCTCAGTATGACAGGTCTCCTGAGTGGATCCTCTGAGAAACTGGACACGTGTGTAGGCACCTGATGCCATCCCATCCTGTGATCAAACATGTGCACAGACAGGTGTGGAGGATTAGCCTTCTTGACTGTACGACCTCAGGCCATATCCCAAAGGACCGCTTTTGGGAAAGGATGCTGGAAAGAGCCAAGCACATAGAACGTTTAGGTCCAAGTTCCCTTTGGGTCTCAGTTCCCTGGGTACTTAAAATGAGCTTTGTTTGGTTGCGGAATTTATCTGCATCTAACATAAGGCTAGTATTTGTGAAGCCTTTGAAAAGACACAAACTTTGTCATTCAGCAATAGCGAATTTTCCTGCCAAAGACTTCAGCACTAGGGGGAATAATATGCCATGGGCTGCAAGCCACAGGGGTCATGATGACTTCTAGAAGTAACGCAAGGAAGCATTGGGCAAGGAAACTGGAGCTCAAAGGCGACACATGCACGCCTGCTGTTACCATAGTTACAACAAGAAAGGCCATAAGAGACGTACTGTATTTCTTATAAGCAGGGAGAGAAGTCTTGCCTGGTTTAGGATCACTGGGGTGAGTAATCCTGGCTGTATCCACAGGGTTTCATCCTGGTTCCCCTGAGTTTCAACATGGAACAGGAGAAGGGGTAAATCATTTGTTTACATTCAATGAAGCTGTTCTTATGTTCTCTCATTTAACCTTTATTCTCAGAACCTGCTGAAGCTGGCAGTCTTTATTCACTCCCCTACCAGCAAATTGTGAGACTTAATGGCCGTGGCTAATTTTAGTAGTTTGGGTATGATGCTCTACAGGGAGACAAAAAAGGGGGGGGGGGCGTGTGGAGAATGTCCCTCTCATTCCTGACTTTTCTGAGGCTGAATCAGGACAGCATAACAACTGTGATTCCCCAGGGCGGACCTCCCCAGTTGGGCTTTCCAAGCATCACGGAACCTGGTCTAACTTGTCTTCCACTGAGTCTCCTGTACAGCACCCCTACTTCTCCTTTGATGACAACTTTCTTAACGATGCACTCATTGCAGTCTGGGCCGGATGATTTCATCTTTAGACAGTTTTGAGAGGTAACAGCGATACAACACTTACTGCGGATTCCGGATATGAGACACTACAAAGTGCTCTGGAATGTCATTTCATCCTCAGAGGGACCCCAGGAGACAGAGAACTATTATCATCATCATCTCCATTTCACAGATAAAGAAACTGAGGCTGAGGGTAGTAAAGAAACTCCTCCACTGTCAGGCAGCTATGAAATGTCAGAGCCCAGGGATATGCGACCCCCCCCAAACCAGTGAGTGCTGTATCTTCCAACTTCTTCACCTGGAGCTGAAGCCTGTCGTCTTGTTCCTTCCAGCTGCCGGTCCTAATTTTGTCCTCTGAAGACCCATGGAAAAGGTCTTAATTCCTCTTTCCCTACTAAATCTTCAGATATCTTACATGGCTTTCAGGACTGTCTTGTTCTGTTCAGACCACAGGACACTGTTGTTAGATGTCCACTCTTCAACCCCTTAAGTCATGTATTTTCGTTTGGCTTCCTGCATTAGTGCTCTAAGGGGGCTCCCCGCTCTGCCCTCTATGCTACACCTGGCAGCCGTGGTGGGCCTTAAGAGAGGTTAGGTCCCTTCAGTCTTCTCAAAATACTCTGTGGCTTCTCAGGTCATTGGAAGCAAAATCTCTGCAGCCAACTTCAAGATGAGCAAGCCCAAGATCATCCTGTCCTCCCCCCTCTTGCTCATACTGTTCCCTGAACATTCCAAGCATGGTCCCAACTCCTTTCCCTGGAACACTCTGCTCTGGAAATATACCTGGTTCTTTCCCGTCCTTCCTCCTATCTCCCCTCACAGGCGCTACCCACACCTTAGCAGTAAGGCCTATCTCCAACCACTCTACCGAAAATAACAAATCTCTCCCCTCATGGGTCTTCCCTCTTCTCCTTCCTTTTTGTATTCTTTTCCATAGCACTTATTATTTTCCTTATTTTCTTCTTTTTGCCTACCCTCTCCCTTTGGGCCCACTTAAGAACATTAAGCTCTCGAAAGGGCAAGGAGTTTTTTGGGTTTTTTGTCTGATTTATTTATTTTGGCAATTTATTCTTTATTTGTATGTGCCCAATAATTATTAAAACTTTTGAAAGTGGTTAGTTTTATCAGTCTTCTGTGAACACCCAGTGTTCATCCCAATAAGTGTCTTCCTTAATGCCCCTTCCTATTTAGCCCATCCCTATACCCACAACCCCTCCAGCAACCCTTAGTTTGTGCTCTATAGTTAAGAGTCTCCTCTATTTTGTCCCCCTCTCTGTTTTTATATTGTTTTTGCTTAAGGGCAGGGAGTTTTACCTTCTTAGTTCAAAACTAAGGTTAAATCATAAGTGGCAGACAAAATAACCATTTCACATGGGTCAACCCACCATATCCCCAGCACTAAGGCAAGGCCTGGCACAGAAGCATTAAGTAGTTGGCAAATAAGTAAATAATTTATATACTGATACTAAAAATGCTGCAGAACCTTTATGCACTTTATTATCCTCAGGAAGAACTTCACTATCGCGTGGCTGGATATCTGATATCATCTCTGTCTTCCTAACCCTTTGTGGAACTGAATATAAATAGAAATGCAAATAAATATTAAAAACTCTTGCTGACACACTAACTCTAGGCTTTTAACTGTATGATATTTTCTTCGAAGCATTCACTAGTTTCAGATTCATCTATCAGCCTCAACATCTCTGTGTTGAGAGGGGTAACTTCCATATCAATTGCTAAAATCTGTCTGGATTCAGGATAAGCTAATTCTTAAGCTAAATTAAGGCAGTGATTTGACACAATCACCTGCCAGAGAGTGACCCACATATCATACTACCACTGTGTGCACATAGAAGAATACGTATTCTTTGGAAAATATGTCTCACTTGAAAAACCTGTGCATTTGTAGCCTTTAATGAGCATCTAGCTGAAAATCACTCTGAAGAATTTTTTCCTCCCATAGGGCATCACTTTCTATTGGTGGATTTGACGTCCTACATTGGTTTACTTTAACAAATGTTTGTCAGTGTGTTAAAAAAACAAAAAACAAAAAACAACCTGCCAACAATTCCGGTGTCAAGAAAGGGAGACACTGATGTAATACATTATACCCTGTAAGGAAAATCGGGCTACTTACTGTACACGGACACAGTAATCCTTACTGCTAATCACAAGGTGTGGGGGAAACTGCTGTCAGACCCAAGTCACCCCTTCGATTACCACTGCGAATTATTCACCGTGAATTTGCAGTGCTGCTTATGGAGAAGCTGAAGGTTTTGTTCTCACACATTTAGGGCAAGGAGACAGTTTATAGTTTTTCAATACGTAGAGAAAAGCCAGGATTTGTTCCTCATTCAAAATAACTAAGATCCCTTAAGAATCACAAACCAACAACAATTCTCACAGTCATCTACAATTTAATATAAAGCATTAGTGTTTTTATACCCACAACAAAACATGGACCTGCGGAAGTTTTCAAACACTCCTCCAGCTGCTTCATGCGTGTCTTCTGGAGCTCGGGGCTGTCCCACTCGTCCTCATCGATGCCCCAGTAGAGATCTATGACCTGGGAACCAATGGACGAGGCAACATTAGTTTACCTGCAGGAAAACTTAATTTACCTTATTCTTACTTTCAGTGTTAAGCTAACGTGACTTTTAACTTTTCTCTTTGCAGCACGTTTTCCCTTAAGAGGGAAAATTATATTTAAGATCCATTCAAACAGATATACTGTTTTACCCCATGATAGGTGTGCACACTGTAATGTCTTTTGTTCTTTATTATACTGTTGACATAGGCCCAGAGAAGAATGAAATGTTAACTGTCAGCAGAGGTTTTGTGGAACCAACTTTTCCTTATATTGAAATGGTAACAGGAGTTCAAAAACATGTCTGGAAGCAACTGGGATATGGCAACCACATTATTTGAGACAATTAAACAATAGTGTATAATGGTGCTGTGCATCTTAATATGAGAAGGGAAAACCATAATGGGCATTAATATATACTGACCTAGAGGGAAACATCTACATTTCTTAACAGGTGTTTTTAGGTTTTATGTATTTATTTTTATCATGCTTTATCCCACGGGAATACATATTTTGTTTATGTCTGTTTCATCTGAGAGCAGTTTGGCTTTCATCAATATATGTCTGAGAAACATGTATTGGAAACAATGAAAGGCGGTATGCCTTAATGAGAAGTGAGGATAATAGGATCCTCTATTTCCTTACTTCAAAGAGTATGAGGGAAGATGCTGAGAGTCTGTGAAAACTTCCGCAAGCACACTCTTTGAAAAATCTATGAAGAGCATTATGGGTTTCCTTCCCTTTACTCAACTGATGTTCTGCATACATAAGGTAAATGTTTCCAATTGTGGCTTTGAAGATTTCCTTTTTCTTGTTTCCCACAAGCAGAAAAAGAACCTCCCCTCCTTACTGGCTGTTCGTATGGCATTCACGGAGATGCAGGCACAGAGCGTGTGTCCTCCATGGTGCCCCAAGTGGACCTCAAGGGCTCGCGTACCTCCCGTCTCCTGGCCATGGCCCTGCATGGGTGTGTCTGCACCAGTTCTTTGTCTATGTGCATATGAGTTTTTAGATGGCTGACAAAGATATAACAACTTCTTAAAAAATATCCTTATGTTTTATGATAAACGATGAATATCATATATTTTGGGGGTTCTTCCCTTTAATCTACCTTACAAAGTTTAATCACAGTATTAAGGAAGGAGTCATCTGAGATGGTAACTTCGGTGTCCCGTATGAGAGCCTATAACTTTGGCTATTTAAAATTAAATATAAATTAAAATTAATTCAGTCTGAATACTCAATAGCCACATGTGGCTACTGACTCTCATGTTGGAAAGCACAGATACAGACTACTTCACCATAACAGAAACTTTAATTTGGCATAACTGTAAGTTACTGAGATTATTAGAAAAAGACATTTTTGGCCATCTACCAATAACTTGTCAAACGCACAGATCTGCAATGTGAATGCTGACACTTAGTTGTACCACGCACAGATTAACAGTCATTCAGAGAGCCTGCTTTCCATCCTTTTGGCTGACACTGTTTGGACATATGTGAGGAAAGGTCTGATTTAGAACAAATGAATAGAAAAAGAAATGGTAAATATAAAGGTTGATATAACAAATGCTATCAATATATACCTGCTCTCCTCTCCTCTTTAAATGACATAAAATTATATAAAATATAATTGGATATGTAACCTATATAAAAACAGTCCAAAAAGGGAATAGAGTTATAAAGAAGTATGCTAGCTCAATGAAATTAAGTTGGTATAAATCATACATAGTTTCTGAGAAGATGGGTCTTAAAATAACTATGAGTAACAAATATAGTGAAAAAAATTATTAAAGAAAATATTAAACCAATAGAGAAAATCAGTGAAACCAAAAGTTTGTTCTCTGAACACAGTGGAACAAAACTTTAGCTGCATTAAAAAAAATACTCAAAATTACCAAAATCACAAGTGAAAGAGAGGCATTAGTACTGACCTTATAGAAATAGAAAAAGGATTATTAGAGGATACGATGAACAACCATATGCCAATGAATTAGATTACTTAAATGGACAAATACCTAGAGAGACAAATCACACAGACTCAAGACAAAACAAAATATGAACAGAAATGTGAAAAGAGATTAAGTAGGAATTTGAAAGAAAAGCATAGGTTCAGATGGATGCACTGTTGTGAACTCTATCAATTCTTCACAGTCTTCCAAAAATTAGAAGAGAGAACACTTCCCAACTTATTCTATGAGACCAGTGTGACCCTTGTACTAAAGGCAGACAAACATATAAGAAAATGACAGAGCAGTATCTCATGAATATAAAATAAAAGGAGAAGATTCTAGAATACTCAAATATATTCAAGAACACTTGAAAACCTAATCCGGCAGCATGTAAAAAGTATTACACAACACAACTAGGTGGTATTTATCCCAGGAATGCAAAGTTGGCTGAGCACCAGTAAATTAACTAAGGTGATGCACTTTATACCAATAGAATAAAGGGAAAAAATCAAATGATCAATCTTAACAGATACAGAAAAAACATTTGACAAAACCTAACACCCCATTATGATAAAACACACAAAAAACTAGGAATAGAAATTAACTACCTTAACCCGAATAAAGGGCATATAATAATAGCATACTTAATAATTAGGAACAAGGGAAGGATATCCATTCTCACCACTTCTATTCAACACTTTCCTGGATGTTCCAGTCAGGGCAATTAGGCAAGAAAAAGAAATAAAACGCATCCAGATAGGAAAGGAAGAAGTAGATCTATCTTTATTCATAGATAACACGATCTTATATATTAAAATCCTAAGAAAACCACTAAAAGTGTTGGAACCATTGAGTTGAGCAAGGTTGTAGGATACAAGATCAACGTACAAAAACCAAATGTACTTCTGTACACCAGCAATGAGCAAACAGAACAGCAACAGAAAGAATAAAAAACTTGGGATAGATTTAACAAAAGAAATGTAAAATTTACACTCTCAAAATTATAAAACACTACTGAAAGAAATGAAAGATGATCTGAACAAACTGGAAGACACCCCAAGTAAATGAACTGGGAGACTTAAGATGGCAATACTCCCCAAATTAATATTTAGACTCACAGCAATCACTATAAAACCCAAGCTGGCTTACCTACAGAAGTTGACATGTTGATCCTAAAACCCAGAATATTCAAGAGCTATTAGCAATTTAGCTATGCAAGAGCTATTTAGCTATTCCAGAATAGCTAAAACAACTTGTAAAGGAAGAACAAAGTTAGAGGATTCTCACTTCCAGATTCAAACTTACTACAAAGGTGCAATAATTAAGACAGTGTGATACTGGCATAAGGATATTCAATGGAATAAAATAAATCCTCACACTTCTGGTCAACAGATTTCAACATGGGTGCCAAAATAATCCAATGAGGAATGTATGATATTTTCAACAAAAGGTACTGGGACAACTGGAGATCCACATACAAAAGAATGAAGTTTGACACCCTACCTCACATCATATACAACAATTAACTTGAAAAAGATCACAGACATTAGTTTTAGAATTAAAACTAGTTTTATAGAAAACACAGGAGTATATTTTTGTGAACTGGGATTTGACAATGCTTTCTTAGAGATGATAGCAAAGTACAAGTAACCAAAGAAAAAAGGTGAGAAGTTGGACTTCCTCAAAATCAAAGTTTTGTGCTTCAAAAGATGCTGTCAAGAAAGTAAAAAGAGGGGCACTTGGGTCTCTCAGTGAAGTGTCCAACTCTTGATATGGGCTCAGGTCGTGATCTTGCAGTTGTGGGATCGAGCCCTGTGTGGGGCTCCACTCAGCATGCAGCCTGCTTGGGATTCTCTCTCCCTCTCTCTCTCTCTCTGTCCTCCCCTGCTCGTGTGCACTTTCTCTCTCTCTCTCTCTCTCTCTCAAAATTAAACATTAAAAAAAGAGAAAGAGGACCCTTTATGATAATGGAATTGCAGTTAGAATACATAAGGAACTCCTACAGCTCCATCAATGACAAGCTGATCGAAAATGGACGAAAGATCTGAGTAGACGTTTCTTCACAGAATTTATAGATTGTCAATAAGCACATGAAAAGATACTCAACATCATCAGTCATCAGGGAAACACAAATCAAAACCACAATGAGATAACGCCTCACACCCACTAGGGTGGCTGCCATTAAAAAGACTGATAATAACAAGTGTTAATGAAAATGTGGAGCAGTGTCCTACGTTGCTAGTGGGAATACAAAATGGTGCCACCACTTTGGAAAAGAGCCTGGCAGTTCCTCAAACAGTTACACAGAGTTACCACACGATCGAGCAGTTCTCCCGGAGAAATGAAAACATACGTCCACACAAAAACTAATATTCGTAGCAACATTATTCATAATAGCTAAAGCGTGGAAACAGTCCAAATGTCCATCAAGCGATCAATGGGGAAATATAATGTGGTATATCTGTAAATGGAATATTATTTGGCAATAAAAAGTAGTGAAGTACTGATGCTACAACATGGATGAGACCTGAAAACATTATTCTAAGTAAAAAGTCACAAAGGAATCCGCTGTATGATTCCATGTATATGAAATGTCTAGCACATGCAAATCTACAGAGACAAACAACAGTTTAATGGTTGGCTAGAGCAGGGAGGGAGGGGAACAGGCCAATTTGAGAGTGACAGCTAAAGGGCACAGGACTTCTGTTTGAGGTGATGACAAGGTTCTAAAATCATAATGCTTACACAACTTTGACTATACTAAAAAGTACTGAATCACACACTTTAAGGGGGACGATTCTGTGGTTGTCATCTCAACGACACTCTGTGCATCCATTTAGTACTGTGATTTTCTACAGGTCTTCCGTCCCCTACTCACAGCAGAACTGAGTGCAACAACAGATGTTTAAATCAAGCGCCTACGATTTTAAGAGTCAACAATGAAATCTAAATAAACATATGTGGAACAAATGACCAGGGTATGAGTCAAAACAAGGATTTCACTTGTATTTTCAAATAGAAGCCTAAGGGACGCATGATTTATCTGCCACCAATGGAAGTCTTTTGTAATAAGTTTTGCACCTGTTACTTTCTTCAAGTTTGGCCACCATGGCCCTCATCCAGGGCTGTCTAATGCCACGTCTCCTTACTTTGGTCACTTTGTTTAAATGTTCTCCTGCTTCCAGCTTTTCTCCCTTACGTTATTCTTTCTCAAACGTCTTTATGGGCAGAAAATGATGAAAAAAGATAAAATCAAGCAACCATGAAGGCAGAGAGGAAATAAAGGAAACATCCAACTTATGCAACACAAAACACCATTTTAGGCAGGCAAATCTGCTGTCTATTCGCATGATCAATAGCTGGCAAAAAGTGGTTGGAATCCAAAGTGCCCAACAAGACAAGATTTATTATATACTTACAAAAATTAGTTTAGCTTTTAGCCTAATGCCCAAGCACTGCAGACACTGAATCTAATTTACTATTTATTGGAATACTAACTTGTTGACAGCACATTTTATGTGCCTTTACTTATTTCATCATGAAATATAAACACTCAGGAAAGTAATTTGATTTTATCTTTTTGTACTTAAAGCCATCTAACTTGCTTTAAAATATTCCTAGGAAAGCTAATTTATCATGATTATAATGTGCTGAATTGGTCTGAAAACAAAAAGCCAGCAAATAAAGGCCCTAACAAATTTGGCCACTCGAATCAGACATAACCATTTAAATACCAAGACTGCCCAGCAAACACAAAGCAGCCTGTAAGAAACCAAACATAACCTTATGATTTACCAGAAAAAAGGTCAAATTGGCATTTACCATGGCTTCACACTATCATTTCTTCAGAAACAACCTTTGAGTTGAAATATTTTCCAAAATAGGTTCCTTCTCAATTTTCCCATGCTATCATATGATGCTACCTGAATGCAAGACAAAAGTGTAACTACAGAGACAGTACGGCCGATTTTGGTTTCGAATAGACACAGTACTGAAACGAAGGCTGTTTCTCAAAGTTATTATAATGGGAGGCTACCTGTTCATGCCAACGATTCTGCCACTGCCCAGGGCATTTCCTCTGCAGGAATTATCTTACTTTGTATTGAAAAAACCTCTTGTCACTCTATTGTTAGATTTGTTTTTATTAAAAATGGTATATTCCCAGCCTTACTGGCCTTTACATTGTAAGACATGGCTTTGAAAAGGCCTTAAGCTCTTTCAAAAAAATCAGACCTATTCTTAAAGGGATTAAAATCTGCCACCACTAAAAATATTCAAAAGAACACACAGCAGGTCAGAAAGTTTTGAACAAGGGCAACGTTATGGTCATATGGACATAACTTCCAAGGTCAATACAGCACTCGTTTGATTTTGATTTAGTTGTGTCTTGTTACTAGAATGTTCACCTTGCAGGAGAATGTAAACAGGGAGGAGTCTTAAACCTCAGACTAGGTTCGCCAGAAACTGGGGAGGTACGGTTTACAGGTATGGTAATTCTCGCCCTGGTTAGAATGACTTCCCTAAGATGCATAGGATATAAGAAAAACAACCCTCTTCAGCTCCGCATCATCCACGGCCACCCTTTTACTAGAACTATAGCAAATCTTGACTTTAGGTTACCTCGCAATTATTCTCTTGGTCGTGACATATAGGACAAAGATATATGGGGACATGACTAAGATGGGACTTTTCTGGGAGAGTCAAGTGCTAAATCAAGTCCAGGGAGGACTGGCTGAGACAAGTGGTCATACACAATCACCAGAAGGCTCCAAGAGTATGACGTAGGGTGATGCCTCAGCCAAAGCCTCATGAGGATGACGAACTGCTCATACCTGAGGCCTCTATGTCTTGGAGATTTAGCCTCTGGACAGCCCTAACAATTATGATGTGATAGTGAAGAAAACTAAACCATGGAGTAAGGCAGCACCTTGGACTTTTCAGGCCTAATAAACGTGGAGGCAGAGGGAAGGGAGCAGTTGTTGTTGGAGGCAGAAAAAAGAACCACAAGCTAGAAGCCAGTGTCCATGGAGTAGAAGCTGGAGAAGCCCACTCCATGAAGGAACAGCAGCTAGGCAGCAACCAGGGACCGGCTTCCTTTGGTGGCAGGTCCACAGAGCAGGTGCCCGAGTGAAAGACCCAAAGTTGGCTCTGTTCTCGTCGCTGGGATTTCAGCAAGCACCGCATCGGAGTGAACCTGTGCCTGTCTTGCTACTCCGACTCCCTGCATTACCTTCATCCTTGCTCCTTCTAATCTATTCACGACATGGCGGGCAGAGGGAGCTTTTTAGAATGCAGATCTGATCACCAGAACTAAGATTTCCTCCTACTCTACCAGATACTACACAGAGTAACTTATTTACTCCTTAAACTTATGAGACAGACAAGAATATTGTCTCTCTTCTGTAAATGAAAAAGCTGAGGCAGAGAGAAGTAACCTGTGCAAAGCCCCGGAGGTCGCAAGTATGGAGGTGGGATTTGAACCTGGGCTGTTTACTTTATGTACTTCCCATGCTTCCTATCAGCCTGAAGATCGGATCTAGAATCCCTGACTTGCTCTATGAGATCCTCCATGATCTAGTCCCTACCCAACTCCCTACCCTCATTTCATATCATGTTCCCCCCTCACTGTTCATGTTCTAGCTACGTATATGCCCTTCACACGTGTTTGTACAAGTGTATAAATATATATTGAAATGTACACATTTACATAGATGTTTATATTTACATACCTGTACCTAGCCATACACATTTTTGTGAACATGTGAACATAAGAGGCTTTTTGGTGCAATGATTGAAGAGCATGGACACTGGGGCCAAACTGCCTTGGGTCAAATCTGACTCTGCGGTTTACTAGCTATGAGATCTCTAGCAGTTATTTACTTCTGTATTTCTAAGCGTCCCCAGGCAATAAAATGGAGAAGATGGAATTTACCGGCTAGGCTCACAGCAATGATTAAACACGTTAAAGTACACACAGCACTCAGGGTAAGTGCCTGGTAGGCAGTGAGTACAGCATAATGTTCAAGTTCTTTTCCAAACTTGCCTATGCAAATATGTTTTTTCTGCCTGAACTTTTCTTCTTTTCAACGTGGGCATCTGCATCTACCCATCCTTCAGGATTCAGCTTAGACATCAGTTCCTCAGCAGCCATCCTGAGGCCTCAAAGTTTGAGGAAGCCTCCCACTGCGCACGCCCAGAGCACCCTGTGTTCCCTTTGCAGCCAGCATCACTCTGGTCACCACCGTTCACGACTCCACGGAGGCAGGGACTAGGTTCGTTTTCAATACTGTGGTATCTGCTGCACCCACAACTCTGCCTCGTGCAGAGCAAGAGCTCAGTCAATGTCTGTGAATAAATACATGAGGCCCATGGGACCAATGACCTAAATCTGCCCTGAGGACTTGAGGGTGAGACATTAGTGAGGAAGTCTGGACTTGAAGGTTAAATGTACAGGAGGCTGTTCTTCGGAGAAGAGGGACTTCTAGATAGAAGCTCCCCAAAGACAGAAATGTGACAGCCTGTCCATAAAGAGATGATGAGGTCACAGCATAATTAACTGTGGGAGCCAAAAGAAAATACAGATCAAGTAGAAGAAACAAGAAAACTGAGCTGAAGTTACTTTTTCGATGGTTTACAACTAATTATTGACAAATCAGATCTCTTAAATAAGAGTGCTCTTTCTACGGCGCAGTCTTGTTAAAAGGTCTCCTCTCTCTACTATAAGAAATAAAAAATGAGGATAGGAAGAAATAGGTGCCTTGTGTTAAGAATCTGAGAAAGGCTTCACGGTGATTGTACCCAACTGGGACACGTAAATGTCACCTGCAAATGAGGATCTCTCATTCTGCTTACTGGAGGACTAATCTTGGGTGATTTTCAGCGTTGGGGTAATCAGCCAGCCACAATTTAGCAGAATTAAATGTTCAGCAAAGTATATAGCTCCTCCAGTAAATTCTGGAGCTCCCCACAGTGCCACTGCTCTATATTTAGGAGAAATATTAGGCAGAAGATTGTCTGTGCACACCAGGTAAAGGAGGAACAAGAATACTGTCTTGGGAGGTCAGGCAGGAGAATTCCAGAAGAGCCGCTCCGTGCTGCAGAAATGGTGAGCCAACACTTACAATCACACTAGAACAATGAAGGTCAATTATGACATACTGCTTTCCTTCTCTTTCTCATCTCTATTAATCTTCCTTCCCTCTTGTAACCAATGGGCTCATGGATGGGAGAAAGATGATGTCACACACTTATAATACTTCTACGGAATATCAAGTTGGTAAGACCTGTCCAGGCACTGATGGGCAGAACTGAAATGTGAAGTGAGCTAGACAAATTGAAGTGCTTGCCTGCGTGAAACAACCTGTGATTCCATAAGAGGATATACATTTCACTTAAGAAGCACGCATTTGATTAACAGGAAATGGAAAAGTCCATCGGTTGACAATGTGGAGAAAAAACCAAGGGCATCACAACACAGCCTGTCAATTATAAAGCCAATGATGTATTCTGGCAACTCAGGAGGCAAAGACATTTTGAGATTTGTGAGCAGGCAGACGGCTGCAAGGAAAAAAATCAGCATAGAGCAGGAGGCTGGGCTCGACAGAGCAGGAGGGCTGTGGCGGAGGAAGAGTGGGTGGGGGCAACCGCGGATCGACCTTCAGTGTGAGACCAAGCGATTGTTCAACTTGGTAATCGTTAGCAAGGTGAAGGTAGTGTAAGACACATGGAATTTCACTCAACCTACAACTCAGATACATACAGACAGCGCAGCTTCCTAATTCTAAGACCAGTTTGTGCCTCCTGTCCAAGTCTCCACCCGCTGGCTAGCACGAGACCGTGAACTTTCAGCTTTATCCAATTTAAACCTTAGTGTAAACTGATGTTTTCCAGGACTCTGTTAGGTGCTTATTCTCTCTTGGATCAAAATGCCGAGTTTCTCAAAAGACATGGCTTCCCTGTTCCCCTGCTTCTTTTCCCTAAGATGATATCCAGGTGACCTCATATCCTGAAGGGAAAACATGAGAGTGCTTGGGCGTGGCCCCCAGGTGATGCCCACTGGCTGCTGGCATCGTGTCACCCAGGGACTGGTCTTTCCCTCTCAGCTGGGTCAGAGCCTCGTGTTGCTCTCCAGCCAAGCCAGGCCAGCTTCCCCTGCTGTGGATGAGCTGCCCCAAGCCATGGGCCCATGCTCCGTCCAGTTTCTTCACCACGGCCTTTTGTGCGGCCACCTCTTCCGGTCGTGGAGACTAGCACTGGCTCTTAACTCAGAATATACGACACACGATAACTGAGAGCAGCCTGGGAAAGTTAAGCCTAGTCGTCACTTGCTGCCACGGCCATGATGTGGCCAAGCCCAGGTCTGTTTGCAGGGTTGGGGTAGGGTCGGGGAAGGGTGGTTACTATCTGGCCATCCCTTTCCAGAGTCCCAAGTAGAGAGCACAGGCAAGGTGCCCTTAGTACTACCTATTTTCCCACTCATTTTCACTTATCTAACCCATGGCCCCTTCTCTGAAGCAGAACTCAGAGGAAGGAAAGGAAAGGTATACGTGCTGACTCTGCCTTTCTCTCTCCTTCTATCACTTTCCAGGAGGCTATAGGGGGAGGGTTCTGGTTCTGCCTTATGGACAAACTCGGCCCTTTTCTCTACACTTTAGACCTCCAGGCTCAGAGTCCTACAGTACTGGTCGATGTGCTAAAGGATTAAACGAATTTAGCAAAATCTTCTCTCAAGCCAACAGCCTGACCTTTAAGGTTCTGGTCTTTCTTGTATGCGGCACAGTATTTCCTAACCATTCTTCCCGTTTGTATTCCTTCTGTACCAGACATTGAGCACCTCTCAGACAGATAGATGCCTCTGGTCAGAAGTCTCCTGCTGTACTTAGGCAAAAGAAAATGCACATAAATCATTTCATTACACCGGGTTCTTAATCAGGAGAGGAGACTTAAAAAGGCGAGAGGCAGTAACAAATGAACATTGGCGGAGTGCCTTCCACGTGCCAGGGGCTTCGTGTCATCTCGTGCCTTCGCAAAACAATCTGGGAAGATAAACACTACCCCCCATTCATTTTACAGAACGGTCAACTAATGTCAAAGAAATCAAGCAATTTGTTCAGACTCACAGAACTGGTAATTTGCAGACCCAGCATTTGAATCCTAGTCTTTCTAACAGAAAAATTCATGCTGTTTCTACTACACTCCATAAATGACATAATTCACTGTATTTTACTGAATCCAAAACATCAGGAGTTGTAGGCTGCTCCAATACTGTATGTTCCACTAAAAACAGAAATGCACTGCCAATTACATCAGGATGTGCTATTTGTAAGATGAATTCTGATTTCTGAGAAGTAAAAACGTGAAAAAAAATCTTACAATGAATTAAATCTGATAAATACTGTTTAAGGAAGATGATCTGAGCAGCTGTGGACAGTCTGGACCAGAAGACAAAATGTCCAGTGCTGGGAGAGAATTGGAAAATGCCATAGTCATTCAGCATCTAAGAAACAGAAGGCTGAATAAAGACAGAGCCTTGTGAAATGGGAAGACAAAGGTGAATTTCTAAGAAATGCTGTGGCAGGTGAATCAACAAGAATAGGGGCAGTTTGTAGATTATAAAAGGTGAAGAATGTGCTGGAAGCTAAGATCTTGAAGTTTTGAAGACTAGAAAACAATAGCAATTGAGAAACTGGACAAAAGGAGAGGGATGGCTTCCATTTCACATATATTAACATTCCAAAAATAGAGACTTATCTTCATGTAACTCTGGAGGGAAGAGAGCCAGATATGAGGACATGGGGATCACTCAGAGGCACCAGCTTAGGGGGAAGACAGCACTCTTACTGGGGGTCTAAGGATTAAAAACACCCGGGGTGTACTGGATGTTAAAGGTGAAGAAAAGGAACAGGTTTATGAACATTGGGGAATAAGATGAAGTGAGATAAATACTAGATGCCACTGAAGAAGCTGGCTATCAGTTTTTTTTCTTTTTTTAATTTTATTTTTGACAAGCATGCACACAAGTGGGGGAGGGGCAGAGAGAGAGGGGAACAGAGAATCTGAAGCAGGCTCTGTGCTGACAACAGAGACCCCGAGGCAGGGCTTGAACTCGTAAACAGTGAGATCCTGGCCTGAGCCTAAGTCGGATGCTTAACTGACCGAGCCACCCAGGAGAGAAGATATTCTTCAGGAAGGATACCGAGTTGAGTGGCTGGACTCACACGAAAATCACTTTCAAAATGGAGGTGTCCTAAGTGCCCATGAGTCAAGCACCCCCTTTAGAGGTTCCTGCCTTAACCTGGCTTACTCCTAGTTCAGAGTAACAGTGGGCGCTGGGCGGGGCAGATTTATATATTCTTAGTGCATACTCCAAGAATGAATGAATGAATATCTTAGTTTAAATGAATAGATTAAGGAAACAGAGAAAAAAGCCTGACCAACAGGCATATATATAAGAGAGAGAGAGAGAGTTTTAAGGCCTTGTGTAAAACGTAACTGTATATTCTACCAATTTAATAAATATTTAACTCAACAGCCTACTATGTGCCAGACACATGACTCATCACTGGGATAAGATGAGTAAGACAATTCCAATCCTGAGAACTTGCAGACCTTAGAGACAGGTGATGAAAACTTGACCTCACCAGATGTCTCGTTCTCTCCGTCGCTCATTCTAGTCCATGCCGTGATCATTTCTTAACTTGCACTGTTCTCCTGCTTCTACCTTTTCCTGCACCCCTATTCCAGTCTCCTCACAGAGCTTGAGTGACTCTCTTACATGTCTTTTTTTTTTTTTAACATTAATTCATTTTTAAGAAATAGAGAGAGACAGAGAATGAGAAGGGGAGGGGCAGAGAGAGAGAGAGAGGGAGGGACAGAATTTGAAGCAGGCTCCAGGCTCTGAGCTGTCAGCACAGAGCCAAACGTGGGTCTCGAACGCATGAACTGTGAGATCATGAACTGAGCCGAAGTCGGACGCTTAACCACCTGAGCCACCCAGGCGCCCCTTGAATGACTCTCTTAAATGTAAATCCTGTAACGTCCTCCTTTCCCTTCTTAACCGTACAAAGTCCTTAATCTTGGCCCACAAGGTCCCATATGATCTGAACCTGATGTCCTCTCCCACAAGGGTCCTCAGACCCTTTTCCTTGTTGCCTATGCCTGGAATTCTCCTACCAGGGCATCTGTAAGACTTGCTCCTTCATTTTCTACAGACCTCTGTCCAAAGGTCTTATTAAGGAGTCCTTCTCTGACTACCTGGCATTCCCTAACCCCCTTATCCTGTCTTACTTTTCTTAAAAGCATTTACTCAAGAAAATGCATCCATAACCACTGGGATATATTGTTTATTGTCTGCCACCCCCAACAATACTGGAAGCTCCACAAGAAGAGGGTCTGATTGGTTTGTTTTTGTGTTCCCAGCACTTGGCTGGCATGTGTTCATTGGTTAACAAACACTTCTTGAACAAACTGGATGCACTGTTGAGTTATGCCTAGGATTATAGGGGAGCCAAGAGGAGGGTACATGGCATATCCCAGGAGGGGCCAGAGGATCAGAGAAAACTTCCTTAAGCAAGTAATGCTGGACTTAGACTTCATTCATTCATATGCTCAGAAAGGCATTCACTTGTTCAACACATTCCTACAGAGTTTTACTATGTGTCAGGCACTATTCTAGAACTCGGAGGGGAGCTGTCAAGAAGGCAGAGAAGTCCTTATTCTTGTGAAACTTACAATCTAGTGGGAGAGAGATAATAAGCAAGCCAATATGTGAAAAAAGGCAAATATCCAGTGTTGAGACATGCTATGCAAATAACTAAAATAGGGTGACATAAAAGAAGTCTCCTAGGTGCTCACTTTAGACTGGGTCGCTAGGGAAGAATCTCTAGGAAGTGGCATTTTTGTGGAGACCTGGAGAATAATAAGGAAACTCCCACGTGAAGATGAGGGGGGTGAACATGCTTACAGAGAAAGCGCAGCCAGGGCAAAACCCTGAAACGGGAACAGGCCTGAAGTATTCAAGGAACCACACGGAGGACACATAGCTACTGGGCGGTGGTGAGGAGAGGGGCATGACTTAAGATCTATAGGCATAGTCTTTAGAATGAGTAGGACTTAGGGGCACCTGGGGGCTCCGTCGGTTAAGTGTCCGACTCTGTCTCCGGTCTGATCTCACCGTTTGAGACCCGCATCGGGCTCTGTGCTGACCGCTCAGAGCTTGGCGCTCACTTCAGATTTTGTGTCTCCCTCTCTCTCTCTCTCTCTGCCCCTCCCCCACTCGCACTCTGTGTCTCCCTCTCTCAAAAATAAATATACATTAAACATTTTTTAATGTATATAACTGAATAAGTAGGACTTATTCAGGGAGGGAAGCAGGCTGCAGAGCACTGCAGGTGGAAAGGACAGCATAAACAAAGGCAAGGAAGCATAAAACAGATTGGTGCATATTTAAGTAAACCTAGGAAATTCACTTCTTTTGGGTTCAATGCACAGCCAATGATGAAATCCAGAGTAATATATAGAGAAGTTGTTTTTGTTTGTTTGTTTGTTTTCTTCACGAATCTTCCAGCATCATATTTTGTTGCACTTGAGGGAAGAAAACCATCTCACTAGAAAACATATCCTTAGGGAGATCTATAAACAACTTACTAGAAGAGACTATACTAAGAAGTATATTTTTAGAAGATTCAGGTATTATATATTTGAATTCCTGCTAAGCTCAGAAGGTGGGAAGCAAATGCGAACTAGCAAACTTTCGTTCCAAACACAGCCTCAGACACAGAAGTGGTCACCACCCCCGTGTTTCAGACACCGGACTAAAGGAGTCACAGTGGAAAGCCGGGCTTCAGTTCCAGCTCTTTTCTGCCCAGTGTGGTTTCCACTGCTTCCTGGCATCTCAAAGACTCGTTCAATGCACCTGACTCGTTCAATGATCCTTGCTGTCAATTTATTCTATGGACCCTGCCTTCTACAGTTTTCCTTTGGCTTTATTTCTCTTTTCCTGGGACTACTTATAATTTAGAAAAATATATTTTTCTTCGTTTTCCTCTCAGCTAATCTTAATACCATGTTGTATGCAGGCTGGTCTGTAGCTCAACAACTCCCTCCCTCTACTAAAAAAAAAAAAAAAAATAATGCAAATCCAAACAAACTCAAATATGGGATTAACGTGCTTGGCCACATCTTTTTCTCTATAGTAACTGAGTCCCCAAGGAGTGTCTAAGTCTTTGGGAATCTTGACAGATCAGAATTTTTGTAACAGTTGAGATCCTGTTATCAGTAGAACCAGATTCCCCAGGGAAGGCAGTGCTGAATTCACAACAAGGGATTTAATTTAGGCTCACAATTTATCTAGCAATTCGTGACTTGTGAGTAACTGTTCAATATGTGTGTCATAATGGCCTGTTGCTGACTTACAGTATGCACAGAGAATGGAGTCATTTTGAGACCAACTAATTTATCCATCAGATGAGAAAGCATCATTAAGTGTACCAAGATAAAATATTCAGGAGGAAATAAATGAAGGGTGAAGTTTTCTTCCACTAACAAAGATGCATTTTGCACTCTTATACCACAAACCTCTGGTACATTTTATTCCTCACTTAACAGTGGAAACATGTAGTTAAGATAGCACTGGAGAAATAAGATGTCCATTGTAAATGAGGTTGAAAAATTATCTGTTGCAGGAGGCATTTACTTTTTAAATTTCTGGATATTCAAGATACGCCCAATGTTTTCTAATACTTTTTATTAGGTGGCAAAATCCGTGGTATCTATAAATGCCAGGGTGTTCATGAACTTTAGCAATGACATGAAGAGTTACTGTCTCTTGAAAGGTTGATGTAATTTTTTTTTTTTAAATGGCAAATCCCTGAAATAGGAAAAAGGACATTCTACAATGTGAACAACAACTAAAAGGCAAGATAGAAGGCAAGGACTGGCCAGTTGCTCAAAACAAAACAAAACCGAACAAAGAAAACAACCACCTGTGAGAAAGCTGGTCCCAATTTTTAGATGTAAAACCTTTCCAGAGACCACAGCCTAAGACAGGTGCTCAGCAACCTTCACCTTTTTGAAAATAGAGGAGATTGCCAAGAGGCAAATAAACATGGTTACAGGGAAAAGGTGAGCCAATACCAGGCAGGGTCCAACAAACAGCATAAAAGTGCAAAGCATAAAAAATAACTAAATATTTTATTTCCATTTTCCACTGTTCTTTTTACCCATGCTTAAAGAAGTAAAATTTTTGGGGGGGGGGCGCTTAAAACTTGGTTTGTAACACCGAAGCTGTGACAATAAATAAACACAAACATTATTTAGCTAACATTATTAAAAATGAAATTAATGTCAGAGTTACCTGAAATTCTAATCCATAGTTTTCTCTGCAGAATTCTCTCAATTTAGGATACACATTTTCTCTTAGTGCCTGTCTTTCTGCTCCTGTGTCTGTGGTAGAAAAACAAACACATAGAGAGGGAGTTATGTCCACACATATGTATTTCTGGAAAAACAAGGTAAACTTACAATTAATATTAACATTAATATAACTAGATTGGGTGCCAACTGTGAAATGATGGGATATCTGACAAGCTGGGGAGCCCTGTTCCTAATAGGGGACGGGGAGTAGTGGCCCCTCTTCCAGACACGCACAGGAAGCCTGAGGAATGGATGGGAGTCTCACTGGTCAGTTCCGTGTATGTGACAGGGCTGGGAATTCATATTTGAGCCTTTATGCCCACGCGGACCCTCACATGAATCTCTTAAATAGCCAGATGTGCTGTCTTTGGAAGAGACAGAAGAAAAAATCATAGGGCTATTGGCTATGACGTGTTTTAGCCCCATTAAGTGTAAAAGTTACAAAATCACACACACACACACACACACACACACACACACACACACATTAATTTAGTTACCAATTTCCAAAAACATTCAATCTCTATCATCATGCCTATAGTACTTAGAACTAATTAGACTTTTACAAAATTCAGTACGGCATCCATGCAATCAACGCAACAGTGAGGAGGGACAAATTGTGGGAGCCAACATCCAAATTTGGTAGATTCCACTGGCCAATGGTTTAGCAGAGTAACGCCTGCCACCCTGGGCACAGGGACTGCCTGTTTATCAGAGAGGGGAATTGTGTCACATGTTCCACACCACGTAAAAACTTCAAAATCATGTTACAATTTACGTCATTAAAAAAAAAAAACATACAAGAAGAAACAGAGAACTTGAAACCGGAAGAACCACAGAATATGTATGTATTTAATGTCAAGTGTTTTGCACAGAAAGGGCTTTCCAAAGCCACCTGTGCTGGGTGATTATCTGCATCGATGATGACGCTGTAAAATGCTTACAGCAAAGACAGGCTGTTCCCTGCCCAACTAACTTCAGTGAAAGAGGAGAACAGAGATTTTAAAAATTAGGTTAATGTCTTATCTCATAAAAATTACCATTTGCCAAATGTACCTCAATCCCAGCCATAACTACAAAACATTTGCATACTGCATTTATAACTAAGAGCCAGTTTAAAAGACTTGCCTTATTATTCTCAAGTTCGTCTGTCCATGCAAATTCAACCATATGATGTGCTGACCTACTCTACTTTCCTACTATTCTCAAGACTATTTTGAGATGTAAATAACCAATCTCAAGAGTCTGAAATGCAGCTGGAGGCTGACAAAGTGACAGAAACCCGTATTTACAGGGAAACCAGAAACTCAATACAAGCCTTCTAAATCACCATATGGTCCAAATGGTCAGAGTCTTTTCTAACCGTAGATCCAGCATGGACCCTCAGTTTAAAGGGAAAGCTGGAGGACCGAGTGGTACATTTGAGCAGTGCCCTCGGGCTGTTAAGGCACTAGTGGAGGCAGTATGCTAAGCTTTTACAGGGTTTATATCATCTCAGGATCAGAGCCCCATCCCCTTCACCCCATTTTAAGGGCTGAAAACACTAACTTTGCAGTAAAGCTGATTAATATTCAACCAATCTCTCTAAAAGGCTGTACATGTTTAAAACACAAGTAACAAAAGTCACCTTAAAAATAAACAAATATTGGGGTGCCTGGGTGGCTCAGTCAGTTGAGTGTCCAACTCTTGGTTTCAGCTCAGATTATGATCTCATGGTTTATGGGATCAAGTCCTGTGCTCTGCACTGACAGTGTGGAGCCTGCTTGGGATTCTCTCCTCCTCTCTTTCTGCCCTTCCCCTACTAGTGCGCACATGTGCACGTGGTCTCTCTCAAAATAAACAAACATTTAAAAATTAACATTAAAATTAACTACTACCAGATGTGGAAGCTGGAAATAACATGCATAATATGATTATATTATTACATAATTAAGTAAACAAGGGCTATTAAGGCATACTAACGTAGTATCAAAATAACATGAGAAACTATGAAATGATGGAAGGAGCAGAAATTATTTCTTTAATATGTTATTGTAACTCATTACTAGGTACAGCCAGCTGAACGTGCCATATTATGAGGATAAGACAGAAATATAGTCTCTAATCTCTAATATTTACCAAATGCTTACTGTAGTCGTGTATTAAGTATTTCTATGTGTATTTTCTTAGTCCCTCTGACAACAACTCTCTGAAATGGGTAAAATTATTATTCCATTTTTTTTACAAGAGGAAACTGAAATACAGAGAAGTTAAGAGACTTGCCTGAGTCATATGACCACTAAGTTAGAGAAGCTGGATTTGAATCTAGAGAGCCGTATGCTATATAGTTCACTCTAACCAGAGGAAATATGCAACGGTGCAAAGAAACAATCTTTGAAAATGACACATAGACTAACTTCATAGAATGGTTAAGGAATGCTGAACTCACCTCTCATCTGGACTCTGCCTCTCTGTTCTCATTCTTGCCCCCTTCAAACCATTCTCCACAGAGAAGCCAGACTCCTCTTTTACAAATGCCAATCAGATCACAGAAAGCCCTCCAGGGGCTCTGCAAGGCACTGGGAATGACATCCATGCCTCTTACCTTGAATGTTCTCCCTCCCCCAAAGGGATCTCTTACCACTACTGGATTACACGCCTACTCACGGCCTTCACGCTAGCTGTGACTTCCTCCTGTAATGGTTAGTCCTGTGATCATCTCAAGGCATCTCCTGTCATTCAAGTGTCAGTTTTACAGCCACCTCCTCAGAGAGGCCTCTTTGAGCCCTCCATCTACGAACCACTCTCTGTCACATCACCTCTCAAGTCTTTTGCACATTACTCATCACTTTACTGTTGCTATTCAGTTACTGTTTGTCTCTCCTACTGCAATGTGAGCTCAAAGAGTCAGAACCCTTCTGCTGTCTCGTTTACTGCGACATCGCCAGTGATCACAGTTGTGCTCGATTAAAAAATGAGTGAATGAAAAAAAAAAAACCCACACATGCACCAGTGACCAAAATGAGCTGACAGGCAATGCTTCCTTGTAATTACCTCCGGAAACAGAAGGGCTTCCTACATCACAATTTGTCACTGGATGGACCCAGAATCAAGACTAGGGGAAATTCTGGGAAATAAACGATGTGGCTTATAAAGTTGGTTTCATGAGGTAAGTGAATGGGCTGAAATACTGGTTTCTTTTTTGGTTTTTGTGTTTCTGGCAGAATGCTAATACATTTTACCAAGTCATGTTGACCTTTCCTAAAAATAGGAAGAAAACATATGCACATATCTCACAGACATTTTGTGTTACTTATGTTACAAAAAAGTCTCAGATTTTCCTATATTTGTATTAATAGGTGATGAATGGCTCTGGAAATGGAAAAGTAATTAAGACAGAATGGATTAGTTATAATGGGTGGCAGATAAGCTGGCTTAATTATATTAAAAAACCTAATTCATACTAACAGCAAATCCGGATGGTTGGCAATTAAAAAAACATTAGAATGTCATAAACAGGAAAAATTAAGTTACAAAATGTCACACATAAAAAGAGACCTCTTTAAAAAGTGTAGGTCAAACACAAGGTATGTCATCATTTACTCTTTCTACATAGTCATTGCATCCATTTGTATCTGCCCAGCTCCTTAGCTCTTTGAAAAGATACATTAACACTTGGGCAGCACTACTAGGTTTTTAAGAAGTTGTTTTCTACAATTCTTCAATGATCTCAGAGTTAATGATCGTTTCTAATGCCGTGTCTGAGTTACCCACAGGAAAAGCCTTAGTTGAGGGAGTATTATTAATCAATACCATGTATCCCACTTCATGAGGGATTTAGATTAATGCCAAATTTCTATCAAAAATAAAAGTGCCAAGGGCCGCGCCCTGGGTGGCTCAGTCGGTCGAGCGTCCGACTTCAGCTCAGGTCATGATCTCACAGCTCGTGAGTTCGACCCTGCACCGGGCTTTGCAGTGACAGCAAGGAGCCTGCCTCGGATTCTCTGTCTCCCTGTCTCTCTGCCCCTCCCCAACTCGTTCTCTGTCTCTCAAAAATAAACATTAAAAAGAAAGAAATAAAAATTCCAACACGACCATGTTGCACTGGGACTTCTTACTGTCCCTGCCTCACCCAAACTTAAGGCCAGGGGCATTTGATTAAGTCGCTTCCATCCAGGCAGCTCAGAAAATTCATTTAGGATCCAGCCCACACCCTCTGCTACAACTGTTGTTCCAGCCCGGCCTCCCAGATTTCTGTACATCTGCTCTTGCCTGGGTTCTCTTTCTTCCCCTGGCCTGTCAGCCAGTGATTCCTCTGGACACCCTACCTGGCTTCTGTGTTTTTGTTTGGGTTGATTTCTTGTCTGATGGCTTCCAGAGGTTGGCTCCTCTCTATACCCTCTAAGCCCTCTGTGCCCAACCAGCCACGCTTACCCTTATATGTATCACCAAATCCTGTCAATTTGATCACAAACATCTTTTGAATCTGGCCACTCTCTAGTTTTGTACTCACCATCTCTCAACCCGAAGGGTCCCCAAGTCTCCTATTTGACTGACCTGTTATCTGTCCCTCCTCATTGCAGTCTTATACTCCAGAGAACAGACGGAGAGAAATCCAAGACAAAAGAAAAGCAATAACTAGTTTGATCAATGCAGGTCTTGGCTGGAATCTGGTGGCCCAGAAGATAAAGGCTGTAAAGTTCAGTAGACATAAATGTGTTTTCTAGCTAAGTTCCATGTTCTACTGCTCTCTACCATGGACCCTCCTGGGTCCATTTTCAGCTATTACTTGAACCCAACCCTTGTCCTTAATACATACTGCTTTCCATGCTCAGAATTCTTTATCCTTCCATCCCCTTTGCCTGGCAGACTTTGACCTTTCTTAGGCCCAATCAAAGGTAGTATACTTAGTGATTTCTTACTACTCAGAGGCCGGCATGCTCTGTCTAGCTCATCCCACAGCACTGTGCTCACTCCTATGTATCATCGTATACTATGTTTTAATTTTTAATTTGTCTCCCCTAATAGACTTGTGAGTTCATGACATGCTGGGACTTTCTCATTCACCTCTGCAATGTGGAAATTAAAGCAGACCCCAGTACACAGTCAATAAGTGAATGGGCAAATAGATGCTATCTACAATGAAAACATTGATTAATCCCAACTAAAGAATGTGTCTCCACAAAGCTAACACAAATCAAAATGCAATATCGTTTTCAAGTAATTCACCAAAGACCAAAGGCATAAAGCAAACTGGGAAATGACTTTCACGAAAAACCACTCAACTCTGGGTGAGAACAGTGAGAATCTATGGGACTGTCCCATTCCTCTTTAACTGCCACACCCCTTCCCATGTCAGAGAAGGTCAAGCTGTGAGTATCAACAACTTCACTGCCAGAGAGCGCTTGCTTGATCTGGAGCGGAGCATGGGAACGCTCCATGGCCATCCGTGTTGTTGGCAGCAGCCGTGGTCTCAGAGGTAGAGAGACCTCTGTGGCTCAGCCAACCTATAGTTTCACCCAAATGTAAAAAGGAGACCAAGGAAATAAACAGTCATGGAAGGCCTTGTTAAGTTCTCTGCAAATTCCTAGCTGATGGGAAGGCTACCCACAAACACAAGAGAGACTGAAAGCTACCCCCGTGTTTGTGGCTGACTTTGAGCCTGTGTACATAGGCAGTGTAAACATAAGCCTGGGTGGAAAGTAAAAGTTGGGATAGACTTAAACACTGGCTAAGCTTTGCATGTGTTCCCCAGCCCACACAAACTGGCAGAGAACAGAAGCCCTACTGGCTTGAGGCATTTGAGAAGAAACTCTTGAAGTCATTGACAGACATTAAGCTACAGGGAAAAGTGGGTGATCCCTGGGAAGTCAGGCATATCTTCATCATCACCACCATCACCATCAAATAACTGGGCAGAGACAGCAGCAGCCTGCACTGTGGGGAACCGATGCCACGGATTTAGTCCAGGCAAGTAACTAAACAGACAAACAAAAAATGCCAACAAATTAAAAAACACCACTCAGAAGTAAAAATCAGAATCCAGATCTGTTACAGTGTATTACCTAAAACGTCTACTTTTTAACAAAAAATCTTGAGATATATAAAGAAACAGAAAAATGTGACACCTATTCAGGATAAAAAAGTAGTCAACAGAAATGAGCTGTGGGTGGTTCCTATGTGAGATTTAGAGAACAAAGACTGCAAAACAGCTATTAAAGATGTATTCAGAGAACTTCAGGTCACCATGTTTAAGGAAGAAAGAAAAATAAACAAGTTCCCAGAAACCTGTGGGCAGCATCTGCTGGAGTGGTACATAGTTGTAAAGGGAGTCCCAGAAGGACAGGAGTAAGAGAAAGGAGGAAGATAATTTTGAAGAAATAATTGTGCAAATGTCCCAAATTTAATGGAAAACAGAAAACAGTAATCTACACATCCGTGAAGTTCAAAGAACCCAAATATGTAATGACTAAGAGATCCACAGTTAGACACCTAGTCAAACAGTTGAAACCAAAGATAAAGAGCAAATCTTGAAAACAGCAAGCAAAAAATGACTCATCACACTAAGGGAAACAATACAATAAGGGCTGACTTCTCATGAGAAGGCATGGAAACCAGAAGGCAATGGAATGACATACTCAAATAATGGGGGAAAAAGGTCAACCAAGAGTTCCATATCTAATAAAACTATGTATAAAGAAAAAAAGACCCGGAGGACATGATGTTAATGAAATAAGACACAGAAAATGATTCCACTTACAGGTAGAATCTAAAATAGTCAAACTCACAGCAGCAGAGAATAGAATGATCGGTGCCAGGGGCTGAAGGGAGACATGGGAAGGGGTTGGTCAAAGGGTGTAAAGTTGCATTTAGGCAAGATGAAAAAGTGGATCTAATATATAGAGAGAAACGTGAATATAGTTAACAATACTGTATTTTAGGCTTTAAATTTGCCAAGATCCTAAGCATGATCACCAAAAAAAAAAAAAAAAAAAAAAAGGAAAAAAAGGCTATGTGAAGTGATGAATATATTAATTGGCTTGATTGTGATTAATTCACAGTGTGTGTCAAAACATCAAGTTGTACATCTTAAATATTTACAACTTATTTTTGTCAATTGTACCTCCATAAACTTGAGAAAAGAAAGTGAAATAAGAACATTAACAAATTTAAACAGATTGAGAAACGCTGCGGCTAGCAGATCTGCATTAAGAATTTACAAAAGAGGGGCAGCCAAGTGGCTCAGTCGGTTAAGTGTCCAACTTCGGCTCAGGTCACGATCATGCAGTTTGTCAGCTCAAGCCCCGTATCAGGCTCTGTGCTGACAGCTCAGAGCCTGGAGCCTGCTTCAGATTCTATGTTTCTCTCTCTGTCCCTCCCCTGCTTGCACTTTCTCTCTCTCTCAAATAAGTAAACATTAAAAATTTAAAAATATTAATTTAATATTAAAAATATTAAAAATAAAGAAAGTCCTCCAAACTGAAAAGAAATGGCATCAGACGTTAACAAATCCATACAAAGAATGAAAAGCACTGTGAAAAGGTAAATAAGCATGTAAAAAAAAGATTACATAATTATGTATTTTTTTTCTGTATTCCTTTATATACTTTTTACAAATTTTTAATCATTTTATCTTCTTTTTAAAAAAATTTTTTTAACGTTTATTTATTTTTGAGGCAGGGAGAGACAAAGCATGAATGTGGGAGGGTCAGAGAGAGAGGGAGACACAGAATCCGAAGCAAGCTCCAGGCTCTGAGCTGTCAGCACAGAGCCCGACGCGGGGCTCGAACTCACGGACCGCGAGATCATGACCTGAGCCGAAGTCGGACGCTTAACCGACTGAGCCACCCAGGCGCCCGTCGTTTTATCTTCTTTAATCACGATAAGTGTACTCTTTAATCCCTATCCCCCATTTCCCCCATCCTCCCATCCATCTCCCCCTGGTAAACATTGGTTTGTTCTTCACAGTTAAGAGTCTGTTTCTTGGTTTGTCTCTCTTTCCTTTGTTTTGTTTCTTAAATTCTACACATGAGTGAGATCATATGGTACATGTCTTTCTCTGACTGACTTATTTTGCTTAGCATTATATTCTTTAGCTCCATCCATATTGTTGCAAATGGCAAGATTTCATTCTTTTTTGTGGATGAACAATATTCCATTGTGAATATATATCACAGTTCCTTTATCCATTCATCAATCAATGAACATTTGGGCTGCTTCCATAGTTCACCCATTGTAAAAAATGCAGCAATACCAATAGGAGTGCATGTATCCCTCTGAATTAGTGTTTTTGTATATTTTGGGTAAATACTCGGTGATGTGATTACCGGATTGTAAAGTAGTTCTGTTAATTTTTAAAGGAACTTCCATACCGTTTTCCAGAACGGCTGCATCAGTTTGCATTCCCACCAATGGTGCAAGAGGATTCCTTTTTCTCCACGTCATTGCCAACACTTGTTGTTTCCTGTGTTTTTGATTTTAGCCATTCTGAAGGATGTGAGGTAGTATCTTACTGTGGTTTTGATTTGTATTTCCCTGATGATGAGTGATGTTGAACATCTTTTCATGTGTCTGTTGGCCATGTGGATGTCTTCTTTGGATAAATATCTGTTCATGTCTTATGACCATTTAAATGGAATTATTATTTTTTTTTTTTGGGTATTGAGTTGTAACAGCTCTTTATATATTTTGGAAACAAACTCTTTATCTGATATGTCATTTGCAAATATCTTCTATTTAGTTGGTTACCTCTTTTACATGCTTCTTGAAAAAAAAGACTGTAACACTGCACTGTTCGGTTTTAACAAACATACATATATATATAACACATGCCAATAGTAACACAAAACAGGGAGGAGAAAATGGAGCTATAGTGGCGCAAAGTATGTTTTACCAGAATTAAGTTAGTATTCACCTAAAGTGTAATAAGTTAAGATAGATTTTATAATCCCTAGAGCATTAAAAAAGTAAATAAAAACAATATAACAAAGGAATTAAAATGACACACTAAAAGGGGCGCCTGTAGCTCAGTTGGTTAAGCATCAAACTCTTGATTTCGGCTCAGGATATGACTCCTGGCTGGTGAGACCGAGCCCTGCGTTGGGCTCTACACTGACAGCATGGAGCCTGCTTGCGATTCTCTCTCTTCCTCTCTTTCTGTCCCTCCCCTATGTGCTCTCACTCAAAATAAGTAAATTTAAAAAAAATAAAAAGATACACTCAAATATTTTACAAAGAAGAGTGTAGAGTGGGAACAGATGAAGAAGAATGACACGAGTTATGTAGAAAACAAATAGCAAAAGGAGAAATAAACCCAAACGCATCAATGATTACTTTAAGTAAGAATAAACACTCAGATGGAAAAAGACTGTCAGTCTCCTGGATATGGATATTATCTATGGATAATGAAACCATATTCAATTATATGCTATCTACAAGTGACACACTAGGTTTAAAAACACCAATAGGTTGAGGGACACCTGGGCGGCTCTGTTGGTTAAATGCCCAACTCTTGATTTCAGCTCAGATCATGACCTCACAATTCATGGGATCAAGCCCTGTGTCAGGCTCCAGCTTAGCCTGGAGCCTGCTTAAGAATCTCTCTCTCTTTCTCCCTCTGCCCCTCTCCCCTGATCACTTCCTCTCTCTCTTTCAAAATAAATAAGAATTTTTTTAAAAGAAAAAAAACACAAGAAATTGAAAGTAGAAGGATAGAAAAAAATAACATGAAAACAGTAACCAAAACCAGACTGAATATATAAAATCAGACAAGACAGATTTTAAGAAACAATACTAGAGAAAAAAAAGAGCCATGATATAACAATTATAAACAGAGATGAAAAATATATAAAGCAAAAATTGACAGAAGTAGAAAGAGAAATAGACATTTTAACAACAGCTAATGATTTCTATGGTCCATTCTTAATAACGGATAAAACTACAAAACAGAAAATCAACAAGGATACAGAAGATTTCAACAACACTATCAAACAACTTGACCTAATTGACATTTGTAGAACTATCCCCCCCAAAAGACAGCAAAACACATTTTTTCTAGTGCTCTGATAGGTCATATGCTAAACCACAAACAAGTCTTGTAAATTTAACAGTACTAAAATTGTAACAAATATGATCTACTATAATAGAATAAAAAATCAATAACAAAGATTTTTGGGAAACTCTCAGGTTTTTTTTTTAAGTTTATTTATTTATTCTGAGAGAGAGGTGGGGTTTAGGGGTAGAGAGAGAGGAAAGAGAGAATCTCAAGCAGGCTCTGTGCTGTCAGTACTAAGCCTGATGTGGGGTTTGATGTGGGGCTTGATCTTAGAGATCATGACCTGAGCCAAAACTGAGTCAGATGCTTAATGGAGTGAGCCACACAGGCACCCCTGGAAACCTCCAGATATTTGGAAATTGAACTTCTAATTTCTTCTAACTTCTAAAATACTCATGTACCAAAGATCAATGCAACAAGAGAAACAAATGTTTTGAAGTGAATAAAAACACATGTTAAAAGCCATGAAATGTAGTGGTGAGAAAGAAATCTCTATCTTTAAATACCTATAACAAAAATGAAAGGTCTCAAATCAATAACTCAAGAGTCCACCTTCCCAGCAAAAGAAGAGCAAACTCAACCCAAATCAAAGAATAGGGGAAAAAATTAAGCATGAAAATCAATGAAATAGAAATCAGGAAAACAAAACACCCCCCCCCCCCCCACCAGAGAATCAGTAAAGTCAAAAGCTGGTTCTTTAAAAGATCAGTAATATTTATGAACTTTTGGCTAGGTTGACTAAGACAAAAAAAGACAAATGATCAAAATAGGAATGAAGGAGAAACCATATGGCATACTGACACTACGGAACTTTTAAAAATCGTCTCATGAAGAAAATCACCATTCTGGAGTGTTTAAATGGTAAATTATATCAATAAAGAAGAAATAATCCTTTACAAACACTTTCAGAAAACAGAGGAAGGAAAATAGTTTTCAATTCCTTTTTTAAGTCTGCTGTATTATCCTAAACCCAAAGCCAAAGATATCGAAAGGAAAAAAACACAAAACAAAAATTACAGACTAATATAACCCTCATGAACATAAATGCAAAAATCCTTTTCAAAATACTAGCAACCTTAGTTCAGCAACCTATATATCATGTCCAACGGGGGTTTGTTACAAGAAGGAGAGGTTAGTTTTAATATTTGAAAATCATTAATGGAACATGCCATTACATTACATGAGGACATGACCATATGATCACTCCACAGATGCAGAAAAAAAAAAAAAAATCATTTGACAAAATCGAATACCCATTCAGGACAAAAACTTGGCTACAGGAACAGAGAGGAATCTTACTCATTCTGGTAAAGGGCATCTGCACAAAACTCTACAGCTAGCACCACGCTTCATGGTGTAAAAACTGAATGGCTTCTACCTGTGATCAGGAACACTTCCTTGTCACATCTATTCAGCATTTTACTGGTTCCAGTCAGTGCAGTGAAAAACAATAAAAAATAAAAAATAATAATAAAAAAGAAAGGCAGTAACATTGGAAATAAACAAATATAACCATTTTTATTCTCAAACGACAAGATCTTCTATATGGAAAGTCAGAAATCCAGAGGAAAAATTACAGTAACTGATAAACGAGTTCAGCAAAGTTGCTGGATATTCCATACGAAATCAATCATATTTTTTTATACTCACCCCAATCCAGAAATGAAATATAAAAACTGCACTTACAGTAGCATTAAAATAATAAAACACTGAAAAATAAATATAACAAAAGAAATGCAAGACATATCGCATTTATAAACTATAAAACCTTGCTGAGAGAAAGATCTAAATAGACATTTCATCTTCAAGAGTTGGAAGACTCAAAATTGTCAGAATGACAATCCTTACCAAATACTGGCCTGAGATTCTCTAAAATCATCTACAGATCCTACACAATCCCTATAAAAATTCCAGCACATTTTGCAACTATTTTTCGAGGACCATCATTAACATGAAATAAAAGGTACACCTTAGTCGATCTTGCCCATTACCTGCTCTGGAAGGTACACCAACCGGTATCAAACAGAGAGGACAGTGGACAGACTGAGTGTGGTTCTGGAGCCAAACTTCCTAGGTCTGAATTCCAGCTCCTTCATGCACCAGCTGTATGATCTCTGCCAAATTACTAAATCTTTCTGGGTTTCCGTTTATTTTTCACTTGTCACATGCAATCAACATTACTAATATCAGCCTTATGAGGTGTTGGGAGTACTTAAACACACCTGTTGTATGATAAATGCTCAATAAATGTTTGCAATTACTTTATCACACAATTCGAGGGTCAAATATTTATTAAAGCGTTTTTTTTTTAAAACTTATGACAATTTTCAGTACTGAAAGAGTAACGGTAAAGTAGCCACAACAATCATGATATCTTGTCCCACATCATATTACTCAAAATGACTGAATTTTCAGGGTGCCTGGGTGGCTTAGTCAGTTAAGTATCTAACTCTTTTCTTTTTTTAATTTTTTTTTTTTTAAATTTTTTTTTTCAACGTTTTTTATTTATTTCTGGGACAGAGAGAGACAGAGCATGAACGGGGGAGGGGCAGAGAGAGAGGGAGACACAGAATCGGAAACAGGCTCCAGGCTCCGAGCCATCAGCCCAGAGCCTGACGCGGGGCTCGAACTCACGGACCGCGAGATCGTGACCTGGCTGAAGTCGGACGCTTAACCGACTGCGCCACCCAGGCGCCCCCTTTTTTTAATTTTTTTAATGTTTATTTATTTTTGGGAGAGACAGAGCATGAGCTGGGGAGGCGCAGACAGACACACACACACACACACACACACACACACACACAAAATCTGAAGCAGGCCGGATGCGGGAGTCGAACCCACAGACTGCAAGATCATGACCTGAGCTGAAATCGGCTGTCCAACTTACTGAGCCACCCAGTCGCCCAAGCATCTATTAATTTTGGCTCAGATCATGATTCCTGCGGGGCTCATTTGGTTGAGCATCCGTCTCTTGATTTTGGCTCAAGTCATGATCTTGCAGTCGCGAGATCCAGCCCTTTGTTGGGCTCTGCATGGAGCCTGCTTGAGATTTTCTCTCTCCCCCTTCCTCCACCTTGCTCATGTGTGCTCCCTCCCTCTCTTTCAAAAAAAAAAAAAAAAAAAAAAAAAAGATTAAATTATCTATTTTTTAAAGCCTTAGAGAAAACCATTAAAATATATATTTTCTTATTTTATTTTTTCAATATATGAAATTTATTGTCAAATTGGTTTCCATACAACACCCAGTGCTCATCCCAAAAGATGCCCTCTTCAATGCCCATCACCTACCCTTCCCTCCCTCCCACCCCCCATCAACCCTCAATCTGTTCTCAGTTTTTAAGAGTCTCTTATGCTTTGGCTCTCTCCCACTCTAACCTCTTTTTTTTTTTCTTCTTCCCCTCCCCCATGGGTTTCTGTTAAGTTTCTCAGGATCCACATAAGAGTGAAAACATATGGTATCTGTCTTTCTCTGCATGGCTTATTTCACTTAGCATCACACTCTCCAGTTCCATCCACGTTGCTACAAAGGGCCATATTTCATTCTTTCTCATTGCCACGTAGTACTCCATTGTGTATATAAACCACAATTTCTTTATCCATTCATCAGTTGATGGACATTTAGGCTCTTTCCATAATTTGGCTATTGTTGAGAGTGCTGCTATAAACATTGGGGTACAAGTGCCCCTATGCATCAGCACTCCTGTATCCCTTGGGTAAATTCCTAGCAGTGCTATTGCTGGGTCATAGGGTAGGTCTATTTTTAATTTTCTGAGGAACCTCCACACTCTTTTCCAGAGTGGCTGCACCAATTTGCATTCCCACCAACAGTGCAAGAGGGTTCCCGTTTCTCCACATCCTCTCCAGCATCTATAGTCTCCTGATTTGTTCGTTTTGGCCATTCTGACTGGTGTGAGGTGATATCTGAGTGTGGTTTTGATTTGTATTTCCCTGATAAGGAGAAAATATATATTTTTTAAATCTAAGATTTTTTTAAAATACAAATTTAGTTTTAAAAATATATAAACTTATTCTTCTAATTATCAGTTTATGAAAATACTCTTAAAAACTTCCAGTAGGAATTCAGTATTATTTCTATACCTAAATACATTTTAGGAAAAAAGAAATCATAAAAGGTAATAATGCTGGACTTGTTTCTGATAATGTTTAATAAAAGAAACCTGTACAAATATCACACTAAACACAACTAAATGCAGCATAAAATATTTAAAAATATTTTTATATGTGTCACACAGATGGAAAAAACTAAGCAATGCACAGAGGTCCAAGACATAGTGAATCTCAGAAATTAGGAGCTCCCTGAGGTCAGCTTTTAGTTATTTGCTGTTAAATCACAGTCATCTCTACTGTTGGGTATTCGGTCAAAGCACAGAGCCCCAAAGTGATGGGTATAACAGGATAACTATGCAAAAGGCTATGACCCCACAGACCTGTATCTTCAATGTGAGGATGACTCAAAAATAAATCAGCAAGAAAACCTGTGACCATCATATCTGCGTAAGGTGAAAGAAAAAGCAATCTCCCTGATGCATGTAATCACAAGCTGGGCTTCCTACAGGTAGGTAGTGCAAATTCATCTTATTTACAGTCTAATAAATCTTAAGTCTATAATTTATTTTTAAATAGTCCCACTCTGATATTGACCCCTGGTGCCTGAGAAGCATACTTTTTAACAATGTCTTAATGAAATCCAGAAAATTAAATGTTCTAAGGAATATTAAGCCTTACCCATTTCCTATCAACACATATGCAAACAAAAATCAATAAAAACACGAAGAAATAACGCACCATGAATTGAAACAAACAACCCAGGTGAATCAGATCCACACAGCACTACAAAAGTATCTGGAACACAAAATAAGTACTTAATGTATTTAAAGAAAGAAAAGTAGGTGTTGAATAAAATAAGAGTATGAAACCAAGAAAAACAGTAATACTGAAGAAAGAATCTCTAAAAATGAAAAATATTTGGGGTGCCTGGGTGGCTCAGTTGGTTAAGCATCCTATTGTTGATTTCGGCTCAGGTCATGATCTCATAGTTTGAGAGTCTGAGCCTCGCATTGGGCTCTATGCTGACAGTGCAGGGTCTGCTTGGAATTCCCTCTCTCTGCCCCTCCCCTGCTTCTCTCTCTTTCTTTCAAAAAATTAACTAAAAAAAATTAAAAATAAATAAAAATAAAAATTAAAAAATATTTAAATTTAAAATTTAATAGAATAGTTAAACAACTGAAGAAAGGTAAGTGAGCAAAAAAGTATGAATAAATCATCCAGAATGCAGTACAGAGATATAAAGAAAAGAAAAATATGGGAGATTAGCAGATAAGGGTGAAATACTGAAATCTAACAGGCATCTCTCAAGTCCCAGAAGGACAGACAAGAGAGATCAAGCAGTCCTTGCAGAGATCACGGTTAGGTATTTGCCAGATTTGTTGAAAAGATACCAGTCCTCAGGAAGGCGAACAAATCCTAGGCATGATAAGTATAAAGAATTCCATATCATAGTGAAAATGCAGAACACCAACAACAAGAGAAGATCTGAAAAACAGCCAGAGGAAGACAGATAGGTTACGTACAACATAATGACAATTATATTTGTAGCTGACATGACACCAGCAACAGTACTGAAGCCAAAAGACTGTGGAATATTTTCTTCACTCTGCAGAGAGAAAAATCAACTGTCCGCCTGGAATGAAGTAACCAACAATACTATCTTTCAAGAAAAAGGGCAAAAGGGGAATGCTTTTAGAATAACAGAAAGGGAGTTTCTGCCATCTTCCTTTAGAAGGAAATTAAAAAGAATATATTTCAGGTAGAAAAAAAAAAACAAACCAAAACTGTCCCAAATGTTCAGTTTGAGATGCAAAAAATGTTGGTGTGCAAAGAAAGTGGTACATGTATAACTAAGCCTAAAAAATTCGTTGCATAAAATAATGTTTAATTTACGGAGTTAAAAAGAATTATGATCTTAAGTTAGCATGTAAATCAGAGATGGTGAAAATTAAAACCTTCTTCATTCCCTCCCCATGTTTTCTGAGTGTCTCTATACTTTGTTTAGTCTGTTTGTTAAAATTTCTAGGAGAGCCATTAAACTGAATATTAAAGTTAAAACCATGCATGTTGTTGAAGAAGCTTAAATACCTCTTTGTGGTTTATTATAACAAAGTAAGATTTTTTTTCTTTTCAAAAATAGTTCATATTTATTACAAAATGATTCCCTAGTAACTCCATAGTAAACAGAGTTACTGCAAAATTGGTGGCTTGGAGTTGTCAGTTTCTTTGTAATTAAAAAAAAAATCCTCAAATTGGCATAATTCATCTCTAATTATTCTCTTCCTTTCATGCCAAAGTCTATTTAAAGAACATTCAGTAAGAACTATATGTGGCATCTCAGATCTACTCAAATAATACATAATTTGAATTTCATACTCCACTAGACTTCACTCAAATGTAGTTCTCGACAAGGGCTTGCCACATTGAAATTTACTGCTATGTTGTTTCTTTCAAAATAAAAGAGGGAAGGCACAGCCTTGCTCTCAGCACTCACATATTGGATGCAGACAGCCCACTAGAATGGGATTCCTAATAATGTACAGGAAGTTCTAGATTCGACATACAAGCAAAATGTTGAAGGGCAGAAGAATTTTTTTCGGATTATCAGAGACCGTTTAACAGAGCAGACAACCATTATATTAGGCCTTGAAATATGGACAAGATTTTCCCAGGCAGAAAGGAGAAATATCTTCTAGAAGAGGCGACAGCAGGAGCAAATGAGGAAGGCTTAAAAAGCACGTGTGTCTGAGGAACATCAGGCAGCACAGTTTCCTGTAGTACAAGGTACAGGCATTACATTAGTCTATTACGAATCTTTTGAGGTTCTTCTGTGTGCTGGAAATTTGGGAATGTGACAGCTATTCTTTCTCATAATCAAATGGGAAAGAAAGTAATACATGCAGAGGAACATAAAGAAAAAAAAGTAATTTATTACATATTCCAGTCAACTATGAGAAAAATGTCTTTCATACCACGTCCAAAACGCAGCTGTTCCATTTCTGAAAGGGGTCCACCTACACCTGGCAGATCTGTCTGCTGAGAGTAATTTATCAATCAGCAGTCCTCCATCTGCCCAGACTCCATCCTGTACCTAGCACTCTACCGGGTGTCAAGGAATCAACAGAAACACCATGTAGTCCCCAGTGCAAAGGAACTTGTATTTTAGACAGAGTTACAACTAAGGTACCCGTAGAAAACCAAAAAATGACTCCACGTTAAACCAAATAGAATGTATTCTAGACCCAAGACTGACACTGAAGCCCAAGTTAGTGAAGCCTTTAGGGTAGCTATGACTTGAAAATAAGTAGAATTCAGAATAAGTAGGGTAGAAAAGAGAGCTTTACTAATGGATAAAAAGACTTAGAGCTTATTATAGGAAGAGGGGAGTGAGTGAACAAAACTTCTGAATGGAATAGGAAGAAGTAGTTATGGCATTGGGACCAAGTTACTGATGGGCCCGGATTCGATGAAGGGGCAGGGCGAGGATGCGGTAAATGTGATCTCATGGAAAGGTACAAAAGGAAACAATCGTGTAGCAGATGTGACAAAGAAGAAATCAGAGTTGGGGGGACTACTGGAAACAGGTACAGTAATCCATGCATGAGGTGAAGAGAGTTTATACCTTGATTTCAGGAGGAAAAGAAGGAGTGCAAGATAGATTAGATAAATAAAAAGGAGATGGCATAATATGGCTGTTCTTTAAGAAAAATCCTGGGTTTGAGTACTGGTTTGGTTAAACATAAGGTGCATGTCTAAGGGCTAGTTCATAAGCCCTTACAAACCTAAGGGAATGTCCATACTGTCTACTGCATCAGGATTCAATCAGTGTTTAACTTCTCAGTAAAAGTTGGCTCCACCACCACCATCTTCATCATATTAGAGTGATTAAAAATTTTTCTTGTAATTGATAAGTATCTTGTGGGGGCAATACTTTGAGACTATATAACTGTCCTATTCGCTCCTCAACCTTTCACCCACCAGAGCATCCAATGAAGATCCCTGCCTGAATAAATTGTTATAGTTGGTAAATAATGATTTTCTATTTCCATCATCTTTCACATTTACCCTTATATTGTAAGGAAGAACTCTCCCCCTTCCCATCCATCCATCCTTTCATTCACCCATCTGTGAGGAATAAGTTTAAGAATTCCCTGAGCTTGCATCAGTGGGTGAACAAGGCTTAGGACGAAAGCATCCAGAATAGGTTACCAGGGCAAAAGCGCCCCCAGCATAGAACAAAAGCATAAGAGTGGGAAGCTGCTTTCACAAGATGGAAGCATCCAGAATAGGTAAACAGGTAAACAGGATGATAGACCACCGCCTGGAAATTGTCTGGAGTGGAGCTAATTAGCAAAAGAAAGGTGCCTTGTTGACCCTGAGGTAGCATGCTCTTATTCCCTAGGCAAGTTAAGATAAACAGACAGGTGCCTGGTGCCTGCCATAAAGAGACATCTGCTTGGGGCTGGGATTTTGTTTTGTATTGACCTGCATATGCTAGAAACTCCCTCTCTCTCACACACGAGTTAATGATCACTGTTTCATTGTCTTTTTCTGCATGTCCATCACGTTTGTAAGCCTCTGATCCTCTGATCCTAATAAATATGGAGCAAGAACCCTTACTCGGGGCTCTTGTCTCCTCCCGGACATTAGCCTCTCTCGTATTCAATTCTGCATTTGCTCTCTTGCTGGACAAGAGAGAACTCCAGACTCAAAGTCTGTGACACCCACTCCATCTACCCATCTATCTACCCACTTCAGAAGGGATACTTACATTAATCAAAAAGAGAAAAAAATAGTAATAAGAAAAAAAAAACTACCCCTGAAACTGTTATCAAATAGGAGCTGACCTAGTTCTCACAGCTAAATGATGGTGTTCGATTGGTGAATGTAAATAATTTCACCTAACACCAGTATTAGACACGGTTACTCTGTGACTGTGATGGAATAAAAGAGAAATAAAACCAGTCTATAAACATAGATGGACACAGGAGAAGAAAAACAATACTGTGCAAATTATAAAAAATGACCAATATCCATCCTCTGCCACTGACATGAGTGACTGTTGCTTATCAAATACAGGTTTAGCTTTGCTCTATTTCTCTTGCCTTCTAGATACAGATTATTAACCAAGAATGAAACTACCTGTTTCTTTTCTGAGTTTTTTTAATTTTTAAAAATTTTTATTTAAATTTCAGTTAGTTAACATACAGTGCAATATTGGTTTCAGGAGTAGAATTCATGATTCATCACTTACATACAACACCCAGTGCTCATCACAAGTGCCCAAGTGCCCTCCTTAATACCCGGCATCCATCTAGCCCATCCTCCTACTCACTTCCCTCCATCAACCTTCAGTTTGTTCTCTATAGGAAAGAGTCACTTGCGGTTTGTTTCCTTCTCTTCTCTTCTTCCTTCCCATATGTTCATCGGTTTTGTTTCTTAAATTCCACATAGGAGTGAAATCATGTGTATTTGTTGTTTGCTTTAACACAATACATTCTAGCTCCATTGACATTGTTGCAAATGGCAAGATTTCATTCTTTTTGATGGGTTAGTAATATTCCACTATTTATATGTGTGTATACACACACACACACACACACCCCACATCTTATTTATCTATTCATCAGTCCGTGGACATCTGGGTTCTCTCCATACTTTGGCTACAAACCACCTTTTTCCGAAAGCATCCATTCTAGAGTAAGACCTCACTTCCCTGAAACCACCCCCAAATAATCAATTGTAAGTCTAAACCTGGTAATAAGCACTCCTTGAGACCCTTTTACTGAGATGTCCCAAAGTTCCTCATGGTATGGGCTCTCCCTCTTACTGGGAGGTTGGTTTGAAGCCAACAGACCCAGGTGTGTTCAAACACAGCTGTATTCCTGGGGGTGTTTGGCTGGAGGGCATCAGCAATAATTCTGTAGTAGAGACACCTAGAAGACACCACCTTAACCAAGCAATCAATTAGCATTACCAGACATGGAACCAATCAACGTCATATTCCTCCCGATATGGCATGCTGAGGAGAACACTCACTTTTGTAACATTTCTGCCAAAAAAGCACAATATAAATTTAATCACGAAGAAACATCAAATCACACTGAAGACAGTCTACAAAACAACTGATGATATACTCACATAAAGGGCTAAGGAACTGGACTAAATCAATGATGGCTGGAGAGACATAACGGTTGAATGCAACACATGATCTGGTATTACTGGAACAACTGGTAAATCCTACTAAGATCTGTAGATTAGATACTAGTGAATTCATGTTCATTTTCTGATTTTGATAAATATAGTGGCTACAGAAAACAATGTGCTTATTTTTAGAAAATACACACTGAAGCATTTTGGTGTGGAGGATATACATCTATGTTGTAATTTTATGTGTATATATACACACATATACACACACACACACAGAGACAGATGTGTAAAGTGAATGTTGTAAAATATTAGTATCTGGGGCACATAGGTGAAGGGTATACAGAAATTCTTTTTACTCTTCTTAAAGCCTGAAATTTTAGCTGATTCTCATTATTTGCAGTAGTTTTATGAACCCCAAATTAGCGAATACCAAAGCACTGCCCCTAAGAGAAACACGGGGTCAGGTTCCTGGGAGCTGCTGGTCACAGTATTTTCATCAACCAATCAATACAAAACCTTGTTTTATGGGTGTTCTCTTTAAAGACACCTTATTTAATATCTATTGTTGATTCATTCATGCTGGCCAACAGCACTAGAACTCTTGTCTGAAAGAAGCTTATCTGGCTCATAAGTGTTCTCCCTAAGGCACTTCACAGCCCTCCTGTGCTTAGTAACACTATATAGCCATCAGCACTGTAATTTGGGGCCCTTTTACATAGCGATGCCAGTGAGAAAAAACACAAAAATGTGGAACTGTGGCACTAAACGAACTGTGGAAGGAATCCTTGCTTACAGGAGCGCTGAAACAGGAAAGCACGGCATCGCCTTGGTCAACGTCAGCGGGGAATGGGGCACACTGGGGGACGCAGATCCTTCACTGCTCCACACGGGTCTACAATGGTCACCAAAGCCCTGCAAGTATTGGTTCTGGGGTTACAAATAAATTTTAGTAAGTGAATGAATTTGCAAATGTGGAATCTTTCAATAATGGAGACTACCTACATATCAAAATAAAAAATTCAGAATATATACTTTCAACCTGGAAAACTAGAAACATGGTGGTATAATAAAATGAATTTATGACCACTGGGCTGGGGAATTGTTCTGGGAGGGAAGATACTATTTAATTCAGGATAGGATAGGTCTGGAAGGTTGACCCCCAATGCCTTAGGGACATTTGGAAATCCAGCAATTGAGGAAGGCCGAGAAAGGGTAGGAGATGAAGTTTATGGGAATTATTGGTCAGAGTAGAGATAATTGATGCCATGAGCAAGGGAAAAGCCAGATTATGTGCCTAACCAGTAACACAGATGAGGATTATATAATAAGGCAGGCAGAATCAAGGCTAATGTATCAGGAATGGGGCACACAGTGATGCCTGCTTTGTTGTACGTAAGTTATTAAAATACGCACACCGAATAAGGAATGGCAGGCAGGTTTCAGTGAGAGTGTTCCAATCCAAAGAGAGAGAAAAATTTGTCTAGTTAGAGCTTTCCAGGCCAAATGGGCTGCTTTACTCATTTTAAGTTTATCTTGAGAGAAAGAGAAAGTGTGTGTGCCCGAGCAAGGAAGGGGAAGGGGTAGGGGGTAGGAGGGAGGGGGGCGGGGAGGGAGGGAGGGAGGGAGGGAGAGGGAGAGGGAGAGGGAGAGGGAGAGGGAGGGAGGGAGGGAGGGAGGGAGGGAGAGAGAGAGAGAGAGAGAGAGAGAATCCCAAACAGGCTCTTCCCTGTCAGCACAGAGCACAACATGGGGCTCAATCCCACAAACTGTGAGAGCATGACCTGAGCCGAAATCAGGAGTCAGATGCTTAACTGAATGAGCCACCCAGGCTGCTTTAGAAGATGGACTTGTTCCTACTGGCAGTATTCACAGGGTTCAGGATCACTGACTGCAGTCGAAGCATCTATGTAGTACTTGGGATCATCATTAAGACCTGTGTAATTCTAGCTTTCAATGACTAATTTTTTTTTTGCTGACCCTCTGGTTTTTATACAAAGGATTCCCATACTTGATCAATCGTGAAGCAGGTCTGACATCCTTAAAAACAGCCAAGCCTATCAAGTTAAGCAAAACAATTTTTTATCACAGACAAAACCATAATCCATCTCACTGGAATATCTGGAACACAGAGAAAAAGGCAGCAGCCACATCTTAACCAAGCTGTCCACCTTGTCCCTCAGTTTGCTATCTTATGAATGGGCAAATGGCGAGGCGGACATCTGGGGCCTGGGCCACATCCTTCCAACCATGAAATGAGTCCTACAAGGTCATTAAAAAAGATTCGGACTTCAGAAAACCTGGAGGAAGCCTGTTAGTGAACATTCTTCTCCATTCTAAACTATCAAAAGCAGTTAAAGGATTGTAAGTTTATTTTGTCTTAAGTTTACTTATTTTGAGAGAAAGAGTGTGTGCAGATGTGGGGGGAGAAGCAAACAGAGACGGGGAGAGAGAATCCCAAGAAGGTTCTGCTCAGTGCAGAGCTCAATCCCATGACCCTGAGATCACAACCTGAGCTGATATCAAGAGTCAGATGCTCAGCCAACTGAGCCACCCAGGTTCTCCTTGGTAAGTTTAAATTACCTTGATCGTTACTTATTTACGGATGTGTTTATCTGGTCTCATCACTAAACGGGTGTGCTTTCTTGGTCCTATCACACCACACGAAGCACATTAATTAACGTTTACGTGGAAGGAAACAGCAAAACAACGTCTTTGTAAAGTTACCCCCTCACTCCAGTGCATTTATAAATAATATATTATTATTAGTGTGAACTTCAAACTACTCCTCACAGCTAGAGGTTGCAAAGGTTTCCTCGTAATCCATTAAAGGATGTTTTCACTTTACTTTTCTCCAGAGTATCAATATTGAATGTTACAAAAATATTTTTGCCATTTGCTTTCAAATAAAATATTCAACACTCAATGCTTTCATGGAGCATTTTCCCTTAAAAATCCATTATACTAAAAGTAAATATCTTCATGGAGCCCACTAGGCTGATGTAATTAACATTAAATTCACAAAAAGGTAATGGAGATTTTATCAGGAATGGCACACAATTCAATGCAGCAGCTCAATGACTGTGGAGTTTTTCCTACAGAATCTCACCATGTGAACAAAACATCGCATTTAAGGTATTTTTTAAAAGCCTCACGACAATCCTTATATTGGACTATTATTTTTGTTATGGGAACTTAATTTTATTATAAGGTATTAAGTAACGCAAGAAAATCAAAGTGATCCGAAGGTAAGAACTTGGCCATGTTATTTTCAAACTGCTGAACTAACTCCCCAGGGAAGACCTGCTAACAAAGTGGGGATCACTGCCCTATGCCCTGGGCGGATTCTGGGCCTCGGAAGGAGAAGGCTAAACTCAAGGGCTCTGGTTGAAGGATTCCTGCTGTCCCTTACTTTGCTCTCAGGGTTCCGGACTCAACACACAGCAGCTTATTTTAAGAAGTCTGATTAAACCAAAATCTTGTCCTATCATTCCTTAGTTCCAGAACTCTTTAGCAATCCTTCTAAGCATTGCTTTTTTCTCAAACCGTACAACCAGTTGTAGATGATGCTCAGAAGCTAATCCAATGTATTGGTAATTGATCTGGGGTACGAACAGTGAAAATGATAATGGCTCAACTCACACCTTCTCGTGATGAACATCGTTAAGAATCTACTGGATTTGCCCCATCTCCTTCTCCAGCCTCTACTTTCTGTCCCTTTCCTCCTTGCTCTTACCCTCGACTTCCACTTTTCCAACATGCCAATGCTGTTTCCACATGTCTGTGATCAAACTTCTGCACAGCCCTTTCCCCTAGTTTATTCGTGCTTGTCCTTTAAAGATCAGCTTAGAGTCAGTTTCTTCCAGAAAGCCTTTTCTGACTATCTGCATCCTCCCAGAGGGCCTAGGAGGCTATCTCTGCCTACTGTAAGCTCCCGCAACACGCTGCACTTCTGATTTTGACACTCGGCACACTTGGAATCACTAAGGATTGCCTTTGACTCCAGCCTAAAGCTCTGGAGAGCAGAACCAAGTTTATCTTGTCTAGGGTGGTATCCCCATTGCCTGACACACAGGAGAGATTTAGTAAGTATCTTCTGAACACAGTAAGTGAATAATAGTTTCCCTGTACTGTGAGTTCTTCGTGTTTTATTCATCTTGGTATCTGCTCTGTCTAGTCCGTACCCGGCACAAAGCAAGCCCTTAGTACATACTGGTTGAATTTATTTCTGAAATGGTGTCTTGAGACGGGCACCTGGGTGGCTCAGTCGGTTGAGCATCTGACTTCGGCTCAGGTCATGATCTCATAGTTTGTGGGTTCGAGCCCTGTGTCGGGCTCTGGGCTCTGTGCTGACAGCTCAGAGCCTGGAGCCTGCTTCGGATTCTGTGTGTGTGTCTCTCTCTGCCCCTCCCCCACTATCAGTCTCTCTCAAAAATAAACATTTAATAAATAAATAGACAAATAAATAAATAAAAAGGTGAAATGGTGTTTTGGACTTCCTAAGAACTTTCCTCTTCCCTTCGCTTACCCGTGAACTAGGAGGAAGGAATTGGAACACAGTTGGATTATTAGGGAGAAGGGCAAGTGAGACATCAGGAGAGTGGAAATAAGAGACTCAAAAATTAGACCAATGTGAAAATGGAAAATGGATTGTTCATTCAACCTTCAGCCAGGGTACCTGTGTATGCTGGCCAAATCTAACCAAAGTTTTTGTTTTTGTTTTTTTTTTTAACGAGGGAAAAAGCATTTGTTACTAACTGGTTGCTTGAAGTTAATCTACAGCGGAATAAATCAGAACAGTGGTGGCCTCTGGGGGTGAGTATGGGGACTAACTAGGAAGGCGTACGAGAGCACTTCCAGGGGTTGGCGATGGATTTCTCCCATACTGATGGCAGCCATTTGTCAAAACTCATTAAGTGGTGCACTTAGGATGTGTACATTCCACTGTGTGTTAATTTTACCTCAAAAAAACAAACATAAGGTCAATATTGAACTCTATTTTTTTAAGATTTTTATTTTATTTTTGAGAGACAGAGAGCATAAGGCAGAGAAAGAGCAGAGAGAGAAAGAGGGAGACACAGGATCTGAAGGAGGCTCCACGCTCTGAGCTGTCAGCATCTAGAGCCCAACCCGGGGCTGAAACTCACAAACCATGAGATCATGACCTGAGCTGAAGTTGGTGCTCAACGTACTGAGCCACCCAGGTGCCTCATACCGAACTCTATTTAATGGCACACCAGACGTGATACACTAAGGGTGGAGTACCCGCATGATGGCAATTTACTTTGAAATGCGTGTAACAGGAAAGATGGACAGAGAAACATATGAGAAAGCGAATATGTAAAACTGTAATTGTAGGAACCGGATGGTAGGTATATTGTATTTTTAGTATATAATTCAGCATCCCTGTACGTTTGAAAATTTTCATTAAAAAATGCTTGGGAAAATGGTTCTTTGGCCTCATTTAGATGCAGGTACATTAGCACCCAAAAGTACTGAGTTGTCTTCAGGGAGTCCTTCAGCTATGTGGTCAGAAATTAAGGTCATGGATGAAAGGTTAAGATGGATAATGAAGAAATTCTAAAAGTCTCAGGAAAATAGGAAAAGTTCTTATTATCTGTGACCGATGGACTCATTCATTCATTCAATAAATATTTATGGGACTCCTAGTATGCACCAGAAACTGTTTTAGACACACTGAAGAGACAAAAACTTGGATCTTCTTGGGAGTTGCGATTTTCATCATGATTTCAAGGGGATCCCCTCCAAAGATGGGGAGAAAACTGGGGGAGGGGCAGGGGCTTAGCTGCAGATAAGGGGGCATTTCTGTTCCTGTTTCAGTCCTGACTACCCTCTGCAGGGAATACTACCACACAAGGACATTAAATGGATAGAGGCATTGTGATCTGGAATGTACTGGCAATCCACTGAGGGTAATAACACTTCCACGTGAGACCACCTTTTCGTTCACAGTGGTAAATTAGCATGCCTTCCAAAGTAGAAAGAGTCAGGGTCTTTCATTTTCTTAACTCCTGTTATAGTTGGCCCTGGAAGAACGTATCATGTACAATATAGAGAAAGCTATGTGTTGCAACCTTCTAAATCTAGACATAACTGCATATTATACAGACTCACGTTCTGCTCCCTCAAGGGAAGGAGGCAGAGAGTAGTGGTCAGTATTTTAGCCACATTGATGATTTATTTCTTTAAAAAACATCTGAAGCTTATGTGGCAAGACATTTATTAAATCTGGGTGGTACATTTTCTTTATGTTTAAAATGTCTCAGAATTAAAAATGTCATAATTAAAGAAAAAAAGTTGATAAATTAAAATGGGAGTACCAATGATATCAACTAACAACACTATATGGGGTTTTCTGGAATGCACTTTAGGGGTATTCTGGAAGGCACTTTGGGGGTAAGGGAGGTGAAAAAAAAGAAAGGAATATGCAACTGTCAAAATAACATTGTAAATAAAGGTTTTTTTTTTTTCTTTAAGGATTCATTTACAAAAAAGTATTCCTTCATACAGAACAATACATTGGGGGGGAAATGGGTGAAGTGACCCTATTTAGTTAGGAAACTATAATCACTAGTATTGTACTTTCTGAAATTACTAAGTGAATTAAATCAAAATATTAATTTGTCAGTAAAATGCTTATTTTTGAAAAATAGGGCTTCTGCACAGATATGGGGTATAAGCACATTACAACTGAGACTGCAGGGGACTCATGAAAAAATACAGAAGTCATGTGGAAATTTCTAATTTATATCATCCCAAGCTAGATTATTCTCTGGAGTAGTAAAACTGGAACACTGCAACCATGTTGGAGGTATTTGTCCAAATATCCATCAACATTTGAGCACCAGCTTGAATTCTAGGTTAAGAGATTTATCATGAAAAATCACGGGAAACTTTAGCGATGAAAAAAGAAAATCAGGTGAGGCTAAAATCCTGATGTAAACCACATATGGAATTAACAAACACAATATAAAAGATCATTATTAATAATTCAGCACAAATTTATAACCTTTTTTTCCCCTAAAGCTGTTTTATTTAAATAACAAACGATTCATCCAGTATCATCAGGCCCATTCCTGTATGTTCCTACAGCAATTGGGTTCCATTAATCCCATAAAAACCAACCACTAATTTACTTCTATTGTTAAGCCTTGTGTAACAAATGGCCAGCTCACAGAGATTTCTACTTTTCTACACATTCCATGGCTATGCCTCCAGACTCTGCCAGAGGCAGCAGAAGAGACTACAATGCCTGAACTCTATTCCAGAATATAACCACTAAACCTCCATGGAAATAACAGGTTGCTGATTAAATTTCTGCACATGTGATCTTGAAAAACTGTTACATAAATCAGGGTGACAATTAGAAATGCTATAAATAACATGTTTAATTTGATAGCTCAGCTATTGTAATAAATTGAACAACTGTTTCTCCCTCTTGGTATATTCACTTTCACCTTGGGGTTAAGTGATACTGGTTTAAATGATCCTGGAACACGAGGCATTTGCAGAAGGCTAGCGTGTGAAATTAATTTTCCTCGCAGTGGCTTTATTCCTGTTGACATAAAGGATCCACGTAACACAGTACACACTAGAAAATATCCTATCTTCTTTGTACTGATTTTTTTTTTTCTTTCAGTGTCATTTAAGTTAAGCTGTGTGAGAATACGAGCAGTCACGATTCAACCAATATTTATTAAGACCTCCTCGGTGACTGCTCCAGGTTCTAGGACATAAACCTCACAGTAATCATATGAAAGATGTCTCATGATCTGTATTTCACAATGAAGAGACTCAAAGTTGCTCATCAACTTGACCAAGCACACACTAGTTGTGTTGGTCAATTCAGTGTTGGTCAATTAGTGGGTTTTTTTCCAGGGTCTCAACTCCGGAGTCCACGTTCTTTCTATTGCCCACAAATGGATTCGAATTCTTTATCCTTTCTACCCCACGTAATTGTCTTGGCACATGCATACTACAGTGTGAACTGGCCTTCTATCTGATTAATCCCTACGTTAGAATCTTACGTAGGTAATTTCACATTCTAGGGCGCGAGGACCCATTCACAATAAGGAAGAGTTAAGGCCCTTCTCCATTTCAGACAGTGGGGGAAGCCTGACCCAATAAGCACAGTCTAATTTGGATGATATTTCAACACTAGACTATCTTGGGGATTTCATCATCATAGCTGTTATTGTTAACAAAAGTGCTACGTGAAGAAAACCCTCTAAAGCGGATGCTAGATAAGACAACACTACATAAAAATGATTAACTTGTCCAATCGTATTAGAAAGTTAATTTTTTTCACAGATGGCAATAAAAGTTTTATTTGAAAAATAACCATTATGCATTAAATGATACTCTGCGATGCTATATCCTATTTGTTCAGTCACTATATGCAGAAAATTGTTCTCTATAGATTTCTGTTGGCAATACCTTTAAATGACTTGCTTCCACACATATGGCCTAAGGCCAATGGGTGACATGATCCTAACACCAAGCAGCTCCAAAATCCTTACATGCATCTGATGAGCTTCCAAAAAATTGGAGTGAAATTCTTTTCCAGATCAGTTTGATACTAAAAACTAATTTTAAAAAATTGCTATCACTTGAATAACATAGACAGTGACACCACTGAACAGAATTATACCCTGTATTCTGAGCATTAAAGAGAATTTTCTGCACAGAAAATTTTGGATGAGAAAAATCAGCTTACTGCAAACTTCTGCATATAACTTCCAACAGAATAAAGATAAACACATACACATATATTAGAAATCAGAATGCCAAGTGATAATGTATTGTTAACAAAAAATATTTTAGAAAACACTGTCCAGTCCAAATGAAACCAAGATCTATACATTTTCTCAAAGAAAACCGTTAGGAAATAGCATCCTTCATGTGTTAATGAAGACGAATGTGTGAAAACAATGCCTATTTTTCATTTAATTTTTGGGTACTTATAAAAATTATAAATCAGAATGGGCCTATACTCTTGTATGTTACCATAAAGATATTATTATATTGCGCATTGCTCATTACCAGAAAGTCCGGGAGATCAGCCAATGAAACCGTATTTCAAAATACAGGAGACACTTTTAGGATAATTATTTACAAATTGTTTTAGCAAGCCCAGTGGTGTTTTTTTTTTTTTTCTAACATTCCAGAGATTTAGAAAAATAACCAAAGGTTTTTGAATTACAGGGAACACATATCTGAGATCATTAAAAAGACACACAAAATAAAAAGTCTACCTTCTTAAAAGTTACATAGTGTGCTATAAAGTTGGCCAGAAAGGGAGACACAGTTCAAGTTCTGCCAATAATTACTGTAGCTTGATCAGACTTCTGTTCCCCACTGGTAAAGGGAGAGCATTGGCACGGTGGGGGGGGGGGGGGGGGAAGGTTTGAGGGTAGTACATGCAAGAAGGAATGTTAAACTAATATGGCATCCAAGGTCGTATACCATTCCAAGATTTTTTTAAATCAGTCCTATCCATCTGTAGATACTGAAGTAAACGTCTACCCGTAGAACTGGCTGAAAGAGAGGTACTTCATTAGTGACACAACTACTAAGAATATCATTCCTGAAGGCAAACAGGCTACCAGCATTTCCTCCGCATCCCTCTCTGATATCCCAGCCAGCCGGTCTCCAGTCACTGAAGGGACATGAGGCAAGTACACAGCTGCAAAGACATATACCTGCAGCCTCGTTTCTGGAGCCAAGTCAACACAAGGGCTATCACAGCATCCTGGGGACCCGATACGCATCGGGGCCGGGCACAGAGGTACGTGTACCACATCTACATTCTGTGTTTCCAACTGAATGTCTTCCTTTATTCCCTAATTTTACAGGATTCATGCTAAGAGCAAGTTTCCTGAAAATGGGCTGTAGAGATAGGGCCATCGGATGCACAGGGTTACTCAGGCCAAAGGAGAATCTGGAGGTCTGGGGCCCTCTAAGGGAGTCCAATGGGAACTGGAGGAGTGAAGAAGTGGAGAGCTCCTCAAGATGGGCTGTGGGCTCTTGGCTCCTGGAATACAGGCGCTCTACTGATTCACGGTAACTCAATGCTAATGACCTTCCAGGGGAGAATGCCAAAATGTTTCTTGAAGGAATTTAAATAAAACACTTGCATTGTTCCTTCACTTTTATACTGTATATACAGTAAACTAACCAAGAGCCAACCACTTAGTTTAAGTGAAAACACTGAAACCCAAGAGCTTTGGGGGCATTCTCCAGAATCTTGATCTCCTGAGCACATACCAATAAAGCACACAGAAGGGTGCTAAATATACTTTCCAGAGATGACAGTTCTCTTCATCACTTTATACCTCTCAGGCGCTCTTGAGATATATCAAGAGAAATCTCGGTCAAATTATCTGGCTTGCCCTACTACATGTAAATTTCCACATGATTCACATTAATGAAATTTAAGTTCCAATTTTTATAAGTATTATCCAAATTGTAAGACCTGTGCGTTACCGAGTCTCATTCTGTTAAGTGTAAAGTCACTCTGCTAAACGTGCAAGGTTTCTTAGAAAGATGGGATATCCTAGGCTCAGGAAGCTTAGGATTTCAATAAACCGCACTAATGATACAACTCTACATTTGTAATTGATTAAAACACTGACTGCCACAATTACCAGAAGACAGAACTCAAATCTTCCAGTATCATTAAGAGCTCTTAGCTGACATATACAAGCACACTGAATTAGTAAAAAAATTAAGCAAACACATTCAAGAGAACATAAGTGCCATATTTCAGAAATTATTTTGTCAAAAAAGTGGATTGGTCCTCACAGAGAATTTTTTCCTAAATCCATTATGTACTGAGCCAAATATTCCTCCAGAATGGTGTAAAACAGATTTCTGCCTATTACAATATTACCAATAAGAATTCCGAAAACACATTTTAGGTAAGGGAAGCCTCTTCACTGATTGCAGAAGGCTGGATCTGAGGCAAGATCAGCAGATGATTCTACAATGTCCCAGTCCAACAAGGAGCCTGGAGCTTCAGAGTCCTACTATGAATACATACGGAGTATGTGAGTCCTACTTTCACCACACCTTAACTGTGTGACTTTGGGCAAGTTACTGAACCTCTCTGAGCTTTCAGAGTTAACAGGGTTAACAGTAGTGTCTTTCTAATACTCCGTGAATAACTTAGTAATCATGTAATGTCCTGGGATTTAATTAAACAGTACCCACTGTAATGACATTACTGACATGTGTCACTTAATTTCTCACAACCCTAAAAGAGAAACTGTAATACAACATTGAAAGTTATGACAATGGGAATGTTGAGAGATTAAGTAATTTCTCCAAGGATGCTCATGGTGTAAGTTTACCCACAATATTTAGTAAATGCTAAATAAGGAGACCCAGGGAAAGAAAAGCTTGTGCCTCAAAACCAAAAAGAGAGATAAGTTACAGGAACATGCCTAGCACGATAGCTGGAGCCAAATACAAGTCCAGTAAGTGGTGAGTATGAATGATGGAATGGCACTTGAATATTTTTACAACTCAGATTGTACAAGGATTTAGACTGACTGGAAGGTCAGTGGGTCTGACTTACTGAATTACCGATGCTTAACAGGGAGAGGGCTTACTATTTTTACAGCCCCAAACTGCATTCGCTGCGCAGCAAACAGTATCCAAGTAGACTAAAGTCTTAATGTGCCTTCCTAAGCACCTAAATTACTTCAAGTCCAGGAAATAAAGCAAGCTCAGTGGAGAAAAAACATTGTTATTCTATAATTTTCTTCCTACCTTAGAAATAAAATATGGCTACACTGTATGCAGTTTATAAGCAGTAATTTTTTTTTTCAGTCTAGGCAATAGATTGCATACCCTATACTTGGGGTCTTGGGAATGTTTGCGGTTTTTGTTTTGCTTTTCATTTTTAACAGTCTTCCACTGAAAGAACTGTGATTTCTACAAGAGACGTGCTAATGATTTTAAATTGAGAGACGATTAACTTATGTTATTGACCACTAAAGGTCTATACACAGCTGCTCTAAAATCTTGCCCGAGAAAAGCAATATTATACTCACTGTAATGCAGAGAAACCCTGAAGGCAGTGTAGATATGAAGACAGATCTTTCTATTTCTCCCTAGGGAATTATAAGCATTGTGGAGACTTTAGGAAGCTACATTTAGTCAACTACTTTGATTTAGCTACTGGAATGCTACTGTGTGTGTGTAAAGCACGTAATTTCTGTTATTATTTTTACATCCATAAATCCCTTTAAAATAAAAATATCTTCAGGGGTGCCTGGGTGGCTCAGTCAGTTAGGCGTCTGACTTGATTTCCACTCAGATCATGATCTTGCGGGTTCCTTGAGTTCGAGCCCTGCATTGGGCTCTGTGCCGACAGCACAGAGCTTGCTTGGGATTCTCTGCCTCTCCCTCTCTGACCCTCCCATGCTTTCTCTCTCTCAAAATAAACAAATAAACTTTAAAAAATAATAAAAATATCTTCATATAAACTCTGAGAAGGGAGATGACTTTCAGAAATAGTAAATAAAAAAAAATTGTGCTGTCCAGTTCACAGTAGTCCCCAGCCCACTAGAAATATGTACAACCCCCCGCACCCCCACCCACATGATGGAGTCCCAAACCTTTAGACACTTCACTTTCTGGTTCTTCTTCCCCTCTCTGTTTCATTGGCTTGTTTTCATGGGCTTTGCAATGAGCATGCGCCGTGGAATAAAGGGAGGAGGGACTGAAAGTCTCTGTGTCACCTCAGGGAATGTACATTTGTTCCAATTAGACTACTTTTTGCCTTACGTGGGCATAGGTGACGTCCGGAAAAGGCTGGAACCTCTGTAGGACCCAGCCAATGAGGAACCAGGGGAAGGCCCTGCGTGCAAGGAGATAAATTGCCTGCTGTAACTGTCCTGAGTATGTCGGTCCTTCAGACACCCAGTCTTCCAAGAAAGTTGATTAAAGCCTTGCTTCACTGTGCTCTGAGCCTCCGCGTCCCTTTGACTGGGTCAGTGGGTTTCTTTCTCACATGAACTGTGATGATTACATAGGAGATAACAGAACAGACCAAAACTGTGTAAGAAGTTGGCGGTTTTGGGGCACCCGGGTGGCTCAGTCGGTTAAGTGTCTGACTTTGGCTCAGGTCATGATCCCATGTCTCATGGGTTTGAGCCCCGCATTGGGCTCTGTGCTGACAGGTCAGAGCCTGGAGCCTGCTTGGGATTCTGTGTCTCCCTCTCTCTGCCCCTCTCCAACTCACACTGTGTCTCTCTCACAAATAAATATTAAAAAAGTTTAAAAAAAGTTGACGGTTTTTATATTAACCTTAGTATTTTATTACTAGTGTTTCTATTGTTAAGCAGTGATGAATCTCCTTGTATCATCAAATAAGATGGATAAAAGGTACCCAATGCAAAGTATTCACAGAGATTTAGGGGAAGATGAGTGAATCATTACTTCATGCTTTTGACCTTTTTATTACATAGGTGGTTTGACAAGATTAAACAAACATTGATTATTTGGCACTGAAAGTTCTTGTTGAGTTACAAAGCGTAAAAGTGGTTACCACAATGCTGGGGGCATACTACAGCTGACCTTTGATCAACTTGGAGGTTAGGGATGCTGTGCCCCCACCTTCCCTGCACTGTAAAAAATCTGCATTTAACTTTTGACTTCCCCCAAACTTTGCTCTTAGCCTAGTGTTGACTGGGGGGAACCTTACTGAAAAGAAACAAGATGATTAACACAGAATTTTATACACATATCATATACTGTATTCTTAAAGTAAGGTAGTGAAAAGAAAATGTTAGGAAAATCAGAAGGAAAACAAAGTATATTTACAGTACTGGCCCTGTATTTATTGAAAAAAAAAATCCACATACAAGTAGACCTGCACTGTTCAAGCCCATGTTATTCAAGAAGTCAGCTTGGGTTCCTCCTTACATCCTGGGAGCTATCATCATCATTAAGGACACTCCTACCACTCTTCTTCTTTTCCTCTGTGACCTTTCAGCCTTGAGTGGGCGGGAGGGCCTTGTCAAGGTCAGAATGTGGGGAGGGGCTGGGGCAGCACCACCCAGCTCCAATCGCACCTTCCTTGTTTACTGTGTGACCTTCTGTGTTACTTCGGGGATGATAACAGAATGAATCCCATAGGTGCAGGCAAAGAAATCATGATCTAATACAATAGTACTTTAATAAATAAAGAGCTTAAGAGGAGAAATGGGTCTCTGTCCTCCCCCCCTGCCCCCAAACCCCTGCATGGCTGCTCTAGTCTCCCTTGAGGGTCATCCAGACATGGCTTACAGATGCCTTTCTTTCTTCTCCTCCCATCAGGACTTTGAGGGAGTCTTTATTTTGCCAACTTTATATTATCAACTTTTAACAAAATGTCTGGAACAGAGCAGCTTTAAAAGAAAAAAAAGGTAAAATCTACCAACCCCCTCAACTGGTCCCAGAAATACTTGGTGTGGTGCAGAAGAGAGGAGGCCAAGACTGCCCCATGGGACATCCACTGTCCCAGGTAAACAGGAAGGAAATCCTTCGTAAAAACGTTTAATCAGAGTCCTGCAATAGGCATTTCTGCTTTTCTCTTTTGCGTTCATATTTAACTGCGCTGAGGTTGTTTTTACCCACATCCTTTCACTGGACTGGAAGCTCCACAGGAGCAGCGTTCTGAAATAGCATGTGGGCCAGCCTTCCTCCACCGTCCTCCAATGTCCCCCTTCATTTTTTCCCAAGCCAGGAGGTCGATCTGTAGAGAGTGTCAATTGATCCCTTGGTTCCCCTCCAGCTTCCTGTGATTTGTGGACCCTGGGAGCCACAGCAAGAGGCCAGGGGGAGAAAGGAGAGAGAGAAGTCATGTCTTTATTTCGCAGGGTCCTGCCCTGTAAAGTCCCCTCAGGAGGGGGCCTTCTCTTTGCATGATCCTGTAAACATGCTTCTCCAGGATCCTTTGGACAGGGGGTGGGTACAGCTCTATTATTATTGGCCCCAGGGGGCTGCACCACCCCTTGTAATTTCTCTCCACTCCTCCCAAAGCTTTGTTAAAAGTGCCTTTTGTAAGCCCCCCAAGAAAGGATCTAGTGTGTGCCATCTGTTTTCTGCTGGAGCCCTGACTGATACAGTACTCTAGGTATACACACAGAGAGCCATAAAACAACCATCTTCTTTCCTCCCACTAGGCAGCTAGACAGCAATGTTTCCTCTCTTAATTCCTATTTAGGACCCAGGTACTTCCCCCTTGCTGCTTACCACCTATTCCTACAAATACTTCCGTGAATTCTAAAATGATCAAGACTTCTCCATTCTTTTTCTTCCTTTAGGAAATTCTTTTGAGAGAAACAATCTTTGCTATAACTTCGGAATAATTTTCCGTATCTTAGTTTTAGTTTTAGTTTTGTTGTGTACTTTTTAGAGGCATCATTTCACTTGATGATTATACTCTGCTGTCCATGTTTAAATTTAGCTACGGGTGATAATATAATCTGAATGGAAAGCGGTAAGTTTTTCAAGATAAATTCTGCTCTTAATAGCTGAATTTTTTCAGTGAATAGTAAGAGTTTTAAATAAACTCACAAACATTCCATTAACAAGAAATGTAATATAAAATAAACTATTTTTGAGATAATTCAGATACAACAGAGATGCTTCTACTTTTCACTTCATTTTTTTTTTCAATCTAGTCCAGATATTACAGCAAGTTTAAAACGTATTTGAGAATAATCAACAGATATTTAGTTACAATAAAATTCTGTCTCTACATACCATTTTGGGAAATTCTACTGCTGAATTGTGAAATGAACAGCTAATTACTATGTTAACTTTTTCCTTCTGCAGGTACAGTCTTAGTATTACAGAATTCTTTTTTTGTTGTTGGTAAATCAACCCTCCCATTTGGTGAGGATCATTTTCCAGCAAAGGTTTTGTCCTATTTCTATTTATTTTGGCTTCCAAAGGGATGGATATTCAAAAGGAAAGCAGAGAAACATAGAGCTGGAAATCTGTAAAACAAATCATAATGAAGTTCCTTGCACAAATAGATCTAAAACCCAGAAAAGTCTAGCAGTGAATTCTACATCTTCTCTATTTAAACATATAGTCTGATATTAACCATGTGTATTTCTCCTTATTATTTTCATCTTGCTTTGCATTCTGTCTTCCTTTTTTGACTGTTATTCTTGATATCATATAAAAGAGCCAAATGCAATGGAAATAAGTGCCTATACTAAATTAGTCTGGTTTGTCCTAATGTTTGGACAGAATTGACAACAACAGAAGATTCAGGAAGCTGAAATCTTAATAATAATAAGCTGCACTTAACTTACCAAGAACGTGCCCTCCTATTTTGGGTGAGAGGGCTATAAAGCCAATTGTACATAATGGGATGGGTGAGGATGCCAGTTAAATCAGAAAATGGGCTATTCATCTTGTAGGTGTATGTGTTTTGGAAAATAGCCCATTTCTCTTGTGCCATGGCTGGGTCAATTTCACTATACATATGAATGGTCAAGGAAGTGAGTGCTAGTTTCCACAAAGATTCAGAGGATGTCAGAATGATCGAAACCCTCCCAAAGGCAGCAATGCATATGACGATTCACTTAAGTGCACTTTTCCCAACCCATATGGCCATGTTTCATCAATTTTAAGTCGCACATTTGATAAAAAAGGTCACTTAAAATTACTGGTGTCTCACAATTGCTGTTGACCAGCAAGGTGGCCATGGAGGTTGTGCCAGGGCAGGGCAGGCCGTGGGGGTGACATTTTATCTGCTGCAGGTAAAGGGGATCGCTTGTTTTGGAATACTGAGTGATGGATGGGTATGGCTCATTCCCAGTGGCGTGTTTGATGGAAATGATCATCTCAACAACAGACAAGTGGGAAGGGCCAACGGTTAGGGAAAGTCATGGCTGAAGAAAGCATAATTATGGCTACAGCTACATGTGCATCCAGGGAATACCAGACAGGACCCAAGCTATTCACATACTCCTAACCAAACCTAAGGTTAAGCAAATGTACATAAAAAACCTCAAAGGGCCTAGAAAAAGTAAAGGTCAGAGCAGAATTTAAAATAGCCTGAGCTTTGAATGCATTACTTACACCACACACAGATGCACGGATCATGGACAGAGGACTTACTGGCAAGGTGGTTGAGCATAACTTCGCACCACCAAGCTACAGAGATACATGGGAAAACCCCCAGAAAAGCAGACCTAAAAATTAAAACAAGAGAATATCTATGGTCTATGTATACATACAAACTGAGCAGTGGTATCAGTGGAAGCGTATGACAGAGGAGACAAATTTCACAAAATTAGATCCAGTAAATTACTACACAATGAAATAAAACCCAGTGACAATAACAATCTTCAGATTATTATTGTTATTATTATCAGTGGAAATATCTAAATACAGAGTTGCTAATATTATCTAAATCTCCAGTCTTCAACAAAAATATTGTGAGACATGCAAAGAAACTGGAAAGAGTGACTCGTACTCAGGAAAAAAAAGTAGTCATTAGCAAAGTTCGAACATCCCCTAATACTAGAGCAGACAAAAGCTTCAAAGAAGCTCTTAGAAAGAAGTCCCAAGTAGTAAAGGAAACCATAGTTAATGAATTACAGAAATGCATGATGGAGGGGGGGGTCCAAAACGGTGACACAGGAACACCATGGACTTACATCCTCCACTGGGTGACTAAATCTACATGCACAAATAAAGCAATAGCTCCTGAAGAACAGAGAGATGACTGAACAGCTTCTGCACAACAAGGAAGAGAGTGACCACACAGAAAATAACAGAAGAGATGACACAAGGGAATGATGGGTAAACTCACACCTAGCACTGTGACCTGCAGTAAGGAGGGATAAGACTAAGGGACCATCAGTAGATTCACCATCCTGGGCCACAGAAAAGTGAACTAACCTTAGAGAGTCTGCCAAACAGCAGAGGAGCTGCTAGAACACTTTCCAGGGGTCAGTGGTGCTGGTGAACACCACTGTTTACATTGCCCCTGCACCTTGATAATAGATGGAAGCAGAGTCTGGGTGCCCCAACCTGCCTACTGCCCCAGTGAACGCTGGGTCCATAGCCCACACCAGCCCGAGCTGCTCCTCAAGGTCGCCCCCAACCTGTGCCACCCAAGTTCCACCTCTCTCACCAAGGTGGCCATAGTATGGCACTGACTGGGACATTCCAGGACAGAGCCCACTATAGCATAAGTAATCTCATCAAGGCAGCACAGGTACAAAGCAATTCCAGGACCCTCTAGCCTGCACCTGCTTCAGCTCCAGTTGTCCCAGTAGGTACCCCCTCACCCCTATGTAGAGCTTCCTGAGATCCCTTGGCCTGTGCCTGCCTCAGCTTCATCCATCTTGCCACAGTTGCTCCCGTGTGGAGTGCCCGGAACCCCCCAGTCTGCACTGCCTCAGTTTTTGCCATCCTGCCAGGCATGCCCTGCATAGAACACCCTGGAACCCTCTAAGTCTGTGCCTGCTTTAGTCTCAGCCATCTTGCCAGGGTGGTTCTGGGGCAGACTGCCCTGAAAGCCCAGCCTGTGCCCACTATAACTCAAGCCAGCCAACTAAAGCTGTCAGGTATACACAGTCTATACAAGGGACATTACTACACAAGGCCACTCCCCTTTAAGACCAGGAGAGATAACTGTTTTGCCCAATTCATAGAAACAGGAAGACCAACAAAATGAGGAGACAGAGGATTGTGTCCCAAATGAAAGAACCAGGCAAAATAACTAAATGAAACACAGAAAAACAGTCTTCCTGATAAAGAGCTCAAAGTAATGGCTAGAAAGGTGCTCATAAGACTTAAAAGTGATGAACTCACTGAGAACTTCCACAAAAAGATATAAAATATAAAAGAGAACCAATCAGAGTTGGAAAAATACAATAACTGAAATAAAAAATACACAACAGTGAATCAAGAGCTGATTGGAGGATGCAGAATGGATCAGTGATTTAGAAGACAGGGTAATGGAAAGCACTCAAGCTGAGCAGAAAAAAGAAAAAAGAATTAAAAAAAAAATTAGGATAGGTTAAGGAACCTGTGAGACAACATCAAGCATGTGAACATTCATACAACAGAAATCCCAGAAAGAGAAAAAACAAGGAACAGAAAAATTATTTGAAGAATAACGAAAAACTTCCCTAACCCGAGGAATAAAACTACCATCCAGGTCCAGGAAGCAAAGGGAGTCCAAAACAAGATGAATTCAAGGATGTCCACACCAAGACACATAATAATTAAAATGTCCCAAGATTAAAGATAAAGAGAGAATCTTAAAGGCAGAGGAGAAGCAACTAGTTATGTACAAGGGAAACTCCATAAGGCTATCAGCTAATTTTTCAACAAAAACTTTTGCAGGCCATAAGGTAGTGGGAATATAATCAAACTTCTGAAAGAAAAAAAAAAAACAAAACCCTACAACCAAGAACACTCCACCTGGGAAGGTTACCATTTAAAAACTTAAGGAGAGATAAAGAGTTTTCAGACAATGGTGGAAACAATCCCACTTACAATTACATCAAAAAGAATACCTAGGAATAAATTCAACCAAGGAGGTAAAAGAGACCTGTAATGTGAAAACTATAAGATGGTGACAAAAGAAACTGAAGAACACACAAATAAGAAGATACACTATACTCATGGATTAGATGAATATTGTTGAAATACCCATCCTACCCAAAGCAAGCTATATATTCAATGCCATCCCTACCAAAATACCAACAATATTTTTCAGAGAACTAGAACAATCCTAACATTTATGTGGAACCAAAGAAGACCCAGAATAACCAAAGTGATCTTGAAAAAGAACAAAACTGAGGGTATCCCAATTCCAGATTTCAAGATACACTACAAAGCTGTAGTGATAGAAACAGAATGGCAGCGGTGCTAAAAAAAGACACGCATCAACAGAACAGAGAGACTAGAAATAAACCCATGTGTATGCGGTCAATTAATCTACAACAAAGGAGGTATAAACTGAAGACAGGTATCGGTTGAAGACAGTCTCTTCAACCAATGGTGTTGGGAAAACTGGACAACTACCTGGAAAACAATGAGACTGGACCACTTTCTAACACAATACACAAAAATAAACTCAAAATGGATTAGATACCTAAATGTGAGAGCTGAATCCATAAAACTCCCAGAAGAAAACAAAGGCAGTAATCTGACATCAGCTGTAGAAAAATTTTCCTAGATGTATCTACTTTGGTAAGGGAAACAAAAGCAAAATTAAACTATTTGGATTACATGAAAATACAAAGCTTTTGCAAAACAAAGGAAACCACCATCAAAAAGACAATCTACCTAATGGAAAAGATATTTATAAATGATATATCCAATAAGGAGTTAATACCCAATGTATATAAAGTCCTTATACAACTCAACTCCAAAAAAACAAAACCAAAAAAAAAAATGCAATTAAAAATGGGTAGAAGACATGAACAGACACTTTTCCAAAGAATACATGCAGATGGCCAACAGACACATGAAAAGAGGCTCAACATTACTCATCATCAGAGAAATTCAAATCAAAACCACAATGAGGTATTACCTCACAACTGTCAGAATAGCTAAAATCAAAACCATAAGAAACAACAAGTGTTGGTGAGGATGTGGAAAAAAAGGAACCCTCATGTATTGCCGATGGGACTGAAAACTGGTGCAGCCAATGTGGAAAACAGTATGAAGTTTCCTCGAAAATTAGAATTACCATATGTTCCAGTAATTCCACTACTGGGTATTTACCAAAAGCAAATGAAAATACTAATTCAAAAAGATATTATGTACTCTTATGTTTATTGCAGCATTATTTATAATAGCCAAGATATGGAAGTCATCAAGTGTTCATCCATACATTCATAGATAAATGGATAAAGAAACTGTAACATATATATCCAATGGAATAACACAACCATAAAAAGAATATTGCTCTTTGAAACAACATGGATGAATCTAGAAGGTGTAATGATATAAGTGAAATAACCAGAGAATGACAAATACTGTACAATTTCACTCATGTGTGGAATTTCAGAAACAAAAATAAATAAGAGACCAGCAAAAAAACCACACTCAAGGGGCGCCTGGGTGGCTCAGTCGGTTGGGCATCCGACTTTGGCTCAGGTCATGATCTTGTGGTCTGTGAGTTTGAGTCCTGCGTCGGGCTTTCTGCTGACAGCTCAGAGCCTGGAGCCTGTTTCAGATTCTGTGTCTCCCTCTCTCTCTGACCTTCCCCCATTCATGCTCTGTCTCTCTCTGTCTCAAAAATGAATAAACGTTAAAAAATTTTTTTTCTTTAAAATAAAATTAAAGAAAAAACCACACTCAAATATAGAGAACTGGTGATTGCCAGAGGAGAGGTGAAGGATTGGTGAAATAAGGGATGAGCACTGAGTACTGTATAAAATTGTTGAATCACTTATTGTACACTTGGAATTAATATAACACTGCATGTTAATTATGCTGAAATTTAAAAAACAGATTAAAAAATTTTAAAGTGAAAAAAAATGAAATAAGTCTAGAAGGTGACTAGAATCCACTGAATAAAATGGAAAACACTAGAAATGGTAAACATGTGTGTTAATAGAAAATACTCTATAGGTGTATTTTTTCATTTTGTATCTACCTACGTTAAAAGATATGTTATATAAAGCAAGAATCAAAAAACTTTTACTGAGCTTATTACTTATAGAACTATAACTACATATGGCAATATTAATGCAAAAGGGGAGGGAACAGAATTATTTTCAAGTACATTTTCTACATTTTAGTGGAACAAAGTTAATAGTAATCTAAAGAGATTGTGAAAAAATAGATTTATCTTATGATCCCTAGAACAAATGCAAAGTAAACAATTTTTCAAATATAGTTTAAAAATCAATGGAGGAATTAAAATGGCATACTACAATATTTACTTAAGACAAAAGAAGGCAGTCAAGGAGGAACAGAGGCATAAAAAGACAGAAGGCACATAGAAAACAAGTAGCAAAATGGAAATCTGAATTATGTTAATTCAACTACATTTATTATTATTATATATCAACGGTCCAAAAACTCTAATTAAAAGGCAGTTGTCAGACTTGATTAAAAAAACAAGACTCAACCAACTGCATGCCGTCTACAAGAGACATACTCTAGATTCAAGGATACAACTACGTTGAACGTGGAAGCATGAAAACAGGTATGAATGCCATGACTGGCCTGGAATGGCTATAGTAACATCAGGCAAAATCAGCTCTAGAACTTTTACTAGATACAAAGAGATACTTTGAATAAAAGGGTCAATACATCTAGAGGACTTAACAATGATAAATATGTACCTAAAGTGTGTACCTAAAACAGGGCAAAAATTAACAGAATTAAAGGGAAAACCAGTAGATTTCAGTAATTGATAAGACAACTGGGAAGAATATCAAGTCAGCCGACAGAACACTTTGCCCAATGTATACAAAATATACATTCTTTTTGAGCTTACATGGAACATTCTCTGAAACAGACCATACACTATGCCATAAATGCTTGGATTAGAAAAGTGGTTTAAAATCAATAACTTCAGTTTCACTGTAAGCAGATATATAAAGGGTAAATTAAATCCCAAGTAAATAGAGTATAGAAAATAAGAACAGAAAGGAATAAAATAGAAAGCAAACAGAGAAAATTAACACAGCCAAAAGATGGATGTCTAAAAAGATTAGTAAGATAAATAAATAATACTAAAATGATTATATTAGCAAAACTGATTAAGGATAAAAAGAAGGGAAACTCAAATTATTAGTATAAAAATAAAGGTCATACCACTAGGCACCCTATGCTAATAAATTCAACAACTTCAGTAAAACAAATTCCTTGCAAACCTCAGTCTACCAGGACTGACAAAAGACAGAAAACCTAAATTGTCCTGTATCTTTTCAATAGTTGAATTATAAAATATTCTCACAAAGAAAACACTGGCTCACATGACTTCAGTAACATATTCCGTCACACCCACTTAATGAAGAAATAGTATCAATCTTATATAACTATTATAAATAAATAGAGGTGACGGGAATAATTCTCAATTCTTTTTGAGGCCAACAGTACTGATATTCAAATCAGACAAATACAATGCAGGAAAAGAAAGCTACAGATCACTATCCTTCATGAGCACAGACTAAAGGTCCTGAAAATATCAGTAAATCAAACTCAGCCATAAATATTAAAAGGTAATATATGATGACCAAGTTAGGTTTATCCCAGAAAGGAAAAGACTAATTTAACATTTGAAAATAAACATGCAATTAACCACAACAACAGAATTAAGGACCGAGAACCCATAAGATTTTAAATGATGCAGAAAAGTCTTTAATAAAATGCAAACCCATTCATAATAAAAACCCTCAGAAAATTAGGAATTGATTAGAAAATTTTAAATCTGAAAAAGAACAACTGCCAAAAACCTACATCTAACATCACACTTTATAGTGAAATATTGAACATTTTCTCATAAAATTGGGAACAAGGAAAAAATATCTTCTCTTACCATTTCTGTTCAAGAAGTTACTCTGAAGTATAATAGGCTAGTGCAATAAAGAAATAGAAATAAAATGTGTAAAGACCTGAAAGGCAGAATTGTAACTTTTTATTTCCAAATGACATGATTACGTATCTAGAGAATGCTAAGGAATTTACAAAAGAATTATTTGAACTCATAAACGAACTTGGCATAATCATAGGGCATATAAGGTTAACGTAAAAATCAACTGTATTTTTGTATACTAGCAGCAATTAGAAAATTATATAAAATAGTTCCACTTAAAATGACATATTAAATTTTTTAAGTACTTAGGAAAGAAATTTTAAAAATGTATAAGACCTAGGGGCACCTGGGTGGCTCAGTTGGTTAAGCCTCTGGCTCTTGATTTTAGCTCAGGTCATGATCTCATTTTGTGAAATTGAGCCCCAAGTCAGGCTCTGTGCTGACAGCATGGAGCCTTCCTGGGATTCTCTCTCTCCCCTTCTCTTTGTGCCTCCCCACTCACACTCTTTCTTAAACATTAAAAAAAAAAAAAAAAAAAAAAGAAAGAAATAAAAATGTGTAAGACCTGTTCACTGAAATCCATAACGCACTGTTCAAATATCCATGTTCATAGATTGGTAGACTTAATATTGTTAGGATATCAATTATCTTTAAATTCATCTGTAGATTCAATGGAAACCCAATCAAAATCTCAGTGGGCTGTCTTATAAAAATGGACTGATTTTAATATATACATGGAAGTTAGAAAGATCTGAAATGGCCAAAAGAATCCCAAAAGAGAAAACCATGATGGAAAACTTACATTACCTTATTTCAAGACAATATGAACACATAGTGTGATACTGGAATAAGGACAAAGTGACCAACAAACCAGAACATAGTCTAGAAACATATCCACACACATGGGGTCAACTGATTTTCAACAAAGCTGTTAAAGCATTTCAGTGGGGGTAAAGAACATGTTTTAGACAAATGGCACAGGATCACTGGATAATGTATAGAAAATGAATGCTAACCCTGGTCCCACACCTTATATAAAAATTGATTCAACCTGCATCAGAGACTGAAACCTAAAAGCAAAAATTACAGTTTTCAGAAAAAAAAACTGTAAGAGAATAATTGCTATCCTGGAATAGGAAAAGGTTTATTTGGACAAAAAAAAGCACTAAATATAAAATTGGTAATTTTTCACCAAAATTAAAAACATCTGCTCATCAAAAGATATTTAGAAAATGAAAGGTACATGTTATAGACTGTGAATAAATATTTGCTATATATATATTTGATATATATATATTTGATATATATCTGACAAAGGACTTGTATCCAGAATATATAAACAATTTTACCAATTAATAAAAAGACAAAAACCCAAGCTGTTAAAGACTTGGAATACACCTCACAAAAAAATATGTACGAATGGCCAATATGCGTAGGAAAATGTGCTGAATATTAGTATTCCTCAGAGGGATACAAATTAAAGCCTCAATGTGATACCACATCACACTCACTAGAAGACTGACAATATTGACTGATGTAAAGTACCTAAATCACAACCAGTTTTTACAAATTGACAGCCTTTGAGTCAGCAATGCCACTCTTGGGTATTTAATCAACAAATGAAAATATATACAATGAAAGACTCTCAAAAAATGCTAACATCTCAATTCATAAGAGAAAAAAAAAACACTGGAAACCTCAATGTCATCAAAAGAATAACAATAATATGTTTATAAGACAGAATAGTACTTAGCTGAGTGAACTATACCACACAATGATGAATCTCCAAAACCTTATGCTGAGTGACAGAACCCAGATGAAAGAGTACCTATTGTATGATTCCACTTGAATGAAGCTCAAAAATAAACAAAACTAATCACTGGCAAAGGGATTAAGAGGAGTAGTGCTCATGAAGGGTGGAAACTGACGGGTGAGGAGTCCATGAAGAGCTTCTGGGGGCAAGGGATATGTACAGCTCCATTAGGGTGTGGATACACAAGGCAATACATTGTTAAAACTCATTAAACTGTACCCTTAAGATCTACATATCTTAATGCATATAAATTTCACAAAGGATTACTGGATCATTCATAGATAAGACTGTAGATTAAACTTCCACTTTTTAGTTTAATATTGTAGACCTCAGTCTTGTGTAGCTCAGATTCTCCTTAATTAAAAAGTACAATCAACCATTAAGAGCAGCACAAGAGGAGACAGCATCTGGATGTCCAGGATCAAACCAAATTGTGACTGGCATCACCAATTTCAGTATACTCCTCTTTTTAAAAACTTATTTGTGATTGTAAAACACTTACATGTTATTTATTCTAGCCCCAGATACAGGCTATTATATTTAATTCCTATAAAATCATCCATGCTCACAACTATGTAATACTAATAAATCTGGAATGCACTCTAACTGATCCTTACTTGGCTAAAAACAGACTTTCTTTCTTTCTTTCTTTCTTTCTTTCTTTCTTTCTTTCTTTCTTTCTTTCTTTCTTAACGATTAATGGAAATAAATCCTGAGGATTTATGCTTTAACAACATTTAAATAATTATGGATGCAATTGGTTATGCTGGGTTTTTGGGAGAATCCTGGCGCAGATACTAATTTGCCGCTTTTTAAAAAAATTTTTTTTAACTTTATTTACTGAGAGAGAAAGAGAGAGAGAGAAAGAAAAAGAGAACACGTGCATGCACAAGTGGGGGAGGGGCAGGTAGAGAGGGAGAGAGCATCCCAAGCAGGCTGTGCACTGCCAGCACAAAGCCTGATGCGGGCTTCAACTCACAAGCCGTGAGATCATGACCTGAGCAGAAGTCAAAAGCTCAACCCACTGAGCCATCCAGGCGCCCCCTAACTTGCCTCTTATGCTTAATATATTGCATAGTACACCTGTCTTGTGGCTCCTCTATTTGCCTCCAGTCTCTCTCACCTCATCAACTCACCATTCATATTGCTACCAGAATAATTTTCTTAAAAATGGATTTCCTCATACCAACAGTCTGCCTTCTCCTTTAAATATTACCAAGTAGCCTTTTACAAGCTCTTACCAATTACAGGACACATCACTAATGCTGATGAGTGACCTTACTGCATAAAAATATCATATATCAACCTAGTTTTGTAATTGTCTTATCAACATTCAAGCTACGTTTTGTAATACTGCATATTCATTGGATGACTTTCTGGCAAGGTACTAAGAATCAACACATGCATAGAAAAATCCCAGTTCTTTATAAGTTAACAATGAATTTGGGAAACAAGGCATAGACACTAGATAAAGTGAAGCAACAATGTGAAAGGTCTATGATTTAAAAATCAGCATTTAAGCAATAATTTTCCCAGGAGTTCATTCAGAATGGTTTCCTGCAAGTAGACCTTAAAACTGAACCACAGGGGCACCTGGGTGGCTCAGTCGGTTGAGTGTCCGACTTCAGCTCAGGTCACGATCTCGTGGTCCGCGAGTTCGAGCCCCGCGTCGGGCTCTGGGCTGATGGCTCAGAGCCTGGAGCCTGCTTCCGATTCTGTGTCTCCCTCTCTCTCTGCCCCTCCCCCATTCATGCTCTGTCTCTCTCTCTGTCTCAAAAATAAATAAAAAGGTGTGTTCCTATTTAAAAAAAAAAAAAAACAACTGAAACACAAATGCTTCATTTGGGGGAATATGTGAGGGTAGAGTACAGGAAGAAATCAGCTAGCTGGTATGATGATGCCAAAATATGAAAGCCTAGCAACTCAGATTCTTAAGTTCAGACTTTATTCCAGAGGTGGTGAGGGGTAATTTAGAGGTTTCCAAGTTGAGAAGGCGCAAGCATATGGAAATAGTTTCTTGAATACAAAGCTATCGTCTTTGTACAGAGGACTCCTACAGGAAGTAGCACAGGTCATAGGAACAGGTAAGGGTATAAGCAGATAAAGAAGAGTAGACAACCTAGGACACTGGGGTCAAATGGCTTTCACAGTTCTTATTACATGCAATTATTACTTTCTATTTCTTTGTTTCTCTCCCTCATTAGACACAAAATCCTTGGAGGCAGAATCAATTTATTATTACTTGTTATAATGCTTTCCATTATTGTTACAATATTAATTCCTGGCATATAGTAGGGACTCAACTCTTGTTTTAAAGAACACATTGGGGTGCCTGGGTGGCTCAGTTGGTTAAGGGTCTGTTCTTGACTTCAGCTAAGGTTATGACCTCATGGTTTGTGAGTTTGAGCCCTATGTGGGGCTCTGCACTGACAGGGTGGAACCTGCTTGGGATTCTCTCTCTTTCTCTCCCTCCCTCTCTCTCTGTCCCTCCCCCCTTTGCTTGCTTTCTCTCTCTCAGAATAAACTTTAAACAAATTTATAATGAACACATTAAGAGCGAGAGGTATGATTGCAGGACCCTGGTTCCAGGATCTTTATCACTCCAAACTTAAAGTCTTTAACTTTTGTAGGTCTATAGATTGTGGCTAGATGCATCCCTAGGTGAGGTGCTCAATTCAAAGGAAGAGTCTTGTCATCTACATTTTCTAGAGAAAAGGCATATAAAAAAAAAAAATGGACAGAACCCCTTGATGTCTACACTAGAGGGTAAGACCTTCCTTTTGTTCTGATTAATACATTCATAAGAATTCTTAAAAGCCACAGGCTCTGATGGAGTTGATACTGTCAAGGGCTGCAATGCTTTTCTCCTTTTCCTCAGCATTTTTCCTGCAGCTCCTTACCTCCCTCAGTGAAACGGCAATAGGTTCCTTAACACGAGTGACAGCTCCTACTATGCATACATAATCATAGTAAACCCTCAGTAAGTAATTAATTGGATGACTGCTTGTATGAATCATAGCAAGTTATGGAAAAACTCCTATTCTGCAATGACAATTTCTAATTAATGTGAACATGAAATATTTATGATTTATAGCAACACAGTCACAAGAAGTGGTCTCAGAATCAGGAGACAGTCTCCACCTAAAATTTAGTTTTCTGTTTCTGTTTCCTTTATGGTCACATGCATTCTGTAACAATTCATACTCTTTGCTATAGGTCTTTTTCTACCCTGAATTCTACTCATCTTCCAAGTTCCAGCTCAAGTGATGACATTTTTCAAGTCATCAAGCTCTTTTGTATACTTAATTTCTCTGAATTTTTAGCACTTATTTTAATTAACCTGGAGCTGCCTCAAGATATCTCTTCTTTTACCATGTTATTTTCAACTGCATTTAACACACTGACTATACATTTACTATCAGTATTGCACAGTACTAGGTGCCAGGTGGGAGGGGTGGGGTGACGATGAGAAAGACATATGCACTTCCTCTAAGGATTCAGTGTGTTGGTATAACGATCCAGAGTAATGCATGATCAATGTCATGAAAAAGAAGATAGAGGTGGTGTAAGTAACAGCAATATAAATTAAGATATATAAAGTGGGGTTTGAGAAGTAACACCAGGTTGGAGGCTACAGCAAGTATTTTTTTTCCAACACCTTTTTCCTTCTTTCACCTCTTGTGAGAATCTTTTCCCCATTTCCATTCTCCAGCTTCAATAGGTGACCATCTGGACACAGTGATTGGTCTAAAGGCTGAACATGTGACCAAAGCCAAGCCAATCGAAGTCCTTCCCACCCAAGTGTTTTCAAACTCTAGCTGAAGGAGACTGCTTTTTTTTTTTTTCTTTCCTAGTTAAAAGTTGTAAAACTGTGAGACCAAAGTAGCCTGTGGCCACATCTACTTCCACCAAAGTCAGAAGTGCTGGTCTGAGATAATTTGGTAGGCGTGTGGAGAGAAGCAAAAAGCAGCAGCACACAGTCCTAATCATGTTCAAGCTCCTGACTGTTACAAACTGAATACCTGTGTCCCCCGAAATCCATGTTAAAATCCTAATCCCTAAATGTGCTGGAGGTAGGGTCTCTGTGAGGTAATCATGAAGTCAAGAAGGTGGAACCCATATTGGGATTAGGGCTCTTCTAAGAAGGGAAAGGGAGACCACAGCCCTCTTTCCCAGCCATGTGAGGACAGAATGAGAAGGCATCCTTCTGCAAGCCAAGATGAGGGCTCTCACTAAAAACTGAATGTGGGGCGCCTGGGTGGCTCAGTCGGTTAAGTGTCTGACTTCAGCTCAGGTCACGATCTCACACTCCGTGAGTTCGAGCCCCGCGTCGGGCTCTGCGCTGATGGCTCAGAGCCTGGAGCCTGCTTCCGATTCTGTGTCTCCCTCTCTCTCTGCCCCTCCCCCGTTCATGCTCTGTCTCTGTCTCAAAAATAAATAAACATTAAAAAAATTTTTTAAAAAAATAAAAACTGAATGTACTGGCACATTGATCTTGGATTTCCCAGCCTCCAGAACTTTGAGAAATGAATGTTTGTTGGTTTAAACCACCCACGCCTATGGTATTCTGTTGCAGCTGCCCAAACTAAGACACCGATCCTACCTATTTCTGAGGTCAGATCCACCCCTGACTTGCCCCTACACCATTAAATTGCTGGCATTAATACAACTCCAGTTCTGGCTTAAATTAGTTTGAGATAGGCTTCTGTCCCCTGCAGACAAAGTGTGCTGGCTAACCTGGGAAAGTCACAAGTACTGAAGGGAGAACAGTGCATTCAAGACCACTCTTGAAGGATGGGTAGGACTCCAAAAGGTGAACAAGAGACAGGAGGATTCACAAACAAAGGCAGAGAGGAGAGAAAGGGCAGGGCTGTGGCCAGAAACAACGCACTTAGGGAGTTTGGTGGGAAATGAAGCTGAAGGCAAAGACTGTTATTATAGCATCTTCAAATCTTGGCCGCAAGGGTGGTTTTTTGGTGGCTTAAAGTTGTGGTAGGCTAAGTAAGTAAGGCCCCTCCCCCAGAACATTCAGATTTTAATCCCTAGAACCTGTAACCATTACCTGACATGACAAAGGGGACTTTGCAGGTGTGAATAAACGCAAGAACTTGAAATGGGGAGATTATTTTGGGTTATCTGAGAGGACCCAATAATCACAAGTGTCCTTATAAGAGGCGGACAGAAAGGTCTGGTGAGAGGAGGAAGTGTGACCATAAAAACAGAGTCAGAGGCAGAGGTGTGACAATGGGAGCAGAGGTCAGAAACAGAGACCTGAAGGTGCTACACTACTAGCTTTGAAGCTGGAAGGGGCCACGAGGCAACAAATACAGGCAGACTCCAGAAGCTGGAAAAGACAAGGAAACAGACTCTCCCCTACAACTTCTAAAAAGAATGCAGACCTTGTCAACACCTTGACTTTAGCCCAGAAAGTCTGAGTTCAGATTTCTGATCTCCAGAACTTTAAGATAATATATTTGTATCGTTATAAGCCACTAAATTTGTAGTAACCTGTTAAGAAAGCAACAGAAAATGAATTCCAATCTTTTATGTTTGTTAGATACTTTCTAACTTCAGATGTCAGTGTCAGTAACTACACTGTAAGCTCCTGGATATAAATCCCATGTCACATACTTCTGTGTGTCTTTACACAGAGACTGTTCAGAGCTGGGTCAATTAAATCTCAGGAGTTTGTATAATTCACAGCAGCTGACCCTGTTTGAACTATAGCATTTGATAATCTGGATCTTGAGGACTTACTCTCTTTTTTAAAATATTTATTTTGAGAGAGAGAGGATGCATGTGTGTGCCGGAGGGGGAGGGGGAGGGGGGGAGAGGGAGAGGGGGGAGAGGGAGAGGGGGGAGAGGGAGAGGGGGGAGAGGGAGAGGGAGAAGGAATCTCAAGCAGGCTGTGTTGTTAGCACAGAACTTGATGTATGGTTCAATCTCACAAACCAGGAGCACATGACCTGAGCTGAAATCAAGAGACACCTAGCTGACTGAGCCACCCAGGCACCCCGTTACTCTCCTTTTGAAAAAGAATTATTCAATACTTGACTATCACAAAGTATTCCTTTTTTTTTTTTTTCCTTCCACAGCTCCACTTTTTTTGGAAGGTAGAAAAGCTTACAATCAAGTCACGGAAGAGGCTGGACTGGGCTTGAGAGGTAATAACTTGCTTGGATCGGATTTTAATATTCTTGAAATGTGTATTATTTTGAGTATTTAATGGCAGGGAGACCTATTTTGAGATTCATTCTACCCTACAGATTCTGCAGTAAACACTCCTGCATATTTTGATAGTATAATTCTTATGGCAGAAATATTGTGCCCAAAACAAATGTATTTTTTTTTAACTCTTGATGATTGAAAGATGGTATTAGAGGACTATAGTATTTTAAAATATACTATACACATCTAGGGGTGCCTGAGTAGCTCAGTTGGTTAAGTGTCCAACTCCTGATTTTGGTTTAGGTCACAATCTCACGGTTCATGGGATCAAGCCCTGCATCAGGCTCTGTGCTGACAGCATGGAGTCTGCTTGGGATCCTCTCACCCTCCCCCACTTCCCCTATCTCCGCACGATCCCCCACTCACACTTTCTCTCTGAAGATAAACAAACATTAAAAAAAAGATATACTATACACATCTAAATGTGATTCGTCTTTAGAACTTAAACGGGAATTAAACATTTTTATGTGTGCATAGAATATAGATGCATCAATGATACAGGGCTAGATCCTGCATATTTTGCTTATTTTATTTCTTATTTAATGAAGTCTCATTTTTCATCTTTTGAACATTTGAAAATGTCTGGTTATATGTTAAGGGTATTTGTTTTCATTTTGTTCTGTTAGGGCAGGGAATTTTAAATGCTACCACCTCACCAGCTTTCAAATATAGACTGAAATACCTGCTTGACATATAGACACGTCCAGATATAAATATATGCAGCCTCCTTGGGCAAAAATCTCCAGAACGCTGAGTTTACTGACTGTACAGCAAAATGACCTATTTAGAGAAAAGGTCAGCTGATTATAAAAAATCAAAATGATGAACAACGCAACTCCAGGATGGGGGAGGATAGAGAAACCTCATTTTACCTAAGGGAGAGAAACGATACAGACCACACATCCACCAAAAGCAAAGCAAACTCTTCTGAAGTTCTGGGAAGATACGAGGTTTATGCCAGCGATTTCACCTTCAGTGAGCCACTCAAATTCTCCATGTCTTCCTATATCATAGGAAGGGGCTGATAAAAAATCATCACCTATCCCATCTGAATTCAGCCAGGCACTAAATTAAAATTGACAGTTATCTGTTAGCTTTGGGAGTGGATAGACAGATTGAAGGAGTCCACGTCTAAAACCTCCCTGGGTCTGTTGGTGTTATTTCCATCAGAAATGAATAGAATGGCCGTTAACTGCCCTGCTGCCATAGTCTGGAATCTCCATCATAATAACGATCGGATACACCCCTAGCACTCTCTTTAATTGCTATCTTGTTTCAGGAATGCTCAGAAAGTGGTTGTTCGTCATCTCACTGTGTACAGGAACTCAGTAAACATTCAGGAATAAAAGCAATTTTTAATTAATTCCGATGATCATCCAAAGCCCTACTGGTAAAATCATTTCTTCTTTTTTTATTTTAAATAATTTAGGGCCCATTCCAGCCTATCATTCAAGGGTCTCAAATATTTTATCTTCACACACCTTGGCACACCTCTGATTTTTTTCCTCTGCTGTATTCTTCCTGAATATTCTCCCCTCCTCCTTCCCTCTCTGCTTTTTCCTCTTTTCCCCTTCTTTCCCACCCCTGATGCCATGCCACCCCCACCACGTACATGTACGTACACACACGTACACACACACACACACACACACACACACTCATTCTACTTCCGTTCTGAATTATCAAACCAACAACTAGCATTAGTGTGTCCACTACACCAGGCACAGTGCTAAGTGATTTCCATACATTATCTCATTAAACCTCACAGGAACTTTAAGTCAAATGCTATTTTCAGCCCGGTTCAGTGATGAGGAAACCAATGCTCGGGAAGGTTGAGGAGGAAGACGCACTGCCACAAAGTGGCGGAGCCCAGATACCAGACCTAGTGCTTTCGGATTCCAGAATCTGAAGCCACACAATTCTCTGTCATGGTTAACATCTTGAAATTTTCACAACCCGCGCTGCCTCAGCCTCCAAACCAGACTGGAGAAGGGAAAGAGGCAGACAGCTCCAGCCATGCAGGATTTCTCTAATGAATGAATCCACGAATGAGACTCTTGGTCACCTTGGGGATCTGCTATGAAACATGTGGCTTATGTGTTCTCCTTTGTGGACTGTTCCGTTTTCTGGCCTCAGGTATAGGTCTAGTAGATACAAAACGCCCTGGGATCCTAGTAGCTGTGAAAGCTGCACCATGTAGCCCCTGGTTGTCCCTGATGGGGGTCACATCACAGCTGCTGCTGCTGGGCTGCCCGAGGCCCTAGGCGACACTCACTCAGGCCTCTAATGTTGACGGCCATCACTCTCATGGCTGCTACTGCCCTCACCGAGGCCGACGTGGTAGTGTTGATGGTCCTTGCCCCATCAACTTTATCATGGGCTCCTGAATGACTTCCCTGGTTTCTACTCTCAAAGAATTTTCAACAGGGTTCCTCAGGGCTTTAGTTCAAACACATGGCAGGGATCCACCTGAAGATATACCGAGAAGCAAAGCAGCCTGGGACGCTTTCCAGCACCCAGAGACTAAGACGGACCCCACCCTCTGCCACCTCACAGAGGACTTCCGATCTGCCCAGGTCACATGTGAGGAGGTGGCTTCTTCTTTTAAGAGTCTTATTCCCATGGTTTAGGGCACTCTGTCACCTGCTAACTCAAAAGATCCAGTAACTGTGTCTCTTATCCCCTTCTCTTTTAATTCCTAGAAGCCAGAGTAGGCAGGGGATGAAAGTTAGGTTCCACATCTTTTTACTCTAATAGGATGCTGAAGGAACTGCCGAATGAAAAACAAACAAGTACAGATCAGATTTGTAACAAATGTGCCTTGAAATTTTCTTACACTCACTTTTAAAAATAACCCGAGTCAATAATAAATGTACTCCCCCCCCAAATAGACAGTAATCCTTATCTTTTATGGATAAAGTTGGTTTCTGGAGCTAAGCCTAGAAATTATGCTAAAAGAACATGGTGGCCCCATGTGATCTGGCCTCCCTAAGTTCCCTCCAAAGACTGATGTTCAACAGAGATGCACTAAGCACAGCTTACTGGTTGCTTATAGATGGCATCTGTCCTGGTTGGTTGGTACCTGCCAATATGGGGGTACACACTTTTGTGAAAACTGCACTGCCTCCATCTATTCCCCACCACACTGATCTTGCTGCTCCTTGGGTCTCCAAAGGCATGCCTTGCCACAGGACCTTTGCACTTACTGCTTCCTCCTTCTACTTACTGCTTCCTCCTTCCACTTCTTGGCAGAAGTGCTTGGCTCCCTTCCACCATTCATGTTTCCGTTCAAATATCATCTCTTCAGACAGACTTTCTCTGACCACTCATTACTGGGAGACAGTCCCTGCCCAAATGCTTCCTCTTTATCTCACTCTACTTTTCCTCATAATACATACCATCACCTCCATAAACTTTACAAACAAATGTATTTGCCTTTTTATGTCATGGTCCCTCCATCTAAATGTGACAACCACAAGGGGTAGGGGTAATGTGTAGTTATTTAGCATTGCTAAATTCTATCCTCAAGGCTTAGAAGGGTGGCTTGTATGCAGAAAGCCATCAACAAACACTTGTTAAATGACTATTGTGACTCTGATTAAAAATGGGGTCTGAGAGTAAAAGGAAGAAGGCATGCCGATTCTTGTGGCTCTAAACTTCCTTCTGGTGATAATTCTATGAAAGCACTTTTTAAAACGTTTATAATAGTGCTGGCTTTGGCACCACATATACTAAAATTGGAATGATACAGAGAAGATTAGCATGGCCCCTGCACAAGGATGACATGCAAATTCGTGAAGCGTTCCATATTTTTGAGAAACTTAACAGAAGACCCTGGGGGAGGGGAAGAAAAAAAAAGGTTAGAGAAGGAGGGAGCCAAAAAAAATAAGAGGCTCTTAAAAACTGAGAATAAACTGAGGGTTGATGGAGGTGGGGTGGAGGGGAAAGCGGGCGATGGGCATTGAGGAGGGCACCTGTTAGGATGAGCACTGGGTGTTGTATGGAAACCAATTTGACAATAAATCTCATATTAAAAAAAATAAAACGTTTATAATAGCTATGGCCTCGTAAGATGTCAACCTTGATAGGCAGCTGGAAATAAACATTCTGGCTTAATACAAACAGAATATAAATGCTTCCTAATTGTGTCATCATGGGACACATCTTCCTTCTCCTACTGAGTGGGCAACAAAGGTACCATGGTGGATGAGTTGTTTTTGTTTTTTTTTTTTTTTTGAATGACTGCCAGCTAGTTGAGCCAGGCTTGATGTCACTTCTTTACCCGCTGAGGTGTCAGCAACTCCCAGGTAAACAGATAATGGAGCTAATAATGGTAACAATCCTAGTTAACATTCAATGAAAGCTTATGAGGTTCCAGGCATGTGATAAGCATTTCACAAGCTTTACCTCATTTGAGCCTCATAAAAATCCCAGCATATTTTCAATTTTAGAGATAGGCAAATCTAGGATTAGAGGAACGGACTGCTTTAAGGTCACGGAGTCGGAAAACGGCAGTCAGAAAATGGCACACCGCAAGTGCTCCAACCCAAGTGTTTCCGACTCCCGATTCCGACCCCTTACCCTCTATTACTAGCCCCGGTAAGCGTTGTGTGCTGTACGTGTACACACAATGCATTCCACCACAAAATTCAGGGTAGAGAGCCAATCCCTTCCACCCAGGAGTTCACACACAACCATCTGACCCCAAAGCCCAATGATTTTATCATCCTAAAGTCTCATCTGTTAGCCTAAGGAAGGGGCCCTTTCTGCGTATTTCATCCTGCTCATGCTCCCCATCTTCCTACTGAAACTTTGGTCAGAGTTCCTAAATCCCGCCCATGTCGTCCACTGACTTGTGCCCTTTGTTTTACTTTCCACATTCAAATCAACAGGGCACATTCATGCAGTAGGTTCAGAAGGAGAACAGGCACTATTATCCCTCTTGTTCAGGAGATGGAATGGACATGGTCACCGAGTCAGGAAAAAGGGCTGTTAGACCCCACACTCCCTCTCCTTGCACAGAAATAAAACAAGACGGAATTGCCGGGGAGTTTCAAAGAAGTGGGATAATGTAATACTGGAGCTGGAAGATGTCCCAGAAGGTCCTGTTTCTCAGCCACTTCATTCTGCAGATGAGGCAAGTGTCCCAGAGAGGATGCCCAAGGTCACAGAGCTATACCGTCCAAACCAGACATTTCAGTCCCTGTTCTGCCCCCCACCCCTTACCACCTCGCAATGTCTCCAGGACAAGAACATTCTCCCATATGCACACACAAGGCCATCAGAAGGCGAGGAGAAGGTCTCTGGTGAAAACACAGCTCTCCAACTTCTAAAGGGCTGTTACGCAAGCCTGATGGCACATGATTTAAATGGAACATAAAATGAAATTTGCCATAAAAAGGATGTTTCAGAAAGCGGCAAGGTGCCTAACTGGTCCTCAAAGACACAATGTCGCTAGCCCATACCACTGGCACTATTGCCTTCTCACTGTTCTTGTGAGAAATGCACGGGCACGTAAAGCTGCACGGCCACAGTCCGGGTTCACGACGGACCTCTCTTTACCTCACCCCCAGTCCCTGATCTCCCGGTGGGAAGGCACCCGTCTCCCCCTACTTCCTCCTCAGTGGCTACAGCAGGAGATGGGGAGCTATATGCGTGGAATGTGGCTTACTGGGAACTTGGGCCTCAGGGCTTGGGGACGCTAGGGCTGGGCCTCCATGGCCAGCCCAGTGGGCACCTAGCTGGCCTGTGGGTGAGGCCCTATCAGCCCTGGGGTGAAGGAGTAGGGGAGCCATACAGGCATGAGGAGTTTGGGTATAGTGACGGAGGGTTACTTCACGGAGGAGGGACTGGAGACAACAGGGACAGAACCACCACAGGAGGTATGGGATTTGGGAACCAAAGGTGGTCCTGGCAACAGCCGGACCTGCAGAAACACCCAGCATGGCCGGGGCATGAGGAAGACTGCCCCCACCTCACTGCCCTCTCCACTTCCATTTCTCTTCAGGGGTCTTTAAATTCAACAAGCATTTCTTGAGTACATACTATGTGAGCACTACTGTTAACACAGTTACTTAAGAGTCAGTTTCTAACTCATGTATTTGAAAGAGTTTTTTTTTTTTGTTTTTTTTTTTAAAAAGGATGATTCTTTGTTTCTGCATCGGGCTCACTGTTTATATACTACAACAGAATTTAATGCTCAGAACTCCAGAAAAGAGACAATGGAGGGGTTTTGTTTCTGTAGAAAGGAAGACCGGGCGGCAATGCAAGCTGGTGCAGCCACTCTGGAAAACAGTATGAAGGTTCCTCATAAAACTAAAAACAGAACTACCCTACGACCCAGCAATTGCACTACTAGGTATTTATCCAAGGGATACAGGTGTGCTGTTTTGAAGGGATACATGCACCCCCATGTTTATAGCAGCACTATTGACAATAGCCAAAATATGGAAAGAGCCCAAATGTCCCTTGATGGATGAATGGATAAAGAAGATGTGGTATGTATGTATATATATGTATATACGTATATATATATATATGTATATACATATATATACACACACATATACATATATATACATATATATATATACACACACACATATACATATATATACATATATATATATATACACACACATATACATATATATGTATATGTATACACACACACACACACACACAATGGAGTATTACTCGGCAATCAAAAAGAATGAAATCTTGCCATTTGCAACTATGTGGATGGAACTGGAGGGTATTATGCTAAGTGAAATTAGTCAGAGAAAGACAATCATAGGACTTCACTCACATGAGGACTTTAAGAGACAAAACAGATGAACATAAGGGAAGGGAAAAGAAAATAATATAAAAACAGGGAGGGGGACAAAACAGAAGAGACTCATAAATATGGAGAACAAACTGAGGGTTGCTGGAGGGGTTGTGGGAGGGGGGATGGGCCAAATGGGTAAGGGGCACAAAGGAATCTACTCCTGAAATCATTGTTGCACTATATGCTAACTAATTTGGATGTGAATTTAAAAAAATAAAAAATAAAACAAGTTAAAAAAAAGGAAGGAAGATGGGGACTCATGGTTCTAGAAACCGCCTCAGGTCACAGCGCTGGTAGATAGTGGGCAGTACTGAATCGAGAACTCTGGGGTTATGATTCCTGGATGCCCGGACTCACATGAAACTCACAACCTACCAGTTTGCACGGCCATCCCCCTGGCAGACGCAGGTGCTGGCAGAGAGAAATCTGCATACCCATGTGAGGTCAGCTTATACACCCACCTGCTTACATACCCGCTGGGGCTGCCCCCCAGAGCAGAGGTCTGCTTTGATACTGCTCATGGGATTTGCAAAAGTGAAACCTGTTTTTTCCTCCCTGACAAGGTTGACACAGACTAATTTCTGAAAGGATAAAAAGAAGGAAAAACAAAACATTACACAGCAAGTACTGAATCCAAAAAAAAAAAAAAGAGTTTCAAATAGATTTTTACAATCTCAGTAAAAGAATGAAAGCACTTGGCTAAGCCCTAAATTTTGTTTTCTTCAGATAATCCTATGGGGCACATAAAGGGTGGCAGGCTCCTAGCCTTCCTCCACCAAGCAGTCTGGCTCCCCTGTCCCGAGAGGGACCAGATTAAATAGCTAGCCCTTTTCTAGTATAACCCATCTCCAAACTTGAGAAACAAAACTATTTTGGTTTCAAGACTTCTAGATTCTGGAGCCTTCTCCTTCATTTCATTCTAGTCTGAAATCTGCAGAGCAGAATCAACAAAGAAATGAATGATAAGCACTCTCCAGATTGAAGTTAGCATCCGCCTGTCCCTGGACCTTGCACTGACTCAGTCAAGAGACCCATCTCCTCCCTCCCCTTCCCATCTCCTCTCTCCCCTCCTCCACCCCAAACACCAACACACAGGAATATCTAGATCATTTGCTTAGTATAACGGGGGCTTACAATGACCATTACACGCATACAATAAGAATTATCAGCTGATGTGGGGCCCCTGGGTGGCTCAGTGATTTAAGTGTCTGACTCTGGCTTGGGTCACGATCTCATGGTTCATGGGTCTGAGCCCCATGTATGGCTCTGTGCTGACAGCTCAGAGCCTGGAGCCTGCTTTGGATTCTGTCTCCCTCTCTCTCTCTGCCCCTCCCACCACTCTCATTCTCTCTCTCTCAAAAATAAAAAAATAAACATTAAAAAAAATTTTTTTTAAGAATTATCAACTGACGTAACCATGGGGTCATTCTACCATAATGGCCACACAGAATGAAATAGTTTTCAAACATATGTTAGGTCTGTATTGAAATCCTCCCTAAAGAGGGATGTTCCTTTTTGTGAAGAGTGGTCCTTCTCACATGAATGTGGGCACCAAATACGCTTTGAACATTGTAGCAAACTGCACATCAAGGTCTAAAAGATTAACAGAGGTTAGAAAAAAGACAAGACTTTATGTAGATTAAAGCAACATTAAAAGGATTCTTTATGTGTGAAAGAAATTATGGTTTTTAGTTTAAGATTATAGCACACCCTACATTAAAAGGTGGAAGTGCTATCTTTTTATTCTTTCTGAATGTCATTTTATTGAAATCTGCTTGTTATCCATGGCTTTAAAAAGAGAGTTGGGGCTAATTTTTAAAAGCAGGTTTTAAGTAGATCTGCTCTATTATTTAGAGATGGAACTTAGTAATTTAATACCTTGTAATTTGGGCTGAATTCATATTTATGTGTTAAAACCATCATTTAAAAATGGTGTTTTTATGTAGTTGCCTCTAGCTAAAAGCATACGTGATTACATGGGTGGCATACTGGGAAAAGGGACCATTTCATGCTGCAATTTACAAAAAAGTAAGTTACTCAAGCAACTGTCATTCCTTTGAAACCTTTATCCCTCGTTCTTTTCTCTAATCTCCTAGGGCTTTTAGCAAATTCGGATCTAGAACTTTTGAGTCCTTGATATCTTTCAGGCATTGTGTTAGGTGCTTGCGTATTTCACTTCTTTCCCACAATGATCTTGCCAGGTAGTTATTGTGACCAACCTTCAGAAGGGAGAATGAAGTCTGAGGAAACTAAATACACAAATTTACAACAAATCTTGGGATTCAAAACCAACTGTAACCTCCAAGTTCTTTCATCTTACCCAGTACGTACTATAATGCATTTATTTTATTTTACTAATTTCTCTATTGCTGCAAAACATATCAAAATCACTGGCTTAAGACAACATTCATCTTCCCCTTACATCTGCAATTTCAGCAGGGTTCAGCAAGGAAGGCTGCCGTTTGCCTCACATGGCTTCAGCTGAACTGGGAAAGCTCAGTGCCTGTGGGCGGAGATGCACTTTCAAGGGGGCGCATTTTCCTTGACCGCAAGGTGGCTGATTTCCAGAAGCCTGGGCCCAGAAACTGGTGCGGTGCCATTTGTTCCATATTCTATTGGCCAAAACCAGTTGGGAGAGCCCAGATTCAAGGAGAAAAGTCATAGATTCTACCTCTCAGTGGGATGCATGCCAAAAAAAAAAAAAAATTGGGGGCCGTGTAACAAAACCCCCACACCTTCTAAGACTTCAGGTTCAATGGTGATTTTGTTAAATTGTGAGACTCCTCTTTTATGAATGCTTTCATCCTGCATGACTTTGCAGATGAATGCCCCCAAAGGCAACTCCTCCAAGGTGGGAAGGTCTGGGTCTTTTCCCTTTTTTTTTTTTTTTTTTTTTACATATTCTCTCTATGTAGATTATTCAGGCTTCTGAATAGGGACCCTAGGCTTAAAAGGGAACTTTAATTTTCACATCTTCTTTTTAGTGTTCTTAGATTTTCTTTTTTCCTTTAATATGTAATATCTTTGATTAACTCTGTTGCTTTTTAATCACTGACCTCAGTAGTTTCTGAATTCTATTTTAATTCCAGAATTTTCTAGAACACTGTCAACCGAGCACGGTCTTCTGCTTGAAGCTACACCCTTTGCTTAGCAACTAACGAGCATGCAGGTCCTACCACATGCAAGTAGGTTTTCAGTCTCTTTTACAGCTAACACATTTTTCCTCCTTTAAAAAGTGGTGATTCTACCAGTTCTGTCACTTGGGCAAGAACATTTCTCACCGGTTATTTCTTGGGCATTTTTTTTTCCTATTTCACTCTGGCTTGTTCTCCTTGCTTTGGCCAAATGAACCAAAACTAAACCCTTCTGTTTGTTGCTTACCCCTTCCCCACTCAGGGTTCACAGTTGCAAATTCACTGCACAAAGAAGGATACACCCCATTTCTTACCCACAGGAGACATTACTAATCAATCCCTGAGCATGGGATGTGGCCCCAACGCATTTGTGGCTGCAAAACATTTCAGTCAACCACTAATGATTATAGCAATGAGAATAGCTTGCCTTCCAGGGTATATACTATTCTGTGTCTCTGTAATGCTTCGTCATCTTCAACTAGGCCAATCAAGTCTTTCTAATCTCTCAGTGCTCTGAATTCCTTGTTTGTATTGAATAAGGCTTCCTGCTGCCCAGCCCCAGCATGTACTCTGTGAAATATCCAGAACCACACTTCCTGCCACCTGCAGTGCTGTCTATTCTCAGCCAGGAAATGTTTCCTATTACTTTCCTAGTTCCTGTTTTCCCAACTCTCCTGAGACTCAGGGTCAGATCACTCAGACAGCAGCTGCGGCCCTGGCCTTGGATTTCAGTCCTGACAGCAGCCGGCACCTTTCTCAGGACCTGGGTCCCACCTAAAGATGAGGGGCTGGGATCCTGCCTTGATTTTGCCAGATGCTTCTTACTATCCCCTCTGTCTTCCCCAGAGTCCCTATCTTGTGCCCGAACCCCTCCAATTATTATCCGAGTAAACTCTGAAGTTATTCTGACACTCAAGGAAATGAAACAAATTTCAACATATATGTGCTCACTATGCCTCTTTGGTAACAAATGCTTTCTCTTCAAAAACAGTGCCTTTCTCTTGGATCTAGACTTACTCTCATCACCTACAACTGACCCAGTTCCCCACTGGCCACTCCTCTACAGCAGAGAGGTCCATTTCTTAGATTTGACACATCCTGGTCTTTCCCTTTTGACTAAATTTGATGAGCTCATGCCTGACTGCGATATCAGACACCACGGGTTGATCCCAATTTTTCCAAGTGCCCTTTGTGTGAAATACCTCACAAGCATGGTGTTTTGTTTGTTTATTTGGGGGGGGGGGAGAGAGAGAGAGAGAGTGTGTGTGTAAGGGGGAGGGACAGAGAGACAGAGACAGAGACAGAGACAGAGAGAGAGAGAGAGAGAGAGAGAGAGAATGCCAAGCAGGCTCCATGCCATCAGCACAGAGCCCGACAAGTAGCTTGAACCCATGAACCATGAGATCATGACCTGAGCTGAAACCAAGAGTCGAGTCGGACACTTAACCTACTGAGCCATCAGGGCGCCCTAAGCACAGTATACTTTTGGTAGTTATGCCTGTATTGCCTCCTAGCTGCAGGAGTCTCAAGAATGAAGACAGTATGTATCTCTTACTTCCTCTGTAACTCTCCACACCAACCAGTTAGGAGTTTGGCTGTACACAATGGGTATCTAATAAATACTGCAGGTGACACTTAGAATAAACTCTGAAGGAAATCTATTCAGTGGCAAGAATCTGACACTATCCATAATGGATCAGATTAAACTTTATGAAAGATAGCTTTTTAATTTTGTGGTTTCATTTCTGAGTTAGATTCTGTAATCACTCTTGGAATAAGACACCTGACATCTGGGCTTTGCTCTTTGTTTTGATTGTACTCATGTCAAAGCCTAGCAAATATTTTGGATTGAAAATGAGATTTCAAGGAAGCATTTCATTAGAAGTGGGTATTATTCTCTTAGAAACTACAGCTTTGGATGCCATTCAATCTCTTTATTAACTTTCTATCACGTATCCTTTTCCTAATTATACATTAGCCTACTTACTTTAATTTGCAGAAGGAATCCTGTTTGATTTCAGTAAAAAATATGAAAGATAAAGCTTTGAAACAGCAACAGGAAGGAATCGGTCTTTAAGTTAGTAGCACCAGACTTTCTTTTAGATTGTCCATAACTCAGCATATACATATACTTTTGAACCACCTCCTAGGGGTTTTACATTGATTTAAATCACATGACCAGTAAGGGCAAAACATGTAAGAATTTTTTTGAGTTGCAAAGAACTCTAAGCCTTTATCAAACCCAATTACCCTGTAGATGAATTCCTGTCACACTACAGGAACTGTATCATTTGCCATTTTAAAAGGTGTTTGTGAGTTTGTTTGTTTGGTTTTTTTTTTTTTTTTGGTTGTCTATTGCTGCCTATCAATCTACCCCAAAATGTAGTGGTTTCTAGAGAGATGAAGTGACTTACCCCAAGGCCACCTGGACCACTTGAAGCACTTACCTTATGAAAGTATCTGATACAGACAGCTGATATAGTTACTGCTATTACATACAAAGCATGTCATACCTTATAGCTTAGCATCATGTGTTAGATACCGGCCGGGATAGAATTTGGGCTATTTCAAACTAGACATCCGATATAAGTGATCCTGTGTACAAATGTTAAAACTGAAAGAGGTAAGTATCTGGGTTAGGGGAGAAGCCCTTCTTCCCCTAACTGGAGGCTTCTTCTGGAGCATGGGACTCCTGGGTTCCTTTTACCTCCTTCCTTACTTCCCGGAACAGGGGTGGGAAGGTTTAAGGGGTGACTCATTTGACTGAAAATGTGGGAAAAAATAAACCAGGCAAGCTCAGTCCACCCGCTCACTCCTTCCCCCAGGAATTGACCTGTCCACACAGAGGTCATGCTCTCTTCTCCAGGCTCAGTGTTTTGTGGGGCAGACCCTCCGGTGCCAGTGTGTGGGTAGAAGAATGTCTAATTCTGGAGTTTAGTATCAAGAAGCACAAAAGCATTCTCCGTTATTACCTTTTCAGTAACAATGGTGGTATTTTAATCTATTTGCAGGCTCCGTTTTTCTCAGTTTAGAATTTGGAAGGTTCTACAAGGGCACTGTGCACGGAGTCCCCATCAGTGCTCAACAACTCACTGATCAGCACAACTGTTAACACCTGTCGGGCACGTGCTACGTGCCAGGCCACCAGTTTACTCACTTTGCAAGCATTTACTCACTTAACCTAATTAGGACAACAACAGGCCAAAGAAACTTCACAATACAACTGGGGTTTTGGTAGCTTTTGAAGTTGGCCACCATTAACTCCTACCCCTCCCCCCACCACGTGCATCTACCTCTGCTCATCTGAGAGAGAGGGTCTATTTCCTCTCCCTCTGAATTTAGGCTAGCCTAGGACTTGCATGGACAGAACACAGTGAAAATGACATCCTGGGACTTCCAGGGCCTTAAGAGGCCTGGTGGCTGCCATTTCCCTTCTCTCGGGTAGCCAATCCCCTACAATGAATCCTGGGCTAGACCTCCGAGTGAGGAGAAAGGCTGGAGAGCAAGCCCTCGTGGAGGAGCACTGAGGAGCCAGGCACAGAAGTGAGGCCTTCCTGGACCTTCCACAGCCCAGTTCCACCCAGGCTTAGCTGAGTGCAGTCAAGTGAGTGACTCCAGCCAACGCTCGGCAGAAGGTACCTACCTGTCTTCTTCAGGCCAAGCCCTACCTGGATTCCCCGGCAGGCACAGAACTGTGGGAAACCATAAATCATTGTTTAAGTCACTAAATTTCAGCGTGGGCATCATGATACATGGCAGCAGACAACTGAAAAAAATAAAACGCATATATACACACACCCTTTAAAACAGTAAGTGGTGTCATTGCTATGGCGTGACAAGAATCTTAAAAGAGCTGTAGATGATTGACTAAACCATAAAGTCACAATGTCTTTGTAGCCGGCCCTATATACTCTAAGTAGCACTCTTTTAAGTGGCTTTCTAAATGGGCCACCTTTAAGGGACAAACCATAGTTATGACCTCAAGACATCAGCTCCACTCTCTTGTTGAAAGGGATAAAAGTTCTTCATTGAATAATAATCTCTTTCTATTCCCTCCAGAGAGCTCATCATCGCTTTGCCTCGTATTTGATTACCATGTAGGATAGTGTTTACACCCTGGCTCCGTTGGCTCCTCTGGGGAGCCCTCCCAACCCTCATTCTGAGCTCTAGGCTGGCTTACTCCTCCTCAGCGTCTCTCTACTGCTCTGCTCATATCTTTAGCACGGTGCTCATCGCATATATTATTTACATAAACTGCATGAGAACAGAGACCTGCCTGTTTTGTTACTGCTGTATTCTAGGCACCAGAACAGCCCTCCATGTGGAGTAAGTATTCCATGAATGTCTCCTGGTTGAATAAGTCAATGCGCCTGCTTCCCCCCGGACTAGACCCTGCGTGTTGGTGGTGAGTGTCCATCACCGCTTCCTTTATTTATTTATTTTTTTTTTTAATTTTTTTTTTCAACGTTTTTATTTATTTTTGAGACAGAGAGAGACAGAGCATGAACGGGGGAGGGGCAGAGAAAGAGGGAGACACAGAATTGGAAACAGGCTCCAGGCTCCGAGCCATCAGCCCAGAGCCTGACGTGGGGCTCGAACTCACAGACCGCGAGATCGTGACCTGGCTGAAGTCGGACGCTTAACCGACTGCGCCACCCAGGCGCCCCACCGCTTCCTTTAATTCTCTCTCTTGTGCTGGAAGCGCCTAGACTTACTCACCGCGAGGGTCCAAGTGCAATTCTGACTCTGCCAGGGAGCGGGGCGGGGGGGGGGTCGGGGGGGGGGGGGGGCGCGCCTGCATGAGATATGGAGGACAAGGGAACAGGATAAGTTCTTCTGCCTTGAGTTGTGGCGGCTGATACGAGGTTTCAGCAGATGGGCGTGTTTGTACAAACTGGCCAGCTACACGGCTCGCAGCTAGGACAACTGGCAGTGGCTTCTACGGTTTCCTGCCCTCTAGGTGATGGCTTTTGGAAACTGCCTAGCAGTATCCCTTTCACTCCTCAGACTCTTAACAATGACTTTTGGGACTGCTGAGTTCCCTGAAGTATCTGGAGTGCTTCTTGTTTTCCTGTGGAATTCTAACTGATATGCTTCCATAGACTCCATTTCTATAAGGAGGGGAGGGTTTATCCTTCCATACCCAGGCCTGCACAGGATCTGGATCACAGTGGAAACTAATAGTGATAAAGAGAATAAGGGTGACCATGGCAAACATTTATTTCATGTTTACTATGGGCCCAGCCCTGTTGTAAGTTATTTATTCAGTAACCCTGCAAGGCAGGCACTATTACTGTCCTCTTTCTACAGATTAGGAAACTGAGAACAAAGTAGTTAAGCAACGTGCTTAAGAATCACAGCATTAAAAGGTGGACCGTGGAGGCAAGTCTGGGCAGTCCGGCTCTCTGGTCTTGTACCTGCATCTAACATCTTCCCCTGTCTGAATGATACTTGCTCCAGGACATGAAGATACAACCACTAGAAGTTGAGAATGCGGTATAAATGCTCTATGTGCATTTACCATAAAGTAGCAGTTCAGTATGTTCTCCTTTAAGACTATTAACTTTGTGGTTCAAATAGCTGTGTGTATACGTGCGCGCACACACACACACAGGTTTTTTTTGCTGTGATAACTTTTTCTTTTTCTTCTTTTTTTTTTTTTTTTTTTAGCATGTATTCATTTTTGAAAGGCAGAGAGAGACAGAGCACAAATGGGGGAGGGGCAGAGAGAGAGGGAGATGCAGAATCTGAAGCAGGCTCCAGGCTTTGAGCTGTCAGCACAGAGCCTGATGCGGGGCTTGAACTCATGGACCACAAGATCATGACCTGAGCCGAAGTTGGCCGCTTAACCAACTGAGCCACCCAGGCGCCCCTTAACTTTATTTTTTTCTGATTACTCGCAAAAACAATGAAAAAACAGGAAGCCTTAGATGGGGCGCCTGGGTGGCCCAGTTGGTTAAGCGTCTGACTGGCTCAGGTCATGGTCTCATGGTTCATGAGTTCAAGTCCCATGTTGGGATCTGTGCTGACAGCTCAGAGCCTGGAGCCTGCTTCAGATTCTGTGTCTCCCTTTCTCTCTGCCCCTCCCCCACTCTCTCTCTCTCTCTCTCTCTCTCTAAAATAAAAAATAAACATTAAAAAGAAAAAAAGAAAAACCAGGGAGCCTCAGAAATAATTGACATTTCAGGGAAGGTAAGAAGAACCACAGTGAAGAATATTCGTAGCTTTCATTTGAATTTCTTGATGCACATCTTTCTGCCTCTTGCCTGGGAGCACAAGATAAAGTAAAAGTCAAATAAACACTGGTTGCAACAACTGTAGGGAAAATATTTCTCTCTTTACTGTGGCTTCTGCCAGAACGGAGAACAAACGTTTCTACTAAGACCTCAAAAACATGGAAGAGAGAGCACGGGAACATGCAAAGACATACAAAGTCCACGTGGAAATGGACAAAGCAGCTGATCACGAATACTATGGACAAACGTGCACGACTCTCAAAGTCGACCAGTGGATAAATCGGAGCGGGTGTGAAAAGGGACAAAAATAGGTGTTGGAGAAGCTTTTTCTCCAATCCTGATGTCTCCCAACACACATAGGGAGATCCACTAGCAGAGTAGCCCTGGACAGGACCATTACTTACTATTCAGGGCAGAAGTGTCTTAATCAGATGGATGCATTTGGAAGGAAAATCTGAGCACAAACAGTCTGTCCCCTTTGTTCTCTCTTGTAAGTGAACTCGTCATTCTTCTCTGTTCTTCCATGTCTTAAATTTTCAAAGGGCCAACTCTGTCCACCAGCGGGGGGAAGGGGCAGGTTTATGCCCTGGTCCATTGCTGACACTGCCTGGGAGGATAAGTTTATGCAGTTCTGAGGTTCAGCACTGGAAAACCCTACTTGGCTCGAGTCCAAAGCCATATTTCCCCCAAAAGGTCCACAGTCCTTACCTGCACTTCCAGAATCCACAAAGTAATGAAAACAAAAAATTTTTCCCCGATTCATCTGGCAGCAAAACCTTAAGTGACCTGAGTCACCAGTGGCAAAACGTGACCCTAACAGACATGAAACTACTTAAATCCTCATTTTTCCCCTTAGAGCATTGTGTTGCATGTCGTAGCCAACAGCCCCATGTGCCTATTTAAATTTAAACTAAGTTACAATAGCTTCTCAGTCCTACCAGCCACATTTCAAAAGCTCAATAACAGCTATATTTAACTAGTACTACCACACAGGACAAGGCAGATGAAAACCTTCCAGCACTGCAGAAAGTACAGCTTAGAGTGAAGGCATGTTTCCTTATACACACATTCATACTTGCTTACGGGATATGACCCAGACCCTACATAATAAATAGCATATATACCATTTTCTTCCTAAACCTAAAAAATATGAAATTCCAAAATCGTATCTGGCCCAAAAGATGATAAAGGAGCATGGGCCCACATCAGTTTTTACCAGTAATAAAAGCAATATCTTGACCTTCTATTTGCTTTAGACATTACCAGTTACGGACTAAATGGTTGTGTCCCCCCAAATTCATATGTTGAAGCCCCAAGCCCAAAAGTGATGGTATTGTGGGGTGAGACCTTTGGGAGGTAATTAGGTATAGATGAGGTCATGAAGGTGCCCTATGATGGGATTACTGTCCTATTTATAAGAGGAGGAAGAGACACAATAGTTCTCTCTCCACCACATGAGGACATGACCTTCTTGCCGGTGACCATGGAGGCAGAGGCTGGAGGGATAAAGCTGCAAGCCAATGGACCACACAGCATGGACCACCAGGAGCCACCTGAAGCTAGGAAGAGTCAAGGAAGGACCCTTGCCTAGAGCCTTCAGTGGGAGTGCAGTCCTGCTGACACCTTGATTTGGGACTTCCGGCCTCCAGAATCATGAGACTGTAAGTTCCTGTACTTTAAAACCCAGTTTGGGGCCAATGTCATGGCAACTCTAGGAAACGAAGACAGAGTTTGCTACCAAGAGGCAGGTGCTGCTGTAACAAACACCTAAAACATGGGGAAACAGCTTTGGAACTAGGTAATGGGTAGAGACTAGAAGAGTTTGGGAGGTACATGCTAGAAAAAGCCACGACTGCCACAAAGAGACGGTTACTGGCAATTCTGGGAAGAGCTCAGAAAGGAAAGAGGAGAGCTGTGGAGAAAGATTCTTAGAGAATCCAGAAATTGTGAACAGAATATGGCCATTCTGCTGAACTGGCCATCCGGGCGACACCTAAGACTGAAACCAGGAACATGTTATTGCCCAAGAGAGCAGAGGCAAGTGCTGTAAAGTGGTCAACGATGTCGCTGAACTGTGTTCTAGTGTTTTGTGGAAGGTAGCACTGGTAAGCCAGGAAACTGGATGAAGGGGTGGCTTGGTTCCTCCTGCATGCGGAGGAAAAAAAAAACAAAACAAAAAAACAAAAAAAAAAGGAGGAACCGAGAAAGGAATTGTTAAAACAAAAAGGAACCAGAACTTTAGGATCTGGAAAAGTCTCAGCTTATCCGTATCACACCAAAGGACAAACCGAAAGTTTTTGCTCTGAAAACCAAGAGTGTGGTCGAGCAACCCTTTGATACGGGTATAAATCACGGACCACCCCAGCAGAGGCAAGGTTCAGCTGGAACTGAGGAAGACAGGGGTTGCAAGGAAGATAGGTGGACCGAGATGCTGCAGGACTGAGCCGTAAGGCGATTCAGCTGTGGTTCTTCAACACAAAGGGAGAATGACCTCAAAGGAGATTTGGAGATCATCAGGGCTGCATCTTGGTTCAAAGGTAGGGGAAGGCATCACCTGGACTTCAACAGGGCAGATGGCGTCGTCCAAAGCCTTGAGGGCAGCGCCTCCTGGAGTCTTGGTGGGTAACTCCCTTCCACAGAGTTACAGATGTAGCACTGCCACCCCCAGGGGGTATGGAAAGCAGAGCATCAAACCAAAGACCATTATTCTAGCGCTTCAAGACCTAATGGTATTTGCCTTGCTAGTTTTTGAACTTACTTGGGACCCTTCATCCCTTTTTTCATTCCAATTTCTTCCTTTTAGAATGACAGAGTCAATCCTATGCCTCTCCCACCATTCCATTTTGCAAGCACACGACTTTTCTCGTTTCACACGCTCACAGCAGGAAAGGATTCCTGCCTCTGGATAAATCATATCTGGAATTTCACCCATATCTGATTTAGGTTGTATTTAGACGACACTTGGGGCTGTAGACTTTAGAACTGATGCTGGAGCAGGTCGAGACTTTTGGAGTTGTTGGTATGGAATGAATATCATTTGTATGCAACAAGGACATGAATTTGGGGAGGTGCAGGGACAGAATGTTATGGCCTTAATATTTCTGCCCCTCCCCCATTCGTATGTTGAAGCCCTAACAGCTAATGTGATGGTATTTTATTTTGAGAGACAGACACTGCACAGGGGATGGGCAGACAGAGAGGAGAGATAGAGAATCCCAAGCAGGTTCTGAGCTGTCAGCACAGAGCCTGACTTAGGGACTCAATCTCTAGAATGGTGAGATCATGACCTGAGTGGATATCAAGAGTTAAGCATGCTTAACTGACTAAGCCACTCGGGCACCCCTAATGTCAGGGTATTTAGAGGTAGACCCTTTGGGAGGTAATCAGATTTAGATGAAGTTATTAGGGTGGGGCCTCCATTATGGGATCAGCATCCTTATTAAAGAAAAAGAAGAAAGACCAGGGCTTGTGCTCTCTGTCATGTAAGGACACAGTGAGAAGATGGTCATTGGAAAATCACAAGGAGGTCCTGCACCAGGAATCACACTTGCCAGCACCCTGATCTTGGACTTTCCAGCCCCCAGAACTGTGAGAAATAAAAGGTCTGTTGTTGAAGCCACTCAGTCTATGGTATTTTGTTGCAGCAGCCTGAGCTAAGTAAGACATTACTGTGCTCTAAACTGATTAAGAGTTAAGGCAGGGGTGCCTGGGTGGCTCAGTTGGTTAAGTATTCGACTCTTGGTTTCAGCATAGGTCACAATCTCTCAACTCATGGAATCAAGCCTGACATCAGGCTCTGCACTGACAGCATGGAACCTGCCTGGGATTCTCTCCTCTCTCTCTTTGCCTCTCCCCTCCCTTCCTCTCCCTCTCTCCCTCTTTCTCTCTCTCAAAAAAAAAAACAAAACAAAGCAAACAAACAAAAAAAAAAACAAAAAAAACCAAACGAACAAAAAAAACCAACAGGAATTGAGGCAAAGAGGATTATTTATTAGGCTCCCATGAATTTCAATACAGGGAGAGAATTATGCTGGCTCTTCTCCTCCACATATTCATGGACAATTCAGGCTCATCACAGTGGAAGATTTTATACACGTTTTAGAATCACTGTTCCAAGAAGGTGTATGTGCCATTCTGGCAGAGAAACATGGCTAAATAACTAGAAGACTCCCAAGGATTAATACAGAAGCCACAGATGGAATTTCTACCTTGGGTGGAAGGTGGGACTAGATGAAGTCCAAGGCTTATTCATGTAAGAGAATCTGGGACAATGCTATTGTCTCCCCCACACTGGTTCTTCTCCAGTGTCCTTAATGTGGCGTGGACTGGTCGTATGCAGATATACTTTTGGACCGAAACAGGTCCATTAGAGTCCAGAACATTCTGAAATTTCCTTGAATGCCCTTGAGGCTACCCCTCTGGTGTAAGTGAAGTAGGTCAGAGCAGCCATGTTCCCTCTCTGTTAGTCAGCTTCTGGCTGGCTGTCAGGATTCAAGAGTAAGGATAACACTTATCCACTATATATCCAGCTGATTGTCTTGTCCATGTGGGTGGAAGAGATTTCACAGAAATCTGGCATAAACCTAGGCTGGGCCACAGAGTACCAAGAGAGATGTTTTGAGTCCCCTGAAAGCTCCACGTTATTTTGCTATACAGGTTCAGGCAAGTAGCTTAACCTGGCACAACCTTAGTTTCCTTATCTGTGAAACAGGGAGAACAGCCCCTGGTCCATCATCCTGACAGGATTTGGGGATGGAAATCAAAATTAAAATACTGAATGAGCTAACACATGGGAAAGTAATTTTTATGTATTACCTTTATTATTGATAAGTAAAGTCCATACAAGCCTTTTAAAGCAATACGTATTAACACAATAACCTAAGGGAGACCCTAGCTGAATTCTTAAACATACTGCTAGGAGTTCAACACAAAGCAGCTTTTATCTAGAGCATGAATTGATTTCCACTTGTAGAGAAAAGCATGAGATAATGTTCTTTGTCTTAATTGGACAGTGGAGAAACTCTTGAGTATTGGCCAAGAATCTAATATTGGATGGAACCAAAACACAACCATTTGCTTCCTGAATTGCATCCACAAAAATTTCGTGGTGGAGTGCTGCCTCTGATAGAGCATTTACCAAGATTGCAAGGTTTCACGCACAGGCCCCCCAAAAATACCCGTCTCTGTCTCTTCTATTTAATATACCCTCGACTCTCCAATTTGATCAAATCTGGGTGCTAACACTGTTACAACTTCTCACATAGAAGTCACATTTCTGGTCCTTCAAGATCAATGTACAAGCTTAGCTCAAACAGTAAGCAGGAGACACGAAAACCTCCCTTCTGTTTGCTTTCCTAAGAGTAACATATGGCAAAGCTTTTAAGAAACTAGAAAATTTGAAGAATCATATGGACAAGCTTATGAAAAAAATGACATTAATCTTAAATATTAATTCATTATTAACCTGACTTAACACACATTCATGATCATTGATTTTTATTTTAGAAATTACAAACTTAAAGGAAAAACAAACTACTGATATTAACATTTTCACAGTATTTTTGAAGGAACATGTTTAAAGAAAAACAGTAATTTTGCTGGTTCTACATCAGCAGACTTAAACACTTCTCATGAAATTTCTTTCAAGCTTAGGAGAAGTGAAAATTTTAAGACAACATTTTCTAACACAATTCTCCCAACCACTTAAAAAAATGTTTTAGCATTAAAAGAAAAAAAAAACAAAAACCTTGAATACTTAAATTGCAGATTACCAGTAGTCTTTAAACAGGCTGCATATCTCCATGTTTTCCTTTATTCAGACTTAAGTAAGAATCCTGGAAGACATATCTGAGATTTTAAAAGGTTTTAAAAGGGTGGACAGTAATTTCCTAAATGCCTCAATTATTAAATTTTGTGAAAATGAGCTGCAAACTTTATTAGCACAGTTGTGCCTCTGTCTCAAAAAGTATACATTCTATTATTATAGAACTGTGAGTTACCTATTTGAGTCTTTCCCCAATGCCCTGGCATAATGTAAAGTTTCCCTGAGATTTTTGTTTTGTTTTTTACAACTTCTTTAGAAAGTTATTTTTGTTGGTTCTCTCAAAATGCTTTTCAAAAGCAACCAGACTCTTGGGTTAAAAAGATTATATCTAGTGATTGTTAACGCTTACTTTTTGTCAGACTCAAAGCTTGTTAGAGTGCATGAAAAAGGCTCCTGCAAAACTTATCTTATGGCCACACATTTACTTTTTCTAGAAAAGAGCAATTCCTGCAGTTTTATCCAGCTTAAGTCAAATGCTTCCTACTTCTTCACTTACTAGTAAGGAAAGTTAATATTCAGGTCCTAAAACTCAAAGGCAGTGTTGAGCAAAAAAAGAAATGAACCATCCAGCGCTCAGCCGCTGTGATTTGCGAATGCGAGAAATCAACAAGTTTGCGTTTGGCGCCTATCAGGTGCCCAGCCTTGAGCAGAAACAGGCCTGAGTAGGTCAGGTTCCAAACCGGGAAATCAAGCCCGGGGTCCAGCTGTGGAGATGAACTCCTGAGCGCTCGCCACGAAACCAGCGCCGGGATGAACGCCCATCTATCCCGGGGCCCCACAGCGCGTTTCCTCTGCAATCGCCGCGGGCCTTCGATTCACAGAGGATTCTTCTGCCCTCCAAAGCGAAGGGCACCGTCGCACTCACAAGAGGCTAGTCTCAGGGAACCCCATATGCTCACCCCGCTCGGCGCGAACAAGTAGCAAGGGAGGAAGCCCTCCTTCAGGACCCTGCAGCTGAGCCGGGAGCGAGACGAACTACTATTTGCGTTCGCGACGACCCCGGAGAAGACACCGCTAAAAGAAAAGGTGGTAGTGGAAGCAGGTTGGCGCTTCCAGAAGCGTCTAATGCCTCGGACGTTTCTTAGCTCGATCTGAATTAGTAACCCGGGCGAGGGGCGCGAGAATGGGGGTCCCAGGGGAAGCCAGCGGGCAGAGGGGATGAGCGAAGGGAGAATAAAAGTGATTCAAATGAAATTCCCACGCGCTCAGACCATCCACGCTTTCAGCTGGAGGAAGGGAGACTGGGGCACGCACGGCGCGCCCGGCTGTGCTGCGGAAACTCTCCGGCTCCCGGCGCGCGCGGACGGACGGAAGGACTGACGGGCAAATCCGGGCGAAGGACTTACCTTCAGGGTTGGCGCTGATGAAGACCCGCACGCTTCGCCCGGCGGGCACGAGGTGAGAAGGCAGGGCGTTGAGGTTCCCGGAGAAAGCCGCCCGCCGGAGCGCAGAGTCCCGGGGACAGGGCAGCCTGGTGCCCGCGCCGGCCGGCCACATCGCCCTCTGGGAGGAATAGCCGCCGCCGCCTCCTGGTCCTCGGTTCCTGCCCGCGGCTCCGCGGAGCAGCTAGGTCGATCCCCGCAGGCGGCGCGGCTCAGAGCCGCCCCGAGCCCGAGGCGCCGCCGGCGAGCTCCGCGGCGCACACCACCGGCAGGCGCGGGGCGGCCATACGGACCCTCGGGCCGCTGACGCCGCCGCCTCCCGGCCCTCTGGGCGTCAGCCTTCGCCCGCCGCCGGGGGCTCAGCACAGCAGCCGGCGGGAGGTCAGCGTGGCGGTGGCGGCGGCGGCGGCTACGCGCGCGGCGCCTCTTTGCGCCGGGAAGCGCCCGCGCCGGCCGCCCAGCCCGCGGCCATCTCCCCGTCCGCGCCTGCCGCGGGAAGAGGGGTCGCCGAGGTGACGGGGACCGAGCGGAGGAGAGCTGCTCGAACTTTATCTGCTAAAGGCGTCCGACTTTATGGGAACGTCCTTCCGCGGGGCGGTGAACTCACCCGCGGCTTAATGGGCGGCAGGGGCGGGGGCGCGGGGGCCGCGGGCTGCCCGTGGGCCTCCCGGGCTTCTCTGAGGACGATCCCGAGCGCTCGTGGCTGTCTCCTTGGTGGAGAACATGAAAGAAACTAGCCCGAGATCCCTCTGACTCCTCCAACTCTCCTAAAGGTCAAACAAGCCCTCAGCATTTTGGGGAACGCACGCCTACCGGCGCCGGCGCCTCTTTGCCTACGTGCCGCCAATTCCGGCCTCAAAGTTAGACTCACGCACTGAGCCCGGCCCCCGAGGGTCCAAAGCATCAAAACTCGGCACCCTTTTGAGCGTCCTGGAGGGGCTGTCACCGTCGCCCGGCCTCAGGTGGCGCAGGTGACTGTCTTGCCGCTCCGCTAGCCTCACGCTCGGCAGAGCCGGGGGTTTTTATAGAGAAGACGCGCGGCTCACGTGCTCCTCGCCGCGTGGTCGCGGAACCTTTCCAAGAGTGGGTCTCCGCGGGAAGCCTTCCCGAGGTCTGGAAGGCTCCAGAGGGGTCCTTCCTGCCCCCGCCCTGGCGCATTCCCGGGCCACTCCGCGAGCTGGGCGGCTCCAGGAGCCCCGTGCCGCCCGGTGCGCGCCTGGGCCCGGCAGGCCTTTAGGGGCTCCGGGGAGCGCTGTTTGGCGCAAGAGCCCGCAAAGTGCAGGTGGCCACGGATTGGGGCGGGGTGCGAGAGATCAGAGTTGGCTTTTGGCCGCTTTTCCAAGTCCCTGCAGGCTTCGCCTGACGCTGATCCGACGGGGCCAGAGCGGTCGCGGAACTCTGCTACCCTGGGGTTGGGAGTCGTAGCTCTAGGGGTCTGGTCTACGGCGGGGTGACGTAAGATGCCGAGGGACCCCAACGTAAAATCACCGTCTCCGGTGCACGCTCACTGCCCTTGCCAAGTACTGCAAATTCCAGGACAGGAAGAAGACCTCGTAGAATTAAAAGTGTGATTGTACTTGGGGTGGGGGAAGGGAGGAGGTGTGTCTGGAGCCTTAATTGGAGTTTGGCGTCCAAACCTCTCATTGTGAGCTTTGGGGCAGGAACTCCTGGCTCTTAGAGAGGAAGAACGGCTTTTCCAAACCTTTGGGATTGGAAAGGGGGTGCTTGGGCACAGGGTGCGGGCAGCTCAGCTGCAAATTTTATCTTCTCACCTGGGGCTTCTCCTGGCCTCCTCCTGGCCTGCACTTCTCCTAGGTCCTGCTGGTGGCAGTGAAGTCCTATGCACTGCTGTTTATTTTCTGACCCCACCCCGTTCCCAAAACATGCTTTCTGGGGTAACCTTTCGGAGGAATTGGGTCTCTGGGTTTTTAAGGCTGCCTCTCCACTACTGGGAACCAGGGGGCAGTCAACCGTTCGTACTCTGTAATAATTTGATGCAACCAGTAAAGAAACGTTGAACATACCCAGGCATTTGTTCAACTGATTCCGTTTAGCAAATTATCTCCTTCCCTCTCCAGCTTTATTACTCCCAGGTGGGAACATTCTCCAGCAGGAAGGAGGTCTCTGAAAGATTTCCTGATATCCCAGGAGGTATGGACTGAGAGTTCTGGAACAGGTCATGAATATACAGTGTCCGTTACAGTACCAGCCTTTATGAATATACAGTATTTATTACTGGAGAAAAGAGCCAGGACCACTTTATGCCTAATCTCAATGCTGTTTATAAGAAACTGATAAGAAGTTGCCGGATTGTCAGGGACCTGCCTTCCTTTCTTTCGTTTCCCCCTACTTATTTGGTGGTTTCTCTCTTAAAAATCAGATTAGTGTTTGTGTCTTCTGACCTTTGCTTCACATCTCAAAGTGTTGCACTTTCTTAAGATGACTTTGGGATTTTTGGCAGCCTCTATAACCTAATTAACTGTTCTAGACAGGCCGAAGTTTAGCATCTGCCAGTGTCACTGCAGACCAAGGATGCAGAGGAGAGAGACTTTCACATTTTTTGTGCGGTGGTGTTTTAAAGGGCTCCCTGCACAGCCAGCTTCACATAGGTAGAGCCAGCGCTGTCTTTGGGTTATCAGGGAGCTGTCTACCTTAGGACACCCAATCAACCACCTCCCTCCTCCATACACATACACACATACATCTCTCTCCTATCTTCTTCGAAGTCTTCTGTCTCTTGCTAACGTATGATCTCCTAAAACCAGAGATTCATTCATTAATGTGGAAATGGCATAAGGGAAATGTCACCCTTGGCACTAACACTGTTAGGAATTAACTAGATTTATTTCCCACCCCAAGGCACTTGTGACTATACTAGTGGAGAGAGAAAGAAAAGAGAAAAGAACTGAAAACGGAAGGGAAGGAGCTGGTTTGAATGTGGAAGGCAGGCCCTGACTTCTAGCTGGGAGACTGTTTTGTTTTTATATCCATTTGAAACACTTTACAAACATTTTCTCCTCTTCATCAAATATTGAACATGTTATTATTCCTTCCATTTTACACATGAGAAAACCAATGTTCAAAAAAGAGAAGGGGCTTGTCCAAGGTCATATAACTATGGGATCTAGGTATTGTGGCCCCAGTCTTAGCACTCTTTGCAACAAACCTCTTCTATATTCTAATTTTGCCTGGGTCTGGCCCTGGCTGACATCTTTAGTAACCTGGAAAATAGATGTTCAGGTCTGTGTTCACAGGTGTGGAAGGCTGGTTATCACCTCTGCTTCCGTGTGGCAGAGAAGGTCTGTCTACAAGATCACACTGGACTAGACTCTCCCAATGTAATTGCAGAATGCCTTGTATTCCTGTTGTTTCTTCATAAGACCACAGGTAAACCCATATCATCCTTGCAGCTGGCTGGAAAGTTTAAAGCGTCTAGAAATTGGAAGATAAAAGTACAGGAAAAATGGGTTGGGATCCTAGCTTGTGACCAAGGACAGGTATTCCCCTCTTCATCCTCCCACACACCCCAGTTAACAGGACGGAGGGCCACAGAGAGGCATGGTCTTTAGGCAACAATGGTCGCAGCCCTTGATAAAAACAGGACTGTTCAAAGGTTCAATTACTGCTAGGTTCTTCCTACTCATAGAGCTAGGAGGAACGGTGTGCTCGTGGACTCCAACTCCCCTTGATATATGATAATGCCCCTCTCACAAGGTAGTTTTATAAAACAGGAGGAAGGAAACCTAAACTAATATATTGATATACTGAGCACTTGTAAGCTAGACACTGTGATAGATTCTTTAAATCGCACTGTTATCTGGGGCCAGGGCCCAACACCTCTAATATCCCCACTTGATATCCCATTTTGGACACTGCTGTCCCTTGAATACCTTTTATGATGTGCACACATCATCTTTGGCGATGTATGTGCAGGTTCCCCTGTCTAAGGTCCATGTTATGGAAATATACCTCACCTACTCCCCTTCCCTGCCCTGGCAGTGGTTTTTCACCCAACTGCATGGCTCTATCCCTTGGCCAGGTCATCCTGCTGAGATGACAGGGCTGGTGATCATAAAGCACACAACCAGAGCCCCTGCTGCTGACTCTGACCCAGCAGAAGGAAGGGCTACCCCTCAAGCTATATTTACCTACATGTACACTCACTTTTCTGCATGTCAAATATCCTGGGTTCTTCTGGACCAGTGTTCTGTATTTGTCCACATGGACAGAAGTGGAAATAGAGCCCCTGGTGTTATAAAAATGACCAAATTATCACACCCTATTCTAACTATCTCAGGAAATCTAGCCAATGAAGCCAATGATGTGTTTTTGTGTTTCCCAGACTTGAACAAGAATGTCAAATTTAATATTACATTAATGTTCATGGTGGCCCTTGGATGTGAATGATAAAGGTTTGAATCTGCTTTGGGGATGTGAGGACTAGATTATACAGGTCCACTCAGATGAGGACTCTGCTTTCCAAGGTTCCAGCTCAGGAGAAAAGCTGGGCCATCAGGAACCCACTTACTTGTTTACAAAGTGGAAATTTTTGGTGTATGTGAGAATTTGTCAGCATAACAATTTGCCAACAGAGAGGGTTGATTCAGAGGTGTCTGTGACATAATAGAATTCACAGCAGCTTGGTTTTAAATAAAGTTACACCTTTCTGAAATTGCTATCTGATGTTTTCATGACTCAGAAATTCTAACTTTATATCCACCCCCTTCCAAATCTGTTTAATGTATTTTTTGATCAGTCTGCCTCTTACAACCTTCTAAATACTCACATTGTTTTGTAAGCACTGGGCATACCACATAAAGTAGAAGAAAGTAAGGTGAGTTGTTTAAAAATTTGTAGTTTATTTCATATTTCTCAGTCAGATATTTCATTTTCATTATATGATTGCCAAATATTTTCCCCCCATGCCATTAATCTTAAACACAGTACCTTCTCCTCTCTTGTCCCTTTATCTGATACTGGTTTGGAGAATTGCTTTTTACAAAGCTCTTTCACACATGTTAACTCATTTTGATTCTAACCCTGAGAGGTAGTTTCTGCATTAACTATACTACCCTTCTCCCCTCCCCCCTTTTTTTTAATATGAAAAAGTAGATCAAGAGATTTAAGTGGCATGTCCAAGTTCATTCAGTTAGTGGTTGGCAGAGCCAGTATTAAAACTAAATCTCTGACCACCAAACCATGGATTTAATTACAAAGTATCACATGACTACCAATATATAACAAGATCCATCTGGCCAAATTGATGGACATCATTTGTACCTCTCTATGAAATTTATATGGGTTGTTAGGCAAGCCAAATCATACAGGGTATAAAACACTCCACCTGGATTGCAGTGTTACCTACATGGCTTATTTACATTGGTTTCCGTATTTTTTATTGAGCAAAAGCTAGGTTCCATATCCTTTAATTCTATTAACAGCTCAGTTTTACAGTAACAAGTAACAAGAGGTTCCGAAAGTTTAAATAATTTGTCCAAATTCAGGTAGCTAGTAAATAGCAAATCTAGAATGTGAACCAGATTTCTTTCCCTGTGTTACTAAATGAGATCTTTCTACTACAGAAGACTGAATCCACATGAATAAGATACAAAAAATATTCTCTTTATAGTATTCTATACTGACATGGCCCCAATATCTTAAATGTACTGCCCGGGTCAATCATCTTATTGTTTAAATGCTTGTACTTAACTAGAAGAGTATTAAACTTGAATGTATGCTAATTTTACTTTTGGTCCCCCAAAGTTTTAATGGGACCAAGTGTTCTTTTCCTGGATATTTTTCCTGTAAAAATTAAGCATAGATGATAATTCTATCACAGTGTCTCTAAACATAATTCTATGGATTCTATTTTCTAAAAAAATACTCTTGCAGTTCTGCTTTATATTTGTTATTTGATTGACATTACTTCTTCACAAAATAATGGTCCCCATCACAGTCCTTTAGCCTGAATTAGTGACAGAGTTACACCATGTTTCTGCTTGGGTCACATAATGTAAATGATCCTACTGACTAAATTTAGAAAACAATAGGCAGAAATTGACAGGTTATTTACATTTAGTCAGGGTAAAGAGTAGGCAGTTATTTATGATTGCTTTGAGGTTTTGAGAAACATTTACAAATCAAATGATTCACAAACAGGTTTAAATTCTGTACTCCTATCACTTGAAAAGTATGGGGCCAAAAGATCATTTGGCCATCATTTGGAGTCTTTGGAACAGATTTAAAATTTAGGGGACTTATTTTCTTCCTCTCAAAATAAATATGGTGTAGAAATATATCTATTATATTTATATATTTATTTATAACTATAATATATATTTTTATTGTAAAAATATAAGTATGTGTGGCATTTTTAAAAGACAGTGAATACAAATCTAATTCTGCATTAGACAAAATTTTTTTAGTGGTAAATAACTGAAACTAAGGAGGAATTTCTTTCAAGAATAGGAGTTTTAGGGGGCCTGGGTGGCTCAGTCAGTTGAGGGTCCAACTTGTGCTCAGGTCATGATCTCACGGCTTGTAGGTTCCAGCCCTGTGTTCGGCTCTGTGCTGGGAGCCTGGAGCCTGCTTGGGATTCTGTGTCTCCTTTCTCTGCCCCTCCTCCACTCAGGCTCTGTCTCTCCCTATCTCTCAAAAATAAATATTTAAAATTAAAAAAACATATATATAGGAGGATTTGTTTTGTTTTTTGTTTGTTTGTTTTTAAGAATATAGGATCTTAAAAAAAAAAAAAAGAATATAGGATCCTATACAGACTGCACGGGCAGAAGTGTAAATGAATCTCAGGAAAAACTGGAACCTAGAATTGGAAATGTGCTTAGGAAAAAAGATATTATTTTTCCACATTTCATCTCTGGTTCTTGCTTAGCATCATGAATATTCTCTCTCTCTCTCCCCACCCCCCCCCCCCCCGTCCCCCCCCCTTCCCTCCCCCCTCCCACATTTTTTTGGCATCTAATACTCATTCTGGGTATGGTCAAGCCTCATCTCAGGCCTTAGGTCATGGAAAGAGTAACCGAATCTTTTTTGAAATCTTTTTAGAAGTTAATGGACACAAAGTGATTGTACTCATTTTGAGTTGATATTTAAGTGTAGATCTTCCCACTCTTTTAAGAAGTTACCATACCTCAACACAAATACTAATGTCAAATTGTGGTAGATTGTCTAACAAGCAAATTTTAAGTGTACAATACAGTATTGTTAACAGTAGGCACTATGCTGTATAGGAGATCTCCAAACTTATTTCTCTTGCATAACTGAAATTTTGTGCCCTTTCGTCATCCTCTCCCCGTTTCCCCCTTCTCCTAGCCCCTGGAAACCCACCACCCTACTCTATCTATAAGTTTGACTATTTTAGATTCCATATTTAAGTGAAATCATGCTTTCATTTGTCTTTCTGTGTCTGGCTTATCTAATTCAGTATAATGTCTTCCAGGTCCATCCATGTTGTTGCAGATGGTAGGATTTTTTTTTTTTTTTAAGACAGAATATCATATTCCAGTATGTGTAAGGACCACACTTTCTTCAGTCATCCATTAATGCACATTTAAGTTGTTTCCCTATCTTGGCTATTGTGAACAGTGCTGTAATAAACATGGGAGTACAGCTATTTCTTTGAGATCCTGATGTCAATTCCTTTGGATATCTACCCAGAAGTAAGATTGTTGGATCATATGGTAGTTCTATTTTTAATTTTTTGAGAAACTTCCAAATTGTTTTCCATAAAAGCTATACCAATATACCTTCCCACCAACAGTGTACAAAGATTCTCTTTACATCCTTGCCAACACTTGTTATCTTTTGTTTTTTAGAGAACAACCTTCCTAATAGGTGTGAGGTGATATCTCATTGTAGTTTTGATTTGTGTTTCCCTGATGATTAGTGCTGTTGAGCATTTTTTCATATATCTGTTGGCCATTTGTGTGTCTTCTCTGGAGAACTATCTATTCAGTTCCTTTACCCATGTTTTAGTCAGATTATTTGTGGATTTTTTCTTTTTGTTTTGTTTTTGCTTTTAAGTTGTATGAGTTCCTTACGTATTTTGATTGTTAAAATTTTTTTTTAATATTTATTTATTTTTGAGAGAGAAACAGACAGAGCACTACCAGGGGAGGGGCAGAGAGAGAGGGAGACACAGAATCCAAAGCAGGCTCCAGGCTCTGAGCTGTCAGCACAGAGCCTGACACAGGGCTGAAACTTACGAACCACGAGATCATGACCTGAGCCAAAGTCAGATGCTTAACCGACTGAGCTACCCAGGTGCCCCTATTTTGATGTTAACCCCTTATCAGATACATGTTTTACAAGCATTTTCTTCCATTTTGTAGGTTTGTTGGTTTCCTTTGCTTTACAGAAGCTCTTTAGTTTGATGTAATCTCACTCAGTTATTGCCTGTGCTTTTGGAGTCATATCCAAAACATGATTGCCAAAACTAATAGAAAAAAGAATCCTGAAATTCACAAAAACGCCAAATGGCCAAAGTAGTCTTGAGCAAGAACAAAGATGGAAGTATCACACTTCTTGATTTCAAATTATGTTGCAAAGCTACAGTAATCAAATAGTATGGTCCTGGCATAAAAACAGAGCAATAGATGGGGCACCTGGGTGGCTCAGTCGGTTACGCGGCCGACTTCGGCTCAGGTCATGATCTCGCGGTCCGTGAGTTCGAGCCCCGAGTCGGGCTCTGTGCTGACAGCTCAGAGCCTGGAGCCTGTTTCAGATTCTGTGTCTCCCTCTCTCTCTGACCTTCCCCCGTTCATGCTCTGTCTCTCTCGGTCTCAAAAATAAATAAACGTTAAAAAAAAAAATTAAAAAAAACAAAAACAAAAAAACAGAGCAATAGAACAGAATAGAGAGCCCAGAAATAGACCCATGCATATACAGTCAACTAATCTTTAACAAGGGTACCAAGGAGACAAAAAGGGGGAAAGATAGTCTCTTCAATAAATGTTGTTAGAAAAACTAGATATCATGCAAAAAAAAAAAAAAGGAAAGTTGTAACTTACCTTGCGTTATACACAAAAACCAACTCAAAATGGATTAAAGACTTAAATGTAAGATGTGAAACCATAAAAATTGTAGAAGAAAATATGGGAGGAAAAATGATTTTTAATTTTTAATTTTATTTTGAGAGGGAGAGAGCAAGCATGTGAGTGTGGGCTGGGGGGGCAGGGAGAGGGAGAGAGAGTCTTTTTTTTTTTTTTTTTTTTAATGTTTGTTTATTTTTGAGAGAGACAGAGTGCAAGCAGGGCAGGGGCAGAGAGAGCCAGAGACACAGAATTCAAAGCAGTCTCCAGGCTTCAAGCTATCAATACAGAGCCTGATGAGGGACTCGAGCTCACAAGCAGTGAGATCATGACCTGAGCCAGAGTTAGACACTTAACCAACTGAGCCCTGGGAGAGAGAGTCTTAAGCAGGCTCCATGCTCAGTGTGGAGCTGGACACAGAGCTTGATCCCATGACCCTGGGATCATGACTTCAGCCAAAATCAAGAGTCTGATGTTAACAGCCTGAACCACCCAGGAACCCTGGAAAAAGTGATTTTTTCTAAAAATGATCTAAATGCTACTTGCTAGTTTCTCAGGTACTGAGAAGAGTAAAACTAAACAGGAAGTGGTAAGTCAAAACAGAATTTTGACACTTTCTCTGAGTGTGTTAATAAGAATGTGAACAGTTAAATTTACTGACCATAATCAAATATATAGCTAAACTATGGTTTGAAATCAAGTGATTGCCTTATATTATGATTTAGATAGAAATACAAGAAATTACCCACATGTCCTACACAGGGTTCTTGGCTGAAAAAAAAAAAAAAAAACCAGAACTAGTGCTGATAGGTTTAAGCATACAAGCAATTTACTGGAAAATTATTGCATTATTGCGGGAGGGCAGGAGAACCAGGCTTTTAAAATGGGAGCAGATTGAAGAGGTCAGCCCATTGGATCCACACTCAAAGTGCTACAGGAACAGACATCCAGGAGAGCATTTACACCATTGCCGCCACGAGTACCATTTACTGGATCCCACCATGGCTCCATTGCCATCACTATCGTTCTGTACAGTTCTTTACTCTGGCTTCTGGGACTGGGAACCTAGGAAGAGATACTGTCTGCCCTGTATTTAGACTTAGGCTGTGTAGAATTCTCTAAACACTAGAAAGAGGTTTAGAGGTTAGATTGTCAGACCATTACTCAGCTCAAACCAGCAAAATATACTTCCTGTGCTCGTAAGTGGCCCAGAACTTTGGATGCTATGGATAAGAGGTGAATTTAATGCTTTTTGCATTTCTTGTAAGAAAATTAGAATAATCATGCTCCACCTCTCTAAGACTCAGATGCCTGGCAAAGCTCACCTCTCTTGGACCACGACCAAAAATAAGAAAGTGAGCTAAAAAGAATTCTCTAAGCAGCTAGACAGCATGTTACAATGTTAACACACACTGACCCTCATTTACTGGACTCAGTGGGAAATCCCCAGAGGCTCTCTGTCAGGGTCTTTTCACACTTACTATGTACAAAATTCAAACAAGGTGGCTTTTCCTGGTTGGCAAAACCACAGCAGATTAGAGACAATGAACAGCTGCTATCTGGAAGAAATGACTGCTCACAGTGAAGAGTCAGATAACATATGACAGCAGAGGAGACAGGTATTCAAACACACACACACACACACACACACACACACACACACACACACACTACATCATGATCCAGAGGCCATTTAATTTCGGAATGGTAGAATTCTATATATCCCAATTGGGACAGAAAAAAAATCAATAAATCCTGAAGTTGAGACAGACTAACTTTAAAGTGTTGCAAGTACTTAGGGGCAATTTTCAGCAGCAGACAACCCACGATAATTAGCATTCATGATATCCAGTAGTAAACATCAAGGAGGTGAAGGTAAACAGCAAATGAAGTAGGCAGAGATTCAGTTAGAACTGTATTTCCAACAAGAACATTGTAGGTGTCTTTTACTTAAGTGCCTAAAGTAGTGGTATTATTCTTATTATCAGTAACAATAATATGACTTTTATGGGAATTATAGATATTACTTAATTCCAAGTTGGAATCTCTGAGAAGGAGGAGCTATTATTCCCATTTTCCAGATGAAGAGACGGAGGCAAAGTAATGTGAAGGTACTTGCCTAAATCACACAGGTGGGGTGCGGTGGGGCATAGACTTTAATGCAGGTAGTCAGGCTCCAGAATCTGAGTTTCAAACATTGATATACTCCATATGTAGATGCTAGGTAGCATACCAGGCAAAAGAAAACTAGCTTAAGACAAGGAAACTCAGGTTGCAACATCTGTCTTAAAGGAAAGAGAAGGGAAGGGAAGGGAAATAATGCTCAATGAATGTTTACTCTGTGTTGTGTTCATATGGCCTTCCATATGGTATACGATTATTATTCATTTTACAAATGAACAATCTGAGGCTTAGAAAGGTTAAGTAATACATCCATCTTTACAGAGCTTGTAAGTGATGAAGCTGGGATTCAGTTTCCATGATGGACTCTGCCGTTTCTGCTAAAGGGTGACATTGTCTCTAAACAGTGCAAATGCCAGTTGCAAGAATGATCTATTAAATTTGTGCATTCATAAATTCATCTATTTCATTTATTTTTTTATTTATTCATCATTTGTTAAGCACTTCTTTGCTCTGAGCTCAGCCTTGTTCTCAGGAAATTGAATCTAATATGAGACTCTAAAAATGATTGTGCCTGTGTGGGGCAAGACTCTAATGAAATGACCATCAATCAGTTTAGAGGTTTCTCAAATACAAATAAAACCATGAAGACAAGTACATCCCTGAAAAGACATTGGTTAACACTCTAGAAAAAAGGATTGAAGGGAAAAGGAGGGTCACAATGAAAGAGTGTCACAACAATGCAAGAATAGGAATCTAAAAGGGGTTTGATGAACTCTACTCAAAAAGGCAGTAGGCTATAATATTAGGATGTGAGTTTTGGAGACAAATTAATTAATGTGGGTTCCAGTACTGGCTCCGACACTAATTGTGGCTGTAGTAGTAAATCTTCTTCTCTAAGCCTTAGCATCCTCTGTGAAAAGGCAGTAAGATGCCTACTTTGCAATGGTGAATGGTAAGCATGTTAAAGGACCAGCACATTGCCTGGTACTCACTGGTGGTAATTATTGTTAGAAGAGAGGCCCGCTTTGACTCACAATTATTGCTTTAAAAGAAGATCGTGGGGTGTGTGGGTGGCTCGGTTGGGAGTCTGACTTCTGCTCAGGTCATGATCTTGCCGTTCCTGAGATCTAGCCCTATGATGAGCTCTGGGCTGACAGTGTGGACCCGCTTAGATTCTCTCTCTGTTTCCCCTCCCCTTGTGCTCTCTCTCTCTCAAAATAAATAAGTTAACTTAAAAAAAAATTTTTTTTAATTCAAAAGATCATGACAGCAAAACTCTGCCAGATTTCTAAAACTTTATAGTTTGTTATTTCTTGTTTATATCCATAGGTTGGAGTAAAAACAAAATCAAACCAACCAATTAACAAAACTTCATTTGAGGAATTTTGGCCCTTTTGTGTCTTGTTTTTGTGTGGATGGGGACAAGGGTTGCAGGGCTATCAGTAGCAGCTGAGGACATTGGGTTTTACTCCACAGGCAGTCTAGCTAGATGAGAAAACCTAGGTGAGGAATGAGCTAGAGCAATGTGAAAAACACAGGTGAAGCACATTGATTCCTAGGCCTCTGGTAAAGCAGAAAGATCACAAAATGGAAAGGCATTCTTGGAATTTGAAAGTGGAAAACCCATGCTGTTCCTGATATAGGGGTCCAGAATAGAAGATAGAGTCAGGGACAAGGTTCACCATTAGATTCATACTCAGTAGCTAGTAAATATCCTCTAGTTTGGAGCTGGGGGGTTCTGGAAACCTGAGGAGGCGGAGTCTAGCTACTGTTGGAGCTCTAAGTGTGAGCACTGGAGAGATCTTGGAACAGGCAGCGCTAACTAGCTATGACACTTGCTATTTCCTCGCTAGGCTTTTGCAGGAATCTCCAATTGATCTTTCTATCTTCATTCTCAGTTCTCCAGTACAGCTTTTCGCAAAGATTCTGTTCCCAACTTATATTTCCTGTCTTCTCTCCTCTCTTCCAGTACAGATTTACTCTAAGTAAAGGCAGAGAACTCAATATTGTATTTTTTCATATTGAACGGTTTCACTTCAGTCCTTCAAGGCTTAGCCTCTCCAAGTCATTCTTAGAAGTCTTTCCTAACAACCAATGTCAAAATCCCAGGGATTCTTTTCTTCAGCATCATACTGGAGGTTCTAGATAGGGCAATTAGACAAAAGGCAGAAAGAAACAAAAGGCATGAAATTGGAAAGGGAGAAGCAAAACTATCTTTATTTGCAAACAATATGACTTTCTATGTAGATAAGCCCTAGGAATCCACTACAAAAATACTAGAACTAATGAATGAATTAATCGAATTTGCAGGACACAAGACCGATATTAAAAAATCAACTGCATTTCTATATACTAGAAATGAACAATGCAAAAAAAATTAAGGAAACAATTTCATTTACAATAGCATTCAAATATTAAAACTTATTAAAAATACACTTGGCCAAAAAGTGTAAGACTTGTATACCAAAAACTACAAAACATTGTTGAAAAATTTAAAGATCTAAATAAATGAAAAGACACCCTATGTTCATGGATCAGAAGACTCAATATCATCACAATGGCAAAACTTCCCAAATTGATCTACAAATGTAATGCAATCCCCACTGAAATTCCAACTGGGATTTTTTTCTCTCTCCTGTTTTTAAGCAATTGACAAGTTGATCCTAAAACTCATGGAAATGCAATAATCTAGATTACCCAAAGAAATTTTGAAATAAGAATGATGAGGTTGAAGGACTTACACTACCAGATTTTAAAACCTATTACAAAGCTACAATAACTAGTACAGTGTGGTATTTGCATAGGATAGACACATGGAGAACAGAATTGGAAGAATAGGATTAAGAGACCAGAAATCAGCTCTTATGTTTATGGTCGGTTGCTTCTTAACGGAGGTACCAAGATAACTCAGCAGGAGAAATAGGAATCCTTTCAACAAGTGGTTCTGAGACAATTGGATATAAACACACAAAAGAATGAATTTGGACCATTACCTCACACCATGCATAAAAATGTACTTGAGGGGCATCTGGGTGGCTCAGTCAGTTAAATGTCCTACTCTTGATTTCAGCTCAGGTCATAATTTCATGGTCATGAGACTGAGCGCCATGTCAGGCTCCGTCTCCATGTTGGGTGTGGAGCCTGCTTAAGATTCTGTCCCTCCCTCTCTCTGGTCTGCCCCTACTCACTCTTTCTCTCTTTCAAAAAAAAGACTTAAAAAATGTACTTGAAATGGATCATAGCTCTAAAGGTAAGAGCTAATACTATCAGATTCTTAGCAAGAAGTCATAGGAGTAAATCTCTGGAACCTTGGCTTAGGCAATGCTTTCATAGACATAACACAAAAATCATGAGTGACAAAAGAAAAAATTAAACCTTACAAAAATTAAAAAAAGCTTTGTCTTGCAAACCTATTATCAGGAAAGCAAAAAGACAACCCACAGAATGGGTAAAATATCCATGAACTATATATCTAACAAGGGATTTGTATATGGATTATACAGTGAACTCTTTAAACTCAATAATAAGACATATACACCTATTATAAAGTGATCAAAGTATTTAGTAGGCATTTTCTCCAAAAAAGATTTACAAATGATGAGTAGGTGCATGGAAGGATGTACAACATCATCACTTAATAGGGAGATGCAAATCAAAACCACGCAAGGTACCACTGCACACCCACTTGAATTGACTCTAATAAAAATGTCAGACAATAAGAATTGTTGGTAAGGAGGTGAAGAGATAAAAAGTTTTACACATTGCTGACGTGAATGCAAAATGGTGTATTCTCTTTGGCAGATACTTTGGCGGTACCTTAAACTGGTGAACACGTTATCGTATGATCCAGCAATTTCACTCCTAGAGAAATGTTTGTAGCAGCATTATTCATAAACACCGAAAAGTGGGAAAAACCCCAATGTCTACCGCACAACGAATGGACACACAAAATGTGGTAACCACATAGAACGTATTCAGCACTAAAAGGGAACATGTCACTGGGATACCACAACCCAGATGAACCTCCAAAACTTTATGGGTGGTGAAAGTAAACAGTCATAAACAACTGCATTTTGTACAAGTCAATTTACTTAAAATGTCCAGAATACGTACATTTATAGGGACAGGGGCAGATTAGTGATTGCCTAGGGCTGTGAAGATGAGAGTGAAATGGCAAGTGATTGCTGACGGGTTTAGGATTTCTTGTTGATGAAATCGAAATGGTGTTGTTTTGATGAAAGCATTCTAAAATTAGGTTATGGTGATGGTTGTGTAGTTTTATAAATGTACTAAAAAACATCAAGCCACACACTTTAAATGGGAGAATTTTGCAGTGTATAAATTCTATCTTAATGAAGCTGTTACAAAATCATAGTAATTGAATACAATGAAAATGTATTCCCTCACTCATGCTACACACTCAGTGAGGGCTGGGAGAGGGGCTCTGATCAGAGTGGACACTCTTAAGACCCTGGCTGATGGAGGCTTCGCATTATCATATACTTCTATGATCACTAGGTAGGACCAAAGGAATATGGTGAATCGCCCATTGGCCCTTAAATTTTCACCGGGAAGTTATACACATCAGTTCAACTCATGTGTCATTGGCCCAAAGAAGTCTTATGGTCACATTCCGCTTGAGAGGTGAGTCATTTCAATTCAACCATATATCTAGGAGAAAAGAAGAGCTAGGATATTTATGGAGCGTCCTAATGAACAACATGTAAGGCCTAACTTCTTTTTCTAGGTTTGAATTCCAGAGAACAGTGACTCTGTATTTCCTCACTGCAATGGAAGACTAAGTCTCCTTCAATTCTTTTTTTAATTTTTGAATAACATGGAGGTATTTGCCTGAGTAAGATTAAAAAGAAAACACACATACATGCACATCCAGAATAGTGCTTTCTTTACTGCAAATGTTTCATCATTGTGTGCCAGATGAATCAATGAACATGAAATGATTAAGCACAGTGCAGAGTCGTGAATGATTAAGAGCCCGATGTGTGAATTAAGGATGAGTGTAGCAGGAGTTCAGAAGAGAGGAGCTCAAGGTGAGTTGAGGTGGCAGCAGCATGGCCATCCGTGTTCCCAACCCCGTGTCTCTTGTATCAGTACAGATGGATCACTGGGGGCTGCCGCAGTGACCCAGATGGACGGTGTTATCTGTGTCACTGTTTTCTTCTCAGATACGGCTTGGACAGAGCCCTACGAGCTTAATGAGGGCAGCAAAGAATAGGATCTGGAATCACTTCACCTTTCTGAATCTCCATTTGCAAATCAAGGCTGTAAACTGCAGCCATAGAACACTTGAAAGCCATGTGATAAAAGATGCTGTGAGTATTGTGTGCAAAATCTATCAGAAAGCAAATGGTACTTCATAGATCTGGAATGTTGACTATGTCAGAGCCTGACTGGTCAGTGTGGAGGTCAACTCTGTATGCTGCTGAATTCAGAGTTTTCACAGCAGTGCTTGAACGAAGACCCCCTTCTTTCCAGAAATTCATTAGGCGCTACAGTTATACATAACTTGAGTCATTTTTACATTATGAAGAGGCTGTTAAATGAAAAGGAATCCTGAGTGTGGTTTCAAGGCATTGCTAATTCTGTCATTATATATGGACTCTTAACCCAAAGTTGAGCACTGTATTAGCTGGCAGAAGTCAAAATCTCTACTTCCTTCACATTCCTATTAAACATGTATCTTCATTAATTTCGGTTCTTTGGGAAAGAGACTTTTCCCTTAAGAAGCCTTTTTAATGTGTCCATTATCAGTATTGGTTGTTATAGGGACCAAATAACCTAATAGCGGCCACACTCTACTTTCTGGCTGGCAGACAACTCTGAACAGAGAGAACACTTACTCTATTCTTACGAAGAGTCCTTATTTTTTTTTTTTTAATTTCAGTTAAAAATATTTCTTTCCTTCTGCCAAGAGAAGGGAACAATAAAAATTTCAGTTAAAAAGCCAGGAAAGAAAAAAAAAAAAGGCACTGAGCACTAGCACATGTAAATCTTTGTGTAAACTATTTTAAAATGAGAGAAAATAAATACGAATATGGGAGCAGATCTCAGTTTTTGAAAACTACTCTTATGATTATAGGAAGAATAAGGGATTGTGAATCATTTAACAACAGAAAAAGTGAATAAATCATTTCCTTACCATCACCAATTATGTTAGCTTTTTATTTATTGGAATTACACAGCACTTAGCACAGAGGAGGTGCTTAATAAAGGCTTCTGCAATGAATTGCCCACACCCTGGCAAATGATCTTGGAATATATTCAAAGTAGCAGACAGTCGGTTGCATCTAGCAAAGCACAAATACCTGCAGTAACACCAAGAAAGCCATATGTGGAGCAGAATATTTTTAGTCCCTCCCTAAGGGAACCACACCTACTGCTAATTCTGAAAAAAGAGAAAAAAAAAAAAAAAAAACCTTCACAGCCTAACACTGCAAAGACAATAAAGAATAATACTTCTGAAATATCCATAAAGGACTTCTGATGTGTACTGATGAATGCTTAAACATTGATCTCCTCCCTATTTGCTGGGTCCATCAGAGGGGAGATGGCGAAGTCAGTCATGTGACCGCGCGCATGTTGGATAAACCCAGTTTATTTCAGAAAGAACTTATGGAGCACCTATTACCTTTTTTGTACCGTGAAGGGGATATATGTCACCACAGGATATAGAGTATTGAAGTAGGATCTTGAGGAAAGAGGAAGGAAGAAAATGACATTAAAATTTTTGTCTTAAAAAAAGAAGGAGCAGCAACTGATATTTGTTGTATCTATTGTTATTTTCCAATTCCCTTACTCCCATCTGGCTCAATGACATGAAAATTATAGTAAGTAAAGAAAGCTCTCCATCTGTTAAAAATGTAGCATAAAGCACTTGATCTTGTGGGCAACCACACAGAACACCAAGAAATTTCTCACAACTGAAATGATAAGAGCCGCATCCCATTTCCGGTTAAGGATAGCTCATGCAGATTTCTCAAAGATCTCTACTATATGGATAGGCATGTTTGCAAATGTTTCTAAGGGCTGAGTGCTTTTCTTTGTTCTCAAGTGAGATGAAATACACTAGGCAACTGGTATGATACTCATAAATCAGGAAGACAATTTGCCATGCATTATAAGTAAACTGTATAGTAGATATCCATTATATGTGGTGTTTATTTTTTGTTCCTTGCTCTCCCACTCCATGACTTCCTGTCACATGGTTACAGGACTCTGCCATGTTCATGTGACATTGACTTAGCACCTCTCCTATTGATACTCCAAGGGTAGACCTGTCAAAACTTGGGTGACTTTCCCTGGGAATTTCAGTGGCTGGATCTGTAACAAGTAAATCCAAGAGGCATGTTTCTTTTCCACGTGCACTAGAGAAGCAGAGGAAGCTGGTCTAGTCAGAAATTTAGAGTAGGGTAAGGGGAACTATAATAAGCACCAGAAGGAGAGAAAGACCTGGAAAGAGAGAAGAGTGAGAGGGAGTGAGAGGCAACAGACACGGAGACAACAGGCAGAAAATGGGTCCAGATACGGCTTCGTGGGAAACACTTCCTCTACAATAAAGTCCCCCTTTCTGAGTTCCTCAAATGGTTTCTACTTGCAACCTTGTCCCTGTTATTTAGTAAAACCTTGGATTGCAAGAAGTTTGTTCTGCAAGACACAAATATTTCTAATGAATTTTAACTTGACAAATGAGCAATGTCTTGCAATAAGAGTAGTGCATGACCCCAAATGTCACATGATCACAGCTGAACCAATGGTTCTTTTCGGTTCTTTTCTCTCTCTCTCTCTCTCTCTCTCTCTCTCTCTTTCTCTCGCTGCTGGACTGTGGGTGATTGTCTTCTATGCTCAGATGCTCAGTCTCAGGCTGTGGTGTTTTGCAGAAATCAATGATTTTTCATAACGTTGGAAGGTGCCCACAACTGGCACTTAAAAGCATCTATGGACAGTTCTTTGCTTTTCCATATGTGAGTAAGCTTAGGAATGCTTTGCTTCATTGTAGGTCAGGCTGCCTGCAGATATAAACCCCTTCCTCTGCTGCCTTATTGCCAGTTACATTAAATACAGTATATGACAAGAGTTTATTAATACTGTACCGTGGCCAATATCTGTGTGAGCATATACAATGGCCCCCATGCAGAAAAAGGCTGAAAACAAAGGCGCTAAGAAGAAGGAGATGATTAGGGTGGAAGTTAAGAAGGAAATCATTGAGAAGTATGAACAGGGTATGCGAGTGGCCAAAACTTCAAGATTTTATAAGACGTCTACGTCTGCATCTTGTCCGCAGAGGGGGAGAAAAAAGGCAGAGGAATCCCTCACTTCAAATGAGATGAGGGAGATGTCTAAAATGTGGGAAGCAGTGCAAAATTTTGTAGAAAAGCACCATCCAAAGAAGGCTGTAGCAGTGTGAGTGATGGATCTGTTTAACGACAATGCAATGTCACATTTCCATGAACTCTTCAAAAGGAGGCAAAAGCAAGTGTCATTGGATAGGTTTCTTGTTAAAGCTGCATGAAGAGAAAAAGATTCCATTGAGCCCATAGACAGCAGTGATTCCATTAGTGATAGTGAAGGTTGTGCTACACGATAACCCTCCCCTCTTTTGTCTCTCTCAAACCAGCCAGGAAGGTTTTCAAAGGTAAGTGCAGGTTGGTTTGTTTATTTTTCTTTATATTTTGTATTTTCTTTATTATTTTGTATTATATTACAGTATTGTAATCATTTTTATATGCATATTTTGCGGGTGTAGAACAAATTATCTGAGTTTCCATTATTTCTTATGGGGAAATTCACTTTGATATACAAGTGTTTTGGATTACAAGCATGTTTCCTAAACGAATTATGTTCAAGCAAACCAAGATTTTACTGTATCTCCAAGCAATAATGTAGTTGTTTCTGGGCATTTATTTGCCCTCTAGCCTCTCACTTGATCCAGAAGAAACTTTCTCCCTCTACTACCTCACAGCAAAGTAGAAACAAGGATTCAAACAATCTTCTATTGAAGTGACCGTTAAGAAGCTGCCTGATGGTCCATTTCTCCACTCCCACTTGAAGAGATTAGATGTCACTGCCCATGGGGAAGGGAGAGAGGGGACAGAAACCCGTCTAACAATCAGTGGAAGAGGAAGGATGGTTTAGAGGAACAAAGTGAAAACCTTCAGTCAGGAGAATCAAGAGCAGAATGGAAGAACCAAGAGGATGAACACTTTCCTGCCTGCTCACTCATCACCTACCATCCAATAGTCCTGGGCCCTGGTAAGTCCTCTGATGAAAGAGGGGGAGATTTGGACCTTTGTCAGAGTTTGGATTGCATTTTGGATTGCATTATGTTATCACGGCTGTGAAAAATTTCACAACTGTGAAAGGTTGTACCTCATACAAATTGCAGTTCACCACATCATGGCTATTTCTCCATTAGCGTGAATGATTATCTCAATATTTCAGATACTTAAAAGGAAAGTAGTTATGACTGAAAAGTATTAATCAACTCATCAAAACATTCAGGTCAGGGTCTATGATGGAGAGATTCTCAGTGGATGCCTGTTTTCCATTTGAGGACATGTTTGTTTGCAGCTATACCTGAAATCAGTTTAGCTCAATGTTAAGAGGAATCATAATTAACATAGGACTTTATTTGAAGGGAAAAAGTGCCATCCTTCCTTCGAACCTGTAGCTGAGAAAGCACAGATAACTGACACATCACTGGGACAATTCAAACCCAAATGTACTCCTCTTCCATTTGGAATACTCTGGGTCTTGGGACTTTGTATTAACAAGAGGCATTAATAAGCATATGGATGTTTGAGCTAATCCTGTCGTCTTTGTGTCTCTAAGAAACAGATCTTTGATGAAACGCATGGTTTGTATGTGTCGTCCGCTTCTCTCTGCTGTGCTCATCCAGGAAGAAATGATGACTGAGGCTAGGCCCTGGCCAGAGAGCAAGTCCACTGACGTTGGATATCAACCCTGTATCCATAGCCACCTTTGTCACATATTTGCCCACTTAACTTCCGGCCCGCCTGACATCTCCAATCCTTCTTCCTCACCCTCCCACTCAATTTCTTCCAAATTCCACAGCCTTGCACACTCTGATCACGTGCTCAACTCCCAGGCTACTGATACCCTGCCTACACTAGCCACGGAGGGTGCCATCTGTTTCGAGGGAAGTGGGAGGTCCCATCTGCTCAAACACATGACGGGGAACTCAGTTAGGGTGCGAGGAAGTGGGGCAAAGGGAAGCCTGGAATGAAGCAGAGTGTGGAAAGAATTAAGCCAGAGGCTCAGGAATTTGACACTTGTTAATTGTCTAGGAATGGTTTTAGGCACTAGAGATCTAGATAAACATGAACCTCATCTTTTAGTAGAGCAAATAGAAAATAGTTTAATAAACAGATCAAAGATAATCTAGGCATGGGTAAGAATTGATTTTTATTTTTATTTTATTTTTAAGTTTAAATTCATTTTTTAAAGAAATATGATTTTTAATTTTTTTAATGTTTATTTTGGAGAGATGGAGAGAGAGTGTGAGCAGGGGAGGGGCAGAGAGAGAGGGAGACACAGAATCCAAAGTAGGCTCCAGGCTCCAAACGGACAGCACAGAGCCCAACGTGGGACTCAAACCCAGGAACTGTGAGATCAGGACCTGAGCCACAGGCTCAGCCACTGAGCTACCCAGGTGCCCCAAGAAATATGTTTTTAAAAGAGGGTATGGTAGAAAGGGTTTGGGAGGGGTGTCCAGTTTAGATAGGGTGGTCAGGGAAGGTCTCTGAGAAAATGGTATTTGAACTATGACCTGAATGATCAAAAGGATCCATCTATGCACTGATTTGGGAGAAGAATATTACAGGTAGAGAAAACCACGAGTGCAGGTGCCCTGAGTCAAAACAAGCTTGCTTGTGTTAGAAGAAAGTGGGATAGAGGAACAATTAATGAGAGGAAGGATGGTTCTAGATGCCTTGAAGTGAATATAAGCAGCAATCAGTTCTTTTAGGGTCTTGCAGGCTGTGGAAACCATTTGAGGATCTAAAGGCTGGAAATAACATCATCACATATATGTTGTAAAAAGCTCAACTGGGTATAAAAATGAGCTATTGGACAGCAAGAGTGGAACCAGAGGGACTCCAAATGGATGGATGGCTTGGATTAGAAATGTTGAGTAATTTACTCAAAGACACTCAGCTGGTAAATCAGGGCCAAGTGAGACGGAGTTAGCCAGAATAGAGGAGTTGAGTGGAAACACACCATTTCCTGCTTATGCTCACGTTCTCCCTGACCTGGAATGTTGGCTGATATTCCAGCTTGGCCAAGAAATCAAGACAATGGACGTTTGTCATTCTCCATGGCAGTCTGACACCTTTGAACATATCTACATTAAGGAGTTCCCTACTGTGTCAGCACGTCCCTGTGGAAGGTATTAGAAACTAATTTTTCCAGACTTTCTGCAGTTATGCACAAGCATGTGATCTAGGTTCTCCCATCCAGAGATCTGTGTGTAGGTCATAGATTCGGAAGGGAGTGATGGAGGGAAGCAGGCCCTGGGAAGAATCTGTGGTGAAGACAGCCCTAGAGAGATGCGCAGTTTCTAGGGCCAGTGGAACAGAAGCCTCTGAAAGTGTATGCAGGCCCTCGTGTTGCTGATGCCAGATATAGTGCTGCATGTCTGTTGGGGCCATTGCTGTGGAGAGTTAACATTATATTTGGCCACAAAGCCTCAAGCCTGGTTCTCCCTCCTCCCAGAGATGCCAAATCTACCCAGTATCCTCAATTCATTTCTTTTCTGCTTAAATCAATTGGTTCTTTCTTTTGACTACTTAGGAACCATGACCGGTACCTCCATTTTCTGATAGAATGCAATTTCGTGGTGGAAAAGTCAAAGGAGAGAGACTCCTCATCAAGGTTAAGGGCTATAGTTTCAAAAGACTCTCTCTTGACCCAGCTTGCCTACAGGTTCCGCAACATTTCCCCCTTCCCATTACAAAATAAAACCTGAGAGCTGTTTAACATGCCTAATATACTGACTATATATAAGACAAGGCAAAGTGAAATTTGTCAGTGGGCTACAAACTGGGCAGATAAGCCCTACCTGTTAGTAAAAGCAATTTCCCATGAAATGGACAGGGCAAATGAAAACCAGTAGCCCTAGTTTTGGACTTTTTCACAGAAATCATGTTGCAAATGGTAGTATTCACTTAATACTTGGCTCCTCGTCGATATTAGCAGAGAATGTGTAGTTTCTGAATCATCAGAAATATTTGTAGGCAATTTTCCCACTACAATTGGAAATCACACACACACACACACACACACACACACACACACACACACACACATGTGAGAAAAATCCTACCAATGACCCCTTGTGAAGAATTCTAGTGAATAATAAGCTTAAAATATACCCCGAGCTCCCAACTTCCAGGGTCTGGGATGGTTGTTCCTTACAAATTACAAGGAAATAATAGAGAAAAAATTGAGAAAGACTTTAGCAAGATTTACGAGTGTGCTTTTTAATATTAACCTTAATTATTCATGACTTCTAAATAGATTTTTCTCAGAAAATCGAAAAGGTACGATAAATCTGAATTTCAGATGCTGGTTGTATCGTTTCAGTTGGTTGCTCCCTCCTCCAGGGGTCTAACTTCACTGTGATGATTAGCCAAGGCCTTGGGACTGGATTTCCCTTAGGCCACAAAAGAAGAAAGGAACTGCCTCCACCTCCCCGATCAGATTACCGCTGACCAAAGTCTTCCTCTTGGAGCCATTTTTAAGAAGTAGTATCCAACGGAGTCAGGTTGCCTTCCGTGTAAAGTGTTTCAGGAACTCACATCCATTTATCAACGAGAAACACTTATTTTACACACTTGGCTTTATAACTAGATTGTGAACAGAACTGAAGTCTTACGATTTTGTCTTCATTTTCCTTACTCCTCCACCTCACTTCTCAACAGTGCAGTGGATGCCAGCCTTACTGATAACTGCCATGGAGCAAACCTGTGATAAAATCTCCTTGGGAGGATTCAGGGCCAGGAGTGAGGAGGTGCTTTATACGCTTGCGAACGGCTTCGTGTGGCATCTTCTGTGGACATGTATCCAAAGTGTACTTTCCCTTCACGTATGACACACTCCCTGATGGATTAGTTCATTAATTAGTTCATTATTAATTGACCATAGTGGTTGCTATAGACCGAATGTTTGTATACTCTACAATTCAGATGTTGAAACCTAACCTTTAATGTGACAGTTTTAAGAATGGGGCCTTTGGGATGTGATTAAGTCATGAGGGTGGTGCCTTCATGAATAAATTTGTGTCCTTGTGAAAGAGGCTCTAGAGAGTTCCCTCGCCCCTTCTGCCTTGTGGTGACACAGGAAGAACATGGCCATCTATGAACCAGGAAGTGGGATCTCGCCAGACACTGAATCTGCTCGTGTCCTAATCTTCAATTTCTCAGCCTCCGAAACTGTGATAAATCAATTTTTGTTGCTGAGAAGACCCAGTCTATGGTATTTGTGTTGTAGCTACTTGAATGGACTAAGACAGAGGTATAATTGAGTGCTTTGAAAGTTGGCCTCATGGATTATCCAAGGCTTTCTAAAGGCAGTGACTTTGAGCTAAACCTTGAATGATGAAAAAAGTTGCAAAGGAAGGGGAAGACTCTTCTTTGATGAGCAAAGGTAAAGAAGCAGAAAGATTAGTGGACAGTTGTGGACTTGTATAGATGTATGGAGTTTGTAGGTCAGTCTGTGGGAAAGGTGTAGAGAACTGATCCCCGAAGCTTAGTGTTTGCTGTGTTCTCCCTCCTACTTGGCTGAGAATAAATATTCCATAACTACTTGAATGAATCATGCTTTGTGTAGGGGTTTGAAATTTACTGTGAGGGTAAGGAGGGAGTCACTGAAAGTTATGAAAAACATTTTGGAAGCTCTATTTAACATGAACAATATTCAAAGTGTTTCCTTTTCCTCTTCACAAACTTCATTTTCACTACCTCCCTTAACCTACCTTTTCAAATACTGCTCTTACTGCCGAGTTTGTAATCTACTTTTCAGTGATGTTTGACATTGCACTGTTATTCCCGTACAAGGGTGTGCTATCATTGACTTCTGTTGACGTCCTGCTATTCCAGAATATTCTCTATCAAAAATTGTAAACTCATTGAAGTTGGATTCAGGAGAAACTCTTGAGGATACCTCTGCACAATAAAGGCACTCTAATGTTTTTGACAAATGTCTGGGCTCACTTTTGGTGGCAATCCTGGGCCAGACATTCTTAGCTCAGAAAGATAGGACAGCAGGAAGTAGGACAGAATTTCTGTTTCCTCTCCGGTCAATCAGATAAGACACACAAAGATAAGAATACCCCATGTGGCTGGGAGCGCTGATGAGATGGTATAACCCCGAGTGCTATAAATTTTAGTTGAAGTTTTGATGGTTTGGATGGCAGATAAACTTTATAAATACAATTTACACTTGGGCCCATTTTGCCCTCTAATCTTCACTTTGATTCTGCTGGCAGGTCTTGCTTCCATACAAACAGCAGCTCTGGATCAAACTATTCAGCTGAGATGGGAATTGAGTTACATGCTACGGTGATTTATTTTATTAACATTTGGCTTAGGTATCAAATGCTCTCTCAAGTTACGTTGGCTAGAATTTCCTGTCTCAAATTATGTTGTAGAAATTTGGAAATACAAATCTGATGGTGCGATCTATAGCAATAGTCACTGATTTTACCTTGTCAGGTGAAACAAGATGGGAACCTAATTAAAATGTGAGGGGGCTAAAAATAATATTTACATGGGAATTAATTTACTAAGAACAGTCACATATAGTCTCCTTAATATCCTGCCATTACTCTGGCTGATGATATTTCCATGTTTGTCAACCTGTAGCTCATCTCATCAATGGGAAATGATGCTTTTAGGCACCATGATAGAACAAATAGGTTTTGGTTTCTCTGCTTTGTGAAAGATAATATTGAGTAGGAGAAAAGAAAAGTCACGGATGAAGAAAAGTCGTGGATGAAGGGAAGACAAAAGGAAAAAAACAACTTGTGAAACAGATGGTGCCTTTTAAACAGCGGGTAATCAACTCGTCTCTCCCGCTTGACTTTGCTATATGACAGTGGGTGGGGCCAATTTCCTCTACAATATATCAACTAAACTGATTAGCCGACATTTTTCCTCCACAGGCCAATATGTTGAAAACCATTAAGTGTTATTTGCTTTCATTAGGTTATTTTGTAGAGATGAGAGATGGTGATGGATGAAACTCAAAGTTAATTGCAGTGGTTCTAGAACCATCCTTCGAAGCATCCAGCCCAAGAATGTCTCTCAAGGACTTCCTGGGACACTGTTGGCGTGACGTCTGGGAGAGTGTTCCAAGTGGCGTGTTTGGAGTCATGCCTCTCCAATGCCCTCACAGCCCAAATTTTATACCTGTATGAAGGCAAACATAGTCATTTTTACAGATACACCAAAAAAAAAAAAAAAAAAAAAAAAAGAAAGAAAGAAAAAAGAAAAAGAAAGGTACTTTTTTTTCTGAGTAAAAGAAGAAAAATGTAGTTAAATACCAGGGACTTGATGACAAGAATACTGCTCGCATTTGGATGTTAGGTATTAGGCAACCTGGATACTAATCCCTACTCTGCCTAGCTCCAACTAACTAGTCCTTCTGTCACTAATTTGCTCAACTTGACTTTTTTAACTCTGCTTTCTCAACTGAAAAATGGGGCAACTCTTTTTAAATTAAAGTCAAAGTATGATAGAGCGGCCTTTGAAAGGGTGGTCAGGGAGCACTGAGTCTCTCCCCAGCTTGCCTCACGAGACCTCACATTAAGCCAGAATGGGAACATGGATGAACTGATACAAAGGGTTAAGGAAAATTCACACTGGGAACAAGGGTCAGAGAGGACCTCCAGCCTCTTGAATAAGAATTGTCATGGGGCACCTGGGTGGCTCAGTCGGTTAAGCGTCTGACTTTGTCTCAGGTTATGATCTCATGGTTTGTGGGTTCAAGCCCCACATCGGGCTCTGTGCTGACAGCTCAGAGCCTGGAGCCTGCTTCTAATTCTGTGTTTCCTTCTCTCTCTGCCCGTCCCCTGCTCATGCTCTGTCTCTCTCAAAAGTGAATACATGTTAAAAAAATTATATAAAAAAAAAGAATTTTCTGAGCTTCCATCTCCTGACTTATAAAGTGAAGAGACGGGGGTGGGGGGGAGGGGGGTGCCTGGGTGGCTCAGTTGGTAAGCGTCTGACTTCAGCTCGGGTCATGATCTCATGGTTCGTGAGTTCGAGCCCCACTTGGGGCTCTGTGCTTACAACTCGCAGCCTGGAGTCTGCTTCGGATTCTGTGTCTCCTTCTCTCTCTCTGCTCCTGCCCCACTCACACTCTGTCTCTCTCAAAAATAAATAAACTTTAAAAAAAATAAAAAAAAATAAAGTGAAGAGACGGGACACAATGGCTCTTAACAGCAATTCTAGTTCTAACAAATGTTAGACTTTATGACATCATCATGACATTGGATTTGTGTGCAATGGCAATCTTCTAGAAACCCTTGAAAGCTGTGACCCAGCATGAGAGGTTTTGCAAACACATGTCAGGTGATGAAAATATTTCTTTATGCATAAACACACACACACGAATGGGGCTTTTTCATGTATATGAATGATAAAAAACTCAAACGTCAGTCTTCACACACTGACATTTATTGCTGAGAAACTTCAGTGTTCCATGACTTGGAAATGATTAGCATAACTGAGAGTTTATGTTTACATAGTTATTTTTTAAGGCAGTTACTTGAATTTAATATCTATTTACATCTTCAGTATTGGGTGCCTATGATTATAGATATACAGCACCATCATTATATGCTTCTTCTCAAAACAATTGAAGAAGGAATTGCTCCTGACAAGATAACATGTTCATTACAGTTTCCCCCTATTTATCAGAGAGAGAAGGCATTCTATTTTTGGTTGTGAGCATCCCTCCCTTCCCCCCTGCCAGAGTACAATGACAAGAAAATGATTAATGAATGCACTCCACGTTACTGTCAGCAGGAATCCAGTCCAGGCATGGGGGAAGCCTGAATAATTGAAGGCAAGAGGTAACGGTGGTAACATTAGTTATAACAGGTCAGAGAAGCTTTATTCCTGGGCTTTCTGCCCAACTTAAAGGATCGTTTACACATTTCAGAGTGTGGTTTGCTTTGCTAATTGGTAAGCAACCCTTACCGCTCAGAATCGCAGCACAAGGCTCCTGGTAAAGTTAGAAAGGGAGGCTGGGCAGCATTACACGTCCTCCTGATTACTGCAACCTTTCGTGATAACACTTCCAACAGACGTTTTACCTAATGGGTGATAAATGACTACATTCCAGATGGGCACCTTATCTCATTTATCACCAGCTCTGGAGTGGAGTGCCACTAGAATCAGAATCAAAACTATTGAAAAGGTCTATACTTTGCATTTACTTGGGATTTCTTCTCATCTCCTTTTGTTTTGTGTTTTCTTTATAACAGAAAAGACTGTATTGTATGGCTAAGGGAATTGGGGCCGTGTGAAGGGATATGTGAGAAAAAAGCACTTCACTGACTAACGCGCCTGAACAGAACCTATTTATGCAATTGTATGAAGCCAAAACTGAATTCAACCGCAGCCTCAAAGCACTGGGGGCAGATTAATCCATGCATTGGCAGTGCGAGAGGAAGAGGCATCTCTGTAATGACCCACATGGGTGAGCGGTGGACATCAGGCAGCCTGCAATGCAGGACTTGCTTGACAAGGGTCCACATGCATGCCTGTCTCCACGTTTTGGGTCTTGTTAGCTACTTGGGCGCGTGGCTAATGACCCTGTCCTCAACGGTAACTTGAAATCTGAAAGAGATGCCTTATAGCCATTCATACACATATACCCACACATGAACCCTAAGAATAGAAGGAGCTGTCGAGGGGATATAGAAGTTGTTGATGCTGGGTTAAAACAAGATGAAACCCATGATGACATTTAAAGCAAAACAAAAGCAACCCTGGACCAAATAGTAAGTTACTGGCTGAACACAAAGGGAATGTGATACCATAAAGGTCAGCAAAACTATAGATTCTTCTTTGGAAACAGATCTTCAAATTGTGGCCCTCAGCCCGACATTACCTTTTAAGGAGCAATGATCAAGGGAATTTTGTTATTTTTGTAACCTAAAAAATTTACATTCAGTGCTTAATAACCTATGGGAAACTATCCTGTATATATTAATTAAAAATAGAAACTATATAAAACTTGAAAAAATAGAAACTATACAAGAGGGTCAAGAATTCTTCATAAGAAGTAAGGTATTTCATAAACATCAAATTCTAATATAAACTTGAATTGCATTGAATATTAAAAAAAGAAATAAATTCAGTGAAAGAACAGATTTTAAAAAGTTGTTCTGAAGCTGAGAATTAGAAAGAGTCTGGAGATTTCCTTTCAAAACCCAGAACTCAATTTATGTGTTTGAGAAGTGAATAAACCTTAGGTTTACTTCTAATTCTTTATGTTACAATATTTAAAAAGTCAAGCCAACACAAAAGGAGCAACTTAGAAAATGCTGCACATCCAGCATGGCTTGGAAAGAGTTTGCTTTTATTTTTATTCCCGTGTCAAGTGATGGTGAAGTCCTGATTCAGCTTAAAAACAGACATTTATAAATATAAGGTATAAATGAGAGGCAATTAATTTAACTTATAACCTTCCCATTTTTGTTATTAATATGCTTCAAGATCAAACATTTTTAGATGTTCTTAGCTCACTTCTTTGTTGCAGACCTAGCTAAAAACCATATCTAATACATCTAAAACGATGTGACTTCTAACTATAGCCCCATCAACCAGTATATTCCCAAATAGAGGAAACTCTCTACTGAGCCACAAATCAGAAATGTCCTTCTGGAGCAGGATTTTGGAAACATGTTTTACCTTTCTCTTCTGAGGACTACTTAATTTCAGCCTGCCCACAAAATACTGAAGCATGCAAAGCCCCTTTTATTCAAGGCAAATAATCTTTAAGGTGGAAACTGGTAATTAATGGTCAAGGAGTATAATTTGCTCTGCAAAACTGGATTCATTCCACTCTAACTGGATTTCGAGCTCAGTTTTTTTTTTCCCCCTCAAATCCAGAATGGTGATTCTTTCTGTGACATGTGTCAGACAGGAATCTCCATTTTGTTGTGTCATTCTTTCTATGACCAAAATCTCCATATTGATCAAAATTGCTCTATTGCCACCAGAACTTTCCTTGGAAATCCAGTATATCCTGAATTCTGCTCAACACTTCCTCAGCAGGTTTCTTTTCCTTAGGCCTTCATATATACCTCTGTGGTTAATGCAGTTGCAAACAGAGAAGATTCTGGAGGTACTATGTCTGTATCCAAATCTGTGTCCATCACTTATAGATAGGAAACCATGGGAACATTTCTCCGTAGCGGAGATTCCTCATTTTTAGTGGAAATGTGAACTAGTACAACCACTCTGAAAAAGCAATTTGGTGTTAGCTTGTAAAGTTGAATATTTGCATTCTACACAACCCAGTGATAGCTTACTGATGTATACTAAGGGGCATGCCAAAGGATGTTGATATATGTCACTTGTGTCCCACAAAAATGCCGTGAGAGTTAAGGTGGGTACATAGTACCTTTTTTACCACCTCCTCCCCCATCCTTCAGTGTCTATGGCAGACATCACTAATCCATGTCAGATATCTTTCCTGCTGAGTCCAGTCTTAACCTCACAGTTCTTTTTTTTTTTTTTTTTTTTTTAATGTTTATTTATTTTTGAGAGAGAGCTTGTGCATGTGCATTAGCAGGGGAGGAGCAGGGAGGCGGGGCAGACAGGGGACCCGAGGCAGGCTCTGCACTGACAGCAGCAAGCCTGATCTGAGGCTGGAACTCACTAACTATGAGATCATGAGCTGAGCCTAAGTTCTAGGCTCAACCGATGGAACCACCCAGGTGCCCCGTCACCCTTCTTTGCAATCCAGCTCCACAGGTGACACTGCCACTCAGTTGGAATCTTAAGATAACTCTTCTGCCTTCCTGGCTTTAGGAAAATTAGAGGCATTAGGACTGAGTCTACAGCACTTGCAGCTTATGTTTGGTTTGGAAAGGAGGTGATGGCAAAACAGATTTCTAACTGCTTATTTCCTCTTTCTTTGTATAACATCTCATCCTGAGAAGAGGCTTATTTCATTAACACTTGCTTGTTGTATTTTTCTTTCTTTTTCTTTCTTTCTTTCTTTCTTTCTTTCTTTCTTTCTTTCTTTCTTTCTTTCTTTTTTATTATTTTATTATTTTATTTTATTTTACTTTTAAATTTACATCCAAATTAGTTAGCATTAGTTGCACCAAATTAGTGCAACAATGATTTCAGGAGTCCCTTACATTTTTTTTTTTTTTAATTTTTTTAATTTTTTTTATTTTTGGGACAGAGAGAGACAGAGCACGAACGGGGGAGGGGCAGAGAGAGAGGGAGACACAGAATCGGAAACAGAATCCAGGCTCCGAGCCATCCGCCCAGAGCCTGACGCGGGGCTCGAACTCACGGACCGCGAGATCGTGACCTGGCTGAAGTCGGACGCTCAACCGACTGCGCCACCCAGGCGCCCCAGGAGTCCCTTACATTTTTAAGAACTGAATTACATAACAGTTTTACGGTGAAAAATTACGTTCTCATCTCTTAAATGCTTTGTTTTTACAGACTCTTTTTTTTTTTTTTAAAGATGTTTATTTATTTATTTATTTTAAGAGAAAGAGAGAGAGATGGAGAGGGAGAGAACGAGCTGGGGAAGGGCAGAGGAGATAGGGAGAGAGAGAATTCCAAGCAGAGCCTGATGCAGGACTTGATCCCATGAACCATGAGATCATGACCTGAGCTGAAACCAAGAGTTGGAGGCTTAACCAACTGAGTCACCCAGGTGCCGCAAATGTTTTTGACTTCTTGTCTAAATGTCAGACTTATTTTGCTTTTATAATCCATATTGATCCATTACATAATGCAGCTAATTTTCAGCTGTCATTCAAGTGTTTAGGACATTTTGTCTTTGGATTATTGACACTGACTTTCTGCAAATTGCTTAGGCCTCTTTTGTGTGTAGCAATCAATGGAAAACAAAAATCTAAAAGGATACAGGGATAGGTTATATTAACATTCCTTAGAGCTACACATGGGTTCCCAAAATATGCACAGAAATTGCCAAATCTGTACTTTCATTCTTCCCAAATGTTGATATATTATCCTTAGCCACAGTAGATATTGTAGTTCTTTCTGGAAAATAGGTTTAGAAGGAGAAACACTGAGTCACTGTGCAATAATTTTAAATTATGAGGGCAAGGGAACAAGAAAAAAAAAATAAGGCTTTACATATAATATAATAATTTTCAATGTTTCCTGTGGCTCACGGTCTAGGCTTTTTATTTTCTGGAATTGAGACCCTGGTTTGTAAGGGATTACTATAGAAACAGTGTAGGTGGCTGAGTGTCAATTTAGTTAAAAGATACCTTCCTGAAGAAGGAAAGAAAATCCTCACACCTTTAGATTAACTTTGCCACTGAGGCAAAGTTCCTCAACAAACTTCTCTTTCCATTAAGAGAACAAGTTTAATGCTTGGGAGACAACATGGATTAAATTGATGCTCTTGGAGGCAAAGGTCATATAGAATTTCATCCCCAGAATAATTTATGAGCAGTGTTTGTCTCCAGTAAAGTCCAGATCCAAGCCTTACACTGGAAGAACTAAGGTGACAGGCAAGGAGGCCAATTAGGAACATCTTCTCTTTGAGATGCCTGTCTTGCTTTTAGGAACCTGTACTCCCCAAAGATACCTCTTTTTTAAGTTGTATAGAGTACTTGACAATGAGGTTCACAAGCTCTAAGAAGTTCTTCACTAGGTCTAAAAGCTGGGGGAAGAAGGCAAGCACACTTCAGACCTGAGTGATGTCGCATAAGATTCCAAGAAATGCAGAGGTCAAGGGCACTGAAAATTAAGCTTCCTTCACCCATTTTGAGATAGAACAATGTTGGGAATGTTTGTCAAGATGAGGAGTTTTTCTCATGTAATAGATCTGATAACACTTAATTTTAGTAATACTCCAAGGGTATATGTAAAATGATTTTTGATGGTGACAAACTAGAAGGGGAAGTACCAGTAACTGAATTTTATAAATACTGAAATTAAGGTGCATACATTTTAATTACTATTCTGAAGTGAACACAATAGACTCATGGCCTACCTAACCAGGATCCCTAATGCCATACTTCTGTCAATTTTCAACCATTTCTGTCTCCCTCCCTCCGTCCCTTCCTCCCTGCTCCCCCCATAAAAGGCAGTTTTGCATAATAGCTAAGAGCATTGGCCTAGAGATTCAAATGCCTGGCTCTTCTACTCTCTGGCACTGTGACTAAAGACAGTATCTTTGCCATCCTGTTGCTACAGGTCCTCATCTACAAGATGGGTTAATGATAGTACTTACTTCAGATGGGTGTTGGAAGACTGAATAGGGAATTACAGGTGAAATGCCTGCACGGAGTCAGGCTTTCCATACATGTTAGATGGCAGAATCCACCCCCATAGCTTCCTCTGTGAAGAATTGCCTTCTCTCCTTCTGCGTGTTTTTTGTTGTTGTTTTGTTTTGTTTTAAATCCATAGTCACCATCAACTCTTTCACCTGTATTTGACCCCTGATCTCAGTCTTGGTTAACACCCCACTTTCCGGATTTCCTTCGTGTAACTTCACTATAATTCCTGGTCGGTAATTGTTTACTGGTCTGTGGATGAACAGATCATGTTGGACGGGGAGGTGAGAGTGTGGTATGTGCTTGGTAACGAGATCCCCTGGATCTGTGAAGAGGCAGCGTCGGAAGGGACAAGAATGGAGGCGAGAATGCTGGTAAGGAGGCAGTTGCAGCCTTCCAGAGGAAGGCCAGTACTAAGAGAATGGCCGTGCGGCTGGAGTGGAGGCAGGGGGAGAGGAGCTACATCAGGAGGCAGAACCTACAGAATCTGATTGCCAAGGATGTGAGGGAGGAAAGAGTCAAGGATAATGGCTGGGGTTCTGACTCAGAGAATTGGGTCTGGAGATACAGATCTGGAGGTCAAAGCCATACTGGGAGTAGCTGAAATAATGGGCATGGGTAGGATGGCCAGGGAGCTGTACCGTACAGAGGAAAAAGAGGAGATGGCCAGCGCCGATGTCTGAGAAGTACCAGCATTTAAGGGTTGGGTGGAGCAAGAGGAGTGTAAAGAAACTTGAGATCAAGGCCTAATGCAGAGAATGTGAGCCAAGTCAGTGATAGGACCTGAGGGAGGCCTGTGCCACTGAACTCTAAGCTGTACTGGACCAATGAGTGGTATTTTAAAATTTATCAAAACTTGAAGAAACAAGAAATAAATATTTGTTAAACCTCTGCAGATGCACTAAATTTCTAAGCGTAGAAGTGGCAAAAAGAAAAAAAAAAAAGAAAGAGAAAAGAGAAAAAAGAAAATAAAAACATTCACATTGAAATAAAGAGGTTTACGTGAACACAGAGCTACCACTTTTGAATGTTAGCAATCAAAACCAAAAGGCAGGGGCCCCTGGGTGGCTCAGTCAGTTAAGTGACCGACTTCGGCTCAGGTCATGATCTCATGGTTTGTGAGTTCGAGCCCCGCATCTGGCCTGGAGCCTGCTTCAGATTCTGTCTCTCTCTCTCTCTGCCCCTGCCCTACTCACGCTTAGTCCCTCTCTCTCAAAAATAAATAAACATTAAAAAAAATACAAAAGACAAAACAAAAAGGCAAACATCAAATTGAGAAAAATGTTTGCAAATACTGATGTTCAGGGAAATAGCGTCTTTAGAAAAAGTCTTTATATAAATTAAGGAAATACCATTAAGAATGTAATAGCTCAGTGTGTAAAGGCCTTCATGGGAGAATTCATAAAACGTTCTCAGCACAAAAAATAATAATTATTGGACCTGGTGGAGGTGTTAGCTAATGGTAAGGTGATAATCATATTGCAATATATAAATGTATCAAATCAATGCACTGTACATCTTAAACAATATTATAGGTCAATTATATCTCAATTAAAAAAGGAACAAATACAACTAGCAAGCATGTTGGAAAGCATTTATTTTCACTACTAGCAAAGAAACATATTTTAGAATAAAAAGGTGAAATTTTCCTCTCATTAATCAGCAAAAAAAATAAATTTAAATAATAATAAAACGGTTGTAACAAGTATCTGGTGAGGCCAGTGCTAATTGTTGTTGACATGTGTATATTGGTTAAGACTTCAGGGAAACATATTTATTAGAATGAATCTGGAACTACAGATTGTTCTTACAGAAAGTTTTGCTAGTGTCTCCTAAAAAAATCCAAATGATAAAATACGTGTACAAAGTATTTTCGTTAAATCACAGGATCATAAGTAGTCATGAAAAGATTAGAAATCACCAGTAAGGCTGTTGTTAAATAATATACAATGTGGCCTATTATGGAGCTGTTGTAAATAAGGGTTTATAAAGATCAAGTAATAACCCTTTAAAATGACTATGAGATATGTTTGTGAATTAAAAACAGGGTCTATATCTATATGTCCACTGAATGTAGCTATGTAGAAAATGAATATTAAAATCTGGAGAGAGCAGTGATGTGTTAGCATGCTTGGGCTAAGTGTGATATTTCTTCTATTGGCTACCATTCTTGCTTTCTCATTAGGTTGCTTTTGGAACTGAATCACTGAATAGTTATTAGGTCTTCATTTATTTTTCTCTTTTCAGGCAAAATGAAACCGTACTGTTCAGTCTTCATTGGATATGCTGTTTTAGTTTTAAAACCATCCTGATGAAAATTATCCATAAGTCAAGAAAAATAATTCCGATGCTAATACTTGTTATCACATAACAGATTTACTGCCACTCGTTAAAAAAGTGACCCACTGATGATAATGACTGATGGTGATGTTGATGATCATTATGATTATAGCGATGATGTTACAGTGAAGTTAGGTGAAAGTTTAAAATTTTCAAAGTTATTCTTTTGTGTGTTACCTCAGTTGATCCTTTTTTTTTTTAATTGAAAGGCTATTGTCTTTTATTTTGTTTCATTTTTTTAAGTTTATTTTTATCTATTTTGAGAGAGAGATAAAGAGGGCAGAGAGAGAAGGAGACAGAATCCCCAGCAGGCTCCACGCTGTCAGCACAGAGCCTGACACAGGGCTCGAGCCCATGAACCATGAGAACATGATCCAAGCCTAAGGCAAGGGTCGGACACTTAACTGACTGAACCACCCAGATGCCCCCTCCTTTGATCCTTAATAGAATTCTATGAGGTTGGCAGGACTGCTATTACAAAGTGAGGTGTTATTATTTATTGACTGTGTGGCTATAGGCTCTGGGGAGATCACTGTCCACATCTTCCTATTCTTTAAATGGAAGTATGACCCTAAAGAGGCCATTGATGAAACACTCATCAATGGATATAAAATGTGTTGTTATAGTCTCATGAATGCATATACAGCATTCATTGGGAGGTTTATGGACCAGAAGTCCTGGCCCACCATCTTGGATGTTCTCAGGGTTCCCCTTTGGAGTTCCAGGAAGGGGATCATGATAATCCATTATTGCAGAAGAAACTTTTACAGTTTACTGAAATGTCAACCAAAAGCATTGGAAGAGCCATTCTTTTTTTTTCTTTTTTTTTTAAATTAATTTTATTTTTTAAAATTTACATCCAAAGTAGTTAGCGTATATGGAAGAGTCATTCTTAATGTTAAGTTTGCCTACCTCTCTGCATTTTCCTTAGACCTTCAGCACTGGCTGTCACTTGACTATACCAATGTAATATGATATCCAGTGTCACACACAATGTGTTTTATTTTTAATATTTTGGCTTTATGGAACCATATTTGATAGCCCTCTTCAAAGTGGTCTCTATGGCTCCTGGATGCTCTGCCTGCTGAACTTACGTGAAAACTAACGGTCTAGGCCGGTGTATTCGGCATGATACTCATGAATATATTCACGTACAGTATATTTAGAAAGATTAAATTTTACAAGTGTGAAGATTAGTCCCAATTTCCTTCAAATACAAATCCTAAACAAAGACATGGGAAGACTTTTTTGCTTGAAACATATGTGTCAGGAGCTTTTTGAACGTAAATGGATGCATCTTGGAAAGTGTAAAGCCCTGTGTGGGTGTAAGGCATTATTACACTTTTGTGCTGATGTGTTCTATGATCTTGTTCTTTAACTTCTATATCTATGTGCTTCATCTTCTTAACTAAACCATAAATCCACAAAGGTAGGGATTATGGCTGCTACCCGTAGGGGAACCCTCATAGTGCTGAGCAGTTTTATGCACAGCTGTAAGCACCTGGAAAGCTCAGACTTGGTTTTTCTACTTTTTTTTCACTGTGTGACCAAGGGAAAGTTACTCAAGTTACCATACCTCTCTGAGTCTCAGTTTCCTTATCTACAAAGTAGATTTGTAATAATATAGAACTCAGGATTTCTGCAAGATTAAGTGTGATAAGAGACGTATCAGATGAGAGTCACTTCGTAGATGTTAGAAGTCTTCTCCTTCTTACTTTTTGGAAACTTGTTGGGAAAACTGAAACACCTAACAACTTCTATTTATTTGGATTTACATGTTCCTGGATATACAGCACCAGAGATTCACTGTATTCAAATGACAATAACTTTTCAGCAGATGGTGCACTACTCAATTGCTGCTGTTACTTTGAGACCGTATTTAATGAATCACAGTAGATATTACCCTTTTGTTTCACAGAAATTACAGAGCTTTTTAAAAAAATATTATAATTATTATTATTATTTTTTAATCTTTCAGGTCTAAAGCCAGGAAAATATGTCTCCTGTGATTAATTAATATGTGGTCATTAGTAAACCTGAACCCCAACTTGAGGTCTTGTTTGTAGGTGTAACAGGTGAGAGCTCCTGAGCTCATTATAAATTCTGTGAGTCATCTGGTTAATTCCTTCATTGATGATGCCAAATTACCCTGCATGATGAAGCATCTGTTCAGAATAACAATAAGATTCTGACAGAGTCTGGACAATTGACCAGCTCTCCATGTCTAGACAGAGGCTGTTAGGGAGCATTAACAGACAGCGAGCCAAAAACTTCCCTGAAATCTAATTCATCAAATGTTATTTTTACATAATATAAGGCACTACCCAGTTTTCCTGTATTGGATGATATCTTTCTATGGGGGTCTCTGACCCCATCTTTTTCTCCTCTAAACCACTTCAAGTTTGACTTGCTGACTTCAGATTTTTTTCTTTTTTTGCCTAATTCTCGAGGTGACATAGTGTTGACTAAAAAGCTGACTCCTTCCCAAGTTTACTTTCACCTAAGTTTAAAGTTCCTAACACTTAAGGCACATCTTTATGTCAGCATTGATGACCGTTGCCATTCTCTGAGATTATCATTCGGATGCTGGTGTGGGTGGGGGAAGGGTCTTGTTCACGGTACTTTGAGACTGAAGACGCATAGTTGACAATTTGAGTTTGACTTCACAAAAGACTTAAACTTTTCAATTATTTTCTGTGCCCTAGCCAGTTTTCCTCAAATAGTGTTAGAATATAAAGTCCACTAGAACACAGGTTTCCCAGGGGCAAAAATTGCCTATGTGTTTTTTGTTTTTTTTTTTTTTCACCTGTGCCAAACAGGGCTTACCCCATGTTAAGCATGTGATGAATAATTGTTGAAGGGACAGGATCTAAAAATAAGAGAGAAAGATGTGAGCCTTCTTTAACGGGCTGTTTATTCCATTCCCATTTATTCTTGTCTCACTGCACTTTTCTTTACCTGGAAATAGAATTGTAAAATGTGTATAAAGAAGAGGAGAGAGCATAGGACCACTCCTTTGAGCTCATGGCTTGAAACTTGGAGTCCCCCCTGCAGATGGTGTGGTGAGTTAAAATAGCTCATAGAGGTTCCCAGGAAGGGCTGCTTTCCATGGAATAGTAAGAGGAAGTCTGCACAGCTCCTTTATTTTGAGGTAGCCTTCAGGAGGTTCCTATCCTCTAAGCTGAATGCAGCTTAATGTAGGAGATGATTACGAATCCTCAGCTGTGGTGGGCCTTTTCTAATAATTTCTTTCACAAACATCGATCCCACATTTGTAAACATGTGCCACATGCCTTTTTTTTTTTTTTTAATTTTTTTTTTCAACATCTTTTATTTATTTTTGGGACAGAGAGAGACAGAGCATGAACGGGGGAGGGGCAGAGAGAGAGGGAGACACAGAATCGGAAACAGGCTCCAGGCTCCGAGCCATCAGCCCAGAGCCTGACGCGGGGCTCGAACTCACGGACCGCGAGATCGTGACCTGGCTGAAGTCGGACGCTTAACCGACTGCGCCACCCAGGCGCCCCTGTGCCACATGCCTTTTGAGGTGAAACTGGATTAACTTCAAAGTATTGCGTGGAGAGAAGATGAAGCTTCTGGCAAGTTGAAGAATTTCTTCCAAAAGACTCTCTGCTGAATGGGGTACCTTAGTCAGAAACGTCTCTGAGACACAGTTTCCTTATGTACGTAAAGAAAGCAATACAAATCCTGCTCAATAAATGTTGGTTGAATGAATGAAATATTTATTGTATGAATAAGAAAGAATATTCATATATTAGTGAGTCATCATATATGTTTTTGTTCTGGGAAGTGGATTGCAGGGTGTAGTGAGGGCTCATTAGTCTGAGGCAGAAGATGTGGGCTCAGTCTTGGTGACGTTACTCATCCTGGGACCGTGGTGGGCACTTCTGGATTCCACCCAAGCATCTGTTACTCAGAGCCCTAATTTCTCTTTGTGAAATTCAAAGTTCTCTTGCTCTCAGACATGTGATTTGGGTTGATTAATCTCTGCCAGCATCAAGGATACTTGCATAGGGTGTTGGGAAAGCTAAGTGAGTTAGCATATGCAAAGCACTTAGAACAATGCCTTCCTGGTCCTTAATAAATTTTGTTGTTACACAGGCCAATATTTTCTTTGTTTGTAAGTAATTGCTACAAGATCTTGCAGTAATACAAATCATTGGGATAAATGACATTCTGCTATTTTATATTAAACTTCACAGCCTCTCTTCTTTTTTATGAACTCATTCAACCAAGTAGCCAAACAGTTTTTATGATGCGGCTGGTACATGTACTATATTATTACGTTATATTATTACAGTGGCATATAAAAGCAAAGCCAACATGGTTTATGTTTTCATGGAGCTCACAAGACACTTGTCTTATTCAGAATTTTCACTCACCCAAGGAGTCTGAAGCCAAGACTTTCTATCATACTTGGTACAAATGAATAAAATGTGTATAGTTGCAGTGGGAAAAAGGCCCATTTTTACCCATTCATGATTTAATTGGATGTAAGTAGGCAATTTGATAAGTCTTACATTATGTAAGGTTTTCCCCCTATATTCCAGGGTCTCATATACAAAAAGGTAAGAGGAAATAGAAGGGAGGTCTGATATATGGATTCAGTTGCTTGGGATACTTTTAAATTGAGGCACATAAAGACCACCAAATATATTTTCAGTAATATTGGATGCTCTCGCAAAAGCCCTTCTTGGCCCCTGTGGGAAAATCTGTAATTTTTTATTCTGTTTTATGGAATCACATATAAAAATAGTACATTTGTCTTTCCTAACCATAGCAGCATGTTTTAGACGGCAGGCGTTTGAACTCAATATGTCTTACAAGTGAAGGTTGAATCTATTCTTATGCCCTAATTATCTCCCCTTATGCCCCATTTCTCTGGGGGAAATTTATTGGGGAAAAATCTAGTGATAGTAGGCTTATATAATGCCCCCATGATATTGATGCAATACATATCTTTAAATGTATTAAATAAGGGTTGATGAAACATATAAAGCTTGGAAAATCTTCAGATCTTAAATACTATGGATATTTCTTTCATTTGATTATAAGGATTTCTCTCCCAACCCTTTTATCCTGGCAAGCTCCTACTCAATCCTGCCATACCCAGTTCAAATATCATGTTCTCCAATCTCCCATCCTCTCTGCATTCCACACTCGGAGTGTTTCCTCCTCAGAGCAATAACTATAGTTTGTAAGTATCACTGTCATTGCTCTTGTCCCATTGCACTTAGATACTTGTTGATCAGTACAGATTTCTTCCTATGGTGTGAGTTTCTGGAAGGTGGAGTTGGTGCCTCACTTATCACAATTATAGATCTTGGACATAGCAAGTTGCCTATTCCAGAGTAGTGGCTCAGTAAACATCTGTGGAATGAATGAACAAGCATCTCCCATTCTGTGACCTGATCAGGCTTTGGGTTTACATGGAAATTAGATGATGTATCTCTGGAGACTCGGGATGTTAAAGACTCAGATTATAAAGACTGCAATTATTGGTTTGGTGGAACGCCCAATCCTGCTAATCCTTTTGGGGAAATCTGTAATTCTGTGATACTGTCCCTGAGTCTAGGTCAATGGATAGTAAGCCATACAAAAGTGGAGGAAATACATATACTTTGCTATAAAGTAACATTTATTATTATATAGTATCCTCCTTAATACTACCTTTGGTGAACTATTAGATTTTTAAAAACGATTTGCCTGTCTGCATGCCCACGTTCATTGCAGCATTACTCACAATAGCTAAGATAAGGAAAAAACCTAAGTGTCCATCATTATATTAATAGAATAGTATTCAGCCATGAGAAAGAAATAAACCTGTCATTGGAGACAACATGGATGAACGTTGAAGTCATTGTGCTAAGTGACATAAGTCAGACAGAGAAAAGCAAACACTGTATGTTATTTACTTTTATGTGGAATCTAAAGAAGCTGAACTCATAGAAACAGAGTAGAATGGTGGTTACCAGGGGTTGGAGGGTGAAGGAACTGGGGAGATGTTAAGGGTATAAACTTGCAACTGGTAGATAAATAGGTTCTGGAGATCTAATGAACAACATAGTGATTATAGTCAATAATACTGTATTATAAACTTCAAAGGGGCGCCTGGGTGGCTCAGTCGGTTGAGCGTCCAACTTCAGCTGAGGTCACGATCTCGCTGTCTGTGAGTTTGAGCCCCGTATCAGGCTCTGTGCTGACAGCTCAGAGCCTGGAGCCTGTTTCAGATTCTGTGTCTCCCTCTGTCTCTGCCCCTCCCCCACTCATGCTCTGCCTCTCTCTCTCTCTGTCAAAAATAAATAAACATTAAAAAAAATAATAAACTTCAAAGTTGCTAAGAGATGAGATCTTGTTCTTACCACAAAAAAAAAAAAAAAAAAAGAAATGGGAATTATGTGATATGGTAGAGGTATTGGCTAACACTATGATAGTAATCATTGCAGTATACAAATGTATCCAATCAACACATTGTACACTTTAATGTTACATGTCAATTCTTCCTCAATTTTAAAAAAGGGGGAAAAGAGAGAATGGATGTGATAGTCATTCTATGATGCATAAAAGACAAAACAAACAATTTGCAAAAACCTGATATTCTTAAAAATCACATAGTAACAGAAACTGTGAATTAGCTACCCCCAAACCTCCTTTCCCTTATCTTCCTCTACTTTGGAGAGTACAAAGCTGAAACATCTTCCGAGATCTCCCTGCAGCTAGCACTGATCATAGCATGCATATCTAGCCAATGAGACAAAGGCAGAAATCTCCAAGGGTGCCTTCCTTCCCCAAAGTAAAAGACAAGGGCTCACCTCTTCTTCCTGCTTGCAACCCGGACATGATGCCGATAGGAGCAGGAGCCATATGATACCATGAGGACTAATGCCACAACCAGACATAATAGGGTAGGAAGATGGAAATAGATTTGGCGTGGAATATACTATTGAACCACCCAACAAGCCCTGCATTACTTCCTTGGGCATTCTAATGCTGTGAGCTAATTACCCTTGTTTGTTCTAGTCATTGCAATGGAGTTTTCTGCTTCTGTCAACCAAAGACAAACACAACTGATACATGTTGCAATCGGTTAGGCTGGTTTATGCTACAATATATGAACAACCTGGAAATTTCAGTGGCTTCCTACAAAAAGAGTTTATTTCCTGCTTATGGTATGCTTGCTGTGGTTTAGGTGATATCCATGAGTTAGTCAGCATTGCAGGTATTATGGCAATTCTATGTCAACACATGCTACCATGAACACCGCAGCAGGGGAAAGATTGATTCAGTCAAGTACAGTTAATTAATCTGGCCAAAAGTGACACACTTCATATCTGCACATATTTCCCTGGCCAAACCAAATCACCTGGCCAGGACTAACCTCAAGAGTGTAGAGAACAAGATATCCTTGCATACCTGGAAGGAAGAACCTATAACTATGGGTGAGCAGCCCTGATGTCTTCCACACACATCAAATGTCTACCATTTCATTATCAGTTGCAAACTGAGGAAGTGATGTTGAAAACAATAACAGGGCAAAGATGTAAAGATGGCTTGATAAAATAAGTGTTGAGAGCAAGATCCCTCAGGTCTAGTATAGAAAATAATACAACCCTCTTATCTTTCCTCCATGGTGTTGTTTCCCGGTGGGCCTTTGCTAGTAACTGGCATGGAAGGAGGTGTGATGCTCACAGTGCAAACACAATGTGTAGAACTCAGAAATATTCTCATTCACTCACTGGCGATTTTCTGAGAGCTTTCTTATTTTTCTGCTCCAAATGTTGAATCTGTTGTGATTGTAAGGATGAAATAGGAGGAAATGCTGCTGACCTGTAATTGCTCAGGACACCTTCCAGCTGCCCTCTCAGCAGGTGCTTCTGGGTAGCTTGTTTTCTCATCATGGTAACTCCAGTAAAGTGATTTTTAAAAGTGTCTGGGAGTTTGGTAACAGAACTGAGTTGAATCATGATTCAGAGCACCAGGCTCTCATGTGGACTCAATGCAGAAGTCGTCCGCACGCTGTAGACAGGATAAATGGCTCAAACTGTGCAAGCATCAGCCAATAAAATGTGCCTTTTTAAAATAGTGCCCTGTTGTGTTATCATGGACATTTGGGGAGTGGAGAGGGAATGAGGAAGTGTGTGGGGGGAAGGTCTCTCTCACAGGGTTGGGTCTACTCCTGGGTACAGTGTTTCGCACTGTGATGATCTTTGAAGTCAGATACTTGGGGCTTCTATGCCAGCCTTGACTCTTTCTGGTTTGAGTGCCTTAGTCACATCCTCTCTTTAAACCTTAGTTGCTTATCTGTATAATGGAGATGATACCACCTATCTCACAAAATATCTGGGAAGATAGACAATTGTAAGGAAATTGAGATTTATTTGATTTACTGTTTCATTGCTTTCTCCTGTCCCCTGTGCGTTTCTTTTTTCTCAGTAGAGAGAAAATAATTATGGGTTAGTTGGTTTAAATTGTTTTGAGTTGATTTATTTATTTTGAGAGAGAGTGAGAGTGCTTGCAGAGGAAGGGTAGAGAGAAAAGGAGAGAGAATTACAAGCAGTACAGAGCCCGATGTGGGGCTGGATCGCATTAACTGTGAGATCATGACCTGAGCCCAAATCTAGAGTTGGAAGCTCAACTGACTGAGCCATCCAGGCACCCATGATTTAGATTTTTTTTTAAGATCAGAATAGGTCTTTTAAAGTTCTCACCTAAAAGTTCTCTTTTTAATTCTCTTTTTAAAGTATTATATTTCATTAAAATACTTCAAACGTAATAGGAAAAATCCAGTTCCTTTCTTCTCAGAAGTCCTTAGAAAATTATGTGATAAAAATTAGCATTCAAATTACCTTTCTTTTTTTCTTCCTTCCTTCCTTCCTTCCTTCCTTCTTCCTTTCTTCTTTCTTTTTTTCTTTCTTTTTCCTTTCTTTCTTTCTTTCTTTCTTTCTTTCTTTCTTTCTTTCTTTCAGAGAGTGACCATGAGCAGGGGAGTGGCAGAAAGGAAGAGAGGGAAAGAGAGAATCTCAAGCAGGTGCCATGCCTAGTGTGGAGCCCGACAGACGACCTGATCTCATGACCATGAGATCATGACCTGAGCTGAAATCAAGAGTCATATGCTTAACCAACTGAACCACCCAGGCATGCCTCATATTAGTTTTGTTTTTTGTTTTTTGGTTTTTGGGTTTTTTTTGTTGTTGTTTTTGAGTGGAGGTGTCCCAATGCAAGGTTAGAATACAGGGGGAAATGTTTTGATTAAACTCTGGCCTTGCTTTGTCTATTGGAGGCTAGATTCACTGGTGTCAGGGAAGAGGGATGAGTTCAGGCCAGATGCAGACACCAGGGAGACACAGGTGAGACACTGTTGGCTGGTCAGGATGGATACTAGATAGGATAACATCTTAAAATCCTCAGATGGTGGTTGTAATGGGTTCTGACCACTCCTAACTGCAATAACATACATATAACCAGGCAGATTAGGTTCAGTATATGGCCTTGAGGAACACAAGTGTGCAGAGAGAAAGAAGGTGATATAGATGGCAATAGTGACAATTATAGCTAATAAATAGTGACCTACAGCATGGTAATGTGTTAATGATAATAAAAAATGGCTGGTGTTTACTTAGAACTTATAGGCTGGGTGTCAGGCTTAGTACTTTATAATTTCTATCTCATCTAATCTTCAAAATAACCCCATATAATGATTTATATCATTACCCCTACTTTATAGACAAGAAAACTACAGCTTACCAATTTCAAGTATCTTTGCCAAGGAAGTAAATGGTCAAATCACAATTTGAACTCGGTGCTGCTTGATTGTGAATTCTGTTTCTTCTCCCCTGCTTTGCTATACTGTCTCCATATCAATGAGGTTGCAGAGATCAGACATGAGAAGGCAAAATAATGAAGTAAAATAGTTATGAGAGGGAGTAGTTATTGGAGAGTTTTAGTAGATTATGTGAGGAAGATGAAATTGCCTTGTAGCTGACAGTTTAAGTCATCAACATGGAGACATCTCGAGCTCTTCCTTGGTCCTGTCTTTTTTGCTCCCTGTTTGTCTACTTTGGTTGAGCACAGATGCCTCCCCTACATTCAATATAACCAACAGAGACTTCTCCTTTAGTTGCTCATAAATGTGATTTTAAAAGTGATGAAAGCCGAGATCAGGAGTTGACAGTATTTGAGAAATATAATATCAGAATTGGTTTCTTCCTTTCTTCTTGCAATAGAGGGTGTTGAGGGAATATATGGGTAATGTCTTAAAACTAGTACCCACTCTATTCAATCCCAGGGAAATCTCATAGTTGATGGACAAAATTCCAGCAACCAAACGTAATTTCAAAGCAACCCAGGTGTTTCATATGTATTCTTATATTTCCTAAGCACCATGATTCTTAGACTATCCACTCAATTCTAAGTATTTCCAATTTTCTGTTCTATCCACTGCATTCAAATACTGCAGCTGTCCCCATATGTCTTGCTTCAAAATTCCCTCTGAGAGGTCCCTTCTAGTCTATGTCTACAAGCTCATGTCCCTTCCCTCTTAACTCTTTTCCTGCATCATAAAGCTCCTCTTCTCATGGTGGAAGACCCAAATAGTAAGAGGGTCAAAATCAAATCCTCAGCAGTAGGCTGTCTGAGGAGGAAGCCTGGAGACAGACACTCTTACATTAGTTAACTTTTGTCCCATAGTGCAAGCATTTGCTGACCACCAACTCTTAAGGTAGGGGGAGAGGGTGGGTAGGGCAGCTGTTTTCACATATGGCATAGAAAGCATTGTGGTGGTACTAGGTAGACCAGTTTGCCGTCTTTGACATGCAGGCCCTCGGTTTCAGATTATCCAGAGGGTCATGAAAAGCTATTAGTTTAAATTTAATTTGGCACTGGAGAACACTGTTAATGTGGGCAGGCTCACCGAGGCAGCTCTCAATTATGCTGAAATATTCAATGAGGGACATGTTTGGCCTCTAGAAGTAATTCATACTCAGTAGTCCAGAAAGAAGAACCCCCAGTAGGATAAATGAGAGTATCTTTCTACCATACAAAAACAAAATGTATTACTGCTTCAAGCCAAACACCTACAGTTGATAATTGTATCTCATTATGGTTCCTTAACCCTCACTTCACTACAGTCTTGCTCAGTGAAGAAGGCAAATGTTTATTAATTCGAGGGCAGATGAAAAGCTTCATAGATTTTACTATTATGCCCAAAAGAGCACTGTTTGAAAAATATAATTGGTGTCTAGCAAATTGTATGCAGACTTTGAGTGCGGGTACTTTCCTACTCAGGTTTAGTGCATTATTTAGTGCATTATTTTCTGAACTGTGGTCAAGTTGCAAAAACTTTGAGTCAGCTAAAAAATTCAAGATAAGAACTGCTAGATAATTCTAGAGTCAGGTATGCAATTTAAAAAAAAGAATATGATAACTGTATTTTTGGAAGAAGGTTTATTTTTAGGAAGCAAGATTTATACTATTGAAGTAGAAAATATGGAAAATAAGGTTGACTTAATTTACTTTACCATCTTGTAAATAAGGGATGTACACAAGCTGGCCCAGAATTTAGTGGTCCCATAAAATAACAAAATTTACACGTGGGCTGAGGGATTGTGATCATATATATGCTTGGTTTTATGGAGGAAGCTGAAGCAATAATAACAGGAGATAATAAATGGAGCAATAATAAAAGGAGACCATAAATGACTAAAATGCCAGAGTAACCAGGAACCTGGCTGTGACCAATAATCCGACAGTTTTCCCATAAAACCTTTTATCTTCATGCTTCATATGTAAGTAAAATGGAGAAATTTGTGTTTCATGTTCGAGGTACCAAGTGTTAATTTATGTTCTGTCTCAATTTCTCCCCATTTCCCTTTAGTAATAGAGCCTCTCAGATTTTGACTGGGCACATTGCTGACCAGGTAATGACTACCCCCCAGTAGGATACTGGGAGTTATACTGGGAGATACCAGGGAGCCTCTGGTGTGATTTGATGGGACCATTTGGCTAAGTTTTGGTCAAGGAAGTGTGAACAGATGTGATATGTGCAACTTCTACTAAATGCCCTATGAGTGAAGAAGCAGGCTTGGACATGGCCTCTCCTGCTTGCTACTTATATGCATGATGTTGGGAGTGGAGCAGACACTTTGGAAACAGGGATGGAGACTGGAGGTTGAGAACCATGGATCCACCCTCCCACACTTTGTCTACCATTCCTGGGCTATTGCAAGAGAAAGAAATAAACTTTTATTTTGCTGAACTCTCTTTAAGAGCTTAGGTTGTGCCACAATTAACATAGAATTCTATTATTTTGCGCCCATTCTTTGGGAGAGAGTTGTCAATGAGCAATCAAATGTTCTCAACAGGCAATTGGAAGAAGTAGTGTACAGTCCCTTCTAAATGGTGATGTGAATGAAACGTGTTGGAAGGAAGGAAAAGATGCCATTACTTCTATTTAAAGCATTGGGGAAAGCCTCACGGAAAAAAAATGGCATTACACTGAAGTTTGAATGATCATTTGGGGTTTACCAGCTGGGAGAATCTGAAGCAAAACTTGGACAAATGTGGCTAAGTATGTAAAGGTTCTGGTGAGATGCCTAAAGTAATTTTATGAAGCCATATTTGCAAGACTACCGTATGCTTTAAGGAATTTGGTCTTTGTTAGATTAAACAAAAAGTGTCAACTTAAATTATGGAGTTGAAAGGATCAAATCTTTGTTGAGAAAAAATTCTCTGGCAGCTCTGAAAGAGAAAAGCTGAAGTGGGGAGAAAGTGGAGGCAAGGCATCATAGTTTCCAAATTCCTGGGGCACCTGGGTGGCTCAGTATGTTGAACATCCCGACTTTGGCTCAGGTCATGATCTCACAATTTGTGGGGGGTCAAGCCCTGCATACTCATTAGGCTCCGTGCTGACAGCTCAGAGCTTGGAGCCTCCTTCAGATTCTGTGTCTCTCCCTCTTTCTGCCCCTCTTCTGCTCACACTCTGTCTCTCTCTGTCTCCTAAAAATGAATAAACATTAACAAATTTTTTTTTAAATTTCCAAATTCCTGTTACCCATCTAAATTTTATTAAGTGTTCTATCTATCTATCTATCTATCATCTATCTATCTATCTATCTATCTATCCATCATCTATCTCTATCATCTATCAGTCTTATCTATCTATCTGGTTTATACTAAGTATATTTCAAAATTTGGCCTTAGTGTATTATATTTTTTAAAATGTAATAAAAATACATCTTTTATTTTTAAAAAGTTTGTATATGCACCTCTTTATCCTGTGTATCTTCACAATACACAGGCCATACTCATGACAAAAATTCAGCTGGCATACACTGATGTGGCTTTTAAGTTGTTAAAATATTGAAATGCCACCTTACCAGTTGTTAAACAGTGACTGCGCTGAGCTCCTGAGTATTCCCCCCCCCCCCACCTGCCTAGAGCTCTGGCCACCTGCTGCACCTCTAGGGACTCAGGACCTTCTCCTGATTTAGCAGCTAGCACATTTCCAGAGCCTGTCCTGCATTACAGCTGACTTCTGTTCTGATTGGTCAAGTCGTCATAATTCATTTTTAAATATTTTGAATAGCAACCCTGGAAACATATGTACAGATCACAGATTATTTTGCCTATAGAAACAGCATGAGGAAAGGATATGAGAGAACAAATGTGAGATACATTTTGAAGGTAAATGTAGAGGATTTGGTGACTGATTAAGTGTGTAAGTGAAGAAAAGGAAGTGTAACAGTTCTGGAGTTGTGCAAGCAGATGGTTGGTGATGCCATTAACTGGAAAATGGATACTGGATACACAAACTTGAGGAGAGGAGATAATAAGTTTGGTTTTAGACATGTGGAGATTGAGATGCCATTCCAACTGATGAACATTCCATCTCCGTGTGGATGGATGCATTGATATGTTAGCAAATGTTTAACATCTGACTTTCAAACAATGAAGAAAAAAATTTCTTTCTTTGGGGGGTAGCATTTGTTTATTTCCATGGTGTAAATACTCTCACCATGTATATTCTTAATTTTGTATATTTTGCATATATCAATGGAGCTATACTACTTATAGGCTTTTCTCATTGAACATTATTTTGTGATTCCCTCATTTCCATTTGCATAGCTGTAGTTCATTTGCTGCACTGTTTGACTAACCCAAAATACACCTCTCTCTTCTCCTATTGTTTATCTCTCTTCATGCTCTTTTTTGCTTGTTTCTTGGTCCTAATGTCATTTTGGCTCTATATTTTATCTTCTATACTTCTCTACCTCCTTGTTTGATATGTATGACCTCTGATTTGAAATACGGTTCATAGCTGTGCCTTTGGTACCTCTTCAAGACTTGTTGTATTTGTCTCATGCATTGCTTGGGTAAGATGTTCTACCCCATCTCTCATCTTGCCCGTTTCTCCAAGAGCCTACCTTCCGGATTCTTTTTATCTCATGTATTTAAGGTAATACTCACTTTATTCCCACCTTGACAGTTAAAGACTTATTTTGCCAAGAGAAGACTTGAGGATATGATGCAATTGTTTCTTCCTCTGGTTTAGGGGAATTACTATGCTTTTCATTTATAATATGTAATATATATATATATTATAATATATATATATAATATATATATTATAATATATACATATATTATAATATATATATTATATATATATATAAGAGGAAGAACATACTGGTTTAAAGCTAAGTTTTCTTGGGGCACCTAGGTGGCTCAGTTGGTTAAACATAAGACTTCAGCTCAGGTCGTGACCCCAGGGTTCGTGAGTTTGAGCCCCACATTGGGCTCTCTGCTGTCAGTGCAATCCCCCTCTCTCCATACCCCTCCCCTGCTTGCTCCCTCACTTGAACTCTCTCTCAATAATACATAAACATTAAAAAAAAATTTAACTAAATTATCTTGACATTAGAGAGTTCACATACATAAAAACAGGTTACAAAGGGATTGACGATACTTATACAAAAAGATTCATCGTGTGATAAAATAGCAAACGTCTTCAGTACGTTTAATACATAACTTGATTTATTAAGAAACTACTGGCTAGAAGTGAATCTATTAAGTAAAGCACGATACATCTGAAATTATATTTGAACACAGAATCACTCTTTCCATAGCTTGCTTTTTATTTAATGACACAAAACTGATTTTCCCCTTGAGGAACCAATGCAATAAATTTTATGACTTGCAGATTGCTAGCACTTTTTATTGAGAAGCAAAGATATACAGAGCTAAGAGAATTCAGAAAGAGTACAATGAAAACATAACTTTAAATAATTTCTAAAAATAGCAAGTGTTAAATCTTAGGAAGGGATTATGTTGTTGTGGACATTGAGAGTTTCACACCTGAATGGAGAGACATAACATTCTAACTGTGCCCATCTTGGTTCCAGGCTTCCCCCCTTCATGTCTCACATTCAGATGACACAAGGAACATATCCTAAACCATCAGCAGCACAGCTGGCCCGTCTACGCTTCATTGCCTATTGAGAAGTGCTTGTGAATCAATGAGAGAAAACATTAAAAAAAAAAAAAAAGATTTAAAAAAGAATATGTAGTCAATCTGAATAAATGATACTTAAAAATACATGGAATATCTAGTCAATAGGGTAAAGTCTCTCTAATCAGCAAAACTTCTTGTCATAATCATTCCGTGAATTCTCATACTTTAGATTAAGGTTGCAAAATTGAATGCAAACTGAAACAAAAGTTATATAATATTAAAAAAAAAAACAATTTCAATGTCAAGTGTTTTCTTTTAAAATTGTTTAATGTTTATTTATTTTGAGGGAGAGAGAGAAAGAGTGCGAGTGGGGGAATGGCAGAGAAAGAGGGAGACAGAATCGAAAACAGGCTCTAGGCTCCAAGCTGTCAACATAGAGCCCAATGCGGGGTTTGAACTCAGGAAACGTGAGATCAGGACCTGAGCCAAAGTTGGATGCTTAACCTACTGAGCCACCCAGGTGCCCCCGTCAAGTTGTTTTAAAGTATACTGGAAATTTAGATGGGGTGGGGAGGGAAGTTTTAGTAGGCTAAAATCCCTAGTTTTTAGAGTGGATAGTAAAAAGTGCTATTTCATTCTTGATGGTGTTAACCTTGGAATAACGGCCAAAGAAAGTTTGGGAATACCTTAGTGGGAAAAGTCTGTAAGCAAAAAATAAGCACTATTTGTAACTTTCAAATGATTGAAGTAGAAAAACATTCTATAGAAACAAAAGAGTAGCAATAAAGCATAGAAAATAAGAGCATAAAATGAGATATCTGAAGACCAAATATTTAAATTATGATAAGGGTTATGTATTAAAATCCTATTAAATGGCTAAGATTCTCAGTCTCACTAGATAAAAGAGTTAATTGTAAAGAAGATTTTTATTTATGGTTTTCCCCCCCTAATTTGTTAGCCTGATTTCAAGATAGGGAAAGACTTTCCATTCATAAAAGCATTGGAAAAATTGATTTTAAAAAATCAACATTTTGATTTTTTACATAAAATTATCCTACACTTTACATTTCATAGTAGCCAAAATGAAAGACAAATTATGAAGTGAGATACCTGTTACATATATGAATGTTACAATTCCTAATTTTTGGAATTTTTACAAATCGATCATTAAAATACAAAGGTCCTAAAATATGGGCAAAAAAAATATGATAGAAATGCTAATGTTGAATAACTACAAGAAATTTTTCATTAACAAAAAATTGTTAAGTGTTCTTATTCATTTTTTGAGAGAGAGAAACAGCATGTGCAGGGAGGGGGCATAGAGAGAGGGAGAATCCGAAGCAGGCTCCAGGCTCCGAGCTGTCAGACAGAGCCCTACTTGGAGCTCAAACCCACAAACCGCCAGATCGTGACCTGAGTGGAAGTCGACCACTTAACCGACTGAGCCACGCAGGTGCCCCAAGAAAATTTTCAATTCCCTCTTCATCGTGGCAATGAATATGTAAAAGGTTACAAATTTTCATTTATCAGATCAACAACAACAAAATGGTATTACTTAATGCTGGTGAGGGTTTGTGGACGCTGTATTATGTTAGTTGAAGCATTAACTGGTACATGGTATTTGAAAAGCAATTTGGCCATATGTATTAAGAAAACGTTTTCTGTTGTTTTACCTAGTAATTTTACTTCTAGGAATCTATCACAAAGAACTAAGTAGAGATGCGGGCAAAGATCAATATATAGGTTACAGTTAGGACATTCATTTTAGCACAAATTATTTTAGAGAAAGTTGGAAATCATCTTAATTTTTAAAATTAAGAGAATATTAATGTAGATTATGGAATGACACATAATAATCATTAAAATTACATTTTCAAATAATATTTCCTTGTCATAAAACAACAGGATACCAACCTTTCTGCAGTTTCCTTTAGTATCTTGGGATATTTTTTTCTTGTTTACTATATATACATTTCAAATTTTCTTCAATGATCGTATATTATTTTCACAATGACCAAAATGTTGATGTAAATAATTAATGTCCAGTAGCTTCTGTGAGGGCTATTGTTTGTATTTATCCAAGTGATAACCCTGGAAAGTTTGTGGGAACGTGGAAGTCACCATCATAACACAACCTTCTCATTTAACCTGGTCTAGTGAGGTTGTTAACTAGGTCACTGTATGACTGACTTTTCTACTTTTGCAATCCCTGATGTCACAAGATCTGACGGAGGCAGTAGCATAATCAGAGTTGGTAAAAAGCCAAACTTGTCCATTTTTTTCCCCTTTATGACTTTCCTCTTGTCTTGTAGATAGCAAAGTTTTGAGATGCTGTGTTATCCTGGGCATTTAAGGTTGATTTTGATTGCCATAATCACTAGAATAATGAGGTAGTCTGGGTTATGAGTCTTCAAGGTATTTTTGAGGTTATAAATAAATATCGAAGCTTGAATTATTTTGGTCATATGAGTCAGAAGAGTTGTCAGAGAATCATTAGAACCTCTGGGGTGGGGAGATGAACCCCGGCCATCATCTTGTTTCACTGGGACCACTCATCTTGTGACATCATTGGAATATCTGGCCAGATCGTTCTGTAAGGGCAGCTTTATCAAAAATATATCAAATAGTAGGTTGATTGCAATCGCTGGAGATCAAAATAAGACTTTAAGATTTTTTTCTTCAGTATCATTTTTCTGTTGATTAGGAGATAGTAAATGCTCAGTGTGACAAAATATTTTCCAAATTCTAATCATTTTCTTATGAGAAAATCAGCCTTCAATGAGTAGGCAATTTAGATGAAATCAAACTATTCTCTTCCCCCTCTCTCCATTCTTCCTTCCTTTCATTCATTCCTTCTTAACTTCTTTTCTTTTTGGATTTGGGTTTGGGGAGGACTGTCCACTGCTTGGTAAAATTATACTCCTTCTCCAGGGCAAGAGCCACACTGCTTCTTTGCCTCTCGACCATCTGGGAAGAATAAAAGCTGTTCTTTCCGTGTTCCTACAAGACTTTGGAAATGATGCTAGGGTATTCCTTGCACAGTGTCAGAGCCTAGTTGCATATTTTCTACTAGATCATTCAGAGAGACCATGTTGCCCTCAGTTTTATATGGCAACCCAGAGCTCAACCCAGTGTCTGGCACATAGCTGGTCTTTCATGAATGGTGAACTTCTGTTTTTCTGGTGATGTAATGCCTTTCAAAAAATTTAGATCCTCCCTGTTTTCTCACTTGTGGGAGAACTTGAGAAATGGAAGAAAAAATATCCAAGAGCTTTGCAGTTTGCATTCTATTCCCTCTAAATATTTAAATATAAACTAGAAATAACAAATGCCCCTTGCAAAACCCAGAAATGATTAAGCTGAACAAAATAAGGATAAAGATTTAAAAGTATGTGGGAGTTTCTTTGTTAGATCTAGTCCCCACTTTTATCAATAAGGTTTCAAAAATATGTGAGCATTTTGGTGAACCTTAAATTACATCTGAGCTTCTGATACAGAATTTCTCTTCTCACAGAATTTTTTTTTTCTTACTTGGGCATCGCATTTCCCTTAGGGGGAGTAAAGGGCATCAATGCAGTTATGTCTTCCCTCCATCAATAGAATAAATAAAAACAAAAATATTCTGGCAGGTAAAGGCCATGCGTCATTGGGAAATTATTTAATTGGCCATGATTTTAAAAATGTTTGTATTTGTATATTTCCATATATTTCTTCATCATAAAGATAATGAAATAGAAGCCTTTTTGAAAAATTTAGATATATATTGTTTATCAGTTAAAAAGAATTTTGTAGTAGGGCTGGCTGATAAGAGAAAGAGATTCAGGTTAGTGGCTAAGCCTACAAAATTCATCTTAGCCCGGCAGCCTGCTGACAGCCTGGCAATTGGTTAGCACAGACCTTTAAAGAATGTGCTCTAGGTAAGAGAGAACATAAGAAGCTTCAGTAACTTTAACAGTATGAAGCATGGTGGCCATTCTCTCTCAATAAGTTGCTGAATGGAGATTTCTGTCTTGATGGAGAAGCTGGGAAGCATTGTATAAAAGTCAGCTCACCTTGAAGGGTGAAGCTATTTCATACACTTACTATTTGTGTTGTAAAACAGATCCCCTATCTGATTAGGTATGATTTAGTGCTGCAAAAGAATCAGATTCTACTACTGTAGGACTCAAAAATCAGAAATAGGATGTAGAGGGAGACCATGCCAATAGTATGTGGGCATCAGATACAGGTCAGATCCTTTCCAGAGGAACAATGAGAGAAGACCCGTTGTAGAAGCTGTAAGGAGCATAGAATGTGTTGAAGTCAGTCATCATTTGCATGGGAGAGGGTGACGCAGAGAAGGAAAGAACCCCGAGGGAGAGTAAACCTACAGCTGAACTCTTCTACACACACAGAAAAGGAATGATAAACCAAACAGATTTTTTTTTTTTAAATTTTAGAGTGTCTGGGGAGGGAGAGGGCATAGGGAGACAGAGAGAGAGAGACAGAGAGAGAGAGACAGAGAGAGAGAGAGAGAGAGAGAGAGAGAGAGAGAGAGAGAGAATCTTAAGCAGTTCCATGCTCAGCATGGAGCCCGAGTGGGGTTGATCCCACTACCCTGGAATCACCATCTGAGTGGAAACAGAGAGTAAGATGTTCAACTGACTGAGCTCCCCAGGTGCTCCCAATCAAACAATTTTAAAAAGTAATGAAAGGGCTTTTCCCTAGAAAATCACTATATTCAAGGCAAATGATTTTTCATTTCCTCTAAATTTCCAGATAATTACCTTATTTCCCACTTTGTAATATACATACGTGCATGTAATTTTTCCTCCTTTGTATAACGTTTATCATAACTACAGCAAGATGATGATTCAGTGGTTTTATGCTCACCCTCTTCCCAGAAAACTGCACTGAATTGGTAAGAAATTATTTATTCCAAGAATCCTGGGTTGCTGTAATTTTATGGGCTTTGAGAGTATATTTCACACCTTACAAGATCTGGAAACTTGATGGCCAATTTATCCAGAGTTGATTTGACCCAAGAGATATTTACCAATTTTATTCACTATCAAATGACCATTTATTCAAATCATTGACAAATATCCAAAAAGTGTGCTGGTTTAGGTGGTGGATTGTAGCAATGAACACAACAGACGAAATCCCTGTCTTCGTGGATCTCATCTTTATTTTCTCATTAATACACTAAGTATCTTTGGAAAACAATAAGACAATAGAGGTGACTCAAGATCTCGAGTTAGAATAGTTGTCAACTGATCTCAGTTTCCCATAAAATGGAATGGTTTGTTTTGTTTTGTTTTTTGAATAGTGAATCAGTGGAGGATATTGGTAAATAGCAAAAGCTCAGGGTTCAGGCTGCCAATGTTCAAGCCTCGATTTACTTCTTCCTAGCCGTAACCTTTCTGTGCCTGAGTTCCTAACTATAAATGGGATGGTAATGAATTTGTGTCTATCGTAGTGTTTCGTGAGGGCTTAAAACAGGGTTCAATAAGTGTTAGCAGATATTATGACAACTGAACTGCCCACATATGGAGGTGTCAGGATCAAATGAGATTGAATGTGAATCTCCGGGAAACAACAGAGCACTAGACACATGTTTTTTTATGAATTCACTCATTTACAGATACTCCATGAGTGCTAACCACTGAGCATAAGCTGGGGAGAAAATGCATGCAAGATAGTGCTCGCACCCAAGGAACTCACAATCTAATGCAAGATAAAAGAAACATTGTTGATTTTTTTTTCTTATAGTATATGATTCTAGAAATATTTCTTGATGTTACTATTCAGAGAACAGGATGAGAAATTTCTGGATTATATAAGTTAAATGGATATTTAGAAGCTTATAGCTTAGTAAATGAAAATGAGCGGTATGGCAATGATAGAAAGGACATGATGGAAATCACAAGAGAATTACAGACAAAGTGCTAGTGGCATTCAGGGAGATATTCTTTGCACCTAAAGAGGGCAGGAAGGTTGTTATAAGAAAAGAGAGATTTGAGTTAGGTTGTAACGGTTATATTATTTTTAAAATTTATTTTTTAATTTAATTTTCCTTGGGATCATATTTGACAGAGAGACTTACCAAGTTGTTTGGGTACTGTGGACGCATGGCCAGGGCTGTTCCCTGTTGAGCTTCCCTGTAGAGTGATTGGTGGGGAATAACTAATTCACTGGGGACCCACCCATCAAACCTCATCAAAAACCTTTTCTGTTGTGCCCATTAGTTTCTCCAGGGAGAAATTCTCCAGTCCTTTGCCTGGGGTATCAAAGCTTAACTTCCGGTGTTCTAGGAGCTGAGTGGACGGAGGTGCCTTGGATCATTCAGGAGAAGACCTTTACAATCCCCTTGTTTTCAGTCTCCTGCTTTCTCCCTGCCATCGCTGTGCTTACTTACAGGCTCCTGAGTCTCTCTGGTTCATGTGTCTGGAGAGTATTGGTGGTAGGCAGAATTCTAGAGGTGTCCTCCCAGGATTCCCAGCTTGGCTATCCCATTATATAGTAATCTATGCACTGTTTGGTACCTAGTTTAGGTACTTCTGTGAGGGGACTTTATAAATTAAATTAAATATACTTATTAGCTGGGACACCTGGGTGGCTCAGTCTGTTGAGCATTTGACTTCTGCTCAGGTCATGATGATATCATGGTTCATGAGTTCGAGCCCTGCATCGGACTTGCTGCTGTCAGCACAGAGCCCACTTCAGTTCCTCTTTCCCCCACTCTCTCTGTCCCTCCCCTGCTCTCACTCTCTCCCTCTCTCCCTCTCTCTAAAATAAATTAAAAAAAGAATACTTAATAGCTGACTTTAAGGTAAGGAAATTATTCTGGATTTTCCAGGTTCATCAACAGAAGAGGAATACACAAGAGGAAGGCAGAAAATGAGACACAAGAGATATGGTAGAAGGGAGGTCAGAGGGATCTGAGATGTGAGAAGTACTCACTGTCCCACTGCTGGTAAGACAGAGAGGGAAACGTGAGGAAGAATGCATGGAGCTTCTGATTTAAGGGTGGCTCCCAGGTAACAGCCAGCAAGGAGATGGGGACTTCGCTCCTACAACCTCAAGAAACTGAGTTGTACCAATATCCTGAATGAGCCAGGTAGTGGATTTTGCTCTGAATTTTCTGATGAGTCTAGCCAGTCAAAACTTTGATTTTGGCCTGTGAAATTCAGAGCAGAGCAACCAGTTGAGCCAACCTGGACTTGAAACCAACAGAACTGTGAGGTCATACACAGCTGTTGTTTTAGACTACTAAGTTTATGGTAACTTCTTACAGCAGCCATAGAAATCAACATAGTAAAAAACTGGAGACGTTTGAGACATATCATTTTGGTGAAACAATAGTCTTAAAAATGATGTTAGGAGTGGTGTCTATTGTCAGAACATCTGAGCATTTGGACTGGGTCTAACATTATGAAATCCAGAAATAGCAGGGGCAATGATGAGATTCTGGCAGATCTACAAATACATAGTAGAGGAATGGGGAAAGAACTGAGGCCCATAAAAGGGAAGTGAGAAGAGAAGACCCAAGTGATGTATTAGGACCCATTTCACTGGAACTGAGGTTAGGATAGGGCTCCAGTCCTATATGGTGAGACCACTGAGAAGAGTAGAAGTGCTTTGACTTGACCTGTAGGTCACATATATGTTCAGGGCTTGCTTGGTATTGTATATTTGAGTCCTAGGTCTGACTGGCAGTAAAGAAATCTAAACACTCAGCAATTATGCCTGGGTAGTGGCCCTCGGTATTAATTTTAATACCCAATATATTATAAAAGGAGAGGTAGCTAGAGACTATTACCGTATTTCTGAACTCTTTTGAGACTGATGATAGAATTGGTGAGGACATCTGGGGATTTGGGAGTGAAAATCTAGGCCAAACCAAATGGGCAATCAACGTGGGAAAAGAGGTAATTACCATTTTGGATACAACAAAATAGGGAGGAAGAAGAGAGAAGATTACTATTTGGTTAGTGCCAATGACAGATAAAGAAAGATGAGTAGGATTGGTTTTGGGTGGGGAGATAAATGATTCTATTTATCTCATGAAATTTGCTTATATGTATTTGAGGTGTTGACAAGACATCAACCAGAACTAGGGTATTGACAAGTTGCCAATGTTGGAGACACAAATTTGAGTGTTTTCATTGTATGATAAATTGTTTGCAATGAGATTGCCAAAGCTGGAGATAATGAAAGAGTAAAAGACAAATATGTAATGTGTTTTATTATTTTTTAAGAAGCTTTGCCTCCACTTTGGTCAGAATGCTGATCATTAATTAGTAATGAGATGTGACTGCCAAGTGATCAGAATGTTCTTGTTGGTTCGTCAGTGTATTCTGTCTCTAATAATCAACAGAAACCATAGATATTAATTTTGAAAACAATGTTGGAAATATAAAATGAGAGACAAAAATAAGATGGTCTTAAGTGTTGTTTTTACCAGAGTATAGGAGCCCAGTGAATTAGTTTCCTATTAAATGGAAAATCTTTAAAGTATTGACATAAGTTCTTTGTCAGCCACATAAAACAACTTTTTCCTCCCAGTCATGTTTTAGGGAGACCTAACAATATCTCCTCTCAACTCTACTTTTTGTAGATTCCAGGGGTGTTGCTCCTTTTTGTTTGTGATGACTTTGCAACCTCATCTATCATTTCAACAGACTTTCTTGGCACATTATAATTCATTTTATACTGATCACCTTTTCAGTTAGCATACAGGTAAGTCCTTCATTTTTTCAGAACTAATCACATAATATAGTAGTTAGGGTTGGGAAGTTTTCTTGTAGGCATCTCATTTCATTCCTGTTGGGGAGCAGCATTGGTCTTGGTCAACTTCATCACAGAAGGATGTTGGCTTGGCTAAGATAGGCTAGGTTATGCAGTATAAAAGACAATATAGAAAATCTCTCTGGCTTGCATCAACAATGTTCATTATGGATAATGTTCATTACGACTCTGTTCCATATCACCTTCACTCTGGGATCCAAGAAGATGGATCAGCTTCTATCTGGAACAGTGCCAGTTGTTGTGGCAGGGGGAAAAGAATACATAGGGAAGCACCTACTGGCTCTTGAAGTTTCCAGTGGAAGAGTCGTAGCTCAAATGGTCTCATCTAAGGTTACTAGAGTAAGAATCCTCACATAGGGCAGGGCAGCCAATATTGTTGAGTCAATCACAAATGTCTCTTTGCAATATCCTCACTCATTTACTTCTCTTGAATCAGTTTGTCATTGTCCCAAGAACTTAGGGCCCGAGTACTATGCTCTGATTACATTTTAGCTAATAAAAAGGTATAATGGTACATTATAGTGGACCAGTGTGATGTTTTGCACAGGGTTGAGATGATGGAGTTCTCTTCAGATTATATTTTGACAGTGAAGAGCGAATGTAATTGAGGCAAAAGAATGAATGTGAACTGCTATGGACTGATGCTAATGAGAACTCTTGATTCTCCTTCCTGATAGTATTTGAAAATAGTGCATTATATTTAGAAAACGCATTTACCAGATTAATTAAGGCCAATGGCCTGTTCTAGTGAAGATATCACATCGGCACACCAGCTGCAATCAGGGCTACCACATGGTTAAGTTTATGGCAGTGTCTGATCATTTGCTTGATCTCCTGGGTTTATGCAGGGGCTTCACTGTGTGTCTTTTAAATTTTTGAGTGGTACTAATCTTTGATAATCCACCTGGTATTTGGTATTGCTTCAGATTTACTATCTTGGCCTATAAAAGGGGACTATTGTAGGGTTTGGCCATTGCTACCGTGATGAATCTTACTCTGCTGGTCAGAGATCTACGGGAAGTTGTATAGCAACTACAATTATCCATCTCAGGTACGCACTCAGGGACTAGGGATATGACAACAGTATGCATCCTTGGGACTATTGCACCTACTGTGATGTGGGCATGGGCTGAGATTCCATGTATAGCCTCCCTCTGTATGTTTCCATTTTAACAGATGGGTCACAATGTACTTTTTGTTCTCTTGTTGTCACCACTCAGGCCCTTTATCCAGCAGTCCTTGAAGGAACTGGCTGTTTTCCTTTCCCTACCTTGCTTCATCTAGTACGTAACTGTATGTTGTTTGGGGAAAGATTTTTGGGAATCCTAATCATATATACCTTCTGTGGTATTGCAAGATTCTTCTCTTTTTTTTTTTTTAATGTTTTTTTATTTTTATTTTTATTTTTTTATTTTTGAGACAGACAGAGACAGAGCATGAGCAGGGGAGGGGCAGAGAGAGAGGGAGACACAGAATCTGAAGCAGGCTCCAGGCTCTGAGCTGTCAGCACAGAGCCCAACGCGGGGCTCGAACTCACGGACTGTGAGATCATGACCTGAGCCTACTGAGCCACCCAGGCGCCCCACAAGATCCTTCTTTAATGTTCCAAATTCAGTGGATGGGCTCTGGAACTGAAAAATCGGCCTCAGGTCTGAGAGGTGAAAGGGGGATCATGGCTTTTCCATGTAGCAGCTGCTCATCAGCTCTCGACCATTTTCATTTGTATAAGCCAAGCTACATCCTCCTTGCCTCCTCAGCTTATCTTTCTTTTAGTGACCCAATGGTCTATTAACCCCTTGTTGCCATCCTAACTTCTGCCTGTTGTAGTAGTTATATCCATTTTGCTTCTGATGATTGTGTGCAATACTTGGCCTCTGATGTTTCAGAATACCATCATCTGTATCACCCCATCAACAGGAGGGAGCCTGGCTCCATAGCAACATATCCTCCCATCGACCTTGGCTACAGAGAATAGACATTCGACAGATTCTCAGCAGTGCCAGTGCTCCCTTATTAATTCCCTATTGATTTAGTGAAGTAACTTGTTTTTTTTTCTCACTCTCTTGGGATCAGGCAGACTGTAGTTCTCTGGTCTTACATAATAACACACTGTTTGTCCACCGCTGTGAACCTACTGACCCCTTTTTCAATCCTCTGTCAAGGCAATTCTGGCACCTTCATAATGTGTACTGTAGGTCATCATCAGAAGCATACGAAGACCATCTTCAGGTGGATGTAACCATCCCACAATTCATATGTTAGAACAGTGGTTTTCAAAATTTAGTTTACATCAGAATTCCCTAAAGGGCTTGTTAGAACACAAACGGCTGGACACTATCCCAGAGTTTTATATATATATAAACATATGATGAACGTGTTTTTCTATTTGTGTGTGTGTGTGTGTGTGTGTGTGTGTGTGTGTGTGAGAGAGAGAGAGAGAGAGAGAGAGAGAGAAAATCTTAAGGAGGCTCCATACTCAGCACGAGGCCCAAGGTGGGGCTTGATCCCATGACCCTGGGATCACGACCTGAGCTGAAATCAGGAGTCAGATGCTTAACCCACTGAGCCACCCAAGCACCCCTAAACATGTTTAAATATACACTTTTTGCAGTATGTTGATGGATAAAACTTGCTTTGCTGTTATGATTCTTCCTATGCTCCAACAATTCCTCAGGTTTTATTCTCAGACAAGGTAGACAAGTGACAGTGGTAAACACTGTCTCTTTTAATGATGCCCAAGGTCTGCCCTGATTGACCTCTAGTTGGCTTCTGCATTTAAGGGATACGATGCCCTCAATAGGCATTGTAGCAATTTATGTTTTCAAAGCATAAACCAGAAAATATCATATCCCAAATTAAAATTTTGTTGCATGTTGAATTTTAAATACAATGCTGCGGTCACTGAATGAATTCTAAGATAATAAAATGAGCCAGAATAGAGTCTTTGAAGAAGATTGACAGTGAGAAATTCGCTGTCCAATTAATATTCAAATTTGGCTCCTCGCCCCAGCCCTCCACTCCCTCCTCATAAGTCAGTTTGTCTAAGGAGAGGCTACCAAGATCAATTGTTGTGAATTTCGAATGTTCAGCAAGCTGTCAGATGCTGCTTAGATGTTTCCAAGGAAACAGCTTTGCTTATCAGCAGTTGTCTCCACAGAAGGACCAGCTTTAAATACACGATTTCCTGAATATAGAAGCAATCAGCTAGGGTACTTGTACCACTGAAAAGCCCACAAACCTTATTTAAACTATACTGGAGGCAAAAATAAAGATATCTCATGGTCTTCTTACACTGAAAAATAGGTCCAGTAAGATAGTCTATAATTTAGATTCCTGCATTTTCAATACAAACGAAGGTCTTGCACATGAAACTCTTAAAATAGCGAATAATCTAGTTTAGGCATAATATTTAAATTTCATTTATTTCGCCTACACCATAGCATTACTTTCAGCAAAACTATTTTAAAATGTTATCTTTGAAAGCTTATGACATGATATTTTAATCTGTAGCATTGACCCCACCTGTAAATTAATTGTAGCTCTACGTCATATTCGGGAGAACAGGGTAAATTTGGATCATGATCTTGCACTTTGGTCAAATTTGAGAACCTGTGCTCCTGTACAATGTTGAAAATTGTCCATATGGAAGTGTATACTGCTGACAGTGAAGGACACTCTCATCATGGTCCCACAAGTCTGCCATGAGCACATTTATCTGGCCACTAATCTGGCCAACAATGGCCAGCAGCCGCCCCGGAGGGTTACATGGGTGATCTGGTTCTCTTTACATCTGCTGTGGGTGTGTGGACAGATCTCTCTCCCAAAGAGCTGAGAATAAACTTGCAGTAAATGCACTTCAGCCTGTTATTGATTGGCTAACCTTTAAAATAACCTTTTGTCTTCGAGGTTTTAAAATTTCTTTACCTTTTCTTTTTTAGACAAGGCACGAATAAGCAAGGTAAAAGGGCAGGGAGGTAAATAGCACCAGTTCAGGGAAATGGTTTTAGACTAATTGAAACTAATGTTGGTTTAATATCCTTAGTGTGTTTGAATCATGTAAAGGAAAAATATGTATATAACTTCCAGGAGTTTGTAAAAGAGTTGGAATGTTATACCTGTTAGGATACAAAACACAGAATAATAAATGAGAGAATGCCACACTGTGGGGAAGGAGGGTTGTAAGACTTACAATCAGAGAAAGCTTCATGAAAAGGGAGAGATCCCAGTTTGGGCTTTGAAAAAATACAGGATATTTTCCATATCTATGTATAACAATGGGAAGTATCAAAAATACAAGACTTGTAACACTTACCTTAATACTTCTTTAAAAATGGATTTTTTTCCCTAGGAATTGATTAAAAACATAATTGATGTGTGTACATGTGGGTTCGTGATATCTTTATTTATATTCATTTAAATGAGGTTATAATAATTAAATTATGATGTTATCACTCGATTATAATATTAGGCAGTGGTCAGAAAAGATAGCACAGATCCTCACCTTGATGTATTGAATGAAAATAGCCGGACATTAAAGAGCGCGAAACCTTTGCTAATGTTTCTGTAATCTGAAGACTTCACGCTGATATGATGAATACCTTTTCTTTATAGTAATAGAAACTACTACGACCGGGGGCTGCTACTACTACAAAATTTTTTGGCTTTCTGTGTGATGAGCATCGTGTCAAATTTCACACGTACCACTTTTTTAAGTCTCAAAAACTCTCTGAGATGACTATTATTTTATAGATGAGTGACTTGAGAAGTGAAGCAACTTGCCCAAGGTCACGGTTAATGGCTTGTGGAGGTGGGACCCAAACTCAGGATAGCCTGGGCATAAATAGGATAAATCTATCTTACGAGCTAACGATGTCCTATCTTTTCCAAAGAATTTTTACTTTCATTCTCTCATTTAATTGTCACAGCAAACCTGTAAGATAAACTAAGCCAATATGATCATTTATCCATTTATGGGCAATTATTGTCTATTTTTACACTTACAGGTCTTCTCTTCTTTGTAAAGGGATTTTTTGTAGATTTTGTAGCACTCTGTGCTTTCTTTTTTGTTCACCCCTTATTCCTCTCTGTGAAGACTGCTGATCTTCCCTCTGCTGTTAGCAACTCAGATGCCTTTGGAAGGATGTATTCAACTCTGCTTCTCTGTGTTGGAAGTTTTACAAGGGCAGACGCCTTTACAGAGAGCTGCCTAGGATGGGGTGGCTGACTGTGTCATTCTGGGGTACAATATCAGGATGCCATTGTTTCTCTATACTTAAGTCACATTGACTATAATTTCTCATAAATCAAAGTACTATCTTAATTTACCCTCTGCGTTAGTTTTCCAAATTTAACTCCTCCTTTGGATCAGAATGGAGGAAGAGTAAATAGGGGTGCATGGGTTGGGTCTCCTTTAATGCCACCAGTCACAAAGATTCAAAGTGAACTTGGTAATGTGGCATCGGGGCAGAAGCAGGGCCAAGAAACTTGACGGTTGTAATCCTAACATTGCCTTCAAAGGTTAAATCTGTAATTAGATAAATACAGGAGGGTGAAACACTGGCGTGTTCAAAAACTAAGTCTTTGTGTGAAAAAGACTTAGAGGTTTAATTTTATCACAAATTCAGTGATTGGAAACTACTACACAAAATAGTAGCTATACAGCAGCTCTCTGAAACTTATTTCTCTTGCATGACTGGAACTCTATACACATTGAACAGCAACACCCCATTTCTCTCTCCTCCAGTTGCTAACAACGACCATGCTATTCTTTTTCTATGAGTCTGACTATTTTAGATACCTTATATAAGTAAATCATGCAGTACTTTTCCCCTGGTGACGGGCTTATTTCACTTAGCATAATGTCCTCCAGGTTTATCTGTGTTCTACCCATGACAGGGGTTACTTCTTTTTTATGACTTAACAGTATTCTGCCATATGTATCTACCCATATCTAGACATATGGGTATTTAGGCTGTTGCCATATCTTGGCTATTGTGAGTAATAAGGCAATGAACGGGGGAGTGCAGATACTTCTTTGAGATCTTGATTTCAATCCTTTTGCCTGTCTACTCAGGGGTGGGATTGCTGGGTCATATGGTAGGTGCATTTTTAATTTTTTGAGGAGCTTCCATACTGCTTTTAATAGTAGCCGCACCATATTTTATATCCCTACCAACATGGTACAAGGGTGGTCCTTTCTTTATAACCTTGCCAACACTTAACTAGTGATTACTATTTTTTTTTTTTTGTCTGATAATAGCCACCCCTACAGGTGTGAGGTCATACCTCATCGTGGATATGATTTGCATTTCCCTGATGACTAGTCATGTTCAGCGTCTTTTCATGCGCTTGTTGGCCATTTTATGTCTTCTTTGCAGAAATATCTATTAAAGTCCTTTGTCCACTTTTTAATCGGGTTATCATTCTTATTTTTGCTATTACGTTATAGGAGTCCTTTAAGTATTTAAAATATTAACACTTGGGGTGCCTGGGTGGCTCAGTCGGTTAAATGTCTGACTTGGGCCCAGGCCATGATCTCATGGCTTGTGAATTTGAGCTGGTAGCTCTGTGCTGACAACTCGGAGCCTGGAGCCTGCTTCAGAATCTGTGTCTCCCTCTCTCTCTGCCCCTCCCCTTCTCATGTTCATGCTCGTGCTCATGCTCTGTCTCTGTCTCTCTCTCTCTCTCTCTCTCTCTAAGAAGAAACAACATTAAAATATTAAATCTTTGTGAAATATATGGTTTTAAAATATTTTTTCATTCCACAGATTGCCTTTTTACTCTATCGATTATTTCCTTTGCTGTGTAGAGGCTTTTTAGTTTTCTATAGGCCCGCTTTTCTACATTTGCTTTTTTTCCCATAGGCTTTAGGTATCCAAGAAATCATTGCTAAGACCAGTGGCATGAAGATTTTCCCCTACATTTTCTTTCAGGAGTTTTACCGTTTTCTGTTCTTATGTTTGAGTCTTGAGTCCATTTTTTAAAAGTTTATTTATTTATTTTGAGAGGGTGGGGGGATGCACAGAAAGAGGGGAGAATCCCAAGCAGCCTCTGTGCCGTCAGCACAGAGCCCAGTGCGGGGCTCAATCCTGTGAACCATGAGATCATGACCTGAGCTGAAACCAAGAGTCAGATGCTCAACTGACTGAGGCACCCAGGTGCCCCTTGAATCCAGTCTTAGTTTACGGTGTATGGTGTCAGGTTAAGAGTCTGGTTTCCTTCTTTTGGTTTATGGATATCTAGCTTTCTCAACATGATATGATGAAGAGACTATCTTTTCCCTATTGTGTGTGCTCGGTACTCTTGTTGAAGATCAGTATACTGTATATGCTGTATATGTATGGGCTTATTTCTAAACTCTCTTTGATTCCATTGGTCTATGTTTCTACTTTTATGCCAGTATATCATACTGTTTTAATCACGGTAGGTTTGTAATATATTTTGAAATCAGGAAGCGTGATGCCTCCATCTTTGCTCTTCGTGCTTAAGAGTGCTTTGGCTATTTTGGGTCATTTGTGCCTCCATATGAATTTTAGGATTGTTTTTTCTATTCCTGTGAAAAATGCATTTGGGATTTGATAAGGATTATATTACTTTGGGTAGTATGGACTTTTTAACAATATTAAGTCTTCCAATTCATGAACAGGGTGTGTCTTCCCTTTTATTATGTTTTCTCTAACTTCTTTCATCAATATTTTATAGTTTTCAGCGTGCAAGACTTTTGCATTTTCAGTTAAATCTATTCCTAAGTACTCGATTCTTTTCGGTGCTACTGTGAGTGGTATTGTTTTCTTAATTTCCTTCTCAGGTAGTTTGTTGTTTATATACAGAAAAACAAGTGATTTTTGGACATTGAGTTTTGTATCCTGCAACTTTGCTGCCAATCGTGTCAGCACTCTGAGTGAGGTGGGACAGAAGTTGGCCCCCTAGGTGGTGCACCAAAAGGTTGGGACTTTGCAAGCCTGCTCCACTCCTCTCTCTCCCTCCTGGGAGAGAAGCCCGAGCTTCGGTACCTTCTCCCAGTTGATCAGAACCTTGCCAGTCGCAGCAATTCCTTTTAGCTCTGAGATGTGCCGGCTTGGGGCAGATGCCGGAAGATGTGAGATGTGCCGGCTTGGGGCAGATGCCGGAAGGGGCGGATGCGACTAAAGTGAAATGGCCCTTCTTACTCGTTTCAGTGCTGCTGTTCTTGGCTTTGATCTTGTCTAAGCTACTGAAACTTCACTGGATTTTGGGCTTCTTGTAAAGGTATGAGGGCCCATATATGATTGTCAAGTCAACGTTTTTGTCAGGGAAGGAGGTGTTGGATTTTCTATTCCACCACCTTGCGGACCTAAAGAGCTGACATTGCCTGTGTTTGAGTCCATAGTTTGTCACTTGACTCATTGTGTGACTTGAATAATTCACCTCATCTGTCTGAGCCTCACATTTCTTATCTGGAAAATGTGGATGATAGTCACACTTACCAATAGGCTTTTGTGAAGATTTAATGAATTAGTATCTGATAAGCCATTAAGAAAGTGATAGGCATGGAGTAAAATCTTGATAAATGCTAGCTATTATTATTAGTTTTATTATTATCATTTTAATATTCTGGGATGATGACATCTCCAAATTCAATTACCACTTATATACTGACTCATGTTAATGTCTTCAACTTTGAGATTACTACTTTTGCCCTCCAGGTTTGCTTACTTAATGTCACCTCCAGACTTAATGTGACCTCCAAGCTTAACATAGTAGAAATTATACTAAGGACTGTACCCTGAAATTTTCTCCTTTTTCAGTGTGGCTTGTATTCATGAATAGCATAATCATCCTCCTACTTGTACAAGGTAGAAACATAGGTGTCACCCTTAATGTCTTTCTTCTTTAACTGCCATATAAATCCTTCGTCAAGTCCTATTGCTTTTACCTTCCTAAAAATGCTCATATTTTTCTATTTTCTAATCGCAGCATCACTACGCTAGTATAAGGCCCCATCACACCTTGTCTAAACTATTGTACTAATTTCGTAAACGCTCCCTTTGCATCTACTCTTTCCACTTAGCCCCTTTGTTCTGCATACAGAAGTCAGAGTGATAAAAAGTCATATCTAATCAAATCACTTGCCTATTAAAAAAATCTTTGGGGGCTACCTGTTATTCTTACAATTAGACTTAAATCATTACTAAGATGCCAAAGATCTCAGTATGATCTGGTCACTCCTATATCTCTAGGTTCAATCTGTATTGCTCTGTCTTGCACCCTGGCTTACAGCCATACTGGTCCTCCTTCAATTCCTCTAATACAACACAAGCGTTTTTGCTTTAAGCCCTCTGCACAGTGCACCTGCTGTTCCCTTCATCTGGAATCTTTCCCCTCCATCACCCAGGAACACCCATAAATCTTCCAGGCTTCGGCTTAAATGTGATTTCTATGGGAGGTTTCCCTTGATCTCACAGTCTAGGTCTGAACCATATTCATGTTCTCAGCATAATTTATATCTACTTCTAAAACCACTTATTGTAGTTCTAATAAAACAGTTAGTTATATACTTATTGGTTTAACTTCATTGGTATGAATTCTTTTGTAAAGAGAAGGTAAATTCTAGGAGGCAGGGATTATGTTTGTCTTACCAATATTACGTCTTCCGCATCTACCTGGTGTTGAGCAAAGAGATTGCTCCTAAGAAACATTTGCTGAATGAATGAATAAAATATTTGATGATATGATGTCTGAGCTGAGTTTTGAAGAATGGGTATCAGTTAGCTATACGAGTGGGGATGGAGAGGGTAGCAGGGAACGCTGGAGGGAAGGGGGCACCAGAAGGAGGAATGCAAGAGGTAGGAAGATGAGATAGTCAAGAGATGAGCTGGACATTCAGACAGAAGCAATGAAAAACATTGCTCACTATTCTAAGACCTATGGACTTTACTCTGAAGACACTTGTAAAGTACAAAAGGTATTTAAATAGTTAAGTACCTGGATCAGATTTGGACTTTGGCATATATACTTAGCAGAAGTATAGAAATGTCCTAGGGAGAAGAACTTTTTGGAAAAGGAAGACCAGTTAGGAATCTGTTAGACTAATTGAGTTGAGAAATGATGGCACCCTGAACTAAGGCAGCAGTGTGGAGAAGAGAGGATGGAATCTGAAGATGTCAGAGAGGTGACACTGAGAGGAATTCATCACCGACTGGATTTGGAGCGTGGGAGGGGGTGCTATGAATTCATTATTGATTTATGGTTTGGACAACTGGCTGAATAGTGTTGGAATTTATAATTTTTTTTTACATTTATTTATTTATTTTTGAGAGACAGAGAGAGACAGCCCAAGTGGGGGAGGGGTAGAGAGCGAGGGAGACACAGAATCCGAAGCAGGCTCCAGGCTCTGAGCTGGCAGCACAGAGCCCGATGCGGGGATCAAACTCAGGGACCGTGAGATCATGACCTGAGCCGAAGTTGGATGCTTAACCGACGGAGCTACCCAGGTGCCCCAAAGTGTTGGAATTTATAAAGACAGAAGATAATGTATGAAAGACAAATTTAGTGGCGGTGGTAAATTAGTGATTTGCTTTTGTACTGTTGTGTTTGAGGCATTTGTGAAATATCAGGGGAGCTACCTAGTGGTGTATACAGGAGGCAGATGATGTCTTAGGAGTGGATGTGCTTACTCAGGGAACATTGTAGAACTTCATTTCAAGAATCTTTTGAGCCCTTGGGGCACATGCGTGGCTCAGTCAGTTAAGTGTCCAACTCGATTTTGGCTCAGGTCACAATCTTACAGTTTGTGGGACCCAGCCCCACGTGGGGCTCTGCTCTGACATCACGGAGCCTGCTTAGGAGTCTCTCTTTCCCTCTCTCTGTGTCCCTCCCCCACTTGTGTGTGTGCTCTCTCTTTCAAAATAAATAAAATTAAAAACAAACAAAAGTAAAAGAATCCTTTGAGCTCTCAATAAGTACTCTTAAGTCCTAGAAGTATGCACACACATGTAGATACAAAATTTTGGATGTAATTTTTTGGGATTCATAGATATCCAGAAGGACATTTGTCTTTTTTCTTTTTTGAGTAAAAATAAAGAAACAGAAAAGATAAACTCAAGTAAATATAAAGGAGTGAGCAAGTAAGATAAGTCCAAGAAGAAAACCACAATGGATTGACTGGAGACATAGGTGAGGATAAATAAAGAATTGTGTCAGAGAAAACAAGAGAGAGGGAAGTTTTCAAAGAAATGTGCAATCAGGAGTGTTCAAATATTTTAGAAATGTTCACTGATAAAGACTGAGAATAATGATTCTAGTGATGTAGTAAGGGCGAAAGCCCAGTTGCCTCTGAAGTTCATGGAAAGTAGGAAAGTAAAACAGTGTGTACAATATTCTTTTCTAGAAACTTAATATTATGGAAGAAGAGAGTTAAGGCAACAGTCTGACAAAGCATAGGTTCAAGGCAAGGATTTTTTTGGTTATTTTTTATTTTAATGTTTTAATTGCTGCATCATAAATATGTATCCATATTGAGGGTAAAGAGGCATTAAAAAGTTATTTGGAGAGTATTTGGTGATTTCTTTTCTAACTCAGTAGAGAAGAATTAAAAGGTTCTGAGAGTAAAGTTCAAACATCTGACTGATAATTTGTGAAAGTCAACAACTTAGTGACACCCTATAGTGCAGAATCGGGCCAGTGGTATCCTGCAAAAGAAGCAGGCTCATTGTTATGGGAAGTGTACAAGCAAAGGCTGGCGGCAGTTTGTTAGGACTAGTGTAGAGGGATTTCCCAATTATATGGAAAATTGAACTATGTGAACCTCCTAGCTCTGGGATTCTATGGTCCTTTTTTTCAGGAATTCCTAGGAAGAATCAGAAAATTTTTCTTTCTTGTTTGAGAAAACTGGTGCCCTAAATACAGAAAAGCAAGTTGCACTGCAAGCAGTATTTGAATAGTTTTGGGTTGATATGCCAGGGGAACTATCTGTCAGATCTAGTTACAAAAAACATGTGATACTTTAGATTTAATCAAAGGCGATATGTCAGCGCTTCTGCCTGGGGAGTTTGCTAATGATGATGTGTTATTTTTTTTCTCTTTGAAGCCATCTGACAAATTTTGGGAGCAGAGAGTGATATTTGCTACTTTCACCTTAATATTTAAAAATAAATGGTTCCTTTTATATTTGCCCTTCTCACGTATAAAACAGAAAATATTCATGATATTAATGGCAGCAAGACTCAGAATGATTCTCTATGTGCAAGAATTCAATATATGTTCACAACAAAAATTTTAAAGAATATGTTAGAAAAGTTTAAGACTATAATTTTATCATGAACCATTTTAGAATGTGAGATTGCTAATGTGACACTCTGTCTAAGCATTGTTACAACACCGTTTCTTTTAATATAAAGTACCCCAAATGCCCCTATGGACACAATTTAATGAATCTGACAAAGTAGAATTAGTAAATATTCCAAAATTGGAGTTTAATAATTGAGTAACCCTAAATAGCAGACTCCATTATATCAGAAAAGAAAGAATTATTATTGTCCCACTTTTATTTTATGTATTTGTGTGAGTGGGTACATATGGGCCTTGGGAAACTGTGGTTAATGCCTGATTGTATAAAAGGAAGGACAGCAACAGAAAGAGACCCTTTTTAGCCTCCATTTTGTAATGGAGCCAGATTACCTTGTCTTACTGAATTTGAGCGCTAAAATAATGACAAGTGTCAGTTAGACCTGCCCAGCCCAAGCGTCCTAAGCGGTATATCCCACTCTAGACTTTGTAAGAATAGCCAACAGACTAGTTAATAAAAACCAAGGCCACTTGATGATGCAACTTTTTTCATGTAACTACTGAGTGCTTTTGCTAATAACTACCATTCTCTGCCTGCTAACTAAATAGATGGAGTCAATATTCGGGAGTAATTAGATTAGCATTGTAGATCCTAGCCTTTCAATAAATTGGTTCTGTATCTCCCTCCTGAATTATTGTTATTCATTCATTCATTAATGGAAACAAATATTTTAACGAATATTTATTGGACACTCTTAACGTTTGAATTTTGTCCTCCAGTTTTGTATGGTGAATTTCTAAGCCCCAGTGCCTCTGAATGTGGGAAGTAATTAAAGTTAAATGAGTTCATTGGTGTAAGCCTTAATACAAAACAACTATTGTCCTTATAAGAAGAGATGAGGACACAGACATAATCTGAGAAAAGACACTGTGAAGACAAAGGGAGAAGGCAGCCACGTACAAGCCAAGGAAAGAGACATCAGAATGGAACCAAACCGGCTGATACCCTCATCATGGCCTTCTAGCTTCCAGATCTGTGAGGACATAAATTTCCATATTTTAAGCTGCCTAATCTATGGTATACCTTGTTATGGCAGCCTAACAAACTAATAAAGTGCTTCTCAAACTTTAGTATGCACAGTGTTTATTAAAATAGAGATTCTGGAGCCCCACAATCAGAGTTTACAATCTGAGTTTGAGGGGGGCCCAAGAATTTACATTTCCAACCATCTTCCAGGTGAGGTGATACTCCATACTTTGGGGAGCTGGAGTATACTTTGGGAAGTAGCATTGCTTTGCGAATGACTTTCAGAAGGGCAGTAAATAATCTTCATCCTTGATTTCGTCACTAACTGTTAAATTTTCAGGAATTTTGTAATCTTCTTGTTAAAAACCGCCATCCTTGAAATTGACAATGGAGGGAGTGTTTACATCACAGAAACTGGCAAATACTACAAAAGAAGGCTTTTATCACTGGAGAGCCAGTGAGTGAGTTTATTAGATTGCTTTTCAAAAGTTATGGGAAGTAGAGAAAAACTGAGGGCATGGGCCTGTAAGGAATCCCCTAATGTGAGAGAGATAAATAGAGAGAGGACACAAAGTAGGCAAAAACTTATATCAATGACTTCAAAGAACTGAAGGTCAGCAATTTCATTACTGGATTAAATAATTCTAGCAGATCACTTTCAACCAGGCAGGTTGAACAAAAAGATAATTTGAACTCCAGTCACTGGTCTGGTCACTGGCTGTTTGGGTATATAATTTAAACTTTAAAGCTGACATCTTCTTTTTTATATAAGATGTGGTGGGCACAATAATTTGATCTGCCTCTTCTGTTTTTGAGATTTCTGAGTGCAGTAGCCTAATGAAGTACCCAATTCCCACGCACTCTAAGATGTTTTTTTTTTTTTTTTTTTTTTTTTTTTAGGTTCAAAATCTCTGGAGCTCATGATTGTGTAAGTACCTGGGCTGATGGGAGTATGGGCCCGTCCTAATTTCCTCTCAAGGTGGTTATGAAGGGTAAATGAGATCATGTATTAACAGAGCTTTGCAAACTCTACTGAGTTATTCAAATGCAAGGTCAAATCAATAAGAGTTTGTGATTTGGGAGTTTTTTGAGTTTGGGTATGAAAACTTTAAGGGCAGTGATTTGTATAGTACTATATTGGCTAATGTGACTGTTCTTGACATATCTTCCTGTGCCTTCAGGAAATGGAGAAGTGAACTTTAACAATTTAGTTCAGTAGACTTCCAGAGAGATTTCTTCACACAGACTGAAAATACGCTCATGTTTGTAATTTACATTACTTTACAGTACACTAATGTATTCACTGTCTACATTAATTTCTTCACTATTCATTGTTATGACAAATATTTATTGAGCTTCTGTTATGTGCCAGCCTTGGGTTATATACTATGGACGAGCATAAGTCAGACATGTTCCTATACACAGGGTGTTTACAGGTCTAGAGAACATGAAGACAAAAGGACATTTGAAAAAAAAATTATGACATTTTATTGCAAAAAAACCTTGTATTGCCTATTAGCATTTGCTGTACTCTTCCCCCAACCTCCAAAAATCAAATATGGTTTCTAAAAGAAGATGCAATTATTTGGAGCAAGATGTTGAGATGATAGCTATTTGGGTATGTGTATGATACAGAATAATTACATATATTAGACTAATTGTAGTAATTGTGGAGGCACTACATTTAATCTTGTTTGAGTGCAAACTGGGAAGTATCTCTTTATTCAGAGACTTAACTGACTATGCCTGCCTCTTCACAGTCCAAAGTCATAGCAATGACCTGGAAAATAAAGACACCAGAACGGTCCAGCCAAAACAATCTGAATACTTGTATAATTTCATTTTGAAAAAAAAAATATGTTTTTAACCGTGAGTAGCTTACTTATTTGTAAGATTACCAGAATTTAACATTTACATGGCACGGAAGAAAATTTAACATACAATGGAAATACTGTAAATCAAAAACACAAAACTGGAGCCCAAGACTGTATCAGTCATGTTTTTATTTTCTGTATCTTATGAGACCTTGATGTCTTGGGGGCCTCACTGACCAAATTAATGTAGATAATGAATACATTAGCTAGACCAGGAAAAGGATGCCCCTCTCAGGCCTAGCTAACTCCTAGAGATAGGAAATGACTTGTCTATGAGCACACCCTTGATATGCAAACCAACCAATCCCAGAGCCCACACTCTGAACAAGCTTCTCTACCTCCTATACTCCAGGAGGCAATATTCCCATGCCCTTTTCATCCCAAGGCCCAGTACCAGACCATTAGGGACAACCTCTAGAGCCCAGAACCCATAGAAAATATTTAAACGATGCAATCCGAAACTGTTTACTCTGCCTCACCCACTCCTTCCCACAAAACCACAATAAAGGCTTTTGCCCATGTTTTTGCCTCACTCCTTCCACTTCCTGAGTGACCCTGGTGCTTCCCCAAGCAGCCCTGCATGGCGTGGTGTGTCCCTTTCTGTTAGAAATTGTGAAAAACACTTTTCAATGGCAGTCGTCTCCTGATCTGTTGGCTTCACTATATCTGAATAAAAACAAAATCCTGCGCAAAACAAAGTCACAGGAACTTGGGAGTATTTTCAGGAAGAAATCAGAAGTTAGGGTGAGTTAGAAACGCCTTTGGTTAGGTGGAGGGCATAATTGAATATGGAGTGAACAATCTAATAGGAACAGTCTGATGGCAAAATAGAGGTGACAGAGAGGAATGCTCCATGTAGATGATAAATAATCGTCAAACTGAAAAGCAGGTCTATTCAGGCACCCATCTAGAGCCCATATCTGATAGCTGTAAAAATTTTCAACCTGCATATTGCTCAGTCCCCAAGAAAGGGACATATTTTGATCAGCCTTTCTTAATCCAAGTGAATTAACTGATAATACAGATCTATCTAGGAAATATTTGATAACAGACAGCCAGTATGCAGAATGCACAACTGCTTTTGGGTGTTCAGCTATTAGGATAGCAGCTCAGTCCCCTGTACATCTACGTGCACCTGCCATATGATGTGTTCAGTATTTTTTTTAATTAAGTTTTTAATTTTAATTCCAGTAGAGCTAACATACAGAGGTATGTTAGTGTCAGGTGTACAATATAGTGTTTCAGCAATTCTGTACATTACCCAATGCTCATCATGATAAGTGTACTCTTTAATCCCCATCACCTATTTGACCCATCTCCCCACCCACCTCCCCCTTGGCGACTATCAGTTTGTTCTCTATAGTTAAGAGTGTTTCTTGGTTTGCCTCTCTTTCTCTTTTTTTCTTTGCTTGTTTGTTTCATTTCTCAAATTCCACACAGTAGCAAAAGTGTATGGTATTTGTTTTTCTCTAGCTCTACCCGTGTTGTTGCAAATGGCAAGATTTCATTCTTTCTATGGCTGAATAATATTCCGCTATATATATATCTTCTTTATCCATTCATCAACCAGTAGGCACCTGGGCTGCTTCCATAATTTGGCTGTTGTAAATAATGCTGGAATAAACATAAGGGTGCATGTATCCCTTTGAATTAGTGTTTTTGTATTTTTTGGGTAAATACCCAGTACGGTCATTACTGGATCACAGGGTAGTTCTATTTTTAACTTTTTCGGGAAACCTCCATACTGTTTTCCACAGTGGCCGCACCAGTTTGCATTCCCACCAATAGTGCAAGAGGGTTCCTTTCTCTCCACATCTGCACCAACACTTATTAATTGCGTTTTTGGTTTCAGCCATTCTGACAGGTGCGAGGTAATATCTCATTGAAATTTTGGCTTGCATTTCCCTGATGATGAGTGATGTTGAGCATCTTTTCATGTGTCTGCTGCCAGTGTGCCCAGTATTGTTTAGCAGCGTCACCAGTGATAACTGTTTTATACTTAAAACTGTGCTAAGAAGTAAATTACCCCTTCTCCCACAAATGAGGAAACTGAGGTACAGAGAGATGAAATATACACAAGTGTAGGTATGTTGCAGAAACTTGTTATAAACTCAAGCATTCTGAGTCCAGTTCCCCTTAACCCCTGGACTTTACTGCCTCTGCCTTCCTTACACCTCACGTTTCAAATGCCAGTGTGTCTTGTGAAAACTTTTCTTTGCTCCTTCTTTTGTATTTTATAGGATGAGGCATTCTTCTATCGTCATCTACCACAGTTAAACATGGTTTAGGGGCACCTGCAGGGCTCAGTTGGTTAAGAGTCTGACTCTTGATTTTGGCTCAGGTCATGATCTCACAGTTCATGAGATGGAGCCAGAAGTCGGCTCTGCACGACAGCATAGAGCCTGCTTGGGATTCTCTGTCTCCCTCTCTCTCTCTGCCCTTCCCTGCTTGTGCCCCCTTTCTCTTTCCAACAAAAATAAACATTTAAAAAACCCACATGATTTAAACAGATTTAGTTTGTCTTATGTGACAGACATTCTAGGGGAAGGCCTCACAGGGTTACTCAAGGATTTGCTATATTTCTACTCTACTATCCTTAGATGTAGGATTTTCTCCTCATGCTTGTTGCCTCACAGTTGCACGGTGACTGCTGCACTTTCTGGTATCTTCTGTTCTTGAGAAGAAGAGGGATGAACCAAGGGGAAAGGAGCTAAGTTGTATTTTTAGAGAGATTTTTGACTTCTTATTCAGGAAGCAATAACCTCTTCATGGACTTCTGCCTTAATCTCATTGGCAGAACTATATTGCGTGCAGGGGAGTCCAGGAAATCAAACCTTTTTAGTTGGTCACATTACTATTGCAATGAAAATCAAGAGTCTCTTATTAAAAAAGAAAAGAGGTATTTTAAATAGGTAGGTCTACACATGGAGTTCAACCCAGTGTATTCTAATTATTTATAAAAGTTTGTCTTTCCTGGGTAGATTGGGTCTTTTCCTACCTGTGCATCCTTCCTCCTGACACACTGCGACCAGAACTCTGCCTGGCATATTGCAGAAACAGCAAACATTTAATGAATGAACCACAGTGATTCTTGCCTTTGGCTTTAAGACCGTAGGCATTTATTGTTGTTTTTATCTCAAGCTGGGTTTTGAAATTCTCAGCTCAAATTTACCTGGAAATCACTTTCTACAATACTTGATGTCCTTTTGGAGACTGAAAAAATGCACAGTGCCTGAAAAAATTATATGATCACTGAAGTAGGAACTTTCAGAAGCACAACTCAGACATTGTTCCAAAACGAATACATTCTGCATTGTTCTTTTAGACAGGGCCACAAAGAGAACAAATGGCCCACAGGGTGAAACAGCTGGGGAATCACAGAAAGAAGGATAGTGGACCATTCAGCTGCTGCTTCAGTTGACATTTTGGCGATTCATGAGATAGACTATGGCTGCTAGGGTAAATGATGGGAATGATCTGTGCTTCCTTGGGAATTTAGGTTTGTGTAGACTTCACGTAAAAGAGAGAAAAATCGGATCCTTTATTATTCCTGATATGTTAGGGGAAATTTTGTTTTCTTCAGTTGATATTTTCTAAAGGGTGAATCACCTAAAAGGGAAATTTTAACTATTGAGAAATGCTGGTAAAATATTGGCAGAGGTGTAGCTTTTAGCTAAATAGTTCTGAAGTGGTGGAATGAAAAGGTGGAATCCAAGCCTCAGTAGTGGTATTTCCAAGTGATCTTGACATTCTTTGAGAAGAAAACTGAGCTGGGTCAAAGTGACCTCAACTTTGGAAGGCAATGCCATGGTTTGAGGGTTATCCCTGACCACTACCCCCATCATCTTCTTCTGCAGGAAGAAGCTCTGTTTTACACACTTATATGTGTGATACAAAGTGTTTCCTGTACTACTTTTATTTAGTTTCAATTGCATTGAAACACCTCCATGACTGTATCATGAATTTTAGAAATGCTCAGGTATATATACAAGAAGATATCTTATGTATGATGAAGTTAAAAATTTATCAGAAATCTTGATCATATCTGTATTTTGAGAATTAAAAAACCCTTTTAATAAAGTGCTTTTTTGTGATTAATCTGATCACTCTCCTCATTGGAGACTAAAGAATCCATAAACATTTTCCCTTAATAAGTACTGCAGACAGGTTGAGCACTGAAACACTGAAGACAGGTCGAGTACTAAAGCACTGAAGCACCGAAGTACTTAAGACAGGTCAAGTACTGAGGTACTGAAGACAGGCTGCTATAATGTTATGTAGGTATTACAGCTTCAGTCCCCTGTAGTGGTTAGTAGTTGCACATGTTAGGGGCTGAGCTGATATTCTCTGACACTCCAGATGTACCTTCCACCCCTGTCCACTCTTCCCTGTATCCTGGAAGACTGACTTCTCTGGACTGCATCAACAATGCTTTCCTAGGGAGAAGGAGTGGCATCTGGAAGAGACCTGAGGGTGAGTAGAGAAGGGGAGGTTGGGGTATTTGTTTTTCTGGTTCCCTCTCTGCTTGGCCATGGCCTGGCAGTTGCTTTATTCCTCTCTCCTATAGCCATACCTTTTGCCATATTCTGTTGGACACTTCTTTTCCCTCTTCCCTTTGCCCTTCAGGTCTTAAAGAAGAGTATGCCACAAGGAGCTTCTAGCTTTGGAGAGCGTCACTCTCCTTTGTCATTTTCCTGAAGCACTACCCACAGTGTTGTGAGCAGCCCATCGATTCAAACAATCAATCCTCCATTTGAATTATGTCATTGGATTTTTGCTATGGCCCCAACTGATAAAAAGGCACCTTATTTTATCAGCCTTGTGCTTCCATGAAGGGTCTTCAATTTTATTCCTCAAAAGAAGTGGTGGATAAATATTTGGGGGCCCATGTGTATTCTATTTCCGCACAAAAGGAAGAGTGGGGAAAATATCAGTGCAGGATCATAGTTTTGCATCTTGCCTTTGCTCTGGGATCAGCCTGCCTTCCAGCAATCTGTGTGTTTTCTCTTCTTCCTTCCTTGGAGAAGCTCCCTGGAATAGTGTTTTTATGACCTACTGATGCCTGTGACTGGGGAAAGGTCAATTTTGGGGGGCACAGTTTTGGAGTTTATATCCAAGTTGCCTTTTTTGGTCCAGCTTTACTAGCAATCAGGTTGATATTTTGAGCTCAGTGTTGCCTGTGTATAGTTATCAATTTGTTCAGAATCTAGAGGGAAAGAAAAGGTAATTGATTTGACTCATTTTAAATCCTAATAATAATCAAATTTTATATAGGAAAGTAAATAAGGAAGGAGACATTGGTGGTTTATTTCTTGCCACAAAACCTTAATGACTTCTACTAATCTATTTCGTTGGCAATTAAATGGCTGTACCTATCCATGAAACCTATGTTCACAATCCAAATTTGCCACTTAAGACTTTGTCATTTTACTTTCAAGCTTTTAGTGCTGAGGTTATTAATAACAACTTTAAGATGATAAAAGAGAAGGCTTTAAGGAAAACTAATATCCTAGAAAGTTATTTAGTGTTTTCATTCCATCTGAAAAGTTGATTTTGACTAATTAAATCCATCATGTTGGGCAAGCTAAGTAACCTCTTTGGACTTGGGTTTGCTGTCTGTTAAGCATGAGGCTTAAATTAAGGGAAGACATTTTGTTTAAATAAAATCTAATATGAAACATAACCATGGAAAAGAAATTCAACCAGTGTCATATTAGTATAAACGTATCATATATATTGAACTTTGGGACATTTATTTATACAATTAAAAAATAAACATTTTAAACCCTTGTTAGGAATGACAACTATATTCCTTAGCCTCCAATATTTTTGTTTTTTGTTAAGCAATAATCTAGAAACTTGTGATTTCTTATAGATAAACAGTTAAATGGAAGACGTTTAAGAAAACATTTTACCAATGTTTTCCTTATCATTTGTGCTTTATAAAGCTTTCCTTGAGAGATCCTTTTTATTCTAAATAAAATCGTTTTCATTATGTCCTATAGGTGGTAAAGTTATTCTCCTTTGCTTTTCTTTAAAAGTTCTAAAGTTTTGGCTTTTTAATATTTGTCTTTAATTACCTTTGATTTTGTTGGCCTTCGGAATCTAACCTTATTTTACTATGGAAACCACTTTGTTACCATTATTTTTGAGTATTCTTCTTTTCCAGTGTCTGTAAGCCGCCACCATTATATATCACTCATGCATCTAGCCCTATGAGTTTCTAGGCTCTCTCTTCTGTTCCATTGGTCTCTTTATCTTTTCCTACATGAGTACCACTCTGTTTAATTGCTATAGTCTTGTAATTTGTCTTGTTGCCTACTGGGAAAGTGGTTATCACACCTTGGGGGATATCAAAATCACCTGGGAATCTTGGTAAAAATACTGAGGCCTGGCAACACACCAAGGCCTCTATGTTCTTTATAATCAAATACACACCAAATGTTCAAGAACAATTGTCCACTAAAAACATGCAGACATGTTTTCTTTTTTGGGAAATGATTTAGCTATTTTTGCCCTTCTCACTTTTAATTAATTTTTAAAGTCTGTTTGCCAGTTTTATATGATTGCTGTTGGGATTTAGACGAGGAAAACATTAAATCTGAAGATCGTTTTGTAAACACTTGTCTGAAATTGCTCTTTCTTCTTCCTCACATGATCCACGTAAATAGGTTTCTGACCCGCCACTTCACTAGAAAAGACATAAATTTATAGCTCTTGTTGACCACCAGGGTCTACATTTCTCATTGTAGTATACACGTATTTGAGGAACAGTAGAAAACCAAAAATAAATTGCATGGAGAGGAAGATGCTCTGTGTACCTCACATCAATGTATTGGTTGTGAGGACAGTGCTGCTAAAGAAGCTGGGGAGAGATTAAGAGAATTTCATCCCTCAAATTCATCTTTTCCTCAAATGCTAACAAACACTAAAACTTGGGCAGCTCAGGAAATATATCACAGTTCACTTTCATTTACCCATAAGAGTCCAGAGTGAATAACGTGCTTAAGCTGCAACAGGGCAAATTTTCTCACTTTTTGACTTCCAGAAAGAAGTCCATAGGAGCATTGATTGACTTGACAGTTCCTTTACTCCTCAAGAAGCAAAAAAAAAAAAAAAAAAAAAAAAAATGGTGCTTAAAACTAGGATGATGAGAAACAACCTCATCCTTACTTGGATGTCTTGCCGTACACGGAGTGGGAGAGCACATCGCCTCGATAGGAAGACACGTTTTCTTGAGCTACACGCTCAATTCCATGAAATCTCATGAGGAATGGCAAGGTGGTCACCATTTGCCTTCAGTTACTCCATCTGCATGGGGTCCGGGAATCTTGCTAGCTCTGACCTCCTCCTGAGAACAGAGAGGGAACTGCTGTAAGAGGCAAAAGAAAATGAATGCAGAGAACACCTCTATTTCTTTATTTTCTCTTCTGTTCTCTCTCTCTCTCTGTGTCTCTCTCTCTCCTTTTACATTTGGCATTTATTTCAACCAAGAAGTTGAAAAACAATAATTTAGTAGTTTAATTAGTTTAAAGTCCAGCTCTGTCATTTATGAATTGTAGAATGGAGAGTTGTTAAATCATGTACTTGATTAATAAAGGGGATGACAATAATTTCTTTGGGAGGTGCTAAATTCGTAAATACATGTGAAGAGTCTTAGCATTGGGTGGTGTTTTTTAAAGTGTACTTCATGATCATTAAGTATGAAATCAATATAGTGTACAGTGACCGGCTTAAAAACATTCAAGTAGAATAGAAAATATCAGAGTGTCTCACATTAATGAAGGTATGTATTGGATAGTGACATTTTCTTGCTTCAGTTTCGTGCATACACACACACACACACACACACACACACACACACCAAGTTACCATGAAAACTGTATTTCTTACTACAAGTTGAGGTAAAAGAAGTTTGAAAAGCACTAGTACAGGGCAAAGCAGTCAATAAATATTAACATCTTTCTTTCCTTTTTTTATTAAATTTTTTTAATGTTTATTTATTTTTGAGAAAGAGACAGACAAAGCATGAGCAGAGGAGGGGCAGAGAAAGAGGGAGACACAGAATCTGAAGCAGGCTCCAGGCTCTGAGCTGTCAGCACAGAGCCCGACGCGGGGCTTGAACCCACGGACCGCGAGATCATGACCTGAGCTGAAGTTGGCTGCTCAACTGACTGAGCCACCCAGGCGCTCCTTTCTTTTCCTTTTTTATTTTACTTTTTGCCAGCCTTGTATACTGGGATTTGGTCATAATAAATAAAATTGATCTTTGGAATTGGTGAGGGTACAATAAAACCCCATTGAGACGTGGCCACTGGGTAGACTCCAAAGCACTGTCACTAGTTGTCTCAGAATATGTGTGATGTAAATGGAACCTCTGTGGGTACAGAGTACTACATGTCACGGATCATCAGAGCCATTTGCCGATAATGAAGACATTGGTGGCATTCCAAATTTCAATGAGACCGACCTGATCAAAGTACATAGTTGTCCCAAGTTTAATATTCAAATCATCCTATCAGGCTTCATGTATGTCATTTAGCCTCTTTTAAACCTAAAGTTTTCACCTGTCATATGGGGATAATATTATTTTCAGTGAGCATTGAATGAGTCAACATCTGCAAAGTATTTGGCACGCAGTAAACATTCCATAGATGTCAGCTATTGTCCCAGGTAAGGGGCCTAGAGAAACAGACTCTAGTTGAAGGTTTTTGTGCAGGAGCTGCTCTGAGGCTTGATCTCAGGAACATCACTACAAACAAATGAGGAAGGCACAGCTGGGCAGAGGAGGACGTCGAAAGTGGGGTTGCCACAGAGGCCCATGGGTTATCTGGTGCCGGGATGACCATTCAGATTGTCCTGGATTGAGGTGAGGATATTGGACCTCTTTTACCCTTGCATAAAACAGAGGTGAGTGGAGTTAAGGTAAGTCCTTTTGTTGAGAGAAAACCCCTGAAAGTGATTCGGTGGGGAGAAATTGTCTGCCCACGTTCCCAGTATCTATGAAAGTGGGCATGTTTCAGTCCCGCGGGGTCAGGCAGCACACCACAGTGCTCCCCCACCCCCACCTCATCCATGTAGCACTTGGGTCCACTTCACACAGAGGATGTGTCCCGTCTGGGATGAATGCCTCCAGGATTCATCCAGGAGTCTTCCGATAGTAAAGATATGAGAGGAACATTGGTGGAATAAACTCCAGTGCTCATTGCTGTGGCTGTCTCAAGGCCAGAGCCATACTCCTCATCTCCCTCCTCTACCACATGTCCAGAGCCCTCTCATACTTGGTCTAGGTGGCATAGCTGGTGGGCAACCCGGGTCTTCATTCCTAGTCTCCATGCCCATCTCATGCCGAGGCTGTTGTCTTTTTCCGTTAGCCATCAAAATGGTGCAGGGGAGTGCCAAGAAGCACCCCTGTGGCCATCGGGGTGCTAAATCTGTTTTTCTCTGCCTCCTGTGTGTGACAGCTTTCTCCGGGTGATCACAATCCCAGCTCTGCCAAAATGGTGACTCCTTTCCACTGTTCTCTTGGCATGAACACCTTGAAATAACTTGGCAGAAGCTATAGCTTAAAGTTTAATGGGACCCTTGCTCTGTGCCTTCTAGAAACCAGGACATTTAGGCTCATGCAGCACAAAGGTATGGAAATGGGAAGCATGGAAGTCCCTGGGAACCAGATCCTTCAGGTGTTCTCATGGATCCTTGAGAGCGATGGTCAGTGAGGTCATTTCTAGTTTCACCCTCTGGTTCCCACGTACGTATATTCTACCGACAAGGAATATTGCACCAGCACCCATAATGGTCACCAATATCATGTATATGAGATGTCTTGGAGTGTACATAAGGTGGCCTCTTGTCTTTGCAAGGTATCATCTCAAGCCAGTGCCCCAGCAGTGCCTTCAAATGGCCATATCACTGCTTATCGGACCCCTGCTGCTAATTAGCAGTGGTATGTGCTAGGACCAGTGTGTCCCATTATTACGTGCCCACAGCATTACCTGCTTGACTGTAAAATGGGTTCCTTGGACATATTGTATGGGATTCCATGTCAGCAAATCGAATACTTTGAGAGTCCTTGGCTAGTAATAGTGTTAGCTACGTCCACCTCACTTGAGGGGTTGCCTAAGAATGAAGCCAACACAGAGGAGAACAAAACAGAGAAATGGAGAAACGCTCCTTTAAAAAGTGTTTGTTTTTTTTTTTTTTTTTTTTTTTTTTTTAATTTGAGAAAGAGAGAAAGTGTGAGTGGGGGAGGAGCAGAAAGAGAGAGGGAAGAGAGAGTATATCCCAAGCAGGCTCTGAACCATCGGCCTGGAGCCCCATAGGGGGCTCAAACTCACAAACTGTCAGATCACGACCTGAGCTGAAGTCAGACGCTTAACCAACTGAGCTACCCAGGCACCCTGAGAAATGGAGAAACACTTTTGATGACACTGTTTGAGCACTTGTCTTTTTTTTTTAGCACTGGGAATAAGAGCTCTCCTGAATTTCCGGCGAAATGATGTGATAAATTACCATTATTATTATCACTGTTATTTGAATTGGGCTTCTGTCACTTGTGTCCAAAGGAGTTCTGAGGAAGCCACCAATGTGCCTTTCACAGATACTCACACATTCATTCTTTTACAAAATTAATATCTAAATCAGGCCTTATTCTGCCTTGAGGGTCATTTTATAACTTTAAGCTAACTCCGTGATTGGATCCAACGTTGTGATGATTTTAGAGCTGAAATCTCAGAAACAGATATTTTCAAGTTCTTGTGAGTCTCACGATAGTTCCCATGGCTAATATCCAGGACCAGGACCTGCGAGGCAGGAGGCAGCGACGTGGAGAGCCCAAGAAACACTACCATTTATTGAGCACTTACTCTGTGCCAAACACTGCTGAAACTGCCCTTGTAGTTGGCTAAGTTCATTCTCATTGCAACCTGTGAGACTGGGATTAGTTTTCTCATTTTGACATTGAGGAAACAGGATGAGAGAAGTTAGGAAGTTTACTTTAGGTCAGTCAGGGAATAAGTAGAAAAATCACAGACTCAAAACATGTTGTGCTGACTATATTGGCAGGAGGGGTCCAGGGATGTGCAAAATCAGTGCGGGCGGCAGGCATCAGAGAAGCTTCCTGGAGAACTGCGAACAAACCTCTTTTCTCCTTTTCACTATTTCACAGCCTGTAGAGAAACCGTGATCTGGTGTCCGGAAGGCATCCATCCTTCAAATTACTTGAACAATTATAGACATGTGTGGAAATTTATTTTTGATCTGTTTCTCAACCATGCTCATACAGGTACATGATTTTTATGTGAAAGGGATTATTTCAGACTTGCTTTTAAAATATTCTCCTGACTCACATTCCTGTAATAGTCATTAAAATCATGATAACACAGCTACACCTGCCTCAGACCCTTCCAGCCTGGTCTCTCTCCGTCTCTGACGGGCAGCGAGAGGAGGGTCTCGCTTGGCTGAGAGTCTCTGCCCTCGAGCTCACGTGAGCCCTGCTGTGGACAGTCATGTCGGACCCCTTGTGTGGGTTTTGAGAGTCTGAGGTATTTTCTTCAAAGCACCTCCCTTCAAGTAGTCCCTGAAAATCACAGACAATTTCATCTTATATTTAATTCCCCACATGCCAGTTTCTAATTGTATGTGCAAGGTTATTTTTAAAAATTTTTCTGAGCCCTTGATTGAAAGTATTTAGAGAACTTTCTAGGGACCGTGTAAGCTCAGGGCAAAATAAACCCATGGAACCTTGCATTCTAAGCTCTGCATTCATATCTAGTCTAGGTCAAGAATGAGTGACAGCAACAACTTTAGTACCCCTGGGGAGAGGGACTAATTCCATTTCTGGACCTAGTCAATTTGATTTTGTCTTTTGAGACTTTCAGGAAGAAGTCTCAGAGAGCCATTAAGCTTTGCTTGGGAGGTGCCATGGCCTTGTGGAATGAGACCATGTTTTAGAGTCAGTCATTTTGGGTTTTGTCCTGGCTCTGACTCATGCCATGTGACCTGAGAGAGAATGGCTTCACCTCAAGAGGACTTGATTTCCTCAACTATCAAATTGGTATAATAGTATAAACCCTGCAGGGATTGCTGTGAGGAGCTGTACACACACACACACACACACACACACACACACACACACACCATTCACAACGTGCCAAGCACATTGTAATGTTTGCACTTTGCAAATATTACCTACTTTAATACTCGTTATAACTTATGGAGGGGGAAATATTACTACTATCCCCGTTTTACATATAGGAAAACAGGCTCAGGGTAGTTGAGTAATTTAGCCAATGTCACACAGCTAATAAGTGGCAGACCTGAGTTACAAGTTTAAGCAGTCTGGTTTTGGAGTCTGTTTTCTTTACTGTTAGTATGCTGCCTCAAATGGTAACAATTTTTCAATCTACTTTTAAAATGTTTAATACAATGACTATAAGTTACCAGATGTGCGTGTACATGTTGCTTCTGTAGGAAGTTATATTACTTGCAAATAGGAAATCAACTGAGCTTTCCTTATCAGGCCTTTAATGAAAATAAAATAGAGCTACCACATTTAAAATAGGTTACTTAGTATTATTTGAAAAGTTCTACATTTCTTCAGACTGCTGCCTAAATTCAATATATTTGTCTTTGAAATTGGGAATGGCTGAATTCGTTGAGGAGTAAATTGAGGAAGCTCTTCTCCACTTAGTACCCTGCACTTATACTGACATTCTGAAAGACACAGCACCTCAGTACAAAGTTTTTTTCTGAAATTCACTCGTAGAACTATCCCCCCTCCCCCCAAACAGACATCACAATAATAAGTAATCATTGAGTTTCTACAATGAGTTAATAATCTCCAAAAGCAGTGATTCTAAGTGTGGGAAATCCTAGATCAGAGTTAAATATTTATTTTTAAACTTCAGGACTTGGCTGAGCCTTTAACACAGTAATGTGCTTGTGAGTCTTTCTGAGACATAGGGCATGTTGTGGTTTTCAACGGTGGGCTATGGGATATATGGTAGCTTTGTAATGTGTCAGCTTGTCTAGGCTGGACTACATTTCCCAGAATTCCCTTCTCTCTGTGTTTCCAGTTAGGGCAGGCCGCAAGTTACAAGGCGGAAATGGAGGAAATGGAGCGCAGCGGTTTGTAGCTCTCACGTGGTTGCTTATCTGCTGTCCCACCTTACTGATGTGGGGCAGCAGCTGCCCCGGCAACTTCTCTACCTTTCCAAGAATCCTCTCTCAGCTTCTCCAACCCTGAAGCCAGGCGTATGTTTAACTCCCACGTGCAGAGCACCAGCTTCTCCTACAGGAGGATGCCCATGCCAGTGTGGTAAGAGGCAGTGAGACCTGGGTTCTAGCTGTGCCGTTGGATTTTAGCGTATCTTTATTCCCCCCCCACTTTACATTCATCTTTCCTTCTTCATTGGACTTCAAGCTCCAACAACAGACAGAAAGACAATGGCTTTACTGAGATTTCTTTAAAAGTTCCCAAATTATATAATATAAAATTTGTGTATTTATATGATATTTTTAAATTAAAAAAAATTTTTTTAAATGTTTATTTATTTTTGAGAGAGACAGAGACAGAATGCGAGTGGGTTAGGGGCAGAGAGAGAGGGAGACACAGAATCTGAAGCAGGCTCCAGGCTCTGAGCTGACGTGGGGCTCGAACTCACAAGCTGTGAGAGCATGACCTGAGCCGAAGTCGGTCGCTCAACGGACAGAGCCACCCAGGCGCCCCATATGATATGTGATATTTTTAAAAGCAGAAACAAATGGAGACTAATCTTGAAAATTCCCTGAGCAGACAAAACCAGTTTATTCATACAAACAAAGCTTAATTTAGCTTATTTTGCAAGTCTAACTCAACCAGGGTCATTTCTTGTTTATGCCTCTGGAAATCATGAGGAAAACTTGAACTGTTTCCCAAGGTTGATATGAAATAACCACTGACTGATTCCCTATCATTTAAGAAAATTTACTATTACAACAGATCACTGGGAAGAAAAAACAGTCACTACTTTCTCACTATAGTAGCTGGTCTGTAACAATGTACCCTTGAGCCTCACTCCATGTTTTAGTTTGAATGCTCCCAGTTTGCAAAGTGCCTTTTAGGTGTGTGCACAATAAACTGTTACTAATTGCACTTTACTTTAGCCATCTCTTAATTTTTGACTATATATATATATATTATATATGCTATATATCATACTTTGTCTATGATACATAACATATAATATATATCATTTTTTGGTTTTGCTTCTGATTGGGGCCCTAATAGATACATAACCCTTGAGTCCTGGCACAGTTAATTACATCTTCAGATATGGTATTCTGCAAAACACTAATTAGGAAATTCTTTTTTTTTTTTAATTTTTTTTTTTTTTTTTAACGTTTATTTATTTTTGAGACAGAGAGAGACAGAGCATGAACAGGGGAGGGGCAGAGAGAGGTGGAGACACAGAATCTGAAACAGGCTCCAGGCTCTGAGCTGTCAGCACAGAGCCCGACGCGGGGCTCAAACTCACGGACCGCGAGATCGTGACCTGAGCCGAAGTCGGCCGCTTAACTGACTGAGCCACCCAGGCGCCCCCACTAATTAGGAAATTCTAATGTAGTTGGGTCGTCTTTTGGATGTGATTTTCCAATAGTTGAGTAAAAACATGTATAGAGCAAGTTATCACATAGCATCTAATTTGCCACTTCACTGAAGGCTATGGTAAGAAATAACAAGATTCTGTTGTAGGTTGAATTATGTTCCCCCAAAGTTGTAGTCTAGTCTGAACTCCTGGTACCTGTGAATGTGACCTTGGATATAGGGTTTTGCACGTGTAATTAAGATGCAAATTAAGCTGAGGTCATAATCGATTAGGATTGACCCTAAATCCAATCACTAGTGTAGGGAGACACAGGCCAACACGGAGAGGGAAGGCACATGTAACAGGGAGGCTGAGATGGGAGTTATGTTGCCTGTATCATGAAACCCTAAAAATTGCCAGCAACGATAAAATGCTCAAAGAGGCAAGGAAGCATTCTTCCTGGAGCCTCTAGAGCGTGGCCCTGCTGGCACCTTGGTTTCAGATTTCTGCCCTCTGGAATGGTGCGATAGTAGATTTCATACCAGTTCTTACTGTTGTTTTAAGCCACCCAGTTTGTGTTAATTTGTTAGAGCAGCCCTAGGAAACTAACACAGGTTCCAAATGAACTTTCTGGATGCCCGTGCTGGTGGCCATAGGTTGGAACTCCCACTTTTCATAAAATCTGTTGCAGGAAATCACTGAAGGGGACCGTGGTGGCCCTTCAGACAGTCTCAGTAATCGTGTTCCTGTTCATTGTGTCTTGAGTTCAACCCAGGAGGGACCATGTTGGATTGTTTCATACCACTCTCAGGCCACAAGCATCCATGTCTCTCATACAGGATCTCTGGGTTGTAGAAGTCCAGGGTTGTCATGGTGGGCAGAAGCTAGGGCAGCATCTCCAGTGCCCTGACCAGTTATCTCCAGAGGGATGCTCCCTGGGCAGGAGGTAGACTCCGGGCAATTAGTCCTCCTTGGATGGGAGGAAGCATGACAACTTAGAACTAAGTCTGTCTTGACGTAACTCCCAGGTGCTCTCAAAGGAAGGTCTTTCCTCACCCTCCCGGTCTAAACCTTAGTCCTACTGACCTTGAGATTATTCTGTGTCTTCCTCTCTGATCTGAGAGCTACTCCTTCTTTTCCCCTTCTTTCTCAGTCAGGGTCATCTAGCTAATACCTGCTAGCATAAAAACTCACTCTGTAGATGTGTGCCTGAGTTCTGACTCAAGCTGATTTTGTTTTTGCTTCAGTTTCTGTAGTGGGTTACAAGTTCAAGGCAGAGGTGGGGGTGGAGGGATGGTGGAGGAAGTGAAAAGAGGCCTTTGGAGAGAACTATAATTAAGATTCAGAAGTATTATCCCATTATATGGATCAAGTTCCTCCCTCCCTTCCTTCCTTCCTTCCTTCCTTCCTTCCTTCCTTCCTTCCTTCCTTCCTTCCTTCTACCTCCCTCTCTCTATCCCTTCCTTCCTTACTATACCAATCATCCACATATTGATGACATAATGTGAGTTACTTAGCTAACCAGTAGACCATAATGATGTTCCATGATTCCTGGTTTCTGGAGGCTCCCAGTCTATCAGGGGTGCTGATACACAGAACTCACAATGTGTCAATTACTTACTACAAGGGCCGCTCTACTTCCAGAGGTTCAGTGATGGTGGGAAGCAGAACATGCCAAACAGAAGAAATAGCAAGGGCAAAACCCCTAAGGTAGAAGAGCATGTCTTCACCAAAGTAGATTTAGGGAACTGTGTGTAGTTGAGACATCTTACAGGAATCTTGAGAGATGAGACTAGAAAGGAGGGTGAGATCCTTGAAAGGACTTGAATGGCATACCAAGGAATTTGCAACTTAGTATCTTTACCGATAGGGTGGCGTAGGAATTTCCAAAGTTCCTGAACAAGGAAATAAATGATCATCACACCCTAGAGATGCCTTTCTACAGACCCTGTATGTAACATGTACTCCAGCCGGACTGTAATGCCACACAGTCGGGGAACATGAGGCTAGTACAGTGCTTGCTGCAGATACAGTGTTGTCTATCTCCCCAGTTGTGTGTTGAGTGAATGAATGAATGAGGCTTAGAGAAGTAATCATCTGCGGCCAAAGCCTGACGTTTGAATCATGATTCTGGGAGGTTTACAAAGGATAATAGAAGACAAATCAGAGGAACTGTCAGCTTTGTTGTTGCCATCATCTTTCTCACATTTACTCTAAATCTCTCCTGCTGTGATTCGGCCCAGAGCCCCTTGTCTTTTGTGGCAATGGGAGGTAACCAAGTAGCACCTTTCCTTGGAGCATAAAACATTGGTGTGCTGACGACCCACACTGAATTGTCCTCAATATCTCCAGAAGAAACAATTTCTATTTTTTAAAATCAATTTTTTCACGAATCCTTTTTCCAACTATTTGATCATCTTTGCAGCTGACCTGGATTTTCTGTCCCTTCCCCTCTGTTGGCTGCCAATATCTTGCCTGGAAGAGACACAGCTTGAGCTACATGGTCTCTAAGGGAGCAAAGTCTGGCCAAATCCTTTGGGCTGATAAGGAAGGGCTAGGAAATGGTCCATATCTAATATTCGGATAATGTTTGGGTCCCAGTCAATAAACTAATGAGAAATTACGGAAGTTCTATCTTGCTGACTTAAAAGGAATTACAATTCAATAAAATACACAAAACTAAAATGATAATAAACCGTGTTTTGAGGTTGTTGAGAAACCAAGGTGCATTGGCTATGAAGTGGGAGGGAAAACAATAGATGTTGAGGGCTTGCTTTGTATGAGAACTTTGCATACTTTCTTTTAATTCTTTAAAGAACTAAGAAGCAGACCTCTCTTCCTGTGTAAGGAGTGAGAAGATGAACATTGGAGAGTTTAATTAACTTGCCCAGGGTCTCCCAGGGACTGACCAAGCCCGGACGTAGCCCACATCTGTCCAATTAAAAGACCAAGGCTCTTTGCCCATTGTCCTGAAATTGGACACAAAATCGAAGGACCATCCCAGAGTGGCTACTTATAGAAATCACCACCACCATTTATTGAGGACCTCTTAGACATCAGGTCTTTAGACTAGATAAATCTTACATAAAGTATCGGATAAAATTTAACCTACTCTTTGTTGCAAAGTTGTTTCCCAAGAGTTACTATTCCCATTTCACAGATAACAAAACAGGTCCAGAGAATTTAAGGAACTCTTCCGTTTTTACAGTTAGTAAGGGACAGAGCTAGGAGTGGAGGCCAATGGATGCCTCTCCTTCTACTTCATCTGAGTGCCATCAGTTATGGCAGTCAGGAAAGGCTGCCCCAGGCTCAAGAGCAGGGGTACCAGAGGGTGCCGACTGTGGGGAGCAGCCCCAACTTTTATTAGAGCAAGAGCCCTGAGGCAGATGGTAGCTAGATTTCACTTTACCAATCTGACAGTTTTACTACTGGGAGCATTCATACTCAAAGATATCAAAAGCTAATGTTCCTCCCTTAGATCATTTTTCCCCCCTGGAAGGTTGGGACAGTTACTTTTATCAATTAAAGTCCTTCTGAATGGCATAGAGAGTGGAGTGTTTCTCCAAACTTCAGTGTCCCTAAGAATCGCCGTGGGTACCTGATTAAAATATGGTCCCTAGACCTGACCCCTATGGAGAATTTCTGATTCCATAGGCCTGGAGTGGACCTGAAGAAATTTGTATTTTTAACAAGTACCCTAGATGTTGTTGATGCAGGTGTGAATTCTGCCTGTTGAAACCCTTGTGTAGTGGTTGAGATTCTGAGTCTGGATCCCTGGTACCATCACTGTGAGCTCTGTGATGGTGAGTGAGTCATTTAACCTCTTAGCCTCAGTTTTACTATCTATGAAGTGGGAATAAAGATGATACCTACCTACCTGTCAGTCATGGGAGGATTAAATAAAGCAATGTGTGTAAAACAGTTAATGTCTTTCTGGTTCAAAGTAAATGTTCAACTAATGTTAGCTATTTTTATACTAATGAGAAGTTAGTCATTTACAGAAAAAAGATTGAGTCATTCTTTCCACTAGAAATTTTTTATGTCTTTGTGCCTATGAAGATGGGGGGCTGGGGAGGAATGTATCTGTTCCTGGAAAGGTGCATAATATAGGAGTTTTTTCTTCTGTAGTACTTATTTCAAATGTTCTTTTTTATTTTTCTTTTCTTATTTCTTTTCTTATTTTTCTTTTGCCAGTATTTAAATAAATAAAATTTATTTATCGGAGTGCCAATGGATTCTTTGTAAAGGAATTCCTTGCACATTGATAATCACTAAATAGATCTCTGGTTGATGAGTCATTCATTTTCCTATGGGTCCTGTCAGGGCTCCTTGGAAAATTTCCTTTCCTCTGGCTTTTTAAGAGAAATGATAATGGAAGAAGCAAAACTCAGAAAGTTTGGAACAACTTCCTTTTTCCCTTCACACTCCCAGGTCAGAGATGCCCACACCTCAGAGAGAGCCCTCCCCTGGACTGGAGGTATAAGGACATGAGCCAGGTAGGTCTCCATTCCAGCCCTCTGACGTCAGGGCTGCAGCCAGACCCCCCAGGCACAGGATCTGTGGAAAAACACCTGTGCATCCTGGCTTCCCTGGAAATAAAGCCCAAGCTCTTCCATGTGTGTATATGACCCTTTAAATGTCCTTGTTCTGGTTCCTGTTTATCTTTACAGGTGCCTCCGCAGCCACCCCCCCACCTCCTTGGTCCTCTTCATACTTACAGTTTGTTTATTGGAGCCTTATTTTTTTCTCCACTCTGGGATTTTCTAATGCTATTTCTTTGTCTAAGCATGTTTTCTTCTGTTCTTTCTACCTTCATATTTCCTGTAGATCTTACTTGGATGTTCTTTCCTATGGGAAGTCTTCATTAGGTATTAGTTGCCCTCCTCCATGTTTCTAAAACCTAACAATTATTGCTATGACACATTTAGCAAAATACAACATTATTTGCCTTTGTATTTGTCTCCTCTACTAGGTCAAAAGCACCCTGACTCAGGGAGCTTACCTTTCTTACTCACTTTCTACCCACAGGACCCCATCACAGGCATAAGGTAGAGACTCATTAAATAATTACTCAGTGAATAAACATGTTGTCTTTTAACACCTGCCAGAGCACTTCCAATGATGGGAAACTTATTATCCCCTGAGGCTACTGGATCCATTTTTGGAAGGATCTGCCCGTTTGAAAGCTTTTCCCGATGAATGAATAGAAATCAGTGGTCCTATAACTTTCTAGGAGAGCTGGAAAGTTTCCACAGTGTTGGAGGCCGAGATAAAATCTCGAGTCCTGTCATCATCTTACGGTCTTGGAAAGGCTCTCTAGTTAAGATTCCAGTGCAAAATGAAGATGGCATTTTTAAGGAAGGGCTACTGGATAGAGATAGAAATGTTGTAAGAGTCAAACTGATCACTCGTCTGAGATAGAGAACATTGTTGTTTTCTTACTACACAAGCAAGAGAGGTGAAAGGAGTACCTCTGGGCAACAGGGATGGAGTGGCCTCCCAGAGACAGGTGCTCTGTGTCTGTGACAATAGACTTAGGAATTTACTAAGAAAGTTTGAATCATTCTAAGATGTTCTGATTCATGATTGAAGCTCCTTGAGTGAAGGAGATAGTGCCTTTCCTTTAAAAATGGAAGGAGTACAGAGTGCCTGAGTGGCTCCGTTGGTTAAGCATCTGACTTGATTTCAGTTCCGGTCATGATCTCACAATTTGTGAGATCGAGCCCCATGTCGGGCTCTGCACTGACAGCATGGAGGCTGGTTGGTATTCTCTCTCTCTCTTTCTCTCTGTCCCTCCCCTGCTCTCTCTCTCTCTCTTTCTCTTCCCTCTTTCTCAAAATAAATAGATAAACATTTAAAAAAAAATGGCAGCAGTACACTGAGGGTGTTAGCATCTGTTCTGTTCCAGGGTGGTAGTTGTAACTTATAGTCCATTGAATTTGCTTTTTTCACCCCAACCTCCAGAGGGAGATTTAATTATCCTCGATTTAGAGGAGAGAAACAAATTTCATGAAGTAATTGATCCAAGGTGACACAGTTAATCATTACTGGGCTGAGACCCTTTTCCCAGTATTTTCCCACCACTTAATGGAGTTTTGTATTTTTACAACATACAAAACATACGGTCACTTATATAAACACAGTATTTCAAAAGATAAGATTCCACCCTCACCTGCTTTTAAAAATCGCATTTTGTCTTCTAAGTCGTCCTGACTTGAGAGGTCATGTACAGTGACAGCTAAATGCTAAGTTACATAAAACAAAAGAATCCAAAATAGTGCCATTTTCTTCACTACTTGCTACACATTTTAACATTTTAAAACTGTGATTGAAGCACACACACGATTTCTCACCTCCAGTCAGAAGAGTATTCAAATTGCCTAAATAAGTATGTGCTTGTAATATGTCCTCAGAGACTATTTCCACATCAGGGATAAATGTATAGGTGTAATGAAACAACTAATTGAAAACTGATGGCAAGGGAGGCTCTATTATCAGAAATAGTGATCATTTTCTTCAAAATAACTGAGGTAAATAAAACCCCACTATTTGCTGTTCGTTATTCATCCTTTCTCTTCCAAGCCCTGAGACTCTGAGCCAGCCTCACTGGGCCGGTAATTTGTTAAGGGCACAAGCATGACAACTCTCCTTCCAGTCCAACCCCAACAACATCAATGGCACTTGATGAGTCTGAGGGGCATCAGAAAGCCCTGGCTGGATTGCAGCACTGAGATCTTCCTTGGAATTATGGGATCAGAGTCTATCTTTGGCATTAAGATCATAAGTTTTAGAGGGGTGCCTGGGTGGCTGAGACGGTTAAGCATCCCATTCGATTTCAGCTCAGGTCATGATCTCATGGTTCGTGAGTTTGAGCCCTGCACGGGGCTCTGTGCTGACAGTGCGGAGCCTGCTTGGGAATGTTGTTCTCTCAAAATCAATAAATAAACATTAAAAAAGAAAGTTTCTTTTAAAAAAAGATCATAATTTTTACAGAGCAAAATGTAGGTTTCAGAGAGAGAGCAAGAGTTGGGCAGAGGGACAAAGGGAGAGAGAGAGAATTGGACGCAGGGCTCAATCCCAAGACCCTGGGATCATGACCTGAGCCGAAGCCAAGAGTTGAATGCTCAATTGAGCCACCCAAGCCCCCCTCCAAACTTTAGTTTTTAAAAGAGAACTCATGAAGATGGATGTTTAGGGCGCATCCTGGGTACACTGTCACATCGGCAGTTCTTTTATTTTGCAGTGTCTTTCCAACTTCCTGAGCCCCTTCTTCTCTGGTAACCTGCCCAACTTCCTGTATCACCAAATGCAGCAGGCCATTCATTTCCCCCACCTTCTCTACCTGGGCTTGATTTTATCTGAATCTTTTTTTTTTTTTCCCTCCTGCCTCAGCCCCATTCATTCAGGGCCTTTCCAGATGACTGGGCTAATTTCCGATAAATTCATTCAGAAAAGATAATGGCTTAATGTGTCAGACATTTACGAGGACTTGCATTTCAGGGGATTAATCCTAATGGTGGGAGGAATCTTGAGAATTTCAAAAGGACAAAAAAAAAATGTTGATATTATATACCAGACTGTACAACGGAAATATAACTTGAGCCACAAATATAACCTGTACATGTAATTCAAAATTTTCTAGCAGTTTCTCGAGAAAGGAAAGAGGAACAAGTGAAGTTAACTTTAAGAATCATATATTTAACCCAATATATTCAAAATATTATCCTTAAAAATATAATCTGTATAAAATTTATTAATTATTATTATTACCTTATTTTTGTTCTAAGGTTTTGAGATCTGATGTGTATTTTACACTCACATCTCAGTTTGGACTATAGCCACCTTTCAAGTGCTCAACAGCCGCATGTGGCTTGTGGCTACCATACAGGACAGCATGATTACATTCAGATAAATTAAGAGCACATTTTCTGTGTGTCTGTGTGGAGATGAGGCATGGGAGGGGAGTGGTGTGTGTGTGTGTGTGAGAGAAAGAGAGAGAGAGAGAGAGAGAGAGAGAGAGAGAGAGAGAGAGAGAGAGACTTTATTGAGAATGTAATGAGGTGATAGGACTGGAAACAACAAAAGAGAGAGAAGTGTGTGTGTGCTTAATTTCCAATTGAATTTAAGAGGCAGTGTGGTATAATGGGAAGAGTGTGTGCAATTTAGATTACAATTGAAACTCTGCTGTGTGTTATTGGACACATTACATAAGCTCTGTGAACCCCAGATTACTTATTTGCAAAAGAGATATAGTAATAACCACTTTAGAGGATTGCTGAATTTAGAATTTAACAATAAATATACAGAAAAGCCTGAGTGGAGAACTCTCAATGAATGCAAATCTGCCTGTCCAATCCCCCACCCCTCCCGCCCTCACCCCCACTAAGGCTCGGAAACCTTTACATTTTTCCTTCTCTTTTCCACACCACCTACCCAACCAACTCCTCCTCAAATGCTAGTTAAATTCTCAACTTCTCTGTGAAACTTTAAAGAAAGATACTTCTGCAGTTCTTACTAAACATCCTAAAGAAAAATTGGCAAGATCGTTGAGATTTGATACCAAGACATAGTTCAGCTCCATATTTACCAGATTAATTCCATTTCTATGGCTAACATTTTGTTATCTGTGAAATGCTTTTATCCTCTCTTTATCTTTCTAAATTCTATTTTCCGTATTGCCAGGCTCATATTCCAACTTGTGTCTGAAACATTGTTAGATCGCTTGAGTCTGCAATCACCTTGCTCTTGCTACAATCATATCACGTCTTCCCCAGTTTCTATCAAGCTGGATTCTATGAATGAAATTTGGTTCCTATGGCTAATTAATAGGTTTTCTTGAAAAAAAAAAAAAGTTCTATGACAGAAAAAAAGTAAGCTGATGAAATTCTGAGTTAAAGAAGTTGAATTATTTTATTTTCCAGTGCTTCACAGGGAAATGTATATTGTGAAACTACAAAGGGGGAGGGGGACAATTATTTGCAGTATTTCCCAAATTTATCAATCATGGTAAAAAGTTCCTATTTTTTCTTTTAACTACTTCATAAACTAGCATTTCAAAGAACTCATTTTGGGATACACTAATATATATTATGAACCATGGCAATTTAATATGTGCATCCTTAACATCTCAAATACACTTTACTATCATTTGTTTATGCCTAAACTTCCCAATAGCAGCATCGTGATGCACATTGGGGCTTAAAGCTTAGAAAGTTTTCATGAGTTTCTTTCTTTCGTTCTTTCTTTCTTTCTTTCTTTCTTCCTTTCTTTTCTTTTCTTTTTTTTTCTTTTCTTTTCTTTTCTTTTCTTTTCTTTTCTTTCTTAATCCTTTAATTTGATCTTAACAACAATATTCTGAGCCAAAAATATTTGAGAAGACCAATATTCAACCAGTATTGGTTGAGGAATATGTAACAGGCACTGAACTAGGTTCTCAAATACAGAGGTAACCAAGAGAGACTTCATAGCGGCAGACAGACATTTAACGAAACTTTCACAAAATCCTTAAGTATTTTGAAGAAGAGTAGTAATTGCTAATGCCTTTGCAACCCTAAGTCCAAGCCATTTTCTAAACACTTAAATAATTCTCAAAATGACCTAGAGACAAGGTCCTATTATCTCCATTCTGCAGATAGAAATTGAGACACAGAGACACAGTGACTTGCCCAAGGTCATACAGAGCCAAGATTAAAACTGAGGCAGTCTGGCTCTAGAGCTTGACCTATGTTGTATTACCTCCATCTATAGAAGTAAGGGAGTATAGCAAGATCATGTGGCTGGAGACCTTGCCTAGTGTGCATTTTCATAGAAAGAGCTAATGTTTAAACTGCATATTCCAGGGGCTCCTGGGTGGCTCAGTCGGGTGAGCATCCGAGTTCGGTTCAGGTTATGATCTCATGGTTTGCGAGTTCGAGCTTCACATCAGGCTCTGTGCTGACAGCTCAGAGCCTGGAGTCTGCTTCAGATTCTGTGTCCGCCCCCCCCCCCTCTGCCCCTCCCCCACTCACACTCTGTGTCCCTCTCTCTCAAAAATAAATAAACATTAAAAAAAAAATAAACTGGGGGCGCCTGGGTGGCGCAGTCGGTTAAGCGTCCGACTTCAGCCAGGTCACGACCTCGCGGTCCGTGAGTTCGAGCCCCGCGTCAGGCTCTGGGCTAATGGCTCGGAGCCTGGAGCCTGTTTCCGATTCTGTGTCTCCCTCTCTCTCTGACCCTCCCCCGTTCATGCTCTGTCTCTCTCTGTCCCAAAAATAAATAAAAAACGTTGAAAAAAAAATTAAAAAAAAAAAAAACTGAATATTCAATAGTGAGTAGGATTTGGCCAGCAACATGGGTGGGAAAAAGCATTTTAAGCAAGGTGAAAAGCATGTGTGAAGGTGTTGAGTAAGGAACAAGTTTGGCACTTACAAGAAACTATATAAAGGCCAAAGTGACTTGGCTCTAGTAACCTAGGATGGAGAGCAGTTCATGCTTGTCAACCTTGTTGTGTAGTAAAAATATAATCTTTAGGAGACGGGTAGTGCTGATGGTACTCAATGCCATAGAATTGTACACTTAAAAATAGTTAAAATGGTAAATTTCATGTTATGTGTCTTTTACCACAATCAAAAAACAACTGAATGAATGAGAAAATAGAGGAAGGAAATATGATAAAATTGCAATTATTAAGGCTAGGTGATGGATATATGGGAATGTATCATAGTATTTTCCCTACCTTGAAGTATATTTGAGTTTTTTTTATGATACAGTTAAAATAAATGTAATAAGTATTCTTTTCAACCTAAAAACAATGAATAGTGATTGAAAGACTTTAAGGAGAGCTATACGGTTTTTAAGATGCTATGTGGAGAATAAAAAGGATAGTTCAGATGGTTAGGTAGAGGAATATTATTTTGTCTATTCAATAACCACGAGCAAAAGTGGATGCATTTAAAAATATTTAGGGCGGAGAATCATCAGACTTGGTGATTGGATATTGTGACATTTCTGGCGTGAGCTACGGTATAAGAGGAACAAAATCAGGAGGGTATAACGTCATGGAAGTCAAAGAGAAAGGTAGTCAATGTTTGAATGCCGAGCAGATCGCAAGCGAAATGATCATTGAAATTAGGAACACAGGGGCACCTGGGTGGCTCAGTCGGCTGAGCGTCATGATCTCACTATTCTGTGCTGCTGTCAGCACAGAGCCTGCTTCAGGTCCTCTGTCCTCCCCTCTCTCTGACCCTCCTCCGTTCTCTCTCTCTCTCTCTCTCTCAAACATAAATAAACATTAAAAAAAAGAAGTTAGGAATATAGGAATTATTGTAACTTTTACCTAGAGGGCTTTTGGTGGAGGGAATAGGAGTCATTTAGTTGTAGGTTACTGTTACAGACTAAATTCTTATGTTCTCCCCCAAATACCTATGTTGAAATCCTAACCCCAATGCGAGGGCATCAGAAGGTGGGGCCTTTTGGAAGACATCCGGTTTAGATGAGGCCATGAAAGTGCAGATGGATTTGTTGATATGAGGTTGGGAAGTTAAGGGAATTTCTATCCAGTGGCTTCATCTTTCCTGTGAAAATATAATTAGAATCATAGGAAAACTTTTACTGATGGTTTATTGACAGCCGATACTGTGTAAAACATTTACATGTACTGACTCACTTACTACTTATGAGGGAGGAACTATTACTATCTCTATTTTACTACTACAAACCTGAAGCCCAGAACTGTTAGGACATATATGCCTAAAGTTACATTAATTTTTAACATTTATTTATTTATTTATTTATTTGCTCAAGTGTAATTAACATATAAAATTAAGCTATTGAGACTACCCTAAGATGAAAAGCTTTTTGCACAGCAAAGGAAACCATCAGCAAAACAAGAAGACAGCCTACTGAATGGGAGAAGGTATTTGCAAATGATGCATCAGATAAGGAGTTAATATCTAAAGTTGCATTTAGATAAATTGCCGGAAGATAAATTTAGATAAGTTGCATTTAGATAAATTGAATAAAAGCCTGGACAGTTCGCTTTTAGACAGCTGGCCGAACAACAAGCCATGTTTTGTTAAGGCCATCCAGAGATGGTGAAGGGGATACGGGAGGGGTTGGTCATCTAAGGAGTGTGAAGGGCAAAAAGAATCTGCAGAAACTGATTGGAATAATGTGATAAGATCATAAGGGATGTTGAGAGCTACATTGAGACTGGGAATTACAAATTGAAAGTGCCATCAATCAACCTGGTGATGTGATTTGTTCCAGAACATTTCAGCTATTTGAATGCAGGTACTGGGAAGACAGACAGTCCGGTTTACCTAAGGTTAGGACTTAACTGGGTGTGGCAGAGTGACAAAAAGACAATGGAGAGTGAGGGTGGCTGCAATATTCTATAAGGAAAGAGGCTTTTGGGAATACATCCCTCTCATTCAAAAGTCTTTCTACTATGGTAGTATTTTTCCTCTCACTGGTCTTTTCTGGCAAAGACTTTGGTGAATAGATCATAGCCTTGCAATTCAGTTAAATTCAACACACTGTTACAGCAACTTCAGTATCTGTTAGCCTCTCTGATGTGTGCTAGGTATTTTAAACTAGGACTTTGCTGTTTATATACTATTAATGCTGTTGGTGCCAGAGATTTTGTCTAAAAGCAGTGCATAAGATACTTAAATGCCTTTGCTCTAGCCTACCCATTTATTCCACTTTGGTCACAAGGGCACATCATTGATTACTTTCAGATTTCTTTTACGTCACTTATGTCACTCCATACTAAAAAATGTTAATGTTATACTCACGTGAATAGACCCTAAATTTACACCTTAAATTTTATTGTATAATTTAAGAACTTAAGATTCACATCTGAGAAAAAAAAAATCAAGAGTCCAATTAAAAAAAAAATTCTGTATACATCATAATGACCCATTTCAACAAACCTTTCATAATTAAGACTTGGGTTATTGGAGAGCGCTGAATAATCTTCATGGTTGGTTGGACATAAGCTGGTCATCAATACACTGTGAAAAACTTACTTTTAGGATGATTCTGATGCCCTGAAATAGTGGAATGGATTCTGAATCACAAAAATCTGGCATAGGTTAAGCAATAATGAAATGGATCATTAGAAGTGATTTTATTTTGAACCTATCAATGCAATTTGTAGGCATTCAAAGTCAATAGAATGCAATAGAATTCGTTGTTAGAGATACAGAATCTTGTGCCCCATTCCAAAGTGACTGAATCAGAATCTGCATTTTGATAAGAACTTCAGGGAATTTGTATGCACACCGCAATTTGAGAAAGCACTGGTCTAGGTCAGCATTGTAGTAATTAAGTATTGTGATGGCTTGCGATGCTAACTCCCATAAACACCCATTTGGTTTTTATGGTTTTGGTCTAAAGATGAGCTCATCACCTGTAAGCCCTGATGTTTTTTAGGTAAAAGGCTAGTTTGAGAGGAAAACAGGGAGGAAGATGTGGGCTTTATTTTATTCTAGACTTGATATGACTGGTCTGCAAAAGCATCCATTCACAATTCTGATATCCCTTTTTTCCAGTCTTTCTCCCCTCTGGCTCTCCTCTTTCCTTTTACAATGCTCGTGCCCCTCAATTTAAAAACCCATGATTTGCAAAAACACTAGTTTCTAGACTCTCAGCAGCCAAATATTTGTTGATAGAAAAGAGTTAACCTAAAGGACATATAAAGATGGCAGAATTCTTTTTTTTTTTTTTTTTTCAACGTTTTTTATTTATTTTTGGGACAGAGAGAGACAGAGCATGAACGGGGGAGGGGTAGAGAGAGAGGGAGACACAGAATCGGAAACAGGCTCCAGGCTCCGAGCCATCAGCCCAGAGCCCGACGCGGGGCTCGAACTCACAGACCGCGAGATCGTGACCTGGCTGAAGTCGGACGCTTAACCGACTGCGCCACCCAGGCGCCCCAAGATGGCAGAATTCTTATGGTTCAGGAAAGTTTGAAAATCATCACATGGGGCTTTAACTATTGGAATGGTTGACAGGTTTTTGTTTTTGTTTTTTTTTTTCCCTATGACATGGCAGAATGTTGACTCACAGGAATTAATGTGATTAACCTTCAGCCAAGGCATGTTTGAGGCAAAGAGGTGAATCAGACTCATTAGTTTTTGGTTCTGGAGCAATGAAGGATCATGGCATTTGCCCTGTCCGTGTCCTTCTGAACAGAGATCACCCCAATTCTGTCATTACTGCTTCTGAGCCTTTTTCTCCATTTTTCCCCCCAAAGGCATAAAATGCCAAGCTGAGTAATCAAAAGACAGTGGCTATTCAGTGTATGACGATGACTTCCAAGCTAAGGTTTTCATTTTGTCAGATATTTTCATCGAGAGCATTTTGTTTTTCCCTCTCCATGCTGTCTTCTTGAAAGAGAGATAATAAATGAGAGGTCAGAGCATCAGGGCAGTCAGTGGAAGGCCTCCAAACAGGCAAAGGCAGTTTCTATCTCTTTCTGCATGATTTCTCTCTCATCTTTAGGATTTAAGCAGATGCTTTTAGATAGACAATGCCCTGTGGAGCAAAAGTGAGAATGCTCTATTGCTCAGTTATTCTAGGTATCAAAGCCCATTGTCAGGATTTTGAATTAACGTTAGATGTTTAAGAGAATGAAGTAAAGCTCCATGCCGTTGTGAATATAAAACTGACCCAATGGTTACATCACTGAACTGGCAAGGGCAAATTGTCCACTCTAATGATGATAATATTTCTTGACGATTATTACAGGCATTATCTCATTTAATCCTCCAAGTAACCCATATGAAAGTGGTATTATAATTCCCCTTATTCAGATGAGGAAATTGAGACAAAGAGGTATTATACAACTTGCTCAGGATCACGTAGCTGGTCGGTGGCATACTTCCTGTCCTTTACCCTACCTTCTCCCTCCCCGACAGCTAATCTACAGGTTACAAGGGACTGTGAAGGTATTTATCCATGATTTCTCGATCCTCTCCACTAACTCTTTCTCATATACCTTGTAAAGCCCTTTGGTACACTAAGAAAAGTTTCAAAGTGATGCTTCTCTTCATGTCCAAATACATTTGGGAATATATTAGCAATTATGAGCAGGAGTCATTTCTCTTTCTGACGGCCACAGACAAGATACTGATTTAGAACACATTATTATCCCTTCAGCTCATAAAGTGAATTTAAATAAACATTGCCTGTGAAGAGAGTCCTAAAAGGAGACTTTTATTTTCCCTTAATATTCAAAATACCACCAAAGTGAGAAAAGCAAACAAACAAGAACTCCTTTGGCAATGCCCTTGCTTCAGTTTCCTAGGGATTTCACTCCGTAGTTTGCATCAACTATCTCCACCTATGGAAAGAAAATGACTACATCAGTAAGCTGTTGTTTGTTATGTGGGCTCCATCAGTCATCATATTTATTTGTCATGCTCCCTTTCTTCCTTCTTGGAGGTCTTGCCCCAACAATTATTCTCTTTGTATCCTGTATCTTTAGTATTCTTCTACTGACATTTAACCCTGATATTAATATTTAAACATACCAAATCTCTCCCTTCTTAAGCAGTAATGGGTAATAATAATAAATCAACCGTATATTGTTTTAGCTATGGCTCTTTTCTCTTGCTCTTTGCAGTCAAGCTTTTCAAAAGAATTGTTAAAAGGTTGTATTTCTTCTCTTCACTCCCCAACCCACTCTGAACTCTCCCCACTGCTTTACCAAACCAGAGTTTCCCAAGTCACCGGTGGCTTTCTCATCTCCCAACTTATCTGGAAAAAAAGTTGATTGTTGATCTACTTGAAGTCAAAGCAGCATATGATGTGGTTGACCAGAGGGTTAAACTTTTTTTGCTCTTTATGCCTGACCCCTCTGTCTCATCACTAAATTGTATTAATTTTACCTCTTAAGTATCTAATACATAACTTCTCTTCATTTCCATTGCCTTTAGCCTACTCCAGGGTTTCTCAACCTCAACACCATTGTCATCTTGGACCAGATCATTCTTTGTTGTGTTAGATCATCTTGTGCATTGTAGGATGTTTAACAGCATCCCTGTCCTCTACCAACTAGATGCCAATAGCAACTCTTCCTCCTTCCCCCAGGTCCTGATGATAAGAAATGTCTCCATGCATTATAAAATGTTCACTGGGAAGCAATAATGCTTCCAGTTGAGAACCATGACTTTAGTCCCAGTTAATATCATTTCCCTCCTTATTTAATGCAACAGCCCGAAATGGTGAAAGATGCAAATCTGATTATGTTATCATAACTTCTTAAAAAACTTTATTTTGCTTTTCCATGACTTTAGAATAAAATTCAGAGTTCTTAAAAGCATTCTCAAGTGCTTTTTCAACAGCTTTATTGAGGCATAATTTATATACAAAAGACTGCACATATGTAATATATACAATTTGATGAGTACGACAGGCATACCTGTGAAACCATTACCATAATCAAGATAATAAACCTATCTATCAGTTCCAAAAGTTCCTTATGCCTCCCCCTTTTTTCTTCTTTTGTGATAAGAACACTTAACATGAGATTTACTAAATTTTTTTAAGAGTGCGCAATATAGGCACTATGTTGTACAGTAGATCTCTAGAACTTCTTCACCTTGCATGACTGGAACTTTACATCCGTTGAACAACAGCTCCCCTGCTAGCCTCTGACAACCACCATTCTAGTCTCTGCTTTTGTTAGTTTGACTGTTTTAGGTACCTTACATATGTGGAGTTATGCAGTGGTTATCCTTCAGCAACTGGTATTTTACTTAGCATAATGTCCTTCACGTTTATCCACGTAGTCCCATATGATGGGATTTATTCCTTTCTTTTAAGGTTGAATAATATCACATTTTCTTTATCTATTCATCTGTTGATGGACATTTAGGTTGTTTCCGTATTTTGGCTATTGTGAATAATGCTGCAATGAACATGGGAATACAGATATCACCTAGAGATAGTGATTTTTATTTCCTTTGGATAAATACCCAGAAGTAGGTTAGTGGATCATATGGTAGATCTACTTTTAATTTCTCGAGGAAACTCCATACTGTTTTACATCTTGGCTGCACCATTTTCATTCTCTTTGGTAGTGTACAAGGATTCCCATTTTTCCACAACCTGTTTACATTTTTTTTTTTTTTGGTTTTGTTTTTTTTTTTTGAGAATAACCTGGTGTGAGGTGATATCTCATTGTAGTTCCGATTTTCATTTTCCTCATGATTAGAGATGTTTAGCAGCTTTCCATGTATCTGTTGGCCATTTGTGTCCTTGGAGAAATGTCTGTTCAAGCCCTTTGCCCATTTTTAAGTTGAGTCACATGTTTCTTACGGTTGTTGGTTTTTTTAGTTTTTGCTATTGAGTTGTAGGAGTTCCTTATATACTTTGAATATTAACTCCTTGCAAATATTTTCTCCCATTCCATAGGCTGCATTCTCATTCTGGTGATTGTTTTCTTTGCTGTGCAGAAGAGTTTTAGTTTGATAGAGTCTCACCTGTTTATTTTTGCTTTTGTTGGTTTTTCTTTTGGTGTCATATCTAAGAAATCATTGCAAACATTCCTGTCAAGAATTTTATTGGGGCACCTGGGTGGCTCAGTCAGTTAGGCATCCAACTTCAGCTCAGGTCATGACCTCATGGTCTGTGAGTTTGAGCCCTGTGTCGGGCTCTGTGCTGACGGCTTAGAGCCCGAAGCCTGATTTGGATTCTGTGTCTCCCTCTCTCTCTGCCACTCCCCTGCTCATGTTCTGTCTCTCTCTTTCTCAAAAATAAATAAACATAAAAAAAAAAAAAAGATTTTCTCATATGTTTCCTTCTAGAAGTTTTATATTTTCAGGTCTTATCTTTAAGTTTTTAATGTATATTGAATTGATTTTTTGTATAGTATGAGTCCAATTTAAATTCTTTTGTATGTGGATATCCAGTTTTCTCAACACCCGTTATTGAAGAGACTATCCTCTCCCCATTTTATATTCTTGGCACTTTTGTTGAAGATCAATTGAGTGTATACATGTGAATCTATTTCTGGGCTCTCTATTCTGTTCCATTGTTTATATGTCTGTCTTTATGTTAATACCACTTTGTTTTAATTAGCTAAAGAGATACAAAGATTTAATGCTATGCCCATCAAAATACAAAGGCATTTTTTAACATAAAAATTTTATAATCCTAAAATTCATTGGAATTACAAAAGACCTCAAATAGCCCAAACAATCTTGAGAAAGAAGAACAAAGCTAGAGGCATTAAATTTTCTGACTTTAAAATATATTATAAATCTACACTAATTATAAAAGCATTCCTAAGTTTTAACCTTTACTTACCTCTTCAATTTTTGGGGGCTGTATTGGATTTCTTCATACTGGCATTTCCCAGAATACCAATTATCTATCCTGAGGCTTCACAGAGCTCTTACCTTTTTCTTTTGCTTGGAATGTTTTCACTTTTCCCTAGTCAATTGTCCATAATCCTTCAGGTCTCTTTTGACATGCTACTTCCTCAAAGAGGCCCTGTTTAACCAGTGTCAGTCTCCCTCTCTACCAGACTAATGACTGGTAGACTAATGCTGCATAATGACTCATGCTACCCAAACTACATGCTTTCATATCAGATTGTATTTCCCCTCTCACAATATGTTTTTTGGTGGAATTATCTATTCAGTGTTTCATTTTCCTGTCAAACCATACAATCTCTGAAGATAGTTTCCATGTCTATCTCATACTCTGTTGTTTAATTAGAACTTTCTACAATGCTGGGCACATAGTACAAACTCAATATATATTTGTTGATTGAATGCTTTGGAGAATCTATTGGAAGAAAGCCGTGGTATCTCACAGACTATCTACATAGGAAATACAGAAAGTCTCACTCACTACCACAGTAGAAACTATAAAGTCAAGAACCCAGGTCACATCTTTCATTTGCGGCAGCCAAATGGTCTTCTGTCTGCTTTTGCACACTTGCTTTATGTGTTTTTCTCTGCCCTTTACACTCTCGTCTTACCTGTGTCAAATAAGCCCTAAGTCCACAAGACCTCCATACTGATTGGTCCAATACCAAGTAATAAGTGCTTACTAAATCCTATGTTTTCTGTAGTGAGAAAGAAACATTAGTGGATAAATTGGTGGCCCTGTATTCTGAAATTAGTGAAGAAGAAGAACAGTGAGATGTATGCACTTATTTCTATGACTCCTCCTTAGGCTTTTTTCAGAAGCATTTGAAGGACCTGGGACACTCAGATGAAATATCCAAGGTCGTTTTTGTCTTAAGGTCCCTTTGAGGATCACTCCCATCAGCAACGTCTTCCTAATAACAATGTCCTTGAATATCACAGCAATGAAGAGATGAAAATAATTCACGTAGAAAGTGGGAGACAGAGGACTTAGAAAATTTTCCTATCCTAAGCACTTCACAGACTGTCTTTCCCAGAGCATCGGAGTTTGGTTCCAAAAAAATAGAGCAACAACTCTCATAGTCCCTGAATGCTGACAGAACCACCATTGAATGTGGAAGCCAGCCAACATGAACTCTTTCCCTTGATAAATGGACACCACAGGAAATGATCATCAGTGGAAGAGCTAAGTTGATTTGTTTGATGGCCCTCCATAGACAAAGTTTTATTCGTTTTTTAAACAGAACTAGAAATAGTTTCTTAATTATTATTTTTTTTTAATTTCACTTTAAAGGTTTGCTCCCAGGCATAGGAAAATTGCATGTCATTGAAGAGCATGTATGGTGGAGCAGATGCATTTATGCCAAGACACATTCGAAGAGGAAAAGTGGGCAAATTATGCAGGGGCATATGGGCTTTGGTGACACACTCAGCCAATTGTCCCTACATCTCAAGAGCGAGACACAGCTTATATTTTGGAACAACTGAAGTCAGACTTCTATTTTGTGGATGTAGATGAACGCTCAAATGTGATACATCAGGCAGCAGAGGCTGCCACTTGGAGCAATTGTGATTTATTTTAGGAAAGCTAAGCCAAGGGAAACCCATAATTTTCTAAGGAAGAGATTTTGCAATCATCTTTAAACTTTCAGATGCTAATTCCTATCTTATTTCTATAACCACCCGCTCTAGAGCATGTTTAATGAAAATAAGAGATGATGGCTGTCATATCTTAAGTGAGCTAAATTTTATCTATGCTGAAAATCACTGTGAAATAATCTCTAATTATAAAGCTGGGAAACAGAACATTTCAGCACATGTGCGTTGAAGTAGGCCCCCAGTTCTTACCACTAGAGCTATCTTGAAAATCTCACATCTGCTAAAAGGGGAAAAGATTGAGCTTCTTCATCAGTATTTTAAATAATCTAAATATTTTGCAATCACCATGAAGTTTGGCCTAAAGACCCATTTTTCTGTGTTGGTGATTAAAAACATTTTATTTTACATGAAAAATGTCTCTGATTAGTATAATATCAAATGAAGAAATTATGTAGCATACCATACATAATTTTACAAATGCTAAATGGATGCTATGTGCCAGGTGTAGTGCTAAATGCCTCAAATGTTATCTGCCTTATGTTTGTTTTCCTGCCAAGATAATGAAACTCTACATGGGATAACCTCAACCAAGAAACTTCCAAAAGATTCAGAAATCTACTTCCAACCTTTAGACAACAACGTAACAGTAAAAGGATTGAGAAAAGAACAGAAAAAAAAAAAAGTTTTTATCTGCTATATAGCTACTTTAAAAAATTTAAAGGGTTAGGTTTTTTATGGATTGGGAAACGTGGTAGTGTTCATTATTTATCCTTGTACTTAAATAACAAGTCATATTATTCTAACTCAAATCATTAATCTATGTATGCTATATACTGCTGGATGCTGAGCTACCCAAGGGAGGTTTCCACACAGAGCTCAACTCATAAACTCACTCCTTCAACTTTTCTGCCCTTTCAACTCAGTAATCCACTTTCAAAATTGCAATTATGAGGCAATATATAGCAAAAATAAAAGGATCCCCGACAATGTCACAAATAATTGTGCCATGTAACACCTGATGGGTTTTTTTTTTTCAGTGAAAAAAAAAATGATTTCTACAGATGTTAAGAGCTATCTTGAAGCTGAATGGACAAATGTTCATCTATACCATGTGGGTAATTCTTTCTAGACTGGTCATGGAATGACCAGCTTTGTGCTGGAATGTGTGTTAAACTTAACATGGTATGCTGATTTCAAAACAACTGTCAGATTTTTCTTTTGTTTAGAGATATACTTCGTGGAAATGTTGCCGTTAGCTTGAAATTCTCACTCAGGTCTCTTAAAAAAGCCTGCCCATAAACTTAAAAAATCCTAACCCACCTCAGGTGTCACTAAATAAAAATACATTTGTCACATTTACCTATGTGGGGGGGGGGTGGGAATTAACCAAATTGACTCTTATGAGGTTCTGTTAAGTCTTTTTGAATTGTTATAACAGGCATTAGTGGAATATTGATTAGTAACTAAAAGCCAAAATCGACTTAGTTGATCAAGGAATGACCAAAAAAAAACCAACAACAAAAAACAACAAAAAAGAAACCACCCTGGGAAACGTTGATCTTATTATTTTGCTTTTTTAGGGATATCCTTAAGTCTGGGTCAAATCAATCCATCATCAACAACTCAACTGAATACTTGGTATTCTACCTTGGAACAAGGAAACCCGATCCGTCGATTACTCTAATATTATCTGAGATACACTAAATTACTCTCACTTTAAAATCTGTTAAACAGAGAATGTCAAAATCTTTTATGCTAAGAAGGAATATTCTTAGCTGAAATTTCATGACTGAAATTTGATGAACTTTGTGCATTTCTTGGTGAAATGTTGCCTCTCAGTATATTTCAACGTCTTCTGGCTTAAAGAGTCAACTCTATGCTGCAACTTTTGAACCAGGATGTCTATTTTATATTAAAATGATATGTTTACTATTCTGCACCAGCACTGCAAGGCATGGGAAGGAAATGCACACCCTATTCTAATGCAGGCTGCCTTTAAGAAGCCACCTTAACTGACAATCATATTCCAGTGTATATTTTCATGAAGTCGCTTGGTCAGAAATGTGTTTCATTGTTTACCTACCATTTTAACTTGTCTTTTCAGTATGAACCCTAGGTCACTGAACTGTGAACAACATTTAATTATAGGCTCAATTCTTCATTGAAAATGACAGGATCTTATATATATATATATTTGTCAAATTGACTATTATGTGAAAATGAAGACTGAATATAAATCTGGAAGCTCTACAATAATTACCTAATAAAAAATGCCCAGCCTTTTCACTTAGAATAGTAAGTCCTTAAAAATCCCAAGATGTGATTCTATGGTATTTTCCAATGTCAGTCAATCAATAATTTCTTAAGTACCCACTGTATGCTTATGTTTTTTTGTCTAACAAATTTCAATATTTTCATCTAAGATGAGGAGACAAAAGCCCAGAGAACCATTTGTCATAATCACATTTTTTTTTAATAAGAAAAATAAGGCTATGTCTTCAATCTTCAACTCCCAACTAAACTAATTTAATTTGTATTTATATTGATCTGAGGGTTTTGTTCTAGCTCCTTGATGCTCGAAGCTGGTCTGCAGCCCAGATATACACCTGTCATCTAGAGTTTGTTGGAAATACTTGTAAACCACCTATCTGATGAGAAGTTAATGTACAAAATATATAATGAGCTTATACAACTCAATAGCAAAAACCCAAAATAATCTGATTGAAAAATGGGCAGAGGGCCTGAATAGACATTTTTTCCAAAGGAGGCATGAAAATCACCAACGGGTACATGAAAAGGTGCTTGACATCACTAATCATGAGGGAAGTGCAAATCAAACTGAGACATCCCCTCCTACCTGTTTGGATATCTATTATCAAAAAGACAAGAGATAACAAGAACTGGGGGAGAATGTGGAGAATAGGGAGCCCTTGTGCACTGTTGATGAGAGCGTAAATTGCTATAGCTACTATGGAAATTAGTATGGAGGTTCCTCAAAAATGTAAAAAGAGGCCCACCACATGATCTAGCAATTGCACATCTGAGAATATACCTGAAGGAAATGAAATCACTATCTTGAAGAGATGTCTGCAACCCCATAGTCACTGCAGCGTCACTCACAATAGCCAAGACACGGAAACGACCTACGTGTCTATCAATGGGTGAATGGATAAAGAAGTTGTGTTATATGCATATATGAAATAAGTCAGACAGAGAAGGACAAGTACTGTGTGATCTCGCTTTCATGTAGAACCTAAAAATGTCAAATTCATAGAAGGGGAGAGAGAGCGGAACACTGATTGCTGGGGCTGGGGGGTAGGGGTAATGGGGAGATGTTGATCAAAGGGCACAGACTTCCAATTAGAAGATGAATAAGTTCTGGGAATCTAATGTACTGCATGGTGATAACAGTTAAAAATGCTATTATATACTCAAAAAGTATTGTTAACTAACTTGGATTTAAATTAAAAAAAAAGAAAACAGAAAAAAATCAGAAAAAAAATCATTTGAATAAACTGTGGATGAAAATTTTCCATATTTGATGAAAATTATAGAAGCACAGATCCAAGAATCTCAAAAACCCCAAGCAGAAGAAACAAAGAAAACCACATCAAAGCACATCATAATCAAATTGCTCAAAACTAATGACAAGACAAATACCATCTGATTTCACTCAGATGTGGAATTTAAGAAACGAAACAAATGAGCAAAGGGGAAGAAAAGAGAGGGGGGTGCAAACTAAGAAACAGACTCTTAACTAGAGGGAACAAACTGATGGTTATCAGAGGGGAAGTGGGTGGGGGGATGGGTGAAATCAGTGATGTGGGTTAAGGAGGGCACTTGTGATGAGCACCAGGTGTTGCATGGACGTGGTGAATCACTATATTATACACCTGAAACTAATATTACACTGTATATTAACAAAAAAAGTGTTAAGAGAGTAAATCAATTATTTATTTATTTAATTAATTTAATTTATTTAAATTCAAGTTAGTTAACATATATGTAGTATCAGTTTCAGGACTACAACTTAGTGATTCATCACTTACATGTAACACCCAGTGTTCATCCCAACAAATACCCTCCTTGATGGCCATCGCCCATCTAGCCCATCCCCCCTGCCGCCTCCCCTCCAGCAACCCTCAGTTTGTTCTCTGTATTTAAGAGTCTTTTATGGGTTGCCTCCCTTGAAAAGAGTAAATCTTATTTTTTTAATGTCTATTTATTTTTTGAGAGAGGGAAAAAGAGAGCACATGTGGAGAAGGGGCAGAGAGAGAGGGGGACTGAGGATTTGAAGCAGGCTCCACACTGACAGCAGGGAGCCCGATGCAGGAGTTTGAACTCGTGGACTGCGAGATCATGACCTGAGCCGAAGCTGGAAGCTTAACTGACTGAGCCACCCAGGTGCCCTGGGTGTTCTAACCACCACACACATGCACACACATACACACAATTACACACAAAGGTAATTATGTGAAGTGGTGAAGATGTTAACTAACCCTGTCGTGGTAATCATTCCACAGTATATACGTGTATCATATTACATTGTTCACCTTAAAGTTACACAATGTTATATATGAATTATAGCTCAATAAAGCCAGAAAAAAAAGAGACACCATATCTCAGGCCCCACCCTGACCTGTTGAATCCTAATCTGCATTTTATATGATTACCAGGTGATTGATAAATTTGAGAGTGACTGATACACATTGTACCAGGAAATTAGAAGTTTTAAAATATAATTTTAATATTGGACGAAAGGGCTATTAAGATATAACTAATAACGTGATTAAACTATTCAGTGGCTGAAGAATGAATTATTCATTGTTATTAATTATTGGTTTATAAATAGATTGAGGTTTTTGCTTTGTTTGCTGATGAGCACTATTTACATGACAATGGAATAACTCCTTAAGGATTAAGAAATTAAGACATTTTTATATAATACTAAATAATTAGTTCGGATGACTTACTGTCTGAATTAAATATTTATTTTGGAGGGATGTATGTGAGCTTAAATGTTATGTCTCAATGCTTTTGTGTACAGACATGGTGGATGCCATTGTTTCAATTCTATAGGTGAAGAAAATAAGCCAAAGAATTTAAGCAATCACATAGCAGGTTGGACACATTCTACCAGCTTAACATCCGCAGTGGAAAAAGGAACACTTGCCCGTCTTAGCGGATGGGGCAGAAAATCCTGGAGAGTACTTTCTCTGCCCCATTTTGAGTCACTTTGGCCAGAGGAATAGGATAAACGCTTGGACAGGGCTGGGTCATGTGACCACTCCTGTGGCCAAGAGGAGAGGAATAAAGAAATAATAGGATTCAGGGCATACAAAGTGGGAGGAAGAGGTTGCCCCTGGAAAGAGAGCTTCTGGTTGTAGAAGGCTAAACAAAAATCAGTATAGATGGTAAGTGTGTGAACTGCACCATGATCATACACTGAGGCCTTTTGATTTCTTTTCAATTACCCTTTACTGAAGCATTGAAAGAGTAGTTTTCATTTGGTTGTGGTGATGAGATGCATCACTATTGAAATCTCCTGGAAGAATATGTAAGCACACGCTCACCAGCATAAAGCCCTAGACTGATATAGTAAGAATCTTGGATGAGAGTGGGTGGGACAATATACGTGTAGGATCCCAGGTTTCAAGAGGTGTCTGTTTGCACTTAGGTATTTTAATTTATTCAAAATGTTTTCTGAATTGCATTTTAATTGGACAGTGATAAGTGATTAGGTAGTGTAAGGCTTCTTGGTTTTAAAAATGTTGTCTTTTTATTTCAAAGAAAATGAGTATGTGTCATATTTCTTCTTTAGGTAACCGCACCTGTGGAAAGTCCACCGGTTCATTTTGAGAATTCGTGTTAGTATTCATGCAGCAGCTGGGGCCTTACCTGAGAAGAGATAAATAGCCCCCAAGCATTTGCCTTGTAAAACCTTGCAAACAGCCCATCATTAAAACTCAAAGTAAATGTTTGCCACGTTTCTTTGATGCTCCCAGTATGTGTGATGACCAACATCAATGATTAAAATGAGAATTATCAATCTTGAGGTTATTAATTACTAATGTCTTTTAGCCCCATTAATAGGAATAAGTGTGAGAAAAATATCAATCAATGCTATCTTGCTTAAGTAATCTTTTCACTGCATGCATCTGAAGGTTAGGCTGTCGAAAGTCTTCAAGCCCTTACCAAAGTCCTCAACCTCTCAATAAACATGTATTAATGCATTCTTTATCTCTTCCTTGAGTGTCCCTCAATTCTAAGGTATTTTTCACTTTTGGATCTTTATCGTAAAGTGTTTTATTTAAATCTCTCTTTTCTAGTCTTTACAGGTGATAGCTACCAATCATCTCCAAATCAATTGCTCATTTCTTTCAATGTAACATGATTAATGATACCTCCAGTTCTTTGGCAATGACTATATCTGCAATAATAGAATGTTGCTTATTCTTGTTTGAAATTCCCTTGCCCTTTCTAATATCTGCCCTTCTATAACCTTTTCCTTTTTCAACAGGGTGCGTGACGAGATACCAATCTCTAACCATTTAGTTCATAGAAAAATCCCCTGAAGTCTTTTGAACCGGAGTTCTTTTTAACCCAAACACTGAAAGCCTCTTCTGTGTAGTACAAATCTTTCTTCATCTTCTAAAAGTCACTTCAAAAGGTGTTTCATTTTTCTAGAAAACTAGTAAACCTCATTATACTCAGATGCCATCTTGTTCAAAGCTTTTAATACTTTGTTTAAGGCATGTTACCACTGTGCTAGGGAAAGGCTTACCTCATGTAAAGATATTTACAGCATCTGAGTAGACCGTGTAATCCAATCACCTTGCTCAGTGTAGCCAGAATGTGAAAAAAAAAAAAAACAAAAAAAACAAAACACTCAAATTAAGCTGCTCTCTTTCTATTCCTTGACTGTAACTACTTTCAACCTCATACCTTTTGAAAACCAAAACCAACTATTAAAATTAAGTCATGTAGAAATAATTCCTTCTTTCCCAAGTTCCTAATAAAAACTGAAATTGAATTTTATTGATGGCCCTCAAATTAAGCTCTCTGTGGTTTCATTCTCAACATTAGCAACAAAACGACTGTTAAAAACGAAATCAAAATCCAAGATTCTGCTCTTAATCTTGCGTTGCTAAATTTAAGAAGCTTTATGTGTCATGGACATGAAATATGCCTGTGTATTCATGAGATATTTTAAGCCTAAAGGCAAGCCATCTGTCCACCTTTGTGTCTCCCTACTCTTCATGCTACTCTCCTTCCCACCCTTAGTATCTCTTCCTTTTACTTTTAAAGCAACAGACGGGTTTCAGAAAAAATACACACATGAGCTCATTTGTTGGCAAAAACTATGTGTGTATCGTTTATGTTTATACGATGTCTATTTCTGTTTACATACCCATATATCGATTTGGATACACAGAAAAAGCACTGGAAGAGATTCACCAGGTTATTTACATGAGGAGGAATGGGATGAGTTGGTGTGGAGGACAGGGTATAAAGACAGACTTTCCTGCACGTGTTTCATTTTCCATATTTCAGTAAAAACATACTTACGTTTAACTTGTGTGAACATTTTACAAAGTTAAATGCGCTTTCAAACTATTGCTTGATACTGATAAAGAACTGGGGGCATGGGCAAAATCCCAGTTCCTTGGTCATTGACATCCTACCCTGCCAAGCATTGAAGTGAAAAGAAGTGATTTTTAATAAGATAGAACAAACAACAGAAAACAGAGAAGGTGAGGAAGTTGAAGAATGGAAAGGAGCCGCGGCTTTAGTAGCAAGAATTCATGGGAGATTTTCAAGAACATAATTTCATCAGAGTAGAAAGCAAGAGTAGAAATCAGAAGTTGGAGTAAGCTGGGGGACTGGAGGAAGTGTGCGAAATTTTTCCAGCCAAGTGTGAGCTACCTGTTTTAAGACATTGACACTTTAGGAAATGAGAGAAGCAGAATCAGCCCAAAAGAATAATGGAGCAGGAATGATTTTTATCATATTGGGGTCTGAGGGGGATAAGAATATAGTCAAAGTCTTATGGAAATATAAGAATTTGGGTATTTGATGTAATAAACTCCAGGAGGAGGTCTTGAGATGACACAGGAAAAGTTTTACAACATGACTATTGAAAAATATGCAATGATGGCCAATTCTATTGAGAGACTGGCATCTTTACCCAGTAAAAATTTTGGCCAAGTAAACACTGGTCTTTTTTTTTTAAGTTTATTTATTTTGAGAAAGAGGGAGAAAGAGAGTATGAGTGGGGGAGGGACAGAGAGAGAGGGAGAGAATCCTAAATAGGCTTTGCATTATCAGCGTGGAGCTCAACGTGGGGCTTAAACTCACAAACTGTGAGATCATGACCTGAGCTGAAAACGAGAGTTGGCCCCTCAACCGAATGAGCCACCCAGGCACCCCAACGCTGGCCTTTTTTTTTTTTAACAAAGAAAAGAACTATAGCCAGATGTTTTGGTCTCAAAGAACTCCGTTAAGAGAGAAGGGCCACAATAATGACGTTTTACTTAAGCACTTCATTTGTGTCTACCTCAGCAATAACACAGCAATGATCAGACCCTCCAACAAATCCTTGCAACCTAGTTAGCTTTTCTGTTCCTCCTGGCATGTGATGCTGAAACCTCATGGGGAGAACTGTGCTACTTTTTAATAAAAACTATCTGGACAGCATTTAACTGGAGCATTAACCTGTTTTGGAGAACGATAGATCTGCTGACACTTGCATGTCTCTGGCAATTAAATGACCAGAAGAAAAATACAAGTGACACTTCTAAATTTAGAGAGTGAAGATAGATTAATTAAGGCCCCAAGTAGATACACTCATGTAAAATCATATATATGTGTAATGAACTTGTAGGGTATCTACAAGATGCAAGGCGCTATGTTGAGTATCAAGGTAAATAAAAGCAGCTTATGTATTTGAGGAAGATGAACATCTTTTTAATATATTTAGGGTTATATATTTAAATTTGTAAAAATGTGTCTTAGAACTATAAAAGTACATTATAATCCTCCTATAAGAGTTTTACATGACCATTAAGCCTTGGAAAATACAGCAATGTATCAAATGGAGAATTAAAATCACTTTTAATCCCTCTACCACTCAGAAATGGTGCTATTCATACTTTGGTGTATTTACTTAGTCTCTTTTCCCCATCCATTGCCTTCTACCTGGCCAATAGCCTAGTATCTCCACTGGTTGGAGCCCTCAGAGTAGAATTACTGGATCAAAGGGTAGAGGTTTAAGACTCTTGAGATGTATTACTTAGTTGATGTCAAGAAAGGTTGATTCAGCTCATGTGCACTTGCCTGCATTAAGTGTATATATCTCTTAAAAATCTTCAGCATCTAGTGTGGACAAAACGTGCAATTTCATTGTTTTAATTTTCATTTTATTTATTTGAATAACCAACATTCATTGAAAAATCACCACGTGCTGAGTGCCAATCTGAGTGCCCCTCTTTAGACATACATGTGAATATGACAGTCTCTGTCCTCAAGAAGCCCAATACGGAGGACAGCACTCACATAGGAGGTGGCTCGAAAAATAAATGCTTTGATGAGGCATTGTGTACACCCCGTGTAGTGGGAGCAAAAACGAAGGGGTATTTAACTTTCCGTGGAGCGATGGGCTGAGTCGATTTTTATTTTTCTCATGGAGGATGAAAAGTGAACTGAAGCTGTAAACACCCTTTCATTTGAATACAAGTCTATGAAAGAAGGTTATCATTTCCATTTTACAGATGAAGAGACAAAGTTAAAGAGGTAATTATTTACTTTGGGTGACAGATTCAGCAAACAACAGAGAGAAAATTAGAATGTATGTCTGTCTTACATCAGAACCCCAGCATTTTATATCCTTCCTACATTGCTTCTCTGCATCTCCCAAGAAGATATTTGTTATATACCCCTTTTTTGTTAAGGTATTTAAGATCTCTATCTCTATCATCTATCTATCTATCATCTATCTATCATCATCTATCTATCTATCTATCTATCTATCTATCTATCTATCTTTCTATCTATCATCTATCCATCCATCCATCCATCCATCCATCCATCCATCCATACACAACTTTTGTTTGTTTGTTTAACCTGGGAATCCTGGCCTACTTCAGAGATCAATTTGACTTTCTAGTCCTGTTCCTGCTCAGATGCTCGAAGCACTGAGGGAGCTCGAAGCTCAGGCCGAATGGTACACAGAGGCCACCAAGAGCCACCTGCTCTTGTTTCAGCGGAGGAGGCTGAGGCTCAGAGAAGGGGGCACCATAGTCACTTGTGCTGGAGAGAACACAAACACTGACAATTTCTGATTTCTGCTCCACTGGCCTGCCTCCATACCACACTGTCCTTGGTGTTTACAGTTTGGTTCAACAAAATATGAGGTTTGGACCCAAATCAAGTGCAATTTAAAATTTGTGGGTCAGGATCCATTTTTGTTCAACTTCTCGCTCTTTGTTGGCTGAGCCGTTCAGAGGTGTTTAGACAGTCTGCTCTGCTCCTCCCCGTAGGGATGAGGAAGGGGAAATACTGAACATTTAAGTACCTCCTCACTATATGCCAGACACTTACGTACTTTACACCATGCAGTCCTCACAACTCCTTCATGTATCTATTATAAGCTCCAGGTCATAGATGGGAGCATAGGGGGAAATGTACAGGGAGTTTAAGGAACCTAAATTGCTCAGCGTAGAAGTAGAAGTGGGAGAATTGGGACTTGGTCTGTTTGACACCAAAGACTATGCCCTTTTCACGGAATCCCACAGCTTCCGAACCCTTATCCAAAACTGATGAAATCTTGCATATTGGGCATATACGTTACGATCTGGTGGTAAATACTAAGTTCTACTTCATTTTCTGCTGCCCCTAAATCTAAATGCCTGCCCCTGTCACCTTAGCTCCAAGCATCTGGAACTTCTTTCAGTTCCTGGAATGAGTCACTGGATCGCTTGCTTGGGACTGAGCAAGAGACGGTGCAGGGTTCTCAGGGAATTGTAGGAATTCTAGGGCCAGACTTTTTGGATGCAAGTCTATTTTCAACTACTTACTACCAACATTGTTTCGGGCAAGATCTATAAACTCAATGTTCCTTAGTTTTTCTATCTGGAAAATGCGATTGATAATACCTCACTGGGTTGTTCTGATGATGAAATGAAATCATGTATGTAAAGCACTTCAGCGTAAGACCACACATATTGCAAACGTACAGTAAATGGCAGTGATTTTCGCCGTTGCCTCTGCAGTGTCCACGTTCTGTTGATCTGGAGCATGCTTTGTTCTTAAATCCATTTGTCTAGCTAATTTCTATACATTCTTCAGGTCTCAGTTTCAGAGCCAATTCTCCAGAGAAGCGTTCCCTGACCGTCTAACACTGTTTCTTCCATATAGTCATACAGGAGCCTGTATTTCTCTATCAATGAACATAAATACACTGCATTAAAATGAACTCTTGCTATACTCCTCACCAAACTCCAAGTTCTCTGAGGTGAGGACTGAATCTTTCTTGTTCACCATTTTCCCTCCTTCACCAAGTTCAAGGTCAGACCCAGAGTAGGTAGGCATGTTCCTGGGTAAGTAATGGAATTGCACGCTTGCTTGTATTTTACCAGTGGACTTGGGGAAATGTTCCCTCTCAGGGGAGATGAACGGGCATGAAGAGTGACAGAAAAGATGTTTTGGTTTTCTCGCCTTCCTGAAGGCACAGCTGTTAGGCTGGGCCAAGCTGCCTGGTTGTGAATCACACAGAATTTCGGGGCTACAGGATTAATTTATAATTGTGTACAATTGTGCAGTTGTGAGGTTCAGTAGTGAGCAATTCAAGGAGTGAAAACATAAAGGAAACAAATGGCTCCAGAGGCATACACTGAGATAAAACAGTGAAGAAAAAAAGAAGACATCACCTGGAAAGTGATCAACAGTAGTTGAAGCTGTTGTAATGGCTTCCGCCGCTGGCTGGGAAATCCTTGCAGATTCAGTCAGTCGCTTGGAACACTCAGATGCCTCCCTTTTCTCTCCGTATGTGGAGCCACTGTCACTATATTGATAGGTAGTGAATTAGCTCTCTATTGCTGCTGTAACAAATCACCGCATACTTGGTGGCTTAAACAATGCACATACACTCTCTCATAGTTCTATAGGTCAAAAGTCCAACGTGCGTCTTCTAGGCTAAAATTCGGGGCTGAGTCCTGTCTAGAGGCTCTAGATGGAAATCCATTTCTTTGGCTCTTCCACCTTCTAGAAGCCTGCCCACGTTCCTTGGCTCGTGGCCCCCTTCTTCCATCCTCAATGTCAGCAAGAACAGATGGAGTGCTTCTCATATTGTTATATCTCTGCATATGTGCAGCCTGTGAAGTTTCTCTGCTCTTAAGAATTCATATGGATGCGTTGGATATACCTGCATAATTCAAGAAAACCACTTCACCTCAAGGTCCTTAACTGTAATCCTGTGTGCACAGTTTCTTTTGCCATGTAAAGCAACACAGTCCCAAGTTCTGAGGATGGGGAGTGGACATCTTTGGGGTCTGTCATTCTGCCACTACAGTTAGTTCCATGCCTTTTTAAAACCTCATTGAGGCTGTCCCCAGATACATCATTGGAAACACCCTCTTGTGCTTGGCACAGTTTAGGGGGTGATAGGGAGGTACGCGCTGCCTATATTCTCTTTCCATGACGGGGAACCCATCCCTCCAGCTCCTGGGAATGATCATGGTGACTTCATGCAGCTTGGTCTTTTTTGGGAATTGTCATCTGTTGAAGATCATCATCGCACGTAAAGTCACTGTGCCTTCTGAGGGACAGCCTGCGTCTAGTGACTTGCCATTGGGGGAGTTACGAAAGCCCAGCTCCTCGGCCTTAATGTGGGGGCAACTCTGAGGTCATTTGAGCTTCAGCCCCACCCCTGCCGTGATTCACTGTGACTTCATTTCAGTCACTTCAGTGTCCCCTTGTATTCAAATCCACTGCCTTCATTTCCCTACAGGGGTTGATCCCAGGAACACTTCCCAGTAAACCGGCTGCAAATCACCCGTTCAGAGCTGGTTTCCTGGGAACCATCTGCAATATACCCTGATAGAAGATGTGTGGATTCCTGCAAGCATTTGGAGCTTTCCTAATTCTGAGTACAAATAGGAATGAAAAGAGCTTTCAACAGTGCACTCTCATCAATGAAGCGAAGATTGCCTCCCAGGTTTGCACCCACTAACATCTTAATACCCATGCGTCTTAAATGCGGTCAGTCCTCATTATTTGCAGAAACCCTGCTTGCACACTTGTCTTCTCCCTGAAATTTGTTGTAACCTCCAAGCCAGGGCTCCCAGCACTTTCAGGCTTTCCAGATATGTGCAGAGTGATGAAAACTTTGAGTTGCCTGACACAGACGTTCCCAGCTGAGGTTGAACAAGGTGACATTCTGCCTTCGTGTTCCAGCTCTCGCACTGAAAACAAATGTCCTTTTCATGGTGTATTTAGTTTAGTTGTTTTTTTCTTGTTTTGTTTTGTTTTTTTGCACATTTTGTCTTTTCTTTTTGTTGGTGATTTTGCTGTTTAAAGTGGCCCCCAAGCACAGTGCTGAAATACTGTCTAGTGTTCCTATGCTAGGGAGAAGCCTGTGATGTGCCTCTTGGAGAAAATACTTGTGTTAGATGAGCTTCCCTCAGGCAGAGTTATAGTGCTATTGGCTGTGATTATTGAAGTAACAACGTATATTGAATAATGTCTTTAAACAGAAACATACATAAAGCAAGTTTATGTGTTAATCGACTGATGAAAGTGTTATGACCAGAGGCATATAGGAACTTAGCCCGTATTTCCCCAAGAAGTAATGGTTCAGTATTTGCTAATTCAGTGTTCATGGTGACTTTATAGAACATAATCACCCTGAATAATAAGAATCAAGGGCGCCTGGGTGGCTCAGTCGGTTAAGCAGCCGACTTTGGCTCAGGTCATGATCTCGCGGTCTGTGAGTTCGAGCCCTGCGTCGGGCTCTGTGCTGACAGCTCAGAGCCTGGAGCCTGTTTCAGATTCTGTGTCTCCCTCTCTCTGACCCTCCGCCGATCATGCTCTGTCTCTCTCTGTCTCAAAAATAAATAAACGTTAAAAAAAAATTAAAAAAAAAAAGAATCAACTACACGTATAAATGTATTTTTCCCCTCACCAAACTAGCAGGTACCTTGAATTGCTTGTTTTGTTGTCCTGTACTTTCTGGAGGTCGTAGGTGTCCTGAATGAATGTTGTAAGCTTGCATGCCTAGAATTATGGGAAAAAGAAATCCTCTTACATGCCACATTCTATTCTGTTCCATACTCCTCCTCTAACCCCATTTGTGACCCAAAGGAATGAGATGATTATGGAACCTTTCTTTGCAGACACCTATTACACCTTGGGAAAGAGAACCCAAGTTCATAGGTGATGCCCTGAGCAGCTTATGGTTGGCGGTCTCTGTGGATTACTTCAGTACCCTTGCTGTCTCACCTGTCACATCTCCAGGGGTTCAGGGCCTTCAGCAGCCAAGGCCATGCCCTTATCGCTCTTGACTACATGAGGAAAACTTCTGTGTCTTCCTGTGCCACAGTGGAAAGCAGAAGGACTCTATCAGACTGCTTTAGGTGTCTCTGCCCGACTGTGTTTTGTGGCCATTTTCATTGGCCTGTTCCCCAGTGATGGGGAGCAAAGGTGTCTTTTCTTTACCTGCAAGGCCAGGTACAGATTCCAAACCTTTGCTTTCAATTCTCCAAAGCTGCATCCTCATAAAAATGAGGATTTAATGAATCTGAGACTCCCAGTGCATATTATGTGTAATTGGAATGACAGACCTGCGATTTGCATAAATTTTTGAGAGGCTCACTTGCTTCTGGACCTCAGGTGAGAGGTAAGACACAAGATCCTTAACAGGGACACACTGAAGTAGCTTTCCTCTTTCCCCTGGCAACTCCTCCCCCACTAGTTTATAGAATTCAGAGGACAAGGTTACCCTGGCCTTTATCTATTCTCCCAAATGCATTTTTTTATGACATAAACTTTATGTCTTGAATCCTTCAGGGCTTCACTTTGATTCTCAAAACATCTTTTCTTTCAAACTAGTGCCTCTGCCATAAATTTCAAGAGACTGTAGATTATTCAAAAATCACAGAAATGACTCCCTTGTGATCTTTGTTCAGCTGGTAGAATCTACCCTGTGGCGAGGGAAATATCAATCTAGTTTGAATGGGGAGGGATCAGGTACCCCAAGACAGTGCCTTAAGAACAGATTGGGGATGTATGAGAAACACTTATTCATATCGTAGACTATTATCCAGATACATGTGCTTTGATTACACATGTACCTTATATATAGAAGTTTTTATCATGGAAAAGTCTTAGAACATGTTATACTTCCTTCTATGTTTGTATTCTCTCTTTCATATCATATACACAATTCACATTTTCTCACAAGAAATAAATATTTGATGATGAGTTATTTATGTAATGGACCAAAGGTTTCTAAATATGCAAATATCCATCGAGGTCACCTGCCTTCTGCTGTTTTGCAGCATGCTAAATAAATTGAACCATCCATCATTATATGACTCTACTTGGGGAAGATTAAACAAGACAAAACATTCATTTCTTTTCATTTCTTTTATCTTTTTGCCTGCTTTCTTTCATGTCCCATCTCTTGATGAAGCATTGAATTCTAGCAGCACATTCTTGTCTCCAAAAACAGAGGCTTTTTTTTTTTAATTGTGAAAAGGCTTAATGAGAAGTGACAACCTCCTTCCTTATCATGGTTTAATTTTTAAACTATCTGAAGTCTGCTAATTAATTTCTTTCCAACGTGAGTTTCATCCTTAGCATTTTATTGATTTATGGATTAATCAACTGCAACATTCCTATTGAAAGCAAATGTAGCATCAATTAAAATAATTTTTTCTTGTGGGAGCTTAGCTTCCAATGCTCTCACCCATAACCGAATTTCCAAGACACAGAACACAAATATTTGAATGGTTTTTTGGGAAGTAACATGTACTTCCCAGAGCATGTGTTCCCAATATGTTCTTTTCCAGCGGCTTTCTTTCATTTTCACTTCCCCCTTTGCCAGGGTAGACTTAACATTTGTCACCATAAAGATGCTCTCACTCCTTTGCTCCTTTTTCCTTTTGTCACACTTGACAGCTAAGCCACCACACAGACACACAAAAGTGACACTCAAACAGCTCCTGAAGCAGAGTGCCATAGCCACTGGAAAAGAGAAAAGCAGCCAGTATTAAAACAATGAAACATGAACCATGATATGGTACATGAAGCAGTGGGTTTAGATTTTAAAGCCCCACTCAACCACAACTATCGCAGCTAGAGATGTTGAGAATTCCCCTCCATTAGCCTATTGATATTGAAACAGGTAACCAACTGGGCCAGCGTAACCTTGACTGGGGAACAGATTCAGATGGGTTAGGTCAGGGACAGGAAATTGAGGCGATGAAACAGGAGATGGATATAGAACTAAGTGGAGTCAAGAGTGAACCGTAATGTCAAGTATGGACTTCGGGTGATAATGATGTCAATGTGAGTTCATCAGTTGTCACAAATGTACCGCTCTGGTGGGGAATGTGGGTAATGGGGAAGCTTTACTTGTGTGGGGGCAGAGGGTATATTGGAAATCTCTACCTTCCCCTCAATGTTGCTGTGAACCTAAAACTGCTTTTAAAAATTTATTGACTTTCAATAAAAATTTGAAAAAAGAACCCCCAACTAGATGGACTATTTACTAAATAGTTCTGTCCTGGATCTCCTATATTGTGATGAGTAGGACTTGAAAACTAGGATTAGCGTGTTGCATTAATCTCTCGAGTTTGGAGTTTGCCACATATATTTAGTATACATAAATTTAGCAAAGGATATTCAAACTGCTTACACCTTGCTTATCTCGTTCCATTTTAATGAAGTTTCTGGTTATTTGAGTTATTTCAATGACGTACTCCTGAATCAAATGAACCCTGGATAATTTTGGTGAACATCCCTCAGAAGATTGTTTTCCTTCCTTGACAGTAGCCCTGCAGAGCTGAAAGGAGAAGCATCTTATCTAGGGGTTCCCAGCCTAAACGTCTTCTGGTGCCAGAAGGGAAATAAAGTGAAAAGCTAATATAAGAGAAAAACAAGGGGGAGGTGGTAGGGTCTTGGATGACTGGGTGATGTGTAATCTACCTAAAGACATTCTAATTGCAAAAAGACCCAAAAAACAAAAGACAAAAACAAAAAACCACCACCAACAATAAAAAAGCAATTACATCAAACAAAACCCACTTGTAGACCTTATTTGGCCCACAAAGATCCAGACCATCTTTTTGATATTACAGATGGAGAAATACAGGTCTAGAGAAGTTAAGCTATTTATCAATATGGTGTGGTGTATAAGAACAGACCCTCTAGGGTCCAGTTCTGCCTGCACCACTTACTGGTCATGTGATGACTTGGGCAACTCACTTCATCTTTCTGTGCCTCAGTTGCCTCTTCTGCACTGTGATGATGGCGGTAATTTTCAGTTTGAAGGTGAAATGAACGAAGAGCATTCTTCAAGATGGCTGGCACATTCCTTTTATTTTTTCATCCCTAATTCAGTCCTGCCACCTAGAATGTAGTTCCTACCATATTGAACCAAAAATCAAGGGCTCCAGCCTAAGAATGGTAGAGTTGTGAAGACCAAGGAGTTTGGGTTGCTGAAATTCCATGGAGTGAAGCTGTCTTGCCAGCCCTAAAAACTGGCTTCCAGACTCCATTTATGGGAGAGACAAACTTCGAACTTGGTTGGTCACTATCGTTTTGGCTTTTCTGTCACTCATAGCAGAATCCTATCTAATACATAAGTCTTCTCTATCCTGTTACTTCCAACCATCTGTGTGGTTGTTTTAGGTGTGTCTTTTCTGCATTATATAACTAGATTTTGTTTTATTTATCCATTCTGATAGTCTCTGTCTTTTAATTGGTATGTTTAATGATTATAATTTGTTTTAATTATACTCCACAGAACATCTTTCGTATCAATGTTTTTCTAGAACAATTTCCTTAACAATGCCTTCTTAAACCATTCCTATTTTGCAATACTATGCCTTCTGGCTGCTGTTTACGTATGAAGAAATTATGTTTACATCCAGTCCAATACTAACATTTTCAACAAATTGACGTATGAGAAAACTCTTGTGTTATATTCTAAATGCAATGAATAGAATTTCAGAATTATTTGGGGACATTTTGATAAGTGCACCAATGTCCACAAAAAGGAAATGTGACTCAGAGTTCCTGGCAATGAGGGAGATCATGCCATTGGATATAAGGCAACTGTGTGCTAACAACCATATTAACTGATCATCAGGAAGCAATGTTTTAAGCATTTCATCACCTATCATTATAATTTGTTACTTATACAAATAAGCTTTTTTTACTTTGTCATAGTTTCATTTTAGAAAATTGAAACTGGGTGAGAATTTTTTTTTAAACTTTTTTTAATGTTTATTTATTTTTGAGAGAGAGAGTGACAGAGCACGAGTGGGGGAGGAGCAGAGGGAGAGGGAGACACAGAATCCGAAACAGGCTCCAGGCTCTGAGCTGTCAGCACAGAGCCCGACGCGGGGCTCAAACCCACAAACAGCGAGATGATGACCTGAGCTGAAGTCGGACGCTTAACCCACTGAGCCACCCAGGCGCCACTGAGAATTTTTAATTGAACTGTACTATTCATATTTTTTTAGCCCTTAAAACAAAGGAGGATAGGCTTCTGGTTAGTGTTTTACATGGAATATCTGCTTTTAAGGACTGATACTGACTTTAGGAGAAAAATGTTTCTATTGGGATATTTTCTACCATCTTCAAATTTTCTGTTGATCATCCCTTCTCTTTTTCATTTCCTTTATTGTTTTCTGTTGCATAATAAATACTTGTATATATTTGTCTTTCCCTTTTATGGCTTGTAAATCATAGATTGCATTTCTATTCTTTTGGTGAATATCTTCCATTTCAAAAACGCATACTAAAAATAATTTTGCATTTTTGTATATCTCTGAGGACACTTTAACTGTTCGTTTAACACTTGCTAACATGTGATATTGTTTTCTATTGTTTTTCTTTTTAATACAAAAAGTGAGAATTCAAAAATTAAATTCACTGGCCTATTTTATTTATTTATTTATTTTTTAATATATGAAATTTACTGTCAACTTGGTTTCCATACAACACCCAGTGCTCATCCCAAAAGGTGCCCTCCTCAATACCCATCACCCACCCTGCCCTCCCTCCCACCCTGCCCTCCCTCCCACCCCCCATCAACCCTCAGTTTGTTCTCAGTTTTTAACAGTCTCTAATGCTTTGTCTCTCTCCCACTCTAACCTCTTTTTTTTTTTTTTTTTTTTCCTTCCCCTCCCCCATGGGTTTCTGTTATGTTTCTCAGGATCCACATAAGAGTGAAACCATATGGTATCTGTCTTTCTCTGTATGGCTTATTTCACTTAGCATCACACTCTCCAGTTCCATCCATGTTGCTACAAAAGGCCAGATTTCATTTTTTCTCATTGCCACGTAGTATTCCATTGTGTATATAAACCACAATTTCTTTATCCATTCATCAGTTGATGGACATTTAGGCTCTTTCCATAATTTGGCTATTGTTGAGAGTGCCGCTATAAACATTGGGGTACAGGTGCCCCTATGCATCAGTACTCCTGTATTCCTTGGATAAATTCCTAGCAGTGCTATTGCTGGGTCATAGGGTAGGTCTATTTTTAATTTTCTGAGGAACCTCCACACTGCTTTCCAGAGCGGCTGCACCAATTTGCATTCCCACCAACAGTGCAAGAGGGTTCCTGTTTCTCCACATCCTCTCCAGCATCTATAGTCTCCTGATTTCTTCATTTTGGCCACTCTGACTGGCATGAGGTGGTATCTGAGTGTGGTTTTGATTTGTATTTCCCTGATAAGGAGCGACGTTGAACATCTTTTCATGTGCCTGTTGGCCATCCGGATGTCTTCTTTAGAGAAGTGTCTATTCATGTTTTCTGCCCATTTCTTCACTGGGTTATTTGTTTTTCGGGTGTGGAGTTTGATGAGCTCTTTATAGATTTTGGATACTAGCCCTTTGTCCGATGTGTCATTTGCAAATATCTTTTCCCATTCCGTTGGTTGCCTTTTAGTTTTGTTGGTTGTTTCCTTTGCTGTGCAGAAGCTTTTTATCTTCATAAGGTCCCAGTAATTCACTTTTGCTTTTAATTCCCTTGCCTTTGGGGATGTTCACTGGCCTATTTTATGAACTCAGTCTTCCCTGGTTCAATTTTGATCCCTGTTCTGGGTCAGATTTATTTATTTATTTATTTATTTATTTATTTATTTATTTATTTATTTTTTACATTTTTTTTTAACGTTTATTTATTTTTGAGACAGAGAGAGACAGAGCATGAATGGGGGAGGGGCAGAGAGAGAGGGAGACACAGAATCAGAAGCAGGCTCCAGGCTCTGAGCCATCAGCCCAGAGCCCGACGCGGGGCTCGAACTCACGGACCGCGAGATCGTGACCTGAGCTGAAGTCGGACACTTAACCCACTGAGCCACCCAGGCGCCCCAGATTTATTTTTTTTAATAGATCGTCTCCTTCATTATTTCTTTTTATAAAGGTACTTGGCAGGTAAATTCTCTTTGCATGCTGAATATGTCCTTATTTTGCTCTTGCTGTTGAATACTATGAGGTTAGATATAAAATTCAATATTGAGAGTAATTTTCTCTTCATCATGTTGAAGATATTTCTTCTTTGCCTTCCAGGATCTATAGTTGTTCATGAAAAGTCTGTTGTCAATCTGCCTGTCAAATTTTTGTAATTAATCTTGCTTTCCCCTCTGGCACTTTTTAAAATCTCTGTCTTCCCTTCCTCTACCCCTGTTCCCTTGATGTTCTGTAGCTTTGGTAAGAAAAATCTAAGACTAGATATATTTTTATTTGTCTTTTTTTTTAATTATTATTCTTGCTCTGTAATCCTACTGTACTTTTGATTGGGGGACTCATGTCTCCCTTTAGCTGTGAAAATGTCTTTTGTCTTGTTAAACATTGTGGTTTTTTTCTACTCTCTACATTCTCTTCTGGATCTGCCATTAGGTTTAGGTTAGAGTTTCTTGCCTATCCTCCTTCACTCCTAACTCCTGTCATATTTTTTGCACGCATTATAGGTGCACCTTTTTGCACCTTTTGCACCTGTCATCTCTTTTTGATGCATTCTAGGTGAAATTCTTATGAACGCCAATTCACCAATTCACTTTTTGTTTCCCGTTTCGAGTTTATCTTCTCTACTACATATTTAAATTTTTTTCAATGATGATTTTTCAACTCCCAAATTTTCTAATTTTCCCATATCTACTTCTTTTTATTTCATCTATCTCCTTTTCTAGTGAATACCTTTTTGTTCAGTGTTAGTGAATATTATTCCTTTATTTATCTCTTTAAGCGTCTTAGACATAACTAAGGATAATCCAATTTATAAACTAAATGCATTTTGAAGTGAATATGATCCCACATTAATACATGTGTATATATACACACAGATTGAAGAACACAAATATTTGTAAACCTTATCTAAATTGATCAAGTTTTAAGGGTTGATGGAGAGAGGTGGGTGGGAGATAGGTTAGATGGGTGATGGGTACTAAGGAGGGCACTTTTTATGATGAGCACTGGGTAGAGTTTTTAAGTGATAAATCACTGAATTCTACTCCTGAAGCCAATATTGCACTGTATGTGCACTAACTAGAATTTAAATAAAAATTTGAGAAGAGCAAAAAAATAAATCGATCAAGTTCCTCTCCTAGTTTTATGCAGGGCTAATACATGTCTGTATGGCCAGCATCCGTAGCTGTTGATTGTTTCATGCCTGTGCTATGCTAGTTGCCATATGTTTGGAATACCCCTCTGACTTTAGGTATAATAAGAGGATCATAGCATGAATTCTAGTTGCATTTTTTTAAATAACAGGAAGAATCATAACAGCAAAGAAGAAAAAAACAAGCTGGAGAGAGAAGCACCATAGAATTGCTAGTCACCCATTAAGGACAAATTGACCCAAACTCTGGAATTCATGTCTACCTTGTTAATAATACTCAAAGAGAAAAAGCCTGTGTAGAGCCTTGGCATTTTTCTTCCAGAAGAGGAAATATTACACAGAACCATACAATATTAGAATGGAGAAGGATCACACAGCCCACCAAAAAAAAATGCTCACTCTTTAGAAAGAAAGAAATTAAGAAACAGAAGAGTTAACTTGTCAAGATCTTCTGGCTTGAGAGTGTACAGGGTCCAGGATGTGGTCCCTGTTTGTTCCTTGATGCCCAACCCAATACTCTTTTCCTATTTCATGGTTGCCTTTAATTCCAAGACAACTCTAGCCTCCCCAACATTTTTTTTTTAAGATTCTGACATATGCCAGCAAAACTGTTCAAATATCTCAACTTATGCGTATCCTTGCTTCGCCAGATTTTTTGCTAACTTTATCTCACGTGAAAGAACCATGAGAAGTACTTCTTTTTAGCATGTAAACCAGCAAGATCAAGTCCCCAAAAAATGGTTGTTTGGTTTCATATGCTTTAAATAGCAGAGTGATTTTTTTCAGTATTGTTTTTCACTCAACTCAAAATCGTTTGAAGCATATCGTGCTTGTTTTCTAAAAATATTGAATGCACGTGGTACACACCTTTACACATTTAGTCTCAATATATTCTTATCTAACAAAAGTCCACTTCTAATAAACTGACACCTTAGAAATATAGGTAATGCTTCTTTGCGTGGTATTTTATGCTGCTTTATTAAAATAAAATCTTCCAAGATTAAGTTAGTATTTTGATACTTAAAACGTAAAGAGTACTTCTGTGTATATTCTATATATTGCGTCCATTGCTTTTTAAATATATTTGAGCATACATTTTACTTTTCGAAAGTTAAGACCTCTCAGAATTTATATGGTATCTATTACAATGATTATTGTTAGTAATCACTGAGAATCTACCAAATGTCAAATTCAGTATTTTATGTATTTCACTTGCTTTATTTCTCACAGCAAGGCAGTAATGTAGACGTTCTTGTTTCCATGCTATATATAGGACATGGGGAACTGAGGAACATAGTATAAGGAAATTTTTCCAAGGAAATTTCTAGCTGATGCAGAGGTGACATGTAACCCATATCTGTCTAATTCTAATCATTTGTTTTCTATGTCATGCCTTTCCCCAACCTCTGTTGCTCTATTACTGAGTTCTTTTGTATTAAATAGATATTTTCTATTGTGTCATTTTAATTCTTTTGTCATTTCTTTTACTATATTTTAAAAATCATTTTCTTAGCCCTTCCTGATGATTATAATTGAAACTGTCAGTTTCAATTCTGAACCATCGTTCAGATTTTCAACAACTTAATTTAACAGTGTATAAAAAACTTTGCTCCTATATAGCTCCAACCTTTCCCCCTCCTTTGTGTTATTGCTGGTGTACATATTACATCTTTATACATCAAATGCCTAGCAACACAATATATAATTATTGCTGTATGCTGTTGTCTTTTAAATTATATGGAGGGAGGAGCACCTGGGTGGCTCAGTCGGTTAAACGGCCAACTCTGAACTTCAACTCAAGTCATGATCTTGTGGTTGCGAGATCAAGCCCTGTGTTGAGCTCCATGCTGAGCGTAGAGCATTTTGGAGCCTGCTTGAGATTCTCTCTCTCTCTCCCTCTGCCTCTCTTCCCTGCTCAAGTACTCTCACTCTCAGTAAACGAACCAACCAACCAACAAATAATAAATCTTATGGAGGGGAAAAAAAGAAGAGCTGACAAAAACATACATTTAACCTGTCTCACATTTACCTGTAATTTCCCTTTACCAACGCTCTTTATTTTTTCTTTATTTTATTTTTTCTTTATTCTAGTATCTTTTCAACTCCACTTGAGAGACTTTAATATTTTTACAGGGCTGACCTGCTAGAGAAAAATTATCTCAGTTTTTGTTTATCTAGGAAGGCCTTAATTTCTTCTTCATGAAAAAAATTAATTTTGCTGGATACAGAATTATCGATGGAGAATTTGTTTCTTTCAGCATTTTAAATAAGTCATCCTACCAACTTTTGTCTCCATAGTTTCTGATGACAAACTAGCTGTTAATCTTAGCGAGAATTCCTTGTATAGGATGAGTCACTTCTCTCTTGCTGCTTGTAAGATTCTTGTCTTTTGAAAGTTTGATTATGATTTGTCTAGGTGTGGATCTCTTTAAGTTTATCCTTCATGGCATTCATTAAGTTTCTTTAATGTATGTATTAATATTTTAAAAAAAATCAAACTTGAGTGGGTTGACATTATCAAGCGGGTGACATAGGCTGTTCATGACTCAGTCCCCATCACAAGAAGATCAACTAGCAATGATCCAGAGCCAAGACACTATTGTGTTAATCCCAGAATGTGAGAGTGGAACTGAGGCATCCCCTGGACCACAGAGACTAAAAAGGACTGTATTAGAAGGGTAACAACCACTTTGACTGCATTACCCTTGCCACAGAGCAGTAAGAAGCCAAAGTAAGATGCCCTTCATGGTCCCACAGTTTCTCCAGTTGGTAAAAGAGAACCCAGGGTGGTCATCCAGCATCCCCAGCGCTGGGTGATGCTTCCTGGGAGGCTTATTAAGCTTATTAAGCTCTCACTTTATGGGATCACTGGGGGAAACTTCAGAGCTCCAATGTTGCAGACCAGATAGAGATGGAGAAGGGGAGCAGGGCTTAGAGCAACCAGTGCTGAGATCTTGGTGGACTATGTTCCTATTTATAGCAGTGCCCAAGCAGAGATCTCAGACAGCAGCCATTCTACAGAGCTGAGCTGGTGGTCTTGTCTGGCCAGGGTCTCAGTAGTTCTGCCTGATTTGGATCCCCACCCAATGAGCCCTGCTGGCTGGGGAGCACATCCTATGGCCTACCCAAGTAGGGAAGCAAACTTATAGTCCAACACAACTGTTCAGCATGGCCTTTAGTTCTGCCCCACTGGAAGGCATGGCCACAGATGCCCAGCAGCTGAGGATCATATCCTATGTCCCACCTGGGAAGAGAGCCAAGTCAACAGTCCCACCCAACTGTTCAGCATAGCTTCTGGCCCCAGATAACCAGGATGTTGACCAGTGACCCTGAGCAGTCTCAGAGACCAGTCAACTACCCTACCCACCAGCAGAGCCCAGCATGTAGTCATGCCCAGTTGGTGAACAGAGACTGTAGATATGCCCAGGCAGGGAGCTGAGTCAATGATTAAGCCCAGTCACAGACTATAGCTTGAAGCCCTACCAGACCTGGTATCCCAGACAGTGACCATCCCACCCCAACTCAGAACATAGTCTCTAGCCCCATACAACTGTGAGGTACAGCTGGAGGATCCAATCAGCCAGAGAGGCTAACCAGTGATCTTGCTCAATAGTGTTTCACTCACTGTTATAATCCAGCAGTAGAATAATGTGATCAGTTCATGTGGATAGGTTAGTGATAATTGGGATCAATTTTGTCTAACCTTCCTTACTCTTCTAGGTAACTCACGCGCTAAGTACGAATAGCTATGATCATAATATTTTGATAACACTTTAACATTTCAATCAATTCATGTAGATGCTCTCCCTCATTAGTATCATTAATGACATTCATTCTATTTGTAAAATAATTTCATGATTAGTCATGGACAAACATTTTGCCTAGAAAGTTATCTCCAACTCATTTTACTAACAATGGAAGCAGAAACAAATAAAAAGCCCTGATAGTTTCACATAAGGAATTGCTAAAATGTTATCTGCAAATAATTTTTTTTTTCCTAATGGACTTACTATTAAGTTGTACTGCAAAGGGTATACTAGGAAAAAAACCCATAACAAACAAACGAACAAAAAACCAAATGCATCATAAGCACCAGGGTACTTGACAATATTCTAGTCCAATGTGAATTAAGTAAAAATTCCAAAACAATACCTGAATTCTTTAAAAAAATTTTTTTTTAATTTGAATTTTTATTTTTGAGAAGGAGAGCACATGCAAGTTGGAGAGAGGCAAAGGGAGAGGAAGAGAGAGAATCCCAAGCAGGCTCCGTGCTCAGTGCAGAGACCAATGCAGGGCCCCATCTCATAACCTTGGGATGAAATCAAGAGTCAGACACTTAACTGACTGAGCCACCCAGGCACCCCCAATTTCTGAATTTTAACAAAGTACACTCATGGGACTTAAAAACAGAGACCAGATTATTAAAAAGAAAATGAAGCCCTTAAGAAGGTTAGGCAGACAAAGAAGAAATAGTGGAATGAAATGCTTATTAGTCTAATTCACTACCCTCAGGGCTAGAGTGATATATTTAATTACCTGGCATTCTCCCTCCAGTTGTATATGGAGGTTATATATCAGCACATTTCTGAATCCTTAGCTGTTGGTTCAACGCCTCCCTGAGTTTTGCTATATTTGCACACCTATAACTACCCCTGTAATGATTTTTCTCATGGTGAATATACCACATTGTTACTTGCTTAGGATTTTGCTTTTACAACGTTCTTGATTTTATTTAGAACGGAAATTTTGTACGATAGCTGGGAAACGGAGAACACATAACCCTTGCCATAGACATAAGATAATATAATTAAAACTGTATACTGTTCTTTTGGATACTATTGTGTGTGGAAGGCTCTGAGCCTGAGACCTATTTTCTATTGGTTGGAAGAGGAAGACAGCAAGGGTGTGTGTTAAAGGCATGCCAGCACTAGAATGAGGCACAATCGCAAGGATCGAGAGAAGGTTGAAAGAGAATGCTGATCTCACCAGACGATTCCGTGATGTTTAATGCCGTAACTGTGAGCGAGTAAAACCCGAAATACGTCATATTCTTCTGGCCTACAAATTTGGGAAATAAATCAACATGAGTTCATGTCCTTGCTCCGACAGTCTCAAGTTAATAAACTTTTTCTATTAAAGTTTTTTCACTTGTAAACTGAAATGTACCTCATTTGAATGGTGAATATTCGCGTGATAGCAAACAGAAAGCTTTTAACCGGCATGAGTAAATCTTCGGGAAAAATTAACTGTTACCGTTATGTTTTCTGCACTCTATTGCCACTGGACCTTCCTGAGCTTAGAAATGTAATTATAAAGTTGTTACCCCCACTCTTGAGGTCATTGAAATGCTTACTATAAGTCATAGCCTACTTGTCACATAAACAGTTAAAAGACATCAGCGAGGAGGCACATCGCATCAAGAAATATTTACTGAACAGGAGGACTGACAGGTAGGGTGATGCACTTTTTGGTTTGCACAAAGGTGCCTGGGACGGCGAGAGCAGGTGGGAGCTGAAACTCCAACTTTCGCTCTGCAAACTAATCCATGGGCCCTGGTGTGGGGCTGCATCAGCCTCCGTGAGTGCTTTCCCGGGATTTGCACAAAAGCACCTTATCAGTGGTAGGCGCTCCTCCTCCTGCCTGCCTGTTACGTATGCATGCGGTAATCTGCGCACTATGAGCGATAATAGAAGGATCACAAATAAAGAATCCCAAGAGGGGCGCCTGGGTGGCCCAGTTGGTCAAGTGTCCTCCTGACTTCAGCTCAGGTCATGATCTCACGGTTAGTGATCTCCAGGCGTGTCGGGCTCTGTGCTGACAGCCTGGAGCCTGCTTCGGGTTCTGTGTGTGTCTCTCTCTCTGCCCCTCCCCTGCTCGTGCTCTCTGTCTCTCAAAAATAAATAAACGTTAAAAAAAATTAAAAAAGAAGAAAAGAATCCTAAGTGAAGGAACTCAAATAAGGCAGCATGCCAGTGGCCTGGCCAAGAAGTACCAAGTCAGAGCTGGTCCCAGAGCCCTGCGCAGCTCTGTCTCCATCCAGGGTCGTCCTGCCCTTCTGTGTCTGCAGGGGCTCGAACAGGCTCTTTTTGTCCTTCCAAGCAATGGCAAAGTTCAGTTAATTACTCATGGAGTTTTGAAGGTGGAGCTGAAGGATGGATGGGGACTGGGTAAACAAGAGAGAGAGGCAGGATAGAGAACGAAATCCAAATTTAGCTGTGGCATAGTTGGGTTATTTTTATTTTGGCTAATAAGCAAAATGCAGAAAGGGATCTTTCCCCTTTTGTTAACTTTTAAAGAAAGAGACCGCTGCCTGTGTCACTGGCAGTAGTTTCAGGGGCCATCCTTCTTCTTCTCAGGGGAGGGAGAAGAGGAGACATCCAAGGGCTGGGTTTCTTTGATCTGGCTCCGCCTCCTTATCCTCATTTATTTGCACCCTCCCCGCCCATGACCCAGCATCACCGAAGGCCTGCGTCTCACTGGGAGGCTAGACATCTTGCTCCCGGGGGGCCTCCTCTCTTTGTCCACCTGGGTAATTGTCGTGGGATCTTGGGCGGCCCCTCCCCTGTCTTCCTCAATGGCTTTGGTGGAATTTCCACCATGTGCTGGACACCGTGGCCAGGAGTAGCCTTTCATACGCTCTTCAGAACAATCCTAAAAAACGATTAGCTTTTAAACTATTTAGCTTATTATTCCCATTTTTACAGAAGAGGGCAGTGAGGTAACTTGCTCAAAGAAATGCAGTGATTAAGTTACAGAGGTTCATCTGAAAAGTGGGCCTTGACCATTTCCAGGAAAGAGGCCTGTGTTCCCAGGGCTCTCTTGGTACTTCAGACCTTTCATTCTACAAGGTCTAAGCTAACAAATCAAGTGACTTACTATTAACCAGTGTAAAAATGCTTTATCTTGAGGGGGTTTAAATAAAGTATGTAAATATGGCACTTGTTCAACCTTATATTTTGTGAGACATTCTGTGTATACAGTGTGGCCAACTAGAGCACCCCCAGATGCGGGGGGCATTGTCAGCTCCAAGGTTGCCCTTCTGTTGTAAGTGCCTTGGGGGCAATGGGGGGTTTGGGAAAGCCCAGTTGAGGGTCTCAGGGAATTCATCCAGTGGGAAAAGGACTGGCTCAATCTCCTGACTTCCAGGAAGGTAAAAAAAAAATTTAAAAAAAAATTGACATCATGGTCAGTAAAGGACAGACTTTCTGCCTGTGAATGCCTTGTTAGAAGTTGGAGGAAAAGAAATAGAGTACACTTACCAGCAAGGCACCTCTGAATTGCACCCTGCTGTCTCTGTAATGTTTTGTCTGCCATAAATGAAGATAAATTTGCAGATGGGACCCTAGAATGCTAGCCTGGAAACTCTAAGATAGTCTTGGGTAGGTGTGTGTGAGCTTCTATAGTCTGGAGCACAACACGAATCATTATTCATAGCCAATTTAAACGATGCTGTCTCCCCAGTTGCAAAAGGCAATTGCAAAAATAGTTTTCCTTCCCTCAGCGAAGTCTTTGCTCCTTTGGTAACTCCATGAACCTTAGGCATTCTCAATCTAAGGTGCCATTTTTGGTTCCTATCATCAGGGAGAAACAACACTGGAGAGTCTGTCCGCTGTTGTGTTTGCAGACTCATTGGTGACCCTGCAGTCTGGTGCCACCCTGTCTGCTGGGGGCCAAGGACACCAGGCTAGGAAGCGTTATCAGTTGCGAGAATTTCTGTTCCTCCGGTATTAGAATTAATTTGTCTTATTACCATCCAGGGATACCAGGAACGAAATTCTCTCAGAGTTTCTCCCAAACGGGCCTCCCTCCAACTCTGTTCATCTTCTTCCCTGTGCTTAAGGCGTTTGTTGATGTTAACCTATCATAACCTATCATGTTGATAATCCTATCATACCAGGATTTCTGGGTCAGTAGGTCTGTAAATATCCACAATGTTCAGTGCTTGGAGCTGGTCTTTACCAAAGACTTCAGGCATTGTCTCAGGCCACTCAGCTGCTATAACAAAATACCTCAGACTTGGTGGCTTAAACAACAGAAATTTCTTTCTCCTGTTCTTGAGGCTGGGAAATCCAAGATCAAGCTGCTGGTAGATTCGGTGTCTGGTGAGAGCTCTCTTGCTGGTTTGGAGATAGCATTTTGCTGTGTTCTCACATGGTGGAGTACTGGTCTCTTCCTTTTCTTATAAGAATACTAATCCCATTGTAGGGGATCCAGCCCCATGACCTCATCTAAACTTAATTGCCCTCCAAAGGCCCTACATCCAAATACCACCCCATTGGGGCGTAGGGCTTCAATATATGAATTTGAGGGGGACACACACATTCAGTCCATAGCATGCATGACCCCTGTTTTCCTTGTTTACACCTGGTGGAGTGGGTATAAATACAATGGGATCTCTGTAAATTGGGGCTACAGCATCCTCTACAGTTGCTCCTACATAGGAAGCTGGTCCAGGGTTCCTTGTGCACATGAAGCCGGGGTCATCTACCTTCACCACTGTAATTCCTCAAAGTCAGTTCCATGCCTCTGGTGCAGAGGTCATTAGTCAAATGTTATTTTGTCCTCTAGTCTCATAGCTCATCTATTTCTTGTTCCTGTTGAATGGCCATTGGACTAATCAAGATATGTCTCCAACTGTTTGGCTGATCATTCTTCCCATTGGTCACTTGATTACATGTGGTTAATCTAGTTACAATTTTTTTTTTTTTTTGCTTGGCGATTGGTTTACAATAAAGGACTTGCCTTCCAGTTGGAACCCTGGATCCTGCTCTGGATCTCTACCTTAGAGATTAGTCCCATGAGGCACTTGTCTGGGGCAGGGTGCTTGATGGCTACCTCCATCTCCCTCACAGCAGGTCATCTAAACGGACTAGACAATAGCAACCTTAGATAAAAGAGGAGAAAGGAGAGAGAGGTCCACGTGGAATGGAGTGCCTGGTCACTCTGGGGTGTTAGACGTATACAAGACAATAGGAAAACCATTTGAAGATGTTGGGAAGAGGAAATTTCAGATGATTGTTGATAATATGGCTTAGCTCTAATGAGTTTAGTCCTGGACCTGATTATCTGGCTTAAGCAAACTGCTTAGTCTCTTTTAGGCTCCAACTTCTGCCCCAATAAAAGAGGCTATCTTTGCGGTATGGACTAAATAAGATAACATAAACAACACCCGGTGCCTGCCCCTCTCGTTGTTCTCAGTGCCACGTTTTGAGCCTATTGGTGGGTTGCTAATGGAGACATGGATCTTCTTTGATAATCCTAAACTTTGAGCAACAACATTTGACATGACACTTACATTTTATCACAGATCCTGTCTCCAAAAATGTTCGATTTTTTAAAGAACGTCATTGTAAGCGAATCAGAAAGCCTGAGACTGACTTCATATTGACCATCTTTAGAAACAAAAATGAAAGGCTATACCTTAAACGAGAGGGCTAAAACAAATTTAGAAGAACAAATCACATAAATATTGCCCAGATAGTGATTCGTATTTCCATCTACATCTTCCAGTTCTAAGGCTCAGCCTTACCTGACCTGGGTCAGCAGTCCTGAGCCCTGCTCAGGTGTTTGAGGCAGGGCACTTGAAGACCTTTACCATCTCCCCCTGCTTGCTGCCCTTGTAATACTTTGTGGATTGAGAGGGGCAAGCAGCCAGCCACGGGAGGGAGAGAAGTGAATGGAGGTGAGTCAGAGGGCAGAGAAGGGGTTGCCAGGGGAAGAGGATGGCAGAGGAAGATGTACTCACTGAATGGTAACTAGGAAAACTCCCAGGCCCCATTCCTCCCTCTCCTCTCCACGCAGGGGGAAGAATCTCTATGCTAATATGCTCAATCTAGCATCTGTTAACGCTTAACATTTCTCCGTAGCCCCCGTGCATTCTGGCACAGTCTCTGCCTCAGGCATGCAAATTTGCATTTTCCCTTGACACTGGTACAAGTAGCTTTCTAAATTTGCCTGAAATATAGCATTTGCAAGGTATTTTGGGAGACTTATGAAGAACTGGGCTGGAGTTAAGCTTCATTATTATTTTATAGACTTTCTCTTTTTTTTCCCTTCATCTAATTTAATTTCTAAGGAAATTGTGAAGCTACCCATAATTTGAGAAATTTAAAGTTATAAGACAAAAAGAATTATAACCCCAGAGACCACCTTTTACTGGCCGAAAGATGGAGGAGATGATTAAAGTTTACTTTGAAATTAATTAAAAACATTTGTAACTGCTGAAAGTACTGTGCTCAGACTCCAAAGTAAAGATGTCCATTGTGTAAATAGATGTAACACCTCGAAGTCCTCTCCACTTCATAGGGATGGAGAGGAATTGGCTCTCTGGGATGTGAAGTCTAACTGTTTATCCTGATTAGGTTAATAGCTTCACAAATTTTATGTTAGCCCCTTGCATTCCCTAATTACTAATCAGTTTTACACTTTCAGAGGAGCCATCACACAATTTATAGAATTGAGTTAACAACAATTTAGGAAATCATTCAGGCTTTATTCTCAGATCCTCAACATAATGAGGCGAAATCGCTTTTAGTTGGTTTGGCAATGAGACCAAATGTTTTAACTAGGGAGGGGGCTGGAGGAGGAGGGTCCAGTTGGTGGGCCCCTTCTGAACCACTGCCTTGTCTGTTCCCTGGCCTTGCTAACTGCCCCGCAGACTGAGGAAGGGGTGGAGTGGAAGCTGAAATCAGAATCTACCTCCTCCCAATTGAGATGATTACAGCTCCGCCCATAGTCATTATGAGCCTCCATCTCCTGCTTCCTTAGCCCCTCACTCTGGCAGCCAGTAAGTTTGCTTCCTTCTTTCCCTATTGGTATGTTTCATGAAAACAGTGATGCTGCTCAGAATGTTTATTTGCTTATTTTTTAAATATAATTCATTGTCAAGTTAGCTAACATACAGTGTATACAGTGTGCTCTTGGTTTTGGGGGAAGATCCCGGTGATTCATCGCTTACGGACAACACCCAGTGCTCATCCCAAGTGCCCTCCTCAACACTCATCACTCATTTCCCCCCTCCCCTGCTCCCCTGCCCATCAACCCTTGGTTTGTTCTCTGTATTCAAGAGTCTCTTATGGGTTTGCCTCCCTTTCTTTTTAAAACTATTTTTTCCCCTTCCCTGCCCCCATGGTCTTCTGTTAAGTTTCTCAGAATGTTTATTTTAACCAAACATGGTTTAGTCTTCAGAGCGTAAACCTGAGAATAAAGAAAAATTCTGAGATGGATTTCCATTTTTATCTTTTATCACTTCCTAGTTTTGTGATTTTTTTATGTAATTTTTTTTTATTTTAGAGAGAGAGAGAGAGAGCATGGGGGAAGGGCAGGGAGAAAGTGGGGGACAGAGGATCTGAAGTGGGCTCCCCACTGACAGCAACGAGCCTCACACAGGGCTCAAACTCACAAACCATGAGGTCATGACCTGAGCCAAAGTCGGACACTTAACCGACTGAGCCACCCAGGTGCCCCCTAGTTTTGTGATTTCTAAGCAAGTTACTGTAACTGGACAAACGCCAATTTCTTCATCTGTAAAATGAGAATAATGCCTACGTGACAGTGTTATTGTAGGGTATTAAAATATCTGAATAGAACTCCAAGTGGGATCCAGAATATTGTTGATTGCGGAGCTGGTAAATTAGTGACTCATGCACACGGGGCTTGATTTTCTTTTAAAGCAGAAAAAAGAAATTTTCAGGGGTGCTTCATAAGCAGAGGAAGATGAGTTGGAGGAGGCAGATGGAGAGGGAGTCAGGCCATTTGTCACCCTCTCAGTCCCTTGGTTTGATCTTGGTCACAGTGGACAGAGATGGGAGCTAGACATCTACAAAAATTCGCACTCGGAGTGCTGGTTACAGCGAGACACCATTAGAGAGAAAGGGCGTTCTCCTCCTCCTGCATGGACCACAGAACTACTATCACCCCTTGAGGACTGTCGGCTCTGAGAGAAGCAACGGTGAGTGTTTTCATGGTGAATGGCTGCTGTGGTTGTCGGAGGCACTGTCCCATGTCTCAGTGGATGGCCATCAGATGGAGATGGGGCATGAGGAACAAAAATGCCAGAGAAGCTTGCTGGAAGATGGTTTGAGATTGGGACCAGTTTGTGAGCAAATGGGAGGCACCTTGTGAAAAATACTTTTGGGGGTGGAGGAGTGTTGGGATTTAAATTGCTATTGCTGACCTCACCCCATTTCTGTCCAAAACCTCGTAAGGACATTTCAGGCTGCAAAAAATTAAATGAGATAATGTGTATAAAGTGCCTGCTGCTGAAACAGATTCACTGCTTCCTGGATGATCGTTATGGTTATTAATCATTCACAAATACCATAGTATTTTTTGAGAGTCTATTAGGTGCCAAACACTGTTCTAGGCATGGAGGGTACAGTGATGAACAACAATATTGATAAAACCCTGATCTCATGAAGCTGATAATCTAGTGGGGGAGGAGAAAAATAATGTGATTTCAGATAATGATTCACACTGTAGGAAAAAAAAAAAGAGACAGATCGGAGAGGTTAGGGCATTATTTATTTGAGGCAAGTTTTCATGTGTGCGTGAAGCAGAAGGGGGTGTGTGTGGGAGTGTGGGGGGGTCCCCAGTCATGCTGTTTGACTTGAACAGAACTGGGTGATGACAGTGCTAAAGGACACCTCATGTTCCACGTGCACACATTTCAACAGCTATAACCCAGCATTTTTCTCATTGCCCCAGTTTCATTTTCTTTTCAAAGAAGCCATTACAACCATCTTGGATACGTGCAATAGTTTGGTTACAATTCCAGCACCAGTGTCTTAGAAACCTATCAACCACCAGGAGATGACACGGAGCCTCTGGATGGGCCTGGAGAAATCGCAGTGTGACAGTCTCCACTGCTGTGAGTGGTTTTATTTTATCCGCCCCCCATCTTCTGATGTAACAACAGGGGTGGTCTTGCACAGCAAAGACACAAATTGTCTTGGGGCGCCTGGGTGGCTCAGTCGGTTGAGCGTCCGACTTCAGCTCAGGTCACGATCTCGCGATCTCACGGTCGGTGAGTTCGAGCCCCGCGTCAGGCTCTGGGCTGATGGCTCAGAGCCTGGAGCCTGCTTCTGATTCTGTGTCTCCCTCTCTCTCTGCTCCTACCCCATTCATGCTCTGTCTCTCTCTCTATCTCAAAAATGAATAAACGTTAAAAAAATTAAAAAAAAAATTGTCTTCAAGGGTTTGGCGATTTCTCCTCTAACAGTCGGCCTGGGTAGCCTCCAGTAGCTTCTGTTCCAGCACAACTTTCTCTTGCTACACAGTGTTAACAAGAGAGCAGGGTGCCTGCTGCTGGCTCTCGTTGTTAAAGCCAGATCAGTTGCTTAGACTCAGAACTTACTGAGTTTGTACCCAAAATGCACTAGTTGGTAAATATTTTGAATTGCACTCCTGTTTTTTTGTGTTAAAGCTTATTTTTAAAAAAAAATTTTTTTAATGTTTATTTTATTATTTTTGAGACAGAGAGAGACAGAGCATGAACGGGGGAGGGGCAGAGAGAGAGGGAGACACAGAATCGGAAGCAGGCTCCAGGCTCTGAGCCGTCAGCCCAGAGCCCGACGCGGGGCTCAAACTCACAGACCGCAAGATCGTGTCCTGAGCTGAAGTTGGACGCTCAACCGACTGAGCCACCCAAGCGCCCCAAAGCTTATTTATTTTTGAGAGAGAGAGAGAGAGAGAGAGAGAGTGCATGAGCAGGGGAGGAGCAGAGAGAGAGAGAGAGAATCCCAAGCAGGCTGGTTCCATGGTTCCATGAACTGTTGAGATCATGGCCTGAGCTGAAATCAAGAGTCAGAGGCTTAACCGACTGAGCCACCCAGACGCCCCTGCCCTCCTGCTTTTATAAAAGCACGTATCAGTGAAGCTAATTTCCAGCACAGTATATGCAAATACATCTCTACTTACTATGTGTCCACACTCTTGCCCATCTTATTCTACGACATAAGAAAACAACAAGTCAGCCCATCTCTCCTGGCGTTCGCACTTGAGATGTTGTCTTTCTCCCTGATGCTGCTTTCCTGTGGCTCTCAACAGGTGGTTGGTTTGTTAAGGGAGGGGCCAGCTCTTACTGATCTTTGCTTCACAGAAGCCATTTGAATGTCTTTCATGAAGAGATACCTAATGAACGTGCCGATTAAGAAACAGTGTCCCAACTTATTTCTTTCCCTGTAGAACAGATGAAGTGGAATTTTAGAGTAATTGTTGACAGGTCCTTAACACACTCATCTGATATGTGATTTGGGTTGTTGAGACTGCCTTTTATCTTTAAATTTGAAATGTTTCCCAGCTGGCAAGGGGCCACTTTCGGTAATAGCTTCCCTCCTCTACTTAGCTTTTCACCAAAGCCAGACTCTGAGGTAGTTTCCCTATTCTGCAGTCCCCTTCAGCCATAAATTTATTAAGGAAGGACACCAGGGCTATAAAATCGGGGATGGCAGGATGACATAGTATTTCCAAAGTCACTTCATGAGGCAGGTTGTAATAACAGCGGATCAACAAATCATTCACATTTTTCCAGTAAGTAGTACATGCATACGTGGTCTCGTAACACCCACATGAAAGTTTATTGAGTGGTACAAATGAATACAAAATTAAAATCTGCTGAAGGAACTTGTTTAGATTGCACATACTGTGCAAATATGGGAAACCTTTTTTTATTATGACAGATGATCTTGTCTTGTATATTCTCTTAAGGCAATTTATTCTTAAGCATTAATTGAAGTAGCAATTCACTTTACATTTCTGAACACCTAGAATTCTGCCCAAGTTAGCCACTCCTATAGCTTTAGGGTCAATATAAATACATGTGAAAACAGTCTCTAATGGGGGCCCTGCTGATGTCTGTTCTTATTTTTTAATGTTTTCTTTATTTCTGAGAGAGAAACTGAGAGCATGAGCAGGGGAGGGGCAGAGAGAGGGCGACAGAGGATTCGAAGCTGCTTTTATGCTGACAGCAGAAAACCCGATTTATGAAAGTTAAAAATGCATAAATATGCATGTATATGTATATATAGATATAAAAAATACATTTATGCTTTATATAATTAAAAAAAAGCAGAATGCTTCTCAAAGATACAGTTAGAATTTTAAAGTATGATTTTCTTAAGAGGTATGTGGCTCACAGTTGACCAAGTGTACATTCCCTTCTTCCTAGGCACACAGCAAGACTACATTTCCCAGTTTCCTTTGCAGTTCGGTGTGGTCATGTGACCTAATTCTCCACATTCAGTGCTGAATATCGAAAACCTATATGGGTGATTGATCTTTTAGGATTTCTTTCTCTTTTAGGATTGAGGCAGACAGCACAGTGCCCTTAGAAATTAGAACTTAAAGACAATAGAGATACATGAGGTAAAGAGCCCAAATTCCTGACTCACTGATTAGAGATAATATCCATTTAAAATTTTAATGTGTAAGAATAAACTTTTATCCTATTGAATCACTGTAAATTTTGGAGTTTATTAGTGTAGCTAACTGTGCTATTTCTTGATTTCCAAACACCCTGCAAATATGAATAACAGCTGCCATCTGCTCTCCCTGATTTCCTTCACCATGGGTATACAGAGAGCTTCTGCTTCTTGTCTCGTCTCTCTTACCTCAACGTGTTAGGTGATGGTAACTTGCAAAGTGGTTCTTCCTTACTCATTGTCCTCTCAGAACTTGGAGAGAGAAAGAGAGAGAGCTCAGTCTTCAGAGGAGCTCAGGACTTTTAGTATATATATGTTATGAATTAAGTAAATTACACTTAATCAGGCTGGCCTGGACACCAGGGGGAGGCTCTATTGAATGACAGGTAGTACAAATGAACATCAAGGGGAGTGACATATGAAAATGCAGAATATATTATCCTTCCTTTTCCAGGTCTCAAACCCGAAGGAAAAGTTCTGGGTCATTGCAATTATTTAAATATGATTTCCAAATAATTAAATTTATTTTCTTTGGCCATCTTTCAGTGGTTACATCTTGCCTATAGTCTCTGCTCAAATGTCCTCTCTTTTTTATTTATTCCTTCTCTCCTGCCATTTGACTTTTCCTTCATGAGCTTTGAAATTGCTGAGAGAGATTGAATGGGGGCAACAGCTTTTTAAGGCTGGGAGAAACTCCAGCACCTTAGGGCACAAGGATTTTCTAGTACCATGGGCTAGGGATACTCTTCCTACAACACTCACATCAATTACATTCTTAAGGGGCTGGAGAAGTATGCAGTTGACCCTCTTTGTTGTCCCCCTAATATACTAAGGTGAGAATCTCTCATTTATTGCCTCAATGCTAGAGGAAGATGTATTATAAATTCAAAACAACTAACTCGGGGCGCCTGGGTGGCTCGGTCGGTTAAGCGTCCGACTTCGGCTCAGGTCATGATCTCGCGGTCCGTGAGTTCGAGCCCCGTGTCGGGCTCTGTGCTGACAGCTCAGAGCCTGGAGCCTGTTTCAGATTCTGTGTCTCCCTCTCTCTCTGCCCCTCCCCTGTTCATGCTCTGTCTCTCTCTGTCTCAAGGATAAATAAACGTTAAAAAAACAAACAACTAACTCTACTAATTTCAGAAAACACAGATAGCATACATGCTAAAAACTGCCTACATTTCAGAAGTAATGGAAGCTAATAGAAAAATGTTACTCCCTAAACATACCTTCATATTATTCAAATTTAGCCACATCTATGGCCAAAAAATACCTAAAAACCTTAATTGTTAGCTAGAAGTCAACTTTGTGTCACATAAGCTAATCTTAGGTAGTGAAGAAGTACTGAAAGGCTAGGAATAACCATAGAAGAAAACACTATCATTTCAGGCATGTGAAATCTGATATAACACTTATTTAGGATACAATCAATAGCGACAATGGTAGTAGTAGTAATACATAACATTTTTTTGAGAACTTACCATGTGCCAGGCATTGTCTCCAACAATCCTATGAATTTGGTATTATTATAAACATATAATCAGAATGTAAGTATCTATCTACCAAATGAAGAAATGGAGATACAGAAGGTTAAGTAACATGACCAATGTAAAAAACTACCAGGTCTTAAGGAACTAAGGTGTATTAAATATCATATTATTTTAGATAACCATGCAAGTTGGAGAGAAGTTACCATAAACACACTCATTGTAGTATTTGATCACATTTATTATTTGATTAGCCAGAGATGCAAAAAAAAAAAAAAAAAAAGTACTGGAAATGGGTTGACCACTCCGAGAAGGAAGTGATACACTGTGTCACAGCAAAGCCTTTTTTGGCTGGCAAAATCTCTACTGGGTACACAGTATCTGTGAATACTATATGAGTAAGGAGGGAGACATTGGGATATGAGAAATCTTTTTCTTGCTGTGCCCAGACCTTGTATCACCAGGACATACATTACCATTCAGAGAGAACTTAGAACAATCTATACCTCTGACCATCTATATTTACACATATCATCCAAGAACTTTTTGGTCCTTGCTTTCTATACAGATCAACAAGGTTGTGTCCTTGCAGAAAACCTATTTCTCTGTAGCAAATCACCTCACTCTGATTTAATGCCCTTTTATTAGGGAGGTTTCTGATACTGAATCCTGGGACCCCACTCATCAAGCCATTTCACTGTAGATCACACTCAAACTTGGACGGAGAGGTCATGTGGTCACCTCTGCAGCCATCACTGGTCATATATTTATGTTGTTGAAAATTTTTAACATAAAATAACCCATACTTTCTGGCATAGTTTATACTGTTTATTCATTTTGAGCTTCATCATGAATTTATAGTTGTTCTCCACGTCAGTTGGTTCCAATAATTGAACTCTTTGTTAGGTTTTCTCATGGTACCGCCCTGTGTTCTAGTTGTGATAGTATAGCAATGGAAGCCCGTTGGATCTAGATTCTTAGTTTAGCCATAGAAAGCTGTGGAAGAATCCATGTTTCTTTGCAGTAACAAAATGTGATAGACTAACCTCAAGATTTTCTGCCCTGAATTGAGTCAGCTATTCTGCAAGGAGTCCTGATTCCTCTTAGGGGGGGAATGATAAAATGTACATTCACATAATGATTTCTAATCTACTCCTATCTTTACTAGGTTTAATTTCTTTTGGTCTTGCTTTAATATGAGGCTTTATTAATCTAATAGTCCTTCCTGCTCTCTTCCCATTTTTCTCTTTGATCCAGAATTTCCTTCACACTCCTCACACCCCCCAAAAAACAACATGGGACAGTAGTTTAGAGCTGTTCTCTGGAGTCAAACTCCCTCTATTTGTTTTTCAGCTTCGTTGTTGGGCAAGTTATCAATCTGTGCTTCATTTCCCTCTCTATTAAGTACCTCATAGGATTGGTGCTTAGTGCATGTAAACCTCTCAGAGTCATATTTAGTTCTAAGTGCTAAATAAACAGTAGTTATCATTAATTTTGGAACTACATGTTTTACATTATGATAGGCAATCATGGGTTCAAACTGAAATATTGCCTCCAAACTTGAAAATATTCATTTTTGATGAAAACAAGCATTTTTTATGCTCATACCCTTGGCATCCTGAAATCGACTAAAAAATGTACTGACCTAGATGATTTCCTTTGTCAGCATCACATTCAAAGAATAGTTGTCTAACAAGAGAAAAGAATCCTAAACTTTTTATAAGAGGGCATCCAAGCTGCACAGTAACAGTACCCCTGGATTCTTACAAAAATGTTAATAAAAAATAGCAATAACAAATATACTCTCTCAGGTCTTTATTAAAATTCTAATTTAATGACTTATTTTCTTGGCCATTTAATTATCAATTTTCTTTTACCACAAAAAGCTTCACTGTTAAATGCAAAATACTTAACTTTCAGCGGAACTATAACCATAATTCATTAATTCTATAGTTTTCCAAACGTTATTGACAAGTATCAAAATACTGCTACAGCAAAATTAATATAGAAAATCACTGGAAATTTTTAAAATTTCGACTTCAAACGTTTATGGGGACCCATTTTAGTAGGTTCATAAAGTTACATCTTGGAGCCACACCTAGGAGCCACAATATCTGACCGAAAAAAAAAAAATCCTTGGGGCATCTGGGTGGCTTAGGCGGTTAAGCGTCTGACTCTTGATCTTGGCTTAGATTAGATTATTTGAGCCCTGCGTTGGGCTCTGCACTAATGGTGTGGAACCTGCTTGGGATTCTGTCTCTCCTTCTCTCTGCCCCTTCCCGGCTTGTGTGCACTCTCTCTCTCTCTCTAAATAAACGAACATTAAAAAAATTTGAAAATCCTAGATATAGAAAAAACTAAAATTTCCTTTATATTATAAAAATTTCCTTCATATTGTTATTTGCTTGTGTTCTAGTGACAAAGCAGCCTTAGACAGGGTCACTTAAAGAGCCATTCTTGTGAATTCGGTTCATCATTTGCTTCTAGTTGGTGCTATACAATCTTTCTACTACCTTTAAGAACTTGTGATGAACAACATCCATTTGGTTCCAGCATCTTTCTTAACTTTTATCACTGCATCTTCTATGCAAATCATATGCCCTGACAAAACTAGTCTTTTCATTTTTTCCCAACGATGCCTGTGATTTCCTACCTCTGTGGTTGTTCACATAGGTCTTTCAGCCAGATGGCCTCTCCTGAAGTCTATGCCCACTTGAAGAGCTGAAAATAACCATTTTCCTTAAAGATGTCCCTGTTCTTCCCAACTGGAAATGATCCTCCTCTATTATTATATGTGCTATGCATTACTTACCATTCACTGTCTATTCCATTTGTTCCCTTTCCAATTAGATTTTATTATTTTTTAACGTTTATTTATTTTTGAGAGAGCGATTGCCCCCGTGTGAGTGGGGGAGGGGCAGAGAGAGAGGGAGGAAGAATCCAAAGCAGGCTCCAGGCTCTGAGTTGTCAGCACAGAGCTCAATGGGGGGCTCGAACTCACGAGCTGTGAGATCATGACATGAGCCGAAGTTGGATGCTTAACCGACTGAGCCAACTAGGCTCCCCTCCAATTAGATATTTAACTGTTTTGCATCTGTGGGCAACAAAAGCTAGTTGGGTATTTTACACCAGGCATGGCCTACTAGGTGTTGAATGGGAATAAACCTAGATTTTATTTCCTAAGAATAGAGACATAAGCAGTGAAAGAGGTTGCATGGAATCGAGGGTCCACTTCCAGTTCTGCTCTACTCTTTGGAAACGTCACCTTCTCTGATGTTCCTGTTCTCAGCTGTGAAAGGAATGGAATGTACTTGGTAAACTCTCAAGACTCTTCTTCCTCTAAAATTGCTTTGCTTGGTAATAACTTCCGGTTACTCTTTACAAATGAAAATGCACTTTGATTGTTCATCCATAACAGTTTTAAGTTTGAAAAATATTTTGCATGTATCATTTTTCATTTGACAAGAAATTATTGTTAGCAACTGAAAACAACTATACTAGGAAGATATATTTAAAAATATTTGGATTCCTGGGGCACCTGGGTGACTCAGTTGGTTAAGCATCGTGACTTCAGCTCAGGTTATGATCTCATGATTCATGGGTTCGAGCCCCGCATTGGGCTGTGCTGACAGCTTGGAGCCTGGAGCCTGCTTTGATTCTCTGTCTCCCTCTCTCTCTGCCTCTCCCTAGTACTCTCTCTTTCTCTCTCTCTCTCTCAAAAATAAAAATATAATAAACATTAAAAAATTAAAAATATTTGGATATCTTATAAAATGATTGAATTATCAGAAGTATCAGGAAAATTTCATTTTATTGTCATCTGTTCCAAAGACCTCAAAGATGCTGGTTTAGAAAAGAATCATCCAAACACTTAAAATCTATATTCAATGCCTATTGCTTAGGTTTAGTGACTTTGAAATATGACTGAAGAAAGAAGTACTCATCTAGCCCATTAACTTAAAGAAGTATAAAATATTCCTTTGATATTTTCCCAAGGTTTGTCAGCTGTGTCCTTAAAAAGAAGGATTAAATTTAATTTCTGGTAGACTCTCACTAACTTTTTTTTAATCTTTTCCAATTGGAATATATTTTAGTTCATGTGTTCAAAAAATCAAGTGAGGAAATGTAAAATTATGTTGATTTTTAATAACATTTTAAGACTTCGCCATATTTGAATTGCTTACTTTTATACAAATTTAATTCTAAATCAGAGAAGTAACTTTAATTGCAATTAAATAGAATCTTAGCTCTTAATGAATATAACATTGAAGATATGTTACCTAAATTACTTCATTTTCACGGAAATTAACATTTCAATGTGTCGTGCTCTGAAATGAAAATATCTTTGGAGAAAACAATTATTGATGAAATAAAACATCTGGTGGAGCTGACTCAGAGATTCTCTGTGGAAACAGACACCTTTATAATCAACAGTTCTGGCAAGCAGTTTTGATGAAACACTGACTAAAATAAAGATTTTCAATAGGCCATAGAGGTTTTTTTTTTTTTCTTCTTTTTTTTCAGTGTTCTCTCCAAGCTACTATTACTGCAAAGTGAATTACAAGAAATTGAAACTATGAATTTTCCTCTTTAATGACTTAAGGCATCTATCTATATCTATATCTATATCTATATCTATATCTATATTTTTCCCATAAAATACCAGCCTTGCAAGGTTTTGTTTTCTAATGAGCTAAGTTTGTTTCTTTAGCTTACATGAAAAAGTCCTTCTCAAAGAGAATGGTTGCTCCTGGTATGCTCAGTTCCCTGCCCACCCTGCCACTAGTCTTCCAAAAGATTCTACAGCTCTCTATATTTTAGCTTGCAGGGAAGAAATCTTCTCTCATCTGGCCTGAGGGATTCTTGGTAATGTCAAACATTCCACTCCGATTTGCTATTGAATGAATTTCAGGTTTATGTTAAAGGTTCTCTCAACCTTGATACCACTGAGATATATATATATATATATATATATATATATATATATATATATATATTTGATATCTCTTTGCTATAGGGTCTATTCTCTATATCTTTGTAAATATTTAGCAGCATCCCTGGCTCTCTGCCCTCGAGAGGCCAATAGCACACATCCCTTTGCCCCTCACTGTGACAAACAAAAATGTCTCCAGACATTGTTAATGTCCCCTGAAGGGTGGAGGCAAAATTATCCCTCGTTGAGAACTACCATTTTTAAAGTATTTACAGTAGTGCTAATTCTGAAGACAGAGTATTCGCACACATACGAATTTGAAGTCTCCTCTGTTGGGAAGTGTGATAAAAATGATGTGACCACCGACTGACCAGTGACCTGGACCCAGGCACTTGTTGGCTCCTTGTCCCTTCCCCATCCTTGGAATGTGGGTTCCACTTGCCTTTCCCACACTCAGAGTCTGCTCCAAGGACATAACCTTGAAATAGTGATGTGATCTTAAAAACATCTGCATGGTATATATATGTGACTGGGCACAGTTAGGGCTTCTACAAGCTTTTAAGATTTGGAGAGCTGCTGTGGGGGTCCATTTGTTTTGCTGCTGCCCAAGACGTGCCTCAAACGTAAATTCCCTTTTCTATTATTAGAACTGCCACTTAAACAATCTGGAGTGGCCTCTTTTATTCCCTTCCTACCCTCTAAGTAAGGGTGGGCTGGGGAGGGAGGGCGGTTTCAGATTACAACAGGAAAGTTCCAGAGAGGGCTGTGAATCTACACCTCCCCCTTCCCAAATTTGAAACCCTGCTCCTACACTTACCGACCAGGTTAATTGACTTCTCTGAGCCTCGCTGTCTTCATCTGAAAATAAGGATAATAATGACCTACCTCATGAGACCATTATCAGGATTAAATGAAATGATGCACAAGAACCACTTAGAAGAGGGCCTGGAACATAGCAAGCCCTTAACCAGCATTGGAGATTATTTTTATTCCAATCCCTAGAGCCTTTGAATAAAACTTTAATTTTTACAGTAATACAAGATGCAAAGGTTTTCTCACCAACTCTGAAAGTTACATAATTGGTACTAATTAGTGGATATTTTTTCTTTTTAATCCCAGTTAAAATAATTACATAGACAATTACTTTCTCTAACTAATTTTCAGAAAGGGACACGTGCCATAAGCCTCCCTAGGATGATATATTGCCCGCCACCCTGAGGATAGTATACAGATTGCATTACAGGGAAGCATTTAATTTTTTCTTTTTAATCACAGGCATCCTCAAGAAGGTCTTGTGGGCCAAACTTTTACTTTAACAGTAATTGATACAAATGCTAATAGCTCAACCCCTCTAGATTTCAAAACACAGCAGTAGATGAGGCTGCATTTAAAATCTCAGCAGGGCCTGCTTTCAGGCTTCCCATAAAACCTGAAGGCTATAATAGAAGAAGGTATGATTAAGATCAGTGCTCAATAACACTGCGGACCATGGCAACTGAACCCTTTCTTTAAATTGGAGCTCAGAAGAGTCACCCGATATCTTATGAAGATAAACACGGGTTGGGACTAAAAAAAAAAAAGTAGGATCCTATGTTAAGGACACAGATACTTAAATCATCTCCTTTGATCACATTATAAATTGCATTGAAATATAGATACTTAGCCTCCACTCTCTGACATTTGATTCAGTAATATCTAAGGTAAGCTCTGGAATTAGATTTTTATGAAGCTCTCTAGGTGATTGTCAGATTTTTTCAAACAGATTCAGAAGACACTGCCTAAAGAAACAGAGGAATGCCTGTAGAACTCAAACTAATTTCTATAAATAAAATAAAATTTTCTGATGACTCTGGTCATCAAGTGAGTGATTAATTTATTCACACATTTTACATATATTTATCGAAAGCCTACCGCAGGGCAAAAACTGAGCTAGCCAGAGGCAATTCAGACATGAACAAAATAGGTCTGGTCCCTGCCTTCATGGAGATTATTATCTACCAAGGTGGCCCCAACATGTCCTCAGCCTGACTAAACTTTAGATACATTTCTTTGTAACTACAAGCTCCTGACCTTCCTTATTAGAGCATTTATTTCAGAAAATTTGCAGTAGTAAATTTTTTTCTGCCCCTTTGAGATGAAACCTAGTCATGAAATATCTTTCTCAAGTTGCTGGGGGTCATCCCTTTGAAACGTAATCATCAAGAAAGAATTCTCTCTCCCAGTTTCTGTGGGAGGGTAGCGCCTAACTTGGATAAATGCCAATTAGCAAACACAGATGCCTTGATCACATTAACCAATCTCCTTCTTAATCTTCCATAGTACTTTTTCATGAGCTCACCCCTGCCTTTTGCTTCAGTGGAGCTGACTTCCATTTCTACCCCCTAAAATATTACTCCTGACCCCTACTACAATAGTCTTGAATAAAGTCTTCCTTGCCTGTTTTCTTCTTTTACATTATCTATGTCACTGATTTCTATCTTTATTGTTCATAAGAATCATCTACCTTTGCTAATCTAGTAGGTTTACTGAACAAAGAATTTGTAGTTGTAAGCACCTAGATGATATGAGCAGGATATAGAGAGACCAGATACTGAAAAACATTGTGCCCATAGTCCTACCATACAAAACATTAAGGAATGTACCATCTCGGGAGCCAGATGCCAGCTTCAAGCATTGGCAAAGGCCAAATCTTAGACATTTGACCACAAAATAACTAAGTAGAATAATAAGTTCAGAAATACTGAACAAAATGGAAATCTATGAGTACACACTGATTGTAAATAAGTGAGTAAATAATTAGGGAGGAGGAGGAAGGCTCTTGATTGCTGAAGAAGGCTGAGTGATGATGATTGGCCACTGTGCAAAGAATTGTGGAATTTAAAAATCATCATTTTGCAACCATCACAGTAAAAATTAGAAGAGTCATCAATGAATGATAAATCAAGGGGGAAATTTTGATGCAGAGCAGGATATATGCATAGTCTTAAAGTGTCTCCTTATAGATTGCTTGTTAATTACAGGAGGAAAAAAAAGTACACAATAGAGAAACTGGACCATATCTTTGCCAGGTGATCGAAGTTAACACCAGGAATGAAGGACAGATGGACATAATGTGCCTTTACATGTAACACCCTGAGAAAGACAGAAAATTACTTGCATAATCTTTATACTAAGAATGTTAACCTAATCACAGAGCACCATTAGATAAACCCCAAATGATAATCTATTAAGAAAGGGCAGGGAAAGGATGTATTGTCCAAAGATGTCAATGTCATAAAAGATAAAGAAAGGCCAAGAATCTATTTCAGATTAAAGGAGGCTCACAAAGCGTGAGAATTAAACTCACTATGTGATCCCAGACTAGATCTTATACTGAAGAAAAAAAAAAAAAAAAAAGCTACATAGGCCTTTGTTCTATTTATTGGTAAAGTTGCAATATAGTTGGTAGACCACTAAAAGTTAAAAACTATATAATGATTATGTCAGAGAATGTTCTAATATTTAGAAAATACACATTGAACATTGAGGGGTAAATGGTCATATTGTATGTAACTTATACTCAAGTGGTTCTCAAAAAATGTAGACAGCAAATAATAAAGGTAAAGCAAATGGGGTAAAATACTAACAATGGATGAAGCTGTGTAAAATAGAACAAGTGTTCTTTATACTATTCTTGTAACTTTTCTGCACATTCACAATTATTTTCAAATGAAAAGTTTAAAATATGTCATTTTTTTATTAAATGCATGTTTATGTAACGAGAAAACCAATAATTCCATAAAGCAAGTTATCACAGGATCTTTACCTGGCTGCAACTAAATATTATACTCTTAGCCCTAACAGAGGATGGATTAAGGAGATGATTTCTGAATATCATTTATTCTGTTTAATTTAAAAAATGTACGCATTTCCCTAAGACTGTAGAACAAGGGAAGAGCTTGGTTAGCTTTACTAACGAAAAACCTAATAAATTTGTTAGACTTCCTTTACTTCATCATGAAGAGCCCCGTGGCCCTTTGGTATTCTTTGCCTTGACAATTTAGAGTCAGCTTTGTTAGACTGCAAAACTTCCCTTCAGCCCAGCTTGGCTGGTAGAAGAGGTAGTACCTTTTTTCAAAGCCCCACCTCCTTTCTTCTTATGTTTTTTTTGTTTTTTAAAAAAAAATTTTTTTTTTTTTAACGTTTATTTATTTTTGAGACAGAGACAGAGCATGAACGGGGGAGGGTCAGAGAGAGGAGACACAGAATCTGAAACAGGTTCCAGGCTCTGAGCTGTCAGCACAGAGCCCGACGCGGAGCTCGAACTCACTGACCGCGAGATCATGACCTGAGCCGCAGTCGGACGCTTAACCGACTGCCACCCAGGCGCCCCCTTATGTTTTTTTTATGTTAGGGTTTATACTAATGGGCTTCAACTTTAAAAAAATTTTTTTTTTTTTAGAGAGACAGAGAGCAGGAGTAGGAAGAGGGGCAGAGAGAGAGAGAGAAAGAGAGAGAGAATGAATCTCAAGCAAGCTCCCTGCCCAGTGCAGAGCCTGATGCAGGGCTCAATCCTATGACCCTAGGATCATGACCTGAGCTGAAATCAAGAATCAGATGCTCAACTGACTGAGCCACCCAGACGCCCCTGGGATTCAACTTTTTGAGTGACATTTTGGCAGTTATATGATAAACTGCATCAAAATGTTGAAATAACCACATTATAAATATACAAATGGAAACACTATGCTGAAATTAAAAAAAAAAAAAAAAAGCACTAATTAGGCCTGTCCTCTGGAGGTTAAAGGCAACTTTCAGATTTGACTCAAATGCTGAAATCTGGGGAGGTTTCTGAGGGATATACCTCAAATAGCTGTGTCCTTCCCTACTCCCCCCTACTATGGTCATCCTCTCTCATTTTATCCTGCTTTATTTAATGGCTTGGAATTTGTCACCAACTTTTTACATTTATTTTTGTGTATTGTCTGTCTTCCTCTGAAACATAAATTCTATGTTCATAAATTCAGCAAGAATTTTGCCTGTCTTCTGCTTACTGCTAAATGTTTTGCAAATATGTGAATGGGAGGGAGAGAGACATATACAGAGGGAGACAGAGAGAGACAGAAACAGAGACAGAAAAAAAGTTGTATGTTGCCATTAATTCATTCTTGTCTTTTTATTTAAGAACCAAAGTAAAATTTCCCATTGTATCACAATTTTTACCTCTGTAACAAGATATAAATATTTAATGGACTTATGCACACATATGCATATACACACATATTTGTCTATGCGTATTTCAATCTTTGCTGATTTACAAGGCAGGTATTGCCTATCTCCCCATCCTTACCCTCGAGGGCGTGGAGATTGAAGAACTGTGTCTGTATGTGTGTGTTATTATTGTACTTATCTATTTATTTTCTAGAAAAGCTCCCCACCCAGGTCTCATCCCTCTGATTCTGATGATTTGTTTAAAGTGCGTTTTGTTGTTGATGTTTTGTTTTGTTTTGTTTTGTTTGTTTTGTGGCTGGTGAAACAGGACCATAGAGGGATGTGAGAAAGAACAAGATAAGGAGGAAGGGGAACAGGAACACAAGAGGACTCAAAGCTCCAAGTGTGGACAGAGAGTGAGGCTGTTGTCTGGGAAGTGCTGGGCAGAAGCGCCTAAAGAAGGGAGGGTGTACGAGTCCTAGAGCTGCGTTGGTTGGGGGTCCTCACCAGCTGATGGCCCATCAAACAGTTATCAGGGGAGACGGATATGTTCATTAGCTTGACTGTGGTAATTACTTCACAATGTGTATGAAGATCAAAATAGCAAATTGTATGCCTTAAAAATAGGCAATTTTTATTTTTCAAGTATATCTCAATAAAGCTGGATCGGGAGCGGGGTGGGGGGAAGCTATCTGGTGGCAGGATGGAGAACAGTTTGGAGAAAAGGAAGACCAGAGGCAGGGAAACCAGGCTATTGATAAAAATCTAAGGTATTTTAACCATGGCAGCCCTTTTGTATACACATGACTGAGTTTTCTGAATTAAAAAAGAAATTATAGAAAAGATAACCAAATACAGATTTTTCTCTAAGTGGAAAAACACATACACGTTTTAAAAAAATCAATAATGTTAATATCTCTGTGTGTTGGGTTCATTTAGAAATTTTTTTGTTTCTATCCATGGATCATTAAAATAGCCAAATTTATTTTTAATTTACTAATGTCTAGGATACTAATCTCTTCTACCAAGCTACTGATAAATTTGGTTTTAGATCCTTTTCCATTTCAATTGATGGCATGATAAAATGATGAAATATCAGGCTGTGGCTGTTATTTTCTTCTGAAGAGTTAATCCATTTTGTTATTTGCTGTGAAGTAGTGAATCTATAGCTATAATATTTCATTGTTCTGTTGATGGTGACAGCCACATTCATTAGAAGCAGCCAGTAATCCTACAATGCTTCCTTCAGCTCAAGGATCAGTAAGTTCATCAGACACCATTCTGGAAGCCTGACGTTTGTAGCAAGCAGCCATGTTAAATGAGAACACAGATGCATCAGTTGAAAATTTGACTATTTTTGTAACAGAATTCAGAGCAAGCAAATAGAACTGGGACACACCGCCCAGTATATTATTAGGTAGTGACAGTGTATAAACCGACTAAGGAACCTAGGCATGATGTGAGGGGAGGACGGAGACTTTCCAAAATGAACGGTAAGCAAATTCCAAAGGTAGTGATGAACATCTGACTAGTCAATGCATGATAATGATCTCAGGATGCCTACTGTTGTCTGTAGTGAAGCTTTTACCATTTTCTCTCTGAAAAGTAGGGAAAAAAATGTTCAACTAAACTATCAAGTCTCAATACTAACAAATGAGGAGTAACCAGAGGGTTAAAAAATATCCAAATAATTACTTTCAAGACTTTTCTTCAGTTATTTTGAATACTAAGTGCCTCTTGCTCCTTTCGAAGTTTAACACTAAATTTATGTCCTACGTGCATCTTAGTTTATTAACTTGTTTAAGGGCATCGACCCCACACAGTCAAAAATCTGCATGTAACTATTTTTTTTAAATTTTTTAAATGTTTATTATTTTTGAGAGAGAGAGAGAGACAAAGAGCAAGCAGGGAAGGGACAGAGAAAGAGGGAGACACAGAATCAGAAGCAGGCTCCAGGCTCTGAGCTGTCAGCACAGAGCCTGATGTGGGGCTCGAACTCACAGACTGCGAGATCATGACCTGAGCAGTAGTTGGCTGCCCAACCGACTGAGCCACCCAGACTGCCCCTGCATGTAACTTTTGACTCCCCCACAACTTAACTACTAACAGCCTACTGTTGACTGGAAGCCTTACCCATAACATAAATAGTCAATTAATGCGTATTATGTGTGATGTATGTGTTGCATACTGTATTCTGGCAGTAAAGAAAGCTAGGAAAAGAAAGTGTTATTAAGAAAATTATAAGGAAGAGAAAACATTTATTGAAAAAAATCTGCATATGAGTGGACCTGAACAGTTCAAACCTGTGTATTATCCATAACACATTTTATGAATGTTTCCTGTCATTACAAGGTACTATTAACCTACATTAATTATGCTTAGCATATCTTATGGGTTTTATCTGTCCCATTTGTTTTCCTTATCCTCTGTCAAAACTGCAATTATTAAATAATGCAGCAAACACACATTGCAGTAGTTATTAAAAATGAGGTTTCTGATCATGTTATTGTAATTATTAACTGAGTCATAGCAGCAGTGACTAACAAGTTTAAGCAATTTAGATAATAAGCCAGAAAAGGGAGAATTATAGGATCCAAAAAAATACCCTTTTAACAAGATTTAAAACAATTTTGCTTCTATATAATTTCTCTTACCTAATGGGAAGGCGGCCTTATAATTTTTTTTCCATCTATTTCTTCAATTTTGTTTTAGTTGGAACTAAGTTAGCCTGACTGATGGTAAATACTCAAAATGACAGTGGCCTAAATAAAGTAAAAGTTTATTTCTTTGTCATGTGTGTGAAATAAGTCTGGTTAGCAGGAAAGAGGGAAGAAGAAAAGGAAGGCAAACCCTCTTCTACAAAGTCAAAGTTTATGTCAAGTCAAAGTCAAGAAGTTTATATAAACGGCATCAGCTAGAACTTAGTCATATAAACATACTTAACTCAAGGGATGCTGGCAAATGTTGTCTTTTTTCAATTGGTTATGACTAGCTAAAAATCAGATTTTAGGGAAAGAAAGAGATAACATATATTGGAAGAGGAATATCAGGCTATGTCACAAAAGTCTCTGAACAAAAACAAAATTTCCATTAAAGTGTAAAAATGTGATTGACCTGAAAATTGGACAAATGTCCCGCCACCTTATCATTATCTCTACGATCTAAAACTCAATGTAAATCCAAATCTATGTTATTACAACTCCTCCTAAAATATGCACAATTATGATCAAGTTAGCATATGATTAAACATTTTTCTCTAAGACTTTAGATTCAAAACAACCAATAATTATCTTGTGCAGCACACTTAGCAAATGCATCTTATTACCATAATAATATCAAGATCATATCATTAAACCAAATATAAATCTTTGGAAACAATTAAAAATGAACCCAACACTCCCTCAACAGGTGCATGTTTTTCTTCTGTAAGTCTAAAGAACACAACACCTTTCTGTTTGTTCGGGTTGTTTTTTCCCCGTACTGCATTTTCAGAAAAGTAAATTACTTATCTGTCTTTAAACATGGGCAGAATAATCTGTTATAAGCGAGGGCTTCATATATGTCTCTTCTAATTGTTGGCTCTAGTCAATTTGAGGAGGTTGATCTCTAGATTTCCTTTGATCGTCTTCAGTAAGAAATGGCCTCCAGAGGACTTTTAATTGGTTTCCATGTGAAATTTTCATTCACTGAAGTTGCAGGCATTTTCTAACCTCTCAAGTGATGATATCTGCCCCAGCTGCTTTGGGAAAAAAGATCTAAGGTGGCTGTGTAAGGGGAGCTGGAGAGCTGTCTTCTTTGCACCTATAACCCCTGAAGTCTACAGGGAAGGATCTAATATTCATTGAAACAATTATTCATTGCTGGACACCATATATTAAATTTTTATTTGATATACATGAGCTGAATTTTTTTCTGAAACACTCATACACATTTCTTGTGATTCATATTCTTGGGTATTTTATGATTAGTTGTCATTGAAGTCTTTTCTCCATTATATTTTACACTTGATTATTCCTGGAACATAAGATAGCTATTGACTTTTATATATTAATTTTGTGGCTAGCTATCTCATATACACTTGCTTACTGTTTTCAGTGATTTTTTTCACTTGGTTCTCTTGGGTTTTCCAAATACACAACGGCATGATCTTCAGAGATTAATGTCCCATATTTTATTATCGTACCTATTTTGTTTTATAAATTTACTGCTAAATATCATGGGGAAAGAGGGTTCTTGGTTTCCAACCTCTGACTCTGTCTGAGATGTTGGGAGCTTCACCCTCGTTTGCTGAATTAGGCCCCACAACTACTTGCAAGGTGGGTATTATCTGTATTTCGTGAGGAAAAAATTGCCTAAGGTCACAAAAGTAAATAAGGGAAGCAAATATTTTTTGAACCCAGGTTTGTTCTCAAATTTCATATATTTTCTACTATTTTACAGAATAGCCCTAAAAGAAAAATCAAAGATTCAGTTAAAAGATAAAATTTGTTCTCCAGCTAATGCTGGAGATGGTCATCATTGGAAAATCACAAATCAGAAAAGGGCCTCTTCCAGTTATATATTGCTGTGTAATATGTAAGTCCAAACTGAGTAGTGTAAAACTGTATACGCTTTATTATACTCATAGATTCAATCGGACAGATATTCGGACAGGGCACCATGAGGACGGTTTGTCTCTCTGTAGGGGATCGCATAGCATGCCACGTTCTGCGAACACCACCGTTTGCTACAGCTGTTGTTCCAGGGTGTTGGTGGCAAGATGAAGGCTAAACACAAAGTGAGTTGATAGACTTTGGAGGATCTTGCCTCTCAGGCCATTATGTTTGGATGTTATTCCGCAGGCAACTTTTAAAGGGACATGAACAGATGAGCATTTCAGTTTATTCTAGCAGCCTTTTGAAAGCTACGTTGAGGTGGTTGAGGCATGAGCAGGAAATTGTGTTAAGAGAAGTGATGAAGGCTTTTACTGGGGCAAGAGAAATGAGAACTGCCGTGACCCACTGGTGGATTACGGATGGAAGGTTGGGAGAAAGCTTGAGTCCAGGAAGGTTGGGAGAAAGCTTGAGTCCAGGGAGATTCCAAGATTTCAGAACTGGATTTTCTAGCACATGGTGATGCCATGCAGGAGGCCAGAATGACATAGGGGAAGACAGAATGCCATGGGGGAGGGGGGGCCAGAGATGATGGATTTTATTTGGAGACATTCGATTTAAAGCTTTTTGTGTGTGGAAGATTTCCCCTGTTACAACAAGGGGAATGGCCATGTAGGTCGCTGGGTTGATGAGTCTGAAACTCTTGGGGTCAGTCTGTGCCATGGCGGGAAGGGTCAGCCAGCACATGTGTGGAAGCTGCAGCCACACGTGTGGATGGGATGGTCAGGAGAGGTTTTAGAGTAATAATAAAAGAGGAATAAGGACAGAGCACTGGAAAGTACCAATATTTCCATCCCAAGCTGAATGGGAAGGCCAGAGAACCGGGAAGAAAAACCGGGAGAAAGTGCTATCTCTAAAAGTAATCAAAGGAGAATTTAAAGGAATTTGGTTGGCGTTTTACTTGAACTCTATGGCTAAAGCAAAAAAGTATTCTCTCTCTTTATAACACGAAGGTTCCTTAAGTCAACAGAAGAAGAAATTTTCAGTGATGGCAAAGGATGCTATACTGGTTCTTGCTTTTGTCTGCCCATCCCTTTTCCTTCTGGGAAGCCAGCCTGCCTGGCTGCATCGGTGGAGTTATGTCCTAGACTGAGTCAATCACAGAAATCCATCTTGTTGGCTGTAGTGAGTAGTTCATGGTATATGGTATATGCCCTTGGAAAATTTAATCTTGAGAGATGATATACAGAGGCAGAAAGCAGTTAGAATGAAGTCATCTTATGGCAATTCCCAGAGAGAAGTTTGAAGATCTTTTGCTGCTATGACTCCTACACCTGCCCTTGTTCCGGTTCTCCAAAGGCTTTCTCATTCAATACTTGTTTTATTTTCTTGGCTGTGAGCTACCTTATTTTCTCTTAATTTTATTTTTTTTCCTCTTCCCTCTCCTCTTTTTCTGGAGTTGTTTCCTATTGCTTGCTATTAGAATTGCTATCGGCTGGTTTTAACAGCCAATATATTTTTTTTACCTGATCTGTTTCAATTGGCTAGTTGTTGAATATGTTGACACTGACTCTTGTTGCCACCAACAAATATTAACTGATTCAGATGTTTTGGTTAACTGAAAAGCAATCTGATTTGAAAGGAATCTGTAAAGTACCACAATAGGCAACTCTTCACTGATGACCCGATTATTTTCCAGAAATACTGCCCTAAGTTGAGGCTTTGTAAATTAGAAAATGCTTGAGATTTCCAGGGCTTCTGCATGAGAAGGGAAAATGAGTGAGCAGGTTGAGGGTGTTGTCCAGGTAGTTGTTGAAGTGATGTTTTCGGAGAGAAGTAGAGTCAGACAGGGGCTCTTTGATTTGAAAACAAATGTGGAATCAAGGGACTTGAGATTTCTATGTGGCCATAGTAAAAATAAGGGGGTACACGGATGGGAAAATGACCATGCATGGCCTGAGCATGAGGGGCTGGAGTGCTAGTATTTAAGGTGCATAGTAACCCTGGTTGATGATAAGTTCTAGGATGTGAGTAAGGAATGAGTTAATGGAATGGCATGAAGGAGAAGTTCACAGTGTCTAGTATAGCGAAAAACAGAGAGGGTGGGACTTTGGATGACTGACATGTGGATTCCCTACATCTTTTAGGATGTCTTGAGGAGAAAACTGAAATGAAACAGACATGTGAACTAAGAAATATGCATCATTACTGTTGCATCCTATCTCACTATGTTTTTACAGATTAGATTTCAGTTGTTTAAGACTATGTCCTGGACTGGTAACTTTCCTGAAGACGGGTCTCAATGTCTAGTTCCTCACTTATTCATATCATTAAGGTTATATTAATGGGAAAAATGGGAGAAATATAATGTGAATCTTGATGGTCAGATATTTTATAAATAAATATGCTTTTTCTTTTTTTTTTAAGTATTTATTTTGAGAGAGTGCAGGAGAGGGGCAGAGAGAGAGAGAAAAAGAGAGAATCTCAAGCAGGCTCTGCAATGCCGGCATAGAGCCCAATGTGGGGCTGGAACTCACGAATTGTGAGTTCATGACCCGAGCCAAAACCAAGAGTGGGATGCTTAATTGACTGAGCTACCCAGGCACCCCAATAAACATGCTTTTTCAAGATTGAAGTTTAATGTTTCTGAATTTGTAATATGCTATAACAACAGTCTTTCAGAAACGAGGGTGAATGGATTGTCTGATGAATTATTAACTTTTGAATAAATATTTTTCCATTTTCTGCTCTAACTTACTTGAAATCATTTTCCATTGTTTTATGGAATAGTAGTGCAAGTATTTATAAGTTATGGAGATAGCAATTTCGTTTTGTGATGTAGCCACAAATTAACATGTCGAAGTGCTAAAACTGAGAACATTTTCTAATTTAAATAGTAACATCAGTATTTATTCAGGAAGTACTGTCTTGAGGAGGCAATTACAATTGTAGTTGAAAGAATAGGAGTAAGTATCCATACAAAATGGAAATACGGTAATTCGGAGATAATGGGTAAATGTCCAGAGTAAACTAAGCATGCTGACCCAAAAATGTTTGAGTCCTTACCCTAATGTTCTTTTTAACAAAGGCAGTTTAACATAAAGTCCATAGCTTCCTTTATGGATTAATAAACCCTCAAGAGATCATATACTTTTATGTTCCTGTTTCTGGGCTTAGCACTTTAGATTTTTTCTCAAAGTTTTATTAGGAAATTCCCAAGTATTTATCAAATATTTTCCTGTTTCCTCATAAGAAATTCTTCTTCCATTCTGTTTCAAAGTTTTCTGGTGTCATTTCAGGATATGGAAGGAGTTAGACGGATTTAGTGCTTACTATGGGACCAGTCTTTAAAATCTGCATAACTCATGGTACTGATTCAATAAACTAAGCAAAAAATGTTGAGTTTGCCTCTTGGTCCCTAAAAAGTCAGCAAATGAAGTCATTTATCTGGGTCCCTGATGAGCTGAGTGAAAAAGATGGAAAAGACCCGGGCAGGTATTTAAGGGGCAAGCACTGTAGAGCTACAGGTCTCTGTATAATGCTATTCTTGTGATGGCCTTTGTTTCCCAGCTCTGTGATCTCTTGGCACGAAACTCTGTGAAGTATTCATTCATTCACTTCCCTGGACCAATTCATCCTCTTGCACACACCTTTTCATATATATGCATATGTAATCCATTGTACTGTAATTATTTAATGTTTCTCAGGCCATCTGGAGAGTGAGGTTTCTCAGGAGTCCTTTGTGTCTGGTTCAGTACTAGAAAAGCTAGATTCATAATAAAAGACTTATTATCATTAGAATGGTTACTTAACTCAACACATTAAAGAGCCAAGACAGCATACTTTCTTCAAGTGGTAAAAGGATGTGGGTAAAATTAGATGTTAAAGAAATTAGATATTCTTTACTGTAATGTCTTTTAGTCCACCTGTCAGAATAAGGCAAGGGTGGACATGGTCAGCTGACTCAGATATTGAGATTTAGGACTTCCAGAAATCACAGGGAGAGAGACTGGTATGGGCCAAAGATATATAATATTAGCTAGATTTTATAAAGGAATGGTAATCTGGGAAACATTTCTGACATTTTCTTGAGGTTAGGAATCAATACAGTTGTATGTAGTTTGGTATTTCCAATCAAAAGTAGTACTGTCAACATTTTAGCGAGTGTTTTTGTGGATAGAAGATTCTCATGGAATAATTTAAGAAATAAGAACCAGGAGAAGGAGCTAGCCTGGCGAAGTTAGGGTAGGTCATGGGCTTTAGTGTCAGATTCTCTCTCAGTGTGGCCATTTCCCAGACATGTGGATTTGAGTGCATGATTAATCTTAGCATCTGCGAAATAGGGAAAATATTTGTTTCAGCGTTCTGTTTTGATTATTAAATGAGACAGGTATATACAGCATATAAAGAACACAGTAGGTGTCAATAAACTTTAGTCTCCGTGTTTTATCTAAAATGTAACCAATATTTACTCCATAACCGAATAGTTCTCACCTTCAGTGTGCGTAAGAGTAGGCTTGAATTCTTCTAAAATGCATATTCTTGATGCATGGTTTATACGGCCCAGCTTTCTGGTTTCACGAGTCTGCTGGGTGACTCTGATGCAGGTGCACTTGGACCACACTTTAAACAAGGCATTACCCAAGAGCCATTTAGGCAGACTGGTGGATGTGTAGTGTAGGGTGCAATGCATTACTAACTTTATGTAGGTTACAGTTCAGTGACCGTGTTATAAGTCTGTAGCGAAAAAGGAGAAGTATGGGTTTAGCTGAGTTCAAAACAATAGACAGTTTTTCAAGATTCTAAAGTGCAGTCATTTTTACTGTGACAAGTGTTCCCCCAGCTCTCATGTTATATAAACACAGCCATACTAGCCAACCTAGTTACCCTGGCCTGCCTTTAGCAAGAATCCTGTTTAGCAAGTATTTCCCCTATTCTTGATGTCTCCTCTTGGTAATTTTTTATCCACTGACCTCTCACTCTTTTCCTTGGCTGTAAATCCCTATTTTTCCTTGTATTTAGAACTGGGCTCGGTTCTATACTGAGGTGTCTTTTCTCCTAATCTGTTTTTTTTCTTTCTTTCCTTTCCTTTCTTTTCTTTTCTTTTCTTTCTTTCTTTCTTTCTTTCTTTCTTTTTTTTTTTTTTTACTGCTTTAACTACTGTTCAGCTCTGGTTCTCTTTAACAATATATAAATGTTAAATCTATTTTTGTACCCACAGAATGCTGCTCACCACAGTACCTACTGTGCTTAACACATGTGTACATTTTTATGAGTAAGTAATCCAGAGAAGGTGACTTCTCCAGAATTCTGTGTGGGCATTTTAAAACACCTCAAAACATTTAATTCTATTTTTTGAAACTGCCTCCCCCATGATCTCAGCACTTCTGAATGGCAAGAATAAAGTTTTCCTAGAAGTCTTTTTTTTTTTTCTTAACGCATTCCCCTGCGTCCCTCACTCCACATCCCTTGGCAACCACTTTTCTGCTGCCTGCTCCTGAATTTGACTTTTTAGTTTCCACATACAATTGATACCATGCATTATTTGTGTTTCTCTGTTTGACTTATTTCACTTAGCATAATGCTCTCTAGGTCTATCCATGTTGTTGCAAATGACGGATTTCCTTCTTTTTCAGGGATGAATAATATTCCAGTGTGTGTGTATATGTGTGTGTGTGTGTGTGTGTGTGTGTGTGTGTTCCACAACTTCTTTATCCATTCATCTGTTTGACTGACACTTACCTTACTTCCATATCTTGGCTATTTTGAATAATGTTGCAATAAACATGATGATGTAGATACCTCTTTGATATCCTGTTTTCATTTCCTTTAGATACATACCCAGAAGTAAGATTGCTGGATCATACGATAGTTACATTTTTACCATTTTGAGGAACTTCCATACTGTTTTCCATAGTGGATGTACCAATTTACATTCCTACCAACAGTGCACAAGGGTTCCCTTTTGTCTGTATTTTTGCCAACACTTGATGTCTCTTGTCTTTTTGATGATAGCCATTCTAACAAGTGTGATTTTGATTTTCATTTCCCTGATGATTAGTGATGTTGAGCACCTTTTCCGTGTACCTTTGCTATTGTATGTCTTTGTAGAAGTGTATATATAGTTACTCTGCCTATTTTTAGTCAGGGTTGCTTGTTTGCTTGTTTTGGAAAATGAGTTGTATGAGTTCTTTGTATATTTTGGAGATTAACTCCTTATCAGGTATCGGGTTTGCAAATATTTTTTTCCCATTCTACAAGATGTCTTCATTTTGTTGACGGTTTCCTTTGCTGTGCAAAAACCTTTTTAGTTTGATATAGTCCCACTTATTTGCCTACTTGATTGTTTATTTATTTTTAGCTTTTCTAGTCTTTTCTCTTGGTGTCAAATTAAAATAATCATTGCCAAGGTTTATATCAAGAAGGCTACCCCCTATGCTTTCTTCTTGAAGTTTTATGGTTTCAGGTCTTATGTTCATTTCTTTAATTCATTTTGAGTTGATTTTTGCATATGGGATAAAATAGCGGTTTGTTTTCATTCTTTTGCATGTAGATGTCCAGTTGTCCTAACATCAGTTAGTTGAAAATTAACTATCCTTTTGTCATTGTATATTTTTACTTCGTTTGTCATAAATTAATTCACAATATATGTGTGAGTATTTCTGGGCTATGTATTCTGTTCCATTAATTTATTGTTCTGGGTTTATGGCTGTATTAGGCTGTTTTGATTACTGTGGCTTTGGAATATAGTTTGTAGAAGTCTTTTTGGGACACTTGCCAAGTACCATCATAATTTATAATATAATATCTGATAGTTCTTTCCTTGAACACGATATATTCTTTATAAAAAAGACTTTTTGGCTGGCAAGTGATAGAATATCAAGTTCAATGCCAAAGAGAAATTTATTGACTCATGTAGCTTATAAGTACCTGACTAAGGTCAGCTTCAGACAGGATTTTATCTAAGAGTTCAAAAATAAAGACCAGCTTTCTACTTTTCCTTGTCTTTGGCTCTGTTTGTGTTATATTGTTTTCATACCCAGGCTCTGCATAATGGCTTCCGGGAGTTCTAGGCTCACATTATCATAGCTACTGGCAATCCCACTGAAGAAAGGAGACTATCTCTTTTTGATAATTTTTACACAAGTCCAGGGAAATACCATGATTGGATAATTTTGAGTTATTTACTTATTACTCTACGGAAATAGGAACCTTTAATTGGTCAGGCTTAGGGTACATGTTCCATTTCTAGTCTGACATACATGGATGAAGAATGGGAAGAAAGGTTTTTCTAAAGGAATTTCAAGGTATCATCAGAAGAGACAATGGGCATTAGGTGGTAAGACAAACAAGCAAGCAAACAATCAAAGAAACAAAACTTATTTCTTTTGTGTCTCTGGGACTTTTCATTCCTTATTTTCTACGTTTAGAAATTACTTCTCTGCTTCTTTTTCTGATGACTTCCTATATATATATATATATATATATATATATCCTTTTAAAACCAAGTCAAATATTATCAGAGCCTACTTGAATATTACCTTATCAAGGGGGTCTTTAACCATACTGTTTTTTATTTCCTTACTCAACTTTTTTATTTTACACAGCACTTGTTGCCACTTGACATATTATATATATTTTCTATTTCTCCCTACTAGAATGTCAGCTAAAAGGGCAGAAATGTTCTACTGTGCTGCTCACCATTGTATCCCCAGTGCCCGTGAACAGTACCTGGTCCCTCATGGGCACTTAGTAAATATCTGTAGAATGAATGAATGAATTCTTCACCTATCTCATTAGTGAATGTTTGCAGCTCTTTTTTCTATGTCCTCTTAATACTTTATATACATTTCTTTTCTAGTCCTAGCACATTATACTCTATCTATGGTAATATATGTGTCCCTGGCTGTACTCATCAAACATTTGCTTCATCGTACCAACCCCTCTCTCTATTCTGGGGCCCTGAGGCTTCATGAGTTATACTCTGACTATGTATGAGGGCAACTGTCTTATTTTCAAGATCATTTTTCTTAATTGGCATCATTAGCCTGACTATCAGCTTCTGGAAATGTTGACATTTTCAATTACTTTTTGTTAATTTATTCCTGTTCAGTTGGTATTTATTGAGGTTATGGGAGAAAGTTGGAAGAGTTTAAAAGTTTAGATTACCAGAGAGAAAGCAACATTTGCAGCTATGATATATAACTGCAACACTTACATGTATTTTGGATTTTGTTCTAATCTCACATTAAAAACCAATCACCACGACAAGGTGATTATTAGCTTAATTTTTGAGACCACTGTTTTTCTATCACCAACTTTGCTATATAGTTAGCCAAAAAGGGGGGGCGGTGACTAAGAAGGCAGACGACATGCATTTTAGTATGGATTCTACTCTGAATTAGCTTCATGGTGTACAATGTCACTTCATTTGTCTGAGTTTTCAGGTGATTTCCATCTCATTCCTCATAGCCCCTTATGCTTCGTTTTTAAAATTCCATATAACCCCTGCATCCATCTCTCCCTCCACCTTCTAATTTGTGCACCCTCTGAAGTAAATTCCCCTGTATTATCAATCTATTCCTTGAATGCTTACCAGATGTTCCAGCCTTAAACTAGCAGTCAGGGAATACCATTTCCCCAAGAAGATGGAGTCTGGAGAGGAGAGGCCTCCTTACTTCCTAATTCTATTTCTAAACCATTAGTCTTTCATTCATTTAAAACTCCTCTTGCCTTGAGGCTTATGGCATTTGGCACTCAAAACCTCTGACTTGCTTCTGTGCCTTCATTAGATACCATCTGTCAACTTCTTTTGATTTATGGGAGAACATGGCTCAGAACAAACTGTACCACCAAGTTGCATGTTGCCACCATCCTGGATGAGCTCATCATCCATATGGAAATCTCCCTTGACATGTGGTCTTTAACGTGTCAGTCATTCATTATTTATTCGAAAAGTATGTACTGATAAGCCCTGAGGGTACTGTAATATAGAAGATGGATAAGATATTCAACCTCAAAGAGCTTACATTCTAGTGGAGAAGATAATTATCAAATCATCATACAAAGAAATGTAATATTGCTATTGTGATAAACACACAAAGTAGGTGTGCCCATTTGACCTGGTCAGGGAAGATAGGAAATAGGCCTGGTAAGGGAGGAATCTTTATTGTAATGAGTCAAAATTTGTTTCTTTGAAATTACCACCTATTGGCCTTTGTTATGTCTTTGACAATCACACAGGAACAGTTTTCCTGACACACATGGCAACAAGGAGGATAATGTGCTGATTTGACCTGGTCAGGGAGGTTAGGAAAAGTTTTTCTGGAGAAGCAACACTAGAACTGAGATATTGCAGGATAGAAGTAAATTCTGGGAAGAGGAGAGAAGAGTATTGCAGATGGGTGTAATGACATGACAAATTATTGTGTGACTACATGTGTGTGTTTTGGGAAGAGTGCATGATGAGTACGCAGAACTACAGGGGTGCCAGGATAGCTTCTTATTTCTTGACTTTTCTTCCTCAGATAGGTTCTTCATGCCGAGTTGCAAGATGGTTTCCAATAAGTCCTAGGTTGTAACATTTCTCTTTCACATCTAGTTGGTGGGAGTCATTTCTTGGTAGTCTTCCAAGACAAGGAGGTTCTTTCCCAGAAGTCCCGCCAAACTTTCCTTGGGTCATTTTATTTCTGTGAGATAGTGTGTTCTGAAGGTAGAATAGACTAATGACCAGAATTAGTAATGGATGTGGTATCAAGCTTTCAATATTTGAGGAGTTGCCATGTGTGGGAGGAAAACTATGCCTGTGTGATTGTCAAAGACATAACAAAGACCGATAGGTAGTAATTTCAAAGAAGCAAATATTAATTCATTATAATTAAGATTTTTCTCATATTCTAAGCTGTCAACATGGAATGGGACCTCAAGAAATTGTGATGTTTGTAAAATTGTAAGTGTTTATGTATTAATGTAGGTAATTACATAGAAGCTGTTGGAGAAGGATTTTATGCCTCACATGAGGACTGTACTAGTGGACGTGTTTGTTATTCCCCCTCGACTCTGACATCCAGCTAATCGTTATGGTGGCCTCTGTGTAATGCACTTCTTAAAAGTTCTTTTTCTTCCATGGTTCAACCATAAGCCACTTACCATTCCTACTTTTGATGTTTTTATCCCCTGCAGCTTTCATTTTATCTTCTAAATTTTGACCATTTTTGCTTATTGTATTCTTTTTTCAGACCTTGTGCTTGAGGATGTAACCACTTGAAAACTTATAGATATTTGAAGTAAAATTCATTGCCCACTTCAGGAAAGACACATGGAATAAAATCCATGGTTAAATTATAAGTGCTGGATTCTTGGTTGCCTAAAATACATATTAATTATTTTCAATAGAGGGTCTGCATGCGGCCATGATTTTATAATATTCTGTTCTTTATTTTAGTTACAAATATCATTAACTTAGCAAGGACAGTGTCCTTCTAGTTTTGCTGCATTGGACAAAGTTCTAAAAAGATCTTGCATGCATATGTTGAAAAGCTTTAGAAGTGAATCAAAAAGCATATTGCTTTAGGGCCTATATTAGTTTTAAGTTAGAGCCATTTCTTCTGTCATTTCTAATAACTGATTAGCCCGCAAATATTTGTTGTAACTTCTGCTGTAGGCTAGGGACTTTAGAGGATTCCATAACAAATAAAAACAAAAACTTAGGAAATTTGTATACTAGCTGTTGAGAAAGAAAATCAAGTGGAAATTTGAAAAATTAAAATATTTAACCTCATTTAAAAATGTCTTTTGCTTTTTTTTCTCTGAATAACGCAGAAAGATATGATCTTACTTTCATCAGTGTTTGGGAGTATTATGAAGACCAGGACAGACTGAGCTATTTGTATTGGTGTTTGCCATCTGCTACTGTGTCTTTGTCTTTATTAGTGTAATTAGAGAGCAGTGTGTATCTAAGTTAGAGACTAGTTTACCCCCAAAACCTGTTTTGTAATATCTTTGGAGACATACATATTGCTGAACCCATGGTAAATAGTGGCAATGAGTTTTGGGGCTCTGATTTTGTTTAAAACTCCATTTGTGCTGACATCCATCAACTAGCAGAGGGAGATATTTTAGCTCGACCTCTGACAAATTTAGAAAAGAGACTGATTTTTTGTGTGTTGATCTGTCATTCTTCACTTTATCAACTAGCTCATACTTGACGGAAAAAGAATGATGTCCATTTTTTGGATTGGGGATCTCTCATTTCCATCTCACAAAAGGAATAATAAAAACTGAACTTTCTAAGTGTCTGTGCTATTACTGAGCCGACATCAAATTTTCTTATGCATTTGAAAGGGGGAAAAAAATCTCCAAGACAACGTGTTCAACCAAACTAATATACCTTATTTCAGAATAAAACAATTCAGAAACACTAGTATGGATTAATTATGCCTCCTTTTGAGGCTTTGCTATTAATAAGCCTTTCACATGGGGTTCAATTGGTCTTAATGAATGTATACCAAACTATCAATTTCAGATCTGGCATAAACAAAATATTACCACGATTATGTATAAATCAAGCAGATCCCTCCTCCACAGAACTCTAAATTCATCAGTTAGAACCCAGTACCCTGGCTACATAGGGTGTGCTTTGGGATCACTTAGACTAACTCAGGTTTAGAGCAACTGAAGACATGGTTCAGGTCCAAACATAGAAGATGAGAAAGAAGATGGTGTCTCTCAGATTAAAAGCATATATCATAAGCTGCAGTTCATGGGATTCTATATCCATAAAGACGTATAGTCATTCATGCCATTGAAATTTTGACCAATGTTAAAAACCAGGATTTTTAAACACAAAAATCTTGATTCAAGATTATCTTGGAAATCAGTAACATATAGCTTAGCAGGGCTGTTTGTTATTGAAACTTTCCTGTTGGCCCCATTTTAAACAACTCATAAATGTATTCACATGTTCCTTCACCTGATCTTGTGTGAGCATTTAGAAATGTGACCCCTGGCCTCGGGATGTGGGATTGGGAAGGATGGCTAGTATATTGCAGGTAATGCTATAGGACTGTTCATCTTGACAATGATTCTGTGGGTGGAGATGGTTCTCTAGGATAGTTACAGCTGTTTTGTAATCACCTAGATAGGTTTGTGAAGTTACTAATTTTTAAGTCTTACTCCCAGAGATTCAAAGGAAGTAGATGCCTTTGAAATGGTGGTGGTTGGAAGTAGGGAGAGTGGATAGGATCTGAAATGCTTAAATTCTCTCCAGGTCTATCTAAGAATTATTTAGACCGGGAAGGTACTCTGTATTCAGCAATCTTAGCATTTCCTTATGCCTTAATGTGCACAAGGAGGTCAGAAACTATAAAGAAAGTCTATAAATGGGAATTGGGCTCTCTGGGTCCTTGTTTGTCATTGATTTTAGTGCCTTGTTTACTATTTATTATTTATGGGACTTTGGCCGTTCACAGAACCTAAGTCTCAGTAATTACACTTGTAAAATGAAGTCAGGAATGTAAGTGTGTTTTACAGTGTTCCTAAAATGTCTATGAAAATAACAAAACTGTAGAAATGCAATTAAAATGAATCGAAAATTATCTATAAAAAAAATTGAGAGTTTTGGATTAAAAAATGACATTTTCTTGTTTTAGAAGTTCTCATAGAGCCATAATGTAACATAAATATTGAACTGAATATATTTTTCCTGACTGATCTGTTTAAATGATTCTGGAATCATAAAGATTACTAAAAGGTCTTATATGACTTCTCTTATATCTCTTTCCCCTTCAACTTTATATCAGAAAACATGATCAAATTGCACTTCAACAGATTAGTATAAAAGCAAATACAATTGAAAGGAAAGATAAACATAGAAACTATCATCATGTCAAAATACATCTTAAAATAAATAGCATTAAGAGATTTAAAAAGTCTCTGGAAAAGATGTATAAGCTCTGTGAATACATGGTTTGTTTAAATTAACCAAAGGCAAAAGAAAGTATTGAAGACTGAAAAAATACAGTCAAACCACAAGAACAAGAAAAATAGGTCTAAATCTTAGAGGATTAAAATGTATTAATCCTTCCTTGCTAACATTGCCAAGTGCAATGATATAGAAAATTAGGAGTCACTCAGGGACACACAGTCAGATAGACAGAATAATTCAGTCCCCTTAATTCCCTTTCTTTTTTGTAATTGAGAGCAGTTATAGATTAGGACATGTGCGTATCATGTCATGTGCATTCCAATTTTTGATTAGATATTGCCCATTTTTAAATATTCTGTGATGAAAACTACATTAAGAATAAGTAAGTGACAAGAGCAGTATTTTTTAAAAATACACACCTGAACCCAATACCTTGGCATCTAATTTAGTTAAATGTAAATAAGATGGAATTTAATTAATACCTTGTAAATAAAAGTATGCCTGAAATCAGTGACAATACTCTTAATTTCTATATGCTAAAGAAAATGGGGGAAAAATCCAGGTCTCCTTGTAGTGAAAAATGTGTTTTTTAACTAAGAAAACACAAATTTGCAATTACAACCTTGCTGCCTATTAGATGTGTAACTTTCAGCATGCTATTTGCTCCCTCTGAGATGCAATGAAGAACAAATAGTTTTGAGGTGGCCTGACAAAAGAGGACAAATGGAATTGGTGATAGCTGTACTTACGAACTTAAGAGGTACAAATATGCTCTCACTCTGCTTTGGTATGTGTTTTTCTTTCATGAGAGTTTTTGGGAAGAGCGTAAAACATTTACAAATATATTGCATTTCCCTTATGTGCAAATTGTGAAAATTGCATTCCTTATTGTCTTGGAATATTAGTAACAAACAATGAAAATTATTCCACTTGGGTTCTAGGTCTTTGTTTGCTATTAACTATGCGTGGGACTGGGCAAATCACAGGTAACTAAATTATCCATAATTTTGTACCTTGGACTATTGAGGGAAAAAATGGTACAGACACTCATGGATGTCAGTGATATATTTAGCACCAGTATACACCTGGGAACTTCTTTGGTCCCCCCAGGTTGTTTCTGTAGCCTGGAACAGACCAGTTGCCAAAAATAAGAAGAAACTGCTACTGGATGAGACATGTGAGAACAAAGATTGTGAACTGGATACAACATTGAAATTGCAGGCATACATACCTTCTCATTCATGATAGCATGAGTTATTGGGTAGCCAGAGATATGTCTGAAATGAAAAGGAATTCAGTAATTTGAATAAGAGTATACATTATATAAACCTCAGTCAGAATAAGCCTTGAGAAACTATATTAACAGGTTTTTCAATGCCTAAGGGAATCAAGTAGCTAATAATTTTTCCAGAGATAATGAAAAGTTAGAATGTTTTTGATAATTCTCTATACTACTGTGTGCAGAGAATACTATTTATCCCTATATAACCATTCTTCCACAGTAGTAAAACCCCTGATTTTTCACTGGGTTCATGACTACCAAAGTAAAGACACTGCTCAGCCAATGGAAAAGGTTGTGGAACGCAAGTGGAAATGTTTGGTAATTTCCAGTTGAGAAAATAATCTCCGAAGCAGACCCATAAATACAGAGAACAGATTGATGGTTGCCAGAGAGGAGGGGTGAGAAATGGGGAAAATGGGTGAAGGGGAGTGGGAGATACAGGTTTCCAGTTATGAAATGAATAAGTCATGAGGATGAAAGTTATAGCATAGAAAATATAGTCAATGTTATTGTAATAGCATTGTATAGCGACAGATCCAGCTGCATTTTTGGTGAACGTACCATCATATGGACCTGTTGAATCCCTATGATGTACACCTGAAACTAATGTAACATTGTGTGTCAACTATGCTTCAAGAAAAAAAAGAAAGTTCCACAATTTGGATTACCATTTTTTTCTACAAGCATGTCCATGTTTTTGCATTGTTATTACTTCACATGGTACATCCTCTTCCTTTCTCTGACCTCCCTTGGCCATCTCCAACTGTGCCCCTTCTCTCCTCCATGTCCTCCCATCTGATTCATTTTTATTCTTTTCTCTCACGGTCTATCTCCATTTCTTTTACTACTTTACTCTCCCAGTGCAGTTTTTATTTTACATTGTGATTATTTATATGTGTGTCCAAGTCCTAGCTTGTAAATTCTTTTGATACAGGATAAATTTTTGATTTGCTTTGAATTTGACAAACACATAGGTGCTGAACAAATGCCTGAGAATTTGTCCTCAGGTGGCAGAGAATTACAGGATACTCAAACCAGCTGAACTAACCCAGGAATTCAGTAGAAAGCAATCCCAACTTAACAGGTGGGGAACAGGTCCAGAAAGAAATCAATGCCAAATTGGAACTGGAATGAAGTAAGCTTCAAGGGTGCCCTCAAAAAGATGAATGGGGAATCCAAGCAATAAACACAATGACAAATGAGCTGGATGATAGTGGTGACACAGCGAAGAAAGCATATGCTGCTTCTCTCAAAAATAAGAAATGAGACAAATAGAAAGTCCAGGAAAAATAACAGCTAAATGTGTCTGAGAAAGTCATTGTCCAAATGTGGGATAAACTACATAAGGCATGGTTTTGAGCAAATAGTAAAGTATAATTATGGAGAGTCCATTTGACCTGAATGCTTAGGATCATTACACATTGATTAGTAGTACAGGGGTGATGATATTGGACCTACAGTGAAGGAAATAGAATCTTTGCATATTAGTTGGCTCTCCACTGAATATTTATGTAGTCATTATGTTGTAACGGCTGTTAGTGTTCAACTCTCAGAACACCTCTATAGACAAAGCATGAAGATTTAATTACGGTTATAGAACCAAACCTTAGTGTTAACAATTCTTATATAATGATGTTTCCTGATGGAAGGTAAGAAGGTAAAGGGGATGTATAGGTGAGGGCTCAATAGAAAGGGGCAAGTAATTAATTAAAATCTCAGAATTAAATAGAGGGTTAATGTATTTTTTAATTCAGAAAGTTTACCAAAATGAAAAATAAAAATTATAGAATTACTGTTGTTTTCAAGGGGGCTTAATAAATAACACTCCTCATCCTTACCCGGGTTCCTAAATGACTGAAGAAAAAAATGAGTGGCAGGGAGAAGGAAAAATACCACTTTGGTTCCTGGTACAAAATGGATAGTCTAGATAGGCTTGCTAAGCGAACCTGAGTGATGGACAGACTAACCATCCTGCAGTGTAGGGCTGGGGCAGGTCCTTCCTCACAGTAGAGAACAGCAGAGAACTTCTGGAGCAGTCCAGAAACAGAAGCAAAGCATCAGGAGAGAACCATGCTAAGTTTATTCTTCCTAATTTTACCAATTAGATATTCATTCAGTATTCCTCAACTCCCGTGGTATGGAGTAAAGACACAGAATATGACCAGGAAAGTTGCAGTCAGTGGAACCACAAGAATACGGTAAGTCATCTGAAGTGGGAGCTAAGATCATCCACTCTCCACCGCCATCACCACCCTGAGCTTCAGAGGAACGCAACGAGGCTAGTGGGGTGGGGCTGCTATAAATAAACTAATTCCTCATCTTTCATAATGGAGCGTTGGTAGATATCACCTAAATTGGATAAAACAAGAAAAAGCAAATTTTCTGTTTGGCAGTAAATTTGGTTTCCTCAGAAGAGCTGGATATTTAAACACATTAGATTTACTCCATAGATTGTAAACTCTTCCACTTGAATTTTTTAGTTATTATTTATTTATTTATTTATTTACTGTATGGATTTCTTACTATGGTTACAAAAGGACGATAAAATGATGTATTCTGGTAATTAAAGTCAAAATAACACTCTCTGTAATGGTAATATTTTAGCATAATAGAATTTTATCTGATCAAAGCTCACTTTCTTTCTCATCCCCCCACCAAGGTTAAAGGCAGATATAGAATGCATTAATAATAATAATACTTTTGTAAATAGGAAAAACCCTAACACTTGTTGTATGCTGTGCTGTCTGTGAAGAGATTTCTGTGGAGGAGATTCCTATTAATCTAGACAATACCTCCCTGTCACAGACCAGGGACTGACTAGGTGACACATCACTACACTCATTCCATCCAGACAACACCAGGGAACATACTCTGGAGAACAACTGAATTAAACTGAACACTTGCTTTCAAATGGCTTCATTGGGGCATAATTTACATATCATGAAGTTCATTCACCTGCTTTAAGTGTGTGAGGGGATCTGCTATTACAGATGACCTGGGAGCAGAGGTGGATGTTCCCAAGATCAACTAAATGGCCCATGCTCTAAGTGTTTACAATCTAAGTTGGGGAAACAGCCATGAGTACAACTACTAAAAATATAATAACACAGATATGATTATAATTCACTCTGTCAATGGAGGAGGGAAGTTTCAAAATGAACACTGCAAATACTACTAAGTAGTTGAGTGAGTCACTAGGTTGCAATTTTAATTTTCAATTAGTAGTCATCTCCCTCTTTAAGAGAGAGTAAATAAATCTCAGAGCTTAAGTAAGGGACTAATTCCACTCTTAAAATTACCCACAGGAAAGCAAGAGTAATGAACATGAAATGTCTTTTCCTTAGAACAATTATATTAAATTTTTAAGATATTTCCCCACAGGCACTAAATTAGAAGAATAATATATTATGCAAATTTTCTGGTAAAGAGAGAAACTCCTTTGGCATATATTGATTCAAGAAAATGAGGAAATGAATCCTCAGATGATTTTGAAGTAATCCTTCTTGAGAACTGAAAGAAAATCTACATATAGAATAAGAGAGCATGGAGGCTTAATGATTCCATGTGATTAGAACTTATGTAAATGTACTGAATGCATACATTTACTATTTAGGATTAAATGGTTGGTTTTGCTGGGATTTTCTGGGAAAGGAGATCACATGTAATATCTCTATTTTGGGAGTTGATACCAAACCATAAGACACATCATATAGTCCCCAGAAAACTAATTTTTAAGGAAACTTATTCTAGTATTCGGCATTTTTGTTAATTTTGGTTTGGACTGAATGACAACTCATGCTGCAAAGACCGTTATTGAAGGGCTAATATTCGGGTATTAAAGTTATATCATGAACTTACTCTCAATAGCAAGTATGAACATTTAATATTGAAGAACTTAACAAATTAGTAAAAAGAAAAAATTACCATTCTCAGTACTTTCCCAGAGCAGCACACTATGCTTTGATTCATACATATCATCTCATTTAACTGGCACAGTAACACTCGAGTGACATGTTTATACTTCCATTTTACATATGAAAAAAATGAGGCTGTATGTAGTGAATCAACATCCCTAAGTTTCTATAACTTATATGAGGCAAAGTATACCGCTTGGGTACATCCTGATTGGCATATTTAGAATTCTATTAGCATTTTCTAATTTATGGTATATGTTCTTTCTGTGCAAGAGTTCCCCAAGTCTCTGGAAGATGTTTGACAGCAATCTAACTTGCTTAGAAATTTGCATGTGATGGCAGGTGAAGAAATCTATCCTTTAAAATATACTTGGATTACTAACAGTTTACCACCTAACCCTCAAAAATGAATTCTAAGGGATGCATTTTCCTCCCCAAGGAGATCAGGGAATCTCCCCAGGTCTTGAATGTGTATTTTTTGCCAGAGCACGGCAGTAGGTGCTTAGTGTGAGTCTTACCAGGTGACCACACGTTTTGATGTCATCCTCCTGGTTCAAGTGTGAAATAAGCCCAGGTAGAGGTGAATGTCAGGGCGATTGTTAGAGCAGGTTGTGAAAGAAAGGCAATGCTTTACTGAGATCTGTTCCTTCCCCTCCTCCCACCCGCCCCCAGCCCAAGCCCCCTCTGGGCTCTCTGCCTTTGATGTTAAAACCTGGTTAATGCCTTTTCCTCTGGGTTGTTCTGAGGATTAAAAGGGATCATCTGTATGAAATGATTATTCCAGTGCCTGACATAATAAGAACTCAAGAACTCTGAGTCATTTTTGTAATCCTTGTGCTTCACAAACTACTTTCATACAGTCTCCTTTAATCCTGACTATAATGCAGTGAGGTAATCATTCTCATCCCCATTTTCCAAATAAGAAATTTGAGGCTCAGGAATGGTAGGTATCCACTAATTCAACACAGCCCATCCTAAAATCACAATCTTCTAACTCAATATTGGATTTTTTCCTTCCTCATCATAAACATTCTAAAAATGATCCCACATCTTTTCTGGTTAAATTCTCATATCTTTTAAAATTAAATTTTATTAAATTACATTAAATTAAATTAAATATTTAAATTTTATTTATTTATTTTTATTCCAGTCTAGCTGACACGCAAAATTACATTTGTTTCAGGTGTACGATTTGGTGATTTGACAGGTTTATACAGTATGCTATGTTTACCACAAGTGTAGCTACTATCTGTCCTGTTATGTTCCTATTATAATATCACTGAATGTGTTCCTCATGCTGTGCCTTTTATTCCCATGACCTGCTCATCCCATAATTGGAGGCCTGTATCTCTCTCTCCCCATCTCCTATTTTATCCAACCACCCACCCCTAACCCTGCTGGCAACTACTGGTTTGTTCTCTGTATTAATAGGTATGATTCTGCCCTTCGTTTATTCATTTTTTATTAGATTTCACTTATGAGTGGAATCATACGCTATTTGTCTTTCTCAGTCTGACTTATTTCACTTAGCTTAATACCCTCAGGATCCATCCATGTTGTCACGAATGGCAAAATTTCATTATATTTTTATGGCTGAGTAATATTATATGTACATATAACATATATATATCTTACAAGTTTTTTATTCATTCATCCATCAATGGATTCTTAGGTTGTTCCCATATCTTGGTTGTTGTAAATAATGCTGCCATAAACATAGGGGTTCATTTACCATTTCAAATTAGTGTTTTCATTTTGGGGGGTAAATATCCAATATTAGAATTATTGGATCATATGGCATTTCTATTTTTAATGCCTCGAGGAACCTCCACGCTGTTTTCTACAGTGGCTGTATCAATTTACATTCCCACCAACAGTGCAAGACAGCTCTCTTTTCTCTACATTCCCACCAATACTTGTTATTTCTTGTTATTTTCATTTTAGCCATTCTAACAGGTGTGAGATGATATCTCATGTGGTTTTGATTTGCATTTTCCTGATGATGAGTGGTGTTGACCATCTTTTCATGTGCCTGTTGGCCATCTATGTCTTCTTTGGAAAATGTCTATTCAGGTTCTCTGTTATTTTTTAATCAAAATTTTTTTTTGGTGTTGAGTTATATAAGTTCTTTATATATTTTGATTAACCCCTCATGGGATATATTATTTGCAAATATCTTCTCCCATTTGTAGGTTTTTTTTTGTTTTGTTGATGGTTTTCTTTGCTGTGCAAATCTTTTTCTCTGAAAAACTAAAAGCTTTTCCTCTAAGATCAGAAACAAGAGAAGCGTGCCTACTTTTGCTACATTTATACAACATAGTATTGGAACTCCTAGCCAGAGCAATTAGACAAGAAAAAGAAATAAAAGGCACCCAAATTGGGAAGGAAGAGTAAAACTGGCAGTATTTGTGGATGACATGAATTATATACAGAAAACCCTAAAGACTACATAGGAAAACTGTTAGAACTAATAAATGAATCCCTTAAAGTTACAGAATATAAAATCAACACACAAAAGTCTGTTGCATTTCTGTACACTAATAACAAGCTATCAAAACATAAATTAAAAAAAAATCCAGTTTATAATTGCATCAAAAAGAATAAAATACCTAGGAATAAGTTTAATCAATGAGGTGAAAGATCTGTATATCAAAACTAATAATATTAATGAAATAAATTAAAGAAGACAGAAATAAATGGAAAGATTTTTTTGTGCTCACAGATTGGAAGAATTGATATTGTTAAAATATCCCTACTACCCAACAACTACAGATTCAAAACAATCTACAGATTCAATGCAATTCCTTTAAAAATTCCAATGTTATTTTTCACAGAAATAGAGTAAATTATCCTAAAATTTTTATGGAATCACAAAAGACCCTGAATAGAGAAAGAATTTTTAAGAAAAAAGAACAAAGCTGAAGGCATATGCTCCCTGACTTCAAAATATATTATAAAGCTATAGTAATTAAAATAGTATGGTATTGGCATAAAAATAGACACCAAGATCAGTGGAACAGAATGGAGAGTTCAGTAATAAACCCACACATCTGTGGTCAATTAACTTATTACAAAGAAGCCAAGAATATACAATTGGAAAGGAGAGTCTCCTCAATAAATGATGTTGGGAAAACTGAACAGCCACATGCAAAACAATGAAACTGGACCATAATCTTACACCCTAAACAAATATTAACTCAAAATGGACTCAAAAATTAACTCAAAATTAAAGACTTGAATGTTGGATCTAAGGCCATGAAACTCCTAGAAGAAAATCACATAGGTGGTAAGCTCTTTGACATAGGTCTTGGCAATGTGTTTTTGTTTTATTTATTTACTTATTTATTTATTTATTTATCTGACACCAAAAGCGAAAGCAACAAAGGTAAAAATAAATAAGTGGGACTACATCAAACTAAAAACCTTCTGAACAGCAAAGGAAATCATCAATAAAATGAAAAGACAACTACAGAATGGTAAAAATACCTTCAAATCACATACCTGATAAAGAGCTAATATTAAAAATATATATAAAGAACTCATACAACTAAATAGCAAAAATACAAGTAATCTGATTAAAAATGGGTAGAAGATTTGAATAGACATTTTTCTCAAAAATGGCCAACAGGTACGTGAAAAGATGCTCTACATAATCATGAGGAAGTTACAAACTGCCTTACACCTATAAAATGGCTATTATCAAATAGAAATAATGAGTGTTGACAAGGATGTGGATATAAAAGTAAACCCTTGTTCACTGTTGGTAGGAGTGTAAATTAGCACAGCTACTATGGAGAACACTACGAAGATTCTTCAAAAAATTAAAAATATAGCTACCATGTGATCCAGTAATTCCACTTCTGGATATTTATCTGAAGAAAATAAAAGCAATAACTTGGAAAAGATATATGCCCTCCATGTTCATTGCAGCATTATTTATAAAAGCCAAGATATGGAAACAACCTAAGAATACATTGATGGATGAATGAATAAAAAGATTGTGATACACACACACACACACATATATATGTATGATATGTATATGTGTATATGTATATGATATATATATATGCATATATATGTATTTATATATCACAATTGAGTGTGTATGTAATGGAATATTACTCAGCCATAAAAAGGAATGAAATCTTGCCATTTGTGACAATATGGATGGATCTTGAGGTTATTATGCTAAGTGAAATGTCAAACAGATAACGACAAATAATGTGTGATTTCACTTATACATGAAATCTAAAAAACCAAAACAAAACAAAAACAACACTCATAGATACAGAGGACAGATTGCCTACTGCCAGTAGGAATGGGGTTCAGGAGGACAAAATGGATGAAGGCCATCAAGATTTACAAACTTCCATTTATAAAATAAATAAGTCATGGTGAGGTAATGTGGAATGGGGAACATAGTCAATAATATTGTATTAACTTTGGTGACAGGTGGTAACTAGACTTATTGTGGTAATCATTTTGCAATGTATGCAAATATCCAATCACTATGGTGTACACCTAAAACTAATGTATGTCAATTACACTTCAATTAACAGAAGGATATGGCAAATAATTTCAATTTTTCAAACATTATTATTAAAAAAATTTTCTGCCAAATACACCCAATTTGAAATTATTTTAGACATCTTTGATTCACATAATTCACATAAGTTAAGGAGCATGATATATTCTCTCACACCTTAAATTAAAAAAACAAATAGGGTATCTTCCATTTAGGGAGCTGTGAGTCAGCATGATAATTTTATGTGTTATTCCAATAATAAAAGTGATGCTTTGTTTGTATTTAATTTTGTGTGTTGTTTACCAAAATGTTCAGGATGCCCTTCTGAACAGCTCTTTTCTGTGATTATAATAGGTAATGATCTCAAGAGAACAGACTTCTAGGCAGTGTTGCAAAATCATAAATACATTTCACACAAATGGGTAAATAATTTAAACAAGGCTAATAGTGCTCATAGTTACCTTAAGTCATTTCTTAAAATAAATATGAAGAATTTTTAGAAAGATATAAATAATATGCAAATAATTCTTCCTTCTGGTGTTTGTTAGAGGCAAGAAACTTCAGGGAAGTTTCAGACATTAATCATTCATTTACTTCAATTCAACATTCTGGTACCAATTCGATATTTACAAAAGAATAAAGGTGAAGAGTCATATTTTATGTAATTTGTTAGTTTAAAGGCATTGTCAAAAGGATACACAGAGAAAGAATACATTTGACTTCCAACAAATGAAAACCACAGCTTACAATGAGTCTGTTTATCCTACCCAATGAGAAGTCTAGAAGTAAGCTGTCAGTGACTGGAGTTGTAGCTCTGCTATGTTATCAAATTTTTAGCCTCTTTCTAACTTCTTGCTCCACTATCCTAAGCACGAAGCTTTCACGCTCATGGTTGCAATATGGCTGCCCATCACCAGGTATTGTATCTGCATTTTGGGCAGGAAGAAGGGGAGAAACAAAAGGCAAAAGGGTCTTTGCCTTTTTATTTGGAAAGGATGCCCTCTTTACTGACTTGTGTTTGTATCTCAACACAAGTTGGTTAGAAAAGCAAGTTTTCCATCTGGATATCCTGCTGTCCCAATTTGGAATGCCTTATCCAATCAAAATCTAGGTTTTATTAATAAGTAGGATGAGGAACTAGATAGTGGATAGGTTGCAATAGTGTATGGCAAAATAGTACTCAACCTTTGCTCCAATACAGGTCATAGTCATATCCTGGGATCTGATGATAATGTTAACTAGCTCTCTGTCAGCTCCCAGGGTGTTCACTTATGTTTTGCTCAAATATTGCTGCACACTAAGTATGGTACTAGACAGACACTGGAGAGGCAAAGATTAATATGATACTGTAGGATGGGCATGCATTTTAGCTAATATGTTAGTTAAATTTGTTATAAATTTGATACAATTGTATTATTTGCTCAACTGTATTCTATATTACCTATGTCTGGTTGGTGATTTCCCTTCCGATGGGAACATAACTTTTAATGCATTAAAGAGCATAATTTTAAATGCTAGTTAACACATTCAACTCAGTAGAGCAAACAAACAAATATGCAAAAAAGAGAAACTAAAAGAGTAAATAGTAAATTTTCCACTAGCTTTTTGGGCATCATAAAATTCACACTATTTTTTTATGTTTATGTATTTTTGAGAGAGAGAGAGATAAAGAGAATGAGCAGGGAAGGGGCAGGGTGGGGGGGGACAGAGGATCTGAAGTGGGCTCCGTGCTGACAGCAGAGAGCCCGATGTGGGGCTTGAACTCATGAACTGTGTGATCATGACCTGAGCTGAAGTCAGATGCTTAACCAACCCAGGGTCCCCAGAATTTCACGCTGTTACTAAAATCTGATAGTCATTCTTAGTTTTTGAAATTTTACTGCTTTCCTGTACAGGCCATTGACAATTAACTGCTTTTCCTAATTGACTTTGGAATGAATGATTTCCAATATCTCTTTCATTTCTTCATCTCAATAATCTATTGCTCTGAGTCACTGTCCAGAAACCTGTTTCTTTTGTAAAGTGTGTCTCCAAATGAGACTGTCACACTTCTGTAGTACCTTTATGAGGCTGCAATTCATCGATTCAATTTGGGAATGGAAGAGCCCTTCGGGAAATATAGAAGAAATAGACGTTTTGGTTGGCGGGTGATTTGTTTCATAAGGGAAAACTGATGTTCACAATGGCCCTTAAGTTAAAACACTGCATTACCACAAGAGCAACATCTTAAACCTTCTGTAATCCAACGGCTTAAATCACCTTCTTATGGCAGGACAGTTAACATCATTCCTGTGAACCTCTTTCTATATAAATTCAGAATTTTCTTCTAACTGTTAACAAATTTTAGAAAAACAGTTGAAAAGATATGTTCCCATTCTCTAAGGCTAATAGAAGGAAAACTTAATAATTGGCTATTCTTTCTGTCTCTACTGGTTTGATTTTTAACAGCAGGTATATTTCATATTGGAGTTGGAATTATACAAACAAAATTTCCTAGCATTTTAATAGTTTCTCAAGTGCAATAAGAACACAGTTTTATGACTGTGTATTGTATGAAGTGCTTGGAAACTTGGAGAGAAATCAAATGGCTTTTTAAAAAAAAATTAAATATAAGTTAGTTAACATGCAGTGTAGTCTTGGCTTCAGGAGTAGAACCCAGTGATTCATCACGTACATATAACGCCCAGTGCTCATCCCAACAAGTGCCCTCCTTAGTGCCCATCACCCATTTAGCCCATCTCCCCACCCACCTCCTCTCTAGCAACCCTCAGTTTGTTCTCTGTATTTAAGAGTCTCTTATGGTTTGCTTCTTTCTGGGTTTTTAATCTTACTTTTCCTTCCCTTCCCCTATGTTCATCTGTTTTGTTTCTGAAATTCCACATATGAGTGAAATCATATGATATCTGTCTTTCTCTGACTGACTTACTTCACTTAGCATAATACCCTCAAGTTCCATCCACACTGTTGCAAATGGCAAGATTTCATTCTTTTTCATCACTGGGTAGTATTCCATTGTATACCATTCCATTGTATAAGATATATCACATCTTTTTTTTCCCCAAGTATGAAGTGCCTGGAAACTCTGAGATACATCAAATGGCTCGTTTTTGATGTGCACCATTTTGCTTCCTGGTGGCACCTAGAAATAAGTTACTTCCTTTGGCATCCTAGAGATTGAATCTTAAGATTGAATCTCTGGCTGCTTTAAGGCGGTTAGAACCAGTAATTTAGCCAGCACTTTTTTCAACCTGAGGAAAATTCTCAAATAACCATCAGTAGGAATACATTATTTTATGCCTCTCCTGAGGGTATTAGAATTGAGCTAATTTTAAGGAGCTTATGAGCTTTCATAATTGTCCTTGTCCACAAGAAGCTTGGCTGGATGTCTTCCGACTAGAGCACATTGTCCAAGCTCCCCTGACCTCATGTTCCTGGAGCTGGTTCTTGGGTCCTCAACTTGTTTCATGAGTTTAATACATGTATTTATCTGCAGCATTATTTTCAGCAATCATCTTAGATTAAGCATGATTCATTAATGCTAACATTAGATAACAGAGATTTGACATCTGTGAACAGGCCTCCAACTCTTACTGAGCCATATACATGTGAATCTTACCTCCTAAATGATTCCTGAGATATCAAGCACCTGACAAAGAGGAGTTAAAGAAAGGTAAACCATGCGATCTTTGGCGTTCTGCAGTAGAACATGTGAGTTGCACGTTTAATGAACCTGTGCCCCTTCAGAGCAGATCTTAAGATGATTACGTCCTATCTGGCTGCCTGTGATTCAAAATAGCCTGTTTGCAGTCTTTTTGATTTGTTCCTCTAACCTAGAACATTCCAGCACTCCCCAGCTCCAGTTAAATTCTTCCCTTCTCCATTCCCATAGCACCTTGTTCATATTGCTACCCCAGCATCTCACCTTAAATTATGGGGATTGGTTTACATGGCCTATATTCCTCATTGGAAGGGGTTCCTAAGAGTGGAATGTAGTCTGCTGTGCTTGATACTTAAAAAGTACTTCATAAATGGTGCTGATTCCATATGGTGCTTCTTTTTCTTCTCAGTGATGTAGTTATTTCTTTTTAATGAAACTGAACTGTAAAAGAAAAATTGGAAACTTATTTCCCTATAATATACCTTTTTTGGTCATAATGGAAAAGATAAATAAAATATAATTTAAAACTTAAAATGTACTTAATAGTGTCTAAAAACAAGTATATAGTTTAGAATCCAACATTAACATAGAGATAATTATTTTTCTTTATTAGCAAGAATTGGAAACATAAAAGTTGGTCTTAGTCAGCAGTTCAAAAGCCTCAGAGATGCTGATGTGTGTATTTAAAAATCTAAGGGGCGTCTGGGTGGCTCAGTCGGTTAAGCATCTGACTCCTGATTTTGGCTCAGGTCATGACCTCATGAGTGTGGAGCCTGCTTAAGATTCTCTCTCTTCCTCTGCCCCTCTCCCCTACTTTCTCTCTCTCTCTCAAATAAAAAAATAAATGTAAAAAATGTAAAATAGTGACTTCATTATATGATCATTTGGCATTTGCATCAGCAATATATCAGCAAAACCTAAACAAAAGAAAGGAATCCCATCCATGAAAGAAACTTCAGGGAATGATTAGTCAAATGACAGGTGTTTGTGTATATCACCATGAACCAGTCACAGAGATAAACACAGAAAGGTGAGGCTCTGTAAGCAAACCGTGGATCTTAGGAGATAATGAGGTACATGTGGTAAATGTCTATAGAAAGATGTAGCAGACTAGGAGGTGTGCAGCTCAGATCTTTCTTCAAGAAAGCCCCCGGTGTCCATTTGCAAGGAGTGTGGTTTGCAGACAGTCTCCAGCTGTTGAGTCTTAGTTTGTTCTTGCTTTAGTTTTTGGACCGAAGTTACACTTTCTCATGGTGGCTTTGGGACAATGACTGAGCAAGGTGGTGGTACAAAGGCATTTCCACCCATCATGGGACTCCTGGAATGAATAATCTTCACCCTGGAACTCCCCACTGGGCTGGCAGAGACCAAATAAGCCTGCATGGCCATCTGCTGGCTCCTCTTGCCCAAGCTGGCTTCTGTCTCTTTCCTTCTACGGGGGTTACTCTCTAATGAACTTTGTGTACTTCTACCAAGGCCTCAGGGCCTGCCTTTTGGAGAAATCAATCTGCCCTCTTCACTCAGTTTCAGTGTTTTCTTCCTAGAGAATCCAAGCTGCAACAGAGTATAGTAACACCATATGACAGAAGACCAAACCTGTCCCCTAGAGGTAGCTGGCATCCAATGACTGCTCCATGTGGGAAGCACAAAAGCCTGGTCCAGACTGCTTGCCTCAATTAATGTCACTTTGAAGCATCGTCCCACATCCAGAGTTCCCTGTAGGATAGAATAAGGCCTCTGTTGCAACCACATCACAGGGGTGATTTCCTCACCTCTCTCAGCTGTGGTTGTTAAGAACATTCCACAGTAACCTCTTGCAGGAAATCTGAGTCTCAGAATCTGTTTCTTGGGGAACCACAATATTAGTAATGCTTTCCAATGTTAACAAACTACTCAAGAGGGTAGATATGCAGTAAGTTGTAGATAAACATATATCCCAATATCTATAATGAATTATTTTATTTATTTATTTATTTTGAGAGAGAGAGAGAGAGGAGGGAAAGAATGAGCGAGGGAGGGGCAGAGAGAGAGGGGACAGAGGATCTGAAGCAGGCTCCTTGCTGAGAGCAGAGAGACTGCTGTGGGGCTCAAACCCATGAACGGCGAACCTGAGCTGAAGTCAGACACTTAACCCCCTGAGCCACCCAGGAGCCCCTATGATAAATTATTTTAAAGTAGGCTAATATATCACCATCCCTCCCCATGATTTTGTGCCTTCCATCTACATACAGATCCTATGCTATGCTTTGTAATAGCCATACTGAAATCCTTGCAGTTCCCCAAGCCATCATGCCATTGCATCTATTTTAGGCGTTGGTTTGAATCTTCCTGTCTACCTGGAGAACTCCTCCTCTTGATGCAAGATGAAGTTCAAACATCTTCACTGAGGCTTTCTTTGATGCCCTGAAAATAATTTGATCATTTCTCTTTTCTGCCACAGTGTACCTGGTATATGCTTCTGGGTTTGTAATTAAACACTTAAAAACAAGGAAGTCAGAGGAGAACACAATTTTAGAGAGGAAATACAATAATTATTTTTTAAGCATCTTCAATTTCAGAAGACATCTAAGTGCATATGTTTAGAAGGCTGTTGAAAATGAGAATCCCAATATACTGGTTTCATTGCTTGTTAGCACTTAAAGATCATTATAGAAGGCATAATTGGAGTTTAATCCATTGTGAAATATATGTTGGAAGCAACAGCACTATAAATAGACTTTATGCCTGTTAAGTGATTAAGATGAACCGAAAACTGGAAACATCTAGCTCTGTTCCTTGAATCTAGTGACTAGTCGCCTAGAAACAGGAATTGTGATTGACATTACTAGGCAACTCTCCTTTGAGATTACTTTTAATAATCCAACTAAATTTGCAAATGAGTTTCTTTGAGGAGGAGATAGTTAAGGTTGAGAATTCCTAAAACCATAAATGATTTCAGGCTAGGAACCATTTAAAGCAAGAGGCATAATTGTGAATCAGCCAAGGCAGTAAGAAAAAGGAGACATGTGCTAACCGCTTTATATATATTTTCATTCTATCCCACACAAACCCATGAGGAAATATAACCAGCATATTGAATGAGGTCAACTTGGTAGCGGCAGGCCGAAAGCAATTTTATTCTTTCTCCCATCTCCTCAAATTTGCTGCTTTTCTCTTTTAGAAGCCTCGTGGAAGTATAACAGATACACAATTAACTGTACACATTTAAAGGGCAAAATCTGATAAGTTTTAGCATATGTCACATACTTGTTAAGCCACCATCATGATAAAAAATGAATATATTCATCAGCCTCAAAAGTTTCCAAATGCTCATTGTTAGTTTATAGAAATGCAGCTGATTTTGTATATTTAATTTTTCACCCTGCAAACTTGCTAATCGTACATATTAGTTCTATGGAATTTTAATAGATTCTATAGAATGCTTATAGAAACAATCATGTCATCTCTGAATCAAGACCTGCTTTATTTGTTCTTTTTCCAGTCTGGATACTTTTTATTTATTTTTTCTGACCTTGCTGTACTGGCTAGAACCTTTAGTGTGTGGAATATAAGTGTTGGCAGTGGAGATCTTTGCCTTGCTTTCAATCTTAGGGAAAAGCATCCAGGTTTTTTGTTTTTGTTTTTTTAACCACTAAGGGAAGATTAGCTGTAGGTTTTTTATAGATACAAATATCAGGTTGAAAATGTTCCTTTCTATTTTTTGTTTGCTGAGGGTTTTCATTAGGAATGGATATTGGATTTTTTTCAAATGTTTTTCTGCATCCACTGAGATAATCATATTTGGTTTCTTTGGTAGTCTTTTAGCATGCTGAATTACATGGATCCTCACAGGTTAAACTTGCCTTAAAAAATTGCTTGCAGTTCTGTGCTGAAGAGCGAACATCTGTTATTTCATTAATTCACATACTATTGGGGCACCTGGGTGGCTCAGTCAGTTAAGCATCCGGCTTCAGCTCAGGCCATAATCTCACAGTTTGTGAGTTCAAGCCCCACATTGGGCTCTGTGCTGACAGCTCAGAGCCTGGAGACTGCTTCAGATTCTGTGTCTCCATCTCTCTCTGACCCTTCCCCTCTCGAGTGTGCTCTCTCTCTCAAAAATAAATAAACATGACAAATATTTTTAAAAAATTCATGTACTATTTAGTTCATCCTTGAGAATCATGTATGATTTTAGTTGCTTGGGTGGACAATAAATAGGATAGAACAAAGTCTCTGCTATAAGGGAGCCCATATGCTAGTTGGGTAAATAGTCGACAAGCAAATAAACAGATATACACTATGTAAAGTACTAGTAAGTTTTATTAAGAAAAAATAGAACTACCATACTGTTTTCCACAGTGACTCTACCAATTTACATTCCCACCAACAGTGCATGAGGGTTCCTTTTTCTCCCCATCCTCCCCAACTCTTGTTTCTTCTTGAGTCTAGCCATTTTGACAGGTGTGAGTTGATATCTCATTGTGGTTTTGATTTGCATTTCCCTGATGATGACTGATGTTGATCATCTTTTCATGTGCCTGTTGGCCATCTGTATGTCTTCTTTGGAAAATGTCTACTCAGGCCCTCTGCCTATTTTTTAAATCAGAATGTTTATTTTTTGTGTACATTTTCTATATATTTTGGATATTAACCTCTTATCAGATATGTCATTTGTAAATATCTTCTCTCATTCACTAGGAAAAACAAAAACACTAACTTGAAAAGACATATGCACCCCTGTGTTTGTTGCAACATTATTTACAATAGCCAAGGCATGGAAGCAAACTAAGTGTCCATCAATAGATGAATGAATAAGGAAAATGTGATCACACACACACACACACACACACACACACTGGAATATTACATAGCCATAAAAAAGGATAAGATCATCATGCTATTTGATATGACATGCATGGACCTAGAGGGTATTATGCTAAGTGAAATAAGTCAGCCTGAGAAAAACAAATACAAACACTCTACTCATAAATGGAATATAAAAAAATGAATAAACAAAAAGCAGAATCAGAACTATGAATATAGTCATGCCTGACAACTGATGGTTGCCAGAGAGGATGGGGGTAGTGAATAGGGAAAAAATGGGTGAAGGGAAGAGGGAGATATAGGTCTTCAGTTATGCAATGAGTAAGTCATGAGAATAAAAAGCACAGCATGAGGAACACAGTCAATGAAACTGTAATAACAAGGTAATGGGACAGATAGTGGCTACACTTGTGGTGAACATAGCATGACGTATAAACTTCTCAGATCACTAAGCTGTACACCTGAAACAAATGTAACAGTGTGTGTCAGCTGTATGCAAATTGAAAAAAAAAAGAAGAAGAAGAAGAAAAGAAAAATACAGAAGAATACATGAATGAGTATATCGGCAGTGAGGCTGCTGGTGTGCTCTTTTTATAGTAGGAATGAGGAAAGACCCCTCCTACAATGTGACATTTGAGCAAATATCAGCAGAAAGTGAGACAGCAAGCCATTCGGACATCTGGAGGAAGGGAAGTTCAGTCAGAAGTAACAGTAAGTGCTAAGGTGGGGGCGTTTGTCGTGTCTGTAAAACTACAAAGAGATCACTGTTGCTGGGTAAGTCTGTGGAGACATAACCCATCCCTTATCAGTGTTAATACATTCAAGTAAAAGTTGAAGATAGAAGGCAATTCAACTAGATTCAAAATTCAAAGTGATACCATTTACTGAAATTGCACAGAAATATTCAAGTTGTTGATACAAATATATTGGCATGTATTTACTGCTTCTTCCTTACCTTGATCTCCTACTTCCTTAGTCTAAAGTTGAGATTTAAGAAGCAAAATGTAACATTAATGTATCCAAGTTTATATCTGGACCAGTCTTGGTCATCCGTCACTATTTTACCTCTAATAATGTTTTATTATGAAAATTTCCCATGTGAACATTTAGCTTTACTTGTCTGACATTATGTATTATTTAATAGATTTGTTGCTTCAAATTCAATTACCAAGGCTACTGGAAGTATTGCTTTGAAGAAAGATTGCAAATTGATGGTCATTCTCATACCCTCTTTCTCCAGAAGGAATTATTTAGATTGAAAAATGTGTGGAGAATGGGAAAGGTTCTGAGGGCAAATGAATGTAAGTAATGTAGCTTTAAAAAAAAAGCTAATTATTTTTCTTAGCTGTGGAACTTTTAGGTGTTTATGAAATGCTCATGTAGATTGTAAATCTTTGAGAGGAGGACATTTTATTGACAACAGAAAATTTACTAACAGCTCAAGAAAGTTGTGCTTACCAGAACAAATCCTGTAAAAATCTTTCCTGGAAAAGGCAAAGACAGTTCAGTCTCTTGAGTTTCTAAGTGGATGGGTGTGGTAAACAGCCGGGGTCTGGATGGCACAACGTGGCATCATAATCAAAAGGTTAGAAATGATACCATTAAAAAATTATAAGCAGAAGCTTATAAATTTTTATGACTCACTGCTTTTAATTAACCTTTATTTTTTTTTTTTTTTTTATTTTTATTTTATTTTTTTTTTTAATATATGAAATTTACTGTCAAATTGGTTTCCATACAACACCCAGTGCTCATCCCAAAAGGTGCCCTCCTCAATACCCATCACCCACCCTGCCCTCCCTCCCACCCCCCATCAACCCTCAATTTGTTCTCAGTTTTTAACAGTCTCTAATGCTTTGGCTCTCTCCCACTCTAACCTCTTTTTTTTTTTTTTTTTTTTTTTTTCCTTCCCCTCCCCCATGGGTTTCTGTTATGTTTCTCAGGATCCACATAAGAGTGAAACCATATGGTATCTGTCTTTCTCTGTATGGCTTATTTCACTTAGCATCACACTCTCCAGTTCCATCCATGTTGCTACAAAAGGCCATATTTCATTTTTTCTCATTGCCACGTAGTATTCCATTGTGTATATAAACCACAATTTCTTTATCCATTCATCAGTTGATGGACATTTAGGCTCTTTCCATAATTTGGCTATTGTTGAGAGTGCCGCTATAAACATTGGGGTACAGGTGCCCCTATGCATCAGTACTCCTGTATCCCTTGGATAAATTCCTAGCAGTGCTATTGCTGGGTCATAGGGTAGGTCTATTTTTAATTTTCTGAGGAACCTCCACACTGCTTTCCAGAGCGGCTGCACCAATTTGCATTCCCACCAACAGTGCAAGAGGGTTCCTGTTTCTCCACATCCTCTCCAGCATCTATAGTCTCCTGATTTCTTCATTTTGGCCACTCTGACTGGCGTGAGGTGGTATCTGAGTGTGGTTTTGATTTGTATTTCCCTGATAAGGAGCGACGTTGAACATCTTTTCATGTGCCTGTTGGCCATCCGGATGTCTTCTTTAGAGAAGTGTCTATTCATGTTTTCTGCCCATTTCTTCACTGGGTTATTTGTTTTTCGGGTGTGGAGTTTGATGAGCTCTTTATAGATTTTGGATACTAGCCCTTTGTCCGATGTGTCATTTGCAAATATCTTTTCCCATTCCGTTGGTTGCCTTTTAGTTTTGTTGGTTGTTTCCTTTGCTGTGCAGAAGCTTTTTATCTTCATAAGGTCCCAGTAATTCACTTTTGCTTTTAATTCCCTTGCCTTTGGGGATGTGCCGAGTAAGAGATTGCTACGGCTGAGGTCAGAGAGGTCTTTTCCTGCTTTCTCCTCTAAGGTTTTGATGGTTTCCTGTCTCACATTCAGGTCCTTTATCCATTTTGAGTTTATTTTTGTGAATGGTGTGAGAAAGTGGTCTAGTTTCAACCTTCTGCATGTTGCTGTCCAGTTCTCCCAGCACCATTTGTTAAAGAGACTGTCTTTTTTCCATTGGATGTTCTTTCCTGCTTTGTCAAAGATGAGTTGGCCATACGTTTGTGGGTCTAGTTCTGGGGTTTCTATTCTATTCCATTGGTCTATGTGTCTGTTTTTATGCCAATACCATGCTGTCTTGATGATGACAGCTTTGTAGTAGAGGCTAAAGTCTGGGATTGTGATGCCTCCTAATTAACCTTTAAAAGCTATTCATGTAGGAATGCATATGTCTTGGCTTTTGAAGAGAGCAAGGTTTAGTACAGCTATGTTTCTGATGAGGACCCATAGATGCATCTTTTCCAGTATGGCTATGACATTTCAATAACACCATGTTTCAATAACACCATGCCCAGTCAAAGTACCACAAACTGAGCTTCAAGATGGTCACCAGGTAGAAAGATGGCATTTTGCTTTCTTAATCATGTTTCCTTTGCTCTCAGACATTTCAAAAGATTCTTAATTATTTTTTAGATATTATCGGTATAATCGCATAATCAGTCAGACAGTTCAGTTCCAAACTGTCAAGTTTTCTGTAAACTTATAGAGTAAATCTTCAGCAATGAGCTACATAACTTATCTTCAAGGAAAGAAACAACTAAAAAGGAATAGTGTGTTAATGTTCTATTGCTGCCTAGGAAATTACCACAAGTATAGCAGTTGAGAACAACACGTGTTTATTACTTGCTGGTCAAGAGTCCAGGCACAGCTTAGCTGGCACCTCTGGTTAGGGTCTTACTAGGCTGTAAGTAAGCTGTTGGCTGGGCTCGTTTTTCATCTGGAAGCTCAACTGGGAAGAACCTCTTCCAAGCTCACTTTGATTGTTGACAGAATTAATTTCCTTGTATCCATAGGATTGAGACCCCTGGCTTCTTACTGGCAGTCAGCTGGAGGCTATTCTCCACTCCTAGAGGGTGTTACAGGGACCTGAAATCCAGACAGAAAGTCTCTAGAGCAATCCTGTTCATGAGTTAGAATTTATACGATGCAATGCAATCACAGAAATGGCACCTATCACCTTTGCCATATTCTATTGGTTAGTCACAGATCCTGTCCACATTCAAGGGTAAGAGGATTGCACAAAAGCGCAAACTCTAGGAAGCGAGGATCATGAGGGACCAAACTAGATTCTGTCCACTGCTATTAATAAACAATTTAGACCACTAGATGGACTATCAATATTGTCCATTAAAAAGAAAAAATATATGGCTTTGCAACTAGGTAAGACCAGGATTTAAACTTGGCTTTAGTACTAACTAGCTGTGTGCTTTTGAGTAAGGCATTTACCCTCTCTGTATCTCGGTTTCTTCACCAATGAAGTGGGGAGAAGTATTGAAAAATTAAAATAAAATGAGATCACTTATGTAAAGTGTTTAATGTAGTATATAGTATGAAATGAGTGTTCAACAACAATAGCTTCTCACGATAGTAATGATAGTAATACTTGTATTGGTGGTGAAAAGACTTAAAAGCCCTTCACCTATTGATGAATTGATAATAGAAGTCTTTTTTTTTCTTTCCCCTTTAGAATGTGTTAAAATCTATTTGATACATATTTTATATTTATTCGTTTGTATGTAACAAATATGATATAAATTATAATTCTAAGATTTATTTGTTGTGTGCATCTATAATGCCTTAATTGTTGCATTTGTAGAATATTTCATCATGTGAGTATACTATTGTATATTTATCCATTCACAATATGCTTATGTATTCTCTGCTCAGTGGGCATTTGGATTGTTTTCAGATTTTTTTTTTACCTTATTAACAATGCTGTTATTAACAGCAAGGAAACAATGCATTAAATGAATGTGTGTTCGGACCTCAAAACCTTGTATCACTTTCCTTTTTATGAACTCTGTGAAAATAGGAATTCATTGATTGAATATGTATTAAGCATCAGGAAAAGTATTATATAGCAGGGACCAGAAGCAAAACGCTGCCTTCAAAGAATTTAAGAGTTTAATGAGGGAAACAGACAAATTTTAAAAACTGCCTAGATAGGGAGTCAGAGCCCATTCTGGCAGGCTGATCAACCACCTTGATTTATCCTGTCCTGGTTTTAACATTGAACATCCAGCAACCCTTTGGTCCCAGTAAACTTGAGGCTTGAGGCAGGAGCCATTTATTTAAGACGAACAGTGTTCTGTTTTTATTTTTTAAAAAATTTTATTTATTTATTTTTGAAATCTTTATTTTTGAGAAAGCCCACAAGCAGGGGAGAGGCAGAGAGAAAGCAGGAGACACAGAATCCAAATCCAAAGCAGGATCCAGGCTCTGAGCTATCAGCACGGAGCCCAACGCAAGGCTTGAATCCATGAACCACGAGGTCATGACCTGAGCCAAAGCTGGATGTTCAACTGACCGAGCAACTCTGGTGGCCCATTATTACACTGTTTTTAGAATGGAGGCATAAGGGACGCTGGTCAGCAAACAATAGGTGTCCACCAGAAGGGACATCTAACTCAGGATAAGGCTAAGTCAGAGAAGTCTTCCCAAAGAAAATGATATATGAGTAAGGAGTGGGGAAGACAAATAATATTACCTAGGCAAAGAAGGAAACCAGAAAAAAGATTCTGGGCAGAGGGTACCGTGAGGCAAGAAAGTGTTATGCAGTATTCAAATTCAGGGTATCCAACAGTTCAGTATTGTTGGAACATAGACCTTGTATAGGAAAGAGGCAAGAAATGCAGTTAGAGAGGTCAGTTGACATGATGTGCTTGTCATGCTAAGTAAGGACTTTGGATGGTAGGTAGCATCAAGTGTCAGCACTGTGTCATGAGCTCAGATCTGTCTTTAAGACATATTCTTGTAGCAGGGGGGAGAAGCACAGGACTGGGTGGCTGGGGTCTGACAGTTCTTTGTTTCCCCATAGATTGCCTACACAGCTGTGTAGCATTTCAGTCCATGCACATTGTTTAACATTGAATAGAAATTAACAATAAAAGTAAAACAAAGAAAACAACAGTGACAACAAAGACCAAATCTACCAAAAAACCTTAGTCGCTTTTTGCTAGACAGATTAAACAGGGATGGATATATATATATATATATATATATATATACATATATATATATATATATATATATATGTTATGTACATATGTTTTATACATATGTATATACATATGTTTTATATATATGTATATATATATACATATATAACACATAACACATAACAGGGATATGTGTGTGTGTGTGTGTGTATATATATATATATATATATATATATATATATACACACACATATATATGTGTGTATATATAAATATATATGTTTTATTTTCTAATTACATTTTTGATAAACCTAGCTGACACTCTGGGTTCACATTCTAAAAGTCACTTTCATGTTCACTGAGCATTTTGTAGGGGATAAAATGAACCACATATGCACACACCTATAGGCACATACCCCAAATGGCCTTGGCCATAAGATGTATCAGTGGTAGCAGGACTCCAGGGCCCATCAAGAATCCATGTTTCTTGGGGAGCCTGGGTGGCTCAGTTGGTTAAGCATCTGACTTTGGCTCAGGTCATGATCTCGCAGTCCGTGAGTTCGAGCCCCGCTTCAGGCTCTGTGCTGACAGCTCAGAGCCTGGAGCCTGTTTCAGATTCTGTGTCTCCCTCTCTCTCTGACCCTCCCCCGTTCATGCTGTCTCTTCCTGTCTCAAAAATAAATAAATATTAAAAAAAATCCATGTTTCTTACAGGAGGATGCAATCTGCTGTGGCTTACAGGTACTTTTTTAGTTTTATTCCTAGGTTTTTAGTTTTACTAACCACCTAGCATCCATAGTGCCATGAGAGTCTGTCAAGGTCCCTGACAAGGTCTGACTCAGACTGGGAGAATCTCACAAAAATGTCATAAGCCCATCATCTTATTATGTTCTAGTCTGCTCCCAATTCTTCCTCTTTCCATCACCAACATAATACCTTTAAAAAAAAATGAGCCCAAAGAAAGACTTTTATAATTTATCTTGCCTTGGGATCCCTATTTCATCCTGTGCTACAACTAACAGGCCATATCCAGACTCCAAACTACTCCATGTCGATATCATACAATCTAAATGACCTTGACCTTATATGCCAGATTGGTGAAGCAATCTTCCCTTTTCCTCATCTTTATCATGTTCACAGAAGCTGAAGCTGGTTGAACAAAAAGCTAAACACAGACCTAAACACTAGTCTAAATCACCTTCTAAAGTGGTTAACTAGGAAAAAATGAAATCCTCTAGGTAGGCCAGCAGTCTCTTGGCTTAACAGAGAATGGGAATGGAAACTACTTTTTCCCATCTTGTTTCACTTTGCTTCTGTTGAAGATTAGTCTATTGAAATGCCAGGCTTTTGCAAACTTAGCATTTTAATATTTTTTAATAACATAAAATGGGTCAAATTTTTGAGTCAGAAGAGAAAATGCCTGTTGTCTTTGTAAATGTTTCACCTTAGTTTTATGTATACAACGTACACAGTATATTTAAAGGGTGCCTGTGTGGTATGTGCTGAAGGATGGTTTGTTCAAGCACACCTGAATGTCCCTATTAATCACTGTCTTGAGGATGCAGAGATCCTGTCCTCCCGCTATGTTCCCACAAAGCAGAATGTGTGGAAGAACATGTTTTTGGCAGTCAAGTTCAGGGGTGTGGGCGTGGCCAACCGGGAACATCTCCCTCATAAGGAAGAATGTCCACTTGGCAGGGCTTGATCTCCTTGCAACGCTGGGAGGGTTACAGATGGTTGCGAGGCTAAGTTGCTACATGATAAGAGTTTGCTGCATATAGATCTCAGCAGCAGATGCTCTGTCCAGTTGGCTGCCCCTGGACTCCTTGTGGGTAAGTCCCCCGCCAAGAAACCTGTATCTTGATTACTGTCCCTGGGTCTTTTCTTTAGTCTCACTGGACCGTCATCTACTCTTGGCTTAGAGTCTGCTGGCGTGTGGCTGCACAGTAACTCTAAAGCAAGGTGGCGGTTTACCAACCAGAGGAGCACACGTACCTCCTGATGACCATTGCCTCATGTGGGATAGCCATCCCTAGCGATACTGCCATTGGATGAAATATATTTCAGAGCCTAGTTCCGTGTGCCTCCAATGTTACAAAAGCTGAATATCATAAAGGGGGATTTGGTATTTGTAAACAACCAAAGGTCATTCATTCAGAGCTATTTTAATTAAATAAGATAGGTGACCATGGAAAAGAACACTATGTGTGACTGATATGGAAGTAAGTTTGATATAAAACTGATTATTGTATTTTGCTTCTAAACTGTCACTGAAGGCAAATACCAAAGATGAAGTGCATGTAAATTTTGATCACTGATAGCAGTGTAGAAATGAGTACACTATGTCCCTAGTTACCCTTTCGAGGAGACAACACTTAAAGTATAATTTAGATGTATATGCTAAAAGTATATTCCATTACTTTACGGATACTTTTATGCTATGTGTTGGGTGTAGTGTTCTGTGTTAGCTTACCTGCTTGCTTGCTTTCTCATTAGAATCATGCACACAATTTAGCAGTAGTCCTTTTTATCAACCTATATTCCATATGTCCAAAGATCAAGAAATGAATAGAATAGTGTAAAGTCTTTTTTAAGAGACTAAGTAAAGTAACATATAATTGATTTAGAATAGGAATTAGGGCTCATTAAATTAGCATGTATGAGCATGGGAGATTTTACATAACTGCAAAATTATGATTTTTGCTTTCTAAGTTGAAGGAAATGTAAAAGATTTTATTATAGTTAACTTCAAGGAAAAGTACATTTTCTTATTCCTTCTTTTGTGACTATTTTAAGTCCATCATAAAACTTAATTGCTTTTCATTTGTCTTAAGAACTCCTGGCTATTACTATTTTTAGAAAATTCAGAAACTCTTTCTGTTTCTACTTTCACATATTATGTTAAATGGTTTTAAGGTTGTTAATAATAGGGGCACCTGGGCGGCTCAGTCAGTTGAGCGTTGGGCTCTTGATTTCAGCTCAGGTCATCTTACAGTTTGTGGGTTCAAGCCCCACATTGGGCTTGGTGCTGACAGCATGGAGCCTGCTTAGGATTTTCTCTCCCCCTCTCTCTGCCACTCCCCTGCTCGCACTCACTCGTACTCTCTCTCTCAAAACAAATAAGCTCAAATTTTTTTAAAAGTTGTTAATAACAGAAATATTTAAAATAAGTAAACATAAGTTTGTTAAAAATATGCCTCTGTACACAAAGCATTTGGCTCTCAATCATTAACAAAATATTCATATAGTTGCGTAAAATTACCTGAAGTCTTTCAGATGACTTTTCTCATTTTATCTTTATATATTGGCACTATAATCTCTACATTAAAAGTTGAAGAGGGGCGCCTGGGTGGCTCAGTCAGTTAAACGTCCAACTTCGGCTAAAGTCCTGATCTGGAAGTTTGGGTTTGAGCCCCGCGTCGGGCTCTGTGCTGACAGCTCAGAGCTTGGAGCCTGCTTCAGATCCTGTCTCTCAATCTCTCTCTCTCTCTCTCTGCCCCTCCCCCACTCACTCTTTGTCTCTGTCTCCCAAAAATGAATAAATGTTTAAAAAAATTTAAAAAACAGTTGAGGAAAATAATGTTCCACGAAGTTCCATGACGCTGGATCACAAGGCCAGTTAACAGTGGAGTCTAGGCTAGAGTTGGGTGCAGTTCAGGATACTGGCTTTTGTCTTCGAGCATTCTTCGCTGACCCCGTTTATACCCCTAGCACCTTCCTGACTTCTCCCTGCCACAACTGGGTTAGTAAACTAAAGACAATATAAACTTAAAGGTTATTTTTTATTTACTCCTTGCCTCTACCTTAAAAAAAAAATGACATGATGGTCAATGTGTATGAAGTAAAAAATAGAAGCCGGAAAATTGGATAAAAAGAAAGGAGGAGTAAAAAAAATAAGGTTTTACATTGGTGTAAAATGCGTGTGTTAATGCTGTGCTAGCTCATGAAATTGACAGAGTAGGGGTTGAAAATCAATCTCTAAGCTTTCTAGCAATCACTGAGAGGATCAAGCCATAGTCCGCTATGCAATTTTCAGTACTCATAAGATGAAAAATAAACCAGTGGTCAAGGAGAAACACAAAATATCTCTAGTAGGAAAAATAAAACAAAACAAATAATTTCCCAGTGGAAATAAGAATATGCCATATTTACAATCAGTGATGGTCCTAACCAGAACCAAGCACCCTTGCAGACAAGGCCAGAGGAAAGTTTCTAAGCAAACATACACAAGACTGTACTACAACCATGAAATGAATTATATCCCATTCTTGTGTTATGTCTGCTTCCTTACAACGACAGGATAGTTCTTGTTCCTCCAGTTCTCGTTGTCCTGCCTCAGGAAAAAAAAAGAAAAGAAAAGAAAAGAAAAGAAAAGGAAAGAAAAGAAAAACAAAAAAGAAAAATCATTGCAATACCCAATCACTGAATAGCATCCAACCCACTTTCCTAATCTGTCCTCAGAATTGCCCAGCTTTGCTCAAACTCTTTAAGAAGCCCCTCCCATTTTCCCTTAACTGAGATTCTCCTAATGGTCCCCTGGGTGCCTTCTCCCTTGTTATAATAGGTTAAATGAAACAACTGTGTAATTTGTACTTTTACAAAAGTGTTTTGTACATTTTTGTGAGTACAGGTGTTCTCTTGTTATCATTTGATGAGTGAGTTTTAGCAGGTGTCAAAAATACAAGACTGTTTAATGAAGTCAGAAGTACCCTCAACAATATATCCAGAGCAAATAAAATAATTTTCACACGCCATTTCCTCATACAACTTCTTAATTTAGGTGAGCATCATTATATGAAAGGGCGATACCTTTGGTAGAGCAAAGCCATTTTCAGGTGACCTGACCTAATCCAGAGAAACGTTTGATATATATGCCTAAAATGTTCCTTAAGAAAACTCAAAGAAACTTGATGGATCTTAGATTTATTCACAATATTTTTTAGGAGAGTTTTTACAGCTTAGAACATATCAGCCTTTAAAGCTTTCTCCTTATAGCAGAGTAATCAACTTTTCAGAACGTTATAACCTGGTAACTATCATTATTTTAGCAGGCTTACGTCACACTCAAATTTTCAGTATATACTGAGACTGGAGGATTTATTCCAAGGCCTTTGCTGAGATAAAGTATTTTTAGAATCAGATAAACATTCCTAGTATTCCTAGATCAAAACGGTGATTTTGAAATGGAAGCCATTTGATTCATACCATTGGGAAACAAAAATCCTAATACATCACCTCTGAAAAAATTCATAGAGTTAATTGATTTTTCAAGGCTGTGTATAAGCCTGGTTTTCAACTAAAACTTATTTTTATTTTTTAAATGGGAAACCATAATATTTGCTATATTGTGGGGAGTAAAATATTAGTATAAGGTTTTTTTTTATTTAAATTTTTTTAATGTTTATTCATTTTTGAGAGAGAGACACAGAGTGTGAGTGGGAATGGGGAGAGAGAGAGGGAGACACAGTACTCAAAGCAGGCTCCAGGCTCTGAGCTGTCTGCACAGAGCCCGATGCAGGGCTCGACCTCACAAACCATGAGATCTTGACCTGAGCTGAAGTCGGATGCTCAACCGACTGAGCCACCCAGGTGCTCCAATAGTATAAATTTTTTTAAAAGTGAGTTTCTCTAACATCCAGAAATATTTCTCCTCTCTACAGAATGACTGAATTTCATTCTCATTATGTAATTAATGAATTCTACCATCAAAGAAAAAAGTTTTTCTTATCTGAGTTAGTCATCTATAACAAAGACTTTTATTTTCACAAAAATACAACTCATATCGTTGATTTAAACAATTCACCATTCTGTTTGGGATAGTAAATGGAGGGTGAGACACCACAAAGTAAGGAAGCCTTGGGAAAATGTACAGGCTTATGAATTACCCACAGACTGAAGTTGAAAAAGTGGTGGACATTTGGTTTTAATTTTTTTGGAAGTGACTCCCATTTCTCAAACATGCTTTCTGCTTTCCATAAAACACTTGCTAGCGTGTTCCATCTGCCTGTCCTTGTATCCATCCGTGATGTTCTAAATGTGACTTTTCTGGCTTTCAAGAACAAGTTTCAATGTCAAAGCTATTTTCTACAAACATATTCCAACGTTGTTCCCGCATCGTGTTAGTGCTTTACGCATTTATGCAGTCTCTTCAGAGGGAGTGTGACACAAATAAGTGACATTCTGGTTTCAGAACTGAATTCTCAAAAATATTTCTCACCTATTTGGGTGAGAAATCAATCCCTGGATAAATGTTTTGTTTTGTTTTTGGTGAAAACTGTGTATTTCAGTATCCAAAAGTTGGAAGTCAGCCTTACCTCCAACTTTTAGAAAACAAGATGAAATTTTTGTTTTGGCATTAGGATGCTATTATACCCAGGGATCCAGAAACACCCAAATCCTGTATCTGACCAAGCCACACTTTCTGACAAATCTCTGGAGGGAAATTAGGCACAAGTAACAGTGTGCAAAGAAAACAAATGTATTAATTTCTAGAGACGTGAATTTAGTGCAGTGAAGCTTAGTAAGTGTTGGTTTGACTCTCTCCTGAGAGCTTCTCAGGTGTAATCTGAAACCAGATCCCATAAGAGGGGGGCCGGAGAGACCAAAGAAAGGGGCAAGCCACTCCAGGTTGTAAGTGGCAGTTTTAATAAACAAAAGGAACTTCCATAAGAGGCTTGTCTTGCGCAGCAAGACTTATCCCTGCGTCTGCCCGCCAAATCTTAAAAGTTAACTGGGTTCAGTCATGTCTACCATGCAGGTGTTTTCAACACCACATCACTATCTCAAGACTTCTTACAGCAGCCTCTGAGATCAGGAAAGCCAAGTGGAACCCACACTCCAAAAACAGGGGAGGATGTGAGGAGCCTCTGATCACCTTGCTTCATTCAGCTCACAGGTCAACTGGCAGTCACATCTTTTTGATGACCTTTCCCAATAGTAACCTGGCCAAAGATACAGAACATTCCTTCTAAGCTACCAAGTACTTGATGGTACCTGACAGCAACAGAGGGGAAGGAAGTTTGGATAGGCATTCATTTGCAACATAAAGAATCCTATTTATTATAAGATTCAGTCTGGAGTGGGTTTTCTCCACAGAGAAATCAGGGAGTGGCTACCAGAAAATGGGTAAATGGATAATACAGGAGCAAAGCAACAGTCGGAAAAATCAGCAGTTGAATGAGGGACAGAATGTATGTCTCAGAACTTGATTTAATGCTCACAGCACTTTGTTACCCTGCTACTACAGAGAAAATTCTATAAACCCTGAAGAAATTAGAGCATCTTATGAAAATACTTGAAAACATTTCACAACTAAATTGTCATTTGGTGGGATCTGGCATCATTTTGGGCCTCCAGAAAATTCTTCAAGAATGTGATGTTGGGGGCTTCTGGGTGGCTCAGTCGGTTGAGTGTCCGACTTCAGCTCAGGTCATGATCTCATGGTCCATGAGTTCGAGCCCCGTGTCGGGCTCTGTGCTGACAGCTCAGAGCCTGGAGCCTGCTTCAGATTCTGTGTCTCCCTCCATCTCTGCCCCTTACCCACTCACCCTCTGTCTCTATCAAAAAATGAATAAATGTCAAAAAATTTAAAAAAAAAAATAATAATAAAAAAGAATGTGATGTTAGCAGAAAGTCACCACATACAAAGTGGCCAAATGCTCTCTCTTCTGAGTTTCTACTATTGTTAGAATACTTTTGAATTTCTTGTCATTATTCAGACAAAATGTAATATTGTTGCTTTGTTTGCTTAAAAGGAGAGGGACTTCTTAAAATGCTTTAAATCCTTAGAAGGATCTCTGGAGCATTAATAATTTCTGAGAAATATTTTCCCTTTTATTAACATTTTAGAACACAATATGTACTACCACGGACTATATACCACATAGGTTGTTATTTGGGGGGGAAATAAAAACAATCCAAGACAATTTGTTCAGCAGAGCGCTCGAGGACATTCAAAAACTTTTTGAAATCAGTGTGACTACCCTGAGCAGCTTGATAATTCAACTTGTTAAAGTAAATGGTCTATGGAAAGTCAAAATGTTTGTGCACATAAACATAATCAGCATGAAATGGTCAGAGCAAGAGGACCATCTATTAATTTACCATTAATGATGAGGCTGCTGTGCCTCATCATTGTTTCATGATGCTTAAGTGTACCTGCGTGTGTTGCACACACATTCAAATGGGAAGGGTTGGAGAACTCTGTAGGAATACAACTTAGATCCATAGTGCCTTGAACTTGCATGTGTGGAAGGCTTTGCGCTGGCTGTTCCAGTTAAAATTGCCCCTTTAACTCTATTTTTAATATTCCTGACTTTCAATTCACATATAACCTCTATCCTGCCACCTTTTGCATTCTCTAATGCAGACTCATTTTGTATCAGTTCTGTTTTCACAGTGGGATATGACATTTATTGGTTTGGGAACACCGACTAAATTGGAATGCAATTCCACTATACATAAAGGTACCTACAACAGCAGGATGATATGAATCTGAATAAATAAGAAATTACAAAGGTCAGTTAGAATAAAAGTCAGAGCTGGTAAATAAAAATACAATAAGTTCCAGAAATAAAAATAAAAATCAGAATGCAATTACGTTCCACACAAATGAATGGAGCAGGAAATGCATATAAAATAGAGGCTTTGATGAGAAGGAGTTAGGCTCTGGTCATGATCTCAGGGTTTGGGAGATTGAGCCGAGCTTTGGGCTTTGTGCTAACAGCTTGGAGCCTGGTTGGGATTCTGTCTTTGCCTTCCTCTGCCCCTCCCCTGCTCACGGGGGTGCTCTCTCTCTCAAGAGTAGTAAATAAAATTTAAAATAAATAAAATGAATAAATAAATATCAAAGTTGATTACTGCTAGATAATTTTTAAATTTAGCAGCTGAAATAAAGCACAAATATGAGGTAATCTGGAAAAGTAACAAAAATCAAGATAGACTAAGAAATAAAAGAATAGGTGAATTTCAAACATAGATCTATATTAAAATGTGGAAAAAATTAAATCTAAAAAATTGTGAGCATTAAAAAGCACATGCAGAGAGAGCATATAACACAAATATGGGGAATTAAATAAGAGATTTAAGAGAAAGCCAATATTCTCTTGTCCACAAGAGAAGCACAATTAGAAAAAAAAAGGAAAGAAAGAAACTGCTGAGGTCAGGGACAGAGCTCTTGGGTGGAGGTAAATTTCACTTACAAGGCAAAATGGCAATATAAAGAAAATAGTGAACATTGTCAGAATGAACATTTTAATTAACCAATGAGCACCATGTCACTTGATTTAGTGGCCAGTTTTCCAAGCTCATTTCACTTGACCCATCATAGGTTTTAACAAAGTTGATCATTCTTCCTTGATGCACTTTCCTCACTTGGATTCTAAGAATACCCACCACACATGGCTTGTCTCCTAGCTCTCTGGTTGCTTCTTCCCAGGCAACTTTGTTGATGTTCTTTTTCATTCTGACCTCTTATTGGTTAAGAGACCAAGCTTGGTCCTTGGTCCACACACTAGCTCTTGATTTTCTCCAGGCTGGTGGCTTTCAGACTATCTGCATGCTGATAACCTCCAGCCTAGACCTTTCACAGGAGCTCCAGACTCACAGATCCAATAATTCACTTGCGTCCATCCTAGATAGACTTAATGTCCAAAGCCAAACTCCTGATCTTCCTCCTCTAACTTCCTTCATGTACTTTTCCTCCATTACCCATGGAATTGTGGGACATTTCATTCTTGGAAGTGCCTAGGCCAAATCTTTTGGAGTCATTGTCGATCCTTCTTTCTAGCACATACCCTTTTTAAATCCACTAAGTCCTTTTGTTCTAACTTCAAACTATATTCAGAATTTGGCCAATTTTAAGCACCTCTCAACCATTTCCACCCCAATCTGAGCCACCATCAGCTGTCATGACACGAAGGAAACGGCCTCCTAATTGGTCTCCCCGTGTTTATCTTCATCTTCCTGTAGTCTGTCCTATATACGCCAGTGGAATCATCAGAAACCTACATCCGGGTAGATTGTTTCTCTGCTTGGAATTCTGCAATGGCTCTTCACTAAACTCAGCAAAGCAAAAGCTCATGCAAGCATTTGTCAGGCTCTATAGGATCTAGCCTGCTCCCCCTTGACCCTTCCAACCTTCATTTCTATGACCCTACTCTGCTGCCATTAACTCAGAGAGCCACAGTTATCCCCTTGCTTTTCACCAAACACATGAGATATGCTCTTACCTTGGAGCCTTTGCTCTGGATGTTGTCTCAGCCTGGAATATTCTGCCCTTAGCCACTTGCTTGACCAACTTTTTCAACTTCTCAAATCTTTGCTCAAATTTCACCTTGATGAGGCTTACCTTGACCACTCCTTTTAATATTTCAAGTTGACAACAGCCCATACTCCTACCATTCAAAATTTCAAATTGCCTTACTTTGTTCTGCTTTTGATTTTGTTCCACAGTATTTACAACTTTCGAATATGCCACACAATCATTTATTAAATCTATTATTTATTGGTTGTATCCTTCCGCTGAGCTATAAGAGAGAAGAGGTTTGGATTTTTTTTAAGCCTACAGGAAGTCACTTTATTTACAGAAAACAGTAATTTGAGGAGTCTTGTTCACAGAGGGTGACGATCCCCCTTCCTGCTGGTGCTACTGGAGGGCTTGGGAGTGACATCTTCAGTCCTCCTTGATCTTCATCCCTGAACAGGCAAGGTCTCTGAGGGCTGACTATGATCCAGGCCCAGGAGTTTTGATTTTCTTTCCTCCTGTGTACTGGGGTTCTATGTGGAGGGCAGTGATGCCCAGCCTCTTGAACCTCTGTTCCATATCCTGGGTGGCCCACATGACTGCATATGGAGAAGACTCATCTTTGCCAGCCTTCACCTTCATCCTACCAATCACATGGGCAGATGGCTTCTTTGCCAGAAAGGTGGGTGGTGCCATAGATGAAAGTGTTGTTGAAAGATATAAAGATATGGTAGACACTAAACACTTTTTCTTCTTTGGCCACCTGAGGTCTGAGACTGTTCTTTCTCCTTTTCCTTCTCCTTGCAAGGTGCTATTTCTGTGCATCTTCTCAGACTCCATCACCAGAAAGAGCGAGAGCAGAGGGTTTTGACTGTATTATTCCCTAACATATCCAAAGCACACTGGATTGAATTACTAGCTGAACCAAATGAGCTTATCTTCATACACTGAACTTTCAGGGTTATAATCCATGTACATATATTTTTTAAGACCATTGGGGATGGCTCAAAACATCCTCCAAATAACATGCATATTCAATATGGGTTAAAGGCGCACCGCTGTCATTTTTTAAGATTCACTCAGTGCTAGATTCCAAATAAAAGATCAACAACTTATATATGCCATTACATTTGCAATAATATATTAAGTATTTAGTATTCAAAACTCTGTGTTCTGAGAAGTACAATAATATAAAAACATCATCCCTAGATATTTACTAGTCAGAAGGGAAGAAAAACATAAATTTCATATTTATCTGACCACTGAATTTCTTCTCAGCTATAATCCTCTATTGTAAAACCAAATAAAACAGTATCTTTTTTCAGGAGCTCAGACAAAAACATTTATTCTCCCTATCTTTTCCAAGGCTCTTTAGAATTGTAGTAAATGAAATGTCTGGTTACCTGGTTAACTCTTCCCTGGATGCTAATGGGATTACACATTCATTTAAATTTGGCTTTTTAAGGAGTTCCCTGGAGGCCAGGCCAGCATGCTGAGCTCAACTAATAGACTTTCAGCATCACAATCTAGGTACACATTTTTTTTTTTTTAATGCCACAGGGACCTTAAAATGGTTTAAAGTAGATGAAATATTGTCATTATGTTCTTATGTGATGTTCTGTAGTGCTGGGATATTTTTAAAATGTTTGAGTGATATTTTAAACAAAGTAATAAAATACACAATCTGTCCCTGGTTGGTACAACTCAAACTATATCTATGGAAACGGGACTCAGTGACCATGAATGTTAATCCATCTGCATTTTCACAAAGAGGTACAAAATGAAAATCTCAATTCCAACTACATTTTTTTTTTTTTTTTTTGCAAATGCAATCTCCTGTCTAAGCTAGTGGGTGACTTGATGTATTTGATATGCAGGAATAATGTTTTCTCCCTAAGGTGTGGTTATTAATGTCCTATCATTTTCAATCTTTTAAAATCTAGGGGGCTGGCCTTGCTCTTAATGAGTAGACAGCTAAGAATGATGTAATTCTGGCCCTTGGTTGAGGATTTATGTAATACACCAATGCTCCCACTTACATCGTGAGGTTTGATTTAAACAGCAAGATACCTGCCCCATTACTGTATCTGCTCCCCACTACCTATCAATCTAAGGGACTGACTTTATTTTGTCTTGCTGTTTCAAAATCAAATATCCATTTCTCACTAAAGTTGCTTTTAGAATGAACATCTCTGACAGCATTTTCTGATACTACTAGCTGACAGCAGATACCCAGGAAAAGGAGAGGTTTAATTGAGAAGAGAATAGAGAGGAGAAGAGAAGTCCTTATATAAAATAGTGTCATGAAAAGATGCTCAACGTCGCTCCTCATCAGGGAAATACAAATCAAAACCACACTCAGATATCACCTCACGCCAGTCAGAGTGGCCAAAATGAACAAATCAGGAGACTATAGATGCTGGAGAGGATGTGGAGAAACGGGAACCCTCTTGCACTGTTGGTGGGAATGCAAACTGGTGCAGCCACTCTGGAAAACAGTGTGGAGGTTCCTCAAAAAATTAAAAACAGATCTACCCTATGACCCAGCAATAGCACTGCTAGGAATTTATCCAAGGGATACAGGAGTGCTGATGCATAGGGGCACTTGTACCCCAATGTTTATAGCAGCACTTTCAACAATAGCCAAATTATGGAAAGAGCCTAAATGTCCATCAACTGATGAATTGATAAAGAAATTGTGGTTTATATACACAATGGAGTACTACGTGGCAATGAGAAAGAATGAAATATGGCCCTTTGTAGCAACATGGATGGAACTGGAGAGTGTGATGCTAAGTGAAATAAGCCATACAGAGAAAGACAGATACCATATGGTTTCACTCTTATGTGGATCCTGAGAAACTTAACAGAAACCCATGGGGGAGGGGAAGGGGAAAAAAAAATGAGGTTAGAGTGGGAGAGAGCCAAAGCATAAGAGACTCTTAATAACTGAGAACAAACTGAGGGTTGATGAGGGGTGGGAGGGAAGGGAGAGTGGGTGATGGGTATTGAGGAGGGCACCTTTTGGGATGAGCACTGGGTGTTGTATGGAAACCAATTTGACAATAAACTTCATATATTGAAAAAAAATAAATAAAATAAAATAGTGTAGAGTACTAGTGACCTACATATATGCCCATGGCTATTCCCATGCCTATACTCATGCCTATGCCTACTACCCATTCCCAAGCCTATGCTTATGCCTATACCCATGTCTATGCCCGTACTCATGCGTACGCCTATGTCCACGTTTGTGCACATGCCTGTGCCCATGCCTATGCTTTTGCTTATGCCTATACCATTGTCTATGCCTGTGCCTATACACATTCCTATGCCCATGCCCATGCCTATGCCTATATTCATGCCTAGACCTATATGCATGCCTATGCCCATGCCAGAGCCCATGCCTTTGGCCATGGCTATATCTATACCCGTACTTATGTCCATGCCCATACCTATACCCAGGCCTATGCGTATATACCCATTCCTGTACCTGTCTGCTTCTGTATCTTCATCTGTATCTATATTTGAATGAAAGCCAATTAAAAAATGTGAACATTTTGGGACACCTGAGTGGCTCAGTCTGTTGAGCGACTGACTCTTGATTTCAGTTCATGTCATGGTCTCATGGGTCGTGGGTTTGAACCCTGTGTCAGGCTCTGTGCTGACATCTCAGAGCCTGGAGTCTGTTTCAGATTCTGTGTCTCCCTCTCTCTCTGCCCCTCCCCTGCTCGCACTCTGTCTCTGTCTCTCAAAAATAAATAAGTGTTAAAAAATTTTTTAAAAAAATGTGAATGTTTTTATGGGCCACATTTTTTTTTCCATTCTAGATAAAAATAGCTATACTGAGTCCTGTAGGGAAAAATGGATATTTTAAAAATTAGACATCATTTTGTAGAATATAATGGTTTATCTTATTGAATAGAAGAATGCCAACGAGAAACTTGATATCGTTTTCTAGCCATCAATATATCAGCATCTTTGGGCACATTTGAGAAGTTGTAAACTCGAGGAGTGGTCTTGTTGTTCAATCTGAAATGAGATTCAGAGTGGGCTAGGCACGTGGGGTCACTGGACACCGTGCATGGAATTGAACTGGGGAGCTGGAGAGCACCGTGGACATTTGCAGAGTGGGGAGAAGGAGGCTCCAGGGGCTGGAGATGGGCCATGGGAGGGTTTCAAAGGCAGTTCCCAGCTATTTCATCATTTTCCAGTGTCCAAGTGTACTGCCTAATCCATCTCCCTTTTGTTTTAATATGTAATTTTAACCTTGAAACTTCTCCATTATAAACACTTAATATGTGGTTCACAATGTACATACACAGAATGGAAAACTTTCCAAGAAGCAAAATGTATTTACTCACCTTCAAAAATATAATTGCAAAATTTGCCACTCACCTTTCATCTTAACATATTTAGAAATTCAGATGACTCACTCTTATTTTGTGCCTAAAACAGCTAAAAAATGGAACGAACATCTTACCTTATGAGAGTTCGGTGCCACACCTTGAGAAAAGTTAGAAAGTAGGTCAAAAGGTTATTTTGGGGTGGTTTGTTGTTGTACATGTGAATTATTGTTTTTAACATAATGGGTTTCTGTAATTTTGGCTAATTTGTAATGATAGCTATTTCTATTGACAGGTGGTTTAAAACCATTTGTGAATAATCAATCATCCTGCAAAAGAAGAAAAACTATCATGGTTTAACAAATAGCCCATATTTATCATTTTTAGTTTTATATATTTTTAATTTTTATTATTTAATAAATATTCCACAATCAATATTTGAGCAATTCAGGTTGCCAGCAAAAAATGTATGATACATTACTGATTTACTTTGGGGTCATAGTATTTTGTAGAATGCAAATAATTACAGGTAAAAAATGTGGTACATAAAATACTTATGTTTTTTAATGGTCCTCATGCCAATCTCTATCTCTCTCTACCTCTATTTATCTATATTAGTATATATTTGTATCTCTGTCTACATTGATATATGCTGATATCTATATCTGTATTGATATAGATGATAATACAGATGTAGATAGGTACAGATATAAGAATTAGGTCAAAGGTATGAGTATTGTTATCGATCATTGTCATAGTCAATTAAGGATGCTATAACAAAGTACCATAGACTGGGTGGCTTATACACAACAGAAATTTATTTCTCTCAGTTCTGGAGGCTGTAAGTCCAAGATTAGGATATTACATGATTAGGTTCTGGTGAGATCCCATTTTTGACTTGCAGACTGCCAATATCTCATTGTTCAGAAGAGGGAGAGAGTGGTTTGGAGCCCCTTTATGAGGGCACTAATCACATTCATGAGGGCTGCATCTTCATGAAATAATTACCTACCAAAGGCCCTACCTCTTAAAACCATCACACAGGGGGCTAGGAATTTCAACATATGAATTTTGAAGAGACACAAACATTCATTTCCTGGCCTTCACCATTATCCTAGACCATTCTACATGTAGACTGAAGTAACTGAGACTGTTTTCCTCTTGGTATGGGTCTAGTGTAATAAGTGTTGAAAATATTTATCAGTCACCTTTGTCTCCTCTAACCCGCACAAGTATAGTTCTGAGGTCTTATGATTTGAAGTCTGAATCTTCCAAAATTTGCAGCTCATTTTTACCAAACCTGGCAATAGTCATTCACTCATTCCCCAAACACATAATGAGCTCTCACTCTTTATCAGACATTGTACCAAATGCTGGGAATACAGAAAATGGGACTTGGTTCATACCTTTATTTATTGTCTGGTAAGGGAAATGCAAATTCACTTGTCAACATAAAATTAAAACACAATATGGTACAAATGAGGTGCCATAGAAGGAAAATAAGGGCTGGGAACTTAGACCTGACTTTTATAAATAGACTCTTTGTGGCATAAGCTTGATGTGCTAGGAAAAACCCTTGGTATGTGGGATCCAGGATTTACCTTTCCTCTACCTGAGGAAGAAGGGGATGAAAGCACAGTCAGGCTCAGAAATCATTTTTCTTTTTTTACTGAATGTGTATAGTGATTCATCTGCTGGGTCTAAAGCTGGTCTCTGAAGTTCAGCCTCCCTGCTCCTAATAGAACTCTCTCCCCAAGTACTAGACTCTGCTCCCCAAATCTAATCACATGCTGAGAGTCTGAAGGATGCAGGCTTCAACGGGAGAGGGAAGAAATTTGTTTCCCTTCTGAATTTGCAGGGTTCGCACAGAAGGCACTCACGTATCATAAATCACAGAGACTTCTAGCACAGTATAATCTCCAGAACAACTGAATGGAACCACTTCCTGGAAGACCTTTTGTCATTTCTTATGCCAGACTGGGTGGTGACCCTATGCTGATTTATCTCAAGTTGGCTATACCTCTTGATCATGATAAAACAGAGATCCTAATGTTGACCCCCCAGGGATATGTGTGAGGATTGTAATGTGTCTGCCATTTAATAGGCACAGTGGTAACTGCCATCCTTTCCCCCAAACCATCAATTCCTCAACTATTTCTCTGTTAGCATCAAGAGTAAGTGTAGGGGAAGAAAAAAAATGTTAAAACATGTATTATTTGGTTTACTTATGGGGATGCTTTGGTAAAAGATAAAGTAGGGGAAAATGTTCAAAATTACGGTTAATAACTGTCTTTTTATTTATTTAAAAAATGACGGATTACCAGTTTATCACTGGTAATCAAGTCAGTTCACACTGGCAGAAGTGAATTACAACTATTGTGTAGCCCAAATTTCCACTATGTTAAAACATCACTTGTGCTTATATTTGCAAGTTTTTCAGTAGAATAACTTTCTTCTGATACCCCTAACCCACAGTTCTAACACATTATCAAGTCAATAAAATATTCCTAGATCAGGTTTTGTAAAGGCATTCATTTTTTTACTGGTTATGAGAAATTATCACTGTATGGCCTATTTTGTAAATAAGCGTGGTTGGCAGTTACAAAGTACACAGAGACTGTAGCTTTCTTCAATTTAGAACATGTGTGAATTATCATATTTTTACTTGGATTTCTGTATTTAGCCGCCCTCTATTAGTCTGTTCCTTGTCTAAGCTCTATATTTGCCCCAAATCCAGAGATTTGTATTCTTAGAGTATTTATTTGAATTTCCTTCTGTGGACTACCTGAGAGTCATAACTCTTTCTGATATTCTGCTTCTATTGAACATTTTCTTTTTCTGTCCTCTGTCTCCCACCTAAGTACCATGGATTGCTCTTTTGTGTGGTGATTGCTGCGTCGTGGAGGCATTTCTCTTTTTATTTCCCTGTTAACCACAAACCTTGAATGGTAAAGCTCTGGTTATTCAAGAGCCAGTGTAGTTGAAGTATTATGAGCCCAGACATTAGTGCTAGACTACCCCTTTCCTTCCCCAGCTCTTCCCCTTATTGGTTATGTGATTTGGGCAAAGTTACTTAAACTTTCATGTCCTTAGTTTTCTTGGCTGTAAAATGCCAATAATAATCATGTCTACCACATGTATTTGTTGTGAAGACTAAATGCGTTAATAATTTACAACATCCTGTGGTACATAGTAGGTGCTAGACAAGTGTTAGATATTATTTGTTTTTGAACCTCATCACGGCCACTGTTCTAAAACAAGATCTTAATAATTTACATCTGTGAAGGCTGAGCCTCAAATTCAAATTTTGACTCACATCCTGTTATTCAGTTATCCATACCATATTCATTGACCACCCCCAGGAGGAGCCAATCAATAGTTTCTTTTGTCAGGCACTCTTGGAGGTATCATTTTGAATCTTTGCCAGAATTGCCATTTCAAACATTTTGTTCTCTTTCCCTCATCAATACATTTATACTTATTAGGTACCTCATTTCAGTCTTCATTTAAGAAAGTACAATTATATTTAAGTAGATGAACATGAGTGTGAGATACTTGTCGGCAAAGTTATTTCTTTGCTACCTCTTAGTAGCCCATTACTACGCTCAATGATTCGATCTTTAACTTTCCAGGACATCCAAAACTTTAGTATTAGGCATTTCTGAGGATAATCAAAACTGGGAAACTTTGGTTAGTAGCCAAAATTTACATGACAAGCATATATTAAAAAACAATGTAATTCCTCTTTTAATGAGAAAAGTATCAAGCAATTGATAATTCATATGATTTAATAGAGTATTACAAGACTTGTAAGGAAGGACACTGCCTGCCATATTCCTTTCTATCAACGAAGTCCTTTCCTTAATGTCTTATATCTATCCCTTTATGTATTTCTAAATAATAAACTGATAACAGTGCTTCTATATTTACCACTTTTAGAGTTCAGTCCTATCTTCGGGCTTCACTTCTAATTCCAGTTCTCTTGCTATTTCTGCCACATCCTCACGGAAGTCTTAAATTTTTCAAAATCTTCCAGGAGGGTTGGAATCAACTTCTTCCAAACTCCTGTTCATGTTGATATTTTGCCCCCTTCCCATAAATTATGGATGTTCTTAATGATCTCTAGAATGGTGAATTCTTTCCAGAAGGTTTTTAATTTACTTTGCCCAGATCCATCAGAGGAATAACTATCTATGGCAGCTATAGCATTACAAGATGTATTTCCTAAATAATAGAACTTACAAGCAGAAATGACTTCTTGATCCATGGGCTGTAAATTGGATGTTGTATTAGTCAGCATGAAAACAACATAAATCACGTACATCAGAACCTTTGGGTGACTATCAGTGAAGACTCATAGTTTGAAAGGAAAAAAAATTTTTTTTCCTGAGCACTATTTCTCATCAGTAGCCTTAAAATTTAGTAAACAGGCTTTGTTGTTCCATTTACAGAGCACAGCAGAGTAGATGCCGCATACTTCTTAAGGGCCCTAGGATTTTCAGAGCGATAAATGCACATTGGCTTCAACTTCAAGTCACCAGCTGCCTTAGCCCCTATCAAGAGAGTCAGCCTGTCCTTTACAGTTTTGAAGCCGGGCGTTGACTTCTCCTCTCTAGCTATGAAAGTCCTAAATGACATCTTCTAATAGAAGGCTGTTTTGTCTACAGTGGAAACCTGTTGTCTAGTGCAGCCACCTTCATTCATTGTCTTAGCTAGATCTCCTGGATAACTTGCTGCAGTTTCTACGTCAGCGCCTGATGCTTCACAATGCATTTTATATTGTAGAGACAGCTTCTCTCCTTGAGCCTCTTGAACCCACCTCTGCTAGCTTCAAAATTGTTTCTTCCTCACCTCTCTCAGACTTCAAAGAATTGAAGAGAATTTGGGTCATGCTCTGGAACAGACTTCAGTTTAATGGAAAGTTGTGGCTGATTTGATCTATACAGACTACTCAAACTTTCTCTGTGTTGGCAATAAGTCTGTTTCACTATCTTATCATTCATGTGTTCACTGGAGTAGTACTTTTAATTTCCTTTAAGAATTTTTCCTTTGCATTCACAGCTTGGCTGACTGGCACTGTCTAGCTTTCAGCCTATCTCAGCCTTTGACATGACTTTCTTGCTAAGCTTAATCATTCTTAGCTTTTGATTTAAAGTGATTGAGATGAGCACTGGGTGTTGTATGGAAACCAATTTGACAAATTTCATATTAGAAAAAAGAAAAAAAATTAAGTGGGAGACATGCAGCTCTTTGTTTTACTTGAACATCTAGAGGTCATAGTGCTATCCATCAGCCTAATTTCAATATTGTTGTGTCTCAGGGAATAGGGAGGCCCGAGGAGAGGAGAGACAGGGGAAGGGGACAGGCCAATTGGTGGGGCAGTCAGAACACATGCAACATTCATCAATTAAATTCACTGTCTTACATGGGCACTACTCATGACACCCCAAAACAATTACGATAGTAACATCACAGGCCCCAGATCACAGATCACCATAACAAATACAATAATAATGAAAACATCTGAAATATTGTGAGAATTACCAAAAAAGAATCTGAGTCAATGCTATTGGAAAAATGGCACTGAGAGACTTGCTTGATGCAGGGCTGCCATAAACCTTAGATTTGTGAAGACAATATCTGCAAAGCGTAATGAAGTGAATAAGCATGAGTGAACCATCAAGTATGTAGAAACAGGTGAACTGATTTAAAGGTTAATTGGGTTAAGAAGGCATATTTGATGTGCCTGAAGAGTGAAATTACCTGTAGATCTTTTTTTTAAAAAAATTCTTTTTAATGTTTATTTATTTTTGGGACAGGGAGAGACAGAGCATGAATGGGGGAGGGTCAGAGAGAGAGGGAGACACAGACTCTGAAACAGTCTCCGGGCTCTGAGCTGTCAGCACAGTGCTGATGCGGGGCTTGAACTCACGGACAGCAAGATTGTGACCTGAGCTGAAGTCAGACGCTTAAACGACTGAGCCACCCAGGTGCCCCACCTGTAGATCTTTAAAAAAATACCCATGACTCAGAGAAAGAAATACCATGTGATTTCACTCAAAGGTGGAATTTAAGGAACAAAACAGATGAACATAGGGGAAGGGAAAAAAAGAGAGCGAGGGGAACCATAAGAGACTCTTAACTATTAAAACAAACTAAGGGTTGGTGGAAGGGAGGTGGGTGGGGGATGGGCATTGAGGAAAACACCTGTTGTGATGAGCACTGGGTGTTACATGTAAATGAAATCACTAAATTCTACTCATGAAACGAATATGACACTGTATGTTAACCAACTAGAATTTAAATAAAAACTTGAAATGCAAGAAACAAAAATATTCATGGCTGACTCTAGTCCTCAAACATTCTGAATCAATCCATCTGGGGTGTGGCTTGGGTATTGGAATTAATAAAAGCTGCCCAGCTGATTCTAATGTGCTGCAAAGTTTAGAAGATTACACGGGAGGAGGGCTGTCCTGTTGATGGGGGGATTGGTATTGGTCACTGGAAAGGGCTGATAGGCAAGCTTGTGTGTTTTCAGCCTGAGGTATTTTGCAGAAGTGTCTTAAGAGTGAGTTGGAGGTGTGGCTGGGTCAAAGGATGGCCTTTAGTAGCCCTGAAGAGAGGAAATCAACGATGGAGCCCAGGAGGAGAGACTCTGGGGAGTAGAAAGGTACTGGAACCCATCAATAAAATGAACAGTGTCCTTTAAGTATGGTTCAAGGTTTCTGAGACTGTGGGCATTAACTCTGTAGTTGCAGGATCATAGGGAGAGCCAAAGGGGTCCCTGGCAAGGTGGAGCACCCAGGGTGGTAGGTGTGTGAGAGGGTAGGGATAAGGGCAGAAGTTGTTTACTAACCAGTAGAAACAGATCTCAATACTTTAATGAACTTTACAGTTGTCCTCATGTATACAGGATGAACGTCAGCCATAGGACACCAGTGTATTGATCTTGGACTAGTTGCTTTTGTGGTTTATTAGCTCAAGCCTCATTAGAAATAAGTCTTTGGGCAAATTTTAAATCTGTATTTTTAAAAAGTGTGTAGTTTATTCCTTTTTTTGTTAAGTCCAATTGAATGCTATGAGGAAAATAGGGCAGAGTGATCAATAATAACAGAGTATGTGAGGGCAGACCACCTCCTAGAGCTGCCTGGGCAGGTTCTGCTAGAAATGAGACATTAAGGCTGAGACATAGAAGTCAAGGGCTGAAGTGCTGGGAAGAGTCAAGGGAATAGTGTTCCAGGCAGAGGAAATGGCAAATTCCAGGTCTCTCTGATAGCAAAGAGTTTGGTATTTTCTAAGAATTGATACAAAGACTGAATATGGGGAATAAAATTTTCAAGATCAGAGTTCTGTGCAGCAATAGTGTCACATATAGAACTCTTCAGAGTGTATTTGCACAGTCTGGATCAAATATATTCAAGGAGAATATTTTATAAGGTGCATAACGTGCTCAGCAGGGTATAGTTGCCAAATATCTCCAGTTTTAAAAAATCAGAGATTTATTTTGAGGGGGGAGGGGTAGAGAAAGAAAGAGAGAGAATCCCAAGCAGGCTATGCAATGTCAGTGCAGAGCCTGATGCAGGGCTTGAACTCACGAACTGTGAGATCACGACCTGAGCCAAAATCAAGAGTCAGACACTAAACCCACTGAGTCACCCAGGTGCCCCATCTCTGATTTAAAATATATTAATAAGTTGAAAATTTATGTCACCCCAAAACCAACACGTGGGTATTTATACCAGCTTTATTCATAATTGTCAGAACTTGCTAGCAATCAATATATCCTTCAATACGTGAAGGGATAAATAAGCTGTGGTACATCCAGATAATGGAATGTTACTCAGCACGGAAAAGAAATGAGCTAGCAAACCATGAACAGACATGAAAGAACCTTAAGTGGTTATTACCAAACGAAAGAAGCAGCCTAAGAAAGCTACATACTGTATGGTTCCCACTCTATGACACTCTGGAGAAGGCAAAACTACAGGGTCAGTAAAGAGATTGGTGTTTGCCAGGGGTCAGGGGGTATGAGTAGGTGAAGCACAGAGGATCTGGAGTTCAGTGAAACTCTTCTATATGATACTGTAATGGTGGATGCATGTCATTATATCATTTGTCCAAACCCAAAGAATGTACAACCCCCAGAGTGAATCCTAATGTAAACTATGGACTCCAGGTGATGATGGTGTGTCCATGTAGGGTCACAAATGTACCACTCTGGTGAGGGATGTTGATGGGGGTGGGGGAGGCCATGTGGTAGGGTGGGCAGGGGGTATGTGTACCTTCCCTCACTTTGGCAGTGAACCAAAACTGTTATAGAACAGTGTATTTCTTTTTAAATCTGTTTATTTTTCCTCATAATTATAAAAGTTAGATCATGTTCCATGAGTGTTGCTCTGGACAAACATTTCCTGTTTCTGTAGGTCACACCTGAAGTGAACTGGGTAGATGTTTGCACCGGTTAATGCTGAAGTTATCTAATGATATTTAGACAGTCTATGTATGACTATGTATGGGCATTTCTCAAACCTTCTCAAATGCATTTGAGTTCATTAAATCTGCCACCTACAATTACCACTCACAAGCATATCGAATTCGTAAGAGAAAAGCAATGCACAACATCCTTTAACAATAAAAAACTTCATCCACGAGTGTGAGCAGATACATTCTACCCTGGTTTATATTTTGCCAAAACAAATGGTTATCTGTAAATTCAGGGGAAAAGATCAAATTTTGTTGACACCATACATTTCAAATGGCTGCTTTGCCATTTTTAAACATAAGTAACCGAACTCAGAGAGGTTGTGTTCTGATAAACATAATAAAATTTCTGAATGGGTAAAATAATGGTGGACTTAGTGCTTTTACTTGATGACTGCCTCATCATGGATAAGTAGCCCATGTGAAAGCTACTTGGAAGCTATCAGGTGCCAGACAACCGTATCTCGAACACCTGTGCCAGGGCATCCTGCCAACACTTGCCAGGTAGTTAACTCATCAACTAAACCCTTGAATGAAAGCAAAGGTGTGCTGGTAAGTGTGTAACAACCAGCTCCCTGGAGATAATGCCTTGATGTGTAGCATTTTGCAATTTCCGTGGTAGAAATACAATAGTCTCCCCTTACCCACAGTTTTGCTTTCTACAGTTTCAAATACCAGAGGTCAATCGCTATCTGAAAGCAGATGATCCTCCTTCTGACAAATTGGCAGAAAGTCAATAGTCACAGTACCTACGTCACTCACCTTGCTTCATCGCATCACGTAGGCCTTTTTTCATCTCATATCATCACAAGAAGGGTGAGTACGGTATAAGATATTTTGAAAGAGAGACCACATTCACGTAACTTTTATCTCAGTATATCATTGTAATGGCTCCATTTCATTATGATTTATTGTTGTTAATCTCTTATTACACCTGATTTATGAACTGAACTTTATCATAGGTGCATCTGCATAGGGAAGGATTTAGTGTGTATAGGGTTCTGTGCTATCTGTGGCTTCAGGCATCCACTGAGGGGTCTCAGAACATATCCCCCAGATTCGGGGGACTACTCTATTCCCACCATGCTAATTTGCAGCTACCAGTATGATGATATTGAACATAGAGTTGGGAAGAGAGGCACACAGTTGACTTCGCTGAGCAAGTCCAACCTGGTTCCAGCATAGCACTGGTAAAGAGGATCCTCTTTCTCAGCTCCACAAATAGGAAGGGGGTAATCCTTATTCTGTTTTGTGGAGACCATCTCCTTTCTCCTTCATAGACTGAAAATTCTTCGTTGGTTTAAAAAAATCAAATTTTTTGTTATTACTCCTTGAAATGAGTCTTCCTAGGAATTCCACATACTACCCTCCCTTGGTGCCCCTCTCTCCCCCGAATGCAGTGACCTGCATAATTTTATGTCCTCTGCTAGTTCTAGTGTGTAATTTAGCTGTCTAAGGTGGCTAAATGGAGCCAGTCTAATCGTGGCTGTGCTGTACATGTAACACTGAGCAGAGGGCAGATCAGTAATGACTTGGAAAAAGGGCAACATTCCCTGGTGTCTACACTGTCATCTAAGAATATTTCACTAATTCGTTCAATCAGATGGGAGAAAAACAACTTTTACAGTGCCATGGACACCGCGTATCTAGTGGGATAATTAATATCCATATTAACATGTCAATATCCATCATGTATACTATCCAGTGCAGAACAAGTAACTGATTTTTATGACATTACAAATTCAGGTTTCTATCTTCCAATAGTTGTGGCAGCGTTTGAACAATAGGTAATGGATACAGTTTAAGGTAAATAGAGGTAGAAATCAGACTTGTCTGTTCACTTCCAAACAATTAGTCACATATTTCAGAGGGAAGAATTCCCTTGAGGGATGGTGGAATTCAAATGCTGTAATGTAGAGAAAAAGGAGAATCTTGGGATTATAATATAGATAATGAATATCCATCATTTAGGAAGCCTTCCTGTTTCTCTCCACAATCTCCATTTGATTCTGCATATGATAACATTAAGTCTTGATTCTATATATTCTAAGCTTGGAAATCATAGCCCTCTTAAAAATCAGCTGAACATATTTACTTCTCCCGAGTGCATATTTTTTCTTGAAACAGGGTTAAGCTTGGCTCAAAAAGTTTTAGCACATATTTCAGAGTCTCAAAACTGGTTATGAATAATAGATATGCACTTCATAGCAAAAATATAGGATCATTTCGAAATGGCATGATATAGTGTTGATTATTGTCAGATGCATATTTTGCTTTTTCAGGGAGATAGAAAGCAAGAGAGAGAATGTGCATGACAGTGAGCGAGCTATTTAAGCATGTGGCTAGAGATATTTAAGAAACTTTAAAACCTTTAGACTTTAAAAACTTTAAAAATGTCACAGCAGAAATGTATAAATGACTCAAGTAGAAAGACATTTCTTTTGTTAAAAAGCATACGGTTTCAACATTGGTTTATTAATTAGATTTTGTAACGCTGCTGAAGTGTTCTCAACATGGCATTTTGGTATCACCTTTCTCCCTCATAAAACACTGCTAAAGACTGCAAAAATGATTTCTTAGAATCTTTGGAAAGCTATGCAATTTTCAATAAAAACACAACATCCCCCTTCACCATGTTTCAAGGATGGGACTAACAAGTGATAAATAGGGTTCATCAAAAAACTTAAAAGTCTATAAATTATGAGAAAGTATCAAATTCCTTCTGAATTTCTGGCAATTATCATACAGATGAATTCAGTGGCTGATTGGTAAGAAAAACTGTAAGCAAATAAAACTTTGATAAAAAGAAAACATTTCCTTTATAATTGCTCTCTCTCCATGTTAATCATTATGACAAATGGATTCATTATTTGGTTCAGATGAACACATTTCCAACATGAATTCTTACTGACCTTATCCAGTCAACTTTCAGGAAGACACAAGGCTTAGTTCTAATGAATATTTATGTCCTACACAATCTCATGGGGTGACTATGTCATTAGTGAGATCATGTAACTTTCTTTGGCTTCCAGGATAAATGTCAATAAAAGTAACAGCCCCATGAAATTGGAAGGCACATTAACTGATTTCCTGGAGGAGGCATATAAGAGGTCATCCTGGGGGAACAGCAGCCCTACAGTGGCCTGCACATAATTCAAAGAAAGTATGAAAGTTTGGGCCGCCCTTGTAGGAGACCACATCAATATTTCATTGAAACTAAAGATTGAATCTGTTGTTATAAAGGAACACTGGAGCAGGAGACAGGGAAGCAGGTATCTGTGGCCTGGGGGGAGAGCGTGGTAATGAAAACAAAAGATGAGGGTTAAGAAGACTGCTAGGCATGACCCATATTTTCTATCAATTGCCTCTGCTTTGAACCTAAGCCTCCAATATTCTATATAGGGAAGGCCAGCGTTATTGCTTTCTCTGCTCCATCTGAAGCTGGTTTGCTATAAACCATACTTCCTTATGAAGAGCAATGACTTTCTTTCAATTCTTCAAGGTCTCGATGAAGTAGAATTGTCGGTGGGGATATGGCTGTCCTGATTCTCTCTTAGCAATTTTTTTTTTACCAGACACATGTCTTGATTTGAGTTCCTGTAAAAGCAGTGCTTGGGACAGGATTTAACACAGGTTAAAGCTAGTGTGCGGAGAAGGCAGAACTGAGAATGGGGGGGCTGAAGCAGGGAGGAGAAGGTGGAGGGTATTAGTGTGCAGGTAATCACAATGGATCCAATGGCTCAACTCTGCAGGTGACCTTCTAGAACAATGGGAACCTAGGCATCTCCTTTTTTTTTTTTTCCTTTCTCTCGTTTTTTTGAACATTGCCTATAGGGGCATTACCTTTCTGGCCCTTCCAGGTTGCATCTGAGTGCAGGCTGGACACTCATGAGGTGCTGGAGAGAACTCTCAGGCAGAGAGAACAGGCCCTCATTGTGGGAAATCATCATTGACCCAGGAAATATCTGCTACCCTGAGAGAACTCAGGCGGGGAGAGGGGCTATGAAGTTTCAGCCATTCTCCTAAAGTATGCACTCCACAGCTCTGGTCTCAACTGTCTGGGAAACAATTAATGTTGGACCTGTAATGCACAGTGCTAATGGTTCTGTGATGCTTTTTTATTTTTTCCAATTTTCTCATCTGCAACATGGAGATGATAACATCATCTCCAACAACATCAACAAATAGGGCTGCCAGGTAAATTACAGGATGTCCAGTGAAATGTGAATTTCATATAGACAACAAATACTTTTTTTTAGTATAACTACCACAAATATTACATGGGACTTACACGAAAAAAAGTATATGTTGTTTATGTGAAATGCAAATTTCACTGGATGTTTTATATTTTAATTTGCTAAATCTGACGACTCTGTAAACAATCATGTAATAAACAATGTATATAATAATGTACAATAATGCTATAAACAATGATATTATAATAGAATTAGTGTTGTACACTTAACGTACCGTGCTCTTCCTTTAGTTAATTCTGTGACACCAAGCACATTCTTTTCCTATGCTTCCTATGCTTTCCTATGTGATCTGTAAAATGAAGATGAAAAATGAGTATTGGGAGTTCATTTGCTAATTTGTGTAAAACTTTTAGCATAATATGACTTTAGTGGACACTACACAGTATTATTGAATGTCTGGCTCATGGCCATCACAGAAGCCATCCCACAGACCATAACTTCTGTGTTTCTAATTTTCAAATGTTTTTGAGGGTGTGGATTGGGTGGGGGGAAAGACTATAGTTAGATCTCATAAAAACTTTAGGACAAGGCAATCCCACTCCACCAAAAGAGAGAAGGATTATGTTAAATGTTTCTTTCTGTTCTCAGTAGAAACAGATCATATCGGGTCAGTAGTTCAAGTTCATCAGTGCAGATTTTCACTTGCTGGCTGAGAAAGTAAGAGTTGGAGAACAGAAATTTCTATCCTATTTGCTTTGTCAGATATGGTTACCTGCCCACAAATTAATGATCAGTTTATTTTCTAGCTAGATGGTTAGTTTTAATAAAAATTGGTTTAGTGGCTTTGATAAAATAAATAGGCATAGATGAGCAAAAGCAAATTTGCAGCATGGCTTTTGATTTAAATTTTGTTAGAGTATGGATTTCCAGGTCAAGGCCCTGTATTATCAATGTTTATAACTGCGTGCTCAGTTTGTACAGAGGAGTTCCTAATTTTCATAATAGTTACCACTTTGATTCAATCTCAAGCACTGCATGTGATTCTTATACCTAATGGCATCTGACCTTCTTTTCCTGAGTTATTCTTAACCACATCACGGTTCTCCATGCATAAGCAGTGCACAGAATTTATGTTGGAGACTTTACACTGTTCTGAAATGATGAGCAAGGACTTCAGTGGCAGAACTTGGTGACAGCAGGCATAGATCAGATAACACTTATGCCCACCTGGATCAGATGCTGGCACGAGAGTCATTGAACTTAATTCTGTTCTCACTACAGAATAGGACAGCATTACAAAAGGAAATGAAAAACTATACTTTCAGCTCCAACATATAAAGAGCTTGGGAATCATCACTCTCTCTTTTACAAGAAGAAAAATCTGTACATACTGAAAACCAATGACTTTTCTTGGACATAAAATTGAGATCAAAGACTTCAATATGAGAGGTGGGGAAAAAAGAACTACTTTATAGTGGAGAAATCCAACAAACCCTACCTCAGCCAGGTGATCAAGATTGACATGGACAATGTTAAATCATGTTGATAGCATGTAATTTTGATATAATGTGATGAGAATGTCACTTTACTTTTGTGGTTCTTCCTCCCCCAAACCCATAACCTTGGTCTTATCATGACAAAAACATCTGACAAACCTCAAACACCTGACCAGTACTCCTAAAATCTATTAAGGTAATCAAATCTCAGGAGATTCTAAGGAACTAAACTAACTAAGGGGAACCCGAGGAATCATGACCACTAAATGGCCAGGACAGAAAAGGGGCATTAGGGAAATACCAAGAAAATATAAATAAGGTATGGACTTGAATTAATAATAATGTATTGGTCTATTAGTTATGATAAAAGTATCATACTAATCATACTAACATCAGGTGTTAATACTGGGGGAAACTGGTGTGGGACGTAAGGGAACTCTTTATTATTTTCATGATATTTTTGTAAATCTTAAATTGTTCTACATACAAACATCTACGAAAAATTAGAAACAAATGAGGGAGTGAAGCAAATGAAAAAGTATACGTGAATGAAATTCGGTGCAAAAATTAATAACTGTTTTTGTATCTCAAATAAAGCCAATTACACCAGATACAGATTGAAATACACACAGATAATATTAAAAAAAAAATAAAAGAACAAAATAAAGAGGAAATAAAGAGGCACCAAAAAGAAGAAAGCAGACTTCTTTTAGAAGTAAAGATAAGTACTTTTAGAAAAAAAAAAAAAAAGGTGATTACTGAGGTTAAGAACTTTATATTTTATGAGTGCATTTCATAGCATATGAGTCAAAGCTGAAGAAAGAACATAACTGAAGAAGTTTTCCAGAATTCAGGTCAGGGAGACTGAGGAGATTGAATATAAGAAGTTGACATAGGGATAAGAGAATGAGAGTGTGAAATATACAGTTACTCTGATTTCTGGAAGCATAGAAGAGACTGTTCTAAAAGAAATATTTGAGGAGCTAATGGTTTACATGAAAATGTTATTATTTATTTATTTATTTATTTATTGTCTATTTATTTTTGAGGAAGACAGAGAGTGTAAGCAGGGGAGGGGCAGAGAGAGTGGGAGACAGGAGAGAGAATCCCAAGCAGGTTTCACGCTGTCACTGCAGAGCCCGATGGGGGCTTGAACTCGTGAAGAGCAATATCATGATCTGAGCAGAAACCAAGAGTTGGACATTTAGCTGACTGGCCCACCCAGGCACCCCAGTTCTATCACCTTTTAAAGCATTAATCAGATTCATCCATTAATGGCTATAAGCAGTATTAAGCATCATTTGTATTAGTACTAGACCCGACTATAGCTGCCATGTGTATTTTTTTGTGAATACAACACTGATTCCTAAATGTTACTAGAACCACGTGACCTAACAACATGCAAAAAATGAATGCTTAGCACTTGTGAAAATGACATTTCTTTGTGCAAGAGACTGTTACATTCATGCCATCTAACCTGTCAAATTGTGTTTTCTCTTAAAAAAAAGTGTTAACAGGCATTGGCTAAGTTTAGGTCTCTCTGAGTTGACTCCATTGAATCGTCAACAATTTTTTTAATAGCTAATGAAAATGAGAAATTGCTCCAAAATGTCAATTTAATGCTTCTTGACAGTGAGCAATTTACCTGGAGGAAGTGTCAGAAAGATCTCCCCCCCCCCCCCCTTATATTTTCAGCATGTAATACTATTAAATGGGGGCTGCACAGATACTACTTAACCTGGTCTCTTGTCAGGTCCAGAGAAAAGAAGAAACAATTGAGGAATTACGATTAGAACCTATGAAGAAAGGTTGAAGCATGGCTAGAGCAAGCCCTGAGTAAAACTGAGATAGAAGATATTATATTAGGGGAAATTGGGAACATTGTTGTTCTGCGTCATTTACCAGCCATCCTTAGTATCCAGTGTTCAGGGAGGAATCACCTGCATCTTCCTACTAAGGCACTTGCATTTTAACAATCACCTCTATAAAGTGTTGCCTTTCATCCTTCCAAGGTGTAATTCTGTCAGTGTCAATTTCAGAAAGAACAAATGGAATTGCTAACTAGACCTGCAGGGTCAGCTCAGCTGTGCAATTAATGTATACTTCTGAAGGGACTCTTTGGAAGGTGAAGAAAGAATTAAGGTGAGCAGATGAATTTTTTGTTTGGTGTTCTCATCAAAACAAACAAAGAAACAAAAGGAGTAGTTTGTGGAATACTGGAAATGTTTTCAAGGAAAAGCTAGTTAATTATATTACCTGAATATTTCTGAGAAGAAGTATCTTTTTTTTTTTTTTTAATGTTTATTTTTGAGAGTGTGAGTGGGGGAGGAGCAGAGAGAAAAGGAGACACAGAATCCGAAGCAGGCTCCAGGAGGCTCTGAGCTGTCTGCACAGAGCCTGATGTGGGGCTCAAACTCACAAACCACTAGATCATGACCTGAGCTGAAGTCGGATACTTAACCCACTGAGGCACCCAGGTGCCCCAAGAAATATCTTTTTTTAACATTTCTTTATTTTTTTTTTAATTTTATTTTTTAAAATGTACATCCAAATTAGTTAGCATATAGTGAAACAATGATTTCAGGAGTAGATTCCTTAATGCCCCTTAAGCATTAGCCAATTAGACATTTAGCTAATCCTCCCTCCCACAACCCTCCAGCAACCCTCAGTTTGTTCTCCATATTTATGAGTGTCTTCTGTTCTGTTCCCCTCCCTGTTTTTATATTATTTTTGATTCCCTTCCCTTATGTTCATCTATTTTGTCTCTTAAAGTCCTCATATGAGTGAAGTCATATGATTTCTGTCTTTCTCTGACTAATTTCACTTAGTATAATACCCTCCAGTTCCATCCACGTAGTTGCAATGGCAAGATTTCATTCTTTTGATTGCTGAGTAATACTCCATTGTATATATATGCTACATCTTCTTTATCCATTCATCCATTGATGGACATTTGGGCTCTTTCCATACTTTGGCTATTGTCGACAGTGCTGCTATAAACATGGGGGTGCATGTGTCCCTTCGAAACAGCACACCTGTATCCCGTGGATAAATGCCTAGTAGTGCAATTGCTGGGTCGTAGGGTAGTTCTATTTTTAGTTTTTTGAGGAGGCTCCATACTGTTTTCCAGAGTGGCTGCACCAGCTTTCATTGCCACCAACAATGCAAAAGAGATCCTCTTTCTCCGCATCCTCACCAACATCCGTTGTTGTCTGAGTTGTTAATATTAGCCATCTGACAGGTGTAAGGTGGTATCTCATTGTGGTTTTGATTTGTATTTCCCTGATGATGAGTGATGTTGAGCATTTTTTCATGTGTTGCTGGGCCATCTGGATGTCTTCCTTGGAGAAGTGTCTATTCATGTCTTTTTCCCATTTCTTCACTGGATTATTTGTTTTTTGGGTGTTGAGTTTGGTAAGTTCTTTATAGATTTTGGATACTAACCGTTTATGTGATATGTCATTTGCAAATCTCTTCTCTCATTCTGTAGGTTGCCTTTTAGTTTCCTGATTGTTTCCTTCACTGTGCAGAAGGTTTTATTTTGATGAGGTCCCAGTAGTTCATTTTTGCTTTTGTTTTCCTTGCCTCTGGAGACATGTTGAGTACGAAGCTGCTGTGGGCAAGATTAAAGAGGTTTTTGCCTGCTCTCTCCTCGAGCATTTTGATGGCTTCCTGTCTTACATTGAGGTCTTTCATCCATTTTGAGTTTATTTTTGTGTCTGGTATAAGAAAGTGGTCCAGGTTCATTCTTCTGCATGTCATTATCCAGTTTTCGCAGCACCACTTGCTGAAGAAACTGTCTTTATTCCATTGGATATTCTTTCCTGCTTTGTCAAAGATTAGTTGGCCGTACATTTGTGGGTCCATTTCTGGGTTCTCTATTCTGTTTCATTGATCTGAGTGTCTGTTCTTGTGCCAGTACCATACTGTCCTGATGGTTACAGCTTTGTGGTATAGCTTGATGTCCGGGATTGTGATGACTCCTGCTTTGGTTTTCTTTTTCAACATTGCTTTGGCTATTCGGGGTCTTTTCTGGTTCCATACAAATTTTAGAATTATTTGTTGTAACTCTGTGAAGAATGCTGGTGTTACTTTGATAGGGATTGCATTGAATATGTAGATTGCTTTGGGTAGTATTGACATTTTAACAATATTTGTTCTTCCTATCCAGGAGCATGGAATGTTTTTCCATATTTTGGTGTCTTCTTCAATTTCTTTCATAAGCTTTCTATAGTTTTCAGAGTATAGATTTTTCACCTTTTTGGTTAGATTTGTTCCTAGGTATTTTATGGTTTTTTTTTTTTTTTGTGCAACTGTAAATGGGATTGATTTCTTGATTTCTCTGTCGCTTCATTGTTGGTGTATAGGAATGCAACTGATTTCTGTGCATTGATTTTATATCCTGCAACTTTGTGGAATTCATGAATCAGTTCTAGCAGTTTTTTGGTGGAATATTTTGGGTTTTCCATATAGAGTATCATGTCATCTGCAAAGAGTGAAAGTTTGACCTCCTCCTGGCCGATTTGGATGCTTTTTATTTCTTTGTGTTGTCTGATGGCAGAGGCTAAGACTTCCAATACTTTGTTGAACAACAATGGCGAGAGTGGATGTCCCTGTCTTATTCCTGACCTTAGGGGGAAGGCTCTCAGTTTTTCCCCATTGAGGATGATATTAGCAGTGGGTCTTTCATATATGGCTTTTATGATCTCGAGGTATGCTCCTTCTATCCCTACTTTCTTGAGGGTTTTTATCAAGAAAGGATGCTGTATTTTGTCAAATGCTTTCTCTGCATCTATTGAGAGGATCATATGGTTCTTGTCCTTTCTTTTATTGATGTGATGAATCACGTTAATTGTTTTGCAGATATTGAACCAGCCCTGCATCCCAGGTATAAATCTCGCTTGGTCGTGGTGAATAATTTTTTTTTAATGTATTGTTGGGTCCGGTTGGCTAATATCTTGTTGAAGATTTTTGCCTCCATGTTCATCAGAGAAATTGGTCTATAGTTCTCTTTTTTAGTGGGGTCTCTGTCTGGTTTTGGAACCAAGGTAATGCTGGCTTCATAGAAAGTGTTTGGAAGTTTTCAATGTTTATTTCTTTTCAAGTGGGGACAGGCAGAAAGAGAGAGAGAGAGAGAGAGAGAGAGAGAGAGAATCCCAAGCAAGCTCTTTGCTGTCAGTACAGAGCCGTGCTCCATCTCACAACTGTGAGGGCATGACCTGAGCAGAAGTCAGAGGCTTAACCAACTGAGCCACCCAGGCGCCCCAGAAATATCTTAATAATGGAAGGACCAATGAGTTAGTATCTTTATAAACATTGCTGAGATTATTTCCTCACCAAGGACACAATGTGAGGTAATAAGATTTGAATACCCCATTTTTCTTTTTGAAGTCTAAACAAAAAACAAAGACACAGAACAAAAACGGGGGGAAAAACTACAATATGCTTCATCTCTTCATAGTTCACAAGTCACAAAGGTTTCCACAAATTTTCCAACAGGATATTACTGTGAGACCAGACACTTGGAGGTGCCTGAAAGGTTTTGAGGAGGCAACTGTGGTTTATGTTTTAATCGTTCATGCAGTTGACTTTTGGTGGTGGATACAACAAAGCATAAACATGAAGATACCCCATTTATTCAAAATAGTCCACGTTCTAATTTTTCATTGATAGTTTGAAAGAAAATTGCAGCTGAAGGAAAAGCCAGGTTTATTCATGTCTTTATTTAATACACATTTATAGAGAATGTTCGTGCCACGCATGTGCTACCTCAGGCTTATAAGGACGATTAAGCACTCTTCTTCCCTCAAAGGATTCCTAGTTTAGTGGGAGAAATGGTCTCAGAGACAAGTGAGGTGGGAAATGCAGTGTGAGACCTTAGCACAAAAGGTTTAGGTGGGTTGAGGGAGGTAATGCCAGAGCTGTGACTAAAAGAATAAGCAGCAGATAAATATCCAACCTAAGGAGAATAATGGCAGCAGGAGGGAGGACCTTCCAGACTCTTTGACCTCTAAAGGTCCTTTCTGGCTCTGCACTTCTAAGCACATCAACATAATTAATTCATTTCACTATTCCCCAAAGTCCTACTGTTTAATAAGAAAAGTAGGAAGAAATTTTAAAACAATCAATTAACAGCTAGAGAACTGAAAAACTAAATTAGCAAGAGTATTAATAGATGTATGCCTCATTTAGCTAACTTCTTTGGAGAATAACATAGACTGACAAATGAAAATTTCCAATTAAATGAACACTTCTCTTGAAATATCAGCACTTTTAACATTTAAATATATTTATTAGGATATATTTTGAAAACGTATAGCTTGATTTCTTACCCACTTACGTGGAAGGTAATTGACGGCATTTTTGGCTTTGTGGATGTCCCAGGATCATAGTTATGGACTCCTGCCAGTTTCCTAGTGTGGACACAGCTTTATCCCTTCTCTCAGCAGCAGAACACCATCTCTATTTCTATTGGGTTAGTAGGCTTTAAACACTCTCCCAACACCCTTCCCAGTTTGCTGCTTCTGATCTGGTGTAGAGTTGCAACACTGGCTAAAGCATTAATTTAAGTTTATAATTTTTGGTAAGAAGACCTAACATTTCGAAGAATGAGGAGGAAAGGAGCACTGACACAAGTATTTATTGGGTGTCTAATATATGCCAGGCCTCATGCTTCGTACAGTAAAACCTTGGATTGCAAGTAACCTGTTCTGTGAGTGTTCCGCAAGACGAGGAAACATTTCTAATAAACTTTAACTTGATAAACAAGCGATGTCTTGCAATACAAGTAGTACGTGATACCGAAAGTCACATGATCACAACTGAGTCAGTGGTTCTCTCTCTCTCTCTCTCTTGCTCTCACTGCAGGATTGTGGATGATCATCAATGCAATACCACATTTCCACAAAATCCTCAAAAGGAGGCCAAATCAAGTGTCATTGGATAGGTACCTTGTTAAATTAGAATGAAAAAAAGATTCCATTGAGCCAGTAGACTCCACAGTGATATAACTATAACTCCATAGTGATAGTGAAAGTTGCCTACACAGTAACCCTCATCTCTTGTCTCTCTCACCCCAGCCAAAAAAGTTTTCAAAGGCAAGTGCAGGTCAATTTGTTTATTTTTCTTTATATATTGTATTTTCTTTATTATTTTGTATTATATTGCAGTATTGTAATCATTTTTATATGAATACATTTGGATTGTGGAACAAATCATCTGAGTTTCCATTATTTCTTATAAGGAAATTCACTTTGATTATACAAGTGCTTTGGAATGAATTATGCTCACAAACCAAGGTTTTACTGTACTTGTGTCTTAATCTGTTCAGGCTGCCATAAAAAAAATGCCACAGAATGGGTGGCTCAAACAACAGAAATGTATTTCTTACAGTTCTGGAGGTTACAAATCCCAGGTCAAGTTCCCACAGGGTCAGTTTATGGTGAGAGTTCTCTTTCCGGCTTGCAGATGGCCTCCTTCTTGTGTGTCCTAACATGGTAGAGAGAGAATGGGGCCTCTGGTGTCTCTTTCTATGAGGACACTGATCCTATTGGATCAAGGCCCCATCCTTATGATTTCATTTAATTAGAAACAAATTTAGATGGGTATTTATTTATTTATTTGCTTACTTATTTATCATGCACCTTAATTACCTCTATAAAGGTCTTGTCTCCAAATATGGTCACATTACAGGTAGGGGCTTCAACATGAGTTTGGGGGGGAACACAAATACCTTGTTATTTCACCTAAGCCTTATACTAGCCCTGAGATTCAGTTGTTATTATATGTATATTCAGATAAGGCTCAGAAAGTTGAGAGGCTTGCTTATGTCCTAAGAGCTTGTATGTGTCAAGGTTGGAACTTTAATCCCAATGTTTCAACTCCTTATCTGTCTCTTGCTTTACCATTCATTGTGACCTCCATGAATAGTACCACTGCTTCCAGTTGTTCATGCCACTAACCTCAGTCTCATTTTGAACTTCTTTCTGTCGCTTACCACCCTCCTCAATCCAGTCCATCCTTGTATATCAGAAATTCTACCCTCTAAATCTCTCTCAAGTCAAACCCATCTTTTCAGATACGTTACCTACCTTAACTAAACCCTCCTTTCTGTGGATTATTACAAAATCTTTACAACTGCTCTTGCCACCTTCTACCTTCCCTACTTCCTATCAGCCTCATATCTATGACCAAACTGATCTTTCTAAAATGCAAGTGATAGAATCACTTCCTCTTAACCACTTCTCAATGAATCAATACCTTTAAAGTGAAGGTAGGATCCCTTTATTTAGCATATGATCAAGCTCTCATGCTCTACCACTTGGGGACATTTGCGCATGCTGCTTCTGCTTTCCAGAAACTCTGTTCCAAGTTCTTCATTTAGATAGCTTCCAATCATCTTTAAACTCGTCTTCAATGTCTGTTGTTCTAAAAAGTCTTCCCTAACATTGGCTAGATTAGACATCTCTTCTCTGTATTTTTGTATTTCATTGTTACAAGAATTTCTGTATTATATAGCAATTTTACTGACTGACCCACAGAATTTAACACTTTGATGTGGAAATCCTAATTTTAGAATACTTAAATTTTGTTCTCACTGTATGTAATAGAGAAACACCCCCAAATAAAAGTGGCTTTAAAAAAGAAAGACATAGATTTCTTTTCATCTAAAAGGTATGTGGAGGTTAGGAAGTCTTAGGGTTATACACTATCCTTTCCATTGTCAGGATGTAAACTTCCATATTCTCACTTTGCTCTCTTTTTCATGGGTTGGCAAACTAGTGCCCACTGGGTGGCTACCTGTTTTATAAATAAAGTTTTATTGGAACATGTCCATTCTATTAGGCATTGTCTGTGGCTGCTTTCTTGCTATGATGGCAGAATTGGGTAGTTATAATAGAGACCTTGTGGCCCATAAAGCCTAATGCTATTGATTGGCTTCCTTTTAGTATCTTAGAGAATGGTTTCATTGGTCTTAATGCCTCTTCATATTCCAAAGTGGCTGCTCTTACTCCAGCCACTCTTTTATATAATTGAAAGCAGGAGGAAGGAAATGGAGAAATGCCTGGCCTCTCCCTTTTTAGAACATTTCTCAGCAGTTCTCTGCAACAGTTCCCTCCTATCTCATTGGCCAGAATTCAGATACATGGTCATCCCAAGCAGCAGGGGAATCTGGGAAATGTAGTCTTTTCTTGTGGACAGCATTGCATTCATTAAATGTTGGTTAGGAGGAAGGATTGGAAAGATGGTGTAGGAAGCAATGATAGTCTCTGCTATGATTTTATTAAATATTTTCTCATTGGCATCAAGTACCTAATAAGTGCTCAATAAATTTGTGATGAATATTGTTTCCAGTGCTCAAGTCAGTGACTTCTGGCTTATGCTACAGGAAACCAAATTGTCAAAAGGTTGATCTCTGGATAAGTGTATTGTGGCAGCCCTGAAAAAAAAAGTTTCATTTGCTCCAGAGCTTCAGTTTGCCTTTTTATAGGGTACATTATTTTTGTTAGTGACTTTACTTATTTAAAATTGTATATTTCAGCCAGTAGTCTATAATTTAATGGCACAAAATTTAACATAATTACTCATTTGCTTCCAAGAGAAGCTCTCTTCCTTTCTCCTCTAAGTTGGTGATGTAAGGTGAATTTAGCAAAGGTAATGTTTCTGTGTTAGGCATGCAGAAGTGAGAGAAAGGACTAGCTAATGATTGTTTTCTTTAATCCATAGTGGAAGCAATATTACTGAAGGGTAGGAAGATGTCTCACTGTTGTCGGCCCTGTGGTTTCTAGAGTCCTCAGAACTCCATTGATGTTTCTGTAGATGCTAAAGGTGGCTCTGATCTTTAACTCAAGCAGTGTGGTGGTCAGCAATCAGCTCTCACAGATGGGATAGAAAACTGGGTTGTGTGCAAGGCTGTAATCCCACAGACATCTCCCACTGTTGTATTTCTACATCCCCTTTTCACTTATCCATCCTCCTTCTCTTCGGCCTTTTTCTCTCATAACTTTGTGTGGGTCCACCTTCTGGGGCAGTAGTGGATGGACTGAAAAGAGACCTGCATGTGATTTTGTCTGAGACTCCCCTAACTTCATGAGTTCCTATTGTCCATAGACAAGGACTCAGCTCTGGCTTCTTCACCTGTCAGCTTTTTTAGTACAGTTCTTCATGTAATGACTGCCTATACCAATAGGGCATTTTGCAATGATTACACGGGAGTGTTACTCTCTTTTCTTCACATGAGTGAAGGAAAGGTCACTACTGCACTACTTCATGAGTGCGGTAAAGGTCATGCTAGTCAAACGAACAGTTGAACAAAAGGGTGAGTAGTGCTGGGCTAGATAATCTAGTTTGGCTGTGGCTAGAACACAGCCTGCCAATTCATTCTTTTCTTGCTCTAAATGCACTGCATTGAAATTTTCTTTTCCACATTTGTAGCTTCTAATTAGCTTTGAAATGATTCTGTGATTCCGTTTAAAGTCTGCCTTCCCCCTTCAGTGATTCCTTTGGGACTGGTTGTTCATTTTTTTTAAAAAAAAGAACATTTTGCATTTTTATAGTTCTGTGTGCTGGACCATGGAGGGGCAGCAGATGTTGCTTGAATTCTCCCACCCACGCATCCAAATGCGAATAATCTTGGTGCTCCTGGCAAACTTCTACTTCACATAGCATTACTCTTCTAGCACTGGCAAAGACTGCATCCTGCAAAATGTTCACGAAGAACAAAGTCAAACACTAGCATTTAATGGTGAAATGTATATTATGTAGTTGGGGGAGCTCTCAACTTGAAATTGGATAACTCTTGATCTGCTAGAAAGCTCTGTGACCTTTAGGTAAATTTTAAATTCTTGGGGCACCTGGGTGGCTCAGTTAAATGTCTTACTCTTGGTTTTGGCTCAGGTCATGATCTCATGGTTTCATGGGTTTGAGCCCCACATTGGGCTCTGTGCTGACAGCGTGGAGCTTGCTTGGGATTCTCTGTCTCACTCTCACTCTGCCCCTCCCATGCTCTTTCTCTCTCTGCCTCCCTCCAAAGTAAATAAACTTAAAGTCTTTTTTAGGCCTCAATTTTCTTATATATAAACTCAAGATAATGCTGTTCACATTATAAGATTGTGCTTGACACACATTGGCACTAAAAGGTTAATTTTCATATTTAATTGGGACATACAAAATGTTTGGAATCACTTCAAAACTGCTGAACTATTTGGTATTGTGATATTGCAATTCATAGGAAGAGCTCTCTTCTGTGTTTAGTAGAATATCTTATATTTCAATAATGTGGATGATTCCTCTATTTTCTATCTTGATCTTTTTTAACATACTTTTGCTAGTCTGTATATTTCCTTCAGATCCTCGTATAGTTTATCCTTAGCCTTATTGTCTAGCACTTGACATTTCCATTGTAAAATAGGATCAAGATATTTATATGTTTTCCATTATACTTTTATGCCTCATTTAAACTCCAACTTTTATTCTTTTCCTTTTATCTCATTTTCTGTGGTAATTCTAACCCTCTGGCATTGTCTCTACCATTGCACACCTTGATCAATGAATTGCCAGTTGGTAACATTTGCCTGTTTTTTTCTATTATATTTTTCTGATTTTTTCATCTTTATTTTTGGGAATTCCTTATATAATCAATGCAACTTTTTCCCCCTCAGTTTTAGAGGTCACATTTACCTTATACTTGACTTACAGAAAAGTTGAGCAGATGATACAGGTAATTCCCATTTACCCGCCCCCCCCCCCCATCCAGTTTCCCCTGTTACTAACATCTTGCATTATAGTAGTTCTTTGTTACAATTAATGAATCAATATTGAAACATTGTTATAAAGTCCATAGTGTACGTTTAAATTTCACTGTGTGTTGTAGAGTTCTACAGTTTTTGACAAATGCAGATGTCATTTGATACCCTTATAATACCAAACAGAATAATTTCACTGTTCTAAAAATCCCTTGTACTTCATCTTTTCTTCCCTCCACCTCACCCATTGAACCCCTGGCAACCACTGATTGTTTTACTATTTCCACAGTTTTGTCTTTTCTAGAATGTCGTATAGTTGGAATGATATAGTATGTAGATTTTTTCACTTAGCAATATGCATTCAATGTTACTGTCTTTTGATGGCTTGGTAGCCCATTTCTGGATATAGAAACAATTTGTTTATCCATTTACCTGTTGAAGAACATCTTGGTTGGGTCCAGTTTTGCGAGGTTATAAATACAGCTGCTATACATGTTTGTGTGCAAGTTTCTGTGTGTACATGAGTTTTCAGCTCAATTGTGAAATACCTAAGAGCATGATTGCTGGATGATATGGTAAGACTATGTTTAATTTTGTGAGATATTCCAAACCATCTTCCATGGTAAGACATACCACTTTGTATTCCTATCAGCAATGAGTAAGATTTCCTGTTGTTCTTCATGCTCACCAATATTTGAGATTGTCAGTTTTTTAGGTGTAACCATTCTAATAGGCAGACAATATCATTTCATTGTTCTTTTCATTTGTAATTTCCTAATTACATATAATTGTCCTTTCATATACTTGTCATCTATATATCTTTTTTTTTGTAGAAAATCTGTTCAGAATCTTGACCATTTTTGTGTAGGGTTGTTTCTTATTGTTGAGTTGTGTTTTTTATATATTTGGATACAAGTCCTTTATAAGGTATGTGTTTGGCAAATATTTTCTCCAGGCCCGTGTCTTGTCTTTTCATTCACGTATGAGTATCTTTCACATAGCAAACATTTTTAATTTTATACAGTCCAATTTATCATTTTTTCTTTTATGAATCATACTTTTGATGTATCTAAAAAGTCACCACTAAAACCAAGGTTATCTGCATTTTTTTCTATTCTATCTTCTATAAAGTTTGTAGTTTTGCAGTTTACATTTAGGTCTATGACCCATTTGAGTTAATTTTTGAAAAACATGTAAATTCTATGTGTTGTTTTTTTTTTCATATGGTTATATAATTGTTCCAGCACCATTTGTTAAAAAGACAATTCTACCTTCATTGAAATGATTTTGTTCCTTTGTTAGGGATCATTTGACTATACTTATGTAGGTCAATTTCTGAACTCTCTGTTCTGTTCCAGTGATCTATGTGTTTATTCTTTAGCCAATACCATTTACTTTATCTTTACAATTTATAGTCTTTTACTTTCCCCTATAATGTTTAGATTCAGTTTGTCACTATCTACACAATAACTTGCTGGTATTTTTATGGAACTGAATGTATAGCTTAAAGTGGGGAAAAATTGGCATCTTAACAGTATTGAGTCTTCTTATCCATGAACATGGATATCTACCCATTATTAAGATCTTTTAAAAATTTTGTTGTAACTATATATGGTGACAAATGATAACTAGACTTATTGTGGTGATCATTTTGTAGTATATATCAAATCATTATGTTATATACCTGAAGCTAATATAATGTATGTCATTAATACCTCAATAAAAAGTCCTTTAGAGTTTTATTGTCTTCCTACATATCCTGTATACATTTTGATAGATTTATGGCTAAGATTTATATCCATTTCACTTTTTTTTGTGTTAATGTAAATAGTATTTTGTATTTAATATCAATTTCAATTGCTCATTGCTGGTATGTAGGAAAGTAATTGACTCTCTTATATTAACCTTGTATCCTGCATCCTTGCCAAAATTGTTTATTAGTTCCAGTAGGTTTTGTTGTCATTGTTGCTATTGTTGATTCTTTGGGATCTTCTACACAGACAATCATATCATCTCTGAACAAAGATAGTTTTATTCCTTCCTTTCAAATTTGTACACATTTATTTTCTTTTCTGGTATTCTTGCATTAGGTGGGACTTCCAGTACCATATTGAATAGAAATTGGGGTGGGGGCAGCAGGATTCTTGCCTTGTTCCCAATCATAGGGAGAAAGCAGGAAGTTTTTCAGTAGAAGATGTGATTTTTATCTGTAGGTTTTTTGTAGATGTTTCTTATCAAGTTTACAACATTCTTTTCTAATCCTGGTTTGCTGAGAGTTTTTATCATGAACAGGTATTGGATTTTGTCAATTGTTTTTCTGCATCAATGATATGATCATGTAGTTTTTCTTCATTAATGTGTTGAGGTGATAGATTACATTAATTAATTTTCAACTCTTTAACCAGGGTTACATACTTGGAATAAATTTTAGTTGGCCATGGTGTACAATATTTTAATATATAATTGGATTAGATTTGCTAGTATTTCATTGAGAATTTTTGCACCTATATTCATGAGAAATTTTGGTCTTGAGTTTCCCTTTTTTTCACGTCTTCCTTCTGCTTCCATTTTCTGAGTTTGTAGAGAAGTTGTATCATTTATTGTTTAAATATTTGGTAGAATTAATGAAATCATCTGCACCTGGTGCTTTCTTCTTTAGAAGATTATTCATTGATTCAATTTCTTTGAAAGATATAGGCCTGTTCAGATTATACTTTTTTTCCTTTATGAGTATTGATAATACGTTTCTTAAGGAGTTGGTCAATTTCATCCAAGTTATCAAATTTGTGGTATAGAGTTGTTCATAATATTCTTTTATTATCTTGTTTGTTTGCTTGTTTGTTTGTTTGTTTATGAGACAGAGACAAAGAGCAGAAGAAGGGCAGAGAGAGAATCTCAAGAGGGCTCTGTGTGTTGGCAGCACAGAGCCTGATGTGAGGTTCGATCTCACAAACCTTGACATCATGACCTGGGCTGAAATCAAGATCAGACAGTTAATATTATCTTTTTAATGTCCATGGGATCAATAGTTATGACCTCTATTCCATTTCTGGTATTAATAAATTGTGTCTTTTCTATTTTTTCTTTTTAGCTTTGTTTGAAGTTTATAAATTTTACTGTTCTTTTCAAAGAAGAAGCTTTTGGCTTCGTTGATTTTATTGTTTTTCTGTTTTCAATTTCATTGATTTCTGCTATTAATTTTTATTATTTCTTTTATTTTGCTTGCTTTAAGCTTGTATTGCTCCTCTTTTTCTAGTTTCCCAATGAGGATGCTTAGATTATTGATTTTATATTTTCTTCTTTTGAAATATGTGTATTCAATGAACAGTAAGCCAAAGAATGACATGTTTATGTCATTTGACTAACTTGGATGAACTGTTTTTTATACAGTTGTATAGCATCTGACCCTAACATTAATTGCAGAGATCTGTTTTCACCTTAAGACATTGCATCTACTGCATAGATAGCCCTAGGATTTTGAAGGGTTTAGGTCAGATTCTTACCATATTCTGATATCTGATTTGCTTTATTGCTTTGGTTTAACTGCCTTATTGGTACTTCTGTGATGGTGTGGATGATGTGGAACTCACTGCCTTTCTTTTCCTCTTCCTTTTATATTTTTGATTTATGACCTGTAGCCTTCCAGTATGATAGGATTCTATAACAAACTTTGATTTATAGCTACTGACTATTCTTACCTTTGTACAATTGAAGTAAATGTAAAAATCATAAATTTTCTTTGAGATTGCAATTCATATTGCTAATCTTTGGTTTAGAGTATGACTCTAAATAACCTGACACTTATCAAATGCTATTATTGAAATTATATAATTCAAAATAATATGTTATTTTTACCTAGTGCAGCATGTGTGCACACATGTGAGTAGTGTATGTATGTGTGATTTTGACCTACTACATAATGTTAATGTAGGTAAACCATTTAGCACAGAGACGTTTTCTTCTTAATTGCCAGTGGTATGTATCTTTCAACTAAGATTCTTTCAATATAACAATTCGTTGAAATATACTACTTGAAAAAAATGTAAAGAAAGTTTATTAGTTACATTATTTTTCTTCTTAGGTGAAATTTCTTGGGAATTAATTCTTCATTCTATTAAGAGTGAGAGATGCATTTACTTAAGGAAAGAGTCTCATGAGATAATTTCCTTATAATTTGGTTCTAAGATCAGGCTCAGTTGATCACTTTTCCAGTGTTGATTTAATGGCAAGTCGCAGGTACAGAATGAACCAAAATCCTCCCTGATTTTCCTGGGCCCAGCGCGTTGATTACGAAGTTAGCATGGTAAGAGTAAGCTGGAAAATAAGACATGTTGGAAAGGCTGATACAAGAAGCCACTATGTATGTCATCCTCTGAATCTGAGGGGCACAAACTTGAGAAGGCTCATGGGGAATATTAATGGAATGAGTAGCAGCTGCCCTCTTGAATTTACACTGTTGTTTCCTGCAAGATTTTGCGAGCATGTGTGATTAAAGTATCCTTCTTTGGGAAAGTTGCTTTTAATAAGAAACACATGTAGCAGATGTACAAAAAACATCTTAAATCTGTTTGTTCACAGGGCCACTAGAAGATCAAAACTGATTATCCTATTAGGAAGTACAACCTTGTGCAGAAAATGTCTGAATACTATCTAGACTAATTGATTTTGCCAAATACATGAATATATTCTGTCCAATTTACATTTACCACTGATAGATTTTGTCAATGGTCTTGGAAATGACATTATTGATTTACCTAGTGCACAGTTTCTGGAAGGGTAGGCAAGTACAGTTTATTGCCAAAAAATAAAAATAAAATTGTATTAGAAGTCAAGTATAAAAATATGAAAAGTTTTAGTTATCGGTATAAAATAAGTTTTTGCTCTTTTGGTGGTAATATTTCAGTCAACACAGAGTCACTTTGGTTGGATGCTCGGTTCTTTGGAATTTCTTTATTGTCTGGCCTCCCATAATATTTCCTTTTCTAATTCCCCTCTGTATGTCTCTGTTCCCTGGAGTCTCAGCTGCATCCTGAAGATTGTCTTTCCTGTGGGCTTTATCTTGGTATGGTAACAGTGGATCTCTTTGGATAATAATGATCATAATCTTATGTAACAGTAGATTCTTTAGAATGGAACATCTGTGAGGCAAATTGTCATTTGTCAGTGTTTAATGCCTTTCATAGGATACCATCAATAAAATTTTGCACAAACTCTCCACTTTCATCAGGGGTTAGGAGAAAGGAAATGAGGTGAGAGATACAAAATCTCTCTCCTGTTGCAATTTAAAAAAAAAGCCCTTAGAAGGTTGTCATTACAATCCACACCTTTTTAAATATTAATATACAAGGCATTTGTCAAGGTATGGGTTTTGTGGAATAACGGAAATATCCTATTATCAGCCTTTTTGACCCAATAATGTAAGAAACCCAGAATGTTGCCAGGAGCTAGATATCATAGAGGAGTAAAAAGAATAAAAAAAGAGATTGGTGTAAGCAGGCAGGAATGAAAGAGTCTAAGCATTTTAAAAACTGTTTTACATGGATAGCATATTTCAGAAGTACAGTACCTTATAATGAGATTCTTATACATAAAACCTTTCAATAACAAACACATTTTATGATGCTTTATTATTTATTTACTTATTTAAAAAAATTTTTTTTAACGTTTATTTATTTTTGAGACAGAGAGAGACAAAGCATGAATGGGGGAGGGTCAGAGAGAGGGAGACACAGAAACAGAAGCAGGCTCCAGGCTCTAAGCTGTCAGCACAGAGCCCCACGCGGGGCTCGAACTCACGGACCACGAGATCGTGACCCGAGCCGAAGTCGGCCGCTTAACCGACTGAGCCACCCAGGCGCCCCTATGATGCTTTATTTTTTAATTGAAGTGTAGTTGGCATATAATATTATATTAGTTTCAGGTGTCCAACAATGATTCAAAATTATATACATTATGAAATGTTCATGATAAGTGTAGCTACCATCTGTCACTATAAAAAATTATTGCAATATTGCTGACTATATAAGCACAGCACTTTTCTATGATAGAATATGCTAGCCTCTCCTGCTCATTTTTTTTTTTCTGAGTAATGTTGATATACATATTCTAAAACACATGAATATTTTAGCTCAAGATACTTTTTTCCCCGAGAATAAATTTATGAGCTAATGCATGTGACTTGCCAGAGATGACTTCCTTATATAAAGAAATATAGTATGTCTTTAGGTTTGTTAGCAAGCATTGGGATTAACTGCTTTTTGACTATCACAGATCACATATACTGGAGAAATACAGAAAAAATAGAATGGGAGGAAGGGGGAAGGAGGCACATGGGAAAGACTTTATAACTAATGAAAAAGTGAATTTTAGTATATCTTTTTAAATATAGCAAACTTTGCTCATAACAAATCAGCAATGTAGCGAACATGAGGCGTATTATTACAATATACTTCAGTTAGAGATAAGGAAGGATAGGCAATGAAGCCCTCCTGAGCTAAATGATTAATTCATTTAACTGCGGAAGAGGCAGTTTGCTAATGAGTAGCTAAGATTTGAGAAGTAACTGTATAAATCCCAATTTTATTCGTATGTACAGCTGATAATCTCATTAAGAAATGGTCTCACAGGGTCAAAGAGGTGGATATATGAGATTGAAGCAGATTACTCCATTAGTTCACTATGCTTTTTTAATATGCTGTCAAAACAGTGTGAATAAGTGGGTCTATTGCCTAATTAATACTTACAGGGAGGGGAAGGGAATTATGATGGCTTGTATTAGAAAATTTAGGATTAGAAAGAGCTTTAGAACTACAACGGCAGTCTTACTCAAGAACAATTCAATAACAAATAGTTTGTTGGTTAAGCAATTAAAAGTGCTGAGTCATTTAGTAAGCAGTAGAAATGAAATCTTGGAATAGTCCCTCTTGTGCTGTTAGACTAACAGGCATCTCACTTCTCAAGATTGCAACTGAATTGAGTTTACTACTCAGGATAACATGGCGGTGAGAAAAATCCCATTGCAGAGACCACCATGTATGTAAATAATCTTAGAGTTGGCTATGAGTTGGTGGGTATTATTTATATAGGCTCTCACTACTTAAGAAAAGAGTTGGCCCTAACTCTGGCATGGCAGGGACAAGCTACTATCTCCTTTGCTTATCTCTCATTCACACATGTATTGAAGAGGTATTTATTGAGTACATTCTATGTGTCACAGACATTGCTAGCAACTAGAATGATCAACCAGAAGATGGCAAGTGGAGGTAGGAAACTAACATTAGAGCTTAGGCATTTCTGCAATGTCTCCAGGATGCAGGCTTTTGTTCTGAGACAGTTTTGATAGGCCAAATGCTTTGTTTCCTCTGTATTTGAAGAGAGTTGAATACTTTTTTTCCTACCTAGATTTACTATTTTTACTATTGATATATGCCCAGATTGGCAAGTTCTGACTCTCTTGTAGTCAAAGAATATTGACCTATAGCAGTTATTTGTTTTCAGCTTAGGTACATATTAACTGAAGGTGTGGCCTTTTGTAAAATTCACAATGTAGGGACGTCTTTTGTTGTCCTAGAGGTTGTCTTTCCTTGCACAATATTATTAACCAGACATAAATAAAACTTTTTATAAGTAACCCAGAATCAGAGAGTTATAAATCGCTGTCATGTCTCTCCTTATTCGTTTTCATTTAGCTTCATTTCTTCTCTTGGTATAACCTCTTTGTACAAAGACTACCACATAACACTGGAGACCTATAGTATTTTCAGTGAGATAGTGCCGGCAGAAATATCATGGGTGATTCACTCATAAAAGCCTCTTCCTTTTTATCAAGGCAGAAGCTGGGGTAAGCAAATAATAGGTACGAAACAGAGGGTGTATTTAATAATCAGAAGTTTAGCTATTTCCTATCGTTGGTATGATTTTTACATTCAGTTGATGGAACATTTAGAACCAGACTTCTGATATCAGGTTGATGATGAATGTGCATGGCATTTTACTTCAGAAACAACGAATAATTTAAGAAATGAAAAACTTATGATTAAAGAGCTGCACAGATATTTTAAGGACTAATTCTTCTCATCAAGCAAATGACCGGCTATCCTGATCACGGTAAATGAAGGCTCCAGTAGAATTAATCAATTACAATTAGATGGATCATTTGATTCCTTTAGTCCATTGGTCCTTAAATTTGGGAGGGTGTTAGGGAGCTATGTGAGAATCTGATAAGCTACAGCTCTCCATCCCAGAAAAATAGCAAAACACTCCACATTTCATGTATAATTTAGGGGATTCTTGATCTTCCAAGCTCAACAGCTCTAAGAATTACTGCTTTTTTACAGATAGATTTGGAGAACTGTCTTTTTAAATTTATTTATTTATTTTGAGAGTGACAGAGACAGTGCAAGTGGGGGAGGGGTAGAGAGAGAGAGAGAAAGAGAGAGAGAATCCCAAGCAGCCACAATCTGCCAGCACAGAGCCCGACATGGGGCTCGAACCCACAAACCGAGAGAGATCATGACCTGAGTCAAAACCGAGTTCACTTAACTGGCTGAGCCACCCAGGTGCCCCGAGAACTGTCTTTGAAATAAAAACAGGACCTTCCTGAGAACCAGTGGGTCTTTATTTGAAATCCCCAGTGGAGGAGGAATCAGTAGAGATTTTGACAGTCATTCTGAATGAAACTAGGAATCTGCATTTGAAGTTTAGCGTTTCTCATGTAGATTGCATGCGGGCCACATCTTGAGAAACACTGTCTAAGCTTCACTTGGAATTTCTTCAAACCACTGGCCACCAAGGCATCTATCTCTCAGCACACCACCCTTGGAGCTCCTGTGTGTCCCGCTTTCCAGTGAGAGCTCACTTGGGCTGAGCACTTCCACGCTGAGCAAAATATAATTTTATTTTTCACTCTTCCACAGTGAACAAAATATAATGTCTCATTTGGAATAGCCTCTTGAAATAGCTAACTTTCTGGCTGAACTAACTCAGCCTGCCATTGTCAATTGCAGAGGAAATCATTCCCGATCATCCTGATAAGTTTCTTAATTAGCTGTCAATCACTGGCAGAGCTTTCATCAATGTTTGAAAACACTAGATGGCACCAAGTAATGAGCAGGATGACAAAACCTCTAGGGGAGACATGTAAAGATGAATCCAGTCCTTCCCCTACATTACTGTTTCTTCCCTTTTCCACATGTATCTTTGGGGGTACAAATTGTGAAAATGGAAAAATATATTAATATTTAAATATGGTGAGAGGGGAGCCTGGGTAGCTCAGCTGGTTGAGCATCTGACTTCAGCTCAGGTCATGATCTCGTGGTTCGTGAGTTCGAGCCCCGCAACAGGCTCTGTGCTGACAGTTCAGAGCCTGGAGCCTGCTTCAGATTCTGTGTCTCTCTCTCTCTCTTCCCCTCTTCCACTTGGATTCTGTCTCTCTCTGTCTCAAAAATAAACATTAATTTTTTTTTTAAATATGGTGAGAAGCCCATAGCTAATTTTCATTTTACCTTCAAATACAAATTAGAATTTCTATCTTCCAACAAAAGTTTCTTTCCAATAATTAGATCTCAATTAGTTTTCTGGCCCCAAGAGAGTATGCATATGTCCTTAGGCCAGTCTTTTAAATAATAATAATAATAATAATAATAATAATAATAATAGCAGCAATAATAATATATTCATAATTATTATATTAACTATTACTCTAACATATAAAAATATAAAAATAACAATGCAGTATTACATTATGTAGTATTATAGTATTATAAACATTAATGCATTATGAATGCGTTGGTAATATTTTAACATATTAATAAATATATTATTAATTTTCTTCCCATTTTACTTGGTTCATCTGTTATCTTGTTAAAGAGATTTATAGAAGAGTTTCCTCAAAATAAAAACCGCATATAAAACAGATATTTTGTAAGGGTCTAAAGTTGAAACCACAGGGTTCTTTTATTTGACAGAAAGCATCTTCACAATTTCATGCTCTTCCTATGGAACTAATTCACCAAAGAATTTCCATCTGATAAGTCCTTTATCAAAATCTAATAGTCTCTTGATTGTTTAAATGTGCAAGCTGTCAGACTGTGGAATAAACAAAACTTGCTTTATACATTTCATTCTGTTTCATATGTCCAAAATAATCAAATCTTATTAACAGTCCAGGGGAAAAGCAAGTTTGTCTTATGAAAAAAAATATACATATTTTTTTTGCTAAGCATAAATGATGGAAAACCGCCAGAAGCTGAAAAGATCTTTAGTAGAAATATTGGAACACATTTAAGAGGCAAGGTTTGGTAAACCATTCTGGATAAAAGCTAACAAAGATAGCCACGTAAGGGGCATACAATCTCAAAATTGTATTGTTCATGGCTGCTGCTACACTCCAGCCGGACAGAGTTGAGCGGTCCCGACAAGAGCTAAGTGAATCTCAAAGCCTAAGTGGTTACGATCTGGGTTTTTATACAAGAAGTTTGCTGACTTGTATTCTAAAATTGAGTGGATGTTCAATTTTTGAGAGCAATGTAAGTAGAACAAAAACTCAGGGTTAAGTTACTTTAAAACTATACCTTTCGAAAAAATTAATTTATTTTTCAATGGTTATTTTTTTATTTTGAGAGAGAGAGAGAGAGAGACAGAGAGAGACAGAGAGAGAGAGAGAGAGGAATAGAATGAGTGGAAGAGGCCCAGAGAGAGAGGGGGAGAGAGAGAATCTAAAGAAGGCTCCACACTGTCAGTGCAGAGGGAAGCAACACCTTTTTAAAGTTCAGTATAGTCTTTCAGGTGTGGAGTTTGGTGAGCTCTTTATAGATTTTGGATACTAGCCCTTTGTCCGATATGTCATTTGCAAATAATTTTCCCATTCCGTTGGTTGCCTTTTAGTTTTGTTGGTTGTTTCCTTTGCTGTGCAGAAGCTTTTTATCTTCATAAGGTCCCAGTAATTCACTTTTGCTTTTAATTCCCTTGCCTTTGGGGATGTGTCGAGTAAGAGATTGCTACGGCTGAGGTCAGAGAGGTCTTTTCCTGCTTTCTCCTCTAAGGTTTTGATGGTTTCCTGTCTCACATTCAGGTCCTTCATCCATTTTGAGTTTATTTTTGTGAATGGTGTGAGAAAGTGGTCTAGTTTCAACCTTCTGCATGTTGCTGTCCAGTTCTCCCAGCACCATTTGTTAAAGAGGCTGTCTTTTTTCCATTGGATGTTCTTTCCTGCTTTGTCAAAGATGAGTTGGCCATACGTTTGTGGGTCTAGTTCTGGGGTTTCTATTCTATTCCATTGGTCTATGTGTCTGTTTTTGTGCCAATGCCACCCGAAAAACAAATAACCCAGTGAAGAAATGGGCAGAAAACATGAATAGACACTTCTCTAAAGAAGACATCCAGATGGCCAACAGGCACATGAAAAGATGTTCAACGTCACTCCTTATCAGGGAAATACAAATCAAAACCACACTCAGATATCACCTCACGCCAGTCAGAGTGGCCAAAATGAACACATCAGGAGACTATAGATGCTGGAGAGGATGTGGAGAAACGGGAACCCTCTTGCACTATTGGTGGGAATGCAAATTGGTGCAGCCGCTCTGGAAAGCAGTGTGGAGGTTCCTCAGAAAATTAAAAATAGACCTACCCTATGACCCAGCAATAGCACTGCTAGGAATTTATCCAAGGGATACAGGAGTACTGATGCATAGGGGCACTTGTACCCCAATGTTTATAGCAGCACTTTCAACAATAGCCAAATTATGGAAAGAGCCTAAATGTCCATCAACTGATGAATGGATAAAGAAATTGTGATTTATATACACAATGGAGTACTACGTGGCAATGAGAAAGAATGAAATATGGCCCTTTGTAGCAACATGGATGGAACTGGAGAGTGTGATGCTAAGTGAAATAAGCCATACAGAGAAAGACAGATACCATATGGTTTCACTCTTATGTGGATCCTGAGAAACTTAACAGAAACCCATGGAGGAAGGGAAGGAAAAAAAAAAAAAAAAGAGGTTAGAGTGGGAGAGAGCCAAAGCATAAGAGACTGTTAAAAACGGAGAACAAACTGAGTGTTGATGGGGGGTGGGAGGGAGGGCAGGGTGGGTGATGGGTATTGAGGAGGGCACCTTTTGGGATGAGCACTGGGTGTTGTATGGAAACCAATTTGACAATAAATTTCATACATTAAAAAAAAATAAAAAAAATAAAGTTCAGTATAGTCAATAATATACATCTACTAGAATTTTATTCCTGAAAATTTTAAAGTAACATGTTACTACTTACATATTTTTTCTAAGTATATACCTTGATTAATACCTACATTGATGTCTCGGGGGAGTGTTAGTTTCTTCCCGGGAGACTGAAGAGGGAGTTACAATAGCCTCTAAATATGCATGTCATGTGTGTGAAATGAAAGCCTTGATCACTGGATAACTAAAAGGTCTATTTCATTGGATGGACAGCAGCTATTTGAATTTGGTATTATCTGCCTTTGAAACCAATCTAATTTAAAGTAGTGGTTTTTAGGTGATTCAACATTTGATGACTCAAATAATGCAATCCGTGTAAGTAAATAGAGAGACAGGGAGATTTGTTTTCATGGAGAAGGGGAAGGATTCTAATCAAGCAGTGTTATTTGCAAAGGATTAAAGGGAGAAATGAACAAATCTCATGCAAGAGACAGCAAAGAGCCAGCTGGACAGGATCAACCCCCTGCTCCAGGGCTTCTAGGTTGAGGGGCGTGCTATTTTGTTTTTTCCATTTCTGGAGGGAAAGTGATTTCCATTCCCCTCCTCAGCAGAGAACATATTGAGGGAACATTACTGTCCCTCCCTTCCTCAGAAATTCTCCCCCAGCAGGTGAAGTGATTGTTCTGATGACTGAGATTTGGGAAAGGGGCTGTGTCCAACTGAACTGTCCATTTTTGCCTCCCATTGCTTCTGTTTCCAAACCACCTATCTGTAGGATGAATAGGTTCTCTCTGTCCTGCCTGCCCCCCGCCCCCGCTGTGAGTTAAGCACAGAGAAGCATTCCATGAGGTACAAGGAGAGAAGGGTATGAGAGTCAAAAGTCAGTTTTTGCCTCTGCCTTAAATTATAGTCCGCAACTAGTTTTGTGAACAATAAAGCTTATATTATGATACTTATCTGAATCAACTATCACTCAAATGCTTTTGAATTCAAAGAGAAGCTTCATGAATTGGCCTCTCAAATCCTCAACACCTTTTCGTAAGGCTGTAAGGTTGTAGTTGAATGATGATGGCTGGTTTTATGTAGATTTGTAGAGATTTATTTGGTCCTGAACTGCTTGTTTACAAGGCTGAGGCAAGGAAAGGGTTGGCTCTGATTGTCTCACAGAAGAATCTTCCCCTAATGGCTGGTCTTCACAATATAACCAAGATTTCAAATGACCTTCTGAGTCTGGATTGATGATCTACCACCAATAAGACATCACTGAACAGAATTAATGTTCTGTTTTAGGCACAAAAATTAAGCCACCATAAACAATAACAACAAAAAATACTAGCAGGCATGAGAAAAGTTAATATGAAAATAAAGATGCAAACTCAATATAGGACAAGAATATCATATTAATGTTACCAAGGCTGACTAAACCTCAGCCAGCCTTGATATAGTAGAATGTGTGAATTAAAGGAGGTAATTACCCCAAAGTATTTTATGCTGGTTAGATTTATATTAAGTTATTTGCGATATTTTTTATAGGAGCTCCACATGCCTTGAATGTTCTTAATAGGAATGATCAAGATAAAGGATTTGATAATCTGCCATTGGCGAATAGTTGAAGTTATTTACCTTGTACAAGAAAAGACTCATAGAAGGACTAGCTAACTCTTCTCTAACCTTCGAAGGGCTATTGTGGGAAAAGATGAAAACATTCTTTTTTTCCCTAGACTCAAAGATTTAAGTAGCATATTTCAAATTAGAACATTTTATAAAAGTTAGAACAATCTAAAAATGGAGCAGCTGATTTTTGAAGTAATAAGATCCTGACCCATGGGTGGGTATAAGCAAAGGCTGAGCAAACCTTTTATTTATCTATTTATGTTTAATTTTATTTATTTATTTATTTATTTATTTATTTATTTATTTATTTATTTTTTGAGAGGGAGAGAGACAGAGCCTGAGCATGGGAGGGGCAGAAAGAGAGGGAGACACAGAATCTGAAGCAGGCTCCAGGCTCTAATCTGTTAGCACAGAGCCTGACGCGGAGCTCAAACTTGCAGACCGTGAGATCATGCCCTGAGCCGAAATCAGATGCTTAACTGACAGAGCCACCCAGAAGCCCCTATTTATTTATTTATTTCGAGAGAAAGAGAGAGAGAGTGAGTGGGGAAGGGGCAGAGAGAAAGGGAGGAGAGAATCCCGAGCAAGCTCCATACTATCAGCATGGAAGCCAGCATGGGGCTTGAACTCATGAACTGTGAGATCACGACCTGAACCAAAATTCAGAGTCGGACGCTTACCTGACTGAGCCACTGAGGTGCCGCCTGAACAAACCTTTTAAAGGAGATATTGCTGAAGTGATTCTGCTTAAAATAATACTGAGCAGGATGATCGCTCAAGACCCAACTGTTTCTTCAAGTGAAGATTCCTGTGTACTGACCCCGACTACACCACTGAAGCCTGGCGACCTTACCCTTCAGCTTCTCTAGGCTTCAGTTCTTACATCTAGAATGGGAAGCAATGTTACTGCTCCTTGCCTCACAAGGTTATTATAAAATTAAATGAGAAAAGTGATATTAAAGTATTTTGGAAAGGACCCAAATAGAGGCAGTCTACTATTATATTTGGAGTGGAGACTAAAATAGCAAATAATAAAATGATAAATGCAAAGTGAGGTAGAATAGAATTTCTTAAACTTTAATGCGCAAACAAATGTCCCGTGGAATCTCTAAATGCAAATTCTGTGTCAACAGTTCAAGAGTAGGGCCGGAGGGTGTACATTTCTCATACGTGCCAAGGTAAAGATGATGCTGGTCTATGGACTAATCTTTGCTTGGCAAAGGGCTAGAAGACGAGGGTCATGCCCTCGCATGCCCATTGAAGAAGCTCTCAGCCTACTCGATCTTTTAGGAATTCTACCCTGGCAAAATTTTCAATGAAGCAATAAACAAAATTTATGGTTCTAGCTTGGGCTGACAGTGAGGAGGTTGCAAACACACCCACCTTCTGTATATATTCATTTTCAGAATGACTCTATTATGACTCCTGTATCTTAATTAGCTGTTTGCTATGATAACATATATGTGAAGCAGCAGTTCATGACATTTAAGTGTGAGAGCTATTTGCACAATGATTCAGAGGATTTAGAAGAAAAGTGAGTTTTAAAATGCCATGAAAACATATAGGTGTGATTATAGTTGTTTGCATGAGGACAGTAAAAATAGGTTGGCTAATTTAACTGAAAAGAAAATTTGTTACATATATATGGAGATTCTAAGTTAGGCTGAAGACAGACTGGCAGCTACAGGAGGTTTTAAAAGCATAAGATACTCAGTAGTCATTGTTACGATGAATAAACTGCAGCCATTTCTTCTGTCCTTCTGTCATTAAAGTCAAGAGCCAGACTCACAAGAATGAACATTTGGTTGGCCAGCTTAGGTCATGTGCTTACTTCCTGCTGTACTGTAGAAGGCAAAGGAAGCATCTGGTGTCCTGCCAAGAGGAGAATGTGGGAAATCGGGCTGCTTCCAAGGGAAGGGACTATTGATGTTGAGAAGCCAAATATTGACATAAACATAACTCTCTGAATCATATGTGTGTGTGTGTGTGTGTGTGTGTGCGCATGCGTGTGTGTGTTTAAACATATAAACACATATGTATAAATGTAAATATATAATGTATATCAAGTAATCTTATATCTTGTAAATAAATATTTTAGAAATTCAATACTCAAATTAATTTTTCCTATTTATTTAGAATGTTAGTTCCTCTTTTGTGAAATGTTTACATTTTCCCTATTTACCTCCTAAACTTCAGTGGTTTTACTATCACTTGCCATTAGTTCTTTATATAATAAGTCATTAAACTTTTGAGTGTGAAAAAAAGAACTAGTTGTATGTAAATACTCATTTATGTATTTACTTATGTATTTATGTATTTATAGAAAGAGTGCACATGTGAGAGCAAGTAGGGAAGGGGCGGGCGGGCCGGGGAGAGAGAATCCCAAGCAGGCTCTGCACTCAGCACAGAGCCTGACATGGGGCTTGATCCCATGAACTGTGAAATCATGACCTGAGCTGAAACCAAGAATTGGATGCTTAACTGACTGAGCCATCCAGGTGCCCCTGTAAATACTTTTAAAAGGTAGAACCTGTTATTAATCATTTTTTGCTTTTGGAGGGGAAGAAGTGGCCAAAGAGACTGTTGGAAACCATTGCTTTAGAAGTTACCAGTACAACCAGATATAATGGATGGTTCATGTAGTAAGAGTTCTTATTCATAGAAACAGTAATCAGACAGAAAAATATGATTAAGAGATGTTTAAATCTCTACTAGGTATCTCAAGAAAATACCAGAGGAGACAGAGTGGGGTTTGGGTAGCTATAATACACTCTTAATGTTTAGCAAATGTCTTAAAATTTCTTCCACATCAAACATTCTATTTCTAACCAAGAGCTCTCTCCAAAGTATAGATAAGGTACTGTGTGTTTTTCCTAAACTTTCGCACTTATACTATGGCAAAAAAAAAACATTCCCTTTGTCTTATCCATGAAGTCCCATTGCTGGTCCCTGGTCCTGTCACCTCCAGCCTAACCACCATACACTGTGTATCAAAACAGAACCCACCTCCCTGTGCTTAATCCCAAGGGAATGTGGGTTGGTCTTCAGCTCTACTTCTCCTGATCACTTGTCTACATAACAAAGACTAACCTACAGCTGACCCAACTGGCTAGAAAACAAGAGTGTGGAATAGGGAAGTTCTGTATGTTATTTTTATAACTGTGGACTATTGCATTCTTGAGATTATTTTAAAAGCTGAGAAAGGAGGTGTCTGGGGGGCTCAGTCACTTAAGCATCTGACTCTTGATTTCAGCTCAAGTCCTGATCTCACGGTTGTGAGATTGAGCCCACATCTGGCTCTGAGCTGACAGCATGGACCCTGCCTGGGATTCTCTCCCTCCTTTCTCTCTGCCCCTCCCCTGCTCACTCTCTCTCCCTCAAAATAAATAAACATTAAAAAAAAGCTGAGAAAGTTGGCAGAATAATTTGCTATTGAATAGATGTTAGTTTAAATTAAACTTCTAATGGCTTTAATGTCTCTAATGGCTTCTCTAGACTTTGGACATATCCGCTGTGGGCAGATGAATTTGCCTAGTTTTGAAAAAGAATATTGCTAAGCATGGGTCTTTTTGGAGACATGTTTCATATTATTGTTATCATTGTGGGTGTGTGTCATTTTTATTGGTTGGGTTAACTTCAATCTTTGAACCTCAATCTTTGGAAAAGAGGACAAAGTTGTTTTTTTTTTTTTAAACGTTTATTTATTTTTGAGACAGAGAGAGACAGAGCATGAACAGGGGAGGGGCAGAGAGAGAGAGAGACACAGAATCTGAAACAGGCTCCAGGCTCTGAGCGGTCAGCACAGAGCCCGATGCAGGGCTCCAACTCACGGACAGTGAGATCATGACATGAGCCGAAGTCGGACGCTCAACCGACTGAGCCACCCAGGCACCCCAAGAGGACAAAGTTTTAATTTGTTAACTCTCAGAAAAGAAGACACTATGAGCCATGCACTTAAATCTCAGTGATGTTTATACATCTATGGGCCATAGTACCCACATTATTCCTTTCAGAGATTCCTTTCTTTTTCTCTAGCTGAAGAAGGAAGGTCTTGGATATTCCCAACCAGTCACTATCCAGTCAGCCTCAAACTTCACTGAATTGTTTAGAACAGAAGAGCCATATTGCCTTTACAATCTCCCAAAGGATAAAAGAACTTTGAACCAGGGCAAAATAAATTCTATGTAATGCTAATACACAGGTAAATAGTATTTTATTTAGAAAGGGTATATTTTCATGGTAAATAAAATAAAACGTGTGTAGTTTACACACTGTGCCCTGGTTTCCTTCCAGTTGGGTGAAAGATGATTTGAGTTGGGGTTGTCTGGGGTCATAGTTAATTTACTCTTTTTTTTCCAACAGTACACTCTGAAGCAGAAGGTGCTGAAGTCAAAGAGCTATTTATAAACAGTTTTGTCCGAGGTATAGGTAGCCTAGAAAGTTGTCTGAGTTGCAGCAAAAAAAAAAAAAAAAAGGAAGGAAATACCACAAAGACTTGTAAGCATAGGAATTGCAATTTAATGAAAGAAATTGTCATAAAAATGTGGCCAATTACAGATACCTGGCAAAGTCATTCTGAAGGCTATTGGAGAGAGAATAAAATATATTTGGACCACATTTCTCTCTAATTGAATTTCCCCTCTTCTACTGAGGATAAATTTGGTTGTCCGACGGGAATGTAAGCTATATGCACATTGTTGAGGATATAGATTTCTCCAAAGCCGTGGTCTGTGTGGATGGAATGAACTCTGCACAGTGGGTCTCTGACACACTTTTACCTCCTTAGAATATCTCTGCTGTGTAGCCTTGGGCTACTGAATGCCCAAGTAGGGTGGAAAAAGGAGACAAATTTTGATTTCAGGAGAAAAGTTAGCTTCACCTTTCTCCAACACTTCTCTCTGCTCTTCTGCTGAAATGTAATGACACTTTTCCTCATCCCTAAGCAAACAAAAGTCACCATATATGCAATCCCCATCCGATGGGGTGGTGAACTATGTACTGTCTGTTGTTTGTCTCAGAAACAATCCCATAGCTTTTGACAAATTTTTATCCTAAGGGATTTGGTTGAATTTTGCACATTAAATTTCTCTTCTGTGCATGTATTGCAGATGTATTGCATTAGTGATTCACCGTGCCCTTGTATGAAAAAGATACAGAGATGAAAGGTGTTTTGTTTTGTGTTTTTTTGAAAAGAATAACATTTGAGGAGGAGCAGAAATGAGAGGTAACAGGGATGAGAGTGTTATTTCAAAATGTACACCAAGTGATTTCTTAACTTGCACAGATACAGATTATAATAAAGAGACATAGATGCCAAGTTTTGGCAACGTTTCTTTCTTTTGCTATGGAGAATAGTACTGTTTCCTGTCTGAGCAAATGTCTGGTGGCAAAATCAGATATGGATGGGGAGCAGAATCTGGTAACTGATTGAGTATCTCTCTTATCATTTTTAATGACTCACAAATCCATTGGGAGTAGCTTGGGTTTGTAATAAGAACAATTTATCAGACTCTGGAAGACATATTGTATTTTAGACTGACATTTTCCTATATGGTGGTTTCTCTCATATAGCCCTAATGTGGTGTGGGTTTTGAAAAGTCATTCGGGAAACTTTAATTTAGAATTGTTCATGTTTTTTTCCTTGTAATATTACAGAATACTATTTGCTTAAGTCCAAAAGAAATAGCACTGAGCTGGCTTTTAATAAAATCTCTGCTATTTGCTATAGAAACTTGGGCATATTTCTCATCTTCTTGCCTTAGATTCTTAATATATATAACATATACATACACACATGCAAACATGTATATATATATGTATATGCACACACATATATACATACACATATAAACACATACATACATATGTATGTGTATATATGCACATATTTGTATGTATGTATACATACATACATGCCTGCTGCTTTTGAAGGAAAGTTAAAACATTGTTCTGCTAAATTTTGGTTCCTTTTCACTACTAGCAGAGTTTCTGGTATTATTAAAACATGAATACTAATTAGTGATAATAAAAGTAACTGTAATTTAATAAACATTGACTCTATGCAATGTCTTGAACATACATAGCAAAGAAGCCATTATTGAATAAATGATGGAATGAATACAAGTCTTTATTTGCATTCCATCAGTAAATCCTCATAAAAACAAACAAAACAAATAAAAAATCAAAACTATTCTAGGTAGACAGTAGTATCATGATGCCCATCTTAGAGATGAGAAAATTGAGGCTGAGAGAGGTTAAGGCCAGTGGCCCTGGACAACACAGCTAAAATATTATGGCATTAGAATTAAGACCCATATTTGTCTCATTTAGATGAGGAAAGGATGGTGAGATGGAGAGAAGGGATAAAAGTAAAAAAAATTTATATAAGAACTGGAAACCAGCAGCAATAATAGCGTAGTAGTCATCGAGCACATGCGGACTATTTTTTTCTTCCCAAATGGATCTCCTGTCTTATAAATTTTCCTTGACTGGCATTATGATGACTGACAGATAAGTCTATGTAATGTCCAATTCACAACCCGAGTTAATGGCAGCTGCAAAAATGATTTGTGGCAGCATTTCACTTCAAAAATTATTACAAAGCAGAGCAAGCAATTTAATTACCTTCTAAGCTGACCCAACATCAGAAGTATCACGGCTTTATCTCTGTGCTCTAAGTGATAGACTGTCCATGATCTGTAAGGAGACCCTTGGACATGACTCTCTAAGTGGAAGGATGGGGCAACACCTTGGAGCGTGAGATATAGCAGAGCAGGAATAACACTGCCTAAGACAGAATTCTGAAAAGTGGCCTGTTCAGTGTGTGTGTCCATTGGGTGTGTGTGTGTATATGTGTGTGTGTTTGCATGTGTGCCTGTGCACTTCATATTAGGCAATAATTCCTAAATCAAATAGTCAAGATTTCCAGTCTGGGTACCTACTGCTGATGATGCTTAGCTACCTGGAAGATTGATCTCAGGATTTGGGGATGACAAGAGAATTTGAAGGAAATGACAGTTACGACCATCTGGAAACAGGGACAACATGATACTTTTCCCAAATTACAAAGATTGTTAATAAAACATCTGTTTGCTAAATGTCAATTAATTTATCCTACTTCAAAGGGCTGTGAATTGGATACATATTTGAAAAATAATCACACTCTTAATGATTAATGCAAATATTTCACTATGTAGGTAGGACCTGTGCCATATTGTAAAGTTGGTAAAATCACAAGGTGTTGTGAAGCATGGAAACTTCAGTCTTCAGTGTTTTGGAAAAAGTTCCTGATTCCTTCTTTTGTATGTATAGACATTATTCTTATCAGAAATGTAGATTTCTGGCCCTTTATGTGGCTGGAGCCTTTTCTTCTTTTTTTTCCAACTGTTCACCTCCTTGGCCTGGCTCCCCCATTTTTAAATTTTTTTTTTTTAAATTTTAGCATTTATTTATTATTGAGAGACAGAGAGAGAGAGAGAGAGAGAGAGAGAGAGAGTGCATGAGCAGGGGAGGGGCAGAGAGAGAGACACAGAATCCAAATCCAAAGCAGGCTCTGGGCTCTGAGCTGTCAGCACAGAGCCGATGTGGGGCTCAAACTCACAACCGGTGAGATCATGACCTGAGCTGAAGTCGGATGCTTAACCGATTGAGCCACCCAGGCGCCCCCCAAAAAATTTTTTTTAATGTTTATTTATTTTTGAGACAGACAGAGACAAAATGTGAGTGGGTTAGGGGCAGAGAGAGAGGGAGACACAGAAGCAGGCTCCAGGCTCTGAGCTGTCAGCACAGAGCCCAACGTGGGGCTCGAACTCAGAGCTGTGAGATCATGACCTGAGCCGAAGTCGGACGCTCAACTGACTGAGCCACCCAGGCGCCCCATGGCTCCCCCATTTAATCTACTTGATGGCAGTGTTCATTCATTGTCTTTTTGTTTGCAGATCTATTCCAACTACCTAGAATAGTGCCTGGAATACAGTGGATCTTAAAAAATATTTGTAGAATGCATAAATAAATCTCAAAGTTTTACTTTTATTTTTTTTAAGTTTTTATTTAAATTCCATTAGTTAACATACAGGGTAATATTAGTTTCAGGTATAGAATAAAGTGCTTCAACACTTCCATACATCACCTGGTGCTCATCACAAGTGCACTCCTTAATCCCCATCACCTATTTAACCCATTCCCTCACCCACCTCCCTTCTGGTAACAAGTTTGTTCTCTATAGTTAAGAGTCCATTTCTTGGTTTGCCTCTCTCTCTCCTTCTTTCCTCTTTGTTCATTTGTTGTTTCTTAAATTCCACACATGAATGAAATCATCTGGTATTTGTCTTTCTCTGATTTATTTCACTTAGCCTTATACTCTCTAGCTCTATTCATGTTGTTGCAAATGGCAAGATTTCATTCTTTTTTATGGCTGAGTAATCTTGCATTGTATCACATCTTTTTTATTCATTCATCAGTTGACGATATTTGCAACTGACATACCTGATAAAGGTTAGGATCCAAAATATACAAAGAACTTATAAAACTCAACACCCAAGAAACAAATAATCAATTAAAAATGGGCAGAAGACATGAATAGACATTTTTCCAAAGAAGACATCCAGATGGTCAACAGACACATGAAAAGATGCTCAACTTCACTTACCAACAGGGAAATACAAATCAAAACTACAATGAGGTATCACCTCACACCTGTCAGAATGGCTAAAATCAACGACACCAGGAACAGCAGGTGATGGCGAGCATGCAGAGAAAGGGGAACCCTCTTGCACTGTTGGTGGGGATGCAGACTGGGGCAGCCACTCTCGATGTTTACTTTTATATCTCAAATGCTTGTGTTACATTACAAATTCCCTTCCTTATTTCTTCTTATCCTTTTCCATTATTTTCTGCCAAATATTTCATGGTTCTTTCCTGAGAGTTTTCTCTTTCTTTGCACAGTGTTATGTTTCAGTTGTCTTGGTTTCTGCCTGTGCTGCTTTGTAGTTTTATGTTCTTAGCCCGCACAGAGCTTCTAGGGCTTTGCCAGCCTTCACAGGAGGCTGCTGCTGCTGCTTGTCAAACTATGTTCTGGTTTCTTAAAGTACCATCGGAGTCTGTGTTTGTTCGTGGTACCAGATCCTCAGTTCTCAGCGTGGGACCCCAGTCTGATCTTCTTATTGTATCAGGAATCCCAATTAAAGTAATATTTCTGAATCTGGGAGATGGTATTTGAAAGTTGCTAACCGTGTTCTGACTCTAGAGTTGAAGGCATCCTTTGCCCTTTAAAATACGCAACTTTTACGTCGAAAAAAATAATAGAAGTTTCCCTTAAGTTTCAAGAACAAAAATCTATTGTTTTTGGAGAAACTGTGATCAAAACGAATGAGCAAAGTGTCCTGCCATAAGCATAGCAGTAACGTAGTGTAAATTGGGTGACCTTTAGCAGATTTGTGTGTTTGCAGCAAGATAAAATATTACTTATTTCTTCTAAATATTGATTTTGACTGAATTCTCCTGGGAAACAATTCTTTGTATTTTGGAGAGGCATTTATCTTTTTATCCAACGATTTTCTCAGAAGTGATTATATGGCCACATTTCCCCAGGAAAGATACATATGCCTGATGTGCTTTGTGTCTTCTACTGTAGAAAAAACTGTGAAAGAAACAGATAGGGCTTACACAGGCATTTTGGTCTGCAATGCTACTGTCCTATCCATGGCCTTATATCAGCATACATAAACCATTCTTTGGCCAATGCAGTCTTGTGATGATCTGGTTTAAGGTAGGTAGGTCAGTCCACACCGATGTGCGGGTAAATAAACTTTTACTTCCACCAACAGTTACTGGGTTGAAGACTGAGGGGAACCTTACACTGGGAGATTGAAACTTTTATCTTCTCTCAGAGACCAAAACACAGTTGTGGGATCAGGATTCTGAAGTATAGAAATAACTTATAAGTCTATCCATCTATTTTATCTATTTCTATCTATCTATCTATCTATCTATCTCTCTATCTTTGACATTGAGTTAGACCATCATGGAGGGGCTGTTAAGAATAGCCATTTCTTTTAGTGCAAATGAGCCACCCTCTGTGTCAAACTTTTATTAGCCACATGGTTGCCATAAAGGGGCATCTGGGGGACCATTACCCAGAGAGCAAAAAGTCTTCCTGTGTATGGAGTTGGTTTTCTTTGAAGTACCTCTGCTAGTGTTGACAGGGTCAAAGCAAAAATCCAACCTTCAAATTCCAATTCCACCAAGATCAGTGAGCATGTGCAGAATACGTGGCCTCATTTGCTTTTTTCCTGTTTTGCTCTCTCTTGCATATTTCTCTTTTTGCCTCCTTTCCTTTTGCATGGTTCACTTTCCTCTTTCTATTGTTTTCTTTTCCTTTACCTCCTTCCCCTCCCTCCCATCCCCCTTTCCTCCTGTGTCTGGGTCTTCTCAGAAGACAAAATTAGATGTGCAAGAAATGTATTAGGAGAAACACTTGGGAAGAATAAAGCCAAAAAGAAGCAGAATTAGTAGGAAAACCTTGAGAAAGCTGCGCCAGGATAGAGGGAAAGGAGGAGGAGCAGATGAGAGGTAGAAGCCACAGACTACAGCAGGTGTCTGGGAAAATCTTGGCCAGGCTAACGGAGAGCCCAGAGCAAGATCTCCCCAGTAGAGGAGGCTTAGGTGGGGTGGGAATGGCCCGGCTGTCATATCCCCACCTTACTTAATCACTGGCTGGGAGTGGCTAAGAGAGCTTGGCCAGACAGTGTGGACAATGCAGCACATCCAGAAATGAAGCGGTTGGAGGCAATTAGCCAACTGCCCTCTTTGCAGCAGTTCTCTCTCTTTAAAAAAAAAAAAAAAAAAAAAAAAAAAAAAAGGTTATTTTTGAGGAGTGAGTGGGGGAGGGGCAGAGAGAGTGAGACAGAGAATCTCAAACAGGCTCTGTCCTGTTAGCACAGGGCCTGGCGTGGGGCTTGAACTCACGAACCCGTGAGATCATGACCTGAGCCGAAATAAAGAGTTGGATGCTTAACAGACTAAGCCACCCAGGGGCCCCTTTGCAGGGGAGGAGGAAAGGACACCTGAACAGCACAGTGTCCTGACTACGACGCCATCCTCCCTCCCTCCCTGCTTCCCTCCCTCTTCCTCTCTCCTGACCTTGTCCCCTTGATTAAACTGTAGGCAGGTTTCTTCCTGACTCTAGGCCCCTGACCTCTCTTTTCTTAGAGCACTTGCTTTAGAAAACTTGTAATGGTAAATTAGTGCTCTGCTCCTATGAGATGTATTTTGTTTTTAAGCTACTTTCTAGTTTTACAAGCCAGGAATGCCTTTTGCAAAGACCTTGGGACCATTCCTTTGAAATGCAATCCTGCCCTTATCTCTCTGTCTCTGTGAGAAGGTAGGGGCCAACCTTCAGTGGGCACCTTGCTCCAAACTGTACGAGTACCTCCTATTATAAAGATAGGAGACCGTGTATTTTTCTTTTGGGTAAAGCCAATTAGAAAACCATTCTTCCCTCATGCCAGCTCTTAAAACTGCTCCAGCCTTGTCACCTTCACTGAGGTCACACTGAGCTGTGGCTTCTCTTGGTCCTGTCTGCAGTAGCCTTGAATAGAGTTTTCCTTGTGTGTTTAACTTTGGCACAGCTTCTGCTATGGCAGTTCCTTCCTTCCTTTCTTCCATCCCTTCTTCCCTTCCACTAAATAGTTCTGGGTGCCAGCTGTGTGCCAGGAATGAGGTTAGCACAAGGTATGTTGGTGGGAAAGATAGTTGTAGTCATGTTCCTGAGGGTAGACAGAAAATAAGTAAAATGAGAAAATAAGAAAATGAGTAAACAACAAATAAATGCAAATTTTAGAATGTAAATTTCCTTTATAAAAGGAAACCAAGTTTGTGGTGTGAAAATGAGAGGCGGGCCTACTTTGCAAAACATATTCTGGGAACTCAGAGGCATGGCCTTTTTTCAGGTTAGAGCCCATATTTTTGGGTGTAGCAGTTTGTTAATATATCACATACAGCATCATCTGCAGTCATGATTCTAGCTCTACAAATATCACCTTTCTCCACTCTAAAATGAAGATAATAGTAATAATTGTTTCATGGAATTATTTGGAGAATTAAATGAGATAATACATCAGACACTTGGTGTTCTGCCTGGGTACCATAAACGTTTGATAATATTGCTGATAGTGAAATAGTTTGCCAAGATAGTATTGGAGCAGGAGATATTGCATGGCTTTCCAATTTCTTTAAAACCAGAACATTAAAAAAATCAACTCTTTTTAAATATTTCTTGCATCACAGTCTGGGAGATTCTGGTCTATAGTCTTCATCTGGGCACTTATTCGTGTGCTGCCCAGAATTCTGATTTAACAGCTTAACATTTAGATGTTTTGTGTCTCTCATGAAAGTATAGTTTCTTTGAAGGCACTGATGATCACTTACGTGCTTTCTGTGTTCCAACACTTAGTATATTAAACCCATAGAAGGTACTCAATAAAAGTTTATAGAATTGAAATTCACAGTAATAGTGAAAAAATAGTTATTGGTGTGAGTTGCTAATTCAGAATTCTTTCTGTTCTTATAAATGTTTTTTTCTCTGTGAAAGAAAGCAATGTGGTCTTAGAATTGCTGGTTGAAATTAATTCTAGGAAACAGACTTTTCTTTTTTATAATAAAGGATTGACATTCAGGATTTAAATAAAACACAAAGAGCTTGAGAATTAATTAAAAGCATTTTTCATATTCCAAAAATCCATAATACAAAATGTTTCATACTGGTGAGGGGTTACACGGAGCACAGAATAGAGACATTTATTCCGTTACATAATTTCACATTTCTTTGTCTAATGCAGCTCTAATTCTTCTCGATTCTGGGAGATGAAATCCTGTGCTCTTTATTGTCTTCCTTGTAAAAAACAGATACTGAGTAGGCTGTCCCAAGCAATATTCTGCATTTTTGCTTTTCGGTTTCCTGCTGGAAGTTGCATTCTCTGGAACAATTTCCAACTGCTGAGGGCAATATAGATAGCAGGGGCTATGCAATAAGGCTCACTTGGGTTAGAGTTCCAGCATTTGGTGCTTGAATAAATCACCCACCTCCCATGGTCATCTATAAAATGGGAAGGGTAACAGTTTCATCCTCATGGGGTTGGTGTGAGGGTTAGTAGGTTACACGTGTAAAGTAGCAGCAGATTACTCATGTAAAACACCCAGCTTATAGGAAACACTCCAGACACCCTGCGGTTCCATTACTTTCCTATTATAGATGGCACTGTTTGCAGTCAATTTGCTTTCTGTCCTGTCTTGCCATCAACGTATTTTATTGCATTAATTTTGCTTAAATATAAACTTGGTCCTGGGTATTTGGCCAGTTTGAATCTAGGATCAGCGTGGTAACAAAATTACTAGAGTGTCTGTTACCTGTCTTTTTATAATTAAAAAGGTCGATTTGATTTAATTCACACATTTTCCATGTATGGCAAGACATTGTTGTGCCCCTCCCCCAGGCATTGGGTGGTAAGACTTTTAATTAGCCTTACTTCAGTAATGTGCTCTGATGAATAACATCTTCTTGTCTACTGGAAACTGACCCTTAGAGCTCCTTCAATGGGAGAGTGAGATGCAGATACAGTCTCTTGCCAGCATCTGTCATCATCAATTGTTTATTAATTTTATTGCCCTCTTTTTGGAAACCAATTCCTTCTAGGTCATCTGACCTCTTACTTCCTGATTGTCTTCCTTACTAAAGACTGATTTTTCAAGGTGTCTGGGTGGCTCAGTCAGTTATGCATCCGCCCTGGGCTTAGGTCATGATCTCGTGATCCATGAGTTTGAGCCCCACGTCGGGCTCTGTGCTGATAGCTCGGAACGTAGAACCTGCTCCGGATTCTGTGTCTCCCCCTCTCTCTGCCCCTCCCCTGCTCCTGCTCTGTATCTCTCTCTCTCAAAAATAAATAAACATTAAAAAACAAAAGACTGATTTTTCCCCCCTATCTTTTCTAAAAACATTAGTCCTACAAAGGCCCTGAGGAAAACAGCTGATGTCGTAAAATGTTTGGAAAATGTTATTTCTATGTTATCCTTCTGAAAATTTGTTGTAACAGAAACAGTATGGCATAGATGTGTGTAAACTGATTTTAATCCAACGTCTAGAGGGGGTTAGTGAGCACAGCCTACTCTGGTCAGGAACCCACACTCCAGTGGAGGTTTGACACATTAGCATAAGATGTACTAGGGGTGCCTGGGTGGCTCAGTGGGCTAAGCGTCTGACTTCTACTCAGGTCATGATCTTATGGTTCACGGGTTTGAGCCCCACATCAGGCTCTGTGCTGACAGCCCAGAGCCTTGAGCCTGCTTTGGATTCTGTGTCTCCCTCTCTCTCTCTCTGCCCCTCCCCTGCTCATGCTCTGTCTCTCTCTCAGAAATAAACATTAAAACACAAAACTGTACTAGAAATATGTTTTCATTCATGCATTTACAAATTTTCCAAGCTCAACTAACCCTTTACAACAGTGCTCAAAATGAAGAGACTTAGCTCTGTGCACTCCCGCTTCATAAAGATCTCTGCCGACAGATCTGATGTGATGGTTGCTGAAGCCATGATGATAGCTCATTTGGTCAGCTTGCAAATAAATGTCTGTGTGTTTGGCAGAATTTTGTGTCAGACTTGCATTTCTTATAATGTTCCTCTTGGTATTAAGGTAGTGAAGAAGGAATGTGCATCTCCTACTTACCTCTCATAACTGAATTTTATCAAAAGAACCCTAAAAAATTTTAAACAGCCAGAGTGACATAGATTAGTTAACAATAGTTGCAAAATACATCCCTCCTTTGGGAATTCATAATGTATACGAGACTGTCTCAGTTAAAAAAAATTGTTTAAATTTGTTTCTTGGTTAAATTTTTCTTTCAAAACTTATTTTAGCACAGTTTTCTTTTTTTCCTCAGTAAATGTCTATTTACATCTTGAGTGACAGTGTGGTGCCAGTGATCAAAATTTGGAAAATGTTTTTTAAGCCTATCCCCTCTTCTGCTTCTTCATCAAAATTCGCCAGTATTATAGTCTTTTTCTTTCTTTCTGAGGTCATTCGCTCTAAGGGAGTCCAACTGCCATGTCATGAAGAAACTCTAAATGTCCTGTGGAAAGGTTCATATGGCAAGGAACAGAGACTTCCTGCCAACAGCCATGTGGGTCAGCCAACTCGGAAGTAGATTTTTCAGCCCCGGTCAAGCCTTCATTAACTACAGCCCCAGCTGACATCTTGACTACAACCTCATGAGTGACCCTGAGCCTGAACCACCTTGCAAAAACTCTCTCAAATCCCCAACTCACAATATGCCCGTTATTTAAGCCACAGAATCTGAAGTAATTTCTTATGTGGCAATAGATAAGTAATACAGATTTCAATGGTTTTAATAAAACATCAGATAAAAGATTATATACAAGGGTTCTAATAGAAAGTGACTCTATCTTGCATCCTAGGAATAATTTGCTTTTTAGCTGTGGCACACTCTGTAAAAACGGGTAATGAAAAGAAAATTCTCAGACTGGAGAATCAGTGAGTCCTCAAAGCGCATCATAAAGTTGACTGGCTAGTCTGTTCTCCCCTAAGGCTACCCTGCTAATTCCCGTGACTTCCCACTCTCTTCTCTTCTCTCTTCTGACTCAAGTCTATACCATTCCTTCCAGCCTTCTTTGTCCCAATTCCTAATGGAAATATTATCAACTAATACTGCAAATAAGTTTTGATGTCTTTGAACAACTCGAAATGAAACGGAGAGGATATATGGTGGGTAAATATATTTTTGTGACCTAAAGTGAAAGAAATATTGTGAATCCAATGTAGTAGATTCAAAGACAGGTGTGTGGGGGGTTGGAAGAAAGGGTGAAAATGATTAATCTCCTCCATTGCCTCCGTCGGCCTCCCCCAAGCCACTTCAGTAACACATAACATCCTTGTACATGCACGCATACACACGTGTAATACATACACATACTTCTTATACAAATGAAGCCTCAGAACAAGTTTTCTAGCCCCTATTCCAAAAGGAATTGCCACTCTTAACCCCTTAGTTGTAGAAATTCCACGCTATTGTTAACCGTGATCATACTTATTTAAAGGCATTCCTAGGGGCGCCTGGGTGGCTTGGTCGGTTAAGCGTCCGACTTCGGCTCAGGTCATGATCTCACGGTCCGTGAGTTCGAGCCCCGCGTCGGGCTCTGTGCTGACAGCTCAGAGCCTGGAGCCTGTTTCAGATTCTGTGTCTCCCTCTCTCTCTGCTCCTCCCCTGTTCATGCTCTGTCTCTCTCTGTCTCAAAAATAAATAAACGTTAAAAAAAAAAAATTAAAAAAAAAATTTAAAGGCATTCCTAAAATCAGCACGAGTGTTAGAATACTTATAAATAAGTTAATAGGATGCTCAGCCTCTGATAGTCATTAATATTTTGACCAACTTAGTTGCTGGGTCAATGGTAAGTTTAATTTTCTGTGATCAATTAAACTGACTAATGCAAGAATCATCCCCCAAATTTTGCAGTAAACTATGATTTAAAATAATTAATGTACAAGAATGGCTTATTTCCAAGGAACTTTAATGATCTGAAGCTCTTTAAAAGTTTTGCTACTGATTACAAATTAATTGGCATCTAACCTTGAGTTATACAGAATCAAATAAAAGATATTAATTATGTCTCTGTGACATAATTTATAGCAAAATCACCATCACTGAATATTTCTTTCATTATGATATAAAACCTATATGCTAGGCTAAATCAGTAAATGATAACTTTTAAGGAGAGCTATAGTTTCTGTCGGCTGTTTACCTGGACTTTTTCCCATGTACCTAAATAATTTTCATAGGAGTTAAAAATTTTTACTTTGATGGTAATTACTACCTGCTGAATCTTCTCATTAATACGTTTTCAGGCAATTAATTCTATCACAAATGGAAAGTATTGACCGAATTAAAGGCCATTTCCAGAATTAGACTATGGTAATTAATTTCCTGGTTTCTATGCTAATAAGTTTCACATACTGTTTGGCAGACATTGATTAGAGTCTACATCAGCCATGCAAATTAACACAGGTCTATTCGCCTCCCTGTTGGAAAAAGTAAGGCTGGGTTTTAAAAGGAAACAGACAGGAGGTAAAATCAGAACCAGCCACACTGTCCAGGAGGCTATATTTTCTCATTCCCAAAGATATATTATTCCTAAACACTGTCCAAATCCTTTCCAGGTCTCCACAAATTCAGAATATTTTCTTGGCTGCCCTGGATTAAACCAAAGATACTCACATTTCTAGTTTAATTGCAAGGTGTGTAATATTAAGCATGGGAAGATTTTTATGCCTGGGAAATTTTTGTGCTCTGATACAGAAAAGTTAGTACTATTTGAATAAAATATATTAAACTATTTGAGTTACATTGTATAAAATGAAAAATGTGAATTTATTTTTAAATTGTATTCACTAACATAGGCACTCTTATATAATAATTTTTTCAGCCATGTCTGTATTTTTGACAAAAGAAGGTATGCAATATTTCTTTAGTTCCTTAAAAGTGGTTTGTAATTCATGGTTGTAATATATTTTCATGTACAGAGTATTTTAAACAGATGATAAAATCCAGAGAATAGGATAACAGATAATACTGTGTGTCTCATTTAGATTTAACAGATATAAACATTTCTATCTTTCTACTTCTAACCTTCATTTAAAAATAATAAAAATAGGGGTGGCTGGGGGGCTCAGTTGGTTAAGCCTCTGACTTCTGCTCAGGTCATGATCTCACAGTTCATTGGTTTGAGCCTGTGTGGGCCTCTTCGCTGACAGCTCAGAGGCTGGAACCCGCTTTAGATTCTCTGTCTCCCTCTCTCTCTGCCCCTCCCCACCTTGTGCTCTATCTCTCTCAAAGATAAATAAACATTAAAATAACAATATTTAACGATACAGTTAAAAGTAGCCTTCATTCTTTCTCTACCTCTTTTCTCTCTTTTTCTAGAGATTTCAGTATCTGAAGTTGGTGCACATTATTTTTACAAACTTTTTACACATTCTTTCTAACTGATATGTACAACTGTTAGGTTTTCACATATTTGACTCTAAAAGGTACACATATTACACACTAGCTTTATTTTTTTATTATTATTATTTTTTTAATGTTTTTATTTATTTTTGAGACAGAGAGAGACAGAGCATGGGCAGGGGAGGGGCAGAGAGAGAGGGAGACACAGAATCTGAAACGGGCTCCAGGCTCTGAGCTCTCAGCACAGAGCCCGACACGGGGCTCGAACTCACAGACCGTGAGATTGTGACCTGAGCTGAAGTCGGACGCTTAACCGAGTGAGCCACCCAGGGGCCCCCACACTAGCTTTATATATGCATTTAAAAGTCTGTAGTCTGTTATAGGACCTGGGTGGCTGAGTCAGTTGAGCTTCTGACTTTGGCTCAGGTCATACCTCACGGTTCGTGAGTTCAAGCCCCACATTGATCTCTTTGTGCTGATAGCTCAGAGCCTGGAACCAGCCTCAGATTCTGTGTGTGTGTGTCCCTCCCCTAATCATGGTCTGTCTCTCTCTCTCAAAAATAAAAAATAAACATAAAAAATTTTAAAAAAATAGAAAGTGTGTTACAGGACATAGGATTAAATATATGGGTGTGTGTCTTTGTATATGTCTGTATATGCACGTGTATATGCATATAAACATAGGATTAAGTATATATGTATGTGTCTGTCTCTCTCTGTATTTATCATCTATGTCTCTAGTCCTATATCCTATGTCTTATAACAAACTTTGAGAGTGTTGCCAATCCAATGAGTATCACATGGTCTAAATTTGTATTTTCAGTAATGAATTTTAGCATTTTTTCAAATATTTATTGAATATTAATTTTGTTCATCTGTGAACTGTTCATTTCTCTTTGCCCATTTTTATAGAAATATTTTCATCACTGATATTATAGCTTTATATATTATTTATATATATTTATATATATTTATTATTTATATTTATATATATTATATATATATTTGAATGCTAAGTCTTTGTTGATTTCATACAATGCAAATCCATTTTCAGGATCTCCTCCAGGCCAGACTGTGATTCACTTCTTTTTTATGTCGTGAAACAAAGTAGAAATTCAGTAATTGTTTGTCAAATTGCCCAAATATCTTCCTGTGTTTGTCCACCAAGCCTTGAAATGTCACTGTTACAAACTCATTCCTGTGTGATTTAGGGTTTATTAGTTTTTAATAGCCTTCCCGGCAAAAGTAAACACCCTTAGTATGTTGTTATTTTAATTTACCATCCCTACCCACAAAGCATACCTCATACCTGCTTCTTATTCTATCCTAGTACTGGTACAGAACATTTGGTAAATTATGCCTGTTTTCTCATCTATTTAATTGGTATAATTAAAGCACTTTATAGTGTTGTTGTGAAAATTTGATGAAAGCGTATAAAATTTTAGGACAGTGCCCGATCTACAGTAAGCAATAAATAATTAGTACTTTTATTAACAAGTGATCACTATCATTGACCTCAAAATGCTTAGGGAGAAAATAATTACTCATTCTACATTTGCCTTTCCATTTATATATAGTATAATATACTATCAAGACAAGTAATTTTCCTATAAAATAAGAATGAAATAGCACTTTGTACAAATAAGAATAATAAATAAAATAAACAAACACAAACATACACATATAGTATAGCAAAACTACTTTTTAAAGGTTATATTTAAAAGTATTTATGTAAAATAATGGATTTCCATCTATAACTCATTAACTTAAATCAGAACAGTTTTTCTGAAAAGAACAACTAGAAAAGCTGAATAAATTTAAAAAATACATATTTGAAGAAATTAGAGTGCTATCAAGACAGTGGAGTCCAGTGCTAAAGAACATAAGATTTCGGAGAGAAGAGAAAAGCAATGAAATGAGTCTGACATTTTACATTAATTTGCTCTGTAAGGATTTTGCCTATATTGAAGTGTCAAGTCTGAGAGAATGAGAGAATAAGCAGAAAGGGGCAGGCAGAGGTCGAAGAATCTGAGCAGAGTTTTCAGCATTTCTACAAGGCTTAAAAAACAAAATTCAATTCAGGACTGAAAAGGCAACCAGTACTTATAGCAGGAGAAAACTGCAAAGAGAAGGAATGTAATGAGAAGGGAGCCCCACATTTGGACTGCTTTTTCCACGGAGGTATTTTTTGATTCTGAAGTAGAGCAGATCAAAAGTCAAGAACTTAACCAGAAAGCAGAATCTAGGGGCACCTGGGTGGCTCAGTGGGTTAAGCATCTGACATGGTTTCGGCTCAGGTCATGGTCTCATGGTTTATGAGTTTGAGCCCCACATTGGTCTCTGCGCTGATGGTGTAGAGCCTGCTTGGGATTCTCTCTCCCTCTCTCTCTCTCTCTCTCTCCCTTCCTCCTCTTTCCCTCCTTCTCTCTCTCTCTTCCCCCTCCCCTGCCTCCCTCTCTGTCTCTCAAAATAAATAAGTAAACTTAAAAAAAGAAAGCAGAATCTAAGCAGGTGAGAAGCTGAACTAAAATGTTAGAAGTCTTACAAGGGTTGGAGAGACTAAATTTATAGTTTAATATGTACTAAGGAAAACAGACACTTGTAAACATCCTAAACTTTCAACTGAGATACTGAATAACTAAATTATATGACTACAAACAAACCAAAAATAAGTCCTCATAAAGACTAAAACCACATTTCATTTTGAGGTTGAAAGGGTCTGCTCCTACCTTTAATGTTCTCCGGAAGCAACACTAAATCCTCATTAAAGGAAAATAATGCCACCCAAATCCTTAAAACTTTTTCATATGTCTATCGGATAGTACAAAATTACATGACAGGAGACAGGACCAAGAGAACGAACAGACACTAGGAAGAGACTCACAGATATATATATATATATATATATATATATATATATATATATATATATATATATATATACACACACACACATATATATATATATATGATATATATGATATATGTGTATATATATGTATATGTATATATATATGTATATGTATATGTGTATATGTATATATATATATATACATGTATATGTATATATATATATATGTATACACACACACATGATATATATATGTATATATATATATATATGTATACACACACACACACAAAATTACATATAAGGATTAACCTATGCAATAAAATAAATGTCTAGATGAAGAATTTCAAGAGAGAACAAAATAGATCTATGAAAATATCAAATGTAAGTTCTAGAATTCAAAAATATAATAATACCTTAGGAGAAGTTTTACAACAGATCAGAGGAACTAAAGACAGGACTAGTGACCTACCTACGAGATATATAGAAAAAAATATTAGTCTGAAGCATGAACTAAAAATAAAGGAAGAAAATTCAGACTAGTGAATAGGAGACAAATGGGACATGGTAAAAATGTCTTAGCTATGTATAACTGGAGTCCAAGAAGAAGCAAGAGAGAAAAGTGATAGAGGCATATTTTATATGATGACCCAAAATTTGTTTTAATTAAGTAAAATTCAAATTCACAGAATTGAGACATACTATAAGTTGGAAGCAGGGTAAATATTTAAGAAAACATTTCTAGACATACGATAATAAACATTTTTAGATAATACAATGCATATTCAGTTTGGCACATTCAGTATCTATTTTTCCAAAAATGCGTTTTGAAAGGCCTTCTGTTCCTAAACTAGATATGTTTCATTTGTAGTTTATTTGAAATAGAAATTATCCAATTTGGAAGTAATCTTAGTTGTTATGCAATTAAACCTGCTCACTGTATCAGTGATGACACTGGAGTTGAGAAAAACTTGTGTGATTTACCTAAAAGTATTTCATCATAAAAAGCAATATTTTTAAAATAGAAATTTTTGTAACTATTGAAAATAATGCAATATAAGAAGGATATTTAAAATTTTAATTCAAGTCCTAGTTGTCACAGAAACCGTTGTTTACCAACATATCCATTCCAATCTTCATCCTAAAAGGACTCTGATTTTTGTCTATGCTCAACTGTTGGAAGACAATTGTCCATGAATATTTTTATATGTCTGCATGATTAGAGACTTCTGAGTAATAACTGACAAGGTTTGTTAAAGGATGATCAAAGAGCTTGTAAGTCTTGAAAGCTAGAAATAGTTTATCTCCTAGGAGAGATTTACAGATATATCTTTTCAGAGATAAGATTACCCTTACATTCCAGGGTAAGAAACCTAGAGAGATTTACCCTATCTCTCCCCTCCCCAGAGAATATTTGTTTATATTCTAGAGTAAAAGTCTATTTCTCTTTGAAGGAGAAGATTGGAAATTTTCCAGAATTCTTTACATAAACTCTGAGCCTCATGATTTTGGTGTTCTTCTCCTGTGATGTAAATGCACTGCATATTCAGATGTTATCTTAATTCTTAATCATATTGTCTTGTAAGGAATTGGGTCCTGGGGAACTGAGACAGTGTGTGAGTAATTAACGGTCTGAAATTATAATACAGAAATCTTGAAGCTCCTATCAGTACTTATATATAAAGCTTGGGCAAGATAATTTGATAGCTTGTACATATGGTAAAATTTTCATCATTTTAACTTAACAGTGTCAATGCGCAACTAAAATACTGCATTTCCACCCTCCCTTGTGCTTAAAAGTAACCAAATGACTACATTCTAAGCACTGATATTAAAGCAAATGTCGATGTTTCAGACTTTCAAAACATGCCCTAGATTTTTTTTTTTTTGACCAAAAGAACACCTGAATTTGTAATCTCAGATGCTATATATATTGCAAGTGTTATTTTAAAATGTATCTAATTTGGGGGGCACCTGGGTGGCTTAATTGGTTGAGAGTCCAACTTTGCTCAGGTCATGATTTCCCAGTTCGTGAGTTTGAGCCCCACATTGGGCTCACTGTTCTCAGCTCAGAGCCCACTTCAGATCCTCTGTCCCCTCCTCTCTCTGCCCCTCTCCAGCTTGGGCTCTCTCTCTCTCAAAAATAAATAGAATATGAAAATGTATCTAATTTTTGTTATAGAATTTGGAAATTTGACAAAAAGTCTTATAAACTTAAATCTCAGTGTGAAAATGATTCATCAAACCACTGATCCAGAAGTAAGATACACTGTTTAAAGGTTCAATAAAGTGTACTTTAACAACAATAAGTGAGGAATCATATAGTACATTGGCCTCTGGGAGGATACTCTAATCAACAGATGAAGTAATGGGGCCCAGCAGGTGCTTAGAAAACCAGAATTTCATTGTGGTGCCTCATTGTACAGAAGTTAAGATGCAAATCAAGCTGGATTCTTTCAATGCCCATTTTAACTGATACTAAATATGTATCCCAAAGGGGAAATTTCAGCTAACTAGAAGTTTCACATTCCGAAATCCTGTCTTGTTTTTACGTAATCTTAATTATTGTTTTTGTTTGTTTGTCTGTTTGTTTTTTACTTCTTTGCTTGATATAACCTTAAACAGAATGCAAAGATGTTGTGTACTGTATGGTACATCCTTATCTGTTCAAGATCAGTGATTGTCTCTTTATTCCCCAGTGTCCAGAAACAAGCTTCATTGTATGCTTTCCTTTATCACCTGACTAGTTTTCACAGCTTGATGTGCCGTCAATTTCAAGTTTCTTCTCAATTTAGAAAATGAGTTTGACCATAACTTGGTGTTGATGAGACCCTTTTCCTTTAGTTTTTAGAAACATGACTACTGAAGCAAATAAAGTACTATCCTATTTGCTTCTAAAAAGAGATAGGAAATAAGTGGAAAGTACATTGACTATTTTGCTTCCTCAAAAATATACTCTCTTGGGGTAATCATTGGGCTGTCTGCTAATGAGTCTGAGAGCCTAATCTGACATTGATGTTCTTTATGCATCATTTAATTGTTTCATGTTTAATTGCATTACAACAAAGCCAACACCTGTGGCAATGAAGATATAAAGGATATTTTGTAAACTCAGAAAAGTGGAGTGGAGTCACAGAGCAGACCTTCCCCTGAAAGAAAATTTCCATGGAATAGACTAACCATCTCGATTATATTAAAGACAGAGGAAGTCATAAGAAAACAAAAGCCAGGAAATTGGTAAAAGACAGAGAATTTTAGAATTCTTTAGAATTCAATAGATCTTAATTGATTGACAGCGTAAAGCATTCATTTCCTTTGTTTTAGAATAAGAAGAGGTTTTTAAATTTTATCCTCATTTCTTCTATCATTTGTTATATATCCTATTTAATGAGGTACCACAAAAATTTCAGGTAATAAAATGCAATAAAATGGACAGCTGATTGATGTTCATTCTTGGAGGTTACAGTGGTTTAATTTCTCCTTCATGAAATGAGGAATTCATTTTTAGATGACCTACATATGGAAATTCTAAAGTTAATACATGCATTTTCATCATGTGGAAATAATTTTTATTAAAATGTACAAAAAAGAAATAGTTGGTATGTAGTAGAAAGATAATGTAGGTTTGATAAATGGAAAAAATAAATTCATAAATTGTCTTAAAGATCGACATGGGGTATGTAAGGAATACACTAGACCAAGATCCTGAATTTGAAAAGAAGCATTAAATCCTGAAAATCAAATTTTGATTACTCATATTTTTACAAGGACAAGAGATCTTATGAAAATTCTTCTAAAATAGCTAGTGGTAGCCCCAGGGAAATGATTTAAGGATAAATAAGTGATTAAAGTCTCTTAGTCTCTTAGACAAAGTTATCATTTTGGTGGGCCTAGAAAATAGGATCTCATATGAACACACTTCCGTTGGTGGCTCCTATAAGTTATTATATTATTTTTAACACCTAAATTTCTATACTATCAAGAAACCAATTTATTTGAAGTATCTCCTCTGGTGCATATAAACACTAAATTGTTGATTTTAGAGAAAGCTACAACACACGCAGGAATTCTCGACTTTGAACAAACAAGTCAACGAAATTGTACTCTCGGCTGGTAGGTAAGCAAATACAGAATTCTGCCCTAGGTGCAGCTTAAAGCTAAAGCAGAAGACAGATGTGGAATAGAATGTAAAATGTGCTGCATATATGTGATTACACTTACATGATTCATGAGGTTGTGTACCTGTCTTGCTGGATTCTCTTTCTCCATCATTGTCTTTGCAGAGGCCCGCTGCTATGAATACTACAGATGTGAGGAAATGAATATTGCCTACAGCCATGCTAGTGGGCAAGTGGGGCAAGTGTTCAGGAAGGGATTTTCACTGGTTATGGACAAACCGTGAGCTATTTTAGTAAGTGGCAAAATATTTGGTAAAACTGGGCCTGCTCTTAATTGAAAGACAGTATATATAGTGAATAATCTTGTAACTTTGATCTAGGTGCTATTGAGGCAAAATAGTGAAAGTGATAGCTGGTTGCAACTAACTGCGTTAGACAAGGTATTCGAGAAAAAAAAAATAAGATCAGAGAAAAAATTTAGAGGAAACATAAATATTTCAGAAATTGCAGTATTGTAAATGACACTACCTCTCAACAAATCCAAAATGTGGCCCTTATGACAGTCTCAGTTTAAAGACCAAATCAAAGGTGTAGCTGAAATAGCTTTTTATAGGATCTGGGAAGAGTTTGAGACTAGATTTGTAGATTCTTTTAAAGAATTAGTAGAATTTTTTAATTGGAGAAAATTAAAACTTCCAGAAAAACTAAGGATATGGTCACACAAAAGGGAAAAGTGTCCAAAGTACCCTTAATTAAATCTACAGAAAGAGGCATGCCTGATAAACCACTGTGGGGAATATTTTGTTGCATATCATTGACTAGATTCAAATATGTGGAGAGCTGTGTTTGAGACACAAACGTTGGAGAGAGCTGTTGTGGCAAAACCTTTGCCAGCTTACACCAAGAGAAGCAGAGGTGTATTTGAGATACAAAAGGATTTCTTGTTCCCACCAAAAGACAAATGTTCTCCCGTGACCTCTTCAGAAGTAGATGTCCAAAGTGGGGAAAAAGGAGAGCAGAGCCATGAACTATGGGAACAATGGACCCGGGAGCTATCCCGGGTAGAATAACTGGCACCTAATGGAAGAAAATTACCCAGCTAAGAGTAGAGGAAACTTACATTTTCCGGCAGTACTTTAGAAGTCTCGGGGAGTGGAGATTGCTAACAAGGGAGTCTTCCGCTTTTTGAATGGCAAATATTATCATAATTATTCTGTCCGTCTTCCATACTGGATGTTGGGATTATGGAGACGTATCACTTGCCCCTTTAGTTTCCATGCTTCTGGATCAAGAAAAACTGAATTTGGATTTTAAATATATATATATTTCAAAAAAATGCTTGTGTGTATTTGTGTGCGTGTGTCTTACAGCATTCTGGACTTGAGGTCTGATGCCATAATTGGATTGTGACATTCAGGGTGTTTTTTTTTTTTTTCTTTCCTTTCCTTTCCTTTTCTTTTCTTTTCTTTTTTTTTTTTTTGCTCTACAGTGGTATTTTGCATGGGGAAAGCACATAAATATTTTTGAACAAGAAAGTGGAGTACAGCAAAGTAGATTATTTAGTAAATATTCACTTCTTTTCACCCCACTTTCTTCAGAAAAGTGTATTTCCCTGCTCTACCACTGTTGGAGTTGGCGTTGTAACTCAACTTGGCCAAAAGAATGTAAGCAGAGGTGGCAGTGTACGAGTTATAGACCTAGACTTTAGGAGGCACCAGATGTTTCTGCTAGTCCCTTGTGGAGCTCCAGAACTTTCCAATAAGAAGAATATGGCCCTGAGAGGCTGTTGTTCCTTCAGCCTAGGGCCAGAACAAATATACGTGAAGCAGAGCAGACTTGCAAGTGTAAGAATGAATGTTGTTGTTGTGGTTTGTTATCAGAAAAAGCTACCCAACACCATGCTTGCTTAAATTCCTTGATTACATTCTCGTTTATTCATATTTTGGCCCATGTCCTAATTGGAACAACCAGTCACCTAAATACTTAATTAATGCTTAATGTTTTATACATAGATTCAAAATGATAAACCATTGTTCATTTATCCTGAACATTATTTATCATTACTCCCCTATATGTATTAAGTATATAGGAGTAAAGGGTTTATGTATGCGACCAACTCTGAAAGGGTTAAAAAAATGTGTGTGTGTGTGTGTGTGTGTGTGTGTGTGTGTGTATATAAATATATAAATGTGTATGTATATATATATGTGTGTGTGTGTGTATATATATATATATGTATATATATATATATATGTATGGTATATATATGCATGTATATGAGATGGAAAGGGAGAGGGAGGGAGAGGGAGAAGGAGAGGAAGAGATAGAATTTTGGCCACCTAAATATTGTTACCACTGCATCTCTCCATGTGTGCAACTCTAGGGGTGGATGGGGAAGAAGAACAAAAAGGTACAAGGAATTATGAAGTAAAAAGTTTTAAAATTGTAAACCGGGGAATACACTTGTAGTTACACTTCGAGCAACTGAAAACGGTCCTCATCTTTGTGTACCTTGGAATGAGGAGAAGTACACAGATTCAGTCTGCTCTGACTTCTTTTGTTAATGTTGTTAGTGTACTTCCTGAACAGGAGGAAAAAATTTTATCTCTTCTTGTCATGTTGACAGCTTTTGCTACATAAATAGATAGCTATGTAGGCAGATACCAAGGTGTGAACTTCCCCCATGCATTTTAATTGGATGTTTCAAATGTGGGATTGAGTGTTTAAATGGTAAGGGTGCCCATCAAATAAAGTCCAGATATCTACTTTAAGTCAGTAAAGTGGCTACTGCATAGTTAACAGTGGGACTAGTTTTTTGCATGTTAGTAACTAGCTTGAAGATCCCAGAAGCAGTCCTAAAGAGGGGTGTTTTTGTGGCCTACAGAGAAAACACTTCTCCCCACATCATTTTTTCCCCTTAAATCATCCCTGGAAAGGACTGCTTTGGAAAACAAACTTTGGACATCAAGTTTTCAGCGGACCAGAAATAAAGCCCTTTAATTAATTTTTCCCCTATGAGCTTTTTTTTTTTTTGACACTCATGAAATATTAATTAATGTTAACTTACTTGTGAATAATGAATTAACAGATTGAACACATTTTTATTTAGTATTTATAATGTTACAGGCCCTGGAATCACCAGGTAAAAACCACAGAAGTGGTCTTTGCTATCCTGAAGCTTACATTTAAAAAACCAATGCACTAGTAAAAGAGCAAATATGTGAAATGATTATAAATTGCAATGTTTTATAGAAATAAGGGATTACAATGAGCCGAAAAAGTTATCCCTGAAAAGGTGAAATTCTGACATTAGAGAAAGGAACTCTATGTGCATATTGGAGGGCAGAACATTTCAGCAGAAAGTGGGGGAAAGCATGATGTCTCCAAGGAAAAGCAAGGAGAATGTTGACTGGGGCCCAAGGAGGAAAGTGGTGGGATTAAGGTGGGAGTAATACCTGGGGGCTAGGACAAACAAAATCCCATAGGCCATAGTAAGGAGTTTTAGTCAATGTGTAATAGACAGCCTTTAAAAGGTTGGATGGGGCGCCAGGCGTGGCTCAGTCTGTTAAGTGTCCAACTTTGGCTCAGGTCATGATCTCACGGCTTGTGAGTTCCAGCCCTGCTTTGGGCTCTGTGCTGACAGCTCAGAGCCTGGAGCCTGTTTAGGAATCTGTGTCTCCCTCTTTCTCTGCCCCTCCCCCACTCATGTGCGTGCACGCTCTCTCTCTCTCAAAAATAAATAAAAACATTAAAAAAATTTTTTAAAGGTTGGATAGTAACATAATTGCTATGTGTTTTAAGATATTTTGGCCACTGTGTGGATGTTGTATTGGTGGGTCAAGGATGAAAATGGGGAGACCAGTTAGAAGGGTGGCTGGTAGGGGATGGTGACTAGATTAAAGGAGTAAAATGGAACAGAAGACACATGGATTCCAGGTATGTTTCAGAGGGAGATCTGATGGAAGCCATTGATGGATTTGTTTATCAAGGGTGATAGAGAGAGAAAGAGAGAGAAAGAGAGTATGCCTCATGGGTTTCAGATTTGTCAATTACTTAAATGGAAATTATAATGAGCAGCATTCAAAATTTCCATTTTAAGATGTCTGTGAAGCTTCTAAGTATTGAAGTCAAATAGTTGTGTGTTTCTATTAGGAATTCCAAGGAGAAGATCAGACTGAAGATTTAAATGTGGTAGATGTCCCATTAATCTGTATGTAAAACTATGGGCTGGTAGAGATAGTCAAGAGAGTAAACAGGTAAGACAACACCTGTGATGGAGCCCTGAGGAACCAGAACATTAAAAGTTTGGTTTTAGAGTGATAAACTAGCAATGGAGATGACATGGCTGGTGTAGGAAAAGGAAGGTAGTCTGGTGTGTTCAAACACATTCCTTTAAGAGAGTAAACTCGTGGGCAGCTGGAAAGTTACTGTATTTACAGAGAAGACACAGGGAAAGACAAATTCACTCTGAACCATAGATTTGGGCCTCAAAGAATAACTTTCTAAAGCTTTAGCTTGGAAACAGTCTAAGACATTTCTTTTCATGTCCACATGTAAAACTTTTCCTTTCCAAGTCTTCCTTTTCTCTTGAGAAGAGAAACCTAGAAGGGAAAGACTTTGATAGGCTGACCATAAAATTTATGGACCAAATTAGGACCCTTCTGAGAGTGAAATGGGAATTAATGATAATTAAAACTGGTGCAAACCTGGACTGTCCTGGGCAAACCTGAACACGTGCCCATACATATCTTTGGCTGTATTCGCATTGGGTATTTGTTGTCTGTAGTGCTCTCCTCACTTTTCCACATTTTGGTTCTTCTTAGGGTGCTACACTAAACTCTGAGAGTTTAGTTTTCCTCTTCTGGACTATGGAAAGCTGTTTTAGAAGAATAATTGTGCCTTGAACATCTCCTCTGTGTGTGTGTGTGTGTGTGTGTGTGTGTGTGTGTGTGTGTTGAGATGTAACTGACATATATTAGTTTCAGGTGTACAACATAACGATTCAATATTTGTACATATTGTAAAATGATCGCCACAATAAGTTTAGTTAACATCTGTCACCATACATAGTACAGAATTTCTTTTCTTGTGATAAGAATTAAGGTCTACTCTTAGAACTTTCAAACATATAATACATTATTACTAACTATAGGAACCATGCTGTACATTCCATCTTCCTGACTTATTCATTTTTAACTGGAATTTTCTACCTTTTGACCACTTTGACCCATTACCTATGTCTCTTTTCTAAATTTTATAAATCAAAGAGTTTATACCCAAATCTATCCTAATCTGTGGTTACTAATTGGTTAATGTATTTCTTTTTAAAAACAATAACAAAATTTGTATTGTAAAGAGGACATTCATAGACAATGCACTTAACGCAGGGTATGATTCATTGTGAAACATTCAGGAATTGAAAAGGATAGAAGATAATTTTGAGCAACCAGGCCTACTCAGGCTTCATTATTTCTACCGTAGAGTTTGCTGCCTATTGAATGTCCTTATAGCATCAGCTCTGGGCTACACAAAAGTTAGAGGAGACATTAAAAATGTCAAATTTACCCTTAAAGCAGAGATGTCTTTAAGCACATTGATATCAAACTATATTCTTTGTGAAGCTGGATCCTTTACTTATTGCAAGAAGTATTCCTGTTACTTCTTGTCCCATAACGATAAGGAACCCTTGGAGAGAAGAGCATCCATGCCCATAGTAAAGGTCTAACCTTCCGCAACAGGACATAGAGATAATTGTGTGGCCTTTTCACTGTTTCATTCCATCCTGTGGTTCTCATTGTTGGCTATTGTCTGCCATTTCCTTATGCAGTGCTGCCTAATCCAAAGACTAAGGCTAAAGCCATTGTCTGGAAGCAACTTAATTTAATTCCTTTCCTTTGTATTCTTAGAATTCGTCCTGGACCCTCTCCTGATAGGCAATTTTTTTTTTTTTTTTTTTTTTTTGGCTGGAGGGGGGTGGTGGTGGTGTATTTTTCCTTTTGAAACAGCTGACTCTTGGTTTCTTTCATTGTCAATTTATTCTACACTCATTCTGTTTCCTCCCACTCAAGGGGAAAACATTCTGAAAGTTCAGGAAAGAAAGAAAGCCCAATGAAATCTCTATAGTTAAAAATGTTTAGGCTCCAATGATGAGGGTTTAGATTTGGGATAAGGCTTTAACTATAAAGTTTGGATTGGGGCTTGTGTATTATGTGCATAGAATAAAAGATTATTAGTTATTTTTCTAACAGTTCTCTAAAACACATGCCAAGTGATTAGGCAAAACTCTTGCATTTGTTCATTGTAACTAACTTTCCAGAATAGAATAAGCTTAAAAATAATTCATGTGTAGGCAAACCATTAGGAATGATGAGAGAGATTATAAAGTAGGTTAGAAGAAAATCTCTAACAACTGCCTTTGTCACTCGAGCCCATCCTAAACCTCATCATTAAAAAATAACAACAACAAAAACAAAAAAACCTGTCCCTTTTTGGATTGAGAAAATATATTAAAGTGGTATCAGCTGTGCACTGGTTTCTTTCTGTCTTTGGTCCAGATGCAGTCATTGTGACCATGCCACATAAGGATGTATTATTAGAAAGAAAGTTCATAAATCAAAAGAGCTGACTCTAGAATTTGTTAATAAGTATGGTGAAAACCCAGCCGAAATAATGTCTTGGAACTGAGTGTCACATTAAGGAAATGGAACTGTGCATAATTATGAAAAGTAGACAAGATAGAACTTCTAGAAAGACGCATCTCCATTTGAGAGGGTCTCAGGAATGCTGTGGTTACACTATTAACGAGGGAATTTAAAACCATATGACAAGTTCTACGTGAATTTGATTACCGAGTGCATTGCAAAATCAGCAAGCCCTCCTGTCAATAAAAATCTACAGAATGAATGCATGCTCATAAAAATGGAATTGAGACAGGAGTATTTAAATGTGTCTAAATGAGTGAACCAAGAGTGGAAAGAGCAAGTACAAGTTCCAGATTTGAAAATGTAAATCCTCCCTCTAAACCACAAATTGCTCGTACATGGTTGAGTTTAGAGGTCAAAAAAGCAGCCAGAAATTGTGTCAGTATATGTGTGATATTTTATTGTTTGGAGCAGAGGTCTATAGCCGTTATCAGATTGTCAAAGAATTGTTGTGATGTAAAAAAGGTTTGAAGTCTATTTGAGACTATAGATACATATACTTTTAAAAGTCTGTGGCATTTAGAAAATATTTTGGGATTTAGGAAATATTTGTTTCAGTGCAACTCTCCTGTTGCTTAAAGACAAATTACTTCAGGGATAGAACTTCTATTACTCCAGTCTCGAAGGGGCACGTCAACTAAGGCATACCGGCGGTGGAGCAATTAGATTCGACACAATTTGACTTTGGGTAAGAAATGAAATTATTGTCTATATGCAACTGATTTTGCAGGTACTCTCATCCAAAACTTCTAAGAGTCTTCTACTGTCTATGTACCTCCTAAGCCATTCCCTTGCTCGGTGTTCACTGGTAATTACAGAAGGCAAAGAGCACTTCATATTTGTTTACACCTTCTCTTTATTGTAATACCAAATGACCCATAGACGGGAATGTGTAAAATGAGCCCTGGTGGTCATTGAAACCAGATCTTGCCTGTAAGCAAATGCTTCCTCTGGAAAATATAACTGACCTAGAATAACTTGGCTCTGGGCCCTTCTCCTTCCTACTCATAATGCCTTAGGGATGACCCTTCATCAGTCATTTAAATTCTCATATTCAGGAACTTTTAATGAAGGGCAAACTCTACACTGCATTTTCATCTTGCTGCATGTTATGGTACAGCTAGTCTTGTTTTATAAATGTTTATCAAAACTGTCAGATACTAGAGATCGAAATTGGCATTTCTATTCTTTACTCCCCAGTGACTCACAGAAACTTATCCTTTGACTCATCCATACACTTAAATCTTTTCACACATTAAAAAAAAATGTTCTGGAAATAAAAATGTAGGCTATTTGTGTTCTTTCCAAAATTAGTCCGAGAAGTAGGTACAAGAAAGCTGCATGTATCAGCATTCTCCAGATGGTAAAAGGAAAATAAAGTGCCAGATCCACATTCCCCCCTTCTTCTCCCTTTTCTGAATATATAGTATAATGATGGTTATTGATCTGAAAGTCAACAATATTTCATTCACCTTTAGCCGTTCTGAAAACAAGAATTCAATAAAAAATAGTATTACTTTGAGGGGCGCCTGGGTGGCTCAGTCGGTGAAGCGTCCGACTTCAGCTCAGGTCACGATCTCGTGGTCCGTGAGTTCGAGCCCCGCGTCAGGCTCTGGGCTGACAGCTCAGAGCCTGGAGCCTGCTTCTGATTCTGTGTCTCCCTCTCTCTCAGTCCCTCTGTCCCTCACGTTCTGTCTCTTTCTCTGAAAAATAAATAAACGTTAAAAGTTTTTTTTTTTAATTAAAAAAATATTACTTTGAGCTGGCTTTTGTTTTTTCCCTCTGTAACAAACTCATCCATACCCATTCATTTCAGTGACTTCTTATAGGGCAATGAATTCCAAATTTTGTTGCAAAATTGTCCTCTCTTTTTGAGTTGCAGACCAATACGTCCAAGTCTTTTCCTGATAGCCATATTATAATTAGAGTGATCTTGCACAAGTACAAATTAAATTACATCATTTAAAGTCATCCATTGATTTCCTATTTTTGGGGTATAATACAATATATTAGCAGACTATGAGACTTTATATCATGTGATACCTGCTTAGCTGTCTCTGGCCTTAGTTTTTATCTCTCTTCTCCTTTTGTAGCAAAGACTGTGTAGACGTGTACCTTTTCTAAGCATAAAAGGAAGATTATGTTTCTCATTCACTTTTCAGCTAAGTTGGGAACAAATGAACAGTTTTCATCAACAGAATGTGACTGGGAGGGATGTACCCCACTTGCAATACTAACTTTTCCCATTTGATCTACTTTGTCCCTTGGAAGACAATTCTGAAATGATAAATACACCCAAGGTGAAGAGTCTGTATGTTTGAATCACCACCTGGAGGTGAGATTCCTGAAGCAAAGAATAAACATTCATTAGGTTAAGTTGCTGAGACTTTGTGTTATTTATTAGAGCATTTGGATTTTTTATTCTAAATTCAATAAGCTTCCATTACAATATCTTTTAACATTTAGTTTCTTGATCACTTGAAACTCTGTCTTGCTACAGGGTCTCTGCACACATGAATCTTACTGCCAGGGAATGACCATTTATTTACTCTTCATTGATGAATTCCTGCTTATTTTTCAGCTATCAGCTTAAATCTGAAATCTATATTGTTTCCCTATGACACTAAAAATATGTATTTTCCTCCTGCAAAAGTCATTAAAACTCACATCGCGTATTTTTTTGCATTGAAACAGAAAACTATAAGCCCCTATTTTCTTTGGTTTAGCCCTACCTAGTAAAAATTCTGCTGATCCCAGAGACTGCAACCTTAAATAAGTAGTTGTTCACAAAGACTTTGGGGAAAATAAAGAGTTGTTGATTCAGCTACTGGGAGGAGACAGGATTTTGAGATAAAGAAGCATTAACAGATAGTTGATAAAAATAAAGGATGAACTCTCAAAGCTCTTTGATTTAGATGTTAAGACTGCACATGCTTTTCCTGGTATTAAAGATCTCTTCATGTCAAACATATACCTGTTCTGTATCTTGTAATCAAAAAAGTGTGCTAGATAATTTTTAAGAAGTCCAATTGAAACATCTGGAATTTATAAATTGAATGTTATTTTCTGTGAATATCAATATGCACTAAATGGTTGTATTGAAATAAAATCTGCACTTGACCAATGAGCTCCAATTTCATATACATGAGCAATTTCAATTCTTTTATTGGGTGGAAAATAGAAACTCTATCTAAGAATGCTTCCAGGGTTATTATAATAATATGGCATGTCCTTTAACATAAAGCAGTAGAAGCATGAGAAGTATTTCTGAAAGTGGTTCCTTTGATCATGGATTTCTAAAGTCTCAGCAGATGGGAGTCAGGATCAGAACTTCTTCAGTTGAAACATACATTCACAAGGTAAGGAGACATCCAAAGCCATATATAGGCTTTAGTGAGAAAAGTTCTAATCTCTTATGCCTCTCCTGTTGGGCATCATATCAGTGTGAGACCACTTTCTCTTTGGGAATCCTTTTTACTCCTTAAATCAGTCAAGAAAAGAATATGCTTCTGCCTTGGAAATGACAGAGAAATACTGCCTCTTGAAATGGCTTACAAATACTGTATTTTTTTAACTTAATGGAAAAAAAAAATTGGTCCATCCTCCCAGTGTGTCTATTTTCCTTTCTATAAGTCAAGCATTGTTGAGTCAAAAGATTTTATCTGATTGATTCAGTGGGAGTATGGAAAGTCTTTTGTTATCGAGTGGGTTGAGGTATAAAGCCTATGAACCAAGGTAGAAAGGAAAATCTTCAGGCTCTAAGGGATGATCCATACTCCAAGAGTGGTTATTTATCCTCTCAAGGGAATCTTGCCCTTTGAGAATGAGTTTCCAACTAAAGACTGTGATGTACAGGGAATACCCATGTTCTGAGTGTGCATGCTTTTCCTAAGATTCAGTTAAAGAAGGCATAAGGAAGAGAACATTATCTTTGACTAGAAAGAAATATCTGAATATGAGCAGAAGTTTCTTTGGTTAGAGTTAAATTTAGATATATACAAACTAGAGCCAGTTCACAAAATACAAAAGATAGAGTATGCTCATAAAAGAATGATCACCTTTTCAAAAGCTGGCTCTCTGAATTGAGTCCTAGCAAATAGCACAGTTTACTGGGCTGAGTTGATGGCACAGTCTTCTAACTATTCATTCATTCATTCATTCATTCATTCAATTAATGCATATGAGTAACTCCAGGTATTGCTTTATGTATTATGTGTACAAAAGCATAGAAAACAGATGTAGTCCTCTGCATTCATGGATCTATTACTCTAATAGTGAAAGACAATAAATAAAATAAAATAAAAAAATTATGACTAAGAAGGTAATAAGTGCCATAAGTAAAAATAAAAAAATAGAAGAAAAAGAAAAAATAAAAAGGAAATAATAATAACAGAGGTTTGTTGGAGGAGTTATATGTGAAATTTAAAAATCATAGCCAGGGGAAGGCCACACTAAAAGGTAAAATATAAGTAGGACTTCAAAGGGGTGAGGCAGTCACCTGTATAGATATATGGGGAAAGACAAAACCAGGTAGAGGGAATAGGATTTGCAAAATCCTAATAAGGATACAAATTTCTGAAAAAATTATTGAGTGTCTTTTTTTCCTCAACAGGTTCACACAGAGAGTTAAAAAATATTGTGGATGTTCCTATTCAGAAGTTGATTATGGGACTATGGTTGTTCATGTTATAATTACCCTTCCTAATTTATATGTATATTGCATATGTTCTATTGCCTTATGTCATATATATATATATATATATATATATATATATATATATATAATATATCTCTCTCTATATCTCTCTCTCTCTCTATCTATATATATATCTCATACCTTACACACACCCCCTAGCACACTCACTTATCACACTCACACTCACATTTCAATAATGCTAGCTGCTAAATATATATACATACATATATATATATATATATATATATATATATATATATATATATATGTTTTTTTTTTTTTTTTTTTTTTTTTTAAAGAGTGAAATGTGATGAGGGAGCATGGGGCAAGTTGAGAGCAAAGTACATGCTACAGCACTCCCACCCCACCCCTACTCCCGCCCCAGGTGGGATATGTGTGACATTCCTTGGACACCCATGGCTACCCAAGAACAAAGGAAAGGGTTTTAAGTGCTTGCCATGGTGATGTGGGAAACAAAGGCAGATGAAAAGATAAATTCCCTTACTGCCTACAGCCCATTGACAAGTCCTTAAAATAGGCAGAGTGACCTCCCTCTAGGAGCTCAGCTGTCTGGATGATGACACTTTGCTGGGGGCGAAAGAGAATCTTAGCTTATCATTATCCTGACCCCTCAGGAACCTGTAAGTCTGCTTTAACATAGAAAGATTCCTTTGGAAACTTCCTTTATCTCAACTCCCCCAAGATATATGCTGGCAATCATGGTCCAAGTTTATGGCCCCTAATATACATCTGATGGATCTCATGACTGAGGTTTTACTAAAGGGTAATAAATGGTGTTTCCCTAGCAACAGCTAACCCCTTAAGGTCCTGGAAACCTTGCTTCCAAAATTCCTTGGAGAAGACTTACTTTATTCCTGACTCCCTCCCAACCTGAGGGTACATAATGAAATACCATCATGCCCTCAGTGCAGCTCTTCCTGCCCATGGGTCCTGTCCCCCTGCTTTAATAAAATCACCTTTTTGTACCAAAGACGTCTTCAGGAATTCTTTCTTGGCCGTTGGCTCCAGACTACCCTACCATCACCCCAAAACTTCATCAGTCACATCTACTATGTTAGTAAATCTCACCAATCACATTTTATAATAGGATTTAAAATTCTACTTTTGTTCTGTTGTATAAGGAACTTACTTCTTTTTCCACATATGCTCAATTCCTTAAAACTTCTTGAGAACAGAAATATACCGTTTACATTTATATTCAAACCTGGAGGACTGGGGTACGTGTACATGGTACATGATGAAGCAAATTTCTGAAAGAGTAGCTCCCTTTAATTACTGTCCTTAACTTTCTTCTTCTCACATTTGTTACTATAATGACTTGTCACTATGATCTTAACCACACTAGATTTCTGAATAAATATTAGTTTAATCTTCAAATCCTCCATGGTCCTCAAGATAGGACTAAAACTAGTAGACACCCAATATTCTTTTTTAAAAATAAATCTGTATCATTTATGTAAGTTTTGATTTTGAACGGAAAATATCTAGAACACTGAATTATTACTGAGCATAGAACATTAACTTGACCTTTTTTGTTCTTATTTATAAAGACTCATTTTACAAGTTCTGTCGTATGAAAAGTGCCGTCTTCCTTCATTATGTATTTCTGATCCATTTTATGCCCTCATGTCTGCTTTTTGACATGGCACTTCTGTTTTTCTTCCCCTACACTTATTTTCCTCTTTATCCAATTTACCTAAACATTTTCAGCTTTTCAATGATAATAAGAAAACTTCTACATCATCATGAAGAAATTTATATCTTGGAAAATGACCTTAACATTTTGACTTGTGCTTTTCTGTCACTCTAGTCAATTGCAAACTTTATATTAATCACTGGAGGGGTGGGGGTGGAATGTCGAGATTTCAAAAGCTCAGAAAGAAATGTGAGCAGTTTCTCTTCACTTTTGGTGCTGACAAGAAGCTACAACACAAGCTGCCTTTGTTGCAGGTAATTTAAATCTCAAACACCTACCGTGGTTACATTTTGTTCTGAATAGCAGTTTGTATTTTGAAACTATTTATAGCATGCCATTTCATTTCTGGGATTACCACCACAGGGGACAAAATGCCAGAAGAGGAAATGTATTTAAGAGGGTAAAATATGAGAGAAGGATGAAGCTGGATGGACTCAAATGGCTAGACTATTTAGCCTCGATTTAAGCAAACCCCTAAATCACCCAGATCAATGTTGAACTTCAACCTTTGTGTCCTCACAGTCTTCCAGCCAAGGTGAGATGTTAATCATGCTGCTGGTGAGGACATCCACGTTGGAGCAAAAATCAACTTGCTCTTACTCTCGTTTTGTGCACTAGAAACTAACATTATTTCTCTCCCGTTCAATTTGGGGAGCTAGAGAAACAAAATGTAGTCACTCTCAGATTAATTTAAAACTTTTACGTGCGGGGCGCCTGGGTGGCTCAGTCGGTTAAGCATCCGACTTCAGCTCAGGTCACGATCTCGCGGTCAGTGAGTTCGAGCCCCGCGTCAGGCTCTGGGCTGACAGCTCAGAGCCTGGAGCCTGCTTCCGATTCTGTGTCTCTCTCTCAAAAAACTTTTACGTGCATTTTGCCAGGCTTCCAAATCACTGTGCTTTGGAAATCTTGGTCGCTGCTCTCTAGACAATCTCCAGGTCTTTCACGTTTCTTCTAAGCAAGACACCAAATTTTATGCATTCCTTTAGAAGACTAGAGAATTCTTTCTGCCTTGATATTGCTTAGTCTGGTCATATCATATCACTTTTCTTTTTTTTTTTTTTTTTTATGTTTTCCAAAAGAAATATCCAGTTATTCACTTAATAAAGTTATGGGTTTCAAAGTATTGTGGTCCTGTCATAAGGCAACTGAAAATATCCTTAAATGTTTGTAAAGAACCTAGGCCTGATAATCACGAATTAAGTCCCTGACTACAAAATTCATTTTAACCAGTATGAGCTTAAAGGTTCAGCCGATCTATCTGGAAGATTAATGAAGATGCCCAAAACACCAACTCAGCCAACTAGCCCACTGGAACTGAGATGTGAACACAGATTTTTTAAACTGAGTTACATTGTACACATATAAGTAAGTAATATATATTTACATACACATACACAGGCACACACACACATATACACAATCCATAAATATAAATATTCAAACAATGTAGCATTGACAATAGAATTTTTGGATTCTGACCATTACTGGGATCTATTTTCGATGGAGCTAGCAATTAATTTCATAACTTAGTTATCAGATCATTTATGTTTGAGTAAAGATGATGCCAAACACAGCTCTGAACAGGCACTCCAAATGATGATGAACTGTATTACTTATTTACTTAAACAGGAAGTGTGGTATTTTGGAGTTGAGACATCTGAGTTTTAGCTTTTAGTTTTGAAAATGCTAATAATGTGTGAAATTATGCCAGGTCCCACGTTTGAGACCCATCCTATATCTTCTACCTGTTTGTCCTCAGCAAAGTCACTGAACATATTTGTGTTTCAGTATTTTTAATCTTAAAATAAGGAAATTAGACTATGTAAGTTTTTTTCTAATCTTACACCTTTCTAATCTTACATGCCACTTGCTAAATTTAGGAATGTCCGGGGGCACCTGGGTAGCTCTGTCAGTTAAGTGTCTGACTCTTGATTTGGGCTCAGGTCATGATCTCATGGCTCATGAGATCAAGCCCTGTGTTGGGCTCTGCTTTGACAGTGAGGAGCCTGCTTGGGATTTTCTCTCTCCCTCTCTTTCTGCCCCTGTCCTGCTCACATGCTCTCTCTCTTTCTAAATAAATAAATAAATAAATAAATAAATAAATAAATAAATAAATTTAGGAATATCTGAAATATTGGGCTTTATACTATGAAATGATAAACTGTGTTATGGTTGAAATGAACAAGCAAGGCAAATGAAAGGATCTTCAAGATATTCATTAAATGAAAAAATCATTACCTACTTGTTAGATTCCACATTTTTATGTACTTCCTCAAATGTCACCCCATCAGAGCAATTGTCTCTGACTCCACTATATTAAATACAAATATTCCAAACCCTTTGTGCAAGTCACTTTCTACCACCAATCCTGGTCTTTTCCTTCACAGTGAATCCCATACCACTTGATGTCATATTAAACATTTATTTGCCTTTTTCTTTATTTCTTCCTTTCCACGAAAAATAAGTTTCTTATGAAAAAAATAAATTCCAAGAGGCTAGACTATTTGCTTTGTTCACTGCTGAATTCCTAGGACTTAAGAACAGAGTAAAACCTTGACTTGTGAGCATCATTCTTTCTGGAAACACGCTTGTGATCCAAAGCACTTGTATATCAAAGTGAATTTCAAGAACCATTGGCTTGGTTGTGATCATGTGACATTCGGTGTCATGTACTACTCGTATTGCAAGACATTGCTCATTTATCACGTTAAAATTTATTAGAAATGTTTTCTTGTCTTGCAGAACACTCACAGAACAAGTTACTAGCAATCCAAGGTTTTACTGTAGTGCTTTGCATAAAACAGATGTTCATTGTGTGTATATATTCATTTTGAGACATGATGATTTTTAGAAACAATACATAAAAGTTGTTTACCATTTAGAGTTTGATGAAAAAGAAAAGAGGCTTAATGAAAAAGAAGGGAGCTTTTCATTTTTTATCCTTTGTACCATTGGAATCTATCTTGTGCCTGCATTATATTAATAATAAAATAGACATGAATGCAATACATTAGACACGCCACCAAAACCCTGAGACCTAGTGAAAATCTCAGGTGTGCTGTTTCTAACCCGTCGATGTTGTTGAAGACTTCAAGGGCAGAAATTAGATCCTAAATTTTTAAAGCCAAGAATGTGATAGATTTAAAGAGTAGACTAAAAATAAATATTGGAGATAAAATCCTAAATATAAATACTTGTTTCTTCATACTAGAGACAGTTTAGATTCACTATTAATAACGTGTTGATAATCTGGATAAATTTTGCCACTAAAGCAAAACTATGAGATGGTTTTGCTTTTCTTGGATTTTTAAAGGTACTCTACAAATTTTCTGTAAAAATCATTACATAGTTTGCAATTACTTAGGGATGCAAAGAATAAAGCATACTTCATCCCCCAAAATAAGCAAAAAGAGCATAATGGCTGAAACACATTAGGGATGTTTGTTTGTTTGTTGTTTGTTTTGGTCTCATGTAATAGAAATTTGGACATAGAGGGTACGGAGGCTGGTATAATGGTTTCAGGAAGTCTTTAGGGACTCAGGATGCTTCTAACCTAGTCCACAGTCCTTAGTAGGGGCTGCTAAAGCTCCAGCCCATCACATCCACATTTCAGGCAGTGGTAGTGAAGTAGGGGGAAAAGACAAAAAGGGCACATCTCCATGAAGAATCAGCTTGAACCTGCATGGAGTGTTCCCCAATTTACCTCCAAAACATCTGTTTATATCATTGTCATTTTCTGGCAGGCATTAGTCTCATAACTATATCTAGACAAAAAAAGGTTAGTAACGTACTCTTGTGAATTGTCATATTAGTGGTCTGAATAAGTCTGATATGATTACAGTGAAAGAAAGGAAAAGTAGGTGTTTGAGAAGCATAGAGTCTCTGTCATAATTATTGTTTTTCAATCAGAAATATATGATATGCATGTTTATGTAAGAAAAATCATCTGTCTCTCAAAAGTAAATAAACATTAAAAAAATAAAATAAAAAAGTGGCACCTGGGTGGCTCAGTCAGTTAAGTGTCCGACTTCTGCTCAGGTCATGATCTCATGGTTCATGGGTTTGAGCCCCATGTGGGCTCTGTGCTGTCAGCCCAGAGCCTGGAGCCTGCTCTTGATTCTGTGTCTCTGTCTCTTCCTGCCCCTCCCCTGCTCATCCTCTCTCTCTCTCTCTCTTTCTCTCTCTCAAAAATAAATAAACACTTAAAAAAGAAAAAGAAAAGAAAAAAAAGAAAAAGCAAAGCAAGGCAAAACACCCTCATGATATTCACTACTTTCTGGAAATTATTTTTTTTTCAGGTATCCATTATGAGCCATGAAAACATGTTTTCCAAGAAGGAAAATAGTAGCTAATACTTGGGACAGTGCGATCTGGTAGTGACTTCTCTGTTTTTGAGAGCGGTAAAATTTTTGTTCATATCTCTTCATGTTTTAGGAAAACAAGATGAGGAAGGAAATTACAGTACTAGGATGGACCAGAAATGCTTTCTGTCTATGGAGATTTTGGAAGATTGAAAGACAAGCTGTCAATTTTCTCAGTGTTTTATCATGAAGCCACTAAGAAAAGAAGCAGTGAGTTTAAGACAGAGTCTGGCAGAGGTCTTGGAATGGGGAGAGGTGACTGTAAGTGATGAGAACGGTTCACACTTGATGTTTACAATTTTCACGTGCAACTCAAATATTTCATGTTTGCAATATTATTTTTTAAAATTATATCTATTCATATAAATCATGCTTAGCATTTTTTCAGCTGGAGTCTTCTAGGAGACAACTCTCCTATATTTCTGTATGTCTTGCAATGAAAGGCACTGCTTGACTTTTTTGCCGGACTGTCCTTCGAAGATGTTTGTTTGGTGAGCAACTTCGGAAGACAGAGATACTCTTTCTCTGTGGAGCAAAGTTCAGCTTCATCTTCTCTCCAGTGTGGTCTTAGTCTGTTCAAGCTTCTATAATAAGATGACTACAGACTGGGTGGCTTATAAATAGCAGAACACAGTGTTGGAATCTAGTCCAAGATCAGGGTGCTGTTGTGGTCTGGTGATGGTCCTCTGGTATGTCACAGACTTGTCTCCTCACATGGTGGAAGGGGTGAGGGACTTCTGTGGGATCTCTTTTATAATGGTCTCTCTACCCTCATGACCTAAGCATCTCCCAAAGGCCCACTTCTTGTTACCATCATATTAGGCATTAGGATTTCAACATATGAATGAGGGGGCCACATACATTCAGACCATAGCAGGTATAATAAAGATCATATTTCTCCCTCTGGAGAAAAGCTCAGGCAAGTTTACAGTCCATTTAAAGAGATTCAGGCTCCCTAAGCTTTGGACTCCTCTTGTGCAGGTAACAACTTGCACTCTTCCTGTTGCCCTGTGGGAATTGTGGCTTGGCACAGTGGTACAAAATAACGCTCTGGCTACTACTACTACTGTACGTAATAAACTGTCCATTGTCTCTGACTCAGGAATCTCTTATGTTCTGCTGGCAACCATGAAACCGTGGCAGGCTGACGTATTAGTTAGAAGTAGATCCTTTATAGTTCTTGAGAGGCATTAAAGGGGGACTTACTGGGTTCATAATGCCTATAACTCCCCTATCTCTAAGGAAAGCTAATGATGTGACCCTCCCTTCCTGACACTGGTTGCTTGAAGCAGGAATGGATTTATGCCCTTGAGCAGCCATATGTAAACACTCATGGACTGGCACAAGTTATGACATGGCCTAATATGGGAAGGCTGCCCAGCTGTCAGCGTCCATCTGACCTAATATAATCCTCTCTTTTGGAGACATGACTGTGAGACAGAGAAAGAACGCCAACGTTGGCGTGGTGCATAGGCTAACAGATGCACTGGATAAGCATTAGGATGGGGAGGCACAGTCATGCGTCTTTAATAGCCACTTTCTTCCACAAGGACACCACAGCTGCTCTTGGACACCTGGGGAAACTGCTAATTCCCAAGCAGTAAACTTGCTTCTAGGGTGTGATTTTCCTTGTTCCTCTATGTTTACTTTTAATATCCCTCCCTGACTGAAAGTAACCAGAATGTGCTTCTGCCTCATTTACCTGGAAAGAGACAAGCTAACAAAGGGGAGAAAAATGACTTCCCCAAACTAAACCTGGACTCTTAGGGTAAAGATTTATCAGACACAGTTTTAGCTAAACTATGCTTCTAATATTTTCTGGATGAAAGGATTTAGAAATCCTTATCTGACAATCAGGTATTAAATCTGCCAGCAACAGATGCTGCTAAAACATGAATTTAAACAGCTTATTTCTGTTGGTACAACATTAGGATCATTTCAGAATAACTGATTATGACGTGCTTTAGATTTTCTACCTGTTGTATTACAACAGCTGTCGTGAGAGTTAGAAGTGAGGGGCACCTGGGTGGCTCAGTAGGTTGAGCGTTAACTTAGGCTTAGGTCATGATCTCATGGTTGGTGAGTTCGAGCCCCACATAGTGCTCGCTGCTCTCAGCAAGGGCTTGCTTCAGATCTTCTGTCCCCCTCTCTCTCTGCCCCTCCCCCACTCTCTCTCTCTCAAAAATAAATAAATCTTAAAAAAAAAATGTGATATCCCTGATTGATTAGGTACAATGGAACAACCTCAAAAGTCTTCAAACACAGTGTCAAGAAAGCACAATGTTCATTATTTTATATAAATTATAGTTTTTCAGGTGCAATTAACTCAGATTAAAAAACAAAGAATCAAAATATATGGGTTTGGCAATAGCTCTTACTTTGGTTATCTAGATATTTCTAGAAAATATTTACTCAGATAAAACTGTAGTACAAATTAATAAATGATAGTCTACACTGGGAAAAGTTTCTCTGTGCTAAAGTGAACATTGAGCTTGAGCAGGGAGGAAAGCTTACTTCCTTTTCTCACCTAACGTTAACACAAGATTCAGAACATCTTACTATAATCAATAGCCCTCAGATGCCATGTGTGAGACAACTTTCCAAGGGGAAAATACAATCTCACTATCTAGCACAAAATGAATATATGATGCAGATTAGTGTAATAAGATTTCCAGCTGATAATTTTCACTAAAATATTAGTAAGTAATTTTATAATACATCCAAGGAGATATAGATCTCTCTTACTCTCTGTGTGTGTGTGTGTGTGTGTGTGTGTGTGTGTGTGAAAGAGACTATGTGTGAATAACTAACAACACATATCCCAGATCTGGATCTCCTGTTTTTGTTTAATAATCACAGTGATCCTTTATATTGAGCCTAATCATTGTTTCTCAAAGAGTGCTTTGTGAAATACTAATTATATTAAATGGAGGATTTAATATGGGGAATTTAACATATAAAAATTGGGGGGAATAGTACATTTTAATACTTGGCATTGTATATCTGCTCTCCTATGCTCCCAAAGCTAATGACCCTAATTGAAGTTTCTGAGATTTTGTCCACCATAGACACAGGTTTAATTTTCAAACTCATATTTCCAATCATATATTGCAAGGAAATATTTTTTAATAATATTTATTAACCTCACATAGAACTTGTGTTCTGTGTAACTGTTGCTTGCAACAGAACACTCTGTAAATTGGAGTGGGAAAACATTTCTCCATTTTCTTTTTTTATAAAAAACCATTTAAAAAATTTTTAAAACTTTATTTATTTTTTGAGAGAGACAAAGACAGCATAAGTGGGGAAGGGACAGAGAGAGAGGCAGGCAGAGAATCCCAAGCAAGGTCTGCACTGTCAGCAGGGAGCCTGACGTGGGGCTCGAACTCATGAAACCATAAGATCATGACCTGAGCTGAAACCAAGTTAGACAATCAACTGACTGAGCTACCCAGGTGCCCCTTAAACAACTGTTTTAATCACCATAATCTTTGTGCTTTGCTGGATGGTGGGGTATGATGGGGTAAGGGTGAGAAACCAATTTAAAAGTGCCAATTCACTGTACCTTAGCCCTTTCCAGTTTAAAGAAACTTCTGGCAGACGTAGACTGTTTTTGGTAAATGCTTAGAAGCTCAGAACTCTTCTTGCCTCCAGTTGCAATCCTAGATGAATCTGGAATCAACTGGAAATTTACTGTTACCCATGGTGCCTAGGGATGGGGATTGTGACCTCAGACCCATCAGTGGACTTGAGCAGTTGTCTTGGCTGTTTCCTTTGAAGCTTCTCCAGGGAATTGTCTGCTAGAATTTACTGTTGTCATCTGCACTGGCGTACCCATGGTCTGTCCTACTGGTGTGGTGAAAATCCTTGATGACTTGGCCTTACTTTGGTTTTCAGTGACATTGCAGAGGTCTGGGTCTCAGGCAGCATTTGGTTTGCCAATCCGTGTATCAGAGCAGTCCTACGGTCTTTTTCTGAACTCTTCTCTGGGTCTCTGGCTCTCAGCCAGCAATTGCTTTCCCAACCCTCATGCCAGAGCAATTCTGTGGCTTTCTTCTGAACTTTCAACTCGGCTGACCTTATCTTCCTCTCCAGCACATGCAGGGTTTCCTGGACTGATTTAACACCACCGAGAATTGTAACACAAGCCGTCTCTATGCCTAAACACCGATGATACCATTCACACAACACTGTGGCTGCCCGTGAAGGCACAGGGGCTCTTGTTTCAGCTGATCTTCCAGATTTCCAAACATGAAACCAGGTGTATGGCTTCAGCAGCTTTTGGCAGCTTCTTTACTCTCTCCGAGACCTCTATTGTATTACCTTCTCTCCTTTCACCACCAACCCCTCCCCACCCCCATTTCCTACCTCTTCACCTAAACTTTGACCCTGTGGAGGTGAGGTTGTTGGAAATGAGGGAAACTGAACTCTCTGTAGAATAACAGAGGCAGTAGAGTAGAGTTTCAAAAGCATCAGCTCTGCACCTAGCATTCTTAAGTTGAAACCACCCTCCACCACTGAAGACTATGTCAACTTGGACAAGTTACTCAAACCCTCTTAGTTTCCATATGTCCATATCTGCAGAAAGAAGATAATGCCAGAAAGTTGCCATAAAGATTGAATAGATAATGTGTATTAAGTACTTGAAAAGCACCTGTGCATGGCGCTGCTCAATCAAAGCTATCTATTGATGTTATGAGTCTCCCCTTTTCTGGCCAGAGCCTACTGTTTCTATTTGTACAAAGATGCAACTTCATATTTGAAATTCTTTCTAATCACTTCTTACAGCAAACTGCTATGACAGGTTGGCTCAGCTCTCCAGGCTGTTGTCTTGCTTTGGAAAAACAACAGCAATAACAACAAACTATCTAAATTGAGAGTCAAAAATGACCAACAGCTTTGTTGTTCTACCTAATATTTACTGTTCTCCTGAAATCTAGAAAAACATTGATTTAAAATCTTAATACCACCAATTGAAGTGAAATTTAAAAATCCATGAATCAATATTATCAGAAATATATCTACTATACGTGGAACACATACTGGGAAATGCTGAATTAAACTAACATTTGAATATTAGGTAGGAAACATACCTCTTTGTCCTGCTTTTCTATTTTTTGAGAAGTCTCTATCCCTCTGCTCATCTACCTTTCTAACTCCTCCTCCAAGGAAGCAAAAGTTGCTGGCCTAGTCCCTGGATCTCATTATATCATCAGGCTGGGTAAGCATGCCTTACACATAGAAGTCAATTTCATTTTAAGCACAACCTGGGTATGGATGGCCTTTTTGAAGCAGCTCTATCATCCCTAAGTGCTCTATTTCAGCTTCTCTGTGTTTGGTGAGTAAGGCAGTCCCATCATATGCAGTCATGTCATATACAGAATAGAGTCTATTCTGCCAATACAACCGTCCACATTTGAATAATCGGTTCTAAGGCTGCTACCAAGGGCAGCCATCAACCAGCCTGTGGGCAGAGCCCTGCTTTAGGGAAGCAAAGAGTGAGAGAAGTTAAGAAAGTGCTATGTGCTTCTTTCCCTTCATTATTAACCAAGTCGGGGTCTTAATACAAAGTCATAGGATGAGAAAGGGCATAGATTCATTACTCTTAGAATTTTAAAATTCTGAAAAGCTAAAAGTGACCTGATTTTACCAATGATGAATCTGGCCCTGAGGAGATTGCCTGGAAAAGGAGAATTTCTCATAACAGGTGGATACATTTATTTTCAATATAAATGTAAGGGATTTTTCTTTCATTTTTAGCTCCAAGAGTAACTTCCTATGTTAATTTTTTCTCTAAAGTTGTACTTTCTTAACCAACCTCAAGGTGAATTATAATGGTATACTTGACCCAATGATGAGTTTCAGAGAAATGAGTGTTATTTAAGGCAATACCTTAATGGTAAACCTATTTACATATCCTTAAGCCAGTGATTCCTGACTTTTTAGAACTACAACATGCTCTCATGTTTTGGCATAATTTCGAAAACTGCTAATGCGGCCACCTCTCTTTTTAAGTGTTTATTCTAATATAAAATATTATGCACTTGATTTGCTGTTTTAAATCTTTTCCTTCTTCAAATTACAAAAACATCCATCTTTTTAAAAGGAACATATTCTTAGTAAGCACATTATTTTATTTCTATAATTGCTTTGAAAAAAGCTGAATGTCAGAGAGCCTCAAAAAAAAAGTCAGAAATAAAATCTGAAGAATGTCTATTTTTTTAATATCTACCTTTTCAGTTTCAGGATTTATGCCAGAATATATATATATATATATATATATATATATATATATATATATAATGATCGATGTTAACATACTTTGGCAGTACCTTTTCTCTTAAAAGCTTCTATAAATAACTTTTCATAAAACGGAATTACTGAATTCAACATGGAATGACAGAACAATTTTGGGGTGAAAAATGGTCAGTTTCATCTCTAAGCCATATTGCCCTTTCCCTTTGTGAGGAGGCAGCAAAGGCAGTTTTTAGCACTGCCTTCTGTTAAACTTTATTTAAGAAATCAGCCTCAGGGACTCAATTCTGTCCGTATCCACAACATCCACACGCTATAGTGACCACAAGAAAGGAAGGGAAATGGAGAACTCAGTCAAATACCTACTGGGATAAATCTGTATAAAGACAGAGATTGAGTGTATCTTCAAAATGGTCATTTGAAGGTGATGCTGTAAGATCTTCAAGAAATTCCTATTCTGTGGTTAAAATTAACAACTCAGGAAACAACAGATGTTGCTAAGGATGTGGAGAAAGGGGAGCCCTCTTGTACTGTTGGTGGGAATGCAAACTGGTGCAGCCAGTCTGGAAAACAGTATGGAGGATCCTCAAAAAGTTAAAAATTGAACTACACTATGACCCAGCAATTGCACTACTAGGTATTTATCCAAAGGATACAAAAATGCTGATTCAAAGAGGCACATGCACCCCAATGTTTATAGCAGTACTATTAACAATAGCCAAATTATGGAAAGAGTCCAAATGTCCATCGACTGATGGATGGATAAAGAAGATGTGATATATATGTGTATATATACATAAGTAGTATTCTATTGTGTGTGTGTGTGTGTGCGTGTGTGTATACATATATATATATATATATATATATATATATATATATATATATATATAATGAATGAATGAAATCTTGCTATTTGAAACAACTTGGAACTAGAGTGTATTATGCTAAGCAAAAAAATCAGTCAGAGGGGTGCCTAGGTGACTCAGTCAGTTAAGCATCCAACTTCGACTCAGGTCATGATCTTGCAGTTCATGTGTTTGAGCCCCGCATCAGGCTCTGTGTTGACAGCTCAGAGCCTGGCGCCTGCTTCAGATTCTGTGTCTCCCTCTCTCTCTACCCCTCCCTTGCTCATGCTCTGTTTCTCTTTCTCTCTCAAAAATAAATAAATGTTAAAAAATTTTTTTAAGTTAATCAGAGAAAGAGATATCATATGATTTCACTCATATGTGGAATTCAAGAAATAAAACAGATGAATATAGGGGAAGAGAAGGAAAAATAAGATAAAAACAGAGAGGGAGGCAAACCATAAGAGACTCTTAAACACAGAGAACAAATTGAGGGTTGCTGGATGGGAGGTGGGTGGGGGGGTTTGGTTAAATGGGTGATGGGTACTAAAGAAGGCACTTGTTGGGATGACCACTGGGTGCTTGTTGGGATGACGGATCACTGGGTTTTATTCCTGAAACCAACACTACACTGTATGTTAACTAACTTGAATTTAAATAAACACATTAACAAAAAGAAAGTCCTATCCTGAAATTTCCATTTTCATTTAACACATTGGTTATCATGCTCTTTGCACAACACTGTGCTGGGCGTGGGGTAAGAGTGATGGAGAAATCAAGAATTGACAATATGGTTTGTGAAAGAGCATGGGACAGTTTTATAACACTGTGAAGCTATAACTGTTTGTGTCAATTTAAGGGAAAAAGCAGAAATCCAGTGAAGGGAGAGTTGTACATCAGTAATAAGGTGGAACACAATGTAAATCACCTCCCTCCTTCCATCCTTTCCTTCCACCTTGATACCAACCTCTGCTGCCCACCTTACTCTTGATTACACATCACTACAGTCATTTCCTCTTGACTATCTTCCTGGACACGTTGTCTTCACTGCCGAGTTAGATGCCCTTTTAAAGTTTCATGTTTGTATACCCTGCAAGACGGTTGAGGCCCAAGTTACAGATGTTCTCTGGAGGCAGGCAATTTATCTCACAATTCATTTATCCTGAAAGTAGATAGTCATATCTACTATGTAGTAGGAGGTCTTCAATTGGCTGGAATGAATAGGAATGACTTTTTGGATGTGGGACTTGAGACAAACCTCAGAGAGGGAAGTAGTGGGAAATTTACTGTGTGCTCTCATGGATCTCGCTCACTTGCTCTTAGGACTATAAAAATGAATCAAATCAAAACACTGCATAAGATCATTCAAGCAGAACTACTGAAGCATATAAATTCTGTTCTGTGGAGAAACATTGATGACTATCATTGAATATATATTCATAAGAACTCCTCTGAAAATATATTGAGAATTCATGACTTTCTGTTATTTGTCCTTATTGGGGATGATACTTATGGGGCCTTGACCTCATCTGTTTTGTTAAAAAAGTTACTGTAGGGGCGCCTGGGTGGCTCAGTCGGTTAAGCGTCCGACTTCAGCTCAGGTCATGATCTCACAGTTCGTGAGTTCAAGCCCCGCGTCGGGCTCTGTGCTGACAGCTTGGAGCCTGCTTCACATTCTGTGTCTCCCTCTCTCTCTGTCCCTTCCCTGCTCATGCTGTGTCTCTCTCTGTCTCAAAAGTAAATAAACATTTAAAAAAAAAAAAGTTACTGTAAATAGTGTGCTCAAAGAATTTGGTTGAACTCAGACTATTTTGACACTCCTAACCATTTGGTTGTTTTCCAGGACTGATAAAAATGCTGTTAGGCCTGTCCACTGTGGTGCTAATGTTAATGATGAATCATATATTGGTTTAAAAATGGCATGGTGCAAGATGAGTCAGGTAATTCATCACAGTAGGTTATTTATCGAGACTTGTATTTTGTCTATTAACAACTGGTTAATTCAGGAAAAGAATCAGTCAATTATACTGACGACTGTCACTAGGTGAATCAGCTGACATCAATGGACAATTTTTTTTTCTTTCATCTCTTTGCCATTTCGTCATTTGCACTTGGGTTTAGCAATGTGAATATTAGTAAAATGTCAAACAATGAAAAGAATTCATGTGTGAAATAATGTATCTGTTTAATAATGAGTAGAAAATTGTGTTTGGCAAAGAATAGGATTTAAACACCTTTCAAGATTATTACTAAGGTAACAGAAGAGACCAAAATAGATTGCTGCAAACTAATGTAGTCATTTCTTTTCACTTTGTGCTTTTTCATACTATTTTATCATCAACTCAGACCCATCCAATCTTCAAAGGGTAAGTAAGTAAGAAAAAAAGAGTTATAGCCACCCTTGAAACTTATCAAAGTGTTCATTCCTCTTCAAATGATTATCATTGGCTTAACCTACATAGGACCTAAATTTGGAGTTTAACTTTTAGTTAAAATATTTTGTAAATAGTGGTGATAAGTTGTGTGTTTTGGGACACTCACCTTTCTTATTACTGTCTTCTAAATAACATAACGCTAATCAATTAGTCTTTAGATTCTTTTTCTATTAATAAAAAAAAATCTCATGCCCTTCAAAAGCTCTGCTTGAATGAATATACAAGGTTTTGAGTTGATCCCTTCTAGGACTGTGAGATTTTTTTTCCCCTTCATTTTCCACTGTTATCTTTAAGGCAGATTGGGACCACTTGCAAGGAATACAGAGGGTGATAGAGGAAGAAAACAGATTTCCAAAAAAGGAGACTATTTCTATTTCTATCCCTTTTTCTTTTCTATCTGCTGACCAGAATTTTTAATGAATTGTCATGCTCTTGACCTGAATTAGCCAAAATGTTTGCCAGGCAATGATCATGGAAAGATCAGCATTTCTTTCTAGGTTCCAGTTATAACCACATAGCAATTTTCATAGTTTCCAGATCACTTTTACACTTACCTACTTTGAGCAAATCAGGGTCACACAAAATCTCTATGAGTTAAGTATAACTATGCCCATTTTACAGATGAGAAATCTGATTGTCAGAGAAAAAGAGACTCAGTTTAGATCACCCAACCAGTCATCTCTGACAGAATTTAAATCCAAGTTTTTTGTCTAGTCTTTTTGGTTTTTGTGTTCTGTTTTATTTCCTTGGTGTGCCTCAGATCTCCATTAGAATGTAATTGCTTTGTGTATGAAATGTTTTATTAGATTAACTGGACTCAGCAGGGTGCAAGCAGAAAATTACCCATCCCTTCTGGACACCACCACGCCCACAGCCATCGTCCTATTGATTCTTCCTCATCCAGCCCTGGCAATACCTTGGTAATTGTACAGTCTTTTCTGTCACATGCATGTAAATTAGGCTTCAACTCCAGGTTTAAAAATCCATTATAGGGGTGCCTGGGTGGCTCAGTCAGTTAAGCGTCCAACTCTTGATTTTGGCTCAGGTCATACCTCACGGTTTGTGAGACTGAAACCTAAGTTGGGCTCTGTTCTGACAGTGTGGACCCTGCTTGGGATTCTGTTTCTCCCTCTCTGTCTTTCTGCCCCTCCGCTGCTTGTACTCTTTCTCTTTCTCTCTCTCTCTCTCTCTCTCTCAAAATAAATAAATAAACTTGAAAAAAAAATTAAAAATCCATTACAACCTATCATCAAAGTTCCTATCTTTTAATCAGTTCAAAGCTTTTCTCTTCCCTACTTTGTGCCTGTCTCAAATAAGAAGGCTAAAGTTATAGCACAGAAGAGGTAATTTAACATAAACAAAACTAGTTACACAGCAGGCACATACTAAGTGTTAGAGATATTGCAGTGATCTAAACAGAGATCTTGCCTATGGAGAGTTTATGTGCAGTTCACATGTCATGGAAAACAGAAATAGCTGAGTAGAGTAAGAAAGAGCATAAGTACTCAGCATGGTGGTGAGTGAATATCAAATTGCAGCATTAAATAGGGTGGTCTTGGCAGGCCTTGTAAAGATACTGATATTTGATAAAAGTTTTGAGTAATGTTAAGGAGTTTGTTGTGCTCATAGCTGGGGTAAGAGCATTCTAGACAGAGGGAACAGAATGAGCTGGCATATTCAAGGCATGGTGAGGAGGTCAGGGAGGGTAAGGCAGGGTGAGTGAGGTAGAGAGTAGGAGCGATAAGGTCAGAGAAGTACAAACAGCCAGATCACATCCAGTCTGAGTCTTCCAGTAAGCAGATACTGAGATAAAGTTATGAGTGCAAAAATTTCGTCAGGGTGGGGGGCAGCATCCTATAAAAGCAAAAGGAGGTGAGGAGAGGGAAAATTGGTTAGGGAAAACCTTTACACTGCAAAGCAGATCTATTATCTGTGGAAGGCAAGAAGAAAAGAGACAGAATTGGGCAGGGACTATCTTAACACTGATTCTTATTTGACATCGTCTTGGCCAAACCAATGGTTGAGAGCAAAGATTTCCTATAAGACGAGTCTTGCACTGGCAGGAATAGCTGGGTCTAGGACCCTCGCTCTACTTAAGTCATTGGCTGGGGGCTGTCTGGAAAGGGTGCGTCCACAAATCCTGCAACAGACACTAGGATAGTGTGACTAGAATCTACCAGCTAACTGTAGTCTGAGCACCGGGATGTCTACTTACTTTCTGAAGATCTGAGCAGCCACCCTCATGTCTCCTCTAGGCTTATAGGTCATTGTTTCCTTTTGACTTTCAGTATAAGAGAAAGGAGGTCCAAGCAGGGGAATATATGATTTGACTTAATTTAAAAAGGAGTCACGCCGGTGGTATTGAGAATAGACTGTGGTGGGCAAAGACAGAAGCAGGGAGGAGATTAATGAAATAATCCATATCTGGTAATGGACACCTGGACCAGGGCAGTGGTGGTAGAGGTGGCAAGAAACGGTCATATTCTGGATGCAAAATGTCATCTATCGGCTCAGCGATGTCTCTGGATTCTTCAATACATACCTATGCTCGTCTATTCTGTTCCTCATCCTCAATCATTTCCCTGCTTCAGATCCTCAAGTGTTTAAGTTAAAGGAGAAAAGATACATAAAAGTCAGAAAAATGATGCTTGACTCCTGGAAACGTAATTTGGCATACCATGCTCCATAGATATCAATACTCAGATTCTATATGGGCGATTTTTATTCTTTTGGTTGTTATTCTTCCAAGACCAAACTATCAGATTCCTCCAACTATAGTTTTCTAGTGGGATCCCAACACCTCTGCTATCTGGCTACTTATATTTTCCCCTCTGCTCCTATTTTCCAGCAATCCACTCCACAACAGACTTACCTGAAGGAAGTCTTCTGGATAGAGACATTTCAGCATAACTCAGCATCTCTGCAAGGTTTACACATATCCCTCAGGAAACATGAATATTTTTCCCACATGTATTATAGTACAGTTTTCTTCCTCTATAGCCCTCTCTCTTCCTCTTTCTGTAGACTTGATTTTATTCTTGTCATCCGTAAATCATGTGCCAGGCTCTGAATTGACAACATTTCAAAAGATGTAGGCCACACTCTTCAGGCAGTTCTCTCAGAGTATGCTTCACTTGATGGGGTCAAATGCAAAATGCCCCAGATTCTCCATTTATTCCTGTACCTACCTACTTGCAACGTGATTTTGTAGCTCCTCCCATCAGTGGGTGGGGTCTACCTTTCCACTCTTACTTGCAAACTTAACCTGGGTTGGGAAAGGCAAAATTGGGGCTGTTGCAAGGCTCCAACTCAAAAGAACTTGCACATTTGTACTCGACTACATGGGAGCCCTCTCCTTGCTGTCATGTGAGCAAACATGGGCTAAGCTGCTGGAGGATGAGAGGCCACATGGAATCTAGATGAGCCATCTTGGCTGAAGTCCCACTTCTGATCTAGATCAGCCGTCTGCCTCGGATGGGACAGTTGAATGCGGAAGCATGAGCCCAGCCAAGACCAGAAGACTGCCCACCTGAGTGCAGTCCCAATAGTTTAACTGGAAAATTGTGGGCTAAATCAATGATTGTTACTTTTTTTTTTATCAATAATCAATTTATTTATTTTAAGTTTTTATTTTAATCACCTGGTGCTCATCATGACAGGTTCACTCCTGTAAGAGGTGGCATAGAATTAGTGGTAACGTGTATAACTTCAAAGTCCTAGTCCCAGTAAGTCAGAAACAGGATCCCCCACTTATTAGATAGCCAGGCAAGTTATTTAACTTCTCTGATCCTCAGTTTCCCTATGGTAAAATGGGAATAAAATTGTACCTATTTCATGTGTTGTGTGGATCAAATGAGAGGTAGTATCTAAAACACTTAAAACAGTGTTTGGATTAGCAAATGCACTCAATGAATACTATGTATCATTAGTAAAGTGTATACTATAGTATAGAGTAGCACAGTAAACATAGTATATGGCAAATATGGTATAGTATAATATAGCACAGTGGAGAATATGACAAGAGAGCACTAAAAAGATACTGAAAGACTCAGCTTTCTGGAATTACTGTATAGTTCCATGTAGCTGTAGAATTCTATGTAATTCTACATAGCTACTATGATATTTCCATTTGCAGTAATTAGCAACATTGGATATCTATGATAGTGTATGGCTTAAGAATCACTTAATATAAAATATCAAATAACGAACATAGCCAAATTCATAACAAACTATTGATGTCCCTTGAAATATAATTCCATCAGTTACGCCAAGCTTGAGGCTCTGAGTCATGGTTCTAAATTCTGCAAATGACTGACTGAAAACCTCTACCAGTAATCTTTAAATTTTTCTGTTATATCTTGTTTTCCCCTACCAAAGTAAATTATATATAAAAAAATCAACTTTGTGGTCAGGAATTTTAATAAACTAAAATGTGATAAACAAAGATTGTTAGTATCTCTCTCCCTATTTATACTTGTTAGTTTGTGTTTGTGGTTATTAATTATTTGCTTGAGTATGTTAGATTTCCTACTGGTAGATCTAATATTGATGCTGTTCTACATCAACAATTTCAGTTAATGAAGCCTGCCATCCAATACTATAGAACTAATTATTTCCAGGATTACCCGGCCCAGTGTCCATAGGATAGAGGGTAGGATAATGCCTGCAGACGCAAAGTTATGGATAATTGTTACTCGTGAATGTCTCAGTGGTTTTAAAACATTTTTAAATCAACTATCCCATAAAATGATCCCACAACTACCGAATTAACAGTTTTTTTTTTTAATTTAAATTGATTTTTGAGAGAGACAGAGATAGAGACTGAGCAGGGAAGGGGCAGAGAGAGAGGGAGACACAGAATTCGAAGGAGGCTTCAGGCTCTGAGCTGTCAGCACAGAGCCCGATGCAGGGCGCGAACCCACGAACCGTGAGATCATGACCTGATTCGAAGTCGGGCACTTAACCGACTGAGCCACCTAGGCGCCACCTAATTAACATCTTTTAAGTGAAAAAAATCATATGGAAACTCTCTTATTACATAACTCGCGATTAGCCAAGCACGTAATCATCCGTCAAAAGCTGATAAGATCCAAACAAGTAAGGTTTTCAGTCACAACTCTGTCACCTGCATGTCTTTAGCACGGTTAGAAAAGCATGGTGAGAGGGGCGCCTGGGTGGCTTGGTCGGTTAAGCTTCCGACTTCAGCTCAGGTCATGATCTCACAGTCCGGGAGTTCGAGCCCCGCGTCAGGCTCTGTGCTGACAGCTCAGAACCTGGAGCCTGTTTCAGATTCTGTGTCTCCCTCTCTCTCTGCCCCTCCCCTGTTCATGCTCTGTCTCTCTCTGTCTCAAAAATAAATAAACGTTAAAAAAAATTAAAAAAAAAAAAAAAAGAAAAGCATGGTGAGAATGACGATGTTTCTTTTCACGAAACTTTCTTCCAATGCGAACACTGAATTCCTCTTGCGTTATTTTCCCTACAAGGAGCATTCACATAATTTCAAATCTCATTATCCTCGGCAGCATCTTATCATTGATTAGTCTCAGAGTTGGATAAAAGCTGCGACAACGTGTAAGAGACACAACCATTCAGACAACACTTGGTAAGCTTGTAAGTGTTTCTACATACTTTTGCAAGTCCTTTTATGGTTGAATTTTTGTTAAGGTGCAGGTTTAAACCCTTGCTGTTTTGACACCCTTTTCCTTTCCCATTCAGAGTCACTGTCCCTACCTGATGTGCTGAAGCTGTGAGGTACTGTCGAAATTGATGTCATCATCACAGCATATTAGAAAGCATGTGGAGTGTTGTCTTGTTAAACTGACGATTTGCCTCAGTAGCACTCCATATTGGTGCTTTTCCAGCTCCCAATGCCAGAGCTTAGTACATCAATAAAGAATTCATTCCATTGTTAAGACTCTCATTGATATAACTTTTTTTTTTTTTTTAATTTGCCAAGAATCTGTCACTGGAGAACCGTGGTAGGTAAAAAAGGTAGCTTCCTTTATTTTTAACTGCGGTAAATTTCTACCACAAACTCTTATGATGTCAAATGGCAGAAACTTTATCTCAATCAATTTGGCACCGTCACTGGTTTTTCTGTGTTCTGAGGGACATAAGTATTGTGAAGGCTCTGGGAGTCGGGGAGCCCCCACCGATGCCCAAAGATACCCTTGTATTCCTATAGGGTGTTTGGTTCATGAATGTCAATGTTACGTCCTCTTGATCTCAACTCCTAGTGGCCTTCAAGTGCCCTAGATCTCTGGAGCATCGGCACTCTGTAGAAGAAAATGTTTCAGTTTTCCATGAGTCCTGTTCATAAGACAGGCCCTTTATGATGCTGACCTACATCCATTTTCTTAGAATCTCTAGTATATATCTTTTATTCTTGAACTATGCAGACATCTGGAACATTTTGGAATCTTGCCTCCTTTCTGGACTTTAACTCAAATAAAGAGGGATAACGGTCCCTATGTCTGCATTCCCCAAATTTCTTCAGCAGACACAAAACATTTCTGTTCTTTATGTCTTTATTCTGTCTTTAGTTATACATTTTTTTAATGTAGTGTGTGATATCTTGATATTTATGAATGCTTACAAATCTATATTCTTTCATATTTGAAGAATTACATTTTCAGATTATCTGCCATACTAGTCCTCTCTTGCTTTAATAGAAATTTCTAAGTCTAATCTAATTTGATGAATGACTAGAACCTCCAAATGAAATGCCAAGAATTAATTTCAAACTTAATCATTTTATTACATTGATTTTTTGAGTCCATAACCACATGTAAGTAACATTATGCCTATTATTTTCTCCAGATAATTATTACATAGCTTTGCCAACAATGGCGATTAGTCGGTTGATTTTTCTGTTTTCTCAATTTTCCCCAAGTCAGCCTTTCCTTTAAATTTTGGTTTGAACTTCTGTGTATAAGTACATGTCAAATATGTACTTCCAACTCTCCAGAGGACCTCTTAGATTCTTGCCAAGAGCCTGCTTATCATTGTACAGTAATGTATCTTGGCTAAGAAACCAAAATCCTGTCTTTTCACGTCATCAATAGAACCATCTGTTTTCTTCTCATTCTTTCTTCACTTTTAATGCCATGACTTTCCATTGTATTCCCAAACTGTTTTGTGTCACAGATAGGATATTTACCTTCATTCATTCATTCACTTTTTCTTATATTCTCAAGTCTGCTCATGGGAGAGCCTTAGTATCCACTAAGATAAGGCCTCTGAGTCAAATAATTGAACATATAATTATAGTTCTATTAACTGAGTGCTACGATTAAAAATGTAAAGACAGAGTATGAGTGGTGCCAAGGAAAGAATCTTATAGGAGTTCGTATCTCAGCAAAGTCTGGAAATAGATAACAATTAAGGCCAACTATCAGGTAGGAATGACTGCAATGAAACATGTCCAATATAGAGGGGGAAAGATGAGAAAGACACACAGGTGCACCTAGAAAAAAAAATAAGTTGGCTTGTATTAACAAATAAAAATTTGTTATGAAAGTTATGAAACTGGGAACCAGATCATAAGTGCTTTTGTGGGCCATACTATAGAACTGTGTTTATGGTGAAGACTAGTATTTATTGGGAAGGTTAGTAGTGGAATACTGAATATCCATAATATGTTATTTTACATAGTTTTTTACATGCATGATATGAAGGAACTGATATTCAGCAAGGTTAGGAAACTTGTTTCAAAACCAGAAGCTTCTTCCATTGTGTCTCTTTGACAGCGGTCAAAATAAAGTGGCAGCAAGAGGAATGGAAATATAAAGTCAGTAAAATAACAGGGCACTAGGGCTGAATAACTGTGGATTTCAAGGAGCTAGAAGATAAGCAGTGGTGCTAAGTGACTGATTCCAGTGACTAAAGAGGCATGCTCTTGATTAGCCAGAGAATTCAGAAACTAGTGATGGAGATGATAGACTATGTTTTAGATATGTCAAGTCTTAAATCCCTGAGGGCTATCTAGGCAGATGTAAATTAAGAAGTTGGCTATATGATTTGTTGTCCAGGAATGGAAATCCAGGGTAAAGATGCAGATTTGGAAGAATAGGTCCTGGCTGATAACACAAAAGTGAATTAAAGCACTCATGTAGTTTTCAGTGTGAGGATAGGAAAGAGATAAATATGGGCCCTGAGAAACACCAGCATGTAAAGTATGGGTCAAAACTGAAGTCTGAAAAGAGATCAAGAAGAAGCAATGAGAGGGAGGACTCAGAACAATCCCTGTTGATGGTAGGAAAACCTAGACAGGAGGACAGATATTGCTACTGATTACTGGTTAGGGCAAGAGAGGACTAAATTGTGTCACTGTCTTGTGCAATGAAGAGGTAAGTTGCTATTGTGGTAAAAGCAGGTTCTATGAAGTTGTTGGAAACAGAAGGAAAATTTCAATGGTGTGAGCAACAACCAGTGGGAAAATCTCTTCTAACGCATTCTCTGGGGACAAAGACCCTACCTTGCGCAATGCCCCAGCTCAGGTTTAGGACATGAGTGAGGTTTGAGGAAATGGAAAGGGTAATAAGGATTGTCCCTTGGAGGAAAGCAAAGAGAAGAGAATGAATAGTTTAAGTGTTTGCTTTGCATTTAAGTACAAGAGGGACTTGAGTGCTTTTCTGGCCCAAGAAAGAAGAGCTAGCAGAGGGGAGATGGTTGTATATAAAGATGAGAGAGGAAACATTTGATTGAGTGAAGTTGCTGAGGAGGAAGAATGAGTTGAGAACGAGAGGCTATGACTTAGAAAGTCATTGTCCAGCCTGACAAGACACATTTGGCCTACTGCCATATTTTAAATTCACACTCTAAGAATGAACTGTCCCATATGGTAGCTATTGGCCACATGTGGCTCTTGAACACTTGAGAAGTGGCTGATCCCAATTGAAATGTGCTGAAATTATAAAATGCACAATTAAAAAAAAATCTTTCATCATTTTTACTGAATACAAATTGAAACGGAATTGTTTTAGATAGACTGGGTTAAAAAAATTGTTTCATTAAAATTAGTTTGGCCTGTTTCTTTTTAATGTGGCTGTTCAAAAATTTTAAATTGCATGTGTATCTCATGGTAAATTTATTCAATTTATTTACTTTAAGTAAATTTAACTTTATTTATTGCTCTAGGAAGACCCTGTATCCCAGTTAGAACCTAAGACTTTCCTTGGGTGCAAAACATGTGCTCAGCAAGCTGTCAGAAACCATCACCACAGATTTATTACTCCAAAGACTGGCCCCAGAATTCTTCCTGTGAATCCTTCTTTTAAATTTTGTGGGAACTTCTGCAGGAGATCAAGTCTGACATAGTAAGGTCAGGATAGAGGTCTCTTCTGTTATTTAAATCTCCAGTGGCATCTAGTTCCTTCCCTTTGTCACATGTCATGTTCTGTTACCAGTTTATTTTGCTCCAAAGCAATTATTTTTGTTGTTGTTGGTATGACGTCCTTTATTTTTATCCTTCCTTGAGGACTTATTCTTGCTTAATAATTTGCTCAAGGTCTTTCTCTTCCTCTCAAGCAAAGAGAGTAACCATTTTTAGAGCAAAGATAATTTGTCCGAGGCTCAAGTAGGAAAGCAAATGCAACTTATTGATTATATTAGAGTCTTTAAAGGTCTTAGATCCCAGGTTGGTCTACCTCCCTTTGCCTCTCACCATGAACATTTTCCCTGTAAGCTGCTAGGTAAGTGGCCTTTTTGTTGTACCTTAGTCCTGGAGCTCCTGATCAAGAAGACACTCGTAGCAATTCTTATTTGCAGCCTGTTGACATATCATTCTCTTTCGCCATGCTGCCCCCACTCAAATGCCCCCGTAGCCCCTTGCATACCTGCTGTGTGCTAGGAATTATCAACCATTTTTTTAGTCCGCTAGGGGGTCATCCTCCTCCAGAAAACAGAAATACAAATCGGTGACCCAATTCTAAATTTCTTGCTTATCACTTCTTGTTCCCTGCTGGGCCTGTTAACTGACATCTGGTATTGAAAACTATTGTATTTTATCTTGTCTACGGAAGAGCCAATGAAAGTTAGAAAGATTGCATGAATGTCTATAGCTTAACTTCAATGACACCTGCTATGGTGTCAGTCTTAGTGCTCAATCTCAGTGCTAACTCAAAGATTTTAAATATAAACTCAAGGTCTTTCCGAGGCTCTGTGTAGAGTCTGAAAATTAGGTCTAACTTTTGGCAAAGGTAGTTTTTAACTTGTGTGATACAATTGATTTATAATAATGAAATTTTACTTGGAAACCCTCTTTATTTCCTCTATTTGTCAGCACTCCCCTCAACAATATTCTCAGCCATGAGAGAGAAATGATGGATTTATTTTATTACTGTTATCTAGAAGACAATATGTTGCCTTGGTTAAATTCCTTCACAATATAAGATAACTCCATTGCTGTCTATGCACTCCTTCCCAGTTCTCCTTCATTACATGATATTTCATTGCCAGTATCCTGCTTCTATAAGTTTCCTGTATGTCCTGGAAGAAAAGAACAGTTGTCTAAATGCCTCTTTGCTTGCTTATAGAATAGAAAGAAAACTTGAGGAGAACTTTTTCATTCAGCTAGCTCTTAATTAGAAATCCTTTTAGGATAGTAACTTTTCTCCTAACTAGAATTTATATTTGTACAGTCACATGGGAATTTCAATTCCAGATTGTCTCTATCATTCAGTCATTTAAAAACTGGTAAAAAATCAGTTCTTTAAAAAAATAAAAATATAAAAGTTAATTATTTTCTTTCTTTTTCAAAAAAAATTTTTAATGCTTATTTGTTTTTTGAGAAAGGGGTGGGGAGGGGCAGAGAGAGAGAGGGAGACACAGAATCCGAAGCAGGCTCCAGGCTCCGAGCTGTCAGCACACAGCCCGATGTGGGGCTCAAACTCACAAGCTGTGAGATCATGACCTGAGCAGAAGTCAGACACTTAATCGACTGAGCCACCCAGGCGCCCCAAAGTTAATTATTTTCAAGAATATCTTATTTTTATTGGTAAATACAATAACACATAGGTTTGAAAATCTCAGAGTTTGGCAATGATTCTTCTTTGAATATATATATTATAATATATTATGTATAAATATTATACTATATATAATCAAGATACAATTGACCTATAATTGTGTGTTTAAGGTGTACAAAGTGATGATTGAATAAATTGATATATTGCCATATGATTACCGCCCTAGCATTAGCTAGCACCTCTATCATGTCATATAATTATTATTTCTTTTTTGTGGTGAGAACATTTAAGATCTCGTCTCTTAGCAACTTTGAAGTATGTATTACTGTGTTGGTGACTCTAATCACAATGCTGTGCATTAGATCTTCAGAACTTATCCATCTCCTAGTTGCAAATTTGATTGTACTTATCCACATGTTCAACAAATCATACTCCACTTTCTGTAGAGATCTAGTCAGTTAAAAATGATTTCAATGTTCAAGCAATCTTTCTGCCTGTCATGGTTTCATCGAAAACCAATATACGTGTTTCACAAACTGAGAATGTTCTGAAATGCATTAACTATTGGCCGCTAACAGCAAACATCTAAGAGTGAAAATAGATTAACGCTATTAAAAATGCATCAGCAAATTATTCTTCAATAGGTGCCTTTAAAGTGAAAATTGCCTCAAATGACTTTCTCTCTTACAAAAAGGCTGCTGTGTCTTTCTTCTGTAACAAGCCATGGTCAGTTTTAGTTCTAACCCTGGCACAAAGGTTCCTAAGGGTGACTAATTTGCATGGTGCAAAAGTGTCCTTTGTCATTCCTAACCAACAACTGTAAAGAAAAATTTAAGAACAATTTCTTTTTTTTTTTAAGATTATTATTATTTTTTTTTTTGAGAGAGAGAGAAAGAGCATGAGCAGGGGAAGGGCAGAGAGAGAGAAAGAGAGAGAATCTCAAGCAGGCTCCATGCTGTCAGTACAGAGCTCAACATGGGGCTTAAACCCATGAACTGTGAAATCATGACCTGAGCAGAAATCAAGAGTCAGATACTTAACCAACTGAGCCACTCAGGTACTCCTTAAGTAAGATTTCTTTTACTATTATGGTCAGAGAAGTTGTTCAGAGAAGACAGAGGTAGGACAAGAAGAAATTCTTTGGTGCCAAATGTTGATATTGAGTGCTGATTATGCCTGTGTCTGTTCTAAGGTCATAATGTTGTGGTCATTTGCTCCTGAGAAGGGAAGGCTATTCAGTTCAATTCCACAGAAAGCACAAAGAAACGATAAGTCTTTCAGAAGAAATTCCTTAATTGTTACAGAATGGTCTCAGTTAATTCTAACCAAATTTCACTGCTCTACATAGTCTAGAAATACCCAAAAGATGCAGACATCAGTATTGGAACACAAGGCTCTCTGGTTTATGTAGCAGAGGAGGTCTACTGGAAACATCTGGAATTTCTTGAACCATAGATCATTATCTGCACTTCCCTTTGCCATCCTAATGCCCAGAGCAGTGGATTTTACCGTTCCTTATTTCTGAGAGATTTGTGTTAGGAGAATAAATGTAAGTTTATCTATTTTTCAGAGTTTCTTTTTAAAAATTTTTTTTAACGTTTTATTTATTTTTGAGACAGGGAGAGACAGAGCATGAACAGGGGAGGGTCAGAGAGAGGGAGACACAGAATCTGAAACAGGCTCCAGGCTCTGAGCTGTCAGCACAGAGCCCGACGTAGGGCTCGAACTCATGGACCGCGAGATCATGACCTGAGCCGAAGTCGGTCGCTTAACCGACTGAGCCACCCAGGCGCCCCATCTATTTTTCAGAGTTTCAATGAAAGCCAAGAACAATACAAAAGGTTTCAAATATTCTAGATCTCATGGTAAGCTGCTTGCATATCAAAGTGGACCATGCTAGAGGGTGTGAAATGAGTTCTACCAGTATTGACTCATCAGTCACCTCAAGACTACTCTAAGAGAAGACTAGAGATTCATTAGAAAGTTCAAAGAAGACAAGAATATTAATTTCTTTGGAGAATAGAATACTGTTAATTCTTAGCCCCTCCATGTGAGGAAAGAGGATGAGAGTGCTTTCCTGCCACTTTGAGTCTAGAAACAGACACTTAGCAAAAGCTTGACCAATGTAGTAGGTGCTGTTCGCATCCTGCCCAGGGTCCAGTAACTGGGTGTATAAGACTCAGCCCCCAGCTGAGGCTGCCTGAAGCTGAGGATAACTGATATGAAGGGTGTGTGTACTCCTTTGCTTTACATTGATACCAGTTCTGTTCTTGCTCCAGAGGCCCTCATGGGATCAGCTGAAATGATACTTCAGTTATAAATATGTCCTTTCTTACACTATCCTGCCTTACTTACTCCCTTTCTTCTGAGAGTCTCCCTGAATAAATTAAATGTTTCTCAAATCCACTTGAAGCTTTGGTTTAAGGAACTAGCCTAATAAGCATATGGGACATCAGGTCTGGTACCTGATTCATACCGAGATAAGTCCAAGTGGTGAGGCTGTGGCTTGGACAGCAGGGAAATGAGTCGTAAGCAGACCAACTACACGTTGTGTTGGAAAACACCTTGCCTGAGCAGGTCTTTTTAAAGGAGTGAGACCACCTCTATAGGGACTCTCCAGTGTCCAAGAAGAGAAGGTATCAATGGGATCAGATACGTGTGGTCTCACATAGTCAGTGGGGATAAATATCCCTAAGAGACCCCCAGTGACATCTCTTGTGAGAAAGAACCAGGCTCGAAAACCCATGTGGCACTACTCCCACTACTGTGACACCGTTACTCAATGGCAAGATTTATTTTATCATTGTTCTTTCTCCATCATGTCTGGTCCTATGCTAGATGGACCTATGAAATTCTCTACAACCCTTTTCCCTTACTGCACGTCTCCTTTACTCTTCCTACAAGGCAGGTCTAAGCTGAGTAACTAGAGACATTTCATATTGGATGAGAGTGGGAAAATTTGCTATCAGATAGGACTGGATGCTTTATTACTTTGAAATTAGTGGGAAAGCCATGGAAACCTTGAAATTCATACAAAAGACAGAGGGGGACAGATTCACATAGCAGGATAGTCAAATGAATAAAGTTACCCTTTGCTTATACCTTACAGATTCCAGCTTGTTTCTGAAATCTGTGGCTTCCCCCTACATGCCTACCAAATGTAAGTAAGGACCTCTCTGCAATTTGCTATTGAGGGAATTATTTTGAAGCCTCAATTCTGTTACCCGGGTGTCTACAAAGTCCTTTCCCAGATCTCCACAGATTCCCAGAAGGATGTATATTCTCATGGTCACATTTGTCTCTGGAAAACTCCTTTTCACTTATATCAACATTCCCTTTCCACATGTCTTCAACAAAATTAATTCCATGTCAGAGAGGTCTAATGGACATTTTTATATGTTGTCCAGGATATGACCTCTTTCCTTCCTTGATAAAGAGCTTGATTCCACTCTACTAGTTTTTCTAGCATTTGGGGGAGCTAAAGTGTGGGCAGCATAAAGGACAGTTTGCCCAGTTAGTTGTGTCTTCCCTGGAGCTCCCCAAAGAAGTGGAGACAGTGGAGAATTTATCTACTTTGTTAGTGGTGGTAGAAACACCTGGCCACAGGCCTGGCATCATCATTATATAACTAATGTCATTCAAAGTTATAGTATATATAATGGTTATTATGGTGTTATTTAGGTGTATTTTAGCCAAAATTCAGACAAACCAATTCAGGGACTTCAATTTCAGAGAGTGATGTGCAAATCTACAAACAAGTATGTTTTTTTACATGATATATGGACTCAAAATTTTAAATAAACCATATTGAGAAAAGTCAGAAGACATTTATAGCCTAAAAATTACTATAAGAAATAAAGTATCTGATAATAATAGCTAACATTGATTGAGAGCTTAGTGTATACAATATACATTTCTAAGTGCTCAACATGTATTAACTAGCTTCTAGGATGTTCAGGATAGGGGCACCTGGGTGGCTCAGCTGGTTCAGCATCCGACTTTGGCTCAGGTCATGATCTCATGGCTTGTGGGTTCCAGCCCCGCATCGGGCTCTGTGCTGACAGTTCAGAGCCTGCAGACTGCTTCAGATTCTGTGTCTCTCTCCCTTTCTGCCCTCCCCTGCTCATTCTTTGTCTTTATCTGTCTCTCAAAAATAAATAAACATTGAAAAAAATTTAGGATGCTCAGGGCATCCTGTAAAGTAAGCAGTGTTATTACTCCCATTCTATAGATGAGAAAACTGAGGCACTGCCCTGATGTTTTCTAGCTCATGCATCTGGAAGGTGGCAGAGCCAGGCTTCAAATCCTGAAATTTGGCCATCTGGCTCATTGCTCATCTTACCAGTCATGAGCAATGGTGTTTCTTACACTAAAGTGACATGAGTATCATACAACAGATAAAGCAAGCATGCAAAAACTGTGTTTTCCTTATTCTTTTGTCTCCTTTAGGATAAAGTTTTATAATTATCAAATATACCATTTGTTATAAATTGAGCAAGCTTGAAGTACCATCCACTTTCTTAAACCTAGAATATGATACAAGCAATGTGACCACAGTGCAGTTTCAAATGCTTAAAATTTCCAAGATTCTAAGTCTACACTGTTGGCCTGACTTCCTCAAATCTACACTACTGACTTTAGTTTCCATTTCTCTATCATTCACTACATTTGAACCAAAAATTATATAGCCTCTTCTCCTACAAATACACTGACTGATAATATTTTAGTCCCATTGAGCGGGTTCTGTCTTCCTGAATGACACGGTACCATTTTCGTTCTTCCTTTTAGATTTCTTCCCTTCCCTACATCCATATACTCTCAAATCTTTTTGCTCATTCAGCGCTCCTCTCATCTATTTATGTATTTGCTTCTTGGCTTTCATTTCCTAAACGTCCTTAAAAGTTCATTCATTGGACCTATACCCCTGCTTCCCTGCCAGCTCGCTCTCCTGGTCTCCTCTGTCTCTCTCGCTGTTTCCTCACCAGTAAATCTCTTCAGCCATCATTGTAGCTCAGTTATGTTTATAATAAAAGTTGCCCAAGGACACACAGCTAGAATGGCACAGATGAGAACTGAACTCCTTACTCTCTGCCTTCTCAATCTATGGTCTTAAACTTTATTTCATCCATTTCCAGTCTGACTTACAGGACCCCTCCACTGGGATAATCTACAGCCACTTTAAATGTAACACGTTTGTCCTTGCTTGATTTTTATCTCCATTTCCAAAATGCCCTTCTCTTTTATGCATTCTCTCTTAGTATGTAAAATATGGCAGTATAGTCCCCACAGTTTTTGCTATGATAATTCTTTTAATTCTTTACTGTCCCCACATGGCCTAAGAACTTGCTAGCCCAAGCCTAAGGCAAGAAGCTCACCTTTAGTTTATTTACTTTTCCTTGCAACCCACAATATTAAAGGGCTGTGCTTTTTAAAATTTAACTCTTTGTTACTTTTTTATTGAGATATATTTGACACATAACATTGTATAAGTTTAAAATGTACTATGTGTTAATTTGGTATATTTATGTGTTGCAAAATACCTCTATCATGTCACGTAATTATAATTTCTTCTTTGTGGTGAAAATAATTAAGATCTAGTCTCTCAGCAACTTGGAAATTTGTAAATACAGTATTGTGGACTATAATCACTATACTGCAGTATGCATATACAGTGGAATATAATTCAGCAATGAGAAAGAAAGATATCCTGCCTTTTGTGACAACATGGGTGGCCCTTGAAGGCATTATGGTCTTCAAGTCTGTCTAAGATAAGTCAGACAGAAAAAGGCAAATACTGTATGATATTTGAACTTATGTGCAGAATTTTAAAAAGCTGAACTCATAATACCAGAGTCAAATTATGGTTACTAGTTACTGGGCATGGGCTGGGGAATTGAAGAAATGTTGTTTAAGGGCATAAACCTACAACTAGTAGATCAATACGGTCTGGAGTGCTAATTTTCTCAAACACAACTTTCTGGATGTCACACTCTTTCTGAAGAATTCATTGTCTATTAGTTTTATGCTTAATTTCACAGCACTGTATCTAAAATCTCTTCTTAATGCCTCTATTTTATTTCACCAAAATTCTGAGACTATCTCCAGCACAGATCCTCCACAGAATTGAGGCAGTTTTTTCCCCCCCTCCTTGTCACATTCAAGTTCATTCCCCTCCTTTTCTGTCCAAGTTTCTATGACTTGCTGGAGTCTAGACGTCAACCCATGTTTATCATAAATAAAATGACCTCCTCTTCTGATACCTTGCATTATCTTACGTATCTGATTAAAAATTGGTTTGTGTTATTCTCTTTTTCTTTCGCTGAACTATAAACATTTGAAAGTGAGGCTAGGGATGGAAGAAACTTAGAAACTACAAACTACGTTACATTTTTAAGGGTCATGTAGTTAGGTTGCTCTATTTTACAGATAAGGATACATTGTTAAGAGAGGTTCTTTTGAATCCTGAATCCTTAAGGACGCATGATGCTCCTTTTGGTTTTTTTGGCATTCATCAAACAAAATTTGGCCTCAAGACGTGCTGAATAAAATGTGTTCAGTTTATTTTTACTTAGAAATAGGAAGAATGTTTTGGTAAAATTTCACTGGGAAATTTAGTTTTCACTGGGACTGCTTAGGCAAACCAATTTCAAACCAGCATCTGGGAACTTTTCAAAGAGCAGAGTAATGACTCATTAATCTACCTTCCAGATCTTGCTAATATACAACTATGACTTTGGCAAATAGCTTTCAATACTGCTGATACCATCTGTCAGTCTTTTCTGGTAAAGTCATCCAACGTTGTATTTCCCCCCTATGTAATATGAACCCAAGCAGTGCATATCAATCTTGGGCCTGAATGAAAAAGGGAAAGCAGCTTATTAAATGGAAATTATTTACTATAGTAAGTATTACTGTGAACTTCGTATTTTAATTTTAACAAATTAAGTTGCCTAGCCTTGGCAGTCTATATTTTCACTGTTTACATGCTCTAGTGTTTGATTTCTAAATCACATTTTCTAAAACACATACCCCTAAAATGAATATTATTCAGGACCAATACCAGGTAACAGCAGATTTGATTTCTATTAGCTTCTCTGTTGATAAAATATTATTCATTTTTTCAAAATTACCTCTCTTAAGCCTTCCAGGGTGCCCATTAGGTAAAACAGGTGTATCTTCCATATGCCTTGTTATGTTACTCTATTATGTCATAGATAATTTCAAATCTATCTAAAATATAAATTCCTTGAGATCAGGGACTATGACTTATTCAACTTCCTTATACATTTATTCCACATTATACATAGCAGATGTTCAATAAATGTACACTTGACTTCTTTCCTCATTGAATTTATGGCAATTCAGTGGCCTCCATACAGTATAATATTTATAAACTTTAGTACAATAGAACCTTCAGATTTTCCTATGCTCTCCATGAAGTCTAGTCTGCATTCTCTGTTAATTTTTATACCACTATTCTCCTGTCTTAAGTACTGACATCTTAGAGTGTGTCTTAAAATCTTGAAGTAATAGATGTCCTCTGATTGTTCTTCATGATCATACTATCCACTCTAGGTTCTCTACACTTTTATATGCATCTTTGGAGTTAGGCTATGAATTGTTACAAAATGGCTTGCTGTGATTTTGTTTTGATTGCTTTGCATCTTGACACGGATAATGTAGCGATCAATATCAGAACAATAGGCACCTTCATATCGAGTTTTCCAATCCATAAACATGCTGCAGCTCTCCATTTAACGAAGTCCCCTTTTATCTCACTCAGCAGTGGCTTACAGTTTTCTGTATGGAAATCTTTCACACGTTTTTTAAAAATCTGTGTCTTGATTTTTTTTGGATGCCCTTCTAGATAGTATTTGTTTCACTCTCATTTTCTGATTCTTTCTTCCTAGGATACAGAAATACCATTGAATTTTGCATCTACTGACCATCATACCATCTCGCCAAATCAAATATTAGAGAACTTTGTATTTTCTGTGTATGTAATCATGCCGTCTGAGAATAAAGACTGCTTTATTTTTCCCTTTCCGATATTCGTGCCTCGTATTTCTTTTTCTTGCATTATTGCACTGACCAGACTTCCACAACAATGTTGAGAGAAGTATCAATAGTGACATTATATTCTGTGCCTGATTTCAAAAAGGAGTCTTTAGAATTTTACATTAAGTATGGTGTTAGTATAGGTTTTGTGTTTCTTCCAATTCCCAGTTTTTCATGAACTTTTTTTAAATGAAATTCTTGTTTTGTATCTATTGAGATAATCATATCATTTTTTCTCCTTTCTTTTGTCAGCATAGTAAATTACGTGATTGATTTTCACATGTTAATTTAGACTTATCTTCCTGAGGTAAACATGAGATTCAATACATAAATACTTGCTTATCAGTTTTGCACCCATGCTTACGAGGCATATTACTCTGTAATCATTTCTAATATCTTTCCTAGGTTTTGGTGTCATATTCAGGGTTCTACAAAATATTTTGTTTTATATTTTCCTTACATATTCAGCAGAATTCATTAGTAATAATTTCTTAATTGGTGTATTCTGTTTTTAAGAGGTTTATTTTTATTATAGATTCAGTTCCTTTAACAGGAATATGAGTATTTGGGGCTCCTGGGTGGCTCAGTCGGTTGGGCATCTGACTTCGGCTCAGGTCATGATCTCACGGTCCGTGAGTTCGAGCCCCGCTCGGGCTCTGTGCTGACAGCTCAGAGCCTGGAGCCTGCTTCAGATTCTGTGTGTGTGTCTCTCTCTCTGCCCCTCCCCCACTCACGCTCTGTCTCTATCAAAAAATGAATAAACGTTAAAAAAAAATTAAAAAACCATGTGTATGAGTATTCAGATAACCTAATTTTTTGGTTAGTTTTAATAATTTTCAAAACATCTAAAACGTTTCACTTTAGTTATATAATTTGTTGGCATAACTTTTAAAATAATATTCTATTATTAACTTTTTAATATCTATGATATCTGGATTGATGTCCCATTTTCCCTTCTGGATTTAGCAATGTGTTTTTCCTCTATTTATTTTCATTAGTCTTTCCATAAGTTTATCACTTTCAAAAACCAAATTTCTGCCATTTTGTTGTTGTTTATACATTTAGAAGGTATTTCACTGACTTCTGGCCAAATAGTTATTATTTCTTTCATTTTACTTTCAGGGAACTTAAATTGCTTTTATTTTCTTGGCTTTCTAGATGGAAACTTTGATCACTGATTTTAAAACATTTTTATTTCCTAATATATGCTGAAATGCATGGTTATTCTCTCCTGACTGATACTCAACAGCCACTGACAGAGCTCCATTACTCTTTCTTGGGACATCTTAAAGCCATTCTTTTAGTCATACCTCTGAATCACATTGGATAAGACACTTCATGCTCTCTGGGATGAGAAAGAAAGAAGTGAAGAGTAAAAACAAGGAAGATGGACAAAAAATGAAAAAGGAAAGACAGCTTTACTAAAACCTTTCTAAAATTTCTTCTGATAATAAAATCATGACTCTTTAAATAGCCAGGATGATTTTACTCCATTCTTTCCAATCCTCTTCCTATAAAAAATGTACAGCCACTATATGCTCATGTTTTACATCTGGAAAGGCCAGGTGAACTGCTCAAAGCCTGGCAGAGGACAGGCAGGAGGCTAGGTGTTTGCTGTGGGAGGTATAACCACCTGTCTCTTTGGATGGGTATTGTCCCATAGTGGTGAAATTTATGTTTCCAACTCCTTGAAGGTATGCCTAAAGTCTTAACCTGAAAGTTTCCCCACATTTTCTATGTTGAATCTTATGTAGTTTGATGAGAATATGTCTGACTCACTAATTTTTTTTTTTTTTTTTTACATAACTCAAGGTCATAAATTCAAATGCCAATAGAGAATGTGGGGGTAAATGAATGAATTCATCAAGTATAATGGTTCTGATATTTCAATTGTATTATTTTTTTTAGTTTTTCATATTGCAACTGAAAGTTAGCGTTGGCGTAGATGAGCTAATAAGTGGAGGGGACTTTGGGGACACTAGAGAACATGTGACCTGTTGAAAAAACGATGGCAGTGACTCTGCTTGAGTAGATGGTTGCCATGCCAGGAAGGGTAACACGATATTCCAATTTCTTACGAAGTTAAGATTTTGATAGGATATCATCATATGATTATTTTATTTCTGGCACATTTCAGCAATGGTCACCTAAAATCCACATTTTTGGATATGCACAATTGTCAGACTAAGTTCTTCTGGGGATCATAGGTGAGAAAGAATAAGATATTCTGTTCTTTCATTAGTTCATTAATTCATTCAGCAAATATTTACTGAATATCTAGTATGTGTCAGGCAGCCACGCTAGGTACTGGAGATAAAATGGTAAACAGAACCAGATGGGGTTCTGTGCTCTCGTGGTACTTTGGTTGAGTGGGGATACAGGCAGTGGTGAAATGTTCGCGAGCAAAGCGTGATGTTACCACTGTGAGAAGTACTGTGTCAGGGCACTCAAGCCCTGAAGGGAGGAGCTTCAACTCAGTTCCTCAGACCTTATTTTAGAGAAGGAATGTTATAAGTACACCTTTTATGCTAGCTAGCTACCTTTAAGGAAAAGTCAGAATTAATAATTTACCTCTGTCTAGAGAGGTTTTAAAACAGAATCTTTATGTGCAGTTTGATGCAACGCTCTCCTGGGATCCCGAGAAGCAGTGCACTTGTAGGTCTGATTTTGGTTATCTTGAGGAAGGTTTCCAAATAACCACTTCTGTTCTTGTCTCTGCTTCTTCATAACAGGTCCCTTTACATTCTCTATTTGCAGGGGGGGATTTAGTCCCTATCTCTCTTATGCTCCAGCTCTACATAAGAATTTTGTCTTCCTCATGAGAAAATGGAAAGCTTTATAACACAACGAGAGATCATGAGAGTAAACCAAATACATATAGGATCCAGACTTTAGCATTTAATGTCTAACCCAGTTGCCAGGAGACCTTCCCAGTAACTATCCCCTTGGGTTGAGTGACAGGTGGATACCTTCTTGGTAGAGATCCCTTATCCTTTATGATTCTGGTCCAATCAGCTACAAATATTTAGTCACATACCTGATTTTTTTATTGTGCTCCTAGTATGTGTTAGGTATTGTTCTGAATGTCTCATATATATTAGTTTATTTAATCCTCATAAGACTTCTGAAGATAGGTGCTACTGTTAGTTCCATTGTAGAGATCAAAAAACTGAGGATGAGAGAAATTTAGCCACTTAAGAAAAATCAGATAGATATTAAGTGTGAAACCTGAATTTGAACTCAGGCTTTTGATTCCTAATGGATAGCAATAATATTTACTTTACTGCTCAATATTACTGTTTTATCTTTATACTGTTTTTCCTTAAATAAAGTTTGATCTCTACCCATATTTGATCTCAATCTCTATAGCCCATAGCACTACAAATAACTGGCTGAAGCTTCACCAAATATTTTTAGTCCTCAGAGACTTTTAATTTCTATTTGACAATGATCTAGGCAAAGAAGAAGGATTTGAGTTACATTAAACAATTAGTGTTGCACAGGGAACTCTAAGACGTGCTCAAAATTTAAAAAGGACATGGGCAAAAGGGGACATGGGCATGTCTCTTACCGCTTTTACAACAAATAGAGTTGCCCTTTGAGGAGGGCACCTGTTGGGATGAGCACTGGGTGTTATATGGAAAGCAATTTGACAATAAATTTCATATTTAAAAAAACAATAAATTTCATAACCAGCAAAACAAAACAGAACAAAACAGAACAAAACAAAACAAAACACAAATAGAGTTGCCCAGAACTGTTAATAACAGTATCAAAAATCCTAAAGTCTCAAAGATCTGAACTCTGGAGCAATTATAATAGCAATGGGGACCGTGCTGGCTTTTGCTGGGGCAAAAAAGCAAAGAAAAGGGCACAAGTTAACATAATAATATTAACAAATAGTTGAAAGGAAATTGAACAATTTAATACTTTTGGCTTTTGTTTCTTTAGTCAAAAAGAATGAATTTCTCACTCTAAGAAGGAAGAGTAACCCACAGTAGGAAAAAAGATTGGAAAAGTAGTGGGTTGCTTTGGTAAATGTGTATCTCCTCACCCACATAAACTGTACAGAAGAGACAGAGATTTGAAATGGAAGGTTTAAATATGCTAAAAAAAAATAGAGATTGTTTTTTCTGTCCTGCATGGTTCTTGAGAATTGCTTCTTTGTGTTGATTCATCCTCCACTCCTTTCTCTTCTAGGTTCTTTTGATCCAGTTGAGGCAGATGTAGAAGTCTTCTAGATGACTTAACAGGTAACTGTGAGTGCAAACTCCAGGTGACTTTTTGTACCCATCTCTCAGTTTCAGTGGATATCTTCAGGTGCTTTAGCTTCTATGGAAGAATAAGATAAGCTTGGGTTTGGAAGTCAGAAGATCTTGCTCTCTAGCTTCCTGTCCAGTAAAATGCACTACAAATTTTCTTCTTTACAGTCTATGGTGATATTTTTTTAAAGTTTATTTATTTTGAGAGAGAGAAAGCATGAGTAGGGGAGGGGCAGAGACAGAGGGAGAGAGAATCTTAAGCAGACTCCATGCTGTCAGCACAGAGCCTGACTCAGGGCTCGAACTCACAAACCCTGAGATCAAGACTCAGACGCTTAACTCACTAAGCCATCCGGGCACCCCTTGGTGATAATTAAATAAACTAATAATATGTAAGAAGTATCATGACCAAATTTATCTTTGTTATTTAGACATTAAGAAATTATATCTCTTACCATTTATTTACTTTAACCAAAATATTCCAGGGATTCAAATGAACTGCACAGGGAAATTGATTTTTCATATAAAATGAAGATTTCTTTATTTTTTTTAATGTTTATTTATTTATTTTGAGGGAGAGAAAGAGCATGTGCACATGAGCCGGGGAGGGGCAGAGAGAGGGAAAGAGAGAATCCTAAGCAGGCTCTGTGCTGTCAGTGCAGAGCCCGACACAAGGCTTGATCTTAGGAGCCATGAGATCATGACTTGAGCTGAAATCAAAAGTCAGACACTTAACCAACTGAGCCACCCAGGCACCCCTAAAATTAAGATTTCTAAATGGCAAATACTAAATGTCAGTATACCCCAAAGCACTCTGCTTTGGAAAAACAAAACAAAACAAAACAAAACAAAACAAACCAAACACAGGGCATTGGATTTATATCACACAATAGGTGAAATTGCAGTTCTGTTCTTTAATGTGTGAACTTAGGCAACTGAGAAACAAAGATAACAATACCAACATCAAAACAGCAGTCTAAGAATCAAATGTAATAAGCCTGTAAAGTACTTAGCGCAATGGGTAGCCATAAATGTGGTTGGTTCAGGAAATATAGGAGATTATTATTGCTTATCATTATTATTTGTAAAAGTTGTATTCCATTGACTTGAGTACTAGAATCTCTTGCAGCAAAAGTCTCACCTTTGCTGAAATATTTTTGACAAGCCTCTTGGGTGGCTGACCTGAGCTGCAGGGCATGTAAGGGATAGTGTCCAGACTTTAGGGAAGGAGAACTCTTTAGCAACATAGATACAACAATTTGTGAGGCAAGAGAAGGAAAAGGGAGAAAAAGACACAGATAGAGGAGGGAGCAAACATATGGGGAGAATATGAATATATATATATACATATATAGTTATATACTGTGCAATGTGACATCCCTTTTAATTTCCAAATCAGCAGTAAACTCTCTATTGCTTGCTGGTGCTTTGTCTTGGCGGATGAATGTGTGTGAGTGCATGTGTTTGCATGTAGCCTGTATTCCATCTCCTGAAAGATATGAGACTCCAAATGGTGGATTTAGGTAGAGAAGCGTATGGATGCCATCTCTAGGTTATATCCTTAGTGTTGATTCATGTTTTCTTTGACAGGAATGATAGAATTTTGGCACTCGGTGATAAAACTGGTGGTGAAAGAGTAGACTACCATTCTTGCCCAAATTTGTTAAATAACTTGGGATTTCAATTTAATTATCTTCAGGACCTTCATATGTAAAACACCAGTGATTACGGTTAGCAGATGCTCCCAAAACCCAATGGGCTTTCCCATCAAAGCATCTCTGGTTGTTTAACAATGTAACAGACATGACACTGGTAACAACAACCAAATCGAGAGAAGAATTGGATAGACTCCCTGGCATTTTATAGAGGCTCTCTAAAAATGATCCCAATAATTATTCATGTTTTTAAAAAAATCTTTCTCTCATAAAGAAGGCTACCATAGCTTTTCTTAACTCTCTGCAAATACATAAAGCAAAGACAAATTTCATCTTACCTTCAACTTTTTGTGTATTTTTCTCTTCTGTTTCTATCCACTTTCTTACCTGCCAATCTGCTCTGCCTCCACTTTGCCTCTTTCTTCTTAGCAAAGTACCTTGCTCCTCTGGCATCTAATGATTGAAAATCCGGTAGGTCAAAGACCTGTGGAGGATACAAAGATGACTTAGATTTTGATTCCGTTTTTGAAGTAGACCTATTGTTTGTGTCTGTCAGCCTCTTCTCCTTGGGGAAATCCTCTTTCAGGCTACAGGGTGAACATATGACCATGACTACAGCCGAGGATAGGCATTGGAGCCAAGTAAGGTCAGAGTCCCAGTGATTCACATGGAAAGAAAAACAAGGAAGCATTTTCTGCTATAGCTGTTAAACTAAGATTATGTGAGCCTGCAGCTGCCGACAGCCATCCTGCCTGCTAACTTGACTTTGTGCACAATGAATTCAAAAAGAAAGTTGAGAATTTCTTTGTTAAAGTGGTCACTCCCAGAATTCCCAGGAATATTTGGAAATAAATTTCCTTTTAGTTTAAGCTCATTTGAATTGGCTTTCTGTCACTGGCAATCCAAAGTGTCTGAATGAATACAGCCTTCCAACAGTTTATGGTCTAATAAAAAAATACAGTTAGAATGGCAAAATTGTCCTGAGGAGACCAGGTTGAACAGTACAAGTGTTTTCACTCGTGACTGAAAACAATAGCAGTATTCCAATGGTGTATTATTACCTGTTGCATCGCCTTGTTTCACCTTGATTCCTGTGTTCCAAAGTTTCAAGGGAACCTTCCGGTTTTAGTGGTGGTGTTCAAGTTATGTGTGTGGGACGAGGAGAGTGAAGTTGAAGCCTTCTTCCCAGCAACCTCAACCACCCCGTGATCTCTGTTAGTCTCCCTTACCGCACACTAACATATGGCCTAGGTGAAAATTCATAGTTAACCAAAACAGTATGATAACTATACCTGCAATGCCAGCCCCCTAACTGTTCTTTCCAACTGGATTGCCATCCCAAAGCTCTGACTATTTATTTCTGGACCTACACTAGCTGCATTAACTAGGAGCACGTTTCATACTAAGAGCCTCATACCTACCTTTGGACTCTTATTTGCAATGTGGACAGATGATAGCAAATTGTGAAAAGGCTACTTGTTATGTCTATAATATTTAACCTCCTTTTTTTTTCAAAATACTTTTTAACCTTTTTTTTTTGAAATTTTTTTTTAACATTTATTTATTTTTGAGACAGAGAGAGACAGAGCATGAACGGGGGAGGGGAAGAGAGGGAGGGAGACACAGAATCGGAAGCAGGCTCCAGGCTCTGGGCCATCAGCCCAGAGCCTGACGCGGGCTCGAACTCATGGACTGCAAGATCGTGACCTGAGCTGAAGTCGGATGCTCAACCGACCGAGCCACCCAGGCGCCCCATTTTTTAACCTTTTAAACTACTTGCCACTTTTTAAAATCATAAGTGGCAAATGGTACTCTCTCAAATTCTATTTTAGAGTGTTGATAATAATCCAGGTCAAAAGATAAAGGTTGATGAGTACAAAGCACCACAAATACCTTATTGATAAAAGATGAAAAATTATAATATTCTTCCTTCCCAAGAATTGAGCTTTCTACCTGTGCATACCATCTCACACAGCGTGTAATGATTAGAAATGGTTAGAAATGAACTCTGCAGATAGAAAAACAATCTACAAAACCTCTCCAGTTGAAACAATATGTACTTATATAAGAATAGACAGATTGACCAATGAAACAGAACAGAAAGGGCACAAATTAACCCAACTATATTTGGAAAATGAGAACATCAGACCACTCAGGAAAAAATGGGCTTTTTAATAAATGATGTTGGGAAAACTGTAGCATTATTTTGAAAAAGACAAAATTAAATCCATTTCCTACACCATCAGAAAGAATAGAGTCCAAAGAGACCTAAATGTGAAAACATACAATGTAAATATAAAATTTATTTAAAAAGAGCTAAATGTCAGGGCACCTGGTGGCTCAGTCAGTAAAGCATCCAAACTCTTGATTTCAGCTCAGGTGCTGATCTCATGGTTGTGAGATTGAGCCCCACGTTGGGCTCTATGCTGTGTATAGAGCCTGCTTGAGATTCTCTCTCTCACTCTGTCCCTCACCTGCTTGCATGGGCACCATGCAGTCTCTCAAATAAATAAATAAATAAATAAATAAATAGATAAATAGATAAATAAATAGATAAAGATAAATAAATAGATAAATAGATAGATAAAGCTAAATGTTTAAGAAAATGGGACTATAAAAATGCTATGAGAAAACATGGGGATTAAGAATGGGGATTAAGAATGGCTTTATATGGTTCAAAACCCAGAGACAATAAAAGAAAAGGCATGTAAATTTGACTGTTTAACTTACAAAGAACTTTTGTATGAAAAAAAAAATTATTCAAAAATGTCTAAAAGGAATGACAAGTTGGGAGAAAATATTTGCAACATACATTACAAACCATTTGAGAAAGAACTTATAAGAATATAGGGGAAAACACCAAATTTTATAGAATACTGAGCAAAAAAGGATCTAAAATGGTCCTTAAACATATTGAAACATATCTAGTGATCATAATAAGAGAAACACAAGTTAAATTTACACTGAGCACTATTTATTACTCAACAGATTGGTAGAGATTCTAAACTCAAAACCAGCTTTTGTTTTGGAAGCTATAGGAAAATAAGCACAGATACACATGGAGATGAGAATAAAAGGTACAAGAAGTCTATCCAGGGATATTTGACAATAGCTAACAGCCCTTATATGCACTACTCTTTGTCTCAGAAGTTCTCCTTCTGGGAATTTATCCTAGAGATCTGTATCAAAAATATGAAAATGCATATATACAAGTATTTTTTATTTGCTTATAATTTCAAAATATTCGTTTCTTCCCAAATTTCCAAGCACAGGAGATGTTTGGATAAACTAGGGTACTTATGCACAATGGAGCACTATACAGCCGTAGAAATAAAAAAGGGCTTTCTCAGTGTACCGATTCAGAGTGACTTTTAGGAGATACTCAAGATCAGTTGTTAAAGGGAAAAATGCAAGGTTCAAAGAAGTAAATATAATACACTATATTTTGTTTAAGAAATATGCACAAATAAGACATGATGTCTTTACAAAAATTAACCCAAGAAGATAGATAAGAAAACAATGAAGGAGGGGCAAGGTAGAGAGAGAGGCAAGGAAAGGACATATTTTCTGAATGTAGCTTTTGCATGCCCTTGACTTAGGAAGGTTGTTTATGTTCCACATATTCAGAAAAGAACTTGAAAGTGTAAGGATAGGCAAAAAAATTGAGAAAGTAAATTAAAAAAATAAACCCCACTTTTTAAAAGTGAATTACATAAGTCATACTAAAAGAAGGATAAGTTATAAATGGACTGATCCAAATAGCTTTTTACATGGAATTTGACTACCTACTCTCAGTCCTCTACTCGGGGATAAAGAGAGCAAACAAACCTAACTCTTTTGAGTGGATTTGTTTTGTTGTAGTGGTGTGGTAAAGCCATTCTGAAAGTATTTTAGTTGTATTGAAGGACTGAACAAATGAGTAAATGTTGACGTTATTGAGCCAGGAGAGTGTAGAAGGGAGGAGATATGAAGATGGAATAAGAAAAGGCAAGGAGGTGGATTACATAGAAAATAACAGGATGAGATAATAAGAGCATGACGTTGATAACTGGCGTTATATAACATGATCATGGTCCATTTACTTGCCCTGGTGACCTTTTTTTTCCTAGATGGGGCTGCAACTCCAGGTAAGGAACCACCCTGGGATTCCCTCAGATTCTCTGGAAGCCCTGGCAGCCAGTGGGGCTCAGTCTAACATTGACATGTGTCTACATCAATTATTGCTTTTGTCAGTATTATATGCCCATTACTGTGCTGCATTTGGTCATCAAATTATGTTCAGTAGAGATTGGTCAGTACGTGGAGATGGGACGACACCAGGTTTGGAGTTAATCAGACTTTCAGAGCTTGTGTGGCCGCTTCAATCCTCTGAGTCTCAATTTCTTCATCTGTAAAATCTGACTACAAATAGCTAGCATGGATATAGAAATTGCCTTGGAATGCTATAGACATAGCATATGATAATACATTTTGATAATACCATTAGCATAGAGTTTTTGAGAGCACAGAAATGAATATATATTGAGTGTTTTCTGTGAGCCAGGCATTGTCTAGGTCGTTTAGCTACACATTCGCATGTACTCTTTACAACACAGTTAAAAATGCATCTTATCTCCCCACTTTACAGATAAGAACGCTAGGACTAAAATGGACTAAATACATTTCCTAAAGTTCCAAAGCTCTTATTTCAAGAATCAAAATATTAAACGAAAGCTTTCTGTTGTCCCCCACTCCATTCTGAGAATTAAATGAAGAAAGGGACATAAAATACTTTATAACCTATAAAGTATTTATGCAAACATAATAGAGTATTGCAATTTAAGGGAGACAAAACAAATCATAAAACAACTAGGAAACAAAGTATCTCAAACCAAATGATACTGATATGATAGCAAGTGCAGTTGGAGTCAGGGCTGGGGAGAAATCCTGTTAATTGGTGTGGGATGGATTGTAGGAGGCTCCATGAAAGGGATGGGACTTGAATGGGACTGGAAGAACAGAAAGCATTTTGATAAATGGTAGCAAGTAGAGAGGGCATTCCAGGCAGGCGGAATGGCATGATTAAACACACAGGAAGGTGCATGTGCTGCAATGTATACTGTATTTGCAAAAAAATACAGTGGCTAGGTCAACTAGGCCAGGTTCAAGAGCGTCCAAGAAATCATTTTCTGGACTCTTCCTTAAAATCACGATTACCTTCCTTTGTGACTTAGAGTCATGATGTACGTAAATGACCATTAAAATTGTGCTGACCTCTCTATGCTGGAAGTAATTTCCCTAATGAATATTGATGCACTTGGCCCTGCACACTTTATAGAGATAAATGCCTACACAGCCCACAGTAGAGGTCAGTGGGAATTCTGCTTACCGAAAAGCTATAGAACTTGGCCTTTAACAAACCATTCTTTATTAGTGAGACCAAGAAAAGGATAGATAAAAGCTGTTTGATGATGGATTTTGCTATGCTCTATGAAACATAAAAGGAAAGATTAGCATTTTAAAGTTATTTAAACAAGGTCAGAAATAAAGCCCCTTTACTCCTGTTTAAGAAATGTTTAAAGAGTTTGTGTTTATTATTTCATATATCATACCTTGTCCTTGTTATATTACATCCTTATTTAATATGTTTCTTTCTTTAGATAAACTTTCCGATTTGAGGGCTTTTTCAGCTCTCCGAGGATATATAGTTTTCTCTATTTTGAGATTTCAGTTTGCTATGCTTTTCTAAACTCTGTGTGTATTAGCTCAATTGACCACAGAGGATAAAGAACTATATTATACACCATATATGTTTCCTTAATTGGACAAGAAATTTCCAACACAATAAATAAAACTATGTAGCCAAAATTCTGGAGAAGAAAGAATACATTGACCCGGCATATGTACTGCGTTGCATTTTTAAAAATATCGTTTTAGGAATTATAAAGTGCATGCAAATGTCATTACACTGATGATGGACACTAAGCCACAGATTTTAAAAAGCACTTAGAACCTCAAATAAAGCGTGAAAAAATTTATGGCTAGCAGACCACCTTATAGGAAATACTACAGGAAATCCTTCAGGCTGATGAGAAACGATTCTAGATTGTGACTCAATTCCAGAGGAAGAAATAAAGAATGCCAGAAGTGGGGACTATGTGTGCTGACCTAAAAGACTATGAAATACTTTGCATTATCTCTTAAGTTCCTCAAAAGGCATAAAGTTGTTTAAAGCAATAATAAGGTTATCTTGTTGGATTTATAATGTACATATAAATGTAATATATAGACAATAGTAATAGCGCAAGGGAGAAGGAGAAAGCTACATCAGAGCAAAGTTCTACATTTTGCTGACACTAATTAATTTGAAGTGGATTGTGGTGGTTAAGTTTCATAGGGCAATCCCTAGGGTAAACACTTAGAAGACGACTCATAAAATATAGTTTTAAAAAAGTGAATTTAAATGTACACTAAAGAATGCTTAACATCAGAGAATGGAGGAAAGAAAGAAAGAGGATGAGAAAAGACTGAAGTCATATAGAAAATAGTAAAATGGCAAATATAAAGCTGACTATATTGATAATTAAAAATATAAATGTTTTCAATATCCCAACAAAACAGAGATTGTCAAAAGAGATATAAAAAGCAAACTCCAACTCTATGATGTCTACAAGATACATGCCCTAGGTTCAAAGACATACATAGATTAAAGGAAAAGAATGCAAAAAATATGTATATATATAAATACATAAATGGTAACCAAAAAAGAGCTGGAGTGGCGATATTAATACCTGACAAAATAGACTTTCAGACAAAATATATCAGTAGATGACTTAGAGAAGAAAACATAAGTGAATTGGAAAATAATTTGAACTCAATGAAAGTGAAAGCACCATGGGGGCACCTGGCTGGCTCAGTTGGTTAAGCATCCGACTTCAGCTCAGGTCATGAGTTGAAGTTCGTGGGTTCAAGCCCTGCATCTGGGCTCTGTGCTGACAGCTCAGAGCCTGGAGCCTGCTTCGGATTCTGTGTCTCCCTCTCTCTCTGCCTCTCCCCCACTCACACTCTGTCTCTCTTTCTCTCTTTATGGGATGTGGCTAGAATATCAATTAGAGGGAAATTTATAGATTTCAACACCTATGTCAGAAAAGAAGTCTCAAGTCAATAACCTAAACGTCCATCTTAAGAAACCAGAAATAAAGAGAAAACAAAATCCAAAGTAATAAAGAGGAATGATATAGTAATGATTACAGAAGAAATTGATGAAAGAGAAAACATAAAACCAAAAAAAATCAACAAAACTTAGAGTTAATTCTTCAGAAAGATCAACAAAATTGACAAACCTTCAATCATATTGACAAAGAAAAAAAGAAAGAAGTCACAAAATACCAAATTGATTAAGCGAAAGAGGAAACGTTACTACCATCCTATTGAAATGAAAAGGATTATAAGGGTTTATTATAAACAATTTTAAATCAACAAATTAGGCATCTCAGGTAAAATGGAAAAAATTTCTAGAAAGATGCAAATGACGAAATTGACTCAAGAAAAAATAGAAATTTGAATAGACTTGAAACAAGTAAAAGAACTAAAATTCAAATTCTTCCCCCAAAGAAAGCCCAGCCTCGTTGACATTTATGGTGAATTCTAGAAAATATTTGAAGAAATAACGCTATTCCTTTACAAACTGTTTCAGGAAATATAGTGGGTGGGGGCGGGGGGATATGATTCAACTCATTTTATAATGCCAGTAATGCACTGGTAACAAAGCCAAAGACAGTATAAGAAAAGAAAACTATAAACCAATATGAATATTCGTGATGAGCATAGATGCAAATATCCTTAACAAAATGTTAGGAAGTCAAATCTAGAAAAGAATTAAACAGCAGAATTTATCCCAGGAATGCAAGATTGCTTTAATATATAAAAATCAATGGATGGAATAGATCACCTTAATAGATTAAAGAACTAAATAAAGACCCAAACCACATAATTAGGTCAATAGATAAAATGCAAGTATTTGATAAAATTCAACACCCATTTCCCATGAAACTCTGACCAAACTAGGAATACTAGGGAACTTGTTCCACCTGATAAAAAATTATCTACCAAAAATGAAATCAGAACCAAATCAAAACAAGAAAACAATCAGACACAGCTAGCATCATACTTAATGGTGAAAAAATGAGTTCTTTTCCCCTAAGATGGGGAACAAGGCAAGGATATCCACTCTAGCCCCTTCTATTCAACATTGAATAACTACTATACAATGCAACAGGCAAAAAAGATGTATCTCGGTGTGGATTTTTCAATCGGGGGAGATATCCCTATTAGATTTCACATCTTAGGAGTTCTTTGAGTTTGTGTAAATGGAGAACAAAATGAGATGATATTCCATATACACCAGATTGGCAACAATGAAAAAGTTGCAGTGACGATTGCGAGTTTTAATTGCAATAACTATTCCAAGTGCTGGTGTGAAGAAATGTGCTAATGGTTTTATACATTGGAACAACCAATTTAGAAACCAGTTTGTCATTTTCTAGTGAATTAAAGAAATACATTTTCTATGACACCAGCAATTACAACTCCTACATATATACCCTAAAGAAACTCTTGCATATGTGTACCAGGATAAAAACAGAATGTTTATAGAATTCTTGCATATAGTATCTAAATACTGGGAATAATCCAAATGTCCATTAACACGAAAATGAATAAACAAATTGTGGTGTGGTTACGCTTCAATGAAAACGAGAAAACCAAAACAAAACCAGAGCACACAGATAAATTTCACAAATATTAGGATGAGCCAAGGAATCAAAACCCTAGAGGATATATGCAATGCATAATCGCTTACAGGTTTTAAAATAAATCCTATTACTTTGGGATGGGTAGAGAGATGGTGAGACTGTTACCAGAGGGAGAGTCTGCCCTTGTGTGAATAGTGGTATAGATTCTTGGATTCTCCACAAGAAGATTTACCAGGATCCATGCTGGGGTAAAGACAGCTAGAGGGAAAGTAGCAAGACCAAAGCAGTGTATACTCTCAAGTTGGGAGAGCAGGCAGATTCTGTGAGCTGGAACTTGCCCCTAGCTTGTCTGGGAATTGGATATTTGTTGGGCTTCTTTAGACTCAGACACATACAGTGGGGTGGTCTCTAATGGGGGCTGCTTCCAATCATTTGGGGGACTCCTCTCACAGGTTGGGAAGGGGAGTTTTTGACCCTATGAGATGTGGAACAGAACCCTTCTCACAGCCTTTTTCCTTAGGCAGGTGGGCTATAACCCCAAAGCAAATGCATTATAATGAGTATGGGGGTTACCTTGGGGCAGAGGTGGAAGTGGTGAACTCTTGGCTCTGTACCTGTGGCTCCTGGTCTGTTAGCCCCAAGGTCTTGCAAGCCACAAGGTCTGGAGGTTGAGCTCCCCTCAGGCTTCTAATGTGTAACTTACTTATCATTGTCCTTGCCTCCAGCTCAAGTCTAACTGCCTACTTTATCATTCCTCCTCAAGGACTTGGGACTCTGCCTCAGGGTTTTTCTTCCACTGCTCATATCCAAAACTATTAATTTAAAGGTGAGGAATCAATTATCACAATATTCTAGGGAGTAGTTGCTTTTAAGGGGATTGTAGGATCTTGAGATCTTGTACAGGCACAAGTAGGACCTTGGGAAGGGTTGCTAATATTTTATTTCTTAATCTGGATTATGTTATCATCATTTTGCTGATGAAAATATAATTTTCATGTAATTGTGTTATATGAGTGTTAGCTTTATATTATTAACCTAAACATTTCCAAAAATGTTTTTTAATGTTATATTTTTAAACATGCAAAAATGTCTCATAATAAAGGAGCAGCACATTTTTTAAAAAGGCAGTTCTAACAGGTATATTTTTAAAATGTTTGAGCAAATCATTGAAGTTATATTTAGAAAAAAAGTAAAATAATAATAATATTAAAGCTATTGTCATATGATAAGAAAATATGGTCACAAACTTTAATAAGTAGGATGATATTCATTTACACATATAAATTCTATTATGTTCAATAAAAAAATGAAGCTTCATTTTATAGTCACACCTCATTCATATTGACTGGATATAGAGGGATATTCTAGGATATGAGAAATCAGTTGTGATATTCACTCCAATGTTTCTATTGTGGTTCTATACAAGATGATTAAGACTGAAATTATCCAAATGTAGGTCACTTTCAGGGTGTTAATTAATGCCTTAGAGAGTATATAATAAATCTAGACTTTTGGTAAACCAATTGGTAAAGTCACCCACACAGATGTGTTCTAATGATGTCATCATTTGGGGAGAATCTTCAGTGGTTATTCAGGTTTTGAAGTTGAACACCTCTATTTTTTTTTTTTTTTCTTGGAGTTAAAATGAAAAAGTCATAGTGATTTAGACATCATAATGCGAATTGTGTATTGGCTCCAAAAAGCATGCGATTCTTTCTTTTTACTTTCTTTTTTTTTTTTTTTTTTCTTTTTTAAAAAGCATGTGATTCTTTAGGAAGCTCTTTGGAAAGACTCTGGCCTGGGATGTGTAAGCAACAAAAAGATAGAAAGTGCAATAAAATATAAAGCTCCTTCCAGATTAAAAAGAGACGCTATCTGATAATGGAGAAGAGCAAGTGATAAGAAGTAGTAACTCATATTTGTCTTGTACTTTACAATTCACAGTGAGTTTTTATGTATATCACCCACACAATAACTCTGGATCTAGACATGGCTTGTATCATGCCCATTTTACAGATGAGAATGAGGAAACTTATGGAATGTAAGCATCTAGAACAAGATGGCTCATTTACTTACCTCTTTTTTTTTTTTTTTTTTTTTTTTTTTTTTTTTTTTTATAAAAGAACATCTAGACAATGAATGACCCAGAGGCATAGGAAAAATCTTTGGTGTGAGGCACCTTGTGTGTGTGTATGAAGAGCTTCTTATTTTATTCACTTACACAAAGATTGATATACATATTCCAGGGCTAAATGTTATATTCAGGTTAAGTCCTGAAAGGATGTTCACAGAAAAAAAAAAAAAGAACAATTCTTTCTCACCTTTCCTACTTTTGTCCTTGACATAGTTCTGTACAATGAAAATTGCTCAAGATGATGCTGATATTGTACTAATAACTTTCATCCAGGAATATAATTAAACAATAGGTAGTCATATTAGAGAAATCAATCTTGATTTTTCGAGGCTGTTTTTACCATTGTCTTTTGCAAAAGTTACCGAGGATTTTGGTATGATTAAATTTCAGAATATGTTATTCTTCTGAAATCTTTTCCATAATAAAGTCCAATAATAAAATTGAACTCTATTTCATTTGCTGACAATAAGATTTGCAAAGAATCCAACTGTTTTTTATTCCTTTTTTACTTGTTTCAGTTGATTAAAATGATTATTTTTAATACAAAAAATTCATTTCATTTCATTATAAAATATTTAGTGATAAATACTAAATAATTTTAGTAAATGTTTTAGAAGGTAGAAAGAGTATGCTTAAACATGAGTCAAACTATGCTTCCTGGCAATGCATAGTACACTATTTGTTGAAAAAAAAAATTTTCTCATTGTGTTTAGACAAATTGTTTCAATTAAGTGTGGCAAGATCATTAACCACAGTTGATTATAGTGCAAAGTAGATTATTTATAAAATAATCATAGGAGAACCATAAAGATATATATGCCTGGTTGTATAGATGGATTTTGGTAAGACTAGTAATTTTGATAATGACTATGTTTTGGGTTTCAGTCCCAAAAATATTTCTCAGAAAACCCGCAAAACATTCCATGTGCCAAGTTATTATTTAGGAGCAGAGCCTGAGACAGGGATTCTTGTTCAAGTGTTCTCAGGGGAAGGAAATGAGGTATGAGGATAGAGCAAAGTTAAGGCAGGAAGTAGTTTCAAAAGGCATTAGCTTTGGTCTGATCCCAAGGAAGCTCTCAAGTACCACTTGTAGCATAGACTTTGTCCACCACACCCCCAGTGTTTGAACCCCTGTGCCAGTCAGTAATGGACTGAGGTCAGCTCTATGTGGGTGTAGAGGATTTCCTTTGCATATGGTCATCTGTAGGGGGGCAGCTGTGAGCCAGCATTTACTTGGGCTGGGCTTGGGTTTGGAGCAGATTATTTTGGTGTGTGGCACCAGCAACATCCACTGAGTATTAAGAGATTCTGCCCTCTTGGTTCATACAATTTTGAAAGCAGTGTCACATGTTCGTATTGTGAAGTTACTGCTTCAAGATGATCTGACAATAAATTAAAGACAATCTCCACAGAATTGGAGACTTAACAGAGATCACCGTTAGACTTCTCTATTTGAAGTGAACACGTCACACAGAGAGCAGAGAGAACTAATTCAAAACTAATAGTCAATAATCTAATTTACAGAGTGTTCCCAATTTTTTTCCCAAAAGGGAATATTTCCCAAAGGGGACATAGGGAAAAATCTGTTTAATAATGGCTTTATGCTGGAGCACTTGGGTGGCTCAGTAGGTTGAATGTCTGACTTCGGCTCAGGTCATGATCTCACTGTCCTTGAGTTCAGGGCCCTCATTCGACTCTCTGGTGTTAACCTAGAGCCCGCTTTGGATTCTCTGTCTCCCTTTCTCCCTCTCTCTGCCCCTCCCCGGCTCTTTCTCTCAAAAATAAAATAAAACATTAAAAATTTTTTTTATAATGTTTATTTTTAAGAAAGAGAGAGTGCATGGGAGAGGAACAGAGAGAGAAGGAGACACAGAATCTGAAGCAGTCTCCAGGCTCTGAGCTGTCAGCACAGAGCTGGACGTGGGGCTTGAACTCACAAGCTGTGAGATCATGACCTGAGCCGAAGTCAGACACTTACCCAATTGAGCCACCCAGGTGCTCCAAAAAAACAAAACATTTAAAAACAATAATGGCTTTGTGTTTTGGAGTCTGGGGAGGTGGTCTCAGAAGAGAGAGTGACATTCCCTCACACCTCTTCATATCACCCACTGAGTTAACAAAAGCCAATGTAATTGTTATCCAGGAGACATGTACCCTCATGGTTGGCTGCATTTGCTCATGCTCTAGGCTTGCCTGGAATGCTGTTCCCTGCATTCTGCTGTGGGCAAACTCCTACTCATTCTCCAAGACCCAGCTCACATGTCACTTTTCCTGTGAACAACCCTTTCTACATCTTCCAAGAAGAATAGTTGATTGCTCAGTCTTCCATAACCCTGTACTACTTTGATCATATCTCAGATAAGCATTCTTTCTAGACAGAAAGTGTATCTTTTTTATTCTTTATTTCTTTTTTATTGAAGTATAATTAACATACAGCGTTATATTAGTTTCAGGTGTACAATACAGTGATTTAACAATTCTATACATTTCTCAATGCTCATCAAAATAAGTGTATTTTTAATCCCCTTTATCTGTTTCACCCATTCCCCACCCACCTCCCCTCTGGCAACCACCAGCTTGTTCTTTGTATTTAAGAGTCTGGCTTTTTTTTTTTTTTTTTTTTTTTTTTTTGTCTCTTTTTTTTTTTTTTCTGTCTTTGATCTTTTGTTTTGTTTCTTAAATTTCACATATGAATGAAATCAGTTGGTATTTGCCTTTCTCTGACTGACTTTTTTCACTTAGCATTATTCCCTCTAGGTCCATCATTTTGTTGCAAATGGCAGGATCTCATGCTTTTTTTTTTTTAATTTTTTTTTTTTTTAATATTTAGTTATTTTTTGAGAGAGACAGAGAGCAAGCGGGGGAGGGGTAGAGAGAGAGGGAGACACAGAAGCTGAAGCAGGCTCCAGGCTCTGAGCTGTCAGCACAGAGCCTGACACAGGGCTCAAAGTCACAACCTCTAGATCATGACCTGAGCCAAGTCAGATGCTTGACCGACAGAGCCACCCAGGTGCCCCAGGATCTCATGCTTTTTTATGACTGAATAATATTCTATTGTGTATGTGTGTGTGTGTGTGTGTGTGTGTGTGTGTGTGTGTGTATAAATGGATTATACACATTATATAAATGGAATCCATCTATTCATGGATTCTTGGGTTGCTTTTCTATCTTGACTATTATAAATAATGCTGCAATAAACATCGGGGTGCATGTATCCTTTTGAATTAATGTTTTTTATTCTTTGGGTAAATAAATACCAAGTAGTGGAATTACTGTGATAATTCTATTTTTAATTTTTTTGAGAAACTTCCATACTGTTTTTCATAATAGCTGTACCAATTTGCATTCCCATCAAAAAGGTATGAGGGTTTCTTTTTCTCTGCATCCTCACCAAAACTATTGCTTCTAATGTTTTTGATTTCAGCCATTCTGACAAGGGTAATGTGATACCTCATTATGTTTTTTTAATTTGTATTTCCATGATGATGAATAGTAATGTTGAGCATCTTTTCATGTGTCTGTTGGCCATTTTTATCTTTTGGAAAATGTCTGTTCAGCTCATCTGCCCATTTTTAATTGGATTATTTGTTTTCTTAGTGTTAATTGTGTAAGTTCTATATATATTTTGGATATTAACCCTCCATTAGATAAATCATTTGCGAATATCTTCTTCCATGCAATCAGTTGCCTTTTTGTTTTGTTGATGGTTCCCTTTATGGAGCAAAAGCTTTTTATTTTGGTGTAGTTCCCATAGTTTAATTCTGCTTTCATTTCCCTTGCCTTAAGAATGTATCAAGACAATTTTTTTTAATGTTTATTTTTGAGAGAGAGAAAGAGAGTGAGAAGGGGAGGGGCAGAGAGAAAGAGAATCTAAAGCAGATTCCTTGTTGTCAGCACAAAGCCCAATGTCAAAGAAATTATTTCTTTTTAATGTCAAAGAAATTACTGCCTATGTTTGCCTAGGAGTTTTATGGATCTGACATTTAGGTCTTTAATACATTTTGAGTTTACCTTTGTGTATGGTGTAATAAAGTGGTCCATTTTCATTCTTTTGCATGAAGCTGTCCAGTTTTCTCAACACCATTTGTTGAAGAGAGGGTCTTTATCCCATTGTCTATTTTTGCCTCCTTTGTTACAGATTAATTGACCATGTAAGCATGGCATTATTTCTGAACTCTCTATTCTGTTCCATTGATCTGTGTCTATTTTTGTGCAAGTAGCATACTTCTTTGATTACTACTTTGTAGTAATATCTTTGTAGTATATCTTGAAATCTGGAATTACGATACCTCCAGCTTTGTTCTTTTTCAAGATTGTTTTGGCTCTTCCAGGTCCTTTGTGGTTTCATACAAATTTTAAGATTATTTATTCTAGTTCTCTGAAAAATGTTGTTGGTATTTTGATAGGGATTACATTACATCTGCAAATTGTTTTGGGGAGTATGGGCATTTTAACAATATTGGTTCTTCCAACCCATGAGCATGGAATATCTTTTTAAAAAAAATTCTTCCAAGTTATTATTTAAATTAAAGATGATTAACATATAGTATAGTATTGGTTTCAGGAGTACAATTTAGTGATTCATCACTTACATACAACATCCGTGCTCATCACAAAAGCCCTACTTAATGCCCATCACCCATTTAACCCGTTGCCTCACCAACCCCCCCCCCCCCCCCCCCCCGCCCAGCAACCCTGTTTGTTCTCTGTAGTTGAGAGCCTCTTATGGTTTGCCTCCCTCAGTTTTTTCTTATTTTATTTTTCCTTCCCTTTCCCTGTGTTCATCTGTTTTGTTTCCTAAATTCCATATATGAGTGAAATCATATGGTATTTGCCTTTCTCTGGCAGACTTATTTCACTTAGCATAATATACTCTGTTCCATTCATGTTGCAAATGGCAAGATTTCGTTCTTTTTGATGGCTGAGTAATATTGAATTTCATATATATACTACATCTTCTTTAGCCGTTCATCAGCTGATGGACATTTGGGCTCTTTCCATAGTTTGACCTTTGTTGATAGTGCTGCTATAAACATTGGGGTGCCTGTGCCTCTTTTAATCAGTATTTTTGTATCCTTTGGATAAAGACCTAGTAATACAATTGCTGGGTTATAGGGCAGATCTATTTTTAACTTTTTGAGGAAACTCCATACTGTTTTCCAGAATAGTTGTACCAGTTTGTGTTCCTACCAACAGTTTAAGAAGGTTTCACTTTCTCCACATCCGCACCAACATCTGTTTCATTTGTTTGTGTCATCTTCAATTTTTTTCATCAATGTTTTATAGTTTTTGGAGTATAGATCTTTCACTTTTTTGGTTAAGTTGATACCTAGGTATTTTTTTCTTTTTTGGTGCAGTTATAAATGGAATTGTTGGAATTGTTTTCTTTCTTTCTTTCTTTCTTTCTTTCTTTCTTTCTTTCTTTCTTTCTTTCTTTCTTTCTTTCTTTCTTTCTCTCTCTCTCTCTCTCTCTCTCTCTCTCTCTCATTAAGTAGTATCTACCCCCAACATGGGGCCTGAACCATGACCCTAAGATCAAAAGTTGCATACTCTAGTGACTGAGCAAGTAAGGTGCCCCTGTAAATGGGACTGTTTTCTTAATTTCTCTTTTTGTTACTTCATTATTAGTAAATATAAAGGCAACAGATTACTGTATATTAAATTTTATCCTATGAATTTACTGAATTCATTTATCATTTCTAGTAGTTTTTTGGTGGAATCTTTAGGATTTTCTGTAATACTATCATGTCATTTGCAAGTGAAAATTTTGTTTCTTATTTATTTGGACGCTTTTTATTTCTTTTTCTTGTCTGATTGGTGTGCCTAGGACTTCTAGTATTATGTTGAATAATAGTGATGAGAATGGACATCCTTGTCTTATTCCTGATCTTAGAGGTAAAGCTCTCAGTGTTTCACCATTGAGTATGACATTAGCTGTGGGTTTTTCATATATGTTCATTATTATGTTGAGGTATGTTCCCTCTAAACCTACTTTGTTGAAATGGTAGCTTATTCATTCAAAGAAGGCCAGAAGGCATTTGAATGCCTGGAAGAGTAACAGACAAATAATTTAGATTTAGAAAACATAGTTATTTTGCCTCTCCCTTCTTAAATTGAAAAATAAAAGGAAGTTCAGGAAAAAGCAATCTATGATTCTGTCACTTGTTTAATGGCCTGGAGTGAGATACTTCCCCAGTGGGGACCTAGACTCAATCTCTATATCTGTCATTTGGTCTAGTTGGGTTAATAGTGTACAAAGTTCCATTATTATGAAACATAGCTCTGAAAACATATGAATAAAAATGTGCTTGACACCTATGGGTGCCCATTAAATAATTGTTGAATGAATTAATGGATTATAGCACAAGACTTAAACATGAGGCTTCCTCTGATCTACCTTTAATAGCTGCATACTGTTGGGCATGCCACTTAACCTCCTTAAAACTCATAGGCTTGTTGAGAATTAAATAAAGTCCTTTCCCCTTCCTTCTTTCCTTCCTTCTTTCCTTCCTTCCTTCCTTCCTTCCTTCCTTCCTTCCTTCCTTCCTCCTTTCAGTTTAATTATGTCCCCATAATTAATACATTGAAATCCTAATCCCTAGGACCCCAGAATGTGGTCTTGTTTGGAAATATATTGCAGATGTAATTAGTTAAGATGAGGTCATACTGGAATAAAGTGGGTCCCTAATCCAATATAAATAATATTTTTATAAAATAGGGGAAATTTGAACACAGGCATTATTTTGTGCCAGTCTCAGCCTATTGGTGACCAATGTTGTGGCTGAACTGGCCCTTGTGGTTCTTATTATGACTGCAAGGCATCCTCTGCAATAACCACCAGAAAACTTTTTAGAAAGAAAAGTTTATTACTTACAATTCTTGGAAATTACATGACTTACCCGGGGCTACACAGTAAGGTCTTGGGTAGAAAGAAAGAAGGAGAGCACAAGCCTGGGGTTCTGCTTTTATTAGGGCCACGGGTGGAGACTTAGGTTTGAGCTCACTTTTTGTTGGTGAATTTAAAACATTAAAGCAGGAATTTAAAGCACAGGAAATAAAAACCAAGCAGCCCAAGTGGCCAGTTATCAAAATCAACCAGATCTTTAAAAGGAAGGAGTCTGGGGGCAGGGGCAGTCTGACTCTCCAGCGTACGGCTGGTAATGTGTTTATTGGACAGAGCCATCTTTGAAGTGGATGCATCAAAAATCAAACAGGAATTCAGGAACTTGCATTACAGAAAGAAAAACCAACTTAGACCTGCATAGAGAAAGGGCAGTGAGAAAAGACACAAGGGCAAGCCTGCCATCTACAAGCCAAAGAAAGAGGTCTGGAATAGATTCTTCTGTCACAGCCCTTAGGAGGAACCACTCCTGCTGAACCTTGATTATACACTTGTAGCTTCCAGCACTGTGAGACAATAAATTTCTGTTGTTAAAGCCACTCAATTTGTGGTACTTTGTTAAGGCAAACTAATCTATCTATCTATCATCTATTTAATCTACAGTCCTGTATAGCATAGTGCCTGGAGTATGGTTAATGTTCAAGAGCTACAATAATACCAACCAAATAGGAACATAACAAGATGGTCTCTTGCACAGAATACAGTGGTTGACAGGTTATAGTCACTCTTAAACCAGTGCTTTTATTCAATTACTGGTAGCTTCATGAAAGAAAGTTTTTCCTCTTATTTGTATTTTATAATTTAATTTCTTACAGTTTTCTTGTAGATAGTTGATTAATATTTGTTGATATTTTACACAAAAGCTTATTTTAATGGAAATAGACTCCTGATATTTTGTGTTCCTGATAGATATATGTGGACAGAAAGCCTTAACAACTGACCATGTATGGTGACAATATCACTCCAGATGGCTTGACAACAAACATCTCATGTTGAATGCTCGTGCACTAAAAAGAACATTCCAAGTTTAGAGGATGAATAGCTAATGGTCTTTTTTCCCCCCTCTGGTATTTAGTTGTGCCTTTCTCCCCTACCACTTCTCACATACATAGACTTTAACACCTTCCCACACCAGACACACACACATACACACACACACACACACACACACACACACACACACAACCTGAATGGCATTGAAAAAGAACATTGGTTACCTATTGCTGTCATGGCTCAGAATTCACCAATGCATAATACTACATAATTAGAAGTATATTAGAGCCATATTTAGATTTTCCAAACAGAACGACTGGTTAACATTGAAATCTATTTCTTCGTTTAAGTAAAATGTGAAAAAATACATCTGCTCTTGAAACAACTTATGTTAAAAATGCTTTTTGCCTTGGATGTTCTTTTTTTGGGGTGGGGTGATAAAGTAAAGTTGTGCAATCAAATGTGTCTACCAGAATGGCTTGAATTATGCCTAACTGCAGGGAAAGATAAGAATATAAGAGGAGGGGGCAGGAAGCAATGAGGTTGGCCTTATGTATGTATCATTCTATAATCTGCAAAAGTTCATTTAATAGTCCTACCTTGGATTCTAGAAACTGAGAGATTAGTGATAGGAAAGAAAACAATTGGGGCCAGAGATAAGATCACTTTGATAATTATCAAGATCCTGAGGGTAGGGATCAGGATTTGGGCAGTCCAGGCCAAATGACAATGTGAGGTACCCTGTTTAAATATTAAGAATTTTAAGGCAGGGGTGCCTGGGTGGTTCAGTCAGTTAGGCGTCCAACTTCAGCTCAGGTCCTGATCTCATGGTTCGTGGGTTTGAGCCCCGCGTCAGGCTCTGTGCCAACAGCTCAGAGCCTGGAGCCTGCTTCAGATTCTGTGTCTCCCTCTCTCTCTGCCCCTCCCCTACTCATGCTCTGTCTCTCAAAAATAAATAAACGTTGAGAAAAATTTAAAAAAAAGAATTTTAAGACAAATAGCAGAGCATTAAACTAAGCATGGGCCCTTCAGAGCATGGGTACAGTTCACACACCTGTGAAACTGGCCCTGGGAATAATCCTCAGACAATAATAATGATAGCTAACATTTCTTCTTTTCTTAGAACACAATGAACACTGCAAATATATATATATTTATATATATATATTTATATTTATTTATATATATATTTATATATATAAATGAGTTTATATATATTATATATACAAATGAGTTATATATATATATATATATATATATATATATATATATATAAAACTCAGTCCTCACATAATCTATGAAGCATGGTCTGTATGTATCCACATTTAAGTATTTGGGGCACCTGGGTGGCTCAGTTGGTTAAGCGTCTGACTCTTGGTTTCAGCTCAGGTCATGATCTCATGGTTTGTGAGTTCAAGCCCACATCAGACTCCATACTGACACTGAGGAGCCTGCTTGGGATTCTCTCTCTCTCTCTCTCTCTCTCTCTCTCTGCCCCTCCCCTGCTCACTCTCTCTCTCTCTCAAAAATAAATAAGTAAACTTAAAAAAAATAAAGATTAAAAAACTGAGGCATAGAAACGTTACAGTAACTTGCCCAAAGTTGCACAACTTTTGTGCTACAGCAGTAAAATCCTGGCATTTTATTTCAAATCCATATTTTTAACTACTAGCTATTTTGTTTCCTTTAAGATAAAAACCTTTTTAAAAGAAAATAGTGTCAAATAAATATATTACTTCTCGCAAAAGATTTAGCACATAGAAGTATTTCCAAGTCTCTACCCTTGGACTGATAACTCCCCATACTGGCAGTTTGTGCTTAGAGAAGTTGTTTTGCCATATCATAATTGGTTTGTAGGTCATTAGAACCACCATTTAAAAAGTGTTTTATGTATACCATTAATCTTATAAAGCACTGAATCATATTGTGATTGTTTCAATGGACCTTCTATGGACTGAGTTAATTTGGCTTTCTTTGATATTATTTGTAATGATTCTGTATACATTTGATCTATTTTTTAAAAGCAAAACCACATTTAACTTTTTCTAGGTGCTATGCAATTAGTTGATGAATTTTCTGTCAGTTTTGGTGCACTTACAAAGTAATCCTGATCACAGCAGTTTATCATAATACAATCCGGATGTGTTATTAATCAAAAGTAGCTGGAACCCAAAGCAACAAGGGATTCAATAGCACCCTCAAAGACCAAACTTAATTACAAAAGAGAAGGAGACACTCAAGTAGAGGCAGGCATAGTTCAGGCTGGCTTGAGTGCAAAGTATTCCGATTCCCAGGCAACCAGTATTAAGCTTCACATTCTTAAGATGGGGTGGCTGATGGAGGAAACTGACCTTGTTAGTGTAGCTCCAGAGAGAAAAGCCAGACAGACTGAGCACCATGGCCAAGGAGGTGTTCCCATTTCCATTCTGATTTGTGAAAGTGGTAGGGTCCAAAATATCCACCCTGACAGTAACTGTCGATCTGGTAGATGGTAAGATATTGTCCTCCTCTGGGACAGCTAGGTTGACAGGAATGACTGCATGAAGAGAGCAGCATATGGGCAACACTGGGTTTAAATTCTGTGCTAAATTTATTTGGTAAACATTGATTTGAAACATTTATTTAAATTGTAACCCAATCAGATAAGTATCTCACCACAGTTTTTAAAACAACGTATTCCTCTTTTGATTGGAAAATATTTCTTTCTTACAGGGTTGTTATGATTAGACTGTGAACTTTCTCATCAGCTGCCAACAGGATACCTCATAATATAGTAGGTGGTCCCTTAGTATTTGTTGACAAATGAATAAATGAGTGAATGACAAATGGAATGATGATTTGTTTGGGGAGGTGGGTAGGAAAGAAGAAGCCTCCAGGCTTATTTCAGAACTGCAGAAAATAATAGTTTTTCCTTATGAGAAAATCTGTTACATATTTCTTAGCTAAAGTACTCTGACCATCTTCTGAACATATATTCCTGCTGTTCAACTTTCCAAATATGAAATAACCCTTGCTTTTTATGTCTTGTATTAAAGCTTTTCCTTATCATTTTATTGAGAAATTTATACTAGTGACCTCATGGTCCTGTAAAAGGGTTAGATTGTCAATTTGTTTTGGATAAAAATTGCTTGTGAGACATGTCATATTTGAGGCCAGTCTAAGACAAGGGTTTTTTCTCTAGGTTGTTGGGTTTTCTCCTATTAATCTCCTATTATCTCAGTCTTGACACAACTGCCTCCACGAGTTTTGTATAAATGTAAGATGATATGTCTTTGAATATCTATGAGAAAACCATTTGGCTTGCATATTTTATAATGTAAGCTGCTAAAGGACTATACTTTGCTCTCATTAAAAGTTCTCCAAACAATAGTCCTCATGACAAATTTTGGGGGAAAAATGGCATACATGAATATCTATACTATTTGCTGTTGGTTCTCTTGCTTCATTTAGAAATTATCATTTAGTTTTATCTATAAATGTCTTTTTTTTAAAGATATGTTTTAATCTGTATATACCTCAGCTTATTTTATGAATAGGCAAGAGCCCTACGATAATGCAGTTGATGAAAACTTGCCTTGTCATGAATGAGTTAGAGTCATGGAATAAAAAACATATTGCATAGAATGGGATGGCCTGAGCGCCATGCTAGCTGTGTGATTTTAAGAAAGTTACTCGGTCTGTCTTGGCTCCTGTTTTTCTTTGATGAAATGGGGACACAAATCCCAACATTCAGTAGTATGCTGGAGCTGGTTGACTGGAAAGAGCAGATTGCTAAATATTCGTGAATTTTATAAGCCCACTTTTAAATCATTGGTAGGTTGAAATTGGCCATAGTGGGAGTATTTATGCCACATGAATTGTTATACACTATAAATCAGGGCTTTTTTTTTTTTTTTTAAGTTCCAGTTTATTGGTATATCACTGCTTGCTATTATATAGAGCAAATGAGCAAATAAGATAATGTATGTAAAAGTGTTTTGTAATCTTCAAAAATCTATGCTTAAAAATTAAAGTACTGAGACAAAGAGACTTATCATTGAATTGTGTCAAATGTTTCTTAATTATTAATCCATGAATTCAAAATGTCTGCTTTTATTTTTAAAAAGTCTTATGAAAGACAATTTGAAATTTAAAAAGTTTATCTCTGAAATAATATCTTTGGAAAGATAAGAAAATAAAGTAATAGATTTTTATCTCTTGGAAGATATGAAACAATTCAAACAAATCCACATGGGATAAAAAAGGTAAATGAATTGAGGTTAATAGAGAAGAAAGCATAAAGTAGTAACTCCTAAACAATGGAAGTTGATCGGGAAACTAATCACTGCAAACACAGTTCCATTTACAGAAACTTTTAAATCATATAAAGACATTTTTTCCTAGCTTTTATTGAGGTATAACTGACAGATACAACTTATATATGTTTAAAGTGTACAACTTGAGGTTTTGATGTATATTATAAAATAATCACCATAATTAAGCTAATTAACATGTCCTTCTTTTCACAGTTAATATTTTCATGTGTGTATGTGTGTAGGATGAGAATACTCAAGATCTATCCTCTTAGCAAATTTCAAATATATACAATATGGCATTCTTAACTATAGTCACATTGCTGTCCATTAGATCTCCAAAATGTATTGATCTTACATCACTGAAACTTTGTACCCTTTAATTAATAGCTTTCCAGTTCCCCTCCCCCAGATCCTGGCAACCATAATTCTACTCTCTGCTTCTATCCGTTTGACTGTTTTAGATTCTGCTTATAAATGAGATCATGCAGTATTTGTCTTTTTATGTCTGGCTTATTTCACTTAACATAGTGTCCTCCAGGTTCATTCATGTAAAATTTCCTTTTTTTTTAAGATTGAATTATATATAGAATATATATTCACATTTTCCTTACCATTCCTCTGTTGACAAACATTTACATTTGTGTACATTTCATTGTACAAACAACAAACTATTTGAAAATGAAATTAAGAAAACAATCCCACTCTGGGATGCCTGAGTGGCTCAGTCAGTTAAGCTGCCCACTCTTTTTTTTTTTTTTTTTTTTAACGTTTATTTATTTTTTTGAGACAGAAAGAGACAGAGCATGAATGGGGGAGGGGCAGAGAGAGAGGGAGGCACAGAATTGGAAGCAGGCTCCAGGCTCTGAGCCATCAGCCCAGAGCCCAACGCGGGGCTCGAACTCACGGACTGCGAGATCGTGACCTGAGCTGAAGTCGGATGCTTAACCGACTGAGCCACCCAGGCGCCCCTAAGCTTCCCACTCTTGATCTCAGCTCAGGTCATGATCTAAGGGTTATGAGATCTAGCCTCATGTCAGGCTCTCCTGACAGCACAAAGCCTGCTTGGGATTCTCTCCCTTTTTCTCTCCTCTTTCTGCTTCTCCCCTGCTTGCGCTTTTTCTCTCTCTGTCAAAATAGACAAATAAACATTAAAAAAAAAAAAAAAAGAGGGGAAAACAATCCCATTTACAATGGCAGCAAAAATAATAAAATACTTAGGAGTAAAGTGACAAAAGCCTGTACACTGAAAATGATAAAACATTGATAGAGGAAATTAAAGAAGACACAGATAAATAGAAAGACATCTGTGTTCATGGATTAGAAGATTTAATGTTATAAAATCTCCATATTACTTAAAGTGATCTACAGAGTCAATGCAATCTCTATCAAAATCCCAATGGCATTCTTTAAAGAAATAGAATAAATAACCTGGAAATTCATATGGAACCACAAAGCCTCAAATAACCAAAGCAATCTTGAGCTAGAAGAATAAAGCTGGAGGCATAACACTTTCTGATTTTAAAGTGCATAAAAACTTGGGGCACCTGGGTGTCTCAGTTGGTTAAGCGTTTGACTTCGGCTCAGGTCATGATCTCATGGTTTGTGGGCTCAAGCCCCGCATCTGGCTCTGTACTGACAGCTAAGAGCCTAGACCCTGCTTTGGATTCTGTGTCTCCCTCTCTCTCTGCCCCTCCCCTGCTTGTGCTCTGTCTCTGTCTCTGTCTCTCTCTCAAAAATAAACATTAAAAAATTAAAAAAATAATAAAGTGCATAAAAACTTGAAATAAGATTAATTTATTTCTTATGTTATTAGGATACCTATGCATGCAAATATAGTGACTGGCTATTCTCAGAAATATTCTTTCTCACATGTCTGTAATTGGGAGGGACAATAGTGATCAGGAATCTCATTCTCTAGGTCTCATGCTCCTTGGCCACTGGAGTAGTATTTTTCATCATTCTGGTCCATTTTCTTCTTCAATGGCTTCCATGCTGCTTTCAATCTTTTTGTTCCTTCTCACAATACATTCCCTTTCCCTTCCCATGCCCCAGCCTCTGATCTCTTTTGCTTTCTTCTACTTCTCCACATCATTCACTTATTATTCTAGTATGTTAAAAAAAAACCTTACTTCCTCTTTCCTTTAAGCGTTCCCAATTCTAAGTCTTTATTCAAATATTCCCTCTGCAAGGGACGCCATGCATCCTGTCGCAAGATAGGCTCTAAATGTCGAAATACAATCCATCCTTCATGATCCAACTCAAATGTCACCTCTGTCATAGTGTTATATTCATTTCCTAGGGCTTTTATAACAAATTACTTCAAGCTTTGTAGCTTAAAATAGCAGAAATTGTCTGTCACAAATTTGGAGGACAAAATACACAATCAGAATGTTGGTAGGGCCCCACTCTCTCTAAAGTTTCTATGGGAGAATCTTCATTTGCCTCTTCCACTTTCTGGGGCTCCAGGTTTTCCTGGTTTATGGCTGCATAATTTTAATCTCTGCCTTTGTCTTCCCATGGCCTTCTCCCTTGTGTCTCTGTGTCTCAAATCTCTCTTTTCTTGTATAAAAATAGCAGTCATTGGATTAGGGACCACTTTAGCTTCAAAATTATCTAATCTAGAGATCTTTTACTTAATTACATCTAAAAAGTCAAAATTCCCAAATCAAGCCTCATTTGCAGGTACTGAAAGTTAGGACTTGGACATATCTTTCTCAGGGGCAGAATTCAACCTGTTGGAGGTGTTTTCTTTCATTCTTCAGCCAAAAGTTTTATTTTTATAACTGTAATTTTCCTATGGCCTCATCTTTATTTTACTTAAGTGGTTGTCAAGTTCTGTCCTGAGTTGAAAATATTTGCAAATCTGTCTGATTTTCCTAATAAATGATAAATTCTTTAAGGATTGTGTTTGATTCATCTTTATCCAGTTAAAGTCTGAAACAGACTTACAGGAAGGAGTGTCTGCAAATACTCATTGAAAAAATGCTTGTAACCAAATATGTTGAATTATCATTTGTATTTATTAGGGTAGTCCTCCAAGAGCTATAATTCCAAATCTTTTTTGTTCATAAAATATACAGTCCAAATGCATGACTTTGGCCAGGATAACGTGTGGTAAAACTGTTGCAGATGAATCCACTGTGTTATTGACCAATATTTGCAAGCAAGCAGTATTTGCATCAAGAAGGAACATTCTCACTTAAAGAATTTCCAAGTGTTTATTTTTTGTTATGTCAAAGTAGACTTCTCCAGTGAATAGAAGCCTGTTTAAAAAAAAACCCACAGCACAAAGACCCAAATTTCATGGAAATTTTTACAGTCACATGTCAAATACTGGTAGAAAGGCTCATTTCTGAAGACAACTGTCATCAGAAGTGACAAGCCTGTCATATAAATTTTGTGGAGATGGAATTTAGTACTTTACAACTTGAAGCTGGAATTTCGTTTGACATGAACAAGAAGGCAGAGTAACAAGTAACCAAGTACTCAAGTAAGAAATACATTCCCATCCAAGATAACTTAATATGCCTGCTGTGTAATTTCCATAACCTTAAAAAAAAGTTTCCCCACTTAGGATTTGCTGATAGGTAATCAAATGTAATTTTCACCTTTCTAAATGTGTTTAAAGTTTATTGGTTGACATTGCTTAGTTGGACTCGATAACTGACATTTATCATTTTGCAAATGTGCAATTTATTCACCTATTACAGGATTTACATTTATTTCATATCAGATTGTTTGATTGGAATTTCAAATCTCTGAAGCTTCAATTTCATCTACTTGCAATTATGTAAAAAGCATGAGTCAATTTCCAAATAAAATCAGCCTATATTTATACTTTTACTACATCTAGTGGGAGTTGGCTTTTTTGGAACAGCTTCTGGCAAATGTTCTTGTCACTAGACATAAAGATTGTAAGAGAAAGACAATCTGCACTCTTGCTTTGTGGTTAGAAAGCTTCCCAACCATTGTTCCATATTTTTAAAAAAACAAGTCAAACGTTACAAGCTTCTGTAAGTTGTAGCCAGACCAAAGTGCTGTTGTGACAGCATGTATTACGTTGGGAAAGAACAAATTATTGGTAAAGGAAAACATGTAATTAGTCCTTCTGTAAGTGAAAGTAGAAATTTACCACTTGGGAGATTGTCATGCAACTGTCAATGGTGACAAAATACCTCTGGCATATTTGCATAAACTCCTCTTGGGGACATTATGCATTTAAAAGAATAAAGAAAAAGCTGCAGATAAGTCGCTCCATATGGGACCTGGCATCCTACGTTCACATCTCTCTCTGTGAAAAGAAAAAGTCCAGAAGGCTTACTCATGACAGAAGTGTCTGGGGTCAGGAAGGACTGTGGTTTGGGGCACAGTCCTCCTGAAGCTCATGACAGCTGTTCCTCAGTTTCCCTTCTCTATGCCTCAACCTCACCAGTAGTTCTCAGCTGTTTAGGGCTTAGAAATGTATCTTTTATGCTTTTTGTGTTTTCCATACTGTCCAAGATAGGAGGCGTTGTAGCTTGATGAATATTCGGAGTAATCCTGTTGTTCAACAATTATTCTTGGCCAATTAGATGGGCATTGTTCCAGAGAAGCAATGGGGAATATTACTGTAGCATGGTAGGAAGTTGAAGGAAGGTTTTTTTTTGTTTGTTTGTTTTGTTTTTTTCTTTCATGGAACTTACCTGAAAAACACTTAAGCAAAGATCATAATTGTTCTGGTAGGAAAGTAGAGTGTACTAGGAAAGCTCACGACAGGGAACCACGTATGTCAAAGATGCCTTCACAGATGAAGTGCCTGTTGATCTTCAAGGCATAGGGGAAGAAGGAAGAGATTGAAGTCCTATGTCCAAAGGCCTGGATACAAGTGAGAGTAGATATTCCCACAAATATGTTGGGGAAATGTTCATTTTGTTAAGAAGTAGTCAAATTAGGGGCACCTGGGTGGCTCAGTCAGTTAAGTGTCCCATTTTGGCTCACATCATGATCTCAGGGTTCATGAGTTCGGGCCCGCATCAGGCTCTGGGCTGACAGCTCAGAGGCTGGAGCTGCTTCAGATTCTGTGTCTCCCTCTCTCTGTCCCTCCCCCACTCATGCTCTGCCTCTCCCTCTCAAAAATAAATAATAAAAAACATTAAAAAAATTAAACTTGAAACAAAAAAGAAGTAGCCAAATTAATTCCACTTTATTGATGGCGGATCGATAAGGGAAGGTCAACAGTCTAGTAAATGGCATCACGAAATCAACACTCAGATTTTCACTTCAAATTTCACCTTGCATAAGTGCAATGAGAACTTCTCTTTGTCAGATAATATATATCAGCCTCAAGGCTCTTTGCCTCCACTGGCAGGTGAATCCCAGCACGATGTCCCAGCTACTCCACTACTTCTCTTGAATGTCTAGAAGTTCAGACACACATGGATTAGGAATAGTAAAACCACTCCAGGAATGTCAATCAGAGGGAATTAAAAGAAAGGAATTGGTTACAAAAATATTTGAAGGGCTGAAATTATAAAAGAGAAAAGGAAGGCGGCTGCAGAGAAAAAACTTGATGATGTAAAGGCCGAAGCAGATAACAACTGTGGACTCGTGTCTTGCAACTCCTGCTGCTGAGTGGGTGAATACACCATCCTGCCTTTCTGGATCTGGTAAACGGGGATTACTTTGACCAGGGCTAGAACTTCTGAAGAGATACTACCTCTGTCCATGTCGCTGAACCAAAAATGATCTTACCTTTGCTGTAGACACCACAATTCCCGTCAACTGCCACCAAGTGCCATCGTATTGTAGCCGGAAGCAGAAAGCTTTACTTTCTCTCAATCTTTTGATCTCTCACCAGCCAATAGGAAATCAGCTAGCAGCAGTTCATAGTGAATGTACTTGGCAGATACCCATCCCCTGGTGCAGAGTAGAGTATAGAAGAGTGGACATGGGACTAAGACACCACTAAATCACCTCCTCAACGCAGTTCAAGATTGGGATGCGACTCGGCATGAAATCAACTGAAAGTCAAGATGGAATTTTGGCCCTATTTTTAAAACAAGACTTAGTTGAGTAAAAGTTATCCTAGAATCTCATTGAGGTTATGATTCAATCACACAATTGATAAATATGACTTTTAATTAAATACAGTGCCCCACAAGGCATGGGGCACCTGGGTGGCTCAGTCGGTTGAATGTCCGACTTAGTTTTAGCTCAGGTCATGATCTCAGGGTTCCTGGGATGGAGCCCCAGTCAGGCTTTGCGCTGGCAGTGTGGGACCTGTATGGGATTCTCTCTCACCCTCTCTATTGGCCCCTCTCCCTGTGTCAAAATAAATAAATAAAAACTTAAAAAATATCATAAGGCATTATTTTGGTATATCTGATTGATGCTTAAATCAGAGAGGGAAATACTGTAGCAAAACCACACTGAGTCTGTGCTTCAAAGTTTTCTTTCCACATTCTCTTTTTTTCCCCAGTAGTAGAGTCCTGGTGGGTGTGGGAGGGGTGAGGTGGGGGGTATTGATTGTATTCCTGGATCCTGAATCTTGGCAGATACTGGGCTTGGGAACTTCTTAATGATTCTCCTCCTCCTCAGTGGTAGGGGATTTCCGAGGGTCTAGACCCAGTGCAGTTTCCTGGCTCTCTCCCAGGGGAGGATGGTATTGTCTCCTACCTTCCTCCAGCTATACTGGCTCTTTACCACACCTGGAAAGCAACAGTTTGCTGCTCTGCTTTTGGTCTAGAGCAGGGATCGGGGAGAAGGATCCTCAGTTGGACTTCATGCCTTGTTCACATCCTCTGCTGTCCTCCCCTGATGCACCAGTCTAGAAGCTTTTTTAGGTCTCTTGCCAGCCCTGATCTTTTCTGTAAGCACTCACTGAGGCTCACTGAAGAAGCTCCTATGAGTTGCTTATTTCCCTGTATCTGCGAATCCTAGTCTTTCTACACTCTCACGCTAGCCAATGCTTGGCTGTTGGCAATTCATTAAAAAGAAATTTTAGTGAGTTTTTCTTACCTGCTTGTGTGTCACTCAGTGTTTGCCCCAGGTCAGCAGGTAATCACATCTTTCTCTTCTTGGGAACATCTGTCTTTACTTAGATTTTCGTTAGTTGGTTCCTCTGCAACTTTCACCATTTTATAGGTTCAAGAAAAGTTGTGAATTTATAGGCTTTCCAATTTTTCTTGTTGTAAATTTGTAGTGACATTCTTTCACACTATCTACATCCAAAGCAGAGGAGAGAAACCCAGTATATTCTTAATTCACTTCATTTCTGTGCTTGAAGGTATTCTGCACATTTCTCCTTTTAACTGTTTCTTCACAGATAGTCTTCCATCTGTTTCAATTTGCCTTTTTGGTATTTCCCCCTCCTGCATTACAATAGATTCCCCCTCTGATCAATACTGCTGATTAAACTTTCTTAAGTCTTTCATGAACAACTTCTTAAGGAGGGTTTTTTTTTTTAGTAGTAATTTTCTATCGTAATAAGGCACGACTTCCTTTAGATACAGCAGATGAGGAATGATTCACTATGCTTATCTTTTTGTGTCAGTTATAAGAAAAAATACTAAAAGTGTGATTAAAAAATGATTTTTTCCATGCTGAGTTTTGGTATGGTGGTTACTCAAGACTTAAACATTGAGGTAGGATACATTTTAAATAGATGCCATTAATTTGTCATGACATGCTTTTGAATATCTTTTCAATTCTAAAATTCCTTTTTTGTTGTTAGACATAAATAAAAGCTGATAATAATTCTTAGCAATGTTTAAGGTCAACACTCTTTTTAAAATAAAAATTTCATAGAATAATGTTAAATGTGTTATGGGTCTTCTTGAATTGTACACTATTACCCTCCTTAGTAACTGATTCTGGTGATCTTTCCTTTAATTGTCAAATATATATGTATACTGATACAAAGCTATATACACAGAATATTCCTCTCTCATGGTTCTAATTACATTTTTTTTCACAAATACATAATTCAGATATTATTATTTGATCACTACTCAAGAAATGTCTATAATCTTATAATTTCAAAAACAAATGTCTTTTTTTGCCTGTCCTTTTAAAAAATTGTATATACCTTTGTGCTACATCTTCATATACTATTACAAGATACTTTAACACACTTCCATATTTAGGTGCTTTATTTTTCTTAAGTATTATGTACTATATGGATGTTTTATGACATTCTGTTTGATCTGAATATTACCACTTCAATTTCATATGCTACATTATCCACCACTCTAAAATTATTCAGTAATGGTAAAAGCCTCATTTCCAAATCCATAGGTGACCCTAAGCAAAAGCTTAGGTTCAAAATGGGAAGGAATATTGGGAATATTGGGGGATATGTGTTTTCCCTGTTTTCAGAGTATCTGAGGACCAGATATGACCCATCATTATAGTGATGGAAGGTCATTTAGAAGAGTAAAGGCCCCAGACTTTGGAGTCAGGCAGACATAAATTTGAATGCTGGCTCTACCACTAGCTAACTATATGACTTCAAACATGTCAATTAGCATTTTAAGTGTCAGTTGCCTTATCTGAAAAAATGATATAATAATGGCAACTAACTCTTAGGACCGTTATAATGATTACATTTTAAAAATACATATATATACATATGTATACATTTAAAAATACATATATATATATATATATATATATATATATATATATATATATACATATACATCGTACATTGATATACATATACATATACATATACATATACATATACATATACATACACACACAAAGGTTTTAGCCAAGGCACTACACATAGTAAGACCATTGTGTGGAGAGTATAAGTGTGATGTCAATAGCTAGAGGCAAGAGGAAGTCATGGAGGGAAGTAGAGTATTATTAATGAAGACTGACCATGAGACAGGGACAATGCTAAGAAATTCCTCTGCATGACTTTATCTTATCTTCACAATAATCCTAGAATGTAGATGTTAGAATTTTCACTTTGTAGATTGGTGAATGAAGGGAGGGAGGAATTAATGGGAACTGGAGGCATAAAATATTTCTCTCTCTCTCTCTCTCTCTCTCTCAAGTTTAGATAGCCTAAATCACAGACCAGGATTCTAACTAAGGACTTGAAATATATGTGGATGCTTCTACATTACTCTGCATCATTTCTGTATCAGTACCCAACCAATAAAAAAGGAAACCTATATGTCTTTAAAACAGATGGATTTATTATAGGGCATTGAGTACAGTCATGGAAAAGCTGGAGAGCTAACCAGGGCCATTGAGGCAACACAGAGTCACATCAGGAAGGGGCTACTATTTTTAGACTAGAAGATCTAAGTGAAGGGATAGTGTTACTGGCACCTAGGAGCTTGGAGTCATCTGGTAAGAGCTGGAATTGCAACAGGACTGTCTAGAAGGAGCTGGAACAAGGGAAGCATTCCAGCAACTGAAAAGACACCAACATAAACAAAGGAAGGACAGGGGAGACATACTCTGGGTCTCCCTTTCCTCCCATGGGCTTTCTTCTGCTGTTTCCTCCTATTGGTTAAAACCAGTGGAAGCTGCCTAAAACAAAACAAACAAACAAACAAACAAACAAACAAATGAAGGAAAACACAGCCTAGACGGCTCAGTGGCACTATGATACAAAGAAGAGGCAAAGGCATGAAAAATGGATGTGCGAACAAACTGCCAAGCACGCACATCATTTCCCCTCAACACTCCCTTCCAACATGACACCACTTTCTTTAGCCTATTTTGTGAGTGCCTGTGTCAAGCATGTTCTTTTTTTTTTTTCTACTTGGTTAATTTTCTGTTACATCTTTCACATAACTTAATTTTCTTTGTTTTTCCTGTCACTTATGTAAGTCTCTTGAGGACTCTGAAGAAGACCCCACCTGTCCTCATATTGAGAGAGGTCCTCACTAGACAGTGAATGATAATGAAGATGGGTTTTGAAATATGGCAGATGAATGCATCTTTGGCGTACCGCATGCTTCCTGAAGTCCATTGCAGACAGACTGTTTCCATTGACTCCTGTTTAGCTGCTGTAGATTAGTAGCCATGACATTATTTATTCCTAAGATGCCTGAGTAGGACTGAGTTAGTTTCTTTACCGGCAAAGTTTGTGAGTTTTTGTACTTATGAATTCACAACTTTTATTTATCTTGGTAGTTGATGTTTGGTTGTTTATTTGATATTTTGCTTGGCCGGTTCCCCTGGCTAAGACATAAGCTCCATAGGATAGGAACTTTATATACATTTTGCAAGGCCACTTGGCTCAGAGTAAGTGCTCAGTTAATGTTTGGGATTCATAAATGCATGCTCTATCTAAGCAATGCTTTACCTATTATTGTATTTTTATGATTAAAAATTGTCTTCCACTATGTGTTAAATGCCTCACAATATCTTGACAGTTGAACTTTATTAGACTTGTCTTCTTAGATGTCACAGTACCTTTGCTACTATTGCAACCCTTTTCCCTATTATAAGTGTGTAGATCTTAGAAGAAATGAGGGAAAATTTATCTTTGTTTGCATTTTCTCTAACATCTATTTAACCTATTTAATCAATTTCAGAATTTTCATCGGTTTGCAAGTTTACACAGTATAATATTCAAGAGAATTCTGTCCGTTTTCCACAGTTTAAAGCCATGCTTTATTATGAAACCATTTAAATGATCTCTTATTAAAAAGATCTCATGAGATTCTGATTACTTTACATAACCCCAAACTGATTTTCATAAAAATGTTGGAATAAAGTCAAGTATTCGTTGCTTAACTATTTGTGTCTGCCCCAACAGAACTCCTAATAGTTTTTATGATGGCTATGTAACTAGCTCTGCAATCTGAGACGAGTTAGTTATCTTCTTAGAGTCTCATTATAAATATTACATAACAATCTTTCATGTCTCCTGAAATTCTACAATTCTATGATTTTTAGTAGCTATACTATGTTGCCACAGAGTACAAATAAGTGTGCCATTTCTGTTGATCCCAGGGCACAGGATGTTTGCTGAATATCTCTGATTTGGTGTTTGGACAAAACCCACAAACTAATGCAACATGGTACGATACAGAATACAGATTCTGGAGCTAAACTGACTAGGTTTGAATCTCAGTTCTGCTACTTATTAGCTTTGCAATCTTGGGCAAGATATTTCATCTCACAATAACTATTCTGTCTATAAAATGGAATGATAATAGTACCTATTTCAAGGGTTGTTATGAAAATTAAATGAGTTAATAATGGATGCAAAAGGATTTGGAATAATACTTGGTAAGTGCCATATGCATGTTAGCTATTATTTATGCAATTGTAAAAGTAATCATGTGCTTCAGTGCTTCGAACATTTCAGTGATTTCCTAATACCTTTAGAATATACCATCCCAATTCCTTACATGCCTCATATGGCCCTACATCACCTAGCCCCTGATTACCCTCAACTCATCTCATGCTACTTTCCTTAACTTCTTCTGATCAATAACTCCAGCTGTCTTCATATTTCCAGACATGCTAAGTTATCTCCCATCTCAGAGTCCTATATCTGTCAATCTGCTCACCTGGAAGGTTCTTTACATGAATGATTCCTTCTCATTTCTGGGTCTCAACGGAAAAATGCCTTCTTCCCCCCCATCCTATGTAATTGTTGCGCCACCCTGCCATGTTCTGTCATCTATCATATAATTCTTTGTTTTCTTCCAAGTCCTTAAGGTAATCTTTTCTTTTTGCTTTAGTTTTTATTGTATCTTTCTCAGTAGAATATCAACTTCCTAAGGTTAGAAAGTATCTGTGTATTCCACACTATTTTATTTCCAGTGTCTGGAACAGGGCCTGACGTAAAAGAGGCACTCAATACCTATTCGTTCAACATATACATGAGAAAATTAATAAGCATATCTAATGGATTAAATGTTGTGTGTGTCAAGCTTAGAAGAGGTAAAACCTGAAGTGCCTGGGTGGCTCAGTCGTTAAGTATCCTACTCTTGACTTTGGCTCAGGTCACGACCTCACAGTTGGTGAGTTTGAGCCCTGTGTTGGGCTCTGTGTTGACAGTGTGGAGCCTGCTTGGGATTCTCTCTCTCTGCCCTCCCGCTCTCTCTCTGTCTCTCAAAATAAATAAATAAAACTTGAAGAAAATAAAAAAAAAAAGAAGAGGTAAAATCTTAGAAGTACTGATAATGATATAGCAAGAGCAATGGGGCCAGATTCTCCAGATCAGTCTTACGTGTATAGATAAGTATGGAAGGTTTTGGAGTATGTACTAATTACTTTGGCACCATTTGAGTTGTGTGAAAACTTCAAAAAAATAGCACAGTCCATGAAAACTTTGGGATTTAGTTATGAAAGTGTATAACCAAGAGCTGAGCTGTGGAGTATAGACTCCCTATGGAAAAGGCACTTTCCCAAATGAAGAAACTAAATAAAGAAACTTAGTAATGGCTCATGAATGCACCTTCCAATATACTGGGGCAGAGTTCTGCCTGGAAGTTCCACGTTGTTGAAAATCCATAAGGTCAGGGATCAAATGTGCTTCAGCCCCTTCTCCATGGCAGCTGTCTCAAACATGTTTGGCCTCACTCTATGGTTTTTGAGTGAAGGTGGAAAATGGTTCTTATCTTTGGGAAAAGAATCCAAATTATAAATTTACTCAGTAGGAATAAGATATGTAGTTATTTAAAAATATATGGTTAGAGAGGCTTTTATTAGAAATTGTTGCCATGGAAAAATGCATTACTTTATTTAAAGCTGTAAAATTCTATGAAATAGATACTCTTAATATTCCATATTACAAATGAGACACTGGGACTTAGATACCCACTGAACTACAAAATTAAGGAGCTCCTGCTGAAACCCCAATTGGCCCGATTCTATAACCAAAAGTCGCAAGCTCTCACTATAACAATCTATTTCCTATTTGTTGTAAGGATGCAGAATATTCTGGATACAAAATTTGTGTGGCGCACAGAGCAATAGTGCAGACTTTATCCAAATAAAGGTGACTGACTACTAACTGCAGTTTGGAATTGTGGTATTTATTAGGGGAACAGCACAGTCATCACAGATTGTGAGTTTCAGCCCTTTACATATGAATTCTTTCCTGAATCAACATGAACATATATTTATAGTCATATTTATAGTAACCCCCCAGCTCCCTTTATTTGCAGTTTTGTTTTCCATAGTCAGTTATTCACAGTCAACCATGGTCTGGAAACAGAAAATCCTCCTTCTGACTAATTGGCAGGTCCATAGCAGCCTAGCTATACGACACAGTGCCTACATCACTCACCTCGCTTCATCATATAGTCATTTTATTGTCTTCCATCATCACAAGAAAAAGGGTAAGTACAGTACAGTAAGATAGTTTGAAAAAGAGAAACCACACTCACGTAACTTTTATTACAGTCTTTTGTTATACTTGTTCTATTTGATGTTATTGTTGTTAAACTCTTATTGTGCCTAATTTATAAATTAAACTCTATCATAGGTGTGTATGCATAGGAAAACACCAAGAGCATATAGGGTTTGATGCTATCTGCAGTACAGGCATCCTCTGGGGGTCTTTATCCTCATGGAGAAGGCAGGAGTACTGTAATTTTAAATTATTTTCTGAGAGGGACTGGAGATGTAACTATAGAGTCTACACCTTACTTATGTTAAGGTCGAAGGGATGGTTCTATATGTAAAACCTCAGGTGTTCTCCCCCTCAGTTGTCTCTTAAATGTAAGTTTCTGTTTAGGTTGGCCTTTCTCCTTAGGCCCCAGTTAATTAAAATGATTTATTTAAATAAAATAGCACACATGTGAATTTTGCGGCTGCATACCAGAGTTGAAGAATTGGGATTTGTCCTTAAGGCTTTTGAAATTAGAAGGAACACTAACTTTGTTGATTAAAATAACTGATGTTTCGGGGCGCCTGGGTGGCGCATTCGGTTAAGCGTCCGACTTCAGCCAGGTCACGATCTCACGGTCCGTGAGTTCGAGCCCCGCGTCAGGCTCTGGGCTGATGGCTCAGAGCCTGGAGCCTGTTTCCGATTCTGTGTCTCCCTCTCTCTCTGTCCCTCCCCCGTTCATGCTCTGTCTCTCTCTGTCCCACAAATAAATAAACGTTGAAAAAAAAATTAAAAAAAAAAATAACTGATGTTTCTCTCAAAAAATTAGGGGAATGAATACATAGATCAACAAAGGAACTTTAAGAGAGGTTATTCTTGTATAAGTCAACTGAATGGCTGAAATTCAGCATCTCTCAGTAACCCTAATTAAGGCATTTCTCCACTACAAAAATTTTCTTTCTTCCATGTGTCACTTAGAATTACCACAATGCCTTCCCTCCAGCTACTGTCATTTGAGCATATCCGCTGACAAACAGATACAGACTGATGCTAATAAAACCCCTCTAATATGAAACCATCTTCAAACACTTATCCTGGACTATAGGACATAGAATAACCACTCAGGTTATATTTCTAATCTTTGCAAGTCAGGATACAGCCTTTCTTTCTGTATATATGCCCCATTAGTCCCTTTCACTATATTCTTGTCCAAATAAAATTGCCTATTCCTATCCCTCTATTTACAAGAAGGAAGTCAAGTAATTAGCAAAGCTTTTGTCCAATTGCTTTTCTCTCTCTTTACCAATTCTTGTCTCCAGGAGTAATTTCTCACCGGTCATGTGATGCTTAGAATTATTAGTTAAGACTCTACATTGACACTTCCACTTATTAGAATGTAGCTTTGGACTTATGTTATTTTTAACCTTGTGTAGACTATAAATCTCTCTGCCCATAACAGTGTGACTGTCATGTTTTCCCTGTATTTGGAGTGTATTTCTCTGCCTTATTGTCAGTATTGATCATAACATTTGTTTTGCCAATAACATGAGAGTTCAAACAGAAGTCTAAGAGTTCAAGTCTCTCTCTCTTTCTCAGTCCCTTTTCCTCCCATTCCTTCTTTCTCAGGCTCTTCCCTTTTGCCATGAGAATGGCGTGTCCCTAACAGGTTCTGAGCTTCAACTTTTTTATTAGGCGAAAGCACACTGTATGAAACTTCACTAGCTATTTTAAACAAAAAAATCCCTTTGTTGTTTATTATCGAAAGTCACTAAAACCCAGGTGTTGTTATTGTAGCAGAGCTAAACAAGACACAAATTTTATTAAAAAAAATTTTAAAGAGAGACACAGAGACATTTTTGAAAGAGAGAGACAGAGACAGAGTACAAGTGGGGAAAGACAGAGAGAGGGGGACACAGAAACTGAAGCAGGTTCCAGGCTCTGAGCTGTCAGCATACAGCCTGATGTGGGGCTTAAACTCATGAGCTGTGAGATCATGACTTGAGCCAAGGTTGGATGCTCAACTGACTGAGCCACCCAGGTGCTCCTAAATTTTATTTTTTTTAAATAAACACCAAGACAACAAAAGTACCTAATCCTTACATTTTGTGAAGATTAAATGAGAGATTCCATATGTCACATTCGGGTCAGTGCTTGGCAAATAGCAACCTCCTACCTGTGATATCAACTAAAGTTAACATTATTAGAAGAAAGCTCTTTCTTCCCACAATTAAGACACTAAGCATTTGGAGGACAAAGGTGGTGAGTGCACCTTAATTTACGTTAGGAAATGGAGAAAAGAAAGGAACAAATGTTTTTGGTACACTTACTTTATTCCTGGCCAGGCTTTCTACATAGGTTATTTCATTCCCAAGTCACTGGGTAGTAAATACCATTAAAACCCTTAGCGAACTTTAAAACTGAACCTCATAAACTTAAGAAGGTTTCCCTAAGTCATACAAATAAATAAGTGATGGGCCCAAGATTTGGCCCTGGCTCCTAAATTCATGCTTTTCTCATTGTACAAAACTGTCCAAGTAGTATCTTATGTGCAGTACCCGGAATACGTACACGATTGTTCCTCAAACTGATCAAAGGGCTTTGCAGCTTCTAAAGAATCCCATAAGTGACCTATGCTTTATGCTGTAGCTTTTAGCTCAGGTAGGTGCTTGTAGGAAATTTATTAGCCTGGGAAGACTGAGGATGATAAAAGAGAACAGACTGTATATCAGAATGTATGTACCCGCCTCTGAATTCAAACTGTATATTGCATACTCCTAAAGTAGATGAAAAGGACTGGCTAAGTGAGCTGGTCCCCAACATCTCCAGGTCAGCTAACCTGGGTACAGAAATGCTCCCACCTTACATATGCAGCTGTGGACTCAGAACGACCACTGAGCAACCAGCAGTTCTGAGATCACTCTTCACTCACAAATATGTGTGTCCACTGTTGTATAATCCTTTTGGGAGGAACCTGAGTGCTTATATTCCACCTGAGGATGGAAAATATCTACCACGTATACTGATTGTGTTGACTTCCGTACGTAACCGTCAAGTAACCGACATTTGATCCAGTCACTTGGCTGGAATCTCTGTCTGGTCTCATTGTCAGTCTCAACATACCATTGACATTTGTCCACATCATGGTTGTGAAATTCTCAATGAATAAGTACTGACGGATTATTGCTAAATATTGAAATAAGCCTGATAAGGAATAAGAGATCTTTTACTCATCCTTATTTCCTATCTATTTTGTTTTACAACGAAGATTCATTTGCAACTTGAGCAATTGGATTCCCTACAACATAAAGGATGCTCATATGTATACGTATGTGTTCTCTTACATAACTAATGGTATCATCATAAGGGTACTTCTTGTGTATTCATAATTTCACATACATTTAAATACTTCATAATTATACTTTAAAGGGGGAAACTACTTGTCCTGTTTAAAATGGATTATTTTTATATTTGAAATCTCAAACCCAGCATGCTTCAATAAACTAATTTTCCAGGAGAATATAATATAGGAGAGGCAGTCATGTAGTCTATGATAAAGAAATAATGAATAAACAGATTTCTTTTTTTTAATAAATCTTTTCAATAAAAGATTTCTACATTTAAAAGAGTGAATAAACCAGAACACCTGGGTGGCTCAGTTGGTTAAGTGTCCGACTTCTACTCAAGTCATGATCTCATGGTTCGTGGGTTTGAGCCCCACATCGGGCTCTGTGCTGACAGCTCAGAGCCTGGAGCCTGCAGCCTGCTTCGGATTCTGGGTCTTCCTCTCTGTCTCTGCCCCTCCCCCGCTTATTCTCTGTCTTTCTCCCTCACTCAAAAATATATCAAAACTTAAAACCAATTTATAAAAAACAAAATAAAGAGTGAACAAAGCAATTTATTGATGGAATAAAATGACAGGAAAGAAAATTTCTCTTGTGAGCATTGCTTGTGATAGGTCAGGCATCAAAAATTCATTTATGCTTTATTGAAACAATTTCCAAAATCAAGCTCTAGGTCTTAAGAATAACGACCCATGTTTGAGTGCCACTTTCAAATGTTTTTGAAAAATTGCCTTAAAACAGTGAAGCTTCCTCACCCTTATCTCATTTTCATTTTTATCGTAAAGTATAACAAGAACAATAAAAGAATGCCACAATCTCTTTCAAAATCTCTCCACCCTTTGCAACACTGAAAGCAAATTCCAGTTCTAGGATTCCTAAATGCTTTATGGCATTCTGTGCTGCATTTAAAAAAAAAAAAAATCTTTTTTTAGCACTTATTTATTTTTTAGAGACAGAGAGAGACAGAGCATGAGCAGGGGAGGGGCAAAGAGAGAGGGAGACACAGAATCCGAAGCAGGCTCCAGGCTCCTAGGCATCAGCGCAGAGCCTGACGCGGGTCTCAAACTCACCAACCGCGAGATGGTGACCTCAGCTGAAGTAGGAAACCTAACCGACTGAGCCACCCAGGCGCCCCCTTGTGCTACATTGTAAAGATGAAAAATAACCCCCTCTTCACAGAGAATACAGTGGGACTTCAGTTGTTGAGGACCTATTTCCCAGATGGGATATAGAGATTCTATTTTCCGACTGTGATTATCTTGGGAGTCTGGAGAAGTCTACTCTGCTCTGACTTTCCTTTCTCCATATTACTTGCCTCTCTTCTCTTGCTATTTCATTCCTCTTGCCCCTAACAGAAGAATAGCAGAGAAAAGACGGCCATTAACCCACAAATTTGACTCAGTAAGTTCCTTGCCTGGTGGGTCACAATCAACTCAGCGAACTTAGGCTGAATTACAACACTTTTGAGAACTATAAAGCAAATTTTCCCAAAGACATTTATTTTCTTGCTAATGATACTTTCAGGCTGAAGTTTCTGATACTAGAGATCTTAATTCAAGGGATATCATGTGTGCTCTGGGGTGTGTGCATGTACAAATGTCTGGAAGTACATACATTTAGAGGTAAAATTTGTGGAGCAAAAAATATTTCACTAGTTTTGTATTATAAAGGTTATCTTAAGGACAAACTTCTCTACTTTTTAAAAATTTATGTAGACATAGTCTAACAACTAAAGATGTGTTAAGATGTTTCCATAGCAAGGTTTAAAGAGAAGAGATACTGATTTTTAGAAACTCCTTGGGAAACGCACATATTCCCTATAATCACAGTGATGGATATTAAGTAACATTTCAAAATGGTCGTAGCTCCTAAAATGTGCATTCTTTATTCAAGTTACGTGGTAATTAGCATGAATACCTACTCTAAGGAAAAGGCATGACACATATTGAAAGTAGTGTAGCTATATTAATTGCTTATTTGTGTATAAATGTAAGATATATCTGTTTATCTGTCTATATTTATCATCTATCGATTGATCTATCTGTCTATGATCTTCTCTTTCTGATTGCATGAGAAAGCTTTCCACCGTGAACTAAACATTTATATTGAGGTACAGAACCATGAAATCTTACATTGAAGGCCAATGTATAAATCACAGATCTACTTGTACCTATTCTGGTTGAAGCAGGGGATGGCACATTTATTGGAAATCTTCACCCTGATGTCAGAGGCAGCCCCATCTTAACATATTCATAACATGATTCATTATTCCACCCTTCCTTCCTTCCTGACAAAAACATCTCTCACTTGATTAATGACATTATCCCCATCCCTATCCTCTAAGTTAAAATCCTCAGGGTCATTTTCCATTCCCTCATCTCCCTTTACTGACAGAAGCCATCAGTCACTCATTCTTGTTATTTCGATTTCCTTAAAAACCATAAAATCACTCTTCTCTATGCCAAATGAAGTCGTCTCAGTTTAGGCTCTATATTAGGATACTAGCTAAGATTTGGTGAAAAGGGGTCCCCAAATGCAAGGATGCCTGGTGGTCCAGAGAAGGTTATTTTGCTTCCTGAGGTCCTTTAAAGACCAGATTCCTTCTCGGCTGTTTCATTTTCACCATGCATGCGATCAGGGCTGTCTTATCTGTAATTTCCAAGTTCTGGCTGGCAGGAGGAGAAAAAGAGAGGTGAGCTAAGGCCAGTAACTGTGTCCAATTTAAACTTAAAAGTTACTGAATTTGCAGGTATCATTTTGCAGGGGCCTTTGGAAAAGGTGAATCCTTTGGAAAAGGTGAATCCTTCCATTATAATACAAAATAATTTCATTCAATGGGTACTTTTTCTGCATATATTAGCTCATTGACATAGGTTTGTTAATGATTATTTTAGAATTTCTTTTGTGTGTGTGTGCAGATACTTAGGTCCATTCCTTTCTTTCAATTGATAATAAGGGTTGTGCCTCTCCTATGTCTTTAACAATTAATTCCTAGGAGACAAGGCAAGAGCACATTCATACTCAGGAGCAATACTGGATTCAATTCAAGGCTCTGCAAATTCACTAACAGCATGAGACTTAAGCCCTTAACTTGCTCATAAGCAAAATGAGGATAATAATAGGACCCACCTCAAAGGATTTGTATGAGGATTGTTAAAAGATAAAGTGAGCCATATTAAAATTTTCAAGAGTTTATTTGAGTGAAAATCAATTTGAATCAGGCAGCACAAAGGAACCAGGGGAAAGACTACAAAACAGAAAGTTTGGAAGCAAAGAAAGAAAAATATTTGATTGGCCATAGCTTAAAGCTCAGTTGGTTGTTTATGAATGGTTGTCTTCAGTGTTTTGATTGCATAATTCTGAGGCGTTCACAGGCTTAGATTTCAGTTTGCCAGCATAGGCTGCTGAAACGTTAGAGCTACATCAATCTGATGGTCTCCTTGTTTGATTAATTTAACAGGATTAACCAAATTCAAACAATGTTTGACAAATGATACGCTCTCCATAAGTGTTAGTTATAGTCATAAATAAGAAAGGCATTCACCTTTTCCTAAACTATCTGACAAGAAGACAAGACTCATTTGGAGTTGAGTGTCCTCAAGCCATTTTTTTCACTATTAATATGCATATGCATACTTTATTCTTCTGTCTTTTCTACCCATGATGATTCAGGAGAAATTCAAATATTTCACTAATTCCTCACATGTGATCATTTCTGGAAACTTCCCCCCTCCCTCTAACTGCCCCAGTGGGAGGAACCTTGAGAGAAACGGATAGAAGGAGGCTATTCCTGGGAAAACCTCGAGATGGTCTTGAGTTAGTGGCCAAACTCTAGGCTTCCTGGCAGTTGGGAATCTTTAAGTGGCCCCCTTTAATATCTAGAGACAGTAGCTGGTGTATATTTCCAGTCTTGGTGACAAGTGACAGAAGCCCAACTCAAAATAGCTTAAGCAAAAAAGGGATTTTTACAAAAAGGGATTTTAAATCCCAAAAAAGGGATTTATTAGATAATGCAACTGAAAGCTCCAGTGGTCTAATTCACTTCTGGCAAGTGGACCAGATGCTTAAGTGAAGTCAGAAACCTGACCCTTTTTAACTTTTGGCTCTGATTTTCCTTCCTGTGTCCTTTGCTCTAAGTTACATTCTTTCTCAGGTGGTGGAGAGAGGCCACCAGAACTCCAGGTCTATCTCTTAGTGGGCAGTGTCTATTTCCCAGAAGATCTGGCCAGAGTGCCAGGCTGTGATTGCATCTTCCTTGCCTGGCTGAAGTCAGTACTCTATCCCTGAGCTGTTTACTGTGGTGAGCAAGAAAACATTCTAGATGATTAGTTTGGGTTGAGAGCAGGCAACTACAACAGCTATACGAGTAATGCCCTGCTTCTCTTCTTCAAGATACCTATCCTCTAAGAGCATTACAAAAATTGTTTTTAATGTTTATTTATTTTTGAGAGAGAGACAACGTGAGCAGGGGAGGAGCAGAGAGAGAGGGAGACACAGAATCTGAAGCAGGCTCCAGGCTCTGAGGTGTCAGCACAGAGCCCAACGCGGGGCTCAAACCCACGGACTGTGAGATCCTGACCTGAGCCGAAGTCTGACGCTTAACCAACTGAGCCATCCAGGCGCCCCAAGATGCCTATCCTCTAAGAAAATGCTCACCCATAAATACTCTCTCCTAAGAGAAGGCCCAGGGGCAAGGGTTGGCAGAAAGCTTTACCATGTAAGATCTTCAATTCATCACTAGCTATCTGATAGCTGATATCAGCTGATAAGCCAAATTTGGTGTAATAAAGCTCATTCTTATGGATCAATAAATAGCATGGAAGGCATGAGTAGCCAAATAGGTAGGTGCTGGTGGTTCTATCCAATACACAAGCCCCAAATCTTTTTGATGCTCATATAAGAATTTGAGGCTAGAAGCAGAAAAGCATAAATTGTAGGATCAAATGTTCCAACTAGAGTTTTGAATGATCATAAAAATATAAGGGCATTCAAAATATATACAATTATATTTTTGACACAAGAATTTTCAGAATTCCTCGCACATATGGATTCATGCCTGCGTTCTGTTGGACAAAGTTCAGCGCACAAAAAAGAAAAAGTACCTCTCACCTTGATGACATTTAGGCAAAAAAATCTGTAAATCTAGTAAATTTCCCATGTGTTGCCAAGCTCAGAACTGCCTCAGCGGAAGAAGGCTGATTGAGAAAATGACAATGTTTACTCACTTGCTGTTTTTATGTGTTACCACGGACTATCTGGAGACAGTAAGGGGTGAGATAGATTCCAGTATTGCTGTTGAGTACAGTTATCCTGCCTAAGGAGGGGAAGTATTTTCTGAGGCAGGAGACACAGAGCTGTGATAGTGAAAGTTTTGGGTTTGACTTCCCAGTGATGTGTGTGTGTGTGTGTGTGTGTGTGTGTGTGCATGTGCGTGTGTGTGTGTAAAATAAATACATGAATAAAGAGATTCAGGAGGATGAAATATAGAAAGTGGATACTGTGTGACAAGGTCCTTAGCTTTGTCTGTACATTGCTTGGCTCCTGTTTTCCATCATACAATCTCTAAGAGTCAAAACAGTATTTCATTAGACTATACACCCATATCATGTATCTTTCCATCTAACCACCATCCCACCCTGCCTGAATATTTCACTTTACAGTTACTTCAGGAGTAAACAGGAATTAGATCATCTATATTGAAAGTACCAACTAAATGATGGCAAAAATGTAAATAAATGGTAGAAATAAAAATAAAAATACACTGTTTTCTTTATTACCTACAGTCGTCATAAAAAGAAGAATAAAATTGTGTTGGTCAGGGGCACCTGGGTGGCTCAGTCAGTTAAGCGTCCTGACTCTTGATTTCGGCTCAGGTTATGATCTCATGGTTCGTGAGTTTGAGCCCTGCTTTGGGCTCTGTGCTGACAGTGCAGAGCCTGCTTGGGATTCTTTCTCTCTCCCTCTCTCTGCCCCTCCCCCCACAAATAAACAAATAAACTTTAAAAATATGTTAATCATAATTGAAAAATCATTGTTTTTTGTCAAGATGATATACATCATCAAGATGATATACTTTTCTTCTTGTTCAACAGACTACATATAATTACGATAAGTTTATTCAGAAATATTATTTCCTTCTTATAGGTACTTAGGGACTAAAGGTCACATCAAATGAATTTACCATGTCTTAAAGAAAGTAATTATTGACTAAAACCAAAGAAACTGATCCTAGAGGATAAAAAACACAAATTTTCTAAAAATCTATACTCTAATCCATTAAAAAGCCTATAAACTCATCCTTGGGTTCTTCTACTGAAATTAAATTGAAGATTTGGTCATAGCAGCCTTCATAGTGTTTTTTCATATCATTTACTCTTTTTTTGTTTTTACAGAGGCAATTGAGTTCACTATTTATTTACTCCATCTACACTGTAAAACAAACTCAAATGTCAGTCTTGAGTGCACCTTTCCTGCCATATTTCTTGTAGGAGTGACTATCCTGAAACCCTACATCACAGAACATACTTCTGTTCATCTAACTTTGACGTTGGCTCAGTTATAAGCATACAAATGTCACCAAAGAGGGTCAGAAGGGTCCTGGAATAGCTTTGAGTCATCTGTGGTCTGGACTCAGGAATTCAGGGTTTGAGAAGTTGTGAAGAATCAGTTTGTTTCACCTGGACCTCAAGATTTCAGTCTTTGGGATTGAATTTGCCTGGGGGGCCAGCCATTATTCACTAGACTAAATATCCTACTACTTTTCCTATTATTGCTATCTTCAGCTTAAATGAGTCCAAAGGTAACCTAGAAGGGCATGAGATGTTCAAAGGATAAAACTCATGTTGTAGTAAATCCGAAAGTCCATTTTTAGAAAACTAATCCTTCCAGGGGCACCTGAGTGGCTTGTCATTTGAGCGTCTGACTTCAGCTCAGGTCATGATCTCACAGTTTGTGGGTTCGAGCCCTGCATCAGACTCTGTGCTGACAGCTCAGAGCCTGGAGCCTGCTTTGGATTCTGTGTCTTCCTCTCTCTCTCTGTCCCTCCCCTGCTCGTGCTCTCTCTCTCTCTCTCTCAAAAATAAAACGTTAAAAAAAATTTTTTTTAAATAAAAAAATAAAAACCTCATCCTTCCATACTTTTAAAATGTTCCCTGTAAACATAGAATTTTTGGTTCATTCATTCTTCCAAGAATCTTTTAAGGATCACCTAACCCCTGTATTGCACGCTCTCGGTTCAATACTGCATAGAACTGACGTGCCCATATGCTGGGGGATTACACCGAGGTAGGACCACTGAAAGCAGCTTTTCAAAACTGTACAAACCACAACTTTCAGATACCACGGAGAAGTAGGAGTCAACACAAAGTAACATGGATTACATTCATTATTTAATTAAACACCATGACAAGAATCCTTATAAAAAGGGGGATCAAGGAAGTCAGCTCACAGATGGGTGAAGATTTAGCAGGGTCTCAATACGTTAGATGGGATGAACTGTTTGGCACCAGAGAAGGTTTGGTTATGGCATAGGTTCATGTTGGGGATTACATGAGGCTGGACCGACTAGTGGCTAAAAGCACCATCTTTGGGGCAGAGCAGGAAGTGGCAACTAAGTAGCAATAGAAATAAGACAAGTAAAGAAATACAGTTTAACAATTTTCATAGACACAGATTGGAGAGCGTAACAGACCAAAATAGATTTATATTTCATTCCATGCTTCTGTAGTCCTGTTGTCTTCAAAGTAGAGTGAGAGATGTTTCATTGGCGGGTTCAAGATAAGATTAACTTCCTATGTATAAAGGTAATAGAGAAATTAATCTTTTCCTGACATTTAATACGATTTGTATTAATAAAAATTAATGCATCTAATATGACAGTTCAGGTATATAAATTATAAATAAATACATGTATAAATAAACAAGTAATAAATTAAATAAATAAATGGGTACAATGAAGTGCAGGTTTATGTCTTCCCACCCCCAAATTCATTTGTTGAAATTCTAATCCCTACGGTGATGGTATTAGGAGGTGGGGGCCTTTGGGAAGCGATTAGATCATGAGGGTGAACCCCTTATGAATGGAATTAGTGCCCTTATTAAAGAAGACCCTAGAGAGATCCTAAATCCTTTCTGCCATGTGAAGACACAGTAAAAAGATCCCATCTCTGAACCAGAAAGTAGGCTCTCCCCAGAGACTGAAACTGGTGGCATTTTGGTTCGGCTTCCCAGTCTCCAGGATGGTGAGAAATACATTTCTATTCTTTACAAGCTACTCAAAAACTATGGTATTTTGTTATATCAGCCCAAACAGATTAAGCCCCTGGTAGTGCATTCTTTTTAGTTTACTTTTTAACTGATTAGATGCACACGTTAAAAAAAATGATTGCCTTAATTAATAACATAGGAGAGTGGCGATGGGATTAAAATCTTATTCTGTAATTCCCTAAATTGAACCTGGGTAGTAGTTCTTTGATTTTATGCCCTATTAGATTAGCACCCCCACCCCCCCCCGTCCTTTTTTTTTGTAATTATATGCTTCACAGGGCTGGACACAATTTTTCCCAATTAATACAAAGACTATACCTATAGTCTCATATTAGTTTCAGTAATGTAAATTTACTAATATGCATGATGCCTTCTTCCAAGAAAATTAATGAGAATTATCCATAGCACTGATATGGAAATTCATATTTTGAGACAAAAATCAATTTGTTTTTATTTGAGCATAGTTGACAAACAATGTTAAATTAGTTTCAGGTGTACAACTTACGGATTTGACAAGTTTATACATTACACTATGTTCACTGAAAGTAAATTACCATCTGTCCCACTACATCACTATTACAATGTCATTGATTATATATTCCTTATGCTCTGCTTTTTATTTCCATGACTTACTCATCCCATAACTAGAAGTCTGTATCTCCCTCTCTCCTTCTCCTATTTTGCCCTACCTCCCCCCAACACCCCTCCCCTCTGGCAACCATCAGTTTGTTCTCTGTATTTATAGTTCTGATCAAACATTCAATTTTTTGAGATAATTATTCAAATAATCAAGATAATTATAAGATACATAGATCCCTGGATGAGCCCATGACTTCATTCATCTACCATCATTGGTGCTTATATTTCCCCAAATATAATTACTTCTTCTGAAAAGACACTTAAAAAGACAGAGTATAATATATAAAATAATCAAAGCCCATGTAATCACTCTTCAGAGTTAACTCTTATGAATATTCTTGTTAATATTTGTCATTCTCAAAATAAAAGAATCAAAGCCTGGCAAATAAAGATGACGTCTCTCATCCCAGTTACATTCCTGTCCCCTTTTTCCATCAACCTAGAGCCCTTCACTACTATGAATTTAGTAGATGTTTAGATATGTACTAAATCTATGTCTTCATCATACACACACATACACAGAAAATATTGCTTTGTATGGTTTTTTAAATCTACATATAATTGTGTATAGTGTACGTATCCTGCAATGAGTTTTGTTCATTTTACATTATGTTTTTGACATCTAATATAGACATTTAAATGGACCTGAGTCAGAAGTCTAGCGTAAAAATATTTATATTTGTTTGTCCCCCTGTGGATGGAATTTAGAATATTTACAACTTTAACTATTAAGCGTAATTCTGCAGTAAACATCCTTCTATATAACTTCCAATAAGGTTTCTCTGGGGGGGTTTAGAAATACAATTTCTAGAGTCCGGAAGATGGCGGCGTAGGAGGACGCGGGGCTCACAGCGCGTCCTGCCGATCACTTAGATTCCACCTACACCTGCCTAAAGAACCCAGAAAACCACCAGAGGATTAGCAGAAGGGAGTCTCCGGAGTCAAGCGCAGACTAGAGGCCCACGGAAGAGGGTAGGAAGGGCGGCGAGGCGGTGCACGCTCCACGGACTGGCGGGAGGGAGCCGGGTGGAGGGGCGGCTCGCCAGCCAAGCAGAGCCCCCGAGTCTGGCTGGCAAAAGCGGAGGGGCCGGACAGACTGTGTTCCGACAGCAAGCGCGACTTAGCGACTTAGCGTCTGGGAGGTCATAAGTTAACAGCTCTGCTCGGAAAGCGGGAAGGCTGGAGGACAAAGGGAGGGAGAGCTGCTGAGCCCCCGGACGGCAGAGATCAGCTTGGCGGGGAACAAAGGCGCCAGCGCCATCTCCCCCGCCCATCCCCCAGCCAAAATCCCAAAGGGAACCAGTTCCTGCCAGGGAACTTGCTCGCTCCGCGCAAACACCCAACTCTGTGCTTCTGCGGAGCCAAACCTCCGGCAGCGGATCTGACTCCCTCCAGCTGCCACAGGGCTCCTCCTGAAGTGGATCACCTAAGGAGAAGCGAGCTAAGCCTGCCCCTCCAGCCCCCGTGCACCTTGCCTACCCACCCCAGCTAATACGCCAGATCCCCAGCAACACAAGCCTGGCAGTGTGCAAGTAGCCCAGACGGGACACGCCACCCCACAGTGAATTCCGCCCCTAGGAGAGGGGAAGAGAAGGCACACACCAGTCTGACTGTGGCCCCAGCAGTGGGCTGGGGGCAGACATCGGGTCGGACTGCGGCCCCGCCCACTAACTCCAGTTATACACCACAGCACAGGGGAAGTGCACTGCAGGTCCTCACCACGCCAGGGACTCTCCAAAATGACCAAACGGAAGAATTCCCCTCAGAAGAATCTCCAGGAAATAACAACAGCTAATGAACTGATCAAAAAGGATTTAAATAATATAACAGAAAGTGAATTTAGAATAATAGTCATAAAATTAATCGCTGGGCTTGAAAACAGTATACAGGACAGCAGAGAATCTCTTGCCACAAAGATCGAGGGACTAAGGAACAGTCACGAGGAGTTGAAAAACGCTTTAAACGAAATGCAAAACAAAATGGAATCCACGATGGCTCGGCTTGAAGAGGCAGAGGAGAGAATAGGTGAACTAGAAGATAAAGTTATGGAGAAAGAGGAAGCTGAAAGAAAGAGAGATAAAAAAATCCAGGAGTATGAGGGGAAAATTAGAGAACTAAGTGATACACTAAAAAAAATAATATACGCATAATTGGTATCCCAGAGGAGGAAGAGAGAGGGAAAGGTGCTGAAGGGGTACTTGAAGAAATTATAGCTGAGAACTTCCCTGAACTGGGGAAGGAAAAAGGCATTGAAATCCAAGAGGCACAGAGAACTCCCTTCAGACGTAACTTGAATCGATCTTCTGCACGACATATCATAGTGAAACTGGCAAAATACAAGGATAAAGAGAAAATTCTGAAAGCAGCAAGGGATAAACGTGCCCTCACATATAAAGGGAGACCTATAAGACTCGTGACTGATCTCTCCTTTGAAACTTGGCAGGCCAGAAAGGCTTGGCACGATATCTACAGTGTGCTAAACAGAAAAAATATGCAGCCGAGAATCCTTTATCCAGCAAGTCTGTCATTTAGAATAGAAGGAGAGATAAAGGTCTTCCCAAACAAACAAAAACTGAAGGAATTTGTCACCACGAAACCAGCCCTACAAGAGATCCTAAGGGGGATCCTGTGAGACAAAGTACCAGAGACATCACTACAAGCATAAAACATACAGACATCACAATGACTCTAAACCCATATCTTTCTATAATAACACTGAATGTAAATGGATTAAATGCGCCAACCAAAAGACATAGGGTATCAGAATGGATAAAAAAACAAGACCCATCTATTTGCTGTCTACAAGAGACTCATTTTAGATCTGAGGACACCTTTAGATTGAGAGTGAGGGGATGGAGAACTATTTATCATGCTCCTGGAAGCAAAAAGAAAGCTGGAGTAGCCATACTTATATCAGACAAACTAGACTTTAAATTAAAGGCTGTAACAAGGGATGAAGAAGGGCATTATATAATAATCACAGGGTCTATCCACCAGGAAGAGCTAACTATTATAAATGTCTATGCGCCAAATACCCGAGCCCCCAGATATATAAAACAATTACTCATAAACATAAGCAACCTTATTGATAAGAATGTGGTCATTGCAGGGGACTTTAACACCCCACTTACAGAAATGGATAGATCATCTAGACACACAGTCAATAAAGAAACAAGGGCCCTGAATGATACATTGGATCAGATGGACTTGACAGATATATTTAGAACTCTGCATCCCAAAGCAACAGAATATACTTTCTTCTCGAGTGCACATGGAACATTCTCCAAGATAGATCATATACTGGGTCACAAAACAGCCCTTCATAAGTTTATAAGAATTGAAATTATACCATGCATACTTTCAGACCACAATGCTATGAAGCTTGAAATCAACCACAGGAAAAAGTCTGGAAAACCTCCAAAAGCATGGAGGTTAAAGAACACCCTACTAACGAATGAGTGGGTCAACCAGGCAATTAGAGAAGAAATTAAAATATATATGGAAACAAACGAAAATGAAAATACAACAATCCAAACGCTTTGGGATGCAGCGAAGGCAGTCCTGAGAGGAAAATACATTGCAATCCAGGCCTATCTCAAGAAACAAGAAAAATCCCAAATACAAAATCTAACAGCACACCTAAAGGAAATAGAAGCAGAACAGCAAAGGCAGCCTAAACCCAGCAGAAGAAGAGAAATAATAAAGATCAGAGCAGAAATAAACAATATAGAATCTAAAAAAACTGTAGAGCAGATCAACGAAACCAAGAGTCGGTTTTTTGAAAAAATAAACAAAATTGACAAACCTCTAGCCAGGCTTCTCAAAAAGAAAAGGGAGATGACCCAAATAGATAAAATCATGAATGAAAATGGAATGATTACAACCAATCCCTCAGAGATACAAACAATTATCAGGGAATACTATGAAAAATTATATGCCAGCAAATTGGACAACCTGGAAGAAATGGACAAATTTCTAAACACCCACACTCTTCCAAAACTCAGTCAGGAGGAAATAGAAAGCTTGAACAGACCCATAACCAGCGAAGAAATTGAATCGGTTATCAAAAATCTCCCAACAAATAAGAGTCCAGGACCAGATGGCTTCCCAGGGGAGTTCTACCAGACATTTAAAGCAGAGATAATACCTATCCTTCTCAAGCTATTCCAAGAAATAGAAAGGGAAGGAAAACTTCCAGACTCATTCTATGAAGCCAGTATTACTTTGATTCCTAAACCAGACAGAGACCCAGTAAAAAAAGAGAACTACAGGCCAATATCCCTGATGAATATGGATGCAAAAATTCTTAATAAGATACTAGCAAATCGAATTCAACAGCATATGAAAAGAATTATTCACCATGATCAAGTGGGATTCATTCCTGGGATGCAGGGCTGGTTCAACATTCGCAAATCGATCAACGTGATACATCACATTAACAAAAAAAAAGAGAAGAACCATATGATCCTGTCAATCGATGCAGAAAAGGCCTTTGACAAAATCCAGCACCCTTTCTTAATAAAAACCCTTGAGAAAGTCGGGATAGAAGGAACATACTTAAAGATCATAAAGGCCATTTATGAAAAGCCCACAGCTAACATCATCCTCAACGGGGAAAAACTGAGAGCTTTTTCCCTGAGATCAGGAACACGACAGGGATGCCCACTGTCACCGCTGCTGTTTAATATAGTGCTGGAAGTTCTAGCATCAGCAATCAGACAACAAAAGGAAATCAAAGGCATCAAAATTGGCAAAGATGAAGTCAAGCTGTCGCTTTTTGCAGATGACATGATATTATACATGGAAAATCCGATAGACTCCACCAAAAGTCTGCTAGAACTGATACATGAATTCAGCAAAGTTGCAGGATACAAAATCAATGTGCAGAAATCAGTTGCATTCTTATACACTAACAATGAAGCAACAGAAAGACAAATGAAGAAACTGATCCCATTCACAATTGCACCAAGAAGCATAAAATACCTAGGAATAAATCTAACCAAAGATGTAAAAGATCTGTATGCTGAAAACTATAGAAAGCTTATGCAGGTAATTGAAGAAGATATAAAGAAATGGAAAGACATTCCCTGCTCATGGATTGGAAGAATAAATATTGTCAAAATGTCAATACTACCCAAAGCTATCTACACATTCAATGCAATCCCAATCAAAATTGCACCAGCATTCTTCTCGAAACTAGAACAAGCAATCCTAAAATTCATATGGAACCACAAAAGGCCCCGAATAGCCAAAGTAATTTTGAAGAAGAAGACCAAAGCAGGAGGCATCACAATCCCAGACTTTAGCCTCTACTACAAAGCTGTCATCATCAAGACAGCATGGTATTGGCATAAAAACAGACACATAGACCAATGGAATAGAATAGAAACCCCAGAACTAGACCCACAAACGTATGGCCAACTCATCTTTGACAAAGCAGGAAAGAACATCCAATGGAAAAAAGACAGTCTCTTTCACAAATGGTGCTGGGAGAACTGGACAGCAACATGCAGAAGGTTGAAACTAGACCACTTTCTCACACCATTCACAAAAATAAACTCAAAATGGATAAAGGACCTGAATGTGAGACAGGAAACCATCAAAACCTTAGAGGAGAAAGCAGGAAAAGACCTCTCTGACCTCAGCCGTAGCAATCTCTTACTCGGCACATCCCCAAAGGCAAGGGAATTAAAAGCAAAAGTGAATTACTGGGACCTTATGAAGATAAAAAGCTTCTGCACAGCAAAGGAAACAACCAACAAAACTAAAAGGCAACCAACGGAATGGGAAAAGATATTTGCAAATGACACATCGGACAAAGGGCTAGTATCCAAAATCTATAAAGAGCTCATCAAACTCCACACCCGAAAAACAAATAACCCAGTGAAGAAATGGGCAGAAAACATGAATAGACACTTCTCTAAAGAAGACATCCGGATGGCCAACAGGCACATGAAAAGATGTTCAACGTCGCTCCTTATCAGGGAAATACAAATCAAAACCACACTCAGATACCACCTCACGCCAGTCAGAGTGGCCAAAATGAAGAAATCAGGAGACTATAGATGCTGGAGAGGATGTGGAGAAACAGGAACCCTCTTGCACTGTTGGTGGGAATGCAAATTGGTGCAGCCGCTCTGGAAAGCAGTGTGGAGGTTCCTCAGAAAATTAAAAATAGACCTACCCTATGACCCAGCAATAGCACTGCTAGGAATTTATCCAAGGGATACAGGAGTACTGATGCATAGGGGCACCTGTACCCCAATGTTTATAGCGGCACTCTCAACAATAGCCAAATTATGGAAAGAGCCTAAATGTCCATCAACTGATGAATGGATAAAGAAATTGTGGTTTATATACACAATGGAATACTACGTGGCAATGAGAAAAAATGAAATATGGCCTTTTGTAGCAACATGGATGGAACTGGAGAGTGTGATGCTAAGTGAAATAAGCCATACAGAGAAAGACAGATACCATATGGTTTCACTCTTATGTGGATCCTGAGAAACATAACAGAAACCCATGGGGGAGGGGAAGGGAAAAAAAAAAAAAAAAAGAGGTTAGAGTGGGAGAGAGCCAAAGCATAAGAGACTGTTAAAAACTGAGAACAAACTGAGGGTTGATGGGGGGTGGGAGGGAGGGCAGGGTGGGTGATGGGTATTGAGGAGGGCACCTTTTGGGATGAGCACTGGGTGTTGTATGGAAACCAATTTGACAGTAAATTTCATATATTAAAAAATAAAAAAAAAAAAAAAAAAAGAAATACAATTTCTAGGCTGAGGGTATAATTACTACTAGTTCTTCCAACCTGCTTCCCATAGTGTTCGGTGCATTATTACTCCCAGCAGCTTATGCAGGAATTCCAATCGCTCGGCAATCTTTTTCTTCTTACCAATGTTATCAGTAAAATGAATCTCATTTTTAATTGAATTTTTGATGAAATTGAAATTCCCATTTTTGATTACTGATGAACTTCAGCATCTATTTATTAACGATTCAGTCGTTATTTATTTATTTATTTATTGTGAATTATCTACTCCTTTAGCCATCCTTTATTGAGAGATTGCTTTATTGGAATTTAGCTCTTCAGCCTTATGGATTTTAGTAAAGTCATTGAATGTATAACATTATATCATTATATGGTTATATATACTTAATAATATATATGTGTACACCCGCCAAATAGTACATGCATGTGTATACATATACAAAAGTGTATGTACACATGGGTGTGCATGTGTATATAAACACACAAACTCTCTCAGTGTGATTGTTTTCACTTTGCTCTTGGCCTCACTTGATATATATCCATACAATGTTCTCTCTTGGTTCTTTTGTCAGCCTTAATTATGTAGTAAAGTTAGTTTTCATGTATCATGCACTCTGCATCTTGTGAATTACTCTCTTGGGGTGAGCTGTCAAATGAATACTTCCCATGGCTGATTTTATATTAGAACAAGTGTCCTGAGTCTTCCTTATTACATGCTCACCTTGAGACCACATCTCTTTTATGTGAACATTCTGTCAGGCACGACAGATAAGCCCAGAAGCTCCCTAAAGACAGGTTTAATGTCATATTCTTTTATCCTAAACCCTCTTTGTTCCTATATAGATCAGGAGCACACCTTTGCTCAGTTTCCTTGACCAAGGCAGAACTTGTTAAGCTAAAATTAGGCCTGGGTATGCAAATTTACTACTTGTCATGATACATGAAACCTCATAATGGAAACACTTTTACATAGTGCGGTGAATTTTTCCTTCAGTGTTATGTGTTGGCTCTTGGAAAATGGAGAGAGAACAATTAATTCAAATCAGAAAATTACAAGTCGGTATAAGTCTTGTGGAAAGAATTCATTGTCTAAAATCAACTGTATTTATCTTTAAAAAAATCACATTTAAATTGCACAGTTTCAAAGAATATTCTAACATCTAAAGATTCATCTTCTAATAAGAACTTCCTTATAGCAAAATTTATTCTTTTAAATTTTATTTATTTTAATTTTTTAATGTTTATTTTTAAAAAAACGTTTATTTATTATTGAGAAACAGAGAGAGACAGAGCATGAACATGGGAGGGCCAGAGAGAAGGGGAGATACAGAATCCAAAGCAGGCTCCAGGCGCCGAGCTGTCAGCACAGAGCCCGACATGGGGCTCGAACTCACAGACTGTGAGATCATGACCTGAAGTGGAAGTCGGATGCTCAACCGACTGAGCCACCCAGGTACCCCTAATGTTTATTTTTTGAGAGAGAGACAGAGCACGACCTGGGGAGGGGAAGAGAGAGGGGGAGACACAGAATCCACAGTGGGCTCCAGACTCTGAGCTGTCAGCACAGTCTGACACAGGGCTCGAACCCATGAACGCTGAGATCATGACTTGAGCCGAAGTAGGACACTTAACCCATTGAGCCACCCAGGCACCCCTAGCAAATTTAATTCTAACACAAATAGGAAATCCCAGAAACTAAAATAATTTTAATTTAATGTGGATTGTTAAAAGGCTTTTTAAGAGTTTATGAAATATTCTTCCATGAGGTGACTAATGCAGTGGTCATAAATAGAATAAAGTGATCATGTTGAAAATTTTAACAGATATGGAATTAGAAATCCAGCTCCCACAGCTGTGGATTATTTTTTCTTAAGTAACACAGCTGAAATTTTAGAAATGGACTCTATGTATGAGGAAGTGTCTATTAATTAATTGATTCATCCAAATGTTTTTCCATTCATATCGTAGCCAGGCTAGGATAGAAGTTTAGATCATTAGCTTATCTTTCAAGGGTAGAACCAAAAAAGTTAACCATGGCCTGTGGACTTGTGAATTATGCTCCTTTTTCTTTTTTAAAAAGGAATATTTTAGAGACTGACTTGCAACTCTTGGCTTCTTACACTGTGAAAAGCTTGGCATAAAATTTATTTTGTGATTTCTTTCCGACATAAAGGACAGTGGTTCTCAATGCCTGGTGCATCTGAGAATCATCTTAAGTAATTTTTTAAAATGAGAATCATGTATTTTTATTTAAATTTTTTTCTTTTAAATAGAATGTGTTCTTTAGAGCAGTTTTAAGTTTAAAGCAAAATTGAGCAGAAGTTTACAGAGAGTTCCCATATGCCCTCTGCCCTGCTTACAATCACAGCCTCTCCCACCATCAACATCCTGGGACAGAAGTGTAATATTTGTTGCAGTTGATGAACCCACTATCACAAAATAGTAATGGTACTATATTGAGACATTATAACTCAAAGTGCATGGTTTACATTAGGGTACATTTCTGGTGTTGTACAGTCTGTGGGTTCTGACTAGTGTTAATGACATGTATCCTCCATTATGGTAGAATAGAGTTTCATTGCCCCCCAAATCCTTCCTGCTTCACTTAATCATTTCTCCTTCCCTTCTAACATGGAAAACACGATCTTTTAACTTTTTATTTATTCATAGCTTTGCCTTTTCCAGAATTTCATACAGTATGTAGCCTTTTCAGACTGACTTTTTTCACGTAGTAGTATATATTTAGGATCCTTCCATGTCTTTTCATGGCTTGAGAGTTTCTTTTTAGTGCTAAAAAATATTCATTTTCTGGATGTACTGTCGGTTACCTGTCCAGCTACTGAAGGACATCTTGGTTGTGCCCAAGTTGGGGTAATTACGATTAAAGCTGCTATAAACATCCATGTGCAGGTTTTGTGTGAACACAAGGTTTCAACTATTGTGAGTAAATATCAAGGGGTGTACGGTAAGAGTATGTTTACTTTTGCAAGCAACTGCCAAACTGTCTTTCAAAATGACTGTCCCGTTTTGCATTCCCACCAGCAGTGAATGAGAGCTTCTGTTGCTTCACATTCTCACCAGCATTTGGTGTTATTAGTGTTCAGAATTTTGGCCATTCTGGTTGATGTGCAGTGATATCTCATTGATTTAATTTGCATTTCCTGGATGACATATGACATGAAACGTCTTTTCATATGCTTGTTTGCCGTCTGTATATATATTGTTTGTGGGAGGTGTCTTTTAAGGACTTTGGCCCATTTTTAAATCAAGTTGTTTCTTTCCTCATTGTTGACAATTACGATTTCTTTATCACATGTGTCTTTTGCAAATATTTTCTCCCAGTCTGCAGCTTATCTTTTTATTCCCTTGGCATTATCTTTTGCAGAGTAAAAGTTTTAAATTTTAATGAAATCCAGATAATTCTTTATTTCCTTCATGAATCCAGGCTTTGACGTTGTATCTAAAAAGTCATTGCCATATCCAATGTCTTCGAGGTTTTCTCCTACCTGGGAGAAAAGTTATCTTCTGGGAGTTTTTATCATTTTGCATTTCACATTTAGTTTTGTATTTCATTTTGAGTTAATTTTTGTGGATAGTCCAGTTGTTTGTATTTATATGAGTTTATTTCCAGGGTCTCTATTCTGTTGCATTGATTTATTTATCCATTCTTGTGTCAATACCACACCAGCTTGATTACTACAGGTTTCTAGTGGGAGTTAAAATCAGGCTGTGTCAGCCTTCTAACTTTGTTCATATTCTTTAATATTATATTGGCTATTATGGATCTTATGCCTCTCCATTCAGACTGTATAAACTTTAGAATAAGTTTGTCCATATCCACAGAATAACCTGATGAGATTTTGGTTGGAATTGTGTTGAATAAATAGATCAAGTTGGGAACAACTGACATCTTGGTTGTGAGCCTTGCTATCTGTGAACATGGAATGTCTCTCAATTCATTTAGTTCTTCTTTGATTTCTTTTTTTTTTTTAATTTAAATTGCAGAATTGTAAAGTATTTTGGACTTCAAAATAGAACAATAATAAACTTTAATATTCTGGGGATAATCTTTTGGTTTATGATAGGCTATGATTGCTGGATTCTAATTTGGGTGAAGGAAGTTATATTAATCCTTCTTTTCAGCAGAGGGTATGGCCTCCTGTTTCATTTACCTTTCATGTAGAATGTCTCGTGCAACTCGGATGCGAGCTACCTTGCATCTTGGGTGTCTTCCCTGCTTTCTTTTTGCCAGAGTTGTGCAGTTCTCTTCAGAAAGATCCTGTATATATTTTGTTAGATTTGTACATAAACATTTTATTTTGGGAGGTATTAATATAAATGGTATTTTGTCTGTGATTTCCAATTCCATTTGTTCGTTGCTGGCATATAAAAATAATTGACTTTTATATGTTAACCTTGTATCCTGAAACCTTGCTATAATTATTTATTAATTCCAGGAGTTTTGTTTGTTTGTTTATTTTGGTTTGGTTTTAGTGTTTTTGTTTGTTTGTTTGTTTTGTCTAATCTTTCAAATATCTACGTAGACAATCATGTCATCTGCAAAAAAGACAGTTTTATTTCTTCCTTCTTAATCCTTATGGCTTTTTATTTCCTTTTCTGATCTTATAGCATTAGGATTTCTAATACGATGTTGAAAAGGCATGGTGAAAGGGGACATCCTTGCTGTACTGCTGATCTTAGCAAGGAAGCTTCAAGTATCTATTATCTGTAATATTACTTTAGATTTTTTGCCAGATGTTTCTTTTCCAGTTGAGGAGGTCCCCTCTATTTTTAGTTCACTGAGAGTTTTTATCATGAATGGGTGTCGGATTTTATCAGATGTTTTTTCAACATCTATTGATATAATCATGTGATTTTTTATTTCACCTGTAGATATGATGGATAACATTAATAGATTTTTCAAATGTTTAACTGGCCTTGCATACTTGGGATAAATCCCACTTGGTCATATTTTGTCATGGTATATAATTCTTTTTTTTAATTTTTTTTTAAACTTTATTTTTGAGAGAGAGAGAGAGCAAGCAGGGAAGGGGCAGAGAGAGAGACACACACACACACACAGAATCCAAAGCAGGCTCCAGGCTCTGAGCTGTCAGCATAAAGCCTGACGCAGGTCTTGACCCCATAGACTGTGAGATCATGACCTGAGTTGAAGTTAGACACTTAACCAACTGAGCCACCCAGACATCCCTATAATTGTTTTTATATGTTGTTGAATTTTACTTGCTGATTTTTTGTTGAGAATTTGACATCTATATTCATAACAGATGTAGGTCTGTAGTTTTTTTGTTTTTTTTTTTTTTTTTTTTCTTCTAGTACTTTGTCTGGTTTTGGTATTAGGGCAATGCTGGCCTCAGAGAATGAGTTAGAGAGTATTTCCTCTGTTTCTATCTTCTTAAAAAGATTATAGAGAATTGGTATAATTTCTTCATTAAATGGCAGAATTCAACAGAGAAAACTTGGGAGTCTGTTGCTTTTTGTTTTAGGAGGTTGTTAATTATTAATTCAATTTCTTTGATAGTTATGGGCCTATTCTTCTTCTGTGAGTTTTTTTTTTTAATATATGAAATTTATTCTCAAATTGGTTTCCATACAACACCCAGTGCTCATCCCAAAAGATGCTCTCTTTTATACCCATCACCTCCCCTCCCCTCCCTCCCACCCGCCATCAACCCTCAGTTTGTTCTCAGTTATTCTTCTGTGAGTTTTGACAGATTGTGATCTTTCAAGAAATTGGTCCATTTCATCTAGGCTCTCAACTTTGTGGGCATAGAGTTGCCCATTATATTTCTTTATTATGCTTTTAATTTCCATGGGATCTATGATAATGTTCCTTTTTCATTTCTGATATTACTAATCTCTGTTCTCAGCTTATCAGTTTTGTTTGTTTTTCAAAGAAGAGCTTTTGATTTCATAGATTTTCTGTATTGATTTCCTATTTTCAATTTCATCTATCTCTACTCTAATATTTATTATTTCCTTTTTCTGCTAACTTTGAATTTCATTTGGTCTTCTTTTCCTATTCTCTATGATTGGAGCTTAGATTATTGATTTGAAATCTTTATCCTTTATTAATAATGCATGCAATGATATAAATTCCCCTCTAAACCTTACTTTCTCTGCATACCATAATTTTGATAAGTTATATTTTCATTGTCATTTAGTTCGAACATTTTTTCAGCCCTCTTGAGGTTTCTTATTTGATGCATGTGTTATTTACAAGTGTGTTCTTTAATGTCCAAGTATTTTGGGATTTTCCAGCTATATATTTGTTATTTATTTCTAATTTAATTCTAATATTGTCTAAGAGCATACATTAGTTTAATTCTTTTGTAGTCTGAAAGCATATGTTGTATGATTCCTATTCTTTTAAATTTGTTGAGGTTTTATGAGACAGAATATGGTCTATCTTGGTGCCTATCTAGGATCATATTTTGAAAAATACTGCTAGATTTTTCTCATCATAACAATTTATGTACCATACCAACAGGACAACTCTGAAACAGCATCTTCATCTTCCAATGAGGTGCAATTTTTTTTCACATTTATATTTCTCTTTCCACACATGTGTGATAAGGGCACATATTGTCCAGATGTTCTCCCAAAACCCAACAAAATATGTTTTTAACATTAAATTGTCTTTGGTACCTCCATCCATTTAAATTTCCAACAGAGCTGTGAATAGAGCTTGAAGTGCCTGAGACAAAGACTGTATGCTAGTCTTTAATAGAGTCAATCCCAAAGAGCATAAGTGGAGACAAGTGGAATGAGGAAGGGGAAAAGGAAGAGTCAATGTAAGGATGTATCATCTGGTTCGTTGTGTCTTTGTATTAAGTAGGAGAGCTGTTGGGGTGCCTGGGTGGCTCAGTCGGCTCAGTCGGCTAAGCGGCCGACTTCGGCTCAGGTCACGATCTCGCGGTCCGTGAGATCGAGCCGTGCGTCGGGCTCTGTGCTGACAGCTCAGAGCCTGGAGCCTGTTTCAGACTCTGTGTCTCCCTCTCTCTCTGCCCCTCCCCTGTTCATGCTCTGTCTCTCTCTGTCTCAAAAATAAATAAACGTTAAAAAAAATTTTTTTTAAAAAGTAGGAGAGCTGTTAAATCATATTAACCTGGATAAAATTGCTTCTAGAACATTTGCTTGCCACAGTGGAGCCTGAAAGAGCTGGATCCCTTGAGTTCAGGAGTTTGGGAATGCAGCATGCTATGCCAGGTGGAAATCCACCTCAACTTCAGCATCAATGTGATAAAACTTCAGGGACAGATCATTTTTTTTTTTTATGTTTATTTTGTTTGTTTTTTGAGGGAGAGAGCACGTGCAAGCAGGAGAGGGGCAGAGAGAAAAGGAGACACAGAATGTGAAGCAGGCTCCAGGCTCTGAGCTGTCAGCACAGAATTCCTCATGGGGCTCAAACCCACAAACAGTGAGATCATGACCTAAGCTGAAGTTGGATGCTTAACCGACTGAGCCACCCAGGCGCCCCTAGACAGATCATTATTAAATTGACATTATCTAGCATGACAGCTAAGGCCTGGATTAGATATCTGACATTTACAACAAATATTTACTACTTTTTACCATATTTATTATTTTCCATTTTACATGATCAAGGCACAGCTATTTATAAATTTTAAATCTTTGTTCTTTACTTATGATAGGAAACTTTAACAAATACAAAAAAATATAACAGAATAATAAACTCTCACATATCTATCACTAAGTTTCAACATTGACCAACACATGGTAAAGACTGTTTACAGAATTATTGTATCCTTTTCTAACTTGTAAAGAGTCAGAACCAGGATGCAAGCAGAGGTATAATGGTCTTGATCAGTTTGGGATGCCAATGGAGGCCTAGCAAACCCATCAATTTAGGTGAACTCCAGGGCTTGGAATGTCACCAAGACACTTATGATAGCTACTATTTATTTGCTGCTTTATCTTATTTATTTATTCAATCACTGTATCAACCCTAGGGAAAGACTCTGTCTCTAAAAGTTGTTTTTGGAGAAATGCCTTAGTTTAGCTTTTTAGTATATTTGTTGAGTTAAGTATATGAACAGTGACTAGTTGGCCTTTGAAAAAGATCTAGTTTATAAATCTAACCTAATGGTGACTCACAGTAAATAACACTCAACATCTCTGACAAATTAGTGTTTCACATGCCTAGCATTACTTAATTGAAGAGAATAAAAATCTAATTCTAGAGAAGGCAATTTATTATTGAGGATGCTCTGAATTTAATATCTGTGTTTTAGACCTGACCTGTACAGGCTAGTTGTTGAATAATTAAGAAGAATGATATTCACTAGTCCAGACTCCAAGATGCTGGCTTTCAGTAACCATCTGCTAATGAAACCCCTGAGAATTCCCACAGAGTAGAGAAAACAAACGTTATACAATTATGCCAGGCATTTCTCACTTCCTTTATAGTAATATACCATCCAATTAACAACCTGGTGGGCCTAGGGATTCATAAAATTTTGAATAGAACCTTTAGGCTTTCTCAAACCAACTGCTGGAATTAAATATAAAAGGAAACAAGATCATTAGATGAAAAACTTACCTATAAATATTTAATTCCTTGTCTTGGAATAGAACACCAAGTTTTAGTCATGGCATCAGATTACAGATTCGGAAAGGACCTTGAGAGGTCATGCAATCCAGCCCTCTGTCTCTGGGAAGGACTGTGTCCAGGACCTGCTGGCAGAAAGCTATATCCCATTTCCCTAAAATCAATAGGAAGGAACAGGCATCCCATTCTTTAGTGATGCTCAAAAGACTCAGGATAGAAGAGCATCCAACAGCCTCACCCACTCACAATGGACTTCAAATCTCAGAGCAAGTCTTTGTTCCTCCCTCCATTCCATGGCACACTGGTATTTCTTTTTAAAGGTTGCCTATCATGCATTTTGGGAAGGAATAAACTTCAAAATAAAAGTTTAGCCAAACACAACAACACATGTTCTGCTCATAAACAGTGCAGGGTATTGCCCGGCAGCACGATTTGACAGGAAACATATCTTTGAAATGTTTTCTCCTGAGGCCCTTTCATATTATATGGAATCTCACCAGAAAGTACAGGTAATTAGCTGTCTATGATACTAACAAGGGTCAGTTTACTTGATTCAAGTCTATTTTGCCCCATGAATAGCTTAGAGTAGCTAAAGGGAGTAATGCCCACCAGTTCACTAAATTCATTGTCAGTTTTGCAATGAAGAGATTGACATGGAAAGAAATGTCCTCGCCTGTTAATATTTCTGACATTTCCTCAGACATGTGTTTGTACTTAGTATACTCTTGGCTAACGTTCATATGAATCAATGATGAAGGAAGAAATGAGTGTACAAAAGATTGGCAAATCAATCTTGGATAACCTGTAAGTTTAGGAACTAAACTGACTTTGCTTGATAATATTTTTCCATTTTGTTGCTGCCCACCTGATTTTTATTCCTACCACTGGTGATTTGTCATTTTATCTTCTGAATTTCTCTAATGGTATCTCACATATCTCTTTGCTAATCTTATGCCTGCACAATTATAAAAATATATGTCCAGGTGAGCCTCCTTTCTGATCTCCCTGCCTCCCAATGCCTTGCTTACTCAATCTCTGCTCTCCCCTTTACCCCTATGTCAATATAATCTCTTCATGAGGTTATAATGTAAAATATTAACAAAGAGGACATTTCTTTCAGTGTCAATACCTTCACCGTAAAGTTGAAAATGAATTTGATGAACTGACAGAGAATGTTTAAAATAGTCTCGGAGAGATTTGTTTGGAGATCATTTAGCACTTTTTTGTTATTGAAAAGCAATCAGCAAAAATATAAGCTAAGGAGTTAGTTGGTTAGATGTGAATATGATCAGTGATCTTGTTAAACATTGTGTAGAAGAGAGAATCGCAAAACAGCATATAATACGTAAGGGCTTGCAATCTACTATATTTAACACTAGGAAAGGTGTGAATTTATAATGATTAGGATTTGTCTTAGTATTACAGTAAATGAATCCACTTAGAGTACTATAGGAGCATGACAAAAACCAATGAAAGAGAGTTTTTAACAAAGCCAAATCTTTCTGAACAAACTCAGCATCATTTTGGAATTAAATTCTGTCCGCTCACACAATATCATGTTATTTTTCAACTGCTACAGAACAATTTCAGAGCCGAACAGAGGTGTTAATTATCTTTGTTGGAGCATCATGTCCTGACTTGTTAATATTTCTAAAAGGCTATCCCCGAAATAAAGTATTGATTCTCTGCAGGAATGCTTCCTGCTGAAGATATAAGAGCAGCTATAGCAGGAAACCTGTCTGATACACATGTCTTCCTTGCTTTATGAAGTAGATATTTTCATAGAACAAATCCAGTAAAATTTTATAAATCAGTATTTTTAAGTAATAAAGGAGTTTTACTGTTTAGATCTATTACCTATCTATCTATCTATCTATCTATCAATCATCTATCTATCTATCTATCTATCTACCTAACATCTATTTATCATCTATCATCTATGTATTGGAACATTATCTATCTAGATGATATCTGTGTATTTATCTATCATCTTACCTGTTTAACTATTATATCTACTACCTATCTGTCTACCTATCCACCTACCTCCCTACCTACCTACCTACTTAGGACTCTTACCAGGTATTCCTCAAGAAACTATAAGTAATCACGGTTAAATATACCTGTTGAGTAAATTATTTTCTTTGTTGAGTTTCCTTAAACAAAGTCTCTGTTCATATGCTAAAAGGAATTACCTATCAGCCCTCTCATCTTAAGAGTGGAAGGTAAAGGCCTTTGGCGGCAAATATCAGCAAGCTGCTGATAAAACTACAAATGCCTAACTTACAGACAGATTTCATCTTTAAATACCTAGGAAAGCAACAGAAAGAATTGACAGATGGCCTGGAGCCATTTTATTGAAGCAATTACTAGAAATCAAATAATTCAACTCCAAAATGAAAAATAAATGGGATATGGTAGGATTTTGTTAGAGCACAAAATCTGTATTAGCTACTAGAAAATGAAACAGTGTGACTATATGAATTTCATTTGCTAAAATGAAGGGAAATCAATATAGCATTCAAGAAAAACACTAGAATTCCTGGAGAAAGAAATACATAGAATTTGGTTGGCCTGCCACATATTATTTTTCTTTTAGACAACCATTCAGTGGCTTGTTTATGTCCAATTCAAGGCAGACTGCAGAGCTGACTACTGTCCAAAGAAATCTCCTCAGAGGAAAGGTCAGGGTCACACTCGGCAGATGGACACTTTATTTTCCCCTCAGCATTTAGGAATTCAGTTTATATCTGATGAAGCATTGAGGCTGTCATCAAAAGGACCCGAAGCTGACCTCTTCTATTTGAAAAGATCCAGGACATGAGAGCAGAGAGAGATGATTTCCCTTATGCTGTCACCTCTGTGAACTGGTTCCCTAATGACGGGTGTATTTAAAACAGTTCTGCAAGTGATACCCAAGGGCATGGCTTCTGAGCAGATTTAGTTAGCTACTAGGAGTAGGCAAGTTTTGAGAACACCCAATTTTCCTTTTCACTGCTGAGCCAGCCTGCTACTCAGTCTGAATGCTATCTTCCCAACAAGATCTGTCTTGAGATAGATCTTTGCCTCTATATCAAGAGCATTCCCATGATACCATGGTGATTTCAGTCATGGACATATCCATCGATACACCTGGCTTTTATTCTTTCATATTTTTAACACTTTTACAAATTTATCTTGAGAAATTTAAAGTACAGAGAACAATGTCCCCCCCCCCAAAAAAAAAACATCTTATAATTCACCTCTATTCTAAATTACCAACTATTAACATTTTGTCATATTTGCTCAGTCTTCTTTGTTTGTTTCTCTAAGGCATATATCATTTAAAAAGAGGGGTGCCTGGGTGGCTCAGTTGGTTAGGCGGCCAACTTCAGCTCAGGTCATGATCTCGCTGTCCGTGAGGGCTGTGAGTTCGAGCCCCACGTCAGGCTCTGTGCTGACAGCTCAGAGCCTGGAGCCTGTTTCAGATTCTGTGTCTCCCTCTCTCTGACCCTCCCCTGTTCGTGCTCTGTCTCTGTCTCAAAAATAAATAAATGTTAAAAAAAAAAATTAAAAAAAAATAAAAAGAAAAAAAAACAAAGTCTTTTTTTACTTCTACCTCTCATCTCATTGTCCTCTTCTCAATGTTGGGGAGTATCTTCCAGTCACTGGTTTATACTTCTAGTTTTTATAAATGTTTTATCCCTGGAAATTTCAGTTAAGTTGTATATAAATCACTCGTAATTTCATGCATTAATCTGCTTTAAGTTGTATTTTTCATTTTATGTTATCTATGGTTACCACCTGGTGATGGCTGAGCATTGTTCACAACTTTAAACAAGCCTGTCTGTAACACTATGAAAAGATGTATAACCAAAATTCACCTGCTCTTAAGGAATGAGTTTCTTGTTGAAAAAGAAATCTGTTTTTAATAATGATTTTACCAGTAATAACATTAATAACAGCAACCATTTATGGAGTAGATGCTCTTTACCAGACACTGTCATAAACCCTTGAAGTCTATTATTTCACTACTTTCTTACAAAATTCTGGGGTCATCCTATAATTATGCCAATTTTACTGTTGAAAAATAAAACTTTTACCAAAGTGAAATATTCTTTTGGAAGGCAAAATAATTATTTTATAATATCTATTTTCCAAAATGTTCATTTCTTTCTTCTTTGTCAAATACGGTTGTTATCAGTTGTTGATTACTTACTTGTGTCAGGTGTATATCTTAATTCTGGTCCTCACTGCTACACTGTGGTGTTATTAAAGGTAAGTGTTATTAAACCTATTTATAGGAGAAGAAAATAAAAACTCAACGAGGTACATGCAGCTTGCTCAAGGTCACAGATAATAATAGGAGAGGTAGGATATAAGCTTCGGTGTATTTTTTCCAAATCCCATTTATTCTCATTGACTGTATTGTACTATGAGAGCCTCAGAACTATGCTTTCCAAATAAGAGAATTAATGTAGCAAGAACAAAATTTTATTTTATTATTTGCCTTTCCTCTGGCACTATTACAAACATTGTAAGCAGATCCTATTAATTTTAATAAATGCTTTTGCATACACAGGGATTTTCCACTCAAGATCCCTTTTTCAAACATATTTAAGAGGAGAAAAAATTTTCCCAACACAATTCATCAGGCAGTCTTGTAGTGTGTTGGTAAATCTCTGATCCCAGACAGATGCCCTAAAAGTTCATCACAGGAGAAATACACTTAGATTAACATTTCTCTCTCAGGATTAAAATAGGAAATGACAAATGTGCTTGGCCATGTAGCCTGAAACTGAGAAAAATCTAAAAAAAAATATATATATGATCTCATAAAAGAACAAAGCTAAAATAGTTATTTTCAAGATGTTAAAGTACACATATATTATGCATTCTTTATGTTTTTTTTTTTCCCCTACCCTCAACAGCCAAAAAGTCACGGCGAGGAGTGTTGAATTTTAAGCACTCAGGCCAATTTTGTGACCAGAGACTTATTTTGAGTGTTTGATGATGCACAAATGGCTGTATGGGCCCGAGCTTGTCCTAATGTCTGACTTACCCAAACTATTTGGTACAATAGTTAAATGTCAATGCTTCATTAAGGCTGAACCCAGAGAAAATGGAATATGTTTGATTTCCTTCTTTAGGACCATAAGAATAATATACCAAAATCTATAGCTGATGAACAGCATAGTGTGTCTCTTTTTATCTTATGTGGAGTCTTATCTCAACTGAAGAAGAAACTTGTGGGTTTTGGTTTTTATTTTTATTTATTTTTTTTGTTTTTAAAAATTTGTTATGAAAGGTTGCAAGGAATTTAAAATGTTTTGGTTACTTTACAAGTTAGGTAGGGAAAACTTGACTGAGCTCCTGAGAAAAAGTACAAAGATTCAATGTGTGTATGGGGTAGGTACAGGAGGGAGATTCTAGTGAGGCAGGGTGGAGAAAGGGTCAGGATTAAATGACAAAGGGATTATATATAAAGGGTAAGGATATTGTTGAAGAGTGGGAAGTTGAAATGCCTCTCTTAGAAATATCTAACTCTTCACCCTCACTTCCTTCAGGCCTTTTTACAAAGGTTATCCTTACAGAGGTACGGTATGTTAATACCAATAAAATTGCGATCCCTGTCCCTCCCCAGTATTTCATATTTCCCTTTGTTCCTGCTTTATATTTATGTGTGGTATTTATCATCATCTGTCAAATTATATATTTTATGTATTTATCTATTTTCTGTCTCATCTCCCTCTGTATAAGCTCCCCAAAGACAAACAGTTTGGCCAATTTTGCTCGCCACTGTGTCTCCAGTACTAGAATACCTGACATATAGTAGGTTCTTAATATGTATTTGTTGAATTATTGGCTGAAGGAGTATATAAAAGTGGACATATTCAGCCCTTTGTTTTATGAAGCTATTAATATTGCTATACATGGTTTCTTTTGGTTAAAGACATTTAAATACAACTCATTTTATGAGGCTAGCAGAACCCTGAAAATAAACCTGGCAGGATAAGCATTAAAAAGGAAAATTAGGGGCCCCCCGGGTGGCTCAGTCGGTTAAGCGTCCGACTTCAGCTCAGGTCACGATCTCGCAGTCCCTGAGTTCGAGCCCCGTGTCGGGCTCTGGGCTGATGGCTCAGAGCCTGGAGCCTGTTTCAGATTCTCTGTCTCCCTCTCTCTCTGCCCCTCCCCCCTTCATGCTCTGTCTCTCTCTGTCTCAAAAATAAATAAACGTTAAAAAAAAAATTAAAAAAAAAAAAAGGAAAATTAAAAAAAATGTAGGCTAACATGTTTCATGAAAAAGATGCAAAATCTCAAGTATGGTATGAACATACCGACCTCAATAATATATTTTAAAAGAGATGATTCACCATTATCAAGGTCTATCCAAAGAATACATGAATAGATGAATTAGTAGATGAAGATAGAAAAAATATATGTCCATCAGGATAGATGCAGAAAAAGTTTGATATAAGTCAGAATTATTTCTGATTGAAAACATATAGCAGTATGGGTGGAGAAAGGAATACTCTTAACCAGATAAAGAGTGTCTACAAAAACATATAGCAAACATCACATTTAACAGTGAAATGTCGGAAGTGTTGTATTTGAGATCTGAAAGAAGGAAGTCTGATAATATAAATTCTTCCCAATATTGCACCGAGGTTTGTACCCACTGCTGTAAGAGAGAAGGAAAGGAAATTAAAGATACAAAGATTAAAAATTTAAAAAAGCTATTATTTATAGATTTTGTACATAGAAAATTCCAAAGGGAACCCACGGCAACATTAGAATTACAGAGTTCGGCAAGGTAAGTAGGTTAAAAAATACAAAATATATTGTATGCCTATTTAACGATAAAAAGTTAGACAATAAAATCTTAAAGGTATCTTGAAAAAAGTCACGTTTATAGATTTGAACACTCAACATTAAGATATCAATTTTTCCTGAATTCATTTGTAGATTTGATGTAATTATAAACATGTCACTACATTTTTGATGGACTTAAAATATGATTGTAAAATATTTATTGAAGTGACTATGTCAAGAAATAGCCAGCAGACACTTGAAAAAGAATATGTTGAGTAGGTGTCCTACCTAATGTCAAAAATTAATTTTTTAAGGGTATTTTGTGGTAAAGATAGGGAATAATAATCACTAAATCATGTTAGGATAATTAGTTCCCTATAAGGAAAAAATAAAATTGGACCCCTACATTACATCATACTCTAAAATCCATCACAGGTGGTCTAAAAATGTGAAGTTAAACTTTAAAGCTTTGGAAAGGTAATACAGAAAAGTATTACCTTTCATCACTTTGGAAAAGGAAGGAACTCTTAAGACATAACACAAAGTTGGTAAACCTGGTTATTTAAAATTATAAGTCCTGTTTACTTAGAAGTTATTTTAAAGATGATAAAAAGATAATTTTATGGAGTGAGAGAAAATATTTGCTACATATATAGCTGACAAAGGACTATTATCTAGAATGTGTGTACATATAACTGTATGTGTGTGTTTAATTTATATTTTGGTTTGTGTTTTTGATATAGACTGAATATTGGTGTTTGCTATAGACTGAATATTGGTGTTTCTCCCCAATTCATATACTGAATCCTAACCTCCAATGTGATAGTATTAGGAAGGACTTTAGGGGTCATTAGGTCAGGAGGGTGGAGGCTTTATGAATGGAATTAGTGCCCTAAAACAGAAATGCTGGAGAGATTCCTTGCATCCATTCACTATATGAGAAGACAGTCTATAAACCAGAAAGTAGGCTGTCACCAGACATTGACTCTTTCATAACCTTTATCTTGGACTTCTGAGCCTCCAGAACTGTGAAAAATAAATTTCTGTTGTTTATAAGCAGCCCAATCAATGGCATTTTGTTATAGCAGCCTGAGTGGACTAAGCAAGGTTTAAGTTTACATTTGAATTTATTTTCAAAGGAATCATAAGATATAGTAAAACAAACTAAAGAGAAAAGGACAGAAGACATAACAGAATAAAAGAGAATACCTGATTGATCAAGACATATATGAAAACATTGTATTTTAATAGAAATTAGAAAAATACAAATTAAAACACAATGCAAAATAAAAATACGAAGTCCATATTGGCAAAAAAAATTAAATTTTTGACATATTGAGTGCTGCTATGCACTCAATATGCATAAAGAGTGCTGCTATGCACTCAATATGCAGGTAAAGAAAGAAAACTCTTACAGTCTGCACTGGGAGGGGACATTAGTATTTTTGAAAAAACTTTCAGAAAAAACTTTTGAAAGTGGTTTGAAAGTGGTTTGGCATCTAGTAACAGTGATCCAGAAATTACATTCCATAATGTTTTCTGTAGGATATATGTACATGCCATAGCAAAAAATTCTGGAAACAACCCAAGTGTCCACAAATGTGTAGTTGTACAAAATATTATAGTATATTCTTGCCATGTAATATTATATACTAGTGAAAATAAGTAAGTCATAATGACCTATATTAACATAAATGTATTTCATAAACATGGAGTAAAAACAGTAAATCACAGAAGAACACATATTGAACTAATGAGTATTTATTGAATAAATCAGTGAATTAAGAGGGGAAAAAGAAGAATTATTTATCATTCAGGGATTTATACATAGGTGGTAAAATAAAATATAATGAAAACAAAGGTATAATTATCACAAAATTTTGAATAGAAGTCATTCTGAGGGTAAGTGATTAAAAATTAGGGATAAGAAGGTGACTAAATTAGGTGATTGAGGAACCATTCCTGATAGGGCTTTTGAAGTACTACTATTTATTAGTATTGGAAAAGTTAAATAGGTGTTTATTTATATTTCATATACTGCTCTGTATATATGGCATAACAATACAAAGCTGTAGAAAGGAAACAAAGACAGATCCAAATTCAGAGATTTGTCCTGTGTTACAGATAGAAGGAGCTAGTGACTGAACCACTTTTGTCTGAGTGCATAGCAAGTTCCCATCTGCTAAGCTTCTATGCTGGCCTTGGAAAATGAATAATTTATACCTTGCCTCCACTATTCCCATCTCAGCTCCTCAACCTGGCACCCTTGACATGTCCCTGCCCACGTCCAAGATTGACATTAGACCTTCTGTTATAAAAGGAATCTAGAGGACACCTTGAACTTTTCCTGTACCTCTACCAAGTGACTCTAAAAGTTGATGATATGTTCCATGGCAGTTCTATAAAAGATACTATGAAATAATAAAATCAGTAATAATAGCTTATGTTTATTGACTTTTTGCACTTTTTTACTACAGTGTATACTCAATAGAGGACCAAATTGATCCTTTAAAAATATAGTTTGGATTATGTTGCTTTTGTGCTCAACACTCACCAATGGTTACTCAGTATATTCAGCATTCAAGCCAAAGTCCTTACACTGGTCAAAAGATCCTACATGGTAAGATGTTTGCTACCTCTCTGACTTGGCTGTTTACAATTTTCCTCTTGCTTGGTCTCCTTCAATTTTGGATTCTTGGCTATTTCTCAAATATGTCACACTTACTCTCTTCTTTTTATGAAGATTGTTCTGGGATGTTCTTCCCTCAAATATCTGCATGACTAACACTCTCACCAACTTTAAGGCTTTACTCAAGTATCACTTTTCAGTGAGGTCTACCCATTGAAATACAAAATTATGCATGTGCCTTTCCATAGACACTCCCACTCAATATTTTTCACCATATATACATGTATTAGTATGCATGTGTATGTATTTATTATGTTTATTGCTTTCTGTTGGTATCTACCCCATGAGGCTCCATGAGAACAGGTGTTTGTTTTGTTTTGTTTTTACTGTTTAATTTCAATAGTGTATTTTCATCTTTTTTCTGTCTGCTTTCTGGATTATTTTTCATATCTATATTCCAGTTCACTAACTCTCTTTTTAATAGTATCTAATAGAATGTTTTACTTCTCCATTTATTTGCTATTTTCAAGGTTTGTCATTTTTATTTCTAGAAATATTATGGGGTATTTTAAAAATCTGCCAAGTAAATTTTGATGTTCACTGTCTCTTGTCAAAATCAACTCTCTTTCTTATTTCTAAAAAATCTATTAAACATACTTATTTCACTTTATGTCTTTGGTAATTGTAACACCTATAATATTTGAGATCTGATCTTGCGGTTTCTGTTTGTGATGATTCTTATTCATTGCTTCCTTATGAGTTTAGAGATTTTGTTTGGGGGAGGGATGAACTTCTGCTCTTTGGTACTAACATTTTTGGTGGTAAAATTTGGGAGAGGCCTAGCTTGGAAAACTGTTTTTTTTAAATTATTTTTTAATGTTTATTTATTTTTGAGAGAGAGAGTGACACAGAGTGTGAGCGGGGGAGGGCCAGAGAGAGGGAGACACAGAATCCAAAACAGGCTCCCGGCTCTGAGCTGTCAGCACAGAGCAGAGGCTGGGCTCAAATCCACAAATGGCAAGATCGTGAATTGAGCCTAAGTTGGATGCTTAACGTCTGAGACACCCAGGCGCCCCAAAACTGTTTTTATAAAAAAACATTTGTGATTGCTTCTTCTAGGTTCCTGAAAATATGCTTATACATGAGGAAACAATGATCTTTTCCTCAAGACACCAAGTTTAATTATAAATTAGCATGTACATACTACTTTGTAAATATTACATTTAAACATGTACTGATTTAACAAATAGAAATGCTTGTAATGGACCAGCAAATAAATAGATGTAACTGAAAGTTTTAGCTCACTTTTTAAAAAGCCCATTCAGGAAAAAAAAATGTTTACAGCATTCTGTGTAAATGGCATTCATAAAATATATGCATACTCTTATTCTGCTCTCATTTCCTGAGAAGCTATGATTCAATTTTATTGCCATAAGTCATTACAAAATGAGAAACTTCAATTTATGCATTTTTATGCATTTGAGAAATTCTCAGATGCTATCCAACATTTTAAAGAAGTTGTAAATATTGCTCTTTGAAAGATTTGTGATAAAACTACTTTAATTGAAGACTACAGTAACATTTCATTTAGAAATCTTTTGTATAAAAACTTATGTGTTCAAAATGGACATATTGCTTGTAAAAAACAATTCTGAATGTAAATAATTCAACTGGAAGTATATATTTGGGCCTTTAAAAGCATAGAGCAGCATTATTACAACAGCACCCAAGGGTAAAGTTAACCTCCCTGGGCTCCGAGTGCTTATGGAGAAAAGAGAAACACTGTCTTTCTCACAGGAGTTCCAAGCCAAATTTGAAAGACTTTATATGATATAAATATATTCGATAAACATAAAGTGATGAAGGTTTCCTGAGAGTCACTTCTCAATTGAATTGAAAAATATAACATCTGTAAGGTATAACAGTGAATAAATGTTAAACACAAAGTAGGTGTCTGTATGAATTTAATCATTCCCCTCTTCCTGAAACATTAGCCTTAGGGTTTCTTATGTCTCTCCACTTCCTGATCTTCCATTTTCTCTGAAAACTGTATTTCCAAACTATTCTTGTAAGAATCACCAATGACCTCCATGTTACCTAAGTTAGTGTTCTCAATGGGTCTGGATTTTTCAACTCAACAGTATTCAAAAAAACTAGTCTGTCTTATATGCTTTCTTATCTTTGTTCCTGTGACATAACATTCTCCTAATTTCCCTCTGTCTCCTCAGTCACACCATCTCAAGTTCATTTGTTGAGGCCCCCACCCCTTGTTTGACCTCTGAATGTTAGAGTAATCTAGGGAGGAATTCCTGGCTTTCTTGTCTTTCTTCTATGCTATCTTCTTAGTGCCATGACTTCAAATAGTAAGAAGTCTAATGAGACGAAGAGTTCTAACGCGACGAATCTTAAATTAATTTCTCGAGCCTTGACCTTTCCTCGAAATTTATTATTAGAAGATATAAGCACGCACAAGCCACGGCTGTTTGAACGTAACAGACGTTTAGAAATAATGCGTCTAAATTAGAACAACGGATTTTTTCCACAAATATTTTCTCTGAGATGTCCCCGTCTTATAAATGAGTATGAATATTCACTACCTGCTCAAGTGAAGTTGAGGGACCATCTTCATTCCTCTTTCCTTCTTCTGCCACAGCTAATCCATCAGAAATTCCTAAGTGCTCCTCCTGAAGCTTACTGAAGGGGCTCCAGAGCCTAGATGATTTTCTGGCACACGGTAGGTGCTCAAAAAATATTTGCAAAATTTGTTGAACTTGGCTATTTTCTGGCTTGATATTTATATCATGAGATTTAAAAACTTCAGTTTTATGAAAGCCAACTACTTTCCTGGGAAATACTTTCTAAATTACAAAATTTTATTTCCTTAAAATTTATACAAGAGGAAATAAAGGAAGAAGTGGGGGTCTATTTGGGTATAGATTTTTTTTTTAACTAAGGAAAAGACCAAGTTATAATGTAGCTACATCATAAGTCTAAAATTGTGGGGGCATTGTCAGAGGTCAGGCAAATTTGTGTCATCGTTTATAACAAAATATATGACAAAACTGTTATGTTGAAATTTTCATTTGAAGTATTCTGGACAGACACAAACAATATATTCTACAAAGTAGTACAATGGTATCCTAGATTGGAAGTGGGTAAAATTTAAGGTATGTTTTAATTCAACTTCTATAATATAGACAGTAAATAATAAGAGCCAACAAAGTATCCAAAATAATTCATAACTTGTTTTAAAAAGAGAGACAAAAAATAAATGTAGAGAGAAATGCCATTATTACCTCTTCCAGAATTTATTTTTATACATTTTTATAGGATAATTTTTACTATAAGCTTTATACCATAAGTACCTTACAAATAATTTTCTGTTTCTACTCTCTTATATAGGATGACTCTACTCTAGTTATTCAAAGATGCCCCTCTGGGCATCTTAATATGTCCCATGATTTTTTGTCTTTGCTATTTCTATTTTCAGAAAGACAAAGAAAAAGCTACCTACTTTATTTCTAGGTGTTCTCTTAGTTTTCTCATGCATCTCATCTTTAATGTTAAAACTGTGGCCAGCTTTAAATGGTATGATAAAAAAATGTAAAGTTTAAAAAGTTCTGAAGGAGTTTTCATTCATAAAATAAAATGGGAAAAAAATAGTTACTTTAAGGATGAGGACTCAGAGTATGATAAAATGTACATAACTGACCTAACACTGTTTTTTGGGGTCAAATTCTTATTTGAGCTAAATCTCTTTCTCTCTGTCATCACTGTAACTTTCAAGTTTGTTAATGTTAGTAGAATCTTTGGTGACTTCCTGATATTTCACCTGATTACTATGGCAGAGAGATAAATTGTAATGTATATTATTTTTATTTTTTTTAGTTACAGAATTTGATACTAAACAATAATCAGAAAAAGAATCCGAATATGTAAGATTTTCATCTCAGCACTAGTTATAATAAACATTCAAACAGGCTAAATACACCAACATATGAGACTGGTTAAATCCTTTGAGATGCAGTGGAGTATAGTGGCCACAGACTTTGTCATTAGACCACATTTAAATCTTGGGTAAATCTGTTAAAGACATCGCCAAGTGTTTCCCCAAATGGACAGTTTTAGAGTCATCCATGTTTCTTCTTAAATATATGGATCCTGGAACTGACCCTACACATTCTAATTCAATAGGTCTAGGTTAAGGTCGATAATTGATATGTTTAACAACACGCCTAAGTCTACAAATAAGTTGGCCTCTGAAAGTCTGTTCCCTCAGTTATAAAGTGGATGGCGTATAATACCCATATTATAGTGTCATTTAGAGGCTTAAAATAAGATAATATATACAGAGTACTTCAGGAATTTGCTCTGCATACAATAAGTACATAATATATATTTGGATTTGTTGCCAACTGGTGCTTTTACTGCTTTATTTTTGCTTCTACAACCACAACTTATAACACTGCTATTGTTATTACTGTTATTAATTTATGATCTAATATGTAGTCGTTATATTAAATTCATGCTTTAGAGAAAGACTAAATGGCTAATAAATGTTCACAAGATATTTAGTGAAAATGTATTTACTGTTGTCTATAATTCCCCAAGCTGTCAAAAAATGTAAAATTATACAAGTGTATAGAAAAGACTATAAGAATTGCACCGGAAATTTAACTAAACTTACTGCTATATAGAAAGGTTCAAGTGTGAGGTTCCTTTTCTTGTTTAAGCATTTCTGTATTTCCAAAATTTTCTATTTTTGCCAGGTTAGATTTAAGAGTCAATCCACGGGTGCCTGGGTGCCTCAGTCAGTTGAATGTCTGACTCTTGATTTTGGCTCAGGTCATGATCTCAGTTTGTGGGATCAAGGCCCACGTCAGGATCCATGCTGGACATGGAGCCTGCTTGGGATTCTCTCTCTCCTCCATACATGGGATTCAATCCCATACATATTCGATACCCATTCTATGAGGGACACTTTGTGTCATGTAGTGATGAAGACTGCCAGACCCTGCTCTCAAAAAGGCCACAGTGAGGAAGACCAGTGTCTAGTAACACAAGGTGGCTTTAGTAATGACCATCCTGGAATTCTCTCATCCTCATATACAGAAAATTATACATCCACATTTCATGCCTGTGTCACCAAATATTATATTCCTCCTTCTTTTAGAAAATCATCTAAACTGGATTTGTAGCCATGTATCCTTTGCCCGTGGTTCTGTCACAAGCTCTGCTTAATTGAGCTACTTCATAAGGCTACTTCCACTGGGCTCCTTCCTCACTTCCTTAGTTGACTTCTCCTTCCCTTTCTCACAATCCCTCCTGGTGGCGGGTTTCTGCCTTACCCTTGCTCACCAGCAGATTCTCTGCAAACATTCCTCGTTTGTCTCATGACCCTGGTTATGGTCTTTCCCCCTCCCCCACTTCAGGCTATCCACCTTTCCCACCCATCTGTCATCACTGTAGATAATCAAGCATTCTATGCTTCTGGCAGCCCTATTTTCATTACCTCGCCGTCTTCACGGCTAATCAAGACTTTTTCAAAGAAGAAGCTGTGTCAGGACCTCTGAAACAATTTATCTCTGTTGCAGGGAATGGTAAGGAGGAAACGTATTTTGATGCATAATATCTCAATTTCAGCTTATACACAGGAACCAAAACGGTAACAAAAGTAAATTTGATTCAGTCTACTGAAGTATCATTATATAGTAAAACTCAAGCATGATGTTCCGCTTAGACTGTATTTATTTAAGAGAAGGAATATGTGGATTATACTGTCTCATAAAACTGTTCTATATGAAGCCTAAAGTAGATTGACTAGGTAATTACCAGTTACAATAAAAGGCAGAATAGCAAATAGTTTTTCAGATGTGAAAAAAAACCAGCTACTGTCATGTACAGGCAATGTCCTTAAACTGACGAATTACATAATCACAGTAGAGTCAAAAAAATGTAGGCAACTAGCACTGGAATGTGGTTATAAAACAGAAAGGTTTTTGCTTTAGGTAACAAAACTACCAGCATTAAATTATTAGGAAGCATACTTTAAATATAAGGCACCGCATGGAATGATGAAATAGATTGCCAAAGACGTTTCTAGGATTTATCACTAGTTGTAGGAATACTAAAAGCTCCTGCTACTTATTTTCAGGATCTTTTCTCTTATTCCAAAGTTCATTCTAAACTTTTTGCCCAAAGATGATCTGTTTAAGTAGAAATAGAGAAGATGATAGAAACAAAATTTGAGGAGCTTCCCATTTTGTCATCCATCATGTTACATCATCTGTGCTGGGCAATGGCCGCACCTCTTCCTTTTCTTATATATCCAAACATAAGGGAAAAAAATACCATTTTCTTGCCTTTACCTTTTTTCATAAGCCTCGGGTTATTCTAGGATTTCTATATCCAGAAACTATTCTGAGACATCTGTGCCTCTCCTATATTCATCCTAAATTATGTGCCTTTTTCTCCATTTACTTTTTTTGACTTTTATTAAATTTGGTCCTGCTAGAGCCACCTTATTGCTGATTTTTAAGATATCACATCCACTCTTTTCTTCAGTGATATCACTTACCAACATATATCAGATTAATGTTTTAGGGATCTTTTGATCTTCTTCTATTTTCAAATCCTCGTCTGTGGAAACGTGCTTGCTTTTGATTAGAGCACTTCGGAAAGCATTCTTCTTAAAATGTAGTAGGCAAATTTAATTTGCCTTGTCCTCTGCCAGCCACCATGTGCCCTGAAACAATATGGCCAACATTTTTGATCACACTTTTTGATTAATGTTTTACAGGGCGATTTAATCTTTTAGTTCTATGGTCCAAGGAAGATAAGGCTATGTCTGGATTTTAAAAAGCAAAAACAGAAAATGAAACAAAAAGCAAAAAGCAAGCAATTCACACTCCCTCACCTAAAAAATTTACAACTCTTTACAAAATATCACTGTTGTCTCTGTACAGAAATGGTGTTTGTTGTTGTATACTGAAGGTGTATGTTGTTCTTTTTCTTCTTTTTCACCTTTTTTTTTCCCTAGGACTTCTTATCTACTTATTCAAAAAGAAAAAAAATACAAGGAATAGTTACAAGGTGTATGCTCATTCCCATTTCTATCTAAGAATTTAACATTTAGAATAAATTTAATAAAAAACTTAATAAAAATTTATAGAAAATTTAATTAAATAATACATTATTAAATAATAAGTTTAATAATAAAATGACTGACCAGCTCTAAAATGATTGAGTCATAGACCCAATTCACATCTATTATTAAGACAAGTAGCAGAAATCACTTATTTTATTCTAATTACTCAACAATAATCTTTTAAAAATGTCTAACAATGCAACTGAAAATGACTACATCAGAGGTTTCCTCGAACAATGGCATTGGTATACTTTCTTTAATTATCTGTATGCCTAAAGATAGTGAGGTCCTCTCTATCCACCATTAATCCACCATTAATAAAAACTGGCTGCCTTGCATCAATGTAAGTATTTGTTATGCCAACTTGTATTTCTTTACATATGACTGATCTAAAGCTCAGAAAAAATTAAGTATAGGTACGGAATTTAGTTTAATAGCATTTAGCTTTTTATGACAGTTTTCCATTCAAAATATTCTGGAACTACAAAGGTGGTAACATTCCTCTGTAAATGCTAAACTTTCTATCATGGATGGATTTGAAGCCTGGGAAAATTAGACTCCAATGTGGCTATTTCCTGCTTAGTCAGGGGGCATCACATAGGCAGGGTCCTGTTGGAGAAAATAGGCCAAACTTTCAGTGTTAGAACAATATTGTGGTGACTTCCCAGGGAAGTATATTTCAGTTTTTCTAGGCAATCAGCACTAGCAAATCAGTGTTACGTATTTTGCACTTGGGGAAAGGGTAAGAATCAAAAGAGAACGAGTCTAGTTTTTTTCTCTCTGGATCTAGTATTGGCTTAATGGCTATTCAGAACCAGATGATACTCCACCAGAGATATCATGCAATTTATAGCCAGTGAAATGGAATACTATCTTTGCTGTCATAAATCAAGTTTTGAAAAACTATGAAAGAAACAAAGTCTGTTGTAGACTCTGGGTCCAGAGTTCTCTCTTGTCCAATAAGAGAACGGGACACAGGACTAAAAATTCGAGAGAGGCTAATGTCCAAGAGGAGACAAGAGCCCCGAGTAAGGGTCCTTGCTCTGTTTTTATTAAGATCAGAAGTCTTACAAGTGTGATGGGCATGCATAGAGAGACAATGAAACAGTGAACATTAACTCATTAACTCATGGGTGTGGGGGAAAAGAGGGTTTTGGAGATATGTGGTGTTAGGGTTTGGGTCAATGCAAAACAAGATTCTGGTGCTGGGTGGAAGGTTGTTTACACAAACATGAGGCCCCACCTCTGTTTACCTAAACTGGACTAGGGGAAAAGAAAGACAGAGCAAGCCATCTCAGGGTCAACAAGGCACCTTTCTTTTGCTAATTAGCTCTGCTCTGGGCGACTTTGCCCTGCACTGGGTCTATAGCCCTATTTACCCATTTACCTAATTTGGTTCTTCCTTCCTGTGAAAGCAGCATTCTGCTCTTGTCCTATACTGGGGACCTTTGCCCCATTTACCTAATCTTATTTACCTAATCTTGCTTACCCAAACTTGGGTGTGTTCATCCTATGGATTTCTAATTCTTTATGCCTTGTTAACCCATCAGTGCAGTCTCTGGGAACTCCTAAGCTTATTCCCCACAGGCTGTTGTGTAATAGCAAACAAATCCTTCCCAAAGAGTCCATGATGGTTAATCTATATCACTTTTAAGATGAATGATTGGAATGACCAGTGCCTTATACCTACAGACCACCTGTAGTTGCAGAAAATTAAGGTTGTGATCTGTCACCATGAGAGTAAAAGTGCACCTGGGAGAGCCATGGTGTGTTTCCATTAGAGGATGTTAGAAAGGATTTATTGCAGGACTTGGGCTTTGGCTTCGGTGATTTTGAAGAGGGTTCAAGGAAGTAAGGCTTTGTCCTGGGTTGGATGCTGTCAGGAAGTTAGGGTAATTCTACCATTGGGTATCTTCAGAACTCTTATTTAGGAAGTGAGAAGACAAAGCGTGCTGGTGCTGCAACTGGCAATGAAGTCACAGTCACTGATAATCAGCCAGAATAGGGGTATGGGCAGTCATTTTTGTCATTTGAACAATGGTCTTTTTTGTGTTGCTTCATTAGAGTCACTGAATGGCCTTAAATGATGATGTCCTGTGAAGTGTTTACATTCAACACAAGAATATTGCGGGCTAGCTCTGAGTCCCAGATCATCTCCTAGCGACACCAAGGCCTATCTGGTAATGCCAGGTCAGCTCCCAGATGGTATGGTCTGCTGTCTTACTTTTTAGAACATATTAGATAACTTAAAAATCTTTCAAATTAAATCCACTAATTCAAACAAAACACTAATTCAAAGGGATATATGAACCTTATATTTATAGCAGCATTATTTACAATAACCAAAATAAGTAGCCCAAGTGTCCACTGATAGATGACTGGATGACGAAGAAGTGGTACACACACACACACACACAATGGAAGAGTATTCAGCCATAAAAAGAATAAAACCTTTCCATTTGCAATGCCGTGGATGGAGCTAGAGAGTTATTATGCTAAGTGAAATAAGTCAGTCAGAGAAAGACAAATACCATATGATTTCACTCATATGTGGAATTTAAGAAGCAAAGCAAATGAGCAAAGGGAGAGAGAGCAAGAAAGATTCTTAACTACAGATAACAAACTGATGATTACCAGAAGGGAGGTGGGTGGGGGGATAGGGAATATAGAGGATGGGGATTAAAGAGTCCACTTACCATGATGAAAAAATAAATAAGTAAAGAACAAAAGAATATTTCAAATAAATAGTAAAATAATGAAACTCCAAATCAATCCATTTACCAATAAACACCAGTGTATTACATTTTACCAAGCATGATGACATAGTTAGAATAGAAGAATAAGAAAAAGGAAGGTAGGAGGAAGAGAAGGAAGAGGAAGAGGAGGGGGAGAAGGAGGAATGAATTAGACAAAAAAGAACAAGGCATGGCTTTCAAAGGAGTGTAAAGGAGAGTTGGTGAGAAGCTTTCTGAGAAGACTCCTAATGATCCCCAACTCCTGATAGTCACGTTCTTACGCAATCCCCTCCCCTTGAGTGTGTGCTGATTCCCATGACCTACTTCTAATGACTAGAACATGCCAAAAGTGGTAAGATATCCTTGTTAATATGTTGGTCTCTCTCTCTCTCTCTCTCTCTCTCTCTCTCTCTCTCTCTCTGATGAAGAAAGCTATCATGTTGTAAGCTTCTGTGTGGAGAATCCCACATAACAAAGAACTAAGGGAGGTCTCCTGCTGAAAGGCAGCAAGGAACTGAAGCCCCCACATCTGATCAGCCCATGAAGAACCAACTCCTTCCAGCAACATGTGAATGAGACTGAGAGCACATGGTCTCCTTCTCAAGCCTTGAGAAAACTACAGCTCCTGGCTGACCCCCTGATCCCAGTCTGATAAAAGACCTTGAGATGGAGAGCCCAATTAAGCTGAATCTGGATTCCTGGTCCACAGAACCTGTGCAATAAGAAATGTTGGTTGTTTTGAACCATTAAAATTTAGGATAGTTTGAGGGGCACCTGGGTGGCTCAGTCGGTTGAGTGTCCGACTGCAGTTCAGGTCATAATCTTGCAGTTCGTGGGTTTGAGCCCCGTGTCAGGCTCTGTGCTGATGCCTCGGAGCCTGGAGCCTGCTTCGGATTCTGTCTCCCTCTGTCTCTGCCCCTTCCCCGCTCATGCTCTGTCTCTCTCTGTCTCTCAAAAATGAATACACGTTAAAAAAAAATTAAAAAAGATTTAGGATAATTTGTTACACAGCAACAGATAACTAACATAGGAGATCAGGGCAGAATAAGGGGTGAGGTAAGTGAGGAATCTAGGACCCAGATTTTAAGAAGACACTTTCTATCCAGGCTATGCAAGTTCTCACTCATCCTGGTCCAGCTCTACCAGAGATATAATGCTCAAAAATGAAGCATTTTTGCAAAGTGATATTGCAGAAGGGATAGGAACTTTGGTTATAAATTTACTAAACAATTATATGTATTTCTGGCAGTTAAATTCCACTGATATCCAATGCCAAAATTACAAGTGCTCTAGGAACTTCACTAAGAATGATCACTAGTTAGATAAAACAGGAAATATGAAGGTTTGCACAGCCCTATACACACCTGTTTTTAAGGAAATTTATAAAGTTATGTTCTTAAGGTAGGAGGTGGAAGGCAGAAGAAAGATAACTCTTTGTTGTTTAAATGTTATGAAATATTTTCTGTAGGAGGGCTTCTTGGTAATATCTTATATATACTAATTTTATAAACTAATCTCCCTAAACACCCCAGCAGGAAGCAGACAGAGAAAGGATAAAAGTGCCAGCATAAAATATAAATGCACTGTAAGGCACAGCAGGAGCAACGTGAATGAATGAGTCATTTAAGCAAAACCTTGTGTGTGCCAAAAGCCAAGTTGTAAAAGAAACAGTTTTTAAGAACTTTAAGATAAAAGTAAATTATGTTCAAATATCAGATCAGGAAATGATGGTAGTGAAAAGGTAAAGGATTGATATATTTAATGGCATTTTAATAGAAGTTAATTTTGATTTTAAGTGCTTTAAAAAATAAAGCTAATTGTTGCTTTTGTAATATATTGATAAAATATATGCCATTATTGAGCAGGCCAAACAGCTCATTATCAAAATTTAAATCATGGAAATTTCAAGAAAACTTCAACCAATTCTTCTCAAATTTTAATGCACATATGAATTACTTGGGGATCTGGTTAAAAAGTCAATTCTAATTTAGTTGGTCTGGGGTAGGACTTATGATTCTGCATTTTAACAATCTCCTAGATAATATCTTTCTATCACGCTACCCAGGGACCACACTTGGAGTTACAAGATCTCAGAGCAATGCTCTTGGAAGAATGGTACCATGACAAGCAGTGTCAATATCACCTGGGAACTTACCAGGAGTGCAAACTCTTGGACCCGAGTCTAGACCACAGAATCAGAATCTTGAGATGGCCCGCAATTTCAACCTATTGAAGCTTCCAAGTGATTCTGACGCATGGGAAGTTTTGAGTACCGCTGTCTTAGAATATAGTCTTTCTGAACCAGGGATAGAAATCAGACTCCCCTAGCGAACTCTGAGAAACATACCTGCCTAGTCCTTAGTTACAGAGGGTCTGATTAAGGTGGTGGGAGATGGAGGCTGGAAAAATTTCTAAAAAGTCTCCTTCAGTGGGTGGGGGTGATAATTTAAAAATGAGAAACAGTTTTATAGCAGAAATAAGACTGCCCTTATTCTCATATCAGTTCTGTTCCTGGCGCTTCAAGGTGATACCAGAAGGAATTTAAATAATGCAAAATGGTCTCTCTCTCTCTCATGGAATTGGCAATGATCCCAGTGCTCTGTTGTCTTTCCTCTTGGGATAAAGAAACAGTCGCTCATTCTGACTTGCTGTCTGTGACACAGCCAACTCAGAAGGCTGCATCAGTCACTTAATTACATTCTCTGTCAGGAGTTTCACATTGAAATTACAACACAGAAATTGAGGAATTGCTTGAAGCAGAGCTGTGATAGCCACCCAGGCAAAGCTTTGAGAGCGTGGAGAATATAATGCACATGCTATCACGGGCGCATGGGTATGATACATAATAGTTAAATGTTTCCTTACTTTCTAATAGGTGTTTTAAAAATAGGTTGTTTTTAGAATTGGTGGTTTCTTTGCTTCTAATTTCTGTGTTTCAGAACTTTTCCAGCTTAAAAAATTCTTGTCTGACCTACCTATTTTTATTACTAATTTAAACATCAAATATATTTAATAGTACCCAGAACTCCTATGGAATCCAGTTCCAGTGGGTATCTCTGTGCCCTTTGGGGTAATAATATGAAGTGGGTTTTAGGGAGTGTCTGAGCCCCTTAGATTCATGGAAAATGGCTTTGAATTTGAGTGATGTTGCCCCATTCAATGGCTTCAAAAATAGGGGGAGATATTTTTATTTTTACACTGACAAGTGACATTTAGTGGATGAAGGCAGGGGAGCTATCCATGCTGCAGTGAGAGAGTCTAGCATAATGAAGAAGGATTCCACACCAAATGCCACTCCTTTCACAAACATTTAAGGAAAGAATCATGGATTCTACTTTGCAACCTCAAAGAATGGGGTGGAAGGAGAAAATGCCCTCAGGGCATGTGGATCTCTCTGAAGTGACACAGGTCCTTCTATCCAGGGAACAGCAGCAGAATGGAGGCAGTTAAAAGCCAGCCAACCCCAGGCCTTGAAAATATTCATTTAAAGATCTGTTTTGAAAAATGCATTCTTCTTAGAATGCTCAGTAGGAAGGACCCACTTGCATTTTGGAGGTGATGCTGAAAGTATCTCTAACTGAAGAGCACAAGAAAGAAGCCTGGAAGTTAAGCAAATAAGGGACACGGAAGAGTATACCCAAACAAAGCCAATGGCATACCTTGTGGTCAAGGAATATGGGGAGGAAAGATAGCCACGATAGATATAGTCCAATATGCTTCTCACTGAGGGTCTGCCTTTTTTTCAGGGGTGAATTTTATGCTTTATAGAAGACTAATTTCCCGCCAGAGGTAAGCATGGTGATCTCAGTGGGTAGCTTTTTCCAAATTAATCATAGCTTTTCTTCAACCTCGGATTTATAAACCAAAGCCCAGATGTTACCCTTGGGCTATATGATTTGCACTTTAAAACAATTTCTCAGGGAAATCTGAAAGTATCCTTGGCTAAGAAGCACCGTCCTAGAAGAAGTGATAAATAGCATATTATTATTATTATTATTATTATTATTTCACTTAGTAAAAACATTTAACATGACATCGACCCTCAGCAGATTTTTAAGTGTATAATACAGTGTTGTTAACTTTAGGTATAATGTTGTATATCAGGTCTCCAGAACTTATTCAGGTTTGCAAAACAAAAAACAAAAAACAAAAAACACTAGTTTTCTCTGCCCATATTTTGGTGCTATGCGGTGATAGATTCTTGACTACATGTCTCAGAAAGAACCTGGAATATAGCTATGCTGTCACACAGGCGGGTGGTTTACAAAAATTTAGAATGAAATAATAAGTGAGTATAATCACTCTGCTATTTTGTTTACTGAGGAGCAAGAAACACAAGGATTTCCCCCTTCAATCTTATGAAAAAATGTGGAGAGTCCAGAAAAAGTATTGAATGTTATAGATTCAACAAAGAAACTTTTTGACTAGGGGGAGACTAGGAAGCAGAGAGAGAGCAAATGAATTGCTACAGAGAGAGACTTTAGTATATTATAAGCAACAATAACAATAATATAATTCTAATCATTTCTCTTTAAGCACTTTTGCCCTACACCTATACTTTGATGCCCAGTTTAAGGAAAATTGTGAGGTGTTGTTTATGAGTTTAGGAGACTCTCGGCTTTGGTCTTTGAAATGAGGCTTCAAATGCTTACAGCCTCTTGTCTGTTCAACACATGGATGCATTGTTCAGTAGCTCCTAGTGGAGAGCATCTATCCTATCTAATTAGTGCTTCACATATTTTTAAATTGGTTAAGCGCTGTGCTTATTATTTAGTGTGATATTAAAAATATTCAGTTGAAAGGAGTCAGGGACCCTAGGAGGTCAATTTCATACTAATTACTTTGTCATGTGCTTCCTTCTTCCCAGAGTAGATGATTTTCACTTCTAAACAAAACTTGTAAATTACTAAATATTTGAAAGGCATAGTACCTGGAATAATTTACACCTGCTCTGAATGACTACAGCATAGATTTTTATATTCAGCAAATGGAGGCTTGAAGTCCCTGAAATCTAGGCCTAAAATGTTCACTTACTGTATTTCTGTCCATGCACATCTTTCTAGTTAGTATTTTTAATATTTGGTCATAATAGTTGCACACCAATAGGTTTGGTACATAAAATCATCCATGCATTATTTTCAGGACTAGAGAGATTTTTATGATGAATGGATAGACAAATAGAGATTTCTAGAGACATAGATTTCTAGATACACAGTTGTATCTGTAGCTACATGGATAGATGGATAGATGGCTGGCTGGGTAAATAGAAATTTACTGAATTATCTCAATGGGACATAAGTTAATAACTTCTCTTCACCTAGAACCAACCATTTATGGGATGATACGAAAAGTTGCAACCATCTTGCCCCCTCCTTAATGCATTGTCTGCTGGTAGAAGGACCTCTTGATGATTGTATCAGTGGAGAATAGGAAATGTCATTGTCAGTGGGTGGCACAAGGACTCTCTGTTTTTTTCTCATAAACCCCATGTATAGATTTTCTTTGCAGGTGTTTTGGAAGGGAGGTGGAAGGTTGGGGGCATGCTTATGTCCAGCAAAACTTCCTGGGACTGGATGAATAATTTCAAGTAAAGTGGTAGGAGTTAGAGAGGCCATTTTCCACCTCAGGTTGAATTTGGTATATGTGATTCAGTTTCACCAGCAAAACGGCTGGGAGTTTGATCCTTATATTTTTCTAATGTCTGTCTTTAATTGCTTTAATACTTGGATGGAGAAGAAAGTAATTAATTCCATCCCCCCACCCCATAGCTCTCATTAAAATGAGTTTCTTAACAGATTATGCCCCTATTTCAAATTAGGAATCAGCAAGATTTTGATACATCCATATTCAGCAGTGATGGTCTCTCATGTCGGTATCTCAAATAGAAATGCAATTTATGAGCAGTATGTGTCATATGGTCTCTTGAGCTTTCTCCACTCATCATTTGTTTCACTGACTCTTCTTTCACAATATCTTGATTCAGTTCTTACTTCTTTATTAACTGACTATAGAGTTATCAAATGGTCTTGAATCAAACTGATGTAGAGCTTGAAAATTTATAATTTTCTCTCTGAATAGTATTTTGAATTCTTTAGACAAATGAGAGAAGCTCTTAAAATTGTTACATACTTCTTGTGTATTATCATTATGAGCCACAAAGGAAGATTATTAAAATTTTCTTATAAATGTCCCATCTTTATGCTCCTTTTCTATTCCTTGTGAGTCAATTTTTAGCCAACCAAAAAGGAAGGTTATAGTGTAGTAGAGAAGCATGGACTTTGGAGCCAATAGATGTATGTAAAAGCCTGGCTTCATTATTTACTAGCTCTTCAGACTTGGGTATGAATTAACATATCTGCTCTCAGTTTTCTCATCTTTAAAATGAGAGTAATAACATATAGCAGTTAAGGTTGTCACACAAATTAAACAGAATTTATTTTTCTCCTCTGTTTATTAATGTTTCTATATGTCTAAAGCTATGGAGTACATCTATAATATTTCACACCTTATATATTCAATAATTTTTGGAGCTTACAATAATTAGCTTTTGTCTCAGTGAGGCTTAATACCACAAAAGTTAATCTTGAAATGTCATGTCTATAATTCATGTTCCTAAACCAATGGCCATCATTTATTATTCAAGCAAGACAGACATCTAAGCCAATTATTTCTTTTTCCTAAGAATTTGAAACTGGCAATCACTAGAGTGAGTCATCTTCATGTCAGGACCCTAGAAATAACATGAGATCCCTGGAGCTCCTTAAGTACATGCCCTTCCTGAAGCCTGGACATGTACTATTCATGAGCATCTGGGATGTAGTATGGCAGAGTGGATAAGACACAGGGCCAAGGGTCAGGCTGTCTAGGTTGGAATCTGTCACTTACTAACTTGTGACCTTGGGAAACTTATATAACAGCTTATTGATCTATAAAAGGCACATTATAGCTGTAAATACCTCACAGAGACTATTGCATGGGCAAATGCAATAAGGTAATTATGTAAAGAACTTAGAATGGTGCTGGAACATAATGGACACCTTCAAGTGGCAGCTATTATTAGGATTCTGGGAGATATTCCAGTCTCTTTCCAATGAACAGCCTACACTCCTTTATCTTTATTCTTAGATAAACCATCGTAGGTTTTCGTTATTGCTTATAACCAAATGAACCTCAACTAACACTTGGGGAAGGCTGTCTTTGGTATTTTGTTTGAACCAGTTCTATTTATGCCCCTTAGATATGTTTACTGATAAAATAAAAACACCATACAGGTAAGAGAGCAAAATCAGCTCATAACAAAATTCAAGTGTCTAAAAGTTGATAGCTTTGTTTTTATTCTTCATTAATTTAAAATAATGAATTAAATTTTTAAGGTGAAAGACCTTTTTCAATGAATGGACAAGGATTTTGTGATTTGTAAAATATAAGCAAATATTTTACCAATAAATCCATTTGTCTTCAATAACAATTGATTATGAACGTTCATTGTGTTTTTATTATGTGCCAGACTATTTGGTAGGGCTGAGCACATAGTAGTGAGGAAAAGTATCTCTGCCCTCATTTGGCTTGCATTTGAGAGAGAAAGAATAATAAATATTGCTTATTTAATGTAGAGTCAGGTGATGGTTAACTGTCAGGTTATGAAGAAAAAACTAAGGCAGGGTAGAGAGTAATGCTCAAGTGCTATATTCATCAAGGGAATCAGAAAGGATTCTTTGAAGAATTGTCATTTAAACAGCTAAGCCCTATTGAAGTAGGTATTAGGAAGCCTCATTTTGTAGATGAGGAATCTGACTTTTCCCCCCACAGGTCACACAGCTAGAAAGTAAAGGGATCAGGCACTGAACTCAGACAGTCTGGCTCCAGAGTTGACCATTGTTTCTATGAAAGGAGGGTCTATGCAAAAACTATCTCCAAAGGCCAAAGGAAATGTAGGACAGAAAAGTCTGGCAAGTCCAGCTTGACATGAAATCGTTTATTAAGAGAACTCATGGAATAGAGAGTGTCTTGGGCGGTTTCCAGAGGAGTAAACGTCTGCAACCCCCACCTCTCTAATACCTGCTTTTATAGCTCTAGTGGCTAGAGGTGCCCCTTGGGGGAAATGGCTGAGAATCTTAACAGAAGCTCCAGGGCAGATCAAGGACATTATGCCCTAAGAGGATTCTTAAGGGTGTGGTTAAATAAAGAAAGAATTGGCAGGGAGGGGTGTGCTCCAAAAGGCTTCAGGTCACAGGGTGGTCATCATGGCAGATTTGTCCAACATAGTGATAGTCTGGTTCACACAACCCTATTAAAAATGACTATATTTTTCAGTGAGAAAAGAAACAAAAATCACATTAGATTTATTTTCTCGTTCTTTGCTGTGTAGTTTTTGTCACGCCTGACTTTTCCTATTCTTCTGTCTTCCTTTCCCATTCTCATACACTTTCTACATGCATACATGTCCTAGCACAAAACACAAGCATTCAACTGAGCTTCCTGGCTCCGCTGACAATTAATATTACCAAGTAGTCTACTTTCTGTCCTTTTTTCTTTTAATACATTATACATCTGAACAGCTTGTCTAAAGGGCAGCTAAACAAACCAACAAACAATTTTGCACGCTTGCTGAGTCCTGTGTATTGCATCCTTTGACTTGAGAAGTTTTTAATGTATAATATATTAAACAAGTCAAGGCTCAAAACAGTCACTAATTTTATAGTTCTCTATTTAGCTCTGTAGCACTAGCCCTGGCTTTTCCAAATGCATACTTTAGAACAAAAAGGGAAATATATTAATTCATTAGTTAGTTGTTTATTTTTGATAAGTACCAAATCGCTATAAATATGGCTTATATTACTTTTTATGAAATACATCCTTCTGTAAAATATGGTACTGTGAGTCGTTATGATTGGGGGTTAAGGTGAGCAGGGATTGAGCTGAAGGAATATGTTGTTTGCTGAAATGCTTTTGGGTTATAAAAAGCAGCTGAGTCTGCTTATTAGTGCATTGCTTTTCCTTTCCTATGTTACTGCAGGTAGAAACGAGCAATTACACACGGAGAGACCCCATCTGGCTGGATTTCTCATTCCTCATCACATTAGCCCTCTCAGAACTTTTCACTCCACGGCCTTTAACTTTGACTTGAACGTATCAGCCTTGAGGTATAGCTACTTGCTATTATATTATTAACAACAAGAAGAAAGAACAACAATAGTTTCTGCAAGTTTAGCATCTATTACAAGTTAGGTGATTAATCTTTACAAAAACTCTACAGGTCTGTATGTTATTAGCCCTAATTGAAGAAATTGAGACAGGTTCAATAATTTGCCCACGCCCACTCTGCTGGTGCATAGGAGTTCGGATTGGAAAGGAGGCTTGTTGCATGTCAGAGTTCATGCTCTTTCTTCTGAACGCATGTCTATTTTCAAAGATGTCATGTTTTCCCAGCTAATATTCACGTGTTGTTGTAGTTAAGAATTGAGTCTGAAATCAGTCAAAGTTGAGTTCAGCTAGTGGCTCTTAAATAAGTGAGCTTCTATCAATCTGTTTTTCTATCTATAAAATAAGGACACTAGTACCTACTTCATAATAAGACTAAAGTTATTGAAATAATTCCTGTAAAACACAATGAATTCCCAATACACTTCTGTGAACATTATCGTTACAATTATTATTTTTAAAAATCTTGCGATCTTGGGGCACCTGGGCGGCTCAGTCGATGAAGCGTCTGACTTCGGCTCAGGTCATGATCTGTGGGTTCCTGCGTTCGAGCTCCTCATCTATATGGCTCTCCGCTGTCAGCATGCAGAGCTTGCTTCAGATCCTCTGCTCCCCTCTCTCTCTGCTCCTGCCCTGCTTGTGTGCTCTCTCTCTCTCTCTCTCAAAAATAAATAAATGTTAAAAAATTGCGATCTCATGTCATTCTGTTAAAAGAACATGTTAAATTTTGCAAATATCTTCGGACTGATAGCTGTTCTATAGTACATACATCAGTCATAAAATGTTACTACTTACCTATCACATATGATAGGGTCAATTGCAAAGCTGAGTTTGAAAGTTCATGATCCACATATTGTGGTTGTGTTATTTTGCCCTTCACAGAGGTTTTAAAACTTTTTTAAATGTTTATTTATTTTTGAGAGAGAGAGAGAGCGTGAGCGAGGCAGGGGCAGAGAGAGAAGGAGACAGAGAATGTGAAGCAGTCTCCAGGCTCTGAGCTGTCAGCACAAAGCCTGATGTGGGACTTGAACCCAGGAACCGTGCAATCATGACCTGGAACCGTGAGATAATGACCTGAGCCCAAGTCAGAAGCTTAACCAACTGAGACACCCAGGTACCTCTCTTCACAGAGTTTTTAGAAAATTGTGTTTGAATTTGTTTGTGTTGCCCCATTAATACTCCTCTATTAGTTTGATGACCTGGTCCCTATCTTAGACCTTGACATTCACTTTAAGCAGATTTAATCATTTATTGAAATTTAAATGATACTGGTCAACTCATTCCACAACATTCAAGAGTTGTTCTGAAGGGGCTTACTCTTTGCCAAACTCTGAAGTGAGTAAGTCAGTGTCCTATTCTCCTTAAGCAGTGCTTTTCATATTCTAATAGACATTGCAATTACCTGAGGAATTTTATTAACATTCAAATTTTAACTCAGTTGGTATAGGGTAGAATGTGAGATCCTGCATTTCTAACAGGCTTATAGCAGCCACTGCTGGTGTGGAGGCCATACTGGGAGCTCACAGTTATGTTTATAATCGGAGGTGAATTCTGATGCACAATGTTACACAAAGGAATGCATGATCTATACTGAGTGGAATGGAGATAATTAGGAATATATTGTTGAAACGTTTAATATCAGGTCATATTTTACCAATATAACCATGTAACTTCCAATTAACCATGTCCAATTTGTTTTTTGATGCATTTGTAACAGTGTCTCTATTACTTCTGAGTAATGCTTGGTTTGGGAGGAGTTAACACTATAAATCTTTGTTCTTATGGATGTTCCTGGCCTGCCTACCTGTGCCTGCCATCTTTCAACATAAATTCCTAAGTAGGAGTCTAACTTTTAGAAATTTTACATTAAAGATCCCACCCCACTGATCACCCTTGGTAATTCTAAGTAGAATAACTTTGAGTGCTTTCATGTAATTTTGGTATACTTTCAATATTCTATAACATTTTATCTGACTCTTGACTTTGTAGTCCAAAGATAAATGTGAAACCAGAATTTTGAGAAATTTGGATGTGAGATGTGGCACGACAGGAGCAATAAATAATGATAAAATAAGCTGGAGGTATCAAGGGTATCATCACGTTTGTCTAATTTCTGAAGATATGCTGAGAGATGAAAATACCAGAAGAGCAGATGCAAAGAGACCCACAGCATTGGCATCACATGAGGGATTGTTGGATAGAAGAGCCTCAGGCCCCATCCCAAACCCTAGTGAATCAGAATCAGCTTTTGGCAAGACCCATAGGTGATACATGCGAACTTTAAGAAGCACAAATCTATACTACAACTACTGCTGAGAGATTCTGTGATTTCGCTTCAAGTCTTGAAGACCCTCTGAATAGCTGTTCTCCAAAAGGATATGTAGGTTTATATCTACACTTGTCTATATGGTAAGGAGCCATAGGGATCAGGAATTGACTCTAGCTCTATACTGATTCCAAATCCTCATCAGCCCAAAGTATCTTAAGGATATTGGACTATTGAGTAAATCAAAGCTTCTTAGACTTCAGCATGCATCAGAATACGCTGGAAGATTTGTTAAAATGCAGAATGTAAGATGTCTACCTCCAAAGTTTCTGATACAGTAAGTCTGGTGTGGGGCCTGAGATTTTGTGCCTCTAACAAGGTCCAGGTAATACTAATGCTCTTGATCCAGGATCCACACTTTGAGAACCATTGCCATAAATACAAAGTTGACTGTTCTGTTCATTTCAACACATGCCAGGCAAATCTTGTTCTAAATAAAAACAGTGCATTTTTTTGTATGTAAGGGAAGGAGACCCTTTTGGAACTAAGCTGTGACACATTCAGATTCCTTCAGGGCACTGAAGAAGAGAGCAGCTACTTCAGATCTGCTGTAAAGTTTAGAATTGCAGATCAAGACCATTAGTATTATGTTAGTGTGGACCAGAGGAGTCAGTGGGTTTTATATAGGCTCATGAATTATCGACCCATAAAGCATTGGTTTTCTCCCTAGAGCTATACCAGAAAACAAAGAAAAATGTGTAAGTTAAAAGCAAAGCTTCCTAATAATGTTTTGATATGATACAATAAGGCTAAGTGCAACGGTACACAAGCACTATACCCTAGCTGGCAAACTTGGTTCCCAGATGGATATGAGTTAACAAGTTTAAAACTATTTTATATGTTTAATAGGATTGGTCAAATAAATAAATATATTTTAGAAAACGAGAGGAGTATTTTCTGTTAAAGAAAGATGTTACAAATGATAAAGGAAGGAAGACTAGAACGGTGTTGAATTAGAGTCGGAGATGACAGTATGAACTAATTATAAATCTAAAGATGTGTCTGTGTGCATGGGTATATATATATATATATATATATATATATATATATTTATATGTCAAAGGGCATAGGGGCCAAGTTGACATAATTTGAGTGAATAATAATAATTATATATATATATATATATATATATATTAACCCAAATAAAATAATTACCTTTGAATTTATATGATACAAATGAACGCATCTCATTTCCAATAAAAGCATACATACATACATTCATACATGGGGAAAAAGTGACAACTCTTCATTACAGAGAAATAATTCTAATTAGTAAATATAGAAAGACTGAGAGAAATAGAAAATCATCGTCAGAACATCACAGGAATAGTTGATGCAAACAAGATCCACCAAATAGAAGCTAAGATTAATGGGTAAAGTCGGGCTGCATACTCTCAAAGAAATTGTCCAAAAATAAATATTTATTAATTTCAAAGGAGAATATAGTAACTTTATAGTAGAGACTCTTGGCAGACTCCATTTGACCAAGAGATCAAAGTAAAAATTACCAGTAATAATGTTGACATCATGTGCCTTTTGATAACATGCACTAAGAAGGAAACATTATCTGTGGCGTTCTTCCCAATTATACATAACCTGTGTCTAATCATGAGAAACGTATTAGACAAATCCAAACTGAGGGACAGTCTATAAAATAAGTGGCCTATACTTTTCAAATGCAAGGTCCCTAAAGACAATAAAAAAAACTGAAGAACTATCACAGTTTGGGGTGCTTAACGAGACATGCCAACTAAATGCAATGTGGGATCCTAGATTAGATCTTGGAACAGAATTAGTCAAAAGAAAAAAAAGGTGAAATCTGAATAAAGTCTGGAGTTTATCTAATAGTATTGTACTAATGTTATCTTAGTTTTGATAATTGTGGTATCATCATGCAAGATGTTAACACTACAGGAAGCTGCAGAAAGTCTTAGTACTGTACTATATGCCTAAAATTAACTCAAAATTGAAAGTTAAGTGTAGTCAAAAATACAGAAAAAGTGGAAATGTCCCCCATTCCAGTTCCATTGCTAGAGGTAACCATAACTTTCATTCAAGGCAAGTCTTCAAAGGCATTGTAATAACTCTTATAATAATAAATACAGATTAATGAGACAGTGAACAAAATGGTGTCTGATTTCAAGCATCTTACAATTAGTTTAAACAACACAAACTGGAGGATAAGGACTAGGTAAAGTTGCAAAACTGGTACAGTGACAGAAATGGATTTAGTATAAACCAAATGTTTCATAAACCCAGCCATTTGGTGTCTAGCCCTTGTCTGGTGAATCATAACCACCAGAGGAACTTCCTCTAGACCCTCCCTGCACTTTTCTGCTTTGCTCTATCAGTTCAGTGTCTCAGGGCTTCCAATTCCCACTACCTCCTATCTGAAGCACAGCTGAATTATGTGAACTAATTTATTTGAAATCCTTCTGGGATAGATGATGAAATGCTTATTAGGAATATTTCATGTACAGAGATTTCATTATATAAATTACTTAAATTAATTAAAATAGAGAAACCTAATGACTAATGTTCAAAATCCATTAACCAATTGAGAGAGACAAATGAATTCCCATGTCTTTATACATGCTTTCCTTAATGCTGCTAGCAGTTGGTAACTTTGTTTATAAGAGTTTAATTTATTTGAAAAAAAAATGACCTTTCCTTTTCAGTCTTAGAGCCCAATTTTGACTACCTTTTTCAGTGTCTCCAAGTTTATATGATTCAGGTTTTGAAAACCTACCATCTGTTAACAAATAATGTTCTCACCATGACGGGAGTGATTATGTTTGTTGCAATTTCACAAGACAAGGAACCAAGAGAAATATAAGATTAGAAACCAGAGAGGAGCAAATTCTAAAGGAAAGAAACTATATGAAATGAACAAGCATGAACAAACCGTATTTGCTACTAGGAGATTAAGGGTAAAAGAATGTGAAGCAAAAATATGGTTAGTTGAGGTTGTAAGAGAATAAGAGAGGGAGAATGTTACAAAAGTGATCTTTTATTTTCAATGGGAATTACTGGTGCATCTCAGTCAATACGACATTAAATATAAATCTTTTGAGGCCCTAGAAATAAGGTTCTGGGCAAGGTTTGACTGATCCTATAGTATTATAGACATAGAGATGATCCCTTAAGAACATAAGTAAAGAATAACAAAATATAGATGAAAGGAAAGTCAATAGATTGTGTATATCCAACTATATACAGTCTATTATGTAAAGCTTAGAAATAGTATTAATAATAATAATAATGCTTTTACTGGTATCAGTATTTGTGTTGTGTTTTAAATGCCTTGTTCTTTTTTGTTCCTGACACTATCTCTATTATACTGATGAGAAAACCAAAACTTTGGTGTTATCTTTATCACCATAAAAACTTCTCAGTAGTATCTCCCACAAAATTAGGCCCACCTTAGTCTTTTTTAGCATCCGGCTTGTTTCTTTTGCTAAGTGTGTTCAAATTTAACTGGGCCCTTAAAAACTGGCAAAATTTTTAATTGCTACATTGTTCATTCAGCAACAATAAATGTTCCCGGGTGTGTACTCTGTGATGAGCCCTGTTCTGGCCCCAGGGAGAGAGTAGTAAGAAAAAAGAAAGAAAAGAAAAAAGAAAAGAGAAAAGAAAAGAAAAGAAAAGAAAAGAAAAGAAAAAAAGAACCCATGCTTACATTTTAGTGTGGGGAATAGAAAACCAGTACATTTATAAGATAAAGTCCAAAAGTGATCATTACTATGAAGATTATAAAATAAGGTGATACGAAGCAAGTGTTTGGGGAAGGAGTCCCTTTAGAAAGTGTGTCCACAGGAGAGGTGCCTGGGTGGCTCAGGTGGTTAAGCGTCCAACTTCAGCTCAGGTCATGGCCTCACGGTTTGGGGGTTCAAACCCTCTGTCAGGCTCTGTGCTGACAGCTCAGAGCCTGGAGCCTGCTTCTGATTCTGTCTCCCTCTCTCTGTCTCTCTCTCTCTCCCAAAAATAAATAAACATTAAAAAATAAAAAAAAAAAAGTGTGTCCATAGGAGACCTCTTTGAAGGGATGGGTTTGGAATTGGCTCATGAAGGTAGGAAGGAGTCGGTAAGACAAAGATCATAGGGAGAGTGCTCCCATTAGATGGACAGGATGTGCAAAAATGTTGCAGTATAAGGGAGGCTGGGGTGTCTGAAAAACACCAGTGTGGCTGGAAGGTGGTAAAAGGTAGAGGGAATATTAAAATATTTAGTTGGAGCGCCTTGAGGCCATAATAGCAATTTGGGTTTTATTGTAAGAATAATGGACAGTTTTTAGAGGATCTTAACGGAGGAATGATATGTTGTCATGTGCACTTCCAAAGATCACTTTGTCTAAGGATTAGGAATGGATTGGAGGACCAGAGGGTAAGCAGGGAAAACGGGACTATTGAGATGATCATTCTGAGAGATGACACAATTTGATGATAGTTTAGATTTTTATTCAATGTTTATTTATTTTTGAGAGAGAGAGAGAGAGACAGAGCTTGAGCAGGAGAGAGACAGTGTGAGCAGGGGAGGGTCAGAGAGAGAAAGGGAGACACAGAATCTGAAATCAGGCTCCAGGCTCTGAGCTGTCAGCACAGAGCCCCACGTGGGGTTCGAACTCACGAATCGGGAGATCATGACCTGAGCTGAAGTTGGATGCTTAACCGACTGAGCCACCCAGGCGCCCCTATCAAAGATAGTTTTAGTAGAAATGGAAAAAAACATGCATGGATTTGAGATATATTTTGGAAGCAGTGTCAATAAGACTCATTAACGGGTTGAGCATTGGAATGAAGGAAAGAGAGAAATATAAGTTGGTTCTCAGGTGTTTGTCTTGAGCATCAAGGTAGAAAGTGAACATTTGTGGAGGAAGGGTAAAGTGGGAGACTTAGAGAAGAGGTTGCAAATCAAGGTCTGAGAAAGTTGACCTTCTGCTATTCTACCTCCTCTCCCTTACCACCTGTCCCTCAATGCCAACTCCTTAGTCAATGCTGACTTACTTCCTCCACCATTTAGAACAAGACCAACTGGCACAGACCCCCTCACATCCATTTGCCTCCACAACACTGTCATCTTCTTCAGTCTCGCGATAAAGGGCGTCCCTCTGCCCGTAGAGCTAATTGCTCGTATTACTGTTGACCCTGGCATTACCAAACTTCTTGGAACAGTTTCTTTCCCCAAACATATCATTTCCCTAATATTTTTCATTTTGCTTCTTTAATGAATTGTTTCCTTTTGCATTCAAAAGTTTATAAGTACCTGCTAATTTGAAAAAAAAAAAATCTCTGGATGCTCATCTTTGGTTATTATTCTCTTCATTAACATTCCAGAGCTTGCGTGGAAGGCCCTTTGTCTTGCCTCCATTTGTGACTTTGTTGTTGCTCTTGTCCTGAGTTGCAAGTGTTTGTGTTAAACATAAGGCACATTCTCAGCACACAATCATCATTGGTCTGACTTATTGGTTTGTATTCTTGTTTTTCCCATTCCCAGTCCCATTCCTCTTTCTCCTGGGCAATTATTCTAACGTGTTTGACCCATGCGTTTTTTAAGGTCTTTGGTAGGGTTTTTTTTATAAAATATGCAAGGATGTTTTCGCGTGTTTTGAATGTACTGTAATTTTGCACAATTGTATTATGCCTTAAATTTAATTTTTTTAAATGTGCACTATGTTTTAATGTGTCCATGTTGCTCTATGCTAATAGCATCTTTTTTCTTTTTCTAATTGCACCGCATTAGGTGGACACAGAGATTGGTTTCTAATCTACATTACTCTGAACAATGCTACCATGTATGTCCTCACAATGTTGCTTTATGAGCCGATATGAGAATTGCTTTCAGCTATATAGCCAGGAATGGATATACTGGATCGCAGTATGTACACTTATTTAATTTTGAATGAGTGCTTCCCATACAGTGTTTCCTATACAGAATGGCCTCCAGTCCACACATGTGTAAGCAGTGCATGGAATTCTATGTAGTCATATTTCTACTAACACTTGTCATTATCCAGCTTTCTAATTGTCTGTCGTAATGGTGGATGATACCTCATTTTTGTTGAATTTTTACTTATCTGATTACTTATGTGCTTGATCATCTCTGTATGCTTGCTAACTTTTTGGAGATTCCATTTCTTGAAATTGCTTGTTTATAGTCTTTGCCTAATTTTCTATTGGTTTCCTGTTTTATTGCTTATTAATGTGAAGAAACAATTCCAATATTATTTTCTTATATTTGAGGGATAAATTCTACTTGATCATGATGTATTTTCACATCATTGACTTTTATTAGTTAATATCATTTTTAGTGTTTAATATTTTACTTTTACTAATTTTAGTATTTGGATCTATATTCACAAACAAAAGAATCATAATCTTCCTGTCTTGTAATAACTGATGAAGTTTTAGCATCAACATTAATTGGTCTTAAAAATGCATGTGCCCTCTGGATTTAATGCAGTCCCTATCAAAATCCCAGTAGCATTCTTTGGGTGTGTGAAAATAGAAAAATGTATCCTAAAATTCATATAGAATCTCAAACAGCCAAACAGCCAAAATCATCACAATCTTGAAAAAGAAGAACAAAGTTACAGATCTAAAACTCCCTGATTTCAAAAATTATTACAAAGCTACAGGTAACTTTCCTTTTTAAGGGTAAATAATATTCCATTGTTTGTATATAACACATTTTGTTTATTCATCTGTTGATGGATTCGTGAGTTGCTTCCACTTTTTGGCTATTACAAATAATGCGGTCATAAACATAGGTGTAAAAATGTCTTTTCAAGATGCTGTTTTTAATTCCTTTGGGTATAAACCCAGAAGTGAGATTGCTAGATCAATTTGTAATTTTTAATTTTTAAGGAACCTCCATACTATTTTTCATAGTGGTGGCACTATTTTACTCCAATTAACTTTTTTCAACTATTATGTTTTCCAGATAAAATATTTCCTCTTGTTTCTTCTTTTATTGTGCCATATCCATTTCTTTTTTTTTATTTTTTTATTTTATTTTATTTTTTGCCATATCCATTTCATATCATTAATTTTTCTTATGTTTTTACCTATATTGGATAGGGCTTATTTTAAATTGTTGATTCGAAAATTCCACTGATTATGATCCATGTGGCGTAGAGTGTTGTTCTTTTATAATAGTTGTACTCCTCAAGTGTATAGATATTTGCACTTGTAAACATGTGTTTTTTAGGAGTTTCAGTTTCTCTGTCTGATAATGTGTGTGGGACAAAGGCTGAACACCAGGCAAATGCTGTATTCCTCCTGGTAATTCTAAGGAAGAGGAAGGGCTAAGCCCTGAGAAAAAGCTCCGGGTCCCACAGTCTATGGCTCGGACTTCACCCTGAGATTCTTAGGGAAAAAGTTCTCCTTGGGTGGTCAGAGGTGGGGAACAGAGAAGAGTATGTGCCCAAGCCTACTCCTCTATCCGTTCACACTGGTCTCCATCACACCTCACCTCTGACGCCAGCGCCTGGGCCGTTACAAGTCAAAGTGCCATGGAGGCAGGAGTGGAACTTGAACATTTTCCTTCAGCCTCTGCTCTCAGTTCTGCCTCCAGCCTTCAACCTGTGAGTGCACGGAAGCACCGCTATGATTGTTGAGACCTAGGTCTGTTACCAGAAGAAGAGGGTGGGTGAGAGAAATATACTCCGTGCTCTCGTGGTATTTTCTCTCACACCAATGAATCTTATCCTGTACCAGGCTGTGTCATTGAAGCCTCCTACTTCCCTGAATGCATCTTTAATCGTCAATTATCTGAAAACCAATAACAATTGATAGATTGAGTCCACCTGGAGGTTTCTAGCAACTTCTCTCCTTGATTAACTGAAGGGCTGTGGGTGGCTTAAGCGAGCAAAAGAAATTCACACAGTTGTGCAGACATCAAGAAGTCCATTGTAGCATGGTGGCAGGGCTCTGAAGAGCTGTGACGAGATTGCCAGCTGGTACATTTTACACTGGAGGAAACATAATTAATGGAATTTCTCCATCTGGTGAATATCTACATAGGTTGGGATAGAAGCAAATAATATACACAACTGCAGTCCAAAATCAAATGGGGCTTCTAACACTAGAACCGAGTATTCTAAATGTTAATGACTTTCAACCCCGGGTGATGGAATTATGTGTATTTCTTTTCCTTATATTCTTCAAACATCATGAATTTCCTAAATGCCCACCATGAGCTTTTCTATCAAATGCATAAATAATAAAACACATTTTAAGTTGAAGACCTGTAGCTTTCCCATAGTTCTCATTATTAAGTGAACCAGGAAAAAAATTTCTTCTCTTTCTGCCTAAGCAATTACAAGAAATGCTCGACTATGTAAAGAAAAGGATAAAATTAGCCTTTAGGAAAGTATGAGGAAGTGTGTGAGTTTTTGGCTAAAGAGGAATAATTAAAAATTAAAGACAAGAAACTAGTCTTGAAGAAAGTAGACAGAAACCATTTCTGTCCTCGTCAGGCTGAAATGATACACACTTGATGTAACTGGCAGATTCACTGGATAAATTAACTCTGACTGCTTTTAACAGATATTTCTAGATATTTTAACAATATCTAGATAGGGAAAAAAGTTTGCATGATCTCTCTCTGTATAAAATGCAAGTAATTTAGTGAATTTTCACTTTATTTGGTGCTTGATCAATTTGACCAAATATATAAGGCCTTCTTGGTATTTAACATAAAATACTTATTTCCAGTATTGATGAAGAACTTACCTGACTATAAAAAAGAATTCATTAAGTGTAAATTGTTTTGGTACAGTAAAAAGGAACTAAAAGAAAGACTCATAAGTTTAATGTAATGGTAGCTCTTCTACCTTTTCTAAATGGTAGAGATTGCCTTTTTATTTTTGTTTTTAATGTTTATTTATTTTTGAGAGAGAGAGAGAGAGACAGAGCATGAGAAGGGAAGGGCAGACACACACACACACACACACACACACACACACACACACACAGAATCCCAAGCAGTCTCCAGGCTCTGAGCTGTCAGCACAGACCCCAACCAGGGGCTTGAACTCACCAACCGTGAGATCATGACCTGAGCCGAAGTCAGACACTCAACTGACTGAGCCACCCAGGCACCCTAGAGATTGCCTATGTAAAAGAAAACATATTTAGAAATAGCTATTTTGAAAAGTAATTAAATAATTATTTTTAAATTTATTTAAAAAATTTTTTTATTGTTTATTTATTTTTGAGAGAGACAGAGACAGAATGTGAGTGGGCTGGGGCAGAGAGAGAGGGAGACACAGAATCCGAAGCAGGCTCCAGGCTCTGAGCTGTCAGCCCAGAGCCTGACGTGGGACTCGAACTCACTAGCTGCGAGATCCTGACCTGAGCCGAAGTCGGATGCTCAACTGCCTGAGCCACCCAGGCGCCCCAATTAAATAATCAATTTTATGGCATTTTAATTCTGCTTGATTTTGGTAGGTGTTAGTATTATTTCATTCTTTCTCATATCTGCAGTTCTGAGTATGTTATTCTGTATGTGATAGATACAGTGAGTATCTGCTATTTTAGTTGTTGAAGAATACACCTGCCATATGACCCAGCCATCCTACTCCAAGATAGGCCCAAGGTAAATCAACGCGTATGTCTGTGCAAAGACCTGCACACAAATGTTCATAGAGCTGTGCCTGGAGTAGCCTGAAATTGCAAACAACCTACATGTCTTTCAAAATAGGCAAGTGGGTCATCCAACTGTGCTGTGTGGTGGCATGCTACTCAGCAATACAAATACACTACTGAGACGTACAAACCTACAGGTAAATCTCAGAATGAGTGTGCTGGATAAAACAAGCCAGATGAAAAGCGTGCATGCTGCATCATAACATAGATAGCGAACTGCAGCTCATCTATTGTGACAGAAAGCAGATTAGTGGCAGTCTAGGGATGAGGGAGGCCAGGGAGAGGTGGGAGGAAGGATGGAGTAGAGTTAGCTTTGTCAAGTGCGTCTCCTTTGTCTCTGTAGACTCATTCTTCTTCTGTGTTGACTTTCTACCTTGCTGATACTGAGTTAGCTGTTGCAGTGTTAAATCTGACATCCTCACGAGAAACGATCTGGAGGCAAAGAAGCTGTCCGTTCCTATGTAACAATCTTAAAAAGAAAAAGAACAAAACAAAACTACTTCATTTCCAAATCCATATCAAACTTCCTGGGGTAGAATGTTTGGATAGAGAGCCACAATTTCTCTACTCCGAATCCAGGAACCTTGCAATGTGACTTGGCCATTGCTCCCGTCAAGAGATGGATGCTAATTTCCTACCCATAAAATCTGGGTTTGCCTTTTGTCTTGCTTCGGCCAACAGAACACAGTGGAAGTGACTGTGTGGCCTTCGGCGCTTAGGCTTCAAAAGTTTTTTTTATGCCTTTGCCTTCCGTCTTGCAAAACTGTCCAGCTTCGACGTGAGCAACCGGGCTTGTCTGCTGGATGAGGGACACGTGGAACAGAAATGCATCTTCACAGCTGAGACCATTCTGGGCCAACCACTGATGCCCAGCAACTCGGAAGTTCACAGCGCATGATTGAACTCAGCTGAACCAGAAGACTCACCAGCCAAGACCAGCCCAGATCTCCAGCTCACTGAAGTATGAAGTGAGTCAACGGTAACTGTTTAAAGCTACCAGGTTGGGGATGGTTTATTAGACAACAAAAACTAACCAAGTCGCCTCCTTCTCATTTTGTTGGTCTGAGAGGGAGCGGCTTTGAAAACAGATGGGCTAAGTGAGGAAGAGGGCAGGGGTGGAAAAAGAATGGCTCCCTTAGGAGAAAAAGGAGAAGGGTATTGGTCAGCAAACAGTTCTGTACATTTTCGCAACTCATGCCTTGTAATTTAAAATAGTAACTCTAGGTCAGAGGAGTGTTGCACGCTGTGATGGGTTTATGAACAGGGATGTTCTTTATGAACAGGGAGGAAATAATTAAATTTTGGTGGTGGTATTTGTTCAATTTAATTCTGACTCACTCATTAGCAGGAAAAAAAAAATCTACTTTGGGCTATTTTGCAAGACCTAGTACTGGGGATTATAATTTCCTTTACTCTGTTTATGAAGATTTAACTTTACATATTACATGAAAAAATTACCCAGCAGATGTGTGTTTTCAACAGCATTCCACAGGGCTTCTTAATATAGGGCACTTTTCAAATTGATTTTAAATTAAAGTCATTTAAAAGAGGAGCGAAACTTGTATGCATGTTCCTCCTGCCAGAATTATCAGTAGAGTGTGGGGAGACATAAAGAATAAAAGGAAAGTAAAAGATTACTCTTCAGTCTATAGAAAACCTGTAATTTAAGGTATCATGTCATTCATTTGCTTTCAGAAGATGTGATTATGATGGATTGTGCTTCAAAGCAATTAGAAAGCTTGCATCAGCTGCATTTGCATGGCTGATTATATGAATCTTGTCAACCTTCTGGCCTGCTACATTGTCGCTGAAAAAATCTGGTGAGTACTCCTATACAGAGCATTTTTTTTTTTATAAAGGGTATTATTATGTAGCTAAGGAGTCTCCTATTTTCAGTTTATGCCTGTTAGGCTGTTTCAGCTGGGCAAGCGAGATTGATGCCTCTTTAGAGCACAGAATAGAAAGTCACAGGTCTATAAACTTTGTTACAATTTAAATTCAAGCCTTGAGGGAGGAGCATACATTCTCTGTGCCCATTCCTCCCCTTGAGGGTTTGCTTTTCAGATAGGGAAAATACATCAGAAGTTTTTTTCCTTTAAATTCTTACAGGAAAAAAAAAAAAAACAACAAATAGTTTAGGTACAGTTTTCAAATGATAATCATCTATGTTTCTTGAAAATCCCACAGAGCATTTATCACTTTAAAACATCCAGTGGTTACAATAAGCTTAAATAACATATGAGATAAGGGTGAATGTGTGTCTGTCCAATGTCTGGGACAAAATACCATGGGATCATCAGGATACAGGCATTTGTGCCGGAAGGTCAAGCAAGGTACTGGGGCCACTTCACCAGAAGCCTCGTGAGAGTCAGACAATAAAGTAGAGACAGGGGAGACCCATCACAATGAGCACACACCAGTAAAGAGGGGCCAGGGCGTTACTCAGGGTGAACTTCAGACACAAAACTTAAGAGTCAGGGTGTTACAAATACCTTGGGGACAAACTGTGTTTGTAGTTTGGTCTGTTTTGAGAAGTGTGTGTATGTGTATGAGAGAGAGAGTGAGAGAGAGCAGAAGTTCAAACAAACAGGAATTACATGGTCTTTAAAAATTGCCATGGCTGGTCAACTGAGAAGAAACCCAGGGTATCAACAGCAAAATGAATCTCAGTAACAAACTCTTCCTCACTTCATCTTAGAGGGGTTCATACTCTTTCTGTGAAGACAAAGTCAACAGCAGACGAGGTGGGAGGGATACGGAGAGGTGAAATTCAATGAGAATGTGAACAGACAGGGTGCTGGGTAAGTAAAGACCAGGCAGTTTCCAGTTTAGGAGAAATCAAAGGCCACACTTCTTTCAGCTTCTCTCATTTTTCTCTTCATCTTTTGAACTTCCCTAACCAGTGCTATCTTTCAACTTTTCCTTCATGGGTACCTAATTTAAAAATGAACTTTCTACTTTTCCTGTACCCTCAGAGCCATCAGAAGTTGCTAGAGGTAGAAATGAATGATTCTGTAAGGAAATGCATATTTAGTACCAGTGTAATATCGTAGACCGTTGGCCTCATTGCATAAAATCTCTGTGGCTTGTTATAGCTGTTCATTGACATTTTGTCATTCATGAATCAAAAGGAAAAACAAGCCTTGGATGCAAGAGACACATATGAGATCTTCACATTACATTGCCTAACCTATTCCTCTTACACATAATGTTTAATTAAATTCAACAAATGCAATTTAGTTGAGTTGGGCAAATTGTTTTTTATCACGTAGATCAGGGCTTATAAATAAACTCAAATGCCTTTGGGGGTCAGGCAAGAAGCACAAATGTGTGAGGTGACCAGGTATGATAATATACTCACTTCTTATAGATAGGTGAACTTAATATAGATATTATAGAGTGATATTATATATCTATATGACACACATATATACATATGGGTATGTATATACATTTAATATATGTTATATATAATCACCTAATGTAGATGGAGTTAATAGTTTACCAGATATGGGAGTGAACCGGAGGATAAAGTTCCTTTGAAAGCCACTCAGATGTAATTTTCTTAAAAGTCTCTGTTGGTCAGATTTGATTGATGGGTCTCTAGTCTGATGAATCAAAATTCTGACAGTTACTGGAATTTCTAGCATATTCTAGCGACACATGGATATAGACTGTTCCATTATTTTTTAATTTTTAAAAATGTTTATTTACTTTGAGAGACAGAGAGAGCACAAGCAGGGAAGGGGCAGAGAGAGGGGGAGAGAGAATCCCAAGCAGACTCCATGCTGCCAGCACAGAGCCTGATGCAGGGCTCGAACTCATGAACCATAAGATCATGACCTGAGGCAAAACCAAGAGCCAGACCCTTAACCATCCAGGCTCTCCAAGACTGTTCCATTTTTTTTTTTTAATGGAAAAACCAGGAGAAAATAAAATATAAAATACAGATCAGCAAAGCATTCGCCAAACTGTATTCCATTGAATTCTGATTAGTAGGATGTTTATAGGGATTACAAATCAATAAGAGCTGACTTTCTAGAACTGTAGAGACAGGCAATACACATGTACAAATACACGATACGCTGTGTGACAGGGATGAATGCTATGAAGAACAATGAAGCACAGAAAGGGAATGTTGTGTGCAAAGGGTGGTGCTGAGGTAATATTGGTAGGATGCTCAAGGCTCTCATGAGGTGAGCTTTGAGGCAGGCACCTAAATGAACAAAGATTTAGGAGACTGTTCCAGAAAAATAGAAATGGCTAAGTGCCTGAGGCTAGAGTGAGTTTGTTTTATTGGAGGGATAAAGAGAGGCTTGTGTAACTATAGCTGAGTGAGCAGAGGGACAGTTATAGCACCAGATCAGAGAGCGGGCAGGCTCCATTATATAGGGCCTTGTAGGCCAGGGTGATGACTCTGTGAAGCCACGTTGATCAAGAGGTGGTTCTATACTCATGTAGGTTATAAACAACATCATCTAACTGCTTTGTGGATTTGAGACTCAAAACGGCCAAGTACGGAAGCACTGAAACCAGTCACTGGATGACGGGCCTCTGAAACCTCTAGTCTCAGAGTCTATTGTACTCATGCACCTTTAGCCTTATCTAGGCAAATATTAGGTGCTTTTACAGCATACACAGTAAGCACATTAATGACAAATGAGATGCTATCCATTTCAAACCCAAGAAAGGATTAAATACAACCAAAGGAATGAACCTGTAATTGTAGAGATGAGTGAAGGGAGAATTTTAGTATAGAAAATTCTCGTCAGTCTTCCTGAGAATCCTGTCATTCATACTGACGGTTTCCAAGACCAGTTTTGGAATTGCTACTGTCTACTTTAAGTTTCTGAACTCTGTAAAGTCGAAGGACGTGCAAAGATCTGTGTATTAGATCAGTTTCTCAACTTCGGTGCCGTTGACCTTGTGGCTGGACTATTTGACATTAGCTGCTATGGGGGATGCCCTGTGTATTTTTAGGATGTTTGGGAGCATTTCTGGCCTCTACTTATTCAGTGCCAGTAGAACTCTTTCTCCTTGTCTCTCCCCCACACCCCAGTCAAGACCATAAAAAGTGTCTGCCGACATTGCCAAATATTCCCTGGGAGGAAAGTTGCCCCCTGGTGGAACCACTGTATTGGATCATAGGAAGCCTCTGTGCAGAGCCTCTTCTAACAACTTAAAAATATATCTATGAACATGACCAACAGCGTGTGCTAGCGTGTGCAAACCTGTACTAGAAAGCATCCAAAACTGAAGCACCGTGGGAACCCAAGGCAGATTGCTAAGCCTTCACATCAAGGACATACTCATCTCGTTGAATCTTGATACAAACTGTTTGAACTATTTTTTACTGTAATTCAAGTGGTTACTATGGCTCAAAGATAACTCAAGCAGGGAGAGGTCAAACCTGATGTCATCACCCAACTAGTAACTAGGTGGGTAGAGACCAGACTCAGATCTGCCAGCCTCTAAAGCCTATTTTTTTTTTCAAAGCATTATGCTATATTCTGCCAAGAAAACCAAGGATGTTTTTATAGTCTGATTCAGTCCGTAGTTTGAAAAATTAGATAACCATTAGCCATCTCTTTTAAAATGAATTCTTTCTCCAAATGATTGTGATTTATTATTATTAACAATAATTGTTATAGTAATAAAATATTAATCACAAGTAGCATCTGTCAGAGACTTAACCTGTGCAAGGCACTCTGAGAAATGTTTCATGGGCGTGATTTGATTAAATCCTCATAATAACCCGATGAGCTAGATTCTATTATTATCATCCACATTTTACAGATAAAAATTACAATTAGGAAGAAATATTTACTAAATAAAATATTTACTGGATAAAAGAAATATTTACTAAATGCCTGGCCTTTCTTAAATCCTTCACGTGCATTTACTCTTTATAACACTTTGATGAGGCGCAAAAGATTTTTCTTTCCATTGTGCAGATGAGAAAACTGACACTTAGACAAAGGAAGTAATTCCTCAAAATCTTGGAAGTTATGTAACTGGCATTCAAACCTATCTTTGTCTGACACCAGATCTAGTGTCTAACATCATAAACATTTATTAGCCTTTCCTGGTATTAGCGGTACATTAAAGGTTTAGTACATTTGTGAATGGATATAAATGATAGCAAAAAGATAGCAGTAAATACTTTCCAAGTGATTTTTTTTCTTTTTCGTATTAAATATCTTTATAGGGATAGAAGCATCTTTCTTAGAAATGAGTTCTATCTTTGTGTGATTTCTCCCCTTTCCCCGGAATCTCCTACTTCCTCCCACCAGGAGCTCAGAGTACCTAGCGCAGGAGTGAGAGGGCACAGAATAAAAGGAAATGTCAACCAGTCAAAGTTAGACCTCACTTCCTGTCCGCAAGTACAAAAGGTGACAAATGACATTTGCTTTGGCAAGGCAGAAATGCTTATGTTTCTAGTCACATGTCTTCATCCGCTCTTCCGGGCTTCATCTGCAAGTGTCCCTGTTAGAAGCACAAAGGAGCAGCCGGCCAAAGAACACATTCTCCTTTTAAATAGGAGGTGCCGGAACAGGCGTTAATTTATGAAACCAAGATCGCTTGATCCTTTCTGTCTCATTGAAATATTTTGACAATGATAAAGATATGTGCATTTGACTTGTCACTTATTATTCAGGGTCCCTTCTGTCATTCCTCACAGAGACAACAAACTTATAAGTACTACAACAGGAAGCATAAAACTGGTTTATCTTTTCCATTCTAGAGGCATTCTATTAAAATGGGCAGCCTAAAAAATTACATATACATAGCTTATGACATAAATTCTGATATAAGAAAGATGGGTAGCAGCCAACGATATACCATGACTGATAAGTATTGAGAGTGCATTTATTAAATCATTGGTTGTAAAATGAAATGACCACAGAAGGCAACTGTGTAACTGAAATGGGTAAAGTGGGATACTGTAAGAGACAGTAGAGGGTGGTGGGGGGTGTGGTCTAGATCAGTATATGTACTTTCTATGAATCAGGTGCTCATGACTCAACTCTAGCAGGATTTTGCTGTGCAGGAATGTGGGCTCTGTGTTGCCAGATTTTATGATTTATAAGAATCAGAAATCCACTTTTTTTTTGGATTAAATCTTCCCACATTAAAATGTTGTCAAATTTCTTTCTCCTTGAAAAAATACTATTCATGTTGCTCATATGTTACTTTACTTGTAATAGATGGATATTGATTTTATAATGTAGGAAGTTTTTGTGGTAATTTGCACCTCATTCTATTTAGGGAAGCCTTTATAGAGGTTTGATAAACCTCAGTATTTGAACTTACTTGACTGGGCATGATATGGAGAGCGGAGCTTGTTAAAAATTCATAACCAAAGAAATTCCAGTTTGGTGGGTCGGAGGTAAGGCCCAGGAATTCTGTGGGTGACAGAGTAGATCTATTTGAGCACTATCTTAAAAAGTGAGGGGAAGGAACCCATTAGATGAGGGAATGACAATCTGTGGCCCATGGGCTAAATCCAGTGGGCTTCCTGGTTTTTATAAATAATGTTTATTGGGACACAGCCACACTGAAGTCATTCTCGTATTGTCTAGAACTGTATCATGGTACAAAGGCAGAGATATAGTAGTGATAGAGACTTTACAGACCTCAAAGCCTAAAATATTTACTCTCCGGCCCTTTTTTAAATTTATTTTCTTAAATTTATTTATGTTTTTTTGAGAGAGGAAGAGAATGTGAGTGGAAAAGGGGGGAGAGAGAGACAAAAAGAGAGAGTGAGAGAGATGGAAAATACCAAGCAGGTTTCACGCCATCAGCACAGAGCCCAATGCAAGGCTCAAACCCATGAATCATGAGGTCATAACCTGAGCTGAAATCAAGAGTCAGTTGCTTAACTGACTGAGCCACCTAGGCACCCCTATCTGGCCCTTTTATATAAAAGTTTGTTGACTCCTGCATTAGACAAACTGGGTCCTATGTCTCTAAACCTCAATAAAAGTATAACTCCTTAATATTACCTGGGTTCATAAAAATGATGTAAAAACAGCCATAATCCTGATGATGTTGATTTATAATTCAGTTTTGTCCAAACCATTTCTCCTAAGCAAAGACGATCTTGTTGCTATGACAACAGTTACAGAAAGCTATATAGAGAAGAAGAAAAAAAGGCAGCAAAACCTATTAAATGTTAGACTAGAGAAAAGGACAGTAAAAGGCTTGCGATTTGGCTTTGACTTGCAGGGGTGTAAACACAAGCATGCTCACATTCTCCCCCATAGGTGAGATGGTCCCATATGACTCTGAGGATCCCTGCTCCTCCAACAGGCCATCCCCTATCACCATCTATGCAAACACCATCTGTATGTACTGAGGAAGTGATTTCACAAATAAATGAGTCATATGCCAGAACTTTTCACTTGTCAGTAGTGTGGATAATGGGTTTATGGAGGATTAAAAAATAGATCGATGTTGAATTTCAGTTATCTTTTCCTAAATATATACCAGTCTTATTATGACTGAATAGTCCTGCAGAATTTGAATAGCTGTTATATTTGTCACTTCATGTAAGCCAGCTACTCCATAGTTCCCATCTCAGCAAATGGCAGAACCATATACCCTTTTTCTCGGGCCCGAAATCCCAGTGTCAAGCTTAATTGGACCCTTTCCCTCACAAATCACATCCATTAGCCACTTCTCAGCCCTTCCATGCCACTATCATCTCATGTCTGGCCAGCTGTGGTCACCTTCTTAGAAATCTGCCTACATGCTCGCCTGCCCAGAATAGAGTCTCTACTCAGAAACCAAAGTTGTATTTTAAATACATAGATCAGATGCCATGGCTTAAAACTCTTCCCTCAATGTCTTCCTGTCACAATTAAAGATACAAAATCCTCCCCATGGCCTACAAGACACCATGGATCTGATCTCTGAGGACATCGTTGTCCTTGTTTCCTATTGCTTAACCTGTGCTTACTCCTCTCCAGCTACACTGACCATCTTCTTGCTTTTCGAATGCCCAGACACACTGAGTTCCTTCCTGCCCCAGAGCCTTTGGACTTGGTGTTTTCCTCCACTAGAAATCTCTTCCTAAAGTTCTTTGCTTGGTGCTCTCTCTTATTCATGTCTCTTCCCTAGGGAGGCCTTCCCTAATCCTTCATCAGACTCTGTCCACTTTTCCTGCATTATTTTTCTTGATGGCATTTATCATCCATGAAACCTTATTATACAGTCACTTAGTTACTGATATTTAGTGTATCACACTCAGCTGTAATTTTTATGAAAGTAGAGAAGCTTTCTGTGTTGTTTCCTATTTTATCCATAGCACCTAGACAAGGAATGCTATTAGAGTAGGCATTCAATTTTTACTGAATGAATAAATGAAAAAATGAGTGAATACAAATTTCAAGATTGAATTTTGATGGACTTTACTCCTTTTTGCAAGATTTGAAGACATCGATATGCTGTACCCTGGGCCTGTCTGAAGCAGTAACTGCTTTTCATCCAGAAAAACATATTCTGAGTTAGACATCTAAGATGCAACAAGAGCATTAAATGGAATGGAAATACTTAACATACAAAAAAAAGGCCAGTCCAGATCATACAGGCTAATTCTAATAAGAAAAGAAAAAAGTAAGGAAGTAAAATCTGAGTGGTCTGATCAGCATGAAAACCAGGTGGGACACCAGTTTTTGGGGTTACTCTAAGTCAGTGGACATGCTTGGCCATGTCCTCCTCATCAGTTGTCTGCCTCATCAGTTGTCTGTTCTGTCCTTTGCTAACTCCTGACAGCTTTAGTTTCTGAATTTATCCATACGTGGCCATCTCACAAACATGTGAGAGTTACAAGGCAGAATGAGGTGAAGGAAAGTGACTGGACTACTACTGCAAAATCTCTTGCTCGTCACAACACACATGCACACACACACGTACACACACACATACACACAAAGTGTAGGACTCAGCCCATATCGTGACAGCACATATCAGTTAGACAAGGGGGGTTTGGTATAAACAGTCCAGAATGATCCACAGGGCTTAAGGATTTCATGCAAAGTCTCAAACTCTACTTGTCCTTCACACTCTAAAAGGTACAGTAGATGCAGACTACTGTAGATGTAGGTACAGTAGATGCAGACTACAGATGTAGACTGTAAAAATTCCTTGAAATAATCAAATGATCATGATTATCCTTAGACACTGATCATTTGCATATTGATGATATTGGGGTATCCTGAAAATTGAGGTATACTGTAACAAACTCCACATTGCTTTTCAGCAAGGTTTTTTAGGGATCCTCCCCCCCCCAAATTTTTGCTTTGTAGAATTTATAGTTGATTTCCTTTAATAAAAATACATACATACACATATATTTGTTATATCTGTATCTATATTTTACATATAAATGTATATATAAGTACATCTCATAATAAAAACAAATAAGTTTTATTACTTTAAATAAACAATAAAAAAGTTTATAAATAAACTTTTATCATATTATTTCTTCTCTGTATTATGTCTTATCAAATATGGGTTAAAAATTGTGAAATGATTGCAAAACAAATATAGTAGTCATAACTGCCTAATAGTAAATTAGAAATTATGAAGAAATTAAATAAGAATGTATCTTTAAAACTACAAATAGCTCTAATTTTTATTTATTTTTATATTTTAAAGTTATCTTTCTCATAATAAAATCATTACAGAAAAATCAGGAGAAAATTATATACATACATATATGTACATCCCATCTACTTAGTCAACAATTATTAATAGCTTGGGTGTATGCTTCTAGGTATTTTTTTATTTATACATAGCATTTGCCAGCTTTTCCAAGGATATGATACATGTAAATACATATAATAGTTTTTTAGAGAAGTCTAAAGAAGTTGTACATATTATAAGGTAACATGCTTTCTGATGAATTTCTCTTTTAAATGTCAAAAATATGTTATTTAATTTTAGGCACTTACAAACACTTTATAAGAATTGTCTTTACAACATTTTTAATGGTTGCCTAAGATCGTATGAAATATTTAGCATTTATATGAGTTATCTGTTCCTATTTTAATATTTAATATTTCCAATGTTTTCAAGTAATGGAGCAAAATCAGTTGAAAACAAATTTGAAATTTAAAGATAGAAGTCCCTCAAGCCCAAATTCTAAAAAACAAGTAGACATGCTTTAAAAAATGGTTTCCAAAATGCCTATGGTACCTCATTCTCAACATGTTAGGAAAAAAACAATGGAAATTCATAGATGTACACGTTTAGTTTGTGACCAGTATGTGATTCTTAACACAATATGATTTCAATACCAAGTATCAGCTGACTGGGTGGGACAGGGCCACACAGGGACCACAGTATAAGGAAGGAAAGAGCTGGTCGCACTATCACCTGGAGTCCTACTTCTCCAGGACTAGTGTTGACACTGTATTTCTGATTCTTTTTTTGGTCTTTGTGTCTGTCCTCCGTTAGTTTAACTAGTTGGGAAAGGAAAGGTGTGAAGGACATTTTCAAATTGCTTTTACCCAAACTATTCAAAGACTAAGAGACCCTGCCAGTCTCAGGCCCCAGAAAGCTCCCAGAGAATGAGTCCAGTTGGGTACATGGAGCTGTAAATACCTACTGGGTCTCTATGCATAATGGTCGCATTCTCTAAATCAAAAGCTACAGCACACGTTCTATCCATGACATGGGAAACTTAACATCTGTACTTTCTTGGAGAATCTAGGAAATTCAGTCCAAATCCAGGCATTTAATTTTTGGACTTCATCTTGAGTATTCAATTATACGATAAGATTTATATACATTTAAAGTTTCTTTGTACTGTTGGAATTTTGTAGTTGGAGAATCTTCATGCAATTTATTTATTAACACTATTCTTCATCTAATTTATTATTCGTTAATGTTTTCATTTAATCTTCTTCATATGGAAAATGTAGTTTTGACATGATCTGGGACAGGAGTGGATTTGAATAATGCTCTGTTCTGATCTGTTCCTGAGTGTCTGGGGGCAAAATCTGCACTATCCACTAGCAGTCCTAGGAGAATACCCATAGAAGAGTGGTGGGCATTGACAGAGTGACTTTAAGAAGGCAAGAGTCTCTCCAAGGAAGTAGATACTCTCCTGCATGAGCATAATCTGAAAAGTTAATCCCAATAGACTGTGAAAATAAAAACATAGGGAATATTAGTGGGGAATTTCCATGAGAAGTGATTTTTACTAGATATTTCTACTTCTTGACTCCCTTATTCTTTTTATGAAAGTGGAATTACTTACATGGTCGTTAGGCTACAGCCACTGATCCATGTACTTGAAAATATATAGCTTGTCTTTCAAAATTCCTGAATAGGGGATTTGATTTCTTATAACTTGTCTCTTTATGAATCAGTAGGATGAAGTGATTTTTATAAGTAAAACTGTTCTACAGACTTAATTTCCTCTCCAATGCCTTATTCAAAGATCTAGCCTAAGTGGACAGGCAGGAATAATTTAATATACGCTCTCACTCTTCATTGATTTTTTCCTACTGAGACTATGATATTTAGGTTCTCTGCTGACTCTTTTGTCTTATTTCTTAATTGGTTCAGAAATTAGGTGGAGAAGGGAGGTGCTATTTATGAGATTTTCCTTCTTAAAGACACTAAAAGTAGGTATTATTATTAATCTCAATTTTACAGGTGAGGGAACTAAGGCATAAAAAGACTATGCAATATGTCCAGATTTGTACACATGAATCTGGGTTCAAACTGATTTTATCTTTCATGTTCTTTTTTTTTTTTTTTTTTTAGAGTGAGAGAAACAGAGGAGAAGTGGGGGGTATAGGGGGAGAGAGAGACAGAGAGACAGACAGAGAGAGAGAGAGAGAGAGAGAGAGGGAGAGAGAGAGAGAATGAGAGAGAATCCTTAGCAACCTCCACCCTCAGCATGAGCCCAATGCAGGGCTTGATTCCATGACCCTGAGATCATGACCTGGCCAAAATCAAGAGTTGGATGTTCAGCTGACTGAGCCATCCAGACTGCCAGGTGCCCCTGTCTTTCATGTTCTTAACAAGTATAAGATACTATCTTTCAATTAAAAGATGCTACTTTCAACTATTATCAAAGAGCATAATTAGTTATCCATATAATGATTATTTAATTCCATTTTACAAAGCAATTAGCTAGATATATAAATTATTACTGCTTGGATTTTTACTATCTATTTCTATAAATCTTCATCTTGACACATTTAAGGATCTCTGTTAAATAAAACTCCAGGTAGTTATTCCTACCAAAAACTAAATGAAATTTCTAACATCAGTCTTATTAACTTTATTTAGAAAAAAAGTGTTAGAAAAGTAACACATATTTGTACAGATTCAGTCTTACTTACCCACAGGGAATTGACGTGTCAGGAGATATTATTTGCTACCAATTCAAGTAGCAGCTGCCAAAAGCTTAATTGCCTAAACACAATTTTTCACTTCCTGGGACACATTTTTCACCCTTCTTCAATTTGCTATTTGGGGTTCTGATTTATATTTGTGTAAGTGACTGCAGTAGAAATTTATTTACATTAGGGCTCTAATGTTCTCAAGTACTTTCTCCTTCTGACACAATTTCTTTTGTGACCCTGGATCCCAGAGAATGGTTTCCCTCTGAGGGACAAACCAGATAAACAGAGATTGTCCAGTCTATAAAAAGTCATAGGATGTTTTTGCAACCCACCTCCACCAGTTTTCTAACATAACAACCACTTTGCCATCTCCCTTTCCCCACCAGTTGCCCACCATTACCTAGAGGAGATAACTTCCTTCTCCTTTTTAGTAGCAAACACAGATTCTATATAGACGTCTTTAATCCAAGATTGATAATTACAGAAAAGATCCTGATACAGTCTCGATCACCTTGGCAGTGTCCTTCTGAAGAGGAAGGTGATCCCTGATCATCAGCAGAATTGTTGACCAGAGAAATCAATCGTAAAAAAGTTTGTGAAGATCATTACCATAAAGACCAACGTGCGTAATTTCTCTTCCAAATATGTGGTTTCTTTGCAAAACTATCCATTTCATTTCTTGGTAATTACATTGTATGTGTGCTTCTGCTGTCAAAAATCAGACTGATGAGCTATTAGAATGTTCTTGTTTCATGGACCCCTTTCTTTTCATCTGAAAAACCTCTAAGTTGTCCTCCCTGTGTTGTTTTCATTATGAATCTATCAAAAACAAATATTCTGATTATGTTAGCTGAAAATTTTAATGAAAGCTTATTAGACTTGGCATAATTTCATGCTGACTCTGCAGTAAAGGGCTCATGCAGAGACAAAGCAGAGTGAGGGGGATGAGCCCTTTCACACAGCAGAGCATTCTGTTCCCCTCATACATTTTCGGACCAGCAAATGCCCTCATTACCGTCTGTGGTTATTGGGACTGAGCAGGGAGGCACATGCTTAGTAGGAGACCTGAGATGACTCATCTGGGTTCAAGGAGGTTCTTGTATTCTTCCTGAGATTGGATCAGCATTTCTAATATTCGCCTCATGAGCAAAAGGGTAAGAAAAGGGAGTAAGAAAAAGAAGAGAGCATGGCAGAAAGGGATTAAATGGATGGGACAATTAGGAGGATACGAAATTACAATAAGAAGTCCTCATGAAGTGAATGTCAAGCAATGTTACTAGAGGGATGGAGGTCAAAATTCCCAAAAGAGAATATTGACATTAGGGCTCCTGATAAAACTCTATGTTCCTGTTTCTGTATTTCACTTCTTACTTCGTTTTTTCATTCTATCATCATGTAACATATTTTTATTGAATTCTTATCCAGTACTGGGCACTGAACTTGGCTCTGAGAATAGAAGAAAAAATAAGACAAGAGAAGGTTCCTGCCCTTACCGGTCTTACATATAATTTAATAAATCATTCCATAATTGCTTCTATGAGAAAACTACTATCTCGAATAGAATCTTCAGCTATACTAAGAAAGGCCTCTGCAAAGCTGAGAATTATATAATAGCGTTATGGAAATGAACAACCTGTACCTACTCAGAATTGACCCCAAGAAAGCCATCTCTTGTTGGATACAACAGAACTCTAAACTCCTGATCAATCTACAAATATCTAAAATGTTACTTTAGTTCATTATCCTCACTAGAGAAAGATAAGAAGTTTATTAACATTTCCCAAAAATGGTTTCAACTATCACAATTCATTTGTGGGTACAACCTTTTAATTGTAGCACCTGGCACCAGGGCATTTTTATTGTTGTTGCCGGGGTTTTTTTTGTTTGTCTTTTGTTGTTGCTGTTGTTTCAGGAAAAGCTGGGTGCTGTTTGATAAACATCAGGACACAATATGAAACCCTAAAGCCTTGTGTTTCCACCTGAGCCAAAGCAATAAAAAGAAAATTTAAGCTTCTCTATATAATAAAAGGATGGGAATTTTCTATTTCTTTCTTGATATTGCTCGAGGCTCCTGAGAGAAAATACAGAGAAAAGAGAAGGAGAAACAGCAGCAAGATGGTTAGACGCTTGAATATAGGAAATGAAAGTCAGTAAGAAACGTCCAGGGCTGGCGGGGCTCATGTGACAAAGAACTGACATGTCTTACATACGATTTAATCTGTGTGACTCAAAATCTTCTGTAAAAATTGATTGAAAATCTCTTTCTGTGTGTTCCTTTGTTCTTGTCAATTTGTTTGTGGAAAACAATGGAGAGGAATCCATTTCACATCAGAAGTACTCAGTGAGGAACAGGCAAAAGGGGGAGTAAGAAGGAGATAATCGGGACAATGGCAGCTCACCACCCATCTGCAAAAGTCTTTGACAGGACTTTCGTTTCCCTTCAGGTCTGAATTAGAGTTGAAGTCCATCACATGTAGATAGGCCCTCAATTTCTCCCACGATAGTTTCACAGCAAAATCAAGGTGAGATATACCCGTGGTTCAAGTGTGTTTCATGTAGCACCCAAAAATCAACTGCCAAAGCAAAATGTTTTCACTACTTTGAAATTTAAAACTCATTTTCAAATGTGTGCCACCTCCATTAATTCTCCTGAGAAGGGTTTGTGTGGTAATAATAAAGCAGGTGCCACTTATTCTTATATTACAGTTGAGAAATGGAAGTCCAGAAAGATTCAGAGATGTGTCGAAGGTCACACGCCTAGAGAATGAAATTGTTTATGAACCCAGACTGTCTCAGTCTCAATACTAAACGTTGTCCATTGCTGTGCTGTTGTTGGGTAAATTTTAATAACAATTATCATGACTATAATTACAGGAAAAAATTCATTTACATCTTAACTATGAAAGATATAATTAACAGATTCTTAAATTCAAAAGCAGAATTTTCATAAAAGTTTCTGAGCGTGAAAACTAGGTCATTTGCATATTTTTCTTTGATTTACATACCTAATTGCCAGGGTATCTGCATTTTTCTATCTGATTTTGCCAGCACATCCAATTCATCTACATATTCCTGTTAGTCTAGTTGCTGAAAATGGGTGATTTTTCCTACCCATAATTAGAATTAACTTCAGCTTGAACACACTTCAAGAAAGGGAATTTTACAGACCATAAAGAGGAAATATTTTCAGATTCCAAACTTGTCATTGCTTTTAAACAATGAATAGGTAGGTATTCTGATATTCTTCTCAGCCTGCCCGAGGCTATGTAAAGCAGGGTTAACATTGGAGGTATTTTAATAACATATTCATACATAAACTTAGCGGTAAATAAAGAGGATTTATATTTGAATGTACTAATATTTTAACCCAGGTATGTGGCACTAACAGATTGTATATTCTCTTTCATTTCTCATAATACATTTCTTCTTTGGCTGAGTTTGATATTAAATCTCTAAATTTAGAAATTACAAAAGGATAGAAATCTGATTTATTGAAGAGGCTTTCAACCTATGTAATTAACACTCCACAAAAGCTCACAACCAGACCTTTGGGATTCTGCAGCTTTTGTGCTTGAATCACACTACTCTTATCTAAAAGAAAGTGAAAGTGAAATACACATCATCTTACTGCTAATTCATTGTCTGCATGGTCCACGTACCTTTGCAGTTACTTTTACCTTTATCCTGAATATCATGACAAAGACGGCCTTACTATTCCCCTCAGCTTGACTCAACTGGAGATGGACTTCTTCCTGATCTTAGGCCCCTAAACTCCCTTTTCTTAGAACATTAACTTTAGGGCATTTTTAGTTGTAAATTCTTTCTCTGTCCCTTTGAGATAAAAATCTTCTCTCAGCCTCTTACAGCTTTATAACCCAGAATGTCTTTCTCAAGTCCCTGGATGCCATGCCTTTCAAATGTCGGTACCAAAGGAGATGTCACCCCTATCTCCCAGCCAGGGAGCTCCCAGGGTAGGAGCTTAACATCCTTCAATTAGCAAACATCCACGGTCTAATCACATTGACCACCTCCTCCCCCAACAATGTCTAGTACTTCACTACTTGCTCACTCCAGTGCTCCAAAACCACTCCTGCTTTGTGTTTCAGTGGAGCTGAGTTTAATCTTCCTCCGTTATTGCAATAGTCTTGAATAAAGTCTTTCTTGCTTCTTTAACTCTCTCTGGTGCAAGTTTTCTTTGACAAGCTCCGTCATTGTTACTGCTATCTTTTTTGGATCACTTACCATGTGCTAAATACTTCCCTAAGTGCATCACTATAGGATGTCTTTTTTAATTTTCACAGTAACCTGGAGCTTATTCTTGGTCCCATTTTACAGGTGGAGGGAACAAAAGCACACAAGAGTTAAGTAACAATACCTTCTCTGTAAAGGGGAACCTAGCAGTTTTCAGAGAGAAGGCGTGTTGGGAGGTGGAGAGAAGGGAAGAAGGAGAGGAAGGGAAAAGAGTGAGGAGGATAAGGGAGAAAGAGAGATCTAAGAGAGAGAGAGAGACAGAGAGAGAGGAATAGAGACAGAGAAAATATGTGAATAGGCAAATACTTGCCTTCCCTAGGAAATTCTGGGGCCTGGGCCAAATCACATTGCCTCTACCTACTGCTCAGTCATGTCCACATAACGTTTTTATGGAAATAGAACAATAATCATGAAGAGAAGGCATAAGCCTCAAAATTGAATTAAGATTTCAAATAAAGCTTTAGCAGAGTTCTATCATGAGAAGTATATAGGAAACTCAGTTAATAATAAGGAGGTAGATTTTTTTCTCATTTTTTATGTATCTTAGTTGTATCGTTCCTCTGGGGACCTCATGATTTGGAGAGGAGATGGGCAGCGTAGGATTCAGTTCAACTCCTCTTTGTTCTCTAGATATGAGAAATACATACATAGACACATACATACATACCTACATACAGCAGCAGCAACCCTAATTTTAACCCCTAATGCACAGCATCTTGGCTGCCTATTTTTCTCTATTCAAAAACACCATATCCTATATAAATACAATTTTAGTAGTCTAGTGCACACATCTGGATCCAATATGCAAACATGAATGACCCAGATCTGTTAGAGCCCAAATCCCTGATTTTACCATTTCCCCAGTTATATCCATGATTGGTGTGGACACCATTATGACAATGCTACATGTAATATCACCCTATATTCTTTTTCTCCAGACACCCCTTTGTGTGTGTGTGTGTGTGTGTGTGTGTGTGTGTGTGTGTTTGAACGTGAACAAGATCTGCTTTTCCATGGACTTCCAAGCACCCAGATATCCACCTTCAGACACTTGTTTGTATCCTAAATTTAGATGATTATAATCTATGCCTTTTATATTCATGCCTACCTTTCTCTGGAACCATGTCTACATGTCCCCCGGGGCCATACCCTAAAGAAACTGCATTATTTTTGCATGACAGAAGACTACTTCCGCTATACCTCTTACCACAACATAACTGACCCACTTTTCTCTTCAGAGCAGAACTTGCCTATAATGATGAGTGCTCTTCTTCTAAATGAAATATATCCTTTAACTTTGGTTTCCATCTCCATTTTACACCTGATGGCTAATATCTGAAAGAACCATAGAGCATTTGAAAGAACTTCCAGAAGCAATGTATCTTAAGGGGGAAATTCTGAGTGGGATGTGAAGTCTGGCTTTGCCCCAGGACATAGAGACAATATGTCTAAGCCAGAAGACAGAGAATCCTGAGGACATTTGAGTGGTGGAGTTGTCAGTACTGTGGCCTGCTAACTCTGGCTCCCAGTTTGGAAGGGATCTTGCAGATCCATTTCATGGTTCAAAATTGCAGGCTATGCTTAATTCATTGAGACTGCCACGTTCTACCTTATGCCAGAGTGACATGCCTCAATCTTTAGGATAAGAACTCATGTATGACATACAGGGCTGCCTGGGTGGCTCCGTTGTTTAAGTGTCCAACTTTGGCCCATGTCATGATCTCACGGTTCATGACTTCGAGACCCACATCAGCCTGGAGCCTGCTTCAGATTCTGTGTGTGTGTGTGTCTCTCTCTCTCTCCCTGCCCCTCCTCTGCTTGCGGTCTGTCTCTCTCTCTCTCTCAAAAATAAGTAAACATTTTTTAAAAATTAAAAAAAAGGAGAGAACTCTTGTATAACACAGAGAAAGTGCTAGAATATCATTAGGTTCCCAGCCAGTGGCAGTGTCTGGTTTATAGAAAGGGGATGGCTGGAAGGAGTGAGTCATGAGACATGCTTTTTTGGCCTCAGGTACTTACTTGTATGTGTTAGGGCCTTTCACTCCGATGCTTCAGGGAAATACTGGCCTCACTTTATTTGAGAAAAGGATTGTGAAGAGGGAGTAGTATTGACTCTGTAAAGATCCCTGTGTCAAGGAAGCACCATGTCCCATAATTTTATGTCAGCACAGACCACTGCATGTGTTAGTTCTCCCTTGGTCTGGAACCTTTTAGACCTCTTAGTATATTTCCATTTTCAATCATGGCTCTGTGTTAATATAGTGACCCACCTTCTTACTGCTTATTTTAAGTATTCTTTGGCTGCTAGGTCCTATAATAGTGAAGAAAATGCAAATAATGTAGGTTGTATTGGTTCCCTATTATTGCTGTCCAATCACCACAAACTTTGTGGCTTGGAACAATACAAATTTGTTGTCTCACATTGCTGAAGATCAGAAGACCATTCTGGGTCTCAATGGGCTAAAATTAGGGTGCTGGTGAGTCTGCATTTATTTATGGAGGTTCTAGGGAAGAACTTCTTTTCTTACCTCTTCAAGCTTCTTAGAGGCCACTAGCCTTCCTTAGCTCTTAGGCCACTTCCCCCATCTTCAAAGACAGAAATGTTGCATTTCTCTCTGACTGTCCACTTGTAGTCATAGCTCTGTCTGCCTCTTCTGCTTTCCTCCTTCTCTGTAAGGACTCTTGGGATTATACTGGGCACACACAGATAATCCAGAATAATCTTTCTTTCTTTCTTTCTTTCTTTCTTTCTTTCTTTCTTTCTCTGTCTTATTATTATTATTTATTTTATTTTTAGAGAGAGAGAAAGAGAGGAGGGGAGGAGGGTCAGGGAGAGAGGGAGAGAAAAAATCTCAAGCAAGCTCAATGCTCAGTGTGGAGCCTGATGCAGAGTCTGATCTCACAACTGTGAGATCATGACCTGAACTGAAATCAAGAGCGCGACGCTTAACCGACTGAGCCACCCGGGCACCTCCAGGATAACCTTATTTTAAAATTGACTGATTAGTAACCTTAATTCCCCTTTTTCATGTCACCTAACATATTCACAGGCTCTGGGAATTAGCCATATTTGGCGGTTGGGCATGATTCTGCCTATCACATCAGTCAAGGCAGTCAATCCCGCGGTTTACCTCCATCTCTGCCTATTACAGGAACACATGTCAGCTGTCAATTTTCATTACTTGCTTCCTGCAATATCATTAGGATACAAGCATCTATGTCAGGCCTGTCATTTTTCTAGTTTCCATTTTCACTTCTTACTTGATCAACATCTCAATTTCCATCTGTTTTTCATATACTGTGTTTAGTCCTCCTAAAATTCTGTTGCCTGGGAGACACTCACAGGATTGGAAGCATGTCAACAAACCTGGAGAAATGTTGTACTTTACTTGGAAATGTGAAGCCCATGTTTGGTGTCAGATAACATAGTTTGGAGAAAAAGATACAAGTACATAAAGAGGCTGCCCTTCGGAGAAGTAGTTAAGGGAAGCGAGATGGTTTTTACAGGTGGTAGTTAAAAGATTTATCTCGGTGACTAAATAGGACAACCTAAAACTGGTACTTTATAAGCTGTCATTTTCATTCCTTTTAATGAAACAGAGTTATGATGGCTTTAAAGAAGGTGTAGAATTGTAGACTGAACAATTTAATTATTATATACAAAAGCAGCAGGTGTATGGCACAAATAAAACTACGGACTAACAAGAAATCACTGGTTGTCACTTCTGTAAAAACAAAGGGAGAGCACTAAGCAATTACATAGTCTGGCGCTGCCTATCCAAGCACAACGATTCGTGTTGATTGTCTCTAGCAATTAGCATTTTCCATTTCACAAAGCAATTATTTATATTCTTTTTTGTCCTAATGGATTTTATTAATCACATCCATCAACCATACAAACAGCGTTTACTAACTCCAGCAGTAAAACATTTAAAAGGTTGCATTTATTTCTTAATCAGAGAGGCAAACACTAATTGAGGATATCTCTAGAAACCAGGTCTTACGGTGTGGATCAGGTGATATTGGCAGCCCGGAAAGGGAATAATGAACAAATCTCTGCAGAAATCAGTTCTGGTTCTCTGCTGAACTCCCCATCTGGATTTCTCTGTTAAGTACCCAGCCTCCTTCAAAATCATGCATTAAGGGTCTCTGTGTGATAGATGGCTGCAATTAAAAAAAAATACCATCTGCTGTTTGTAAGTCACTCTCCTAGATGTTAGAAGGATAAATGTAGATGGATAAGAAATTATAAATGTCCTTAAAAATATTGAGGATGAGAAAAATCCTTGCAGCTAAAACAGAATGAAGTTAAACTGTCTGAATATGACAGAGTGGTATAAAAATGTCCTAGGTGCTCATGCCTGGGTGGCTTAGTTGGTTGAGCCTCTGACGTTGGCTGGGGTCATGATCTCATGGTGTGTGAGTTCGAGTCCCACATCAGGCTGGCTGCTGTTGGCATGGAGCCCCCTTCAGATCTTCTGTCCCCTTCTCTCTGCCCTTCTTCTGCTTGTGCTCCCTCTCTCAAAAATAATAGATAAACGTTTAAAAAAATGTTGTAGGTGTGAATGGATCAAGTGAAAGTAGGAGGAATTAATTCTTGGAGGCTATGATGATCTCTCAGAACAATCTTGAGTTTAGTTGATGGTTAGATTTATGACTGAGCAGCATTGTGGCTGGGCAATAGACATATGGAATTTTGAAAAGTTGAGATAGGAAGAGAAGAGTCGTTGGCAGAGGCAACATATTTCAAATCGAAGAAAGAGTGAGCAGCAAGCAATGCAGGGTTGAGAAGTCTCGAAGTACATTCAGGAAATGCCAAGTGAGAGCAATAGTCTCCACCTATGCTTTCTTCATCCACACTTGTCTCTGGATGCCATTCTTCACGTTGTAGCCATGCTGATCTTTCAAAAACTGCAAATATGATCCTGTCCTTCCGCATCTTAGAAACCTTCAATAGTTTCCAATTGCTCTCAATAAAAACTGATAGAGATCCAATAAAGCCTTGAACTGTCCTCATACTTACATGACCTGGCCCCTCCAGAAACTTCTAGCCTCATCTCTTATTTCCATTTATATTAGAAGTCCTAGTAACATGCTTTAAACCACTGCATATATTGACTTTGGTACGGAATCCACTTGGTCTAATTGCTAATTTCCATGTTTTTACCTACCTCTACACAGCTATTATGACTCAACTTTCTATAGTTCTCTTTAGTCCTGACTTGGCAATCCTTGAGGATTCTTTAGGGTTCTAACTTCAAGGCAGTAAGCACATTTTATACCCTCAAGGGACTGTGCCTACGCCTTACTACCTTAAGATGTCCTTACTTGCTTTTCATACTACTTAGAATGACCTCACTCCCTCTAATACCTACTCATCTTTAGAGCTGAACCTAACCCTCATTTCCTCAGGGCACTTCTTTGACATCAAATATTTGATTATATCCTTTGATTATATGACATTGAAGCAGTTGTATGTCTCCTTTACTCATTAAAATTCCAACTACAAACAAACTTTGAAAGTTGCCTGCAATATTTAACTTTCCTTCAAGATGGTAAATCTATGTTGCAGGAGACTGCATATATCTTGTTAAAATTGTGTCCTGTGTGGTGCCTTAGTGCCTGGCAACTGGTAAGTCCCAAATAAATGTTATTAAATAAATGAATGTTTGAACAAATGAGGATATGATTAGGAGGACAGGCTAGATCCTGATTGGAAAGGACCTTAAGTTTGCTACTAAGGATTTTGTGTAGAAAATAGGACATCTATATTTGTAAAAATATCTTGTAAGCTGAAACAAATGCTTGGATGTGAAAAAGTAGGACTATTCAATAAATTATAACTCCCTTTTCATCCAGGCTGGAGTCCTAAATCAATTCAAGATAGATACAGAAATCTGACACAAATTCTTTTCTGTTTTCTGTGTATATAGACATTCAAGTTCTTGTTTTCCACTTCATCTCTTGTCTGTTCTCTATGTCAACATTTTTTCTTATGGAGATCTCTCTTTCCAGCTCAGTCAGCCTGTCTTCCTTTATTGTACTTGCATTCTTCTATTGCTCTTATAGTAGCAGTGAAATCTATTTCTCCCCAAACTCCAGCCCCTCCTTGTTTTTCTGTGCAGGTATCTGATTCCTAGAGGCATAAGTCTTTTAAATTGTCTTTCTTAGCTTTTTTATTTGAAACACTTTAACTTTTACTTGGCTTTTTAAGAAAAAAATTATTGTGGCAAGATCATTTAATGTGAGATCTACCCACTTACAGATTGAGTATGCAACATTGTATTGACATCTATACACAATGTTGTACACCAGATCTCTATAACATATTCATCCTGCATAACTGAGAATTTATACCTGTTGATTAGCAACTCCCCATTACCCCTGTCCCCAGACCCTGGCAAACACAATTCTATTCTTTACTTCTATGAGTTGGACTATTTTACATACCTCAAAAGGGGAGTCATACAGTATTTGTTCTTCTGTGACTGGCATATTTCCCTTAGCATAATGTCCCTCAGGTTTATCTATATAGTGGCATATGGCAGAAATTCCTTCTTTTTTAAGGCTCGATAATATTCAATTGTGTGTATACACCACATTTTTTAACCCATTCATGTGTGAATGGACATTTAGGTTGTTTCCACATTTTAACTTTTGTGAATAGTGCTGCAATGAACACAGGAGTGCTAATATCTCTTTGAGATTCTGATTTATGTTCTTTTGCATAAACAGACATAAGAGGGACTGCTGGATTATATGTAGTTCTGTTTTTAATTTTTTGAGGACCCTTCATACTGTTTTCAGTAGCAACAGAACTATTTTGCATTGTTACCAACTGTGTACTAGAGTTCTAATTTCTTCACATCGTCATGAACATTTGTTTTTTTTGTTTTTATTGATAATAAAATAGATAACTAATAGGTACTAATAGATGTGAAGTGCTAGCTCATTGTGATTTTGATTTGCATTTCTCTGATGATTAATGACTCTGAGCATCTTTTCATATATCTGTTGGTTATTTGTACGTCTTCTTTGAAGAAATGTTTATTCAAGTCCTTAGCATGTTTTATAGTTGTATTATTTGTATTTTGCGATTGAGTTACAGCTGTTCTCTATAGATTTTGGAAATTAGCCTCTTATCAGACATATGGTTTGCAAATATAGTCTCCTATCCTATAAGTTGCTTTTTACTCTATTGATTGTTTCCTATACAGTGCAAAGCCTTTTCAATTTGATGTAGCCCTGTTTGTCTGTTTTTGTTTTTATTGCCTGTACTTTTAATATCATAACCATAAAATCATTGCTAAGACTAATGTCATGGAAGTTTCCCCTGTATTTCCTACTAGGAGTTTTAGAGTTCTTAGTCTTATATTTACATCTTTAATCCATTTTTATTTGATTTTTGTGTATGATGTAAGATAAATTTCCTACTTTTGCACGTGATTATCCAATTTTCCCAACACCATTGTTGAAGACATAATCCTTTTCCTACTGTGCATTCTTGGTGCCCTTGTCAAAGATCAGCTGACTATATACACATAGATTTATTTCTGATCTCTTGATTCTGTTCCAGTGGTCTATATAATCTGACTTTATATATCTGACTTTATGCAAGATATATTTGAGATGTTTATGTTTGATAAGGATAGGCCTTAATTCTTCTTAAATGTTTGGGAGAATTCACCAGTAACACCATCTGATCCTGGACTTTTCCTTATCAGGAGGTTTTTTTTCATTCCTGATACAGTCTCCATTCTAGTTACAGGTCTGTTCAGAATTTCTGTTTCTTCATGATTCAACCTTTGTAGGTTGTATGTTTCTAAGAATATATCCATTTCTTCTAGGTTATTCCATTTTCTGGCATGTAATTGTTCCTAGTATTCACTTATGATCTTTTTTATTTTTATGGCACTACTTGTAGATATCTCCAATTTATTTCTGATTTTGAGTGTACCCTTTTTTTTTCCTAGCTAAAGTTTTGTCCATTTTATTTATCCTTTTGAAAAACAACTCTTAGTTTTATTGAGTTTTTAAAAATTATTTTCCTATTCTATAATATGTATGCTCTAAACTTTATTATTTCCTTCTGCCAAGTTTTGGTTTAGTTTATTCTTGCTTATTGTTTTTTTCTTTTCTTTTGTTTTTTTTTTTTTTTTGTTTTTGTTTTGTTTTTGTTCCTTGAGATAATGAAATTAGGTTGTTTATTTGAGATCTACCTTATTTTTTAATATAGGTGTTTATTGCTATAAACTTCCTTCTAGGAACTGCTTTTCCAAAATCTGTTAATTTTAGTATGTTGTATTTTCATTTATATCAATATATTCTTTAATTTCTATTTTTATATCATTTGTGATCCACTGGGTGTTCAAAAGTGTACTGTTTTATTTCTACATATTTATGAATTTTCCACTTTCACTTCTGCTCTTGATTTCTAGTTTTATTCCATTGTGGTCAAAGAAGATACTTGCTATAATTTCAATCTTTTAAAATTTGCTAAGACTTGTTTTGTGACTAACAAAGAATGTCCTTTGTGTGCTATTTTCTGCTGCTATTGGGTTGAATGTTCTGTATGTTCATGAGGTCAATTTTATCTTTGGTATTAAAACCCATTGTTTGTTTATTTCCTGTCTGGTTGTCCTATCCATTATTGATATTGGGTATTGAAGTCTCCTATCACTATCAAATTGCTGCCTGTTTTTCTGTTTGTTGAGTGCATTTTTTTATAATTAACATACCTTCCAATGGGTTGAGTCTTTTATTATTATCTAGGGTTCTTCTTTGTCTCCTATGACTTAAAGCCAATAGCCATGAGGCTTAAATGAAATATCTTATAATTATGGCAGTCTATTTTAAACAGGTAACAACATAACTTGTATTTCATATAAAATCTCTATCCCCTACTCCCACCAATAACTTTGTTATTGATTTCACAATTTACATTTATTTACGTTGTGTATCCATTAACATATATTTTACTTATAGTTATTTTTAATACTTTTTCTTTTAACTTTTATGCCAGAACTAAAAGTGATTTACCCACCAGTAATGCAGTATTTTGTATTTATCAATATATTTACCTTTATCAATGAGTTTTATATTCTTTATACTTCATTTCAAATGGAAGAACCCCTTTTAGTGTTTTTTCTAAGTCGGGTTTGGTGCTGATAAGCTCCTTTGGCTTTTGTTTGTTTGGGGAAGTCTTTATCTTTCCTTCATTTTTGAAGGACTGTTTTGTCAGGTATAGTATTCTTGTTTGGAAGATTTTCCCCCCCTCTCGGTATGTTTAATATATCATCACACATCCTTCTGACCTGGAAAGTGTCTGCAGAAAAACCCCTGATAATCTTATGCAGTTTCCTTATATGTGATAAGTCACTTTTGTCTTGATACTTTTTTTTTAATTTTTGAGAGACAGAGCATAGGAAGACGAGGGCAGAGAGACAAGGAAACAGAGGATCCGAAGCTGGCTATGCACTGACAATAGTGAGCCTGTTGCAGGGCTTGAATTCACAAATTGTAAGATCATGGCCTGAGCCAAAGTCAGATGCTCAACCAGCTGAGCCACCCAGGTACCCCTTCTCTTGCTGCTTTTAAAATGATCTATCTTATATGATCCTGTCAATATGTGCAGAAAAAGCATTTGACAAAATATAGCTTCCTTTCTGATAAAAGTCAGGATAGAAGGAGCATTCCTTAACATCATAAAAGCCATATATGAAAGGCCCCAGTTTTCCCTCAATGGGGAAAAACTGAGAGCTTTCCCCCTGAGATCAGTAACACGACAGAGATGTCCACTCTCACCACCATTGTTCAACATAGTGTTGGAAGTCCTAGCCTCAGCAATCAGACAACAAAATGATATAAAAGGCATCCAAATAGGCAAAGAAGAAGCCAAACTCATGCTTCACAGAACACATGAAACCCTACATAGAAGACCCAAAGGACTCCACTAGAAAACTGGTACAACTTATACATGAATTCAGCAAGGTCACAGGGTATAAAATCAATGTACAGAAATTAGTTACATTTCTATACACCAATAATGCAACAGAAAGAGATATCAAGGAATCAATCCCATTTACAATTGCACCAAAACCCATAAAATATCTAGGAATAAACCTAACCAAAGAGGTAGAAGATCTGTATGCTGAAACTATATAAAACTTATGAAAGAAATTGAAGAAGACACACACAAAAAAATGGAAAAACATTCCATGTTCATAGATTGGGAGAACAAATATTGTTAAAATGTCAATACTACCCAAAGCAATCTACACATTCAATGCAATCCCTATCAAAATAGCACCAGCATTCTTCACAGAGCTGGAGCAAATAATCCTAAAATTTGTATGGAACCAGAAAAGACCCTGAATAGCCAAAGTAATGTTGAAAAAGAAACCTAAGCTGGAGGCATCACGATCTTGGCCTTCAAAGTGTATTACAAAGCTATAATCTTCAAGACAGTATGGTATTGGCACATAAAACAGAAATATAGATCAATGAATAAAATAGAGAACCCAGAAATGAATGGATCTACAAATATAGGCCAACCAGTCTTCGACAAAGCAGGAAAGAGTATCCAATGGAAAAAGACAGTCTATTTAGTAAATGGTGCAGGGAGAACTGAACAGCAACATGCAGAAGAATGAAACTGGACCACTTTCTTACGGCATACACAAAAATAAATTCTAAGTAGATGAAAGACCTAAATGTGAGACAGAACACCATCAAAATCCTACAGGAGGAAACAGGAAGCAACCTCTTTGACCTTGACAGCAGCAACTTCTTGACATGTCTCTGGAGGCAAGGGAAATAAAAGCAAAAATGAACTATTGGGCCCTCATCAAGATAAAAAGCTTTTGCACAGCAAAGGAAACAATCAACAAAAGTAAAAGGCAACTGACTGAATGGGAGAAGATATTTGTAAATGACGTATCAGATAAAGGGTTAGTGTCCAAAATCTATAAAGAACTTACCAAACTCAATATCCACAAAACAAATAATCCAGTGAAGAAATGTTCAGAAGATATGAATAGACACTTTTCTGAAGAAGACATCCAGATGGCCAACAGACACATGATAAAATGATCAATATCACTCTTCATCAGGGCAATACAAATCAAAGCCAAAATGAGATACCACCTCACAGCAATAAGAATGGCTAAAATTAACAACTCAGGAAACAACAGATGTTGGTGAGGATGCAGAGAAAGAGGATCTCTTTTGCACTGCTGGTGGGAATGCAAACTGTTGCAACCACTCTGGAAAATAGTATGGAAAACAGTATGGAGTTTCCTCAAAAATTAAAAATAGAATTACCCTATAACCCAGCAATTGCCCTACTAGGAATTTATCCAAAGGATACAAAAATGCTGATTCAAAAGGGCATGTGCACCCCAATTTTATAGCACCCCAATTTTTATAACACCATTGTCAACAATAGCCAACTTATAGAAAGGGCCCAAATGTCCATCAACTAATAAATGGATTAAGAAGATGTGGTATATAGGGGTGCCTGGGTGGCTCAGTCGGTTAAGCATCTGACTTTGGCTCAGTTCATGATCTCACAGTTCATGATTTTGAGCCCTGTGTTGGGTTCCATGCTGACAGCTTGGAGCCTGGAGCTTGCTTTAGATTCTGTGTCTCCCTCTATCTCTCTGCCCCTCCCCTGCTTGTGCTCTGTCTCTCTCTCTCTCAAAAATAAATAAATGTTTTAAAAAAATTAAAAAAGATGTGATATATATATATATATATGCATGCAATGGAATACTTCTCAGCAATGAAAAAGAATGAAATATTGCCATTTGCAACAACATGGATGGAACTGGACAGTATTATGCTAAATGAAATAGAGAAAGACAGATAGATATATGATTTCACTCGTGGAATTTGAGAAACTCAACAGATGAACAAAGGGGAATGGAAAGAAAAATAAGATAAAAACAGAGAGGGAGGCAAACCATAAGGAACTCTTAAATACAGAGAACAAATTGAGGGCTGCTGGAGGGATGTAGATTACATGGGTGACAGGCAATAATGAGGGCACTTTCCAGGATGAGGACTGGGTGTCATATGTAAGAGATGAATCCCTGGTTTCTACTCCTGAAGCCAAGACTACACTGTACGTTAACTAACTTGAAAATAAATAAAAAAATAAAAATAAAAAGTAAATAAAATAAAATAAAATAATAAAATAAAATAAAATATCTTTTTCTGACTTTTCACTATTTTATTATAATGTTCCTCAGTGTCGATTTCTTTGATTCATCTTATTTGGAATCTAAAGTTTTCTGGATTTTGATGTACATTTTCTCTTCAGATTTGGGAAGTTTTCAGCCATTAATTAGTTGAATATGCTTTATAGTCCTTTCTCTTTCTCTTTTCCTTCTGAGACTCCCATAATGTGTTATTGATCTACTTGATGGAGTCTTAAAAATCCCATGAGCTACCTTCACTCTTTTTTATGTATTTGTTTCATTTTGTTTTTCTGACTGGGTTTTTTAAAGTGACCTACTTTCGAATTCACTGATTCTTTCTTCTGTTTGTTTTAGTCTGATGTTAAACCCCTCCATTTAATTTTCTAGTTAATTTATTATATTCATCAGCTCTAGAGTTTCTTTTTGGTTGTTTTCTAAATTTCCTTTTTGTTAAATTTCTGCCTTCATCCTTTGCTCATGTCAAAATGACTCTTTTGAAGTCATTGATAATTTTTATGTAATTTGAATTCTCTAACCAGTAAAATATATCCCCAAGTCATTACAGTTGGTTTCTTTGTTTTACTTTGTTCCTTTATTGAGGGAAGAAGGTCTTCATTTTTCTTGACTCTTTGTTGGTATATACACATTCAAGAAACTGCCACTTCTCCCAATCTTTCCCAGATTGGCCTCATACTGGAGAAAATCTTCAGCAATTAATGTGGCCTGAGCTTCTGTGGGCCTCTTAAACCTTTGTGCTAGTCCAAATTTCCATCCTTGTTCTTTGCTGCCCCAAGGCATCTAAAGTATGTAGCTTTACTACTCAAGTAGCTCCCAGAGAAGTTGGAATCTGGATTTGCAGTCTAACTCTTTCCCTCCTCACAGAGAAGCTAGAAGATTGACTTTATTGCCTACTTGTGCTAAACCAAGGAGAGAAACTGAGGCATGTGCCTGCCTGCTAGTTCAAATTGCTACTTTGCTCTCTGTAGTCCCCTGGGAACTAGCAGAAGCTGAGATTGCCAACTCTCTGAAACAAGCAAGATAAAAGACTGTCCTCAGGTTGCACCTGGAAAAGTTGGGGCATTGTATGTGTAGTTCACACATTATATGTGTAGCTCCTCACATTACACACATTAATGTTCACACGTTATATGTGTAGCTCCTCACAGGGAAGCTGTGAGTGTATCACCACTCATTCTGTGCTAAACCAAAAAGAAGAGCCATGGTGAGCATTCTAGTTCTAACAGCCACCTTGTTCTCTGTAGACCCTGGGGAACTAGTGTATATCAGGCTCCATCAGCTCACCAAGAAGGCAAGGTACAAGTCAGTCCTGTGGGTAGCATCTAGACAAGTTGGGATACTAGATATTCAGTCTAAACTCATTCACTCCTGAGAGGGAATGTGGGACCTGGAGGCTCCCTCCCAGTCATGGGGCACTGTGATAGGGGTGGGGATTTTGGTAAAATTATGTCTCTGCTTTTAGTACTGGTTTCTATGATGCTACTTTCACCCTGTCTGGGGTGCAGGAGCCTCTTAGCTAATTTCTGGATTTTTCACAAATGGAATCGATCCATTTGTTGCTATTGAATTGGTGTGTCTCCGGGGAGAAGGGAGTTTAGGATTTCCTATTAACCATCTTGGTGATAACATTCCCCTGGAACATTTCTTTGAGTTATTTCTCTGCTTAACCTTCTGTTGGTAAAAGCCTTAATTTCTAGTCCCTTAAATATAAAAGCATGACAAGTTCTGAGCTTAATGAACACATTTGAGGCTTTCTGGTTCAACATTGCCCTTAAGAACTTGGAGAAACAGCAGTTCTTTCTCTTGGCCTTGAAGTAATTAAAAACAACATTAAAGAGGAACAGAATTCAAAGCAGGTCATTTAGGATTACTTATCTCTGTTGGATAATAATAATTTAAGCCTCAACCTCTAATGTTCTATAGCACTTATAGATTTTAGACACCTTTGAAGTTTAAAGTCCTAGTCTCCTGATGCACATATGGCCAAAACCCCCAATAAAACTGTAGTTAAGAATTTACCTTTTGCATAGTGAGATTTCCCTGGGACTAAAAGAGTCTCTTTTCGAATAATCCTTGCAGCCACTGTGCTGATGGCACAGGTACCTGAAGAAGTCAAGGTTAAGCTGCAGGGACTTCACATCGAGACCCTCGAATCTAGGTCTATGGAGTCCTATGCCATGGCCTGAACTTGCTGGGGCCCATTCCAGATACAAACAACCAGCAGCCTGAGACCCACAGTGTCAAAACTGTAGGAGTCTGCCAATTTCAAAATTTCACACAAATCATATTTACCAAATTTCTACATTTCTGTCCAGTTGTGTAAGTAATGACTCATCTCCACACCTGTAAAAATCAGCCTCCTTGGACAATAGATCCACCACAAATTGCTAAGGTTAAAACCACTCAATACTGACCTCACTTAAGCTAATGCCTTGAGTGATAGTACCAGCTTGTACCAGTTATTTGGCTCTCAAAATCTACTCCTTAACTTTTCTCAAAGTTTCCAGCCAATTTTCCAAAGTTGGTATTTTAGAGGGCCTACCAAATAAAACTTGTGTTTGTTCTGTGTCTGAATTATGAACTGTTTACGAGGCACAAGAGTTTAGCAGATAAAGATAAAAATGTGAAATTATTGCTGATATTAGTCATATTGGGAAATGTGGTTTACATGTTTTATCCCCACACATCCCAGGAAGACAAAATACCCAAGACTGTCCCATACAGCCAGAGTCTGTTCCAATAAGGCTAATCCTTTTTTAACAAAGCAGACTAGACTGTGCCTTTACACAGGCAACTGTGGCAAATCTGTCTCTCTCTCTCTCTCTCTCTCTCTCTCTCTCTCTGTCTTTCTCATACACTACACACACATACATACACACACACAGGCAGGAAGGAGAGAGTGGAGTCATAGAAGTAAAATATTTTCCTATTAGAAAATCACTCCTCCTCCTCTAGGGAACAATTAACAAAATATGGCTCAGAGTACAAGTAATGTTCCCATGTGGCAACATGAGGGATGGGAAAGTAGTTTTCTCTCCTAATGGGAACAGAGAATCACATTGTGGCCCTACAATAAAAGGCCTATTTCCTTAATGCCTCTATTCTAATAGCACTGTCTAGGTTGAAGTAAGGATACTGGTTATTGACTGGATCATAGAGTGGAGACAAACATCAGGGGAATGAGGGAGGAAATGTTTTCATCTGAGAAGAAAATTGTCAGGTTAATCTGCTACAGTTTACTGGGGGAAGCCAACCCCTAAAGAGCAACTGACCCCAGAAAGGTAAAGTATACTAAGAATCCTTCTATAACTAGGGGGAAATGACACTGGCAACAGATCCTTTGACTCTGATGGACAAAGGAGGGTTTTATATTGAATTTGGAGTTGAAGATAGGTAACTCTTACTCTGAGGACTAAACTCTTAACCTCAAATCATTGCTGCCTTTCTGAATCTGTCCACTAATATAAAGATATTCTAATGCTTTGAAAAAGAAAAACTACAAATCTGTTACCTAAAATTGAGAACATACCCTCCGTTTTGATGTTCCCTTCCCTTAGGCAGCTTATGTCTTTTTAAAAAGCACTGGAGAGTGAATAATTATATATTTAGTGTAAATGTTTCAGATCTTTGGATAAAGTCTTTACATGCTGCCTTTTTTTTAAAAAAAAAATCTTTCGTTGTGTAGTTCTAATTGATTCTTCATATAATCGTTCTATTTATAAGTGGTATTCCCAGAGACATTCAAGTTGTTCTCTGTTGGAAATACTGTTTCCTTGACACTTGCATACACATATCCCAACACCATTGTTGGCTTTGAGATCATATCTTATATTAAAAGAAGTAGTTCTTTTCATTCCAAAAACAGGTGTCAACGATGTTAATGCCTCATCACCTTAATAGACTTGAATAGGTAAGATCTTACATAAAGTAAAGGAAGCATGAACAGTGTTTTGTCAAAAGACAAAAAAAACATTGCTAATGTGTGACAAACTCCTTTGTCCCTCCAGAAAGACGGTATTCAAAATTTCACAGGATCGAATATGGGTTAGAACATTTCATTGAATTCAGAATGTGAGATGGTACCTATTAGGAGCAGTATTGTCTTTGAAGATCAAGGATTCTTTTCTTCAGTAAGAAAAACTTTTCCCACTTTGTTTAGAGAAATCAAATAGGGGTTTCAGAAATAAAAATGTTAGTGATAATTATAACCCATTTCAATCTCGCTTGTGGCAGGGGTAGGTTGAATGACCTACTAGGGATGTGACTTTTATTTAACAACCTATCTGGAAGAATTGAAAAGTGAGGGTAGAGGGTTAGCATAAATAAAATTGTGCTTTAAGACTATTACTATTCTGACTCTGTTACTCTAAATCAGGCTGATTTAGAAAGTCAGAATTTAGAGACAATTGTGACTCTTGTTTTTGGTGAGCTGGGACTCTCCCAACCCAACCCATATTCTGATGACAGAACCCAATGTCCTTGTCCTTACTCCAGTCACATGGTATGTATGTAACCTGGGAAGGCCAAGCATTTGTTTCTACCAGGAACTGGCACAGAAGTCATCCTAAATCATGGGTCACATCACCAGGGGAATGTGCATTAGGAACTATCACTTCTAGTATCTAATCTTCCTGGTCACACTGACAGATCCAGAGGTGAGCACATGGCCCAAGAAAACCTACATGAGTATCTCCAGGAGTTTTACTAATTAGAACTAGAGGAAAACAATCTCTTGCTTTTTGGATCTTGAGTGCCCATGATACATCAATCTAACATAGTGAGACCATGTTTCCATTCTCCTCAGCATGGGCAAAAGCTTGTTACGCAGTAGAGAATAAAGTGATTATTCTGAGGTGGGAAAGAAGGTGAGAGAGAGAAAGAAAGGAGAGAGAAAGATGGAGAAAGAGTGAGAGCACATGCATGCAAACATGAGGCTTAATGGTATTTAAATTTCTGCTTTTTATGTGGTTCAGTTTTGTGCTTTTGTAAATTTCTGCCATTTTTTTTTAAAGAAAATTACATAGAGGGCTAACTAATAAAGAATACAGCCTCAAGATCCTATAGCTCTTCTCCAGACCTAAAAGACAAATGCACATAATTCTGCTTGCTCAACAGGAATTAGGAGTTTGAAATGATTCCTGAATCCTCAAGATACGAATTTTCCAAAAGGGAGGGGAAGGGAGTGGTTACCTAGGCAATTAAGCACTGTGTGTGAATCCAGGGCTCTGTGAGGGCACATAATGCATGTGGAAAATAGCAACTGGTTTTTGTGGCAAGATGGGGGGCAGACATAAGGAGAAGATCATAAAATAAATCATTTGTTGTACTTTACTTTATTCTGAAAATAATGATGGAACACTGAAGACTTTTCCAAATAGAAGAAGGTCATGTTCCTATCTGCATTTGAGATAAATGGTCTTGTTTTGTAATGTAGAGGATAAGTGGAAGGGCTATTGTGAAGGAAAGGAACCCACTTGGGAGTGATTAAAATAGCTGAGGTAATAAACGATACAATATCCAGTACAATAATAGTACAGACATGTACAAAGATTGTCAGTGAGGCTGGAGAAGAAAATACAGATTCAAAGAACCATGAAGACTCAAAGATTTTGCCACTGAGAAAAATGGTCATATACAGGCAAGATGGAAATAGAGGGTAGTTTGGGGGACAAGTGGGAGCAGGGGAACAAGGTAATGCATTTGGTTTTAGTCTTTTTGTACCACTTGTTCTTATGTACTTCCAGATGAAGAGTTCTAGAAAGCTGGAGGAAATGTGGACCTTATATTTAGGGTAGAGGTTACACATTAGTAACACATCGGCAAAAAAAGGTTTTAGTTGTCTCTATGACATTAGATACAAATTTCAAAACAGAATATTTAGTAGAAAGAGAAGAAGTAAAGAAATGATAATCAACCCTTTACAATTACCTAGATGATATTAGTGATATAAAAAGAGTTACTGAGAGGAGATTTTTACAGGACCCCAAAAGGCTAGAGTACAGCCTGACTATTTTCTCTCCTCCCCACCCAAAGTGTGGACTTGAATTTGTTTCAAAGAAGAGCCCTACAGGGGCACCTGGTGGTCCAGTCAGTGTCTGACTTGGGCTCAGGTCATGATCTCACCGCTTGTGAGTTCGAGCCCCGCATCGGGCTCTGTGCCCACAGCTCAGGGCCTGGAGCCTGCTTCGGATTCTGTGTCTCCCTCTCTCTCTGCCCCTCCCCCGCTCACAGTCTGTCTCTCTCTGTCTCTCAAAAATAAATAAACATTAAAAAAAAATAAAAAATAAATAAATAAAATATTAAAAAAAGAAGAGCCATACAGTTATTAACATTTCCTTATATGGCAGTGAATATAGATGAGTGGTCTAAGTTCTTCTGTTAAGGTGGTGTAAGCCTGAGAAACACAGAGTTGGTGCCAGGAGGATATGAATTTCTTCAACGTGGTGCAATCACCTGCAATTGTCTGATGCCCTGGGCTGGGCATTTCAGTGATCTGCTCTTGTTTTTTGTGTGGGCATGCGTGGGATGTGTATATGTGTTTATGTGTGCGTGCATGTGTGGCTTATGTGTTCATAGCACTTCTGTGCATATATGTACACGTGTAGGTATGTGTATGGTCTTTTTCTTCCAAACTAAAATTACCTGAAATGAAATGCAAGAATCAGTTGATCTAGCTCAAGTTATTAGATAAACTAACTTGGCTAAGATCTACAATTCTTTTTTTTTTTTTATAATGTTTATTTTATTTTTGAAAGTTAGAGAGACAAGGTGCAAGCGAGGGAGAGGCAGGAAGAGAGGGAGACACAGAATCCAAAGCAGGCTCCAGGCTCCGAGCTGTCGGCACAGAGCCCAATGTGGGGCTCCTGAGATCATGACCTGAGCCGAAGTCAGACGCTCAACTGACTGAGCCACCCAGGCACCCCTAAGATCTAAAATTCATAAATGTTGTTGCAAGGTAACCATAAAGACGTGATTCCAACATGAAATATTTTTGAAACTATGTTCAAGGCTCAGTATGCTGTTTTATAATGTAACTGAATAGAGCATGCCTAACTTAAATAAAATTATGATGATGTGTTTCAAGTAGATATTTAATAAAACAAATATACCAGCTTTAGTACCCTAGAGTAAGTAGACTCATATAATTAGAATAGATGTTTTTTCCTACTTACTAATAATTTTCACTAAATTTTATTAAAGGTCTTATTTAATTTAATCACCTTTAGCTGATTAATCAAACCACACTCTAAATGTAAGTTTATACCTTCTTGTTTTAGCTGGTTGCTCAAAATGCTGAAGTTATAATTTTCAGAAATTGCTGCTTTCTTTTTGGCCATTACTACGTGGGAAATAAATTGCTCTTGTTCAGAGTTCTATCTAGTAGCTTACACAATTAATACTTAATTTTTAAAGATACATTTTTCGTATTTTCCATTATACACAAGTGTTTCCCTGTATTCTTTTGTAGCAAGAGAGAAATTACGGTTCTTGAATACAAAACAATGTGTAAGAGTGTGGGTGTGTGTGCATGCCATGACAATATATCCTATGACGTCTGTGTTCATTATTTAATAAATCAAGTGTCAAGGATAATTTCCAAAGATCTATGAAAACATGACATGCATAAGTAAGTTCATTATGGTAATGCAAAAAGCTAGAGGATAAATATTTATAATTCTATAAAGACTGCTTTTTCCTCAAGCCAATCTAATCAGTATTTCAATCACATTATCTAAATCAGGTACATGATAGATTGAAGAGCTATGTCTATAAAGTGAATTTTCTTTCACTTGTTAGCTGAGGAAATATTTCTATTTTAGATATTTGGGAGTGTGAGAAAATCTGAATACTAAAAATTGATAAATCTGTATATTATAAAGATGCTATTTGTATAATTACAGTCATCACCAAGTGCTACTATATTCTTTGGTATTCTGTTATGGATAAGGGACTAAAGACCTAGAACCTATCAAAAATATATTATTTCCTTTATCCTCTGCTTTTATTTCTGGCAGTTTGCTTTTGCTGGTACCTGAGTGTGACCATGAAGTAGATATACCAGGCCAGAATTTCTTTACCCAAGGGAAAAAAAAAAATCAAGAGAATGATATGTCACATGCTTTACAAATAAGAAACTGAGTTATGCACTTAGTGAATAATAGAAAATAGTACTAATCAATCATACAAATATTTTTAAACAAAGAAATAGAATTATAATTATAAAAAGTTATTCAATATTAAGGATTAATTTTTAGCCGATTTCTTTGTTTTGCCCAATTCTCTTTTTATATACCTTAGTATATATTATGTATTAGTTATCTACAAATTAAATTACTTCATCACTGAAAATTTAATGACTTAGAACAACAAATATGTATTATGTCCCAGTTTCTGTGGGTATGAAATCAGGTGTGGCTTAGCTGGGTGATTCTGACTCAAGACTTCTCACATGGTTGCAGTCAAGCTGTTGACCAGGGCTTTAGTCATTTCAAGATTTATTTCCATGATCATGGAGACACTTGGCAGGAGCCAGAAGCTCCACTTCTCAACTCACCCATGTGGCTGCTGGCAGGCCTCAGATGATCCATTTCCAATCTCACTCATGTGGTCTTTCTACAGAGCCTCCTTGCAACTGGTTTCTCCCAAGGTGAAGAATCCAAAAATGAGTGAGAAAAAGACTCAAACTGAAGGGCACCTGGATGGCTCAGTTGGTAATACATATGACTCTTGGTCTCAGGATCATGAGTTTGAGCCCCATGTTGGGTATAAAGCCTACTTAAAAAAACAAACAAACAAAAAAAACAAAACAAAAAAAAACAACAACTCAAGTTGAAAGTTAGTCTTTTTATAACCTAATATTGGAAGCGATATCCCATTAATTCTGCCATCTTGTATTTATTAGAAGTGAATCCATAACTCCAGCTCACAAACCACGGGAGAAAATACAAGGGAATGTTTGACGGAAGGCTGAGGTCATTGGAAGTTATATCAGAGGCAGTCTACCATATCCGTTAGCTCTATTTAGGAAATTTCTCACCTACTTAGGTTATTGGAAGTATCGCAGTCACCAAATAACCATAAATTTGCCATAATCTCACAAGTTCTTGGATTCCATTTCAGAAGAGTACTGAATTGTCACTTTGAACTCTTCTCCATGCTTCTTACCTGCCTTGTGTCTCATTCTCCACAGACATGTCTAAATTTCACCACGCTCCTCAATCCCCTGATGGCTCCCTTGCTTCTTCCCTCAGTAGATGATTGCACATTCCTATATCTCAGAGAAAATAAAGTGCATCAAGGCATTTAATCATTAACATTCTGCACTTCCTACCATACCCCCAACAGACAGATTGATCATAGCATGTATTCTCTCTCGCTTCTCACACTCTGCATTTCAGAAGATTTTATTTCTCCTCTTGTAAATTTAACCAGCCCTTTTGGGGGCAGCTGAGCTGTTTTCCATAATGAATTGGAGTTCACCAAGCCTCCCTAAGGAGATGAATCATTTAGGATTCTCTCTTCCCTGGAAATTTGGATTCATTGGGTTGGGTTAGGTTGGGTTGGGTTGGGGACCTAGGAATTTTCATTTTAGCCAGGATAACAGGTGATTCATATCTTCAGATAAGTTTAAAAGGCACCAAGTAACATCATTTAAGTAAGGCTATTTATTAAATCTTCATCTTGGGGAATGCATTTACTAATTGCTATGAGGAATACAAAATTATATATTAGTAGAACCTGACCCAAAATTAGTTTCTAAGGTATGAAACAAAACATTTCATGAGTGAAAATAGCTAAGATGACAAACAGTACTATGAACACATTTTAGTTACAAACAAGGTGTTGGAGTCATTAAGTGAGTTAAGTCACTGCAATTTGCTAGACTCTCTTGGGGAACATTTTCACAGAAAGTTGCCTAATACTGAGCAATGCTTTTAGTAACTTGAACATTTTTGTTTTGTTTTGTTTTTCAGGGAGGAAATGGAAAAGCATTGTGGTAGTAGGTTTTGTTAAATTTGAGAAATGCCAGAGGTCAAGGCATTACATGAGTCTATTTGAAGTGGACTGAGAACATAAGCTTTATGACGTCATGTGGGAAAGATGCAGTTGGTGGAGGGCCTCTGGAAACTTGATCTGAGCTGTTGCTGTAACACTTAGGTTATTGGTAGAAGACAGTGGATTTGTGACCCAGTTTTGCTTAAAGAAAACTAACATGTTATTGAGCATCTATGTATCTGCTTCCAGGCTAAGAATTTTATAACCGTTACAAATTAAACTCACAGGCACATGCCAGGGAAGTATTATTATACTCCTTAATAGATGAATAAATGAAGACTCAGATGTGATCAAATCACAGTGCAGGAAAGTGGTAGAGTTGTGAAGCCAATCCAGCTCTAAGCCAAATTCATTTCATTTCCTAGGACTGTAATATTACAATAGAACCACATTTTTGAAATGTGTATCCAGGTAATTTGGATCCAAGATAATTCTTAAAATCACACTGTGAGAGAGTAGGGAGGGAGGGAAACTAAATCTGCAAGCACTTCAGATGATACACAGGAAAAAAAGTATCCCAACTGAGTTAACGATGGGCAGTCAAAATGTTAGTGTTCTTCCTTTTGCAACTTAAAAAAAGCCTGACATTTTAAAATTATAGAATCAGTTCACAGATATCATTTAACCACTTATATTTAGGACCAAAGCTTTTTTTTTTTTTTTTAATTTAAAAAAAAAATTTAATGCTTATTTATTCTTTGAGAGAGAGACAGGGTGTGAGCACAGGTCGGGGTGGGGGGGGAAGGGGTGTAGAGAGAGAGGGGGACACAGAATCCAAAGCTCCAAGCTCCGAGCTGTCAGCACAGAGCCTGACATGGTTTTCGAACCCCTGAGATCATGACCTGAGCTGAAGTTGGATGCCCAACCGACTGAGCCACCCAGGCGCCCTGCAAAGTTTTTTTTTTTTTTTTAAGAAATAAACATTATATTTAATAAAAATGGGATCTTTTGAATGCTTTTAATCAGTATTCAAAACATTTTTTTTTTTTTTGCTTAAAATTTCCAAAATTTAAATTGGTAAAACATCTCCAATTATGGAGATAATTCTCCGTATGTCAGGAGAGAAATTGCAGGAAACCAAATAGTGTTTGATATCAGTTACTTCGGTAGTAACATGATAAACTCTTGGTTTAGCATCTCTGAATCTCCTTATAAGACAAAGCAATCACTTCCTATTACATCTATCAGAAGCAACTTCTAAGACTAGGTCAAGGACTTTTCTGCTTCTAAAAATCTAGGTGGGAAATATGAATCTGTGCTTCATTCTTCATGACCCACACCTCCCTGGGTCCATCACTGGTTCTCCCTTTCCAGAAACCCTCTGTCTATGACAACTCTTATCGATAGCCCATCCCAACTTCTTCTAATGCAACTGCTGCTTTAGCAAAGCACAACTATCTCACAACCTATAACTGCAATGCCACTCCCAGGGCATAATTCCCTAGCAGGCACTGTTGATAAATCTTTGGCTTCGACTCTAACATCTGCCCTCAGACCCTCTCTGGCTGGCTCCTAAGACCCAGGAAAGTTATAAGGATCTGATCAACTGAGAAGACTTTTATTTTCATTTACTTTATTTAAAAACTACAATGGGGGCACCTCGGTGGCTCAGTCGGTTAAGCGTTCGACTTCAGCTTAGGTCATGATCTCACAGTTTGTGGGTTCGAGCCCCGCATCAGGCTCTGTGCTGACAGCTCAGAGCCTGGAGCCTACTTTGGATTCTATATTTTCCTCTCTCCTGTCCCTCCCCTGCTTGTGTTCTGTCTCTCTGCCTCTCTGTCAAAAATAAATAATAAACATTAAAAAAAAAAATAAAACTACAAAGTATTCTAGACCTGTAAGAGATCTAGTAGTGCTTTTTCTTTTGAAAAGTTTTTATAGATTTCATTAGAATGGGTCATCATTTAAGTGATGGCAAGACATGGAAAGGAAAACCTCATTTTTCCAGATGCCAAAAAGCTATGGAAGAATATATTTAGGGATTATTAATGATCTTGGGAAATATTGCTATTTAAAGAGCAATAACATTCTTTTTCATTTCAATATGATCATTCATATTAAGATATGAATACGATAAGAACAAAATGAAGACAAAAATCTACATTTGAGACAGGGATCATAGTGGGCCTAGAGCTTGATGAAATTAGGTAATAAAACATTAATTCCATTTCTAGTATGCATTTTCATTTTATCCTTTTATATGCATGTTCCATGTGAACACTGAAATCCAGATGCATACTAATTAGCAATTAATATTCATCAACTTGTATAACAGTCCTCAACATAATGGTGATTAGCTTTAGATATTTATAGCATCATGAATAACTAGTTAGAGAATTGCATCATTTTCATTAGAATTACATTATGTTCCATAGGAGAATTTGTCTTGATACTGGGAAAGTGCAATCCTGTTTTAAAACTCTGCATTTCAAGAAAACTGAACATATTTGTCATAAACCTGGTAAGTAGTTACTTCAGTAAAATTGAATGGATAATTATTTTCCATAGAGTTTTTTTTTTTAAGTTTATTTATTTATTTTGAGAGAGAGAGCATGCGTGTGTGAGTGGGGGAGGGGCAGAGAGAGAGAGGGAGAGAGAGAGAGAATCCTAAGCAGGCTCTGTACTTTCAGAGCGGAGCCTGACATGGGGCTCAAACTCACTAACCTGTGCCAAAACCAAGAATTCACAAACCATGAGATCAAGACTGGAGCCAAAGTCAAGAGTTGAATGCTTAACTGACTGAGCCAACAAGGCACCCCTAAAGAATTCTTTTTTTCAGTCTTGTTGTTGGTTTGCAGCCCTCTCTGGAGCTTCCAAGTGAAATCTAAAACCAGCTCCCATATGCGAAAAGCAGGGAGAGACCCAAGAAAGAGGCAGGCCACTCCAGGTTGTTTGGTGGCAGTTTTAGTAAGCAAAGGGAACTTACATAGGAGGCTTGTCTTAGGCGACAGCTAGATGAGTAGATCCCTACATCTGCCACCAAATCTTAAAAGTTTATCAAGAGCCGTTAACTAGGTTCAGTCACACATACGGTGCAGGTGTTTTCAACATCCTATCACTATCTCAAGTCTGAGAAGACTCAGTTTTTAAGTGATCAAAGACCTAGTCAAGACAAAATGCAGTCTTCATTTTCTAGGTAGATTACATTAAAGGTAAAGGAAAACCTTTGTTGATATATATTCTTTTATTAAGAGGAAACCAATAATCTAGGAAATGTTTCTCTTTTTAACAAAGAGAAAACCATATTCTAATTTTGCACCAGTTTTTACATTAAAATTCTATTTTTATGTAAATCCATTTAATCTTAGCTTGATTATATAAAATTTTTTCCCTCAATATTCTTTTCTTTATACACTTTCTACAACTTCCTATATCTAGGTAGGTATTTTTCCAAAACTTAGCCATGAATCAGGTATTCATTCATGTGGTTAAAGCTTTTCAGTGATCACTGTGATCTTATGGAGGCCTTGGATTAGATTTGGGGGCAAGGGAGCTACTACAGTAGTGTGTAGTCCCTTTTTTAAAAATTCAGTCTCTGTGGGCAATGTTTAGTTTAACTCCTGGGTGTTTACATTTGAAAGATATGATAAGATTTGCAACTTCATGGGACACAGAGAGAATGTAAGATTTTTCCTAAAAGCTTTGGGTTAATTGCTCTTTACAATTTCTCTTTGTATTAGAAATCAGAAGGCATGGGAGAGAGCCAAAGCACGAGACTCTTAAAAACTGAGAACAAACTGAGGGTTGATGGAGGATGGGAGGGAGGGGAGGGTAGGTGATGGGTATTGAAGAGGGCATCTTTTGGGATGAGCACTGGATGTTGTATGGAAACCAATTTGACAATAAATTTCATATGTTAAAAAAAAAATTAAAAAAAAGAAAGAAATCAGAAGGCATGGGGCATTTCATCTGTTTCCTCATCCATTAGTATAGTATAACATCGCCCTCTCCGTTTTCATTATTTTTTTAAACTTATTCCATCTTGTAGCATCTTATTTATTTACTTATTTATTTATTTAAAGTTTATTTATTGAGAGAGACAGAGACAGAGCAAATGGGAGGGAGCAGAGAGAGAGAGAGGGAGAGAGCCAGATGCAGGGCTTGAACCCACAAAACTGTGAGATCATGACCAGAGCTAAAACCAAGAGTCTGATGCTTAACTGACTGAGCCACCCAGGCGCTCCCCCTTTTTTATTTATTTTCCATCTCTTGGCATCTTAATCAATTTTTGTCACAAGCACTCAGACCTTAATCAGTGGTAGCTTGCACCCTTCCAGCTTTGCAGAACAGCATGCTAGTCTCTAACTTATTATTCTGCTCTCCCATTTTGTCTGCCAGCCCTGTAGCTAGCAGATTAGTGGATATTCCCATGTCCTTCTCTTATATCAGCTCTTCTAACTTTGTATCCTGACCTTTAGCCTCTGGTTCGTCATCAGTGGCTAACAGAATGGCCCACAGGGCAGGTCAGCCCACCGCAGCAGGCCATCCATTTTTCTTCTTTGTTGCATTGTGAAACTTTGAGCAGCCAGCATTTTCAGGGTGCCCCCATACTCATGTGGTGGTCCATAAGCATCTGACATACACACCACACTTCTTCACACGCAGGTTGATGTGATTTTCCACATCAGGTGCCCAGCACAGAACCTGATGTGGGACTCGATCTCACAATTGTGAGGTCATGACCTGAGCTGAAATCATGAGTTGGATATTTAGCTGATTCAGGTAGGTGGCAGTTTTGATAAGCAAAGGGAATTTACATTATGAGGCGTGTCTTGGGTGGCAGCAAGATGAGAGAATGTTTGTATCCACCTGCTGACTCTTAAAAGTTTATATAGAGAGAGACCTTAACTGGGTTCAGTCAAGTTTACCATGCAGGGGTTCTCAACACCACATCACTATCTAAATGCTATGTCCTTGGAGCAGCCCCTGGGAAAAGGAATGACAAAGGAAACCCACATTCCAAGGAAAGGGGAGGTGATGAGAAGCTCCTGATCACCTGGGTTCAGCTTATGGGTCAACTGGCATTCAGGATTTCTCCATGATTTTCTGGAACAATCATCTTCCTGATTTTTTTTTTAACACATAGGAGAAGTTAGTCTGTCAAGTATTTGAACTCCAGTTAGCCTCGTTCTAGGCCATGGAATGCAGGCAACAGGCAATAACTCTCAAGGCCTCATCCCCTCTTGACCACTCAAGGACATAGCTCTAGCGGTTATCCTTTGCTTCTCCTGCATCCTATTTGTTCTTTCTACTAAGTATTTTTCACTAATTTACAACCATGTATTGTACCAACATTCATTGTACAAGCATGATACCGCTTCAGAATGTCCTCTTCCTGCAAGCCCATGTGCTAAGCATTATTTTTCTCTGTAACACCTTTCATCTCCCTTGATGCCACTGGCCCATTTCACTTTGGTCTGTTACCACCATTTGACCCAATTGATCATTGCCTGATTCTGGGCTTTCAGAACACCACACTCTATTAGTGTTTCCTGTTACTTTACAGACATCTGCTTCGTAGTCTACCTTGTTGGTTATCTCTAATCTCTCTGACCTCTAAAATGAGGACTTTCCAGGGCTCTGACCTAAGACGTTTTCTCTTTCCTACATCCCTTACGTATCTGGTGATCTCACCCAGTTTCATGGCCTAAATTCTGCTAACATGCCAACAGCTCCCAAATTTATGTCTACAGCATATATCTCTTCTCTTAATTCTAGACTAATAAACTTGACTGATGATTTTACATCCCCACTCAGAGATAAGTATCTCAAACACAATATCTCTAAAATTAAATTCCTGATACTCTCTAGGAAAGCAGATCACCCCAGTCTTCTCTATTTCAATAATTGGCAACCTTGTATTTTCAGCTACTAAGGCCAGACACATTGAACTGATCTTTGACTCTTGCTTTCTCACAGGTTACATTCAATCGTTGATCAACTCCTGTCGTCTCTACTCTCAGCATGCACTCAACACTGACCATTTCTCACCTCTTTTCCTGCCACTACCTTGATTTAAGACACCCTCATTCATCTCTTGAACAGCCTTGTTGCATTATCTCTGCCCAGAATGCTTTCTTTCCTGATAGCCTCATGTTCTGCTCCCTTATTTTTTTCAGGAAATGCCAACATTTCAGTGAGGGCTTTCTTGACCAGTCTATTGCAAATTAAACCTCTTTAGGATGTTCTCTTCCTGTGTGCTGCTTTATTTTTCTCTATCCCTCTCACCTTTTAACATGTCTTGTAATTTATTCGTTAATTTTGTTTCTTTACTATCTTACTACGCTCTATTTTGTTTTTCTTCTTTGTTCCCTTCTTTTTAGATTCATTTTCTTTTTATTCTGTCTTTCCACACACATTTGTTTCTTCTTACACAGTCCATTATTATTCCTTTAGTGGTTCTCCTAGAGATTACAACTTACATATACTGTAGAACAGTCTAATATAAACTTTGCTTTTGTCACTTCCCAGAAGATGCTCTGATCTTAGAACACTAAGTCTCTGTTTACCTCCATTTTAATTTTTTTGTGTTATTGATGTTAGTTATTTTAATTCACATGTGTTTTGGGGTGCCTGGGTGGCTCAGTCAGTTGAGCATCTGACTTCGGCTCAGGTCATGATCTTGCAGTCTGTGGGTTCGAGCCAAGCATTGGGCTCTGTGCTCAAGGCTCAGAGCCTGCAGTCTGTTTAGGATTCTGTGTCTCCCTCTGCCTCTGCTCCTTCCCTGCTTCTGCTCTGTCTCTGTCTCTCAAAAATAAATGTTAATTCACATGCATTTTATACCTAACAAGACATTACTATCATTGCTATGTTCAGTCAATACTCATTTGTAATTCACTACATGTTTAATCTTTGCTTTGCTTTTTATTTTTTCCTGCCTATCTGTGATTCTACCAGAGATCACTTTCCTTTGGCCTGAAGAACTCTTTGTAGTATTTCTTCTCATGCAGACCCGCTGGCAACACATTGTCTCAATTTTTGAGAAGAAATGTCTTTTTCAAATTTATTTTAAAAGATATTTTTGTGGAAATAGAATTCTGGGTTAACATTTCTTTTCTTTTAGCAGTTTAAAAACGGTATTCATTTAATTTCTATCACTGCTGTCGAAGAGTTATCAGTGCTATCATTTCTCCTTTGAAAATAATGTGTCTCTGGGATGCCCGAGTGGCTCAGTCAGTTAAGCGTCTGACTTTGGCTTCAGCTCAGGTCATGATCTCACAGTTCATGACTCGGAGCCCCACTCTGGGCTCTGTGCTGACAGTGCAGAGCCTGCTAGGGATCCTCTGTCTCGCTCTCACTCTGCCCCTCCCCTGTAGCATGTGTTCTCTCCCTCTCTCCCTTGAAAGTTAATTTATTTTGAGAAGATTATCTCTTTTTCATTTACTAAGTGATAAACTATAAATATAGGTACGGAGTCTGCTTTGCAAAAAAAATTTGCAAAATTTACCCGGCACATAATAAGCGTAAGCATTATGTAAATATTTATTGAATAAATGACCAAATCTTCCCTGACCTCCACACTACCACTGCTTTTTCATCTTTAATTTTGTGGTGTATTTTTTTCATTCTATCTAGTGTTGTGTCATAGTGGTCACAGGTATTTTCTGTATCCACAATAACCTCAAAGCTTCTTGAGAGTCAGGCTACCTCTATGTCATGTTTGTCATTTTTCATCTTTCCTTCCCTAGGAGTATGTCACTGCACAATACACAATCACTAAGTATTTAAACGGTCTAGCGTACTAGTTACCTCTTGTGGCCTTAACAAATAACTACAAAATTTCTGGGGCATACAACAATAAACTCGTATTTTGGTCATGATTTTACAGTTGAGTAGGGACTTAGCTAATCCATTCGGAACTTGATTGAGAGGCTGTCACCTGCCGGTTTAGTTTGGGAAGTTTTCACATGAGTCTTGTCCACCTTGGATCAATGGGCTAGTTAAGTCATGTTCTCATGGCAATGGCAGAGGGCAAAAGAGCAAGTTGAAATGTGCAGTCGGTCTAGGCTTAATTAGGACATTGCCATTTTTACCTGTTTTCCATTGGTCAATACCAGTTCTATGTCCAAGCCCGAAATCAAGGGATAAGGAGATATACTCTGTCAATGGTCAGTAGAACTGCAGAAGCTCATGACAAAGAGGGTGAGGAGACAGGGCAGGCTGAAGAATGTGGACCAATAATCCAAGTGACCACATTCAATGGTTTCAAATATGCTGTATTAATACTAGTTCATGAAGCTTTACAGGGTTTCACAGAGCTTTAATTCATTCCTCAAAAGTTTTGAGTGCCCACCATGTGCCAGGCACTGGTCTAGTTCCTGAAGATACAAAAATAAATGAGACATTTATAATGAGACAGCGTTGTGAAACAAGGAAGTAGTGACTCATTTTACAAAAGGGTTAACTGACAGCTTAGTTCACAAGCCTGGTGAATAGGAAAGCCTGGAATTAAACAGAGGTTGGCCTCTTTTGCAATAATTTCTATACCACTTCCTTATTTACCTATAAATTTTGGCAGGATTAGAATGACAGAATCCATGGGGTGCCTGGGTGGCTCAGTTGGTTAAGCAGCCAACTCTTGATATTAGGTCAGGCCATGATCTCACAGTCATGAGATAGAACCCGGTGTGGAGACTCGTGCTGAGCCGAGCATGGAGTCCACTTAAGATTTTCTCTCCCTCTCTCTCTTTCTTCATTTGCCCCTCCCTCTCTCCCCTTCTGCCCATACCTCTCTCCCTCTCTCTCTCTGTTTCTCTCTCCCTCCCTCTGCCCTGACTTTCACTCTCTGTTCTATATTAATGTCATTGGATAGATGAGGGTAACTTGCTTAGTTTCCTGACAACTCCAGGCCTTGCATGTGCAATCATGCTGCTCTTAGCTAAAACAATCTCCTGAAATTCACCTTCTCCCTTTCAAAGAGCTCTTAGACACATCATTTCAGGGCAATAAAACTTCAGACTGCAGAGGAAAAGACTTTGAAAAGAGACATTACAAGAAGATGAGAACCCACCTTGAAACTTTATTAGTAAAACAAAATCCTGCACTCTCCTCTCGTTGCCCTGTGCATTTTCCCACTGCCTTCCCCCAACAGGCTGTTCTTCATGGGAACATACTGATTTCATTGAATCTTACAGCTGTGGCTGGGAAGCGCCCTGAATAACAATAAGGCTTTTATGTGGAATATGACTTAATTTAGAGAAGAACGGCTGATGCAAAATGGCAGTCAGGCAGATTCAATAAACTGCCTGACTGATCAATGTACTGCCATTTGGAAAAGCTAGACTAGGAACTAAATAGCTCTTCATATTGGTTGTCAGACATTCTTTTAAATATCCCGTTATATGTTATGACAGATGGATGAGAAACAGCTTTCGGTAATCAGAGGATCAAGCCCGCAATTTGAATCTACCAGGAGGGGGGGTAAAAATCACCTATGTATAACAGGTGCTGTTCCCGGCTTCGAATTTCTCAAGGAGAGCTCTGTATCACATCAGAAACAAAATGTGGTCATACTCTCTGTGGTAACAATGACGGGGGAATACGAATCCTTTATGATAAAGCAACTTCTTCCCCCGTTTTCCCAATTTATAGTGAATAGAGAGCTCCCTAAGTTCAAGTGGGAACACTGGTCTTCCAATAATCTGTACCAGCGAGGGTATTATTTATAAGGAAGTCACTGAAGCAGAGTCTTTAAGAATTTGCAGGCCTCTGCTCCTTATTCTGGAAATAGCCACGTCCCTGAGACATCCTGAGACATCCTGGCCGTAAGCACCAGACCTCCGTTGCACGGTGCGTCACGTGGTTCCAAATCCCCAGGGAGTTGTCTTAATCAGCAGCAGCCTGCCCTGTTCTAACTAGCCCAATTAGGATTAAGAAACAAGGGAAAATTTCTTGCCTCAGAGAACAGTCATGCAAACTTCAGTGGTTTGGCAAGGCATCTGAAGTGCAGCCCACCAATGGGGAGTCACAGTTATGGACCTGAGAATTTTTAATTTTAGCTCTTTTTCAGTGGGAGTTCTACAGCTGTGGCTGTGATTTTTTTAAATGCTCTAATTTGATATAAAAAAGTGATTATCCTGTAATCGCTTTCCTGCTTGATGAAGTCCTGTCCTCCTGTGGAAAGATGTGTGTATTGGAGTATTATTCAGAATTCTTTTAAGAAAGAAAGGTCACAACATGTCAAAAATAAAAGAATTTTTCTGTAGTTTTTCCCTTCCTAAGTGCCATTTCCAATCAAGGAAATAAAAGCACTATTGAAATATGTTGGCAACGGCATTTGTTGTTGGGAGAAAAAAAATGGCCCCGTTTCCCTAAGTCAACCTATCTGTGGTGTCACTGTCCCATCTGTAGGATGCCAACACATTTTATCTCATCTTCCTGTTGAGCTGATTAGAACAAGAAGACTAGTGAGTGGTAACACCGAGTTGCTTCACTGAACCATGTCATACATGTGAGGCTTTACAATAGCCCAGATGCAGTGAGCATGACATTGAGTATAGACAGAACAAGGAGATAATTATGGGAGAGTTAACCATGAGGTTTGAGGAGGAGGGCCGGCATGAAGGCTTCTCAATTAACAGATGCAAAACAGTAAGTGTGGAGCTGGTGAATGGAAAACTGCATCAGAGGAATCTAACTGGTTTGAGGTAAATAGCCTAGTTGACTAAGAGCTGCCAAACTTTATATTGAGGCCCGGATAGTAAGTAATTTAGGCTTTCTCATCCATGTAGTGTCTTTTGCATCTAACCACCTCTGTCCTTACAGCCTGTAAATGAATGGCATGGCTCTATGCCAGGAAAACTTTATTCACAAAAACAGGTGGTAAACCAGATTTGGCTGGGTGGCCTTAGTTTGCTAACCCTAGTCGCTGAAAGAGTCAAACAGTGTGGGTGGAAGCATAGATCTTGTCAAAGACAAAGCAGAGTGGCTAGCAAGGACTTAGGTTTGGAGTCACAGGAAATTGGGTTAGTTACTGCAATCACAATATAGTTTCAGAGTAGAATCAGTGGTAAGACAGATAAGCAGAGCTTATCTGGCAAATAAATAGCTTCTTAGAAAACCTCCTGCTTTGATCGAAAGAACTGTTACCCAAATCTAGGTGACACTGGATATGCAAACAGGGGCCAGCTCGTGTCGTCTGAAAGTGACTGTAATTATGGCAACCCTAGAATAATGTCAGAACTGGAATTCGATAAAAAGCTTTATACGTAATAGAATAAAAAAATTTAGCTTGAGCAAAATAAAACACACTTCATATTCATATACTAGTTATACGTGCGCTGAGACTCATCCACAGTTGTATCTTTCGCGTAAAGGGGTAAGAAGAGTACTTAAGTCATAAAGCACTGCAAAGGCAAAAATGGGATGCAAACTACTTTTAATCCAGTCTTTGGACTCATCAAGTCCCTCAATAAAAAGTAAAAGCCATTATTTATATTTGTGTGTGTGAAATCAACTTTGGTTGCACTCAAAAAGACACTGTCGTGTTTTATTTAATATTTAAAAACTGCTGTGTTGTATGGAATGATCTTCTAAAAGAGTTCTCTTAAGAAAAAGATAAATATAAAGGAAATCATTGGATATAGATTCGTGTAAACTTACTTGGATCTAGATTCAAAGCAAATACCAAATTCTTTTCTAATTAGAACTGACCATTGTGACATTTTATAACTGACTGCTTTTTTCCTCCTCTTTTGGTTCCTTTTCCTTATTTCCCCTTTGCCTGATCATAAGGAAAGGAAAGAGTAGGGAACTTTTTGGGGCAAATGAAGTGCTTCATTTTAAATTAAATGCAGAATAAACTCTAGTGGTATAGTGCAGATTAGGGAAAGTGAAACAAACCAGAAAAAAAAAAAAACAAACCTCTTCTGACGTGCAAAATTAATGGAAGAACTAAAATTTGGATACTAGTAAAGACTTGAAGCATTTTAGGACATATGTTCTACTCAAGGCTTGTTGGCAATCCAGTACTGAACTTTCCTTTAAATTGCATGTCAATGATTCAGCCATAGCAACTAGAAACTCAATAATAACAAAAACAGCAACGGCAGATAAAATTGAGTCCTTGCATTACATTCAGACTACATATATTAACCAATTTTGTGCTCAAGTTATATCTAAGAAATAGGCATCTTTATTACTCCAATTTTACAGATGGAAAAAACTAACATACAAACATGTTAAGTAATTTGAGAAAAGTGACACATTAAATAGCAGAGGCAAAAATTTTCACCCAGAGCATCCGGTTCCAAAGCCCAAGTACCTACCTTAAGTATAGAGTGGTGCCTCACATTTTCGTGAAACCACTTCTAGAACCAGTGTGACAAACTTGTCCCAGGTTGCCTGCATTTTGTTTGTTTGTTTTGGTTTTAGTATTAAAAATTCTGCTTGGTCTCAAGCAAACTGGGACAATTGTTCACACTAACAACCTTCACATATGTGAATTTCGCCTTGTAAAAGAAAACAAAAAGACCTCAAGTTATCAAAATACCTGTCACAAAATCTACTCAGAAATGCTCAGGCATTCGGATCAAAAGAGAACTGTCCATACCATCACAAAGTGCATTTAAACCTCATTTAGATGCAATTAGAAACCTTAGTTTAGATGCAATTAGAACCCCTAGTTTAGATGCAATTTTGGCAGAATTGGTTAATTGGCTTCCCAACTAAACAGGAAGGAGCTAAAAAGAGCAAGAGGTGAAACTAACAGAGAGAAAAGAAACTAAAAAACCTATAAGAACAAAGTCTAAAGACATTTAATGACATTAATGACAATTGTGCATTAGTTAGGTACATTTTATTTGTCAATGACAGAAAACCAACTTGAACCATCTGCAGTAATCAGAGAAATTTATCAGAAGTACTTGCAATAGGGGCATAGATGCCATTAGAACTTGCTTCCTCTCATCATTGTTTCTCTTGTAGTGGCTTTATCTTGCAGGCTGCCTCTTACTTTGTGATTGAAAACATGAAACCAATAGCTCCTAAATATTATGTCTTCAGGCATAAGAAAAAAAAATGATTATTTTAATCCAAAATTTAAAAACACCAGGAATTTTACTAGGAATTTTACCCATTTGCCTAGTTTGGATCATGCAAACATAAGTCTGAACTGGTAATCTAAGGCCAGAGTTGGGGTCGTATAAGAACATGGCAGCCTTGTAGGAACCATGTTGATGGAATGAGAAAGGCACTTCTCAGAAGGAAAACTATCCACGACAGTCCTCTGTTTGGCTGGATAGCATACTCCCACGTCTACTTTCAACCAATTCTCAATACACATTCTTTCTTACAGATTATCAAAATGTCACCATTAATATATTTTAAATATCCTACATATAACTACAATTTTTTTAATGTTTATTTATTTTGAAAGAGAGAGAGTGAGAGAGCACAAGCGAGGGAGGGGCAGGGAGAAGGAGAGATAGAATCCCAAGCAAACTCTGCACCATCAGCGCAGAGCCCAATGTGGGGCTCGAACTCACAAACTGTGAGATCATGATCTGAGCCGAGATCAAAAGTCAGACACCTAACCAACTGAGCCACCCAGGCACCCTTAATTACAAAAACTTAAACACTACTCCAAACTATGATTTGTACAGAATTGTTATTTGTAGAAATGTACTAAAGGCTGACAAACAGGAGGGTGGTCATCCAAGTTCAGACTTTCTCTGTGATATCATAGCTTAAGTCAATATCTCTCAGGTTAGTCTGCATCATGTCCAGATCAGTTGTTTTATCAGTAGTAATAAATTTAACAAGCCAAAATGCCCAGTGTGCAATGTTAGAGAAAAACTTAGAACAAACTCCCACTTCAAAAGAGAGAAAGAAATTTAACAACATGCTCAATATGTCTTGATCCATTTGAATGTAAAGTCTGTAAGGACAGGGATTTTTGTTTGTTTAATTGGCCTATTCCCAGAGCTCAACACATAATAGACACTGGTATGTAACTGTTAAATAGATGGACATCCTTTTCTTGTTTCATTCTCTGTAAGCATTGTGTGTTCCTCAGTCAACTGATATGACTCCCTGAGATCCTGTACACTGTTTAGGTATTGCCTTGAGAGAGAAAAGAAATGTATTGAGTTCATTATGATTTTGAATGGTAGCATGCCCCTTGGGTTGGCTGTAAAATGGCAATCATTATTCAAAAACTGAATATCCACAGTTAGCCTTCCACTGTTTGTCCTTTATTTCCTAATTGAAGTCTTCAGTTCCTGAAAGTATAGCTATGACCTAAAGAAATAGCAAACAACTAACTCAGTTACAAAGTTCATGCAAGGTTTCCTTCTATACTCCTCTTAGCTGTAGATAGATAGTAGATAGAAAATGTTGCTGCTGAAATTCAGGCATTTTGGCAGGATTCAGAGAATCTGGTAAGGAGTACAGATTTCCAACAATGTTGTAAATGTCATAATATGGTTCTTGTTAGGTGTGCCGATGGGTTTATTGAAAGTCTTGGGGATATCACATTTTCTTTTTTAAATCTCCAAAAACAGAGAGAGAGGAAGCTATAAATGTTATATGTGGCTATGTAAGGCTGAGCTAATGAGTTTGTGTGCTCCCGTAGTACTTTGTTTTAAGAAATCACGACTTTACCCCCTATCAGCTAGTGGGGTTTTGTTGAGGCCGATTACTCCTCTGGCTTCATTCAATGCAGGACATGTGGCCCAAGCCCAGTCCAGCAGAGTAGTTCACAACCTGGCCACAGTTATTGATTCAAGATGGGGCCTGTGACCCCAGTTGAGCCAATGAGAGTCATCCCTGGGACTGTTTTTCTGGACTAGGAGAAAAGTAGGATTCTTTTCTCTGGAAATAATAGTAACCCTAGTGCTTACAGGGATCCTATTTGACAAGAAAGGAAAAACATTCCCGAGAATGAAGATCATCCAGGATGAAGACAGAAACCTGATGACATACTTTGTACCATGAATGTGACATATCTTAAGTCAAATCTACCCTGGAGTTTTCAGTTGTGTAAGCCTCCAAATTTCCATTTGACATAAACTGGATATTGTTGGGTGGCACTTATGTCTTTCAGCTGAAACATTCCAAGAGAGTTTCTCATTATAGCGATTTGATGTAAGAATATGTAGTGAAATATTTATAAAGCTCTTTGAATACTTCATGAAAAAGGTAATGTTAAAATAACGTTGGCATGAGAACTCTGAATTATAAACATCTGTAAGGTTCAGATATTATACAAGCACACATGCTAAAGAATAAGTCATAAAGGTAGAATGATGTACTCAAAGAATTATGGTTCTAAATTAAAACAGATTCCACTTAGAATAATAGCTTTAAACTTCTCTAGAATTCCAGCAATATTATCAGATCAATGTACAAAATTGTGAGTTTTCTCAAATCATATATAGCATACACAGTTATTTATTTAAATGTTCTTAAAATTAATTTTCAGTTATAATTTTCAGAAATAATAGATACAATTTCTTTGTGACTTTCAAGTGATAATCATGTAAATTACAGTTTCCTTAATAATAAGGTAAATTTCTTATTTCGGAAGTGTGAAAAAGGAATATTGAACCTGGCAATAATATAGGAATAGAGAAAGTAGCTCTTCTTCATCAAAATATAGAGAAAGGTGATTGTCTCTCAAGCTTATGTTAAATGTGTAGATATTTAACTAATGAAGGACAGTTAAATTTATGTATCTTTTGTGAATATTAACAATTTTCTTGTGAAACTTTGCATGTAGAATAATACTAATTTACTAAAGCTAAGAAATCAGTTGAGTGGCTTAACCAGAAAGACCTATTAGAACATAGCTTAAGCATATAGTTCACAGGATGATAGCTTTTATCGGGCACATCTAAAGAATTCAAGAGCTTTTTATTTTATTAAATAGACATTTATAAAGAAAAGAAATTTTGGGGGGATTCACTGACTCTGTCAATTCCTTCTCTTCTCTTCTTTAATCTAGGCCTAATGGACATCTTGGGATGGTTACCAAAATCTATAGTAATGGAACTGGCAATATAATGGCAAGATAGAAGATAAATTAATGAAAAGCAAGATAAATTTGTTCTGTGGCTTCTGTAGATCTGAAGGCCATAAGGAAATACTTAAGTAAATCTTTCTTGTCAGTAATAAGCAAAATCACACTATAGATAATAATGACAAAGACATATTAGCATAGGAAAAATACATTTGCTAAATTTTCCTGTGAATAGCACCAATTTCAGTATTCCTTAGGCATGGTTTGTGAAATGAGATTTACACAAGATTTGGCAGTGCATAAATTAGTCTGAAGGCATAAGGTATGAATTCATGGAGCTATATTAACGGTTTCAGAACAACCACACATTTTTAATAAAGTGCTGGGGTGCTGTGCTGAATTCTGTTCTGTTCTGGCCAGAAGAAGTTTAGTCATTATTTTACAGGCATTTCCTACAAACATCCTCTGAATGTTAGCATTTTACTAGACACAGGCAGATTTAAGAGTTAAAAAAAAAAAAAAAAAGAAAAAGAAAAAAGAAGAAGAGCCATTCTACAGACCACAGCCTGGCTTGGGGTTGAGGCAGGAGACACGGATTACAGCCTACCAACCAAATGTGTTTCCCCAAATTGGGTATATCCTCAAATGAAAAGAGTTGTGTTTTGTTTTTGTTTTTATCAGTTGTAATACTGGCCTAAAGCTCTTTTTAAGGTCATTCCTGTCTTTGAAATTCTACAATTTTATTAGATTTTATCTTCCCTGGGAAACAAAAAATGTAATTGATGGAAAATAGATTCCTGCATTTAACAGCTACAAATATATAGAAAGGCAGCTGTTTAACTACAGATATTGAATCCACACATTCTTTAAATTTTTATTGTTTTGTTTTAGAGAAGACAGAACGTGAGTAGGGGAAAGGGACAGAGGGAGAGAGAGAGAATCTTAAGCAGGCTCAATGCTCAGCCCAACATGGAGCTCGGCCCCACAATCCTGGGATCATGACCTGAGCTGAAATGAAGAGTCAGACATTCAACTGACCAAGCCACCCAGGTGCCCCCAGATCCAGACACAATTTTAGAAGAAATTGTGCAGAGTTCTAAAAATTCTTTGACTCCCAACCCTTTTCCATAATAAATTGTTCTTTTGTGCTCTTTCTGGTAATAGCATTCCAAGCCTTTATCATAGTAATCATCTCTTTCTATTAGGGCCAGCTGTACAGTTCTCTGGCGTATCTTTCCGGTACCCCCATCTGAAGTCCTTGTGGGTAAGACCTACCTTACTTTCTTATCCCTAGTGCCTGTTGACCTGGATTTGATGATCAGGAGATGTTTGAATAAATAAATGAATGAGTGAACAAACACTGTCAGAGAAGAATCATTAGAAAAAGAAGTTATTACTCCAGAAAATAAAAATCTTACTAAGTAATACAAATCACAACATATATGAATAAAATATTATCAAGGTGACATTTTCCCCATTAAGACATTTTCCCCATTAATCTTGCCTATTAATCCTTAACAATCTACAATTCACCTCTGTTTTTTTTTTTTTTCCTACGTAGATTTTGTTTTTTAATCTAACATGATTTTGGAATCGTGGCCTGATAATTGCTATCTATTTTCTTTATCATATGATGGCCAGGGTGAGTGCTCCGTTATACGAAATGCAATAAAGAATCTCAAAGGGTAAGTTTCCGAATACAGTCACCAACTTACCACATAACTTTCTAAGGGAGGGTCTCCCTTCAGTAATGCCGTCTACGGCAAGGATGACAATGATGGCAGCTGTGCTGTGACCCTACCAAAGTTGATGTAAATGACAGCCAGTGCTGTTAATAGCTTGTTTGAATGCCTACTGCGTGTGAGGCATTTTGAATATAACAACTCACTTAATCCTTGTAACATCTTATTGAATTAGTTATTATTCTTTTGCTCCCTTTTGAATAAAGAATTAGCTTTAAGGAAGTAAGCAAATTGACAATTATCCCACAATTCACAATTGGAAGGGCTTGTCTAGAACCCAGATCTTTTAGAGAGTACACTTAGCACTCTATGGCCAATCAAACCAACAGGCTAAGTACAAAATTGAATCATAAACAGAATCAAACTGTTAAATGTCATCAACATGCTTGTATTATATTAATTCACTTTACAAATTTTATTTTACCCACACACACATTTTGAATGTGATGATATTTGCCACAAATGCATAAACAATTAAGAAGTAGATAGTGCTACTTTTTCAGTGAGGCGAATGACAATACCTTTTCTTACCAGTTGAATTTATTTTAGTTTGAATTTATTTAGCCAACCTTAAAATGTCTATGGTCCGAGAGTTATGTTGTGGAAAGCTATATTTATAAAGGATTTCTTGAAAGGTAAGCAAGTCATCCATCTCTTCAGCTAATCTTGTTTGTTTCTCCACCAGTCTGACAGCCAGAAAGTGGCACAACTTGATGATGTTTTCCAACATTTAGATTATTACTTTTACATGGCATTCATGTAGGAATTTTTTTTAAAGCTATCTTACTGTAATCTCTATTTATTATAAGGGTATTTGTGAGGTCACTTAACCAAATAAACATACATGGAAGATTTGTGTTCCTGACCATTTTCAAGAAGTGCATTTATCCTCAGTAACCAGTGTACTTTTCTTTTATGGACCATGCTAACCTTATAAAGGATGATATTTCTCTTTTTTTTTCTGGCAACTAGTATACTTTGTCAAATTTCTTTCCCACTTTGAGTCATTATGCATAAAACTTGTCTCTTAGGCTTATCTTTCGTGCACAGCACACTTTGGCATCATTTCACTATTTTTCCATCATTCTCTCTTTACAATGTTTTTTCCCCATTGTGTTATTGTAATTTCATGTTTTTGGGGAAAGTCTTCATTTCTTAAAGTAAGCAATTTTAGTATAGAAATGCTTCACAACACTTGGAGTCTTGTTTATGAAAAATCCTGTACATAGGCAAAGTTTAAAAGTCGAAGAATGACCATGAAGACCCAAGAGTGATAAGTTATGACGGTGGTCAAGACAAGAGGACACATACAGAACATGAGAGCCTCCTTTGTCAGGATACTAATAAGTTGTTTTCCTTGGTGTTCTTTGGAAGGGAGGGGTAGGACACAAACAGAAGTTAGATAGAAGAAGGCTGAAAATAAGCTATACCCAACCAGTTTGCCTTTCTTCTTTCTTCTAAACTCAGTATTGCAGGACATCTGCCCCCCGCCCCCCACCAAAATTTTCTTATACCTCCATTTTAGGAAGAGTTTTGGTAAATATCTGGTTGCCTAAAACCATGCATGAAGTCAAAACGTGTTAAAAATTAATTGCACGTATAGCTGCTCCCTTTAAACATCAGAACTTTGTAAAGATCTCATGATTATGACAAGGGCCCTTGATAGAATGCTTTTGAAATACAAGAAAGAAACATTTCACTGACTGAAAAATTTGAACATTTTCTTATGGATCTGTTTCTTGGTATCCTAAAGTCACTTTGAGGAAATTAAATGAAACTTAGGTAACTTGTAGGTTCATGTATGATCACCAGTTCACCATCATATAATCCTCATTCATTGGCCATTTTCCTGATTACCTATTGGCACATTCATGCTACCTAGCAGACAACTCATTAAAGACATTAATTAGCTCAGGAGGTTGTATGATTTAGCTAATCTGGCCCAGAGTCATGCATACATCCTCATCTAGGCAGCTCTGCTGTTACTATCTGGGCTTGTAGACGTATGTGGGAGTTGACTGTTGGCTGATCTAGGATGACCTTGACTGGGATCATGTCAGTGAGCCTTGTATCTCACAGGTGAAAACTTAGAGCCATTTTGCAAGTGGTGTTGCAGAGTTGTATTTTAGCTACTTTATAGCCCTGCAGCTTGATATAGTCCACATTTCCATAGGATTCATGGATCTGGTAACACATAATTTGCTCATTATATTCCCCATGGGAGAAGAATTTCTTGATCTTATTAGTGCTTTCAAAAATGAATATTGTTTATACTCTCCTACCTATCCTCTCTCTCTGCAGGAATTTGGAGGGAGGTGAGTTTCCTTTGGCTCTTTTCTTCATGACTTGAAGTATTAACTGACATTATTAATGACAAGTATAGAGTAGTGTTCTCCTGCACCCAGGAATGTTATAAGGAGATAAAAGTGAAAATGAAATGACAAAGGAAATGAGCCAGAAAATAAGACCTCTGGACAATGAAAATTTAGCACCCATGCTAAACAAGTGAAAGTCTTTTAGGTAGATTGTATAAATTCAGCTTATTATAGATTTTAAAAGAAAACAATTTTAAGGTTCCTTATCACCGTGAACAGCTGCTAGACCTCCAAATGGAATTTCCTAATGAGTATAGAAACAAAATCTGTTTCTTTATTTCCCAGATACCCTGCATTTGCCTGGCTACTAACCAACGCCGATCAACTGCTATTCTCTATTCTGCAGCCACCTGGTCTTATTGCTGACATTTGAGTTTGGAAGGAGTATGTGCTTCTTTATAAATATTCCAGATATTATCCCCTATTTATACTGTACATGGCTCCTGGATTAACTGTAATAAGAAATGTCAAAAGCTCCCTGGCCTTTCTATGAGATACAATAAAGTGCTTGGAGGGTCTGGAAAAGTCCATGACAGCCATTCCCCTTTCCTCTGTGTTTGTCAGTGATGTGGAGACTGAGAAGCTTGAACCTACATTTCCAAAACGCTTTTGCAGTGAGGGTTCTTAATTTCATATAGTTTATCTGATTAGGTTGGAACATGGGAGGAAGCCGAGCCATACTTTTGTGGCTGCTGCCATCGCTGCTGGAAAGTTCGGTCAGGAAGGCTCTGGGAGTTTTTGCACCTGCTTTAGCTAGAGATCAATTCCAGGAGCCACTGTGAACTATCAGGTGTTGGAAGTTTCATTGAATGCTCATCAGGTGTTGGAAGTTTCAGTGAACGCTCATCAGGTGTTGGAAATGCAGATTTAAGCTTCTTAGTCTCGGCACTACTGACAAACACAGAAGAAGGAAGGAGCGTGGCTGTTATGGTCTCCTCAGTGAGACACTCCAAACGTTTCGCTGTGCTTTGTTAGGTGTGAGAATGAAGAGGCAGGGTGCAGTAGTCCATGTTGACTTCCTGACTCCTGGAGGGAAGGTAAGGCTGTGAATTTGCAGAGCTAGTAGCTCCTGTAGGTGAGTTCCCACTCTCTCATTTCTTTGTTATAGACAACATAGCAGTGCTCTTGGTGGGCTAGTTTTGTCCTGTTGGTGTGTGTCTCATTGCTAGAGAACTAGCTACTCAGCCTTTCGGCAATTCCATAAGCTTTTAATTCTCTTTATTAAATGTCATTCTGTGTAAAATACGGTTGACCCTTGAACAACACAAGTTTGAATTGTGCACGTCTACTTTTACATTTTTTATAAGACAGTACTGCAAATACATTTTTTCTTACGAATTTCTTAATAAATTTCTTTTCTCTAGCCTGTTTCGTTGTCAGAATGCAGTATATAATCCATATACAGAATCAATTATTCAACCATTTTTGTTATCAATAATGTTTCTGGTCAACCGTAAGCTATTAGTAGTTAGGTTTTGGGGGAGTCGAAAGTTATATGGGGATTTTCAACTGCTTGGAGTGGAGGGGACTGGCACTCCTAACCCCTGCATTGTTCAAGGGTCAATTATTGCTAGCTTTCTTTTTATTATTTGCAACTGAATCCTGACATAATCAAATCTTGCTAAAACCAGAGACATTGAGTTAGTTGCTTCTTTGGCCACCAAAAGTAAAATGTATAATACAGACTTATGCTATTACTTCATTGATTTTTATTGCTTTTTAAAGTTTTTGTTTATTCAAAACTATGAAATATTTCAGTCAAATTATGAAAAATAATGTAATAAATTTGGTATATCCACGGTAAGATTGATCAAACATTGACGTTTGGGTATATTTGCTTCAAATCTTGTTTTTTTTAAAAATATTGTAGATATGGGGCACCTGGGTGGGTCAGTCGGTTGAGTGACTCTTGATTTTGGCGTAGGTCATGATCTCATGGTTTTGTGAATTTGAGCCCCATGTTGAACTCTGCGCTGGCAGTGTAGAGCCTGTTTGAGATTCTTTCTCTCTTCCTTGCTGTCTATCCCTCTCGCACTTGTGCTGTCTCTTGCAAAATAAATAAACTTTAATAACCAACAAAATAAAATACTGTAGATATATTTAAATCCCTCATCAATCCCACTTCCTTTTAGCTGTCATCGGAGATGACCAATGTCCTGTAAAATATATGCATATTCCATGTATATTTTATGCTTTTCCTATACATATATGAACTCCAATCAATTTGCAGTACTGTTTGTATGTGTATGTGTATACTTCATATAAATTGTTTCATGTTGCATAAATCATGTTTCACAATTTGCTCTTTCAATTAGTATTATATTCCTGACTTCTTTTTTTACTTATAGATCCAGTTAATTTATTTTACCTTATATCTATTTTTCATTGGCTGATTATATTATTTCCTTACTGAGATTGTTCACAAGAGGTGATTTTTTTAATAACATCTCAACATCAATATACTAATAATTGAATTTGTAATATCCCCTGACCTTCTACAATGGTTCTTACAATTGAATTACTTGATTTTTGCCAAGGGCATTTATATCTCTAATCCCTTCAGCTTTAAAACTTTGGGATCATTATTTTCATTATTGATCAATTCATTGAACACTGGATTTTTGTTAGCCTCTGTGACAAAATGTGCTAAAATGTTCTCTCCAGAGAGATTCCTAAAGGAGCTTCCCCCCACCCCCACTCAACTTTCTCTACTGACAGACTCTTCCTTTCAGAACATTTAACACAATGTATAACCAATATTTATTTATATTCTTGTCTATTTGTTGCCTGTCTTCTCCAATCAGCTGCAGGATCTGCAAAATTTGGGACTGGGTCTTTATACCTAGTACTAGTTTAGAACATGATTAGAACTCAGCAGATATTTGAATGACTGCATGCATGCACTTTATAGACCATTGCATTGTAAATTCAACCAGTCACAATTCTTAAGAATTTTTTTCTTCAAAACAACAATAATATAAATATAAGCATGGGACTCTTACAAAGAAAAGAACTATAACAATAAAGAAATGCGTGTATTTATTTATTTTTAAAATTTATTTAAATTCAAGTTAGTTAACCTACAGTGTAGTATTGGTTTCAGTAGAATCCTGTGATTCATCACTTCCCTATAACACCCAATGCTCATTCCAACAAGTGCCCTCCTTAGTGCCCATCACCCATTTACCCCATCTCCCCGCCCCCCACCACCACTCCAGCAACCCTCAGTTGGTTCTCTGTCTTTAACAGACTCTTGGGGCACCTGGGTGGCTCAGTCAGTTAAGTGTCCGACTTCGGCTCAGGTCTTGATCTCATGGTTTGTGAGGTAGCACTCTGTGCTGACATCTCAGAGCCTGGAGCCTACTTCGGATTCTGTATCCCCCTCTCACCCTCTGTCTCCCTCTCTCTGTCTCTGTCTCAAAAATAAGTGAGTATTAAAGAGTCTCTTATGGTTTGCCTCCCTCTCTGTTTTTATCTTATTTTAGAGCTTAGCACATTGCCTGGTCATATATTTAAAATTATAAATATTAAAGTAAATATTTTATGTATGTAAAGTGTTTCTTTTATTTTTACCTTAGGATAAATGGCACAAGGTAAAATCACCTTGTCAAATATGTGACCTATTATAGCAATAGCTTAAACTTTTCACGTGAATAAATTGTTTCCTATTAATAGCATGAATTGAAATCATAATTAAGCCTAACTTCAAGCACATAAAAATGTGCAAAAATAATAGACACCTATGTACCCACCTCCAAGATTAAACAGATGTTAACATTTTGCCATATGTGCATCGAATCTGTCTTTGAAAATGAAAAATAATGCAGATTCAGTTAACTCCTCCCTCTGTTTCCTTTCCTCCCCACCAGTCACCAATACTTTAAAGTTGTATATCTTTCCCCTGTATGTCATCATGTATATAAAAAAACAGTACTGTAGTACGTGATGCCGAGTGTCACATTATCACAACTGAGCCAATGGTTCTTGAAATTTGCTTTGATATACAAGTGCTTTGGATTATAAGCATATTTCTGGAACGAATTATGCTTGCAAACCAAGGTTTCACTGTATAAATTTTTTATGTGTGCACTCTGGGGCCCATATTTGATGGGGGGGGGGAAAACCATGATTACAAAGCATAGTTAGATGCAAAAGTGAATACTTCTGTAGAATGAGGAAAAAATACAACATGTTTAAAAATGTGAAGAGCCGATAAATATCGCAAGCATTTTGCATTCCCCAAAAGTAACATAATATTTTAAGATAAGTTGTCTGACCTACCTCTATAATACATGTTTCTTTATTTGTGACCACATAGTCTTTGATTCCCTCTTCCCATGACACCACTTCTTAATAATTTTTATGGAGCAATTAGAAAATTGTTTGCCTTGTAGCATGGGTGAACTCAATTTATTTTTATTATTGATAGCTGGAGTGTATTGAACTTACTACTTCATGCTTCTTATCCTGCTGATACAGGCTTTTGCTCAATATATGTAGGGATTCAGAAGGAAGGAACGCTCATTGGTAGAGGTCACTAGCTTTGCTGGAGGGCAGCAGCTGTGGCCAAGGGAAGGCCTGACCTATCTCAAAGTAACGCATGCTTATTTCTTTACTATCTTTCTACTTAGTTTATTAAAATAAATAAGTGTAAATATTTTACTAACCAAGTATGTGCATCATTGATAATTTCTCCCCATATTGGCTACCCTTCAATACCCTAACACTAAAAGTTTTATGTTTAACTGTGAGTTAATATGCAGGGAAAAAAAAAAAAAAATCTTCCTTGGAAAGAGGCCTATGCAAGCGAAAGCTGCCAAAGCTTAAGGTTCATTTAACTCCATGTTAAATCTCCCTTCATCTCTGTGGGTTCATATTTTATATACGAGGGTTCATTTTGTACTTTAAAAAATCTTTGTGGTTGACAACTTTAATTTTGAGGATTTTCATGTGAATACATGTAGATATACTCTGTTTTGGTTTAACTACTGCCGAGTATCCCATTGTACTAATCCACCCCATTTAATTTTTCTACTCTTTTTCCAAGCGGCATTTAGAGTTTATCTTATCTGTTTTTGGTATGATTAATGCTGCAGAAACATTCTTCTACCTGTCTCCTTGAACATGTGTGGCACTGTCTCCAGGGTAATCAATTATAGTAAAATTCAGGATCCTAGGATGTGCCTACCTTAAACAAATTGTTAACCAAAATGGCTCTATGATTTTTATCTTTTACTAATAATGAGTCCCTGTTACATTTTCATCAATATCTGGTGTTCCTATTCTCATTAATTTTGACCATCAGTTGAATGTGAGAGGGATTCTTACTGTTATTTTCATTTGCATTTCATTGCATTTCATTTGCATCTTCTTACCAGTGATCTGGGACTTCTAATACTTTCTTCATGTTTGTTCCCTCACCTGTGAATTGCCCATTTGGATCCTTGGATTATTTTTATTGGGTTTGCGTCCTTTTGATTTTTTTGATTTGAAGAAACTCATTGTATTTTCCAATTGCTAATTCTTTATCTGTTATATGGGTTATGAATATCTTCTTTTGGTCTGTGACTTATTCTGTTTCTGATCTCTTGTCATACAGAGGTTTTCAACTTAATATGGCAAACTATTTATATTCTATAAATTTTACCCTTTCCTTCACATGTATGAGAATGTTCTCTATCTTACCACAAAGATATAGTATCATGTTTCTTTTGTAAAATTTTGAGTTTTCTTAAGTGGAATGTGTTGGTGCTTTCAGTGAGATACCCCCTTACGACTGTCAGAATGGCTAACATTAACAACTCAGGCAACAACAGATGTTGGCGAGGATGCGTAGAAAGAGGATCTCTTTTTGCACTGTTGGTGGCAATGCAAACTGGTGCAGCCACTCTGGAAAACAGTATGAAGTTTCCTCAAAAAACTAAAAATAGAACTACCCTATGACCCAGCAATTGCACTACTAGGCATTTATTCACGGGATACAGGTGTGCTACATATGCACCCCCATGTTTATAGCCGCACTATCAACAATAGCCATAGTATGGAAAGAGCCCAAATGTCCATCGATGGATGAATGGCTAAAGAAGATGGACACACACACACACACACACACACACACACACACACACACACAAACACACAATGGAGTATTACTCAGCAATCAAAAAGAATGAAATCTTGCCATTTGCTTACATGGATGGAACTGGAGGGTATTGTGCTAAGTGAAATTAGAGAAAGACAAAAATCATATGACTTCATTCATGAGGACTTTAAGACACAGAACAGATGAACATAAGGGAAAGGAATCAAAAATAATATAAAAACGAAGGGGGACAAAACAGAAGAGACTCATAAATATGGAGAACAAACTGAGGGTTACTGGAGGGGTTGTGGGAGGGGGGATGGGCTAAATGGGTAACGGGCATTAAGGAATCTACTCCTGAAATCATTGTTTCACTATATGCTAACTAATTTGGATGCAAATTTTAAAAAATAAAAAATAGAATTAAAAAAAAATTTTAAAAAAGCGATAGGAAAAAAAAGTTGAGTGTATTATATGAAGAAATATTTTCTACATAATTAAAGCTGCATTTGGTCAATATGCCTTCCTTTTGCCATGTATATGTAAAGCCAATTAATTCATTTCATCAGAATTGGAATCCTGACTCTACCCTTACTAGCTGTAGGATCTTAGACAAGTTACTCAACTTCTGACGTTCCTCAGTTTATACAGCTAAAAATAATGCACCACTTGACACTGTAAAATTATAAGTATGAACATTTTAAGTGAGTTCGTGACCTGTATTAAGCGACACTAATAGCACCTTAGTAATCGTGCCTTTCTTTTGATGTCATTAGGTATAATTTGGTAACTAAAGGAGTAAAGATGGAGGTCAAAATATCTTTATTATTATTTTTTTTAATTATTTTTTTAACGTTTATTTATTTTTGAGACAGAGAGAGACAAAGCATGAATGGGGAAGGGTCAGAGAGAGGGAGACACAGAATCTGAAACAGACTCCAGGCTCTGAGCTGTCAGCACAGAGCCCGGCGCCGGGCTCGAACTCACGAACCGCGAAATCATGACCGAGCAGAAGACGGCCGCTTAACCGACTGAGCCACCCAGGCGCCCCAAAATATCTTTATTATTAAAGATAAGTTAAAGAGCATAGGTTATAGGATCAGGCCAGTATGCTTATTTATAACTTCAGAATTAGGCAAAGTTTTCCATTTAGTAATGGGCAAGGCTGGAATAGGGCAGAGTTGACATGTGGAAGGCCTGGGTAGGTAAGAATTACCATATTTTGCTGAGATGTTCTTTGAAATGTTGCATAGGTAAAATTTTGTTCATAAGTGATATTGAGCTACTCCTTTCTTGTACTATCTTTGTTATAAAGATTATACTAAGTTTTTTTTGTGTTTGTTTTGGGGGAATAACTTGCTTAAAATTTGGATCATTTGTAGATTAGAAGTTGGGTAAAATTTCTTTATAAAACCACCTGGATCTAAATCTACCCACCCACACACTATAGGTTTATTTGTATGTATGTGTAGATTCTTTTCTATTCTTCATTCTCTTAAATCATTATAGGACTACTCAGTTCTTCTACTTGTTCTTCAGTGAGTTTTGGTAAATTATATTGTTCTAACAAATTTTCATTTCATCGAAACTTTCAATTTTAATGCAATAAAATCATTTATAGTATTATATGATATTTTCAAATCTTTAGTATATCAGTTAATTTCCCTTCTTTATTCCTGGTACCATGGGGATGTATGTGTATGTGTGGGTAACAATTTTTGTGTTTATATGTGTGCTTGTGTGGGTGCCTTTTCTTTTCTTCCTCTGAACAGTAATACCAGAATCTTGTCTAATTTATTAATCTTTTAAATCATCAACTTGGATTTTGTCGAGGTTTCCTCTTTGCCTGTTTTTTTTTTCTATTTTTACTGATCTTTACATCCTGCTTTTATTTTCCTATATTCCATTTATCTGATTTGTTGGATGCTTATTTCTTATTTCTCAATATTTCTTTACTGTAATAAGCATTCAAGGATAAAGATTTCCCTCCTATATAGTTTTAGCTTCATCTCACCCAATTTAATATAGTTAAATTTCCATTACATTTTCTTTTCCCCCCCATGATTTTGTTAAAAGGATCTTAAGTTATCCAAATAAGAGGGGATTTATAGTTATCTTTTTATAATTTATTTTATATGATTATATAATATTTGATGCTTTTTTGTGTAATTTTCAAAAATTTTTGTATATCCTAATATGCTCTTATTTTGGAGAAAAATTCTATGACTAATTGAAATGAAAATAAATTTTCTGCCAGTTGCAGGGCTTTATATACCCAGAGATATTAGTTCAAACCTATCAATTGTGCTCTCGGAGGAAACTCCATACTATTTTCCAGTGTGGCTGTACCAGTTTGCATTCCCACCAACAGTGCAAGAGGGGTCCCCTTTCTCCACATCCTCCCCAACACCTGTTTTTTTCTGGTATTGTTGATTTTTCTGACAGGTGTGGGGTGATATCTCATTGTGGTTTTGATTTGTATTTCCCTGATGATCAGTGATGTGGAGCATCTTTTGTTTTCTGCCCATCTTTTTAATTGGATTATTCATTATTCAGGTGTTGGGTTTGATAATGTCTGTATATTTTGGATACTGACCCTTTATCAGATAGGTCATTTGCAAATAATCTCCTGTTTCGTATGTTGCCTTTTAGTTTTGTTGATTGTTTCCTTTGCTGTACAGAAGCTTTTTATCTTGATGAAGTCTCAATAGTGCATTTTTGCTTTTGTTTCCCTTGCCTCAGGAGACCTATCTAGAAAGAAATTGCCACAGCTGATGTCAAAGAGGTTATTGCCTGTGTTCTCCTCTAGGATTTTTACAGTTTAAGTTCTCACATTGAGGTTTTAATCCATTTTGAGTTTATTTTTGTGTATGGTGGAATAAAGTGGTCTAGTTTCATTCTTCTGCATGTTGCTGCCCAGTTTTCCCAGCACCATTTGTTGAACAGACTGTCTTTTTTTCCATTGACTATTCTTTCCTGCTTTGTCAAAGATTAGTTGACCACACAGTTGTGGGTTCACTTCTGGGTTTTCTATCCTGCTCTGTTGATCTATGTGTCCATTTTTGTGCCAGGATCATACTATTTTGATCACTCTACCTTTGTAATGTAACTTCAGGTCTGAACTGCAATGCCTCCAGTTTTGCTTTTCTTTTTCAAGATTGCTTTGGCTATTCAGGGTCTTTTGTGGTTCCATATAAATTTTAGGTTGGTTTGTGCTAGTTATGTGAAAAATGCTATTGGTATTTTGATAGGGATTGCATTAAATGAGTAGATTGCTTTGGATAGTACATACATTTTAACAATAGTTCTTCCAAGTAATCAATATGGAATGTCTTCCCATCTCTTTGTGTCATCTTCAATTTCTTCCATTGGTCTTTTATAGTTTTCAGAGTACAGGTCTTTCATCTGTTTTGTTAGGTTTATTCCTTGGTATCTTATTATTTTTGGTGCAATTGTAAATAGGGTTGTTTTCCTAATTTTTCTTTCTACTCTTCATTATTGGTGTAATGAAATGCAACAAGGTATAGTTTCTCCCATTACTAACATCTTAATTAATATGGTACTTAAAACTAAGGCAATATTGATTTATTATAATGACTATGGTACTATTGAAGATACATAGTTCATTTAGGTTGCCTTATTATTTACCTAATGTCCTTTTTCTGTTCCAGGGTCCATCCAAGCTACCAAATTACCTTTACTTGTCACATCTTCTTATGCTCCTCTTGGTTCTGACAGTTTTCAGACTTTGCTTACTTTTTATGACCTTGATAGTTTTTCATAGTATTGGTCAGCTATTTTTTAGAGTGCCACTCTATTGTAATTTGTCTGATGTTTTCCTCCTCATTCAACTAAGGTTATGGTTTTTTGATAGGAAGACTATAAAGGAAAGGTGACATTTTCATCACATCATATTGATATACGTGCTATCCCCAGGATTCTTCATTGTTAATGTATTTGATCATAATCACCTATAGAAGTAGCATTTATCAAGTTTCTTCACTAGAAAGTTAATATTTTTTTCCTCTTTCCACAGTGACCTCTTTGGAAAGAAGTCATTCTGCACAACTCACACTTAAGATCTGGGGGTATATGCTATTCTTTATGAAGGCTGAATATCTATATAAATTATTTGGAATTCTTCAAGGGGGATTCATCTAATCTCCCTCAATTATGTATACAATCATTTATGTCTATTAGTGTGAATTTGTGAATATTTTATATACTTTGGGCTATAATACAATACTACTTTATTTCTCAAATTGTTCCAGCTTTGGCTATTGAGTCAGCTTTCAGTTAACTCCTGTGTTCTTTTCATATACCTCCAGAAATTTATTTATATTTTTATTTATTTATTTATTTTTTTTTTGCACTTTAATTTTTGATACTGCTAGATGCTCCAGGCTCCCCTTGCTAACTCTTTGTTCCAGTCCTTAGTTAGCCAGTTCCCCAAGGAGCCATGTTTCCTGCTGTTGGACACCAAGATGTGGGCATTAGTCATTCTGTATGCTTACTAGGGCCACTACTTACTTCTTCACAATTTGGATGAACTGATGGCAGCTAGGGGTGAATTTATTTAAAGTTTTATATCCTTGTTTTCTTTTATTGCTTTTTGTATACAATTTAGAAAGTGCAGAAATATGTACACATTTTTATATACATGCAAATAGGCTAGAAATCAATATACAATTTTTCTTTTCCTTGTACTTTTAAATAATATGCACTTTCCTGTCATTTTTCAATTTGTAAGTGATTTTTACATTTTAATTCCAGTGAAGTTAAAATGCACTGTTATATTATTTCAGGTGCACAATAGAGTGATTGAACAGTTCAATACCTTTCTCAATGGTCATCGTAATAAGTGTACTCCTACATCATTTATGATAGCTGTATAAAATCAGTGCACAAATATATTTGTAAAGTTAAACATTTAGGTATCTTCAATTTTTAACATTTTAAGTCGAAAGACTATTTTTTATTAATTTTCAATTACTGAGAGTAAATCTCTAAAAGCATATTTTTATGGTCAAATAACTTACATATTCAAAGCACGATATGGTTTGTCTACTTATTTTCCCAAAGAATAACAATATTTATTTTCAATACTACATAAGTCTGTTAATCTTTCTATACTGTAAAGGTCAATCAACAATAATAGTTTTTAAATTTTACTTGATTAGAAAAATATTCTGGTTTTGATTTTCATCTTTTATTTCCACAAAGTCTGGTAGCTATTTCATTTTTTATTTGCCTTAATAAATGAGCAATGGAAATGTCATCTAGACCCTCCACCTGTTAGCTCTTTCCTGGCTTCCACAAAAGACAACCTGGGCATTTCATTGGCTCATTTATTGTAGATTTGTAAAGATCATAGGAAAAGCATATATTGCATAGGTGGAACACAAAATTGTTGTCTCCACCCCAGCTTCTACCAATGCTCCCTCTTGCCCTCCATTTCCTTCTCATTTCTCTCCTATGATTGATTGGAGACCATAGTTGTTTCTTTGAGCTCTTGCCTTTTTTTTTTTTTTTTCCTTAAGTGCCTTTCAAGATATTCTCTAGAGGAATTCCATTGAATACATTTGGTTCCCTTTCATTATGTCCATAGTTTCTTTTTCCAAAATTTTGTGTTGGGTCCTTTAGTAGATGCTGCTTTGAAAATAAATAAATACTACTTATTCATTTTAACATTTTCATTTATTAGATGCTGGCAAGATGCCAGGCAGGCATGATACTCAGCACTGGGAATGGAAAGCAAATGCCACATGCTTTCACTTTAAGTTGTTTACAATAGTGTGGGAGACACTTAAGCCTCATGACTGTTTTGAAGCAAATGAAGATTAATTATTTTAATCACAAGGAGCCATGAGGCTCATGTTAGAAGCGCCTCTAGAAAGGAACTGTGGCTCTCACTTTAGTAATTCCCCATGGAAACCATCTGAGAACATACTCAAAATGTCAAAAAGATGAGGAATGAAAAAGACCTAGAAATAGAAAGGGACAGAGGGAAGGGAGAAGGAATGGGAAGAAGAAAATAAAACAGATACAAAGAGAGAAAAATGCACATGTGCTCTGGAGATGCAAATATACTGAAAAAAAAAAATGGAAAGTTCAAGAAAGAATTAGAAAGATGGGGATACTTCTATATTACAAACCTTTGCAATATTTTAAGCTTTACCTTTTTTTTCTCACCACTTTTTCTGTTTCAAATATAGAGCTAACTCCAAATTCTGCTTATTGCTTTCTCTGGAAAGTTTCTTAAATTCAGTATCTCTTCTCCTTTTTCATCCATAACCTCCAGCGGTTCATTGTAATGTGCTTTCCTCTTCCTCCCACAGGCCCCAGGGATTTGCCTACCTGCTGTCAACATCAACTCTTCCATCTGTATTATATTCCACTGGGGCTCTGGAAGAATGTGCCAGTCCCTAATTTCTCCCTTTGCTGCTGTTTTTGAAACATCCACACAGTTCCTTCCGGGTTTCTTAAATTTGTTTTCTCTGTGTGGTTTTGTTACTGATAGTAATTAAATTAAAGCACATAGCGATGAACCATTAATAAACCCTATCACCTACTGACAGCAATAATAATTGTTAAACTCTAGATGCTAGGCTTTGTGATAATACCCTTGTATTTTAAATCTAATTTAATGCTAACAACGATTTTATGGGATTGTCTTATCTATGAAGTATTGGTGATGTCTCAGACTACAGAGGAGGAACCCAAGTCATTGGGAGGTAGAAAGTGTAAAATAAAAGTTTCGGAAGAATAGGAAATCTTAAGAATGAAGAGATTGTTTTTGGGGTGCCTGGGTGGCTCAGTTGGTTGAGTGTGTGACTGGTTCAGGTCATGATCTCATAGATAGTTCGAGCCCTGAGTCAGGCTCTGCCCCTTAGCTGCTCATGCTCTGTCTCTGTCTCTCTCTCAAAAATAAACAAACATTAAAAAAATTTAAAAAAAAATTGTTTTCACTTTCTTTTTATTTTTACACTGTATAAATGTTAGGTGTATAACATGTTGGTTTGATATACTTATATATTGTAATCTGATTGCCATTGTAGTGGTAGCACCTCTATCATGACACCTAAGTGTCATTTGATATTTTTTGTGGTAGGAATAATCAAGACCTAGTCTCTTAGTAATGTTGACTATAATACAATATCATCTAGATTCACTACGCTATGCAGTAGACCTCCAGGACTTCTTTATCTACTAGCTGCAAGTTTGTATCTTCAAACAGTCTTTCTCCTATTCTTACTTGTATATTCACTGTTTTGTTTTGTTTGCTTTTTTGGTTTTTTTAGCTAAAATTTAGATCATACTTAATTGAAACTGCCGTTTCGGGACAGATTCCTTATTGATGTCACTCCTGACAAAATCATTTATACCCCTCCTTTGATCATTCTTATTCCTGGAAATAGAATTTGATGTGCATCCCCTCCCCCTTTCTTTCCTTGTCTTTTCCCCTGAGGTCTCACATTAAAATCTCTCCCCCTTTTCTCACTGTTGTCACTGACTTCATTCATTCATACATTTAGCAAACATACTGAGTTTTACTGAGTGCTGTAGACTGAAAATGCTCTAGATATGGCACTGAACGAGACAGATAGAGACAGTCCTGCCTTCCTGGAAATTCTAGTCAAAGGAAAAGCCAATAAGTAAATAACACATAAGTAATCCTAGATTTTATTAGTGTTATGAAGGAACTAAACAGGTGACAATCAGTAATCGTAGGGGTAACTTTCTTTAAATTGGATAATCTTTTCTAAAGAGCTGACATTTTTTTTTTTCCCAAGGCCTGAATGAATGATGAGAAGAAGCTAAATGTGAATTCCCTGGGGGATATAGCATTTCTTTTACAGAGAAGAATAACTTCAAAGTTGTGAGGCAGAGACAAAGGAGAGAGAAGTAAAAAATAAGGTCAGAATGATGAGAAGAGCGGAGTCTTGCACTCACTGATAAAAGAGTCAGGGATTTATTGGAATTGCTATGAGAAGCCATTGGTGAGTTTTCAGCAGGGGAGTGATATAATCTGAATAATTTTTTTTTTTTTTAATACACTGCAGATGCTGTTAGGCCAAATGAAATTTTAGGTGCCAAAGAGTGGGTGATTCAAATTCTCCAAGGCTCATAGGAGTTCTATTTATATCGTAAAAGAAAACTCCATATTCTCAGAGTTCTTTGGTTTCCTGCAAGAAACTTAAAGACTCTTGGCTGTTCCCTTCTGAAATTAGACCACTTTTTTGGTATTGCTTTTCTTCCACAAAGAGAAAGCAATGAGATTTAACATACCCATAAAAGGAAAACCGTGATCATGCTGGTAGATACCTGGATTCTTGGAAGAACCTTGTCTCTCTGGCAGTTTGGATCCAATAGTTCAATTGTACGGCATAACCTATGATGCACAGGAGGTAGGTGGGAAAAATCGCACTTCTCCCCAGCTGTGAGACTGTGGGCTGTGCATGTTCTTTCTCTGGGCATTGGATTCATCTTTCATAAAATGAGAGGCTTGGTCTAGAACAAAACTTCTCAAGTGCAACTATCGACATGGTGGGCTGCCTAAGTCTCGTTGTGAGGGACTGCCCTGCACATGTCCTCATGTTGATCAGCAGCCCTGTCTTCTACCCACTACAAACCAGTAGCATCTCCTGGATAATTAAGAATGTTTTTAGACAGGGGCGCCTGGGTGGCTCAGTTGGTTGAGCGACCGACTTCGGCTCAGGTCATGATCTCACGGTCTGTGAGTTCAAGCCCCACATCGGGCTCTGTGCTGACGGCTCAGAGCCTGGAGCCTGCTTCAGATTCTGTGTCTCCCTCTCTCTCTCTGCCCCTCCCCCACTCATGCTCTGTCTTTCTGTGTCTCTGAAATAATAAACATTTTTAAAAAATTTTAAGAATGTTTTTAGACATAGTCAAGTGTTCCCTGATGGGTAAAATCCTCCATAATTGAGAGCCACAGGTTCAGAAGGACTATTTTCTTTTCTCTACACACTTAAATTTTAAATGCATAAAGAACTCCAGCAACAGTCAGAGATTCTGATGCACTTTCGATATTATATATTACTTAGGAAGATACTTTCTGCTGAGAAATGTTAGGATCCTTTCCCCCCTTTTCTCCCTATCACCATGGCACCAAATTAACTCTCTGAAGTGACTCTTAGTACAGAGAGTGCTAAAGTCAGGGTGAATATCCCTTTCTCAAAAGCTGGTATATAATGAATCGAAGGCTGCTTGTTCTTCAGGTATGTAAATTTCATTTGTCTTTCAAAAGACCAATGATTCATTAAGGGAAGAAGAAATGGTTGTGCATTTTATTTTGCAGAAATAGAAAGTAAATCGAAGTGGGGAAGTTACACTTCTAGTGATCACAACCTTATTTAAATTGAACTTCTCTATTCTAAACAATATGGAAGGAAATATGCCAACTAGGGTAATGTACTTCAAAATATTGTATCTCATATTTATTTATTAAAATTTGTATTGACTTTGAGAAAGAGAGAGGGAGCAGGGGTACTCCAGCAGGGGAAGGGCAGAGAGAGAGCGAGAATCCCAAGCAGGCTTCATATTATCAGCAGAGAATCAGATATGGGGCTTGATCTCCCAAACTGCAAGATCATGACCTGAGCCGAAATCAAGAGTCAGACCCTTTGCTGACTGAGTCACCCACGTGCCCTTGAATTTCATATGTAGACCAAATGTCTGCACTGCTTGTGATATTTCTCCAAGAATCCCAGGTGAGTCACCATCCTCTTAGACTTTGAAACACCACCTGGTCACTGTCACCTTATTATGCCTTGTTACCTGTGAATCTTTCTTACCCTTTTTTTCTTTGGAACACTCTCCACCCATTTCCTGTATGACCAAAATCTGATCCTTCAAAGCACAAATCAACCATCAGCTTCTGGAAAGTTTTCTTGGTCCAACACTTCAACATCATTTGGATACTGCTGCTTTGTGTTCACAAATACCATGGGTCTAGCAAGAGAAACTGAAGAGTCCAGTTTGGAGGCTATAACTTATCCAAGTAAAAAACGACAAACAATTAGGGCCATGGCAGAAAAAGTGGCACTTATTGGAAATAAGCATATAGTTTTAAGACACAATTTATGTATTGAGCCAAGCCCTCATAAGTCCTCTAGGGATTGAATAGTGTGTGAGAGAAAGGCAGTATGTCCTTGCATTTTTATTGAGACTTACCTGATTTTTTTAACGTTTCTTTGCACCAGAAAAAAAAAATGGAATATAAATATTTGCCTTCTACTCCTAAGAGGGAAATTAATAGTTCTTAGGAATCTAATGAACTGGGCTGAGTTTAATAAGCTTTTAAGATATACAGTGAAATACAAAAGAGAGTATGAGGTCTGACAGGAATAAAGAAGTAAGTCTTTCCATGAGAAATATCGAGGCTGGTGTAAGAGGGCAGTGGAGTAAAGGAGGCTCCATGATTTTGCAATCTGATTACAAAATATTTGCCCTAAAATAGGGTACTTTGGCTTGAAAGTGACAGAGCTTGCAGAGACCCACTATGAGGATCTTTAAGTGCCCAGGAGCCGTGTGAAATCCTTTTCATTTTTTTTCCTTTATTATTTTTAATAGCCTTTTTAAGGAGCAGTTTTAGGTTCATAGCAAAATCGAGGAGAAGATAGAAATTTCCTGTGTGCTTCCTTTCCCCACATGTGCATAGCCTCCCCCATTAATCAACATCTCCCACCAGGGGTCACATTTGTGACAACTGATGGGTCTACAATGACCTCATACTCCTCCCCAGTCCATAGATTGCGTGAGGGTTCATTCTCGGTGTTGTATATTTGGTGGATCTGGACAAATGTAAATGGCATGTATCCAGCCTTATAGCATCAAACAAAGTAGTTTTACTGCCCTAAAAATCCTCTGTGATGAGGACTTCTTCCAAATGTTTCAGTAGGTTGTTGGGGTGAACAAATGTGATGCTCTGACTCTAGTTTGAGGACCTGCACAACTGCTGCGGAACCCCTGGATCTGAGCCCAGGGAGGCTGCCCCTAGGGTAGAGACCAGCTCTGGCACAACTTCCTGGAGAGGGCAGTTTGCCCTGGTTGCTCCCAGCAGTCCCCCCACGCCTTGCTGCACTGGGAGAATCACTCCAGCACCTGTTACAGGAGCCTCGCAGGGCCAAATCCAGCACAGGGAACTGCATAGCTGCTGAAGGAACAGAGATGCCGATGTGGAGAGGCCGCCTTCCCTGTGGGCAGCCCCAGGATGTAACTCCGTGCTCTGAGGCTGGAGGCATGGCAGGATACAGGTGCAGCTGGTAGATACCTGATAGGGACAGGGGCTTCAAGACAGGGGTGGTGCTGCAGCAGGGTGCCCATCAGAGGATGGGAAGATGCTTCAGTTTTTACCTAACGTCCTTTGCCCCGGAATCCCATCTAGCCTGCTCCATTGAATTTAGAAATCATGTCTCCTTAGGCTTCTTCAGACTGTAACCTTTTCTCAGATTTTCCTTATTTTTGATGACCTTGACAGTTTTGAGGTATACTAGTCAGATATGTTGAAGACTTTCTCTCAGTTGGGATTTGTGTGATTTTTTTTTTCATGGTAAAACAGACGTTATAAATTTTAGGGAGGGAGATTGCAAAGATAAAGTTCCAAACTCCTCATCCTCTCAAGAATACATGCTATCAGTATGATTTATCACTGTTGTTGGTAGCCTCGATCACCTGGTCCAGGGAGTGTTTGTCAGGTTTCTCTACTTTCTTCCTCCTTTCTGTTCTGCATACCCTTCGAAAGGAACCCATTATGGCTCGCCCACACTTAAGGGGTGGGGAGTTATGTTCCTTCTATTTGATTGGAAAATACTTACATAAATTATTTGGAATTTTTCTACATGGGAGATTTGCCCATTCTTTTTGTGTTTATTCATTCAATCATTGATTTATTCAGTTATTGACATCAATATGGAATCATGGATATTTATTTTATACTTTAAGCTGTAATAGAGTAATACATTATTTTGTTGCTCAAATTGTTTCAGCTTTGGCTATTGTCCTTCTTTTAGTTGGCTCCTGTGTCCCTTTGACCTATCCCTATCATTGAACGTGTGCATGTGTTTACTTATTTTCTGGGAGTCCTTGTTTTGTAAAGCATAAAGAACTAAGAGAACACAGCAAATGTTCATAACTTGAGACTTGCACCTACCAAATATTTAAAATATGCTAATCTCCAGATTTCATCTCAGTAAAGAATTATATCCTCCTGAAAATGGTGTTAAGTAAAGAAAGGTGGGGAGAACAACTTTTTTTTTTTTCTTCCTGACACTCTCTTCTTGACTAAAATTTAGTTAGGCTTCTTTGAACCCTCTTCTGGTATAGACCTTGTTCTTGGACTCTGTCTTCAGCCTGAATAGTCCAGGTGTAGAAAGAATCCTGCCAAGTAAGTTTAGAGACAATCTTCTACCCTTGCTATGTGATCAGTTCCTTATCCCTTGCCCTAATAATCACCCTGGTCTGCCTTGAGCAAGAATCCTGTTAAGACAGTTTAGCAAGAATCTCCCTGCCCTTGATGTCTCCTCTTAGCAATCGTCTATCCACTAACCCTTTCACTTTGCTCCTTCATTATAAATCCCCACTTACCCTTGTTGTGTTTAGATTTAAGCACTGTCTCTCTCTCAGTGAGATCATCTTCTCACCATTTGCAAAAGCCCTGAATAAAATAAAAGCCCTGACACTCTTCTAAAAAACTAACACTGGTTATTTTTTTCTTTAACAAGCCTACCTAATTTTAATAGTTATGTTAGTTATCTGGAGTACATAAGCAGTAAGTTCATTTTGGAGAAATCTCCCAATAAGCGGTCAATTATGCATTATATTTTACCATATCTAGAAGGAAATCCACCTTTGCTTGCTGTCTTCTGTCTCTGAAGAATGGCAGTTGAAACGTTCTGTCTTAAATCTTCTGTGATGGGCAGTACAGGGGCCTCCAGGCATCAGTTCCTATTCAAGGCGCCATTCTTTTTCATGGCACATAGCCAAAGTCCCAAAATTGTCGTTACTCTTTTGAACTTGTGGTCTGGGGCCCTAGTGATGAACTGAGTGTTGGTTTCTTTCCCAGCAGAACCTTTATTTTCTCATGTAAGTTTTTGGCCTCAGTGATGGTGGTAATGGTGCACTTAGGTCTATGAAATCTGCCTTGTAGGGAGGAGTTTCCTAGTTTGCTTCTCTGTGACAGTCAGAGAATCTCACCAGCTGTTTCACCTACTGAGGCTTGTTTTTGGAGTTTCAGGAGGCTGTGCCCTCAGGAGCTAGTGAAGACCAATATTCCTGATATTTGTTCCTCAAGACACAATTTTTCTCAAGGTTGAATGGTCTCAGTCTTAACTAGTGTGCATTTATTTCTACTCTTTTTTTATTTTTGTTTTGTTATGATACGGATTACATGAGCCCTACTCTCTTAACAAATTATTAGTGTATTAACTGTAAGCATAAGGTTGTAAGAGCATTTCTAGGACCTATTCATTTATATAACTAAAACTTTATACTTGTTTAACATCAACTTTCCATTCCCCTCTCTCAGCCTCTGGTAACTACCATTCTGTTTCCTGCTTCAATGAGTTTGACTAGACATATCATCCAAGTGGAATCATGTAGCATTTGTCCTTCTGTTTCTGGCTTATTTCACTTAGCATAACACCTTCTCGATTCATCCATTTTGCTGCATAGGGCAGGATGTCCTTTTTAAAGGCTGAAAAATATTCTATTGTACATATATACTACATTTCCTTTATCCATTCATCTATTGATAGATATTTAGGTTATTTCCACATCTTGGCTATTGTGAATAATGCTGCAATAAACATGGGATATAAATACCTCTTCAAGATCATCATTTCAGTTCTTTTGTATAAATACCCAGTGACCCTCCACAGTCAGTCAAAAATGATTATCCCTCATTTACTAAAATAGAGTAGTCCTTGTGTACTACAACTCTCTACTGGATATCAGAAACTGCTTTCTGCAGATTTCTTCTATTTTGGGGAAGGGAGTGTCTTGAAATTCTAACTTTCATCTGTTCTTCAAAGTTTATTGCAATCAAACAAACTTCTTGAGTTTTGAGGAACTTAACAAATAATATCTCCTTTCCTGCCTGAGTTCAGAACCAATTAAAAGACTGAGGTGGGAGACAGCTGAATGCCAAAATACCAACTTACTGTGGATAGGAATGTTACTGGAGGATGAAGGTAGATTAGCATGTTAATACTTCACTCTTGAGTGAGACCAATTAAGCTATAGGTAGCACCAGACAACTGTTGGCCTGTCTGGCTCAGCTGCCCATATGATTGGAAGGACAGCCCCTCCAAGAATCCCCTCAACACGCTGGTGGATCCAAAAACAAAGGGGTGTGGGCTGAGTTGAGTTTCTTCAGTTTCTTCTCCCAGACTCATGTAGCGTACTTCCCCTCATCAAGGTAAGGAGAGAGACTGGACATGCTGAAACTGTTCCATGTGAAAACACTTAGGTTAGAGCTGTCATTATCTTCCCCAACATTTTATTTTAATTTGTATATAAAATGCCTTGAACTGTTATTTATGATTTCTGGGAATTCTTGTGTTAGATTCTAATGCTTACTTTTGGTTCCAATTTCCTGTTCTTGCCATCAGGTATTTCTCCCTCACCATCCTTTTTCCCTCAGCCTCACACTTCTTCCACACCACTATGTCTTTTGCTCCTATTTCCTTTCTTATAAATAAGCTTGCACTTAATTTTAAATTATTATAGAGGACAACTTAGGACTGTCTCTATTTCAGTCCTTCATTTCCCAAGATTTTTTTCTGTGGCTTATCTTTCTACTATCAAAATGGCTAATCAAGATACATAGCAACAGGGGTGCCTGGGTGGCTCAGTTGGTTGGGCGTCTGACTTCAGCTCAGGTCATGATCTCACAGCTTGTGAGTTCAAGCCCCGCATCAGGCTCTGTGGTGACAGCCCAGAGTCTGGAGCCTGTTTCAGATTCTGTGTCCCCCTCTCGCTCTGCCCCTCCCCCACTCATGCTCTGTCTCTCTCTGTCTCAGAAATAAATAAACATTAAAAAATAAAAAAAAAGGGGCGCCTGGGTGGCTCAGTCAGTTAAGCATCTGACTTCAGCTCAGGTCATGATCTCACAGTTCGTGGGTTGAAGCCCTGCGTTGGGCTCTGTGCTGACAGCTCAGAGCCTGGAGCCTGTTTCAGATTCTGTGTCTCCCTCTCTCTCTGCCCCTCCCCTATTCATGCTCTGTCTCTGTCTCAAGAATAAATAAACATTAAAAAATTTAAAAAATAAAAAATAAAAAAAAATTTAAAAAAAGTAAAAAAAAAAAAGATATATAGCAACAAAAATTAAATAATACATCCAAACTCTTCTCTTCCTCCCTAAGGAATAGAAAATCAAATCTACCTTGAAATTTAGAATTAATGTTACTGTTAGCTACAAGTGCATTATATATACAAACATCATAGTACCTTTATTATTCTTTTTTAAATTTTTTTCTTAACCTTTATTTTTGAGACAGAGACAGAGCATGAATGGGGGAGGGTCAGAGAGAGAGGGAGACACAGAATCTGAAACAGGCTCCAGGCTCTGAGCCGTCAGCCCAGAGCCTGACGCGGGGCTTGAACTCACGAACCACGAGATCATGACCTGAGCCGAAGTCGGACGCTTAACCGACTGAGCCACCCAGGCGCCCCCCTTTTTTTTTTGTACCTTTAAATTGAAGTAGGAATTCATGGTATCATAAAAAATAATGTACTACATTGTGAAATGTATGGATAGTCATATGACAAATAATCATATTTAGTTCAGGCTCTCAAAAATAACCATCACAAGAACATAAATCTTTGGGAGTCTAAACACAGAGTGCCACGGTCTCCTATACAAAGAGGGAAAATCTGCATGGTTGACTAACAGCTTTACATTAAAAAGAAGGAAGATTATATTTTCATACTTAAAACAACAAATCTGAAGCCACACAGACAAATAGGAGTAGTCAAGTAGATGAAGATCCCGACAAAGTCTGAAATGAATTAACATCACCTCCAGTTGCCTTTTTATAGCAGTGTCTTTTTAATATTAATAATATGATACTTCTCATGTTAGTAATATTATGAGAAGAGCCATGCGGAAATGAAGTCAGTGGTTATCAGAGGAGTAACAACATATAGTATAACTAGTCCCAACGTGGTGGAAGGCTTGCAAAGGAGGTTGGGAGGGATTCACACAGAAGGCATAGGAGGAGATCACAAGGAGATAGTCTTGACTCACAAATAAAGATGATCATGCTGAGCCTGCTGACTTGGGAACCTCTCAAGTGCCTATTGTACTTCTTGACGACTTGGTTTTAGTAGCTAAAAAGAAACAAAAGTGTATAGATCCAATTAGATATCTGTTTTACTGGGAGCAATCTGTTTTACTGCATAGGAGCAATTATTTGTCTTGAGAAGTACAATGGTGAGATTATTTTGTAAGTTGACTTTGGTTGATTGCTTGTTGCCTTGATAGGTCTTCTAAATCCTCATTGCTATCAACAGGACTTGAGCTTACTGAAAAGAATTAGGAGATGTACAGTAGAGTCTCCATAGTACATAAGATGTAAATGCACCAAACATTCATAGTTTCACTTAGATGGTGAAATAATAGATTTTTTTCTTATTCACTTTATGATGTTCAAGCATTCATTATTTTGCTTAATTTTTATTTATTTTTAGAGAGTAAAGGAGGAAGATGGGCTTTTTTTAAAGTTTATTTTGAGAGCGATTGTGCAACTGGGTGGGGGCAGAGAGGGAGAGAATCTCAAGCAGGCTCCATGCACATGGTCAGTGCACAGAACTCGATGTGGGGCTTGAACTCATGAAACTAGGAGATCATGACCTGAGCTGAAATTGAGAGTTGGATGCTCAACCTGTTGAGTCACCCAGGCATCCCAAGCATTTATTATTTTTAATCAGAAAGCAAAAGTTAGTTATAAAAGAAATAACTATTTCGATCAACAAATTCACATTTAGCAATACTTTTTGCATTTAGTTTAGCAGTTATTGATTACGCATATGAACAAATGTACTCAGCACTGTAAGTGGAGATATAAGTGAAACTTAGCCCCTTTCTTTAAAGGACTTACTGTTGGTGGTGGTTATGGGGGAGTATACAGATATTTAGAAATGATACTATTATGTAGAATTTGAATGCATTTGTTCAGAAGAGGGATTTCTTGTCATAAGCTGATTATGAGTACTAATTATTATTAGTGTGGTATCTTTTTGATCACCATTATTGTGAGTAGAAAGTGTTATCTCATTCTGGCTTGATTTGCATTTTGCTAAATATTAATGATAAGCATATTTTTAAAAAATATTGAAGTACGGTTGATATCCAATGTTAGTTTCAGATGTACAGCATAGAGATTCAACAATTCTATACGTTACTCAATCCTCACTTCAATAAGTATAGTCCTCATCTGTGCTTGTGCAATGTTATTACAATATTATTGACTGTAAACCCTATACTGGATTATTCATCTCCATGACTTATTTATTTTATAACTAAAAGTTTGTAACAATTAATCCCCTTCACCTATTTCACCCATCCCTCACCCACATCCCTTCTGGAAACCACAAGTTCTCTGTATTTGAGAGTCTGGTTTTTTGTTTGTTTTTTACTTTGATTGTTCACTTGTTTTTTAGATTCCACACAGAAGTGAAATCCTATGGTAGTTTTCTTTCTCTGTCTCATGTATTTTACTTAGCATAATATCCTCTAGGTATATCTGTGTTGTCACAAATGGCAAGATTTTATTCTTTTTTATGTCTGACAATATTCCATTGTGTGTATATATATATTATGTGTGTGTATATTATATATATGTAATATGTATACACACTACATCTTCAGTCATCTATTGCTGAACACTTGGGTTGCTTCCATATTCTGGTCATTGTTAAGTTGTGCTGCAATGAACATCGAGGTACATGTATCTTTTTGAATTCGTGTTGTTCTCAAGTAAATAGCCAATAGTGGAGTTGCTGGATCACAAGTTATTTCTATTTTTAATTTTTTGAGGAAACTCCATACTGTTTTCCACAGTGATTGCAGCAATATACATTCCCTGTTAAGCATGTTTTTATTGCTTATGATCTATTTATATATATTCTTTGATGAAATGTATATTCAATTCTTTTGCTCACTTAATCACTAAGTTTTGTTACGCAAAATATTTGGTAGGGAGGGGTTTGGGTAAGGGAAGCAATATTTTGAAAATATTCCCCTTACACAAATACACTGTAATAATGCTAATATGCATTAAAAATTGAGCAGAGTAATAAGGAAAACCTAAAAGATTCCACCAAAAAACTGCTAGATCTGATCAATGAATTCAGCAAAGTCGCAGGATATAAAATCAATGCACAGAAATTGGTTGCATCCTTGTACACCAAAAATAAAACAACAGAAAGGGAAATCAAAGAATCGATCCCATTTACAGTTGCACCAAAAACCATAAAACACCTAGGAACTAACCTAACCAAAGAGGTGAAAAATCTATACACTGAAAACTATGGAAAGCTTATGAAAGAAATTGAAGAAGACACAAAAAAATGGAAAAATATTCCATGTTCATGGCCTGAAAGAACAAATACTGTTAAAAGGTCAATCCTAACCAAAGAAATCTACACATTCAATGCAATCCCTATCAAAATAACACCAGCATTCTTCACAGAGCTAGAACAATCCTAAAATTTGTATGGAACCACAAAAGACCCTGAATAGCCAAAGCGATCCTGAAAAAGAAAACCGAAGCTGGAGGCATCACAATCCTGGACTTCAAGATGTATTACAACGCTGTAATCATCAAAACAGTATCATACTGGCACAAAAACAGACACTCAGATCAATGGAACAGAGAACCCAGAAATGGACCCACAAACGTATGGCCGACTAATCTTTGACAAAGCAGAAAAGAATATCCAAAGGAATAAAAGTCTCTTCAGCAAGTGGTGCTGGGAAAACTGGACAGTGACATGCAGAAAAATGAACCTGGACCACTTTCTTACACCATACACAAAAATAAACTCAAAATGGATCAAAGACCTAAACATAAGACAGGAAGAAGAGAAAGCCGGCAAAAACAACAACAACAACAACAACAACAAAAAACAACAACAACAAAAACAAAAACACTTTGACTTCAGCCACATCAACTTCTTAACACGTCTCTGGAGGCAAGGGAAACAAAAGTAAAAATGAATTATTCATCAAAATAAAAAGCTTCTGTACAGCAAAGGAAATGATCAGCAAAACTAAAAGGGAACCAATGGAATTGGAGAAGATATTTGCAAGTGAAATATAAGATAAAGGGTTAGTATTCAAAATCTATAAAGAACTAATCAAACACACACACAAAGCAAATAATCCAGTGAACAAATGGCAAAACACATGAATAGACACTTCTCCAAAGAAGACATCTAGATGTTAACAGATACATGAAAAAATGTTCACCATCATTCATCATCATTTAATACAAATTAAAACCACAATAAGATACCACCTCACACCAGTAAGAATGGCTACAATTAGCAACTCAGGCAACAATAGATGTTGGCGAGGATGCAGAGACAGAGGACCTCTTTTGCACTGCGGTTGGGAATGCAAATTGGTGCAGCCACTCTAGAAAACAGTATACAGGTTCCTCAAAAAATTAAAAATAGAACTTCCCTATGACCCAGCAATTGCACTATTAGGTATTTATCCAAGAGTTACAGGTGTGCTGTTTCAAAGGGGCACAGGCCCCTCAATGTTTATAGCAGTGCTATCGACAATAGCCAAAGTATGGAAAGAGACCAGATGTCCATCGAGAGATGAATGGATAAAGAAGATGTGGTGTATATATACAATGGAGTATTACTCGGCAATGAAAAAATTAATCTTGCTATTTGCAACAGCATGGATGGAACTAGAGTGTATTATGCTAAGTGAAGTTGGTCAGAGAAAGACAAATATCATATGACCTCACTCGTATGAGGAATTTAAGATACAAAACATGAACATAAGGGAAGGGAAGCAAAAAATAGTATAAAAACAAGGAGGGGGACAAAACATAAGAGACTCAAATATAGAGAGCAAACAGGGTTGCTGGAGGGGTTGTGGATGGGAGGATGGTTTACATGGATAAGGGGCATTAAGAAAGACACTTGTTGGGATGAGCACTGGGTATTCTACATGGGGGATGGATCACTGGAATCTACTCCTGAAATCATTGTTGCACTATATGCTAACTAACTTAGACGTAAATTAAAAAATGAATTAAATATTGTAATAAAAAATGATACAAAATAAGAAAATTCGCACAGTATTTTTTTTTAATTAGGATGTTAGGATAACACAAGTAGAAGTTTATTTGCACTATGCAGGTAGCCTAGGACACATTTGTCAAAAAGGCAAATGAGAGGATGGGATTTCCACCTGGATGGATGATTTGACTGCTGGGACTAAGCCCAAGCCTATTGCACTTAGTTTAGGCAAGCCATCTCATTTCCCTTTGGTTATCCAAGGAGAATCCCCTCCACTGTAAGCACCTGTCAATGAGCCCAGAAAGCTATGTGGATTGGGCTGAAATCCATAGGTACTCTATCTTTCAGTGATGATAAATGAGGTAAAATGCCATAGAGAAATTCTTTTACCATTGTCTTTGGCATCAGAAATAGGAGTGGAGGGTAAGATTAAATAAACAATATAAATGAATGTACACTGTGGGGAAGGAAGGCAATTGTGCCTACATCGAAACCATATTCAATCAGAGGAGCTTGGCCATTATTTCTCCCCAGCCAGTTGATGCTTTGTAGAAATTTGTGCTCAATCTTTCTGGATTATCTTATTAAAAACAATTTAAGTGTTTATCCATTTTTAAGAGAGAGCATGAGTCGGGGAGGAGAGGGGCAGAGAGAGAGGGGACAGAAGATCAGAAGCGGGCTCTGTGCTGACAGCGGCGAGCTGGATGTGGGGCTCAAACTCATGAACCATGAGATCACGACCTGAGCTGAAGTCCAACGTTCAACTTAGCCACCCAGGTGCCCCTAGATTGACTAATTTTTAAAGAGAATCTGAAAATTCCGATTTTTATATAGAAACTTCTCAATATGATAACCTTATATAGGCATCAGAGGCAACTAGTTTGCTATTTACCTCCTCACCTGTAGATTACTATATTCTTTTTCCTTCCACTATTTATGGAGAAAGGGAGAAACTTTAGAATATAGTTTTTTGGAAGTCCAAGGTCTCTATCTAGTGTTTTATATCTGTGACATCTGTGATGTCACAGTACAGCAAGGAAAGATAGTTTTTTTCTGAAAAAACAATGACCAATTGGGTATCCCTGTGGAAACAATTTATCTTGAAGCTTATCTCACCCCTTTGGTGTAAAAAAAAAAAAAAGTCAATTCTGTATGGATTGCAGATCTATATGCAAAAATAAAATAATAAAACTTAGAGAAAGAATATTCTCATGACTTTGGAATAGAGTAGATTTCTTAAACAGCACATACAAAACACTAACAATGAAAGTAAAAATATGATAACAACTGTACCATATCAAAATAAAGGTTCTTAATCATCAAAAGATGCTGTTAGTAGAGTCTAGGGACAGCACTATTTGCATGAGCCCCTAAATGAAAACTACCCAGATACTCACAAATAGTAGAATAAATAAATACATAACTGTAGATCACACAGTGAATACTATACAACAATGAGAATGACCATTCTACAATGAATTACAATGATATGAAATCATAAACATAATTTTGAGACCAGTACATAATCTTCTATTTATATAAAGTACGTATTGCAAAAGTAATCAATACCATTGGAAGGCAAGAGAATGCTTACTGTTAAAAGCAGCGACTGCAACAGAGATGACAATGACCTCTGAGATGTCCGGAATACTGTTTCGTGGTGTGGATGCTTGTTCGAATGTATCATGCTGCATATTCGTGATTATTTGACTTTTCTGTTGGTCGAATGCACTTAAATAAAAACATCTAAAACAATAAGGCGGGGGTCTTAGGCCTTGTTCAAGCTATCTCTCGAAAGACTTCGAGCAGACTGGCCTTTAGGAAATAAGGAATTTTAATTAAGATTTTGAAGTTTAAATTGCAAGCAGAAAAATCCTTACCAGCATGTTCATAAGCGTGTTGAGATTTTCTAGCACCCTTTCTTGATCATCATCTTGGCTTAGCTCCGTGCTGGTTTTTCATTTTCTCTTTGTTTTACTTACCTCTTGGTCTCTACTATCATTTCTGTTACAAAGGAAAAGTTTGTGGAAGCAGAAATGAGGTTTGATTCATGTGTGTACACAAGCTTCTGAAAGATAGAACGTGTGGTGGAAATGTGATTCTGTGACATCTACACAGAAAAGCATGCAATTGGGTGCAAAATACTTAAGGAATGACCATGTTGTACAGAATTTTTCATCCTGTTTTAACGGAGATGTTCAGGGGCACTTCAGCATGATGGTTAGCTGGGTGCACTCTAGAACCCACTCCCTGAATACATTCTAGTTCAGTGAGTTAATGAATTTTCATTTCTTTATCTTCAGAGTGAGAGTAATTCTAGTATTTATGTCTAGTGTTGTAAGTATTAGGTGAAATAAAGCCTATAGGGTCCTGTGCCCATATAATTTCAGAGTAAGTGTTCAATAAATACCATTATTATTTTTCAGTACTGGTGGGACTTAATAAAAACAGCAATTTAGGGCTGGCTTTACTGGTCCATAATTTTCTGGCAATGTGAACTTGTATAGTCAGCTACATGAAGCTTCACATTTTTTTTTCCTGCAAAATGGGGGAAATAAACCAAAATGAGATAATGTGAAAGAATTTAGCTTAGACTTTGGTCACGTAATAAATGTGCATTTTATATAATAAATGCAAATTCAACTAGGTTAGTGGAGAATATGATCAGTGCTAGTCCATGAACATACTTTTATCAATATAAATTTTAAAGCCCTATTCCGACATTAGCATTGAGTGTTGTTATTATTTATGTTTGAAAAGGGGCAGAAAACTTCTTCAACTAACATTACATACTCTTTTAAAAATTTTATTTTAGAGAGTGAGCACGATCTGGGAGAGGAGCAGAGGGAGAGAGAGAATCTTAAGTAGGCTCCGCATTCAACATAGGGCTCGATCCCACAACGCTGGGACCATGACCTGAGCCGAAATCAAGAGTCAATCACTCATCTGAATGAGCCATCCAGGTGCCTCTGGAATTACATACTTTTAAGATAGGCATACTACTTATACCAAAGAAGCGTGGTCTCTAAGTCATAGATGAAAATACTGTATATGATATGCTATATAAATGCTATATATGATAGATGATACATAGATAGATGAAAATGCTATATAAATCTAAAGGTATATGGCTAAGATAAACTTTCTTTGTCACATAGCAAGGTAAAAAAGATGGTTCTAAAAGTAAAGGAATATTGCCAGTGATGAGGACTTCTCCCACTTGTGTTTGAGTTCCTCAACCATGAGATGATCCCACATGCCTCCCTCTTGCCCCAGTTAAAAAAAATAAATAAAATTTGTTAAGTAAAGGAAAAAATATGGTAGAGATTCCAGGAGCTTTAATATTTCTGTAATATAATTGCTCTTTGAAGATTGTAGTTAAAGTGAGATGAGCATTTTGTTTTATTCTGTCTAGACAATCTTCCCCTCCAATGTTCTGGGCATATGTATCAGTGTTCAGAAGAGAGCAAGGGCTATTCTTGCAGAAGGGCTTGCCTTTGGAGAGAGTGTCAGGAAGGATGAGTCACTCTTAGAATTGATTCCAGATAATCTGTTGCCAAGCTGTATTTGCTAATGCAGTCATCTAAATCCTGGTATCCATGGAACACAGTGGAAGGCAAATTTGTCCTTGTCATTTCATGGCCAGAGGCCTCCTTTAAAAGATAGGAGAAAATTAATTAGAGCGCAAATTCATCCATAAAATGAAAAGACAGGCTACCTGGGCAAAAGGATCTGGAAGAGGAAGACTCATTTTTATTAGGAAGCTCTTTGTGTCCAGCTCAAGTAGCGTACATTTGTGCAGAAGAGATAATTATTTGGCATTATTATTCCCAATCCTGCAGTCAGTCAAGGAAAAACTCAAATGAATACTTCACCATCACTAACTATACATTTAATGCTCACACTATGGCAACATCACTGTACTCAGAGATCTTGAAGGACTCAAGATCTTGAACGTTATGATTGCGTTTACTCCATATTAATAAGTATTAAATACAGTAAGATAAAAATTTATTCATCTAAATTCTGGAAGATCTTAAAAATTAAATATAATTGCTGCATAAAGTGATTGAAAACTAAATCAGGAAAGGTCTTATTTCAACCATCATAATAGAGATATATGATTATACAGTTAAAACTGATCTGTTGAGAGAACTTAAAATTTCTATATGCTTTTGCCATTTTACAGCAAGCAAAAAAGTTTTTTTAAAGACTACAGAATGTGAAGGGTTTTTTTTTTAGCTACAAAGTAGTCCATCCTTATTTCTGACTGTTGAGCAGTATGACTTTTTCGACAGATAAAAATAAATTTTATAATAGACTAGATGAACTGAAAGGTACCCAACTACTTTGCCGAAGTGATAAATGGCCCTTCTGATTGTACACTGTTTGCAGACCTTGGACAGGTGAAGAAAAGATACAACTAACATTATTTCCCACTGGGGGTTGGGCATAATATACTGGAGAGAAAACTAGATTTAACTTCTGGCAAGTAGTTTTGCCTTCTTCAAGTCATGATATCATATAGAAGAAAGAGCAATAGAGATTGGACGTTGTATGCTTTATAGGTACTATTCCATTAAATGGGTCGTAGAAAAGTTATGATTTTGTTTTCTCCATATTAACTAGTGTTAAATATAAACACCACAATTAGAAAAATAAGGAAAATTTAACATCTATCATATCAAATCAAAGTTTAACCAATTATGTCAAAAATGAGGAAGCGATAATTGAATCACATCATAAATTCTGTGTGTTGGGGGATGAGGATTAGGGGAACAGCTGGATCTTAAGAAAATCTCTACGCACCCCAGTCTACCACCAAGGCTCTCAATTCCACTTGATTAGAATAAAGACTACAAAACACTAATCAGTAAAATAGATTCAGCCAATGGCTCCATGGACAATCAAAAAGGGCATCTTAAAAACCTTGAGAAATGAATTAAATCTGTATAATTCTATGTTTATTTTTCTCTTACTGCACTAAACTTTTCCACTATCTTTTTTTTATAGCCAGTGTTTCTAGTGGTTGCAAAGAAAGCTTTTAGTTTTTATTTACTTAATAAAAACTCAATAGGCAAGATAAACATTAAGTTCATTCCTGAAGGAAATGAGTTTGGCAAGAAAAAAGAACAACGTTCTTAGAACGGAACCAATTATCAAAACAGGACAGGGCAAGTATGGGTAGAATAAAGCTAGATAAATAAAAGCGTTGAAAAAATTAGAGCGGTGATTTCTTAGACTCTGTTACGCACTAAGCACTCTGTAAGGCACAGTGGAGAATACAAATTCAATATAACGGGGGTTGCTGTCAATGAGTGTTAAAACTCCTTGTAAAAACAAACTTGTATATACCACTTTTCCATTGTGCGGAGATAGAGATTTAGTAGTGTCATGATTAATGGATTATACTTTTTACTTTAATACCCCTTTAGAAACTACTAGATCAGAAGGACCCTCTATTGCTCATACTACCACCACTGCCATGACCACACCATCACTTCCTTACTGGGTGCCTACAATTTGGCAGACAATGTTTTAATGCCTTTACATTCATTTGCCCGTTTGATTCGTTAAAAAACCCAACTGTGTTGTGGTATTCAGTTACTACTACTGGTTCACAGATAAGGAACCCAGGTTACTGAGATATTAAAGTAACTCTCCCAAGGTTCTGAAAACAGTCTACTACCTGAAAGGCGAAGGCTGAAGGATGTCAAGTTTCCACAATAGAGAAACCAGGTATTTTGAAGTGTCCCTGGCAACATACAGATACTAGATAAAAGAATTAAAAAAAAACAAAAAACTTTTTTTAAATGCAGTTCTGGACTCCTAGAAATTGAGATAAACCTTAACCAGTGAAAAGAAACTTGACGGATTGGTAATGGAGTATATGAGAATAAGGAGTAAATTACCATTCTTCTAGCAGGTGACTTCTTAATAGAAACAATGGGAAAAGTAGATAAAGAAATCGTTATTGTCTAAGTGCTAGGGAGGTGGGAGAAGAGGCTGTGATAGGGAGTGTTGATCCAGAATTGTGTGCCCACAACAATTACCTTTAAAGAATAAGAGTGAAGAAATGTTTCAGATAAACAAAAGCTAAATTTGCTACCAGCAGGCTGTCACTAAAATAATTTCTAAAGGATGTACTTTTACTTTTAAAAAGATGTACTTTTAAAAAAGGAAAATTATTCCAAAGTAGATGTTTAGATTGCAAGACTAAGAGTGAGCACAGAAGCTGGTAAGCAGAAAATATATTTACAGACTTCATCTATATGGAAAAAAATCTGTTTTTAAAAAGTCAAAGAGGGGCGCCTGAGTGGCTCAGTCAATTAAGTGTCCAATTTCGGCTCAGGTCATGATCTCATGGTTCATGAGTTCGAGCCCCATGTCAGGCTCTGTGCTAACAGCTCAGAACCTGCAACCTGCAGCCTGCTTCAGATTCTGTCTCCCTCTCTCTCTTTGTCTCTCCCTTGCTCACGCTTTGTCTCTCTCTGAAAAATAATATATTAAAAAAAAAAAGTTAAACTCTGTGGCTACATCCACATTGTTGCAAAGAGCAAGATTTCATTTTTTTAAAAATATTTGTAATGTTTATTTATCCTGGAGACAGAGACAGAGCATGAGCAGGGTAGGGACAGAGAGAGAGAGAGGGAGACACAGAATCCAAAGCAGGCTCCAGGCTCTGAGCTGTCAGCACAGGGCCCAACGTGAGGCTCGAACCCATGGACCATGAGATCATGAACTGAGCCGAAGTCAGATGGCCAACTGACTGAGCCACCCAGGTGCCCGCAATTTCTTTTTTATGGCTTAGTAATATTCCATTATATGTATATTATATATTTTGTATATATACAAAGAGAGAGAATGGGGAGGGGCAGAGAGAGAGGGAGAGAGAAGATATGAAGCAGGCTCTGCACTGACAGCAGCAAGCCCGATGTGGGGTTCTAACTCATGAACTGTGAGATCATGACCTGAGCTGAAGTTGGGCACTTAACCAACTGAGCCACCTACTCAGCCACCCCTATATACCACCTTTTCTTTATCCATTCATCAGTAGATGGACATTTGGGCTCTTTCCATACTGTTGCTATAATGCTGCTATAAACATCAAGTACACATATCCCTTCAAGTTAGTATTTTTGTATTCTTTGGGTAAATGCCTAGTAGTGCAATTGCTAGATCATAGGGTAGTTCTATTTTTAACTTTTTGAGGAAACTTCATACTGTTTTCCAGAGTGGCTGCACGAGTCTGCATTCTCACCAACAACGCACGAGGGTTCCCCTTTTCCATATCCTCCTCAACACCTGTTGTTTCTTGTGTTGTTGATTTTAGCCATTCTGACAGGTGTAAGATGATATTTCATTGTGGACAAATACCATATGATTTCACTCATATGTGGAATTTAAGAAAGCAAACGAGAAAAAGGGAAAAATAAAAAGAGAGAGGCAACCCAAGAAACAAACTCTTATAAAGAACAAACTGATGGTTACCAGAGGTGAGGTAGGTTGGGGGATGGGTGAAATAGGAGATGGGGATTAAGGAGGGCACTTGTGATGAGCACCAGGTGTATGTAAGGGTTGAATCACTAAATTGTACACCTGAAACTAATATTACACTGTGTGTTAACTGGAATTAAAACAAACAAACAAAACTTTAAAAAGTGAAAAAAAAGTTAGAGAAGAAAAGCTAAAAACAGGCCAAATAGAAAGTATAAAGTAAGATTGTAGACATGAGTTAAATATACAACAGTAATAACAAAATAATTATAAGTATGCTATATTTAGCCACTAACATCAGTATTATAATGTTAGATGGAAAATGGCCTAATTATACTCTTTACAAGAAATAAACTGAAGCTATGAGGACATTAAAGTTTGAAAATATCAGAAGAAAATCTGTATTAGCAATTTTAGTATAAAAGGGTCTTTAAAGGACACATTACTTTAGAAACAAAGTCCTATTTAATAATAGATCAATTAACAAAAAATATGTAAATTTAAACTTATATGTACATATTAAAATAGCCTTAAAATATAGAAAGTCAAAACTGTTAGATCTGATAAGAGAAATTGGCAAAACATTTATTATCCTGGGAAATTTTCAAACCTTTTCTTTCCATATTCGTTAAGACAAATAGACAATAGATAAAAAGTTGGACAAGGTATGCAATATTTGAACAATACAATTATGAAACTCTATTTAATTGGCATATATTAAAGTCTGCACCCAAGAATTAAGAATGTACATTGTTTTCAAGTACACACTGAATATTTATAAAATCTACCTAAACATAGTAGGCCATAAAGAGAATCTAAAACTTTAAAATATTTTAAAGTATCTAAACATAATGTAATTTAGTTGTAAAACAATAAAATGATAAATCTAATAGCCTTATATGGCTATTAAGACCTATGTTCAAATATTTTTGAGATCAAAGAAGAAATCATAATGGGAAGTAAATATATGTAGAAATGAACATGACATAACTTTAGAGGATGAAGTAGTTATGACGCTTTTGAGGGAATTTAGTTTTGAATACTTAGATTGAAAGAAAAGGAAATTTATAAAATATAATGATAATAAGCATCTAACTGAAGAAATTAGAATGGGAATAAAGAATCATCCCAAAGGAAGTAAAAACAAAAAGGTAATAAAAATAAGAATAGATAAAAGCATTCAAAAGATAAAAAGCATTCAAAAGCCAGAATTTGATTCTTTGAAAATATATGAAGGTTGATCGAGAAAATGGGAGAGAAGTCACAAGTAGGCAATAATAGAAGGTTAAAAGAGGACGTAAATACATATGTAACAGATACTAAATATGAAAGCTAAGAATAACTTCATATTAATACAAGTATTAAAGAAACTGGACAAATTCTAGAGGCCAAGACTTACCAACTTTTCTCTTTATGCTAATCAGTAATCCTCAAGGAGTGGAATGCTCTATTCACTGGATAATTTAAATTCATGTTTAAAAAAACGGATATCTGAATGAGTTATATAAGCATGGAATTATGGATTTAAATTAAATTTTTAGCATTGTGCAATTCAGTGTTTTTGAGATATGGTTTCCCCTGCATCATGGACCCTTATTAGAAGGTCCTAACTCTTCCATTTGATCTACCAGAGCTATGGGTATAAAGATCTCCCAAAGATATAAGGGGCTGAAAAGTTGAAAGCCCTCCTCTTGAAAGTTTCAAAAGCAGACACCTTGCCTTTCTCTCCAATTTTCTTTCCCCAAATCCTGTAAGGAAATAAGAGAAGTGGGGAAATTATTGGCATGAGCTTCTTCCAATTCACTGGGAAGGAATGAAACAAAAACAGAGTTGTGACTCATCTACTTATAAAAATACTTTATTTTTAGAAAAATCATAGTCAAAATTAGAAAATAAGTTGTTGGAGTTAAGCCCCGTGGTATGTTCTTGGAAATATCTCCAACTTGACCAAAGAGGACCAAATAAAAGTAATATATACATTCTAAATTTGTCAGTTTAGGCTCTGGAATTAGTCAAAATGATTTCTATAAACCTTGCTTTATCACTTACTGTTTAAATGTTTCCTTTATAAGCTATGGTTTGCAGCAGGATTCTCACACAGACGGTCCTGACACTGAGGCTTTTCTTTCCAGGAAGCAACTTTATTCGTGTTGGCATGGCTCAGTTGGGTTCATACCCAAAGAACTGAGCCCTGAACACTACATGCTGTAGTTTTTTATACATTTTTTCTTTCTTTGTCTCCTGTATGGTAACACACAAACATACAGTCTGATTAAGTGGTCTTATGTTGCAAGGTCATGAAGGATGCTGTCACGTAAGGCATTCAGCCAGGTTGCCTTGAGGTTTTTTTTTTTTTTTTTTAAGTCCTTAGGGAGGGGACCCTACTGTAGGTTAATAATGGTACTCTCATAGGAGACTGGTAAATAATATTCTAAAGTACTCATCATGGTGTTTGGTACATAACAAGCACTGAAACATATTATATATATATAGTAGAGAAAATATTTTGTATTTACCTAAATTAAGCATGTTTTAATATAATTTCTATTTTTTCTAACATAGTGCAAAATTGCCAATTGTCCTTTGAGATCGTGATCTTTCTCTTTGCTGCTCGATGTTCCCTTTTGTGTTAAATGATTGGATAGCAGTACTTAGTGGCAATTATTTTTTATCCTAATCTTATCTGACTAATGTAAATATTGAGGTAATGTAAATCTGACTAATGTAAATATTGAGGTATATTCATTATCAATAATATGACACCTTAGAAATTGTGTAAGGACTGAGTTTCAAAATGTAAACATGAATGAAAATAACAAGGGCTGCTAGGAAAGGTTGGTGAATAAAACATTAGAAAAGAGTAATTGTACCTATGGATTTCTCTAAAATTACTCTCAGAATTTCAAACATACAAAGCATGAGTTAATTCTATCTCTTTCAATTGATAAATCTGATGGCATAAAAGTTGGAGAAAAACAAACAGCATTTTGCACCTAAATTTTTAGAGAAGGCTTTTGTGTGGATCCATTAGAATTTAAGAAAAAACACTGTGCATATCTTGCATTTCCTAATTAAGCAACACCTTCAATAAAGTCACTAGTGGCTTATTAGTTGGATTAATTAGAACAGCTGCTGCCCCTTCATTTTACCAGATGTTAAAGGTTCTCCATGGGCTTGATTGATCATGTGCATAATTAAGCAGTAAAAGATGTATTATTAAATAATTAAAACTTTTCTATATTATTTAGTGTAAACAGATACTGTGTAATTATATAGGGGTGCTTCTTTAGTTATTCACTGAAAAAAACATCATTTTATATAGTCCTATAGGTATATCTATGTTCCATGGAATTTAGTTAGCTCTCAAATTATATAACAATTAAATTTTATTTAAGATTTTCAAAAATCGATCTAACTTGCAGTTCACCTATGTGTGGTGCTTTAGATGACTTTTTCCCATACTCAACTCATTGTTAACACTTAAAAAATTTGTTTCAGGGCACCTGGGTGGTTCAGTTGGTTAAACACCTGACTCGATTTCAGCTCAGGTCATGATCTTATGGTTTGGTTTGTTGGGTTGAACCCTGAATCTGGCTCTGTGCTGACAGCACAGAGCCTGCCTGGGATTCTCTCTCTCTCTCTCTCTCTCTCTCTCTCCCTCCCTCCCTCCCTCCCTCCCTCTCTCCCCCCTTACCCGTGTGCATGTGTGCACGTGTACTCTCTCTAAAAATAAATATGTAAATTTTTTTAAAAAATAAAAAATCTGTTTCAACAAACAACATACTGATACATGTAAAGTTCTAACATGTGATAATCTCTGTGGGGAAATAACCAAGATTAGTAAGACATGATCAGAAAGCTTACAAAGCATTTAACAGGATACAGTCAAGACAAATTCTAGGACTCAAAGTAAGATTCCTGGAGCATTCTTTGATTCTCCAGAGTTACAGTATGTATAAGTCAGGACCAAAAATGTGGACGTGAAAATGAGAGTAGGAGCAAAAGTTGATTACGTTTTCTTTTATTGTGACCACAGTGCAGTCAAAGGCAGGACATACATATTTACATCCTTAGGGGCTTTCCTCCTGTGATCCCATACTATGTCCAAGGCTGCAGGGCTTGCCCATAATCCCTCTTGGTGCTTTGGACTAAATGTGCTTCACTGTGATGGATTCCAACCTTATCACTAAACAGTGATTATCCTCCACATCACCAATATTCATGTTTTTTTTTTTTAAAGAAATTTCACTCTTCTGCTTCTTATTAAAATTGAAATCTGATTTTTTTCTTTTCAATTTCCATTGCGTCTTTTGTCAGTCTCATTAGAGAAATGTTGTAGTTGTGCCAAACTGACTGATACTCTGGTATCGAATATTACCCCAATATTAAGTAGTTTAGCCATTAATCATAAGATAAATTTAGATAGCTGTTTGGGTGTTTGAAAATAACTTCCTAAACTGATCTATTAAACGTGAATTGGGGAATTTCATGTTCAATGTTCAAGTTATACCTACTAATAAAAAATATTTAGTATGTTCCTAGGAGGAAAAGAAAAAGCTTTTGATACCTTTATTCTTTCCTTCAAGTCATTTTTTTAACGTTTATGTATTTTTGAGAGAGAGAGACAGACAGACAGAGCATGTGTGGGGGAGGGGCAGAGAAAGAGGGAGACACAAAATCCAAAGCAGGCTCCAGGCTCCGAGCTGTCAGCACAGAGCCTGGCATGGGGCTCGAACTCACAGACTTGTGAGATCATGACCTGAGCCGAAGCCGACACTTAACTGAGCCACCCAGGCGCCCCACATATTCTTTCCTTCAGAAAGCCTATTTAGAAATAGTTGATAAAATGCAAATTAATCTCCAGACAAGAGAAGAATATGGAAGAGATGCTTAGTCTTCCCTGGGGAAGATGGTTATAAAGTTAAAATGAGTTTGAATCTCAGCAAAAAATATCTAAATCCATTGGGATTTGAAGAAGAAAGAAACTAACAAACCAAAGAAAGATATGCCCTACCATACTTTCTCTGAAAATTATAGTACTGGTTTTCTAAACATTTTAAAAAAGATGGCATCAAAGGAATCAAACTTGGATTTAAAGAAAACAGGAGAGAAGCTTTAGTTGCCAGAAGTAAGAAAAAAAAAGTCACTCTTTTATGTCTTTCTACTCACACTTTGAAGTAGGTTCTTCGAACTAAGAATTCCAAGTAGATTTCTGACTCTGAGAACACTTTTCAGTAATGTATATCCAAGGTACTTCCCTTTATATATTCTACATCTATAAAATGTATGGGATCTTATTATGAAGTTCTTCTGCAAGAATTCTATAAGATTTCTCAAATTATAGTTTGTAATCAAATGTGGCTGTTTTAAAACAGGTCCATAGTTTCTTTGACATTCCTCTCCTCGATAGGTGAAGCTTAATATCTCTCTTTGAATGTGGGCTCCACTTAGTAGCTTACGTCTAGGGAACAGAATATAGCAGAAGTTAGAGGATGTCACTGTTGACATTACATTTTAAAAAGATGGTGATCTCTGTCATAACTGTATTCTCTTGTTCTCTCTGTCTCAAGTCACATGCTCTAGGGAAACTGGCTGTCATATTCTGGGTAGTTTAAGGTTAGGGCTCGTGGGTGCTGGCTGCTGTGTTGTGAGGACATTCAAGCAGCCAAAGAAAAGCCACATGGTGAACCTGCTAGAACCACATGAATGAAGTCAGGAGCAGACTTTTCTAGATTTGCTAACACTTATGTAAATCAGCTTGGAAGTAAATCTTCAGTCCAACCATGAGATGATAGCATTCCTGTTTGAGAGCTTGACCACAACCTAACAAGAAACTCTAAACTAGAATCACCCAGCTAGACTACTCTTGGATTTCTAACCCACAGAAACTGAGATAAGAAATATTTGTTTTAAGTCACTAAGTTTGTTAAGTTTTTATACAATAGTAATTAATACATTGAAAAATTAAAATAATAAATGTGATATAACATTTTGTTTCACAGATTTATGAGGGTTTTTAAAAAATGTTCATTTATTTATTTTGAGGGAGAGTTCATGAGCAAATGGGGGAATGGCAGAGAGAAAGGGAGAGCGAATCCCAAGCAGGCTCTTCACTGTCAGCACATAGCCCAACGCAGGGCTCGATCTCATAAACCGTGAGATCATGACCCTGAGCCAAAATCAAGAGTCAGACGCTTAACCAACTCAGCCACCCAGGCACCCCACAAATATGTATGAGTTTCTTTGTAAGTATGGCTTCCAAGTAATATACTTTAATAATAGTTATGTCTTATTTTGTTATATTTTTGAGTTGTAAATTTTTATGGTTAGCTGATATTAACTTGATAGGCAGTACTTAATTAGTATTGACTACAAATACCTTTTTCTTGATTAACATTTGTGGAAAATCACCCCTGACATATAGCAGTGACCCCTGAATTACAGGCAATGACTTCCAAATTAGCTAAACTTAAAGGAAATATATATAATCTGTTGTCTTATTTTTTTTTATCCAAATGTTACCATATTTGTTAAATGTTTGATAACCATCTAAGGAAACTGAATATTAAGAGAGTAGTAAACTTAAGTTCAAATTTCCTGTCAAGTGTGATTTGATATAGATCTGCACTATGAGCCAGTAGGATATAATTTTAATCAAATTTAAGTATTTTCTCTAAATAAGAGTCACTGGAAAAAAAGTATCTTTAGGGAACTTTTATTGTAAAGCAAAAAAACCCTAAAACTTACAGAAATGAACAGTCCACAGTCCCCTGAATGAACAAACACACCAAATTAGTCAAACATACCTCAATACAAATTTAAGAACATATATTTATGGACAGTAAATTAAAGGAGTTATGTAGTTATTAAATATTTAAATAGGAAGAACATTAAGTGCCTTTTAAAACTCTTCTTTAATTATAAAAGACCAGAGGGAGATGTGGAGTCTGAATTAAATATGAAGTCAATAACCAAGTTAAAAAATAATGCGTTTAACCAAAAAGCATCAATTGCTTTCATTTGACAAGATTTTGATTCTAGTTAATACCGTCTCTCAAGCTATGCATCAGGATATACTACGAATGTCTTTTTACTTATTAGGTGACATTACTGAGGGCACAAAGATAGTGCCTGGCACAGAGTAGGTAGTCATAATTTAGTTTATGTAAACTAAATCCAATCTACATGATTGGCATGTATCTTTTAGAGAATTCTTCACACATTTAGTAATATAAAAGTTATACTATGTTATGTTTTTGATAGTTACATTTCTATCTTTGTATTCTCCCAAAGCTGTGGCAATATTTAGGACAGGAGTTTTATCTTCTACTTCCTTTTTAACCTCTCCTCACTGTTTGGTACATTGCTGATATCATGGAAGGCATTGATTGAATGCCTGGTTGATAGTATGTTTGATTGGAATCAACTTGACTTTAAAAAATTGTTAGAAGAGGTTGTGCTCCTCTGATTGGACTTGTTGAGGTACCTTGAAGGAGAAAATCAAATTCTTATTATTGAAGTATCTATGGAACACTTTTCTTCATTTTATTCATGTTATTAGAGTAAATTAAAATTAGGAGTGGTGACCTGTCATATAAAATAATTTATTATCCCAAGGGACTTAAAATATTAAAGTCTCTGTTTTCATAAGAATGTAGCTCTTGTTAGTGTGTTAGTCAAGAGAATAAAAGATCATATCTCTAAAAATATTTTCAGTGACAGAGAGTGGCCAAGGTTAAGCATTACTCTCTGTAGACACATTCCAGTTTTAGAAACATTTCCAGGGGAAAGACATAAAATAACCTTACTCTAATCAACCATACTCATATAATTTTCTTTAGCCTGGGTAGCAAAATATTAAAATATAGACTAGCAACTTGGATACTGAGAGGAGAGTGATTAGGGAGAGAATGGGCTCATATCATGTATTTGGACATCATTAAATGAATTTCAGATGTCAGTCTGGAGAAAAGAAATTTTAAGTTAAAAAAGAAAAAGCACCTGTAAGTATTTCATGTACTATTATTAATAATTGAAATTACACTTAGTATATGTCATACCAGAAGGCACAAAAAGAAGTTTCTAAGAAATAGAATTCAATTTAATATAAGGAATAACTTTTAGGTAATTAGAATTGCGCTATAACATGATTTTGGAAACCAGTTGTTAAGACTGAACTTTAGTGAGGTATTAGACTATAAAACATCTCTGGTTCCTTCAAACTCTTTGATTTCATAACGTCACAATTTACCCATCTACAAAAGCATCTCTCTTGTGTTCTCTCTCTCTCTGTCTGTCTCTCTCTCTCTCTCTCTCTGTCATCTATACAACTATATAACTACATTCATTTTTTTTTTATTTTTTACTTTTTAAAATTTACATCCAAATTAGTTAGCATATCGTGAAACAATGATTTCAGGAGTAGATTCCTTAATGCCCCTTACCCTTTTAGCCCATCCCCCCTCCCACAACCCCTCCAGGAACCCTCAGTTTGTTCTTCATATTTATGAGTCTCTTCTGTTTTGTCCCCTCCCTGTTTTTATATTATTTTTGTTTCCCTTCCCTTAGGTTCCTCTGTTTTGTCTGTTAAAGTCCTCATACATTCATTTTTTTTTTCTTAAATTGTCATTGTAGGTTCTTGTAAGAATGATGACAAATATGTGGTCAACCTACCATACTTATAAGAATTTCCTACTAATCCCTTCCAAGAAAATCAATCCTAATTGGTTGTAATACATCTGACTTAATTATACAAGTATTTTGCTCCCAAAATGACAAATTCATTCTTCCTAATTTAAGCTCTGTATTACCTTTCTCAAAACCATCAAAAAGTAATTTTTTTTTATATGGAAACAGCTTATTTAAAACCATAGGTCCAAAATTACAAGTATCATTTCTGAATATGATTCTCCAGGTACTCTATACTCTAATACAACATATTGTATATCTTACTATACTATATAGCTTAGTAGATCTTACTATATAGTTTAGTATATCTTACGATATAACTTACTATATCTCTAAATGGATATCTGACTTTGCTTTCTCCGTGACTTTATATGTTTTTTATTCTTTCCACTTAAAATCATGTTGTTTCTTTTCCCTATTAAAAAGGGGGAAATGGTAAAAACACTTATTTTCATTTGACACTGAAATATTACCTAACTCATTAAAACTTTCTGTTTCTCCATACAAACTTGGATTCTCTTTCAAAACTGTAAAGATTTATTTTGTTACTAGCTTGTGTAATTTTTCAAGACTCTGTGTCACTTTTTAAAAAACTCAAATATGACTGACATATAAAATTACTTTCTGGTGTACAACGTAGTGATTCAGTATTTGCATATACTATGAAATGATCACCATAACAAGTCTAGTTAACATTTATTACTATACATAGTTACAGAAATTTTTATCTGGAAAACTTTTAAGATCTATTGTCTTAGCAACTTTCAAATATGCAATACTGTATTGTTAACTATAATCACCATGCTGTATATTACATCTCCAAAATTCATTCATCTCATATAACTGGAATTTTGTACCTTTTGACCCCCTTCACCCATTTCACCCACTACCCACCCACACACCCTCCCTCTGGCAACCTTCAATATGCTCTGTAGCTCTGTATCTATGAACTTGTTTTGATTGATTTTTTTGTTTAAAGATTCTACATATAAGTAAGATCATACAGTATTTGTCTATCTCTGACTTATTTCACCTACTACAATGCCCTGTAGGTCCATACATGTTGTCACAAATGGCAAGATTTCATTCTTTTATAATGGCTAGATAACATTAATATATATATGTGTATATATATACACACATATATTACATGTATGTATGTGTATATATGTATATATGTACGTGTACATTACATATATATGCATACATATATATACGTATATATACACATATATGTATATATATATGTATACACACATATCATTCATATATATATATATATATACACACACACACACACACATACACACACACACATACACACCATATTCTCTTTACCCATTTATCCATTAATGGACACTTAGGTTGTCCCATATATAGGCTATTGTAAATATGCTACAACAAACACGGAGGTATAATTATCATTTTGAGTTAGTGTTTCCTTTTTTCAGGTAAATTTCTAGGAGTAAAATTGATGGATCTTATGGTAATTCTATTTTTAACTTTCTGCAGAACCTCCATACTGTTTTCTATAGTGGCTGTACCAATTTACATTCCCACCAACAGTGCACGAAGGTTCCCTTTTCTTCACATTCTTACCAACTTTTGTTATTTCTTGTCTTTTTGATACTAGCCATTCTAACAGGTAGGAAGTGATCTCTCATTGCAATTTTGATTTGCATTTCCATGATGATTAGTGATTTTGAGCATCTTTTCATATACCTGTTGGCCATCTGTATGTTGTCTTTGAAAAGATGTCCATTCAGATCCTCTGCCCATTTTGTAATTGGATTGTTTGTTTTGTTACTGAATTGTATGAATTCTTTACATGTTTTGGATATTAACCCCTTATCAGATATATTATTTGAAAATATTTTCTCCCATTTAGTAGGTTGATTTTCCATTTTGTTGATGATTTCCTTTGCTGCACAGTTTTTTAGTTTGATATAGTCCCACTTGTTGACTTTGAGTTGTTGTTTTGGCTTTTGACACCAAATCTCCCCACTGCCCCAAAATAGTCATCAAGACCAATCTCAAGATTACCACCTTTGTTTTCTTCTATGAGTTTTATGGTCTTGGAACTTACATTCAAGTTTTTCTTATTAACTTAGAGTTAATGTTTGCATAAGGTATAAGATGACGGTCCATTTTCATTCATTTGCATGTGGCTTCCTGTGCTACTTTTTACAATCTACTCTGTGTCTCAAAATTATATGATAAGCCTATACCCAAAGTATTCACTGTTGGGAAGTTTATATTTTAAGCATAACGCTGATCAGAGACAGAGTTCAGTGCTTATTTGTTGAGTTGGATTGAAATGGCAAAATTCCACATATGAAATATAATTTTTGGAAGTCATAGAATTTTTATTTTGTCAAATAGACTGTTAATCCATGTCCCTTATAATGAACTATTTGATTCAGAAGAGTTTTTAAACCTCATTAGCCAATAAAAATGATTACTCTTTTCATAAGATGTTTACATAGATTACTCTTCTCTCCCCACTAAGAACTCAATAGCTATTAAACTAAAAATAGTATCACTATGTACCTTCCAATCACTATGATTTCAAATCAATTACAAAAATGGATGAAAATAAATCTCTTTCTAGGATGTATTAGGCTAAATCCAAATTAATTTGCATTATGTGTATAAGGATTATTGGAGATTGTTTGTATCAAAAAAGCCAAAAGGGAACTGGAGAGACAAGGCATGTTTTGAAAATGGGTAAAAGCAACAAAGAAAATGTTATGACCAGTGTTTTCCTTAATTGATGTGAAAATATACTGATAAAATAGAGATTAGGTTAATATTGAAAAGAATAATGTTTACAGTGTTTTGTTTTTAATTGAAAAATAGTTGACATGTTAGTTTCATGTGTACAACATAGTGACTTGATAATTATATATTTTACAAAATGCTTGCCATGATAATCATCTGTCACCATAAAAGATTATTACAATATTATTTACTATATTTGCTATGATGTACTTATCATCCCCTTGACTTATTTATTTTATAACTGGAAGTTTATATCTTTTAAGCCTTCACTTATTTTTCTTGTTCCCTTACCCTTTCTCCTCCAGCAACAACCAATTTGTTTTCTGTATTTATAAGTCTGTTTCATTTTTTTTTCCACTTTCTTTCTTAGATTCTACATATAAGTGAAATCATATGGTATTTTTCTTTCTCTGACTCATTTCACTTAGCATAATGCCCACTAAGTCCATCCATGTTGTTGTGAATAATAAGATTTCATTCCTTTTTATGGCTGAATAACATTCCATTCTGACATATACATTTTCTATATTCATCTATCAATGGACTTCTATGTTGCTTTCATATCTTGGCTATTGTAAATAAGGCTGCAGTAAGATGGGATACATTTATCTTTCCAAATTAGTGTTTTCATTTTCTTCAGGTAAATGCCCAAAAGTGTAATTACTGGGTCATATGGAATTTCTATTTTTAATTTTTTGAGGAGGCTCCACATTGTGTTCCATAATGGCTGTGTCAATTTACAATTCCACCAACAGTATATGAGGGTTCCCTTTCTTCCATATTCTCACCAATTCTTGTTATTCCTGTGTTTTTGGTACTAGCCGTTCTGACTGGTAGGAAATGATATCTCATTTGGGATTTGATTTGCATTTCCCTGATGATTAGTGATGTTGAGCATCTTTTCATATGTCTGTTGGCTGTATGTTTACTTTGAAAAAATTCTATTCGGGTCCTCTGTGCATTTTTTAATCAGATTGTTTTTTGGGTGTTGAGTTTTGTAAGTTTTTAAAATATATTTTGGATATTAACTCATCATCAAATATATCATTTGCAAATATTTTCTCCCTTTTGTTGGTGATTTTATTCACTGTGCAAATATTTTTTTTTAGTTTGATGTAGTTCCAATTGTTTAATTTTCTTTTCTTTTTTCTTTTTTTCCTAGGAGACATATCCAGAAAATATTGCTAAGGCTGATGTCCAAGAGATGCTATATGTTTTCTTTTAATAATTTTATGGTTTCAGGCCTTATTTTAGGTGTCTAATCCATTTTGAGTTTATATTTGTTTATAGTGTAAGAAGCTAGTGCACTTTTATTCTTTTGCAAGTAACTGTCCAGTTTTCCCAACACCATTTATTGAAGAGACTCTTTTCCACATAATATATTTTTGTCTCCTTTCTTGTATAGTAATAGACTATATAAAAGTAAGTTTATTTCTGGGCTCTTTGTCCTGTTCCATTGACCTATGTGCAGATTTTCACCATTGAGTAGATGTTAGCTGTGGGGTTATCATATGTGGCCTTTATTATGAGGTATGTTCCCACTATACCCACTTTGTTCAGAGTTTTTATCATGAATGGATGTTGAATTTTGTCAAATGCGTTTCTGCATCTATTGAGTTATGATTTTTATCCCTCATTTTGTTATGTGGTATATTATTATTATTATTTTTTATGAATGTTGAATCATCCTTGTATCTCTGGAATAAATCTTACTTGATTGTAATGAATGATCCTTCAGTGTATTCTGTAATTTGGTTAATATGTAGTTGAGGATTTTTGCATCTATGTTCATCAGGGATATTGCTCTATAATTTACTTTGTGGTATCTTTGTTTGGTTTTGGCATCAGGGTGACACTAGCCTCCTAAATGAAAGGGAGGAATTATTTCCTCTTCTATTTTTTAGACTAGTTTGAAAAGGATATGTATTAACTCTTCAAGTATTTGGTCAAATTCACCCATGAAGGTATCTGGTCCCAGACTTTTAATAATTGTTTTTTTCAAATTACCAATTCAATTTTGTTATTAGTAATTCATTCAGATATTCTGTGTTTTCTTGATTCAGGCTTGGAACACTGCATGTTTCCAGGAATTTATCCATTTCTTTTAGGTTGTCTATTTGTTGGCATATTATTTTTCATAGCAATTCCTTATAATCTATTGAATTTCTGTGGTATTGGTTGTAACCTCTAATTTTTTATTTTATCTATTTAAATCATCTCTTTTTTTCTAATAAGTCTCGCTAAAGGTTTATCAATTTTATTTATTTATTTCAAAGAGTAAGTTCTCAGTTTCATTGATCTTTTCTATTTTTTACTTTGTTTTGTCTGTATTTTATTTACTTCCATTCTGATCTTTATTATCTCCTTTCTTCTATTAGTTTTGGGCTTTGTTTGTTCTTCTTTTTCTAGTTCCTTTTGGTGTAAGGCTAAATTATTTATTTGAGATTTTTCTTGCTTCTTGAGGTCAGCCTGTATTGCTATAAACTTCCCTCTTAGAACTATTTTTACTGCATCCCAAAGGTTTTGGACTGTTGTGTTTTCATTTGCCTCCATGTATTTTTTTTTTTTTCTTTTCTGCTTTGGTTGTTGTTTTGTTTTGTTTTGTTTTGCTTTTGTTTTTGTTTTTTGTTGGTGAATTAACTTTTTAGTTTCCACATGCTTATTTTTTTATATTTTTTATCTTGTATTTATCTCATAATTCCTGGTTTCAGGTTGTGGTAAGAAAAATTCATGGTATGATTTCAGTCATTTTATTGAGACTTGTTTTATGATCTAATATGTGATTATCCTTCCAGATTGCTAATTCACTCTTTCATATCCTTTAATCTGCTATTGATTCCTGTTAATGTAATTTCACTTTAGTTACTGTATTCTTCAGTTTTGGATGGTTCTTTTTATATTTTCTATCTAAGTTGTCACTGGTTTTATCTACTTTTCTCTTAAGTTTAGTGAGTATCTTTATGACCACTACTTTAAACTCTTTATCAGATAGATTGCTTATTTCCATTGTGCTTTGTTCTTTTTCTGGTCTTGTTCTTTCATTTGGATATTTCTCTGTCTCCTCATTTTGTTTGACTCTCTGTGCTTGTTACTATGTATTTGGTAGGTCAGCTACATCCCTGGTCTAGAAAGTAGTAGTCTTATGTATAAGATGTCCTTTGGTGCCCAGTAGTGTGATACCCCTGGTCATGAGAACCAGGCATTCCAGAGGTGTCCCCTATGTGTACTATGTGTGCTCTACTGTGTGGCTGAGCTGGAAACTGCTACATGAACTGTGGTGCGCAGGGCCAGTGCTCAGTTTAGTTGCCTGCAATGATCAGCCTTGACTACTGTGGGCACAGTAGTGGACAGGGCTTGCCCCTGGCAAGGTGGACTAAAAGGCTCCACAGTAGCTCCTACAGTTGCACTGCTAGGTCTATCTCTTGCTGCTGCTGAGTGAGAGGCCCACCTGTGGCTACTGCAGGTGGGCTGCTGCACAGGGCTAGCTTCCCAACCGTCCAAAGCAGAAGTTGATCTGGGTATGTGCCATGTCTGGCCAGGGCTGCTTAGCAGATGTGTCAGGGCACTAGTCACTCTAGGGAGATGCTAGTCCCAACTGAGATTGCCTGCTGAGTGTGGCCAGATGGAGGGGCAATGCTGGGGGGGGAAGATGAGTTCAGTAGGGTAGGTCAATGGTGGAATACCTGGACTGGGCAATCTGTGCTAGCAAGGTAGATGGAAAGTGTCAGAACTGTTTCCTGCAAGTGTATGGGTAGCTAGGTTGAAAGAGGGCTAGAAAAGTGGTGCCCACCAGCACCTCCATTCCCAGAGAAAACTTCTGCAGATCCCTGTCCCTCTGGAACATGTTCTAAAAATAGTCATTCTCCTTCATAGGTGCTTTTCAAACTGCTGCTTCCACACTGGAAGGGATATAGCATACTTGCCCTTTAGAGCAGAGATTCAGTTTCCTTTAGCCTTCTGGCTCTCCCACAGTTAAGTCTTACCAATTTTCAAAGGTGTCTGAGCTAAACCCAAGCAGTTTTCAAAGTGAGACTTTATGGGGGATTGTCTTCCTAGTACAGGCTCCCAGGGCCAGAGTGCCCTGGGATTTGAAGCTTGATGTCCTTCTCGGGGAGTACTCATGCCTGTGATATCCCTCCTACTTGTAGGCTGTTGCCACACTGGGGGTTTGGGTCCGTATCACATCTCTTCCCTTCCTGCCCTTTTTGGTGTAGGCTTTTTTTTTTTTAATGCCTTTAGGTATGGGAGATTTGCTCTGCCAGTCTCAGGTCATTTTCAGAGTGAATTGCATTACATGTAGTTGTTGCTTCCGTATGTATGTGGAAGAAGGTGAGCTAAGATCCTCCTACTCTAACATCTTCCTAAAGTGGCTATAATTTTTTTTAATATAATTTATTGTCAAGTTAGTTAACATGCAGTGTTTACAGTGTGTGCTTGGCTTCAGGAGTAGATTCCAGTGACTCATCACTTACATACGACACCCAGTGCTCATCACAACAAATGCCCTCTTCAATGCCCATCACCCATTTTCCCTTCTCCCTCGCACCCCCTATCAACCCTCAGTTTGTTTTCGGTATTTAAGAGTCTCTTATGGTTTGCCTCCCTCTCTGTTTGAAACTATTTTTTCCCTTTCCCTTCCCCCATGGCCTTCTGTTAAGTTTCTCAAATTCTACATATGAGTGAAAACATGTAATATCTATCTTTCTCTGACTGACTTATTTCACTTAGCATAATACCCTCCAGTTCCATCCATGTTGTTGCAAATGGCAAGATTTCATGCTTTCTCATTGCCAAGTAGTATTCCATTGTATATATAAACCACATCTTTACCCATTAATAAGTTGATGGACATTTGGACTCTTTCCATAATTTGGCTATTGTTGAAAGCATTGCTTAACCAGTGGGTAACATGTACCCCTATGAATCAGCACTCCTGCATCCTTTGGATAGATTCCTAGTAGTGCTATTGCTGGGTCATATTTCAATTTTCAATTTTTTGAGCAACCTCCACACTGTTTTCCAGAATGGTTGTACCAGTTTGCATTCCCACCAACAGTGCAAGAGGGTTCCCGTTTCTCCACATCCTCACCAACATCTCTTGTTTCCTGAGTTGTTAATTTTAGCCACTCTGATCAGTGTGAGGTGATATCTCAGTGTTGTTTTGATTTGTATTTCCCTGATGATGAGTGGTGTTGAGTATCATTTCATGTGTCTGTTGGACATCTGGATGTCTTCTTTGGAAAAGTGTCTATTCATGTCTTCCACCCATTTCTTCACTGGATTATTTGTTTTTTGGGTTTTGAGTTTGTAAGTTCATTATAGATTTTGGATACTAACCCTCTATTCAATATGTTATTTGCAAATATCTTCTCCCATTCCATCAGTTGCCTTTTAGTTTTGTTGATAGTTTCCTTTGCAGTTCAGAAGATTTTTATCTTTATGAGGTCCCAAAAGTTCATTTTTGCTTTTCTTTCTCTTGCCTTTGGAGACATGTCAAGAAAGAAGTTTCTGTGGCTGAGGTCAAAGAGGTTGTTGCCTGTTTTCTCCTCCAGGATTTTGGTAGTTTCCTGTCTCACACTGAGTCTTTCATACATTTTGAGTTTATTTTTTGTATGGTGTAAGAAAGTGATCCAGGGCACCTGAGTGGCTCAGTCAGTTGGGTGTCCGACTTCAGCTCAGGTCATGATTTCACAGCTCATGAGTTCAAGCCCCGTATCGGGCTCTGTACTGACAGCTCAGCGCCTGGAGCCTGCTTCGGATTCTGTGTCTCCTTCTCTCTCTTTGTACCCTCCTCAACTCATCCTCTGTCTCTCTCTGTCTCAAAAATAAATAAACATTAAAAAAATTTTAAAGAAAGTGATCCAGTTTCATTATTCTGCTTGTTGCTATCCAGTTCTTCCAGCACCGTTTGCCAAAGACACTGTCTTTTTTTCCATTGGATACTCTTTCCTGCTTTGTCAAAGATTAGTTGGTCATAAATTTGTGGGTCCAACTGTGGATTCTCTATTCCATTTGTCTGTTTCTGTGTCAATACCATACTGTCTTAATGATTACAGCTTTGTATTAAATGCTAAGTTTGGGATTGTGATGCCTCCCGCTTTGATTTTCTTTTTCAATATTACTTTGGCTATTTGGGGTCTTTTGTGGTTCCATACAAATTTTAGGATTGTTTGTTTTACCTCTGAGAAGAGGTGTACACACGCTGGTGTAATTTTTGATTGGGATTGCACTGAATGTGTAGATTGCTTTGGGTAGTATTGACATTTTGACAATATTTGTTCTTCTAATCCATGAACATGGAATGTTTTTTTTCTGTTTCTTTGTGTCTTCTTCAGTTTCCTTCATAAGTTTTCTATAATTTTCAGTCTACAGATCTTTTACATCTTTGGTTAGGGTTATTCCTAGGTGTTTTATGGTTTTCAGTGCAATTGTAAATGGGATTCATTTCTTGATTTCTTTTTCTGTTGCTTCATTATTGGTGTATAGAAATGCAACCAATTTCTGTACATTGAGTTTGTATCCTGTGACTTTGCTGAATTCATGTATCAGTTCTAGAAGCTTTTTGGTGGAGTCTTTTGGTTTTTTCATGTAGAGTATCATGTCATCTGAGAAAAGTGAAAATTTGACTTCTTCTTTGCTAATTTGGATGCCTTTATTTCATTTTGTTGTCTGATTGCTGAGGCTAGGACTTCTAACAGTATGGTGAACAACAGTGGTGAGAGTGGACATCCCTGTCATGTTTCTGATCTCAGGGGGAAAGCTTTCAGTTTTTCCCCATTGAGGATGATATTAGCTGGGGGCTTTCCATATTTGGCTTTTATGATATTTAAGTATGTTTCTTCTATCCCGACTTTTTTTGAGGGTTTTTATTAAGAAAGAACATTGTATTTTTTCAAATACTTTTTCTGCATCTATTGACAGGATCATATGGTTCTTATCCTTTCTTCTATTAATGTGATGTATCACATTGATTGATTAGCAAATATTGAACCAGCCCTGCAGGCCAGGAATGAATCCCACTTGATCATGGTGAATCATTCTTTTAATATACTATTGAATTAGATTTGCTAGTACCTTGTTGAAAATATTTGCATCCATGTTCATCAGGGATATTGGCCGGTAATTCTCCTTTTTAGTGGTGTCTCTAGGTTGGGAATCAAGGTAATGCTTTCCTTCCATTTCTATTTTTTGGAACAGGTTGAGAAGGATAGGTATTAACTCTGCTTTAAATGTCTGGTAGAATTCCCCAGAGAAGCCATCTGGTCTAGGACTCTTATTTGTTGGGAGATTTTTGATAACTTACTCAATTTATTCACTGGTATGGGTCTGTTAAAATTTTCTGTTTCTTCCCATTTGAGTTTTGGCAGTGTGTGGGTGTCTATGAATTTTTCCATTTCTTCCACAGTGTCCGGTTTTTTGGCATATAATTTTTCATAGTAGTGTCTAATAATTGTTTGTATTTCTGTGGTGTTTGTTGTGGTCTGTCCGCTTTCATTTGTGATTTTATTTATTTGGGTACTCTTTTCTTTTTGAGAAGTCTGGCTAGGGGGTTATTTTGTTTATTTAAAAAAAAAAAAAAAAACAGCTCCTAGATTCAGCTCTTTGATCTGTGGGGATTTTTTTGGATTCTATACTGTTTATTTCTGTTCTAATCTTTATTATTTCTCTTCTGTTGGCTTTGGGGTTTCTTTGGTCTTCTGCTTCTAGTTCCTTTAGGTGTGCAGTTAGTTTCATATTTGGGATTTTTCTTGTTTCTTGAGATAGGCCTGGATTGAAATGTATTTTCCTTTTTTGACTGCCTTTGCTGCATCCCAGAGAGTTTGGACTGTTGTGTTTTCATTTTCATTTTCTTCCATATATGTTTTAATTTCTTCCCTAATTGCCTGGTTGACCCATTCACTCTTTAGTAGGATGGTCTTTAGCCTCCATGCATTTGGAGGCTTTCCAAAATTTTTCTTGTGGTTGATTTCAAGTTTCATAGTGTTGTGATCTGAAATATGCATGGTATGATCTCAGTTCTTTTATATTTATTGAGGGCTGTTTTGTGAGCCAGTATGTTATCTATCTTGTATTATGTTCCATGTGCACTCGAGAAGAATGTGTACTCTGCTTTTGTATGAAAAGTTCTGAATATCTGTCAAGTCCATCTGGTCCAGTGTATCATTCAAGGTCATTGTTCCTTTATTGATTCTCTGCCTATATGATCTGTCCATTGTTGTAACTGGAGTATTTAAGTCCCCTACAATACTTTATTCTTATCAATAAGATTATGTTTGTGATTAATTGATTTGTATATTTTGGTGCTATGAATTGGGTGCATAAACATTTATAACTGTTAGCTCTTCTTGATGCATAGATCCCATAATTATGATATAATGCCCTTCTTTATCTCTTGTTACAGCCTTTAGTTTAAAGTCTAGTTTGTATGTAAACATTAAAAAAATTTAAAAAAAAAAAAGGGGGGGCAGTGCCTGGGTTGCTCAGTCAGTTGAGCGTCTGACTTTGGCTCTGGTCATGATCTCATGGTCTGTGAGTTTGAGCCCCACATCAGGCTCTGTGCTGACAGCTCAGAGCCTGGAGCCTGATTCAGATTCTGTGTCTCCCTCTCTCTCTGCCCCCCCCCCCCCATTCTCTGTTTCTCTGTCAAAAATAAACATTAAAATTTTTCTTAAATCTAGTTGTATAAGTGCGGCTACTCCAGCTTTCTTTTGACTTCCAGTGGCATGACAAATGGTTTTCTATCCCTTTGCTTTCAATCTGAAGGTGTTCTCAAGTTTAAAATGAGTCTCTTGTAGATAGAATACAGATGGATCTTTTTTTTTTTTTTTAATCCATTCGGATATCCTTTATCTTTTGATTGGGTCATTTAGTCCATTTATATTCAGAGTTATTGAAAGATATGGATTTAGTGTCATTGTGTTTTCTGTAGGTTTCATGCTTGTGGTGAGGTCTCTGGTCCTTTGTAGTCTTTGCAGCATTTTATTCACAGAGTCCTCCTCAGGATCTCTCACAGAGCTGGTTTAGTGGTCATGAACTCCTTCAGTTTTTGTTTGTGTGGGAAAGCCTTTATCTCTCTTTCTATTCTGAATGACAAGCTTGCTGGATAAAAAATTCTTGGCTGCATATTTTTCCTATTCAGCACATTGAATATTTCCTGACACTCCCTTCTGGTCTGCCACATTTCTGTGGACAGGTCTGCAACTACCCTCATGTGTCTACCCTTGTAGGTTAAGGCCCATTTGTCCCTAGCTGCTTTCAGAATTCTCTCTTTATCTTTGTATTTTGCCAGTTTCACTATGATATGCCATGGAGAAGACCTATTTTTGTTGAGTCTGAAGGGAGTTCTCTGTACCTCCTGGATTTGGATGTCCACTTCTTTCTCCAGAATAGGGAAGTTCTCAACTATTTGTGCAAATAAACCTTCTGCCCCTTTCTCTCTCTGTTCTTCTTCTGGAACTCCTATAATACAAATATTATTATGTTTCATTGAATCACTTACTTCTCTAATTCTTCCCTTGTGGCCTAGGATTTTCTTATCTCTCTTTTTCTCAGCTTCTCCATTTTCCATAATTTTTTTCTTTTCTTTTTTTTTATATTTATTCATTTTTGAAAGACAGAGACAGAGCACAAGCAGGGGTGGGGCGGAGAGAGCAGGACACAGAATCTGAAGCAGGCTCCAGGCTCTGAGCTGTCAGCACAGAGCCCAATGTGGGGCTCAAACTCACGAACTGTGAGATCATGACCTGAGCTGAAGTCAGACACTTAACCAACTGAGCCACCCAGGTGCCCCTCCATTTTCCATAATTTTATCTTCTATTTTGCTTAGTCTCCCCTCTGCTTCTTCAATCCTTGCTGTCACTACATCTAGTTTATTTTGCACCTCATTTACAACATTTCTTAATTCGTTGTGATTATTTCTTAGTTCTTTGATCTCTGCAGCAATATATTCCCTGCTGTCTTCTATGCTTTTTTCAAGCCCAGCTATTAATCTTATGACTATTGTTCTAAATCCTTGATCATATATATTGTTTATATCTGTTTTGAGCAATTTTCTAGGTATCATTTCTTCCTGTAATTTCCTTTGAGGAGAATTCTTCTGTTTCATCATTTTGGCTAGTTTTCTGTCTTTTACATGTTTTAATAGCTTGTTATGTGTCCTGCAGCTGTGAGCACTACTATATTAAAAAGGGGTCATACACTGTCCAGGACCTGACCCTTTAAGAAGAGGTGTTATTGGAGTGTGTTGCATGCTCTCTGTTTTTGTGATTCTGGTTGCTTTATCTCCCTACTTGTCATTGTGGTTTGGACCTTCCACCAGATGTGCTTTGATTTGTTCATTGAAGTAAACCTGGAAAAAATTTAAAAAGGGGAGAGTGGTGGAAGAAACCTTATCCCATATAAAGAGAGAAATGGGTGGTGAGCAAGAAAAGAAAAATAAAAAAAGAAAGAAAGAAAGAAACTGACCAGGCAGGGATTCATAGAAACTATACTGCTTAATCGAGAGAGAGAGAGAGAGAGACAGAGAGAGAGAGACAGAGAGAGAGGAAAATAGAGAAGGAGATACAGAAGAGGTGTGAAAAGAATAGACTAAAAATATCTGCTTAAACAAACCAACAACCAGAATAGAGAAGGGAAGAAATAAGAGGAATAAAGTAAAGAAAAAAAAATTAAGAATTGACCAAGAATTAAATCAGAAAATGCAAAAATGTTGGATTGATATCTGACGGTGACTTGGAACCAGTGGCTGTGCTGGTCTGGAGGAGGGACAGTCTGGTTGGTCAGTGTCAATCTTGCTCTGGTAGATAAACAGTTACCAGGCACAAAGGGGCGGGATTTGGTGTAAGAAGATCCCGCCTCCACTGTGGGCCCAGTTGTCCCCTCCCTGAAGCCCCACTTTGTTAGTGATGGGGAGAAAAATGGCCACACCCCAGTCTATCCCCAACCCCCCCACCCCCAAGATGGGTGTCTCAAACCACTCTGTTCAGGCTGTCCTCACAGTGCCACACAGGCACGAGCAGGCAGATTTGTCTGGCTCCACAGTTTCCCGCACCTCCCAGGCACTTAGTTGGGATTCAAACTCAGATGTCTTAAAGGATCACGTGCACCCTGGTTTTGGGGTAGCGCTACTCCACCCAGCTGACAAAGGGCCTCTGGCTGGTGGGCACCTGCAGGGTCTTTTGTCCTTGGAGAGGTATGTATATACCTACTTCCCACAGCACTCAAGGGAGGGGACTGCTCTCCAACTGTGCCTATGAGCTGGCTACTGAGCCTGGGGATTGCCTCTCCTCCTCCCCAGGCATGTGCACAGGGCGGCTGGTCCCAGTCTGGAGGAAGACCCACAACCCTTGATCCTCACTCTTAATGCTATTTGCAAGTTAGAAATTACTTCTTTCTCCATTTTTTCCATTCCCCAATCTGGTCTGTGGTCTGGAGAGGTTTTCCTCTTGTCCAAATACAATCCTACACTTCCACAGTCTCTCTCTTCCTTTGGTCTCTCCACAGAAGGGGATCCCTCCCCTCCATGCCTATGCTGCCCATTTTATTTCTCCCTTTGCAATCATGCATCTGTGGCCCACCAAGTTGTCCCTGGGGCCTCTGGAGATGTTTCTGTCACTCCATAGCTTGGATTCCTAGAATTCCAAGTCTTCTGGCCCCAATAGTGCTGTGTTTGAGGGATGAGGGAACTTCGGGTCCTCCTACTTCTCTGCCATGTTGACTCCCTCCTAAAGTGTTTATAGTTTTCAGCAGTGACAAGCAAAATAATAAACATGATTATTCTCAGCTTGAAAAGTATATCACATTTCTCTATAAGGTGATATCTAGACCAGTTAGAAATGCCACCTCATTTTGATTTGCTAACGTGTGCTTAATAATGTGTCTTAAAAGGTGTTTGATGTTTTTTAGTGTAGTAGGGCTTGACATTTGGTGGAAACTGGGTATTGACATATTTGCATTTGAGTCAGAATTTGGCAATTGTGTTCTGTCACATTTATTCTTAAATCTATAGTATTTGAATTTTCCTAAGGGTGGAAAAGACTCTTGTTGAAGCGGAACTAGAATTAAGATCCCACTTTTTTCTATTCAAAATCCAGACTATTTTTGTTAAAAAAAAAAAAAAAATTCCAACATGTCCCTTTAATCAGTGTAGCTTGAATCCATATTGTGGGGAAAACAGCTGTGGTTTCTGAGAAAACTCTCCAGAAAAATTCTATGGTATGAATACTTGTGGCATATTTCAGTATCTCTCTCTCCATCTGTGAATAAAACAAAACAATAATAGCAACCTAAAAAACCCAATAAGCCAAATTATGCAAGTTTCATGTTTTAAAACTAAAAAATAGCCAAGACAGGTCAAGTCACAGCAGAAAAAGGAGAGGAATGTCCAGGGTTCCTAGAGACAAAATATCTTAGAAAATGATCCCAGAATATACTCTTTGGCTATTAGCTATGGAAGGTTTACTCTGAGAGCTGTAACAAGAGCTGGGGTGAGTGATAATGAGATGGAGGAGAAGCAGGTATCAGGGAGGACAGGAGGAAGCACACAGTATATGAAGAAAGCCTACTATTAGTAGACATCCCAAACACCACAAGTCATACATGCGTGACTTTAAGCTCAGGGATTAACCTTGAGAAACATAGATTGTGTCCCTTTACTGAGGTTGTTGAGGGATTTGGGGATGACAGTGCTAGTGGCAAAAACTAATCCTGGATGTGGTTAGAATCAGAGAATAGAGGAGGCAGGCTAAACACTGCCTCTATGGCAGTCAGGAAAACAAGAGTTTTTTCAGAAAACCTGAAAATCATTAGAAAATCAATCAGCACCATCACCATATTAACTCACTAAAGAGGAAAATTATTTGATTATAACAATTGATGCAGGAAAATAATTAGATTAAATTTAACGCTCATTAATGATAAAAATGAAGCAAGGCAGGAATACATGGGGGTTCTTCCATTTGGAAAGGAAGGGTGCAATAAACGGTGTTGGAACAACTGGAAAAGCATTTAGAAAAAGTAACTCTGGTCTGTAGTTTACAACATGCACCAGAATACACCTCAAATGGCTCAGATACTTCAAGTTTTTAAATTAAATAATAAAACATTGGAAAATATCTTGAAACCTTGTGTTGGGGAAAGTCTTTCTTACCACTACTCAAAGCTTAGAAATTATAAAAAGAATGATTGATGAATTTGACTGGGTATGTAACTTCCATATTGCAAAACCTAAAAGAAAAACACTATTTTCAAAATAACAAGGTGAAAGATAAGTTGAAAAAAAATACTTAAAATATAGTCAAACAAAGGCTAATATGTAAAGAACTCTTAGAAATCCCTAAGTATCAAAAATCCAAAGAATATGAGTGGACAAGTAAAAGAGAGTGAAACACAAATTGTTCTTAAACATGTAAATAGTATTCAACTTTATTCCCAAGAAGAGAAGACACAAATTAATATTACACTGAGATGTTGCTTTCTGTGCATCAATTTGGGAAAAATGAAATAAAATGCTTGAGAGTGAGCCTTATTGCTAAGGTTTGGTGAACTAGATACTCCCATTCACTGATGGCATTAATGTAGGTTTGTACAATTTCTATATTTGGAAATATAGGCATACATCCTCAGTGATATTGTGGGTTTGGTTCTAGACCACCTGCAATAAAGTGAATATCATGACATAGAGAGTCACATAAACATTTTGTTTTCCCAGAGCACATGAAAGTTATATTTATACTATACTGTAGTTTCTTAAGTGTATAGTATCATCATGTCTAAAAAAACCCAAGTACATACCTTAATTTAAAAAAAGTACTTTATTACTAAAAAAATGCTTACCATCTTCCGAGCTTTCAGTGAGTCCTAATGTTTTTGCTGGTGGAGGCTCTTGCCTTGATGTTGATGGCTGCTGGCTGATGAGGGTGGTGTTTGTTGAAGACTAGGGTGGCTGTGCCAATTACTTAAAAATAAGACAACAGTGAAGTTTGTAGCATTTACTGACTCTTCCTTTCACTTGAAAACCTAGAGTCCATTGTAGGATTTCTGAGTGGCCTAATTTCAGTATTGTTGTGTCTCAGGGAAAAGAGAGGCCGGAGGAGAGGGAAAAGATGGGAATAGTCTCTTGATAGAACAGTCAGAAGACCCACGAGATTCATTAAGTTTGCCATCTTACATGGGCATGGCTCATGGCACCCAAAGCAATTACAATAGTAACATCAAAGATCCCTGATCACAAAGCACCATAACAAATAAAATGGTAATGAAAAAGTTTGAGATATTGTGAGGATTACCCAAATGTGACAGACACAAAGTGAGCTAATGCTGTTGGAAAAAATAGCACTGATAGACTTGCTTGTTGCACAAACCTTCAATTTATAAAACATGCAGCATCTGGGGGGTGTCTTGAGTGGCTCAATTGGTTAAGCGACTGACTCGTGGTTTTGGCTCAGGTCATGATCTCACGGTTTGTGAGCTCAAGCCGCACATCAGGCTCTGTGCTGGTAGCGCAGAGCCTGCTTGAGATTTTCTCTCTCTCTGCCTCTCCCTGCTCTCTCTATCTCTCTCTCAAAATAAATAAATAAACTTAAAAATTTTAAAAAATAAATACAGCATCTGTGAAGCACAACATATATAGTGAAGTGGAATAAAATGAGATATGTTTATATATAAAATTTGCAAAGGTATAGACTCTTTAATTCAGTGATCACAATTGAAGTAGTTTTTGCTATAGATATAATTGCACATATGTGAAACAATTTATGTTCAAGTTTATTGAAGACATAACACATTATATCAATAGACTGAAAATAACCAATTTTTCTATCAATGGGGGAATTAAATTAAAATGTGTCTATACAATAGAATACTTTGCAAGTGTAAAAGAAAACGAGCTATAGACTGGTATGAAAAAATGTTCAAGATATAATAAGTAAAAAAAAAACCTGCACAGAAGTATGAATGCTATATCTGTCATAAGAAGAGGAGACAATAAAACCATAGTTGATCCTTGAGCAATGCAGGAATAATCTGTGTACAACTTTTGACTCCCTAAAACAATGGCCAATTGTGAACTGTTGACCAAAAGCCTTATCAATAACATAAATAGTTGAGTGACACCTATTATATATATTACATAGTATATTCTTATAACAAAGTAAGCTAGAGAAAAGAAAATGTTAAGAAAATCATTAGGAAGAGAAACTGCATTTACAGTACTGTACTGAATAATCAAAAATCTGCATCTAAGTGAAATTACACAGTTCAAACTCCTGTTGTTCAAGAATCAACTGTATATATTTATAACTTCTTGGTATTTGTATAAAAAAAATTTGGAGGAATATGCAAGAAACTCGTAACAGTGGTTACATGTCTGCGGAGGTAAGGAAATAAGGCATGACAGATTTTTTTGGACCACACATATTTGGTGCCTAATTCTTGAAAAAGTTTTTAATGTCACCATGGAAGAGGATAAGATTTGACATGCCTATCCCTGCCTCGGCATCAATACCAGGCTTTTGGGTCTAGGTGCAGTCACAGCTGTTGACTAGCACGTCCCAGTTGGCTTACTCTAAATCAGTCTAGGTGGGAGATGGTTGAATGGGTAAATAAGAAGAACCGTGTTTTCAAATATTTATAACTCTTGGGATTCAGGCAGTTTTGTACTGTCCCAAATTGAGCATGACACTGAAAGAAGGAAAGTTCTAACATTCCCTTCTGACTCAAAAAACCACTTTGGCTGGGCAGACAGGTTTAGAGATCTAATAGGAAGGATATAATCAGGGGAATTAAGATTACTAGACCGATAGATATGACAAAGGCACTATCTCTCCAGCTCGTAGGCTTCAATGAGTCATAAACCCATAATTCTTGTTTTAATTAAAGTCTATAAAAGCAAGTAATAATGTATTGGTTCCTAGTGTCCAGCAGGAGGGGATGAATTTTTCAGGCCAAATCCCTGCTAGATTGATTCCAGAGAACCCTAGCCCTGAAAGCCACCACATGGAGCACTGGAAGCAGCAAAGACCAGTCTGTGCAGACACTCTGAGGTCAAGAGTGGTGGATAAAAACCTGGAAGGGGACATAAATAATAATTTATCCACTACATGCCATAAAACAACAAAGAAAAACTAGTGGATTCAGATAAGTAAATGTATAAGGAAACAGAAGTTTTCCTGAAACTGAAGGATACCTTAGCCAAAGACTATTAAGTACGTTAAGGATTAAAGACATGAAAGAGAATTTACCAATTTGTAGGCACTAAACATGGGAAGCCTGAGAGATCATTTGCAAAAATGGTCTCTGTTCTCTACACCTCTCTGTGTTCCCGCCCTTTGCAATGCAACTTTGCAATGCTCTTTCTCAAAAGGAGAAGTCTCTTAATCTACTCCCTTGAATCTGAGGTGGCCTTGTGACTTGCTTTAATAGGGTGTCCAGAAGTGATGATGTGCCAGTTTCAAGTGTTGACCCCGAGAGACCTTGTGGACATTTCACTCTCTCTCAAAAGTCTATCACTGCCTTAAGGACAATTCTGGGCTAAGCTTCTGGAAGATGAGAAGTGACTGAATCCAGTGCTAAGTCATTCATACTGAAGGCACTCTAGACCACCCAGCCCCCGCCAATCCTGACTGAGATCAGCAGAATGCTATATCAATCACCCCTTCAACTCATGATAAATAATAAATGGTGGTTGTTTCAAGCCACTGAGAATTGGGGTGGTTGTTACCCAGCAATAGCTAATAATACAAGAGATTTGAACATAAGGAAAGAGGGAAGGAGTGGGGGAGAGGAATATCACAGGGTAATTTTATTTACCTAATAAATGCTCCTGGGTGGCTCAGTTGGTTAAACATCCGACTTTGGCTCAGGTCTAGATCTCGTGGTTGGCGAGTTCCAGCCCCGCATTGGACTCTCTGCTTTCAGTCCAGAGCCTGCTTCAGATCCTCTGTCTCCTTCTCTCTCTGCCCCTCAGCCACTCATTTCCTCTCTCTCTCTCTCAAAAATAAACATTAAAAAAAAAAAAATAAGTGTGTCTTTTACCACTCCCCAGTGGTTTAAATATTGGAAGTAAAATAGGAATTAAGTTAATCATTTCATCAGTTTGAGGTCACAATAATTAAAAACTAGAGTGTCATCATGACTATTGGAGCTGGCAATAACAACTTCAGTTTTCAGCATTGCACAACCACTATGCCACCTTTCTCTCACAGTAGTCCTGTGGAATAGGTAGTTTCACCCAGTAGGAAATAGGTTTAGGAAATGTAACACACTTAGAATAAAGCAGCCTCTAAATGGCAGAGTCAGATCAGCATTTCTATTTCATGAATCCAAATTCTGCTAGTGCAAAGGGTAATGAAAAAACTGTCATGGGATGCATCTTAAATTCTTATTATCCTGAAAGTTTTTATAGGATAGTAGCAGGGTTTCATTCCTTAATGCCATATTTACCAAAGCTTCGGTGTTTATTTCTATTGTAAGGTGGGAACATTATTTAAACACTTGGGCTTTAGTTTTCTCAACTATACAATGGTGATTTTCATTTAAGTGACTTATTGTAAGAATTAAATAGCATACTACATGTAGACCAATTTGATCAATATCTGACACATGGACAGTAATAAATGTTACTATAATCCTAGTTGTATAAAATAATCAATGGCTGGCACAGATGACATGATAATTGAACAGTAGTTGAAACCAATAAGAAGCAAACTAAATTATCTCTCCTTTAATCTTGTTAACTTGAACTTTTTCTGTTGTGTTGGGCATAAACGGACATTTCTTCAGATATGGGTGCTAAATTCTTTAAATGATTTGGTGAAAAACAAGTGTGATGATTCCCTTAGTGCTTTTAATCTCTGATTTAATGATGACGAATTATGGGAGACTCCACCATTAAAAAAGTGAATGAAGCGAGTGATGGGTACTAATGAGGGTACTTGTGATGAGCGGCGGGTGTTGTATGGAAGCGATGAATCGCTAAACTCTACACCTGAAACTAATATCACACTGTTAACTAAATAGAATTTTTTTTTAAACAAACAAAAAAACAAATGAAAACAAGAATACTCTTTCCTATATCAGAATAAATAAATGTAATAAAAGTCACCATTCCTGTTGACATCATTGTTGATTTCATTCTGGAGTAGAAGACTACAAACCAAACATAAGAGCTAATCTTAAAGGAAAATTGCAAATATAGCCTTTGTCATCAAAATTTCAAAACGGGGCGCCTGGGTGGCTCAGTCGGTTGAGCGTCAGACTTCAGCTCAGTTTCATTCATGATCTCACGGTCTGTGAGTTCGAGCCCGGCATCTGGCTCTGTGCTGACAGCTCGGAGCCTGGAGCCTGCTTCCGATTCTGGGTCTCCCTCTGTCTCTGACCCTCCCCCACTCATGCTCTGTCTCTCTCTGTCTCAAAAGTAAATAAACATTTAAAAAAAAGTCAAATCAGGCATTTCAATAAAAGTTTGTCATTTGGACATCATTCCGCCTGTTGTCAAATATCCAGATTGAGGTTTTCACTGACAGGGCTACCTTTTTTTTTTTTTTAATGTTTATTTTTTAGAGAGAGAAAGAGAGAGAGAGGGAGAAAGAGAGAAGGATGAGTGGGGGAGGGACAGAGCGAGAGGAAGACACAGAAGCCAAAGCAGGCTCTGAGTGAGCTGTCAGCACAGAGACCAATGTGGGGCTTGAACCCACAAACCATGAGATCATGACCTGACCTGAAGCCAGATGCTTAACTGACTGAGCCACCCAGGTGTTCCTGACAGGGCTACCTTTTAATTGAATTTAGCAGGTTGTTTGTATTGCAGATTTATCATCATGATTGCCAACTTGCCATATGTAGACTCAGGCAATTTACAATCACACGCCTCAGAGAAAGTGAAATTGACTATCGCCACATCTTAAATTAAGAATTAAAAAATAATCTGTGATTCATCAATGGCAATTAATGAAACCATTCTCTCAGTGATAAAAATCTTTTCCCATTAAAAAAAATTACTTTATTTGTTTACATTCAAAAAGTATAAAATGGGCTCAGATTCTTTGGATATTTGACTATAATCTCCATTTAATTTTTATTAACATTTCAAATTTAATTTATATCAGATAAAACTTAAGAGAAACAGTACTAGGTAAGTAATTATGGGAATATAAAAAACATTCCAGATAACACTCCTTGAGACATTCATCTGATCCCTCAGCACTAAGACTTCTCTCCTATTGTAGATAACTATCATGAAGTTTTTGGAAAACAACTTTGTATAATCTATAAACAGATGAGAGAAATTGGAACATTCCTACCAAGCATCCAAGCCCCACCCTTCTGACTGTGTGAATATTCAGGAACACCTTGGATGTTCCTCAGCACATGGCGGTGCTTCCCCTTCTGCCCCAGGGCATGCTGCACTACCACAGGGTTTCCCCAGATGCAGCACAATTGCCACGGCTGTGGGAGGATGCTGTGGGGGGAATATCCTGCACATTTTGGGACACCTAGCAGTACCCCCCCACCTCTATCCAATAGATGCCAGTAGCAATGCTTCCCCGATCCAGTTGTGTCAATTAAATGTTTCCAGACATTACTAAATGTCTTCAAGGGGGCAAAAAAAATCCCCCTAGTTGGACCTACTACGTGATAGTCTTCAGGAAACTGCCACCCCAATCTCTACCACACCGATTCCCCTTACACAACAGCTTTATTTATTATTTATTTATTTACATGAAATTTATTGTCAAATTGGTTTCCATACAACACCCAGTGCTCATCCCAACAGGTGCCCTCCTCAATGCCCATCACCGCCCCCCGCCATCAACCCTCAGTTTATTCTCATTTTTTAAGAGTCTCTTATGGTTTGACTCCTTCCCTGTCTGTAACGTTTTTTTTCCCCTTCCCTCCCCCATGATCTTTTGTTAAGTTTCTCAGGATCCACATAAGAGTGAAACATATGGTATATGTCTTTCTCTGTATGACTTATTTCACTTAGCATAGTCTCCAGTTCCATCCACGTTGCTACAAAAGGCCATATTTCATTCTTCATTTTTCATTCTCATCACATCCAGATGGCCAATAGGCACATGAAAAGATGCTCAATGTCACTCCTCATCAGGGAAATACAAATCAAAACTACATTAGGATATCACCTCACACCAGTCAGAATGGCTAAAATGAACAAAGCAGGAGACTATAGATGCTGGAGAGGATGTGGAGAAATGGGAACCCTCTTGCACTGTTGGTGGGAATGCAAACTGGTGCAGCCACTCTGGAAAACAGTGTGGAGGTTCCTCAAAAAATTATAAATAGATCTACCCTATGACCCAGCAATAGCACTACTAAAAATGTACCCAAGGGATACAGGAGTGCTGATGCATAGGGGCCCTTATACCCCAATGTTTATAACAGCACTTTCTACAATAGCCAAATTATGGAAAGAGCCTAAATGTCCATCAACTGATGAATGGATAAAGAAGTTGTGGTTTATATATATAATGGAATACTACTTGGCAATGAGAAAGAATGAAATATGGCCCTTTGTAGCAACCAACTTTAATGATATACACGGAGTTCTGAATCTGGTACAATGATCTCAATTCAAATCATTACATCTATGGAAATGAATCTGTACTTTCGATCTTGCACTTATGATAGAGGTTCTATTATGTAATTTATATTGTTTGTATTACCATTACCTAGGACCTTTTTATGATAGTCTAATCTGGCCACTTGTTATATATGCATCAAAATATCAATATATAAAGGGGAGAAAAGGTGGTAAGTTGAAGAGTCTATAATCCTAAACCCAGCATACAAAAACAACTTCTATATTGGGTGATATACTTGTTATAGACACATATTAGGCGACGTGTATACATACACAAGTGCATGCATACACACACAGCTCCACACAAACCACGTTCATTATTGTCAAAGCCACAAAATCAGAGCTCTTATAACTGCCAGAAGTGTTTTAAAATGAGAATTAGTAGCATGGTTCATACAGATTTCTTTGTGGAACAGCAGTCTTCTGTATGGTGCTTTGCTGAAAGTTGATAAGAGAATGGAATACTGGAAAAAGTTTACAGTTGTAACTAGAAAGGCTAATATTCAGATTTCCAGATGATGGAAACCTCACCAAAGGGGAACCCCAGAAAGCTCCATCCTGAGTTCCACAATGGTACTAGATCTAGAGGAAAGTTGTTGCCTCCCACTTTCAAGAGCCACTTAATTTCACACTACAGAGTGATTGACAGTGGGAAATACACACTTTTTTCCTTTGGAAACAGAAAGGTGGTTGAGAGAGGAAAATCAAAATGGATGACAGAGTGATTCCTAAATTCTGAGAGATTCACTCAAAAAGAGCATCATAAGACTCTGTCATTTTGGTCCAGCTGCTTCCTGAGTCCTTCCTCTGACCTGAGGCATGAGACATCAGTCCTATACATACTCCCAGGAAAATTCTGTTCACAAACTCCCTTTGAGAAAATAACTGGGTTAAAAAAGCAGTCACTTCACCAAAAAAATAACAAACGGAATCAGAGAGATTTAAGTCTAAACACAAGTTTAGGCTTGTTTTTGCCCAAATCATTTGAAGAATTTAGCACTTATATTTGAAGAAATATCTCCTTAAGTCTAACAAAGCAGAAAAAGTTCAAGTTTAGAAGAATAAATAAAAATATAAAGAATAAATAAAAATAATGCTATAATCTTAAAATACATCATATTTAAATGTCTGAAGCAAACGCTCAGTATTTTCAGTCAACGCTCTGTTTTCAGGTTAGTCTGGGCTTTATAATTCTTCTAAGGAAGAATGGGACATTGTTTCTTTAACATTTCCATAAATAAGAGACTCATTTTAATGACTGTCCCAAAGAAAAGAAGATTGGTCCAATGATAAATTGGTACTACTACTCCCATAAACAGAAATCTGTGAGAAATTTAAATGACCTTTCTCTAGCTTCAAAAAATTAGTTCCACTAGAAAACTTCTGTTGAAAGAGCAGCAAATCACCCCTGCACAAAAGAATGCAGTGTGTAATGCCTTTCAGCGTCCAGCTCCCAGAGCTTTGCTTTGTAGCACTGGATGGCTTAACAATAGACTTCAACTGCATCAGAAGCACAGAACATTTTACAGACCCAAAAAGGTGCTTTCAGGTAAGAGCTACAATTATACATAAATGCGAGGGAGCAAACTGCCCCAAAGTAGAGAAAATAGGTAGGAAAGAATGATGATGTCTGAGATAAGGTTGTAGAAGGAAAGCAAAAGTAATTGACCGTGTTTAAAAGTGTATACCAAGTTTTGAAATGGGAAGACAAAGGGAGAGAGAGAGTTGGACTTCAGACTCACCTTTCTATCAACCTTGAATTCGAAGTAAGCTCTGACTCAACTTCGTTCAATTTTTTTCCAGGATGCCAAATATTATATTTTTAAATAGTGGCTTCAACCAACATTAAAGGTTTGTTCTGGTCATTTTCCTAAAGTAAAGGAAGTTTGGTCCAAGAATGAATTAGTACCACTTCTGTAAATAGAAATCTGTGAGAAACTTAAAACAATTTTGTTTTTCAGTTTCACTGAGAAATAACAGACCGTAAGTTCAGGTGCACAGTATGATGGTTTGATTTATATATACATTGAGTGAAATGATTACAATGGGTTCAGCCAACATCCATATTCTCATATAGATACAATAAAAAGAAAAAAAGTGAAAAAAAAGGTGCTGCCTGTGATGAAAACTCATAGGATTTATTCTCTTAACTTTCCTATATATCATTCACAGTGTTAGCTGGAGTCATCATGTTACACCTTACAGCCCTGGTACTTACTTATCTTATAACTGTAGGTTTGTACCTTTTGACCACCTGCCTCCAATTTCTCTCCCCCCATACGCTGCCTCTGGTAACCACATGTATGATTTCTTTTCCTATGCGTTGTGTTTTTTTTAAGATTATACATAGAAGTGATGTCATACAGTATTTGTCTTTCTTTGGCCTATTTCACTTAGCATAATGTCTTCACGTTCCATTCATGTTTCACAAATGATAGGATCTTTTTTCTCTACAACAGAATGATATTCTATTGCATATATATACCACAACTTCTTCATTCGTTCACATATGGACACATAGGTTGTTTCCATGTCCTGGCTATCATAAATAGAACATTGGGGTGCGGGTAACATTCCAAGTTAGTGTTTTCATTTCCTTTGGATATATTCCCATAAGTGTAATTGCTGGATCATATGGTAATATGGTAGTTCCTTCTTTTTTTTTTTTGGTTAGAATCATACTGTTATCCGTAGTGGTTGTACCAATTTATATTTCCACCGGCAGTTCACAAGGGCTTTTCTCCACAACCACACCAGCATTTATTATCTGTGAGAAACTTTTTCTAGCTGTGAAAAACCAGGTGACTGTTGTAAGAACATCCCTGGAAGAACTGAATACAACACCACAAATTGACCAAAGGCTCCAAATCCTAAGATTTGAAATTCATTCTGTGTTTTAAACAGAGGCCATCCTTCTCATGGGACTGTTACCAGACCATGAGGTGGGAGGTGAAGGGTAGGGAGAGACGCTAGGAAGACCAGGGTTCCCTTTATACCTCAATGACTCCCTTCTACAGCAGGGGAGTAAAATTTCCCCCAACCTTCTATTTCCTTTTCCAATGTCAGGCTAGCATCTTGGTCACGTGGTTCTCCCAGCCTTTCTCAAATTGCTCCTTCCCTCCCTCCCTCTGTTAGTTAGTTAGTTAGTTAGTTAGTTAGTTAGTTATTTGCACAAGCATCTCTCTTTGATATAATCCTTGTGTGTTAATCCAACTTTGATGTCTGACCCAAACTGACATGGAGCATATATTTTTAAATCAGCATGTTCTCAGGTTTATTAATTAGATGATTCTGAAATTCTAGAGAAAAGCCATGCACTAATGTGCTCAGAAAGTCTTGTCTTCCAATACTTCCTAAAAGTTCTGTTAAGGGCAAACCCTGAAAGAAAATGAAAGAAACAAAACATTTATAATATAGTAAGGGGGTATATAATATATATATATATATATATATATATATATATATATATATATATATAAAATGGGATTTACAAAGGGCAAAAGAATTCACAAAATTATGATCTCAACTATGTAAAACAGTATTTATGGGGTGAGAGTAATGCATCATACCAGGTGTTTTTATCTGTTTCCTATTTTTATTATATTCCACGTTTGCTTAATTGAACATATCAATATTAGGAGTAAAAATAAAAAATATATATGACATACATTAACCAAGTCAAGGAGAGAGGGAAGTGAGATCAAAATAAAACAATTGGAATATATGTCTTAGATCTTTGCACATCTACTTCCTCCAAAAAAAAAAAGTGAGTACTTGATTGTTGACTGACTCCTGGCACATGTCCATTTTACCCCCAACAGAGAAGTCTTTGCTGGGTCGGAAATTTTCACTTTTCTATTAGAGGAAATATAGTCCTCATCTTTGGGAACTAGATTTCTTTAAGAAACTTCATTACTACCACATGAGACATGCAGTGGAAGCACCCAGAGATTCTTGTTCCTCCTGAGTGGTGCTGTGTCCCTACTGACTGGAGAGCCAGACTAGTCTTCTGTGAATTTCATACCACCCTGCTATACTCCGAGTACCTTAACCAACAGCTTCCTCTTTCGACATATTTTTAAAAGCATAGAGTTCCATTAGTCTCAAAATGAATGAGGTAAACTAGAAAAAAAAAGCAATATTTTCTTGACTTTGCATCACCTATCTCCTTTTGCTCTAAAGTACTAATTCTTTTATGGAAGAACTATTACAATTACTAAGTAAACAAACACAACAATTTCATTTTGTAAAATATTTATTTATTTTGAGAGAGAGTTTGTGTGCATGTGTGCACACATGAACAGGGGAGGAGCACAGACAGGAAAAGAGAGAGAATCCCAAAAAGGCTCTATGCTGTCAGTGCAGAGCCTGATGCAGGGCTTGATCTCACAAATGAGATCATGACCTGAGCTGAAATCAAGAGTTGGACACTTAACCAACTGAGCCGTCCAGGTGCTCCAACACAGCAATTTCTCAGTAAAGATGCCTCCACCATGTCCAGTTTAAAAATTTCTTATAGGTAAATAGTCCTTTCAAGATTCAAAGTTCTCATCAAATTTACTTTCCATTTAAGGGGCTGTCCTATTTTGTTCTCATTTCCAAGATCATGTCTTAGTATAGGAAGAAAGGGGGATAACCTTATGGCGTTTGGGTACTGGACTGATGACTGTGTTTCATCTGCCTCTACCTAATTAGAGTCCTCCAACATGACTCTGGTTTAGCATCAATCTCAATTCTTTTTTCTGCTGAACTCTCCATGGATTGTTTAAGTCATGGTCATTTTATTCTCTTTGATAAAGGAAAGACATGGCAGTTCTAGGGGTTAGCCATCTCCTTCTGACCAGGCACCCTACCTTTGTTCTTACTAATTATATGTCCCAAGTTATGGGCATTACTCTCTTGTAATCCCAAATTTGGGAAATCTACCCTGAAGACCTCTACTTCAGGGTCACTTCACCCCTCATGATGGTTATCTCCTATGAGTTTGCCAGCCTGTACCCTCAGCCATATCCTGTGTCCTTGTTGGGCACACTCAGGAACTTTTGGATCCCCTTTGTTTATGCAGGTTCTGAGGAGGTTGGAGCTCAACATCTCTATGTATATTTCCCTCAACCATTTCTAATATACTTCTCTCTGTCTCTTTAGATATGACACCATGCTATGTGGTTTCTTTGAGGGCTTAGCATTTTGCAGAGAAATATCCCCCAGCAGATAGATAGATAGCCTCTTACACTGGGGTTTTGTCTCCCCAAAAGCATCTAAGTTTATATACCTTCAGGAGTTCCAACCTTCTACTCAAAAAGAGAAATCAGTTACCTAGTGTCTTTTTTTAAAACTATACAACTCCTCTCTCAGTCAGTGTCTATAATCAGAGGAAAGGCTTTCAACTTCCTTTTTGTGGTGACTGAATATTTCTGAATGTAGTACAGTCCTCTGCTCTGTGTTCTACAATGCTGCTCCTTTTTAAAGCAATAAGCCTCATGGCCTTGCTTTTTATTGCAAAAGGGCTGCTGGGGAAGGAAAAGAACAAAACTAGATTACTAAAATGGAAGATATACTAGGAGATGTTCCAACATCATTTGCTCACATTGGAGTGACTTTCACCCTTTTAACTTCTTTAGCAAGATGGTATCTTCCATATATTTATTTTAAAAAAAATTAAGTATCATTAAGTAAACTAAAAGGCAGTTACTGTTTCCATACCTATTTTTTAGATATTAAAAGTGTGGCACAGAGAAATGGCATTATTTATCCTAGGTTTCTTAACTAGGGAGTGGTATATCTAACATTTTAACCCAGCCTTATCTGAGTTTGGAGCCCTCAACACTTTGATTTCATGCATACTAAAGTCCCACGGTCTATCATGCATTCTATCTCTCCTATTTCTTCTTCTTTAACCTAATCTTCTGGTTGAGAAAAGGAGACGGGGGAGGGAGAAGAATTCTAATGCCAGGGCTCCCATAATTAACTCCTTTCTTCAGCCTCGTCTCCCTCAGATGGGCATGCAAATAATCCCAAGGCATTTGCTCAATACCCTGATATGCCTTTGTAGGGGAGGAAAGCTTTTCCCTTCTTCCATTTTAGGTTCTTTGGCTGGTCTAATAACTAAATTGACACAAACAGATTAACAGGAGAAAGAAATTTTAATTAGTGCTGTTCATAGAAATATAAGACTTAAAATGTGATCTAAGCAAGCAAGTTTTATACATTATTAAACAAAGAAAAAATTTGTGAAGAATTTATAAGACAAAGAAGTTTGGGCTTGGGTAGTAAATTAGTGAAGAAGTCACAAAATTGGTTTATACGGCTTTGTAGGTTCTAAATTCGCTATCTCTGTTGGTGAGGATGTCTCTTTTCTTCCTAGTACAGGGAAATTACCTTTCACATGAAAGATTTATTTCCCACTTTCAGGGGACAAAGGACAGTCAGAATGTTTTTCTTGCACTGGCTGTTTCTTAAGTAACTTTAATTCAAAATATTCAATATGGCAAAGTGTATATTTTGGGGCAATCTTTCCTGAACCTTATCACTTTTTTCTTGGATGGCAGTTCTATTTTTTTCTTGTTATTGTTTCAAGTTTTTGTTTAAATTCTAGTTAGTTGACATATAAGGTAATATTGGTTTGAGGAATAGAATTTAGTGATTCATCACTTACATATAACACCCAGTGCTCATCACAAGTACCCTCCGTAATATCCATCACCTATTTAGCCCATCTTCTGCTCACCTCCTTCTATCAACCTTCAGTTTGTTCTCTATAGTTCTGAGTCTCTTGTGATTTGCTTATCTCTCTTTTTTCCCTTCCCCTACATTCATCTGTTTTGTTTTATTTTGTTAAATTCCACATGTGTATTTGTCTTTCTCTGGCTGACTTATTTCACTTAGCATAATACACTTATCTCCATCCATGCCATTGGAAATGGCAAGATTTTATTCTTTTTGATGTCTGAGTACTATTCCACATCTTCTTTATCCATTCATCAGTCGATGGATATTTGGGCTTTTTCCATAATTTAGCTATTATTGATAATGCTATTATAAACATTGAGGTGCATGTGCCCCTTCAAGTCAGTATTTTTATAACAGCATTTCCACCAACAGTGTAAGAGGGTTCTCCTTTTTCCTCATCCTTGCCAACATCTGTTGTTTCTTGTGTTAATTTTAGCCATTCTGACTAATGTGAGGTGGTATCCCAATGATGAGTGATGTTAAGCATTCCTTCATGGGTCTCTTAGCCATTTGTATGTCTTCTTTAGAGTAATGTCTGTTCATGTCTTCTGGCCATTTTTTAACTGGATTATTTATTTTTGGGGTGTTGAGTTTTATAAGCTCTTTACAGATTTTGGATACTAAGTCTTTATCAGATGTGGGGTAACAGTTCTATCTACTCATTCTCTTATGAGTGTGAATCTCTCAGCTCCTAAGAAGACCTGTGTCTTTTCCTTCAATGAAGTCTCTGAGTAGTTGTTTAAACCTTTCTTACCCAGGAATTTGATTAAAGCCTTTATATTATAAAATAGCAACTATTAAGTACAGATCAGTACAGAAACAATGTGAAAGGTCTCATTACTATCTTCCCCCTTCCTCCCCTAATGCACATTCACAGAAGACAACAATAGGGGGGAAAAAAAGAGATGGAAAAGATATGAATAAAAACTGAAAATATCAGAATTAGGCCATTAACAAAGTCACGTATTTGAAAGCATTTTACTCAACACTACAGTTAAGGAGAAGTTGACAATTAAAGCTAATTTCATGTGTCTGTTTATAGAAAAAATTTGTGGCTTAATGGTAGGTCATTTTAATAAGGCACAGTTACTACATAATTCTCTATAAGAGGTCTTTTGTCTCCAAGTCTGTGCATATTTCTTTCTAATCAGTGTACAGACTGTAATCTCAATTCTCTTCTAAAGTTGATGTATGTTTGCAACCAGAGGCCAGACTTAGATGAGAGTAATGAAGATCTGGATGATGTGGTGTAAATAAATAAATAAAGTATTTTCATACATCTGTAAGATAAAAGCCTAAGCAGACATTCAATCAAATATATTTTTGAACCTTCAATGTTATCCATTCAACAAAGTAGGAAGTAGGCACTTTGGTAATTTCATCTTAAAATGACATTTTTAAAAATGTTGCTCTGGGAAAATGGGAAAATTTTTCTTGCTTTCATTTTGTGCAATTTGAACTACCCCAAATCAGTATCTTGAACCTCTTAACTTGTAACATCATAAGAAATGACACTTAGCTGATTATTTCTCAGAATAGCACAAGTGGACCCACTTCGTCCAAAGCACTCAACAGTACGTCTGCTACTTCAGCTGCAGCAGTTTGATTGCTACAGAGAGAGAAAGCTCTGACTTTAGAGAAACCCACATCTTAGTACTAATATCTTTTCCCTAATGGAGCCCTTTTACTTTGCCTCTTTGAAACCCATTTCTTCACTGTAAGTCTAGAAATAGGAAAATTGTATTGAGCTTTGAGGCTTTGGTTGATGATTGTGTAGTCATACTGAGTTTCTTGACTTCTCTTGGTGATATTCTGATATTGGTGTCTAGAAAATTTCTTTGTTATAATTTTGGTTACCTTTGTTTATCTGTGCTAATAGAGAACACAATTTCATAGTGTCCATTTTCAAGCTTCCAGTGTTTGATTTCCATGCATATTCTATATAATCATGCTTTAGGCTACATTGAAGATATAAAGGAAAATGTAGAGTTTCTGTCCTCAGAAAACAATTTAATGGTAGAGTCAAGATAAAAGCATCTGGATTTGTAGTGGCAAAAAAACAAACAAACAAACAAAAAAAAAACAAACAAAAAAACCCACAAAAAACCAAAAAACAAAACAAAAAAAAAAACAAAAAAATATCTATTTTAATCAAGATATCAGATAGTCTATATATTTTCCTGGGAAGCCAAGGTTGGAGGCTGTGAAACCAGAAACAGTTCCCTAAATCACACTGAAGTACTGCTCAAAGGGATTTGGTAATGCTGCCATTGGAGCCAAACACTGGGGCTGGTGACTAGAGCCCTTTGGATGATGGGCTCTAGATTCTTCCTGCCTGAATCTCTTCAATTGTTCCCCTGGAAACCAATTGGAGCTGCCACCAATTGGCGGTGGAGATGCCACCGCCATCACTTAAAAGGTTCTTACAAAGAAGCTGCATTTTGGCTTTATCATCTTCTAATTCAGAATTCAGCACAGATACATCTGATTGGCCCAGGCCACTACCTGCACCTTAGCTGAAAGAAGGTCTGGAAATACCAGTATCTGACTTCTGTAGTGGAAATTCACAAAGGGAGGAATTCCCCCAATACTGGAAGAGTGTTTAAAGGTTTGGAGTAGCATTCAGGAGGAATGACTATTAATCATTAGACAACACTAAAGCAAATTAAATACAATTGCCCTTATGTTATAGTATAAAATGCTGAATTATGTGGTGTAGATTATATGTTTTCTAGGGTTTCCAGCAGCAGCAGCAGTCTTTAAGCAGGATTCTTTAAAAAAGTAATATTAGTTGGGCACTTACTATGTTATAAATATTTTTGTGTATTATTTCATTTAATCCTAAGAGATGATACCATTATAGCATTTGTGCTAAGCTATTAGCCTCCCAAATATGTCCACTTGTAAATCACCAAAACCTGTGAATATGTTAAGAAATATTATTAATGTAAGGGTCTTAAAATGAGAAGATTATCCTGGATTATCCAAATGGGTCCAAATGTAATCTTAAGGTCCTTATAAGAGGGAAGGTCACAGTCACAAAGAAGACGTCACAAAAGAAGCAGGGTTGAAATAATGAACTTTGAAGGAGAAAGGGGCCATGAGTCAAGGAATGCAGATGGCTTCTAGAAACTGGAAAAGTCAAAGAAATAGATTCTCTTCTAGAGTCTTGAGAAGGAATGAAACTCTTTCCACATTTTCACTTTTTTTCCTGTGAGACCCATTTTAACATTATAGTCTTTGGAATTGTTAAGATAATAAATTTGCATGGTCTTAAGTCATCACATTTGTGGTAATTTTTTCTAGCATCAATAGAAAACCAATACAGCCCCATTTTATAGATACGGACGCTAAGGCTTAGACAATGTAATTCATACACCCAAATTTTCATACCTAATGAGTATCAGAGCCAGGATTTAGAGTCATATTGGACAACGAACTCCACAGTTTGTTCACTACCTCTCATTTCATGCCCTTGTCAATGCTATAGGCATTTGTTCTGCTGAGAACATGATTCTCAGGGACAAGAGAAAAGAAAGAGTATTTCATGGCATAACATTAAAGAATTGGCCAGATGTCAATAAGCAAATAAGGACTAAAAGAATTTTGCAAATAAAGTTTCAGAACTTATGGAGTCACAGCCCAGCAGTATAACACTTATTAAAATTCCAGTATAATTAACATGTAGTGTTATATTAGTTTCAGGTGTACAGTATACTGATTCAGCAATTCTGTACATTATTCAGTGCTCATTGTGATAAATATACTATTAATCCTCTTCTATTTCACCTATCCTCCCACCCCCAACCCCTCTGGTAACTATCTGTTCTCTATAGTTAAGAGACTTTATTTGTTTTCTTTTCAATTTTTTTTTCTTTTTCCGTATTTGTTTTTTTCTAATTGACTTATTTCACTTAGCATTATACCCTCTAGATCCATCCATGTTGTTGCAAATGGTAAGATGTCATTCTTTTTATGGCTGAGTATATTCCATTGTGTATATATTCCACCTCTTCTTTATCCATTCATCAGTTGATAGATAGACATTTGGGCTGCTTCCTTCTTTGGCTGTTGTAAGTAATGTTGCAATAGATATAGAGGTGCATATATTTTTTTAATTAGTGTTTTTGTATCTTTGGGTAAATACCCAGGAGTGGAATTACTGTATTATATGATAGTTCTATTTTTAATTTTTTGAGGAACTTCCATACTGTTTTCCACGGTGGCTGCACCAGTTTGCATTCTCACCAACAACGTGTGAGGGTTCTTTTTTCTCCCAATCCTTGCCAACGCTTGTTGTTTCTTATTTTTTTAGTTTAGCCATTCTGACAGGTGTGATGTGGTATTTCATTGTGATTTTGATTTGCGTTTCTCTGATGATTATTGCTGTTACGCATCTTTTCATATGTCTGTTGGCCGTCTGTATGTCTGGAGAAATGTCTGTTCATGTCTTCTTCCCATTTTTAAGTTGGATTGCTTGTTTTATGGGTGGTGAGTTGTATAAGATTTTTGTACATCTTGGTTACTAACCCTTTATCAGATATGTCATTTGCAATTATCTTCTATTAAGTAGGTTGCCTTTTCGTTTTGTTGATTATTTCCTTCACTGTGAAGAAGCTTTTAATTTTATGTAATCCCAATAGTTTATTTTTGCTTCTGTTTCCCTTGCTTCAGGAAATATATCTAGAAAAATATTGCTATTGGCTAACGTCAGAGAAATTACTGTTTGCACTCTCTTATAGAATTTTATGGTTTCAGGCCTCACATTTATGCATTCATTTTGAGTTTGTTTTTGTGTATGATGTTAGAAAGTAGTCCAGTTTCATTCTTCAACATGTAATTGATCAGTTTTCCCAACTCCATTTGTTGAAGAGATTGTCTTTTCTGCATTGCATAGTCTTTCCTCTTTTGCCAAAGTTTAATTGTCCATATAATTATGAGTTTATCCTGGGTTTCTCTATTCATCTATGTGTCTATTTTTGTTCCTAGTGCCAGACTGTTTTGATTACTACAGGTTGTCAGTGTATCTTGAAATCCAGGGTTGCGATAGTTTTGTTCTTTTTCAAGATTGCTTTGACTATTCAGTGTCTTTTGTGGTTCAATACAAATTTTAAGATTATTTGTTCTAGTTCAGTGAAAAATCTGTTGGTATTTTGATAGGGATTACATTAAATCCAGAGATTGCTTTTCGTAGTTTGGGCATTTTAAGAATATTTGTTCTTCCAATCTGGGGCATGGAATATCTTTCCATTTTTTTGTGTTGTGTTCCATTTGTATCATCAATACTTTACAGTTTTCAGAATATAGGTCTCTCACTTCCTTGGTTAAGTTTATTCCTAATTATTTTATTCTTTTTGGTATAATTGTAATTGGAACTGATTCTTTAATTTCTCTTCCTGCTATTTCATTATTAGTGCATAGAAATGCAACAGATTTCTGTATATTGATTTTGTATCCTGTTACTTTACTGAATTTATTTATCAGTTCTAGTAGTTTTTTGGTGGAGTCCTTAGGGTTTTCTATATGTAGTACGTTATCTGCAAATACTGAAAGTTTTACTTCTTTCTTACTAATTTGGATGTCTTTTATTTCTTTTTCTTGTCTGATTGCTGTGGCTAGGACTTCAAATGTTATGCTAAATAAAATTGGTGACAGTGGACATTTCTGTGTTATTCCTGATATTAGGGGAAAAGCTCTCAGTTTTTCATCACTGAGTATGATGTTAGTTATGGTTTTATCATATATGGTCTTTGTTTTGTTGAGGCATGTTCCCTCTAAACCTACTTTGTTCAGGGTTTTTATCATGAATGGTTGTTGTACTTTGCCATATGCTTTTTCTGAAGCCATTGAAATGATCATATGGATTTTATCCTTTCTCTTGTTGATGTGAGGCATCCTGCTGATTGATAAATATTGAGCCACCTTTGCCTCCCAGGAATAAATATCACTTGATTGGGGTAAATGATTTTTTGATTGCTAATATTTTGTTGAGGATTTTTCGTATCTGTGTTCATAAGATATAATGGTCTATAATTCTCTCTCTCTCTCTTTCTCTCTCTCTCTCTCTCTTTGTAGTATCCATCTAGTTTTAGTATGTGGGTAATTCTGGTCTCATGGAATGAATTTGGAAGCTCTCCTTCCTCTTCTAATTTTTGGAATAGTTTGAGAAGAATAAGTATTAACTCTTCTTTAAGTATCTGGTAGGATTCACCTGCAAAGCTGTCTGGTTCTGGACTTTTGTTTGTTGGAAGTTTTTTGATTCAATTTCATTGCTGGTAAATGGTCTGTTCAAATGTTCTAATTCTTCCTGATTCACTTTTGGGAGATTATATGTTTCTAGGAATTTATCCATTTCTTCTAAGTTGTCCAATTTGTCATATAATTTTTCATAATATTCTTTTATAATCCTTTGCATTTCTGTGGTGTCAATTTCATTTATGATTTTGAGTATTCTCTCTTCCCTTTTCTTCCTTCCTGTCTCTATCTTTCTCTCTCTGTCTGTCTGTCTGTCTGTCTCTCTTTTGATGAGCCTAGCTGAAGGTTTATAAATTTTGTTGATCTTTTCAAAGAACCAGCTTCTGGTTTAATTAATTGGTTCTATTGTTTTTTCATTTCTATTTTGTTTATTTTACTCCAACATTTATTATTTCCTTCTTTGTACTGATTTTTTGTTTTGTTTGGTCATCTTTTTTTCCTAGCTCCTTTAGTTACAGAGTTAGGTTGTTTATTTGAGATTGTCCTTGCATCCTGAGGTAGGTCTGTATTACTATAAACATCCTTCTCCCCACAGCTTTTGCTTCATCCCAAACATTTTGGACTATTGTGGTTTCATTTTCATTTGTCTTCATGTATTTTTTATTTCTTCTTTGATTTTTTTGGTGACATATTCATTGTTTAGTAAAATTTTATTTAGCCTTCATGTATTTGTGTTTTTTCCAGACTTTTTCTTGTGGTTGATTTCTAGTTTCATAGCATTGGGATCAGATGCATGTTATGAGTTCAGTTTTTTTTTTTTTTTTTTTTTTAATTTATTGAGATGTGTGATGTGGCATAGCATGCCATCTATTATAGAGAATGTCTCATGCACACTTGAAAATAATTTGTGTTCCAATGTTTTAAGGTGGGATGTTCTGAATATATCTGTTAGAACCATCTGGTCCAATGTGTCATTCAAAGCCATTATTTCCTTATTGATTTTCTATTTAGATGATCTATCCATTGGTATAAGTAAGGGTGTTAAAGTCCCCTACTGTTTTGTTAGTATCAATTACTTGCTTTATGTTTGTTTTTAGCTGCTTTATGTATTTGGGTGCTTTCATGTTGGGTGTATATTTACAATTCTATCTTCTTGGATTTTTTCCTTTATGATTATATAGTGTACTTCTTTGTATCTCGTTACAGTCTTTGATTTAAAGTCTGTTTTGTCCAATATAAATATTACTACCCCAGCTTCCTTTTCACTTCTATTTGCATGATAAACATTTTACTATTTCTTCATGTAATATCTACAGGTGTCTTCAGGTCTGAGATGAGACTCTTGTAGGCAGAACATCTATACGTCTTGCTTTTTAATCCATTATATCACCCTATGTCTTTTGGAGTGTTTAGTCCATTTACATTCAAAATAATTACTGATAGGTATGTACTTATTGCCATTTTGTTGTCTTATCGTTTTTGTAGTTATTTTGTGTTCCTTTCTTTTGCTCTCTTCTGTCATGGTTTGCTGGCTTTCTTTAGTAATATATTTGTATTCCTTTCTCTTTAATTTTTGTATATCTGTTACTGTTTTTTGATTTGTGGTTACCATTAAGTTCATATATAACATCTGTGCACATAGCAGTCTATATTAAGTTAATGGTTACTTATGTTTGAACCCATTCTTTACCCCTCTTCCCTCTCTTATCTATGTTTTAGGTATATGGTGTCATACTTTACGTCCTTTTGTTTTGTGATTTCCTTGACTGATTTTTATAGGTATATTTAATTTTACTACTTTGTGCTTCCCACTTTTCTTACTCCTACTTATGACCTTTCTTTTTCACTCAGAGTCCCTTTTAACATTTCTCATAGGGCTAGTTTAATGGTGATGAACTCCTTTAACTTATTTGTCTAGGAAACTCTTCATATCTTATTCTGTTCTGAATGACAGACTTGCTGAATAGAGTATTCTTGGTTGCAAGTATTTTTTTTTTTTTCAGCATTTTGAATATATAATGCCCCTCTATTCTGGCTTGCAATGCTTCTGCTGACAAATCAGCTGATATCCCTTTCTCTCAATGCTTTTAAAATTCTCTCTTTATCATTACTTTTTGCCATTTTAATTACTATGTGTCTTGATGTGGACCTCCTTGGGTAAATTTTGTTGGAGAGTCTCTGTACCTCCTCAGTCTAGATTTTGGTTTCCTTTCCCAGACTTGGGAAATTTTCACCTATGGTTTCTTCAAATAAGATTTCTGCCCCTCCTTTTTTTCTCTCTTCTCTTTCTTGGATCCCTATAATAACAATGTTTTTATGCTGAATGGTGTCACTGAATTAAATAGCCTATTTTCATTTTTATTATTTTTCTCTCCTGTTCTGCTTGATTACTTCCCATTGCTCAGTCATCAAGGCCACTGATCTATTCTGCTTCCTCTAGTCTACTGTTTATTCTATCTAGTGTATTATTAATTTTAGTTATTGAGTTCTTCATCTCTGATTGGGTCTTTTTTATGTTTTCTATCTCTTTGAGGAGAGTCTCACAGAAGTCCTCCACTCTTTTCTCAAGTCCAGTGAGTGACTTTATGACCATCACCTTTTTAAAAAATTTGTTTGTTTGTTTGTTTATTTATTTATTTATTTATTTACTTACTTACTTAGTTAGTTAGTTAGTTAGTTAGTTAGTTAGTTTTAGAGACACAAAGACACCACAAGTCAGGGAGGGGCAGAGAGAGGTGGGGAGAATACCAAGCAGGCTCCATGCTTTTAGCACAGAGCCCAACAGGGGCTCAAACCCATGAAGCCATGAGATTATGACCTGAGCCAAAACCAAGAGTAGGCCACTTAACAGACTGAGCCACCCAGGCACCCTTATGACAATTACCTTAAATCCTCTGTCAGGCATATTACTTATCCCCCTTTCATTTTCTTTTTTTTTTTTTTTTATCATTATTTTTTATTATTTTTAATTTTTTTAATGTTTGTTTATTTTTGAGAGCAAGAGAGACAGAGCATGAGCATGAGTGTGGGAAGGGCAGAGAGACAGGGAGACACAGAATCCAAAGCAGACTCCAGGCTCTGAGTTGTCAGCATAGAGCCCCATGCGGGGCTCAAACTCACAGACCAGGAGATGATGACCTGAGCTGAAGTTGGCGGCTTAACTGACTGAGCCACACAGGTGCCTCACTTATCCCCCTTTCATTTAGCTTTCTTGCTGTCATTTTGTCCTGTTCTATCATTTGGGACATATTCCTCTGTTTCCTCATTTTGCCTAACTTTCTATGCCTGTTTCTATGTATTAGGAAAGTTAGATACATCCTCTGCTCTTGAAGGTAATAGCCTTAAGGAGAGAAGATCCAGTGGTGGCCTGCAGTGCATTGTCCCTTGTTCACCAGAACCTGGCCCTTCAAGGTTGTTTCCTATGTGTGTTGCATGCACCCTACTGTTGTGACTGAGTTATATTTGCCTTCAGTCCAGTCATCTGCAATGACTGTCTTTGCCTGTTGTGGGCAGGGTTTGGTTCTTGTGTTGTTAGTGGATGAGATTGGGGTTGCCTTGGGCTTAAATTGAATCAGACTAGGCATTTGCCAGAGATGCAGTAGCACCAAACTGCAAGCTGCATTCCCCTTTTTGTGCCTTGAGATGCCTTTGTTGGGGGGTGGGGCCTGCAATCAGACCTGATGTCTCAGACCGGTATGTGTGGTTATCTTCCCCTCTCCCTAGGGCAGGAGTCACTTTGGAGTGTTGCTGGCCCCTATTATGGTTATTTATACCCTGCTAGTCTTGCGGCATCTCTATGGATGAGCTGCGGCCAAGGGTGTATTAGATGGGTCAGGTCCATAAGAGAACACAGGGGTGGGGCAGGTGGTGCCAGCAAGGTCTGCGCTGGTCTACTCTTGGAGAGGGTATACAGCTGCTTGGGGGAAAGTTCCTGCCCAGGCTTGGATGGAGAGATGTTTCCACAGAGTGTGGAAGCAGAGAGCAAGCTAGGTGGAAAGTGTTCCTATTGCATGCTGGCTCCCACAGGTACCTGTGTATTTGGGGTAGGGGACAGGAGAGGGAAATGGAACCCACCAGCTCTTTTGTTCTTGGAGAAGTTACCCAAAGATCCCTACCCCTCCAGCACAGGCTGTGAGAGTAGGCATTTTTCAACCTGCTGCTCTTATGCTGTATCTCAGCTGGGCTATTTGTTGTATTGTCTCTTTAAGGGCAGGGACTCTGCCCTTTCAGCTCTCCCAGAACATGGCCTGCTGATTTTTAAAGTTTGAGGTGTTAAGCTCCACTGATTTTTAGGCCTCTCTGGTTTTCAAAGCCAAATGTTATAGGGATTCATCTTCTCCATGTGGGTCCCCCAAGCCTCGAGTGACCTACATGAGGTTTACTCTTCTCCCCAATCTGTACCCATGGCATTCCTCCCTTCTGTGGACAGTCCTATGAGTCCGTTTGGCTCCCAACTCCATCTCTGCCTTTTCTACCCTCTTCAGTTTGGACTCGTTTCTATATTTAGCTGTGGGGAGTCTGTTCCGTCAGTTTTCAGGTCATTTTCTCAGTTATTTACCCTGATGTGGGTGTTATCTAGTTGTATCCATGGGACAAGGTGAGCTTGGAATCCTCCTATTCCTCCATCTTTTCATTATAGCATTTTAAACTAGGCAAATAAAACCCCAGAATATTGCCTAGTGACTATATATACCAGAATATACCAAAGTACTGACATGTGAGGAGGAGAGGCCACCTTTCTCCTGTGTGATGCTTCCACAGGCAGCTGCATTAATTATGTAACACCCTTGGTCTCTCTGCATGTATACTTCCATGCCTCAGAGGTATAGGAATAGCTTATTTTATCACTTAGATTGTAAGAGGAAGTGAAGATGTGTATCTTATGCCCTTCTTCTTTTCCACCTTTTGGGATGCTGCCTACCTGCAAATAGTGTTCCTATCTGGTCTTCCATTCCATGGCTTTATAGGGGCCAGCTCTCACATGGGTGCCTCTGTTGTTTAATGCTGCCTGAGACTGAGATGTAAATGTTCCTTGATATGAGATACAGTATTAATGAATCCACTTCAATCTCAGACATAAAAGAATCTTCTCCAGTGTAGCATTTATTGTTAACAAAGGTGATATTTTTTCTTTCCACCCCTTGATCTCTCTTTAACTTTTCAGAACTAAATAGAAGAGAGTGCTATGTATTGAACCATCTAAAATCTCAGCTAACACAACTTTGAAGTCACTTTAAGGCAATGCTTTCTACCTCTTTTTTTCAAATACCAATCTTCTAGTAACATCTTTTTACTACCCCATTTTCTTCAAACTGATAGTTAAAAAAAAATCCTCCTATTTGAGGACGTAGTTGCCTTAATTTCATCTTTCAAATGTTTTACTACTTCTGACAAATAGATGAATTGCCTTTAGGGGTTGGAGCCTTAGACCAAAATAACAGTTAACTGTCTATAGCTAGACAATTATAATTATAATTTGGATACCATGCTGAAAGCTTTCTTTTGCTCTCAGTAGGTAAAGGTACAGGATAGCCTAAACAGAAATAATCATGTCCTCTCTGAATATTAAGATATAACCCATACTTAACTAAATATGTTAAAATTTTAAATTTTAAAAGTGGAGCTATCTGAAAATATTAATACTAGTACATTTTAATTGATATTTTTCAAAGATTCAAACATGCAATATGCTTTATTACTATAAGTCACCTTTACTAGAATTTTAGAGTTTCATTAAATTTCTTAAAATTTCTTTTTTTAATATGTGTTTATTTTTGAGACAGAGGGAGACAGAGTGCGAGTGGGGGAGGGGAAGAGAGACAGGGAGACACAGGATCTGAAGCAGGCTCCAGGCTCTGAGCTGTTAGCACAGAGCCTGATGCAGGGCTCGAACCCACGAACTGTGAGATCATGACCTGAGCCGAAGTTGGACGTTTAACCAACTGAGCCACTCAGGCACCCCTCATTAAATTTCTAATCATTCTTTTACCTCATCACTTCCTGGATCTTGAATATAGAAATCAACTATGTTCCATTCAAAGTGTGTTATTGACAAGCAGTCAGCTGCCCTCTATACAAGTTTATCATCTGCCTTAGCTCATTGGTGGTTGGTATAGAATGGGATAGAAATACATTTCTTGGCCTTCATTTGACCTTTGACCACTTCATGTAACATATGACGACAAATGTATGTATCTGACTGTATTATACTGACCTTATCCTTCATTTATCTCCTTGTTTTAGCTTCATTTTATATTTGTCAGTTAAAATAGCCATGTCTAAATGCTTATACACACATATACGCGCACACATATCACACCTGTATCTCCAAAGAAATATTCTTTTAAAGTAATTTGTTCATACTGACAGCATTCCTCTGGTATCTGCTTTTCACATTACTCTTAATATAAACTGATAATGTTTTAATTCATTTAAGATCAATTTTAATGTAAAAACAAACAGAAGAGTTGGAGAAGCCATTTAAAAGAAACCATATCTTTTTTATAAGAATTCGATTTTAGCTCTCTACCAAGTAAGCTTAAGATGGACAAATGATGACCTTCTCACAGCAAATCATTACATGTTTCACAAGAGCAGATCTGGTTTTGAATGCTATGAAGCCCCAAATTCTCCCACAGAAAGCAGTCACAGTAAAGCATTCCATGTTTCAGGAACCAGACCCTTCCTTTTAAACTGAAGGGTCAAATTTAAAAGTAGTAGACCTTTAAATTCTTACCATATACACATTCACACAGACATACACACATTAACTATGTAAATTATATCAGGTAAAGTATGTGTTAATTGTCTCAATCTTGGTAATCATTATATAATGCATATGTATATCATATCATCATGTCATGTACTTTGAATATGTACAATTACATTTGTCAATTCTTCCATAAAATTGAAAAAATAAAGTCTTAAAAATTTAAATAAATTATTTAAATTATTATTAAATTTAAATTATTATTAAATTTAAATTATTTCTTTTGGGAGAAAAATTAGATAAAAATTGAACTGGAAAAATAAAAGCAGTAAAGAAAACTGAATTTAAGCACATCCCATTCTGAACTGTCTTCAAGACAACATTGCCAATTATGTATTTTCTGTGTGGCACATGGTTTAGCCATTCTATCATTGTTTGCAGTGAATAGATGCAAATTGTTGTCTCAAGTTTTATGTGAGTTGTGTATATTTTTTTTATATTTTTTACCTGCCAAGGATAACACCTGGTATTGAATTGTCTATTTTAAAATTATAATTTCAAAAATGATACTGTGATGAGTTAGTACGAACCATAAGGGACCATGTTTTAAGATGACAAAACATTTCATTTCACTTGTAACTATTTCAATTTGTTGCAACTTATAAGCATTCAGTCTTCATTAAAATTGTGTGGATTATTGCTAATTTGGAACAGTGGCTATCCTAAATACATGCTAAATTTACCTTTGCTACTTTAAAAAGACATTAAGATTTGGTCTTCAAACCAGCGGAGTTAAATCAGAATATCTTATTGGGATGTAGAAACAAATGTTCTTTTAGATCTCTTTAGACAATTTCAGTGTCAAACAGAATAGAAAATCATTGGCTTGGGTGATGCTGCTTTGATGGTGGTGGCTTTGCTGTACATATACCTCTTAGGCATCTGACCATTTTTTTTTTCAAGGAAGTTAAAGAATTGAGTCTGATCATTAGGAAGCCATTTAGAATTTACTAGAAATGACTCTCAGTGAGTTGAAGGATGAAAAGGAAGGAAATCACTAAAGCCTAGACGACAACTGCCATCCTACAAACTATCATCAGTTACACTGATTCCTTTAACGAACAGTGTTCATTTATAATAAATTCTAATGCTTTCAATGTAGTCCTAAAATATTAGAATTTTTTTCTCCTCTTAATTTTAGGTCTTTGACTATCAGTTTTCCATTTCATCTAAGTCAGTTCCAAAGTCAGATATAACATTAGGTCTATTTGTTTATAAAACTTATTAATAATGCTGTTCAAATCTTTTATAACGTCATTGTTTTATCTGCTTGGTTTATCAACTTCTAAGGGTGTTATATTACAATCACCTTTTATGATAGTGTATTTGTCGATCTTTGTTTTATATGTGTTGAAGTTATAAGTGCAAAATTTCAACCAGCTTATCATCCTGGTCAGCTGGAACTTTTAGTGTTATGTTGTGACCCACTGTATCTTTAGCAATGCTTTTGTGCATAAAGTCTATTTTGAATAATAGTAGCTATTAGCTTTCTTTTCATTATTATTGCTTGATATAATTTTATACCTTTTGATTTTCAAACTTTCTAAGACTTCATGGTTTATGTTTCTCTCATTTAATCAACCTATTCCTGGAATAATTTTTTAATGAAATCAGACAATAATTGTATTAAAACCAAATGGTTTGGTCTATTTACATTTGTTGTGATTGTTGATATTTTTATTTAATCTTTGTATGGGTTTCCTATTTGTATCATATTTTCTGCTTTTTCCTTTACCCTCAATTTTCTTGCTTGGTTGGATTAAGCTTGTTTTTCCTTTTTCTCATTTTATTTCTCTGGGTATTGCCTTCTTTCCCAATCTTGTTCTCATGAGGATAGCCAGGGCAGTGTGATGAGATCATCAGAGCCATAAGTTGACTGAAGATGGTTAGGCACTCAGGACAAGCCTGTCACAAGAGACAGAACTGTTATAGCTGAATCATATTAATAGCTGCTCTCCAGGTCAAAACTCATGAATTCCTGGTACTGGCGCCCATAATTCCAAGGATCTTGCCTTCTCTCAGATTTATTCTTTAGCTCCTTTCTAGAATTGAGAGAAAGTTTTTATAGCTGTCTAACAAATTTCATTTTTATGTAAAGTGGCTAGAGGAAATGTCTATTACTTAAAGACAACAGAAACTTTGCACAGTTTACTTCTTGATTTTAATTCATTATATTCAATTTTAATACAGTTTTTATATGAGAATTAGCAATTGCATTCCCAAGTAGAAGGTACTTGAGATCAAAACTGCTACTGCCATCATTTATAATGGGTGAATAAGTAAGTATAAAGAAGTTTTCCAAGCATAGTAGGGAAACAAGAAAAGGTTATGAAGACTTCTTTGCTTTTCTGAATTTTTGGATATTTTTTTTTGTCCTCTTATCTGTATTAGTAGGTGCTATGATAATTACATTAGATTTTGTTAGGACAGGTGACATATTTGGAGGGGGGTGAAGTAAGAATCAAATACAACTTTATGTTTGTTATATATCTCTTTTAATCTTTATAATACCCATTCTGGAGCTATTGTCCTTTGTTCACAGATGAAGACATTGTGTTTCCATGGCATTAAACAATTTTCCCAAATGTATCCTGTTATTAAGTGGTTGATTCAGAATTCCAACTGAAGGTCTGATTGTAAGAACTTCTAAGCTTTTTCTATGATGACAGGATGCCACACTATCATGAAAGTGAAAGTACATGTTTCTTGGTGGCAAAGCAAGAGACTTATAAAGTTATATTCTCCATTCCACTTCTTCACAAAAATTCTTTAAACCAAAGTCTAATCCCTTTTGTGAATCACACTGGGTTAGAATGCCTCCATGTTCTAGTCTCTAGTAAGATGTCAATCCTCTGTAGTTACAGATTAGAGTGCCCTAGTTATTACTCACTCTTGATTGTTCATAGGAGAGACTTTCCTTTAGAGTAATACCCTGGACTTTCTCACATATGATCATTTACTTTCTCCTTCAGAAAGAGAAGTGGCTTAGCTGTATGGGAAGTTAGAAGAAAAAACTGTGCTGGGCACCTGGGTGGCTCAGTAGATTGAGCATCTGACTTCAGCTTAAGTCATGATCTCATGGCTGGCTCATGAGTTCGAGCCCCAAGTCAGGCTCTGTGCTGACAGCTTGGAGCCTGGAGCCTGCTTTGGATTCTGTGTTTCCTTTCTCTGCCTCTCCCCCACTCATGCTTGCTGACTCTCTCTCTCTGTCTCTCAAAAATAAACATAAAAAAAAAACCCAAACAAAAAAAACCCAAAAAAAACTGTGCCAAGAAAGCTCAGCTCCTGTTCTTTGTGAAGTCAGCCTGCCCGGGAATCCCAGATCTTCTTTGCTCCTTTATGTCATGTATGTTACACAGGAAGCATGTAACAGTCTAGCAGAGGCTGGCTAATTCTAGAGTTAAGTAGTCAAAACCCCACTTTGCTGCACAACATGCAATTCAAAATCTCTAGGAGTCATAAATCTGACTACTGCTTGCTATCTGTTAAAGTTCTTTGTCCATAAATCAATTCATATGGAAGAAAGCTTCTATTCATTAGACTCCTCAAGCACCAAAACTAAATTTGTGCTTGAGTCTTCTTACTGGGGGGGAGATTTTCCCCACATTATCCATGTTTTGTCATGAAACTAAACCTTCTCTCAGATTGGTGCTTCATACAAAAATGATAATGGGTATCACTATGTTTATTTTACAAACACATCTGTAAAAGAGGTGCTATTAATATATCCATTTATCATATGATGAAATAAACTTAAAGAATTTATGTATCTGGCATCAATAATACAATAAATGCATTCTAGATCCAGTTCTTGGACTTGTTCCACTTTTTTCCAATGTCCATGCTTTAAAGATTATTCTGTATACGTATAAAAAAAAATGTGGGAGACAAGTTTTCTTCCACCCTTTTTGGGTCCTCACCCTTTTGCCTGAGGCTTAATGTTAAACTGACAAAGACAAGAGAAAAAACATACAAATGTTATTGAATTTTTACATGTATGAGGAGCATTCAAAGAGAGTGAATAACTGAAGAAGTGACCAGAGCAAGAAACTTTTATACCTTTTAAATAAAGAAACAATAATTTATGAAGAATTGACAAGGCAAAGAGGTTTGGGTTAGGGGATGTTTAACCAGGGCTAGGTAGTCTTTTTCTTCCTTAAGTAGGAAGACAGATGTTAGGTTAACAAGGCTTGTTTACAGATTCCCCTCATGCCACCTCTGGACTAAGTGTCTATTCCCAGTAAAAGAAGAATATATTTCGCAGAAAGAAGGGAGCTTTTTCTACATTGACTGCTTTTTAATTTCCTTCAGCTCAAAGTAATTTTATGGCATATTTGGGGGTGACACATTCTGGTTTCCTTCATTTTCAAGTATTTCCTATTGTGTAAAGTTTTTCTGTACAAAATTTAGACAACTATATGTGGCAGCCCTTTCTAGTACCATTGGGAGGGTGGGTAATGAAGTGAGGTAGAGTGCAGAAGTCAGAAGATAAATTAATATATTATAAATTCTAAATGGTGATTTAGCATATTAAGCTTCAGTGTATAAAGATGTATTCCCCAGAAAGTTACTTGGTATCATCTAGCATAATCTAGATTACAGATGCCTATAAAACAGTGAATTTAGTGAACTGTAGTGCTTAACCAACTCACAGTTTCATGGTTTAATAACTGTGGAATTTCCCAAGAGGAGTAAGTTTCATAAAGGCTATGGAAATGTATTTGATGCACTACAAAGAGATTAACCTGGAGCATATTTAGATGTTATTAAACAGTTGCTAAATATCTTTATTTTAAACAACCATATACTTGAAGGTTTATATATTTGCCAGGAATTTAGCATTTATATTAAGACATGTGTCATAAAGTTTAAAAGTCAAGACTTTGTCCTCTCATTGTGGCATTGCATTGTACTGCTACTTTGGCCTTTCTTACTGTTATAACACTATAAATGAGAACACTTACCTACATTTACTCAGTATAATTATTTGAAGGATTTAAAGGTTTTTTTTTCTACCTCTTATATTCTGAAATTGAAAGGGAAGTCATTTATTATTCACAATATTCAGGATGTCTGATTGCTAAAGTAGCAGCAAAAAATTCAATTTCTTGAAATTTCATGTATGAAAAATTTAAAAATCCTGCCTGTATGTACGTAACACAATTATCTGAATGCTTATTTTTTTTTTTTTTTATGTTCCATCATCTTTCCATCTTAACTTTATCTTACTCTGCTCACATTTGGTAGGATGTTCCCAAAGACTTAGGAAAGAAAACGTCTAGCTAATGAGATTTTACTGAAAAACTTCTACATTTAAAGCTTTGCACCAGGTGCTAGTGAGACAATACACATTGTAAAGGACACACTATTTACTATGTGCTCACCAATGAGCAAACACTATGGTTTCTTATTTTAACCGAAGCTGTCTACCAGTATCCTAATTTAGACAATTAATGGGATGGTAGAATCACTACTTGATAGAATACTGGGAGAGGCAGTGATTTAAGAGAAAAAAGAAAAATTGATGAATTCCTACCTAGTAGCACAAGGCACACAACAGACAAATGAACAGATTAGGCAGAGGTGAGGGAAGATGATAGGGAAGAGTCATTAACATATTGATGGTCTTGGCTATCAATTAAATCATCAGAATGACTGAGATTACCTGGAATGTAGTATCAAAGGGTGGAGAAGGTGGGCCAAAGAAAGAAACTTGTGTAATACGAAGACTGAAGAGTTGAAGAGTTTGTGAAGGAGAATAGGTTACTTGGTCAAAGATTGAAAAGGAAGTATGGTAACCAGTGGAAAGTTTTAAGGAGAGAGTGCTAAACTGTAAAAGTATAAAATAAGTTAAAGACTAAAGAATACCCACTGGATTTAGCCATTAGTTCACTGAAGACCACAAAAGACTAAACCAAATACAAGGTTGTTGTATTATTCTGACTATATTGAGGTGATAGGTATATAGGAGATGAGAAAGTTATCACGTAGAGTTTATTCTTCCAAAAAGTGGGGGAAATGAGGAAAAAAAATGAAAGAAAGAATCCAACTATGGTGATAGAAAAATTAAACAAATTGAAAGGAAGAGATGAGTAGAAAGTAAAGATGAGGAAAAAACATAGAACCGATTAGCAATTTTCTAGGTGGAAATAAGAGGAAATGACATCATAGTCATGGTTGTAGAAAAAGTCGAGTAGGAGAATCAACTAACCCACCTGTCAAACTTGCCCAAACAACATAAGGATAGTGTATTATATTGGTAAGGCTGCCATAATGAAGTGGCACATCTTGGGTGGCTTAAACAACAGAATTATTTTTTTTCAAAATCCTGGAGATTAGAAATCTGAGATCAAGGTGTAGGTGGGGTCAGTTTTTGTTTGTTTGTTTGTTTGTTTGTTTGAGAACTATTTCCTTGGGTTATAGATAACCATCTTCTCCCTGTGTTCTCACATGGTCTTCCCTCTGTACATCTTTGTGTACAGATTTTCTCTTTTTATAAAGACATCAGTCATGCGGATACTGATCCGTCCTAATGACCTTATTTTAGCTTAAGTACCTCTTTAAAGATTGTATCTCCAAATACAGTTACATTCTCAGGTAGTAGGATTTAGGAATTCAACATATAAATTTGGGGGTAATGGGAGGAAACATAATTTAGCACACAACCCATGGATGCATACATCTAATAATTCAGGGAAGGGAAAAAAAAACACAAATTGAGTGTCTAACTAGGAGGTTTAGCACATATCTTTTTGAGCATGCTTCTGAAATACGGGTTTGGTAATAAGAACCATATGAACAGTGGAAAGTAGCTTGTCTCAGTCAGTTTGGGCTGCTTTAACAAAATACCATAGACTGCGTGGCTTAAAACAGGATTTTATATTTTTACAGTTTTGGAGGCTAGAAGCTTCAGATAAGGATACTAACATGGTTGGGTCGGGGTCTAGTGAAAGAGTTCTCTTCCTGGTTTAGAGATATCCATCTTCTTGATGTATCTTCCCATGACAGACAATGGATGATTTCCTTCTTTTTTTGATAAAGGGCAATTGCCATTAATGAGGGTTCCATCTTCATGACCCAATGGTCTCCAAAAGACCTACCTCCAAGTGCCATCACCTTGAGGATTAGGGCTTCAACATATGAAATTGGTGGGGGTAACACAAGCATCTTATAGTAAGTAATTTTCAAAATGAAGCATCAGTATTTAGTGGACACAAGAGATTTAGGCCTTGCTGAAATTTCTGCTATTCCATTTTCAACCATATTTTCAAGTCTGTTTTCTGGCAATAGAAAAGATTGTCATTAAAGGTAATGCTTTAGGGACCATGGTATTGAGTCACTGACAAATTGCTTTTGTGTTAAAAAGTGAAAATGCTGAAATGTTCTGCTACATTTCAAAAATTTTCTCTTACATTGGTAGCATCTTAAAGCAAAATAAACAATTATAAAGAAGAATATATGTCTAACACTACTTCTATTTCTAGGGATTGGCAAATGTAATATAATTAGAAAGCGAAGAACTTTTAAGTACTAGTAATATGGAGTTTTATTATGGAAAAAAATCAATGCACATGATTGTGGGGGCAGTGTTTTAGGAGTAAGACTGAGTAGGTCAAAGAAATAATTCATCAAAAAATTTGCTTTTGCCTACCTGTATTTGCATGACTGGCTTAAACGAAATGGTTCTTTGCTATTGTAAATCTCTTCAAACATTATATAAATTTAGTTCTTAAATTTATTTAAGTCATTTATGCTACTAACTTAAACTGTGCTAAATTCCTAGAAGAAATCAAGCATATCCTTAATATCTTAGGTAGAAAATAAGCAACTTAAAATTTTTAATAACCAAAGCAAAATTCAAGATATTTGTGATAACAGGTAAAATGTATTAAACTCTTTACCTTCTTTTTAAAAAATCTTTTTAATGTTTTATTTATTTTTGAGAGAAAGAGAGAGAGAGAGAGAGAGAGAGAGGGAGAGAGAGAGAGAGGGGCAGAGTACAAGCAGGGGAAGGGCAGAGAGAGAAGGAGACACAGAATCCGAAGCAGGCTCCAGGCTCTGAACTGTCAGCACAGAGCTCAATGCAGGGCTCGAACCCAAGAACCACAGGATCATGACTTGATAGGAAGTTAGATGGTTAACTGACTGAACCACCCAGGCACTCCAAAACTCTTTATCTTCTTAAATCAGCTGTATATACATATACATATACATATACATATACATATACATATACATATACATATACACATAAATTTTATTTTATATATATGCAATTTTTATTATTGGAGTTGGCATACAGTATTATATTAGTTTCAGGTGTACAACACAGTAATTCAACAATTTTATACATTACACAGTGCTTACCACAGTTAAGTGTAGTCACCATCTGTCACTATACAACATTATAACAATATTATTGAGTATATTCCCTATGCTGTACTTTTCATTCCAATGACTTATTTATTTAATAAGTGAAAGTTTATACCTCTTAATCCCCTTCACCTATTTTGCCAGTCCTTGTCCCCTCGCATCTGGAACCACCCATTTATTTATTCTCTGTATTTATTAGTTTGTTTCTGGTTTGTTTGTTTATTTGCTTGTCCTTTTGTTTTTTCTTTTCCACATATGAATGAAAGCATATGGTATTTGTCTTTGGAAGTCTGACTTATTTCATTTAGCATAATCTCCTCTAGGTCCATCTATGCCATTGCAAATAGCAAGATCTCATTCTTTTTTATAGCTGAGTAATATTACATTGTAGTGTGTGGGTGTGCATAGGTATCACATCTGTATCCATTCACCTCTTGATGGACACTTGGGTTGCTTCCATATTTGGCTACTGCAAATAATGTTGCATTAAACAGAGGTGTATAGGGGCGCCTGGGTGGCGCAGTCGGTTGGGCGTCCGACTTCAGCCAGGTCATGATCTCGCACTCCGTGAGTTCGAGCCCCGCGTCAGGCTCTGGGCTGATGGCTCAGAGCCTGGAGCCTGTTTCCGATTCTGTGTCTCCCTCTCTCTCTGCCCCTCCCCCGTTCATGCTCTGTCTCTCTCTGTCCCAAAAATAAATAAATGTTGAAAAAAAAAAAAATTAAAAAAAAACAGAGGTGTATATGTCTTTTTGAATTAGTTTTCAAAATTTTTATTTATTACTCTATTTATTAGTATATTTAACTTAATTATTAATTACTGCATTGTATGGTATTTCTATTTCTTTTTTAAAAATTTTTTTAACGTTTATTTATTTTTGAGACAGAGAGAGACAGAGCATGAACAGGGGAGGAGCAGAGAGAGAGGGAGACACAGAATCGGAAGCAGGCCCCAGGCTCCGGGCCATCAGCCCAGAGCCCGACGCGGGGCTCGAACTCACAGACCGTGAGATCGTGACCTGAGCTGAAGTCGGCCGCTTAACCGACTGAGCCACCCAGGCGCCCCTGTATTTCTATTTTTAATTTTTTGATGAACTTACAAACTGTTTTCCCTTGCATTTGCACCAGTTGTCATTCTGACCAATAGTGCACATGGGTTCCCTTTTTACCATATCCTTTCAACTCTTGTTATTTCTTGTCTTTTTGATACTAGCCATTCTGATTGGTGTGAGATGATATCTCATTGTGGTTTTGATTTGCATGTCCCTGATAACTAGTAATGTTGTACAACTTTTCATGTGTCTGTTGGCCATCTGTATGTCTTTTTTTTTTGAGAAATGGCTATTCATATCTTCTAGCCACTTTCTAACTAGATTGTGTTTGTTTTTGGTGTTCTATGAGTTCTTATATTTTTTAGATATTAACCCCTTATTAAACATATAATTTGCAAATATACTCCCCATTTAGAAGGATGCCTTTCTATTTTGTTGATGGTTTCTTTTGTTGTGAGAAAGATTTTTGTTTCGGTATAATCCAAATAGTTTATGTTGGCTTTTTTTTTCCCTTGCCTGAGGATACATATCTATAAATACGTTGCTAATGTGCAAGAGATTATTGCCTATGTTTACCTTAGGATTTATATGATTTCAGGTCTCATATTTAGGATTTAATGTATTTTGAGGGTTTTTTTTTGTATGGTATAGGAAAGTGATCCAGTTTTATTCTTTCGCATGTAGCAATCCAATTTTCCCAGCACCCTTTATTAAAGAGGGTGTCTTTTCCCCATTATATATTTTTACCTCTTTTGTTGTAGATTAATTGATCACGTAAGTGTGGGTGTATTTCTGAACTATATTGTTCCATTGACCTACATGTCTGTTTTTGTGCTAGTACCATACTGTTTTGGTTGCTATAGCTTTGTAGGATATTTTGAAATCTGGGATTGTGATACTTCCAGCTTTATTTTCATTCTCAAGATTGTTCTATTTAGAGTCTTTTGTGGTTCCATACAAATTTAAGATTACTTCTACTTGTGTGAAAAATGCTATTGCTATTTTGATAAATATTACATTGAATTTGTAGATTGCTTTGGGTAGTATGAACATTTTAAAAATGTTAATTCTTAAAGGTAATGAGCATGGTATATTTTTCCATTTATGTCATCTTTGATTTTTTTCATCAGTATTTTGTAGTTTTCAGGGTATAAGTCTTTCACCTACTTGGTTAAGCTCATTCCTAAGTATTTTATTCTTTTTGGTGTAATTGTGAATGAGTGTTGCTTTCTTTATTTCTCTTTCTGCTAGTTCATTATTAGTCCATAGAAATGTCACAGATTTCTGTATATTTTGTATCCTGCAACTTTACTGAATTCATGTGTTAGTTCTAATAGGGTTTTTTGGTGAAATCTTTAGGGTTTTCTAAAGATAATATGATTTTATCTGCAAATAGTGAGAGTTCCTTACGAATTTGGATGCTTTTTTCTTTCCTTGACTGATTGCTATGGTTTGGACTTCCAGTAGTATGTTAAAGAAAAGTGGTGCGAATCAGGGGCATCTGGGTGGCTCAGTGGGTTAAGTATCTGACTTCAGCTCAGGTCATGACCTCACAGTCCCTGAGTTCAAGCCCTGCATCAGGCTCTGTAGCAACAGCTCAGAGAGTGGAGCCTGCTTCAGATCCTGTGTCTCCTCTCTCTATGTCCCTTCCCAACTTACATTCTGTCTCTCTCAAAAATACAATTAAAAAAAATTTTTTTAAAAAGTGGTGAGAGTGGATATTTTTGTCTTGTTCTTGATCTCAGAGAAAAATACTTGAGTTTTCACTAATATGATGTTAACTGTAGGTTTGTCATGTATAGCCTTTACTATGTTTAGGCATGTTTCATCTAAACCCACTTTGTTGAAAGTTTTTATCATAAATGGATGTTGAATTTTGTCAAATGCTTTGCCTACATCTATTAAAATGATTATATGGTTTCTGTCCTTCATTTTGTTAATGTGCTGTATCATGTTGATTGTTGTGGATAATGAACAATCCTTGCACTGTTAGAATAAATCTCATTTGACTGTGGTAGATGATCCTTTTAATGTATTGTTGAAATTGGTTTGCTAGTATTTTGTTGAAGATTTTTGCATCAAGTCATCAGGGATGGCCTATAGTTTTCTTTTTATGTGGTGTCTTTGTTTAGTTTTGGTATCACGATAGTGCTGTCCTCATTGAATGAATTTGAAAGTTCTCCTTCCTTTTCTACTTTTGGAGTAGTTTGAGAAGACTACGTATTAACTCTAAATGTTTGGTAGAATTCACTGTGAAGCCATTTGGTTCTAGACTTTTATTTAATGGGAATTTTTTTTTTTTTTTTTTTTGATTCCCAGTTCAACTGCATTACTAGTAATCTGTTCAAGTTTTCTATTTCTTCCTGATTCTTTTGGAAGATTATATCTTTCTAGGAATTTATCCATTTCTTCTAGGTTGTCCAATTTGTTGGCACGTCCAATTTGGCAACTGAGCCAAAGTCAGCCATCATCTGCTTAACCGACTGACCCACCCAGGCACCCCAACAGTCTTTATTTTAAAGTCTTCTTTGTTTAATATAAGTATTGCCATACTTGCTTTATTTTTTGCACTTCCATTTTCATGGTATATGTTTTATCTATTTCTGTATTCTTAGTCTCTATGTGTTTTTAGGTCTGAAGTGAATCTCTTATAAGCAGCATATAGATGTGTCTTTTTTAAAATTCATTCATTGGCCCTATATCAATTAATTAGAGCATTTAGACCATTTACTTTTCAAGTAATTATTGATAGGTATGTACTTATTGCCATTTTATTATTTTTTTTTTTTTGTAGAACTTCTCTGTTCCTTTCTTCTTTTAATCATATCCCTTGTGATTGATGACTTCCTTTAGTGTTATGCTTGGATTCCTTTCTTTTTACTTTATTTTTTTATGTATTATGTTTTTGGTTTGTGGTTACCAAGAGGTTCATATATATTATCCTAAATTTATATCAGTCTATATTAAGTTGACGGTCACTTAAGTTTGAACACATTCTAAGAGTGCTATATTTTTACTTTCCCCATCCTTGTTTTATGTATCTGATGTCATATTTTATGTCTTTTTATTTTGTAAGTCCCTTCACTAATTTTTTAGATATAATTTATTTTACTAATTCTGTCTTTTAACATTCATACTAGCTTTATAAGTGGTTGATCTATTGCTTTTATTGTGTGTTTGTTTGTACTTCTGAATTTTTTTCCTTGCATATTTTTCTTCTAATTAAGACCTCTTGGTTTTTTTTTTCTTTTTTCTTTACTCTTTAACATTTCTTATAAGGCTGGTTTAGTGGTGATAAACTCTTAATTTTTTGTTTGTCTGAATGATATAAATCAGTCAAAGATATTATATGTTTTCACTCATATGTGGGTCTGGAAACTCCTTTATCACTCCTTCAGTTCTGAATGATAACCTTGCCAGGTAGATTGTTTTTGGTTGTAAGTTTTTCTTTCAGCACTTTGAATATATCATGCCACTTCCTTCTGGCTGGCGAAATTTCTGCTAAAAAATCAACTGATAGCCTTATAGATTTTCCTTTGCAGGTAACTTTCTGTTTCTCTCACTGTTTTTAAGATTCATTACCATGTCTCTGTCTCTCCTGCCATTCTCTATGTGATCCCTCTGTCTATCCTTTGTTGTCCAGAAGCTGTTTAGTCAGCTCTCAGTTCTTCAGGAGAGTTTGCTTTATGTGTAGGTGTAGATTCATCGTGTCTGTGGAGGAGGTGAGTTCAAAGCTTCCTATGTCTCCAGTTTGAACTTATGTATATATATATTTTAATTTTTTTAAAAAAAAGTTTTAATATTTATTTATTTTTGAGAGAGAGAGAGAGAGAGGACAAGTTAAGGAGGGTCAGAGAGGTGGAGGGGCAGGGGGGAGACAAAGAATCCAAAGCAGGCTCCATGCTTTGAGCTGTCAGCATACTGCCCAACATGGGGCTTGATCTCACGAGCTATGAGATGACCTGAGATGAAGTTGGTAGCTTAACCTACTGAGTGATCCAGGTATCCCAAATCTATGTATATTTTTTAAATGCACTGGAACATTTACTCCATGAAGATGGAGAGTTTGTCTGTTTAGTTTACTGCTGATTTTCATTGCTAGAATAGTTCTTGGCATCTAATAGTCACTCAATAAGACTTAAGTAAATGTTCTCAAAGAAAATGGAGCTACAGGGCAATGACTTAGAACAATTATTTTAGTGGCAATTTCGAATTATTACAACAGTCATGCATTAAGTGGCTAGGCTATAGGAGTTTTCTCCTATATTCAATGATGGCAGATTGCAATTTTTTAAAATGTGTATTTATTTATTTTGAGAGAGAGAGAGCAGAGCAAGTCGGGGAGGGGCAAAGAGAAAGGGGAGAGAGAATCCCAAGCACGCTCTGTGCTGTCAGCGTAAAGCCCAACCTTGGACTCGATCTCACGAATTGGTGAGATCATGACCTGTGCCAATCGTGTAATTATTTATCTTTAATAACTGGAGTTTCATCTGCCTCTTTGTTTTGTTTTATCCTTTTCTAGACTGTTAGATATCAATTCCTGATGTTATCAAAGTATCTTGCTGGCAATTTAAATAATGATTTTTTGTGTGTGTCTTAAAATCTCTTTTCACAGAAGCCTTAACAGCAAGAACTAGGCTCTTTTATTCTCTTATATCCCCAGTGCCAACCCCTGTACCTGGACTGTAGTAGGCTATTCATAAAAATAGTTGAATTAATTAATATCACGTGTATCTTTGGAGAACAAAGACTTACCCATATCAGTCTTCCTTGCCGTCATTAGGGAAATCATTTGATATTTTTTCTTTGTTTTGTTTTATATCATTTTCTAAAAGGTATGTGTGTTATTTTTGTCTGCTTTAATTTGTAGATTCTGTGCATCTGAAAGAAGTGGGGGACCTCTTTTCCCAATATTTCTATAAGCAAAAGAAACTATTATAAAACATTTCTGAACATGATTAGAATAAAAAAGAATTAGATTTACAGTAATCCTCTCTTTAGAATCGGCAGATTAAATTACACATAATCCTTTTCAATCAAATTCAATTTAGAATAATAAGAAGAAGAAAAACTAGAATAACAATAATATCTAGACATATAACCAATGAGAAGAAATTGTCTTCTCATCCCTTAAAGGGAATATTTATTGAAAAGTGTTCAAGTTTCACAAAAATGAAAATCTGTGCATAAAATTATATTGATGAATTAGGTAATTTTAAAACATCATTCCACTTTTTAACCCATTTTAAACATTGTCTGATGCTACATAAATCAATCACACTGCAATCTCTGTTCTCAATGGCTTATTCCAGAAAAAGTACACTTAATAAATCACATTCATATATAATGATCAATATGACATGAACATATTATGTCTAAATTAAAAGGAAATTATCAATTAATTAAAGCTAAGTTATTTGAATCAAAAAAGGTAAATAGCCATTTTTTCCCTGAAAAATTTAAAAACATAAATTTCAATGCAAAATATATAATCTCAAATCCAAAGTTTAAAAATTTGGTATTTGATTCTTTGGAGAGAATTGCTCATTTTTAAATTTTAATTAAATTGCCTTCATAATGAATATTAAAGTAAGCTATGATCTTGTTCCTTGTTTTTTCCTTATAGCTTGCCAATGTCACTCTGCCTGTTTTCTAGAAAGCAAGTTTTTTTTTTTAATTTTTAATTCTTTAATTATGAATATGTTTTCATACATTTATAACACCTGTATTTTCTTTTCTATAAACTCTTCACCATTTGCACATTTAAAAAATTGAGTTAGTCTTTTACTGATTTGTAGAAGCTCTTTGTATATTGTGGGAATTAACTCTTTGCCTAATATTATAGAAAATATTTTTACTTTTTCTTTTTTTCTTTTTTTGAGAGTTTTTCTTTTATAAAAATTTTTAATATAATTTATTGTCAAATTAGTTTACATACAACACCCAGTGCTCATTCCAACAAATGCCCTCCTCAATGCCCACCACCCATTTTCCCCTCTCTTCCACCCCTCATTAACCCTTAGTTTGTTCTCTGTATTTAAGAGTCTCATGGTTTGCATCTCTCCCTCTTTGTTTGTAACTATTTTTCCCCCTCCTTTCCCCCATGGTCTTCTATTAAGTTTATCAAGTTCCACATATGAGTGAAAACATATGATATCTGTCTTTCTCTGCATGACTTATTTCACTTAGCATAACACTCTCCAGTTCCATCCATGTTGCTACAAATGGCATGATTTCATTCTTTCTCATTGCCAAGTAGTATTCCATTGTATATGTAAGCCACGTCTTCTTTATCCATTCATCAGTTGATGGACATTTAAGCTCCTTCCATAATTTGGCTATTGTTGAAAGCACTAAAGGGCAAGTGTTTTTACTACTTTTTTAGTAAAATATTCTAAGTTGAACAATTTTAGAAGCATCTATTCTAAGTTGATGTAATTACTAGCTCATGTAGAAACATACTGCCATATAACTATAGGTTGTACCAAAAACTATACACAGGATTATTGAATCCGTTAAATAACACAATCTGTATGCATCGTTTCCTTTAGTTCTGAATAAAAGTCACTGAGCTAGCTTAAACACAATCCCCGATACAGAATTTGTTCTAATCATTTTTCAGGAATCTAATTGGAGCCAAGGAAAAAATTAAACCTTGCTCTTGTTGTGGAAGCTCTTGACCTCAGCAGCAGGACTTTTTGAACTTGTAACTAGAACTCTGCTTCCATGTGTCAGCTCTCAACTCTCAGCCTCTCCTTATTATCAGATGTAGTTCTTTATCATGTGCACATGTGTGTGAATGTATGAGACAGAGAGAGGAGAGGGGAAAATGGATATTTGGTTCAAAGTTTTCAGAGGTCCACATCTCATCTGGTCAACATCCTTGAGGTAGGATGACAGAAATAAAACACAGTGACCTGGTAATAATAGCCAGCATTTTTTGACAACTGTGTACCAGGCCCTGTTCTAAGCATTTTCTACCTGTTATCTCATGTAAGCCTCTCAATGATCTAGAATCTCTTTACCATTTTGTATATAAAGAAACTGAAACACAGATGGAGTTAAGAAAAATGACCAAAATTTCACAGTTTTTAAGTGATGGAGCTTTTATTGTAATGAAGACTGTCTGTTTCCAGAGACTATGTATTAAAAACTATACCCTACCGAATATAATTTGGGGGGCACAGTTGGCACAAGAGGTGGGTTATGCATATTCCACTATAAGTGTCTATTAAAATGTCTTTTGTTGCCCAGGAAGCTGAAAAATATTCAAAACCTCACTTTCTGTGACGCTTTCTGTTCATCTGTGATAACCTTCATGATTTCCAATAATTGTGCATATCGGATAATGTGGAGTTAATATCTTCATTTTACAGATGAAACAAATAAGTCTCAGAATGAGTGATCAAAATTGGCTATAACGTTAATACATAACAGACTTTAGACTAGGGTGCTCAGGACCACTTAACACAGATCTCTTTGCATTTTGTTCCACTAGACGGTCAACATGACATCCCCCTGCTGGAAAACACTCAAGCACTTGACCTGAGCTTTTCTTTCCAAATGACAGTGTATTTATTTTTTCTTTTCCCAAGTGTTTCTGTAGTTTATTTACAAAATTAGAAAAGTCTTAAATGTATAATATTATAAGCACTTTGACAAATTCGCAATTAAACATGGAACTTTTTCTGAGATTGTTTGATATGAATTCATGCAATTCAGTTAGAAAGCTTCTGTGTGAAACACATGCACCCACAAATTCATTTTTAGATAAAAAATATGAAGAAATAAAAACATCACAATGTTACCCTACATCTGATATACTCATTTATTTCAGCTGAAATGTTAGTTTCCTGTCAAATAGACCAGACCACATTCCCCGGGGCAGTCTATAAATAGTGAAAGTGAAGCTTAAACCTTACTGTGGGCTTTGGAAAGATTGCCTAAGTCTAACAGAAGCTGAATGATCGTAAAGTGAGGGAGAAAGTTTAGGGCGAAAGGAGTGGACAAGAAATCCTTTGTACCACACAGTGTTTGTCTCAGAAATTAGAACTCAGAGATGGGTTACTGTGGTGTGCTAATTGAGCCCTAAAGAAGAAAGGTCCATAGACAGAACATGCAAAAACTTCTTGCATTAATAACAGTCCAATTGTGGGTCACAGGCACCACTACTTTTTAAAATTTATCCTTTGTCACAAAGACATAAGAGGTTGACAAGGGGATGTTCTCCTCATTTATACTGGACACAGCTTATCTTTGGAGAATCTGTGTTGTAAGAGAGCATACACCTGATGGGTTAAAGAAGCTACATATCAGTAACAGCTGGGGTCATCACTGGAGTGGTAAACGCAATAGCAGGAGACCATTGGCACAAAACGAAGTGAGAAGGCGATGTAGACGTTCAACCCTGCCATGTGGCATTCCCAGTATTGCCTTGGGTCTGAAGTCTTGGCTTAATAGACGAGATCACAAGCCTCTTAACTATCAATTTTATATGTGCATTTTCACTGTACAGATTTTCATCTTGCTTTCTCTTAAACCCCTATAGCAGTTTTATAATTAATATCAAGTAATAAATATCACTCATTCATAAGAAATGTCATGTTACCTAACCGATGAAGATTAACATTTAGAAATTATAGAGCTATAAGAGCCTGGTATGTAGCATATATCACTGGAGACGTTTATGGCAAAAACAACCCAAATACGGTCTCTAAGTTATATTTGAAGGAGCAATTCTCCAGCCAATCCCCATTCATACTTTTCATGCACCATATGGTTCTAAAATTCTGTGATTAAATATAGGAAAATGAAACATTACTTCTAAAGTGGAAATGTTGACAGTTATCTTTCTTTTGCAATCTTTGCAGTTTTAGATGAACTATACAGTCTCTGTGTGGAAGAAAGGATTCTTGGAGAAGGGCTCCTGTGAAGGTTACATGTATTATTTCTTAATGCTTGTCAGCTCTTCAGAGAGCTCCTGGCAACCACTGTAATATGAAATATGGATTTCACAAACAAAGGCAGAAGCTCAAACTCATGATTTTTTTCTTTTTGTATTAGTTCTGCCAAATCCTTGATGCCTGAAATAGGAAAAAAAAATTGTGTTTTTTTCTTGTAAAAGCTATCAGATCACTCCATCCACTTGAAGACCATTATTACTCCATGAAAAGTTTCTTCATATGATGAAAGGTGAAACTAATGTCAGATCATAATTTTAAATCATTGTAAATAGGCTTGTGGTGCTAAGGAATGGAAGAGTAAAAGATGTTTTAGAATTTTGTTCCTTACCCTGTTGCTAAAAAAAAAAAAATGAGTACATCATTCCATTTTTATTCCTAATTATTTTTTTGTCCCATTAAGATTAGCAACCATCCATACATCCATCCACCAATCCATCTATCCATTCTTAATTTCTACCAACATTATCTTCTACATACTACCCCCATCCTGGAGGCTACAAAAGTAAAAACAAAACACCAAGGGCTTAACTACAAGGATCTCAAAATCTGCTGGCATGGAAGACAAGTAGGCATAAATAATAAAATCATAATGTAATAATTTCTGAGATGACTAAAATACTACCAGAAGAGCCATAAAGTAGGCCTTGGGGTGGAGGCAGATTTTATTATATGGTAATAAGCCACAAACGTCTAGTTTTACTTATGTCTCCCTTCATCCAAAGATACATAGGTGTTCAAAGTAGTACATTTAAAAATTAAAAAGGGGCACCTGGGTGGCTCAGTAGGTTAAGTGTCCATCTTCGGCTTAGGTCATGATCTTGTAGTTCATGTGTTCAAGCCCCATATTGGGCTCTGTGCCGACAGCAGGAGGAGCTGACAGTAGGCCTGGAGCCTGCTTTGGATTCTGTGTCTCCCTCTCTCTCTGCCCTTCCCCCACTCACACTCTGTCTCTCTCTCTCTCTCAAAAATAAACATAAAAATTTTTTAAATAGTATAGACAATCAAAGTGAATATTAAGAGAGTTGTTGCAAATGGAGTTTAAAATAAACTGAAAACATAGCCTTAAGAAAGATGTCCTCATGTCTTTCAATAATGCCACGTTTGAGATTCTCATAATGAAATACATCTAACATACCTCCCCATACCGCACATTATGGTCATTCAATTAAATAAAGTGGACTTTATTATTCATAATTTTTAAGAATTATTTCACCAGCATTCATTTAAAGAAGATTTAGTGAATGCCAAAATATCATTTTGGAAATTAACATGACAGGAGCTTCATGAGTTTCAGAGAGAAAACAAATCTCTCCTAGGTAATTAAATTTAAAGCATAGAAAACTCATATATGACTTTTGTCATGCAGAGTTCAGTGCCTAAAGATGAAACTGAATTTGTTTCTATTTTCTATCTACTATGACTACATAATATTTCACCCAAACCCTATTGTTATGAAAGTAGGATGTTTACACATTTATGTCTTTATAGACTCCTGAACCAAATGGTCTTTAACTTGGCCAATTTGCCTCTTGTTTTTCCAAGTTAATATTATTCACCATATTGTATTCAGTAATATAAAGATATAAATCTCATTGAGGATAGCAAAAATGACCATCGTTGTTTAGCATATTTTTTTTCATAATACAAAACTAATATGGTCATAAACATATAAGCCTGAACGAAGAGACTATGGATAAGACTTATTTCCCAATGTGTCTATGTCGTACTGCTTTTTAATTGTCCTTAGGAGTGATGGGGCCAGAGAATACCCCTGTGAGCTAGGTTGCTGTGGTTTTTCCCTAAGGGATTTGATGGTTCCTACTGTCACTCATCCTGGACAAATAAGACACTAGGTTGACTGAGTTCTTTTTGAAAGCTGGGGAGAAAGCCAACTCTCTGGGTCTGGGTAGAAATAGGAGATGGAGAACAGAAAGGAAATCTTCCAGATTTTATGTGATTCTAGATACCAAAGGAAGGATAATATGATCTTCCCTAAACTACACAGATATGATATAAACGAGACTCAACAAGAGACCCAGGAATGTGTCTGGCCTTGGCAATAGTTTTTAGGTAGCTTATTATAGTCCCCTTTTATCATGTATTCACCTCCAGCCATGTACAAATCAACTCTGGTTTCAATTTGGCTGTGGAAAACTGGAGATGGGAAAACTGTGTGCTGAGTTTCTGTGCTAGGCACTGGTTGCAGGCAGCATGACAGCGGGTTGAAGAGAGTGGAGAGGCCACCTCATCATACACGTCAGAAGCTGAGGTTAGGTCACTATGGCAAGATGTGGGGAGTGCAGTGAAGTGGAAGGGAACTTCATCTTGAATTCAACTAAGGCCCTGGAAATATTTGTTCAAATGGCCAGGAGATACCTCGGGTTTGGGCTATGTTGAATTTAACCTATTTGGACCAACTTCTGTAGCAAAAATTAAGTGCTGTGATATTTTGTTGTCCCAGGTTCCAGAGGCCTCAGATATATGGTTCCTTACATAATTTCTGTTTGTTTGTTTGTTTGTTGTTGTGATTATTGTTGTTTACTTGGTAAGTTTTTGCACCGCACAACTGTAGAGGTACCATTTATATCAGAGATTGTTCAGATGATGCCCTCTGCAATTGTGCAGAGTACTATCTGCATATATCGATTCGGTGACCTTGTCAAGTATCAGCTTTTGGTTTCCAGCTCTATGTGCATCAATTCCTTATACGCAGAAGTTAATTTAATGAGCCATATATCTTATCTTTAATGTTCTTGGGACTATCTGAATTCTGTTGCTTAGATATCTCCTTCTACTATTGACAATCTGTCTCCATAGCTGTATAGAGTTGTTATAAATACAAATCACTTTTTTAAAAAAAAGCATCATTGCCATACACAATCCAAATTACATCTAAGTTTGGCCAGTGTTTTTATTTCATGGAAATTTTGATTTTTATTTCTATTTTTCATCTTTTATCTTTTCATATTTTCTGATGACACTGAAATGCCTAAAGAAGCAGGAAAATGTTTTGCTTACTGATTTAAAAAATAGTAAAGCCGAGTACATTTCAATTTTACAGAAGGGCTCATAAAAACTTTTTTTCAGGTCTGAAAATTTGTCACCAGGTATGTGGGAGCCATCATGGGCAAATTGCCTTCATTCAAGTTTGAAACGTGCTATTATATATAAAATTAAACATATTTTTATTATTTATTACCAGTGAATGTAGTTGGCTTTATGATTCAAATATGCTTTCGAAATGAGGTTTCATAATTGCATGGGAGAAGGGAGTTTGTTCTTCTTGGGCTTTATATCAAATTGCTTTGGTTTTAAGTAGATGATGATTTTCTGTCTGTGTGACTCTTATGCCCATTTTTTTAGGTTAATGATATAGTCCATCTTCTGAATGTGAGAGAGGAAGCTGGTGATTAAGAATTCAATTTTGGATTTTCATTTGCAAAGGTTCCTTTCATTTAAACTTGTGGAATTTTTATTTAACCCTCCCCCTCCCTTCTCCATCCCGACCCTTTCTGCTTTCCTGTATTTTCTTAGTGTTTAAGCCAATAACTATGCATGTTCATAATATAAATATTCTACCCAAGAGTTAGGCATCCAAAGCAAAGCTGGATGTTGTTTATATCTTTTGTTTTGTCAGGGTAGCTTCCAGATGATTGCTCTCTTGACTTTCTCTTCCTTTAACATTTGCTTTTTTCCCTCTAATTTACAATTGTTTTGACCTTTTGAAAGTCCAATTCACTTTGCTTTAAAAAAATAAATAATGGTGCCTTGGGCTTTGAACTGCTTTTAATTGTACCTTTTGATCATTGCTACTAAATGTTTTTCAATACTCTCCAACTCTAAATACCTTTTTAAAAATTTATAATAACCTAGCTAGTATAATCAGCAAAACTCTATAATTATTATTTTGGCCTCCATTTGTCTCTGCTTTTGCCACTCTCCAGCTCTAAAGTGCTTTCTAGACACTACAGAATGTAGAGTCCACTCATTTTCGACCATTTTTTTCATTTCATTTTTTGAAAAAAAATATCATAAGAACACTTAGCATGAGATACACCCTCTTAAAAATTTAAGTGTGCAAAACATTGTGGTCTATGGGTACAATCAATGTTGCATGGAAAATCTCTAGTCATCTTGCTTGACTGAAACTTTATGCCCATTGATTATTTACTGCCCTTCCCCAAGCCTCTAGCAACGAACATTCCTCTCTTTGACTTACAAATTTGACTTATAGAATTTCACATAATTTTTATTTATGTGAATTTTATTTTCCACTTACATGACTTTTAGACACTTCATATAAGTGGAATCATGCAGTATCTGTCTGCCTGTGACTGCTTTACTTCACTTATCATAATATCCTCACAGTTTGTGTTGTCACATATGGCAAGATTTCTTGTTAAAGGCCGCATAGTATTCCATTGTGTGTATGTACATCTTTTGTATCCATTCATCCGTTGATGGACATTTAGGTTGTTTCCATATCTTGGAAATTGGTAATAGTACTACAATGAACACAAGAGTAATAATACCGTTTGAAATCTTAATGTCAATGCTTTTGGATAAATCCCCACAAGAGGTTTTGCTGGATTTTATGGTAGTTCTGTTTTTAAGTTTTAATGAACCTCCATTTAGTGTCTGTTCCATCTTGTATTCCCACCAATACCATGCAGAAAGTAAAAAAAAAAAAAAAATGCTTAGGAATAAACTTAACTAAGGAGGGTAAAGACTTGTATGCTGAAAAGTACAAAACATTAATGAAGGGAATTAAAGATACAAACAAATGGAAAGACATCCATGCTTATGGATTGGAAGACAGTGTTATTATCATACTACCCAAAGAGATCTACAGATTCAGTGCAATCCCTATCAAAATCCCAATGGCATTTTTCTCAGAACAAAAAAATGATCTGACCAGTTTATATTCTTACACAATCTACATACATCTGGAAACTAATGATACAACTTTACAAGTGACAAAACTATATAATGAAAATAAAGACGCCTCACCACTTACTCTGGTGACTTACTCATTCTAGGCAGCTATAAATAACATTGTTAAAATGAGCTATGGCATTGCCTTCTGCTGGGAATACTTGAGGCTTTCTTTTGCATGCAATTGAAAGAGGATTGTGTTCCTCACAATCCTGCATTCTATATTGCTCTGACCGTCATTATTAGAAAGAATAAAACTTTTTAATAATGCATTTCGCAACAACAGGAATTCAGAATATAATATGATGGGCAAGTGGCAATTTAGTTATCTATTTTTTAAAAATTGAAAGAGCAAAATCTCTTGCTTTATGTAAATAAAATATTTTTGGTTGCCATTTCCAGTGTTAAAATCATATCTTTGATTACAGCACAATTAACTTGTACATAAGCAATTAAATGAAATATCTATTATTTTTTATATTTCAAAATGTGTATAATAAATATATAACATGAATTCTAAATGAGATAGAAAATGAAAGGTATACAACAGGTCAACCTTCTTTTTTTTTTTACTTTTTATTTTTTAAAATTTACATCCCAGCAGGTCAACCTTCTAATCCACAAAACAAATATTAAAAAAATCCACCTTTTTGGGGCGCCTGGGTGGCTCAGTCGGTTGAGCATCTGACCTCGGCTCAGGTCATGATCTCATAGTTTGTGAGTTCAAGCCCCGCATCAGGCTCTGTGCTGACAGTTCAGAGCCTGGAGCCTGCTTCACATTCTGTGTTTCCCTCTCTCTCTGCCCCATCCCCACTCATGCTCTGTCTTAAAAAGAAATAAAACATTAAATTTTTTTAATCCACCTTTTGTTCTAGTCATTAACTACATTTAAAGAAATAGTGTTTCTAAAAGATCAAATGATTTTTTTTCTTTTTTTATAATTCTAGCCCCCAAATCATCACTTCTCCCACCCTTTCCCCAATCCAATCAAAAACATTTATTGCTTCAGAAAATGTTGGTTTCTGCCAAGGCCAAAGTCATCATTGCTCATTTTGGAGTATGAGGCTAACTTATTTGAGTTTCTGGGAAAACCGTCCTTTTGAAAGTCATACTTTATTAAGAAAGAAGTCTTCTAAATTCCAAGTTTCCCTTTACTATATTGGGTCAAGCCTAGTGCACTGACTCATAGAGTCTTATAATAAAGAAGAGTTATGGACAAGGACAGTCTTAATTTTTGCCTTTTATTCAATTGTCACAACCAGTTTAGCACTTGTACTTCTCTCTTCCATTTTCAAAAGTGTCCCAGTTTTCAGGCTAGTTTATATATTCACCTTAACTCTAGGGGTGGATAAGAAGAATAATGTAAAATAAATTTCTATGCAATATGAATGGAAAATTGATATGTCCTCTACCCTTGAAGAGGAAGAAATAAGGCAGAAGAATAAGAGGTCAGATGTGGGAGTCCCTAGTCACTACTCCTTCTAGTGGTCATTGAATGGAAGAGTATGGTATATATATCCGAATAGGTTTAATGGAGGATACTATTGCATATGTGTCTTGGGGTGAGAAAACGAGTGCCATTTTGCTTCCTACTTCTTCCCTATACCCTATATCTTTCCTATATCCTATATTTGGAAAGCTTATGTAGTCAGCATGATACCACATTCCACCTGGTGTCCTCTATTAGATTCAAAGTGGCTTAGAGAGTATCCCAGATTCCCCACTATTTGTACATGGTGTAACGGGGGATTCCAAAGTTCTCATAAACCTAGTGATACACTTAGAAATGATGAAATAATTGGGGCGCCTGGGTGCCTCAGTTGGTTAAGCGTTCGACTTCGGCTCAGGTCATGATCTCAAAGCTTGTGGGTTTGAGTCCTGCATTAGGCTCTGTGCGGACAGCTCAGAGCCTAGAGCCTGTTTTGAATTCTGTCTCCCTCTCTCTCTCTCTCTCCCCATCCCCCGCTCATGATCTGTCTGTCTCTCTCTCAAAGATAAATAAACATTAAAAATAAATAAATAAAAAAGATGACCAATACAGGTCCAGGGTCAGAACAAGGAAGTCTCAGAGACTAAATGAGGGATGACAGGTTTCAACAATTGTGACCAGTCACTTGCTCACATAAGAGACTTAATTATGGACTCAAGATTCTTCCCTGGCATCATGAAAGTAGAAATCTTTTTCTGGCATCCAGCAACACTTCTTTTGAAGGACAAAAGAAGAGATCCAACACTAATAGGGAGTTTGGTCTTTGGTTAGACTGACATCCCAGTGTTTGAGCTGAGCTTTTTCCTGCATTATATGTCTTTATCCTATATCTTTACATAAACACGTTCACACACACTCACACAAATATACATCATTCCTGATATATTTGGTTTTGAAATATAACCATGAGATGTTTGTGGTGTAAACGGTTTTAGAAAATTTGCATTCTTTAGTGTGTATGCATGGATAAATGAAGATGATCTAAATTTAAGTGAATTGCTGAAGGTCATATGATTGGTAAACATACAGATAAACAACAAAACTAGCACTTTATCCAGGACCATTTAATAACAAGTGTTCTTTCCCCACACAAAAGCATTGATTAAAATCCTTTGCTTTTTCATCATTGCAAATAAAGAAATCATTGCTTGATTGTCTTATTTATCTAAAAAATATTTAGTACCATTATGAGTTAGTATCACTATGAATGCTTTGAATGGAAAGGTGAGTAAGACATGTTCCTTATAATTAAGAGTTTACAGTTTAATGTGAGAATTAGAAATGTGAACAAATATAGCTCATTATCATCACAAAAGAAAAGAAATTGCTGCACAAATGATTCAAATCCAAAATTGTTTATCACTTTATTACACATTATAGTATAACTGAGATGCCATAAACTTTACTGATCGTTGAGTACAGCTCCATAGAGTCTAAATTTCTATTTGACTAAAAGAATATCGCTGTAAGTATGCCTCTTCCCAAATATGCCTGAGAAACTTCGGTGATACTATGAAAAATAAACCAGATCAAGATCTTTTCATCTCTCCTAGTGGAGGATACTAGGAATTGCTGGGTCAGAAGGGGAGCACTGAGATGTCCTGTATGATTAGAAATGCGTCTTTCGACTAAAATCCCTTCATCCAGGACAGCTTCACCTGTCTACCCTCTGTTGTATTTGCTGCTTTGCTGTATAGTGTCACAGCTCTGTCCAGGCTGCTGCAATCTCCCTCCGGTGTCTGAGTGAGATGTGTAGCACTTTGTCATCTCTCCATGAAAGAGGCCTTCCTGTTTGGTGCCTAGCTTTCTATAAGCAAGTTCTTTTATTTATATTAGAATTTGTGCATTTATTCATTCATTTGACTAATAAATATGAGGCCACCATTGCATGCTAGTCACCCTCCATCTTAGCAAGAGAGTGCAGAACAGGTTCAAGTCACTGGTGACTAAGGATTGTCTTGACATTTATACAGACACAAGCTGCTGCACGGCTTTCACCAGAATTCTTTGTGTGTAAGGATTTTTCTTAAAAGCCCTGTATTTATTCCTCTATTCTACAGTCCAATGTCTAAATTAAGGCGCCTAGGATGGGATTGGTAAGTTCCTTTTTTTTCCAGTCCTTATATAGTTCTGAGCATAAAGTAGGTTAAAAATATCTATTGAAAAAAATGGTCCATACAGCTGATCAGATATGACTTTACACTGATAATGGGTAAGGTTCAAATCTGGGAACCAGAAAATTCTGGGAATATTTTTGTAAGTGAATGGGTAAATGATGGTCTCTTTAATAAATGATGTTGGTAAAACTGGACAGCTACATGCAAAAGAATGACACTGGACTACTATCTTACATCCTATATACACATTAACTCAAAATGGATTAAATACTTGAATGTTAGACTTGAAACAATAAAACTCCTAGAAGAAAACATAGGTGGTAAACTCCTTGCCACCAGTCTTGCAAATGTTTTTTGTTTTTTTGTTTTGTTTTGTTGTTTTTTGGGTTTTTTTTTTTTTTTTTGATCTGATGCCAAAGGTAAGGGCAACAAAAATAAATAGGACAAATTAAAACTAAAAACCTTCTGTACAATGAAGGAAACCATCCACAAAATGAAAAGGCAAACTGTTGAATGGAATAGTAATTTGGGGCTCTGAACCCCCTTTCTATTTGGGGGTGCTTTTGCACCTCCCTATTCTTGGTTGCCTTGTCTTGTTTACCCAAACTCAGGTGTGAGCATCCTATGGCTTTGCATTTCGTTATGCCTTGTTAACCCATTGGTGTAAGCCCAGGGGATTCCTAAGCTTGTCCCCCACAGGGGACCAGAGTAGAGGCGGGTACAAAATGGGTGAAGGGGCTCAAGAGGTACAAACTTGCAGTTATAGAATATGTAAGTGATAGGGTGTAATATACATCATGGGGAATACAGTCAATAATATTGTATAAAAATGTATGGTTTACAGATGGCAACTGGATATATTGTGGTGATCAGCCACAATACAAATGTCAAATCACTATATTGTACCCATGAAGCTAGTAGAATATTGTATGTTAATTATACTTCAATTTTTAAAAGAACCAGGAAAGAAAGAGTAAGAATTCCTCTACGTTTGTGTTTACAATTAGAAAATCACTCTTAGAAAAACATCAAGAATATCCACGTTGGGGGTGGGGAATGGAATTATTTTATTATGTACCAGGTTATTACAATCTTTCCGTTAAAATAGACAGTTTTATATGAAATACACAGCTAGAAAAATTTAATAGAAGATCACAGTTATGGGGCGCCTGGGTGGCTCAGTCAGTTAAGCGGCCGACTTTGGCTCAGGTCATGATCTCATGGTCCGTGAGTTCGAGCCCCGTATCGGGCTCTGTTCTGACAGCTCAGAGCCTGGAGCCTGTTTCAGATTCTGTGTCTCCCTCTCTCTGACCCTCCCCCGTTCATTCTCTGTCTCTCTCTGTCTCAAAAATAAAGAAACGTTAAAAAAAAAAAAAGATCACAGTTAGTTTTTCTAATACTTCTGAAATTAGATATCATTCAGAATTTAGATATTTCTAGTCTAGAAGAGATAATAAGGTCTATACACAATAAACTACATTGCACATGCTGAAGGGTCTAGGACAGCAATGCCAAGATCATAGCCAAGAATAGTTTTTGGCAGTTAAATACGTGACTATTCACATTAAGTAAAAAAAAAATGAAGATTATAAACTATCTTATGTCAGTTCAAATTAGGTTTTGTTGCCAAAGATAAAGGACAGTTCAGGTTTTATTACCAAGTGAATTACAGATCCTTCTTTGGTTTTCAGAATTTTTGTATCTTGGAAAGGGAGATGGGTAAGACGTTATGGATCTCTGCTGCTTCATTTACTAATCTCGAATTAGTAAATTAGAATTACTAGAACTTCATCCAGATGTACAGATCAACCAGACATGGGTAGCTTTGGCAGCCTGGGCAATATTCGTAGTAGTTGAAACATACATTTAGATTAGAAAACAGAGGTGGGTAAATTATCACAAGTAGTTATTTTTTGCCTGAAAAAGACTCAGCATTGTCTCAGTTTTACTCCCACATCATTGGCTGCTCCTTCACATTTTCCTTGGTTGTTGTCTCCTTTTTTTGACCACTGAATGTTGAAGAGCTATGGTATTTGAATGTGTACCTCCTTGAAATGTACCTACTCCATTGGTAATCAGTCCCATTTGGTTTTAGGGCTTATTTAAGCCATACAAATGCTTTCTAATCTATTCTACATCTAGGACTTCTCTGATCACAAGACTCATTAATACCACTGTCTTCTAAACATCTCCACTTAAATTTAAGAGAAAAAAAACAGATGAACATGGAGGGAGGCAAACCAGAAAATAGATTCTTAACTATAGAGAACAAACTGAGGGTTGCAGGACGGGAGGTAAACAGTGAGGGGGGGGGGGGGGAAGGGGGGCAGGGAATGGGTTAAAGGGGTGATGAGTATGAGGGTACTTGTGATGAGTGCTGGGTGTTATATGTAAGTGATGAATCACTAAATTCTACACCTGAAACTAATATACATTGTATGTTAACTGAAATTTAAATAAAACTTGAAACTACAAAAAAATGCATAAGAATAAAACAGCCTTCTTATTTAATTAATTAACTAATTAATTAATATCTCTACTTAAATAACTAATGGACATTTTCCAAAAAAAGTGTCCAAAACTGAACTTATTATCCTACAAATCCTATTCCTTATTGTAGTCTTGCAAAAAGTTTTCATGGCTGTGCCAGACACAAGTAGTTGCTCTGTTGTTTTAGCTACCATATTATTCATTCGTCTGTAACAACCTTTGTCACTTTATACCATAATTTGTTTACATTTTCCCCCACTAGACTCTGCTCCTCTTCTTAATTCTGTTTGACGTTAGTTGAGATAGATTGTTTGATTATCAAGCTATAACTCTTTTTTTAATTATATTAAATTTCAACTCGAGTGCATTTTTTAAAGTATAATTAACATATAGTGTTTTATTAGTTTCAGGTGTACAATATAATGATTCAATAATTCTATACATTACTCAGTGCCTATCATTTTAAGAGTACTCTTAATAACTTTTCAAGCCATACATATTAACAGTGGTATGCTATAACATCATTACTTGCCAAGATTAGAGGATTTATAGCCATTTAAAATAATTATCTTAAAATAATTATCTTAATATATATGATGTATATAAATTACTATATTTGCCATCATTTAAACAATATTCTTATTTGGATTTTCTCTGACACTAGCTTTTATTATACCTGATAATGAGATTTGGAGAAAGAAGCTAATTGTTTTCTTAAACATCTTTGGGGGCTTGTCATTATCTACTAAAAATAACATAAAAGTTGTTAAGATCAAATTGGCTTAAGATGGTGTGTAATGCCTTTTATATTTTATGTATCAAACAAAAGAATGTGAAATTGGCTTATTATCTGTAGTCCATTCTCAATCTATCATCACATTTTTTTTGGTGGGTGGGAAGGAGGAGGAATATTTTTACAGGCTGCTTAAAAAGCTTCTAATTTATGAAAGGGATATAAAGTTTTCTAAACTATATTAAATTTTTTAAATGTCAAAAATATTTTAAACACTAATAACAAATTATGCATGAAATATATTTATGGCATATAACTGGTGAATGAATATGCTTTTTAAAATTTTTCATTTTAAGATAATTGCAGACTCACATGCAGTAGTGAGAAAGAACACAGAGGTATTTTGTAGTCTATACCTAGTTTTCCCCATTAGAAATGTCTGCCAAACTACCATACATTATCCCCACAGTCAAGATACGGCACTGACATTGATGGAGTCAAAATACAGAGCAATCCCGTAACCATGTTCTTGTTGCCTTTTTCCAGCCACAACCACTTTCTTCCTATACCTCTTCTCCATCCTTAACCAACTGGAAATCACTCATCTGTTTTCCATGATATTTTTTTTTTATTTTAAGAACTTTATGTGAATGGAATCATACAGTTTATATATAGCCTTCTGAGATTGGCTCTTTGACTCATAATAATTCTCCAGAGATTCTTCCATATTGTTGTGCATCAGTAGTGGTTTTTGTTGTTGTTGTTCTTTATTTTGTTTTGCTACGTAGTGTTCCATATGGATATACAACAGTTTGTTAAAACATTCACCTACTGATGGACATCTGAGTTGCTTCCAGTTTTGGCTATTATGAATAAAGCTGCTAGCACATTTGTGTACAGATTCTTGTGTAAACTTAAGTCTTCATTTCTCTGGGATAAATGCCCAGTAGAAAAAGTAAGTCATGTGGTATTTGTGTGTTTAGTTTATTAGGCACTTGCCAGACTGTTTTCCAGAGTACCTGTATTGTTTGCATTTCCCCCCAGGGCTCTACAGAACCTTATGGATTGGATAGCATCCTGGGGATGAAACCTCCCAATTGGCAGAGCTGTGGGAGCAGAATCACAACCCCAGTGGGTCCAGAAAGCAGAGCATCTAGACAGAGACTATTCTGAAGCCTTAAGCTCTGCTTGTCTTAAATTTATTTTGTTCTTTTTCTATTTTCTTGAGATGAAAGCTTAGATTATTGGTTTGGAGCTTCTCCCTTTTCCTAGTGTAAGCGTTTAGTGCTGTACATTTCTCAGCACTCTTTTAGTTGCATCTCACAAATTTTGATGTTTTATTTTCATCTTTCATTCAGTTTGATGTGATTTATGATTTAAGACATACTCTTCCACTGATGGATTATTTAGAAGTATGTTGTTTAGTTTCCAAGTGTAGATTTTCTGGATACCTTTCTGTTCTTGACATCCAGTTTTAGTTCATTACGAACAGAGAACATACTCTGCATGGTTTTAATCCTCTTAAAATTTGTTCAGTTTTTATTATTCTTATGGCCTAGGATATGGTCCCTTTTGGTATATGTTTCATAAGATCTCAAAAAAAAAATGTGTATTTTGTTATTGAGCAGGTGTCTTATAAATGTCTATCAGTTCCTGCTCATTGATTGTATTGTTAAGTTATATATATATATATATATATATATATATATATATATATATATATATATATATATATATATATATATATATTTTGATTCCATACATAGTTCTATTTGCTGCTGAGGAGGATGTTGAAGTCTTCTACTATACTTATAGATTTGACTCATTCTTTCAATTCTGTCAGTTTTTGTTTCACGTGTATTATATCCCTGTTTTTGGCTTATATGCATATAAGATTACTGTGTCTTCTTGGTGGATTGATCCTTTTATCATGATGTAGAATCTATCTCTGTTAATTTTATTTGCTCTGAAGTCTAGTTTGTTTAATATTAATATAAATACTCCTGCTTTCTTTTGATTAAGGTTTAGTTAGAAAACTTTTCCCCCACCCTTTTACTTTTAACTTGCCTGTGCTGTCATATTTGAGGCAATTTTCTTTTATATAGCATATGTTTGGGTCATGCTTTTAATCAATTCTGAAAATCTCTGCACTTTAATTGGGGTATTTAGACTATTTACATTCATTATAAATATTGCTATAGTAGGACTTAAGTCTGACAATTTATTTTTTATTTGCCCTCCTCTCTGCTTTTCATGTCTCTGCTTTCTTTTTCCTGCTTTCCTATGAGTTACTTGAATGTTTTTTAGAATTTCATTTTTATTTATCTGTAGTATTTTTGACTGTATCTTTTCGTATTTCTTCTAAGTATTACGTTACATACACACAACTTATATCTAACTGGTGTGATCATTTTATCAGTTTGAATAAAATGTAGAAACAGTATATCCCTTTAGTATATATCTCCTTATCCTTCTTAAAATTATCTTAAAATTTTTAATATACATTTAGAACCACATCAATGTTAAAAAATTTTGTTGCAACCATTAAACATAACTTAGAAAATTCAAGAGGAGAAGAAAGTTTTAATGTACTTATCCATATTTTTTTCTTTTATTCTTTCTTTCTTCATGGAGTTCAAGATTCTTCCTTTATTGTTTCCTCTCTGTTTAAAGAATTTTCTTTAGCCACCCATTTGGGGTAGGTCTACTGGTGACAAATTCTCTTAGTCTTCTTTTATTTGAGAATGTTTTAATTTTGATTGTTTCTGAAGAATACTTTCGTGTAGAATTTTAGTTTGACAGGTTTTTGTTTTTTTTTCCTTTCAGTGCTTAAAAAAATGTGCCACATCATCTGGCTTCCATGATTCCTCATGAGAAATCTAGTATTCTCACTGCTTATCCCTTATAAGTAAGATGTATTTTCTCTCTTGATGCTTTCAAGTTATTTTCTGTGTCTTCAGATTTCCAAATCTTATGGCAATCCATGTCTTAGCATGAATTTCTTTGTGTTTAATGTGCTTGGAGCTTGCTTGGCTTATTGTATTAGAAGGTTTATGCCTCTTGTTAAATTTGGTCTGACCTCAGCCATTACTTATTCTAGTAATTTCCAGCCCTATCTCCTCTCTCCTCTCCTTCCAGGCCTCTGATAACACAAATGTTAGATTTTTATATATATTGCTACATATTCATGAGGCTCTATTAATTTTGCTTCAAATTTATTTTCTCTCTATGGTTCATCTTGGGTAATTCTCCTTCATTATTTCTATTTCTCTTTCTTCAGGATAACTGGCTCTTTCCTCTGCTTCCATTATGTTTTTGATCTTATCCATTGCGTTTTTATTTCTATTATTATATTTTTATTTGTAGAATTTCCATTTTATCCTTCTTTACAGTTTTTCTTTCTTTGCTGAAGATATATATTTTTCCATTTGGCGCAAACATATCTGTGACTGCTCCTTTAAGAATTTTGATTATGACTGGTCTAAAATTTATTCCAGGTAATTTTAACATCTCTGTCATCTCAGTGTCAGAGTCTATTAGCTGTCTTTTTTTCCATCTAAGTTGAGGTTTTCTTGGTTTGGGGAATGATGAGATTTTCTACTGAAACCTTGACATTGTATGTATTATGTTATAAGACTCTGGATCTTATTTAAGCCTATTGCACTCACTGGCTTTCTTTGACACCGCCCTGGAAAGGGAAGAGGAGACATCACCTGTTACTGCTAGATTTGGTAGAAGTCGAGGTTCACCACTCATCCTCTGTTAACATCCAAGTAGAAGAGATGCGCCTAATTACTTTCAGATGTGAGTGGGAATTGGGGCTTCTCAATGAGTCTGATACTACCCTGACTGGGAAAGACAGGAAGGCCTGAAATCTCCACAAGGGATCTGTGTTGGAACTTCAGAAAGGAAGTGACTGTATTATTGCTGGGCAGTAGTGAGAATCCTGATTCTCCTGGTGTCTTCTGAGGTTGCCCAGCAAGAAGGGGGAGGGATCATGTTATTATAACAGATTCACAGTTTGGGCTTTACAGACAATAGGGAGGAGAGGCTTATTGACCAGTGTATATAAAATTCATAGCTCACTATTGGCCCTTTCGTGACACTACCAGAGATGGGGTTTGGAGTTCTTTTCTACAAGGTGAGGGTGGAAGTCTAAGCTTTGTTCTCAGTCTTTGCTGTTATGGGAAAGGGTGAGGCCATATATTTTTCTGAATATTTGGCTGGAGTAGAGTGGTTACTATTGAAAAGTTTTCTATCTTGCGAGGCTACCCCTTTTCTGGTCATTTGCTTAAGTAGTAGGCCTTTATTGAGGCTATTTTTTGTCTGCATCTGTTGGAGTCTCCAGGTTGTTGGCCCTTCCAAATCTGGGGAATATGAGGCTAAAAGAAAATCATTCATTTGGGTTCTATAGTCCCTAGCCAGTCTGCTTTCTTTTTCTGCACCTTTTGGAGGCATATATATATTACATACTCTTTCACAGTCTATGTGCATATGTATATACACACACACACGCACACACACATGCACATATATACATAGATGTATATATAGGTATTAATGTCCAGGGTTTACACTTGTACTTAGAAGAAACAGGAAAAACATGTCTACTTCATCTTGTCAAAAGCAGAAATTGACTCATGAATTTTTAAATGCTGCATTGCCTAACTGGTATAAAATATTTTCTCCAAAACAAAAAATTACAATGACATTGGTATGTATATACCAATTATATCTGTGTGTTAAGGATAGATTTACCTAGGTATAGTCCTGTTTCCTTAGAAATGCTCATGATCAAATGCTCATGATCTGAAGACAATCAAAGATTTGTGTGGCAATGTCAGTTTTGACTTTTAGCTCCCACCTAGTTTTGTTACTTGGAATACAAATTTATACTCTTTCCTTTGCTGCGTGCTTCTTCTTGGTACCTATGGTTGCTATTCTTTGGTGGTAGCATGATCACTGCTGGTTACCTCAGAATCACTGCCCTCTGTTCCATTCTTGACAAGGTCCCTTTTCCATTCTTCTCCTTACTGAACCTGCAGCTAAGGAGATAGTGTATCTCTCAACTAAATATTGTCATTCAATCAGTCTTAGAAATTACTGTCATTAAGAGGTTCTATTTATTGGACTCCAAATTTAGTTACCTTTTTGGAAGACTTAAGAGCATGTTCTGGAGCTATGCCAAAGAAATTTTGAGTGTCCTACTACATTCTTAAGCCAAAAGCTAGAGAGTATGAACTCTAAATGTTATGAAGACAGATGTTAGAATTCCCTGTCTTCCAGATAGACAGTATTACTATTAAAAGAAGAACAACAAAGTGGGGCTGGCAAGCTGTTATTTGTGTTTGTACATGGTTTACAACATGATCGGTGCCCTTTTCAGTTGATGGATTACAATCTGGACACACACACTTAAGTTCCGGATTGCAATTCATCAAGTCTTAATTAAAATGTATCTTTTTTTTTTAGTTTTAAATGCTAAAAAAATAAAAATAAAAAAAAAAAGAATGCTAAAAGGAATAAAGAAAATTTGAAAATGAAAAGTGAATGTCCACCTGATATTTTAATTTTTTTTTTTAGTGTTTATTTTTGAGACAGACAGAGTGTAAGCTGGGGAGGGGCAGAGAGAGAGAGGGAAACAGAATCCGAGGCAGGCTCCAGGTTCCGAGCTGTCAGCACAGAGTGCCAGGCGGGGCTTGACTCAGGAACTTCGCAATCATGACCCGAGCCAAAGTTGGATGCTTAACCAACTAAGCCACCCAGGCGCCCCCCCACTGGATATTTTAGTGGGTTAAAAAAGTGTGAGAATTATTTGGGGTGCCTGGTTGGCTCAGTTGGTTGAGTGTCTGACTTTGGCTCAGGTCATGATCTTGCAGTTTGTGAGTTCAAGCCCCACATCAGGCTTTCTGCTCTCAGCACATAGCCCTCTTTGGATCTTCTGTCCTGTGCGCGCTCTCTCTCTCTCTCTCTCTCCCTCTCCCTCTCCCTCTCTCCCTCTCTCCCTCTCTCCCTCTCTCCCTCTCTCCCTCTCTCCCTCTCTCCCTCTCTCCCTCTCTCCCTCTCTCCCTCTCTCCCTCTCTCCCTCTCTCCCTCTCTCCCTCTCTCTCTCTCTCTCTCTCTCTCTCTCTCTCTGTCCCTCCCCTGCTTGGGCTCTCTTTTTCAAAAATAAATAAAACATTAAAAAAAGTGTGAGAATTACTAAATGAGTTAAACTAGTATAAATTGCTTAAAAGGGGAAATTGAATCATCAAAAAGTAGAATTTGAAGACATTAGGAACTGCTTAAAGAAATAGATATATCTCCATCTCTAACAGTGACATATACTCTTTTTCTGAGTTTTTTTTTAATAAAAAGAAAAAGACACAAATGCATATATTATTATATTGCAAGTTAGATTCTCCATAATAGATACTGTAAATGCTAGCTGAAATTACTCCAGAGAAATAGAATTATAGGTGGGAAATAACAGTATGTTATTTCCTTTGGTCCATTTTCAATGAAGAAACCCATGAATTTGTATTCAAACTGCTCTGAATAGCTCTCTTAGGACTTTCAAGGTGAGGCAAGCAGGAGGAGCTTCTGAAATAATCTGCCCAGAGATCATCAAGCAGTTGTTTTATTTATTTTACATATCTGGGTTTGCCTATGTTATTTTTTTTTGAATGGAGAATAGACTCTACAATTTTGCGTATATGTATTAGATGAGATGGAATCACAAGTGAAATTGAAGCTAAAATAGATTATAAGCCTTACTTCCCCCTGATTCTGTCACGGAACTGAGTAAAACTGGATTAGCAGGCTACTCTTTTCATAGTCCAGAGAAACTAGGGCATTAACTTTCATTGTGTATTCTGTAAGAATCTTTTTAGCTAAGCGGCCTATTAAGTCTCAAGGAAAGTCATTGAAGCCTAAATTTATGTTCAGACTTATACCATAAAACTGAGTGATACATAAACATATTCAGTCATTTTGTTATATCAACCAATATTATGAATTAATTGTAATCCCATTGGAAGATTTACAATACAATTCAACATGTCATTAAAACCCCATTTCATTTGCTGCAGAATAAATGCAGATATGACTTACAACCTAACAACTAAGGGGACTTTAAATACTATTATATATCATTACGAATGTGAAATACACAACATCACACCTGATATCCTATGCAGTAGACTTTTTCAGTGAACATGGATATAGGCACACTTTCTCTTGTCCTTAGTTTATGTGGAAAATCATTACCTTTGAGCTAATTTGTTTTAATATATTGTTAAATTATTCTGAATTGCTTTGTGTATTTTAACTTGCTTTTATGCTCTCTGATTCTATTGCAGAACTCTCTCTTGCATTTTCCATTTTTACCATCAATAGTCATTTCTCATGTGAAATGGATGCTGGAAGAATGTTCACTGTAGCTATATCTAAATGTAATGTAGGTCTCTTTATAAAATTCAAGAGAGAGTTTTCATTGAGATCTAAGTAAATGACAGAACTAAATATTATTAAATAATATGTGTAATAAAAAATAATATAATAATCTTTGAATGCATATTCTGCACCAGGCTGTGATAAGTGCTTTACAAATATGAACTCATTTAATTCACTCAACCTGCCTCCAGGATAAGGATTATTATCCCTGTTTTAGAGAAAAGAAAATTGTGATTTGGAAAAGTTACATAACTGATTCAACAACAAAGAATTAGTAAAATATAACCTCCATAATCACTCCTCATACACTTTCAAATGGTGTATAATATTGCACTTTTACAGAAAGGAAAAGCAGTCTTTATCTAATTTTCTGGTATGGTTTAGATTCTGACAGTAGAGAAGATTGGTCTACATTGGTGATTTGGCTTAGAAATATGTGTCTATACAGACATAAGATTCAAAGACAGAAGGTGGTAGGGGGTAGATTCTGTTAAATTTAAGCGTATAATGGTCACGTCTAGAATACTCTATGCACTCTATTTACAAACCCTGGAAAAGAACAAGATTTTCTCTCTAAGAGTTTTTAAATGGACAAAATCTTGTATAGATCTGCAAATAATATACTACAAGTATCCGAAAGGGGAGCATGCAAAGGCAAAGACATTGTTTTGGAAAATGTGTATTATAAAAAAGCAAAGACAATTTTAGAAACTACAGTAAACCTGGGCTCCAAACTAACAGATAAAAGATGAGAAGAAAGGGGCAGAGAGAGATGGGAAAAGAGAGCACAGAAAGAAAAAAGAAAAGAAGTTAAAATGCAATATTGAGAAGTAAAATCGCCAGTGGTGGCAATAAAGGACAAAAAAAAAGTGCATTAAAATTTTAACTCAGTGATGAACAGAGTAGTGTTTAAAAGCTTCATATTGATGCAGAAATAAAGGAGAAAGCTCTGAGAATTACGAGAGCAATGAAGCAAACAAATATTCATTGTATGGATAATGGACATGCCCAAAGGGAAAACCAGAGCATGTTAAACATAAACCACTATCAAGATAAAATATCCTGGTCCACAGATCAAAACTTCCCCCATTGGCAAAGCAACATCAAAGAGACTAACATCTAGACCTATCCTGACTTCCTGCCTTTTATTGTTATTTCAGAGATGTAAGAAAAAAGCCTGCATCCAGATAGGTAAAATACATATAATAATCTAATTGTACACTTTTCATGAATGCTAAATTCAAGAAGAAAATGTATCTCAGTCTAATGAGAAAAACATTTGTGATCCAAGAATTCTATACCCAATCAGGTTGGTTGATGAGAGCAATTAAGATTTAAACCTGAGTGTATATAATGGAATATCTCTCATCATCTCAATAAATATCTTGTGAATTGTAATAAACTTAATTGAACCAGAATACAACTGACCATATTACCAACTTAGAAATTTAGCAGTTTTTTTTTTTAAGGAAAGAGGCAAATCCTAAAGAAATAATTTAATGTATTGAATGAATTCATAAAAACAATCTCCAAATTGCAGTTCATTGTAAGGGACACCTCTGGGTCCTAGGCATCCGTGTTTTACCTCTACAAACACTGTTATAACAATTAAAATTTAACAAAAGTTCAAGAGAATGGGAAATAAAGCCACATAAGGGGAGAAAAAAAGAGACATCTGATAAGGACTGTTATCCAAAATACACAAAAAAACCCCGAAAAATCAACAATAACAGAACAAACAACTTATTTGAAAAAAATGGGCCAATAAGATCTTGACACCTCACCAAAGAAGAAATACAGATGCAGGTTATCATATTCAAAGCTGCGCCACATTATATGTCACTAGGAATTTGCAAATCAAAACAATGAGATATAACTACATACCTGATAGAATAGCCCAAATCTGGAACACTGGCAACACCAAATGCTGGTGAGGACGTGGGTAACAGGAACTTTTATTTATTGCTGACGGAAATGCAAAATGGCACAGTTGCTTTGACAGACCATTTGGAGGTTTTACAAAACTAATGGTATTCTTCTTTTTTTAATGTTTATTTTATTTTTGAGAGAGAGGGAGAGGGAAAAGGAGAGAGAGAGAGAGAGAGAGAGAGAGAGAGAGAGAGAGAGAGAGAGAGGCAAGGAGCAGAGACAGGGAGACACAGAATTGGAAGCAGGCTCCAGGCTCTGAGCTGTCAGCATGGAGCCCGATGCAGGGCTTCAACCCATGAACTGAGGCTATGACCTGAGCTGAAGTCAGATGCTTAACCAACTGTGCCACCCAGGCGCCCACTATTAGTACTCTTCTTAACATACAATCCAGCAATTGTGCTCCTTGGTGTTTATTTACCCACAGGAGTGGAAATTTATGTCTACATAAAACCTGCACATGGATATTTATAGCAGCTTTATTTTTAATTGCCAAACTTGAAAACACTCAAAATGTCTTTCACTTGGTGAATGGATAAGTAAACTGTGGAATATCCAGACAATGGAATATTGTTCAGCACTAAAAATAAATGAGCTATCAAGACATGAAAAGGCATCGATGAACCTTAAACGCATGCTACTAAGTGAAGTCACTTAGTACTTCTAATTATATGACATTCTGAAAAAGACACAAAGATCATGGTTACCAGGGGTAGAGGAGAAGGCAGGATGAGTGGGAAGAGTGTGGAGATTTTTAGGGCAATGAAACTTTTTTTGTGATACTATAATGGTGGACATCTGTCATTACACTTTTGTCAAAACACATAAACTGTGCAACACCCACAGTGAACCCTATTCTAAACGATTGGCTTTGGGCGATAATGATGTGTCAGTGTGGATTCATCCGTTGTAACAAATGTACGGTTTTCATGTTCTCGTGGGCCTATAACTGGCCAAGTCAGTACAGTTATTAGACACCTGAAGCCCATTCTTTATACGTACAGACAACTGAAATCTAAGTTAGAGTTCACATTTCCTAAATTTCAGTACAGTGACTTGTCAACAACTCTTGCTGCTGCTTTTATAAAGACATTGTAGGTCAGAGTACAGTACTTCTTTTCCTGCTATCATAGCATGTGATATTATGTGTAACTTTGATGGTTTACCTCCTGGTTTTAATGATCACATAAGAGGTAGTCTTACAAATACCACATGATTTCACTCATATGTGGAATCGAAGAAACAAAACAAAGAAAGAAGAAAAAAGAGATATAAAAAAAAAAGAAAAGAAAGACTCTTAAATATTGAGAACAAACCGGTGGCTGCCAGAGGGGAGATGGGTGAACTAGGTGAAGGGGATTTAGAGTAAACTTATCGTGATGAGCACTGAGTCATGTATAGAATCGGTGAATCACTATATTGTACACCTGAAGCTAGTATAACACTATAGGCTAATTATACTGGAGCTAATTTTTTTAAAGGTAGTCTTACACACTAGGTGTATATACATATGGAGCATCATCAGATGGAATGCTGACTGTGTAAATTGTGCAACATTATGCAAGGTAAAGTAACTAGAAATGACTATGAATTAAGACTGTGTTATAAAAATTTATTTAAAAATTCCCCATAAATATTCAAGGGAGCAGGTCTGGACAGAAAACAATTATATTCAAAAGAGAATACAATACAAATTATTGGGTGTATAAAAATAATGATGTGGATGAAATATTTGAAAATCTTAATAACAGAGCTAAATTTTATGTGCTGGGCATTGTACAAAATGCTTTCTATGGGTTATCTCATTTAACCTTCAAAGAAATGTCCTTCCTTTTAATCTAAGAAAAACCAAGATTTAGAAATTTTAGAAAGTCACAGACTTTAATCAAGATATGTTAGTCTTCCCCAGTAAATAGTAGAGACTAAATTTAGATCCAGTTAGTTTGTGGATGCTTTCACTGTCTTAGTAAGAGATTGTTATAACTAAGTAATGCTTATGTAGTAATGATTGATGACTCATTTAGTGAAGTTTTATTACTTCAAATGTGCTGCCAGAATTTCTACCATTCCAAATGTATGAGCACAAAGATTGTGCACCATTCACATAGACTGAGAACTAGAAAAATACAACGCAAAGACTTTCAGAGCTCAGAGGGATCCCTGTAGGATCAATTAAATGGTTGCTTTAGATCTGTAGGCTAGAGATTCCATCAGATTCACAGAAACATGTATTAATATGGGCTCTGCAAGGAAGCCACCCGGCAACTTTTTAAATATAACTGTTGTAAGACCTAAAGTCCCTTAGTGAACAAGCTGCTGTAGGCTGGTGAGTAAGAGTCAGCAAGACTACCCACCTCTTTATGAACCACATTCCAGCACCATACAGTAACAATTAGACAGCCACACTGCTGAGAAGAGGACATTATCAGCAGGAGAGAGAAATTAATGGCATGTGAATATGGCTGACAAGAGGAAGAACAAATGCTGAAAGCAACTATGAGTCTCTGAGTACAACCTTTCACCATGTTAGGGAGCAATTATCCAGCCCAACTCCCTTTTACTACCACTTCAGTTTCTGTAGAATCCGTTGCTCCCTTTCCACCACTGCACTGACACTACTTTATCTCTGGACCTCACCATCTCTCCCCTAGGTGTCTCTAACAACTAGGCTCCCTGGCCCATGTCTCTCCAAGCTCAGGTTTCACGCTGTCTCGAGTGCTGCCATAGGTCTCTTTCTGTAGGACACATCCAGTCTCATCCAAACATAGGCACCATCCACTGCCCTCCGTATTTTATTGCAGAGCTTTGTTATCATTTTTATTTATTTATTTATTTTTTTTTTTTTTAATTTTTTTTCAACGTTTTTTATTTATTTTTGGGACAGAGAGAGACAGAGCATGAACGGGGGAGGGTCAGAGAGAGAGGGAGACACAGAATCGGAAACAGGCTCCAGGCTCCGAGCCATCAACCCAGAGCCTGACGCGGGGCTCGAACTCACGGACCGCGAGATCGTGACCTGGCTGAAGTCGGACGCTTAACCGACTGCGCCACCCAGGCGCCCTATTAATTTTTTTAATGTTTATTTATTTTTGAGAGAAAGACAGAGACAGAGCACAAGTGGGGGAGGTGCAGAGTGAAGGAGACACAGAATCCAAAGCAGGCTCCAGGCTCTGAGCTGTCAGCACAGAGCACAACACGGGGCTCAAACTCATGAACTATGAGATTATGACCTGACCCAAAGTTGGATGCTTACCCAACTGAGCCACCCAGGCACCTCTCCTTTTTGGTTTATAACCAAGATTTATTGCCAAGGTAAGTCTTCTGCAGAACCCCAAAATAAAACATATAAAATAGGAGCTAAAATGATTGAAGGAAAAAACACAAATTTCTACCAGTTTAACGTCTAGGTTTCCTCTACTTCTGCCTCATATTGCTGAAATATCAGCAAGCCTTGGGGGTCCTCCAAAGAATGTTAGAAATCCAAGACCATTTGAGAGCCAATGATCTATAATAAAATGCCTATACTTCTTTCCAGAACACAGAGTTTCCTTCATTGATCCCCTAGAGCTCATTTCCAGTCGTCTCCCATCATATTTATGGTCCAAACAACTCTGAGGAACATGGAGCAGATGACCAGCCCACGTAGTTTCTTAGCATTCTGGATTTATACATACCGTTTCCACTACATAGAAAGTATTACCACCACACCGTTTTCTGTCTGTAACAGCCAGAACTAGCACATACCTTCTCGGTAAAACCTTCATCTTCCATTAGGCAAATCCATTACTCTCTTCCGCCTTTTCCCACTATACTTTTCACAAAATGTTATCATTGCTTTGGACTTACTTTATGATAATTATTGGTATACATAGTCTTTTATTTGTTATACTTTAAGCTCATCTAGTTCAGAGATAGTGCCTTACTCTTCTTTTTGATTTAAGTACCTAGTATAGTGCCTGGCATATGAAAGATGATAAATAAATGATTGTTATGTGAATTAAAAATTTGAGGCCCTGCCAGAGATAAGGAGTTTGTCTATAATCATGCAGCTAATTACCAGCACAGACAATTTTGCAAACCAAGTCCTCTAGCAAACATTTCAGTGACCTTGACAAAACACCATGTAGCCTCTAAACTTTCCAAATGAATTTAGGACCATCCTACCACTCTCCAAGTTCATGTTCTACCACTCACTTTTTCAACTGGATTTCTCCTGCAGCTGCATTTCTCCTAGGGCTGCAATTAGAGTCAACAAGTGAATACTTAGGAAGTTAAAAGTGAATTCATTTGTAGTGATGTTGACAGACCGACTAGTCACATCAACAGACTTTTACTAGTTCACTGTGTATGCACTTTGCTAAGCATTATGGGTGAAACAAATGAAATTGAGAGTTCATCCTTGTTTCCAAATAGGTAATTTTCTATTATGGGAGATCAGATGTATCTCCAATTATTATATACTATGTAATACACAGTATTATGTGTTATACTGTATATACGATGTATATATATGATATGTATGTACTATAGTATACAAAGTATATATATATTATATATATATATTATATGTATATATATATATATAAATAAATGATAAATACTGTTAGAGTAATACCAACTGATAGTCATAGGAGAAGGGAGCTCTTTCAACACTGTTTTTTTTCTAAGGAGACTTCTTGGCACAACTGATATTTGAGGTTGGACGAGATGGCAGAAAGTACCTCAACAAGTGCACAGAGAGAAAGCAGAGTTCCACAGAAGGCCTGGAGGTGCGAGAGTCAAATATCTGAATCACTCCTTGGATGCTGGGTTGGCTAGAAAAATCTTGAGAACAGGACTGCATACACTCACATCTGTGAGGAGCATGGCATGTGACTCAGTGCTCAGAGTATAGCATACTACCAATAGTGATCTATTGAATGACAAATCAAAAGGAGTCTATAAAATATACAGAAAGCTAAGAGAGTCTAAACACATTGCTAAGTTCAGGAAATAGAAGATGATATCCATTTAGGGCATGGAGCAGACATTCAAAGGGTCAACAACTAGAACCACGTAAAGAAAGCTGACAGTGGGTCCTCAGCAAATACCTGGAACAGGTGTTAAAATTGATTGTGGCACATGGAAAGGCTAGCTATGTCTAAAGGACCAAAACTGAACCCATCAAGTGTGTTTAGAAAGAACTAAGACTATTTAGGTATTATAACCTGGAGAGTAGATTGGAGCTAGATTGGCAAATAGCATACATAATTCAATTTAAAAAATAATCTAAATGCCCATTTGAAAAAAAATCTCTTTCTGATAGCATATATTATTTTCTTCTCTTTTCATTAGTTGCAAAAGAATATTCCCCACTAAGGAATCCTCTACTATACCCGTTTCTTTAAAATGTTTTTTATTTGAATATAGTTGACTCACAATGTTACGTTAGTTTCATGTGTACAACATAGTGACTCAACTTCTCTATACATTATGCTATGTTCACCTCAAGTGTAGCTGTACCCATTTTTAATGACAGATTTGATCCTTTGTATTATTCCAAGAGTAGTTCTATGGCAGGGATGATCTGAAGATCGTGCCTTGTAGCTGAGGTACTTAACGCAATAGACGTTCACCTTACTATTTCACCAACCCTTTCATAATTTGATCCCTTAATCAGACTAAAATTTTATTATGGGGAATATATAGTTATTCATCATGATTTTGTTTTAGAGTAGAAAGTTTCTGAGTTTGGCTTTCTTCACAATGGGCCATTTCTGACACTGTTCTTTGATGCTGGTTGGGATGTGATTAACTTTGATTCAATAGTACTGATTTAAATGTGCCATTTTTGCTTCACTGATTTTCAATCAATTGATATTCATGCTCCTACTTATTAGCTATAATGAATCAGAAATGGCTAATTTTCCTTCCAACGAGCAAAAGAATTTTCCTTATATTTGATTTCATGGGAAAACTAATTGTTTTTGTCTACTTCCATTCCTATTTCTGATGAAAATTTCTGTCAATTGAGAAATATTGTGAGGGAAGCAGTGCATTCAACAAAATTACAAGTTCTACTGTGCTGTATGTGGAAATTTATATTGTGTTTGTGAAATGGCTCGTTGTTCCAAAGTAATTTATTTTTCTCCCATTTTCAAAGGATTATGTTTCCATGTACCCTATATCTTGTTTTATGTGCACGTGTGGGCACCCCCCCACCCTCCACACACCCACACAACATACTGCACATTTAATGAGCATCCAAGTTGGTCTCATTTGGAGAATCATCGCTACTTACAAAAGAGGCACAAGAGAAATCTACTTCTGCAACAGGCCAATCAATTGACATATTGTAGCTGAAAGGGCCTTTTGTTTTAAAGTCCTAGGATTCTAACTTAAACGGAAACAGTAGGAAGTATTACAGAAATACAGTGTTCTGGGTTTCTTTTTATATATTCCACAGTAAGTAAGGGAACTGAGCAATGTTGACTCTAGAAATATTTTCTGAAAAGAAGATTTTGTTTTAATGGGAGAGCAGCTTGGGGTATTCCTATCATTAAGAATTTTAAGCCAAAATTGCATGACAGAAGGTCAGGTTAACACTACATATTTTGAAAAATGTGAGGACAAAACAAAACCTAAGTTTTGTGGAATATTATGACAGAAAAGAGATGCTGGACATAAGCATGTATTACCTACCGTACCAGCCAATTTCTCAGTTCTTAATGTCTTTTCACCACCCTTTTATTCATTCAGTAAGTAGACTGCAGGGAATGAAAGGCAGGAGGAATAAACAGTAAGTTTTTTTAGGAGGAGATTGTAGATTATAGTCTAATGGGGAAGACATATAATTGTGCAAATGTAGTGATATTCAGAGCACAAGCTTGGGGTGAAAAGTAATTAATAATAATAATAGTAGTAACAGTAGTAGCTTTTATCTTTTTTTTTTTTTTTTTTTGTTATCCAGCTTGCTTTCTACTTTGAGCTCTTATTTTACCAGGCGACAGAAAGGAAACCTCAGGCGATTCTGTTAATTTTGATTAATTCAGAGTAATCTCCTCTTAGGGTTTTCCCTTGTCTTTTCCTAGGATTTTATTTAAGTCAGTGGTGAGAGGATGACAGATTTACATAGCACAGTGGTGTCATGTGAGGGATCCTTGGCTGTAATCGTCCCACATTGTCACCCAGTGAGGTATCTGTCACACCTGGTCTTGTTGATTAGTGATGGCAGATTGTTAACGCATTCTCCTAGACCCCACCTCAAGGCCTCTTGGTCCGTGGCTCTTTGATCAGATCTTTTCACTCTCAGACACATAGTACAGCATGCTGCTTCTCCTGTGACTGCCCCTCAATGGGAGGAGACTCTGCCCCTCAATGGGAGGAGACTCTGTGAATGTACCTGAGGAACCTGCCTGGACACCACGCTTGACTACGCATTGACCACAACTCTGCTATGAGGCTGGTTGCCTTGTCAGCTCTACTCAGGAAAGCAAAATGCAAGCCTTCTGTTGTCAAGCTCTTAACCTCTCTGGAGTTCCATTTCTCCAAACCTACCCATAAAAGGAAACTCCTGTTAAGGACAACAGTGAATATTCTAAGGTCTTGCTTCACCACCAATTATCATTTTTCGCCTAGAGATAATAACCTTTGTCTTTTTAGATGAGAGGAAGCAGTTTCCTAAATCTGTTGTCTGTGGTTCTAGATTTTACAGTCTTTGATCCTTACAGCCTTAGATTTTGATGCTCAATGCCAGGATTTATCAACAACCCCTCCATCTTTTTAATGAAACCTTTGTTTCTTTAAACGTTTTTGACATTGAGGACACAGATGTCATAGCCCAATTGGATGGAAAAAAGCCATGGATCTAAATGAATTACCAGAGCAAAAAAAAATAATATATAAAAATATTATGCCACATAAGTAACTACAGAATGTTATAAGTATTATAACAGAATGCTTTAGTAACAGAGAAAACATTACTCATCATATATTGATACTATAAATTACATGAAAAGGCACATTAGCTTTAATACCTTCTGTCTGATCTCCTTTCCACCTAGTTTCCCTCATAAGAAATGTCTATATTTATAGAGTCCAGTTCATGTAAAAATGTATGTATCTATTATATCTCATTTAAGTTTTTATCTTTATCTTGAACCTAAACATAAAGATGTTTTTTCGACCCCACACATCTCAGATGCAAATACATAGAGGATACTGGAATTATATTTGGTATTCAGAGTTCATCCCTTTGAAGCATATAAACCATCTTCACTTTCCCTAAATCTCAGCTGCAATGAGCAAATATTTATTTTTAAGAATCCATAAACCAAATCCCATATATTTGCCCAGTGACTCTTTCTAATCTTAGTGCCAGAATCTATAACCAATTGATCATTGCGTATAAAAGGGCCCCAGAAAGCCAGAGATAATTTCTTTCTGGAAGTCTCAGAATGGACTGTGGTAGAACTATTATTATTTTATTTCTTACTATACCTCACGTAAACTTACATATAACTTTCATAAATGAAATACAACACATTTGCTAAAAAATTAAGTAAAATGTCACCCTTGGAATAAAGCTAGATTTCAAATTCTTACATCAGTGGTACTAGAAATATTTTGATGATAAATGGTCACTGTTAAAACAGATTTATGTGACATTTCATGTTTCCCTTTTCTAATACAACAAAAGGAGAATCTCATTTTCCTTTTTACCTTCTGTTCAATTCTCTGTTTCAAGACCATTTACAGACAAAATTGTTAAAAGGAGCGAAATGCATCTTTGAAGAATTTTTAAAAATATTTTTAAATCCTTTAATAGAGAAGATATTAGTTAATGTGAAATTGCTTAAAAAATTGAAAGTTGAATTAAAACTTGAGATTTTTATTGCTTGTTAAATTTACTTTTCAACTCAAAGAACATTTTAGTCTTAAAAACCTCTGAAACTTTGAAATCAATTATTTCTTAATCTTTGAATAGAAACATAGTGACATAAAAGAGACAACTCCAAAAGCACCATTTATAAGAATATATAGTAATTGAGACTATAATCAAAGGCTTATGTAAGATGCTAAGCATTAGGGACAGTAAGTGTTCATTTTAATGCTGACCTAAGAGAATTGTAGTAAGTTTGGATTTACATTTCCCCATTTTTACTAGGTAGTTAATAATACCTCATCTACATTATCAGACTATTGTATAAAATGGATATAAGCAGAGGCATTAAACAACTAAGGAATCCTATTCATACAAATGAAGAAAATCCATTATGATAATAAACCCTAAGTATTTCTAAATTGCCTCAAGACATTTCAGCATAACAATATGGGATTGTTCTTTGTGTTGCTAAATGTGATGCTATTATTTGTAGTCTATGTGACTGCTTTGTATTCGCTTATAAAGTGTTCATAAAATATGAGTATAGTAGACTATGCTTTAAATCATCTTCATTTTCCTGAGATGAATTCTGTTGAATGTTTGATCACAGGTGCATCAAATAGTTTTGTGTAAAGATATCTACTTATGTTAATCTGCGTAATCAAAAATATATAAAGACAGTCTGATGTTGCAGGATGCACAAAGAATGAAACTAAATCCCATTTTCCCTAGATTTTGTTTATTTGAACAATCTATTTTTAATCTGTATGATTATTTTTCCAAGAAATCCAAATTTCGTGAGCAGAACTGAACACGAAAAGGCAGAAATTTACAGTTGCATCTAAAACCCGAACTTCAATTTTCGTATGAAATACCCAATTTTCATGCACGTATGCTATCTTCTGTACAGGAAAGTGATGAAGCAATTATCCACAACCACCAGGACAAATGGGTTTCCATGACTGTGTGAGTGGTGGGCAGTAATTGGATAAGCACAAACTGATGGGTGTGCTTACAGCTGGATAAGACTGAGGGATAGGAAGACAGAGACTCTTTCCTGGATAGTGAGACATTTGAGAACTGGACCTTGCAAGAAACATATCAGTGAGTGCAGGTAAAAGAAATACAACTAGAAAAGGCCTGGAGACAGGAAACTGTAGGATCTATTTGTTGAATAACAAGTAGTGTTTGGTGTGAACGGAGGCAGAATATACCACCCCCAAATATGTCACTTTGATACATTTATTATTTTGAGCTTAGGCACTTGATAAACAGCAAATAAAGGGAGAAGCTTTCTCTGAATTCCCCTTATCTGCACAAAGACAGATGCCTAAATAGGAACTCAGTTGTCATAAATCCACTCTGTGGAGTTTCATCAACCAGGGAAGATTGACTCTTGTCACAGGAGAAGAGACTAGAAGTGACACCACACCTAGATGGACTTTGTCAAAAACTACCATATCTCCCGTTATCCTTCCCAGGGCCCATTCATCTTTCCTAAAACTGATTTACTCTCACCTAACAGACCTACACCCCACCCCACCCCCCACACACACCTCACACACACCTCATTCCCTATTCACATGGTACTAAGGCCTGAATTCTAAGCCACCTCAGGGAGTTATTCATTTTTCTCTGGGTCTCTCCCATGTATACATAAGGTTACATGTTAATGAGTTTGTTTGTTTGTTGTTGTTAATCTGTTATTACAGGGGTTTTGGCCAAGAACTTAACAGAATAGAAGGATAAGTATTTTTCCTCCCCTACAGGTAGGAAACAGGAGAGGTTCAGAGAAACTGAGTCATGAAGGGCAGTCAGATCACACACAAAAAAATCCTTCCATATCAGGGAGAGCGTGGACTGTATCCCACAGAAAATGAAGAGTCAATGACAGTTTTTAATCATGAAAGTGGCATAGGTAAAGCTATCCAGAAAGCAGGAACATGAATCTGTCAACATAGTATGAGGAGAGTTTAGAAATAGTTGAGGGGGACCTGGGTGGCTCAATCAATTAAGTGTCCGACTCTTGATTTTGTCTCAGGTCATGATCTTGTGGTTCATGAGATCGAGTCCACATCTGCTCCTCCCTTGCTCAATCTCTATGTCTCTCTCTGTAATAGTAAGTAAATAAACCTAAAAAAAAAAGAAATAGTTGAGAAGAAATGGAAGTCATATAGGGGGATATAACCTAAGGCATAATCCATGGAATGGTATTGGGCAGCTAAATATTGGGCATAAGTCATAAAATCTAAAGGACTTGGTGACTAAATGGGGGAGGTGAAGAAGAAGCCAAAGGCAAATGTCGGTGGTAAATGCTGTCAATGACTGTAGGGAGTACAGGAGGATTGTAACTAGAGGAATCATTCCAAGTATGTGATAAAGGCTGCAGTGGCTTTCGGAAGGTCCCATTTTGCGTTTTTATTAATCTACTCAGTTCTTTCTGTGTATTTTCATTTACTTTGCAAATGAGGGAACAAAACAGCATAGTGGCTAAGTAGCAGAAATTGGGATCAGACCACAGTGGTTTGAGTGTTACCCATGCCACTTTACAATCACTGTGTGATTGAACAAATTATTTAATTCTCTAAACTTCGGTTTTCTCAGTTTTTAAAGGAAAATGCACACCTAATTTTTATGAGTATTCACAGTGACAGGAAGCATAAGTTTAAATCTATATGTAATGTGGTAATAACAATAGAGAGGATACATTTCCTGTAGGAGGGGAAACATGGTAAACTCATTGTGACTTGGTTCCTTTTTCCTGTACTCTCAACACTGAACTTCTTGTCCTGCCTAATGCAAACAGCTGCTGGAACTCACTGGTGACAGGACTTAACTAAGACTGTGGACTCTATTGAAAGGTGAGGGAAGGTCAGGTTGGGAGAGTTTCCCAGGGCTTCTTTTCTTGGGGGCTGGATACATAACTGAAAAGGACACACTATATTTGTGTACATATGGACAATTAAAATTGAAAATCTAAAAACACTTAAAAGAAGCTAAGAAGTTAATATTGAATAAATAAGTAAAAGAGAGTTGAAAATTGTAATTGAGGCAAAGGATGCACTAGTTATTTTAATGAACTAGAACATTTAACTCTAGAGTTATTAATGGCAGAAGATGCCAATAAATGAGCAAACTGTGACGGATTCCTTGTGATCTGATGGAAGTATAGTTGATCCTTGGGAGATATAAGCTTTCAATATGGGTCTTTTACTATGGAAAGCATATGTTATACATATATTCATAAAAAAGGAAACTTTTCAAGAGCCTTACAGAATGCAAAATCATTCTGAAATGTCAATAGAGTGGTTGTAATACAAGCCACATCTTCAGAGAATTCAGGAATAATAGATGACAGGGACGCTTGGGTGGCTCAGTCGATTAAGTCCAACTTCAGCTCAGGTCATGACCTCATGGTTTGTGGGTTCGAGCCCTGTGTCGGGCTCTGTGGTGACAGCTCAGATCCTGGAGCCTGCTTCAGATTCTATCTCTCCCTCTCTTTTTGCCCCTTCCCCACTCACACTCTGTCCCTCAAAAAGATAAATAATGAACATTTAAAAAATTAAAAAAAGAGTAGTGGATGACAAGTTAGTTTAAGGTCATTAGTCTATTCTTAAAAATATTTAGTGGAGAAAAAGGAAAAGTGCTCAGTACTGTAGCAAACTTGAGGATAAATTTTGGGTATGTCTGTCATTATAATACAGGGAGACCTAGACATATATGTAAGCTACAGTAAATAAAGAAAACAGGGGTAATGAAAATATGCATCGAAGATATAAGAAATGAAGGGAAATTGTTGGGAATGTTACAGGAGCTACTCGGTACTGGATCTATCATTGTGCATGAAAAAAGTCTATACATTGATTTATACTTCCACTGTGAGCCTTATGAGGGCAAAAGCCACATCTCTCTTGGTCACATTTACATTATTAGTGCTCAGTCCAGGCTATCATATTCTCAATCAAAAATCTGTTAATTTAATAAATGGATATATGAAATGGAAAACATACTCAGAAGTGTTCATTTTTATAACAACAAAAAAAGTAAAATAAGCATAAGTTAGAGAAAATGGCTGAAATCTTTGCAATGAATCACAACAAAAAAAGTAAAATAAGCATAAGTTAGAGAAAATGGCTGAAATCTTTGCAATGAATCGGTCTGGAAGGAAAACTTTGAGGCAGGAAGATGGGATTATCTTTAATGTTAGGGAGAAGGGAGAAGAGGCTGGTGAATATGAATGGGCTTCAAAAGAAAAAGTATTTTTGTTTTATAGAGTAGAGGTTAATTGTAGACACTTTGGAGGAAGCCATATATATGTGTGAACCAAGATCCAATATTTATGAATTTATTTGATGTTAAGCAAATTAGTAATTTCTATGTACTTCGGTTTTCTCATTTGTTAACAAGAAAATAGTACCTAACTCACACAGCAGATTTATGGACAATATGATACTAGACATAAGTCACCAGCCCAAGCCTGCCATTTAGCACACCCATTGCTAGGTTTAGATTTCATTGAGTGAGTGTACAGAACAACGACCTACATATCAGAAGCCTGGAAGAGCCTAACACTGACCACACTCTGCTCTGTAACTCCCAGGCAGGGCTTTGAGGGATGTCTCCTCAACAGGAGCAAAGTCAGAATCTGAACCTGAGAGCCTGACTTCCAAACCAGGCTCTGCCACATGCCAGCTGTGTGGCCTCTGGAAATTCATTTATCTGAGCCTCAGTTTACTCATCTTTAAAGTAGGTTTGACAATGACACCTAGTTTAAAGAGTTACTTTGAGGATTAAATGAGTTAATGTATGGAAAACAGAACAGCATCTGGCACATTAAGAAATGTGGGAACACAATCAAGTTAGAAGGAGAGAATATATAGGGAAATGTGGATGGGATGCATGCACTGGTTAAGAGAATATAGGTTGAGTGGGAAACAGAAATGGAGTGGATAGGGATGAAGTAGGAGATGAGACAAGGCAGAAAGGAAGTGTGGCAAATCAACATAAAAATTAGAAAAGAGAAAACATAAATGTGAAGGCTCATTTTAAGAGTGGCTCAAACTAATATTTTAAACTTTTTTTTTAATGTTTATTTATTTTTGAGACAGAGAGAGACAGAGCATGAGCAGAGGAGGGGCAGAGAGAGAGAGGGAGACACAGAATCTGAAGCAGGCTCCAGGCTCCGAGCTGTCAGCACAGAGCCCAACGCGGGGCTCGAACTCACAAGCTGTGAGATCATGACCTGAGCCGAAGTCGGACGCTTAACTGACTGAGCCACCCAGGTGCCCCTCAAACAAATATTTTAATTATATAATCTGATGCCAGATTCGGCACCAGTCATGGGAACCCAAATAATAAAATAGAATTCGTTGTTCTGAAAATTATGTTAAAAAGCAAACCAAACATTTTGTAAATATTTTGAGAGAAAGAGAAGGCACACGTGCATAAGCATACACCAGTGGGGGAGGGGCAGAGAGAGAATCCCAAGGAGGCTCTATGCTTTCAGCACCGAGACTGACTTAGAGTCTGATCTCGGGAACCATGAGATCATGATCTGAGCCAATATCAATGGTTGGATCCTTAACTGACTGAGCCACCCATGTGCCCCCAAAACATTTTTTTCTTAATTGTTTTCCCATATATCTTCTTCTAGCTCACTCTCATTAGCAGATTTTTTTTGGAGAAAAAGAGTTTTATACTGTTATTGGCACCTGTGATTAAAATATCTGCTGTTAATTTAAAATTTGAAGAATTGACAACACATTTTTCTTTGAACATGTCTGAACTAGAGTTTTCCAATACTTTTTATTATAAGATTGAAATAACAGAAACCTTGTACTATGTGGATTCTGGCCAAATTTTAAAACGAATATTGAAAAGTTGAAATACTAGCATAAATATCATTGGATGTGTTCTCTCCTCTATGAAACTATAGAGTTCAAGAAAGTAAAAGTATCCATTTTCATATTTAACTCTTATTTATATGGACATTTTATATTTATCCATCTATGATCTAGAAATAGAAAGAGAAAATGACAGATACATATAGACAGCCAAAGATTTTAAAACTGAACTTTTTTTTAACGTTTATTTATTTTGAGAGAGAGTGAGAGAGAGCACGAGTCAGTGGGGAGGGGCAAAGAGAGAGGGGGAGAGAGAATCCCAAGCAGGCTCTGCACTGTCAACACGGAGCCTGATGTGGGGCTGGATCTCACAAACTGTGAGGTCATGACCTGAGCTGAAATCAAGGGTTGGATGCTTAAATGACTGAGCCACTAGGTGCCCCTAAAACTAAACGTCTTGATCTGGGTAGATCTGGTAGGAATAAATAGGTAAGATGTAGAGTACTGAATAATAATTATTACAAAAATTTATTAATAAAATTTTAGTACTTGTATATAGTATGTGAATGTTATATTCATGTGTAATATATTAAATAAGTATACATTTTTTCCCTACCCATAAAACATAAACATTTCATAAAATCTCACAATTAGAAAAGTATTCTGATATTCTCAGATCCCACCACAATAGAATTTTGTACTAATGATAAAAATGCAGCACATTAACTTTACTGAGAATTTAAACATTGTCCCAAATAATTGTTTGGTCAAAGAAGAATAAAAATAATTATAATAAAACGTCAAAGTCATGACAATTAAAACACCATATATCAAAAACTGTAGGATTAAAACAAAGTTATATGCAGAGTAATAAAATACAACTGTAAACATTTTTATAACCAGACAAGAAACTAAAGATACAGATTCTTCTCCTGTGGCATTGAAGAAATACCAATAAAAAAAAAAACAAAAAAAAAAAAAAAAACAAAAAAAAACCAAAACTGTACAAGAAACAAATTAATGCCAAAAAACTCCCAGAAGGGAACCTGGGTGGCTCAGATGGTTAAGCAGCAAACTCTTGGTTTCAGCTCAGGTCATGATTTCTCAGGGTTTGTGAGTTAGAGCCCCCGATTGGACTCTGTATGGACAGTGTGGAGCCTGCTTGGGATTCTCTCTCCCTCTCCACCCCTCCTCCACTCTCTTTTGTGCATGCACTCACTCTCTCTCAAAATAGATAAATAAAACTTAACTCCCAGATTTATGAATTAGAAAACAAATACAATAGTGGTATTAAAAACAGAAAGCAGGGGTGCCTGGGTGGCGCAGTCGGTTAAGCGATCGACTTCAGCCAGGTCACGATCTCGTGGTCCGTGAGTTCGAGCCCCGTCTCAGGCTCTGGGCTGATGGCTGGGAGCCTGGAGCCTGTTTCCGATCCTGTTTCCGATTCTGTGTCTCCCTCTCTCTCTGCCCCTCCCCCGTTCATGCTCTGTCTCTCTCTGTCCCAAAAATAAATAAATAAATAAATAAATAAATAAATAAATAAACAAACAAACAAACAAACAAAAAAACGTTAAAAACAGAAAGCACATGAATAAATTTTAAAAAAATCTGCTTTGAAGGTGGTAGGCTAAGCACATGCTATACCCTCATAATTTAGGGGAACATCACTCATCATCAATGGTCTGCTCCTGGTGGAACCTGGGAGCCAAAGTACAGCAGAAGTAACCAGTAGGGCAATTAATTGTGCAGCTAAGGAGGAAACCTCCGGTAATTCACCCTTATACATTGCTGTTTGCATTTAAAACAAGCAGCAGAATCAGTATTCACTGCCTCCAGGCAGTACAATTACCAGAAGAACTTAGACCGGGAGACAAGGACATTCTGGATCAATAGGAGGGACAGGGACTGAATAGTCAAATAGAGCACTTCCCAGTCAACTCGCAAGCTCCCTATAAGGATGGAAACCTTGTCCAAAATGCCTAGTCATCAACTAAAGCACAAACTAAGGAAGCAGTCTCAAAGGGAATTATGATTACCATAATGGACTCATAAATTAGGATTACTAGAAATTTAAAAAAGCCAACACCAAGAAGGAGACAAAAGATTCAATAAATGGAAGGAGCAATTTATAAGTAAAGAGAATTGATACAATAATCAGAACAAGTTTTTAAGCATATGTATTTAATTTTTTCATAGAGATAAAGGAGAATATTGTATATGGGATACAAACAAAAAGGACAAATGAATAAAACCAGTTATAAGTAAAATCCAAGAAGATATTACTATTATGAATTTTTCTATGTTATTAATTCTAATATATCCATTAACTCATCAAAATATCTAAAATGAAACTTACAGAAATTGAGTAGTTTCTGAAAGCCTAATTTCATGGCAATATCCATCACATCTTTCTCAGGTTTGCTGGTTCAAACAAAGGTCAACGATAAATGATGGCATAGAAAATTTGAAAGATGTAAGTATGTTTTTGTTATTTGATTTATTCTAGCATAGGAAAAACCAAAAACTTCAAAAGTTTTCTAAGTATTCGTGTATTATGTACAAAATTTAAATATACACAATGCTTTAAAAAAAAAACCTGGTAACCCAGATTCCAGAAGAGATAAATGAATGTAATTTTTTTAGTTTTCCAAATTGATTCTAAAAGTTCTTGAAGAGTGATGAACAGCATAGAAGTAGTTTTTAAGTTGATACTTTTTTCTCAAGACTATTTTAATGATTGAAAAAAAAATTATAACTTCTATCATATGATTTCATTTATATATGGAATCTAAAAAATAAAACAGATGAATAACAAAAAGTAGACTCGGACCTATAAAGACAGAGAACAAAATGATTACTGCGGGGTCGGGAGCGGGGGGTGGGATGGGAAAAATCTGTGAAGAGAAATGGAGGTACAGGCTTCAAGTTATGGAACGAGTAAGTCACAGGAGTAAAATGCACAGCACAGGGAATATAGTCAATGGCATTGTGACAGCATTGTATAGTGACAGATGGCAGCTACACTTGAGCAGAGCATAAGATATAGACTCGTCGACTCACTATGTTGTACACCTAAAAGTGATGTAACATTGTCATCAGTTATGCTCAAAAAGTAAGTAAGTAAGTAAATAAATAAATTTACAAATATTTTTACTCAAGTTTCAGAGCTGGAAATAAAAACCACTCCAGGTCCATGATACAGAAAGGATTCAGTACTAGGGATTAGGTGCTTACAAAATTATTTTTAAATGATGGTAGATTCAATGTCTGTAAACTCCCCTGCATGTTTTGGTTTTACCATCACAGCATGTGACCTGCTGCAGGCATTATAGTCACTGTCCCTTACCGCATCTTTCACTGCTGCCATCACAACGGCCATGCATCTGTGAAGCTGGTTACCAGGCACTGGAACATGGAGTTTAGTGCTGCAAATATTCATGGTTTTAAGAATTGCTTCTCTGGTAGCATAGCTGCAGAAAATGACCTGGCTCTCATCTCTGAATTCCGAATTTCACATGACTTACATCCTGACTCTAAACCTTTACTGCAAAGGAGTCCCACAAAAGTAGTTTTTAGCTTTCCAACCACTGCTAATGACAACAGAGTGAAGTAGAGTCTGAGCCAGTCTATTCAATCATCTGTCGTGAGCAGATCACAAAACTGCATACATCATCTGATTTCCAAATCCTAGGAAAAAGGAGAGATTGAAAATATATCAAAGTTTAACTAGTGATTGTATCTGGATACTGAAATATAGGATGATTTTAATTTTTCCTTTAAATATCTGTTGTTAAATTCACTAAAATAAGAATATGGCACTTGTTTAAGGTTTTAAAATATGTATACATTTGTACCTGTGTAGTGAAGATCTTGGTCTTATCCAAAGAGAGGACAGGAAGGTGTCCCTGGTTTCTAGAGTTAACCTCAAAACCTTGGAGTTTCCAAAGTCTTTCTTTTTCATGATAAGCCCCTGGAACCACATTGAAAATATGATACTTTATGCTAACAAAATGATGCTGGGAGGGACTCTCAGATCACATATCATACTCCTAGGGAAGGGGAGTGGGGACTGATCAAACCAGAAAATTGACCTATCCTTCATGATGCCTACTTAATGAAGCGCCGGTATGAACTCCAGTCTCCAACACTCAAGTGAACTTTCTAGGTTGGCAATATTCCATGTGTGCTGTCCTACATCAGCTTGGGTAGGGTAATGTGTCCTGAGGGCAGCAAAAGCTTTGTGTCTGGAACTCTCCCAGGTACCTCCCTATGTGCCTCTTCCTTTGGGTGATTTTAATATATCTCTTCTGTGTAACAAACCATAACCATTAGTATAACAGCTTTCAATGTGTTCTGTGAGTCCTAGTGAATTACTGAAAATGAACGCGGTTTGAGGAACTTGTGCCAAGAGTGAGGGCAGTCTTGTGGAGGACTGTGTCCCCGGGTCTTGCCCTTTGGGTAACTCCAGATACTAGCAGTCGGAATTCCTTGTGGAAACTACAGAAATTGAATTTGGGTAAGCAAAAAAAGTCTTACTGGAAAGATACTTGGTAGCTCATAGGGTCTATAAGAAAGCTGAGAAAAGACTTGGAAAATGGAAAAAGGAATTCAAGCCTGAAAGTAGCCTTTCCTGGTCACTCTGTATGAAAAGCATCCCCCTATTACTCTTTTGGGCATAATTTTCAATTACATCTGTCAACTGTGTCTATTCTATTTAGTGTGTGTGTGTGTGTGTTTTCTTTAAAAGTGTAGATTTAAGAGAAATGGTCACAGACTCTTCCTGTCTCTGTTTCTATTACCCTTGGGTTTGCCCCTCAGTAACTAACACAAATCTTGACTGTGTGACCTGCTTTGGGGAATGGAACAGTAGAAACAGTGACATGACCAGAGATTTGAAAAGTGTCCACTTCAAAATTTGTGACTAATGTAAGAGAGCCTTGGCAAGCCTGCAAAAGGGTGGGAAACCATGTAGAGCAAAATTAAAGTACCTTATTGAACTTCATGCTAATTGCCATAAACATGGGTGAAGTCGTCCAAGACCTTTTGACCATCAACAAACATACCAGTTGACCACAGACACTTGAGATAGCCGAACAGAAATCAGTAAGGATTTAAAAAAAAAAAAAAAAAAAAAAAACAAACTTATTTCTGGACTTTTTTATTCTTTCACTCTTATAAAAGAATAATACAATAAGTGTAAAAAACAACATTTAAAAGCACTGTTCTTTACAAAAGTTACAATGCTAAACAAAAAATTAAAGTAACACTTTTTCTTTCCCAAATCTTGCTTTTAGTTTCCTATGTATTGATTAAAACAATGTAATTTAATAATAAATGTGAGTTAGTCCTTTTTAGTGTTTTACCCATGCCTCTGAATCATTGTCAATACCACCACATAAAATAAAACTTACTAATTCATATTGTATTAGTTGAGTTCTCTAGAGAAACAGGACATATAATTATAGAGATAGAGATGGATATAAATATATCTAGAGAGAGGAGAGGGAAATTGATTGATTGATTGATTATAAGAAATTGACACGATTATGGAGGCTTACAAGTCCCAAGATGTACAGGGTGAATTGACAAGCTAGAGACTCAGAAGAGCCAATGTGTAGTTCTAATTCCAAAGACCTAAGAACTAGAACTGATGGTGTAATCCCAGTATGAAAGAAGAGCAGTGGGGTACCCGCGTGGCTGTTGGTTAAGTGTCATACTTGATTTTGTCTCAGGTCATGGTGTAACTCATGAGGTTGAGCCCCACACTGGGCTCTGACAGCACAGACCCTGCATGGAAACCTCTCTCTCTCTCTCCCTCTCTCTCCCCCTCCTCCCCCACTCATGTTCTCTTTCTTTCTCTCTCTCTCTCTCAAAGTAAATAAATTTAAAAAGAAAAAAAAAAGGAAATGCAGCAAGCTGGAGACCCGGGAATAGCCAATGTTTCCATCTGAGTGAATAAAGCTCATGTCCAATTCAAAGGCAATTGGATGGGAGTATTAGCCTTTTTTATTCTATTCAGGCCTTCAGATGATTAGATAAGGCCCACCCACATAAGAAAGAGCAATCTGCTTTACTTGTATCTAAAGATGTAAATGTTCATCTCACCCTAGAATACCCTTACAGTAACACTCATATTTGATTAAATATCTGCACATTCTATGGCTCAGTGAAAATAACACATAAAATTAACCATCACACATTTGTAAATTATGTGTAGATGAATAGATAGATATTAAAACTCACAGTTAGATTTCAACTTTTGATACCAGTCTGTTTCTCCCATCTTGTGTTGAATCTTTAAAGTCTGAAACATGCTTCTTAAAGCCTCTTCATTCAGCCTCCCCTATTTCTAATTAATTTAATTCCTAGCCATGACTCTTTATCATGGAAATGAATGCCATCCATCAGATATCTTTTGATATAACTAAAGCCTTAATTTTGGATTTAAGATTCTAATTAGGATACTTATGTGAATGGAATTCCTAGAAATTCTGGACAAATAGTTTTATTTGAATAGTGAAGAGGGAGAGAGAGAGAGAAAGAAAAATGAGCAACTCCAGATACTTTTATCCAACAACATAAACCAAGGAAAAATACAATATGGAATTCCTTCTTACTGGAATTTTATTTATCCTTGTCCATCAATTACTGCGCAGAAACTGGATGGCAAAATTTAGCAATATTGGATTTTAAGAGGCTTTTGAATATAGGAGGCCTAGACATAAATGCCACAGAAAATGGGCATTGGATCAAATATTGTAAGTAATGGCACCATCTAAAGGTGCAAATCAAATCTGCATAACCTACAAAATTTCGTTCTCTCAACAGAAAGAAAAACACTTTTTTGCCATAAGAAAAAATGAAATTTCACAAACTGTAATAGTTAGTGGAAAATATAACCATTGATATTTACATGTCTATAAATTACTGCTCTTTGCCTTGTCTCCACAGAAGGAGATTATTTATTATTTAAGTAGCTAGTTTTATTGTGGTGATCAGAGGTTGAATCATTATGTTGTACATATGAAACTAAAATAATATTTATTTCAAGTACCTTTCAATTAAAAAAAAAGTATCAAAAGCACAATTGTGCCTGATACCACGGAAAGCTCTTGAAATAAATACATGCATATTATGAGTGTTTTTGAACTTAAAGACTCAAGATCTAGTGGGAAAAAAATAGACCAAAAACTGTTAAGTTTTATATACTAAATTTATAAAACATATGTTGACAAAAAGCCGTGGAGACAACAGGAAAGAGTCTTAATTCTGCCTGGGACATTGGGAAAATATTCCCAGAGGAGGTAACATTTAATCTGGCTTCTGAAAGAAAAGTGGTTTCCAGACGAAGAAGAGACAGACAGTCCTGGCATAAAGGCAAAAAATGTAAAAGCATCAAGGACTGTCCAAGCCAAAGTATCCAGGGAGTTGCAGTAAGTTCATAATGATTAGAGAGCAGAATTCATGGTTTGACGTTTAAGAAAAAGAAGATGTAAAAGTCACGTGGGGCCACTTTGTAAGTATGGACTTTTAATCCATACAAACTAGTTCAGGTGTAATGTTTGAGCCACTGGAGAACCGCAGATACGATTAATGACTTTATTGTGTTTTGTTTTAAATTATCACATGCTCATTAAAAAAAAAAAATCAGAACATTCATAGGATATACCTAAGAAAGTGAAACCAGCAGTTTTCTAAACTACCCAGAGATGACCACTGGTAACATTTGGGGGAAATTTCTCCAGGCTTTTCCATAGAAGTGTGCACATGCCTGCACATATGCACGCGCAAAGATACACACACACACACACACAAGAATATAATACATGTTTTGTCTCTTTTTCTACTTCCAAATGTATTGAATATACTCTTCAGTTTAATGAGAATTGCACATTGTTTTTTAAAGGATACATAATACTCCACAAATGATGAGTATTAAGATTATTGTCAACACTGTAGTCTTTTAAGAACAGTGATGTTATCAAATTTTATTTTTAAAGCAACGACTCTAACAAGAATGTGGAAAATCTGTTTGGGTGAGTGAGAAATGGTGGTAGAAGGGTCCCTTTGGTTCCTCTGAGAATATAGTAGATAAGGTCTGGGAGTACTATCGGGACCAGGAAAATAGAGGCAAGACACTGGATCTAAGAGATATATCATAGGCAAACTTTACTCTTCTTGAACCTAATTGGTTCAAAATAAGAGTGGACAGTAAAGGGTTACATATCGGGCCTGGATTGCTCAAACCCTGCACATTCCAAAGGAAGGCATGTGTTCAGAACTGGCCTTTGGATAGCTCTTGGAGATAACCTCTGTACCATCGAAATATTCTGCCTGAAAATAGTGTGTTCTGTTTTGTTTTGTTTTGTTTTATTCCTGAAGCCTTATGTGAGGTTGGACATGGAGGATGATGCTAGAATCTGAGTAACTACATGACTGACCCCCAATAGTAACGCTGGACACCATGGCTTTGATGAGCTTTCTTGATTAACAACACTTTGCAGAATATTCTTCTTCTTTGGGGGGAGAATTAAGTGTGTCTTGTGCTCCTTCACTGGGGGAGGAGAATTGGAAATTTGCCCTTGATTTCTCCTAGATTTTACCCAATTACATTTTCCCTTTGCTGATTTTATATTATTTTATTGTAATAAACCATAACCATGAAGATAATAACTTTTCTGAGTCCTCTATGTCCTTGCATTGAATAATTGAGCCCATCTTGGGGACCCTGAACCAGAGGATGACAGAGAGTTCAAATCATTCCTCCTGAGAAACCAAGAGAAGTGGGTGTCACTGAATAAAATAGGAATCATAGGAGAAATAACAAATGTGAATTTCTGAAAACCAGGGTAAATTGCTCAGAGTCAAACACAGTAATTTCAAATTATTAAAGTAGAAGAAGAACATTTCCATTCTAGAAACTTTCCCAAGGCTACTCTCTAGTAGTTACTATCAACACCACTGGTAGCCACTATTCTGACTTCTGTATACACAGATTAGTTTAGCCTCGAATTTCATATAAATAAATCATATTCTATATACTCATCTATGACCACCTTTTTTTGTTCAACGTTATGAGTTTCATATGCATTTTTCTGTATATGGATAACTTATTTCTCTTTATTGCTAAGTGCTAATCCATTGTAAGAATAAATGATAAACAATTGTATATGAGGCTTAATAATGGCATCCCAATGATGTCTGTGTCCTAATACTGGGAACCTATCATTATGTTGCCATACATTCGAAAGGGACTTTGCAGATATGATTAAATTAAAGATCTTGAGATGGGGATTATTCTGGATTATCCTGGTAGATCCAATGTAACCTCAGAAATCTTTATAAGAAGGAAGTAGGAGGTGAAAATAAGGGAAAAGTTGATGTGACAACAGAAGCAAAGATTGAAGTGACACAGTTAAGACCTAAGTAATGCCATAGCCTCTAGAAACTGGAAGAGACAAGAAATAGAAAGAAACTTGATTTTAGCCTCAAAGGACTTGTTTCAAACTCCTGACCTCTAGAATTGTAAGAGAATAAATAAGTGTTGTTTTAAGCCACAAAGTTTATGGTAATTTGTTGTAGCAACATCAAAATATTAATACAAATAGTTTACCCATTTTTCAGTTGATGGACATAAAAGGCTATTCCAAGTTTGGAGTAACTGTGAATAACATTGCTGTGAACATTTTTTTCACAGTGCGTTTGATAGAAAATTTTCACTTATCTTGTGGAGGGTGGAATAAGAATTAAATTTCTGGGTCATAAAATAGTGGGATGACTATGTTAATAGAAATCAGTAATTTTCCCAAGTGGTTGTACCATTTTGTACTCACCAGTTCCTCCACATCTGTACAAACATTTCATATTTTTAGTTTTTTAAAAATATTACATACTTTGATATGTAGTTTTAATTTGCATTTCTTTGAGTGCTAATGTTTTTGACACATTTTTATATGTGTATGGACTACTTGGCTATCATTTTGAGATTTGGGGGAAAACGATGGGCATCCTAGAAAAAAAAAGTACACATATAATTGAAAAACATCTTCACATGATTTCGGGGGTTTCATGGGAACTTGACACCTTTGGCTGAGGTTTGACCTTGGCTGCTGATGTTTTCTCCACATCCTGCCCCATACTTTGTGTTCTAGAGATCTTGATTATCTTGAAGTGTCATATCTCTAGTCCTTTAAAATATGCTCCTTCAGACCCTATACTGAAGGATAGCTTTAGACAAGCTAAAGGCAGGATCTCCTTCAGACCCTATACTGTCCACCGTACACATAGCTCACCAATTTTCTCCTCCAGGAAGTTTCCTTGGATAATTCAATCTCTTCTTTGTATGTATCTCTTAATACCCTACCCCTCTTTGGTTATCAAACTTAGTGTAGTCACTATGATTATATGTTTATTTTGAACATCTTGACATCAATGACTCTGTAATAGTCATGTTAAAGCTTATGGCTGACATTCAAATATTTGCTGAATGAGTAAATGAAAGACAAAACACGTAATTTGAAAAATCATATCGCCAGTAGTGATTATTCTGTGATTCTGAATTTCCAGAATTCAATGACTCATGTGGCTAATGCAGTCTAAAAATGTGTTTTATTTGTTTTGTCTTTAAATACCCTAGACAGTTTGAGAGGGCAGGGGGGGATGTCTTATGACAAACTAGTTGCAATGATTTGATTCGATTTTGAATTTGAATCTGTTTTTTTTTTTTTTTTTTTTGCTTTTTATAGAAGTCTCTTCATAGTTGCATTATGGTCTATATCCCAAAGAAATATAATTTTTGTTTAAGATATATGTTTGTCTCTGAATAATATAAATTCATTAAGTCAGTTTTCCCGTTGTTTTTGTTTTTTTTTTAATTTTTTTTCAACGTTTTTTATTTATTTTTGGGACAGAGAGAGACAGAGCATGAACGGGGGAGGGGCAGAGAGAGAGGGAGACACAGAATCGGAAACAGGCTCCAGGCTCCGAGCCATCAGCCCAGAGCCTGACGCGGGGCTCGAACTCACGGACCGCGAGATCGTGACCTGGCTGAAGTCGGACGCTTAACCGACTGCGCCACCCAGGCGCCCCATCCCGTTGTTGTTTTTAATGGTGCAAAGTAGGTGTTCAGTGAATCCTTGTTAACTGAGACTTTTTGTCAGATCATTGACCAGATAATGCCTGAGTAATATCTAGTCTGACAAATGTTATCGTCTGACATTAAAACTTGAGCCAGCTTTCTTTTGCTCCCTCAAAAGTCAATAGACAAGCTAAAGGCAGAAATACACCAGAAACTAGTCTTCCTAAAGAGCATGGCAACAATTCTGCCGTCAGCTGTTAAGCTTGTGCTAGTTCCACGGAAAGAAAAGGTTACTCCTCACTTGTGGCGAATGTCATGTTCTCCCTCACCAGGGAGAGTGTAGGCTGCTGGGTATTGTTCCTTCCAAGCAAATGCAGTTCTGATTTGAAAAGAAAAATTCCAGCTGGAGTTCAAGCACAGGGCCTCCTTAGGGCTGAACTATTATTGCCATTCTCTGCACCAAGGCACAATGATTCTATCTATTTACTCATTCATCGAATTAAATGTATTGAAGGCTCTACAGCAAATCGTCAGCTGAGCAGAATGGGTAAAGGAAAATGAAAGAAGCATCCATGGTCTTTGAGACCTATACCAATAACTAGTAAACAAAGAACTGCTTGCAATAATTTTCTTCTAACCATGCACATGGACTCTTTGCTGATAACTTTACGTTGAGAGTCAACAAGAGAAAATTTTGAAATAAGAGAGATCTAAATTTATCATTTTCTTTTGTTGAAACACATCCTCTTTATTTTTCTCTTCCTTCAAATGTCAGAATACAGTCACTGTATTTTCACATGTTTGCTTCATGAGGAATTCTCTTTTCACCTTTAGTCCTTTCTTGGTGCTTTGACCCATTAGCTCCATCAGCTTGCTTTTTTCTTCTTCTGTCTTGCTCTGAAAGGCTCCCTTCTCTCCTCAAATAGCTCCTTTTCCTACTACTTTAGAACCACTGAGCTAGCTGTATCTGGAGGAAATGCTTTTAAAAGGCTCATTTATCAAAACTATTCTGCCATTTCTAGATGGTAAGTGTGACTGAGTTGAAGAATTTAAAGTAGGCCAGCCAGCAATATTTTTGCCCATCCAAGACAATTTCCCAACATTTCTGACAACAGAATTGAGCTCTAAAAAATAAAAAATAAACCTCTTAATGCCCAGTGTTGGCAGGGTATGAAAGCTAACTGAGGATATGAGAAACAAGTTGTCATAATTCTCCTACTCAACACTGTTAGGATGCTAACGTGAACTCCTAGTGTCCTTAATGACAGTTTTCTCTGGATTTTGACTTGACATCATAACTAAGGCAGAATCTTGGTGCATCATAAAAAATTGTAACAAAACATCAAGTTTAAGGTAAAAATACATTTTAACTGTCTTATCAATCATAAACCAATAATATTGATTGCAATATTAAAATGTTGGGGGAAGAGAGCTGTTTCTAAATACAAGGGAATATTGAATCACTCACTCTTAGACATTCATCTAGTTTGATAAGTACACATATGACTGTAAAAGTAGCAAAAAATGGACAGTTTCATGTAAGCAGTAGTATATGTGACTCATCTAAATGTCTGTACACAGCTCCAAGAAGAGTTTTTGTAGATTTTCTCCCAAATCAGTGTACCAGTGACATTGAAAAGTGTTGCGGTATGTTTTATTATTTTTGAAGAATTTCATGCTAATAAGCATTATGGTCATTAGTATTCTTGTGTTACTGCATAAACTGCTTATAGAAAGTGTTTTGAGTCACAATTATAATTACCAAGCATAAAATTAACAAATGGTATGTTTTTAAATTATTTTACATGAATTCCTCTAAAAATCAAACAATATGAAATAATCGTATAGGGTCATTTTTCTGGAAAGCCTCAGCATGCAAAACAGGATTTCAATATCAAGACCAAACGCTGGAAAGGGGAGGGGATGGCAGAGGTGTATGTAGATTGGACTCAGCACAGGGCTAACGTTGGGTACAGTACAGAACTCCAGTTCACACAAGGCATAATTCTGATGAAAAGGTTCTTTCATAATTGCCTACTATGCAGACAAAATACCACTTTTTTGGACACCTAAAATTAGAGGTTTACTGATTCCTTAATTAGAAGGCCTGGGTGAAAGTGTGAGAATAGCTATTCGATTAGATCATTGCTTCAATGGAAATGTCAAAAGTTAAATCTTTTGTTACTTGGCTTTCCACCCCTGAAATGAGGAAATCATATTTGACAACCTAAAAAAGTCTGGTACAACCTCCAACAAGCTAGAAGGTACACAAATGTGTACACAGGCATTTAATTATGTGAACAGATTTATGTGGATCAGAACATTTTTGTCTGGCTGTTGCTCAGGTAGGCAACACTGTTCCCACGTTCCTCTGTTTCATTCATGGAGGTGTTACTGCATAACTGAGGAAAGGGAAGCCACTTTTAGGGAGATAAAGCCACTTTTATTCTGAGATAAAGATGAAGAAGCAGAGTTAAAGAGCAGAGCCAGTGTTCTGTGTTCTCCCTCAGGACGAATGTTCAGCGATTGTGTAAAGCCCAAGCACAAGTATGCCAGAGAATGTAATGACAAAGTGTGGCACCCTCCTCTCTTCTGCTCACAACTTACCACTATTCTGATCCACAGGGCTCCTTTGCTTTGGGAATATTTTGGAATAGCTAAGGCAAGATATTCATCTCAACATGGCTAAAACAATATAGGAAACTGATTGCTTGTGGAATGACTTAAGCCAGGGCAGATAGACTCTGTTTCATATTGTTTCTCAGTCCTGTTTCTTTAGTATTGGCCTCACTTTGGCAGGATCTTTCCCTGTCACTGTAAGATAGCTGGACGCTGAGGACAAGTTCTTGTTGCATAACCAGCATCACAGCAAATCTCTTTCAGTGCTTTCCACAGAAGAAGAAAGAGGCTTTTCTTTCCCAGAGGCCACAGGAAGCATTACCCAGTGTCTCACTGCCTCTGAATGAATTACCTGCCGATCTCTGAACCAGTCCCCATGAGCAAGGATTTGAGACACACAGATATCATTAAATCAAGAGTCAACTGGGGTCTATACTTGAAGCTTGAAGGTAAAGGGCAAATCCTTTTTGAAGCCTTCTCAATGAAAATGGGGATAGGATGGATTTGCTAAAGTGTAGTTAGGGTAGGATATGAAGAAAGGGAGAACCAGATGCTGTTGACAAAACCAAAAAGTTTCCATTTTAGCTACTTTTATGTAGGTTTTGGTGTTCTTCTGTTATGTAGGTTCTGGTGACAACTAGGAGGTTTCCCCAAGCAATATATGGGTAAAGGGAGGCTAGAGAAGGAGAAAAGAAACTCTGTAGCCCATTCATGATGACCCTAGCTGATAGAATGGTTTGTGAAAACATTAGAGACAACCATTGTGAACTCCTAGAAGTAAGGAAGAAATCAGTTTAGTGTCTAAATGCTGAATACTATATGGTTAGAAGTTTAAGTCCTCCAGGGGCACCTGGGTGGCTCAGTCGGTTAAGCATCCGATTTCGGCTCAAATCATGATCTCTTGAGAGATCGAATTCGAACCCCACGTCAGGCTCTGTGCTGACAGCTCAAAGCCTGGAGCCTGGTTCCGATTCTGTGTCTCCCTCTTTCTCTGCCCCTCCCCGACTCACGCTCTGGCGCGCGCTCGCTCTCTCTCTCTCTCTCTCTCTCTCTCTCTCTCTCTCTCTCTCAAAAGAAAATAAACACTAAAAAAAGTTTAAGTCCTCCAAACAGGAGAATGTGGTCTTCAAAACCAGCAATTATATAGACAAATTAAATATAACATTTTCCCCACCCCCCATTATCTCCCCAACATCTCTCCTCACTTATGCTCTCCACCAGTACTGCCCAGTAGAAATACAACACAAATACAAATGGAGTCACATACATAATTAAAAAATTATTTTCAATGTTTATTTTGAGAGGGAGCATATGAGCAGAGGAAGGGGAGAGAGGAAGGGGGATGGAAGTGGGCTCCACGCTGACAAGAGAGTCCCATGCGGAGCTCAAACTCACTAACTGAACTGTGAGATCATGACCTGAGCCAAAGCCAGTCACTTACCTAACTGAGCCGCCCAGGCGCCCCCATAATTTAAAGTTATTAAGTAGTCACATTAAAAAATAAAAAGATAAAATTAATTTTAATAATATTTTAACTTAATATATTTAAAATATTTTATTTCAATGTGCAATTAATTTTAAAACCCACTTGAGATATTTCTTTTGTACTGTCTTTGAAATCCAATGTGTAGCCAAATTATAAGTGCTGAACAGCCACCTGTGGGCCTGCACCTACTGTATGGGACTGTGCAACTCCATGACCTACTCATATTAAACTACTTCTTCCTGATGTTTACATTCTTCTCTAATTTTTGTGTCCATTGGATTGTACTTAGGTATCATTGCATCCAGAAAGCCTTCCCCAAGTCCTATAGAGGTTATGTGTCTATTCTATGACCCTGTGCTTACCCAGTCATACACATGGTAATGATCATGACAGAGTTTTACACTCCACAAGCCAAAGATTTCATGACACACACACAAAATTAGAAAGTATTATATATATATGTATATATGTATGTGTGTGTGTGTGTGTATACACACACACATATACACATACATATATACATATGTATATATACGCATACATATATACATACACACATATATACACATACATATCATATATATGTATATGTTTTTCTTTCTTATTTATATTATGGTAAAATAAACATAAAATTTACCATCTTAACCATTTTTAAGTGTGCAGTTCAGTGGTATTAAATACATTTAGTCTTGTGCAATCATCACTACCATCTATCCCCATAACTCTTTTCATCTTGTATAATTGGAACTCTATACCTTTTAAACAATAACTCCCCATTCTCCCATCCCTACCTACCCCATCCTGGCAACCACCATTATACTTTCTGTTTCTATGATTTAGGTTACTCTAAGTACCTCATATGAGTGGAATCATACAGCAGTTTTCTTTTTATTGCTGGGTATTTCCACATAGCTTAAGATCCTCAAATTTCATCCATATTGTAGCATATTACACAATTTCCTTTCTTTTTGAGGCAGAATAATATTCCATTGCATGTATGTACCACATTTTGCTTTTCCATTTTCATCAATTGCTGGGTACTTGGATTGTTTCCATGCTTTAGCTATTATGAATGATGCTTCTAAAAACACAGGTGTATAAATATCTCTTTAAGAATCGCACTGAAGTGGAATTGCTGAACCATAAGGTAATTCTATTTTTCAAATTTATTTTATACAGTTAGTTGTCATCAAGATATAGTCACATAATTACTAGTTTCATTACTATTAGCTAGTCTTTCGTTTACTTTTTTAAATTAAAATATAATTGACACATGGTAATTCTATTTTTAAGTTCTTGAGGAACTATCATACTGTTTTCACAGCACCTGTACCATTTGAATTTCCCACCAACAAGGGTTCCAATTTCTCCAAATCCTTGCCAAAATTTGTTATATATTCCATTGTTTTGCTAGTAACCTTCCTAACAGGTGTGAAATAGTATTTCATTGTATTTTGATTTACATTTCTGTAATGATTAGTGTTGTTGAGTATCTTTTCATCTACTTATTGGCCATTTTTATATCTGGGGAAATATCTGTTCAAGTCCTCTGCCCTTTTTTGGATTGGATTGTTTATATTTTTTTTTTAAGTTTTTTTTTTAACGTTTATTTTTTAATTTTTGAGACAGGGAGAGACAGAGCATGAACAGGGGAGGGTCAGAGAGAGGGAGACATAGAATCTGAAACAGGCTCCAGGCTCTGAGCAGTCAGCACAGAGCCCGACGCGGGGCTCGAACTCACGGACCGCGAGATCGTGACCTGAGCCGAAGTCGGACGCTTAACCGACTGAGCCACCCAGGTGTCCCTGGATTGTTTATATTTTTGTTGTTAAGTTTTAGGAGTTCTCTGTATATTCTGGGTATTAATCCTTTATCAGGTATATAATTTGTAAATATTTTCTCCCATTTTGTAGGTTGCCTTTTTATTCTGTGGATAGGGTCTTTTGATGTACAAAAAGTTTAAATTTTTATAAAATCCAGTTTATCTACTTTTTTCTTTTTTAACCTATACCTTTGGAGTCATATTTAAAAAAAAATCATTGCCAAATTGAAATTCAATGCTGTGAAGCTTTCATCCTATGTTTTGTTTTGAGAGTTTTATTGTTTTACATTTGGATTCTTGATCCATTTTCAGTTAATTTTTATACATGGCATTGGGTGAGTGTCCAACTTCATTCTTTTGCATGTGGATATCCAGTTTTCCTGGCACCGTTTGTTGAAAAGACTGTCCCTTTCCCATTAAATGGTCTTGGCATCCTTCTCAGAAATCATTTCATTATATGTGAGAGTTTCTTTCTGGGCTCTGTATTCTATTCCATATGCCTTTATATCTGTCTTTATGTCAATACCACACCAATGTTGCACTGTTTTAATTACAGTGGGAATCAGGAAGTATAAATCCTCTAATTTGCTCTTCTTTTTCATGATTGTTTTGGCTATTTGAAGTCCTTTGAGATTTTATGTGAATTTTAGGATGGCTTTTTCTGTTTCTTCAAATAGCATCATTGGGATTTTTGTAAAGATTTCATTAAATCTGTAAGTTACTTTGGGTGATAACAACATTTTAACAATATTAAGTCTTCTAATCAATGAACATGATGTATGATTCCACTTATTTGTGTCTTCCTCCAAATGAGAAAAATTTGTGGAAGACCATAAACTTGTGGCCAAAGATTTTGTCTTCTTCACTATCTCATGCACAGAAGTAAGTCCATGGAGCAGAGTAGATACACAATATATATGAGTGGAATGAAGAGGAAAAGATTACAAGTCTAAACTAACTTGAACTCTTTCCCAAAGCCAGTAGTATGGCTTTAATAGCATAAAGCTTCTCTATGGGGACATTGTATTCTTTCCTCAATGGCAAACAAATTAAAGTCTGTCAATATCTGTTCTTCCCCAATTCATGAGTGATTCACAATGAATGTAACACAATTTAGGTAATATTTCTTAATTTCAATATATTTATAAGAGTATTTAAAAATATTCATATCTAGTCATGTGAGGAATAACTAAATCTCAGAGTTTTTTGTTTTGTTTTTTTTTTCCATTTATTATAGGCCAGGTGCTGTGCTAAGTGGTCCGCATGGCATTATATGACCTGATGTCAACACATACCAAATAACACTTTGTGAACAACTTTTTTTTTAACTTCAGTTGAAGTAAAATATACTATAGTGCTAAGAACAGATTAAGATACAAATGACCTGTATTTATATCCCAGCTTTAGTCTTACTAGTAATTTGAGTTTGGCCAACTTTCTTAATGTTATAGGTTATCATTAAGAAATATTAAGTTCCCTCCCCCTCCCACTGAAAATAATGAAATTTTGCCATCACTTGCCTGTAGGCCTGACCAAGTATCTCGCTTTGGCCAACACGATATTAGCAGAGTTGGCACAAGCAGAAGCTTGAGAAACACCTAAGAATTGTTTATATCTTGCAATTGTGCCATTTCCAAAAGAAAAGTATTCCCAGGCTAACTGACTGGACCCTGGAAAATGAAGAGAAACTTACAGAGTAGAGGTTAGTTATTCTGGCCAAACCCACCCGAGCAGACCTTCAGTCAACCAACAGCAGAGCCTCCCAGCCTAATCCAGCATTTCCACATTTGTGAAACAGAGATAACCACACACACCTCATGGTCATATTGTGAAAGTTAAATGGGTTGTTTTCATATAAAGCCTTAGAAGAATTCCTGGCATCTGGAAAGCACTAAGTATATTAGTTATTATTTTAAAAATTAGTAGGTGGCCAGAGACTTTTAAGTAACTTGCTCAAAATTAGTTGATAGTAAATGATGATAAATGATTGAAATCTGATTCTGATTTTACTAGGTTACCTCAAATACCTAAAACGTTGAATTTTCAGAATGTGCTGGAAAACTGGAGAACATCATTAATGAAAACTATTCTTAGGAAGTGGAACAGGTCACAATATAAACAGCACGGGCTTTTGAGTCAGACAGAACTTAAATTCATTTACTGGATAAACATTTAAGTGTTTCTGGGAGGCAACAATTGTGCTGGGCATGACGAATGTGAAGGTAAATTCAAGGTTTCCATCTTAAATAAGAGCAAAGAGGAGATCAGGCCTTTCCTCTGTCCCTTATTATCAGTGTGATCTTGGGTAATTTACTTAATGTTTCTAAGCATTGGTTTCCTGACCTACAAAATGAGGACAGTATTAATCTGTTCCTGATAGGCTTTTGTGAGGATTAAATGAAATGACTTATGTAACATGGGCTATTGCATCCTAGGCAATCAGAAAATACTAGTTTTTCTTCTCTCTTTTGTTTTTTTCCCCTTTTCTCACAAGAGTACTTTCACAGTTCTTTATGTATCTCATGATGAGTAAGTAAAATTAAATTCTCTCACAGCACCTCACAAGAGAACTAATTAAAAAGATGCTTTGGGAGGATTACTTAAGTACACTCAATTGTAATTATGGAATTCAAATCCCAAGTAAATAAAAACAATTTAATCAAAATTAAGTTGTATGATGTGATCACAAGTGGCTCCATCAAACTGTAAGGACAGTTATTTTCATTTAGACTTTATGGTATCGCTCACTGTGTATCTCTCTTCTTGTCTCATCCTATTCTCCAACTCAAAAGACTTGGGAAAGAACATAAGTTTATCACTTCAACAACTCATTTGAAAACTTTTAAATGCTTTTCTCTAGTTCTGCAATTAATGTTACAGTTAGTTCACTCAATATTCATGTTCAACTCCTTTTTCCATGCCTTCCTTTATTCTAGAGGATAGAAATTTACATAAATGTTTCCTAGCCTTTCCTCGTCTCACAGCAAGGAGAAGCCATGAAACACAGTCTAGTCCAGTGAGTTATAAAGGGAAGTCTGTGGAAGAATTTTATTGTTCTGTTGAAAATGGACCATCCTTTCTTTTTTCCTTCTTTGAACATAATTCTGATGTCTGGAGTTTCCATAATCATCTTAAGCCCAAAAGAAATGGACAATATAAAGAGAAAGGACTCAGTTCCTTGATGATATCAAGGGATGACATATTCAATATTTAAAAACAATTATGGTCAGTTAATTAAACCTTGCAAACCACTGTGCATCAGTCCTGAAATCACTGATAGGTTTTAACAAATTTGGACAGGATTTCTGAACTTCTTAAGAAAATTAGGTGTACTCTTGTTTTCAGCCAAAAACATTCTGAATAGAATCAAATGTACCCACAGAATCTACAGATGATGCATCACTATGGGAAAAGAATTATGTAAATGCTTTACAGCTAGAAAATGTCTTTAAAAATATTATCAGCAGCATCTATTAGACTAATAGCTATTAATTAATAATAGACTAATAGCATTAAATTGAAATGCCTCAGATGAGAAAGGCAAATTAAATTAATATTTTAAATACCATGGTTTGTAAAACATTTTGAACTTCTAGGGATTTTCAGAATCATGAGTGAAAATGAAGAAAGGAGATCAACTTTGCAAGTGTGCATTCTATAGTTAACAATGTTGAACTGTGTATTTCAAAATTGTTGGGAGGGTAGATCTCATGTTATGTTTTTACCACAATAAAAGACAAATGGAGGAGGAGTTTCATTTAAAGAAGCACTTACTGGAGCACCTGGGTGGTTCAGTTGGTTAAGTGGCAAACTTCAGTTCAGGTCATGATCTCGTGATTCATGGGTTCGAGCCCGGCGTCAGGCTCTGTGCTAACAGCTCAGAGCCTGGAGCCTGCTTCAGATTCTGTGTCTCCCTCTTTCTCTGCCCCTGCTCCACTTTGTTTCTCTTTCTCTCTCAAAAAAAAAAAAAAAACAAAAAAAAAAAAAAAAAAAAACATTAAAAAAAACACTTTTAAAGGTGCACTTGAAGAATGGTTAAATTTAATACAACATCACCTGAAAAAAAAATCAAACATCACCAAGTCTTCCTACAATTTGTTTCTCTTTACATCTCAAATCTCTTCAATGTGAATGTGCTGCTTCAGCCATATTGCATATTGTCTGCATATTGCATTGGTCACACCCTTTTTTAATTGCTAGGACCATACTGTCTGCATCTTCAAGAGCGGAGATGGTGGGACCCTGTGAAGAGCAAGACTCTGGTAAAAGACACCCCTGAACTTGACTCCCACCTCTAATTCTTTAGCTGCTACTTATCCTTGGGCATGTTTCTTCAGCTCTTCTAACCCTCACATTTCTTCACCTGCAGTTTGGAGATGATAAGGTCCACCTCTTTGTTCTCAATAAACATACTTATTTTAAGCACAAAGGACAGTGCCTACATGGAGAAAGAACTCCCTTAGTCTTGGTTTCATTTCACTCCCAATTTGAATTGCCAGTAACTGCACAGGAATGTCTGATGAACTGAATTGACTCCTGCACTTCGAAGTCCAGAGAAGGAGAAAGTTTCTCAAAGCCTTTTCTGATGCCACAATGCCACAAGGAAGTCATCTCTTCCTTACAGCATTTATTAACCATCTTCCTGTACACCACAATAGGCATATAGCCCATGATGTACTGTGTATTGCCTTTTACACAGGTGTCCTCTGATGGAGTATAGGCTCTACCAAGTGATTATTACTGCAAGTGATTGTTATTCATCCTCCTGAGGTCCCTATGGTTTCACACCATGCTTTTCCTAGAGATTTTAAATATTTTTGACAAAATGTGTCTGATTGTAGAGACAGACATCATGATTTCAAATATGCCAAAGCCACCTACCTAAATGTTTCAAATAGAAAAGATCTTCCAATTGAAACAACATATTAAAGCCCAAGTGTGTCCCTAAATCTCAGAAGGGAACTAGAGCCTGTTTGAAAATCAGGCACCCTATTTTTCTCCTAAAGTAATAAATCTATATCTCTACCAAGTATCATCTTCCTGGTTCTATAATAAGGTTTCAACATGAGTTCTTTATTGAAAATTATTATCACCTGGGAAACAAATTTTAAATTATTTGCACAGGGGAAATATCTTTGAAAGGAGCTACAATTTAAAATTTCATCTTCAAATAAATAATCTCAAAAGAACGTTTTTTTAACCCAGAGAAAATGAATCTGATGAAGAGATACTTAAGTTTTTTAAATATTTTTCTGAAAAATACTCACAAAAAAAGCATTAATCAAGTTTTTATTTTTATTAACTCATTTCCTACAAAATTTTCTCTCTACTTATGTCAGTTCTGGTATCATATAAAGTTGGAATTTCTGTAGCTCAATATAAGAAATAGACATTTTAAGAATTTGACTAGATTATTGTGTTTCTTGATGTACAATGACTACTGTTTATTTAGAAATTAGTAAAAGTCAAACAAGGTGTAAGAATACGATTCTCTAAGTGGCATAATTCTAAGAGGAAGTGGGGAGGGATCATTTTAAAAAGGGTCTAGATTGCAGATCACTCAGAAATATGTTATAAATTAACATATTAATGAATGTATATGCTATATATAATTCCAATGTTTGCATAAAAGTAGGTCTTGCTGTTAGCTTATGCAAGGTGGTAGCATTTTCCCTAATATTGGCAACCTGTTTTCCTGCCCTCTATAGACTGACTAGCTTACAGCATTCATTACTTAGCACTTTTTAAAAGCATTAAATATCAACAATATTACACTGCAAACATTATCCTTTTACTTTTTTTAAATTTTTTTATTTTTATTTATTTTTTTACTTTTTTTCTCCCTAACGGATGCCTCACCCAAAACAGAAGACAATATTCAAGCATTTACTCTGGAACTGATTCCACTTGTCATTCAGCCCACTCCAGACACAAACTGACTGCCCGATTCAATATTATCCCTAACAGGAAGATGATTAGTTGAAGATTACTGAAGTCACACTATCAAATAAACCACACTCAATTTAGAAAATCATTAACTTTAGCATGAATTTTAAGCAGACTACAAAATAATATACAAATTGAATTAGAGGACATTTGCAGTCTTTCTTCCCTAAGGACTTGGTAAAACCCATACCGTGTGTGGTTAAGCAGTTGTTTCTGTTCTGGGTCTATGCACGCTTTCTCTTTATCGCCTGTCACTTGTGTCTGTGCTCTTCTTGGCTCTTCTTCAGGGCTGGTGATTGTCCCTGTGTCAGCCTCTTGGAATTTCTCGTTTGAAAAGCTCAGTCATTAAAGTGCAGATTTTCATCGTTTGTGTCTAGCTATCTCTTCACCTGTCTGCTGCTTGTATAATCTGTGTGAATGCCAGAATCACAGATCTACAATTCAGTGCTGGGTCCTCCGCGGGAATGCTTGGCTCTGAAATGTCTTCTTCACTGTGGTCAGGGTTATTTTAAGACTTCTTGTGTTTTGGAAGTGTGAGAACATTGTTGAGTGCATCCCTATTGCTTCCTTTCCGTGATCCATTATGAATTTAACTCCATCATTCATTCAGCAGATATTTATCAAGCACTTACTCTATGTCAGATGCTGCATCAGATTCTAAAATTATAGCATGAAATCAGAGAGAAATCCTTGTTTTTCTACCCACTCCAGAGGCAAATAAATTGACTGCCATTTATGACGTCATGAAGCCCAACTTCTAGTAATGACAAAAGACAATAACAATTAGATAAGTAAAATACCCAGTATAGCAGAGTTTGATGAATACTATAGACAAAAAAAAAAAAAAAATAGAGAAAAGTGATTGATAGGGCCATGGTGACAGCGGTTGCAAATGTTAACAGAGAAGTGAGGGAAATGCCCTAATCTTGCTGAAGCAGACAAGGCAAGATTTTTTATATTGCTAATCACTGCACTGGGTTTTTTCTCCCCGTTTCATGTGACATCACCTTCTGCTATATATTAAGAAATAAGCTGTGTGTTCCTCCCTGATTTGAGGAGCAAGACAGGAAACACGCCTTGATTCCTATTATATCCTTGCAACACTGACTTCAGAAACAGTGTGTTTACCGTAGTGAAAAGTCACTCGTGGAATCTGATTAACCACCTGTGTAAAAATCATCTGGGATATTTGCTGAAAATTCAGATTTATCAGCTGCATTCCAAATCTACGTATCAGATCTCTAAGAGTGGTATCTAACGTTAGGTAAATGGCTTCTAGCAGCCTTAGGCCCAGTCAGGCAAGGTCCAGCCCAGGCTTTGCACTTCAAGCAGCCTCATCCTGCAGGATAAAGCAGGCTGGGCTCTCTGAGAAACAATCTCTGAGACTTAGCTTCCTTCAGGAGGTTTAGGAGGGAGAGCAAGCCCTTGTGATTAACAACCGTGGAAGGCAGGGAAAGAAAGCAAGACTGGGTAGAGGGAAGGCCAAGTTATAGTTCAACGGGTGTGGCAGCCTTGGCTGACCACAAGGGGAGCTCTGGAGTTTAAATCAGTGTTGTCCCACATGGGGACGAAATGGGAAGACTTTATATCCCCACCTTAATCAGCGTTAAATGAGCTGCTTGGGGAAGGACATGACCTTGGGCTAGCTGTCCATAGGTGAGGCCATCCCAGAAAGGTTGCAAGTCTTTCCTTGATGGGAGATCTGCCTGATACATCCTCAGGCCCCACACATGGGACAGGCCCCCTGTCTCTGCCCTGTCTCACACGTTAATACCTGTGGGCTCAAGAGGAGAAGGACACATAAAGCCTTCAACCATCCCCTTCTTAGACTACACTCTGGATACTCAGGAACTGGAATTTCTTGCTCAAACAGTTCTCAAACCTACATACAGGGCCTGTTTGGGCCCCTTCCTCAGAGCTGACAGTGCCATCAATGTGTGGTCAATGTGCAGCTGCCCACAGGTGTGGACAGAGCTCACACATGCAGCCTAACATTGCTACATGCTTATGTTCTACACTGACGGTGCTGAACTGGGATGGGAAGAAAATGAGGCAGGCCACCAGCCCAGGACTCCCAAACTATGCGGTTCAAACATGGACTTTCAGGTTGTCCTGCAGAGATATATGTCCCAGAAGGATGCTAGAGCATATTCTATTAAGAGTTTCTTAGTGTGATTGATAACTTTTTTATTATTTAGGTATACGGTATAAGGTATGTGCCTCTCCATTTGCACTTTTGCTCCAGCCCCTATGAATATAATTTGCAGGCCTAAACAAAATAATTTAGTGAGAGAAAAATAAAATGTTAGAAATTATTTCTTTTATTCACACCCTTTAAATTATCAGAGATCAGCATGGTTAGGCACTGTGGTAATGGATTACTCTGAAGAAGTAATCTATTAAGTAGTAGTGGGAACTTCTAGGTCTTTCCTACTAACTTCAAGGAAAGAAATGTTTGTATTCTAAATATTCATTATGCTGATTTCATTTACATTAGGGGCCAAACTAATGCTTGGCAGATTGGAGGATTGTGAATATCCTATTAATACATAATTCCAGTTGCTTCCTAAGTGATTTTCTACAGAAGCTCCCTCAAAATCTGTACGTAGTTTAATATTTCAAGATCACTTTTTTTTTTTTTTTTTTTTTTTAAGAGAGAGAGAGAGAGAGAACATGCAGAGCCTGATCTGGGGCTCGATCTCACAATCATGAGATTATGACCTGAGTGGAAATCAAGAGTGGGATGCTTCACCAACTGGGCTACCCAGGCACCCCTCCAGGGTCACTTTTATCCTTAAGTGAGAAGTGTAGAAACAGCAAGAGTGTATTTCCCCACTTGAGGTTTGGGGTTGAGAAGATGCCACTGCCCCTGCAGAGGAGGCCCTGCTAAAAATGTGGCGACCTCCTTGCAATTTTGTCTTCTCTTCTAAGAATTAAATGTTTTTGTTTTGTTTTGTTTTGTTTTTGCTGGTAGCTGGGGAAATGAGTGCCTTAGTCCCGAAAGGGTGATTGGGGTACAGCCTTGACCGCATATACTTATTGATCCATCAATCCATTCATACATCCATTGATCCTCCCTCTCTTATTCATCCAACATATATTCATTGAGAAGTATGTGTTAGTTACTGTCTTGGAGGTTGGAGATATACATGAGCTGCTCTCATGGAGGCCACATTCCAATAGGGGAACAGATGCTCAATTTCAGGTGGTGATAAATGCTTTGAAGAAGCACAAAGCAAGGTAAAGGGGACAGAAAATGACAGAGAATGCCGCTTATATACTGCACTCAGGGATGAGCTTTCTACCCAGGTTCTTTTTATTATTATTATTATTATTATTATTATTAATTTTAATTTTCTTATTTTTGACCCTTTTCACCCATTTCTCCATACCCCACCCCCTACCTCTGTCAACCACAAGTGTGTTCTATTTATGAGCTTGTTTTCTTCTTCTTCTTCTTTTTTTTTTTTTTTGGTAGTTTTTTTTTTTTTTTTTTAACTTTTTTATTTATTTTTGAGACAGAGAGAGACAGAGCATGAACGGGGGAGGGTCAGAGAGACGGAGACACAGAATCGGAAACAGGCTCCAGGCTCTGAGCTGTCAGCACAGAGCCTGAAGCGGGGCTCGAACTCACGGACCGCGAGATCGTGACCTGAGCCGAAGTCGGCCGCTCAACCGACTGAGCCACCCAGGCGCCTCTTTTGGTAGTTTTTTGTTTTGTTTGCTTTGGGTTTTGAGTTATATATATTATACAAGAAATATCATATGGTATTTGTCTTTCTACCCCTGACTTATTTCACTGAGCATAAGACCCTTGTGGTTCATTGATGTTGTTGCAAATGGCAGAATTTCATTCTTTTTTATGGCTGTACAATATTCCTGTGTGTGTGTGTGTGTGTGTGTGTACATATACATCACTTCTACCACTTCTTCTTTATCCATTTATCCATTGATAGACATTTAGATTGTTTCAATATCTTGGCTATTGGATATAGTGCTGCTATGAACATAAGGTGCCTATAACTCGTTGAGTTAATGTTTTTGTTTTCTTCAGATAAATATCCAGAAATGGAATTGCTAAAAAACATGGTAGTTACATTTTTAATTCTTTAAAGAACTCAATACTGTTTCCTGTAGTGACTGCACCAATTTACAGTCCCACCAACAGTGCACAAGAGTTCCCTTTTCTCCACATTCTCACCAACACTTATTATATCTTGTTTTCTTGGTAATAGCCATTCTGACAGCTGTGAAGTGATATCTAATTATGGTTGATTTGCATTTCCCTAATGATTAGTGATGGTGAGCATCTTTTCATGTACCTGCTAGCCATTTGTATTTTCTCTTTGGAAAAAAACAACAACTGTCTCTGCCCAGTTGAATTGGATAGTTTAGTTTTTTGCTTTTGAATTGTATGTGGTGTTTATATATTTTGAATATTTATCTCTAATCAGATATATAATTTGTAATATATTCTCATATATATCTCAATATATTCTCAATATATATCTCAAAACAGATCTATTAATTTGCAAAATATATATATATATATATATATATTTTTTTTCTGTGTGGAAGCTTTTTAGTTTGATATAATCTCACCTGTTTTTTTTTTTTTTTTCTGTTTGTTTTTGTTTTTGTTGCCTTTGTTCTTGGTGCTCCTTACTGGGGCACCTGGGTGGCTCAGTCGGTTAAGCATCCGACTTCAGCTTGGGTCATCATCTAGGGCTTTGTGAGTTCATGCCCTGCATTGGGCTCTGTGCTGACAGCTCAGAGGCTGGAGACTGCTTTGGATTCTGTGTCTCCCTCTCTCTGCCCCCCGCCTACTCACACTCTGTCTCTCTCTCTCTCTCAAAAATAAATAAACATTAAAAAAAATTTTTTTTAAATCATTACCAAGTCCAATGTTAAGGAGCTTACTGCCTGTGTTTTTTTTCTGGGAGGTTCATAGATGCAGTTCTCATATTCAAGTCTTTCAACCAAATTTAGTTAATTTTTAAGTAAGATACTGTCCAATTTTCCCAGCACCCTTTATTGAAGAGACTGTCCTTACCCCACTGTATATTCTTGGCCCCTTTGTCCTAAATTAAGTCACCATATATGCATGAGTTTTCTCACAGCTCTTTATCCTTGTCCATTTATCTGTGTTTTTATGACAATAACATACTATTTTATTTACTATCGCCTTGTAATAGAGTTTCAAATCAGGGAGCATGATGTCTCCAGCTTTACTTTTATTTCTCAATATTACTTTGGGTATGCAGGGTCTTTTGTGGTTCCATACAAATTTTAGGATTGTTCTATTTTGTTGAAAACTACCATTGGAATTTTGATAGGAATTGTGTTGAATATGTAGATTGCTCTGGGTAATATGGATATTTTGACAATATTAATTCTTCTAATCTATAAGCGTGAAATATCTTTCTGTTTATTTGTGTCTTCAATTTTATTCCTTAATATCTTGTAGTGTTCAGTAGACAGGTCTTCTACTTCCTTAGTTTAATTTATTCCTAGGTATTTTATTCTTTTTGATATAATCATAAGTGGGATTTTTTAAATTTCTGTTTCTAATAGTTTGTTAATAGCATATAGAAATATATCAGATTTCTGTGTATTGATTTGGTATCCTGCAACATTACTAAATTCATTTATTAGTTTGAGCAGTTTTTTAATGGAGTCTTTAGGGTTTTCTATATATTACTATATTATTAATTGTCATCTACAAATAATGATAGTTCCATTTCTTCCTTTCCAGTTTGGCTACTTTTTTTTTTTTTTTCTTGCCTAATTGCTCAGGCTTCCAAAACTATGATGAATAAAAGTGACAAGATTGAGCATCCTTATCTTATTCTCCATCTTAAGGAAATACTTTAAACTTTTCACTATTGACTATGATATTAGCTTGTTATATGTGCTTTTTATTATGTTGAAGTACCTTCTCTTTATCCCACTTTGTTCAGAAACCTATAATTTTGTCATAAATCAATGTTGATTTTTATCAAATGCTTTTTATGCATCTATTGAGATTATCATATAATTTTTATCCTTTATTTTGTTGATGTGGTGTATCACATTGAATGATTTATGGATGTTGAACCATTTTTGCATCCCTGGAATAAATCCCACTTGATCATTTTGTATGATTCTTTTAATGTATTATTGAATTAGGTTTGCTAATTTTGTTGAGGACTTAACTTTACACTTTAAGCAAAAACCTCCCAACAAACAAAAGTCCAAGACCTGATGGCTTCATTGGTGAATTTTCCCAAACATTCAACAAATACCAATTTTTCTCAAATACATCTAAAAAATAGAAGAGGAGAAAACTCTTCCAAATCAATTTTATGGGGCCAGTGTTACCCTGATACCAAAACCAAACAAGCAACACCAAAAATTACAGGTAAGTATTCCTGATGAAAATTGATGCAGAAATCCTCATTGCGTTTTTTTAAATGATAATGAATTGAGGTTTGTTTGACTTTTTTGTCTTTTTAAACCTTGATTTTTAAGGTGAACCTTCTTATTTTAGGAGACTTAAAAGATTTCTCACCAAATAAAATAATAAAAAGAAAATTTAAATTCCCTAAAAACTCATCACCCAAAGTATCCATAATTAACATTTCAGTGACTCTTCTTTCAGACAAACACACACATGTAGAAATATAGAGATATATGCATTTTCCCAAATATTGTGCTATTTATGTTTTTGTATTTCTTTATTCAAAAATATGGGCATCCTTTTGTAAACACACATTTATACATTATTCTTTCTGTTATATGGTATTTTATTATATTGGGGGAGCTTTTCTTGATTTTTTCCCCCAAATCCTCTAGAAAATACGTTTTTCTGGTCACAAGTATCATTTGCATCGATTCTAGTTAACTACATAAAGGGAAATAAAACAACTAAATATTTGGTTTTCAAAGTGTTATAATTGGTAATGTGCTGCATGTTATTATTCTTTAACCTTATTTTATTATTTGTATATGTTTTAATATGAAATCCCCAAAAATCAATTTTATTTCTAGACTAATGTAATTTCTACATTTATTTTTAGGACTAGCTAAAACAATGAAAAATTTTGTTTTCAATGTGTTACAGTTGGGAACATATTGAATATTACTATTTTTTAACCTTATTTTTTTTAATATGAAATTTATTGTCAACTAGGTTTCCATACAACACCCAGTGCTCATCCCAACAGGTGCCCTCCTCAATACCCATCACCCACCCTCCCTTCCCTCCCACCCCGCATCAACCCTCAGTTTGTTCTGTTTTTAAGAGTCTCTTATGTTTTGGCTGCCTCCTTCTCTAACCTTTTTTTTTTCCTTCCCCTCCCCTATGGTCTTCTGCTAAGTTTCTCAGGATCCACATAGTAACCTTATTTTATTACTTGTATATGTTTTAATAGAAAAACTCAAAAAAATCAATTTTATTTCTAGACTTGTAATTTCTACATTTGTTTTTACCTTACTGACTTGAAATTGTTAATAAAACTTTTTTTTTTAAGTGTAAAATTCTGGGCATAAATCTTAGGCTGAAAGAAATTCCTGCTAACTCATCACATTAAATTGTAAAATGAAGAAACCACTTAGACTGAAACAAATTAAGTAATTTTCTGGTGCACTAACATTGATGCTTTATGTTTATAATGAAAAAGAAAACAAGTTTCATAATCAACGGTTTTGCAAGCTATTGCCCTGTGATTAGTCAAGAAAGTACCGCTTTATCTAAATCACTTTTTGGAAAAAAAAGCTAGATTATGCTGAGATTCAGTAGAAATCCACAAATTACAGCAACTTAGTTGAGTTTAAGTTACTTGTGACTCAGTTTTTTTTTCAACCCATTTTTCCCTAATTATAAAAATAATTTCTCTGAAAAAAGTTGGATCCTTAACATGAGGTTGCATTTATCAGAAGTTTTAAGGTATTCCTGCCTAGTTACACAGATTTAAATGCCATGTGGTAAGTCATTTTAGCCAATTTATTTATTTCAAATGGAAGGCTGTACAAATGACACCTCCTTCCTCATATAGCATACAAGCCCAAATTTTCTACTACTGATTGGCATACCTGCATTGTCCTTTGTGAGAGAAGCAATTCATGAGCTCTTTAGCCAAACAGAAAGAGCAAAGAATCTATGTTCACAACACATTCACTATATAATTTAATCCAGAGTACCTGTGGACTACATTTTGAGAAACTTTCTGTGGCATTTAGAAATAGTCTTTTAGCTAATTCCTCTGTAGGGCCAGGGATGCCCTCTGGATAGCATAGAGTCTCTAAGTTGCCTTATTTCCTATGCTTTCAATCCATGCCTGATAAAATTGGAGGCTTGTTCTGCTCTGCACCTGTGTTGAAGAAGCTCTGACAGCCTAAGAGTTAATGACTTCTTTGATCCCATTACTGCTGCACTTCATTCCCTGGCTGTGAAATAGATAAAGCACCTGGATCCACAGTGATGACATCTGTCTGACCTAGTATATCACCATCTGCCATCTGCGATTGCCCCCGAGCCATGCCTTTTGGACGAGTTTGATGCCCACACTCTGCTGTACACTCTCACGCACCAATCTCACTCCATCAAGTGATAACCTGAATTTTGCTTGACTTTTGTCTCATCCCCTGACTATTTATTGAAATACTCGTTCAGATGAAGCAAGAGTAGCGACCCTCTTTTCTACAACTTTTGCCCTGTTAAGTCTCTATTGGCAAATATTAATAAATTTATCCCTGAATCCCCTCATGTTATGAAAAATATCTAATCAATAAGAAAAATGGATAAATGAAGTGTCTTATTAAATTCACTAATTATGTAGCTAAGAAGAGGATCTTGAAATAAGAGAAATCATGTGTTTGTTTGTTTGTTTTGAAGGGAAACAATTTCATGAGAACCTTCCCAGAATTGGAAAATACAGGTGACTTGGTAAATTTGAGTGCTTGGGCAATCTGGTGGAGGCCTGAAGTGAGGGGTGTGGAAAAGAGCAGATACACATATGATGTTGGGAAAAAAGAATTGATACAATATCCAACACTAAGTATCTCTTTTTGAGCTCTTTCCCATTGTTTCTGAGACTCTTCTCTCAATAAATCTGCATAAAAATCAATTGTATCTCTCTATTCTCTTCACCTTGGCTACTGTTGATCCACTTCTAGAAGACTGGAATTTAATTTCATAGAGAAGGTAAAACAAAGATACTGTGAACTGAAGGACACAAGTCACAAATGCAAGCAAGATTCCCATACTGAAAGAAAAGAGTTGGAAATAAATAATTGCATATTGAATATTGACGCTCTCAATTGTCTTGACCAACTAGATTACTAGTTCTCTGCCAGCACATTTCTCCCAAGACCTGGAAGATCTTTCTCTGAAGATTCTGATCAACCAAAGGGAAAATGTTAATTATTCATGTGTGAATATTTGTGAGGCGTAGTAATCTTTGGATTGTATAGGGATTCTCTTTTTTAAATTTCCCTGTATTCTTCTGATTTTATTTTATAAGCATATACATATACTCATCTGTAATAAAAATAAACATTTATTGAGTAAATATGTCTGTGGGACACTGTGCTAAGCAACTTAAATTTTATTAATATTATAATTATAATTATTGTTATCATTTAAAGTTTGTACCTCTTACTTCCCTTCACCTATTTTGGCAATTCTTCCACTCCCCCTTCTTTTCCGCAGGCACTAGTTTATTCTTTGTATTTATGAGTCTGTTTCTGTATTTTGTTCATTCATTTGTTTTTTAGATTCCACATATAAGTGAAATCATATGGCATTTGTCTTTCTTTAATGGACTTACTTAACTTAGCATAATACCCTCTAGGTCCATCCATGTTGTCACAGATGTCAAGATTTCATTCTTTTTTGTGGCTGAGTAACATTCCAGTGTGTGTGTGTGTGTGTGTGTGTGTGTGTGTATGCATACACATCTGTATCCATTCATGTATCAATGGACATTTAAGTTGTTTCCATATCTCAACTATTGTAAGTAATGATGCAATAAAATAGGGGTGCGTAGGTGTTTTCATTTTCTTTGGTAAATACCCAGTAATGGCATTATTGGATCATGTGGTCTTTATATTTTTAATCATTTGAGGGCCTCCATACTGTTTTCCACAGGAGTTGCAGCAATTTACATTACCACCAACATTGCACAGGGTTTCCATTTCTCCACATCCATGCCAACATTTGTTATTTCTTGTGTTTTTGGTAATAGCCATTCTGACTGGTGTGAAGTGCTATCCTATTGTGGTTTTGATTTGAATTTCCCTGATGATTAGGGATGTTAACCATCTTTTCATGTGTCTGTTGGCTGTCTGTATATCTTCTTCAGAAAAATATCTATTCAGTCCTCTTCCCATTTTATAATTGTATTATTTGTGGGGTTTTGGTGTTGTGTTGTACGAATTCTTTACATATTTCAAATAGTACCCCTTATCTGATAAATTATTTGCAAAGTTTTTCTCCCACTAAGTAAGTTGCCTCTTTGTTTTGTTGGTGGTCCATTTACTGTGCAAAACCTTTCTATTTTGGTGTAGTCCTAACAGTTTAATTTTGCTTTTGTTTCCACTGCTTGAGGAGACATTTCCATACATATATTGCTAAGGCCAATTTTGAAGAGACATGTTTATGTTAAATTCATCATATTTTTAAATTTTTACAGTAATCTTATTAATTAATCGTTTCTTAATTTTTCACTTAATATTTGAAGAAACAGGGTCTTAGAGGTTAAATTGTTCAACATCAGGTAACTAAGTGATAGAGTGAGATTTGAACCCAATCTGTCTGGCTCCAAGTTTGCATTCTTAATGCCCCTAAAATGCCTTAGATAATTTTAAAACTTATTGGGGAAAAAAAAGAAGAAGGAGGTAAGCCAAGAAACAGATTCTTCCCTGAGAACAAGCTGATGGTTACCAGAGGGGAGTTGGCTGGGGGATAGGTAAAATAGGTGATGGGGATTAAGGAGTACACTTGCTATGATGAGCAGTACGGAAGTGTTGAATCACTATCTTGTGCACTGAAACTAATGTTACGCTGTAGGTTAGCTAACTAAAATTTAAATAAAAACTTAAAATCAATCAATCCTTAAAAAAATAAATAAATGAAAAGGAGGTGTTTTTAAACCCCTCAATTGTTCCCTCTTTTTATTTTCATATCTCACCTTAATAAATTTCAAAGTATATTCCATAACCACTTTTTATTTCCCCAATTTCCAGTCTCATAATTTGTTTTTGTTGTTTGTTTGTGTCCTACTTGATACTTGACTCAGATTTGATTGATGTAATTGGGTAGAAATGCTGTAGGGTGTTGGCGACACCACTTAGGCCCTGTCTGGAGAAAGTCTTGTTAGAATATGGCAAATGTGCTCAGAGAAATGAATGCTCAGAAGGATGCTACAGGTGGTTGTGTCCTTATCTCTTTACCTGATTCACCTATAAAACCACATATTCAATTCATACAATAAAATATCGGAGTCATTATCATATTTCCAAATAATATATGAATAATGTTATAAAATTTTCATAAGATAATGTTACTATAATTACAAGACCTAGAACCATATGCTTCCAAGTCTTAAGTAACACCATATATGGTATATATGGGGTGAATGAATATATGTGTGTGTGCTACAACTTTGTTAAAATAACATTTGTTATATAGAATACAAGGTATCAGGTGGTTAGTCATGGTTCAACAATAGACCACAAGAGAAACTGAAATACGGAAGTTTATTACTCACAGGTCCTAGAGGAAGTACCTGATATGCGTGGAGCAGCCACATGGGAAGTTAAAGGCAGAGTACAGACAAAAAAGAGAGGCAGGATCTGGGCCACATGCCTTTATTAGGATCTGTGAGTGGAGTGCTTTGGTATTCCCAGGCTAAAGCTGGATCTATCCATTAAAACCAAAAAAGCGAGGTTTTGGTAAATCCCATAGAGGTCCTATCTAAGAGGCACATAAAGGGAAGGTATTGAGAGGCAGAAGAGACTATTGGTGACAGGGCTGTTGGGGAAGTCACATCAGGAATTTATATCACTTGTGACTCTATAGGCTGCTATGCAGGATATGTGTTTGCATGAAGGGGCTCAGTTTAAGATCCCTGTAGGCTGCTTGGTCAAACAAAAGGGATGCCAGGGCAGCAATACCTTGGAATAGGTTTTCTGGACTCTTGACAATGTGTGGAACTGTTGACATTAACCCTGATGCAGGCAGATCACTTTCAAGTAAAGCAAAAAACTAAACTAAACTAAACAATAAGCTCCCTACATGTTCAAAATTTCCAACAAGATTTTGGTGCCCTTTGTTTAAAGGTAAACAAATCAGTAAGAGTCCTTGAATATCCAATGAAAAATTTTAATATGACAGATAGGAACAGAACAAACAACCAGAAAAAGCTATTAGAAGGAACAGATGATACTAACCTGGAAGAAGATAATTTGAAAAATGGGGAAAGAAACAACAAAACCTGGGGCGCCTGGGTGGCGCAGTCGGTTAAGCGTCCGACTTCAGCCAGGTCACGATCTCGCGGTCCGTGAGTTCGAGCCCCGCGTCAGGCTCTGGGCTGATGGCTCGGAGCCTGGAGCCTGTTTCCGATTCTGTGTCTCCCTCTCCCTCTACCCCTCCCCCGTTCATGCTCTGTCTCTCTCTGTCCCAAAAATAAAAATAAAAAAACGTTGAAAAAAAAAAAAAAAAAAAAAAAAAAAAAAAAGAAACAACAAAACCACCCTTAATATCCTGAGAGAAATAAGAAAAGGTACTGCATCCATTAAAAATAACAGAATATAATTAAAAGGATATATTCAGAGAACAAAAAACCCTTAAACATTAAAACATAATGATAGAAAAAGAAGACTCAATAGGAAGTTGAAGGACAAAGTCAGGGAAAACCACCAGAAAGTAGAACAAAAGATGAAAAGATTTTTAAAAAAGAGAGGGAGAGAAGGTAATTAAAGAACAAACCCAGAAAATCTTTTATTAGGGTATCAGAAATAAACACCAGAGGAAAAAACAGCATGAAATTGTCAAAAATGTCTCAGGAATACTTTTAAAAACTGCAAAGAATATAAACATTCAGTTTGAAAGAGCACATAAAATGACCACAGACGTGGAGAAAAAATAGACCTAATTCAAGGCACTAGTAACATGTAAAAGAAGAAGAGGAAGAGGAAGAAGAAGAAGAAGAAGAAGAAGAAGAAGAAGAAGAAGAAGATGATGATGAAGATCATCATCAAGAGATGGGTCTATATGCTTTATAGGAAGAAAGAGTCTAGATGCAAAGCAAAACAAATGGAAGCTAAAGAGAAGCATTAAACACCCGTTGGACAAAGTACAGACATTATCAAAGCAGGTAGATTCTAGAAAAATTTACCTGCCATGTGTCCTTTTTGATAAACTCCTTGAGAAAAGCCCCAAGAAAACAAAGGAGGAAATTGAGTAAGTAGGAGACAGATACGGAAAGAAGGAGATACATCATAAAAGTGAAGGGAATTTGGGGGTTGATGGTGATGAATGAGAGATCCCATGTGGACACTTGTACTTTATGCATGGAGAGCTATCAATCCAGATAAACACATCAATAAATAGTCTCTGAGAGGGTTTTCTAAATTACATAAAATCTGAAGAGGATCTGATGCTTTTGAATGTATTAAAAATGTTTCAGCAACTATAGGGAATTTCTAATAAATCAGCATAATAGTGCTTGACTTCAAAGTGTTTAGTATCTGGTAGAAAAGGAGAGAATCTGTATTAAAGACTAAAGGCAATGTATAGTATCAGGTAAAACCATGTTAAAAGAAATAATAAAAACAAATAATTAAATCAAAGTAGCATGGGGATAGGAAAAACATAAGTTAAACAAGAACTCTTATATCCTGTTTGCCATATTTGACTCTGAAAAACTGTGATGCCTTTCAAAAATTCCATTAATTCTCCAAGATTTTCTGTGACTGGAGATTTTCCAAAGAATTTTCTTTGGTCTTTGAAGATATCCCAAAAGAGTGCCAAGCATGCTTTGAATTGTATGAATATTGTAGAGGAGACTGTTCATATGAGGAAAAAACATTTAGATGCATTAGGACAGGTATGTTTGTTTAAGAATTCTTCTCACTATTTTATAATAAATCATATAAAAATAATGGAAGCACAGAATTTTAGAGTCAATATTTAGTATATTAATTTCCTCATTTTGTTGAAGGTGAACTTGATATAATCACTTTCCATAACTTCCACAATTCACTCAAAACTCTGAAAACGGCACCTGTAGGAGCCTCACCAGAGACAAAAATTCTCCAATTATTTTCCTCCTTCAAATTCAGGAGACAGCAGGGGAATGGGAGTATAACAAAAACTCAGAAAATTAAAAATATATACATACCTATTACACTTAAAAGATTAGCTATAGGACAGAAGAGGTTATTAAGTTGTAGAAACCACAGAAGGTGTTTCTGCAAATAAATACACATCAATCACCCAATATAAAAGAATTTCATCACACCAATATTTACCAATCAGGGATATTACAAAATAATAATTAAGACACACTCTCCCTCTAGAGTGGATAAGATGATGATGAAGTTTTTTGTATCAGTGTATCAGTGAATAGGTGAGAATTTTTTTTTTTTTTTTTTTTGGTTCCACATTATGGCCAGAAATGAATACATGAACACATTTAATGAAAAGCTACTATTTAATTAAGGAATTTCTTTCTAGAAAGACAGCTCACAATTTTGCCAAAGTCTAAGAATAGTGTTCTTTTTATCCAAGTTAGAATTCAAGTTTAGAGAATTTTTTGCATTTGCCAAGAAAGCACTCAAATTTTGCACATTTTTCCTCAAAAGTTGTCTGCTAACTATAAACATTTTAGACCATAGGGGAAATAGAAGCTCTTACATGAACGACAGCTCTCAGTTACTCTTCTAGGTTTTTAAACAATTGAAGAGCAAATGGAAAGGGCAAAGGCTAAACTCATACCAAATTTTTTCTTCATACCATACTTCTAAAATAATAAGAAAAATAAGGGAAGGGGAGACCATGTATTTTCAAAAGAGTATATCTGCCAATGACTTTGAGGAAAAGATGCCTATTATTTGTTTTTCTCAAAACGAAGACATTTACAGGGGCACCTGGGTGGTTCAGTCAGTTAAGTATCCGACTCTCAATTTCAGGTCAGGTCATGATCTCACGGTTTGTGACATTGAGCGCTGTTGTGGGCTCTGCACTGACAATGAAGACCTGCTTGGGATTCTCTCTCTCCCTCTCTCTGCTCCTCCCATGTGCATTCTTTCTCTCTCAAAATATAGAAACAAACATGGAAAAAAAATTTTTTAAAAGAAGACATTTACAAATACTGGGGATCGAGGCAAAGATCCACAATCATTCTGTCCCCAAGTAACAACCTTGAGGTTTGGACAAGTGGAGAACTGAGTTTCTGAGTTTCAAAGTGCCCCCTTGTGGAAATCAGCAGTCATTGCTATCTCTCATAATTTTGTTTCATTTGCTTACTTGATACCTGGTACCTTAAGATTTATGAAGGTTTCTGATGAAAGCTAGCCAGTGAATCACATCAACAAAATAATTATGATTTATCAGCCACCAGGTTTTATGTGATGGCACCACTGATACATGCAATCATTTTACTTTCAATCACTGCATCCTTAATGTTTAGCATAGTGCCTGGCACAAAGCAGAAGATAGATTTTTTTTTTTTCAACTACCACAATGATTACACAGTCACCTAAACTAGAAATCTAAAGACAACATTCATTCTTCTCTTCTTCATACCCAATATCCAGTAAGCTAGTGCCATTAATTGTACTTCTGAAACTTGATTCAATCCAGACCTACTCCATTTTGCTGCCCAGGTTTAAGCCCACATAATCCCATGTCTGGTCATTGGCAATGGCCCCCAATAGTCCAGTCTGACCCATCCTTAACTGCTAGCAGAGGAATATTCAAAGAGAAACTAACTGTCCTCTTGGTCTTAAATATAGATATATATATATTATATATATAATATACACAAATATATATATGTATACATATACGTATATGTATACATATATATGCATATATGTATGTATATATACATATATATATGTATATATACACATATATACATATATATATGTATATATACACATATGTGTGTGTATATATATATGTATATATGTATATATACACAAAGAGATGGACTTTCAGTAGAGCAGAGTGAAGATGTTACCACATCCTCTCCCCAGAAAAAAACTGTAAAACTAGATAAAATATTTAAAAACAAACATTTAAGAGCTCTAGAAATCAATGAATGGTCATCAGGTTAAATAATACCTTCTCAGTAGCTGTCAGTATTTAACGTTCTAGGTATTCATTTTGGTGAGCATTACTTTTTTTAATATTTTTATTTATTTTTTGAGAGAGATTGTGAGTGAGGGAGGGGCAGAGAGAGAGAGAGAGAGAGAGAGACACCAAATCAGAAGCAGACTCCAAGCTGTGAGCTGTCAGCACAGAGCCCAATGCGGGGCTCAAAATCAAGAACCTTAAGATCATGACCTGAGCTGAAGCTGGATACTCAACTGACCAAGCCACCCACCCAGGTGCCCGGGTGAGCATTATTTAAAATAAAAGAATAGCACCATGATTATCACTGTATTGTATCAGGTATTGTACACCTGAAACTAATATAACACTGTGTGTTAACTATACTGGAATTTAAAATAATAATAATAAAAAAATAGAGCATGATTGAATTAAATTTGGGGGCTCCTACTCAAAATTTTTAAAACCTTATCAATAGATACATTTTAATGGGGCACCTGAGTGGCTCAGTTGGTTAAGTGTCTGACTTAAATTTAAAAAATAATAAAGTTATGCTTTAAGAAATGTTCACTAAAATAAAAAAAGAAATGACAAGTGTTAACAAGAATGTGAAGAGAAAGAAACCCTCATGTACTGTTGGTGAGAATATAAACTGGTACAACCACTGCGCAAAACAGTGTGGAGGTAGGGCACCTGGTGGCTCATTTGCTTCAGTTCCAACTCCTGATTTCAGTTCAGGTCATGATCTCACAGTGAGATCCAGCCCTGCATCTGGCTGGGCACTGGGCATTGATTCTGCTCAAGATTCTCCCTCTCCCTCTCTTTCTTCCTCCTCCTCTGTCCCTCCCCCACTCGCCCGTACTCACACACTCACTGTCTCTCTCCAAAAAATTAATTAATTTTAAAAAAGAATGGAGGTTTCTCAGAATATTAAAAATAGAAATACCATACAATCCAGCAATTCCAGTACTGGGTATTTGCCCAAAGAAAACAAAAAACACTAATTAAAAAGATATATCCACCTTTATGTTTACTGTACATTATTTACAATAGCCAAGATATGAAAGCAACTTGTGTCCATTAACAAATGAGTGGATAAAGAAAATGTACTATAGATAGATAGATAGATAGGTAGATAGATAGATAGACGAAAAAAAGGAATTTTGCCATTTGTGACAACATGGATGGACCTAGAGGGTATTATACTAAGTGAAATAAGTCAGACTGAGAAAGACAAATACCATATGATTTCACTTACATGTAGAATTTAAAACAAAACAGATGAATAAATGGAAAGAATCAGATATATAAATACAGAGGACCGATTGTTGCCAGACAGGAGGGAGGTGGGGGGCAGGCAAAATGGGTGAAGGAGAATGGGAGATAGTGGCTTCCAGTAAGGAATGACTAAGTCGTAGGAATAAAAGGTACAGCATAGGGAACATAGTCAATTGTATTGGGATAACACTGCATGGCAAGAGGCGATAGCTACATTTGTGGTGAGCATAGCATAATTATAGAGATGTGGAATCAGTATAATGTACACCTGAAACTAATGTAACATTGTGCCAACTATACTAAAAAAAAAAAAAAAAAAAAAAGACACATGAACCTAAAAAGAAAAAAATCTCAAACCCAGGTCTTTAAGAATACTTTGCAAATTTTAATTAAATTCTTTGTTGATAAATATTATTTCTAAAAATAAAAATTAAGGCATAGTGTTTTGCAATCCATTGACAAATAAGTGCAAGAAAAATTCTAAGCTAAAATTCTATCAGTACTGATTTAATGCATTCAGATTTTATTCATGAAGTAAAGAAGGCCACATAGGTATTTAACAGGGAAAATTCATGGTAAATATCCTATGAAAGATTCTGTTTTTAAACTTCTTTTAACAAAATTATAAATGGTTTTAAATGTTTATGGTGAGAATTGAGAAGTGAATAAAGAAGGAAGGTTTTTCCATGACAATGATACAAAAATTTTTTATTTTACTTGCCTCTTTTCTGCTCCCTGTTCCCAGTGAATGCATAATATTATACAAAATACTACCTGGCAAATTGGGGTCAGCATCTATGCTGTTATTAAACACATTTTAACAAGAGTGAGTTTGAAGAGTTCATGTTTTACTTTGAGACCACCGTGTCACAGACATGCCTGTTGTGCAGTGACAGCGAGCTGCTAACACATAGCCCCCTCCCAACTCCAGTAGATATTTAAAAATGGGTCTGACTCTGAATGTGCTTTCTACATTTTGAGTATAGGAATAGTTGCCATCCAGTAAATTGAGTTGTTTTGTGTTCTCTGATTTAAAAAGTTAAGACTTTTTCACTCTGAGCAAAAGTTTAACACGTATGTTTATTTATTTTATTTCTATTTTGATGGGAGTGGGGAGGCAGGCAGAGGGAGAGCATCCCAGCAGGCTCCACGCCCAGCACGGAGCCCTATTTGGGGCCCAATCTCACAACCGTGGGATCATGGTCTGAGCAGAAATCAAGAGTTAGACTCTTAACTGACTGAGCCACCCAGGTGCCCTAAGTTTAACACATATGTTTAAAGTGTAGATCCCATAAGTCTCAAGGTACTTTTTCATTTCTCTTCTAATAACGTCATTGACTCGTTGGATGTTCAGAAGCATGTTGGTTATTTTCCACATATCTGTGATGGCTACTAATTGTAGCCATCAATACAGAAATATAATTTCTTGTCCAGTAAGGTATACCTCAAAATATTGATATGAACAAGAACCATATATGTTGAAGTCTTAAAGAATTGTTGCAACTCCAATCAAAGATACGACTTCAGTGAAAAATAAGTCTTAGGATCTTGGATAAGTACAAACGTGTGATGCCAATAACCCCATCAGGGTTACTCTGTTGATTATGGAGAATAATCAGAGCCCTTTGTATTCCCTTGTGACCTCATTCTTGCTTTTTTTTTTCTCCCTAACCAAATAACCTGGCTCTTCCCTTCTCTCAAGTATTATATCAATAATTGACTTATTCCAGTTACCTAACCAAACCACGTTGCTTCATACCTTTATGCATTTATTTGAGCTCTTTTCTAATAATACTCCCACCCTGGCTTTATTTAGATTCTCTCACAGGGGGTTTGGGCATAGGAACCAAGCAGGAACTTGGTTTTTTGGAATTGAGTCTATGAACAGAGATCCTGTGAGGGAGAATGACTTCACGTTAAGAGAGGTAGATAACCTTAAGTTTCAAAACCTTGGAAAGCACTGAACTATTCATTTAACACTGATCATTTCATTTTGTTTCCCAGACTTCAGTCACTGGCATTCTTTAATGCCTTTACCATGTTTACCCAACTTCTATACACACTGTTTACTTGATATTTCTATTTAAATTGACTTCCATTTTACTCACTACATTTATCTTAATGGAAACTTGGCATCATTACTATAAATAGAAAACTTAGCATTATGTCCAAATACACAAATTACACTTAAAAATAAATATAATGGGAGTTTAGCTTTAGCTAATGGCACAGTAGGTAATTAGGACAAATCCTCCCACTGAGAACAACAGGAAAAGCTAAACAAGATATTTTTAAAAGCTTGTTCCAATGCTTTGGAGATCTACCAAGGCATGGAAGATTTTAAAGGCAAGATCTGAAAGAATATGGGAAACGAGAGAGTTGATTCTCACACTTAGAGCCACTTATTTTTCTACAAATACTTGTTCTGAGATGATTAGGGCCCAGCAGAGCTTTCTAAATAGTTGCACATCAAAAGAGGAAAAAAAGAAATAATGAATCTCAGGACTTGATAAAGAGGAAGACTAGCAAAAATGCAGACTTTTCGTTTGGACCACAATGCAAATGTAAACTAGAATATGCTAGTCCTCACAAGGACAGAATCCAGTTCTCAGCCTCAAACTCTGCATCAGACTAATGTCTCTCACCTGGGCACCTGCGGGAAGCCAACCTAAATATTTTCTAGAATAAAATATCATCCAGGTCCCCAAAATTATCTCTAACTATTTTCATACAAGTAATAGGTCATGGGGTAATAATCCAGAAGGAAAAAAAAATGGTCAAAAGAGCCATGGTTATCAAGCATAAACTTAAAAGTACTTATATTTATTTTTTTAATTATGTTTAAATATGAGTTATAAATGAGATTGTGGCTGAGAATTAGAAAATAGATACTATAACCATACCAAAACAAGATAACAAAAAGGATTAAAAAAAAACCCAGAAATTCTGGATATAAATCTTAGATTAATGAAATTCCCTTTGGTTCCCAATTTACTGAAGTTTTTTGTTATGAATAGATACTATCTTTAATCAAATACCTATTCTTTATCTACTGAGGTTATTCTATGATATTTTCCCTTCATATTATTGGGATTTTCAGATTTTATATTTCTTCTGTCAGTTTTGTAAGCTTTTTTTTATTAGCAATTTTTTTTTTATCTAAATGTTTGAATGTAATGGCTCTTCAAATTCTGTAGGATCTTTTGTAGACTCTGATTTTGGTGACTTGTACTTTCCCTCATTTTTCTTTTCCTCTTTTGCTTCTTTATTTATAATTTCCTTGGGTTAATCTGCATTCTTTTTTCTATTTTCTTATATATATATGTATTTTTCTTTTATCACTGTCTGGATTATAAGAAACTTTGAATATTTAAACTACCTTAAGCCTCTTTTAACTAATATTACATACATGAAGGGTATTTTAATTTTCTGTATACTTTAAACCTCAAAAGACATTTTTAACTACACTTGGTGGTTATACAGATTTCCATACACATTTACCCTTTCCTCTGCCTTTTATTCACTGTGGCATCTCTGAGCTTCAACCTTGGAACATTTCACTCTGAGGCTCTGCTTTGGTCAGGTTCTGCAGGTGGTGAACACAAGAGTTTTCATTTTTCAGAAAAAGCCATTATCTCACTTCTTTTTTGAAGTGAAGTAATTTGTGTTGAGTATAAAGGTCTACTTGGTGATTATGTTTTTAATTAAGTTAGTTGGAAAGAGGGAGGTGGAGGGACAGAGAGAGAGAGATGGAGAGAGAGAGAGATGGTGATTATTTTTTAATGAGCCCTTTGAGAACTGGGGGGGTGGGGGGGGGAGGAGAAAATATGAAAGGAGGGTCATGCGCCATGATGTGGAGCAGGAGCAAGCTTAGAGAGCCCAGGATTGAACAACAAGGAGGCAGGATGACTGCAGGGAGCAAAGATGGCAACAATTAGCAGCAAGTGAGACCAGAGAGGCAGTTAGGACCAAATCATGTAAGGATTTAAGGATTTTTACCTTTAAGGTTTTTACTCTAAACAAAGTAGAAAGTCACTAGACAGTTTGGAACAAAGGAGTTTCATAAATTTACTTATAATTTTAGGCCAAATTATCTGTACTCTATATTCAATGCTCAGCATAGAGAGGGAGTGGGGGTGAAAACTGAGATCCCATTCAGTAGCCCATTGTGACAATCTACTTGTAATATGATCAAGACTTAGACTGAGATATCAGTGGAATTGGAAAAAAAATGTTCAGATGAATACCATAAAGATAGAGTCAAGAGTTTCCCTAATGGATTAAAATGTTTGCTGTGAGAGACAGAGAAAAATGAGAATAATTCTAAGTTTTCTACCTAAACAATATAAAGTAGGGATTTATATGGTCAAGGAGTAGGTAAGAGGGAAAAATCAGTGGTTCAGTTTGGATATAGAAAAGATAGAACAAAACTCTACTCTGAGACTGAACAGATAGTAAAAGGTCAGTCAGGTCACACTTTTATAAAAAGATTTAGGTTGAAAATAAAAATAGCTTTAACCAGACTGATTTATAATAACCAAAGTTTTTACAAAATAGCTTGATTGTTACAACTTTAAATAGTGCTACAAATTATGTGAATCTAGAGAGATATCCTACTCAAATCATTACATGAATTCTAATAAGTACTTTATTTTTGAGGAACTTTTTAATATCAACAGTGACTATTGTTTTTTAAAGAATGACTCTAAAATATTCTCTAAAACTTCCAACTGACTTTTAGTATTTGAAATCATTACTGAACATTTTTCTATTACAAAAAAACAATTCTCATGTTCCCTGAAAGAGAATATACAGAGATGTCGTGAAGTTTTTACTTATATTTACATATGTATAATATTTGTGCATATATATATATATATACATACATTTGTATAAAGATTAAATCAAAATGATAAAATCAATTCTATATATATGCTATCTTATATATAAATAAGTTGAATCATAAATTAAGGCAAAAAATTAAAACTTGAAATAATATTGTCACTTAACATTGTGCAATGTAGCTATATACTTTGTGAAAATGTATTATATGTATTAAAAAGCAAAAGAAAAAATCTTAAATATAATAAGAAGAGAACTGATAGGTTAATGAAAACTGTGACCTTAAAATATACAGTCACCTTTTCAAATTGGGAAGAGAATTATTGTTGAGCATCTAATCACTTGTCCCAGAAAATCAAAGCTTATTTTTTCCTTACTTATGTTGTCTTTCAATTCTCATGAGTCTAATTTTGTGTTTTCATGCTGTCTTTTATTTGCTCCTAGTCTGTTTTAAATTAGAGTAATAAGAATTCTTCACTCTAAGAATAACTAGAAATTTCAATGTATATTATGTTAAACTTTGCAGATTTATCTTAAATATATGTTGTTACGACTAATGGAGGAGCCAACACATCAAAGATTGTTTATGTTTTGACCAAAATGTTCTGACAATGCTTTTGAATAATGCCTTTCCTAGTTCTGACCCTAGATTCAGAAAAAAATGAAAGTGTTATGAGATCTTTTAAATTGGTGTTTCTCGAGTAATTAGATTAGTTCCTAAGAGGTAGAAAAAAGGAGTTCCTAAGTGAGACATTCTTCAGATTTTATTGATTACTGATTTGTTAACTCAAAACAATTTGGAATCTCTGTTGGTTACCAAATACAGGATTTCAAAAAAAAGTACTTTAATCAAACAAGACATCAGCCTTCCTGACTTAATATAGGGTTGGTTTAAAAACTGGCCCCCATACACACAGGGCAAAGAGAGACTAAAGAAAGGGGCACCTGGGTGGCTCAGTCAGCTGAGCAACCGACTTCGGCTCAGGTCATGATCTCTCAGTCCATGAGTTCAAGCCCCACGTGAGGCTCTGTGTTGACAGCTCAGAGTCTGGAGCCTGCTTCGGATTCTGTGTCTCCCTCTCTCTGCCCCCTTCTTGCTCTCACTCTGTCTCTATCTCTTTCTCAAAAGTAAATAATAAACATTAAAAGAGAGAGAGAGAGAGAGACCAAAGAAAGAGGCAGACCACTCCAGATTGGTAGGTGTCAGGTTTAATTGGCAAGGGAATTTACATAAGAAGATTGTCTTGGGTGGTCATAAGATGAGTAGATCTCTGCCCCACCTGCCAGAATTTTAAAAGTTTATATAGATATCATGGGGCATTTGGGTGGTTCAGTCAGTAAGCATCCCACTCTTGATTTTGGCTCAGGTCATGATCTCACAGTCATGAGATCGAGCCCCACATCAGGCTCTGCACTGACTTTGAAGCCTGCTTGGGATCCTTATTTCCCTTCTCTCTGCCCCTCCCTCACTCACTCTCTCTCAAAATAAAAACATAAACGTTAAAAAAATGTTTATATAGAAGTCTTAATGGGTTCAGTCACGTATTTAGTTCAGATGGTCTCAACGACACATTGCTCTCTTCAGTCTGTGCTCTTTTTTTTTATTTATTATTGAGAGACAAAGTGAGACAGAGCATGAGCAGGGGAGGGCCAGAGAGAGGGGGAGACACAGAATCCCAAGCAGGTTCCAGGCTCTGAGCTGTCAGCATGGAGCCCGATGCAGGGATTGAACTCACAAACCGTGAGATCATGACCTGAGCCGAAGGCAGACGCTTAACCAACTGAGCCACCCAGGTGCCCCTCTTAAGTCTGTGTTCTTGAAATGGTTCCCACTGTGGGAATGGTCATCAGAATGTACATCCCAAGCCAAGGGTTTGGGGAGAGGACCCTCTGATTGCCTGGGTCTAGCTTACAGGTCAACTGCTGGTCACATTTTCTCTGTGACCTCCTCCAATAGATCTATGTGTTACCAACGTATACACATTTAATAATAATATGCTTTTAAGACTTGAAAAGAGGCATACTCATGCTCACATGCAAAGACTGATACTCTGTCTGTAATTTGATTATAAAAATGGTTTTGTTTCTGTACTTAATTGACTTATCATAATAATGTAATTTATACAAGGAAAGAAAAGAGAGCGCTAGCACTTAGAATGCTAGGGAATGGTGCCAGATTAGAGACTTAGACAATAAAAACACTCTAACATTCCAATATATTTAAGCCTTTGGATACCTTACTCTAAACTATACAAGACCATCTGGCATTTCAGTCTCCTCGTGTGCAAGCCATTCTTGTGTCCATGTTTCAGTGAACCAGCCAAATTGTTAGAGCCTTTTCCAATCCCTCACACTAAAATTTGTAATCCAGAATCTCTTGTAATTGGCTCTGTGTCAGTAAATTTAGCCTGATTCAACTATATATTCTTCCCTCATGATCTCAGAGCCACGTAGTCAATTCTAACACACATTCTCAAGATTTCTGTTTGTATAAATTGGGGGAAAAATCCTACAGTTCTTTTGGTGTATACTGAACCTTCTCTTGGGTCAAAATCTCTATCTCAGCCTTTGGGAGGCATCTGTGAATTGAGTTTAATGATAGATTTATAATCAAAGAGGGGCAGTAGGTGGTACATACTGAGGAGAATCAGTAGTGCCTTGTCACGTAACTGCCTCAGAGAGGCCATTATTTTTTATTTTTATTTTTTGGCAAAGATAAAAGAACTGCTCTTCCGGGAAGAGAAGATTTGGCAGATTTTGAGGTTTGATGTACCCAGCTCCTAAGGAACTGCTTATATGACCCCATTCCAATTTTTAGGATCTTATCCTTCCTAACCAATGCCCTCACTTTAGCAGAAGATGCCCTGCGTGTTTGGGAATTCAATTTGCATTGTAATTCATTCAGCTACAGGATGGAATTTTGAGCTTGATTTTCAGAAATCTCAGCTGTGCAACTGCAGTAGACAAGAGTTTCTTTCAGGGGAGATGAAAATGCTTTCAAGTGGTTTATGCAGATCTTGTGCTGAGAATTTGAAGCCCTGAGCTCATCCTTTTCTTTTTCTACTGTTTCCAGCACAGTTAGGGGCAACCAATCAATCCCATGATACTTCTTAGTTTGACTAAAATGTCCTAAGGTAGCAAATACGTCATCACCCAGAACCTTGTTTTCCACTGACATCTGATTGGAAGTATTCACTGGCAATATTTTACATATCTCTGTTACCATATCAAGTCCTGGACTGTCACTGCTCTCTTTACTACTGGAAATAGAGTCATTAGTGCCTTCAAATCTGTCACCTAGAGAATCATTTTCAGAAAACCCAGACCAATTCAGAAGACTCATCCTTCAGTTTCTTTTCCCCTAAACCCAACAACATTTGTATCAGTCAGGATTCAACCAAAGAAAGAGAACCATTAAGAGGTACATAATATTAGATTTATTATAGGGGTTGATTTAGGCAGTTGTCAAGGCTGGTAAAGCAAGTCAAAAATCTGTTGGTCACTATGTCCGGAAGGACAACTTGGAAGTCTTTGGCACATGCTGAAGTCACAGTCCATAGGTGGAATTTCTTCTTCTTCAGGGAAACCTCAGCTTTGCTTTTACAGCTTTTAAAAGCTTTTGCTTTTTCAACAGATTGAATCCACCCCCGTCATTTTATCTAGAATAACTTCCCTTTCTTAGAGTCAACCAATATCAACTTTAATCATATCTACAAAATACCTTCAGACCAATACCTGCATTAGTGTTTGACAGCTGGGGACTATAGCCTAGCCAAGTTGACACATCAAAAGACCATCATTCGCTTCTTTATTTTTTTTAAAATATAGAGCAGGTACTACTTTTCTAACTAAAATAATAAGTATATGACTGAACTATTTTCTTCTTAAATGACAGTAGATATATTTAGACTGAAGGCTGTTTTCTTCTTTTTACTTACTTAGGCAGTAACATAATTGGATCCCTTTTCCTTCTCTCATTGACCTATTTGACCCATTGTCCCTACATTTGAACTATCAAACACTGGTGATGAAGCACACATAGCAGTTCTTGGATGGGCTTTCTGAATTAATACAGATTTCAAAGAATTTTCTTTCCCTAGAATGATAGGTTACACCCTGAGGGAATTTTACTTTTATGTCCCAGGAATGCCATGATCTTCTGTTACATCAAAGCCACTAGTCATTCCTTAATGTATTTTGATTCCTGAACTTTAAGTGAAAAGGAAGTTCATAATGTATATTGGTTAATGCACTAAATGACACATTAACTGTAAAAATAAAGGGGAGACACCTTGCCCTAGTTTCTGTAACAGCACAGGGATAGCCCAATTCTACACAGTTTGTTATTCAGTCCCTTCGTTGGCATGGGTTATTCCCATGACAGATTCAATTATGTTAAAGGCATAATGTGAGGTCCTTTTAACACATTTTATATCAGTTTTGCTCAGTAATCTTGTTTTGTCTCTGTCATGTTCTAAATAGTTCAGGAGAAAGACTTTAAACCACTATTCCCATTCACATTGTTTCATTTTCCAGGAAATCTCTAGGCTGTCTCTTTTCATTAGAAAAGAATTGACAAACCAGTCAACTAGCAATTTTAGTGTCCTTGGCAACAAACCAGGGTGACTTCTTTTTAATAAAGACCCTAGAGAAAGTCATCTGTGTCCTGAAAACATTTATCTCAATTAATTTTTTTGAAAAAAAAATGCCAGTCTCATAATTGAATCACACTGGACAGAAATCTGATAAAAGCATAATAAGAACCAAATCACATTTAAAAGAATACATAATTTTAAAATATGGGGAAGACATTGCATAGGAATTAACAGAGAGAACCAACTTATTTATTAGTGATTTATTAAATAGATAACAGATCTTTTTTTTTTCCTTAACCTGATAACTAGCTTTTTAGGTAATTCCTGTTTTTTCTTTTATCATCTTCATCAAAAACTGAGAATAAGTTCTGGGGATCTATAGTTAATAACATATTAATTATTATTAAATAATTAGTACTTATTAATCATTATTAACTCATACTTAATAATATGGTGTAATATACTTGAAATCTACTGCTAGTAGATCTTAAGAACTCTCACCACAAAAGAAACAAATTAACTATGTGAAGTGTTGGGTATGTTAATTATCTTGATCTTCGTAATCATTCTATAATATAGAACACGGTATAGACTTTAAATATGTACAATTATATTTGTCAATTACTGCTCAATAAAGTTAAAAAAAACTGAATGAGAAAGTTGTTCTATATAGAATTACTTCCTTAGAATTATTGGATTAAAAACAAAATCTTGCATACACTTGACTTCAAAGTAATTATGGAAGGGAATTGTTTATATGCAGTTGGAGTATTTGTCCTCTTAGTCTGAAGCACTTGGGTGGAGCTTCCTGCCTATGAATGGTCTGAAGAGATCTGAGCTAGTGTCTGTAAGGAGATATTATTCTTGTCTCTCTGAAACAGAAGATTCCCAGGCTGGGTGGAGTAAACCAGTATATTTATATAATTTTTTACAGTTTACAAACCATTTCCTTAAATTATTTTATTCATTTAAGCCTCACAATAATCCAATAAATTAGGTTTTATTACCTCTATTTTTAAAAAGAATTTGAAACATTGAATGAATAATTGAGTCCCTTGCCCAACTTCACACAGCGTTTAGCTACATTTCCGACTCTGAGTCTTATATATTTTTCTATTAAAATGGCCTTAAACTCCCTGATGCTGTATCATGTGCAGTGCTTCTGTGTTAGGTGACTAGGGTTGCCATAACAAAATACTATACATTGGAAGGCTTAAATATCAGAAATTTACTTCTTACACAGTTCTGGAGGCTAAAAGTCCAAGATCAAGATGTCATCATGGTTAGTTTCTGGTGATGCCCCTCCTCCTGACTTGTAATAGGCCAACTTCTCACTGTGTGTTCACACAGCCTTATTCTCTGAGCATTTGCAGAGAGAAAATGAGTTTCTTCTTACAAAAGCACCAGTCCTTTAGGATTAAGGCCATATTCATATTATCTCACTTAACCTGTATTGCCTCCCTCTAGGCCCAGTCTCCAAAAATAGTCACACTGGAGGCAGCGGGGCGGGGAGGGGGTAGGATTTCAACATATGAACTGTGGGAAGGAGCCCGATTCAGTCCCTAACAGAATCCTTCCAGAGAGATAAGAATCCATGTGTTTCATTTTATAGAAATTCATTTTATAGAAAAATAAAGGGAGGTCCAAAGAGATAATTAACCCATTGATGTAAACAATCAAGTACTGACAGATTTGGGAATAAAGCTCTGTCTTCTTATTTTCATAACAGTGCTCTTCCCATTAAATAACCCATGTCTTATAATAGTGTCATTCATACACAGTTCTACGGTACACACAAGGCAGAAGACAGTAGATTCACAGTCATCACTTTGGAAGGGAATTCCAAGGAAACCAGCAAATTGGTCTAAGTTGTAAATTGATCTAAGCCAGTACGGGCCCTCATAACTTCCAGCTGCATTTTGGTATCCAAGCATCTAATTTTTGTAGGTAGGAGCTAGGCGCCTTCTTCCAGACACACACCAGGTATCAAAGCAATCATTAGAATGAATTTTGTACACGTACAAATGTTTATTAGCAAATGGGAACTAAGACAGTTATACAACCTGTTCCCTTAAGCTCTATAAAATCCCAGCTGTCTGTCCTTTTAAATGCTTAGCATGAGAGCTCCTCTGGAAGAAAATGTACCAATATGCTCGAAACAGGGGTCTGTTTCTCTGCTTGTAAGCAACAGACAACAAGAATCTTTTAAATTACTGACTGAATACCAGACTCTTTGGGAATAAAAAATCAGGAGGCATTGGAGCCACACAGACTGCTGACTTGCTATCCATGTGACAGCCAGTCCTTCTGTAGTGTTTCTACTTCACAAGCCTCGGCCCGTACTCACTTTATTAGTGAAGTCATTTTTGAAACAACTCTTAAGCTAACTAAATATCCTCTAATGTTGATTAGAGATAAATAAAGTTCAAGTCCCCTGACTATATCCAATCTTGAAAATCTCTTTCTTCATCACTCTGTTTTTAGCCCCACTAGCTTACTTACTCTTCCTTGAATATACAAATGGCATTTGAATGTATATAATGGGTAATGTTTTCCAGGAGAACCCTAACACATCCATATGTGTCCCAAGACTTTAGAAAACTGTAAAATGAAACAAATTTATATTACTCTTATACATCTACGATTGCACTAGAGCTCTTAAGGGAATCACTTTGTGACAACCCCCAGGTATATTATGTTATGAAGGGCTAGACACAAAAGAGAAACCCAAAAGCCAGTCACTTGGTTTAAGAAAAAGGCTATAATGATGATTTTTGGTCACCAGAGGGCACCACTCGCTCAGCAACTAGTTCTTTGATGCTAAGGCATTTTATTATTTGATACGTTAAGATTCCTTCACTTATTCAAAAAATTTTCACTGAGCACTTACTATGGACGGAGCAAATTTCTAGGCTCTAGGGGATACCATAATGAATAAGAGAAATAAAGTCTCTACCACTGATCTTGTTTAGATGTCACTCAAAAACGATGAGTTGAAACAGCCTAAATCTGGTTAGAATTAAGACACAAATGGAAAGAAATCCCATGTTCATGGATTAGAAAACTTAATATTGTTAAAATGTCCATACTATCCAAAGCCATGGATTGATTTCATGCGATCCCTATCAAAATTCTGATGACATGTTTTACAGAAATAGAAAAAATATTTGTAAAGTTCATATAGAACCACAAGGGACCAGGACAGGTAAATCAATCTTGAGAAAGAAGAACAAGTCCACAGCTGCTCTTCAAAGGGGACGTCAAGAATACACAATGGAAAAAAAATAGTATCCTCAAGAAATGCTGCCAGGAAAACTGAATATCCAAAGTCAAAAGAATAAAATTGGACCTGTATTGTACACCATACACAAAAATAAACTCAAGATGGATTAACGACTTAAACATAAGACCTGAAAATTTAAAATTCCCAGAAGAAAACATAAGGGGAATCTTCATGGTGTTGGTCTTGACAGTGATTTCACTGATGCGACCCTAAAAACACGGGCAACGGGGCACCTGGGTGGCTCAGTAGGTTAAGTGTATAACTTTGGCTCAGGTCATGATCTCACGGTTCGTGGGTTCAACCCCCACGTCAGGCTCTGTGCTGACAGCCTGGAACCTGGAGCCTGCTTCGGATTCTGTGTCTCCCTCTCTCTCTCTGCCCCTCCCCTGCTCACTCTCTGTCTCTCAAAAATGAATAAGCATTAAAAACAATTAAAAAAAAAAACCTTAAAAACAGAAGTGCCATGTGATTGATCCAGCAATCTCACTTCTGGGTATATACCCAAAGCAACTGAAATCAGAATCTCAAGTAGATATTAGCACTCCTATGTTCATTGCAGCTCTGTTCATAGCCAAGATGTAGAAACAACCTAAATGTCCATCATTAGATTGATTAATGGGAAAAGAAAATGTGGCATATACATATAATGAAATACTGTGCAGCCTTAAAAAGGAAGAAAATTCTGCAATATGTAACAGCATGGGTATACCTTGAGGACAGTATGCTAAGTGAATTAAGCCAGTCACAGAAACACAAATACTGCATGATTCCACATATATGAAGTATCTAAAGTAGTCAAATTCAAAGAATCAAAAAGTGAAATGTTTGTTGCCAGAGGTTTGAAGGAGGGAGAAATGGGAAATTACCATACAACAGGCATAAGTTTCGGACAAGCAGGATGAATTAGCTCAGAGATCTGCTATACAACATTGTACCAATAGTCAATAATCACATATTGTCCACTTAAAATTTATTAAATGGGCAAATCTCTTGTTAAATGTTCTTACCCCAAGAAAATAAAATTAAACAGAAATAATTAAATCCTGGGGAGTAAGAAGTCTACTGTGTGCCATGTATGGGTTGGGGACTCAGTAGTAGCCAAGACAAGGTGAGAAGGTGGTCTTATGTTTCATTAAATTTGCACTATAGTAGGGAACAAAAAAATATAATTTTTAAATGTCTGATTATGATCAGTGATAAAATGGTAAATAAAATACAAAGTGATGTCACAGTACACGGTAGGGTAAAAATTATTTTTTAGAGTCTAGGAAAAAGTTTTCTGAGGAAGGAGAATATAAGGATGAATAGATATCACTTGGGGGAAAAAATCTCTAGAAGACATTCTGGAGAAAAGTAACTGGGAAAAAACAAAAGCAAAACAAAGAAACAAAAACTCACTTGAAGATGGCATGATATAGGAATGAAAAACTGTGTAATCACAAAGATGAACTGGTATAGGAAAGTGCGTAAGAAGCTCTACTAATTTTCCTTTCTTTGTGGTGTTCTGGAATGTATCTGCTAACCTGATGCCTGATCCAGAGTAACCTCAAACTTACAACAGCCCCAGGACCAGGCTAGAGCCATAAAACTTTGGGGTAAGACTTGAAATGTCGCTTGCTAAAACATAGTAAACATCACTGGGTTTAATTAGAGTGAGGCTAGCTTAGGGCCTGTAATAAGTAAATAACAATACATGTGACTCATAAACTGCCAATAAATTAGAACATATGCTAAAATTCCAGAACAAAAGATGCATCATAACACTACAAAATCAAAATTACTTCCATTTTAAGTAAGAATGACAATTTGTAATCTCAGAGGTACTGGAGATTAGGGGGGAAAGCCAACAGGAAACCAAGGTATTCTCATGAACTTCAGAAAATGAGAGATCAGAGATGTTAGGTATATTTGAGAGTGCTTCATGAACAAAACAATTAAATTTGCTATATTTTTACTTCTTTTTATTGCCCTGAGAAATCACCCCCTCTCAAGCATGAAAGTGTTTATTATAAATAAAATATATTATTAAGCTTATGTATATATTTTCACCTGGCTTCCTAGGAAAATGATTTGAGAACTAGATGAAATGAAAAGAAAAAATTAAAGAAAATACAACAAAAAAGGACTTATGAGGGCTCACTAAGAAGATAAAAGAATGCCAAAACAGAGACAGGGAAAATAGAATAGTAGTACATGTAATTGTTTACTGTAATTAGTAACCATCTATTGAAGAGCTATGAAGTACCAAATATTGGATTAGACTCCAAAAATGAAATAATGAAAATATGTACTTTGTAAAGTAATAATATTGGCATCTTATGTTTAGGATGTTCTGGGTTTGATTGGGGCAAGAAATATAAAAATAATTGCAATGCAACATGGTAAATTCTATAATCTAGGAGAACACAATCGAAAGTCAAGTGTGAGAAAAGACTAAAACAGAATAGTAAGCAGTTTGATAGCTGCCATTGTTTTTATTTTTTTCAGTATTTCTTCTCCCTCCTTTTTCTGGTGACAACCCCCCCCCCCCCCCCCCCCCAGCTCCTGCCCTTTTTTCTGGTAAAAACTATTACATGTGATTCTGTGGAGCCATAGGGACATTCCTGTGACCTAGTTCTGGCTCTGTGGAGCCTGGACCAGAGTAGTTTGTTCTAAATATCATGTGATCCAAGTCAAACAAATATGCCTTTTGTGGACTTTTCTTTAAGGAGTATTTGGAAAGATCATCCCTCCACTGTGGTTAGTAAGTTTGAAAGATATAAATGCAGGCTTTCTGGTAGCCAGTTTACAAACCACCGGAACAGAAGAGATAACAAAAGATATAGAATCTGAAGGAGACCCAGGATCTAGCCACCCCTCCCACTTGCAAGTAAAGATAATTCTGAATTATACAGAGGATGTAAAAAATGTTACAATTGGTATATACATTTGAGATACACATTTTATACATTAGAAAAAGAAAAATCATCTTGAATTACAATCTTGAATATTTATAAAGGAATAATAAGATCATAATTTCTTCATGCAAAAGCAGACTTGTCTAACAAATGTTGATTATTTTTGCCTTCTTGATTATCTTAGATGTAAAATAGCTCAGAAACATGGAAGAGAAAAGCAAGTTTATGAGATATTAGATTACAGGACTTCGGAGATGATTCAAACAACATAATGGCTTGTGTTGCATTCTGAGATCATGAATTGGGCAGGAAGACAAAAATACACACAGGAAATGAGGTGGATTAGTGAGTAAGGAAAGAGAATCTAATTTAAAACTGATTGTAAAATTTACTTATTAACAATTTAAGACACTACACATTCACTTATAAGTGTATCTTAATAGACTACAAAATGAAAGAGAATTTATGAAGTGTTTAGCTCACAGCATAAAGCTGCTGGAGTTGACAAGTTCATTTTTAATATTTGATTTGAAAATCATGGGCACAGCAGTAGCAAGTTAAGATGCAAATTAAATTTTTCAGGAAACAGGAGAGATGCACATTTTAATTGAATTTCCCATGAATAAAAGGTTATAAAGTCCCCACTGGAGGGAAAGCATCATTGTTTCACAGCCTGAATTTTACTTTGGTTCGGGAGGAAGTCTTAATGTTCTTCTCTCTCTCTCCCTCTTTTTTTTTTTTTTTTTTGTTCTCCAGTTTGCATTAAGAATGCCCCCTGCTGTCTCAGGGTATTGTCAGAAGAACTAGCAGGACATAAGTTTTATTTTAAAAGCAGTCAGTTAGTGACAAAGGAGGCTAAGTAAATGAGTTCCAAGTGATGGGATAGAAAGTGAATACCTTTGTAAAAGCAGTTCGCTCAAGGACACCGGCCCAGGTAACTGGGCTTGGGTTTGCATAGAAATGCAGTGTGCAAATGTTTTTTTTTTTTTTTTTTTTTTTTTCTGAGAGATCTCAGGGAGCCTAAACTAAACTTTAAATCCCTTGTTTCTTGACCAGCCAAAAGTAACTAGCCTTTTCTCCTGACATACATGCAGCTCTTCACAGCTTCATATTCAACCTTAAGACAAATAAAGAAGGTAAAAAAAAAAAATGCTATTCCCAGTTCTATTAATGTTTTAATGAACTACCATATTCTCTCCATAAAAGACCTAGAGGCTCTTGTGTTACAGGCTCTCATTTGATTTCTGATGCTGTGTCTATTATCACAGTAAACATACAGATGCATAAGTTTGTTAAGAAAAGAGCAGTAGAAGGGGGAAAAAAAGGCATCAGGGATTAAATTTTGAAAAGGAACAGATTGCCATGCTTTTTTATTGATGACAGTGATGAGATTTCAGAGTTAATGTCCCAAAGCAATGTCAACAGAGCAGCCCACAGGATAGGAGACGGGCGTGGGGGTGGGGGGTGGCTTTGGTCCAGGGTGCAGGGCTGTCATGTTGCATCTGTGTGAAGTCAGTCCAGGTCCTTGCAAAGCTGGTCACTACAGTGGCAGCTGGAACAAGAAATAAGTGAGGCTGAGAGACTCTGAAGCAATGCAGAAGAGATGTCTGATACACAGTGACTGATGGAAAATTCAGATCCAAATTCGTAGGTAACCAGTGCGGAGAAATATGCCACGCATTTTGTATATTAACTCCATCTGTTTTTAATTTATTTTTTTGTACCTTTGCACAAACTTGCTCAATTTTTTGTTTGTCCTTGAGGCAAGCAGTGGTCTGCAACTAAAAGTAGACGTATAACACCAAGAAAGGAAAGGAAAGAAAAACACTACTGATAAATACTATAGTGTATATAGTATGTAAAGGGCAGGCAAAATTCAGTGTTGTATATGGTAAACAAAGAGAAAATTTTACATTTTGATATATTTGAGATATTTGGAATTCTCCCCACACAAACTTCTGGCATCAGGAGCTTCCTTCCCCTCTTATAGTCAAGGATATTTAATATACTGAAAATACCTTTCAGCTTTTACCTTTATATTTCTATTTTAGAAACTGAATCATTTTACTACTTGTGAAATATTATTGAAGTTTTTATTATATGTGTATATGAGGATATGAGTATAAAACTTACGGATATAAATAACATATCCACAGGGAAGGAGATTACATAAACTTTATTCCTTACTACTCCGATAAAACATGAAGTTGATGTTTGTATCATTTATTCTAATTGGCCTAGTGCATATCTTAATGTATTACATTAAATAGAAAACCAGTTGCACTTAAATAATGGAACTGTCCTCATTAACAATGATCCAGAGAAGAAATTACATTTCATCAATTAGTTCTGCAGTTATTCCTAGGAAATGTAAGCTATTGCTGTGTGGGATTTTTTGCATATTTAAATATTTATGATTGGTTTATAAATATTTATACTACAATAATTCTGTGGATTAAAAGTAAATGAAAACCTACTATAAATGGATACTAGGATTGACAATTAAGTGAACGGATGGTGGGTGGTAGGTGCCAGGTTTCTTGCTGTTGTAGTAGAAGGTAACAGATAAGCAAGGAGAAAGGCCTAGAGTGATCCATGTAGTACTGTATTAGAGTTGGACACAGTAGAATGAACCTATTTAGCTGAACATAGATTCAAATGGTTACATATGGAAATATGTATAGGTATGTGTCTATACATAGGATAGTATATACACATGTTGTGTCCTTTCTCCCTCAGCTAGAAGCAACTCACTAGCACTGAGCACAACTGGTGACCTATCCTGGTTGCTAAAAGCATTCTCAAGGAAAGGATCCAGGGCTCCTGGAGTTCTTGGAGAAAGGGTTGATAATCACACTGGGGCAGGAATTGTACAAGATGAGACTGGAGCATTTTGTGGTGTCAGAGAGTGTAAGGAAATGCTAATTTCTTTAAAGTTTGTTTAATGTTTATTTTTTTTATTTTGAGAGAGAGAAAGAGAGAGAGAGGGAGAGAGCATGAGTGGGGGAGGGGCAGAGAGAGAGAGAAAGAAAATCCCAAGCAGGCTCCATGCTGCCAGTGTGGAGCCCAATGCAGGGCTTGAACCTGGGAACTGTGAGATCATAATCTGAGCTGAAATCAAGAGTCAGATGCTTAACCGACCTAGCCACCCAGGCACCCAAGGAAATGCTAATTTTTTTTAATAAAAAGCAAAACCTTTGATGGGAGTATGTTAAAGGGACATAGGAGTCAAATGAAAAAGCTTCAAATGGCAAAAGCTGAGCAACAAAACACAGTCGTATTCGATTCTAACCCTAAGTACAAAGTAGGTATCCATGAGTTCCATACTAATATAAATAAATAAGACTATAGTTCCACACTTTAAGTGTTATGGGTTGAATTGTGTCCCCAAAACTTCGTATGGTAAGGTGCTAGCTCCCAATACCTCAGAATTTGACTTTATTTGGGAGTAGAGTCATTGTAAATGTAATTAAGATGAGATTCTACTGGAGTAAGGTGGGCTTCTAATCTAACATGACTAGTGTCCTTTCAAAATCAGGAAAATTGGACAAGACACAAACACAGTGAGAAAACAAAGTGAACATGAAGGAAGACATGTGGACAATAATCATAGAGCAAATTTTCCTTCATCACCCTCAAAGGAGGACACCTTGCTGACTCCTTAATCTTGGACTTTCTTGCCTCCAGAACTTTGAAACATTATATTCCTGATATTTAAGCCAACCAGTTAGTGGTAGTGTGTTACAACAGCCCTAGCAACCTAATACAGTGACTTCCATTCAAAGCGTAAGAGTATGGAAAGAGAAAAAAAGTAACTTTACAGTGGAGAACCCTGACAAACACTGTCTCAGCCAGGTGATGAGGGTTGCCATCAACAGTTTTAAGTCACACTGATCATATTTACCCTTAATATGATGTGATGAAAAGTGCACTTAGTCATCCTCACAAAATCCTATAACCCCACTCTACTCCTAAGAAAAATGTCAGACAAGTCCCAATTAGGGACATTCTACAAAATACCTACGGGCGCCTGGATGGCTAAGTCTGTTGGCGACCAACTTCGGCTCAGGTTATGATCTCACAGCTCCTGAATTCGAGCCTTGCATCGGGCTCTGTGCTGACAGCTCAGAGCCTGGAACCTTCTTCAGATTCTGTGTCCCTCTCTCTGCCCTCCCCTGCTCACATTCTGTCTCTCTCTCTCTCTCTCAAAAGCAAATAAACATTAAAGAAAAAAATTAAAAACAAAAAAAACCCCAAAACCTAACCAGTATTTTCCCAGATTATCAAAGTCATCAAAATCAGGGAAAGTTGGAGGGACTGTCAAAGCCAAGAGGAGCCTGAGCAGACATGATGACTAAATATAATGTGGTGTTCTGAATGGAATCCAAGAACAAAAAAAGGGCATCAGGTTGAAAGTAAGGAAGTTTGAATAACTTATGCACTTTAGTTAATAATATATCAATATGAATTATAACAAGTCTATCATATAAGATGTTGATAATGGGGAAAAGCTGGGTATGGGTTATATAAGAAATCTCTGTATTCTCAACTTTTATATAAATCCAAAACTGTTCAAAAATAAAATGTTTATTTAAAAAATAAATGAAAGAAATGGATCAGTCTCACATCTGGTAACATCCTTAAAATGCATAAAACAAAGTAATGTGAAATACAGGTATATTTTACATGAAATTCAGTTCGCAATAATTCCCAACATGGTTATAAAAGCTAAAATGCACATTAAATAAAAAATAGTGTGATCATAAATTATTGACATAAATTGTTCAGTTCAGTGATGCAGAATGTATATTTCAAGCACAATCTCCAACAGTTTTTTAATGCTTTCAAAACTATACCTAATAAATTGTTTTCCCTGTCAGTTTATGAGGAATCATAATATTCTTTGATGTATTATTCTCAGACAGTCACATAAACAACTTGTGGTTCATTTCAGTTGAACAATTTTTTTTATGTTCTGCAGTAATGACTTAAAGGAGCAGAGTCAAGATTTATCAGTAATCTTTTTATCTTTTGTATGATAAGCAAAATCAAACGTGTCTAGGGATTTGGGGCAGACTTGCTCTGTCATCCCTTTCCTTGTCAATTTCAAGTTATCACTTCTTAAAATGAACAGAAGTCAAGTAGACCATTTGGAAAAACATCTGAGGCAATGAAATACTGAGTCGTGTGTGGCATATTAATTTTCCCAATAGGACAGCACTTCTTTTTTTCTTTCATTTTTAGCTTCTCCTCTATGTGTGGACACATTAAGATCTACTCTTGGGGCACTTGGATGGCTCAGTCGGTTAAGCATCTCCAACTGTTGATTTCAACTCAGGTCGTGATCTCATGGTTCATGAGATCAAGCCCTGCATCAGGCTGCACGCTGATGGTGTGGAGTCTGCTTGGGGTTTTCTCCCTCCTTCTCTCTTTGTCCCTCCCCCGCTTGTGCTTTCTCTCAAAATAAATAAACATTAAAAAAAAAAAAAAAAAGATCTACTCTCTCTTAGCAACTTTCAAGTATATAATATAATCACTATGTTGTACGTTACATCCCCAAACCTTATTTATCTTATAAGTGAAAGTTCATATCCTCTCACCGACATTCTCTCCATTTCCTCCACTGCCAATCCTTGGCAACCACCATTCAACTCTCCATTTCTAAGTTCAGATTTAATCCCCTGCTTTTTTGTAAGTTCATGTTATGTCACTTCAGATTTACAAAAGACCTACATTAGTACCTGTTTTCACTAACTGCAAGAAATATGAAGAGGATTTTTGTTTTTACCAAAAAAAGTGAAAACCAAAACCTGGGTTCAGTATTTGTTTTGCAGGGAGCCACACTGGGGGCTTGGCTGAGCAGTGAGAGGGATCCACCAAGCTCCTTCCTGGGAACCTCACTCAACATCTCAGCATCAAGCCACCATAGCTTTGAACTGTGTCTGTGAGCATCTGTGCTTTATCTCAGTTTATTTTGTGCATCTATTTGCAGGATTTATCTGAAGGTATCAGGAAAGCCTAAGAGAGATTATTTTTTAGGTCTGGTAATGCTCAAAATTTTTCCATATGAATTAATGATAATCACTTCTTCACTTTATGCTGCTTTAGTTTATGAATGTGTCATAAGAATACTCTACATGCAGATGGCAGGGGAAACCTATATAAGTAAGATCATGTAATATTTGTCTTTTGCTGTCTGCCTCATTTCACTTAGCATGATGCCCTCAAGACCCATCTGTGTTGTCACAAATGGCAGGATTTCCTTCTTTTTTAATGCTGAGTCGTATTCCATTATACACAAATGAACACACATACAAAATACACATACACACTACATTTTCTTTATCCATTCAGGTTGCTTTCATGTCTTGGCTATTGTGAACAAGGCTGTAGTGAATGGGGGCGGTACAGATATCTCTTCAAGATAGGGACAATAATTCTCAAAAAGAGATTATAAATACTTTTACTGAAAATTCTGTGGGAATAAATAATTGCCGTCTTCTTCCCACTTTATTCATAATCAGCGTTCTTTTTTTTAAGTTTATTTATTTTGAGAGAGAGAGCGGTGTGAGCAGGGGAGGGGCAGAGAGAGAGAGGAGAGATTGAATCCCAAGTGGGTTCTATGCTGTCAGCACTGAACCCAAAGTGGGGCTGTATCTCACAAACCCTGAGATCATGGCCACCCAGGCGCCCCAGCATTCATTTCTTGTTGATGAATCAACCCAAGTTAAACCAGTGGAAAATGTGTCAATTTGAATGTTTTGGAATAAGAGAGTTATTATAGGAAGTAGACCTTAGACAATTGTTGGAAAATATAGATCCAGAAAAGGGGTTGGATCAGAGGTTGAGTCACCAACCAGTAAATCAGAGAAACTACGTACTACCAGTGATAGATTAGAACCATAAAAGGTGAGCTTGTGGAGAAGCCTATGAGAAGCCATTGCTTCTAAATAGCTATTGAATCAATGAGTCCACAGCCAAGTGCCTGGGGAGAGCCAAGGTCACTGTTGGCCCTGGCCAGGAGTCTGGAGACCTCATTGGATAAAGAGCAAGCACCTAAGTGAATGCCTGTCACCATATATGATTGGGAACAGACCTTCAGAGAATAATAGATGCTGCTTTATTTCTGCATTCCAAGTGCACATATGTCATTTTGATGAACTCTAATTTGAAAGAATATAAGGAAATATAGCTCCTAGCCTAATGAAGTTCACTACAGTAAATGTCATATGTATACTCTGTCCTTGTAAAAAATCAGATAAAGCTATGAAGTGTGTCTGTGCTTAAAATCTTAGTTTACTTATGTTCAGGATAATAGAACACATCTTTGGCTTTTTTTTTTAAAGGTTTTGGATTCTAGTTAGTTAACATACAGTGTTATATTAGTTTCAGGTGTACCATATAGTAATTCAACAATTCCATACATTACCCTGTGCTCATTATGACAAGTGCAGTCCTTAATCTTCATCATCTATTTAACCCTTCCCCCCACCCCCTTTCCCTGTGGTAACCATCAGTTTGTTCTTTATAATTAAGAGTCTGGTTTTTTTTGTCTCTTTGTCTCTTATTTTTTTTCCTTTTGCTTATTTGTTTTGTTTCTTAAATTCCATATATGAGTGGAATCATATGGTATTTGTCTTACTCTGACTTATTTTGCTTAGTATTGTACTCTCTAGCTCCATCCATGTTGTTTCAAATAGCAAGATTTTATTCTTTTTATGGCTTAATAATATTCCATTATATATATAAATATATAAAACTTCTTATCCATTCATCTATCAATGGATACTTGAGCTATTTCCATATCTTGGACATTGAAAATAATGCTGCTATAAACATAAAGGTGCACGTATCCCTTTTAATTAGTGTTCTTGTATTCTCTGGGTAAACACTCAGTAGTATGATTGATTGTTGGATCATAAGGTAGTTCTATTTTCAATTTTTTGAGGAATCTCCCTACTGTTTTCCAGAGTGGCTGCACCAATTTGCATTCCCACCAACAGTGTAAGAGCTTTCCCCTTTCTCCACATCTTTGTCAGTACCTCTTGTTTCTTGTGTTGTTGATTTTAGCCATGCTGACAGGTGCGAGGTAATATATCATTGTAGTTTCGATTTGCATTTTCCTGATGATAAGTGACGATGAGCATCTTTTCATGTGTCTGTTGGCCAATCAGCTATCTTCTTTGGACAAAGATGGCACAAAGAAATCAGATGTTCCATGCTCATGGATTGGAAGGACAAATATAGTTAAAATGTCTATATTACCTGAAGCAATCTACACATTTAATGCAATCTCTATCAAAACACCAATAGCATTTTTCACAGAACTAGAACGAACAATCCTAAAATTTGTGTGGAACTACAAAAGACCCCAAACTGCCAAAGAAAACTTGAAAAAGAAATGCAAAGCATCATATTCTGGATTTCGAGTCATATTACAAAGCTATAGTAATCAAAGCAATATGGTCCTGGCAAAAAAATAGACACATAGATCAATGAAATAGAATAGAAAATCCAGAAATAAACCCGTAGTTATATGGTCAATTACTTTTTGACAAAGCAGTAAAGAATATCCTGTGGAAAAAAGAGAGTCTCTTCAACAAATGGTGTTGGGAAAACCAGACAGCAACATGCAGAAGAATGAAACTAGACCATTTTCTTATACCATACACAAAAATAAGCTCAAAATGGACTAAAGGCCTAAATGCGAGGCAATAAAAATCCTAGAAAAGAACACAGGTAGTAATTTTCCTGACATTGGCTATAGCCAACTTCTTTCTAGGTACGTCTCCTGGGGCAAGGAAGACAAAATAAAAAATAAATTATTAGGACTACATCAAAATAAAAAGCTTCTTGTTGGAATGAGCACTGGGTTTTATACGTAAGTGATGAATCACTAAATTCTATTCCTGAAACCATTACTACAGTATATGTTAACTAACTTGGATTTAAATTTAAATAAATAAATAAAGTTAGTAAATAAAAAAAATAAAAATAAATAAAAAGCTTCTGCAAAGTGAAGGAAACAATCAACAAAACTAAAAGGCAAACTATGGAATGGGAGAAGATATTTGAAAATGACATATCTGATTAAATATACATCCAAAATATATGCAAACTATATACACAAAATATGCAGTATATAAATATATAAAAATATCAACACTCAAAAAACAAATAATCCAATTTTAAAATGGGCAGAACACATAAACAGACATCTTTGGCCTTTTAAGTACCAGAATGCATCCTCTTTTAGACAACTGAATGGACCTAGATAATGTTATGTTTAGTGAGGACCATACACGTTGAGATCTCACAATACTGCCGTTTCATGAATGTTCTCATCAAAAAGGTAAGAAAGAAAATAAGAAACACTACTGGAGCTGCTATGACCATGTGAATGTCTGAGTGAAATCAGCAGATATACCTGTGGGCAAAATACTATTATGTAGTGGAAATGTCTATGGATAGATCAGAGGACACGAAGGCAAATTAGTAGCCTGCAGTTAGAAGTGGAGGGCCGAGGAAGTCCCAGAACACAAACTGGTATCGTCAGAGACAACATCAACAGTGTGTAAACGCTATGACTATGTTGATCATCATAGACTTCAGATAGGCTGTGACTGCAGCTTAGCTCCTTTGCTTCCTGGTTACTGGACCCTGATCAGTCCTGCTAAGCCTTACTTTTTTCATTCTAGAATTATATAAAACTTGCCAAAAGAGAAACTATCTCAAAAGTTGTTATTAAGAAGAATAATAAATGTTTGTAAAAACCCAGCACACAATGTCCAGCGCGGAGTAAGTCCTCCATAAACATAAGCTCAGTGCAGGCAGGAATTTTTATCTGCTTTGTTCATTAGTAAATCCTCAGCATCAGGCACTTAGCCTTTAAGATAATTAATTAATTAATGGCGTCTGCTTGTATTGCTGTTTTGTATTTGTTGTGAATGTGAGGTGATGAGGTGGACAATATTCCTAAGAACAGATATCACATTTTTTTAAATCTTCAACCCACCTAGGTGTTTAAAGGAGTTTAGAGGAGATAGATTTGCTGTTGGATTTTCGATATAACGGGGTCTCTACATTCTGAGTGGAGTCAGTCTTTTTTTTAACATTCTTATTCCTCAAGAGCACTCCCCACCAAAAACCCTTCACATGAATGCTCTCTTAAAGGCTTGTGGTGGTCACTTTAGATTTTTACTTCTGACCTCGGGCACTGTAGCATCTCTTTGCTGAACAAAATGCTGTTATTTCCCAGCTCTCAGAAGCTATTTTATAACACTTGCAGTCATGTGTCATGCTGCCTTCTTTTTTTTCCTGTTAGCTCCTAGGAATAGCAAATGCCATCGTTGTTTCATGTTACCCTTGCAATATCTTGCATATAAAGTGGGGACAGAGTGTGCCATTCTAAAGCCTACAGCCACTTCTACAGTCTGGGGTGAATGTCAACATCCTCCCTTTGCCCTTATAGGGAGTGGCGAACTGAAAATGCACATGATTCTGATAGAGCTGTTGCTGTGTATGTAATCACGCAAAAGGCTCTGCTTAGTTTGAGTTGAGTTAGTCTTTGCAGACATTTTTCTGCTTTTAAGATACATGGATTCTCTCTGGTAAGGACAAGTAGTGAGGGTGAAATTAAAAGCTGAGAGAAAAATGAATTCACCCCAAAGAGAGATTCAAGCCCCAAGTTGTTCCAAGTAATATGGAAATAAGCCAGCACCTGAGAAAGATGTGACTCAGAAGAACTTGAATCAAAGAGAACAGCCAATACATTAGAGAAAGAACATTATCAGAGAGCCAATTTTTAACCTTTTCTTTTCTACATTACAGTTTCCTTCCGTTTAAGACAAACTCCCTGGTCAAACTGCCTGTTACTAAAGCCTGAATTAATCACTTATTAGTTACATGTCTTTGGGGAGTTCATATATCCTCTCAATGCTTCAGTATTTTATCTAGAAAATGGGGATAACGGCTGTGTCATAGGATTGGTAGGATAATTAAGTGACTACACACACACACACACACACACACACACACACACACACACTAGTGTCTCGTCCTAGCAAGTGCTGACTATGAGGTTGTTATTATTACCAGCAATGTGGTTATCCCCAAGAGCTAATAAATTCTTAAACATGAGAGCATTGCTCTAGCTGTGTTTAGGCACCTTCGTCCATGTTTTGGGGTGAAGCATGCTCAGGAATAAGAAAGTAGTGAGAGACAGCTGGAGGTATTCTGTAAGGGAGAAAAAGCAGTGACAAGCAAGACAGGGTGGCTTTTGAGGACACATAAGGAGTGATCTCAAAAAAACTTGGGAAGAGAATTAGACTTTCTAGAATTAGACTCCTATATTCAGTATGGGAGTTCACATATTGTTGTATGTATATTTAAAGTAACAAATACACTAGAGGCCTAGAGAACTTTGGACACTAAGGTTTTATTATTTTAATTAAGATTTATTTATGTCACAAACATTATTTATTGATCACCTGTGTGAGCCTGACACTTTAGTAAGTGTTGCACATACAGCTAGAACTTAGCTTTGTGGGGGAGAAACATAATGAGCAAGTAAACAGATATATACAAGATATTTACAAATCATGATAAGGTCAGTGAAAGTGCATAATGATAGAGAGTAATTTCTGAGTACATATTAAGGTTATCAGGAAAGGATTTTCCTTTTTTTTTTTAACTTTTGTTCATTTTTGAGAGGGGGAGGGGCAGGCAGAGGGGGACAGAGGATCCAAAGTAGGCTCCACTTTGACAGCAGAGAGCCCAATGCAGGGCTCAAACTCAGAAACCATGAGATCATGACCTGAGCCAAAGTCAGATGCTTAACCGACTAAGCCACCAGGTGCCCCTATCAGGAAAGGATTTTCTGGAAGGAAAAAAAAAAGACTTTAGCTGAAATGTAAAATATGTAAAAGAGAAAGTCAATAAAAAGCCAAGAAAATAGTTAACCAGGCAGAAGGAATAGCAGTGCAAGTTCCTGAAGCACAAGAAAAGCTCGATTTCAGGATACAGAAAGGAAGCCAGTCTGGTTGGAATTCGGTGTGGCAGGAAGGGTGGTAGGAGATGATGCAGCCAAGAAAGACAGAATCCAAGTCAGATTCAACCTGGAATATAAGGGTAAGGATTGTGGATTGTGTTCTAAAATAAAGAGAAATCATTCATAGGTTTTAAGTGGGGAAATGAAATAATAGGCTTTATGATGTAAAAATACTGTAGATGAATTTTACATATTTCTACAGCAAATCTCTCCACCTTTGCCTTCGATCAAGATGTCAAGTTTTCCTCTCTAGCGGATTTTTCCAAGCAACACACAGATACACTGATTTTTTTCCCCTTCCATCTTTAAAAAACAAACAAAAAAACTATCAACCCTTCTTCCTACTTTAGTTATCATCTTATTTCCCTCATTTACTTTACATTATAAAGAAGGAAAATGACTGAATGGGAGAATATATTTGCAAATAATATATCTGCTAAAGGGTTAGTATCCAAAATATATTTTAAAAAAACTTATGTAACTCAACACCAAGAAAAACAAAATCCCACTAAATTATGGGCAGAAGACATGAACAGACATTTCTCCAAAGACAGAGATGGCCAACAGACACATGAAAAGATGTTCAACATCACTTATCATTAGGGAAATACAAATGCAAACTATAATGAGATATATCACCTCACAACAGTCAAATGGCTAAAATAAAAAAAATACAAGAAATACATGTTGGTGGTGATGTGGAGAAAAAGGAACAATCTGTCATTGTTGGTGGGAATGCAAACTGGTGCAGCCACTGTGGAAAATATTAGGGAGGTTCCTCATAAAGTTAAAAATATAAATACCATATGATCTAATAATTCCACTACTGGATATTTAACCAAAGAATATGAAAACACTAATTTGAGAAGATACATGCACCCCTATGTTTATAGCAGCATTATTTACAATAGCCAAATTATGGAAGCAGCCCAAGTGTCCATTGACAGATCAATGATAAAGAAGATGTGGTATATATACATATATATGTGTGTGTACACACACACACACAGGAATATTACTCAGCCATAAAAAAGAATGAAATCTTGCCATTTGTAATATCATTGATGGATCTAGAGGATATAATGCTAAATGAAATAAGTCAGAGAAAAAAAAATACCATAGGGTTTCACTTACATGTAGAATTTAAGAAACAAAACAAAGAAAGAAGAGACAAACCAAAAAACACTCTTAATTATAGAGAACAAACTGATGGTTACCAGAGGGAAGGTGGGTGGGGATGAAATAGGTGATGGGAATTAAGATTGCCCTTTTCATGATAAGCACTGAGTAATGAATTGCTGAATCAGTATATTGTATGCATGAAACTAATGTAACACTGTATGTTAACATGATAACTATACTAGAATTAAAATTAAAAAGAAAATGACTTGAAAGTTGTCTGTACTCTCTGCAGTTTAGCTACTTCCATTCTCTCTCTCTTTTTTAACTGAATCATGCATCACTGACACACAATGTTATATTGGTTTCAGGTGTATAACATAATGATCCAACAATTCTAGGAGTGCCTGGGTGGCTCAGTAAGTTAAGCATTTGGCATTTGATTTCAGTTCAGGTCACGATCTCATGGTTCCGGAGATTTTGCCCCATCGGGCTCTGTGCTCTGTCAGTATAGAGCCCGCTTGGATTCTCTCTCTCTTCCTCTCTCTCTGCCCCTCCCCTATTCTTTCTCTCTCAAAATAAATAAGCTTAAAAAAATAATGACACAACAATTCTATACATTACTCAGTGCTCACTATGTTAAGTATAATCACCATACAACATTATTGCAATATTATTGACTATATTCTTTATGCTGTACTTTCCATTCCTGTGACTTATTTTAGAACTGATAGTTTATACCTCTTAGTCCCCTTCACTCACCTTCTCTCAATCTCAATCTGAGTAGATTTTCAACTGCACCACTCTGCTCTTTGTCATGGTCGTCAATGACATCACTGAAGCTACTTTGTCTGTTCTCAGGCTTTGTCTCAGTTGACGTATTAGCATCCTTTGCCATTGTTTATGCCATCTCCTTCTAGAAACCTCTTCATCATTGGCTCCCAGGATACCACACTCTCCTGGTATCCCTCCCACTTTTCTGGATCTTCAGCCACTTTTGATGGTTCCTTCTCATTCTCTAAATGTTGGCATCTCCTGTACCGTTTCTGTGTTCTATATAGAGAATATATTCTCTATTCTGTTCTATATATTCTACTTTTTCTATTCAACACTCATTTCATTATTTGATCCATTCTCATGGTTTTTAAATATCATCTGTACTCTGAGGTCTCTCACATTTATATCTCCATCTTGGACCTCTAACCCTGAACTTCAGACCCTCATATATAACTGTCTACTTCACAACTGTGATGTCTAATAGGCATCTGAAACTTAATATGTTACAAACATTGCTCCTGCTGTCCATCTCCCTCAAAAGAAACAGCTCCATTTCTATCAGTGTTAGCCTCATTATTTCAGTTGTGTGAGCCAAAAACTCGAGGTCATTTTTTGATACCTTTTCTCTTTCTTCATCCAATTTATTGGCAAAATATATTCACGGTTTCACTAGTTATTACCTACACTGCTACTACCCTAAAAAAATCACCATCATCTCTTTCTTGCCTGCTTACAACTAGCTCCTAACAGATATCTCTAGTTTTGTTTGTGTCCTCCTAAATATATTCCAAATACAGCAGCCACAGTAGTATTTTTTAAACAAAACTCATGTCATATCAATCCTCTCGTGACTTTAGTGGCTTCAGTGGCTTCCCTGAGCACTAAAAAGCCAAAGTTCTTTGTTTTCCTGTAAGTTAGAATGCCATGCATGATCTGACCTTTTTGGAAATCTCTAAACACGTGTTCCTCATTTACTTTTCTCCAACCATTATGAGTCCCTTGCAGTTTTTCAAATATTCCAGGCAATGTTTATACTTCAAGGGCTTTGTACCTGCTCTTTGCACTGAGTGGACAGTTCTTCACATAGACATTCTCATGGATAGTTCACTAGCTTGATACAGACAGTTATCAGTCAGAAAACATTAAGAATATAAAATGAAATGTCTTGATGAAAGACATTAAGCCTTTTAACAGAGAATATTCAATGTAGAATTGGTGAAGCAGGTGTTGAAGGACAGGAACAGCCAAAGGCAACAGTAAGGTTAACACTAGATATAAAGGCAGGAGGCAGCTAATACCTCTACAACTAGAAGAAACAAATGCAAGGGCGCAGAGTTCTCAGAATCTAATAGCTCAAGGGAGTGGACATGGAGTCAAGGCTCAGACATCTGAAGAGGGGACACAGATCAGTTGGCTTGGGGACCTTGGGAGTTCAGAGGAGTCCTATAAGGCTTGGTCTTGTATCTCAGAGGAAGAACTGTTGCCTATCTGCATCGATGCCTCAGAGGATCGATCCAATGAAGTACCTGGAGAACTGAGACCTGGTTCTCTGAGATGGGAGCTCTCAGGAATCAGAATGAGACTGATTCTAAAAGTGCCAATAAAAGTTAAGGACTGGAATCAACTATTTCTTCCAGGGTGAAAGGGCCATTTCTAGAGTGATGCTGACAGGAACAGAAAGCAAATAGGAAAAAAAGAAATCCCCCTTTCCTACTGCCACATTTCAGTCTCTTCCTAGTGAACTCTACTGGAAGAAATGGTAAGAAACCAGCTGACAATGGAAAAAATATAGCTTGCAGAGTCCCAAACATCATATGCAGCATATAGAATCAGAATCACTTATTTCTGGACTCTGTGGAATGTCTGATTCAGTGGACCTCAAATAAACACCAAAAATCTATGTTTTTAAGGCATCCAATTGAAGTTCAGCTAGATTTGGAAAACACCGATCGGGCAAACATTTCGTTTTGTAATGAGGAAACTGAGCAAGAGAAACGGGTCTTATGGTCTGTGATGTTTATTTTATGTGTCAGTCTCACCGGGCTATGGGGTTCCCAGATATTTCTGGATGTTTCTGTGAGGATGTTTTGGGATGAGTTTAATATTGAAATTGGTAGCCTGAGTGAAGCAGACGGGCCTCAGCAATGTGGACGTGCCATGTCCAATCAGTTGTTCTATTCAGGCCCAGATATAAAAGAAAGGCTGACCTCTCCTCAAATAAGAGGAAAATCCTCCTTCCTGAGTGCCTTTGAGCGGGCACATTGGCTTTTTCCTGCCTTTAAACCATAACTGAAACAACAGCTCTTCCTGAGTCTCAAGCCTGAAGGGTTTGGGACTAAATCTATACCATTGGCTCTCCTAGTTGTTGGTTCTTTATACTTGGACTATAGTCTGGACTTTATACTTGGACTATAGTCTGTAACTCTGACATTCTGACTAAATGCAATATATAATATATTAATTATTAATTAATAATAAGTAAATATTAATTAATATTAAATATTTATTAGATATTAATGCTAATAATATTAAATATTAATTATTAATATAATATATATTAAATATATAATATATGTATGAAGACCTAATAAGAATACTATCCTAAAAATTTGCCACCAACAGTCACTGCTTGCTTAGCATGGAGCATTTGGTCTTCCATTATTGGTTTATTGACCCACTGAATATAAACTCTGTGTTTCACATTAGCTTGAATGAAAACATAATCACATATATTAGATCATAGTGATTCATTGCATTTTTTTCCCAAATATTTAGGAGATGGCCAATAAGGTAACACAAAACCTAGCTCTTAACCCAATGATGTCTATCAAGTTGCTAAGGATCTTGAAGAGAAAGGTAATAGTAAACTCCTAAACTATGGGAATGATGTAAAGCTTTAAATGTAGCTGACAGCAAAGGGGAAAAATGGATTAAACATAATCTGCAGGGAGGTGGGGTGGGAATTTATTCAGAACGAACAATGTAGGATTCAATATGAAGAAAAGTCCCATATGAATGTAGTATTAAATGAAGAAAAAAAATCCAGTAAGATATGAGCAACCTTAGACCAGGAAGTGACTGTCCTTTTCCATGTGTCTGTGGAAAAGCTTCTCTTTCTGAAGTTTTGTTGGGGAATAATAGCATTTCTTCTGTATAAACCACATGTCATAAATCTATATGATTTATTTTTTTAAATACCCAGACCATTAATCAAAGAAACAAAATCGATGCTAATGAAAGCCATTCTAAATTTATCCTGTCCTCCATACATAGCATACTTACTAAACTATAAAGTCTAGCATACCAATGGAGAATAATTAGAACAGCTATATTTTAAAGTTAAGGTACAAATCTAGGAATATCTGTTTAGTTATTTTCCTGATTGCTTCTCTTCTCCCAAAGGTATTATATATCTGATTCTTTCTCTTTCCCTTGAGTATATTAAAAATATTAACTATTTTTATTAAACTTATTATTTCTTAAAAAAATGGGGATGCTTCTCAGTGTTATAAACCTTTGGGAATTTTTCTTTGAGTTTCATACACTATTGTTATTCTACTGACAACAATAAGCAGAAAAACACATGCACAGGACTTTGCATGACATCTGCTGGTTAAGAGTGTACATGATACAAATGTTCATTTTTTTTTTTTTCCAAATACATCAGTGGATAACTTCCCCAAGGCTACCCATGTAAGGACAATTCTCACAGGACTGGGAGGCTCCCTTTCACCCAAAGTGTCCCATAGACACATTCTTTATTTTTTTTTAAGTTTCTTTCTTTCTTTCTTTCTTTTTTTTAGAGGGAGAGAGCATAAGCAGGGAGGGAACAGAGAGAGAGAGAGAGAAAGAGAGAGCGAAATCCCAAGAAGGTCTGTACTGGCAGAGCCCAAAGAGGCTCAATCTCAAGAACTGTGAGATCATGACCTGTGCTGAAATCAAGAGTTGAATGCTTAACTGACTAAGCCACCTAGGCACCCCCACCTAGATCCAGTCTTTATACCACAGTTTCATTTTACACAAATAAATATTAATAAATAAGGAAAGAGAGTTTGGGACATCCTAATGGCACTTCTTATCTCATTATTTTCTGAACACTATGGCATTTCTTCTGAAATATTAGCCTATCTAACTGGCAAATGAAGCTGGCTTAAAAGTTAGTGAATGACCTGGGTACCTGGGTGGCTCAGTCGGTCAACTGTCTGATTTTGGCTCAGGTCATGATTTCATGGCTGGTGGATTTGAGCCCCACATCAGGCTCTGTGCTGACAGCTTAGAGCCTGGAAGCTGCTCCAGATTCTGTATCTGCCCCCGCCCCCGCCCCTTCCCCGCTCGCACTCTGTCTCTCTGTATCTTAAAAATAAATAAGCATTAAAAAAATTTTAAATAAAAAAAGTTAGTGAATGAGTGAATGCAGGCAGTGAGTTCTAGTAACACAGGAATGTGGGAGGGTTGACAACTTGTAAGAGATCAACAGTGATCTGTAGCCCTCATCAGCCCAACGTGTTTAACATTACCTTTCATTTTACTACTAGAAGATTATATCTTCCCTCTATTAATATGTAAATAATATAATGGATACATTTGCAACATAATTTGAATTATTTTTATGCTGGTAACTCTCCATTTGCCTCAGATCCAGTCCCTGAACTCTGCAGTCCCAGGTTATGATCACAGCAGGCTGTATCAGTCAGGCTCCCTTGCTGTCTGGCTTCTTAGTCTGGCCAATGGGAGGCACCAGCATGAGAACAGGTGACAGGAGGAGGTAGATTATCATGGTCTTTTTCCTTACTGCCTCCCTGCTTGGGTTCTGGGTCTTTGGCAGGAGCTGCGTCTCTCCTTGAGCATAGCTCCTTATCCAAAGCCTCTTCCTTTAGGATTCAGGAACTTGTCATTGTTAGTTCTGAGTTCCCTCACCATCCTTGGTTATGCCCGTAGCTTTAATCATGCCTCTTTAAGTAGTGGCTTCAATAATGGCTGTTTATTTAAACCTTATCTTTATTTGCCCGGACCTTGAATAATCTCTTTTTAAAAGAGACCCACTTTACATAAAGGGGAAGAAGCATAAGAAGGATAAGAGGAATATAAGAAGGAAGAAGGGCAATAAAAGGTCAAGAGGCTACAAAGGTGGACACAATACTGATTTTATTTGGCCATGGGCTTTCCCAAAATGGTGACATTTGGTTATGTGAAAGTCTCTACCCTTCAAATTAATGTTCTGTGCCTGGAATAATTTTTGTGTATTGCTCTATTAGCACTTAAGCTCCATGAGAGCCTGGTAGTTTTGGGGGTTTTTTGTTGTTGCTTTTTGATTGTTTTGTCTACTAGTAACCAACTGTCTAGAGCTGAGCTCATAGTAGCTCATCAGTATGTATTTATTAAATTGAAGAAGTAACTATTATTTTTTGAATGCATAAATTAATAGATGGATGGATGGATGAATAATCACTGACTGACTCTCTATTTTCTTCAAATGGCCTGCATATCCTTGGATACTATCCTACTTCTTGAGGACACAGTGGTATATCCTAAGGTCGTGCTTAAGAAAAACAGGGGACTCTGAAGAAATGAGCTGTAATAAGCAAGGGTTCTACGTAAATACATTTAACCTAGTAAATACATTATACAGCAATAAAACAATAAATTAAACTTCCTGGTTACTGCAAAGATTAAAAACATGCTTATTTATTAATTACAATGGAAAGTTTTATGAAGATAATTGAATCTCCTGTCTTTTGGTTAAGTTACTTCTCTATGTTTCTATTCATGTATTTAACAGGATGCAGCAGAATATAATGGTTATGAACAGTGATGTGCTAATAAGTGTTTAACACAGTCTCTCCAAGAGCAAAACATGAAAGCCAATTTATTCCATTTACTGATTTCTGTAGTGTGAATACTGCCACTAAACTCTTACTTTTACATTGCTGCCATAGCAATTTCTTTCCCATACTGCATCTCATTGACCCTACTTTTGTTTTTACTTCTCTTTCTTTGACTACAGGTGGGAAAGATTCTTCACCTTTAAAGATTCACACAATTAGATAATTTGCCTGGATAAACTAGGATAATCTCCCCAGTGTCCTTAACTTTAATGACATCTACAAATTCCACTTTGCCATGTAAAGTAATGCATTTACAAATTTCAGGGATTAGGATATGGACAACTTTGGGAGACCATTATTCCGTCTAAAACACCCATCATAGCCAGATTCAAGTTACCAATTGGTTCACAAAATTCCTGGTAATCTAACAATGAGCTTGTAAACCAAAAAGAACTAGTTTTTGCTATCAGAACTTTATTATCAGAGCATGAGTTCTAGAGTCAAATGCCTGGATTTGAATCTTGATCCTGCAGTATACCAACTATGTAACTGAGCAAGTTACTTCTACATATCTCAATCCCTATCTGCATAATTACAATAAAAAGATAGTATTTCATTGCATATTTGTGAGAATTTATAACAACAAATATAATACATGTAAAGTATGTAATTAGAAAATTTAAGTACAGTACTTGATATATGTTAACTATTATTGTTATATTTGTATAATTTTTTTTCGTTTCATCATTGAGATTAAGAGAATAAATATTCCTTATTGCAGTATACTAAAATAGTAAAGCCCCATATATATAGTGATCAAAAAATTGGAGACTCAAAGCACTTGTTTTCTTCCCAAAGAACATGTAATTTATGTTCATAATAATTATTCTAAAATTTATCAAGAGGCTCATGGACCTTCTGAAATTTCAAAGAAAGATGCAATCAATTTGGTAGTGTTGAGTTCCTTCTACTTTATACTAGACAAGTTCTTGGATGCACCGTTATTAAAATTTTCTAGTAACTTCACTATCAAGACTCAAGAAGAAAAAAGGACCCTAAAGTAGACAGTAAAATTAGAGTAAAATGGTAGTTTAGCTAGTTTCTTCCTTGGAAGAAAGAACTAGTTCAATATACTAGAGTTTATTCCTCTCAGTTTAGACATGGTGAAATAGGAGGGAGAGGCTGAAGGAGGCAGGGAAGAATACTCTTCCAGGTTCTACGAAATTCTGACAAAACATTATCTTGAGCAAAAGCTAAATTACAACATTCTGCATATTTGACAAGAGGTCAGGGAAATCACCCTCTGTTTCTTGCAAGACTTCTGACTAAATAAAGTTTCCTTAAGGATTTTCCTCAAATATCCAAAATATTTTGTGTCTTTGGAGCCATCACAAGACTTCCAGATGGGGTAAAATTCATTCATTTATTTAATTGTTTAACAAGTACATATTATGAAGATGCAGAAATTATTCATTAAAAAAGCCCGAATAGGACAAGGGATGTATGAGGCTCAGATGGAATATGCAAATGTGCTTATATTCCAGCTGGATCCTAAATCTATTTGACCTAAATGTGGAGAGTGGTTTCTCAGTTACCCAAGGTCATGGAGCGGCATTTATTCTCTGTTCATTCCATGTGACAGATATAGAAATATGTGGGAGAGCTCCCTCTCTCTCTGCCCCTTCCCCACTCATGCTCTGTCTCTCTCTCTCTCTCTCTCTCTCTCTCTCTCTGTCAAAAATAAATAAACATTAAAAAAAGGGGGGGGGGGCGTCTGGGTGGTTCAGTCAGTTGAGCATCTGACTTTAGCTCAGGTCATGATCTTGCAGTCCATGAGTTTGAGCCCCGCATCTGGTTCTGTGCTGATAGCTCAGAGCCTGGAGCCTGCTTCGGATTCTGTGTCTCACTCTCTCTCTCCCCATCCACTACTTGTGCTCTGTCTCTCTCTCCCAAAAATAAATAAACATAAAAAAAAATAAATAAATATGTGGGAGAGGCATCCCTGATGCCTTAAAGTTTATGATTGACGTGGGAAACGTATGAAAAATGTACTCTTGGGAGATCTAAGTCATGTTAAAGGAAAAGTCCGATAATCATAAAATTTGAAAGATCCGGTCAACTTCATTCAGTGATTCATGAATTGAGAAGCATCCAGTCTAGAAAATTAAAAAGAGCTGCCGAGGGTTGTATAAAGTGAGAGAATGTTATAGTGCAATGTGAGAAAGAACCAGGAAGTTATAGTGGTCATTTGCTGATTGGTTAAAGGAAGGTCACTTTCCTCATATGGCACTCACATGGAGGACTTGGAGTAGGTCAGGTAACCTGTGCTGAGCAGGCAAGCCTAGGCCTTCCTTTTTTGGGGAGAGCAGAACATAGAAATTTAACTAATTTCCTCTGGTCTGTGATGTAGGGCTTAGCATAAGTGACTCTATCTTGAGTCCAGTCTGGACACTAATAGTGATAACAAATAAGTGGTCCAAAAAGTCACAAAGTGGCATAGGATTAAATGGAGAAACAGGTGATAGAAACAAGTATGAGTTCAGAGGAGATCGCTGTGGTTGGAAAAGCCATAAAGGAGGGAAGATTTGAAAAATAGGTCGGAAGGGAAGAGTTTATTTTAGGTAGAGATGACTAGCATGTGCCACAGACCAATGCTGTATGTGACATGTTTGCAGGACAGTGAGGAGAACAATTGGATGACCTCTCCTTTTATTAAGAATTTTCCCCTTTCAACCCAGTTTAATAGATTTTCATTTCAATTGTCTCAACCATACTTTCCAACTTTTCTTCTGGAAAAAAAAACATCAGAAATAGTTATAAAAACCAGCCATAGTTTTTATTTTTCTCATGTCACTTTCTTGATATGGCCTCTACTAAAATATGTTATTATTATTTTTAAATTTCTATCTTCTATGAACAGTGTAAGATAAAGAAACCCTAATTCTAACTTCCTGCTCAGATTTTTAGGAATGCCAAATGTCACAGAACAATCCAGTCTGCTGGCGGGAGGTTTCCATGTAAAAAACCTAGCTGTATCACTGTTCTATTTCCTTTTAGTCCCTTTGTCTTGTTTAATGTCATTTCAGTGTAAAAAACAAGTATCTTAAAAACAATATTTATTAAAGAGACTGTTTTCCATTGGATATTCTTTCCTGCTTTGTCAAAGATTAGTTGGCCATGCTTTTGTGGGTCTAATTCTGGGGTTTCTATTCTATTCCATTGGTCTGTGTGTCTGTTTTTGTGCCAATACCATGCTGTCTTGATGATTACAGCTTTGTAGTAGAGGCTAAAGTCCGGGATTGTGATGCCTCCCGCTTTGGTCTTCTTCTTCAAAATTACTTTAGCTATTCAGGGTCTTTTGTAGTTCCATACAAATTTTAGGATTGCTTGCTTGTTCTAACTTCAAGAAGAATGCTGGTGCAATTTTGATTGGGATTGCATTGAATGTGTAGATTGCTTTGGGTAGTATTGACATTTTAATAATATTTATTCTTCCAATCCATGAGCATGGGATATTTTTCCATTTCTTTATATCTTCTTCAATTTCCTTCATAAGCTTTCTATAGTTTTCAGCATACAGATCTTTTACATCTTTGGTTAGGTTTATTCCTAAGTATGTTATGCTTCTTGGTGCAATTGTGAATGGGATCAGTTTCTTTATTTGTCTTTCTGTTGCTTCATTATTAGTGTATAAGAATGCAACTGATTTCTGTACATTGATTTTATATCCTGCAACTTTGCTGAATTCATGTATCAGTTCTAGCAGACTTTTGGTGGAGTCTATCAGGTTTTCCATGTATAATATCATGTCATCTGCAAAAAGTGAAAGCTTGACCTCATCTTTGCCAATTTTGATGTCTTTGTTTTCCTTTTGTTGTCTGATTGCTGATGCTAGCACTTCCAACACTATGTTAAACAACAGCGGTGAGAGTGGACATCCCTGTCGTGCTCCTGATCTCAGGGGGAAAGCTCTCAGTTTTTCCCCATTGAGGATGATATTAGCTGTGGGCTTTTCATAAATGGCTTTTATGATTTTTAAGTATGTTCCTTCTATCCTGACTTTCTCGAGGGTTTTTATTAAGAAAGGATGCTGAATTTTGTCAAATGCTCTGCTAGGAATTTACCCAAGGGATACAGGAGTGCTGATGCATAGGGGCACTTGTATCTCAATGTTTATAGTAGCACTTTCAACAATAGCCAAATTATGGAAAGAGCCTAAATATCCATCAACTGATGAATGGATAAAGAAATTGTGGTTTATATACATAATGGAATACTACGTGGCAATGAGAAAGAATGAAATATGGCCTTTTGTAGCAACGTGGATGGAACTGGAGAGTGTTATGCTAAGTGAAATAAGTCATACAGAGAAAGACAGATATCATATGTTCTCACTCCTATGTAGATCCTGAGAAACTTAACAGAAGACCATGGGGAAGGGGAAGGAAAAAAAAAAAAAAGATTAGAGAGGGAGGGAGCCAAAACCTATGAGACTCTTAAAAACTGAGAACAAACTGAGGGTTGATGGGGGGTGGGAGGGAGGGGAGGGTGGGTGAGGAGTACTGAGGCGGGCACCTGTTGGGATGAGCACTGGGTGTTGTATGGAAACCAATTTGACAATAACTTTTATATTAAAAATATTTAAATAAAGAGGGTTTAAAGTATTTATTACTGTGTCTCTGAGTTTTTCATCAGTTTTATATCTATAATTATACTTTCCAGAACTCATTCTAGATTGAACCTAATATATGTCTCAGCATAACATAACTGATAATGGTAAATATATCAGATTAATCAGTTTACCCAACAACCTTAATTTCCAAGGCAAAGATTGTGATTCTTCTCCCATGTAGTAAAGAGGTCCTTCCTTTCTTCTCTCCCTGATTCTTTGTTGTTTTTATTGTTGTTATTTGAGTATAGTTGACACACAGTGTTACCTTATGTTTCAAGTGTACAATACGGTGAATGGACAAATTTATAGGTTATGCTCTGCTCACCACAAGCGTAGCTACCATCTGTCACCATACAACATTATTACAGTACCATTGACTGTATTCCTCATGCTGTGCCATTCTTTTAAAGTTTATTTAGTTTGAGAGAGAGAGTGCATGAGAATAGGGGAAGGGCAGAGAAAGAAGGGGAGACAGAGAACATCAAGCAGGCTCCATACTGTCATTGCAGAACCTGATGCAGGGCTCGAACTCAGGGAGATCATGACCTGAGTTAAAATCAAGAGTTGAACGCTTAACCGCTTAACTGACTGAGCCACCCAGGTGCCCCAATGCTGTGCCTTTTATACCTCATGACATTTCATTCCATAACCTAGGATCCTGTACCTCCCAGGATCCCTTTTTTCCACCCATTTTTTCCATCCTTCCCTGCCCCTCTGGTAACCATCAGTTTTTTCTCTGTATTTGTAGGTCTGATTCTACTTTTTATTTTTTTTATTCATTTTTTTTAGGTTCCACATATAAATGAAATCATATGCTATTTGTTTTTCTCAGTCTGACTTATTTCACTTAGTGTAATACCCGCTAGGTCCATCCATGTTGTCTCAAATGGCAACATCTCATCCTTTTTTATGGCTGCATAATATTCCTCTGTGTGTGTGTGTGTGTGTGTGTGTGTGTGTGTGTGTTCCATATCTTTATCCATTTGTCTATTGATGGACACTTGGGTTGCTTCCATATCTTGGCTATTGTAAATAATGCTGCAGTAAACATAGAGATGCATATATCTTTTCAAATTAATGATTTTATTTGGGTAAATACCGAGTAATGAAATAACTAGATCACACAGTATTGATATTTTTAATTTTTTGAGGAAACACCATACTCTTTTCCACAGTGGCTCCACCCATATACATTCTAACCAACAGTGTATGAGGGCTTCTTTTTCTCAACATTCTTGCCAACACTTGTTATTTCTTGTCTTTTTGATTTTGAACATTCTGACAGGTGTGAGGTGATATTTGTGGTTTTGATTTACATTTCCCTGATGATGAGTGGGATTGAATATCTTTTCCTATGTCTATTGGCCATCTCTATGTCTTCTTTGGAGAAAGGTCTGTTTAGGTCCCCTGCCCATTTTTAAAAATATTTATTTATTTTAAGAAAGAGAGAGAGTGTGTGAGGATGGGACAGGCAGAGAGAAAGAATGAGAGAGAATTCCAAACAGGCTCAGTGCTGTCAGCACAGAACCCAGCATGGGGCTTGATCTCAGGAACCACAAGATCATGACCTGAACCGATATCAAGAGTCAGATGCTTAACCAACCGACTGAACCACCCAGGTATCCCTGCACATTTTTTAATAAGATTGTTTGGGATTCTTTTGGTGTTAAGTTGTAAGAAGTTTTTTTAGTTTTTGGTTTTTGGTGGTTTTTTTTTATTTGTTTGTTTGTTTGTTTGCTTGCTTTGGATATTGATCCCATTTGCAAAAATCTTCTCCCATTCAGTAGGTTGTCTTTTGTTGTTGTTATTGATGGTTTCCCTTGTTTTGCAAAAGCTTTTTTACTTTGATTTAGTCCCAGTAGTTTATTTCTACTTTTATTTTCCTTGCCTTAGGAGACATATCTAGAAAAATTTTGCTACATCCAATGTCAAAGTAATTACTGCCTGTTCTCTCATCTGGGATTTTAATGGTTTAAGGTCTCATATTTAGGTCCTTAATCTATTTTGAGTTTATTTTGTGTATGATATATTTAAAAAAATGATCGAAGTTCATTCTTTAACATGTAGCTCTCCAATTTTTCCCAGCACCATTTACTGAAGAGACTGTCTTTCTCTCCCTGATTCTTTAGTTCTAAAAGAGTGAGTTACCTTGCTGGCAGCATCTAGTCTCCTTTCCCACCCGCAAGCCACAGGCAGAGAACTTGATAAATTTTATTACTATTCTTGGTGAAATATTAAAAGAAAACTCCAAAATAATGGGGGAGAGGTCTAGTCACCTCTGGCTTTGTTTACTGTCCTATCCTCAGAACCTAGCATTGGTTGCTTGTAGTAGACATTCAAATAATATAAGCTGAATGAAACGATTAATGCTGAAAGCTTCTTGGGAAAAGGAACTTTTTCAAAATGTTGAAGTCACAACATCTAGCACTGCATATGACTCTGAGCTGGTTGGCATTTGATGATTAATTTAATGAAAAAATAATCAGTCATTGACGAATGAATAAAATTATCTCCATTGAAAAAATGCACAGCTGTTCAAAAGTCATGGATACTACCTCTATTTTCTTCCGATATTTTGTCTAATAGAAAAAAATATCCAAAAATTTTAATATATTTGTGGGCCCTATCATCCTAATAGATCCAAATAAATACATTCCCATTTGCCTGGTGGCCAGAGTGCTACAGAAGTCCCAGGCTGCAAACTGATGGATGGAGTACTTCCCGTTGACACTCCCAAACTACCCATGGCAAGATTGACTCTGCATCTGTTACTATTGCTCATGGGGCCAGTGTCATCACAGGTACACTCACTGACTTCAGCAGCCAAGGAAAGTACGTTTGCAGATTCCAGGGAGAGATGGATATGTTTTCAAGCATGTCTCTGGGGTTCAATTGTTAGATTAATGAATGGAGCAGCTATGTCTTCTAAGAGAGAAAAAAATGATAGAGTGGGTGTCCTTCTCCAAAGCAAGGACTACGTCCATCCATGTCATGCTTCTGCTAGAGCTCAGGGCAAGGCACGCTCCTATTCCTATCTACTTGGCCTCAACATTGATCTAGGTGCTTCCTACTGGATAGGAATCATCATTCAGTTGGAACACCCTTCATAGTTAGCCATAAGTTCTCTGTACTTTGATTCCCAATTTCTAGGCAGATCCTGCCCAGAAGTGATGTTTCTTATAAAAGCATTGACATCTAGACATCTTTCCCTGATCCCCGGGCAGACACGAATTGCACTCCCCTATCTGCAAAAAGCTGAAGTAGAGGTATTATAATTCTCCCATACTAGAATGTGATCTTCTTGAAGACAAAAACTGATGTATTCATCTCTTTGTAACTGAAAATAATAGATGCTCAATAAATGATTGATTAGTGTGATGGATAGGGAGATGGACAGATGGACAGATGAGAGGGAACCTGCAAAGACCAGAGCTAAGGAGCCCTCCATATGGAGACAGTGTGAGAATAAATCTCATTTATTTGCCTTAGGTCCCAAAGATATAGAGATAAATAAAACATCTCTCCAATTCTCAAAGAACTCACAATTTAGCCGATAAGTGACACAATGGAGAGTTTGCTCACTCATTAACCTTCTGCAAACACTTCCTGTAAATGGAAATTCTAAAAGTCTTTGGAGAGTTGCACCTGGTTGGTGATCACAGCAAAATCCTTCTCAATCAGGAATAAGCAGGGTGGTAGGTGAAGTGAGATAAGGAAGTAATTGCTGTCGGCCTCGGTTAAGATGAACCATACTTAAATTGTCATGCATGCTAAGTCACAGGTGATTCAGAGCTTTCCCAGAAATCAGGCCTGGGATCATTGCAAGGCTAACCAGAAAATGTTGTTTTTGTTTGTTTGTTTTAATTTGAATGATTCACATTTGTTCTCTCTTTTCCAATAAAAAATGTCCTGTACTATATAATAGAAATTTTTTCTCTTTGTTAATCTAAATTTTTTGTCTTTTCCCATCAGTAATGATAATGGTAATATGTTTTCATTCATAATTTTTATCTAATTGAGTTTTACATATGTATCATAAAAGATTTTGGTGAAAATATATGAAAAACCACCAAAACGGGTAGCTCTACCATCTGCCACCTGCCAAAGTGTCTGAATTTGCCCATAGAAATCTATATATTTTAATATTATTAAGTTTTTCAAGCTTTCAGAGCCTCCTTTTGAGAGTGGTAACATTTGTTAGTGTCAGTCTTCAAAATGAATTTTCCAGGTATGTGACACATGAGCCATCATGGCATTATCATTCTTTCTCCTTCACCCTTAAGCCCATCACAGCTCACATGGCCTCAGACTCCTCAGGACAGATTCCTGGGCAGCCATCACAAAGGACTGGGATTGGTCTGCAAAATGATACCTATTTGTTCTCCCAGCTCTAAGCAGATTTAGTAAGAGCTGACAGAGATCAAGAGATTGACCTGCCTTGGTCTTGAAATAAGACGATGACAATTTTGTGATTGTTAATGTTCAAAATCTTAAAGTCGCTCTAAAGAAATAAGCTGTAATATGAGTTTCTTAACACTTGAGAGAAATCAGTAGTGTAAAAATAAAGAAAAGCACAAAGAAGCATTTATCTTCATATGAATCAATTTTGTGAATAAATGTTTCGTTTCCATTTTGAACATTGTCATACAAAATCCCAAGGGAATTGAAGACAGGCGTAGGCTCTGCCCTAATGAAGCTTCTAATCATAGAGAAAGTTCTGCTATTGAGCTACAGGACCATAAAGCACCACTAAGGAACTCTGTACTAACATAGACTCAGAGAAATTCAATTTTTTTCTCATATAAATTGGCAAATAGCATGGCATGGTATGAACACTTAATTGTTTTAATGAAGTGTTTCCCAAACCTGAGTTATTCTCATACTCCCTTCACAATGTTTTTATCATTTATGCATAAATTACATATTATTTGAGGTTTAAAACAAAGTTGTTTAAGGTATTTCATTTTAGAATAGTTTTAGATTTAGAAGAAAATTGTGAAGATAGTACAGCGTTCCCATATACCTCATACTCAATGTCCCTCTTACTGACATCTTTCATTAGTATGATACAATTCATGAACTGTTACTCATATATTAATAACTAAAGACCATAGTTTATTTTAAAATTATTAGTTTTTATTTAACATTGTTTTTATGCTGCAGTGCCCCGTCCACAACCCCACCTTATGTTTAATCATATATCCCCCCAGGCTGCTCCTCTTGGCTACTACAGTTTCTCAGAATTCCTTATTTTTGAGGACATTGACATTTTGGGAAAGGATGATCCAGGTATTTTGTAGAGTGTCAATTTGTCTGATGTTTTTCTTATGCTTATAGGCTTTTGCGAGGAAATAGGATTATTATAGGCTTTTGTGAGGTTATAGGCTTTTGTGAGGAAAACCACCGAGGCAAATTGCCCATTCTCATCACTTAATATAATCATATTAAGATTATATAATCTCAATATGACGTCTCTGTTAATATTAACTTACTTACTTTTCACTGCAACCTTATCTAACTAGTAGAATTAAGATAACACATTTGGCTAGCTGTTTATGTTTTTCTAATCCATTTTTCACTCTATTTTTGGTGTTTCAATTGGGGCAATTTCTGTTGACGTATTCTCAAGTTTATGGATTTTTTTCCTCAGCTGTGTCAGCTCTATCGATGAGCCCATGGAAGGCATTCTTGTCCCTGCTACTGGAATTTTATTTCTAGCATTTCCATTTGACTTTTTCCTCTACTTTTCATCTCTCTGCTGAAATTCTCCATTTATTCATCCATATTGCCTGACCTTTCCACTAGAGCCTTTGATATATTATTTAACATTATTTTTGATATATTATTTAAAATTGCTGTCTGATAGTTCCAAGTTCAGGGATATATGTGAATATGATTTTATTTATTGCCTTGTCCATTAACAATGTGTTATTTGTTGTTTATATTTTTGTGTGTCTTGTAATTTTGGTTGAAAATTTAACATTGTTATAGGACAGTAGAAACTGAAGTAGATAGTATTTATTCCTGGAATAATACTATAATAAGAAGGGCACACCTCTTCTTCTGCTAGTCTTTTAGTGAGTAGAACCAGGAAAAGGATTTTATTATTGCAGGGGTACCCTTTCAGTACATTGCTGGCTTCAATTTCCTCTCCTGTCACCTTGTGCTTATAGTGTGGGTTAGCTTGCTGGAGGGGTTCACACAATTCTCCTGTTCCACCTTCAACTTTAGGTCTTCCCTATACACCTATATTTCAGAGAGGCTCTCTCTCCAAACTTTTGTCCTGACTCCAACAGAATATTGCAATAGCATGTTACTAAGTGCTTGCTAGTCTAATGGGCAAGGGAAGCAGAGTCCACTCTTCACTTGATTCAGCCTCAGTCTGAGACTGACTATGTATCACTGCATCTCAGGTCTTTCTCAATGATCCTTTCCCTCCCTCGGCGGGGGGAAGAGATTTCTTATGGTCTCGGCCTATGAGATTTCCTGCCCCTGCCAAGATATAGAGAGTGTTTTTCTTTTCTGCTTTCTAAGCCGTGAAGAGCCTTGGCCTGTGTGATAGGATTTACTGCCCTCCCTCAATAACATAGGGATACCCCCCCCCACACACACACACACAGGGAATAGCATCTAGGTGGAGTTTCTGCCTTTCTTATGGTTGTCACTCCTCCACTTTTCCATACTGGACCATGAGGAATGACTTTTCTCTTTTCCCAATTGCCCTTAATCTTTTCATCTTTCTTGTGAGTGCCCAGTGGAGAGCTGTGGAGAAGAACATCTGAGCGGGTGCAAATTCCCCTTGCATCTTTGTTTCTAGGGGTTCTATACTCTCACACTTGCCCACACTCCATCTTTAGCAACTTTTCATTAAAATTTATTTTATTTGTGGCTGAATTCTTCCTGAAAACTTGCATGCAAGTCCCATATTCCATCATGATATTTCACTTGGGTCAGTGCATATGACATATATCTCTTTGAAGCTACCTGTTGTTCCTTTAACTTCAGACTAGTTGATGTACCTGTAAACTCATCTCTCTTATGGATGTAAGAATATTTATGATTTTGTAGATTATTGTGCATTTTCTGATTTTGGGGTTATAAGCAATGCCTTTCCCAGATTTTTATATCCTAAGCAGAATCCAGAAGTCCCTAATCATTTGAAAGTGAATGCATAGTAATTTTTTAATGTTTATCCATATCCACCTGGAATCATCTACTTTGCCACCAGCATTATAAGAATCAGACTTTGAAAAAGGCTACTATACTGTCAGATAAATGAACTGGATATCAAGAAACCTGGGTTCTACCCCCTGCCTGGTCAATAATTAGGTTGTACAGGTTGTGAAAAGTTATTTAAATACTTGAAACTGTAGTAATCTCATATGCAAAATAAAGATATCATATTACATTGATCTCTACGATTCTCTCCAGTTCCAACTTCTGTTGTATTTCATATTTTTGGTAGCAAAACATGTATTTTTTTTTTTTTTTTGCTTATAATTGAACGTACATTGTTTACTGAACAGGGAGTTAAAGTTAGACCTCAGAAAGACAAATCTTTCCTATAAGCAAACTACTCCTGGAAGCAAGTTAGGTACTTGATAAATTGCACTGAATCCTAAGTGTTACTTTAAGAAGTAAAGATATTAAGCAGACCATAAAAAGTGCCTGTGCTTTACTGGCTGAGGAGTCCATTAATTTCAACAATTGATTATATTTTTGGCAAAATGTAGGCAACAGTAATTCCACAAATGAAAAATTTAGTAAAAAGTAAGTTTTCCCTGGACATTATCCATAGAATTGTACTTCAGATTTCCAAGAGGAAGGTGAGTTTATATTTCACATGAAAGATCAAATTATCCAGAATCTGAATACTTTCATGAAATATACGTATTTATGTGTTCCCTTTATTACCATTTTTCATACTAAAGGGAGTATTCAAATAAATACTACACTTAGGTAAGTGTTAATATTAATCTTCAAGATTTCAATTTAAGTCTTGATTCCAAGCATAAGTAAAAATGATTTGTTTGAAGCTCTCCTAAAATAGGAAAACACAAGATTTAATATAATTTATCATAGTAGAAAGTATGTGCTAGCATATTTTTTCCTTAGCTTGCTGTTTTACTGGTTATCTCCAGAAGTAATATCACATTTTAAATCTACATTGAGTCTCTTCTTATTCTCTAACTTTATTTGATAAATGCTAACATAGAATTTATGTGAATTCCATATAATATATGTGAGAAAATATTTTCATTTATGCAGGTAAAATACAGGTTTTTAACTGACCATATCGCTGTCTTGTCATAGTGAGCATTCCTTAATTATCTGAAAGAGCAGTGATCCTGATTAATCTACAGAGTGGGTTCTAGGTAAAATGTGAAGCAAGATCGCTTTGTTGCTGAAAGCAGATGAATCTTCCAGATGTGCTGGTCTTAACCCCCTTTGTGGTGTTATGTCAAACTCAATCAAATTTGTTGAGTGCACACTATTCACAAAATGTCAAGCATGATGATACGTGAGGCACACACAAACAGAAGTGAAACAGCTTTTGCTTTTGACATGCTAACAATTTTAGGAAAAGCAAAGTGAAGCATGTACCCAGCATTGTAAGGATGACTATCTGACCCGATACAAACATGCTCTGTGGTTTCAAATATTTTACCATACTTTTTTTTTTTTTTTTTTTTTTTTTTTGCTGTGCTTTTTAAGCAATGATTCTGAAACCTACCTGATTGTCAGAATTAACTGAGGAACCACCTAAATCATAATCACCAGCTCTGGGCCTAGGAATCTGGATTTTTAGAAAACTCAACAATGATTCTGATGATTGGCTGGGTTTGGCAGCCAGAATTTAACCAACTGGAAAGGACTGTGTTTAACCTATTCTTTTCTTCTGGTAACATAACTATAACAGTGTGGAGGGAAATTCCTTTCAAAATGCTTAAGTGGAGGAGAAAGGTGAATCTCTTACCCAAGGCTGGGCTGGATGTTACCAGAACTCTAAGGGAGAAGAGGTGATGGTCAGCATTAGAGTGGGTGATGTGTTGATTGCTTTGTACCTTGTCACGAAGTGCCACAGAACCTGGCACTCTCCTGGTCATGAGAATATGTTCAGGATGGTTCAAATACTGTGAGATGAAGGTTTTTTATCATTGCTTTGGAGTGAGATTCCTTCCCTTCAGATACATGTGAAAGAAGCTAGTATGCTACAACCATGGGTAAAGACAGCCGGTGGACAAAGATAACTCATTAATAAAAGTAGGTTTGAGAGGATCACCGAGAATCAGTATAAGAACTCTAAAGCTCTCCTTTATAGGAGAGGATGCTCTAAATCTCTCCCAATCTATGCACTTATCAGTATGAGAACTAATAAATTCACTCTACTGTCTAATCTCGCTTGAGTTAAATTTTGTGTTATTTGCAATCTAAACTGACTTAATCAATTATTCATTCATTAAATATTGAACAGTTATCAGTTATGTACTGCTTTCAGCACTTGGGAAATATGAATGACAAAAAGAGAGAACTCTCTGGGTTTTGGTAACCAGTTGTCCACAGCTATACCACAAGTTATTAATAACAGGAAATAATTATCTAGTTGCTTCTCTGAGTGTTTGTACCTGGCTATAGTGTTTGTACCTGGCTAATAAGTTTAGTCATTGGATTAATAGGATAATTCATTCAATAATGATTTATGGGAGTCTAATGAACCAATCGTATTAATTAATCCATTTTAATGTACTTTTTAGGTAATGTGCTCCTTTTCCCAAATAATAGATTATTGTAACACAGTCCAAATACCTCTGCTTCCAGGAGGAACTTTGAATGAGGATAAAGAGTTTTACGTGTTTCAACTTCCTACAGATTTCCTCCTATATTATAAAAGGACAGACATTATTTTAACTCTTCGTCATGATTTTAGATTTGCCAGTGTTTGCAGAAAACATTTTGAAGCAGATACAGGTTGTGTTGGACTCTGCTCTTTCCCACTGGCTGGCTTTCCCCTAATGGGAATTACATCATCTTCTACTCAATTCTATCAGAACTTCCTCAAGAGGAAGGATCATTAAGATGCGTTGCTCCCTGGGAAGACTGTAGCCAGGGCCCTTTGTGCTTGGGCAGCATCTGAACGAGGTCCAATCTGCTCACACTCCTGTATGGTCCATCACCACGAGGACTTCCCCTTCCATATTCCCTGCTGGCTCCTCAGGTGTGTGGCTTTCCACTGCCCAAAGATAATGACTTAATGACAATTATTCATACGTTGGTGAGAAAGTTTTTCAGTGTATTTCATGTCTGGAATGTTTGTACTCTGTCTTATTTCATCTCCAATAATAATAGCAAGCAGGTAAAAGAGACTCGCAGGGCAGGAAAGCATCCTGGCATGCTGGTTCACACCCCAGGTGTGGCCACCAACTCACCCTGTATGTTCCTGCTTCCATTTAACCCTCATATCTCCTACAGGTTTTCTAAAACTTCTTTCAATCATTAATGTTCACTGTTTGATCTTTTTCTTTGTTTTTCATATTAGTTCTTGTCAGTGTAGATGGTCTTAGTACATTCCAAAGGACCTGGCAACACAGTCACTAAAAGGCTCTTTGATATTTTAATAATTATATTCTTTGGGCTCCAAATTGTGTAAGGAAAAATGTTTTGGTTCAAGACCTCTTTCCATTCTTTTTTTACATTTTTTTTAAAGTTTATTTATTTATTTTGAGAGAACAAGTGAGCACAAGCTGGAGATGAACAGAGAGAGAGGGAGAGACAGAGAATCCCAAGCAGGCTCTGCAGAGCCTGATGCAGGGCTCAAACTCACAACCGTGAGATCACGACCTGAGCTGAAATCAAGACCCAGATGCTTAACCGAGTGGGTCACCCAGGTGCTCCGACCCCTTCCACTCTTAAGAATGAATGACCTCAAAGTGCTTTTTTCAATGTTGGTTTTATCTAGCTGTATTGACCATATTATAAATTAAAACAAATTTTTGATACATTTACTGATTAATTCATCTCAAAAAAGGCAATTATAAATCCATTCTATGTTAACCTAAATAACATTTTCATTAAAAATAACTATCCCCCCCTCCCCAAATATAGAAAGCTGGCATTGTTTAAATTATAGCAAATCTTTTAAATATCTGGTATGATTTGAAAAAATATAGCTGGAGTCTCCTATGTACTTTTGCATTCAATCATCACACATCATGTACCCTCTGGAAAACTCCACTGCATACTTATTAGAGAAAGGACAAATAAAATATTAGTTACATTGTAATGAATTTTTACTTCTTCTTCTCAGATCCCCTGAGAGAGTTTCAGGGACCCCACCCCCACTACCACATTTTGAGAACCATTATTCTAAGTGATAATTAAACAGAAAGAAATATCAGTGGCATTTCACTGTAGAGCCATCTACAATAGCAAGAATGGCATGGAAAAGGTAAAATTTAATGTGTGGTGTCATTTGCTCAGTGATGTAGCTTGATATGTTTCTGCTCAGGTGCAAAGATGATTAGAGACAGATTTCACCCAGCACCTCCAGTTCTGTTGCTACTAGATCCTTAAATGGTCTTTGCACCACCAGAAGGTTCTGGTAGGTAGACTATGACTTGATCTTCTTAAAGTCTTTATTATATCCATCCTTTAGGAAGGGAGTTCATGTCTTCTGCCAAGGACGCTTCAGGCAGATAAAGTCTATAAATTCCATTCAAGGTGATGTTTTCCACATTTAAAATAAAATACATAAAATTACAAAGGAGAAAATATATTGAAATATAGGCATCAATATATTTTACGCTGGGATATAATAGTCCTTTAGTAGCCCATAAAGTAACAAAATCTAAGGAGAGGAAAATAACAATATCACGTCAAAGTCATCATGTGCACAAACCATATTTCAAGAGATCTGAAACAATGGTAAGGTGGTATGAAAATATCTCCGATTTCTACTGGGACAAAGTCTGGTGCTACTACTGTTTTTGTGGTTTGTTGGCTTCATTCAGAGTGGCTTAGTAAAAATGTAAATGCTGTTCTTTAATCCATATTTTATAACTTTTTAATTTATTTTTTTAAGTTTATTTATTTTGAGAGAGAGAGAACGTGTGCTAGTAGGGTAGGGGCAGAGAGAGGGAAAGAGAGAGAATCCCAAGCAGGCCCCGCTCTGTCAGCACAGAGCCAGGGCTAGGGTTCCATCTCATGAACCATAAGATCATGACTTGAGCTGAAACCAAGAGTCTGAGACTTAACCGACTGAGCCACTAAGGTGCCCTTTTTAACCCATCTTTGATAAACTCTCTGATTCTATCTATAGATGCCATTGCGTCTATGAACACTAGGTTAAGGAATGTTCTTCTAGAGAACAATGTTTCTCAAAACGTGATGCTAAGACCAGAAGCATCACGGTCACCTGGAACCTTGTTAGAAATGCAAAAATCTTGGGTCCTACCTCAGACCTACTGAATCAGAACTGGGAGTGAGGTCCAGTAATCTGTGTTTCAACAGATACTGATGCACACTAATGTCCTAGCAGTTCGTTTTCCTCAGGAGCAAAGTATGTCAAGGAAAGTGGAGGCAAGCAAGGTACATAGTCAAGACCTGGAGAAAAATGGAAGCTTTGTTAAGGTCAAGTAAAATTCCTTGTACAGAAAGATGCATGCAAGACTCATGGAACACTAGAGAAATAGAAGAGGACTGAGAGCATCCATTCCAGGAGTGGTATATTGTCTCATGCTAAATGGTAATTTCACTGGGTTAATAAGTACTTTCAAAACTGCTGAGTTTGAACATGAGGATTTTGATTGAATTTTGAACAAATGAATGAATGAACCATGTTACCATCAACTGTCTGTTATGGATATACATAGGGATGGGAGAAAAATAACAACCCTCAAGTAATATATATGTTATCCCTAATATATCCAATCTTTTCATCTTTAAAGTGAAAAAAAAAATATGACACAGATATTAAGGGACTTGCCAAAAGTCAATGGTGAATTCGTCTCAGAGCCTGAATAGGGACTCAGGACATCCGATCTGTTGTCTAATACAGATGCTCTCATATGTCAGAGGTTAGTAGCTTCACAGCCTGTACTAGGCAACTTTTATATACTCTAATCCAGAGTAATTAGCAAATGTCAGTTTGCAATCTCTGGAGCTTGCCAGGTAAAATCTGAAACCAGAATTCCCCCCTGTGGACATAGGGCAAGGAGAGACTGCAGAAAGAGGCAGGCCACTCCGTATTGGTAGGTGGCAGGTTTAAAAAGCAAGGGAACTTACATAGGAGGCTTGTCTTGGGAGGTGCAATGGGAGCAGATCTCTGCACATGCCCACCAAGTCTGAAAAGTTTGCACAGAGGCCTTAACTGGGTGCAGTCATGTATACCATCCAGATGGCCTCAACCACACATTTTTATCTCAAGGCTGCATCCTTGGGCAGCTTCAAGCAGGGAGAAGGTAAACAGAACATAAGTTCTAAAAACCAGGGAAGGGGTGAGGAACCTCCAGATGTTGGGTCCAGATCACAGATCTACTTGCTGTCACATCCTCTCAATGACCTCCTCCAGCAGCAAGATTTTATACACTCGGTGAATAACTTTAGAGCTGCTTGCGATATTCTATTCACTGACTTAGGACTGGCAATCGAAATTCTTCATATGCTAGTCTAAAGAGAGAAAACCCCAAACAGACAAGACATGAACAATTCTCTTCTAGAAAGACATCATGGGACATTAACTGAAACAATGTTACTGAATCCAAAGATAATTACATTCTCAAACATAGAAGAAGAAGCAAGAAGGAGATTGTTTTCTTGAACTGAGACACATAACTCAATGGGACAAGTTAAAATGGAAGAAAGGAAAGTGAACCTGGAGGGAGGGCAGTAAATACTAACGAATAATGGAGTGCTCTTCAGGGAAGACACTAGAAGATCCATTACTTAGGAAACAGAATATTTTCTCATGGCAAGATTTTATTTCATAAAATTGTAGGTCAGATGACCCATTTGCAGGTTTTGTATCTTATTTGTGAACTTGGTAAACTTTTTTTTAAAATTTTTAAATGTTTATTTATTTTTAAGACAGAGAGAGACAGAGCACAAGTGGGGGAGGGGCAGAGACACAGCATCTGAAACAGGCTCCAGGGTCTGAGCTGTCAGCACAGAGCCCGATGCAGACCTCAAACGCACGAACCATGAGATCATGACCTGAGCCGAAGTTGGATGCTCAACCGACTGAGCCACCCAGGTGCCCCAAACTTGGTAAACTTGTAAGATCATGTTATTTAAACCCTTTAAGATAGCATATTGTTCAAACCCCTCTAGTAATACCAAGTAACATTTAACATAGGTCTTCAAATAGGGAAAGAATTGTTTTAAAGGTCATTGATTTCCATAGATTTTATTTAAATGATATTTTCTTACAGATACATATTATGAGTAGGGAAAATTAAAATTATTCATGAAGACTTTGCCACAGAAGAATACTAAGGTTAAATTAAAAAGGATCCTGCACGAGAATTAAGGGGACTTGTGAAAAATATCTCAAATGGTCAAAGAATATTTAACCTTTGCTACATAAATAAGAACAGAGGAAAAGCACAGTGGGGAGAGGTAAGGTTAGTGTAGGAAATATGTGCATTGAAATAAAAGACTATAACAATGAAAGTGCCCTTATATTTGTTCATATTATTCTCATGAGAAAGGCTTTTGAATAGGTTTTTGAATCTCATATAAAAGAAAGAATGAAGAAGTTTCATCCAACTGCAGTCATACCAATTTTTTTAAATGGAAAAGTCTAAATTAAATGAATCATGACCCTGAAAAATATCTCAAGTTCATAGTCATTATATTTTGAATGGACCACAACTGCCACAAACCTTCCCCTAGAGTCAACAAATAACTCAATTAGAATCTCTGGCAAAATTAGTCAAACCCATAACATAACTTTGAAAAGAAAGGACTTGAGTAGTCATGAAATCATAGAAAATATAATCATAATCTCTGGATTTAGAAGGGAGCTTAGTGATCCTGTATTATAATAATTTCTTATCACTTTTTTTCTTTTTTTGCCTTGCTTTCTATTGTCTAGGGGTATTTCTAAACTCTACCATCATACTTGCCTACCTTCTAAACTAGATAAATCTGAACATAAATTGTATTTTTATTAATGACTCAAACTTGTCAACCTAAAGATGAGTGCATTGGTTGTCTATTGCTGTGTAACAAATTATCACATACTTAGTGACCTGTAAAGCACTGATTTATATGCTTATAGTTTCCATGGGTCAGGAGTTATCACATTTTAGTTAGTACTTGGTGCAAACTTGGTTTCAGAAGGCTGAATCCAAAGTGTTGGCTGACTGTATTCTCATCTGGAGCTATGATTAGGAATATTCTGTCAACTAACTAGCTGCTTGTAGAATTCACTTTCTTGTGATTATAGGACTGATGTCCCCAATGTCTTGCTGGCTGTCTTCACAGACTGCTTTCTTCTCCAGAGACTACACTTGGGTCGTTGCCATGTGGTCCCCTCTATTTCAGGGATTGAGAACGGTTTGCATCTCAAATCTCTTTCGTGCTTTAATTCTTTCTAACTTCCCTCCAAAACCAGCTCAGGAGATTAGGTCAAACCCACTTGAATAATCTTCTTATTTTAAAGCCAACTGTGTCTTATAGCATAGCCTATTCCTGAGAATTAAATCCACTATATTCATAATATTCATAGACTGTTTATGACAGGAGAGTGGGAAATCTTTTTTTTTTAATTTTTTTTTTTACATTTTTATTTATTTTTGAGAGACAGAGACAGAGTGTGAGTCGGGGAGGGCCAGAAAGAGAGGGAGACACAGAATCCGAAGTAGGCCCCAGGCTCTGAGCTGTCAGCACAGAGCCCTACGCGGGGCTTGAACCCATGAACTGTGAGATCATGACCTGAGCCGAAGTTGGACACCCAACCAACTGAGCCACTCAGACGTCCCAAGAGAGTGGGAAATCTTGAGGGTCATCTTAGAATTCTGCCTGCCACAGAGTTATAAGGAACAGTAAGAACATAGACTTTGAAGTCAGATAGGAAAGGGTTTGAAAAACCTAACTTCATGATCTGGTACGTAATAGGTGTTTAATAAATGCTTGTTGATTGAATTATGACTATGTGAATAAATGCACAAATAAACAAGGAAATGTGCAAATAAGTGAACTTAACTTTTCAAAACCTGTTTCGCCCTCTAGGAAAGGAAAATAATGGCATCTAATTGAAGAAAACTTACAAAAATGAAATGAAATTATACATAAAAAGCTTTTGGTACATAGTTGGCACTCAATAAATCAGTATCTATTCTTAATCTTTCTATAGTGGCATAATATCTGGGCTTACCATGTCTTTAATGACTTCTAATTTCCCCCATTTGCTGTGGCAGTCTGCTGTTAAGATCAATAGGGATGCCAAGTTTTGAATTTTTGCTGACCTTCTAATCACTTTTTCTTCTTTTGCTTTGTTTATAGACTCTATGGTTCAACGACTTTCATTAAAGTCTCATAGCATTAACAGCCAATCATATTGTTTTCTTTTTTATGCTTGGGAAATTAATTATATCAATCAGATGATGGGAAGTTACAGCAAAAATACATATTTTTCATATCTAGTTTTCATGCAATGTGTTGCAAGTAGGCTGTGGGTCTCATCCATGTATCAGGATCCAGGCTGATGGAAGAGATTTCACTGGGACAATGCTGATCTCAAGGTAGAGAAAGGAGAAACATGGTACAACAACTCAATGGCTCTTAAGCTTCTGCTCAAACATGGCACTCAGATTTCCTTGGGGACTCTAAATCACACCATCAAGGGGAACATCAATGGGATAGGAATATGTAGTCCTTCCACAACGAGGAGAAGCAAACGTTTAATATACTCATCACATTTCAGTGTCATTTTTGTGTATTTGACTATTTTCAGTTGTGCTGTTCATTTTTGCTATATTGGGGCGGTTCTGTTGCCATCACAATATCATTGGTGCATGTGTGTTTGTGATGTTTTGTGGAAGTAGTAATATTGTGCTTATTTTAGAATTTATCTCAGGAAATATATATTTTTAATAAAATCACAGCTAACACAAATATTCTGAAAAACATCACTTGATTATTTTTAAATAATAATCAATTTAGAGATTTATTTTTAAAGCATGCTAGCCACTTTTGTTTACTGACAAACCAAAGCAACACTCCATTCAAAACCTTTCAAAAATGAGAAGGCAATTCTTCAGAAATCACATTCATCAATAACATATATTGGAAAGTAAAGTGAGTCAAAAGTACATTTGTTCCACGGTACTATCAATAGTTTATACTCTCAATTTCTATTTCCTGATAATTTCAACAAAATTATACACATCAGTTCCAATGATCAATGATAGATTGCATTGTTATTTCTATTGCATTGATTGAAGAAACAGAAGGTATGATATAACATAGAGACCTGGATAAATGCAGAAATTTCTATATACTTCCTTTCTTCATATCGAAAGGGAATCAGATGGGGGTGCCTGGGTGGCTCAGTCAGTTAAGCGTCAGATTTCAGCTCAGGTCTTGATCTCATGGTCAGTGAGTTTGAGCCACACGTAGGTCTCTATCTGATGATGCGGAGCCTGCTTGGCTCCTCTCCCTCTCTCTCTGCCCCTCCCCTACTTTCTCTCTCTCTCTCTGTCAAAGTAAACTTAAAAAAAAAAAAAAAAAAGAATCAGATGTTTCTGAATATTAGAGAAGTTAGCCACAAAATGATGTATTATTACGTTAACAATATATTGACCATAGATCAAATTACACCCTCTACCCTAAAATAACTTTAGTTTTTTAAATCATGCAAAACACTTGTTTGGCAACATAAAGGGTTTTTCTCCATAAAGTTTTAAATGATTCCTTAATTTTATCTGAAACACAGAGGCCCTCTTGTGGCCATCTCTAGGCATTTGCACTAACAATTTCTAAAGAACAGTTTGACTTTGCAGGAAGCACAGGGCCATTCAGGTGGAGCATAGCCTGGGGCACGTTGAATTTCTGAGGTCCTCAGTGTCTGTAAAAAATTACCAAAAAAGAAATCTAAAAATATATAATATATAATATGATATAATATAATACAGTGCATTTTAAATTCTTTAGCACACACAAACAAAAATACAATGGAATATAGTTTCACTCTTTAAAATGAGAGAAGAGATTAAAAAGAACTATTAATTCACAGTGTATGATTGGTGTGCAGTCTGTTAATAGGATCAAATTTAAAGGTGTATGAGAATCAGCTTCCAGAAAAGTCAGTCCATCTTTGTGATTGCGGCACAGCTCTTTTCATTGAGACTTTTAAAACTTCTATATTTGGGGGCGTCTGGGTGGCTCAGTTGGTTAAGCGTCCAACTTGTGGTTTTAGCTCATGTCATGGTCTCGTGGTTCGTGGGTTTGAGCCCGGTTTGAACCCTGTGTCAGATTCCATACTGCAGAGCCTGCTTGGGTTTCTCTCCCTCCCTCTCTCTTTGCCTCTCTCTCTCTCTCTCTCCTTTTCTTTCTCTCACTGTTAAAATAAATAAATAAACTTAAAATAAATAAAGCTCCCATATTTAAGTTCCTCTGTTCTTATGAAGCCTGGGTCAAGTGCTCCTCCCTCCTAACTATCCCAATTCCAATTCCTTGCCTCAGCTCCCAACCCCACCCTGCTTAGTCTTGTGAACAGATAAATTGTCTCAAAATGCAACCATAAACGGAGAGAAAAAGTCTTGTATATTCAACACAGAACAGAGCCTTCTCTGTTCCTTTCCCTTTCCCTCTCCCTCCTATGTTACTCTTGATTCTGTGCTAATCCTGAAAAATAAAAATAGAAATGCGTAGTGCTTTGGACAGGAAATAAATAGTAGGCGTTGTCCTTAAACTTCCATGTCCACTAAGAATACAGATTCCTCCGTTCTGCAGCCAAAGACACTGATTTACGGGGCTGACTTGTGGTTCTGTGAAACTGGATTTTAACATCCCTTCCGAGTTTTTCTGGGGCCAGTTAGCTAGAGAAAATGATTCTTTGCCCCGGCTGCAGAATCCACTGGAGAGCTTTGAAATTCTCATGCCCAGGACCCACCCCAGACTACTTCAATCAGAATTTCTCAGGATGGGTCCAGGCACCCCCCCTACTGACTCTAATGTGCAGCCAATTTGAGAACTACTGGGCCACAGCACAGAAGGATGGATGTCAGACTTCAATCTGCCTCAAACTATCAGAGACGCACCTGAAGTTCCACACAGTCAGGTTTACGGACTCATTGCAGTGAGGGGGATGGCGTGCCAAAGGAACAGTGGTGTCCCACAGAACAAACGCAAATTGAGTTATTTTAAGACACAGAAGTAGGGCCGGGTTGAGTGTCTGAATGGGCTCGAAGCAAAGCAGAGCGTGTGTAAAGGAACCAACATGGGCCTGCACTGCAAAGTGGACCCCAAGTCCTGCTCCCTTGAAGACAATAATGTCAAGATAGATGTGCAGTGCTGTCTCCAGACACCCTTCCTCTGAAGCTCTGCACCCTGATTGTCAGTGAGGACTGCTTTTCTGTGTCAAAGTGTGTTAGATCCTCCAGGCAAGAGAGGAATATCTCTTTCTCACCGATAGGATTCCAAACGGCAAAGTTTGTGATAGACCGTGATTTTGAAGAACAAAGTTTTTTCAGTGTGTACAAAAGCAGCTGTCACTCAAAGAGAGGGAAGAGACACTTTACAGATGCAGTACGTCCTTGGGAGAAATATTGAATCCTGTTAATTTTGTAGCCGGCTTCCTCTCTATTATTCTAGCCTCATAAATGGCAGGGCAGTGTTTACGTTCCAAACTAATTTTTAGTTGTTTAGAAATGGCATCTGCCCCACGGGGTTGCTTCCAGAAGGAAAATGGAACAGGAAAAGAGGGTCATAGCATGTCACCATGTAGATGTCACCCATGCATTAATTCAGCAAGACTTATTGAGTGCCTACTTTGTGTTGGGACCTTGGCAGCATCCTGCAAACTTAACAATGAACAATACTCAGTACTTGCCCTTGAGATACTTACATGCTGGTTGGAGAAAAACACATATAAGCAATTGCAACAGAGTATGGAAGAGCTGTAACTAGACTTTAGAATATCCATGAACAATTAACCCAGTCTTGGGTATTTAGGGAACTGGAAAAAAAATGTTACCTGAGATTATAGAAGATGGATGATTATGGGGGTGGGGCTGGGGGGTGGAACCAGGACCAGAAAGTGGTAGCAGATGGAACAAGACTTTGAAAACAGAATTATCTGGCCTCTAATCCACTGACTGGGTATCACTCTAGCTCTGAGTTGCAGCTTCTCATCTGAGAAGTAAGGGTAACAAAACAGAGGAACGTTCACTGAGTGCCAGACAGAGTTCTAAGTAATAGGATTCCATCAACGAACAAGAGACAAGCTCTCTGCCCCTTACAGAGCATGCACTAAGGTGCAGGGTTACCAAAAATAAATAATAACCATCATTGAAATGTAAATTATTTGGTATGTTAGGTCATAAATGCAGAGTGAAGGAAGTTGGACATACCAGTAGAGAAAACCTAGGAGAAGAGGCAGGTTGAGGATTCAATGATATGACGTCCGTCCAAATGCCTAGACATTACACAGGGACATTCTCATGACATTAAATCACACAAGTTATGTTTGCCTCAGAGAAAGGGGAAACCCTACACCTGCACATCACTTAGCCACGACTTTGACCTCACCCCAGTATTTCCCTTGTCTTGTGAACTACCACTATTCTAACTTTAGTGAGCCTGAATTTGTACCTTAGCAAAACTCTCATTTTATAGCATAACCCTGGGGTACAACTCAGAGGAGATTCCTCTCTGAGAATATTTCTGGGCAAGCTACCAGACAACAGTTGACAATTCTTGTAAACACTGGTACCAGTTGGAGAATTTCAAGTTGGGCCTTTTTTTTTTTTTTTTTTTTTTGCTTATAATGCTCTAAATTGCCCTTGGCTTATTCTGCCCCCTTTCTTTGATTCTCTGATTCAAGCCAAAATTCGACTGAAACAGTGGTTCTCAACATGCTCCCTTAAGGTCTATAGCACTCTATTCTTGAGTTCAGTTATGGCACTTCTGTACCCTCCCAATACCCACCCCATGACTCAAACTGTGCGGAAGGAATTTTACTTCTCACATTTACTAAGGTGAGGGAGTGCTCTGTGCATTTGGTGGACAGAGGTCAGGGATGCCAAATGGACATGAGCCAGTTCAAGTCACTTAAAAAAATATATATTCCATTCAAAATGTCAATAACACCTCCTTAACAAACACTGGGTTAGGAAAATAGAACTTTCTCCACAAAATTTAGATATTTTGAAAATTGGATTATGATACCCTCAAAGTCTACTTAACTTAGTTGTTATGATGTTTCTATTTTACCTTCAAAATAGGGGCACCTGGGTGGCTGAGTTGGTTGAGCATCCAACTCTTGATTTCAGTTCGGGTCGTGATGCCAGGGTCATGGGATTGAGCCCTGTGACAGGCTCTGCACTGAGCATGGGACCTTCTTAGGATTCTCTCTTTCTCTCCCTCTGTCCCTCTACACCATTCTCACTCTCCCTCTCTCTAAAAAATAAAAGTAAAAATAAATAAATTTAAATAAAATACTTTAGAATATACAATGTGATATTGCCTATGTGTTCATTTAAGCTACATTTTTTTAGAAATAATCAATTGCTATAATCATGAATGAATAAGAATTTGATTAAGATAACTATGGTTAACATTGTATGTTTTGTTAAATAGAATAATAAATGTTAGAATTTTTTATTTGAAATATTTAGTGCTTAATAATTAGCAAATTGATGGATATAATGGGCTTTCCTTAATGAAATTGATGTTATTCAAGATAAGGTAAGATTGGTCTGAATTATAAAATTTTATAATTTTATAAAATTATGAAAATAATTTTATACCACAGAGGGGTAAGAATGTTAACAATAATTAATAATTATTATTAACATTAATAATTATTTATTATTAATTGCTAAGTAAATGGTCCTGTTTTGCAGCCACTACTCTGAAGGGTTCTTGATGTTCCTGGGTAGCTAAATTGTGGCACAGTAGCTCTAATTATAACTCAATATTTATGCATCACTAATTTGTGTTTGATCAATTTGCAGTATTATCCTAAACTGTCAGTCTCTTAAACAAGAATAAGAGAACATTTAACTAATTGAGCTGGGACAAATATCAATGAAGTCAACATCACACTTCCCTCCCACCTCCTGCTCTTTTCCCCATCCCTGTTCTTAAAACTCATGTCTATTTGTATTAGATATGAATTAGAAATTTTGTTTCGCAAAATAATAAATAAGATAATGGAGAAATAGATACGTCCATTCCCTTCCTTTCTTCTCCGTAGGTTGGTAGCAACATGATATGGTGGAAGCCAAGCCAACATTCTACATTTGAATCCTGGCTATGTCACTCACTTGTGACATTTAAGCAAGGTACTCACTCTTTCAAAACTCCAGTTTCCTCTCATAAATTGGGGGCAATGTGCCTACCCCACAGAGCAGTGAGAGGATTCAATAATTCAGTGCTTATAAAGGGCTAAGCATAAAAAGCCTGGTTCATTCTAGGAGATAAACTAGATGTTTATCTCATTCATTTACTCTTTTTGTATGCAGAAAACATAACCCTAGAGAACTGGCTCCTACTCTCTTTTGTACTTGTACCATTTAACAGACTGCTAGACCCAGAGTTCGTGTTCAATGTATACCTATTGAATTTAACATTATTTTCATTGGAATTTGGCTATAGTTTGACACTAGAAACTGACATTTTGGAATCTGTCCATATGTCTGCTGTATTATTTCTCTTTCTGATGCTTTTTAAAAGAGCAATGTCAATGGAATATACTCTCTTAATTAGTAAAGGAATTACTGTAAAGATTTAAGCCAATGTCTTTTTTTTTTTTTTTTTCAATAGAGCAATTGAAGACAGTCCAGGCTTACCCAGGATGTAGAGTTTCATGTTATGTGCCTCAAGTTAATTCATTTTTATGTATTCTTAAAAGTACCATTTTCCTAAGAATCTTCATGACCTAGTGATTATTATATAAGATGGCAATTTGGCAATGTGTATCAAGAGCCTTAAAAATGCTTTCAGTAAGTAATCTCTTTTTTTATTTAAATTTTTAAAGTTTGTGTGTTTATTTTGCGAGAGAGAGAGAGAGCACACGAGGCACGTGCTACACCCAGACTGATTCCTTTGATAACCTAGGTGAGAGGCCACACCCAAGACATGACCCATTTTTTCTATATATACTTTTATATTGTTTGACTATTGCAATAATGTATGCTATTTTTTTTTTTTTTTAATTCTGGAAAGGTCAGAGAGTGTGTGGGGGTGAAGGGATGGGTGCCTGTGAGGGTAGGTACATGAAGCATGTGAATGAATTCATGCGTGAGAAGCAAGTGTGTGCGTGATAGTGTATGCATGCATGTGAGGATGTACACGCGGAGGTAAGACTGTGTGGGGATTTGCGAGATGTGCGTGGGAGGGTGTGCATATGCGTGGGGGTGCCTGGGGGGCAGGGTACGAGGACATGGTGGGGTGAGAAGACGTGTGTAAGTAAGGAGATGGGTGAGTGTGCAGCATGTGTGGGGATTTATAGATAGTGTGTGGGTGCCTGTGAGCACATAGGTGAGTGTGTTTATAGATATCTATACACAGAGAAATAGAAACATTTCCTTCCAGGAGCAAAAGAAAAACTGGGAGAAAATACTCCAAAATGTTCAGAATAGTATTCTCTAGTGTTGGGACAAGAATCCTGGCTATGTCACTCACTTACCACGAGAGGCAAGGAACTCAATCTTCTGAATCTCCTTTCCTTTCTTGTAAATTGCGGGGAGCTACCTACCTCACAGAGCAGTTGGGAGGATGAAACAAGTCAGTGCTTGTAAAGGACTAAGCATAAAGCATTACAGGTGAATAAACTTCACTTTTCTGTTGCTTTGTAGTTCGAAAAACTGGATATTCCAATCTGTTTTCTTCATTCCAAGGACACCTGGAAAATATTGTACCTTTCCGGAAACATGTAAAAATAGTACAAAATTGACTTGTTTCTTAACGGGAATGTATTTGAAAATTGGAATCCTCTTTTTCAATGTGTAACCGAATGGGAATCTAACTCCTTGGTTAATTTGTAGAAGGAAATCTGGTGTTTGAAATTCAGAGCCCTATAAGTGTTTAACTTTTCATGTGATTTCATTAATTCTTCTCGTATTTAATAATCAAAGCTAATCACTACTGATGCTGACAAGCCCAGGCCGTGATGCTTTTGTATGAATGAAATGGTAATACTCATGTCATACCCCATTCATATCACGTTGTTTTAGCTAAAGCTAAAGCCTCAGGTTTCCCAAAGTCTCAAAGCTTATGCACTAGACATCAACAGGGTTCATCAGTGATGGAGGGGCTTTGGTAATTGTTATTTTTTTTTCTTTTAGTTTTGTGGCTTTTTACAGCTTTTTTTTTTTAACGATGAGTCTTACTTAAGGGCTTACTTAAGATTTCTGTGAAAACTGGGGCGCCTGGGTGGCTCAGTCAGTTGAGCGTCCAGCTTCGCTCAGGTCATGATCTCACAGTTTGTGAGTTCGAGCCCTGCGACGGGCTCTGTGCCGACAGTTCAGAACCTGGAGCTTGTTTCGGATTCTGTGTCTCCCTCTCTCTCTGCTCCTTCCCCCGCTCATGCTCTCTCTGTCTCTCTCTCACAAAAATAAATAAACATTAAAAAAAATGAAAAAAAAAAAAGATTTCCGTGAAAACTGATCTAAGAGTAGGTTGTTTTCCAAAGGTAAAAAGGCCCTGAATTCTTCCAATGGTACTTCATGTTCTCTGCACTGCCTCATTTCACTACTAATAAAACACGAGATTTTCCCTATTTCAAGATACCTTTTTAAGAAAAGAAAAGTTGGTGGCAGCGGATGGTGGATGTTATTCTATTTTTAATTTATTCCAAGCTTCTCTGTTTTCTTACTGATTTGCTATCATCAGCATCAGGTCACTGCAACCCAGTTTATTTTGTGTTGTTAGCTGCAGGCTCTACAGCATGTGCATAATGTGAATTTGTTGCTTGGAGTCTGGCACAACTAGTTTACTTTTATGTAGATAACGATAAAAAGGGGGGTTCTGTATAGCCTATCTTTCCTTTCCACTTAGAAAACGACCTCAACTGTTAACATGTAAACAGAGCAAACTCTATCACAAATGCTATTAAATTTGGCTGAACTCAAGACAATAATTCTTGCAGAATGTATATCTCTGAACCACAGAGGAGCCCTCAAACCCAAGAACGCCTTTTATGATCTGCTTCATGCTTTTCCACCTGTCTCAAGTAGCACATCTATCAAAAAGACGCCCTTCAAACAACTTTACTTGGAAACCGCCAGTAAAATGTTGGCAGGAAAAGCCTTAAAACCTACCATGACCCCTCTCTAGGGCAAAAGAAAGAGTGACCCGGCTTTACTAGGTTGTATCAAACCAGTGCTGTGGCTCAGGGAACACCTATTATCCCACTTGAATCTGAGCTCTTCGGAAAGATCATTCCTGCCGATCTTGCGGAGATGACGAGCCAGCAGGCGAAGTTTATCGGTGGAATTTGGGAGTGATTTTTTCCAGAAGCAAAGAAGTTCATGGATCTGTTCTGTGAGGTCACCAGGGGTCTTCAGTTTGATGAGCTGGACGGTGCTGTGGCGAAGAGGGAGGGAGGAGGAGAGGCGGGTGGCATTTTCTTCAGAGAGTTCCTCTGCCAGCCAGTACAGCAAGTTATCCCATAGGGCTTCTGTCAGGCACACAGGGACACACAGGGTTAGGACACTTTCTCGGGCCTTGTGTTTATCTAACCATCCACACCTGTGCGTGGGAAGTCTAAGGGCTCTCTGCTTTGGCTTCTGAACAGTGGAAAGATTTGGAAACTCTCCGGCCCACTGTTGAAAGCCTTTGGATCCCTGCCATTTCGGGGGTCTTCTCCCCGAGGGAATCACCTATTGCAGGAGGACTAGAAATGCTCCTCAGGTTTTAACTCCCCTGAGATCCAGGAGGGCTTGTTGAGATGGATTTTAGGCACTGCCCCAGAGACTCTTATGAAGTAAAACTAGGGTAGGGGTAAAATTTGGCATTTTTAACAAGTTCCCAGGTGATGCTGGCACTGGGGTCCCCAACCATACTTTGAGTAAGTAGCACCATGTTAAAGGATACTTCTAGGTTCAAAACTATTTTTCTTAATTAGTACCGATCTGATACATAACTTATACCAGCAGAGGGTCGCTTGGGAGGTTCAGACAGTTAAGTGTCTGACTCTTGATTTGGGCTCAAGTCATGATCTCACAGTTTGGGAGATCGAGCCCGGTATTGGGCTCTGCTCTGACAAAGCCTGCTTGGGATTCTCTCTCCCCATCTCTTTCTCTGCCCCTCTTCTACTCACACTCTAAATAAATAAGCAAACAAAGTTAAAAAAAAAATTATACCCACTACACAGTCCTCTCATCACCACCCAACTATACACACACACAAACTCCCCAAGATTCAACCCCAAAAGCAGTTCTGTGGAAGGTCCTTTATGCCAACATTTCCCCTGACCTTTGAACTATTTGGAGCCACAAACATCTCCTCTGAATACATCCTGGAAGATGGTTAGGTCTACCACCTAAACTCATGATTCCATTTTTCTATTGTTTGGTTGTTATCTTTTTTTTTCCATTGTGTTACTCCCAGTTATCACTCCCAGTGAAACCCCTAAGTCCTCCTATCCTCCTGCCTCTGTGCCCCAGCCCAAGCCCGTACCACTATCCCAACTCTTGTCTGATGTCAGTAAGCATTCTGCATGTGTACCTTTCACTCAATGATTCCTTTGTGAGTAGATACCTACTCACATACACTGCACTTAACACACTATGAATCATGCCACTTTGGTGTGAAAACTACTCAGGAAACAGAGCCAACGCATCCTCGCTCTCCATTGTCACTTTCGAACCAACATTCTGCTTCCCTCATGCAATATACTCAGGCTACATGGGTAGGCCTTCCTCTCCCCGTCTGTTAAAACTCTGCGGAATCCTTTCTTTCTGGTCTTCCTAGTGCTCTCCTAATTACATCTCACAGCAAACGATTCTCAGTTTGCACCTTCTCTGATTTCCAGAAAGCATTTCACTCCCTCCCCCAGGTTCCGTGGCCTGCCCTCATTCTCCGCACCTCTCTTTCCCTTTCGTTGACTCTCTTCCTCCTGATTCTGCTGAATTACTACTTCCTCTATCTGGCCTTTTCTTTTTCTGTCCTCTCCCCTGAATGAATTCATCAACATTCACTTTCATAACCATTTCCTCTAATGTGAAATATACCAGCCCTGGTATATCTTCATCCTTGGCTTTGTTTCCCTAAACCCTGGGACGATTCATTTCCTAATTATCTTTACCAGTATATATCACAGCCAACCCGAGCTCCGTATTTCTAAAGTCACAATCAGCTTTGGGCTTTTTCTGTCTGCACCTGATCCTTCTTCACTCTGTGCACTTGTTAGTGAATATGACCACTCAGCTGAGTAAGCTGAAACATGTAACATTATTCAAATTTCTCAATGCCTATTTCTTAACCCCCACACCCATGTCCTAACTCTAAATATAGCTCACATATTTCCCCTCCTGACCAGCCTTACTGACAATCTCAGTCATGTCCCACCTCTCTTTTTCTGGAGTATTGCAGGCACCAGGAGTCTAAATCCCTGCTACCAGTGCTGACCCACCTTAGTCCTCCATCAACTCCTAGACGGTTGCAAAGTCTAATCTGATTTTACCCATTTCTTGTTAATACGTGTCACGTAGCTTCCTCCTATTGCTTGAACTTCTTAACTTGGCATTTAAAACTTCTAGTTTTAGCCTGCTATAACCTCATCTACCGCCATCCTTCCCTCAGCAGCTTGGTTTTGAGAGATGGCGCACTGTCGCAACCTAGGACTTCCTAGTACACATAGGAAGATTATAGCCTTGTGGTCTCTGGTGGTTGTTGACAATAGTAGAGGGAACGCTTTTCTGTGGGCATCAAACTCTTCAAACATTAACAACACGACTAAACTTACCAGGCTTTCATCTACCACTGTTGCTTTTTTAGATTTGTGGTTGGGTTTTCTTGGTTTTGGCTTTGGTACGTTTACTTTTGTTTTTGCCACATCATCTGCTCTTTCTTTGAAAATGGTTTTTATTGCCTCTGAGATGGTGCATAATCCTAAGGTGTATGCCCATCCTCACTTTTAAAGTAATTCAGCAAAGCCTGCACATTTTCTGTACAAATTCGCAAAGGTGACCCCTGAATGGAATGCTATGCCATCAGCCGTGGGCCTAACACAAGGTAGTTGAAAGAGTATATAAAATGAATTGTTTCAAAGCCTAAAGCAGAATAAAAATGTTAAATTCTACCCTGAAGCCTTTATCACTGTTATGTAACTGAATAATGCATAACCATGATCAACTCCTAGATGTTTCTTTCCTTTTTGTGGTTTCATACCAATATACCTCTCTTTAAAATCTACTGGCCTTGGGGCTCCTGGGTGACTCAGTTGGTTAAGCGTCCAACTTCGGCTCAGGTCATGATCTCACGGTTGGTGAGCCCGAGCCCCATGTCGGGCTCTGTGCTGACAGCTCGGGGCCTGGAGCCTGCTTCGGATTGTATCTCCTCTCTATGCCCCTCCCCAACTTGTGCTCTGTCTATGTCTCTCAAAAATAAATAAATGTAAAAGAAAATTAAAATCTACTGACCTCAAATGTAGAATTGAAGTGACCACATCTTAACTCACAATTTAATAGAAAACATTTCAGAACAAACTGTAGTTATTTACCAAACTAAGCAATTACTAGGTATCTTTGTAAAATAATACTTAGCAGGTTCATATTTCTTGTAGATTTTAACCATTTTAATTACATTCACATTTGAGAATGTTTTGTGCACGTGGTTTATGTGCACATGACTTCCAAAGGAAAACTCATTTATTTGTTGTTTATGATTGTTTGTGCAAAGTCACTCCTTCTATCCTTTTGTATACAATGATTCATATACATATAAAATATAAGAGGAAAAATAGCACCACTGTAATGAGGACAAAGCAAATATTTCTTACCTACAGGATCTGTAGAAATTCTTTTGGTACTCTGTGGACGGCTGATTAATTTTTTATGCTATTGGAGGAAAGGAACACAGAATAAGCAGAAGAAATCATTAATTTGTGAACAAGCTACAAGTAAAAATCCATCTGAACCTCACCTCTGTTTGAAAGGAGTACTGAACTGCACACTTTGCAAAAATAGATTCTGTATTTAGGCATGCATGCTCAGAATTGCTTTCCAATGATAAAGCAAAATATATTAACCCAGATCTTTCAGCAAATTTAAAACTACATATTTAAATATTATTATAGCAGTCACATTAACTCTGAATAAATATTTTCCAGTTTCAAATTTGAAGCTGTTAAAAAATAAAATTATAATATAATTAATATAATATAATATAATATAATATAATATAATATAATATAATGAAATAAAATTTGAAACTCTTAAAAGCAGCAAACATAAAGCAAACTACCTCTATGCAATAAATGCAGTATTTTGTAAAAGCCCTCATGGGGAAGGCACCTTGCCCCAGCACTCAGCACAGGGCCTGAGAACTCAAACAGTAATTTTTGTAAATGAATGAGTGAATCAATGTGCATACACGATGCTAAAAATAATCATGTTTTTGAGCAGATATTATTCTAAAACCAATATTTTTTTCAAGAATATTCAAATATATAATCATTACTTTTCTCCACTGTCTGCAGAATGGTTTGTTCTCAGTTAACAGGGGATCATGGAAATAGCACAGGAGATAAAGTAACAACACCTGGGTTTGGAAAATTTCTCAGTGCTCTGGACAATTTATTTGCTTCTCCTATCTCAGCTCTGAAAGGTGATTTATTAAAAAAAAAAAAAAGTCTCAAATACCTGTCTACAAATGTTCAGAGAAGCTTTATTTGTGTCAGTCCCAAACTGGAAACACCTAAAAGTTTCTGCGGTAGTGAACGGTCAAACGGACTAAGGCACATCCACACTACGGGATGCTATTCCATAATAAAAGGGACAGAGCATTGATACAGGCAACAGCTTGCATGGACCACAGGGAATTATGCTGAGTGAAAAACTCCAGTCTTGAAAGGTCACATATTCTATGATTCCATCTATATGAAATTTTTTGAAATTACAGAATTATAGGAATGTAGAATAGATTAGCAATTGCCAGGAGTTACAGATGGTGGAAGACAATCATAAAGGGGTTGCACAAAGGAGATCTTTGTGGTGAGAAAATAGTTCCGTGTCTTGAATGCAGTGGTTACACAACCTACACATGTGATAAAATGTGTCTAGAACAGTGTCTAGAACTGTACACACACACTGGATCAATGTGAACTTCTGGGTTTTGACATTGTGCTATAGTTATGTAAAATGTAACCACTGAGGAAAACCAGGCTTCTCTGTACTGTATTCTCCAACTTCCTGTGGATCCATAATTTTTGCAATAAAAACCTTTTTTCCAAGGAGCAAGTTTAACTACCTTTTAATTATTTGGAACATACAGATAATACTGAAGGAAAAAATACCTTCTACAAATAATTTTCCAAGTTTCATGTAGGTTTTTAGAAGGCGGTCTGTAAAACCTGACATAGATTTACATGCATGCACAAGCATTCGTGACAGAAACTGCTACCGTAGTGATTTACAATGGAAACAAGTTTTGCATGCGTTCACTGTAAAGAATATTTCAGGGGCGCCTGGGTGGCTTAGTTGGTTAAGTGTCCGACTTCAGCTCAGGTCATGATCTCACTATCCGTGAGTTCGAGCCCCATGTCAGGTTCTGTGCTGACAGCTTGGAGCCTGGAGCCTGCCTCAGGTTCTGTGTCTCCCTCTCTCTCCGCCCCTCCCCTGCTCATGCTCTCTCTCTGTTTCTCAAAAATAAATAAATGTAAAAACAAATTTTTTAAAAAGAATATTTCAGTGATCCTACCTAAGGTACTGGTATGAACAATGAAGTTGTTGATAAGCTAGTATTTCTCATTGATACCGTCCAAATGGTCAAAATAACACATGTATAAAAGCATACACACTAATATGTTACAGAATTTCAGAAAATTAAGACCTGTAACCAAAGTTAATTTTTAATGACGATGTATTCATACGATATTTAATGCCATCAATTTTTATTGTGAAAATGTCATTAGCTATAAATGCCTCACTCCTGTAAGAATGCGCTCAAGGCAAATGTCTCTACCATTTAGTGTAAGAGTTGAAATTTTTCTTACATTTGAATATTTTCCTCTCTAAACTACTGAATTGCCAAGTGCCTGGTCAAAGGCAATCCTCACATATCTTCAAAATAAAAACTTTTTTTAAAGCGCTTACTTCACAGCAATGATACAAGGGTAATCTAAGTGTGTTATGCTAACACGTCGCACACTGGTTCACAGGAAGATTTCAATACAAGTGGATTAAATGTGAATGTCACATTTTGTGAGTATTCTTGTCACATACATCATATAAACATGTATATAAATTTTCCTTTAAGAAGTTTTAATGGGAGGGGTGCCTGAGTGGTTCAGTCAGTTAAGCGTCCAACGTTGGCTCAGGTCATGATCTCACGGTTCGTGTGTTGGAGCCCCGTGTCGGACTCTGTTGCTGATGGAGCAGAGCCTGGAACCTGCTTGGGATTCTACGTCTCTCTCTGTGTCTGCCCCTCCCCCCTCTCAAAAATAAATAAACATTAAAAAAAGTTTTGAGGCACCTGGGTGGCTCAGTTGGTTAAACCTCCAACTTTGGCTCAGGTCATGATCTCGCGGTTCGTGGGTTCGAGCCCCGTGTCAGACTCTGTGCTGACAGCTCGGGGCCTGGAGCCTGCTTCATGTTTGGTGTCTCTGTCTCTCTCTGCCCTCCCTGCTTGCACCCCCCCCCAAAAAAAAATAAACATTAAAAAAAATTTAAGTTTTAATGGGAGGATATTAGGAAATAACATAAGAACAGCAAAAGTTCAAGTATATTAATACTACAGAATTGCAAAATAAGCAGACATAACTTGTGAAACATCAACTATATGCTTAAACCTCTCAAAAAAATTGAGAAATAGCAATTTAAATAGTGAAACAGATTCTCTCTTTCCCATCAAAGGGCATATGGCCTGCATTGAGCCTGGGACAAGAGATACTGTTTTTTCTTTGTATAAATAATGACCTCCTACCCCTGTCCTTCTTTCTTCAGAAATGTCTCATAGCATCATGATGCACTGAGAGTGATTCTAGTGTTTAAATATATGTATTATTTTCCCATACGTGAAAATGCAAGCCAAGTCCTTCTTTTGGGGCTCAACCTTAGAAAGAGTGGATTGTAGCAGCATGGAAATCTCGGACTCTTGGACACTTGAAGGCACTATGCTGGGTCTCCCACTTGGCCCCTTCATCAGGGATTTTTAGTGTTCCCTTCTCTTTCCCTCCATTTCCCTTCCTTTTTTTTTTTTTTCTTTGCATGATTTTTGTCTCTGCACTATTTTTGCCTTGCTCACCATCTTTCAAATCTCACTGGTTCTCAAGGTCAGGTCCCGGCTGAAAGGGGAGTCTCTGCTTGTCCCACGTAGTGTTCCCTCCCACAGATCCCCAGTATCTACGTGTGGATCCCTGGATGCCTTCCTTGGTGGCAGTGGCTCTAATTTTTTCCTACTTTTCTCTCTTCCCTGTTCCAATCCACAGGTGTCATTCTGTTGCATTTTCTCAGGTTTTATTATTTGCTAAAGGAAGGGTTGCTATATATGTTAATATTGTGTATTTTATTTTGCTGAATGCAATTTCTTAAATGCCATCTTCAACTTGTCACTGCTCAGGAAGATGGTTGGCAAAATCTAAACCTGTCTCCCAAGCTCTCCCTAGTACACATCTACCTTGTAAAAGGGTGTAGTCGGGTATGGGTAGCACTTTTCCCTTCTCTATGAACCTCTCAAAGCCATCAATGTAAAATTATTAGTAACTCAAATATATACAGATGTGTCTTATTTATACTGCTAGGTGAAGCACAGGCCTCATGAAATTAAAAGTGGTTAAAATTTTTTTGGAACCAAAGAAAAGTATTCACACCTGAAATGGGTGTTAGGTCTAGTTTTATAGGCCACTGTTGTTAAGACTCAGTTGCTGACTATTCTTTCCATGTTGCCTAAATACAACCCTGTTACTAACTCTTGAAACGAAGCATACCATTTATTTATTTGTTTGTTTATTATTTTACCCCACATTATTTCCCATAGCACCTTCAAAAGTTTCCCTTCATTGTGCTTTTCACCACTCCAAGAACTTGCCATGATCAGTCTGGGCTCTGTTTGTTAGATTGTAATGTCTTTGGGAACCAATAAGGTATCTTGTTCCTATATTAATTCTTCACAGTGCTGTAAATGGTATTGCATGCATGGGGTAGTATAAACTGTTTATGTGATGATATCTTCTCTTGACTTGAATGATCTCCTCCTACAAATCCTACCATATTTTTAAGGCACCAAATGCCACCTATTTTATCAACTACTCTAGTGCCTGGTTTCTTATTGGAGAATTTACACACTATCACTCAATTTATCTTTTAACTTAATATTATCTTGTGGTGTTGTTAATGCCATTCACAAATGCCTGTTTTCCCTCCCCCAATGAGGCTTTCAATACTTATTGTATCCTTTTTCTTTTTCAAGAAAATGAATAGTTTTATTAACAGGGCAACAGTTTTTTCCCTTCATGGTAGGGTTTTGACCCCAAATATTTGTCATCTGCTCCATAAATTAACTTATGGCTGGACTACTTATGGAACCTTGACGATACCTATTCCCTCTCCATTGTAGGGTCCAATGTAGACAGTCCTCACTTTTTCCCCCAACCCTTCAAGGGCCTTTATAAATACTTCTTTCATTTGATGCCCAGAATCCCCAAAAATGCACCAGGGTATTCCATCAACTTGTAGAGAATACCAAGACCTTATATTCTATTCCAGTTTCTATCTCAAAGAAAGCTGAGTCAGGCTATCCAAACAAACTGACCAGTTACCTCAGTTAGTGAGTCACATGAAACTAAAATTTTGGACAAAACACGTCTCTCCTCCTTTGGCCTCACACAGAATTTTAAGTCTCAAATTATCGATAATACTATCTTCTGCTCCTTCGTCTGAGCCATCCATCCTACCCATATCAGCCCCATGCACACCCCCAGCTGAAGTCTGGTCCCTTGTTCAGCTTTTTGAGCAGTCGTTTCATGGAGTTGGCTTCTAGAAATAATGTAGCTCCTTCAGCACCTCCAGAGCTGGAGAAATCCAATTCTAAGTATCATGTGTTACACACAGACCCAAAATTCCAGGAAGCTATTCAGTCACACGAGAAAGAGTAAAGCACCTCAACACAGACTAGGTTGATCAACACCCCACTGCCATCTTTAGAATCTCCTTGGCCTTATCTTTGGCCTTTGCATCGTTTAGTCACTCAATCCTCAACTCCATCATTTGGATTCTAAAGATGATTCACAGTGCTTTCCTCTGAGGCCTTCAGCTGTTTTTTTATTCGGATGTGTAGACTGCCCATTTTCCACAACTAACTCTGCACATAAGCTCTCCACTGCACTCTAGTGCAAGATGTAATACGCTCTTGCATCTTGCTGATGACTGGAAGCAGAAATTGCTTGACATCTTCCTTAGACTCCAGCACATCCACTCTCTCTGGTTCTGACAGTTTGATGATGACCAACGGTTGCATTTTTCTTGCTACTCAAGAACTATAGTATCAATGTGAGTAGAGAAGCGTCAACAAAATGGAGACTTCGCTGTCAATCCGAGCTCTGCATGTTGGGGCCTCTTTCAAGACATGACTTGTGCCTCTGTTTAAATACATTTTTAGACCCTTGATGGAGGTGCTTCTTCCCAGGGTCAGAAACTACTATGTCAGAAAACCAAAACTGAGATAACTTTTGTGTCCCTATAAATGTTCTGCTTGACCAGAAATGCACTATATCCAGCTAGCCAATCCCCAAAGATCAAGCCAACTCTGGGCCTCTTACCTTAAACAAGATTGACCCCATGGCTCCAGCCAATCAGATATTTTCCATTTGTTTCTCCTTGTTTTTTATTCATCCTATAAAAGCTTCTTGCCTTCCACCCCATTTTGTAGTTCTCTGAGACTGTCTACTTCATGAAGTATTAAATAAGGTTTATATCACCTCAATTGTCTTCTTCAATCATTTTTAATACCTCTTCATGGACACGCTGCTCATAGAAACTATTATATACTTTTCTGTATCCTCTTTTATATCAATGCTCATATTTACCAAATGGTTGCCACACTATGCCCTCAATAAATACATGATAACCATGAAGACGCTTTGCGGACAATCCATGAGGATTATTATCATCTTAAATGTAAGGTCTGCAGTTTCAGCTGGGACCAGGGCTGCTCCGCCACGTTTTTATGTATCCCTGAAGATTTATCCAGTGTTCCCTACAGAGGATACTTCAAACTTTTACCAGTCTTTGCAAGACCTCTACTTCTCCCCTAATTTCCACTCTCTCAGCTAGGAGATTTATCTTCTCACTGAGAAAATAAAGCAATAGTTCTCAAACCTTAGTGTTCATGAAAATTACTCTGAAGAAAAAGGCAAAAAGAAGTAAGTATACAGCTTGATTCAGTTTGTCTCAGATAAGGCCATATTTGTAACAAGTGAACTGGGTGTTTCTGACACTAAAGTATGGTGGCTGCACTTAGAAAAACACTATCAAGTAGGACCTACATCACTTATCAACTTGTCCCCCAAATATATCCTAATGGATTCCCAGAAGAATGAAAGAACTACCTTTATCCAAAAAGTGATGAAGATTTCTCATATCGTATCAGGACCAAAGTGAAATTCTGATTGTTTCTTACCTACAGAACACTATAAGAAGACAGCAAGAATAATAATTTCTAATTCATAAATTACCTTGCAGGAGTCACACAGATGACTTAGCTCTGGTGCCCATCTCCTCATCCAGAAACTCTAGCTTCTGACACAGGCCACTCTAAGTATTTCTGGCAGTCCCCTAGGCTTTACTCTCTTGGTAGCTACAGTGTTGTCCTAGTAACCCCACAATGTCAGGCAATGTAGCCCATCCATGTTCCTCTTACAGGCATCACTGTTTCCCTTCCTGGGCCTACCATGTAGTGTGCCATGATGGCTTCTACCCATATTGCACTTGTGCTCCGGAGGTATCATAGGGGCACATTGTTGGACATCAGTGGTGACCACGGGTTTTTTCTACTGCTATCCTGCCATTGTTCTGCCGGATCCCAATTTGCTCCATATGCAGCTCATGTTTTTCCCTCGTTTTCTCCTAAGCAAAGCAATTCTCCACTAGTGGCCACCCTGCCCCCTCCTGGTACGTACGTCGTGTGGTAAAATGTGATAGGATGAAGAAAGTGGTTCCCTCCCCATCGTGTTACATGACAGTAGAGTGATGTTGATTGTGCCCCGATGTGTCACAGAGGTCAGTGAAATAGGTCTTCTGTTTTTAAATTAAAACCTTTCCCTTTAGGACACAATCTTGAATCCAAGGGGCTGACCTGAGAAAGAGATTTCACTAATAGCTACAGCACTCCATTCTGATAACATCTGATGCTTTAAATATATATCAATATGCTATGTATTTAACATAGAGTATCTAACATATATTTATATGTATTTAATAAAATATATTTATATAATTAATATACAGTTGACCCTTGAACAATGCAGGTTTGAATTCCATGGGTCCATTTGTACATGGACTTTTTCGATAAATATAGCACAGCATAGTAAATGTATTTTCTCTTCGGAAAATGTATTTTCTTAATAACATTTGCCTTTCCCTAGCTCTCTTTATTGTAAGAATACATTATGTAATATATATTGCATACAAAATATGTGTTAATCTACTGTTTATATTATCAGTAAGGCTTCTGATCAACAGTGGGCTATTAGTAGTTAAGTTTGGGGCACCTAGGTGGCACGGTTGGTTAAGCATCTGATTCTTGATTTTGGCTCAAGTCATGATCTCAAAGTTCTGTGGGATCAAGCTCCATGTTGGGCTCTGTGCTGATAGCATAGAATCTGCTTGGCTCTCTCTCTCTCTCCCTCTCTCTCTGCCCCTCCCCTGCTTGCATGGGCGCTCTCTCTCTCTCTCTCTCTCATCTCTCTCACTCAAAATAAATACACAAACATTTTTTAAAAAAGTTTCATGTGGATTCTCAACTGTGCAGGGGGCAGCACCCCTAATTCCCATATTGTTCAAGGGCCAACCTTATATGAAGATGTATGTGTGTTTTTAGGCAAATTTACCCTGACCCCTGCAAATAGAATTCTATCAAGTCATATCTCATTTACTTCATTACTTCAGACCCAATGAACAAGGTCAATTTCTTACCCAGAAATTACCTCAACACTCACATAAACAATCTTCTGGGCTGGTAAGCCCTCAGTACCCATTTATCAGGCAAGGCTGAAACTCTCAGAATTGAGTCTGCTTCAAAGTTATTTACAAATTCTTTTCTTCTTGATTATCTGATCTATCTTTTCCAAAAGCACTGTGAGGAAAATGAAGGAGCTCTTACTGGTTTCCTCTGTGATCTGTGAGGATAGCAAAGACTCCAGAGTGGTTGAGGTCTCACGGCTGAGATCTCACAGAGAGTGAGTGGAGGGCTGAACCCAGCTGTGATTAACTCTAAAGCTGGTGCTTTCTTTCCCTAATACGAGGCTGCTCTAGCACACGAGCTCTCAGGTGAGACTGGACAACCTCGGTAATTGTTGGCTCCTGAGAGTTAATCCATGCCTTAGTTTCCTAAACTTTAAATTTATTGTCATTATCTTATCTATTTCTTAGGTTTATAATGAATTTTAAGTGAAATAAAATAATAAACTTTAGTTGAAATAAAATGGAATAGCTTGGCTGGGTTCCTTGAACATAGTGGGACACAAAAGTTACTTGTTTTTGTCAGACCTCTCTTGGCAGAACTAGAGACCCATTTTGGATGCAGAGAGGCTTTATATACCTCAAAAATTCCAATACAGAGATGATTGCCCAAAAATCCACTTGTAACTAAAACTAATCCTGTAAGTATAGCTTTTTTGTGTATACTTGATCCATACTTGTAACACTTGATCTGAGTGTTATAGCTTTTTGTATAGCAAGACTTGATCTGAGTGTTACCATGACATAAAAACACTGGAGACCATCCCTTTCCCTGTGGTCTCACAGCCAATCTGGGCTCAGCCACTGCTGCCCATCTAGTCTTTGACAGGACTTAGAAAGAAGCATAATGTTTCAATCTTGGCCAGGATTCACCCTCATTATATTGTGCTTTCAGGATGCTTAGGATGGTGGTCGTGTTCACTAAGTTAACCTCACTCTAGAAACGTGTGCATGAAAAGCAGAGTGACAGACAATGCAGAGCAAACAACTGCCATGTTGGATTGGCTTTAGGACTGATTTGTTTGATAACTTAAGTCACCACTGTGCACCCACTTCCCAGCCTAGGACAAACTTGCATCAAATTAGGAAGTTCATTCAGTAAGGACACTGGGGGGAAATTCCTACAGGGATCACCACAATAATCCACAAAACTTAATGTGAAATTTTAAAAAGGGGGGTAGTCAGAACAACTATGGATTCTTCCCACTATTTCACACATATTTTGAAGTGCTAGGTAGAAACTGTGACATAATATGACGGTATCTTTGAATCCTATAGCAATATCCTATTTTAAATTGTATCCTATTTAAATTGTGGTGCCAATGGTAAGGGCACCCACAATAATACCATTGCTATTGGGAAGATATAGAAATAATAAGAGGTAGGAAAAAAAAAGAAATAAGAGGTAGAGATTTTCTCTTTAATTTCTACCTGTCTGCTAGTTTGGAGGGTGGGAGGAGGGTCCCTATGGTAGAATGAGTTCTTATGTAAAGTAATGTGAAAACTTTCTGACATTTGAAGCTCCATCTCCTGTGGATGCCACCAAGCACCGCAGATCAATGTGAGTCAGTGAAATATGACAAACAAACAAAAATGCCATGCTGATATTATTTTTTATTTACTCTAAGACACTTTTGCATAAAGAGACTTTCACTGGTTAATTATCATGACATCTTGTGGCAACAACTCCTCCATCCAGCCTTAACCTCCACACCCTTCCCACCCCCATACACATATTGCAGACGTTTCTGGTAAATTGGTCATTTATTTTGTAGTTAGAAGATATGCAAGTGAAAGTATAGATCAAGGAAGTATATATAATTAGAATGTTTTTGTGTATCTTTAGCACAGATTTTATCAGAAGCCTTTGAGATAATATAACTGAGTACTGGTTTTCACTGCCTACTCTTACTCTGTATTTATCTTGCATAGAGGTCTCTGTAACTAAGTAATTACTGCCATTTGCTTAACTTGAGTTCCTTTATTGCATCATAATAGTAAACTGTATATTCTCAACCTTTATAATGTACAACTTCTATAAAGTTCTTAATGGCTTTGCTTTGTAAATAACTTAGATAGAATATTGATCAAAGAAGTAATCTGGTACAAAAGACTAACGTTAGCAAAAAACTTTGTGCCGCAGTTATGGGTCCAACATTATTACAAATCAAATCAGAGCTAATACCAGGGTTGAGCAAGGATGTACTGGTGTAAAGAACTGGGCTAAACTTCCAGTTTCCAATCAGTCATGTAAGAAGCTGGAAGTTGCCACTCTGTCCTAACACATAAAAAACGCTGAACAAACTAAAAAATCAACAACTCTTTTTAGATCCATCAGACAAGTGAGGTCACAGGACGAACCTCTGTCCCCATACCTGAAGAGACTGACAGCTGAGTACAGAATGTTACAACTTACCAGAGAAAAACCCATCGGTAGAAACTGCCTCTAGATCAGTGCCAGGTAAGGAAGCCTGAACTATACTTGACAAATTGCTGGAGGCTTAATGTGAACAAATTTAAGAGTTAAAAACTTCACAGGGACCCAGTCAAGGGAGACTGACACACTTTTATGAATTTTACCTCCAGGAGCTCAGCCAGGTTCTCATGGTGAAAGCTAAGAAAAATCCCCCTTACTTCCAGCAGGGATAGGGGGAAATGAACCGCTCTGAAACATACCAGAGACTTCTGTTCTTCTTAACAATGTCTATCCTTAGTAGAAACTGTATAACCAGAGCCTGATCTGCTGGGGTTTTATTAGAGCCTAACTGACCCTAGAGAAGGGAAATACCCAAATCTAGGTCCCTCTAACTTTTTTTTTTTAACTGTTTATTGTTTTAATTTTTAATTTTAATTTATTTATTTAGTTTCATTTCAGGAGTAGAATTTAGTGATTCATCATTACATATAACATCCAGCGCCCATCCCGACAAGTACCCTCCTTAATGCCCATCACCCATTTAGCCCATCCCTCCACCCAACACCCCTCCAGCACCCCTCAGTTTGTTCTCTGTATTTTGGAGTCTCTTATGGTTTGCCTCCCTGGTCCCTCTAACACTTTCCATGGGGGAAGGGAACTACTCAACTCCAACCCCCTGTAGCCATCCTGTTCCACAGGCTGGGGAAGTTAGGAAGTGGGCTAAGAGGCACATGTGAAGTTCATAGACAGAGGTGCAGGCTCATTGAACACTGAGACCTCATCATAAGACTATTGAACAGCTCCCCTCCCCCACACTTAAAATCACATTACTCAAGGCCTATTTAAAGTAGTTCCTTTTACCCAGTACATCAGGATCACTTATCAAGAAAAAATGATAAGATCTACTCAAAGGCAAAACCACAAATTGAGGAAACAAAAGTGTCAGAGCCAGACCCAGATACGTCAAGGATGTTAGAATTATCAAGCCAAAAAGTTTAGAAAACTTGGAGCAATGTGCTAAGGGCTCTAATGGAAAAAGTGAACAGCATGTAAGAACAGATGGGGAATATAAGCAGAGAGATGGAATTTCTGAGAAAGAACCGAAAAGGAATGCTAGAGATCCAAAGCAATGTAAGAGGAATTGGGCTAAACAGGTAACTATTATCATTTCATTCCAAACGCACGACAAGAATTTCAATAACTGTCATCCCCATTTCACAGATGTCACTTCTCTGAGGTAACATGGTCTTAAAACCTGGGTCTGTCGAAAGCCCTAACCCAAACAGTAAATACTATTGCCTCCAGATAATGATATCAGCTACTATTTTGTGCTATTTATCATGTACCGGTAATTACCGCAGCCATGTAAAGTATATCATATGACCTTGGTATAGTCTGCTATATCCATAACCTTGTGAGGTAGTTGTTAGGTACAACTACAATGAGGTACTTTACAATGAGAAAACTGAGGTGTAGAGAGGTAAAATAGTTTGACCAAAAATGTACACACTAAGAGATGGATATCATATGTAAAATAACATTTGTAAGAATACAGGTCATTTATTTTTAACCTGTAAGTTAAAACGTGTATGGAACGTGAAGGTTGTAAGGCAAGATGTTCTCTGAACGATTCTAGTACTTCTTGTGTTACACTCACCATTTATATATATCCACTTTACTGCTCCAGACTGGGAGCCAGTATTAGGTGAAGGGAAAGAGCTCTGCTCAGCTCCTAACCCTACTACTTATTAAACTTGTGATCTGAAAGTATTCCTTCGTGCCTCACTTTCCTCACTTACAACATGATAATAGGACCTGCTTCGTAGTGTCATTGACAGAAACATTGAATTCTTTTTTATTTTATTTTATTTATTTTAAGTAATCTCTACAGTCATCATGGGGCCGAAACTCACAACCCCAAGATGAAGAATCATACACTCTACTGACTGAGCCAGGCAGGCACCCTGAAAACCCTGGGTTCTATCAGGTAACTTAAAGCAGGACATTGTATGTAATAAGTGCTCAAAATAATAGCTGTCATTACTTAATTTTTTTCTGTAGAAGTACTGCTTTTAACCTACAAAATACAGTTTTTTAAAAATGTTTATTTACTTATTTTTGAGAGAGAGAGAGAGCAAGTATAAGCAGAGAAGGGGCAGAGAGAGAGGGAGACACAGAATCCAAAGCAGGCTCCAGGCTCTGAGCTGTCATCACAGAGCCCATTGTGGGGCTTGAACCCACAAACTGCGAGATCATGACCTGAGCTGAAGTTGGACACTTAACTAACTGAGCCACCCAAGCACCCAACCTACAAAATACAGTTTTAAAAGGAACCCATATTTGAATCATAAGTGGAAAAAAACATTTCACTTAAATAACCACATGAAAATCTTAAAAATGAATACAATTAAACAATATTGTTGAATTCTGTTGCCAGCCAAGATTTCTGAGCCTAAGAATTATTCTCTGCTTGTTAACAGGGGAGATTTTGTGTTAGAGAGATGTGAAAATATGCTAACACTAACCTGAGATCTACTCAGAAGATCAGGGAAAGGATTAGAAAGAGAATAACTCCCTCACCATGTGAATCCATTTTATTTAAAGCTGGTATGTTATCGTCCTTCAAAAAGAAAAGTTCTTCCAATTCCAAAATTTAGAAAAAAGCAGTATAACTGAACACTCCCTTTTATTTGCTAGGAACCATCTTTTGCTATAAACATATATGTAATGTATTTTTGTTCTTTTAAAACTGTAGAGGATATTTGGAGGGTCTCTGAGTTATAAATCACCAACAAAAAGCAAGGAATGTGAACTCATGACCTAAGCCAGAGAAAGCTGGAGCCTTCATCATATTAAACAGACAGTGATGATCTCTGCTCTGGAAAGGAGGTTCTGTGAACTGATGTCACCCGTGAGTTAAACAGAAGACCTTTTTGAGCTGTTCAGAAGTGACTGCGCATTTAACACCAAGTTGACAGAGAAAATCTGCTTCTGAAAAATTCCAAATAGCAAAGGAAACCGCCATCATAGTCTATGGCTGCTCTATTCCAAAACTTAGTTTCAACAAAAGGTACAGCCAGTCTGGCTCTTTGAAAAGTCTGGAATTGCCAAACACCCTGAAGGGGCAGAGGGTATGAGAGGCAGCATGACATCGTAATAAAAGTGGCAGATGTAATGTAAGCAAGGATCTGGCTTGCTCAGGGAAAAAGGGACATGGGACTACATGAAACGGGAATGACTTTGAAGTGGGTCCTGACACAGCCTCTGGCCCTGTGAGGTAGTGCAAGTTGAGGCAAGTCATTGAAATTCGCTTACTACACTCTCTGAGACAGAGACGATGGTTCCTACCCGCAAAGTATGCTGGGAGGGTAGCTTGAAATCAAGCACACGAGCTACGCTGAAAATTCAACCAATTGTGGCAGAGACACAGACAAAGGCAATGTGTGGACATTTCTTGAAACTTGTTTTTGAACAAATTAACTATAAAAAGAGAAAATTATAAAAAGAGAAAATCAAGTAAGAATTGCTAATATTGTTGGGGGTAGCAGTGGTATTGTGGTCTTTTTTTAAGTCCTTACCTCTTAGGAAACAGAGAGAGTTATTTACAAGTAAAGTGACATAGTATCTGTGATTTGCTTTAAAATATCCAAACAAAAAAAAAAAAAAAAAAAAAGAAAAAAACCCAGGGATATTAGAGGAAACAAGAATGGCAGAAGATGATGGGTCGATGTAAATTCATTATTATTTTCTCTATTTTTGTGTGCTTTTGATAATCCCTGCCCCTTGCTTTTTGATGATGACTCATAACTCAGATACCCTCAAAATATTCTCTACACAGGCTTTTAAAATAAATAAATTAAAAGACACCAATATCAGCCAATACATAGCCTCTTGCTGTTTTCATCTTGATATTGTTGTAACAGCACAGTCAGTGTAGAACTTCCTGAAAGATTAGGCAGAGTGCTTGGCACACACAATAAAAGGAAGTGCCTTTATGTAGAGAAATCTGAAGACCAGCATAAACCCACAGAGAAGTAAGATTAAAGTGAAAGAGAGAAAGAGAGAGAAAGAACCGAGATCAGAACAAGAAGAGCTGACCAAGAGCGGTCTTAGAGATAAATCTAGAAATTAAGTTTTTTCAAAATGAAATCAGACCACTACCAATCCCAGAAGAAACCCGAATCCGTACCTTTGTTTAAGCTCCGGTCTTTCTTAGTCCTAAAACCATGCATATTTTGCTTGCAGCCAAGCTTATGTTTTATTTTCATTATTTTTTTTTTCAATTGCTCCTTGGAAAATGGCTCTTTTTAAGGCTTTAATTTGATTGTGGCTTTGTCAATAGGAAGAGATTAAATATCTCTCAGCCTTTGAAGGAGTCAGTCACAAAAGGAGACAGCTTCAGGACCCTGATCACCAGAAAGACCAATTCAGGAAACCCCAACTGATTTAAGGAGCTTGGACAGATAGAAGGAAGAGGCTTTCAGAGATGGCTACAGATAGGCTGAGAAAGGTTCTGGATAATTCAGAAGATATATGTAGTATATACATTGAGTCAATAAAGAAAAGTTGTCAAAATCGGTCTGGAATGGATAAATATAATTTAGAAATTAATGTTTCTGTGTTCATTTTTTGTATCTACCAATAGGCAAAGCAGTACCTGTACCCTAACTACAGTGAGGTTTCAGTGACACAAAATATACAGAGCACTTCAAATATGCCTGGAACATAGCAAACACTGGGTAAATGGTAACTACTCTTAATATGCTTAAAACTTTGCCCACTATTCCAAGCAGTTCTGGCAAAAGCAGACACTTTGATCTATAAATGCAGCTACGTGGGAGACACTATTCATTTTAAAAGCAGCTGAACAAGTCAAAGATACACAGCACTGTTAACACTTTTATGAAGTTCTACCTCCTCTCTCTACTATTCCACTTTTAAATTACAATCCCAGAGAGTTTTGGTCAATCCTCAAGACCTGTCAAAGTGCCTGTTCAACTCTGAGCATTATTTTTCTCTAGTGTGTTCTGATTTCAAGATTCTAGAATTAGATTCTAATATCCAATTTCGAATTTGTTTTCTAACTTCCTGATGATTTTTTGTTTTGCTTTTTCTCTTTTTCTTTTCTTTTTTTTTCTCTTCTTTCTTTCTTTCTTTTTCTTTTCTTTTTTTTTTTCTTTTTTTTCTTTTTTGGCTTACAGATAGGAGTAGACTTTCTACCAGAAAGAGTGATACGAATGTTACCGGGAAAGGCCTGGATAGCCACAAACATCTTCCAGGTCTGACCACAGCTGTAAAATCCCCATATTAGTCATTCCTTTGAGGGCATGACAGGCTTTTGCTAAATGTTAACTGTTAGCTGGGAAAGGAAACAGGTAAAGCTTTTGTTAGCTGTTAAGGCTCCTTCATTTGTCTTATCAATTTCCCCAGCATTCATTTATTTAATAAACGCGTTCACTTATTCGTTAAATAGTTCGACAAAACATTATTGAATGCTTACCAGATGGGTTTACAAAATTAAGCGAGTTATGCCTCCAGCCCCGAGGAGGCCCACTACCTAATTGTGCTTCTTCTAAAGAGATGATCTTAGAGCTAAGTGTGGAGTCAGTGCTGTCCCAAGGGCAGCTGTGGGAAGAGCCTCTGAGGTAGTTAAGACCATAATGTGTAAAAGAAATGAGTCTTTAAGTGGCATTGGAGAAAAAATGTCACTTGAGTAAATGTAATATGAAGGGGTTGAAGGGTAAGTTGTGGTGATTTGTGAAGGGCTTTATATGCTATGTATAAGACTGATAAAACCACATTTGTCTTTGAGAAAACCACCCTGCCAGGGTGTGATGTAGAGCAGTAAAGGGAGCTGGTGGTAAGCCTTCAAAAAGGAAGTAACAACCATCTATTGTTTAGGGCAATATTAGGGGGAACGGAAATGAAATGCAAGTTTGAACGCAATTCCAAACTAAAGTCAGTGAAACTCTAGGTTGTATCACAGGACCATCACTCAAACTGGTGTCCTAGGAGGCACCCTAGGAAGCACCACGCCCCCCGCAACTTTCTCTGCCTCCTAATGTCCTGCTACCTCCCAATCCCCACACAAATTCACTCTACCACCAAGTCCAGTTGGTCCCCAATCCTAAATTGCTCTCTGACTCTGTTCTCTGCCTGCCATCCTTACCACCATGGTCTTAATATCAGGCCATCTCTCCCATGGACTATTTCGTTAGCGCTTTATTTTACTGTTGCTAAACTCATCTCTTTCATAATTATTCTTATACCCTGTCACAAGGATACACTAATGAAATTTGATCATGTCACCCTCCTGGTTAACACTTTCCAATTATTTATAGGATAAAAGATTAGCTTAGTTATCAATTAATAAGATACCTACTTCTCCATCCTCAGTGGCCAAGGGATATTTTTGTTTGCTTATATGCTAAGGATTTCTGGTTTGAATCTCTACTTCACACATGTCCTTTGTATCATGAAACCAATCCCATTCTTTCGACAAATTTTGACAAATTGTGTAAAAATTTCACGGAGACATTTGATTGACTTATCAAGGCATTCAAAGCCCTCCATAATCTTTCCCCAATTTATTTCCAATGTGATTTTTCCAAATCTTCTACTCAAACCACACAGATCTACACGTTGTCCTTTCATAAAACACATCATCTGCTTTGCCACTTCAAAGTTTCAGCTCAAGCTATCCTTCTTGTGTGGAACTTGCTGCTTTTTTCTCTGTCCTTTCCAGGACCTAAACATTCTCTACATCTGTCTTGCTCTGTGAAGTGTCCCAGGTTACCTCGGCCACAGAAATCACTCCCTTCTCTGAAATGTCCGGGCACTTAACATCTCCACCATTCATTTGCAGTTAATCACCAGTGTCTGTCCTGTGATATTACTAGATTGTTGTATTCTATTATGATCTATCTCTTGCATTGTTTTATAATGTTTAAAGTGTTTGTGCTTTATTTCCTGAACTGGACTGTAATTTCCTAACGCTAGGACTTTGACCAATATTACTATTATCTTTTAGACCCTACATAGTATCTCATATATAGTTGGTATTTAATTAGTATTTGACAGGTTGACTGACATTTCTACACAAAAACATTATGGTTGGAGTTCATAAGCTAGAAATTGTTTGAATTAATGAACATCATCTTTTGCTCAGTAAACATTATTTTAAGAGAATAAGTGCAAACACATCAATTACTTTTTTTGTTAAATTTTCCCAGAGAGACAAGAATATATGAGTTTGCTTTATAAAAGAATTATTGGGCACAAGAATTGTAGGGCACAATTCCTGGTTTAATTATACTGCCTGCTGAGCACAGAAAACCTTCCCTTGTATGAACAGACCATGAAGGAGGAAGAATGAGGAGGAAGGGTCAAGATGGACAGATAAAGAGAAAGGGGAAGATAGAGAAGAGTAAGGGAGAAGAGGAGGAGAGGGGAGAGGACAAAGAAAAGGGAAGGGGTAGATGAATAGGAAGGAGAAGGGCAAGAGAAGGGAAAGGTGCTCTTCTGATTAAGTTGGTGGGCAAAGCTGCTTCCAGAAAAGGATCCTGTTTCTAACTAAACCAGTTTTGATCATTTTCACCCTCAAACATCTCATGTACAATATAAACTAGATTTTTCAGTGACATAGTCAAGACTGTCTTTGAAGGCCATTCTGATGGCTCAGAGGAAGGTAAGACTGCAGTCACAGAGGGCATGTCAGCAAAGAGCCAAGGAGAGCCAGACTTACAACACTGTAAAGAGAGGGCTTTGTAAATGTTTCACAGGTTAAGAAAGAAAATTGACGTGATATCTCTCCTTACCAAGATTGTAATGACTTCTTTCCATAATTGACAGGGGTGGTGCATAAAGCAACATAAATGTTATTATAATTAACTATAATATAGAAAGCATGAAACTAAGTTACAGAAAATTCCAAAATCACCATTAGGTTTACAATGTCTCCACTCCACTACCCTCCCCCCCAAATACTCATATGCAAAAGCCAAAAACTCTGATTCCTCTTGCACAGTTTTATTTTAAAAGCAGACACCTTTTAAAATCTGCTTTCTTCAGGGCTCCTGGGTGGCTCAGTCAGTTAAGTGTCTGACTCTTGATTTCCGCTCATGTTATGATTTCATGGTTCATGAATTTGAGTCCCACATCGGGCTCTGTGCTGACAGTGCAGAGCCTGCTTGGAATTCTCTCTCTCCCTCTCTCTCTTCTTTTCCCCACTCATACTGCTCTCTCTCTTTCAAAATAAAAAAAAAACTTTAAAAAAAATCTGCTTCATTCATAGCTGGCAATGGACTATTAAGTCCCATTCCATTCTTGAGCCTTAATCCAACTTTGTAAATTATTACAAATAAAAGCCTAAGTAGAATTGAAGAGGCTGTGAGTGTAAAGATGTTCAATAGCTTGGGGTCTTCACAGTTTTGTAGTTGAGATCGTCTCTTAGTGTCTCATACGCCTAGAAAAAAATCACTGAAAAACATGTCATTCCTGAAAGGACAGGGAGATGGCAATCTGAAGTGGTGAGAAGGTGAAGTATATCACTTCTAATGAGGTAAATGGTGCACTTGCCTCTGCCTGCTTCCTCTCTTTGACAACGCAAGTTACTTCATGTGGTGAGAAAGCAAGTGTTGAAGCAGTATCATTATTTACTAGAAATCACATGTCATGAGTTCAGTTTTTTTTTTTTTTTAAAAAGAGGAAGTTCAGACTAGGCAAAACTTGGGTCAACAGATGGCTTACGTAAATATGTAGGGTAGATATGACTAGAAAACTACGGCCCTGACAGCCTCCCACAGAAAACAGCCACCAGACCCAGAGCGCCCCTCTCCTTCAAAGCAAAGCCTCCCAGCAGACAAACAAGAATGAAAGGCAGTCACAACTCAACCTAGCACAAATAACCAAATGGCACAGTTACCTTTGTGACGTGATTTCAGAAGTACATACGCACACACCACTTCCTTCCACCTAAAAAAGAATCTTTGACAGTTTTTTGAAATTGCCCTGTTTCTGCCAAAGCACACATAGACATGGTGTGAACTGAGTTTCCTTCAATATTTTGTAAAAGAAGAAAGTTTGAAGCACAACTTAAGAAATACGTAGAGACCAATCCTTACTCTTTTCCTTCATACATTTTCACATGTATTGATTATGTGACCATTTTCGGAAGATTAGATTGAAATGGAATTATCATGAAGATCCTCTTTATCTCTCCAACCTAATCACCTCTCTCTGCTCCTCCCATGAGCATTTGCCACGGAGTCCTTGGTTAAAATCTCATGCCCATGGCAGTCTGGGAACATGTTGTTTCCCTCACCATGGTGCTCTCTTGGCCACGCAGGCAGATGAGCTTCCTGTCACTGTTACTCTTTGGCCCAGAAGGGGCTCCACAGTGAGGCCTGTGCTGGCTATCACATCTGTAAGCATATATTACAAATTCTGCCAACCCTCTGATGCTAATTCACTTTCCTTCTCGGCACTTCTCACTTTGCTCTTCGCACTTTGGGTATTGAAAATACAAGCTCTATTTGAAAGTTAATTCAACCAATGTATCTGAGCACCTAACCTATGCCAGGCACTATTCTAGGGCCCTGAGGTGCAGCAATGGACAACAGATAAAGGTCTTTGCCCTCAAGAAGCTCACATTTTAGTGGTGAAGTAAGTGATCCTATGATAAACATAATCAACAAGGAAATAAATGTTAGGAGGTATCGATACTTTAGAGGAAAGCAAAACTACAGAGCAAGTTAAAGAGGACCAGGATTGTTGGTTTGTGTGGGTAAGAGTACATTGCAATAAGAAATAGAATCAGAGTAAGCCTCAGAGAGAAGGTGAAATTTGATCGAAGAACTGAAGGAGGTGAGGGTGTTGGCCACGTAGGTATCTGATGGATGGAAGGACATTCCAGGCCAGGGAACCACTAACATAAGGATCTGAAGCAGAAGCATGTGTGGCAAGTTCCAAGAACATCAAGAGGGTGTTGTGGCGAGAGTTGAACAAGTGAAGAGTGGGGGAGAGAAGGTCTTAGCATCAATGGGAGTCAAGTTCAGACACAGTCTTTTACTCTGAGTGAAACCAGGAGCCATTGCAAGATTTGGAGCAAAGTCAGAAAATGATCTGACTGATGGTTTAGAGGCTCATTCTGCCCTCTGGGTTGACAATAATCTGTGGAGAGGTAAGAGGAAGAGACCGTACCTAAAGGAACACTGTTGTATGTCTGGTCCATGGGATACAAAAGTGTTTGTTGAATGAATTAATATATGCATGAATGGAATTTGGAGGCTAAAGGATGAGACAGAGTCCTTCACAAGCATGAAGTAATGGGTCCTATGTTTTCACATCTTTGGGAATCAGGCAGTACATTAAGATCACAGATTATAATTATGTGTATGTGAATGTGTATGTTTATATACATACATCTAAATAGTTACTACTTATCTTCTGTGTGAAAAGCACTTTTAATTTTGACAAATGCCTTCATGTAATTTATGCTACATGTACAAATGTGTGCATAATGTAGTGTTCATTAATGCCAAGCTTCATATAATATATTCAGGATATTTTCATTTCCTGAAAAAGAGGGTATTCTACTACTGTGAAGCTGAGGTCATTTTTTTTTTTTTTAATTATGAACTTTTTGGAAGAAATCTGTCCTCACAGACTAAAGGTCTGGTTTCAATTCCCATTTGGGTATATTACTTTGAAAAGAGAGAAAAGCTTGTATAGCCACAGATTTTTTTCTGAACCCAAGAAACTTCTAGTAAAGATTTAAGCATGTAAAAGGACCAAAAGGGTGAATCTGGATAGCCCTATACAAACCCATCTGGAAGAAAAAGGAAGGACCAAAGGCTATGAGCAGTAGATTCATATATGAAGATCAGCGGAGTAAAATGTACTGTGTTTAAGCAAGCCAGGGACACGTGGGTGGTTCAGTCTGTTGAGGGCCAGACTCTTGATTTCGACTCAGGTCGTGATCTTGAGGTTGTGCAATCAAGCCCAGCGACAGGCTCGCACTGAGCGTGGAGCCTACTTGGGATTCTCTCTCTCTACCTCTCCCTCTGCCCCTCCCCTGCTCTCTTTCCCTCTCTCAAAATAAATAAATAAACATCTTTTTTAAATGTCCATACAGTTTCAAGATCCACAGTGTCACAACTGGTCAGTCTTAAGATTTGAAGAAATCGTCTCATCCCTCTAATTATTCACAAATATTTATCAAGCATGTACTGTATGCCTGACACTGGCAATGCAAATTGAAAGAAAATTAGCTCTTGGGCAAGATGAAAATGTTTTACACTTTTAGTTTATAAAATACAAATATGCATACTCTGTATCTGTGATATTAAAATTTAGTGGGGAGGGTTGATTAGAGGAAAAGATGTCCAGAGAGACTCTTTAGGAGGGCAAAAACAAACAAAAAGACCGAGAGATATATATCTACTGAGAAACAAGTGAGAAACAAGTGATACAATATGGTAACTGCAGCAATAGGGGAAGTACAGGTGTTGTGGAAACCAAGCACATCAAAGTCGATATGAAAGGGGAAATCAAGGAAGGCTTCCTGGGAGAAGTCACACCTCAACAGAGCTGTAAAGGATGACCAGTAGGATTTGTTCAGGCAAGCAGAATCAAGGCAGAGGAAGAACTTGTGCAAAAGACCTGGACAGTCACTCACACAGACTTTTACTGAGCAAAATCCATATAAAACCTTAAATTGTATGGCTTGGCTAATTTGGCCAGTTGATTCATGAAATCAGAGAAAATACCAAAAACTGAGAGCTGAATTTGTATCACATTTTGGACTTCAAGTCTGTCCTCTCTTACATAAGGGGCTTTCTTTCCATTGTTTGCCACTATCACAGTGAGACCTTCACCAGCTCCTGCCAGAAAATTCTAAGCCTCCTTATTTGTCTCCCGCCGATCTCCCTATAGCCGCTGAACGACATAGTGACCTTAGGAGGTAATGTGTTAAGTGGAGCTACCTGGAGAAGGCCCCCAGTGTCTCCTTCCTCTCTTGCTCTGCTCCCAAATCTTCCTGTTGATCCAAATCAACTCCTGGGCCCACCAGCTAAGTGTTTATAAATGAGGCTGTGAACCACTGGACAAGAGAATTGGAGTATTAAGTCCATAGTTCTTAAAATCTGATTTTAATTCTAATTTTTAGAACCTAACAAATGGTACAGACCTTTCCTCTTTGATCCAGTCACAAATATTTAAAGTTCCTATGATGTGCCAGGCACTGTGCTAGTCACCCACGGTACAGCCAGAACAAGGAGACAAGGTCTTTCACTCGCGGAGCTTGCTTTCTCAAGGAGCAAAGGCAAATGGAAAGTTCACGAACAAATACATGACTCTATTACTTTCAATTAATAGTAAGTGTTATGAAGTAAATGTTAAAGGGCTAATGGGTTAAAGAGTGGCTTTAGATAAGGAGATGGGGGGGGGGGGATAATTATAGGAGGTGATTTATGAGCTCAACCTGAATGATAAAGAACCAGCTACTCGACTGAGGGAAGAGAGCCCTAAGCATAGTGAACAAGTACAAAGGCCCTAAGACGGAAGTGAAAATGCACAGAGGAAAAACCGATGGTGGGTACACACCTATATAGATACACTGTTCTTAAATATAATTTTAAGTATAAATGGTTTAGTAGACTCTGCTACCCTGCAAATGCCTCCCAGGAACCCCAGAATCTCCCCCAAACCAGCAAGTAAAGAGTTAATGTCTCTATAACCCAGCACCTCTGTTGATATGGCTACTTTCAATGTAGCCAGAATTCATGCCATATCAGTTTTTAATTTTAATATCACCTTTACACTAAGGCATAATACACATAAAATTATTGTACAACTTCAGGGGTGAACATGGAAGTCCTAAAATCCATCTTATATCCTGGAGGTTATCTAAATCCTAGTTTTATCTGCTCAAGAGACAAGAGCAGACAGTGGTTGCACCTGTGGGAAGCAGATGTTGTGGGTTTGAATCCTAGCTCAGACACTTCCTTAGCTATGGGACCAGGGGCAAGTTGACTAAAATTTCTATGCCTCAGTTTCCTATAAAATGAGAACAGTGGTAAAGCCTCATGTGTGAATTTAATAATATAGGGCATGTAAAGCACTTGAAAGACTTTTGGGACATTATGAATTATTATAATGGTTATTACATGAATTATGAATTCATGCTAAGCTACGCCTACCACCCGAAGTCCAACTCATTCCATTCCATCATCATAAAATATTTTTTCTTCCTTTCCATCAGCTAAATTTCTACCAACTTACAAAGCTCAGATAACATGCCATAACCACCATGAATTTCCTATTGGTACCAGCTTCCGGAAAAGCTATTTTCCTCGTCTGAACAACTATTAGTACACTGTTTTTCCCATTAGTCTAATCATTTACTATCTTACAAGGTGATTTTATATACAGCTGACCCTAGAAGAGCGCAGGTTTGAAATGCTTGGGTCAACTTATACACTGATTTTTATTTATAAATACATCACATTACTGCAAATGCATTTTCCTTATGATTTTCTTTTTTTGCCAAAGGGAAAAAAATAAGATATAATAAAATAAAGCTACAAAGATCTAAACCACAAATACTAGTTGACTTGTCCTTTACAGCAATTTTACTTTTCTTCCAAACATGAATATTAGTGAAATTAAGTTAAAATCGAGTTATATCTACAGAAAGATAATTTTCTATCAAGGAGCAGATTTCTGAAAAATGCTGAGAAAATAACATCTAGAAAGAGTGAAAATTACTATGAAATGGAAAACAGATTCTTACAGCAGCTTTAGGATTAACACAACTGGAAATATACAACAGAATGAAGTTGTCAGGCTTGAAATAGCACCTTGGCTATTTAATCCCACAACCCCACGTCGTGCCCCACCCCCCTCCCAGACTTTGGTCTCAATCATGGATATGACTCTAAACAGAAAAGTAAATTATTTGAATAGTCTGGGATGTGGCCCACAACTACGCTTTACAACTCTCATTAGAGGGTCTAACTCCCGTTTTCTAGTATATTCAAGTCACAAAATTCGTTCCAATCTGGATAATCTTAAACAGGCTCCCTTCTGTCTCAGTTTTATTTTAAAAGTTGATAATAGGGTAAAAATATTAAACTGCACCTACTTCTGCTGATTTGTATATAAGAGGGAGCTATGATTTCCCACCTACTAAAATATAGTATTTGGATATATCCGTTATGATTTTCTTAATAATGTTCTTTTCTCATTTATTGTAAGAATACAGTATATTAAACATGTAATATACAATATGGGTCAATCAACTGTTTATGTCATCAGTAAGGCTTCCAATCAACTATTGGCGAATAATAGTTAAGTTTTGGGAGAGTCAAAGTTATACTCAGATTTTTGATTATGCAGGGGTTGGTGCCCTTAACCTCGAAGTTGTTCAAGGGTCAACTGTACAGATTTTACATACTTTGCTGGATTGTAAATCATTTAGAGCAATACTGTGCCATAAAAATATAGTTTGACAAAGACAAGCAATTTGAAAGGTTCTAGTTAGCCACATAAAAAAATGTTTTTTAAATGGGTGAAATTAACTTTATGGAGTAAGTAATAATATGTTTTATTATATTATTTATATCTATATTTTATTATTATGTATTTTGTTTTACTCCATAACCAAATATTATAATTTCTATAAAATCAACATAAACAAATAATTAATGAGTTATTTTATATTTTTTGTACTGCGTCTTTGAAATCTGGTCTGTACTTTATACTTACAGTACTTCTCAGTTTGGACTAGCCATATTTCAAGTGCCCCACACATGACACATATGGTTAGTGGCTATCGTTTAGGACAACACAATTTTAGGGCATGTATTATCCTCTATATCTCTGTATTTTTCATAATGCCTAGCATAATACATTCCCTATTTCAGGAGTTCAATTAATATCTGTCAAATTCATTAATTACTGATTAACTTAAAATCAGTACCATATCTAATGGCATGACAAACATTTCTACTATTCATAATGTAAAAAGTAAAAACACGAAAACATAATTTTAGCATCTTTAAAGAATACGTTTACTCTTTGAAGTGATAAAGTGAGTTTTTCAATTATATTTCTCATTAAGAATATAGTTTGGAAGGACTAATTCCTGGATCATAGAAGAAAATAGTATATACAGCAATAAGATTATTTGTTTGACCTATTAGGAGAAACAATTCAATCCTACTTTCCTGAAAAGAATAAGAATTTTAGGTAAGAGTAATTCACTCTTAAAACAAGTGTACAGGATTTTATAAGCCTGGATGAAAATATTTTGATGTTGTTTTCCCACTCCCCACATGACATTTCCTAAAAGTGTTGTGTTGTTAAATGTAGTCTGTGTTTTCATAAGTTCTTTCCCAGTTATTCTTATGCAGTTACAGAAAATGAATGACATTATTTCTATAATCATTAAGAACATGTTGTCAAGACCGCATCAACTTGAATTGTTGCTATTAGAAAGTTGAGGTGCACCTGGGTAGATCCTGGAGCGCCTGGGTGGCTCAGTCAGTTAAGCATCTGACTTTGGCTCAGGTCATGATCTCACAGTTCATGGGTCCAGTCCCATGTCAGGCTGCTCAGAGCCTGGAGCCTGCTTCGAATTCTGGGTCTCCCTCTCTCTCTGCCCCTCCCCTGCTGGTACTCTATCTCTCTCTGTCTCTCAAAAAATAAATAAACGCTAAAAAAATTTTTTTAAAGAAAGCTGATATGAAAGGAAGTGAAAATCCTGAAGTGTATTCCACCACTCTAAAATTATATACCCACTCCTTCCTTATCTTTATTCCTGCCTTCCCTTTTCACCTTGCGTATCCATGTGCCTGAAGTATAGATTGTGGTGGAGAATCATGAAGAGTTAACAAAATATGGTGATTAGAGAAGTAAAATAACTTACCTTTGGCAACTTCAATGGCAATTTGCAAATTGGCAACTGACAAAGGTTTTCATCCAGTATAGGAGATTGATCCAAGTTGTGGACTATCTTTTCTTTAGGTACTTTATAAACTACAATGGTGCCCTTATAATGAGGGCAGCTATAGTTTCCAAATTCATCCACCTCTTTGATTTGGAGTTCCAGCCTGGGTTTTCTTTGTAAATGAAAAATAAGCTTGTAATCTTTTCCATAATCCTTTCCATTGCCTAAAAAGAAGTGAAATGCATTTGTTGCTACTAAGATATACCACTTTGCCTTATTTAAATTTTTAAAATCCAAACTCTTACTCCATTTTTAATACAATTTAAGCTTTTTTGGTATCACTGACTCTTGCCAAAATATTAGCAGCAGTAGACTGAAACTGTAGATTACTAAAAAGACTTCTTTTTTTTTATGTGTTTATTTATTTTTGAGAGAGAGCCTGAGTGGGGGAGGGGCAGAGAGAGAGAGGGAGACAGAGAATCCCAAGCAGGCTCTGTGCTGTCAGCAGAGCTCGACACGAGGCTGAAACTCAAGAACCTATGAGATATGACCTGAGCCAAAATCAAGAGTCGGATGTTTAACTGACTGAGCCACCCAGGTACCCCAGAGATTTCTTATCTGTAATTGGACCAGGTGTTCTCTGGCTGCTTCTAGACCTAATAATCTTTAATTTTCTCTTTCCATTCCATTTTACTCTAACAAAAAAGTATTGAAAATATTCCGTTCTTTCTGTGGTTAGAAAATTACATTTATCTTTCAGTAATTGTCTTTTGTCTCTCCCCTAACTATTCATAGAATATTGTACCCTATCATGACCTCACAATAGGCATTCTAGATATGTGGTAGCCACTAGCAGCATGTGGCTTTTAAAATTAATGGTGAAATTAATTAAAATTAAATAAATTGGAAATTTACTCCTCAGTCACTCTAGCCACATTTCAAATATTTCATAGCAACATATGTCTATTTCATAGCAACATATGCACCTATGGACAGTGCAGATACAAAACATGTCCAGGATCACAGAAGTAGAGATGTTCTAGGGGCACCTGAGTGGCTCAGTGGCTTAAGAGTCCAAGTCTTGATTTCAGCTCAGGTCATAATTTCACGGTTTAAGTTCATGAGATCGAGCCCTGCGTTGGGTCCACACTGACAGTGAGGATCCTGCTTGGGGTTCTCTCTCTTCCTCTCTCTCTCTCTCTCTCTCTCTCTGCCCCTCCACCACTTGTGCTCACTCCCTCTCTCGATAAATAAATAAATGGAAAGAAAAATAGAGGTGTTCTAGCTAAACTTCAAAATGAAATAGCTACTAGATTCATGTTACTGAAATTTTTATTGAAACCTGATTAATTCCCCCAAAATAAGGGTATATCTTCTCAACTGCTCACTGAAAATACAAGAGCTCTAGTGAAGATAACCTTTCACTCATGGGGTTTTACCATGACAGTTTTACCTTGCCATTCCAATAGCGATGCCATTTTCCCTAAGACATGTCGCATTACCCTTAGCAAAATTTAAATGTAAGCTACATTGTAGCAGTCAAGATAAGACTTTCAAATGTTGAGATCCAGATCCAGTTCCAGCCCCAGCTACTTATCTACATTGTAATATTTATCTGGTTCTTTCCCATCTCTGAACTTATTGGAGGCTTAACTTATCTTTAAACCAAGATAAATAAAACTTACCTTCTGGGATTGTTCTGAGAACAAAAAGAAATAACATGGATAAAATGACTGGCACAAGGCGTAGCACATAATAAGTGCTCAGCAAATGATAGTAATAATAGCAAATGATAAGAAAGAAGCAGGACCCTTCAACTGTTTTTGAATTTGTATGGTAAAAACAAAAAAACAAAAAACACATTTTTTTCAAATATATCAATGTGAAGATTTTATATCTAAGTTGCAGCTTCCTCCTACACCTAGAAGCCTGAACATTGACGACCCAGAGCTCTTTCTCGTGAAAAGCTTTCCCACTTTGAGAAAACCTTCCCAATGAAATCAGAGTTCAATAAGGGATGTAGATGACACCAATATTTTTCTCCATGTTGGACTGCTAGAGGTCATTTTGGTGAATCTCTAAAGCACACAGTTAAATCTAGAATTTGAATAACTCCAGGTTAGGAAAGGTGCTAGAGTATGTCTCTGCAAAAGTTTGTATTTAAGAGACAACCTGGCTACTTGAACAGAATGATCCCTAGGACGTCCTAGGAAAGGAATGACAAGCCATGGCTTGCCTTCTTGAATGTTTCCTGCTGGTTAAAAAAAAAAAAAAAAAAAAAAAAAAAAAAGATAAATTTTTGAAGTCACCAAAATGTCATCTAGTAAATTAGATAAATTAGAATTTTTAGATCACTAGAGTAACACCTGGCAAACTTCTCCATGCTACTGGAGTTGCTACTTTGGTCCCAATAGAATACAACTTAATAAATCTCTCCTGTCCTTTGAAAGATACTCCCTGCCGTGTACACAATTATTCATGAAGAATATTTATATGCAGGATATAAAGACTGAAGGTGAAGCAGAGCTACATTGATTCAATTTAGATCTTAAATTTATCTGCCTCTCACTGCCAGTTAATTTTTTAAACTAAAGATCTGTAATGTAAATATGAAATGAAGATGAAAGTGTTGAGGATTTACAGTAATAAATAGCATGATTTTAGTGTTATAAATAGAAACCTTACATGTTTTTAAGTTGGAATTTCATTGTTGCCAAGACATAGCACTATATTTTGAATACCGCTGTCACAGCGGGCGGGGGGTAGGGGGGGACAAGCAGCACAAAGAAATTGCACTATTCTTTTTTTTTTTAAGTTTATTTATTTTGAGAGAGAGAAAGACAGAGACAGAGACAGAGAGCGCATAGCAGGTGAGGGGCAGAGAGAAATAGACAGAAACCCAAGCAGGATCCATGCTGTCAGTGGAGAAGCCCAACACGGGGCTCAAATTCACAAAACATGAGATCATGACGTGAGCAGAGATCAAGGGTTGGACACTTAACTGACTGAGCCACCCAGGCACCCCAAAATTGCACTATTCTACTTTTTTTTTTTCCCTCCCACATTGGCATATTTAGAGGAGAAGTAAAAACAAAATCCATTTACTGCATTCCAAAATTATGAAATCAACCATTAGCTGACCTTTTGAGAACCTCTTTCTCCTCAGTATTATGTATACAGTTCCTAGAAGAACTTGGAACAGTAGCTGTTCAATAAATATTTGTCATATGAAGACATACAAAACTTATTTATATTTTATGAGCTACTAGGCATACCTCATAGAGATATCTTTTGTTCTCAATGAGGGGAATTGGAATATTTTTCAAAGATGACATAGAAAGTAAAAATGTAGAGATATATGTTTTTGCTTAGAAACATCAGATGAGTAAGTGATAAGTGAAAGGTAGCAAAATGGGGAACCAAATGAATCTTACAAGAACCATTGATTCAGGGCATTTCTGTATTCTAACACCTCTCTACCACCTCTACCCCTAAGCCACCATCATTCCTTGCTTGGTTTTTTACAATGGCTCATTAACTTGTCTCCCCAATCCTTCCTTTGCCTCTGAGATTATAACTGTTTGAAAATCTGTTCTATGATCTGACTCAGATCATGTGACTCTTCTATTAACAAGATGGCTGCCCATTTCACTCAGAATAAAAGGCAAACTCGTTGCCTTCAAGGAATGATCAGTACTCATCTCCTCTCCTACAAATTTGCTCTTACACCCTGTCTACCACCCATTTCAGCCTTCTTGCTGTTCCTCACACGTGTCAGGTACGCGTCTGCGGCTGCTAAGTAGCACTTGTACTCCCTCTGCCTGGGACAGACTCCCCTGCTATAGGATTATGGCTTCCTTTCTCACCTTCTTCAAGTCTCTGTCCAAATGTCACTTTCTCAAAGATGGCTTCCTTCATGAGTCTATTGAAAATTGCAATTCTGCCACTCTCTGTGAGACTCTTGATGTCCTTTCCTTCCTTTATTCTTCTATAAGGCACTTTTTCTCCCACCACACTGCACATTTTATTTACTTATTTGCTTCTCTGTCTCTCCCTAGTAGAATATAATGCACACAAGGGTAAGGAATTTTCATTGAATGAATAAAAGGGTGGTTATCCCAACATCCTACACATTTCTGGGAAAGTCACTTCTCTGGGCTAAAGGGCATTCAGGGCCACTTTGACACACACAAACCTCTTCAGGGCATTAGTAGATGTTACAGGTCATGCTAAAGTGTCATTATATAAAATTTTCTGTTTATTTCCCAGCACTCTCTGGATTCTGTGAGCACTGGGGGGTATAGGTGACTTGTAGTGGAAAGTTTAAGTCTGAATTAACAGCTCTAACCTGGAGAATGAAGGCATACTCTAGCTTATGTTCAGAAGAATACCAAAGGCTGATGTAAAAAGCAAGGGGGACACCTATCTTAGTTTTTCGTAGAAGTAAAGTAAATGGTGCATGACCTCACTCAAAAGAATTATATGTATTCTATATAAATAAATATAAAATGTTTAACATTTCTCAAAGGGCAGATGTCTGGATCCATTAATTAAAATTTTAAATATTTTTAATACTTTTAAATTTTTAAATAACTTTAATCTTTCCCAATTTTTTGTCTTCATTCTTCCAACAAATACTTCTAGCTGTCAGGTACCACACTAGGTGCTGGGAATTGAATAGTGACCACTAACAGGACAAGACCTGTTCTCATGGGACAATAGTCAGAGAAACTGACACCCATCAAACAATTAAATGAATAAAGACTGTATCTATGGTCATGTCCACAAAAGAGTAAGATAAAAACTGACATAATCAGAAAAGATGGGGAACACTTTTCTAAACATGATCATCAAGGTGAGATATGAAAGTACAGTAAGAGATAACTGGAGGTGGGCGGGGTAGATGGGTGGGGTGGAGAACCCTCCAGGCAGGCATTATCTGATTGAATGCCTTTTTGAGATTCACACCAGGCTCTAATGAAAGGATGAGGTGTCAATTTTTTTCCTGAGAATCTTGCTCCCCTTAGATGGAGAAAAATCCAGTGAGGCCACAGATCCAAGCATAGGTCTCTAGGAAAGGCAAAGCAGAAACAAACCTGGCATCGTGCCTGATTCATTTCCCTTGAGTGAAGATGAGCTCTTCCCCATTCCTTACATGGAGGAATTTGCACACAGGCAGGCTAACCTCAAGAACTCTTACCCTCAGTACCACTGCCTGTGAGAAGCATAGCAACTCACTCCTGTTTATGGCACTAGGTAAACACAGCTGCTGTCCTAAATATTACAGGAAAATCATTGGCATCTTTAGTTTGGGTGGGACACTTCCAGTTTTTTACTGTCTCCTAGAGAGATTGTTCCAGGGTGGACACTGTGGTTTCTGCTTCAGAAGCCCAGTACTTTCCTTCCTTCATCTCTTCACCCTTCTCTTTCCCTTTTTCTGATACCCTCGTTACTCACTCACTAAGTCCTGCCAGCTGACTCAGACGGCTGGGACTCCACATGCGCAAGTGGAAGAGACAGTTCACGTTGGGACACTTTGGGTCTCGTTTCTCAGATACAGAAAAAGGGCAGCCTCAGCTTCAAGCTGCATCATTTTTGTGACAACAAAGAGCCAACAGAGCTTGGATTAACTTCCAGAATCAGAGAGAAAATAGGCACCATTAAAAATCAATGAGATCTGTGTCGATTTATAAGTGAACAGAGAATATTACTTCAAGTCAATTCTACTGCAAGATTCCTGGGCCGGAAATCCCCATGAACCCCAAGCCTGAATTCTCCCCTACACTTCACCTTCACATACATTACCTGTTAGATTCTATTCCATCTCAAGGAAATAAGTTACAGAGAAGCAGTTGAATTAAAAAAAAAAAAAAAAAAATGGGGGGGGGGGGATGGCAACTTCTCCAAAAATCTTTTTCTTTCTTCTCTCACACAGTTGTTTTCTCTCTGTGTTCTCCTTTTTTCTTCATCTTCTCTTTATTTTATATCCTTTTCTGATCTCTTCCCTCATTTCTCCTACCTTATCCTGCAACCTCCCGTATTCATTCACCCTGTTTGTTGGTCTTAGTATTTCCATAGGTTCACTCATTCACTACATTCCTATTGAAAGCTTTTCCTGGGCCAGGCATTCTTCTAAGCTCAAGGATCCACAGCAGGAAAGACGTAGCCAGTACCTTCCTGAATTTACATTCCGGGGAAGAACATAAGTGTATGAGCAAAGAGTAAGTAAACAAATAAATAAAATAATTTCACATTGTGGTATGATTTATAATGGAAGCAAAAAAAAAAAAAAAAAAAAGCCTTAGAAAAATATGAGGATGAGAGGTAAGCAAGGTATGTCATCTACCTCAGAGGTTCTTAGCCACTGTTGTGCCATGAACCCTTTTGGAGTTTGGTGAAACCTATCAATTGTTTCTCAGAGTGGACTTTTAAATACATAAAATAAAATGTGTGGAAGTATAAATAAGACAATCATACTGGAATATAGTTCTAGATACACATCTCTTGGGAGTCGTGATCAGTCTGCTGATCCCAGATTAGATTCTTTGTAGGACATAAGAAAGAGTTTGGATGTTATGTTAAGTAGAATAAGAGATAATTGTCAAGTGCTTAATGTGGGGGGAGGGCAATAAGGCATGATTTATATTTTTAAAGGATCACTATTGTTCCTGTGTAGAAATAGACTTCACATGGCTCTTAGTGGAGACAGAGGAGCGTTTAGGAGGCAATTGCAAGGGTGTATGAAAGAGATGATCCTCGCTCGGATTCAAGAGTATTCACGGAGAAGACTGTTTCTAGAAGAGTGTCACCTTCTAGAGTCAGCCTGTAAGGGAAGATGCATCCCTAATAAGGGAAGAAAGAGATTGAAGCAAAAAGCAAATAAGTCTTTTTCTTTCCCTACTTTTCATAAGCCTCCCCTCAGTTCTCTGAAGTTTTCCTCGGTGATACAAGTTTAACGAAGGCCTTCAGAAGCTTGTGGCTGCTAGCCCATAGAGCATACAAAAAGGTGTCTTTGTACTTACTTGAAGCAAATATATTTCCAGTAAATCTTAAAAGAATTTGTTCTCCTTCTTTGACTTGGAAGCCGCGTGAAGACTCTGGAGGGCCACTGAACGATTCCAAGCGCAAGTTCCGAAGCACCTGGTTTAAATCTTTAGAAGGAACCACTAGAATGACTACTTTATGTGGATTGTCTTTCTGGTGACAGAGTACAACACAGGCAGTGGTGCTGAGCATAGCTTCTTCTAGAGCTTTCACAAAAGAAACCAAGAGGCTATTTTCCACAACGGAAGAAAGGTGTAGCACAATAAATCTGCGCGGGAGCAAAGAGGCGTGACGTGAGAGAAGCGTACAGTCTCAAAAATATCACTGATACCAAATAACACCCATTATCATCCAAGCTTTCGTTAAAAAACAAAAAACATCATGGGGCCCCTGGGTAACTCAATCGGTTGAGTGTCTGACTTCGGCTCAGGTAATGATCTCGCAGTTTGTGGGTTCGAGTCCTGCATCAGCCTCTGTGCTGACAGCTCAGAGCCTGGAGCCCACTTCAGAATCTGTCTCTATCTCTCTCTGCCCCTCCCCTGCTTGCGCTCTGTCTCACTCTCTCTCTCTCTCTCAAAAATAAGTAAACATTAGAAGAATTAAAAATTAAAAAAAATAAAATCAAGCGTTCTAATAACCAACTAGTTAGATTCCTGAATGACTTTAATGAACCTCCTGGCAGTGAGGAAACCATTCAAACCAAACCAAGTTCTAAACAGATGTTCACCAAGAAATCCCCCAGGGTCAGATCAGCTCTAAATATGGCAGCATATTTTAAATTGTATTTTAACTAGCATCACCAAGGGTTATAATTTCCAACTATAGAAGAGAAAGATAATCAAGATAATTCATTTACTACCAACAGGATAAATAATAGATATCATAATTAAGTAGAGATTAAAATATTTTCTCTGTCACTGTGGTGTCAGAATCGTTATGAATAGACCTGTTGTGAGATGAGTCTTGTCCACTCTACCCAAATTTAAATGTTGGAGGCCTAATCCCCAGTACCTCAGAATGTGACCTTATTTCAACATGGGGTCTTGACAAGTGTAATCCAGTTAATGTGAGGGCATTAGATACACACTAATCCAATATGACTGGTGTCATAAAAAGGGGAACTTTGGGTACAGAAATGTGCATACATGGAGAATGTCACATGAACATAGAAATGGACACTTTCAAGCCAAGAAGAGAAGCCTGGAACAGATCCTTCCCTCACAGTCCTCAGAAGGAATGAATCTTGCTGACATCTTGATCTTGGAGTTTCAGCCTCCAGAGCTATGAGACAATACATTTCTGTTGTTTAAGCCACCTAGTTTGTGGGACTTTATTATGGCAGCCTGGCAGACTAATATAGGCATCCCTCTCTGGGCTGGATCCTTACCGCCTCACACACATCCCCCAACTCTTCTCCACAAAAATTGCCTTACACGATCACCCTCAGCCAGAGAATCCCTGCACCCACAGACAAGGACTCACTGATGCAGGGGTGTATATACCAGCCTCCTTGGTACTCACACTCCTGAGCTTCCCGGAGGTACCAGGCTGAGGTAAAACTTCTGCTGAAACCATAGGTTTTCTCAGCTTATTCCCTTGCCTTACTCATTTCTTTCATTCCCTTACAGGATTCACCTAAGAGTTCTCCCTCAATAAATCAATAAATCCTCATATTAAACTCTGCTTCTGACCCGAGACAACTGTAGTAGTAAGATCTTCCATTTTGAAATAAAAGCTATCTTTAGACATATGATTGCCTTCTCTTTATGAGTGTCTGCTCCTCATGAGCCTTAAAACTGTCTAAAACTCTTCTCATAATTAGCTGTCTAGAAAACATGGAAATGAGGAAGGCAAAATAAGGGCACGGAAATAACAAATTCAGTTTACATATACATGCTTATGAGATTAGCATAGTATGAACAGTTAATTACTGTCTTCATGGAATTTCATAAATAAAAGTGCTGTTTTAAAACTATTTTGGAGTTAAAGGAAGTCTCTAAAAATAAATCTAAGTTATGAGTGATTTCCAAAAGCACTTATTAAACTATCATGAATGAAATTATAGATAGCATATTCATATCAATTCTGGTTTGTGTTTTCAGCACACCCTGAAGAACTATTTATATTCCTATATGAGGCATAAAAACCTAATCCTATAATTTCATTTCAGTAAGCATCACTTATAATTCATCAGGATATAATACCGTCAACTTGTATTGTTTACAGGTATTGTATTACCTCTCTAAATGTTCGCGCAATTCAAATGATATCAAGCCACTCTGCATGGTTCTCACTACAACATTATCAAGCCCAAACCAACCACTGTCTCCACTTCTGAATCCCAGTAATTTCAAAGATTCACAGCCATTGTTCCCAGGTTTCCTCATGGAAGTGCTTTTTGTCCTGTACAATGGTAGGAGAGGAGAAACCGGTAAAATTTGTGTAGCATGAATCTTATTTAATGCATTAATTCTTTCAGTAAGCAAATAATCCAATAACAGTACATTGAGTGTATTCTATGTGCCAATAATTCCTCTATGCACGGGGAACACAAAGATAAGAAACATATAGCCCTTACTCTCCTGAAGAGTACAGTATTATAGTATTACCCAAATATGGGGCAAGGTGATCGGTGTGATAATTAAGGGAATGCGCAAGGTGGTTTAGAAAACAGAAGGAAGGTGCTCAGGGAAGCTTGCAAAGTGAAAATGTTAATATTTGACGTGAACTTTGGAAAATGAGAAGCATTTTATTACTGGCAAGAGAGTTTAGGGAACACCCCAAAAACATTAATAAAGTCACTGGTGAAAACCCAGATGCTTCAGGGGAGCCAAGAGTAGTGGGGGGCACCTAACAGGTAAGACCACAGATTCTGGAGCAAGACTTTCTACTTTCAAATCCTGGGTGGATCTGAATCTTATTAACTATATGACCAATGGGCATGTTATGTGATCTCTCTGTTTCAGTTTTCTTATTTATAGTATGAGAGTAACAATAGTATCTACATCATAGAGTTAAATAGTATCTACATCAATTGAATTAATATTTTTATCCTAATTCCTACAGCAGACATAGCCCATTAGCTTTCTTGCACAGTCCCCCTTCCTTTTCAACCTGCATTTGAATGTACCATGTGATACCTTCCACCAACCAGAGCTGAATTTACTCACAGTAGACCAAGTTTCAACACTCAGCAAATTTTATCTTTTTTCTTCGGAACTTGACTAAGAGGACCAGAGATTATAACTTGTCACTGCTGTCATTTAGCTACGGCACCCTGGGCTATAAAAATAATTAGCACAGAGAGTATTCATAAAGGAAAAAAAAATAGAGGAGATGCTAAGAGACAAAAGGAGAGAAATCAAAATGAAAGAATCCATGTAGTCCTAGAGATGGAATAGCCTGACAATAAACTCTTTTCTTGAATTCATAAATGGATACCTGTTCCTCAGAAAGGAAGAAAAGTTCTTGATACTGAACATCGTGGGGGGCGGGGGGGGGGGGAGGTCTAATGATAGTACAAGTCACAAGGGGTAAAAACCATGTTGGCTAGTTACTAAGAATGAAGACCCAAGTGTGAATCCCACATCCTTATTTGTGAATACGATTAGTTATGGCTCTAAAACCACCTTAGTTTTTACAGGTTGAGCTGTCCAATAAGCCATAAATTAGGAACTAAACTTGATTTAAAATGTCTACTCTGAAATTTTTAGATTCTATTGATTCCTTCAGGGAATCAGCCAGTTTAAAATATGGAGAATAGGGGAAGAAATAACATTTAGTTTTTGGCTTTTGGTTTAAAACCACAAATAGAGTAAATTTTGTAACACTTGGAAGTTAATTATTTTTTATGGAGTTTTTAAAAATTTATTTATTTTATTTTGAGAGAGACGGAGACAGCACAAGTGGGTTAGGGTCAGAGAGAAGGAGAGAGACAGAATCCCAAGCAGGCTCTGCTCTAGCAGCACAGAGCCCGATGGGGGGAGGGGAGAGCTGATCTCAGGAACCATGAGAAAGCAACAGTAGGAAGCCTAACCAACCAACTGAGCCACCCAGGCACGCCGGAAGTTAATAATTTATTAACACAGGAAAATACACTGAAACTGAATCCAAAACTCTGGTCATTTACTAGAAAATTACTTAATTAAATGCATGACTGATTTTTTTTTTTTTTTTCTGATGACAACTCCTAACTTTTTTCTCCCAGTGGTCTAAACATTTCTGGGGACCTACAGGTTCTCAGCAGTAGCAGAACTGAACCCTACTCTCCCGTCCAGGTGGGTCTAAAACCTGAGGCATATAGTGCATTTGGCATTCATTAACAAAGTTTGCTTTAAAAAAAAAATCCCATTTTTTCTGATTTCTGAGCACGTGATAGGATCGCACTTCCTCTCCCCAGTGATTGAGTGGGGGCCATATGACCAGTTCTAGTTAATAAACAGTGAATGTCACTTGGAGACCAAGCATTTAATTGCTCATGTGCATCTACTCAAAACTTTTTCTTCTGCTACCCATGACAGCAGCCAGAAAGTGGTTGCCTTTCAGCCTGGGTGCTGGAGTGAGGATAACCAAGAGACAGCCTGCCTTTGAGGACAACACAGCATGTGTGAGATATGGGTCGTTGTCATCAGCCCCGGGTGAATTCAAGTTTTTGTTAGCCTAGCCTACCCTGTAGAGTGCATCTTCCTCCCAGTCCTAGTGATCTGTTCAGTGATGGGTTTGTAACTGATTTAGGGTGAGAATAACTCTCAGGGCCTTTATGCATATCCATGGGGAGCTTCACCTTCTACTGAACTTGGAATAGCAAGATGGAACTGTCTTGCCAGCATGAGGGACAAGCACGTCAAAGAATGGAATTGGCACAGAGGAGGGCAGAAAGAGAAGAGAGAGACTAGGTTCTTTCTGGTTGAAGAAGTATATAAAGATAAATATATCCCCAGGCTTTTTGTTTACATGAACCAAAGAATTCCTTTTTCCTTAAAACTTTGGGCTTGCTTTTCTGACACTCAAAATCAAAAGAGTCCTCAATGATATAAAGATCAAATTTAGATTTCATGACATATAACATTGTGTAAGTTTAAGGTGTAAAATGTAATGGTTTAATACATGGATATGTTACAAAATGATTATTACCGTATAGTTAACGCATCCATAATCTCACATTTAGACTTTAATATGATAATAGATTATACCTCCTCTTGAAATTAAATGATTTGCTAGCATCCTTATCTATCCCAGCTGTTCTTGACAACTCTGCAAATAAACTCTTCCTTTTATATATGCTATTAGCAAACTTTCACATCTCCTATTGTCTAGCAATGGCTAGCATTTGATCACAGTCCACAGAAAATTCTGATGTACTAAGAGTTCCATAAAATATAATCTTCATTAAATAAATTTGTTTATTCAAGAATTACCGATTTTGCTTTTTTCTTGAGATGAAACTTTTTCCGTACCCAAAATTCCAGGCATTGGGGCAATTATAATTGGCCCATTTTGGGTCAAGTGCTCAATTATATTTAACAAGGACATTAAAAAACATGGAAACTCCCATTAGATCCACATGGATGGAAAGAACACTTTCCAGAATTTGTGGTACAATTTCCAAAAATTAAAGTGGCTGGGTAGACAAAGCAACAGATGTCCACTCCAAGCTGCCTTTCTCAGGTCTAACAGTGCCCTGGTATGTTGTTCTGAGATAAATGCCTTAATGCCACACCACTGAAAGACACTCAGAAGATTTTTTCCAAGATAAAAAAGATCTATCTGTCTAGGGGCACCCAGGTGGCTCAGTCAGTTAAGCGTTGGACTCTTGATTTCAGCTCAGGTCATGATCTCAAGGTTCGTGAGTTTAAGCCCTGTGTGGGGCTCTGCACTGTCAGCTTAGGATTCTCTCTCTTTCTTCTCTCTCTCTGCCCCTCCCCTGCTTGTGCTCTCTCTCTCTTTCAAAATAAATAAATAAACTTTAAAGAAAAGAAGTTATATCCCAAGGTTCTACAAGTAGAAATAGGCATTACTGGAAACTTTTCAAGGATAGTTTCTTTCTTTCTTTCTCTCTTTCTTTCTCTTTCTTTCTTTCTTTCTTTTTCTTTCTTTCTTTCTCTCTTTCTTTCTCTTTCTTTCTTTCTTTCTTTCTCTTCTTTCTTTCTTTCTTCTTTCTTTCTATAGCAGTTTTAGGTTCACAGCAAAATTGAGAGGAAGATGCACAGGTTTCCCATTTACCTCCTGTTTCCACATATGCATAGCCTCCTCCATTATCAATATCCCCCATCAAAGTGGTACCTTTGTTACAATTGGTGGACCTACATTGATACATCATGATCACCCAAAGACCATAGTTTATATTAGAGTTAACTCTGTGTTGTACATTATGTAGGTTTGAACAAATGTAGAATGACATGTAGCCATCATAATAGTGTCATACAAAGTATTTTCACCACTATAAAAACCCTCTATATTCTGCCTATTTGTCCCTCCTTCACTCCAATGTCTGGCAACCACTGACGTTTTTACTGTCTTCATAGTTTTGCCTTTTCCAGAATGTTATACAGTATATATCACACAGTAGGTAGCCTTTTCAGATTGTTTTCTTTCACTCAGCAATATGCATTTAAGATCCCTCCATGTATTTTTGGTTTGATAGCTCATTTCTTTTTGGCACTGAGTAATTTTCTATTGTACGGATGTTATTTATCCATTCTTGACATCTTGATTGCTTCCAAGTTTTGACAGTTGAGAATAAATCTTATATGACATCCATATGCAGGTGTTTGTGTGGACGTGTTTTCAACTCCTTTCAATAAATATCAAGAAGTGCTATTGCTGGATAGTATGATAAGAGTATGTTTAGTTTTGTAAGAAACCACAAGTTTCCCAAAATAGCTGTACCATTTTGCATTCCCACAAACAATGAATAAGAATTCCTGCTTCTTCACATCCTCACCAGCATTTAAGGTTGTAAGTGTTCTGGATTTTGGCCATCCTAATAGATGTGTATTTGTATGATTTTTGTTTTAATTTGCATCTCAGTGATGACATATGCTGTGGAGCATCTTTTCAGATTCTTATTTGCCAATCATACATCTTCTTTGCTAAGGTGTCTGTTAAGGTCTTTGGCCCATTTTTTAATCAAGTTTTTTGTTTCTTATTGTTAAGTTTTAAGAGTTCTTTGTGTATTTTGGATAACATTTCTTTATCAGATGTACCTTTTGTAAATATTTTCTCCTACTCTGGGGCTCATCTTCTTATTCTCTTAATATTCTCTTTCCCAGAGCAGAAGCTTTTAATTTTATGAAGTCCAGCATATCAATTATTTCTAACGTGGATTGTGCCTTTAGTGTTGTATCTAAAAGTCATTGCCATACACGAGGTCATCTAGATTTTCACCTATTAGGTGCAATTAGGTGAAAACACCTTCTAGGAGTTTTGTAGCTTTTCATTTTACATTTATGCCTATAATCCAATTTGGGTTAATTTGTGAAAGGCGTAAGTGTTGTCTACATTTTTTTTTTTTTAATGTGGACCTCTACTTGTTCCAGCACTATTTGTTGAAAAGACTGTCTTTATTGCATTGCATTGCCCTTTCTTCTTTGTCAAAAATCAGTTGACTATATTTATGTAGATCTATTTCTGGGCTCTCTATTCTGTTCCACTGGTCTATTTGCCTATTCTTTCACCAATACTACACTGTTGATACTGTGGTTTTGTAGTAAGTCTTGAAGTCACATAGTGTCAGTCTTCCAATTCTGTTCTTCTGTGATGGTTTCTTTTTGATTTCTTAAGTTATGTGGTAGTTTTACCAACGTGTTCATTTTATTATCATGCCATATGATGCGTATATTTTACAGATATTGTCATATAAGACTCACATATTACATTTGAACATAATAATCTTAAAACCAATGGCAATATGTAGAAATAGTATTTTTCATGAGCAAAAATATTTACCCATCTGACTCTCTAAAGTATTTCTTATATAATATGGAATAAGTTTTTATTTAACAAATTAATTTCGCCTTTCACCACTGTTAAGAAATCTTTTCTGGTTCATAATTAAATGACTCTCATCTTTTCCCCAGAAACCATTCAGACATAGAGGAATGTAATGTAATAAAGACCGCTAATTCTTCATATTTAGACCATGTTTTGGCCTCACCTAGTTTTTACCATTTTTTTTATTTTATGAAGCATGGAGTGCTTCACTGTGTTCCTATTTCCATAGAAAATGTTCAACTGTTTTCACCCTTTGATGTAAGAATGTTAGTATATGTGCTGCCAAAGCAAGCACATGAAAGAATGTTAAACAAATAGTTGACACAGGTTCTCATTTTATTGTTTAATATGCTCCACTGGAGAGAGAAATGCATCTACCATATCTAGCACTAATAGCAACAGCATAGTATAAAACACTAATTCAGTGTTGTTAAAAAGCATAGGATTACTAATACTATTTACATTTCCATAAATTTATTCATTAATTTATTTAACTCACACAACTTTTTTTAACACCTACAATGTTATGCTTATGCTGAGTGATGATTAATGGAAAGGAGAATGATACTATAGTATGACATAGGATGTGCGCAAAGAACGTGGCTGACGCAAAGAGAGGAAAAATCAATCCCTCCTAGACATCTTAGAATGTCTTGACAGATACGGACACAGTTAAGCTACTACTTACAGAATAAACCAGAGTTCTTCACCTAAACATGACAGAAAAAGAATTTTCTAGCAGAAAGACCATACACTGGAGCAAAGAGATGGAGGGAAAAAAAAAGAAATTAGTACTTTGGCCAACTGAATTGATGACAAATGGCCATCTTCCCACTACACAGGAATGCTGGACAAAATCTCTGTCTCTCTCTCTGTCTCTGTCTCTGTCTCTCTCTCTCTCTCACACACACACACACACACACACACACACACACACAGGAAAGTAGAGGAACTCAAAAGCTGGAAAAAAAAATCCCTTAGATCTGGAAACAAACAAACACACTTCAAAAAGTTGGAATTCTCTTCTCTCCCCACAGAACATGACCAACTGGTTCTATGGAAGCTCCCACCCTCATCAGTCTCCTCCACACGCACACCCTGCCCCACTAACTGTGCATACACACCAGGTGTGTGGGGGCTGGAGCTTAATATATTACCGGGTACATCAGATACAGCCTCTAACTATTAGCTGGAACTAACTCAGTCATAAAACTGGAATCCCAAAAGGGCAGCACTGGCCGTAAAATGAGAAACAATAAAAACAACCAAAATCTCTTTGAATATTGGCTCAAGAAAGCAACAAACACACAAAGCTGCTCTGGCAGGAGGGAGGGGGAAAAGAAAAGTTGATCTAAAAATCATAATCAATACTTGGAAATGAATTTCTAAGGATGGAATTAGCATATAGACAAGGTACTAGATTACACCAGGCTAATAGATAATTTTAAACATCATGCTAATAGGTAGGTGATAGAATAATCTCAATAAAACTATGAAATGAGTATGTTTACAATGATTAAGGGGGTAACGAAAGAAATAGAAAGCATAGTGAAAAAACAGAGCATCTTAGAACAAAAGATTTTTAAAATATATCGATATCTTTTTTTTTCTTTTTTTAGAAATGAGAGTTACAATGATTGAAATGAACAGTTGAAACTACTGATTTAAAAAAAAAAAAAACAGTAAAAATGTAAGGGTGCCTGGTTGGCTCAGTCAGTTGAGTATCTGACTCTTGAGTTTGGCTCAGGTCATGATCCCAGGATCTCTCTTTCTCTCTTAAGATTCTCTCTCTCTCTCTATCTCTCTCTCTCTCCCATTGCCCCTCTCCCCCCCCCCCTTTCTCTCTCTACTCCTCTCTCCCACTTGCTCTCTCTCTGAAAAAAATAAAAAAGAAAACCTAATTTACTTTAATAAATAAATAAATAATAGCAAAATATAAAAAAGGTAAAATATATGAGGAAATCATCTCAAATACAGCATAGAAGCTTTTAAAGAATATTAAAGGTTTGTGTAAGATGAACAACAGTATAAATTATGTTTACTCCATTTATATTTGTTTAATATAACTGATGATTTTATTTATATCATCTTTTCTCTTTAATATCACCATGCTGTTTTCTTGTTTTCCTTCTGTTATCCTTTTGCCATATAAACTTTTCCTTTTCACTTTTTGCTTTGTACTTTTGTGAGTGAGATTGAGGCAAGACTGATTTTATTCCTTTTTACTTAATCTGCTTCTGCTAAACAGATTGTTAAAGAATTATGTTTTATTTAAACGTGCATTTCAAATCTTCCATGTTATGCCTAAGTATGGGTTTGTTTTTTTTTTCATAAATTGTGTCTAGTAATCAATCAGCACTTTCTAAGTCAAGGCTTTAATCAACGTCAGAAAATCAAATTCAACTATGCCTTTGATTATTGCTTCTTTTATGGTTGTTTTGGCTGCCTCTTTGATGATACCTGTAATTATTAGGTGACATCACTTCAAATGACTCCTTATCAAACACTGGTCCCTTTTCATCTCTGCTTGTTATCTTTGTATCTTATCCTGTTGTCCTCTTGTCTTTTTCTAGTCTATCCTGATGGCTTTCTGTTTCTCAGAAATTTTGCTTACTGGATCATACTACACTTACAAAACGGATTTCTAAAATACTCTGCAGGTAACTGTGATTCTCATTATTCAAGTTACTGTGAAATGTCAGAATGATGCTGTCTTTCTTTATTTCCATAGTATGTTCTTTGGTGTTTTTATTCCGCTTTTCAAATCTTTTTGATTAATATTACAATTTTTTCCTTAGGAAATCATGTAGGATTTTGTATTTTTTCCCTTAATCTTGAATGAATATTTGTCCACTCGCTTTGGTAGCCACTTGAATCTCTTTCTCAGATCTGGAAAGCAGATCCATGTGTATAATTTATAAATCAATTTTCAGTGTCTAATCGTTTTTCCTGAGTATAATTTATCTGGAGTACCCCTGTGTAATCTTCTACCTGAAAAAAACTGGATTTCAAATGTTTCGAATCAATTAAGTGTATGAAAATGTGCCACCCTCAGCATGATTTCTACTGGGGCTCCTCTCGCCTCTGCTCTTATCTCTATACCTGTGGGAATTTCATTTTTGACAATGCAGTATGCTGCTTCCAATTTCTCTTTGCATTCTGCTCTGTCATTTCTGAGGCATGTGCAAATATAGCAAAAGAGGGGCAAAGGAACACTGATCTAATCAGATCCAAAAATGGTATCTGTGTGTTACAGGGATAAATTTCTATTTCTCAGACTAGGGGATTAGACCATCAGGGACAAACTAATTATTTTTCTATCATATTTATTACAAATGGATCTGCTTTGTTTTATGATGGAAAATACATATCAGTCACAAATTATTTTTATTAATCCTTTGCCATCCACCCTCTATATATAGTAGAAATACTAGGTTCCAGCAACAGGTTACTGGTAAGAATCCATTCTTAGGATTAAGTTCTTATCTTTAAAACTATATATGGGAGCACCTGGGTGGCTCAGTCGGTTAAGCATCCAACTTCAGCTCACTTCATAACCTCATGGTAAGTGAGTTCGAGCTTCACATTGGACTCTGTGCCGACAGCTTAGAGTCTGGAGCCTGCTTTGGATTCTGTGTCTCCCTCTCTCTCTGCCCCCTCCCCCACTCATGCTCTGTCTCTCTCTGTCTCTCAAAAATGAATAAATGTTTAAAAAATTAATAAAAACAAATAAAAAATATATATGTATCTCAGGGGATATTTAAAATAGCATGTCTTTAATCTATGAGACTGGTACATTTTAAATTTGAAGCTTCAGGATATTTCTGGTTTTAAATCTTACTTTACATTGGTACACAGGAACATGGATTAACTAAACTGCCATTTGGAAGATTATATATCTATATCTACATAGATATAAATGAATGGATGGATGGATGGATGGTTGGATAGATAGATAGACAGGCAGACAGACAGATAGACAGATAAATAGATCTCCATCCCAAGTAGCAAAAGTATATATAACTGGATCATGTCTATATTTTTATGTTCTCTCACTTAAATCTAACACAAGGGAAAGTTTAATTTCCTCTCCCAGCCTCAACCTAATATTCTACTATTGCCCTAAATCGCAAACATTGTGGGAAAGGACAAATAATCCACATCTCAATTTCCAGCCTTGCAGTTTCAAACTTAATAAAGGATGGCTACATAGAGTCATAAATAAATCTAGAGATATGCAAGGGTGTCCAAGATTGTGTCACTTGGTAGGTATAGTGACTTATACACGTTATTAATATCACTGAGTCTCAGTCTTCTCACTAATAAAATGGAGATAAAGTGGGGTGGGGGAAACTGGATAAGACCATATACACAGGAAACCTGGTACACAGTAGATTCTCAATTAATAGTAGATAGTATTTCAATTAAGTCTCTGAAGTTGTTTCTCCCTTTCGTTTTTCAAAGAAAAAAAGTATTTCCTTCAGAAGTGAAGAATAGAAACATTCCCTTCTACATTTTTCATTAGAAAAGAAAAAATAAACATTAAGTGAAAGAACAGGAATTAAGATCGGGATTATTCTGTGTAACCTATTTGTTGTTAGCATTTCATCTCCAATGTCATTTCTGAAATAGGCTAGCATTTCATTGCCAATGTCATTTCTGACAAGTAACTCAATATGTATATTTGTCTCATTGGTGGGGATTTTGCATAATCATAAAAATTAAGGGATTATCCACCTGTATTCCACCGATATGGCGAATACAAACTCAAATTTAATTTTGTTTTAGAAAAGTTCAGGTTAATCTTTTTCCTATATTAAGAGCACACTCTTAAATATAGAAGTTAAAATCACTGTACCACTTCTTTATAATTAACCATGTCATAATTTCTTTGAAAGCAAAGATTAATTTTACCTCTTCTGTGTCTACCCTACCACATAGCATACATTGGGGCCTTTTGTGGGTCTAAAATCATTACCTTTCATGGGTCTACAATATTTTATATCTATAGTAAAATGTTGCATGATATTTCAATAATGATTTTTAAATATATGACATCAAATTACATTTTTAAATTATTTACATTTCTTTGTTTATCATCAACTCAGAGATACAAGGATTTAGCTCACCGGTTGAGGTACAGTGGTATGATCCTTTTTGTAGTGGCACTAGCCATTCTTTTATGATCTATCTCAGATGCAAGATTTTTTTTATCAGGGTGTGGAGAACAAGGTAGGAATACAGTGACTGGCTTCTGGAAAGGATGTACCAAAGGGTGCTTCATGTGGATCAGCGGGGTTGTTGATATCACCGGGTAGGAAGTATCTTGCTGTGTTTTTAAACATGCCACCAAAGATGGGTCAACTGGTTGGACCTAAATAACGAGAAAAATGCATATATTCCTATATTTTGATAGCAAAAGATGCAAAGTATCAGCACATTTCTAAGCCAATTTTCTGAAAATTTGACAGAATCTAGTTTTATGTATTTCTCTATGTGTTGTTGACTGGAAGCAACACTGAATTAATTTATTAAAAAACACAGCATTTGGCCCCCCTTTTACAAAGTCTTTCTGAATTTAGATTCCTTGTCCAATGTTATAAATAACTGAGAAACACTCATTGTAGGCAACAAAATGACCTAGAAAACAAAATAGACATTTTACGTAATTTCTAATTAGAACTGCTGTTAGATCAACAAGAAACTAGAAACTAGAAAAACAAGACTATATTTATTTCCTCTCACACAAGAGTGGCTAATAAAAATAGCTAGCATAATTCTAAAATTTCAAAGTTTATGGAAAATACTTATGAATACATAGTTCATAATATGGGTTTTTCCCCTATTTTTTCTTCTCCGTTAACCACTTACAATAACTGAGAGAAACAGGAGAACATGAGGGGAGAGTCTAGACTGGAAGAACAGAAAATATTGAGAAAGTGTATCTTCTAAAATGTGCACTGATGCTCTATCATATCTTGTGTATACTTTGCAAATGGTGTTTGTATATATTAAATCCTCATTCCCGAAAAGGGATGTTTTATAATTAAATATAACCAAATATTCATAATCATAAATATTTAAATTGGTTAGCCTCTTTTTTTGCCATCCTCTCAGATGCAAATTTTGAATCATATGAATGTCCCAAATTCTGGCATCAATTCTATCATAGATACTCAACATATGTTTTTGTTAATAATTATCAAGACACACACACACACACACACAGCTAAGAAAGCTTTCAAATAAAGCAGGGATGTACTTTGGAATGAGATTCATTATGCTCTAAATCCCCACTTCATCACTGATAACACTGTATGTTAGGTCATTAAAAATATAAGAGGAGCATCTGGGTGGCTCAGTCGGTTAAGCGTCCAGCTCTTCCTTTTGGCTCAGGTCATGATCTCACAGTTCGTGAGTTGAAGCCCTACATTGGGTTCTGTGCTGAACATGAAACCTTCATGAGATTCCGTATTTCCCTCTCTCTCTGCCCTATCCCTTTCATGCTCTTTCTCTCTCAATAAACAAACAAACAAACATTAAAAAAAAAAAAAAAAAAACCTGGACCGCTTTCTTACACCATACACAAAATAAACTCAAAATGGATGAAAGAGCTAAATGTAACACAGGAAGCCATCAAAATCCTACAGGAGAAAACAGGCAACAACCTCAGCCACAGCAACTTCTTAGTAGACCTGTCTCCAGAGGCAAGGGAAACTAGAAGCAAAAATAAACTATTGGGACCTCATCAAAATAAAAAGCTTCTGCACAGCAAAGGAAACAATCTACAAAACTAAAAGGCAACTGACAGAATGGGAGAAGATATTTGCAAATGACATATCAGATAAAGGGTTACTATCCAAAATCTATAGAGAACTTATCAAACTCAACACCCCAAAAAAATAAATAATCCAGTGAAGAAATGGGCAAAAACATGAACAGACAATTTTTGAAAGAAGACATCCAGATGACTAATAAACACATGAAAAGATGCTCAACATCACTCAATATCAGGGAAATACAAACCAAAACCACAATGCGATGCCACCTCACACCTGTCAGAATGGCTAAAATTAACAACTCAGGCAACAACAGATGTTGACTAGGATGTGGAGAAAGGGGAAAACTTTTGCACTGATGGTGGAAATGCAAACTGGTGCAGCCACTCTGGAAAATAGTATAGAGATTCCTCAAAAAATTAAAAATAGAACTACCCTATGACCCAGCACTTAAACTAGTAGGTATTTATCCAAAGGATACAAAAATGCTGATTTGAAGGGGCACATTCATATATATATACATATGTATATGTGTATATATGTATATATATGTGAACATTACTTGGCGAACAAAAAGAATGAAATATTGCCATTTGCAGCAGCATGAATGGAACTAGAGTGTATTATGCTAAGCAACATAAATCAGTCAGAGAAAGATAAATATCATATGATTTCACCATGTGGAATTTAATAAACAAAACAGATGAGCATAGGGGAAGGGAAGAAAAAATAAGATAAAAAGAGAGGGAGGAAAACCATAAGAGACTCTTAAATATAGAGAACAAATTGAAGGTTGCTAGAGGGGTATTGAGTAGGACAATGGGATAAATGGGTAATGGGCATTAAGGAGGGCATTTGTTAGGATGAGCCCTGGGTGTTATATTTAAGTGATGAATCACTAAATTCTATTATTGAAATAAATTAATAAATAAAATTTAAAAAAAAGACAAAAAGGATAAAAAAGAAAAGTATAAGAAGAATTCATTTACTGTTATATTAAATAGTGGTATCTTCTTTATCCTTTTGGGACTATGTTTGATGACCCACAAAATCTATGAGAAGAAACTTACCAGTTTTTAGCATTTACCTTTAATTGTACCAGTACTGATGAGCCAAAAACTCCTGGAGGGTAATTTAAGGACACTCGGGAATCCATGCTTGGCTTAAGAGTATGGCCTTTCTTTGTTACTGTGAAGGACTCTTTCTTTAAACAAGACACAACAGAAAAGATACCCAACTTGTACACTTTGACTTCAGCACAGGTCCCCTGTATGGATTGAGGACATGAAAGGACATTAATGCAGCACTGTTCAGGGAGTATCTGCTGTACATACTCTGCTGCGAAAAAAAAAAAAAAAAAAAAAGAAAAAGAAAAAAAAGTCTATCTGCTGTCCCTGTAATCTCTCACAATTGAGAAAGATTTCATTAACACCAAAGGGTTGGTCATTTCATGAGATGAGGTGGAAGTCGATATTAGTTTCTCAAATTTGGACTACGTGATAGAAAAGAGAGAAATAAATATATTTTTAAATTTAAATTAAATCCCCCCCAAGATGTATAGTGAATGAACAATCACATTTAGTGTTTTCATAAATATTAACTATTTGTGGAATCCTATGTTCCTTTACCAGAATAAACTTTAAATATTGGCCTTTAGGGGCACCTGGTTGGCTCATTTGGTTAAGCATCCAACTCTTGATTTCAGCTCACGTTATTTCATGGCTCGTGGGTTTGAGCCCCCCACTGGGCTCTGCGCTGGCAGCCCAGAGCCTGCTTGGTATTCTTTCTCTCTCTCTCTCTCTCTCTCTCTCTCTCAAAATAAAGAAATAGACTTAAAAAAATTAATAGATATTGACCTTTATCCAGAAAATTCAACACTGTTTTAGGAAATTCCAAATTTCATTATTTGGGTAGTTTATGCAAACACTAAAGCACCTGTACCGTCAGCAAATTCTTCCTTCTGACAGCTCACAATCTCTTAGCAAAGCCATTTTTTCTATTCTTCCCCTTCATGCAGTGGGAACAACAACAAAAAAAAAAAACTGGAAAGAGACATTTGTGTTTATTTTTTATATACTGACATTTACATTTTTAATGCATATATGCAGTCACATATTGAAGCTTTTTTTATCATACAAAAGGGAACTGAGCACATGAAGGAAAGCAAAATGATCTATTCGTGTAACCACCAAAGCTTAAAATGAGGAGGAAGGCTCTATTGGTCTATTGGTAATTGGTCTATTCATGTGTCCCCCCATTCCGGCTCCACCCCAGCATGAGTGGATAATATGCAGACACACACACATAAGCAAACATTTCAGGGACACTCACAACGGAAAATAATCTGTCATTTAAAAACTGAGGAAGACATTTCACAATATCACGTCACGAAACCGTCATCGGGAAACTTAAGGGCAAGATGAATGGTCTTCATTGGCTGAAGGGAAAATGGTGAGAAGTAAGAAAGAAAAGTCTTCCCAGAGCTGGTGGTGGTGGCTGTGCATTTCCTGCACATTTGGCAGATGCTGGGAACCAGAAGTGTTTTTAAGCATGGGAGTTGCCATGAACAGAAGCCTGATGATGGTTTGTTTATCTGACTCTAGAATTAGCATTCTTAAATGTTGGATGAACCACATAAAATTTTGGAAGGACTCCAGAGTTTAAAATTTTTGAGCTAAGAATGGGGATAACTACCCTTGGAAAATTATAAAAAGCATATGCTTTTGTATTTTTAGTAGAGGACGGACCTCTTATTTTGTTTTCCTTTTTGCTTTGATTATCCATTTACTAAACATCTTGCCTGCCCATTTTGTGAAAGTCACATGTACTATCAACAGTTTTTGCTTTTATAATGTCAGTCACGTAGACTGGTCAAGATGAAAAAGCCACAATCAAGAGCAATGCTGATCAGACTATTATACATGCAGTCTTCCTAGGCTAAATATAAAATGTATCAGGGACATGAATTGGAATAAATAATTAGAACAAGCTTAGCTTTCATATTCTACTGTATAACCTTGTTTGTAACTCAGAAAAGTCCCAAATCAGAAAAAGAAGAGATGTATTATAAAGAATTTCTTGTTTTGTGGAATTTTTAAACATTGATTCCTTGCCCTCGTCTTCAAATAATGATGACTTACTTAAAGCTAAGAAGAAAAATATTTTGTTTAATGGTAAATTCAGTGGCCCACAGAAAAATCTTTAACCTTAGTTCCTGTCAACTTTATGCTAATTTAACAATTGTTATATTCTGTCTTCAAAACAAGAATTTGTGACAGTAGAGAAGTTCAGAGTTATTACAATAAAGTCTAATTTATTAACTCCTAACACATGTTTATAGGCTACTTTTATCTTAAGTGCATTTACTCATTTGATCCCTATGACCCTATCAGGTAGACACTATTATTGTGTTCGTTTTCAGATAAAGAAATAGAGTCTTGGCAAGGTTACATAATTTACCCACGCTAACACAGCAAGAAAGTATAGGACCCCTTCTGCAAACCCAGCCAGTCTTCCTCCACAACCCACATCCTAACTACCACATATACTGTCTTCTGTGTATAAACAAAACACAATTTATAGACTTAATAACTATCGCCAGGCACACGTGCGCACACACACACACAATTGTTCATTTTTTTAAACATATTTTCCCAACTCATGAATGATAAAAATAAAACTAGTATTATCTGGGGATACCAATCTTCTTAAATTTAGACAGAGGTCCATCACATTAGAAATGTTACTCTAATGCTAGTCTAGGGCATGAAGCTGAGTAAGCCATGATTTTGGTATTGTTTTCCAGGTGAAAATACATTTGCTGGGTCCTAGACACAAGTTCTTCATTCCTAAGTTTGGTCAATAACTTCTGCTCTTTGATCTTTATAGATAGCAAAAAATAAATAAAAATTGTGAATTCACTGGTGTTAACCTAATCAGCCTTTCCACTTATTACACAATCTATCTATATCTATACACAGTCTGGTAGCCTGACTAATATTTAGTAGAGGAGTCAAACAGCAAATGTAGATATAGCCAATGGTTTACCAACCTTGTAACTTCTTCTCATTCCTTCCAGTGAATTTGGAGTTAGGTAACTTGATCCAAGGTTTACGTCAGACACTTTCACCATGATGTCTCTGTAATTTCCCCTGTAACGTGCAGTAAATGGAATTGCAATGCATATTGGAAATGGAATTTCCTTTTCTACATCTGAGCACTCAACAGTGATGACATTACTGACCAACTCTTCGTTATCACTCACTACTAAAGAACTCATGCTATTAATAATCCGGCATTCTAGATGCTGGAGAACATTTGATGGTGCTGTAATATAACAAGACACTTGGGGGCTGGTATCACTCAGTATATCAAAATACCTGCAGGGAAAAAAAAAGACACAATTTTTGCAATTATTTAGTTTGTGTACTGTATAGCTAAATACATAAGAGCACAAGCTCGAGAGCCAGGTTGTTTTGGTGTGGATCCCAATTCTTCCACTTAGTAACTCTGTAACCTTTGGCAAGATACTCCACCTCTCTGTGCCTCAGTTTATTCAACTGTAAGACAATTCAACTCAGTTTATTCTCACAGACTGTCTCATAAGAAGGCTGTGAGAATTAAATAAACTAGCATATGTTAAGTAACTAGAAAGCTATGCCTGACATAGTTGGTATTGTATATTATATATATTAGCTATTGTTACTATTGACATTACCACTATTATTTAGGTGGTTGATTTCTCAGTTTTGTTCACTTTACAAAATGAATCTGAAGACTGCTAATGCTTTTTGATAAACCAAGAACATATACCTGAATCATTTACTAAATTTAAGGGAAGGAGACAAATATATGTATTTTATACATATATATATATATATATATATATATATATATATATATATATATATTACATATCTGCTATTGGAATTATCCAAACACATTACATCAAATGATGATGTTTATTATGTTTTTGCGAAACACTGAGAAAGGTACAAAAATACTGTGAATTTATGATTAATCAAGGTAATTAGAAGCAGAATATTTACAATCCTCAAAGAATCAATACAAACACTTATTCTGACCATTTGTTATACTCTTGCTTATTATAACTATCACTTTTGCCAAAGATTTTAGAGTCTTAAACATTTACAGTCAGATTTGAGATCGGTCAGTCCCTTACTATTTGCTTGACCTTAAATATCAATAATTATTTTTTTAAATGTTTATTTATTTTGAGGGCCAGAGGGAGAGACAGAGAAAGAATCCCAAGTGGGTTCTGCATTGACAGCATAGAGATGGCTACAGTGCTTGAACCCAGAAACTGAGATGCGGGCTGAGCCAAAACCAAAAGTCTGATGCTTAACCGACTGAGCCACTCAGGTGCCCAAATACCAATAATAATTATTAAAATAGCTAATATGTCAGCTCTCTCTATGGACCAGATTTTAGGCTACACATTATTTCTTTTTTTTATTTCAAGGTTTTATTATTTTTCAATAATATTTACACTCAACATGGGGCTTGAACTCACAACCCCGAGATCAAGAGTTGCATGTTTTACCTGCTGAGCCAGCCAGGGGTCCCCACGTTGTTTCATTTAATCCTTACACTAGGGTGTCAGGCAGGTACTACTGTCATCACCTTTCACAGGTAAGGAAACTGAGGCTTAGAAAATTTCATGTGTTGAAAATCACACCAATGGCAAGCTACAGAACCAATACAAGAATCCATCTGTCTTTAGTACAAATGCCCACATGTTCTAACATAATATTCTCAAATCACTCCAAAGCACTGGCTTCTTTGTCCATTACAAACTGAAACTGATGCCTAATTCACAATGGTGTGAACATGGAATGAGATAAAATATTTAAACTTCTCATAATAAGGGGTTAGCATAAAATATGTGCTCGGTAAACGTTAGATCTCTACATTAAAATTACCAGCTGTAGTTTCTCCTCTTCTGGTTACTTCACATTTCTCATCAGTGAAATGACTGAAATGTTGGCAATGCGAAAATATATAAGACGATCAGTATAAAATGCAGCATTCATACCCAGCTCTAGAGTAATAAGGTTTTAACCATTTTTCAATTATTAGTAGATTGGATTTAATAGTGCCCTTTAACATAGATATCAAAAACAAAACAAAACAAAACAAAACATGTTGAAATTGTAGGGAGGGTCATTTATATTGATACTTCCGAACCTGTAAATTTAGAAAGAAAATTACCCAGTACATTGGTCTGTTTTTATATTCTCTGATGACAGTAACAATGGTACTTCAGAAAATGAGAGACAATTTTGGAATTGTTTAATAGAGAATACAGTGACTCAGCCTTGTATAACTTCAAAAATGATTCTCTTCTGTGCCCTGGAAATGATCTGCATACACTCTTCTAAAAGACAGATGAAATGAGTGAAGAGACCTATAAATGCTTCCATTTCCTCTAGGCTTAATCAAATAGATCTAGTCCAGCAGCTAAAATAATCAGATTGGTTTATTTTAGTCTTGTTTCCCTTTGAGTCTATACATACTAGGACAACAGTAGAAGAGATAGATTTCTTACAGAAAACTATCCAGCAAGGAATCACAACAGATTCCCAGCAAGATTTTGTTCATGACATACATATTTTAAGTGATCTGATGGCGTTCTAGCCTGAGGGATTTAAAGGAGTCATCATCTTTATAAATATGCAAGCCAAGCACAATTGGTTTGGATGCTATGAAGAGGAAATCACTAACCAGGGAACACCTAGGGAGGTGTTAGAGGGAGTGGTTCAGCAGTGACTCATTAGTTGATGCTTTGAGTCATTTCTGAATATAAGAATATGAAGTGTTAATATTTTTCTCCAGTAAAGTGGGTAACTGCATATTAACTAACTTAATAGTTGTTTTGCAGGGGCAGTAGTTCTTTGAAACTATGGGGGTCTTTCATGCATTGAATGCACTCCTATGACATCTACAAAATTCATTAGATTCTCAGCCATGTAGGGACCTCACTGCTAACCTAACTCAACCTGTTCATTTTACTGATGAGATAGGTAAGGTCAAAGTAGCGAAATGAGTTGCTTGAGGTCGTTGACTCAGTTGTGGTGCTGTCCTGGAAACGGTATCGTACACCTGAAAACAACACCACACGTCATGGCAGAGAGGGGTTAAATGAAGTTTGGAAGCGTGTGGGAGGTAGAGAAAGTGAGGGTTGTTGAGAGTTAGATCGATTATATACTAACATGAAGGCCAGCGTGAGCGGCTACAAAGCGACGCGGTGCTAGGCCCTTTACGTGATTTTCCCATTTGACCTTACCAAATAATCCCAGCAAGTATATATAATTTCTACAAAGAAGAAAATAGGGCTAAGAGATGAAGCAAGCTGCCCAGGGTCACAGAACTATTATGTAATAAAACAGGATATAAAATGTTAAGTCTTTCTGATTCCCAAAGCAATGATTGTTTTCATTCTTCTCCATTGCCTTGCAAGGATGTGATATTTATTTGCTAGAAAACTATGGCTTGTGAATATTTTATTTTATTTGGACAAATAGGGATTATTATTCCCTTGTATAGGGGAGATAATTCCTGAAGTATATCAGTCAATTTCCACTTTTATTCTTTCACATGTCATGGGCTCTTTGGGAATCTGGTAAAAGTTTTGAACCATCTTCAAAGAGATAAAATAGGTATGAAAATACACATTTAGTTTTAAAAACTGCTTAAAGCTTACCCATGCCCCCTAGAGACTACAGATACAGGTTAAGAATTTATGATAATTCATAAATAAAATAAATGTGAGGATTTATTTGAGGATATAACTAAAACAAATCTGAGGTTAGAAAATGCATTTCCGGTATATGAACTCTCTGTAATCTCCTAGTTTCTTTTTATTATAATTGAAAGAGTAGTGATTTAGAATACCATTCAGGTTCTGGACAATTGTTCATTTAAACTGCTTCCATATATAGTCAATTCCTCTCCCTCTAAAGAAACATTGAGTGTTTGTTTCCTAAAACTATAAAAAAAATTAGTAATAGCTGCCATATAAATGTTGCTAAGAGTAATTTAAGCTGAATTATTGATTTGTAATATTTTTTGGAGATGATCTGAAAGGGAAATGTAAAATTCTAGTCATGTATAAATACTACGTATAATCACTATAGAAACACACGTATCAGTAGGCATTGTATAAGCACCACTCACATTACATTTACTTACTCCTTTTCCATTATGTTATTCTTTTGCTTTAGACTCTCTGAATCATTGGAAAGGAGACTATTCAGATATCTGCTGGAGATATCACATGTTATTGAGGATGTGGTAATCTCTTCTCTTTGGTTCTCTGAGGTCTCTTGTATTTCTCTTTCTGTTGCCTGGATTATGTCATGCGTCTCTTCCCTGTTGCCATTTACGTTCTCAACAGTCATGTGTTCTGTTTGTTTATCATCTTCATTTTCTACATTATCTGGGAACATTTTGTTCTCTGTTTCCTCTTGCTCTGTTATATCTTCATTCAATGATGTATTGTTTTCCTTTTCCACTAAGTCTGAATTCATATGTGCTTTATTTTTTTTTAACTGGACCTGGTTCGTATAATGACTTTGCTCTCCATTTGTGGAAGAAACAGTAGCTGTTTCTATGACATTCTGTTCCCTTCTTGCAGCAATGTCTGCTTCTTTGATATCGTGAATGGTGGACATTGTCTGCAGTGGGGTACATTCATCATGCATGCCGCATAAATTACACATCTCCTTTTCTTCTTTCTTTAGAAGTGTAGCAGTGCTCCCCAAATATTCATTTATTTTCATGAGGCAGTCTATGAAAGTAGTCATTTCTACACACACACACACACACACAGATACATAAAAAGAATAACATACAAAGCTGAAACAAATTATATTTCTCCACTGAGGTATGGCAAGATAACCTTACAAGCCTACCAAGACCCTTACCAGTCATTTAAGCCCATCTCCCTCCTGAAGGAGAAGTCATTTGTACAACTGTCATTCTTTTAACATGTCTAGGAATTGGGGACAAATTGTTTTTTACTGTAGTGGCAAAGAGTAAGTCTAATACCTTCTGCGCATGAAAATACTTTGAATATTTGCAGGCGGATACCATGATCTCCCCTACACAGCGACAAAACTATTCAACTGAACTCAACATTTCCCTCAATCATTCCTTGATGATCTAGTATGACTTTGAGACTTGTTCCTTCTCCTTTTAAGGTACTATATTGTTTATCAGTGATCCACTTAAAGTATTTCCCTGAAATTCAACAAAACACTTCAGAGGAGACTTGAGTAGCAGGCATACCATAGCTACATTATTTTTACTGGTGTAGAAACTATACTTTTTTAGGTACTTTTCTGGCTGCTATAAGAATGAAATTAAGTTTATACTATTCTTCCTGCTGAGCTTGTGATCATTTACAGTTTTCTAGTCAGCCTTCCAAAGAATAGCTTTAATTGTACAGCTTCTGATTCTCTGATTAGAACCTGCATTAGCTACTCAAGGACTACTAAACCAAGTCAAACCTCTTCACGCTAGTGAAGATCCTCGTGATCTTATTTGAAATAATATTTTACTCCATCCCCATGTCCTACCATTCTCTTCTTTGTTCATCCCTCCTCTGAGGTCATAGCTCATAGCTCAGGTCATTTGATCACTTCTTGCAGGCTTAGCAGTTCTCCAATCTTTAGAATTCAATTCTGAACTAAGGAATGTGTAATTTAGGGCCCCATACATAGGTCAGTATCTTAAGAATCATCATTAAATCATCCTTTTACAAGTCTAGGTTTATCTTTGGGCTCCAATTCTCACAACTTGTGTTTTTGTCTTGTACCCAAGACCACCTTTATTTTGATCTCCTGTTGTGGTAGCTGTGACCTTATCATTTTCCATGAATAAGCATTTGTCTTGATATGTTGCCTAAGACCATATTTGACTCGCTCCAGAGACTGGAGTCCTAGGTATGAGCTCCAGCTGCCATTCTCTGGATCATGCTGCCTCTGGGCAGATTTCCCCAATGCCTACCATCTGCCTTCTAGATAATTTCTTAACATTATCTGCCCTGGATGCCTGATTGATGAGACCTGCCCACTTACCTTGACACTATATTATTTAGAGTTCGATTTCATGATACCACCCATCTTCTTATCTAGAGTAACTGTTGTCTGAGATCATATTCATCTGATACAATATTCTTCCTGTCATACTTCTCAGCACCCATAATTGGGACTATTCCCAAGAACCTGCTCCCCTCTCAGTGTGTGTGTAAGGGAGTGTCCAATTCTGTAGCCCAGCCCACCCCAGTCTTTCTACTGTTTTTATAATTAATGGATTCAAGCTCAAATAATTCTACAAATAGAACTTCATCATATTCCAATATAGAAAAACTGCTTGTTCTGTCTCAAAACAGGAATATTTTTCTGCTTAAAAATTTTTTTCTTACTGTTTATTTTTGAGAGAGAGAGAGAGAGAGAGAGACAGAGAGAGAGAGAGAGAGCGCACATGAGTGGGGGAGGGACAGAGAGAGAGGGAGACACAGAATCCAAAGCAGGCTCCACACTCTGAGCTGTCAGCACAGAGCCCGACATGGGGCTCAACCTTCAGACCATGAGATCATGACCTGAGCCGAAGTTGGTTGCTTAACCAACTGAGCTACCCGGGTACCCCAATTTTCCTACTCTTAATTGTGGATCCTGCTAATAATACCCTTGCCTGGAATGCTTTTTCAAGATTCCTAATTTCCAGCTGCATGAATCCAATTCATTCCTTAAGATTCAGCTTATTTATTTTTTAAAAAAGATTTTTTTTAATGTTTATTTATTTCTGAGACAGAGAGAGACAGAGCATGAGTGGGGGAGGGACAGAGAGAGAAGGAGACACAGAATCTGAAGCAGGCTTCAGGCTCTGTGTTGTCATCACAGACCCTGACGCGGGGCTAGAACTCACAAACTGTGATATCATGACCTGAGCCGAAGTCAGTCGCTCAACCGACTGAGCCACCCAGGAACCCCACTTAAGCTTCAGCTTAAAATACAACATTTGATCTAGCAAAATTCCCAAATTCCCATTCTAAAAATGGAATCATTCTTGCTTCTGAACTCTTAATGTACTTTCTTTCTATTTCTCGAATGGAACTAGTTTTGATATCTCTTGCATTATTGTGCATTTGTCTTACCTTATTTCCCCAAATAGTCCCTTATGGACAAGACTCTATCTTAGCCTTCTTCACATGCTCCTTAGTACCTCTTAAAGTGACTACTCAATCAACATTTCTTAGAGAAAGAATAAAAAGAAATACTTGCCTTGTTTCCAGATACACTGATTCTCCTTGTCAAGCAATACATACAGCTGCTGGCAGGTAGAGCGCAGAGTCCCTGCAGTGTGCTCCAAGAGTTGGTGAAGGGCCCCACTGAGCTCTTGCCCCAGAAAGACCACTGTGGCTATCCAAGTGGCCCCGCCAGCCCCTTCACAATGGCTATCTCCCAGGAGGGCCTGTTTTAGCATCAGATTTTGTCTCCAAATCTGCTTCAATATTTGGCCTAGTTTACCTGAGCCCATGTCTTCTGAATCCATTTATGCTCCAAGAGTGGAACGCTTCTTTTCTGCCAGCAAAGCCTTGAAGGTTTAGCGAATTCAAACTTGGCAATGGAACTTCTCTTAAAATCTAGGAGATGATCCAAGTCAGCTAGCCAAGCACTTTCTCGCAACATAATAGTTTATTCAGCTTCTTGTTGACCAGTGAAAAGTTACTAGGTGACCAAAGGAGGGGCGTTCCCACACCCTGGTTGCCATTGTGTACAGAGTAGATTAATCACAGGGATAGAGCTAGCTCACACAATCCCACTCTCCATGGAAGTTTTACACATTCAATATGTATATGAGAAGCCCTATGTGCCTTTCAAGTTTTGAGCCAAAAAAATATAGATTCTATGGTGGGATGTTAACTTTATTAATCAAAGGTAAACTGTTTAACAGTATTGTCAATAAGATTCCTATGTGATAATTAAAAATATTTATGAATGAAATAATATGGTGTTTGAATTGTTGCAAAACAATCAGGAAGTGTTGGAGTGGTGTTGAGATGAGTTAAGATGGGCTGCTACTTAATTGTTGAAGCTGGATGTGGTTACAGGGAGGGTCTTTACGATTTTTCTCTAATTAGCATATATTTATAATTCTTTTATAATAAAGAGCTTTAAAAACAGAATCCTCTGCTAGAGTACATCTATTACCATTGGTTAGGTAAGTCAAATTAGTACCTTTTTATACAGCAAGCCTGCAGTGGGATTGAGACAGGTGCCTGGCCACTTTCCTCTGTGATAATTTCTCTCTAATTAGATAAAATGCCCCTTCACTAAAATAAAGCAAACATGAAGAGTGGCTCTCTCTGAACTAGCAAGGACTCTTCACCATGTATAATTAAAATTCACATACAACAGTTTCTCACCACTACTGATGTTTCAGGTAGCACATTATATATGAGGCCATTGCAATACAGGACTTGATACAAGAGAACCTGGGGGGGGGGGTGCCAAGGAATCCCCCCTCCCCCCGCTTCCTCCTCTCCAATCCCCCTCCCCTGATTAGAGAGAACATAGCACCTGGAGAGGGCAGTACATTCCAGATTCATATTCTTTCAGAGATACTGGGATGAAGTGAAAGCTTTCCAAAGGGAGGACCAGACTGCTTCTCCCCAAGCCATCACATTTTCTCATTTGACACTGCGATTCTTAGAGCCACACTCATGATGCCTGGATGACAAGATAGGGAAAGAAAACCCAGTGAATAAAGAATAAAGAATGAACCACAGGTCTCATTACTGCCCACACTGCCTGTGGTTTGAAGAGTCTTCAGGAAAAGAAAGGGAAAGGCATGAAGCATGGTGGCAGGGTAGCCGCGAGAGGAGGGCCTCTGTGAACCTTGGTTCACTGAAAAGGTGATTTCTTTTTGAGATATTAGTTCATACATCATGGGCCACTTTGTCTTAATATTTTTCACCATCTTCTCAATACGAAATGCTTTCTGCTTCAATTTTCTTTTCTTTACTTTTTTTCCCCTTAACTCCTGAAATATGTATGTAATCCCAGTAATAGTGTATATAATGGCTTTCAGTCAATGCCAATTCTGAAAACTTTCTATAACATTTTCTGTGGGCTGGGCTTAAGGGCTAGGCAAGAGGGCCTTTTTGGACTTGGGACCTAGCAGATTATGAAAATGCAACTCAGACTTTGTGAGAGATAGAGCAGACATGTACATAAAAAGGTCATGCAAGCTTTGAGGAGTAAAAAAGTAAGTCCATCTAGAGGCCTGGGAGGTTTTGGATTAGGAGCTATAGGATGGTCTGGATTTGAGCAGGCTAGAAGATAGAGAAAAGGAACATTCTAGGGTAAGAAATAATCACATGATCAAAGGCATGGAGGCACGAAATGACCCAGTGCAATCAAACATGGGAAAGCCTGGCTTTACAGGAAGATTCAAAAACAAGTCAGAGGAAGTGATGAAAGAAGGATCTAATAACTGAGGAGAGTCAGGAGAAGAAGTTGGAATTTTGTTTGGCAGGCAAAAAAGAGAAATTAAGTATTTTTAAACTAAGTTAAAAATATGACCAAAGTTGTGCTGCAGACAGTTTAGATGGTAGAGACCCAGGAGGCAGAAGGCTTGAGGGCCCATATTAGAGCAGCAACAGTACAGGCAGGGAAGGAGATGTCTTGAGAAGGGGGTTGAAGTCAAGTGACTAGAACTCACTAAGTCATTAGAGGGAGAGGAATCAAAAGCATTGAAAATCCATTCATTGATTTAAGAAATATTTATTGGCCATTGGTGGAATCACTGTGCTTGGAGAGAGCATGAGACTAAAACGTTTTAGTTGAGATGAGCAAATAAATGAGAGAACAATTCAATGAGCTAAGGAATTTAGGAAGAACGTTAGACTGGATGAGTAGATAATTTGATTAATTTTGGATTTGCTGAGTTTGAGATAGCTTAGGACAGTTTGAAATGTACTATAAATTAAAAACAAAGAATAATATTGGCATATTTGAATGTCATCAGCAAATAGGTGATGGATGAGTCCCTGGAAGTAGAAGAGATCAATGGAGATTTATACTATGCACGTTTTAATTGTTGAGTAAAACTGATAGTGAAATGCTGAACATTGGACCAATACACCAATACACTTTTTTTTCCTTCTAGATATGTTGTAAATTTCTTTCTCAGGGCAGGGGGGATTAAAAAAATCACCCAAAAACATTTTTCTTCAGCCTCATTGACATTTGCTATCCTCAAGTCCAAACTTGTTCTCTGTCTGACTTCCCAAGTACATGTAATATTTGCAAAGTCAGACCTACCACTGGCCATTGCTACATTTACTTGTTAAAACAAGCATCTGCATGTTCCTGCATCTTGTTTCCAGGTAATTGAAGTCACTAACCATGGAAAGAACTGACATTTGCAATCAAGATTTGTGACATCCACAGACACTAGCTCCTAACATTTATCTTGGTGGGTTGAACATTTGATTAGCATCTTCACTGTGGCTACTAGCTCTTATCACTACTAAGACTATCTTTTACTTTCTTTACTGAGAACTGTTTGCTTCCACTGACATTAAAGCAACTAGCAGGCAGCCTTCAATTCCTATGCAACATTGTATGGTTGAAAAACAACAGTTCTCCTTAACATGAAAAGCATCACGGTAAGTAGAGATGAAATTCAAGTGAAGTGGATGGTCACTTGTGTACTACAGGAGAAAGAAACTTCTGCAATGGACTGAACAACCTGTTGATACTAGTCAGGAGGTGAGGACAACACAGTTTGAAGTGTGATAAAGTATGCTACTTTCCATGGAAATTAGAGTGAGCCAGGGTTGATAAATCAGATGTAAGCAAAGGGATTACATAGGCATAAGGTACTATGAGTCACTGTTACAAGTCCTGTTATCTGATTTTGTTATTTTCTTTGAGTGCCTGTAGCTGGCTCCATCAGAGATTTGGGTACAGTGAGCACAGACTAAATTTGCCCCATTCGAAAACTCTTGTTGAATTTCTGTTCATCTTTTATCTGATTAGGACAAGCTCATACAACTGAATGATGTGTGGAAGGAAAAAGGAAAAGTAGTTGTTTTGTTTTTGTTTCCCCCAATCCTTTGTTACAGAATTACCAGTGTGTTTATCAATTTTTAAGAGTATTTAGAGAATAAGTAGTAAAATTCGAAGCTTAGGTTCCTGGTTAAACAATGTAGGCTAGATATATATTCTATCTCTGCTTCTCCCAAAATGCCACTGAAGAGGGTAAGAGAATGTATAATCCCTAAAGGACAGAGAGAATGGGTGATACTGTGACAGACAAAAGATGTCAACAAACTTTGGGAACATCAAAAGCAGCTGGACTAAGTAAAGGACTTAACAGGTAAAGAGAGCATGTATAGGGGCGAAAATAGGCCAGTTCATGCCATGTAATCTCAGAAGGTACCAGGAATTAGAGACATCTAGTACCTCTGACAGTGAGAGTGAAGGGGGGGCATAAGCCAGTTTTTACTGGAACTCAGTTTGGGGAGCAGGTAGATTCCTAAATCCCTTCCTCTGTTCCAAATAGCCAGATAAGTCTCTCTCCCGCACAGCAGAAGCTAGAGACTTTCTCTATGAAGAAACTGCAGCAGGAAGGTAGGAGGCCTGGACCTCGCCAAGAACTGGAGGAAGTGCTATGATGGCATGGGTTAAGAGAAATCTGACAATGTTAAATAGTGAGGTCCCATGCGACCGTGACCGTTCTGCTCAGTTCCAAGAACAGGGGCCTGCAGGCATAACCTCTCAGGCAGAAGATTAGAGGTTTCCTCTCTAGAGTAATTGAACATCCAAAGAGAAATATCTATTAATAGTGAAACTTTTGGTGCTCCTCCCCACCCCCCATCCCTGACCCCATGTCCCATCAACAGTGAAGGACCCAGTCTGTCATAAACCCCATCTAAGGCATAAGAAGTTACTGAAAGTTTCTCCTAATGCCTCACTTTTAAGAATGGAGTAAGAGTGCTGTTTCGAAGGGACACAGGCACCCCAATGTTTATAGCAGCATTATCAACAATAGCCAAAGTATGGAAAGAGCCCAAGTGTCCATCGATGGATGAATGGATAAAGAAGATGTGGTATATATATATATATATATACCACATCTTCTTACACACACACACATACATACATACACACACACACACACACATACACACAATGGAGTATTACTCAGCAATCAAAAAGAATGAAATCTTTCCATCTGCAACTACATGGATGGAACTGGAGGGTATTATGCTAAGTGAAATTAGTCAGAGAAAGACAAAAATCATATGACTGCACTCATATGAGGACTTTAAGAGACAAAACAGATGAACACAAGGGAAGGGAAACAAAAATAATATAAAAACAGAGAGAGGGACAAAACAGAAGAGACTCATAAATATGGAAAACAAATTGAGGGTTACTGGAGGGGTTGTGGGAAGGGGGATGGGCTAAATGGGTAAGGGGTACTAAGGAATCTACTCCTGAAATCATTATTGCACTATATGCTAATTTGGATGTAAATTAAAAAAAAAAAAGAATGGAGTAATAGACAAGTGAGTCAGGCGTTTGAAAAAGCCTCTTTTATGATATTAGACACTGAAGCAAACATGAATAAAAAATTTGAGAAAATAGAGCTAACATAGGGAAGAGGAGAAAATATGAAATAAATCTATAATTAGCATCCTTAGAGTCTAGGATTAGAGAACATAATGCATCTACAAAACAAAACAAAAAGATTTTCTAAAAAAAGGAACATTTGGACAAGGGGAAAGAACTCACCGAAATTAAAATAGGATAACAAACAGAAATTTTTCAAACTGGTATACGGGTAGAAATAAATAGTTGAGGAAATTGCCCAGAAGGTCAAACAAAAAGACAAAGAGACAAGAGGGAAAAAAGGAGGTTAAGGTCATTCATCCAGGTGGTCCAAATAATAAGTCTTTTCCCTGGAGAGAAAAGACTGAAAGAAATAAAATATCAAAGAAATAATACAAGACAGTTTCCCAGAACTGAAGAATTTCATATTCTAGATTGAAAGGGCAATACATGCAAACAATACATGCAAAAAAAAAAAATACATGCAAAATACATGCAAAAAAAAAAAAAGGGCATAGCTAGTCATGTCATAATGAATATTCAAAACACCAAGGACAAAGATCCTAATAGCCTCCGAAGAAGGAAAAAGGCTTACGTTTAAATCAAAAGGCACTGAATTTCTCAACAGCCACATGAAGACCTAGAAAATAACAGATTTGTGACTTTAATATTCAGAGGAAAACCTCTTTGTAATTTAGAATTCTGTTTCCCCGAAACTATCATGCAAGTGTGCAGTGACACGAAAAAGAAATGGAAATTAATGTGATGGGATGGAAGGATTGGCTAACGCTATGGTGAAAATCATGTAGCCATATTGTGATATTGTGATTTATAAGAAGAAATGTATGTTAGGATTTAGACCCCATTTCTTGACAGGAGCTACTAAAACTTTTGGAATTTCCTAAGCGGTGAGAGCAATAAGGTGGCCATTGTTATATTAATGAAGTGGCTATAGGATAGCCCTTTGGAAGAGGGCTGGTTGTCAGGGGTTGAACCAGGAGACTGGAGGGTTGCAAGTTTCAGTCCCACCCTCATAATCCTACCATCAGAGAGGCTAGAAGGGCTGGAGTTTAAATCAATCACTACTGGCCAATGATTTTATCAATTATGCCTACATAATGAAGCCTCCTATCAATTGTATTTTAATAAAACTGGAAAAAAAATAAGAAAATATTTTTTAAAGTGTTCAGGGGGGCAGGGTGGGCATTTTCAGGTATGCACATATCAAAAAATTTGCTTCCTGTATACACTTTCTTGGGAAGTTACTAAGGGTTGTGTCCATCAAAAACAGCAGAGTGAACAGACAGAAAACGGCTTGGGAAATAGAAAAGCCAGCAAAGAGAGGAACAAATTAAATGCTTAAGGGGAAGTCGCAATGTTACAGCAATGTGACAGGCTTCAAGAACTCCTAGTCGAAGGGCGCCTGGCTGGCTCTGTTGGTGTAGCATACAACTCTCAATCTTGGGGTTATAAGTTCAGGCCCCACGTTGAGTGTAGAGATTAATTAAAAAAAAATAGCTCCAGGGTCCCTCAGTCATCTGAGCGTTCAGGAGGGCTGTCTACAAGAGGAAAATGGAACTAAAGAACTATCTGATGTTTTAACCATTCAAAGAAAAGTTTTGGAATTCTACTGGAGAATTTAGGGGAAGAATTATTGGTAACTGAGCAAATCAAATCAAATAAGACAATTAATAAAATTAAATTCTAAAGGAAAGGATATATAATCATAGTATTCTGTACAGTACTGCTCTGGATAATATTTTCATAGCCATAAAAACAAAAATAACTATAATTACTTTTAAGTAATATTGGTGATATCAGCACATACCAGGATGGCGACAGGAGGCATGTATGTAGAGAATGAGTATAAATGGGATAGATAAGAGACCAAAAGGCTTCTTTCTTTTATTTTTTTAATTTTTTTAACGTTTATTTTATTTTTGAGAGACAGAGCACAAGCGGGGGAGGGGCAGGGAGAGAGGGAATCCGAAGCAGGCTCCAGGCTCAGGGCTGTCAGCACAGAGCATGATGCGGGGCTCGAACTCATGGACTGTGAGATCATGACCTGAGCAGAAGTCAGAGGCCCAACTGACTGAGCCACCCAGGTGCCCCAAAAAAGCTTATTTCTATAGGAGGAAGTCAAATATTTAAAAATAAATCAAAACTTTAAGAATAAGAGGAAACTAGTACTTAAGAATCTGGAGGTAAGTTCCAGAAGAAACTGCTAAAAAATTGAATGTGATGTGGGAGAGAGGAAAGCCACTCCTGACCCACAGGGGCTAGTCCAGGGCTATCTGCTGGGCCGTAGTGTTGCTAGGGACCCGCCTGACATTCACTGCTAGGCTCTGGTGTTCTCCTGTTGAACATAAAACATTTCACAGAACATGAATATCATACAAGGACACTCTGTGACTATAATGAATCAAGACACAATGAAGACCACTTTATAATCATGTCTAAACACAGACAAGATATGAGCACTGACCTAGCCACAAAACACCCAACATGTCCCTATTTCAGCTCATGTGGCTGAGGCTGCTTCTTACCAACTAAGCTTTAGTATTTCTCTGGTCTTCCATCCCTATAGAGAAGATTTAGTGGAATATCCAATCATAGAATTGTTCCCATTTCTTTTTTTTCATTATTTATTTGTTTGTTTATTTATTTATTTATTTATTTATTTATTTATTTATTTATTTATATTTGAAACAGAGAAAGTGTGCACAAGCGGGGTTGGGCAGAGAGAGAGGGAGACACAGAATCAGAAGTAGGCTCCAGGCTCTAAGCTTTCAGTGCAGAGTCTTATGAGGGGCTCAAACCCATAAACTGTGAGATCATGACCGGAACTGAGATCAGATGCTTAACGGACTGAGCCACCCAGGTGCCCTGCATTGTTCCCATGTCTAAACAAATTCTTATGCAGAGCAAGAAATTCCCCCCAAATCCTATAAGTCTCTTTAAATTAGATAACCCACGGCTCCCTGTGATGTGAGTTCTCTGTTGCTGAAATGAGTAATTAGCTCTATCTATTCGATGATAGTTGTGTTCTGGTGGCCTTTGACTGTAGATCATTGACAGATACTTGGGTATTTCAGGTGGGAGGTGGGAAAGGAGCAAGTGCTGTTGCTTTTCTTTAAAGTTGTTGTCATGTTATCGATTCTTAAGAACTATATACATATCGGGGCGTTTGGGTGGCTCAATTGGTTAAGTGTCTGACTCTTCATTTCAGTTCAGGTCATGATCTCATAGTTCCTAAAATTGAGCCCAGCGTTGGGAGTCTGCTTGGGATTCTCTCTCTTCCTCGCTCTCTGCCCCTCCCCCGCTCACATGCTAGCAGACACATACACATGCTCTTTCTTGCTCCCCCCCTCAAAATAAATAAATAAACATAAAATAAAGAACTATATACATGTATTACTTTGATATAAATGAAATATATATATTAAAAAAGAACTAAGGCCAAATTGTTGCATTCACTACGAGGTCCTTTGGTGATGATATTAAAGTTGCATAACATATTCACATCAAGTGAGTTACTGCAAAACAACAAACACATATTATAATTGACTTTATAAAGAGTGTATTTTGACATTCAAATATGCTTGGAATACAGTGGCAGGTGTTCAAGAATGAACTTAAATTAAAAGTACTCAGTTGAGCTTGGCATGATCTTCAAACAGAGGTGGAATAATTACTACCTGGTAATGACCCAATATCAACTACTTTATCTGGAGCACAGAGCTCTAGATACAGCAGAAGATAAACAAATGTTCGATGATTAAGACGATGATGAAATGTAATAAACCGTCCACGCATTCTTCTTTTTTTAAAAAATCATACTATTGTTCTTTAAAAATTCCATAATAATGTTAAATACTTGCTTAGGGTTCACTTTCCCAATTAACTCATCAAAATCACAAACACCTTATTTTTCACACAAGTTTTAAAAATTAGGCTCCAAATAAAGGCCACATAGACAGCTAACTCTTTGTTATTGATTTTCATATGAATTTAAACAACTGAAAAACTCATTAAAAAGTATGCCAATAAAAATGGTGACAGAGCAATTTAATTATAGATTTGAAACTTATCTTTCATTTGTGCCATTTTTATGTGTTGATGAGAAGTAGAAGTAAAAGAGTTGATTTAATTTTTTAATGTTTATTTATTTTTGAGGGGGAGACAAAGTATGAGCAGGGGAGGGGCAGAGAGAGAGGGAAACACAGAATCCAAAGGAGGCTCCAGGATCTGAGCTGTCAGCACAGAGCCCCTCATGGGGCTCGAACTCACTAAACTCACTAACCGTGGGGCCATGACCTGATCCAAAGCCAGACGCTTAAACAACTGAGCCACCCAGGAGCCCTAAAAGAGTTGATTTAAACTAAGTCACCAGATTTGTAAAGCTACAGAGCTACAGCAGACATGTAACAGATAGTTACATTCCTTTATAAGTAAATTCTCTATCTTTACCATTCAATTGCAGTGATAACTGAATTTGAGATGTCTTGTCATACCTGGGAGTTTAATACTTAAAGTCTTTGTTGCCAAGTTCTATGGTCACTTTATATAAAGAAAGAAAATGGTCTGTTCAGGGTGTCAGGGACTGTATTCGAAATGAAAAGTAATTAAGGGCATTCCATTATTTGGTTAGCAAAAGTTCCTTTTTTAATAGTATTAATGGCCTCTGAAATTAATACCAGTGTTTGGACTACAGCTTTGCAACACTTCCCTGTTGAGTCACTGAGGTGTTTGTCAAGATTATGACTCTTTATACAGTCATGGGCCTATGACATGAAACCAATGAAGCAAAATTTTGTGAAATAAAAACTGGATAGTTTCCTCTCTGCCAAAGTTTTAGGAGACAGTTTCAAATGAGGGTGTGCCAGATGCATTGCTACTGTGTACTTCATGGTATCCTAGTATTTAGAACGTGTTTCTATAGCTTCCTCATGACTTGACTTCTTCCAGGGTGTGATTAAAGTTTGGAAGGTAGTTCTGGCAAAGAGAAAGAAGAAATAACGAAGGAAAAGTCTAGAAAGGAGAAAAAGGAAGAGTCTGATATAAACTACATATTTCTCCAAGTTTGCTTCCAGTTTCCCTCCTTTCCTGTGGACAGTCATAACATAATGTGCCAATGGAAAATGACTGTGGTGTCCTAGATCTCAGCTCCACAAAATGACCTTTCACCTGTACTCTATGATATCTCTGAGACCTATTCTTAGTCATGTCACACAAGGACTCATGTCTTTGAAAGTGGAATTGGCACCCTGTTCCTCACACTGAAAAAATAAATTTGCAAGAAACAAATTCTTTGGCATGAGCCACACCCTCAGTATCATGGAAACTCGTTTTTAAAGTGAGGACAGGATACTGAGGGATGTGTGATGTGCTGCTTTTCAGAAATACTACAACTCTTCCAGTTGGATGTGGATGGGCTAAGACTACCTCAGGACACCACAGTACTGTCATTACCAGGAGAACAATATTACACACGTTCAATCCTCAAGTATCTTTGCTGCTCAGAAATAAAATCCACTATATAAATACAAAGTATTAAGCTCCTCAGCACCACAACTTTCTCCCCTCTTTGACCGTTGTTATCTTGACGCATTGATCGGATGCATTCAGCTGCTGTCTTCAGTTTATGTCCATCCACTACAGATACTAACCGTGTCCAATATCAGAAAAGAAAATGTCATCAATCTTTTCCTTTTGTGTCACTTTCCTCCTTGTTGTTCTGATCTCCAGGTTCTGGGTCACCCTAAGATCTCAGTGAATGGCAATAGGTGGGAGGAGGACAGCCATAACCGGCCCTCGGCAAGCATTTGTATTATGAAATTATCACAGGCATCTCCTTTCTGGAATGGCGTCCCACCTACCTCTCCCTTTCAGCGTATCTTCCCTGTTCTTTCTCTCTTGCTGCCTTGAATCAACTGCCAAAAATCACTTGGATAAACCCATTTGCACTAGAGTCTTGGCAGGTCTGTGAGTTTCCTCACCAGCATTACCTAATTTTTTTTTTTTTTTTTTTTTTTTTGTATGGATCTGCAATTGTACCTCTCAGCCTCTGCATTAGGTCTGCACATCAAGAACTTTTTTTTTTCTGTCATTTTGAGCACTGTTAGCAATGCATGATTTTTCTACTGTTTTATTTCTTAATTCAGAATTAAGCTATACAATTTTAAGGGAACTTTATTTAACTGTCAAATACTAAGGGGGTGCCTGGGTGGCTCAGTAGGTTAAGCGCCGACTGGATTTCGGCTCAGGTCATGATCTTGCGGTTTTGTGTGTTCAAGATGCACGCCGGGCCCTGTGCTAGCAGCATGGAGCCTGCTTGGGATTCTCTGTCTCCCTCTCCCTCTCCCTCTCTTCTCCTCCCCCACTCGCACTGTCTTTGTCTCTCTCAAAATAAGCTTAAAATTTTTTTTTAAATACTAAGAACCAGAGTAAATTAATTTCTGGGATACCTGGGTGGCTCAGTCAGTTAAATGTCTGACTCTTGATTTTAGCTCAGGTCGTGGTCTCACAGTTTGTGGCACCCCTCTGCGCCTCTGCTGTCAGCACAGAACCTACTTGGGATTTTCTCTCTCCATCTCTTTCTGCCCCTCCCCTGCTCATGCGCTCGCTCTCTCTCAAAATAAATAAATACATAAGTGAATAAACAAACAAACGTTTTTTAAAAAGGAGTAAATTAATTTCTGTTCTCCTGAGGACTCATTTTTTGTTAGGACAGGACACCGGCAATCCAAGATCGTGCCACCTTGTAAAGATGCTTTTACAATTATTGATAGACCCAGATAACAGCTCCACTGTAATCCCAGGTTCCCATATTGAATTAAATCTGCTTTGGGTTATTTAGGTCACATACTGCATAAACGCCCTCTCTGTGTCATTTCTCTGTAAATAGTGAGTGTGCTTCAGTTTTCTCTATAATATACATTTATTTTTGGACCTCATTAAACAGGTTAAGGAAATTTAAATAGGTCTAGCCAGTAGACAGAAGCTAAGGCTGAAGTCAGAAGTACTCTCTGTGGTATTATCTAACACCAAGATGAGGGGCGTTTTTAACTCTGGCTGCTACTTACAAAGAAACTAAGAGCATTATTTGAAAATCAGGTCTGAAAATCAGGCCTACGCTTTTTAAAATATGCTATTATTGCTTAAGCAATATTAGTGTTGTTTTAAACGCAATAGATAGTGATTGCTATAAGCCATCCTTGTCGGGTGGGGGTGGGAGTGAGAAAACTGTAGTTTAAATAGCACAGTTCAATTTGTCTTCATACTCCTTTTGCTGCAAATACATTGTTGTAATCCCACCTTAATCTTAAAACAAATTTTTTTAATGTTTTATTTTATTTTTGAGACAGAGTATGAGTCGGCGGGGGGCGGGGTGAGGGGGCCGAGAGAGAGGGAGGGAGACACAGAATCCAAAGCAGGCTCCAGGCTCTGAGCTGTCAGCACTGAGCTGGACGTGAGGCTCCAACTCCCTGACCGTGAGATCATGACCTGAGCCGAAGTCAGACGCTTAACTGACTGAGCCACCCGGGCGTCACCATCCTCTTTAATCTTAAACTGGTTTGTAATTTTCTAAAGTCTAAGATCATTCCTGGAAAAAAATAATAAACTAGGTGGTTAGGCATTAATTATTTAACTGCATTTTAGTAAAGGTGCCATATGAATTCATTTGATTTTACAGGAGGGCATAGTAAGTCAATGCCTCTGTATGGGAAGCTTCCTTATGTTCTGAAAGAGTTAACCCCTCTGTGCCTCATTTATGTCCTAAGAGGGACTGATGATACCAGGAGAAATATATCAGTATGTTCAACACTAGAGGACGTTTCTTATTTCAGAAGTACAAGAGAAATAATGTATTCATCCACGGGAAGAGCAGACTCCTCTGCTTGGGTACTTTTGAAAACCACAATTTTATTAATTAAATCTTCAAAAGTTTAACGATAGCTTAGAATAGTAAAAAGGAGCAATTTCTAAAGAACTGACAATTACTAATTCAATTACTGGAAATGCAAGGAACCTTCAGCTTTACCCTGTGGGATAAGTTATAAGATTTTAAATATACATTTTGAATATATTCAAAGTATGCTCATTAAGAAATTCTATGTTTTTAAAAAGCACCAGACTCCCAAATATTTTATTGTACTTTATTTGTTCTTACCTCAGCAACAAGCTCAACGCTTAATACCTGAAAAACAATCTCAACATTCTTAAGAACCCAGAAAGTAGAGCACTTCAAGGAAAGATAGCACGGAACATGTTAGGAATTAGAAAAACACACACACACACACACACACAAACAAAAAAAAAAAAAAAAAAAAAAAAAAAAAAAAACAAGGAAATACTTTCAATATGCATTTTGAGAGGAAGAGATGATCCATGGGAGGACTATTCATGTGAGTATGTAAGTGTATTTTGAGGATTTTTGCAGCAGTTGAAATCCTTGTTCAAAGGAAGAAATAGCAGTGTGTTTGCGTGACCTTGTAGACTGATATTTTGAGCCATTACTTAATCCAGCAGCTGTGGCAATGCCCTTTTGTATGATACAAAATAAACAAAGAAGCAGAATATAATAAGGCAAGTGAATTCTTGAGCAAGTCGACCATGTGCATACAGCTTCAGCTTCTATACAGTGTGGACTGTTTCAATGTGAGAATGGTGATCTCCTCCTTACAGCTTAGTTGTGAGATTCGGGCCAGTCATAGACATTGTAACCTATTTGGGGACGACTTTAATCATCACCCTCGAGCCATGATGTGCACAAAGAGAAGACAAGCTAATCAGCAATAATCCACTTGAGAGAAGCTAGGTGTTTATCAGCAAACCTCTGCTGGTAAAAATGAGGACGAATAACCTGTACATCTACATATTACGGAGACTAGGAGCCTGGCAGTGAGATATTTGCCCATCAGTCAAAATATATTGTGGGTATATCGTGTGCCGAGCATTCTCCTCATCCTGTGTGTGGTTTAAAAAAAATAGTTCTTGTCCTTGTGGATCTTAAAAATCTAGCAAAAATGGGGCGCCTGGGTGGCTCAGTTGGTTAAGCGTCCGACTTCGGCTCAAGTCCTGATCTTGCAGTCCGTGGGTTTGAGCCCCGTGTTGGGCTCTGTGCTGACAGCTCAGAGCCTGGAGCCTGCTTCAGGTTATGTGTCTCCCTCTCTGCCTGCCCTTCCTCCGTTTGCACTCGGTCTCTTTCAAAAATAAATCAACATTTTTTTAAAAGTCTAGCAAAAATGGCCAAACATTGCATTTAACAAGAATCAAAGAAAACCAAAAATGTACATCAAAAGAACAAATAAGCCATGTGTTAAACAGGGGTTTAGAAGAATGAATGCTATAGACTAGACCCAGGAGAGGAAGGGGAAGAAATGACAGACAGCACGGGCAGGCCAGTGAAGTAGAGGATGCTATATACAAATGACTTTAGACTGAACAGTGGACCCACAGATGAACCAAGAGTGCAGCAATCAGGAGAACTTCATGGTGAAACTGTCCCCAGGGATGCAGCCCAGCAACCACACTGTTGCCCTACTCATCACCTAGATAGACCAAGCACATCCTGTTTCCGTGGGGACAAGAGGTGTGACACAGCCAGCATCCTGAACGTGAAAACAACTTCTTCTAACTTACATACCAACGTTTTTCAGTGATGACAGTCTTCTGCTCAGTCCTCGAGTCTCTCAGGCTGGTGGATGAATGAATTTGGTTGGTCCAGAGAAAACTCTGTGGATGTGAGTTTGAATGAAAACGTAAGCATTGGTATGTGGGTTTTTGTTTTGTTTTGTTTTTTTGTTTTTGTTTTGGGTTTGTTGGTTTTTGTTTTTTGTGGTTTTTTTTTTGTTTGTTTGTTTGTTTGTCTGTTTGTTGACCTACAATAGGTAAGGCACTGGAAGAAACAATTTTACTCACACCTTCTCCAGAGGATCCTGGGATTTCTACTACTCCTCTATGGTAATTGCCAACATGACTTTTCCCCCTATGTTTACTCTCAAATGATTTTCTAGGATACAAAACTGGTAAACCTATGGAAGTATATAATATAAGGTAATTCATTCCAGCCCCTTTGAGTTGAATCTTGAGATTCACAGCATTTGGATCTCTCATAAGCCTTCCAAAAAGTGCTGTTTTTGTGCTGTGGCTGATTGCATCTGTTGCATAAAATACAGTTTCCTTTGAGGTTTTGAATGATACATCCTTTGGGGAGCCTCAATACCAAGATAAAATAGAGCTTATAGCACTTTGTAAGCTCAGATTCAAGGGATTTCCTACAAATAGGGAGTTCCTTTTCAATTTTTTACAAGAAAACAGCACCCACCTTCAAACAACTGTATACGATGCCAGAAATACAACTAGCATCTAAATATACATATATATTTACACACACATTCTAAAATGTGTTCCATGTGCTATGGAGAAATAAAATCCAGCCATTTTGCTGAATATCAATAACTTCAGTTTTAAACCCTCAAGCAAGATAACCCATGAGCGAGATAACCTACAAATATGTTCACTCACTACAAATGTTTACTAAGCATCTACTACGTGTCAAATATTCTGTTAGGCGCTGGGGATACAAGTCCCATTCCTTATGGAACTGAAAGGAACCTAGAAAGACTTGCATCCTATTGTGTAGTTCAGTCTACCAGGAGAGGCTAACTAGCTGACTATTTAAGGTAGACTTAAAGAAACAATTGCTAATGCTATGTATTCTGCCTCTCTTATGTATTTTTGTTTAGAGTTTATCTTAGTGCTACAGGTAAAAGGACAGTTCTCAACCTGTTGCAGCCTGTAAAAATTATCTGATTAGTTCACAATAAAGTTAATACCAAATTCTTTCAGATCTGACTGTTTTGTTTATCTTGAATGCTAGGATAAAGTAATTGTGAACAGTTGTGCTTGAAACAAAACAAATCACTATTTCAAAATAATTATAGAGTGTTCTCCTTTGTTGTCAAGCAGAGCATCTGATTTACGTGATATGTACCGAAAAGTGTGTTTTTATCCTGGTTATCGTTTCACGAAACTACTATAATGACTAAGAAATTGTAAATATATTTAGTATCATTGTTTTCCCCATCATGAACTTGTTCTTTTGACTGGTGAAACGTCCATTTTCACGATGTCAGATCACTGAATGGAATTTTGAGTTCTCGGAACTTCAAAAGGCTCATTATGTAATATAACATTCAAATCTAATATGAAAGGAAACACTTCACTAGAGTCCATTTCCTGAGTGTGGTCTTGTAAGTAGACGCACGTTTGGACACTTCCTCTTGCTAACGCCACCTCTTCTTGTCATTTCTGTACATGTTCTCTTAGGATAATTAGACATTTGAATGTTGAAATCCATAGAGCTTAAACTTGAAAGGAATTCTACAATTCCTGAGCTGGAAGTAATCTCTTAGGTGCCCCTAGTTCTACCTTCTTCTTTTATGATGAGGACACTCAGGAAAGAACTATCTGCAGTGCGTGAAGTTTTGCTACAGAGCTTGTCTGCTGCCGGTTAGCTTCATTTTCCAGTTCTGGTACCTGGCTCAGGTGAAAAAGATTTGTCCTTCGAACAAACAAACATGAATTATAAACTTCACGCACTTCCTTGAATTAGAATTATTAAATTATTCATAACTCCTTTAAGTGTCATTTATTTCTTGGCTCAGGTCATGATCTCACAGCTTGCGAGTTCAAGTCCCATGTGGGTCCCTGCACTGACAGCTCAGAGCCTGGAGCCTGCTTTGGATTCTGTGTCTCCCTCTCTCTCTGCTCCTCCCCTGATCGCGCTCCATCTCCCACTCTCTCCCCAAAATAAATAAACATGACAAAAAATTTTAAGTATCATTTATTTCTAAAATTTGGTCAGTAATTTATAATCATGGTTTGAATAGAGTAAGCATTTATATATAATATATATATTATATATAATTTAAAATGTTATAGCTTTTTTATTCCTCTCCCATCCAAAATATAAATATTTTATGGTTCTTAAAATAAACTCATAAACATTATGATTGTTACCAATAAAACCAGAAAGATCAGAAATCATACAAAGAGAAAGGGGGAAAATTACTAGAAAAGATTATGATTGTTACTAATAAAAGATCAGAAATCATACAAAGAAAAAGGGGGGGGGGATTACTAGAAAAGAGGCAAATTGATTCTTTTTTTTAAGTTTATGTATTTCTTTGGGGGCGGGCGGACAGAGAGACAGGGAAAGACAGAATCCCAAGCAGGTTCCATGTGCAACACAAATCCCTAACGTGGGTCTTGATCTCATGAACTAGCGAGATCATGACCTGAGCTGAAATTAAGAATGGGAGGCTTATTAACCGACTCAGCCACCCAGGTGCCCCTTTTTGGTCTTATTTTTAGATGAAGAGAGGTAGGAAACATTTCTGGTACTGAATTCTAGGTCATTTTAGCATACATATCTTTATGTAGAGAACACTAAAATAATGAACGAGGCCTTTGCAAGAAGCTTTGCAAAATCATCAAACTTTCTTCGTGGTTCTTGCATTGAGTTCAGTGAAGGCATTTGAACATTAAATTGCATTACTGGGAAAGAATTTTCTTTAGCACAAAAGAGTTTTAACTTAGATATGTGTATTGCTGATAACCTCAACTGAAGCAGGAATGGAGTTTAAAGCAATTGAAGAAATGATTAGCTTACCCCATTCAATTACTTAAACAAGGAGGCCATTAGATCGATGTGACTCTAATGCTATAGTGGCCTATATAAACAAACCAAAATCTAAGCTTGTAAATGCCTCAAGATTATGAAATGGAAATGCTATGGACAACCAATCACAAATAGCCAACTAAGCTTCAAGCTCTAGCTAATCAAATAATCTCCTTTCTTTGTTTCTGCACTTCATATAAGATTCTTCCCTAGCTCCTGACTGGGGTGTGTTCTGGACCACTGTAGTTTAGGTGCTGCCTTATTTGAATGTTTTGTTTTGTTTTGTTTTGTTTTGTTTTGTTTTGTTTGCTCAAAGAAATCATTAAATTGTTTTTATTAAAATTTTTTTGATGTTTATTTTATTTTTGAGAGAGAGAGAGACAGAGACAGAGCGTGAGTGGGGGAGGGGCAGAGAGAGAAGGAGACACACTATTCAAAGTAGGCTCCAGGCTCTGAGCTGTCAGCACAGAGTTGGACGCAGGGCTCCAACCCACAAAATGTGAGACCATGACCTGAGTCGAAGTCAGACGCTTAACCTACTGAGCCACCCAGGCACCCCAGTCCTTAAAAATTGTTAATATGTGCCTCCGTTTATCTTTTAACATCCCTTACAGTCTCATTCAAATATGATATCAACTATGTTTTGGGTAGAATAGATGCCAGCTCGATCAATGTTGCATTGTAAACAGAAGAAGGAAATATATATCCACCTGCTTGGATTACCTGGGATTGTGTAGGGAAACTTGATACTCTTCCCAGGACATTCTTCCAATGTTGGCTTCATTCCAGCCAAAGTCCTGGTATGGAGACATGAAAAGGGAGTGGCTTCCATGGGTTTTCATCAGTGTGGTCTCAAGAAAACAGGATTTTCTCCTTCTAACTATAGGACTCTCTAGTCATAGTGTGGCTGTTGTCAGGGAGGGCAGGTTATGTAAACCACATAAATTCTACATTAAAAAAAATACATGTATGTGTTGAAGAGAAGAAGAAAGAAAGAAAGAAGAAAGAAAGAAAGAAAGAAAGAAAGAAAGAAAGAAAGAAAGAAAGAAAGAAAGAAAGAAAACGAAAGAAAAGAAAGGTGGGCACTTTAGAATCAGTATCCAGGCAGTTTTTATTGGTGATATAATCCAATCATGAAGGTCGGTTTTTCTAAATTAATCATCACTTTTTAAATTTCTCCTTTTTGCTGCTAGACCTCACTTTCTTAGGGTGATGTTATTTTTCTTTTGCACTCATGTTAGTCTATGTCCTCCAAGAAGCAAACACCGGTACCAGATTAAACATGCTAGAAATTTATTAGGGGAATTGCCAGTGAGAGACAAGGGTAGGGAGCTGGAAGAGGCCTCATCCTGAACTTGGGTGAAGGAGAGAGAGAAGGAAGGAAGGAAGGAAGGAAGGAAGGAAGGAAGGAAGGAAGGAAGGAAGGAAGGAAGGATTGATTCTAGATGGGACTTGCAGTTCTAAAGAAAGTCGAGCATGGCAGTCTGGAAGGTCTTGAGCTAAAGGTTCTATGGCCAGAGGAATCCCCAGTCTCCCAGGAACAGACCTGCCTTAGGATCACCGCCACACCCAGTCATTGGCTGCAGGCCATCGGGGAGGCGTGGCCAGCACTTAGCCAGGGCCAGCATTGCTTTTACTCGCAGCAGAGATCCAAGAGACACACTCCCAGGGCTGCCATAGCAGCCCTAGTTTACCTTAAGCAGAGTTGTTTATACTACTTTCCATTTTTGTTTATTTAATATACAATAATAATCACTTTCTGAGCGTTCACCATGTGGCAGACACTGTTAAAACTTTTATGTGCATTATGTCATTTCATCCTCACAACCACCCTGTTATTATTCCCATTTTACAGAAGATTACTTAATAAGTTTCTTGCACGGACAGGCTGTGATGAACTATTATGTCATCTTCATTAAGTGGAGAACTATTTCCCAGAAACCCCTCATCTATATGGTCCCCCTGCTGATAGTTGGCCAAAAGAAGAACTTGCAAGAGATTTGAAAATTGGAAGTGATGCAGCAAACATTATTCTCTGAAGGTTGTTTTGCAGCCAGATGAAATGATGGACAGAGGAGGCTGTGATCAGTAGGTTTCGAGTGCTTTTCTTCCTCCTCTGCTTTGCCAGTAGGTTTTCTTGCAGCCAACTAGCCCTGACGATCAACAGTGACCTCAGGTATGCCTCAAAGCACTTGACTGTGGACCCATAGAGTTGGTCTCCACAGAAAGAGCAACTCTCCATAAAGCTCTCCATGGGAACCCCTTTTATGGTTCCAATTTAGCAACCGGCTGTACTTGGCTTCTCAGATTGGCTGCTTGCTAACTACTCTGATCTAAACTCTGCCTTCTAGACTTTCACTTCTCCAGCTCCTCCCCCAATTGTAAAGTCTAATTCCTATAATAAATCCTTTTTCCCAGAACACAGAGTTACTCTCCTCCCCTGCCAGAACCCTGACTGATAGAGTAACCGTGCAAACATCTGTTGAATGAATGGACAATTTCGGCCTAGCACAGGGATTAAGATGTACGTAGTCAGTCTTCAGAGTACAGTATCCTTTGTTTTAGATTAAAGTAAGAACAATTAATTTGTTTAAAACACCAAATATGCAAGAAGAAAGTGTGACCATAAATTATTGAAGTCGAAGTCTGTCACTGGCAGTGTCCCATATAGAAGTTCATCCTATAATCTCACAACGTGTCATGTGCAGGGCCAAATTTTTGCCCCTCTCAAATCAAATAAGTATGAAAACCTATAAATGTACCTACCTAGACTTTTGTGTCCTAAAAAGCAGAGGATAACGTTCTAGCCAAGAAAATTTTAGGGGTGCCTGGTGGCTCAGTTGGTTAAGCCTCTGACTTGGGTTTAGGTCATGATCTTGTGATTCATAGGTTCAAGCCCTGTGGTGGGCTCTGTGGTAATAGCTCAGAGCCTGGAGCCTGCTTCATGCATTCTGTGTCTCCCTCTCTCTCTGCCCCTCCCCTGCTCGTACTCTTTCTCTCTCTCTCAAAAATAAGTAAAACATTAAACAAATTTTTAAAAATACAAAAAATAAAATTTTTAAGAGCAGGCATTATCAGTCAAGCCTCTAATATTAAAAATGTCTAACGTGTCTACAATTGTCTGAAAAATATATCCCCAAGACACCGAATGGAGTTAATTTAATAATACTATGTCAATATATAAAATTGAGTGTTGAAAAATATCTTGCAAAAATAAGGGCTTTGCCATAATTTCTATCAAACTATTTTTTTTTCTGAGAATAATTTTACAGTACATTTATCTCTTTTATGCTTTTCCACTCGTTTGAGCAATACAGAATCAAAATTTTAACAATATATAGATCACCAAAGGTACTATCACACCAACCTGGGAGAAAAAAACATGGGGCTGTAGTAAGAGTTGCACACAGTTCTTTTCTGTGCTTCCTGTATTTATCTATTGTGTCTGCCCCAAATATGTCTTTCTGCAAGCCTGAGGTTGGTACAGCTCTGCTAGCTAATGTCCTATTACATTCTGCCAAAAGGAGTCACTAGAGGGAGTTTAGAAACAAGGGAGGGGGAGGGGAAGGGCAGAAAGAACCTTCCTCTTCTTTCTTATTTTATCTTTCAGCACTGCCCAGCCAAAGTGACTGTTTATTCTCACTTCGTTTGGCACCTCTAGGACAAGATTCATCATTTGCCTTAGAGAAACCAGCACCAGCCAAGTGGATGCCCCTGATCAGAGGTCTGAGTCTGAGCTCTATGAGGTTCCTCCACTAAGCTGCTGCTCTGGTAACTTCCATCTTTTGCCTTTTGTTCCCATAGCTCTTGGGGCAATACCTTCTAGTTCTTATTAGCTCTGAGTTTACCCTCGTGTCTCCCTCTTGCTCTCAAAGCTCCAATACCTGCGTCACTGTTCCTTATTATTCTATTGAAGCCCTGAATGTGAATTCTGTTTTCCTGACTGGACCCTGTCTGATACCTTCATTTTTATATAGCTTCTAGCAAATAAAAGGGGTTTAGATGGCCTTCCTTACCTCCTTCTTCCCCTCCTCTATTTAAGAGTGTTTTAAAGGGTGGCCTTACATGTCCTCAAGAAACACCCTGTCAGCTACTATGGGGCACCTGCAGTTTCCTCTACTTCTCAGGTTTTTTGTGATGTCTATTGCCCAAGCCTTGAAAGCTGTGATGAAACTTTGGTCCTGCTGATAAGCGTCAAAGGTGAGGTCTTCCTCGAAGGTCCAAATGGTGATCCATCCTACTTATTTTGCTGCTCAGTAGACTGTGGCCATTCTTTGCTCCAGAAATTTCCAGCATAATACAACCTTCACTCTCCAGGGCTGCTTTCTTTAATGCACTTTACATGTTATTTTTGTGTTAGGTTCTCAGTATCTTTTAGATTGTACAGCACAGCTTTCACTTTTAGCGTCTATTTTATGACAAGTCCTACCGTATGGCAGAGGTCTGAGTCATGGGCTGAGCTGAAGGGCAATCTGTGTCACTGGTAGAGTGAAGTACTTAGAATTACCCACACTTCCACAGAGGGGAAGAGGTCCCACCCCCATGCCTTCCCTCCTTCAACCAGATTATCATCAATTTTATTTGTTTCATTTTCATTTCCTCTGAAGATTTCATTTGGACAAAGGAGTCTTCTGCTACAAAAAGATTTTCAAAACTGGCATAGAACCTCCAGATGCACCCAAACTTATCCAAATACAAAGGTAAAAATACCTAGGTTCCAAGCAGAGGCCACCACTATAAATGTAAAAAATATATATATTTACACGGTCTATGATTCTTAGGATTTAATACAAAATTTTCTCCCAAGTTTTATAATATTGAAAGAAGAATAAATGTGCCCTTTATTTGTTGAAGAATATTGCTGTGGGTACCTGGTCTCCCAGGAAACACAAAACCTACTTTCCTTGAAATGATATTTATGGCACCAAAGAACTTAGAAAAGGTGTGGAGTGACATTTAATGCTTTGGAGGCTCCAGAGTACATGAAGAACTTCCATACAATTAAAATGGTCATAAATCAGAACCTCTGGATTTCACTAGTTAAATAAGAGAAAATTAAGAAATGTATTGAGCTTCAGATATCTCTAATAAGATATTGTACTTTGCATTAATATGCATTAGTTCCAAAGAGTAAATGAAAATTGCATATGAAAGGAATTTGAAAGCTGTGAATTTCTAACAAAAAATGACACGTAGCTATTTGCAGTGCTCTTCTCAATAAAAGTGAATGCCTGGGAAAATATTTGAAAAGATAAAAAAAGAAAAGAAAGGTAAATGAAAATACAGAAATTTAAAAGATATCAGAACTCTGTATAGGTGAGAGCTATATAAAGACAAGATTTTAAAAATTGACTTAATTTGTTCAAAGTGGTAAATTCACTGTGCATTAGTGTTTATTAGTTCTAATAAGCAAAATGTGGGAAAATTTTGGTATTTATTTATTTTTTTAATTTTTTTTAACGTTTATTTATTTTTTTTTTTTTTAATTTTTTTTTTCAATGTTTTTTTTATTTATTTTTGGGACAGAGAGAGACAGAGCATGAACGGGGGAGGGGCAGAGAGAGAGGGAGACACAGAATCGGAAACAGGCTCCAGGCTCCGAGCCATCAGCCCAGAGCCTGACGCGGGGCTCGAACTCACGGACCGCAAGATCGTGACCTGGCTGAAGTCGGACGCTTAACCGACTGCGCCACCCAGGCGCCCCACGTTTATTTATTTTTGAGACAGAGAGAGACAGAGCATGAACAGGGGAGGGGCACAGAGAGAGGGAGACACAGAATCTGAAGCAGGCTCCAGGCTCTGAGCTGTCGGCACAGAGCCTGATGCGGGGCTTGAACTCACGGACCGCGAGATCGTGACCCGAGCCGAAGTCGGACGCTTAACCAAACCGAGCCACCCAGGCGCCCCGAAAATTTTGGTATTTAAACATTGAGCCATTTACTTGTGATAGTTGCAATAATTTCTGTGTGGTTCCAGAGATTTTTTTTTTTAAATACTTTTTTTCCAAAGGAAAATGATCATTTATAGAAATTTCTATGAGATTTTTTTTAAAGATTTTATTAAGTAATCTCTACACCCAATGTGGGGCTCGAACTTACAACCCTGAGATCAAGAGTCACATGCTCCACCAACTGAGCCAGGAAGGCACCTCTGTGTGAGATTTTTTTGATGCGTTCTATCCTCACAGATTTTAAAATGGATTGCTGTAATATAGATTTATCTCTCACACATTGTCCAAGGTAATCTCATAGAAAGCCTGATGGTTTTCATATGTGTATTAAGCTAGAATAAGTATTCTTTATTGCCTATGATGTCACCTCTATTTAGTATTTAGTATCACTTGTATTTCGTTTTCTTCTTTATGATGCATTTAATCCAGTAGAAATAAATGAGACTGTCAGTAGTTTAAATGACTATTCCTTGACCCTTATAGACATGTATCATTCGTGGACTCATCTGCATGAGCTTAATGTTGATCTTTTATGCTTTAACACAATCTATATCTTAATAACACTATAGAGACATAGCAAGTATTTTTTATCTCTAGGTGGATCCAACAATAATTTCTAACAACTTTATAATACTTTTGAAGATGTTTGATGCATCTTCCATCATGCCAGAAAGATCCACCCTCTCCCATCCATATGAAGAAAGAATTTTTGTTGACTCAGACTTCACACCATTCCAGCCAACTGGCTCTGCTATTCAATTTCTAGCAGAAAAGATTGCCTAACATAAACTATTCTAAACCTAAAATACAGTTTTGGGTAGGGATCCATGATTAAATAGCTTGTAGCTAATGACTGTGACAAAAAGTGCTAGTTTTCCCCAAATAGTCATTCTCCCCTTATTCATTTGGTAAAAAAGAATGATGCAATTTTAATTGAGCACATGGATACCCAGCATAAGGATTTCATTTCTTTGCCTCCCATAAGCTAGACATAACTATTTCATTAAGTTTTAGGCCATAGGTTATGGGTAGAAATAATGTACAGTTTCTAGGTCTGGCCTATGAAAAAGGACACTGTGCATTTTCTTCTCCCCTTCTCACCAGCTGGGATGTGGATGTGATGATGAGAACTAGAGCAGCCATAATTGGCTATGAGATAAATTCCAAATGTTGATCAAGAGCTTGATCCAGTTCTGAAATACTTTTATGTGAACTAAGAGAGGAAGAAGCTTCTGTATTATTTAGGGAACTGTTATTTTGTCTCTTGTTGTTACATCCAAAGAAGCATAAAACCCAAACACGTAAAAATCCTATACTGGGCTTTTGAATAGAGTGCGTAATTCTGACTCAACTACTTATCGCCACTATGAATTTGAGCAAATTCCTTAATGTCTCTTATCCTCAGGTTCCCTTCCCTTCTATAAAATGTGGGCTTCTATGAGGATCAACATACTTAATCCATGGAAGTGCTCACCTCTGTAATTGAGTCAAATTAAGCCTTCAAAAATAGTATCTAGTCTTATTGTTAGACCTGTATGTCAACCCATTCAATTATATTGGTTATTTTTGGCAAATAACTATTTCAAGAATTTCTCTATAAGTTATGTCACTAATTAACCTAGTTAAATTAGTTATAGGTCATAAGGTACTTTACTAGCTCTTTTAGGGCTTATGTCAGCATTTGCTACCGTCCACTCACAAATGTTCTAGGTTAAATTTTTCTGTGGTATAAACTTTGTGATCTTCACCCTCAGCTGTGAGTAGAATTGGATTCCAGAACTGATTTTTAGTCATAAGGATATCTTATTTCATTTCCATGAAGAGGTAGACAGACCTTCAACTGAGGCCCATATCCTGGAGGCCCTATGATTTTCATTTGAGTTTGTCGCCCTTGTTTCCAGCTTGAGGTCCTTGGATCTTGAGCAGACATCTAGAATAGCTGTACACTGGAAATATCTTAAAGATCATTTCCTTTAACTCATTTTGACCAAAAAATTCTCAATAGTTTTGCTGTAAGAAGCAACAGTCAATAATGTTCTTCGAGCTTTACCTATAAGATGTGGGGTTCCCTTAATTAACTGTACCAGCTTTACTGAAAGTGTGGTTCGGCAAACTAAAGGTGTTATACAAAAAAGACGGCCTCTTGATCTGACAGACCTGGGAAATGATAAATTAGGCAAGATTAAACAGGTTTGGTCTTGTGTGTGTGTGTGTGTGTGTGTGTGTGTGTGTGTGTGTGTGTTGCAGGATTCCCATAAAGACTTTACTATGATAATGTATGTCATAAATCTCTAGGAGAGAGTATTGATGAAACCATTTTTCAAACTTGAACAAATACTCTAGTTTTCATAAAGCATTATGTAGACCTAATACAAAACCTTAGTTTGGATTTGCTAATTTTATGACTGACTTAATGCAATATTTGGAGAGCTGCATGGGTTCTCTGCTGGCATAACCATCCCATCAGATTAAGTCAATAGTCAAATGCTTTCTGGGATCTATCTTTACTCCTTTCACCCTTTTAGACATTATATGTTAAAATAATGACGATTCCCAGGGTCTGTCCTCAGGCCAAATTCTGGTTCTCATTTTTCCATTGAATCTTGCCACTGAGACCCCTGTAGGCCTAATAGCCAAGAACCTTAATGTTTTCAAGATCTCGGCATGCTCTCCTGCCTATGAAGCAAATCTATGTGCTCTGAACTCACCATGATATTCATGTTCTTGTGGATGACCTGCCTAATAATGTTATGACCTGAACCCATTTTTTTTCACAAGCTACTGTGAATAATATGATTATCTCCAATGTTCAGAGATGCCACAAAGAACCTATAAACTGGAATTTAAAATGCATAGCTAGATTCCTAGAAATCATAACTAAGTAAACTATAAATTTCATTAACTATGAGAAGAAATTTTAATCAGAACACTGTTGAATAGATTATTGATGCTATATGCAAGAAGTTGTGTGAGGGGGTAGATGGATGACTTTGAAGTCTTGGGTCTTGTTATTGTTTTGCATTGTTTAATTGGAAGATTACAGTCATGTATAGGCCTGTACCCAGGAAACACCTCACTCAGTGAAAGATTTCTATCCATAACACAGAGATGACAACTGCTGTCAGTCTGTTATCTGGGCAAACCTTTGGCAATGGATACAAGAATCCATTTAAATATCCCAGCTCTAGTCACTACTTAAACTAATCACAGTCCAGTCCCAAGGGTAGGTGGCCTGATGTGGTAATTGTGGTGAGCAAGACCTATGCATCTGACAATGGTGCTAAGCTGAGTTCCAGCTCTACAATTTATAAGGTATGTGACCTTGGGCAAGTTAAACTCTTAAACCTTTAAGTACCCTCATCTATCAAATGAGGCTAATAATAGAATCCAATTCATAGAGCTGGTATGAGGATTATGAGAGACAGTTTATGCACTGAACTTGCATGTGGATAGTTAATAAAGATGACCCCAGCACTAATAAATATGGGTAGTATTTAATAAGTATGACCACCCACACATGCACAGATGCCTGGGCTCCTGTAAAAAATGAAAGACTCCAGCCTTGTGGATGTAGTGACGTGTTCTTACAACTTGTCTCTCTCAAATGATACACTTGTCCACCGACCCTTCCCTACTATTCTTAGCCATGTTTAATATAGTATGGGCAACAGTTTGAGCTTCAGCTTTGAAAAAAGGACGAGAGTTCACATATCTGTAGTAAATGCCATCTGTGTATCTTAAAATTTGCTGAAGACTGTGGACTGTATGAAAGGTCTGAAATGGGCACTCAGTCTAGTGGAAGAAACTTAATGTACCAGGAAGGGCCTGAGGAGAGGTGTCAAAAGCTGCTGGCTGAGAGGAAATATTTCCAGCATCTCTGGAGCATCCATTAGAATCCTGACTCCAGCAGTGGTTATGGGGTGGGGGTGGTGGCGGAGTGGGAGAGAGTTAGGAAAAACTAGGAGAGGAAAAGCCAGGAAATTACAGCTGCACCCACCACTTAAGAGACAACCTTTCCTCTCAATCTCCTTTTCCTATTGACTTGATCCTTGAGGGGTCTGATGCAGCAGTTAGCAGATGAGGGAAAAGGTGAGCAACTGAGAGAAATACGTCTAGTCCTCTAATCCTTCCCTCCCCACCACCCCAAGGAAGCATGATAGAACTGAAGCAGGCTTGTGGGAAAGAGGGTGGTAATGGAGAACAGTATGTTTTATATTGAATGAAATAGGCTGGAGTTAGTCTGTTGTGCTAGAGCACATAAATTAGACTATTCTTTTCAATGACACAGATCAGAAAATCTAAGGAATCCACCCTGTATTTCATTCATGAGTAGAGTAAATCTGAAAGCACAGTTTGGAAGAGACGATGAAAGAGAAACTAAAGTTCTTTATGTTTAATTATTGCCTATTGAATTCAGCCGATTCAATAAAAATATTTACCCATTTGATAGTTGTACAAATGTGCTTTTTATTTGAAAATGCACTTGCCACTTTATGAAGATACTCTAATGCATTAAATTGGTGTCTTTTTAAAAATTATAGGTTTACTAGAAATCGTCCCTAGTTGGGGCATAAAGACAAGTGACTGATTCCATCCAGTACTGTGTTATTTTTTCTTTCTTTCTTTCTTTCTTTCTTTCTTTCTTTCTTTCTTTCTTTCTTTCTTTCTTTCTTGTGGAGATGAATGAAAAATAAAAACAAAAAACTCCTTTTTCAGTGTCCTAGTAACTATAATAAAAAAGCCAAGCATTCATGGCTGAATGAATGCATGAGTAGTAGTTCCTTTGCAAGTGAAAGAAGAGAAGTTCAACCAAGCATGACTGCCATGGTCTCCTTAATATGCTTGCAAAATGTACTGAGCAGACACCCTGTATTCTGATCGCTAAACCAGATTGAAGCTGAAGTAGTGCGGGTTGGAGAGTTTCCACAGGAAAAAATACAAAACCATTACACAGGATGCTGCAGAAGCCATGTGGAGTGAAGGAAATGCAAAGTTGAGAGTTAGGTCTTTGAAGGTCTGCGCACCTGCTGTTTGGTATAACTGAGATGGTATGTCATATTTCACACAGAGAAAATGATCAAATGGCAGATAGATATCTTTTCTAAAAAATGTGTTTTAAAGAAACTGAGAATACTACCTTTTCAGACAGAGAAACAGGATATACGGATTTTTGTGTTGTTTGTTTTTTTTTTTTTTTTTTTTTTTTTTTTTTTGTAGAGTAAGAACAGCAGACACTGATAGCATAGAAGTTGCTAGTAACCAGTGTACAAACTGTACATGAGGTCAGTGATGAATGAAGCTTTAAATCACATGTCCATTTGTGACACTCTTAGATGTAGAGAGAGTAACTCAGTGTCTTCATTGTCCAATCTACCTACCAACACTCTTTCATGAAGTGCTCAGACATTCTTATCCTCTGTTCCCCTTCCTCCAATCTATGTTGAATTACCTGTTTTGGGGGGAAATGGTTGAACTTGCTTATGTAACACAAAAGGGGCGCCTTGCAGTTAAAAAGATTAAATCTTCCCTAACGTTAGAATTCTGTAGAAACTGGAAGGATGAATCGACTCATTTGTCCATTTTGTTTCCCCAAACTTAGAGGTATGAAATTATAAATACCAAACATTCTTTATAAATCCCTCAACAAGCTGGTGAATTCATTAGTCATATCTGTTATAGGTAGGTTAAAGTCTACAAATGCACATACACCCTGAAATTTCTGCCGATTAGACTGTGTACTTCTTTTGGACAGAAGGAACAGAAGGGCAATTAAAAGAGTGGTCCCTGGAATCATATGTGTGTGCTATCAAACAGTATAACCTTTCTGCAGTTTAACTTCCTGCAGTTTCTTGCAGTTTAACCTTTCTGCATCTCATTGTATTCAGCCGATAGATGGCCATCCCAATGACTTCTGATAAGATCCCCAAACTTAGACATGGCGTGAAAGGCCATATACAATGCGTATGCCTGTCCCTCCAACTTCATCCTGTCTAATTTGCTCACTATCTAGCTGAAAGAACTTATTTCAGTTCCTCCAAAGTTCCTGCTTTTGGTGCATCTGAGGTTTTACAAATGCTCTTCTCTGCCTGGAGCCTATCTATGTACTCTCCCACACACAAGCTGAGCACACATAGCTCACTCCCACCCAGCCTTTGCTTTTCAGTGTAAACGTCACTTGTTTAAAGAGGATTCTTCTGATAAACTGATCAAAAATTATTCCTTCTCCTTTTTATTTGCTTGCATGCTTGCATATAACCTTGTTCATTCCTAATACCACAAATGTCGGGGTGCTTTGTTTGAAATAAATGGGAAGATATACAGGAATCAGGCAGACAAGGAGTCAAATATTACTTTGAGACAACATGTCAGTTTCTGGAAGCTCTGAATATATTTAAACCTCCTATAGGTCTTACAGCTTGAAAGAGCAACACAGAATTCTGGCTCCCTGACGACAGCCCATGCTACAAGAAAGGGGATAAAGAAGCAGGGCTCATGTGGCCAGGCCCTTCTTCCAAAGACACCCAATAAATAGGGCACTCCACTATCATAGGGCAGCGTGTAGAGATGTGAAAATGGGAGCTAAGAGAGGCTGGGAGGGTTAGAAATTCCCTCTGCGTGAAGGAAAGATTGGGAATAGGAGAAAAACATTTCTTCCAGTTTCAATTTAAATGTATTAATATAAACCCCATGCAGTGACCATTTCTGAGGTTAAATATAGACAAATATCAGCAGATTCATATGGTTCACACATAATCATACATGTATATGTTATATATACATGTAAACATGTAAATGTGTATGTATGCATGCATAGATATACTAAGTAGTATATGTACCATATGTATACTATGTGTTATATATATCTATGTGGGTGTAATAGCACTTACATGTGCCATATACATACATATATATTTGTGTAATAATTTGCGTAGTATCTGCCTCTGCTATCATACTGAGAGTTCCCAAAAGATAGTGAAGTATGTCTATGTTTGTCTCGGCATCTGTGACTCATCATATCTTACAGCATCTACAAAAATTAGTTGAATGAATAATAGCTACAGCGCATTTAACATGTTATTTGACTGACTTTAAGAACTCAATAGATACTAGCTATTCTGACGATCACACTGCTGCTGCTTCTGCTGATGAAACATTCTTAATATATTGGGTACTAATTTTGACCTTGGCTGTATATTTCTAAGACTTCCATTTCAGAAATCCATAAGTTTGTCACTCATACAGTCTGTCTTCCACAGCTCATAATTTCGGGCCATGTCCCATAGTTGCAACCTCCACAGCTCCGAAGTTATAACCTTAAGGAGAAACAGGGTGAATAGGACTGTAGCAGATTAGAGAACATATGTCTTATCCAGAAAGGGCAGCTATTCTTCCAGTTGGTTCAGACTTGCTTTGTGGGAATAGGAGTTCAGTGTTATCAGACATTCTGATTTTTGAAGAGAAGCTGAAAATCCATATTTTAATATAAAATCTTCTATATCTGGGAAACTAATTAAACATTGCTAAGCTCTATGTGCTTCTGAAAGATACTTGGACTTCATGCTGCCCACAGCTAGTTTGTGACCTCTGCTTTTATGACAGTTGTCTTGTGGTAGGAGATTTTATCAATCCTTTCCTTGTTTTTCATGTATCTTTTTAAAAATTTTTTAAAATTTTATTTATTTTTGAGAGAGAGAGAGAGAGAGAGAGAGAATACCTGAGTGGAGGAGGGGAAGAGAGAAAGGAGAGAGAGAATCCCAAGAAGACTCTGTACTGTCAGTGTGGGTCTTTAAAGGAACCTTGAGATCATGACTTGAGCCAAAACCAAGAGTCTGTTGCTCAACTGACTGAGCCATCCAGGCGCTCCTTGTTTTCATCTTGTACATGGGTATTATTCTATGCTTTTCAAATTAGTTTTTTAATAGTTTAATTTCAATGCTTTATAGGGGATCTAGTTCTAGCTGTTGTTTTTGTATTTCTAACCTTTCTATCTTTTGCTTCTTTAAATCCCTCCCCCCTTTTGTTTCTTGATGTCAGAAGAACTGTCAAGGTTAATTATCTACTATGAGGGTAGCATTTTTAGCAAAAAGGGAAAAAAATGCAGGTATAGAGCATTTTCAAACTGTAGTACAAATATAATTTTTGGTGTGTTTAGTAAACTCAATTTTGGAAATATATGTGAGAACAATTGACACAACAAAGTGGAAGTAATAATTTTACACCCTGTGAATGTATTTCATCTGCAAATCCATTTGATAATAATTAGGTTCTCTGGAACTTCTTTTAATAATCGTTTTTCCTTAATGAACTTTTTTCTATAGAAAAATAAAATTAGATATTTATGTTAGCAGTGGTGAAACTACTGGATGTCAAGAACCCAAAAAATGCAATGTATTTTAGAATACACGAATATTTTCTAAACCATGAGAAAAAAAAATCACTGTGACCTAAACTATGACATAACACAAATCACTTAGAATTTTTATTATATATGTATAAAAAATTCTCTTTGAGAATTAGATGTAGATTTTCATCTAATATCACATTGTTCTGTTTCCTTGACTTTTTGCAGAAACCTAGTGTAATCTTTCTAAAGACATTGGAAATGACAACTCAACATGTGTTGGACTGTTGGATTGCCAGTGCAAGTAACTGAAATGACGACAATATAAACATGTGTGGTCAGGTTCACGAATATACAGGCAATGACAAATTATACTATGACTACTGCCTGGCCAGCAGCAATCCATCTTAAGATAAATCCCCATTTCAGAAGTAGTAAAGTGTAAAATATGTATCAGTGTCAAAGAAATACTCTAATCTCTAGTACCCAAATAAGTTTCTGAAATACTAGTTTTATAGGAAAACTTTCTATTTTTTTTTACATCTTATCTTTTATATCTTTGAAATTTTCCAGTCTAAAAAATAAGTGATATACAGGGCAGCAGAGAGACAAAATTCTCATCGAATGGTACATTCTCAAGTTGTATGAGTGAAGTTTTTTTTTCACACAATTGATATCTTTAGTTAGATTTGGGTATCTGTGTTCTCTCCTGGGAGATGCAAACCCCTAGAGATTATGTACTCTTTTAGACCACAAGAGAATGATGAAGGCTTTGAGATCAGAATTTCGAGGTTCATGGGGCCCACTGATTTTAAAACTGGCCCCAAAATTTGCTTCCTTCATTCATCTTTTTTTTTTCCCCTGCTGCCACCAGCCTAATTCTATTCTTTTGACAATTCATACCATGTTTTAAAATATTTAATGAGTTCTGGAAAAAAATATATATACATATATATAAATGTTTATTTATTTTTGAGAGAGAGCCAGAGTGTGAGAAGGGGAGGGGCAGAGAGAGAGGGAGACTCAGAATCTGAAGCAGGCTCCAGGCTCTGAGCTGTCAGCACAGAGACTGATGAAGTCACGAACTGCAAGATCATGACCTGAGCTAAGTCAGACAATTAACCGACTGAGCCAGACAGGCGCTCCTGGAAAACTTATATTTCAAAATAAATTATTTCCACAATCTTATCACCTTTTGGTAAAATTTAACTGACTGCGTATTTGACACTGCTCGTTTCTCTGCCTTACAGTAGGCATCCACCAGGCTGCTTGCTTGTAGTGAGAAAGTTTGTAAAACTTTCAAAGCAACTCTTAAAACTTTTAACAAAGTACCAAATGTTTAACCTAATGAATATGAGTACTTTAATTTAATGAAACAAAAATGTATCCAAGGCCCTATGATGGGCTCTTCAGGGAATTCAAATAGTAATAAAAAATTCCAAGTATCCATAAGTGTCAAGAGTACTCCAGAGAGGTAATGGAACTTCAGGGAATAACAAAAGTAATAAGAAAAGTTTCTTAGTATCTGTAATGCAAAATCCCCTAACATAGCTACTCCAATAGTGGCGAAAACAAATGTCATTGGGGAAATCCAAGAGAGAGCCTGAACATTAGGCACATCATTTCCCCCCAAAAATCGGCCTTAGAAAAGATATCTTTCCAGCCAAAACTTTAAAAGTTTTCTCTGAGGCACAGTGCTTAAGACATATATGGGATTTGAATCCACATTATTTGGGTTCAAATCCTTTCTCCCTTACTGTTCTTAGGTGAAATAAACTCTGTGTCTCCATTTCTTCACTGGTTAAGAAAGGAGCTAATGGTAGTACCTACCTTCCAAACTGCTGAGAGGATTAGAAGTGTTAAAAATGTGCAATAGTGCCTGGTACCTGGAATCTATATATTCAAGGATCACTACCCTTCCAGAATTATTGTACATTAATCCAAACTGCAAAGTACTTGAACTACTGGAGTTGGGTGTAAGGCATGCGGCCTGAATATCTTCAATCAGTCTTGGTTCAGGATACATACAGAGGTCATCTGATGGAATTGGCTTAAAAATCAAGAAGAAGATATTTAAAACAGATGAAGTAATTACTTATGGAAGTATGAACTCACAGTTAGTTGTACATGCTCTATGTTAGTGCAAGCATCCTTTTCAAAAGCATTAAAAAAACTGGTGGAGATTACAAATGTACATATCTAGGATGAATGAGAAAATACAACTTCTTAATATAACGCTGGTGGGAACTTGTGGTTTGTAAACATTCCCGGTGACAGAATCATAAAAGAATTCAGAAAGTTAAGTTTCTTCAAAAATTTAGACAGAAGTGAAACTCATATGCTCTAAAAAAAAAACCCCAAAAACAAAACAAAAAACAAAATACAAAAAACCCAAAACAAAACACTGATGATTCAAAATGTGGCTCTCCTGATGCAATTACTGATATTAAAGTTGCATGCTAAAATGTGAATAAAATTAGCTTATAAAACATGAATGGAATAGGCAGTGTTTATACATTAATATATAATTTTATTTTTATAAATATTTGCTTATCTAAAAGGAATTGAATTAAATACTGTTAACTAGACACAGGCCTATTTTATCTACATCCCTAAAGTTTTCTATTTGACAAAAACAATATGGGATTTTCCTTTAGAGAAAAAATGATTGCTTTAAATTCTGTTGTGTATATAATTCTGGGTAGCAGAGATCTGGAAGGGCTTAAGAGGAAGATGAGGTTTGAACATTGTTTTGAAGAATAATTGGAGTAAAGAGAATAGAACTAAATGTATTAAGGGACTACTATTTTCTAGGGACCTTAGACAAGAAATCACATTAAATTCTCATAGGTATTATTATTCCCAGTTTACAGATGGGGAAATTGAGACTCAGAAAATTTAATGCATCTTTTCAAAATGCCACAAACTACATGATCAGCCTTCATTTTCAGCACAGGCTTTTTCAATTCCAGCACTGCGATTTCCCTGAAAGGCAATCCAGTGCAGAGGGCGGATGCTGGAGAAGAGTGGCTTGGAATTCTTTTCTTTTATTTCTTAACTGGTGCAAATTACTTGACCTCTCTTTCTTAAGTTTTCTTATCATGGGGCTAATAACACTGTCTCTTCAAGAAGGTGTTGAGACAATTCAGGGAGCTTTTGCAAGCAAAGTGCTGGGAATAGCAACTGACACCTAAATGCTCTATAGGTGTTACCCCGGAAGATGCAAGGAAAAGGGGGAGGAGGGACAGGAGGGAGAAGGGGAGGAGAGGAGGAAGATTACCACTCTGTCACATTACCTCTTTCAGAAGCAAAGTGCATTCTGGGTAAGAGGGATAGGCGGAGCAAAGACACAAAGTCTGGCAAAGTACATAGCTACACCTGCTCTCTAACTATTGAGGAAATAAGGACGGGACTAGGTCATTTTGGAATAAATCCAACCTAGATGGAAATTCCTGGGAATATATAGTCCAACGGTCCTGGCAGTAAACAGATATCAGACCTCACTTTTTATGAAGTTAGTTTTCTTGTATACTTTGCTTCCTGAATGCCTCACTGTGAGGGCTAAGTAATTCATAGTATATGAATCCAGCCTAGATGTGTTTAATTTATACACTATGGACTACTTAACCTAAGTCTCAATTAAGCCTGTATTTATAAAATTAGAAAAAGAGTTCTAACTTGTAGAGTTGTTTTATATCTACAACATATATGTTAGATGTTTGGCTGAAATCTGAGTTATTAGTAAACAGTTAATAAAAGAGTACTTTTGACGTATTTCCTCAGATACCTTTTATTTCCCTCCATATATGAAGGTTCTTAAAACCAGAATACATCTTAAAACTAATGTATATATTCAATGGGGGAACATTGTTTTTCTTTCACTTCCCAGAGCTATTATTAAATCATTGGTGTTCCTTACAGCTTTTAACTTTATTTCCCCTCAGAGAAGGCTGTAAATCCAGAGCTTGTATTGTATTTGCTACTACTGTATTCTCAAGTTATCAAAAAGTAAGTGTTCAATAAATTTCTTAAACAATAAATTACTGAATAATAATCAAGGGACTATGATGTTGTTGCAAAGAGACACAAAGTCCCAATTAGGTTTATAAAACCTACCAAGAGAAGTAACTTGAGGCCAAAACAATGTTTGGCGTTCTGACACATGTCCCTACTAAGGTGGGAAACTTTGTTTATAAGCCACCTTGTTCAGAAAAGGACTCAAGGTGGCTTACACAGATAAAAATACATGACAAGTATGTGAGAATTCTTAGGTAAAAAGCAAAAAGTGAAAAAAAAAAACAACAACAAAACACCTCAACAGATTAAGGACCTAAAATGAAGCCAGGAAAACCACATAGTATAATTCTACAGGAATCCCAAAGAAAGACCATGCTTGAGGTTTAGAAAATGGGAAAACTTTCCTGGTGGAAACGGCTTGCTATGAAGTATTTAGTTCAAAAGACATGGAGATTTGGTGTCTCTGGAGCCTGTTACAGAGTCTTCCCAGGCAGGAAGGTGCTTTTGGGTGGGAGGTATTTTGGTGAGGATGACGCCTGCCACCAGCCCCAGCTCCTGGGAAGCCACCTACATGCTGGCCCTCACCAATTATCTCGTTTGGATAATAAGCTCACCACTTTCCCTAATTGCTTTACTTCTATCAACAGGTACAGTGGAAAGAACAGAACATTTCATCTTTCAAGGGAGAACATTTCAGGTACAGTCTGTGAAGAGATGTTTATTAAAAAAAAAAAAAAAAAAAAGGATTTGGCCTTTGAACTCCCTGGCAAACAAGTGGATTTTACTGACTCTGCGGTATTAGGGGACGCACAGGCACACTGGGTGGTATTTTTTAAATTTCTTTTCAGAAGAGCCCCTTTTCTTTTGCTGACTCCATATTGTCAGTTCCGAGAAGAGAGTGCCAAGGTCCAAGTCGAAGGGGCAGTGTCTTTCCAGGATCTAACAAGCTCAGGTACCAGAAGGACTGGGGCATGATCATCCCTCCCTCCCAAGTGAAAAAAGACAAGAAAGGGGGAAATTAGAAAATCAGGGAATAGGCTGTATTCTTCAGGGTTCAGAGTTCAGGTCTAAATTGAAAATCACCTCCACCCCTTAAAGTTGTGTCGTCTTGGCCAAGGTGCTCTGCCTCTCCGACTCCTCAACTATTAAACGAAGACACCAATCCCTTCCTCACAGACACCATTTGAAGGAGAAGCCTATAGAATGGGCTCAGCCGAATCTGCAACGGAGCTCGGTAGACAGATTCCCGGGCCCACTCAATGCAACTTCGCCAAGCAGCAGCCTGGGAAAACCAGCGCCCTAGATGAGTCTTCAGTTTGGGAAACGCTGAGGTGACACGGAAAGTACTTAGAGTAAGACTAACAATCAGTGGTGGAGAGGTTCCGCCCATTTGACAGGAACCCCTCTATCAGCGCGCGGAGAAACCCACTGGCCAGCAGGGGCTCGGAAGGGTCACCCGCGTGTCTCCCCCCCATCCCCCCCAGCCCCCGGGGAGGGTACTGCCCTCGCCGATCTTCGCTCCCGGACGCGCCCTCGCAGCTTTCCCAGCCCCGCCGGCCCGGGAGCCTCGCGGCCAAGGTGCGCCAGGTGGCGAGGGTGCCAGGCGCGGCCTGGCCTCGGCGGACTGAGTCAGCCGCCCAGCTATGCTGCGGAACCAGGGCTGCCGGCTCGACCGCCCCCGCCGCTGAGCGCCGGCTGCCCCCGCGCGGGGCGCCGGCTCCCCGCCCCCGCGGGCCGAGAGGAAGCGGCAGAGGCGCGGCGCGCGAGAGCACCTGGGCGGGCGCCGGGCGGCGGCCGCAGCGCTTCCGGAGCTGCGCGCGGGCTCGCGTTCCCCGCGCTCCCCGCCTCCAGGTGCGGCGGCCGCGGCGCGCCAGCCCGTGTGACAGCGCCGCCCGCGCGGCTGCCGCCCGGCAGCAGACGCGGTGCGGGCAGCCGGCGGGGACCGGGGAGGCGGAGGAGGCCCCGCTCCTGGGACCGACGGCTGAGGACCGAGCGAACCGGGCGGGCAGAGACGCCGGCGCCGAGGCTTCACCGTCCGCCTCGCTTTCCCAGCTGGGCTGCCCGCGCGCGAGGCGAGTACCGGGGGCCGCGGGTGGGCTGGGCGGGGCGGGGGGCAGGGGGGGACGGTCTCAGGCTCGGCTGCGGCTTTTCGGCACTTTCCGGGTAAATTCCCAGAGCGAAAAGTGTTCGGCTCTGGTTTCTGCCCCTTGGATTTCGCTCCGCGTGTGGGCGTCTAAAAGGAAACCAGAAGCGGGTAAGTGATACAAAAACTCCTTGCTAACGTGATTTGGTCCGGGCGGGTGAGAATCTGCACCGACAACTAGACTTCTCCTTCGGCACCCCGCACCCCGAGATAAAAAGAAGCTGTCCCTTAGCGAGTTTCAGGCACCAAGTTATTTACTCGGTAGAGATAATGAGTTTGCGCGGATCTCTGCGCTTCCCCCGCACCCTGCTGGTTATACGCTTTGAGACGACAGGCTTGTTAATTAACTTTAATCACAGTCATTTGGCCTCCACCTGCCTGAACCCAACACCGTACACCGGGACCTGTCGGCAGTCAGTTTACTAGATTGATCTTTCATTTTAGTTTGGAGACAAGTCTCTTGGGAGAATGGGTGAGCCATCTCATTTAGTAAAAAGTAAGTTCGCCCGGGCTTGTTTTCTTAAACACTTTCCTCACCTCCTTTTGGGGATCTGGAGCTCTTTTGATTTGAGGGAATGCTTTGTGAAATGACGTTGTGAACTTTATCCTTTGGTAATTAGAGGAAAAATAGAAGCAAGTTTGTGTAGAATCATGACATTTTTTGGCTTTTGCGGGTTTGTGTAGTGATAGGAACAATTTTTTTTTTTTTTTTTTTCAAGGTTGCCCTTCAAATAGGCCGCTCAGTGGAATATAGCCTTCTGGTTAAAAAAAAGAAAAAAAAAAAACAAAACGTATCGAGAAGGAAACTATTTTTAAAAGTACATTTAATCGGATGTCACTGTGATTACCAATAATAGTATTGTACTTACAAGCTCAGTATTGATTTCCCCCGCACTTAAGCACTCTACACCCACATGAGTTTGTGGAACTTTGCCCATAAGTAATTGGAAGATGAAGTTAGGGCTGTTTTAAAAAAGGAAGCTAACTTTTTTAAGGGAAAAAGAATCCTGTAAACTTGTAGTTATGACTTTCATGCACTTACAAGAGAAATGTTGAGGGAAAATTCTCATGACATCACACTGTTTAACAATGTTTAAAAAAGAAAGAAAAGTAAAATGGGTCATGGAACTTAGCTGGAACCTAGAGTGGAAGTGTTTGTTTCCCTGGCCCCTTTTTAAACGCATTTTTTAACAGATACACATTCAAAGTGGGTCTTAACACCAAGAGTGTTTTATATAGATTTGGTTTGTTAGTACTCAGAGATTTATTTAAATTAAAATGCACCTAGGGGGTAAGTCAGTTGACTTGTTAAAACTTATTTACATGGGCGTGTATGTGTTTGTATTTTTTCTGTCTTCTGTAAACCTGTCAGATTTTATAGTGGTTGCCAACGAAAGGAAACCTGATAGTGTGTGTGTAAAATATGTATTTTGCTGTTGGTGTATTTAAAGATAAATTCTTAATCATCTGGTACTACTACACGTTTCTAGCAGTTTAAGACCCAAATATTCAATTAATCCTTTTCAACTCAACTATAGATAGTTACTCTAAGTACAGGAATCAGATTACAATGAATTGCAATTTTCTTGGAAATGTTTACATTAATACTATGAAACTATGAAGTTTTAAAAACCCTAGGACTCAGGTTTATAGATTTCATGATATCCAAGACTTTTTTTTTTTTTTTTTTTAAATACCCCACCTTCCTGTAACTTTGAGAAAGTTTGGTGAAAGATGTTATGAAATTGCCAAGTATTATGATGGTCGTTGCTTTCATAGCTTTCTTTTAATATGTTTTTTTTTCTCATTTATTTATAGACTCATTTATTGGATCCAGTGTTGGCACTTGCTAAGTTGAGGGCTTTTTGGAATTCTCTGTAAAATATTAATTATGTAGGGAACTTTTTATTAATGTTGGAAATATTTCTTAGCTTTGACCAAACGTGAATTGATGAGAGATTAGAGGCTATGAAATGTCCTTTTAATCCTTTCTGTGAAGTCTTGGATCCCTCTAGTTTGTTATTTTAGGGTTTTTGTTTTTTTTTGTTTTTTTTGTTTTTTTGATTGGCCAGATTAAGCCAATGGTGATGGCTAAGCCATTTTACTCACTTACTTTGTTGAAGTCAATTGTATTCTATTTATAAGGTCATTCCTAGTATAAGAATAAGCATATATCTTTACCCATACTATGAGGAAACAAAGGAATCCTGATCTGGGTTGGAGTAGTCATTTTGAGCAGCTTCAGAGGTAAAAACTACCAGTGAAGAGGTGGGAAGAATTATTTTCCTATCTTATTCCATTTGTATGCAGAGTAGATGGGTAGGTGAAGGGATACTCAGGGAAGGACTAATAAGATGGTGAATATGCCCTCATGGTTCTTACAAAAATGGGATGCATAAAAGGGCTATGCAGGTTATGTTATATAGCTTTAGGAAATGGAAACATCGTTAATCAATTTGAAGTGGGAGAGATGATCAGGGAAGAGCAGAAGAGAAGTGGGATCTGCATGCTGATTATAAAGTGTCTTGGGCTCCTGGGGGGTGGGGATGGTAACAGTCATTGCCCAGTCTCTTTCCCAGTATCTTGATAAAGTTCAGAATACTTAGCCTGCTATTCAAGGTCATAGCCAACTCCAGCTTCCTTTTCTGGCATCACTTTTTATTACTTCTTGAACCTTAGGTCCAGCTGTTCTCATCTCCTTGCTGTTATAACCTGAAGACCTCTCCCTCCGTGCCCCCTTTATGGCATACCTTCTGCTTCAGATAGTGCTGTCTCCATCCCCATTTCTTCCTACTTGAGATTCCCCTCTTAGCCCCTTCGCTGATCACTCCTTCCTCAGAGCTGTGAATGGCTGCATATTTCACTTGCCTTCCTGGAATTAATTTGAGATTTTTAGAGTTCCCTAGCACTCATGAAAGATGATGGTTCTACTTCTCTATGTAATTAATAGTAAAGCAATATTTAAAATGTAAACCATGTGAAAGTCAAAGTCACAAAATTAGATTTTTTTATTATTATTTATGCAGTTTTTGGGGGGTACCTCAGCATTCCATTTTCGATACTTCTTCTTTACTGGCACTTACCAGAGTGGTAAAGTAATGATTGTATGTGTGCTATTTTATTTTGTTTAGTTCTGTCTAATCATAAGGCTTTTAAACTCTTTGAGAGAAGACATTGCATCTTCACTTTCTTTATGGCACTTAATGCTGCTCGCAAATGGGAGAATGGTTGCTGTAATCTTGAACTGCAAATATTTCCCACTATTATTACTCTTGGAGAGAGTAGTTAGTTTTCCTCAAATATTTATTGAATGAATAAATGTAAATAGATGAGTCAGTAAGTTGGAAGACATTTGCTGAGATATCCTCTCTTCTTAAGAAAAAGAGACTTTGACAGTAAGGGAACCAATAGGAGTGAGCTCCCAAATTCAGCTGGAAAAGAGGTCAGGGGACTATTTATAAATGCAGAGAGAAGAGACGTTCACAGTAGGCTATTTTGAAACATCTGGTTGTTAGTTTAACAATGCAACTCAAATTCAGAGCAATGGTGGGGTTTAAGTTTATACTAAAAATTTAGAATTAACATATGTATGATAAAGTACACATAGCATAAGCGTAAATTTTTAAAAATCTTTCTATTGATCTGTAACATCCTACTAGTTTTGACCTGACTAAATTAAAACAATGCTCAGGGCAGCATGAAATGGAACAGAATCCTGAAGAATATGTTGCATGTTCTTATCAAGAGATCGAAGTGGTCTCATTCTTCTTTCAGCTAAATGTTGCTGGTTGTAGAGGGGTAGCAGGGAGCTGGCACTGGGCAGAAGCAGGTGCCCAGCTAGGGGCACACAGGTAGGGCTCCTCTGCCATGATGCAGGCTTTGGCTTACTGCTTTTCACTGTCCCCACTTCTGCTCTTGTACGAACTCAGCACAATGAAACCTTTCTGGTTGTTGAAGAATTATGGCTCTCCTTTAAAGATCTGTGAATTAGAACTGACAACAAGTTTCAGACATTAGCCCGTTAAAATCTAGGTGGATAGCTTGAAAGAGAAAGACTGAAGCCAAGAACATTATCAAGTACATAACTATTGAGATTATTACCGAAAACATCTAAACCTAGGTATTATGGAACCTATTGAAAGAGAAAGACTGAAGCCAAGAACATTATCAAGTACATAACTATTGAGATTATTACCGAAAACATCTAAACCTAGGTATTATGGAACCTATTGGTAACTTCTTGTGATAAGGAAGTGAACTATCACTTCTAGCCTTCACTGAATGTGGAAATGGATCCTAAGTTCTAAATTTTGAAAGAGTTGTACTTTTGAGATTGCACAGTAAATAAAATAATCAAAATGCAACTTACACAATTCTTTCTCCTTGATCCGAGCTGCAGAATGCTTTTGCCCAAGCTCTGGCTATTTTCAGCTCAAACCTTAGTTACTTTCCATCCAGCAGACACTAATTAAATGTTTATTGCTTGCCAGGGACTGTTACAAGATCTTTATGCATAGTTACTCATTTCATCCTCCAAACAGCTCTGTGAAGTAGGCACTATTGTCCTGACAGTGGTGAGGCTCAGAAAAATAAAGGAACTTCCCTATGGTCTTGCAGCTAGTGCATGGCGGAGCTGGGATCACTGGTAATCCCTGTGCTGTGTCCTCTGGACACTGTACTCCCTGTACTACTGCCTGGTGGAAGAGGGGATGGAATAGGTAGGGAAAGCTCACGGATGTGGTGGTAGATAGTGTAAGACCTGAACTGGCCTCTAAAGGAAAGAAAAGAGCTCTAAATGTGTACAGGGAATTCAGTTTGAATAAAAGGAAGCTGGCCCAAACCTTCTAGTCTGTCTCCCTAGCTCCTTATTGTGGTAAAAACAAAATAAAACATGCAGCATAAAATTTGCCATCTTTACTATTTCACAGGGTATAGTTGGGTAGTAAGTAGATCTACGTTGTTGTGAAGTAGACTTCCAGAGCTTTTTCATCTTGTAGAACTGAAACTGCACACCCACGAGACACCCCCCCCCCCCCCGCCAGCCCTTTCTACAAATTGGAGTACTTTAGATACCTCATAGAGGTGGAATCATGCAGTATCTGTCTTTTTGTGACTGCCTTATTTCACTCAGCAAAAAGTCCTCAAGGTTTGTCCATATTATAGCACGTTGCAAGAATTTCCTTCCTTTTGAAGGCTTCATAGTATTCAGTTGTATGTGTACTCTACATGTGGTTATCCATCAGGGAACATTTGGGTTGCTTCCACTCCTTATCTCCTTTGGCATCACATTTAAAATTAAACCTTTAAAACTAGTCTAATACCTTCTGGGACAGTACTTCAGTACTTTCTATTCTAGTCAAGCTGCATTTTTGTTTTTGTCCACCATTGACTGTTCTCGTGGGTGGTGACTACTTACTTTGGCTATATTTGATTATCTGATTTTGGCTTCCTACTGTTTTATTATATAGCGCCACAGTGGCTGTCTTTCTGCAATGATAGATGCAAAATAAGTTTTAATAAGCAATTTTATGTTACTTTTGCTTCACATAGTAATTTCAAAGATCTTTTCCCCTAATTTGTCACTTTGTCTTAAATCCCACACAGGTAGAAGTGAATGAATGTAGTTTTTCTTTTTTAGCTACTTTCATGGACACATATACCCACAATCAAACTGAAAAGGTATATAAGACTTGAGCTTGCAAGACATGGTGTTTTGAAACAGAATTTCCGTAGTGACCATAGGTGCTTATGCATAGGAGAGTCAAAGGAGGGGAAAAAATCTGAAGTGCTTGATATCACTCTTTTGTTAAATCCATTTTCTAGCTTTTAGGGGGCATCATGGTTAAGAGCACAGGTTATAGAGTCGGACCCTGAGAATTCTGGAATTTATTCACTCTTTACCCGTGCTGTGGCTTTGGGTGTGGGACTTTCCTCCCAAGGCAGTTATGAGGGTTAGTTGTAGATCCTAAGTAGATGGTGTGTAAACATCCGCAAATATTGGCCATTATTACTAGCAGTATAAGCCTGAGGGAGAATGAAAGACAATGGCTGTGTTTGATGTGTGGGGAGTAGTAGCCTTCAAGGCAGAGAACTTGTCAGTGAAGGTCAGGGCCTGCGGGTGACCACAATCCAGAGAGATGGCCAGGTTGAGGAGCTAGGCTTCCTGTGTGGGATTTAATGGGGGTAGTGTTGCCACAAGCTAAGATATGTGAACGGGTGGTAGGGGAGTGGGGTGCTGAATGACCGATTTGATAGAATTTTGGCAGCTAAGCACTCAGGCTGGAAAAATAAGTTAGGATTCTTGACTCCTGACCCTTTGCAGTCTCTTCTGTACCATGGGATGGAGTAATGTGACAACAAGCATATTTTCTCTAAAGTACTTCCTCTTCTGCATGGTTGTGGGGACCAAAGTGGAATATGTCATCTTTATGAATCCTTGGAGTGAATATCTCAGTATTAAACAGGAGTTTGCTTGATATGCAAACACCATGGTACATATTTCTTGTGATTGTAGTGTGTACTGAGGCACAGGTAGAATTCAGTTAAGACCTGTGTCCCACACTAACTTGTTCAGCATGATACCCATGTGGAACTCCCTTAAGGGATTAGCTGTTTCTCTGCAATACGTTTATTCTCAACTTGAAGTCAGGGACAGTTCTCTTATCATCTGTAGTGCCAGGCATCCTATGGGGGTAACTGATTAGTGATAGAGATTTAGAAGAGCAAAAAGTGTACAGGAGGTTTCTACCTTGGGTATCATTTCAGGGTGTCATAAATCAACTTTACTGTCAACTGGTGCCACTCGAACATCATGACAGGCAAAAGAATCTTTTTTCACACATTTCTGGGTTTCCCCCTGCGGGATAGTTTCACTCCATTGGGAACCACTGTTCTGGAATACAGTAAACCCTCATTGTTCTTCAAATCAGTAAGATTCGTATTGATAACCTTGAAAAGTTTCATTATTCGTGTGGCAACCTAGTTTCTCTTTATTTGGTAGATATTTTCAGTCTTGTGATTCTGTGATTATTAAGCCTGTTTTGACACAGTTGCACTTTCTAAACATTCTAATGTTACGTTTCTGATTTTAAAAAGGTGAACTTTAAAGTTATGACAACATTCATTTGTATGGTGCTTTTTTTCTCCCATAAGATATTAGAGTCAGGCAAGTACGAGCACTGAATACTTTAATGACTTCATGGATTCATGAAGTGACCCACGGTTTTCAATTTTTTTCTTTCTTTGCTCAGTTGGGGGGGGGGTATGACAAAGCTCCCCTGGTGGTGGGTGATGGGGAAGAGCTTCACTGGGGGGTTTACCTTACTTGAGGCATTAGGAGAGGGAAAGCTGTCCCACAGGTGGTTTAGAATGCTTCCAGCTAACTTTCTACCTGCCCCCCCCCCCACCATTCCTATGGATTGGAGGATTCTGTATTTGAATCTTGTCCCTGTTTCTGACAAGTTTGGTGACCTATATAGACAAACGTTAAAACTGTACGTATTTTACACTTTTCATTTTATTTATTTTTTAATTTTATTTGTTTTTGAGAGAGAGAGAAGGCAAAACAATGAGCAGAGGAGAGGCAGAGAGAGAGGGGGAATAGAGGATCCAAAGTAGGCTCTGTGCTGACATCAGAGAGCCCGATGTGGGGCTTGAACTCACGAACCATGAGATCATGACCTGAGCCAATGTAGGAAGCTTAACTGCCTGAGCCACCCAGGCACCCCTATGCTTTCCATATTAAATACTCTCAAAGCTGTGAAAAAGTCTTTTTATTGAATACATGCTATGTGCCTGATGGTGTTCAAAGGCTAGAGCAGTGAACAATACACAAGATCTCTGCCTTCTCTGTCCACAGATACCAGGTAGTAACAAAGCCATCAAATAGAGTAAGAGTAGGGAGTAGCAGAGGGAGAGTAGGGAAGGCTTCTCTGAAGTGGCCACATTTGAGCAGAGACCAACCAAAGTGATGGAGGGAGCCATGAGTTGGGGAAGCAGATTTGAAAGAGATACAAGGGTGAGAAGTGAGCTCATGACGTGGGGATAAAACTGAGGCCAACTTGGTGGCAAATGAATGATGGAATGGACAGCCAGGGGATATGAAGTTGGAGAGTCTCACAGGGAGTGACGTGTTACGACTTTTGTTATAAAATGAATCTTTCTGACTGCTGTATGAGACTATACTGTGTGTGTACGGGAGGTGGGCGGGGGGGCAGGACAGAATCAGGGCTATGAATCAGGAAGCGATTGTAGTGGTCTGAGATGAACAAGATAGTGGCCTGGACTAGGCTGTGAGCAGAGGCGGTGAGAAGTAGTTTATGCAGGACAGAGTTTTAAGGTTGAGCTCAATAAGATAATAGCATAATGCATTATTAAGTGATCTCCAAGCCAGGCATGGGACGGGTACTTGTAAATGTTATTTCCCTTTTACTTCTTGAAAATTGGTCAGGATAGGATGGGAAAATGTACAAGCACATGTGTAGTGCCAGCAATTTTGCATTCTCTAGACATGTGGTACATATATATCATGCACTGTGTTTCTAAATAAATAATTTGACTGGGGCGCCTGGGTGGTGCAGTCGGTTAAGCGTCCGACTTCAGCCAGGTCACGATCTCACGGTCCGTGAGTTCGAGCCCCGCGTCGGGCTCTGGGCTGATGGCTCGGAGCCTGGAGCCTGTTTCCGATTCTGTGTCTCCCTCTCTCTCTGCCCCTCCCCCGTTCATGCTCTGTCTCTCTCTGTCCCAAAAATAAATAAACGTTGAAAAAAAAAAATTAAAAATAAATAAATAAATAAATAATTTGACTGGCATTTATTGGGCAACTTATATGGACTGGTCATCATTTTGGCAAAGTTATTAGTTTATTATAGGATAATAAAAAATAATTATAATGGCAAACACTTAACATTCCTTGTGTGCAGTTAGTATTCTAAGTGCTTCACAACAGCCCTGTGAAATAAGGTCTTGTTACTCCTGTTTTCCTGATGAGGGTGAACTAAGGCCCAGAAAGGTTAAATGCTTGTCCAAGCTTATAGAACTAGTAAGTGGAAGAATTGGGATTTGACCAAGGCTGTTCAGCTCCCAGATCTTCGTTTTGTACTGCTAAACTATCCCACTTCTGTAGGTTACTATGGAATAAGTGGAATATGATTTAATGCTCTAAGAAGTAAATGCTGTAGGAATACAGAGAGTTTGTTTCTTGTTCAGTAGAGACCTTGTGACAACATTTGAGTTAGACTTTAAATAATGGGAAAGGTTTTAGCTGTGGGGAGATAGTGATGACAGGCATGGAAATAAATATAGTGATAGAAGTATATGTCTACTAAGCACTTAACTTGTACTAAGCACTGTTTGACCACTTAATCTTGACCAGCACTGACATAGCTTTGAGTGTTTCCATTTTCCGGGTAAAGAAACAAACACACAGACATGCGCCGTATTTACACTGCTAGGAAGTGGAGGAGGTTGGGTTTGAGTTTGACACCAGATGGATGGGCAAGGGGTTGGGAGGGGTAATCTGTCCTTAGGGGAGGAAAGTGATGAGCTTAGGCTCAGGTGTGATGGTGTAAAGTGTATTTGGGGAATGTGAAGAATTTAAAACTGTAAAATTTTGTTGCACATCCCTCTCATCCCAAGTACAAATTTCTGAGCCTGTTATCAGCCATCATTGCTGCACAGAAGATCCACAGACCAGTTCCTTGGAGAGCCACTGACCCAGAACACAGCATGCCTGCCAGTGTGCCCAAGGGGAGGTCAAAGTGCGGAGGGCTTTGATCTCAGTTTAAGGGTGTGCACATCCATCTCTTTGCATCCGATGAGTGTATGGGCTAGAAGAAAGAAGGATCTGGAACACCCTTGAGTAGTCAGACAGTTAAAAAGCCTGGTGACTGAGGGATGGAGCTGTCAAAGTGTAGAAAGGATGGGAGGGCCTGTGGGAGGGAGCCTCTTTCACATCTTGAAAAAGAATTGAGTTCCTGTTCAGCATGTTGAATGATGGCAGGGAGGTAGTTTTGAGTAGAACTTTTGGTGTATTCATCCTCGATTCAGCCGCCCAGGAAGTGTTTGTGTATACTCCAAGGAAAGGCAAGGGCTTTGTGTAGAAAACGTACATGCAAACATACCATGAAACTAACAAAATGGGCCTCTCAAGTACTTCTTCTATGCCTACTATCTTCTCCTATCACTTAAACAAGTTCCAAGCGCTTTGCAAAGTTCTAGGATCCTAGTTATAGATGTATATAAAGGAAGGAGGGATGCATTTAAGAGGTTAAGAGGTGGATAGGGAGCCTTCACAGAGAAGATAATACCTGCCTGCCTATTCAAATTCTTTTAAATCATGCATAGGATTGTGCAAAATGCTCAGATTTGCAAGCAGATGGTGCATATGCCAAAGGTATGGGGCTATTAAACAGTTTGTTGCCTTAAGAATGATAATTAACAATAATGAGCTAAAGTGAGCAAGGGATGCTGGTAGAATGTTTGGCATGGTTGAAATTGCTGGAGCTAGTACATAGGAACACCTAACTTGCAGTAAATAATAGGAGGCATGGTATCTGGCACATAATTGGTGTTTACATCAATAGTAGCTGCTATTATTATTATTAGACTGAGACCAGACTGTGGTATGACACGGGAATAAGCTTAGACTTCATCCTGTTGAGGATGTGGAGGGACATGCTAAATTTGGAGTTTTCAGTAGATCACTGAAGACCGGGCTGAGGGATTTGTTTAGAGACTGTCATAATCCGGGCAAGAGATATGAGTGTGTGAACCATGGTAAGGGCAGTGAGGACAGAGGAGAGTATTAGTCAGTTTGGGCTGCTGCAACAAAATACCACAGACTGTTTGGCTTAACAGAAACAGACGTTTATATTTTCGCAGCTCAGGAGTCGGGGAAGTCCAAGATCAAGGTGTTACCCAGTTTGGCAATAATCATTTCCATTTGTGATGTGCAAAAAAAAAAAAAAAAAAAAAAAAAAAGATAATATATTTATTTACAAAATAATTGTGTAGAGCAAGAGTAGTGTATCTGAGAATTAGTTTTGTATAAAGTGTTGGAGTTTAGCTTTCTACGTTTTTTTTTTCCCCCTGACATTTTGTTATTTTGAATGTGGCAGAGGGATACCTTATTGTCAAAGTCATTTCCTGCCTTGTGTCTCTTGTTTGTATTTTTCTTTCTCTGCATCCACAGTGCTGTCTGAGGATAATACGTGCTTTCCCTTTTTTGTGTGTACGTGTGTGTCAGTGTTTGCCGATATTTTTAAATAGCGGAGACAATAGCTTTTGGCCTTTTGGCAGATAAGACATGCAGTGTCTGAGTGGTGTCTCTTGGAGAGTTATTTTGAAATGTGATTTTCAGAGACAGTGCATTAACACTTGTTCAGATAAATTGACTTAGATTGGGTGAGTCTCATTTTACTATTTCAGCATATGTTATGCATGTTGTCTACTTTTTTTTCTTTTTGTGGAAGCATAATATACAGGAGTGTGCACATATCCTACATTTTCACAAACTGAACACAGTCACATAAACAGCACCTAGATAAATGGACTTAAAAAAATTTAATGATGTTGTTTGGGAGTAAAGTGAACCTATGTACATCTGCTATGTAGAAAGGAAAATGTGACCTTTAGACTTTTTTTTTCCCCCTTTCATATTATTTCCTGTTACCTAATGTATTTACATATTATTCAGGCAGTTTTATCTTGTATATCAATATTGTGCGTACAATGCTACTGCATTTTTTGAATGAAAATTATTAACCTGAGAAATGTATTCTAACTGTGCTTTTTAAGAGTGTCTTTGCAGAAATGTATTAAAGGGTAGGGTTGTTCATACCTGGATACTGTTGAGAAACATTTTCTAAAATTTGGAAATCAAAAAGGACATGTATAGCATGTTCTTTCAATGCATTGTGTGGGGGTATTGTTTAACAGGCCCACCCTAGGGGTATTTATTTCTAATTTTGTGCTCTACTTTCTATGTGCTGTTTGATTAGAGCCCTGAACTGGGAAGTTATCTGTTAGCTTATAGATTTTTGTCTGGTAGAGAGATAACTCCAAAGGTTATGGTTTTATTGCCCTGTAGGACATTAACCAGTTTTTTAAATCTAACCTACTAATCTTAGTCTTAACATGAAAAAAAAAAAGTCTTTTCTGTCTAAACCTATTGCACAAATGTTCCTGGAAACAGTCTTACCATCTTACTGGTTCCTTCATTAATGGGTTGAATAAATTATTTGACACATGTTCATTTTATATTTGTGGGAAAGTTGTTTTTTACCTTTTTGAAAATCATCATTTGATCCCACCATGGCATTTCTGCCTTGTATCCTCACACTTTACCTAGGAATTGACTCTCTGGGGCATGCAGAGTAATGGCAAAGATTCTAAACTCTGAGTGAGCGAAAGTAATTATCCTCGTTTCTATTGTGTTTCTCCAGAGAAAGTTTATCATGTCAGACTAGGTTTTCATAACTAAAATATCCTAATCCATTAATATTCTTTTCTTTTTCAGGCTTAAGCACATAAAACATTCACTGTGAAGAAAATAACATTTTGAGACATTTCTCTGTTGCGAGTGGTAGAGGAAAAACCAATACAGAAGTGGACTTTCCTGTGTGTATCTCCTTGTACTGCTTTTGATAACTCAGCTTAGTAATGAAGCCACCATTATGTCCTCAGTCAGTGAAGTAAATGTTGATATCAGAGATTTCCTAATGAGCATTAATTTGGAGCAGTATCTCCTACGCTTCCGCGAGTTTGGTTTTGATACTGTGAAGGACTGTGCGGCAGTCAATGACAGCGTGCTGCACAAAATTGGAATATCACCTACAGGACACCGGAGGAGGATACTGAAACAGTTGCAGATAATCTTGTCAAAAATGCAAGATATCCCAATATATGCAAATGTTCATAAAACAAAGAAGGACGATGAGACTTCAAAGATTCCCCATGCTCCATTCTCTGATGGGAGTAACTCCGTAGACCTTTCAGATGCAGGTGGTATTCAGGCACCTAGCCCAACGCAGTGGGAGACTGTTACCAAAACTCTTGATCAAAATGATGTTAGTGTAGAAAATAGCCAGTCTCTTAAATCAGATGATAAGCTGTCTCTTCCTAAACACAACTTTCCCCTTCCAGAAGAAGAACCACACCCAAGTTTGAATTCTTTTCAGCATACTTTATTTGGTAGTGAAAATATTAAAGGAGAATCTTTGATTACAGAGATAACTATGGATTGCACAATCGAAGAGCAACAAACAAACAGAGCTGATTTGATCTCAGAAAATGTGAGCCAGCTTCCTGATGTGGGCTCTGAATGCCTTTCTTCCCTCCGCCCGTCAGTATCAGAGGCAAATTCTGGAAGTGGAACTAATGGTTTATTAGAAAGATCACTGCCATCCCCATTCTTTCAATTTCAAGGAGAGATGGTTGTAAATGATTTGTATGTTCCATCGTCACCAATCCTAGCACCCATGAGAAGCCGTAGCAAGCTGGTTTCAAGACCATCTAGATCTTTTCTGCTAAGACATCGTCCTGTACCAGAGATTCCAGGGTCTACAAAAGGAATTTCAGGGAGGTAAGAATTTTTATGACGAGCCCTAAGTATTCAATTTGAGTGGATTTAGTTGCTTGTAACGCGTATTTTTAGGATTGGTAAATTTGACGTCTATTAATTTGCCTATTCAATGACCCTTTTTTTTCTTCTAAAATGAGAACGTGTCATTTCTTTTGTACACTGTTTCCCAGAGTCTATTTCTAACTTATAACTGCCTGGGACTCTTTAGTTTTCTTCCATTTAAGTGGGAGAAAGTCCCTTCCTCTAATTTTACCTGGCAGTTCCTTCCCATGCCTTCCTTCACACCTGGTTTTAAATTCTTCCATGAGGGCAGTTCTTATATTTGAATTGTTGACTCTGTCTCCTGACTGGATTATTTGTCCTTCAGCGGCGGCCATGTTTCTTTTTTTTGTTTTTTTTTTGTTTTTTTTGTTTTCTTGTTTTTTTTTTTTTTAACATTTATTCATTTTTTTGAGAGAGAGAGAGAGACAGAGTGTGAGTGGGGGAGGGGCAGAGAGAGAGAGGGAGCCACAGAATCCAAAGCAGGCTCCAGGTTTTGAGCTGTCAGCACAGAGCCCACCTTGGGGCTGGAACCCATGAACCGCGAGATCATGACCTGAGCCGAAGTCAGATGCTTAACTGACTGAGCCACTCAGTCGCCCCAGGGGCCCTGTTTCTAACATTTGTATCTCTACTGCTTGACACAATGCATTGGCATGAATTAGTAATTCAAGATACATGTAGGGAGCACCAGCTTGGTTCTGGTCACTGTGCTCGGTGGGGAGGTAGAGAGGAACGAAGGTGCTTGAAGTGTAGCGTAGGAGACAGATGGTAACAGTACAGTGTGAAATCCGGTTCACTGGAACCGGAATTCTAAAGAGGGGCCCACCAGCATTGCATGTTGGGTTGTTAGTCCTTTGAGGTAACTGCGGAGGCTAAGCGCTGACTTAACAGCAGAGAGAACTTTCGTCCCTTTCTCAGGGTTACACCTAAAATAGTTGTGGTTTTCTCCAGGGCTGTGGTGGGATGTTTTTCTTTTTTTTTTCTTTCTTTTTTTTAATTTTTTTTTTTTTCATTAAAAGCTAACACTTGTCTCTTTGCTGGGAGTCATGAGGTTGTTCGACTGTTAACTGCTGTGGTACTAGATGTAATTATGGATTTCCTGCACAGGCTCTAGGCTGGCATTTCTGCAATACCCTCCTTCCCTGCTTGTTTCCACTCTACCCCTACTGCTGGTACTGTTGCCTGTGGGCATCTTTGGTAATTACAGTGCAAAATCCTGGTTGTATTTGCAGGAGAAAATGCAGAAGTTTAGTATTTGCCAAAGAAAATGTGGCAATTTACAGGACTGTTGATTTAAGAACCTCTCGTTAGAGCGTAAACTCTTTGAGGGAAGAGATCCTGTGTACTTTGTCTTTGTCTCTTGGCATCCCTCGCGCCAACAGCAAAGTCTAGTCTTTCCTTGGGAATCAGTAGTAATAGTGTCCTTTATTAAACATCCTAGGAGCCAGTTTGTTTTATAATTTCCTGTGGGTTATCTAAATCTCTCAGTGGCACTGGAGGTATTATTCCTACATTTTCTTAGGTAATTGAGCCCTAGGCTGATTTTGACAGGATCACATGAGTGGTAAACTGGAGTTTCATTCCAGTACATCAGACTCTAGAACCCACACACTTCCTTAACCACTCATTTAGGAAATATTCTTAAAAATATTCACTGCATATATGAGAAAGTATTAGGAATGTAGAAGGTTACCAATTTTTGTATGACACTGTAGTTTTAAAATATTTTGCTGATTTTAAACAAAGTAACTGAGGGCGGTTTGCCATGAGTATACACATTAAAATTGTGTCTTTGCCAGAACAGAATCCTTCGGGGAGTTGTAAGGATATAACTTCACACAAGAAACATTTGGCTTAAGTTTTAAAAGGTGCTATTTTTCATAAGTTCTTGAGAAACTTGATGTTTCTTCATTTGTAAGCGTAAGCTTTATATCATATGAAAGACTTGTAATTCACATTGTTTGTGAGTATGAGCCTTTGAAAATGAGAATTGAAATAATGTTAAAATTAGTAAATAAGTTAGTCCTAGTTGCATCATAGCCCTGCCAGGTTACCCCTCATAACCTTTCTTCTTTGATTATGGCGGTAAATGGTAACCCTGCATCTGTGGTACTCAAATCATACAATGAGAAACTAAATTATTTTCAGACTTCACTTGTATTTTTCCTTGCGGTCCTGGCCTGAATTGCAAATAGGAATTTTGCAAGATTTTAAAATGTCATAATATGAGTTTTAAAATAAAACTGTGGATTATATAACCTGAGATTCTCTGTAATCAGATTACATCTAAATGATATTTTAGTACATTTCTGGATATACCAAATAAAAATATTTCTTTGTGGCCAAGGCTTTTAACATAATTTCTTTACTAAACATTTCATGTATCTGTTAAAAGGTATATATGATGTTGGATGCGTTCCTTGTGTGAAGCCTTCTGTTTTTGTCTCCCTGGACATCAGTTCCTCCCCAGCTGCCTCTTCCCTCCTTATTTATCTGACAAAATGGACACTCTGGTCAAATGGATTATCTTTGTCCTTGCCTTCAGTTTTTCCTGAATTCCTGCCTGCTCCTTTTCTTGGAAAGGCTGGGCTAGGTGGGGCTATTGAGCAATGAACCTCAGGATCTCTTTTTAACCTTTCTTGAGGGCCAGGGCAGAACTAGGCTTAAAGAGCTGGCTCTTCCCTTATCACTTTCACCTGGAGGTTTCCCATGGAGGCCTCCAAGCAGGAAGTGAGGTCCAGCATCTTACCATTTCCCTGGGAGTCCTGGGCGTGTCCTGTGATCCTTCCGGGAGCCTCCTCTTCTGTGCTCAAGACAGGAAAGAACAAGATCCTTTCAGCTACTAAAGAGGTACCTTTCTTACCCTCCTTCCCAGTTTAAAGATTTTCATACGTCTCGCATGCAACTGTTTTATCCTTGGCACAAGTCACAAAGTCCTTCTCTTTTAGGTATTGTGCCTCTAAATGTTTTTAGGGAAGGGGAAATAAGGAAGCAGAGATGGGGTGCAGGAAGATGAAAGGCGGGGCTGCACAGTGATTGGAGGACATCTGTTATAATTTATTGTTAAGACTGGTGTACCATATTGACTGAAGGGTCTTTAAGAGTTTGAAATCTAAACCTGAAGTCTCCAGGCTTCTTTGAACTTTTTATTAAAAATAACAGTCTTCGATATTTTTCTCTAGATATACGTAGACATGATACAGACATTAGAAATGGATAACCCTATTTTAGACTTTAATGTTGAAAGATATTTAAGCAGAAAATGTACAGAAAAGTCTTAAGCAGTGGTTGGGTGCATTGAATAAGAAAAATACAGAAACTCATCCCATCTTTTCCATGTTGAAGAAAAACTTCACATTTCATGTTATAGCAGAAAAATGCTTAGCAATCCAAAATTCTTTATATGACTTTAAAATGTCTTCTTTTTAAATTCTATGAAAAAATAGGCTGATTATTTTAATATTTTCAAAATTTGGACTTCACCTAAATTTTGACAAATCAAAATTTAAGTAGTTAATAGTTTGATTTATTCTTAGAGGATAATGATCTCTGTCTGCTTCAGATTTTTTATAAGTAAAAAGACATTAGATTTATACTTTTTATTTCATAATATAAAAAGCACCACTTTGAAAAATATGTGTTCTTAAATTCCAGTTATTTAACATACAGTGTAATATTAGTTTCAGGTGTAGAGTATAGTGATTCAATAATTCCACATGACACCCGGTGGTCATCACAACAAGTGCACTCCTTAATCTCCATCCCCTATTTTATCCATCCCTCCACCCACCTCCTTTCTGATAACCGTCACTTTGTTCTCTGTAGTTAAGAGTCTGTTTCTTGGTTTAACTGCCTCTTTCTTTTACCCCTCTCTGCTTGTTTGTTTTGTTTTCTTAAATTTGTCATATGACTGAAATAATAGGGTATTTAGTATCATACTGTCTAGTTCGTCCATATCATTGCAAATAACAAGATTTCATTCTTTTTGATGGCTGAATAATATTCCATTATATATATAAGTACCACATCTTCTTTATCCATTCATCAGGCACTGGACACTTGGGCTGTTTCCATAATTTGGCTATTATAGATAATGCTGCAGTAAACATCAGGGTACATTTATCCTTTTGATTTCGTATTTTTGTATCTTTGGATAAATACCTAGTAGTGCAATTGATGGATCAGAGGGTAATTCTATTTTTAACATTCTGAGGAACCTCCCTACTGTTTTCCAGAGTTGCTGTACAAGTTCACATTCCCACCAACCGTGCAAGAGGGTTCCCCTTTCTCTACATCCTCACCAATATCTATTGTCTCTCATGTAGTTGATTTTAGCTATTCTGACTTGTGTGAGGTGATATCTCTTTGTAGTTTTGATTTGTAGTTCCCTGATGATCAGTGATGTTGAGCATCTTTTCATGTGTCTCTTGGCCATCTAGATATCTTCTTTGGAAATATGTCTATTCATGACTTCTGCCCATAAAAAAATACATTTTGAGCTGCAATTTTTGCTAGTTTAAAGAACTATTTGAGGATAATAATGTAGACTTTTGTGTTGTAATCCATCTGTAATTATCATTTATTCTTTTCCTGAGGACATCTTTTTGGGAACGTCTTGGATTGAGACTTAAATATCTCTGCATTATAAATTTCACATTCTTAGTCTGTGCTGTAGTTAATAGACTCATGTTTTCTGAAATCAGATTTGTGTGTTTAGTTAGATATATGTAACCTCAAGGCAGTTTTAAACTGCTGCCTAATGATCGTGATTTTCTTTTGAATTCAATTCTGTAATGATCCGTAGTTAGTCCGTTGTAGTTTGTTATGAATTGCAAGAATTGCATTTTTTAAAAACATTCTGTGAAATGATAGTCCATTTATGGTGTATAATTATTTTTTGCTGTGGCTGCCTTGTCTAAGTAACAGGTAAGTGTGGATCATAAAGGGAGATCTTTAACATTAATTAACCTTGATAGCACTGCTTTATTTGGTTATTTTAGTGGTTTAAAATATATTAAAAAATAATATCTGTATTATGCTAAAGATTCACTTTGGTAACCAGAGGCTTTTTTTTTTTTTTTTTCTTTTTGCAACTTGGTGTTTTAATATTATATTTGAGATTTATCCACATTGATGCACATACTTTATGTAATAATTGCTGTGTAGTATTTTACTAAAAAAAAAAAAAAAAACAACACATGGTTATTCCTCTACTAGGTTGATGACATGTTTTCTCTATCACAAAGAAGAGTGTGAATACTTTTAAGGACTTTAAGAAACAAATGTGCACATAAAGTTTACCAGAAGGACCATTTTCTCCTCTAATAAAAATGATAATTGGTTCATTCTTGCTGTTTATATTGTGAAGGGCACACCTTATGCTCCTTAAAAGCATTTTTTCATTAATCCTCGTAATATTCCCGGGAAGCAGGCCTGGGAATTAATCTCCTTCAGTAAATGAGGAAACCAGGCTCAGGACTGTTAGGTAACTTGACCAAGGTCACGAAAGCATAATTAATGAGAAGGTGATAACTACTGCTTTTCTTAATGGTTTTTTAATTTTTATAAATCAACCATGCTTTTATATGTTAAATTTAAAAGGCAACCTACAGTTTTTAGGATAACTGGTGGGAAGACAATAGGGCAGAAAGAGGCAGAAAGGAAAGAATGGGGGCTTTGCCTCTTGCTAGCTGTGGACTTGGGCTGGGAGAGCCTCCTTTATTGGCAGGATTAGGACAACTGGTTTTATGTCATAGAGCTGTTATGAGGATGAAATATGAGATGTAGATATATATAAATTCCTAACACAATGTTTTGGGCATAATAGATATTAGAATATAAAATAGCTTGTGATAACTTATTCATAGGTAAATGAGAATATAAATTACTGATGGCTGGTTTTCAAAATAACTTTTTTTCCTGTGTTGAGCTAATCTTTCATCAACACTAGATCAAATGAAGTTGGTTGATAGATTCAGTAATTTCTTGCAGTTGGATACTGAGTATCATAATTAAAACCACAAACATTTTTCTTTACATTTCATGTGACTAATAGTAAAACCAGCAAAATATGCTTTAAAGCACCACTAATATATTTAAAATTCTTGTAATTCGTCTTTAAACATGTTTTCAGTATATTTATCATGTATGTTAATATTTACTAATTTTATTAAATACTTATATATTAAATACATACATAATTTTCTTTTTTGGTTTTGATTTTTTTTTAATTTAAGAAATCTTTGTATACTCCAAGGTTGCAAAGATTTTCTTGCGTATATTTCCAGAAGTTTTAGAACATTAGCATTAACATGTAGGTCTAAACTCCATTTCAAGTTCACTTTTGTATATGGTATGAAATAATGGTTGGTGTTCATTCCTTTTTTCATTAAGATATCCAGTTGTTCCAGCAACACTTGTTGAAAAGACTATCCTTTCCCCATTCAATTGCTTTCACATTTTTTCAGAAATCAGTGGACCGTAGATGTGTGGGAGTTAGGTGGAATTGTTATTTTGTTCCATTAATTTATGTGTTTATCCTTTCACCAATTATACACTGATTTGATTGCTATAGATTTAAGACTAAATATTGAAACTGTACAGTATAAATCTTCCAACTTGTTGTTCTTTTAAATATTTGACCATAGTAGGTTATTTGTATGTGCATGTACATTTTAGAGTCATCTTGTCAATTTCTATATAAAAGCTCATTAGAATTTTGTTTGGTATTATATTGACCCTGTATATCAACATGTGGAGAATTGATATCTTAACAACATTGAGTTTTCCAATCCAATAACATGGTATATGTATCTATTTTGGTCTTTTTAAATTTTTCAATGTTACATGGTTTTCAGTGTGCAGATCATGCCCATGTTTGGTAAATTTACCCCTTACTATTTCATGTTATTGATATTATTATAAAATTTATATTTCAAACTATTTTTCCAGTTGCTCAATGCTAGCATTTAGAAATACTATTGAATTTGTTAATATCTTCCCCTTATCCTGGGACCTTGCTAGGCTTACTAGTTTGAGAATCTTTCTGGCAGATTCCTTAGGATTTTCTACTTAATGGATACCTTCTGCTTGTAAGAGTTCTTATTTTCCAATCTGCATGCCCTTTATTTCTTTTATATATCATATTGTCCTGGATGGGACCTCTGAAATAATGTGATTATAAGTAGTGAGAGCATACCTCCGTGTCTTACTCTCAATCTTAAAATCAGTCAGCCTTCAACATTGTTTAGGATGTAGGTTTTTCATAAGAATGCCTTTCATTAGGTTGAGGAAGTTTTCTTCTGTTCCTAGTTTACTGAGAATCTTTGTCGTTAATAGATGTTGGATTTTGTCAGTTGGTTTTCCTGGATCTGTTGTCATGAGACTGTGATTTTTCTCTTTTATTTTCTTAATTTGGTGAATTACATTGATTTTTCTCATGTTAAACCAACTTTGCTCTCCTGGAATAAATCTCATCTGGTTATTTATATATATATATATATATATATATATATATATATATATATATATATATATATTTAATGGGTTGTTGGATTTGATTTGCTAATATATTGCTAATTAGTTTTGCATCTAAATTCATGAGGACAATTTATTTAATAGTTATCTGTAGTTTTGTTTTTGACTGGCTTTGTGTCTGTAATACTGACCTTATAGAATGAATTGGGAAATAGTCTCTCCTTCCCTGTTTTCTGAAAAAGTTCATGTAGAATTGGTATTATTTCATTCTGAAATGTTTGGTGTAATTCATCAGTGAAATGGCTTGGCCTAGAGTGTTTTGCAGGTAGGTGACTACTAAATTCAATTTCTCTAATAGATCTAGCGATATTAAGATTTTTCTATTCTGTATCATATTTGGTAATTTATGTCTCAAAAAATATTTCCATTTCATCTAAGTTGTTGGATTTATTGAAATAAAGTTTTTCTCAATAATCTATAATTATCCCTTTAATGTTTGTAGGAATTGTAGTGGTGTCTTCTCTTTCATGCTGATATCGGTAGTTTGTCTCTCTTATCTTTTATTTTCCTTCCCTGAGGTTTATCAATTTGATTGATCATTTTCAATAACCAGCTTTAGTTAAAATGATTTTAAACTTTATCCATATTTTATTTCATTAGTTTCTATTCTTTTTTTTTTTTTTTTTAATCCTTGTTTGTAGTTATTTGGGCAGATTCAAATTTCAGAGATCCTAAAGACACTGTCCTGATTCTTACACTTAGATGGAAAAATAGCTCATTTATATAGTAATGGGTATTCATTACATCTGTTTACACAGTGTTTTCTTCTCTCATTGCTATTAGGCTGTATTCTAATTAATTACCTGTAATCTTTCTCTCCCAAGGCAGCAAATATTTTTAAGGAAAGATCTTATATATTTTCATACTACGCTTATAGAGCCGACAAATTTTTGACTCAATTTTGTAATTGTAAAGTTTAATGACAAAAAACCCCTAATAAATAATGAATTCTAATTAGAAAATTAGTGTCTCACAGGGGTATGTCTAGCAGTTTTGAAAATCCAACGTACATACTAGCATTGGGCAAATATATTCATTTACTTTTGTAAAGTATAAATGTGAGAAGCAAATGCTTGTAAAATCTAGTGAAATCTCCTTAAGACTATTTAGAAAAACACATCTGTGGAATTTAGCCATTCTGTTTAATTAGAATCAAAGTTATTTTTGAATATTGGTTTTTCTACCCAGAAGAATGGAATGTATGTCTGTATCCTTTACTCAGTCTCATAGTTTACCAATTTTTGTTTATCTGTTTTAATTTATCTATTTTTCCCCTTTGCTTTAAGCTATTTCCGTGAGAGAAGAAACATTGCTACCTCAACTGGAAAGTCTGTGACACAGGAAAGTGAGTCTCAGCATGTAAAGTCTTTGTAAATTAGCACTCATATGACAGTCTTAAATGTGTGAAAATTGTGATCGAGAAAGTAGGCCCCCTGTGTAATAGGAAATAATGGGAATAACTATCTGCTAGGGTTCATAATACTTCAGATGCATTTAAAGATGAGTGAATAAAAGACAGTCATATGTACTCAGACTCTTGGAAATCTTCATATACTAATGTAAAAAGAATTTTTTTTTTTTTTTTTTTGCACCAGGCTTCATTTATCAGTAGCCACAGTCGAAGGCATTTAACTAAATTAAGTGGTTTCTGACATTCTGAGCTATAGGACCTGGATTTATGGAAAGTAATTTTGCCATGGTAACGGGAAAGGGCTGACATTACTTTGGTAAATTGATCATTGACAGAGGCTTTTCTTTCTTTTTGAAAATTCTGTTTATATATGTTCAGGAACATTCTTCTTAACAATAAGGTGGAAAACACTTGGTTACTGACCCTTTAAAAGTTTTTTTTGCCATAACAGAGAATGAAAGTGTTAGGAATTCTTTCTTGTGGATGGGCGTAACACAAGGACAGTGGAAAATCTCTTGAAATAACTTATTTTTACAAGTGTATTAGTGGCTGTGGTGTTAGATTATATTAAGTAGATTCTGGTGTTTTGAGTGATACAGCGTCTAGTTATGTTAGTGAACTTTTAATTATTCATTGGAAATTACAATAGATCTAACACTAACTTTATGCCATTAATACTGTATTCTTATTTAGGAATTAACATTATAAATGGCATCATATGTGGGAAATGTGCTTAGTTATATTAATATGGATCTTAGAGGGTAGCAAGGCCATATATGACACATCACACTTTCTGAAACAGTGAGTAATATGCCTTGGTTGGGAAGTGAGAGGCATATACAGTGAGTGCTGCACCAAGAAGCCATGGGACGAGTTGCTTTGGAGGTGAATATTATAAGCATAATTTTGGACTCTCAGAGGATAAAGCTTAAGTTGTGATGTTACTATAAAATTATTAAGTGCATACCTTTTTAAAAAATGTTTCACATTATTTATATCTTTTCATTCTCATCCTATAATTTCCCCAAAAGATTCAAAGGAGGAAAATTCATCTTCCATTTTTCCTTATGGAGAGACCTTTCTCTTCCAGAGACTAGAAAATTCCAAGGTTAGTCCCATACATTTTTATTTTTTTTTCCATTTTCAAGTCTTTGCTCTTCTGCCTATATTTCCCTCTTTGTTTCCTTTAAAGTGTTTGGAGAATGAGTTATATTGAAGCAGGACATTGGTAGTCAGTAAAATTCTTTTAAGTAAAATCATGTCGAATGTGTATCTTTGAATATATATCACAAAAATACATTCAATTTCAGGAATACAGGAGGGGGGGTTTCTGAATTTTCCGAAAAATAAGTTACTTTAAAGACAAACCCCCAAAGAAAGCAAAAGCAGGCAAACAGAACCCCCCTAGATTTTGCTTTTTGCCTTATACCCAAATATCTACTTCTAACATATCTTCATATCTTCATTATTTAATTTATCAGTCTTTCTTTCTTCTCAAGTACTTGTGCTCTTTTGGTTATTTTATTTCTTGGTCAGGATAAAACAGAAGTTGGAAGACAAAAAGTGGGAAATTAAAAGTAAATAAATTTTGTTCTTGGTTGGCATCTTCTGTTTTTCCTGGATGAAATGATGCATTATTAATGATTTAAATATCTTGAAAAAGGCATCGAGAGGCTATTTTTAGTATAGTTTCTCTAAGTTTTTACTGAAAATTGATCTAAGCAGTTAGATATTTATGTAATAAAACTAAGCTCACATTGTGGATATTTGGAAAATATTGCTGTCCTAAAAAATGTATGTATATAATATATGTGTATATTTTTTTTAATAGAAGAGATCTATAAAGAATGAATTTTGGACCCATGAAGAAACACTCAAAGGGGAAACAACTACTGAAAAAAACGCTTTTCTTGTAAAATCAAGGTATGAGGTCATGATTGATGATGGTTAATTCTTTTGAATATAACGTTATGCAGTGTTGACTTGCTCATATTATGTTTCTAAGAAAATAGTTTACATTAGTAAGTTCAAATCTTTCTCATTCTAGATGTTTCAGTAATGGCACTTACTCTATTAAAAAAATTTTTTTTTAGTTTAGAGCACAAGCGGGGCAGGGGCAGAGAGAAGGAGAGACAGAATCCCAAGCAGGTTCCGTGCCATCACGCAGAGCCCAGCGTGGGGCTCGAACTCACGAACGTGAGATCATGATCTGAGCTGAGATCAAGAGTCGGACGCTTAACCGACTACACCACCCAGGAACCCTGAATAATGGCACTTATTTTAATAATTGAACTTAGAGTCTGTAAATCCGGTGTATAGTGATATTTTGCAGCAGATTATGTTAGTCTTTTCCTAATTGAAATCACTCCTCCCATCCTAAAGTGGAAAATATGTGGTGCCCACAATTGTGTGTTAAAGATGGGAAGTTATGTTAATATGAAGGAGAAAGAGGCAGCGCAAAAAAAAAAAAAAAAAATTACTATCTAAGGTGCAGAATTTTTACAAATGTAATACATCCTTTTTTACTGGAAGTTCATCATTGACAAGTGGCTTGACAGTTTACCCAGTTATTTGGATCACTCATGAAATTAAGCAGTTTGTGAGGCACCAACTTGAATTTTAGTTTTCTCAACTTTATTAGGACTTAGTGTCCTGCATCATTACCTAATGTTCATTTTATATCTTCAATTTTATCCTTTTCTTTCCAAGTCTGATAATGTGTGTTTTCTTAAGTTGAAACTAAATAATTGAGGATCTTCAGTTAGCATTTGATATGTATGTATTGTAATGCAAAATGTGGAAGAGGCCAGGTTAAATCATTCTTTAAGGAAGTGAGTTTTTAGGACACTGTGTCCAAAAGGATGTAATTTGACTCCTACACATATTTATTTCATTGATTAGCAAAAACTTCTTTGTAATGAGTTTTATTATACATTAATGGCTGAGTGAACCTATTTTGTCATTCCTTAAATCTGTAGAAATATGCTTAGCTATTATGAATGTGTTCTGGTGAATATGATAGGTTACACAGCTTTTACCTTCTGATTGTATCCTGACTCTTTCTCATTTCCTAGCTAACAGTGTGGTGAAGTTTTCCCTCATTAGTGTTACAAAATAATACTAAAGCTCTTGGAATTGAATCGTGGAGAGCCAGAGAGGAGCAACAAGTTTCGAAGTGAGATCTCCAAATAGATGAGTTAGTGGTTCATGAATGTTACTCAGGGACTACAAGTTGGAATGGCTATTTAATGCTGTTGGTGATGATGTTAAATTACGAGGCAGGGAATGTGGTCAGTCTTCACCCTTAGTACCAGTCTGCACCCACCCCCACCCCCCACCCAAATAAACAGATCAGATTAATGACACATAAGAAAAATTGTACTACTTTCAGCAGTGTTCAGATATATCTTAGGGTAATAAAAGATTTCTGTTTTTCTGGAAGAGTTTTAGAAATTATCAGATGGGTTAATGGAGCTCTTAAGAGATTTCTGACTTTAAATTTCTGTGCAGTTTGTTGTTTATAAATTTCAAAAGTAATCAGTGACTCAAATACATATGGTATTTTGAAATGTTAACACAGTTTGTTTCCATTTAGCATATATGATAACAGGAAGGAGAATATAAGCGAAGACAAAGCAGAAGATATTTGGATACCTCGAGAGGACAAAGTTAATTTTCCAGTAGACTCTGCTTCAGAATCAGAATATTCAACAGTAGAAGAATGCTTTCAGAGTTTAAGAAGAAAAAATTCAAAGGCATCGAAATCTAGGACTCAAAGAGCATTGAATTTGGACCCTGTTAATAGGCACAGTTATCCGTTAAGCTCAACAAGTGGAAATACTGAGTCCTCAATCGTTTCCTCAAATGCAATATCTCCCTATGCCTGTTTTTATGGGTCCTCTGCAAGGAAGGTTAAATCCGGATGGCTAGACAAACTCTCCCCTCAAGGGTATGTAGTTTTTCATTTTTTTTCCCATAAGTAGCATATTTTCAGCAGTTCAAGTTTATCCATTTCTAAACCTGCTAGGTTGTTACTACTCTCCACCCCTCCCCTACCCCTACGCACACAGATACAGTTTTTAGGGGTTTTCAGTACACTTTTGCAAATGCTGTTCTTTAGACATAAGGAGGAACATGTGCAGTGTATTATGTGGAATGCTGGGTTAAGATTCTGAATAGCAGATTGAAATCGAAAGTTGCAATTTCACATCTAGATCCTTAATGTTAGTTTCTAACTTTACACTAAAATGCACTGTGTCCCAATTTATAGCAAAGAAAAACAATACAGATTGAGTTGGTATTACTAGGCCCACGCTGTTTGGCTTTTGCTCATATTATAACAGTGTTCTGTTTGGGAATACAAGTCTTAATTGTAGTTAGAGAAAGTATGTCATTGTTAGATTTCAGGCTTCACTGGTATAGATACATTGTTTTGATTTTTGTATGTTGCACAGAAGGTCAGAGTCCCTTGAATATTATACTTTTAAAACAGATTTATCATTTTAGATGTTTACAAAGAGACTTCTGTCCCTTAAGGGTTATACAGTACTCAGAAATATTTGGGGAGGGATTGCGTTTAATTAGAATTGTTTTCTGGCATCCTGATTTTTTAATGTCCTTTTGAAATATTTACTTGAAATGTTCCTCATGAATTATTAAATTATTTTGGGATTAAATCTCTCATGTTTAAGTAGTGAATATGGTGAGTCCTTGCAATATGCTCGTTTTCTTTACTATTCCCCCCAAAATGAGCCATCATTTCTAGAAAGCCTTGGACCTAAAATAAATTTTATTAGCAAAAAGTTACTAGAAGAAACATTAGTTGATTAGCGGGAGCAGGTTTTAATTTCTTAAGAAAGTGAAAAAAAAAAACAACTACACTTTTATGGTTAGTAATTATATATTTAATGCTTTCTATCATTGCATCCTTTTAGCAAATTAGATGTTGAATAACCTAATTTAGCAAATTAGAGTACTTCTTAGTATCAGTTATCCTGTCTCCTTTCTGGTTGTTTAAGGTAACAAAGTAGTCAACTGTGCCTACTTTTCATCAGTCATCAGTACTATTGATAGTCTAATAGCGAAGGTAGGAGTAAGCATTCAAAAGTACCCATTGGTGGAATGAAACAGTGAGTTTGAATATTCTCGAATCTTTCATTTCTGTAAAATTAAGGTGTTTAGGGAGATTCTAGTGCTCTCTCCAAACAAATACCACCAGAAGAGTTAGCGGACTCTGGGTACAGAGCCCCCAGCAGCTGTGGTTTCCTTTTCCTGCCTACTCTCTGGTGGTACCTTGTTCTCTGCAGGGTTGTTATGTTTATGCTCCGGGCACACTGAGAAAGCTTCCCCATTATTGTCCACCCCTGGGACAGTTAGAACATTTTTCCTCTCACTCTATCAGAACTCTGGCTTTCCATCCTTTCTATTCTGAATCTGCCTAAGGTCAGATGCTGTAAGTTGTCTAGATTTATGTTTTTCCATTTTAGGGGAAATAATTGAGTTTTCTGGCTTAACAGTTTTTCTCCTGGATACCAGGATGAATAGAGATGGGAAATTAAACAAAGAACTTGCTATATCACCAAGAGATTAAACTCTTTTATATGATTTTATTGTTATGACTTGAAAAGAAGTATATGTTACTGGCTTAGAAGCATGTATTATTTATTAGATCAGAAGTAGAATCTCTTAATTTCTCCTTTTCATAATTGGATTCTGTATTCTGTTGTGAGAGTGTTTAAAATGCTCATTAATTAGACAAAGTGATGCCTACCCACTCCTTATGCAGAGGTTATGAGCTTTATTTAACTCGTGGCCACATGTCTCTTTGGAGCACTTAGCACTGCTGGAGATGGCATTCTGAATTCCAGAGAGGAGGGATCAGCCAACTTTTTCTGTAAACGGTTAAATAATAAATACTTTAATCTTTATAGCCTCTGTGGGGTCTCCGAGAAGAATCAGCAACTCAACAGTTGTAGCCTGACAGCAGGCACAGAGAATATGCAGGCCAGTGATTGAGGCTGTGTTTCAATAAAGACTTTATTTATAAACACAAATTTGGCCTGTGGGCCATAGAAGCATAAAGCAGATTAGATGTTTGGCTAAAATCTTATACCAGCTGCTTCTGTCTCTCCTAGGCCCCAAGTAGAAAATTATAACCTGATGCTTTCTGTTATTTTAATCAATATAGAAGTCATAAGAAGCAAGAACTCACTTTGGCGACCTTGACACTTACTGTTCTTTATGACTGGAATGTCCTTTTCCACAGAGCATCGTGACTTGTGTACCCTTCCTCAAGTTCTTGCTGTAATGTCTCCTTTGCATTGAGGCCCTCTTCCCCAACACCCCATCACTCCCTTCGTTACTTTATTAAAAACAAATAGCCACACTCAGTTGTCCTTCTCCAAACAGTGTTTGAAACTGTTCTCAGTCATGAGGGACGTTAAACAAAATTATCAGATTTATAATCTGGATTTATTTCACATGATCGAGTATCTGTTTTTGCAATGGAAATGCCAGTTCTGCATCAGTGCACAGTATGTGAAAGCTGCCTAGTATTTAGGAAGAAAGTAAGTGTGTACCATCATGCAACTAAAGAAATAGTAAAACATTCACAGTTGAGCTTAAAATATGAACATTCACTAACTCTTTGAATGATCTAATTATACTATAGACTGATAGTATCAATTTCAAAAATTATATGGAAAAAAACTTAATAAAATGTAGAATGTGGGTGTATTATTTGTGTTTCAAACAAGTCAAGCAGATGAAAAAATTAAATGGTACTTGTTTTTAAAAAACTCACTGGGTTTTGAGGATAAAAAAAGTCTTTCTCACTCCCCTTTCTTAACTGTAACTAATAAGCTCAAGCTCTTTTTTTTTTAAGTTTTTTAAATCAAAAAATATTTTTTTAATGTTTATTTTTCAGAGAGTGAGGCAGAGCGTGAGTGGGGGAGGGGCAGAGAGAGAGGGAGACATAGAATCCGAAGCAGGCTCCAGGCTCTGAGCTGTCTGCACAGAGCTGGATGTGGGTCTCGAACTCCCGAGCTATGAGATCATGACCTGTGAGATCATGACCTGAACCAAAGTCATGCTTAACTGACTGAGCCACCCAGGCACCCATGATAAGCTCAAGCTCTTCCCTCAGTCTGAGTTGATGTAAATATGGAAGACTGGATACGGTTTATTGCAGCATTTCCCAAGTATGTGACTCAGAGGAAGAATCCTGCCAGTTGCTTTAAGGAAAAGACAACATGGTGAATGTGCTGTACCCTTGCTAGGAGGTACACATAGTGAAAGATCTAAGCATTATCTGCAACAACGAAACCTTTTTGACATTTTTAACTTGCTGTTTTCTAAAGATATTTGTATGTTCAGTATAATGCACCAACATTTTTATAAAAACTGCAGTGGATCTTGAATTCATATTTTACTAGGAAATATGTTTTATGACTTTCTTTCTTACTCAGCTAAATTCCTCTTTAAAAGAATTGTTAACTTTTTAACCTTTGAGAGGCATGGTGTGGGAATCTGAGCCTAGGACAGCAGAAGCAGAACATGTGAGGCTAACTCAGCAAATCGAACATATAATATGCTTAAGAATTTGTGGAGGAATACAGGGGTACCTGGGTGGCTCAGCTGATTGAGTGCCCGACTCTTGGTTTCAGCTCAAGTCATGATCTCTCATGGTTTGTGGGGTTGAGCCACGTCGGGCTCTGCATTGACAGTGTGGAGTCTGCTTGGGATTCTCTTTTTGACTCTCCCCCCACTCGGGTTTTCTCCCTCTCCCTCTCAATAAATAACTAAATTAATTAGTAAACTAAAAAGATAATTTGTGGAGGAATACAAAAACGCCCATGATGTATGTGTTCCTTGCCTTCTTTATGTCTTTCATTAGGGCAGAAAAAAAGGAAGTAAATAAAAATAAAACCTAAATGCCGAGTATAGTTGGTACAGAAAGGTCCTCAGAGTACAGAATTGTGAGGTTACAGGGGGGTTGAGAAACCATTTCTTCAAAGATCTAGGAATGAGAAGTGGCAGTTCAGTTGGCCTTTGGAAAATAGATGAGATTTTAACTAGCGTTTTTAGAAGAAATACTTTTCTGGATAGAGGGAGTGAAAAGGCACCAACATAGATGATACTTGGGGTACTGAAGTCTGTGGGATGGATAGCTGTGATTAGCTGGGTTATTTTATGGAAGATGTGAGTAAGCCTCTAGAACAAGGAGGTAGAAACTGCCAGTGGATTGCATGTTCAGGTTGAATAGAGAACTGAGGAAAATGAAAAAACCAGTGGTCAAAAATACCAAGAAAAGATCAAACCCCAGACAGTAGTTGGGAGTCAGACCACCCAGAAGCCAGTAATCCAGGACCTGGTGGGAGATGAGAGTTTATTACTCTTGGTGCCTTTGTCAGTGACTGATTTCGCGGTGTGTGCCCAGCGTGTCCAAGGCTACTTTAGTGGAGCGATTCCTCACCCTGGTACACAAGTGTGGGTGTGCCTCACATTTCCTGGGAATGCTGACCTCTGGCCTTTCAGTGAAAGCAAATGTAGTGCAAAGTTGACAAGTCTCTATCTGACCAAGATGTTATATACCAATCACTGTGTTGAACTTAAAGTTGAATCTTAGATCTTTGATAAGAAGTATCTAGTTGGCCATTTCTCAAATCATACTTTGTTTGTAAAGACTGTCCCAAGCAAATAAAAAGCCTCAATGTTTTATTTGTAGTTTAAGGAAACAATTTCTGAGTTTTAGTATTTATTAAATAACATGACTAATTTCTTTTAATCCATCTAGTGGCAGACAAATGAGTGAGGGTGTTGGAATCAGAAAGAAATTAGAGTTGTAAGCTATCTGTTGTTCATTTGCTATGTGACTCAATGTCTCAGGACCTCCATTTCCCACATAAAAGTGTAAGGTCAAGACTCCCTCTGTGGGCTCAGTTGGAAAAGTAGGTAACACTGGGCCTGACAACTGGGGCTGAATAAACCACAGTTTCCTTTCTCTTTAGAAGAGTATCACTTTATTTCAGACCTCTGATAATGTTAGTGAAAGTGAGTTCTAGTCAGTTCTTACCTTGGAAAATAGGATGTAAGGAAACCATGTGTTCACATTAAACTTACAAAACATTAACATTTTTTTCTTAATATTTATTTATTTTTGAGAGAGAGAGAGACAGAGTGTGAGCCTTGGGAGGGGCAGAGAGAGAGGGAGACACAGAATCCGAAGCAGTCTCCAGGCTCTGAGCTGTCAGCACAGACCCGGATGGCGGGGCTCGAACCCACGAACCACAAGATCATGACCTGAGCTGAAAGAAGTTGGACCCTTAACCAATTGAGCCACCCAGGCGCCCCCACATTAAACTTTTAAAAAAAGGTTTCTGGTGATTATAAAAGCATGTGGTTTAAAGTGTCAGAAAATTCTATGTGGCTTGTTAAAAAACACATAGCAATTTTCCTCCCCTCCCACATCATCACAAGAGACTGCCACTTTGAACTCTTTTTGTAGTTTCTTTTGGTATTTACTTTGTATTTATTAATAATGTTTAAAAAGAAATTTTTTTTTTTACAAAATTTTTTTTGAGTAGTCTCCATGCCCAGTGTGGGGCTTGAACTCACAACCCTGAGATCAAGAGTTGCATGCTCTACAGACTGAGCCAGCCAGGTGCACCTATCTTAATAATTTTTTTATGCTATTTTTTCCCCCCTCACTTTTCAGTGTTAGGGATTATCTCTTGAGGTACTACCATAGAGTATAATGTTTATTCAATATTTTTTAATGTTTATTTTTGAGAGAGTGAGAGGGGGGGAGAGAGAACGAGCACACATATACACACTCATGTGTGGTGAGGGGAGGAGCAAAGCAGGGGCACAGAGACTGATGTGGGGCTTGAACTCACAAATTGCAAGATCATGACCTGAGCTGAAGTCAGATGTTTAAATGACTGAGCCATCCAGGCGCCCTTAATGCTTATCCATTTTTATCTCTGTCCCCCGCTCCTTATTCTGGCAAAGACACAGTTCTTGTCTATCATCCATTTAATGCAATTGTATAAAATATTTAGATTATGTCTGTATTTAGTTTTATACTCTTGTGACTATAAATGCTGCTCATATGGGAGGCTCTGTAACATAGGATTAATTTTTCTTTCATTTGTGATCTTTAGTTTTCCTTGGAATTTAAAACTTTTGATTTTTTTACTTGGGTTTTTTTTTTTTTTTTTAAATCTCATTCATCTCAAATTTCTTCCTAAGAACTATAAGTCTGTGAAGTAACCAAAATACATATCAATTTCATCATCTCACAGTCTCTTAAGGAATCCTGTTTAGTTTGGGCTGGTGGTTCTCCAGTCCTGCTACACAATTAGCTGGTTAGCATTCTGTGGTCCTTTTGATTATTGTCCTAGGGATTCTCTATGTGCCGTGGTTTTGTCTTTCCTCAATATCCAATTGTCATGGTCTCACCACCAGCATACCCACCCATGCTCCTTGGAGCTTCCTCAGAAACAATGGGTAGGGGAGACAGTTTTTGAGACTTTGCATTTTTCAAAGTGTTGCTTTTTTTCCTAAACATGCTTACTGATAATTTATCATGGCTCAGAAGTCTTGATGAGAAAGAATACTCCCTTCAGATTAGCAATCCATAGTCTTTTAGATCATTGGTATTATAGAACTGGTATTGAGAAATCTGATTCTTGATCCTTTATATGTAGACTCTTTTTTGGTTCTGGGAGATTTTCCTGTTTTCTTTGTTAATTAGTCTGTTTTTTCTTTCTAAACTTTTTGGTAATTTGGCTTTGGACCTCCCACACCAAAATGTTGAAAACAATGTAGCTTTTCCATGTTTCATTTCTGTGAAGTTTATTCAATTGTATTTTCTAACCTACTTTTGTTTTTTGTTATCCTATATTTAATATAAAAAGCACTTTCTTTGTTCTTTTATAGCTTATTGTTACTCTTCACGGACAGAATACCTTTCTGAAGATGTTCATGTTTTTTGAGGCTCTCTTTTCCTGTTCGGTCTGTTTCTTTTAATTTTATTTCTATTTTTTTTTTTTGGGGGGGGGGTCATTCTCCATATTTTACCTTAGAGATGTTTCCCTCAAAAGTTTCATTTAAAAAACAAATTAATGTTTATTAGAGAAAATGAATGAGCGGGGGAGGGGCAGAGACAGAGGGAGACACAGAATCCAAAGCAGGCTCCAGGCCCTGAGCTGTCAGCACAGAGCCCAACACGGAGCTTGAACACACAAACTGCGAGATCATGACCTGAGCCACCCAGGTGCCCCTCAAATGTTTCATTTTTTTTTTTTTTTTTTATTTTTTTTAACGTTTATTTATTTTTGAGACAGATAGAGACAGAGCATGAACAGGGGAGGGTCAGAGAGAAGGAGACACAGAATCTGAAACAGGCTCCAGGCTCTGAGCTGTCAGCACAGAGCCCGACGCGGGGCTCGAACTCACGGACCGTGAAATCATGACCTGAGCCGAAGTCGGCCACTTAACCGACTGAGCCACCCAGGCGCCCCCCCCCAAATGTTTCATTTTTAAAGTGAGATCTTGCAAAGCTGCTTAGAACAGGTTCTGATGAGTCCTGTTACTCATTTCTTGTAAGATGAGATGATCTTGCTGGACTTCTCTTAATATGTTTCCCTGGTGACGCCTCATACCATTATCTTTTAAATGAATCCTGGTAAACAGCTTTTTGGGAGCTTAGGGAAAGTGGACTTTGAGTGTAAATATCTGTGACACAGACTTTTGTTTGATTCTTCTGTTTTGAATACCGCCCCCTACCGTCAGTCATGTGTGAGTGTCCCAGTCCAGAGACGCTCTCCCATGTGTGTGATATGCAGTGAATGAAACTCTGGTTTCTGTTGAGCAAGAGGAGGGGCATTTTTTCCAGCGGTGTGAAGAGAGGGAGGATTCTGGGATGGAGTGATGAGGGGTACAAGTTTATCTCTTAAATTGCTCTTCAACAAATCTTGTTTTTGGCACCCCACCCCCCCTACCTCGCCTTCATAGTCACTTCCAGAGTTACTTAATGTCTTCCATTGTCTGAGACTTCCTGAGATTTTGTGGGTACATTGGTTTTCCTCCCAGATTGATCTGTTGCAGGCTTAGCCATCAGCTCTCTGAAACTTCCTAAGTCAGCCCTTCTCCTTCTTAAGGTTTCTGAATATTGTTCCTTCGTCTACTTCTCTGATCATTGTTGGTTTATAGGTATTTGTTTATGTTTTTTTTAACCCTTTGAAACAACTTTGGGAGAAGTAGAGGTAAATGCAAGCTTTTAACTGATCATCTTAACTAGAATTTGGTTTCCGGTTTGTGTGTGTGTGTGTGTGTGTGTGTGTGTGTGTGTGTGTGTTTGTGTTTACAGAATATGACTCCATGAAATAGTTGTGAATCATTTAATATAGCTCTTCATATACCATGTCAAATAAGCACTTAGCTCTTTGTGAATATTTAAAAATTGGTAGTGACATATTAAAATTAATGCTCTATTATTGATTTCCGAAAGCTTTTTTAGCACCTAGAATTCTACATTAAAATAACATTCATTTTTTCTCATTGAAAGAATTAGGTATAGCAGAGATAGAAGCTGGGATGTCAGAGAATTTTGTTTCGTTTTTGATTTTTTGGCCCCAATTCCTTTTGGTTCACATAATCTTGGTAACTATCATTTTGGTTTGCTTAAAAGTGAGGAATTGTGTTTTAGAATAGAAGAGTGATAGCATTTTACACTTGATCTTAGCCAAAAGGGCAAGAAGTGATAGTGCTGGCATTTTATAGAAATATAATAATTTCTTGCATCTGTATTTATAAAATACTTCATAACTAATACGGAATCATTTAAAAGCCTCATACTTAAAAGAGTAGATAAAATAAAAACTTAGCCAAATCAAAACATGAGTAATTAGATAAACAAAAATCTACACTTTTGGAAATTGTAGTAGTTCTAAAACATTGAGGCTAGTTAGGGTTAGAGTAGCAAATAAGATAAAATTTGCATGTAATTCTTCAGGATTATGTAAACAAGGCAGACAAATCTGGAACACCATGCTGCTGTCCTTTTCATTAGATACTGCTTAGAATAACTGAGAAGCATGTTTGTGATGATTTAAATTCCATGATTAATAAAAGCCATAAATTTGACTTAGTGCCTTTGAGGCTCATTTCATTTGTGTCATATTTAATGATAATTTGGTAGCCTTTGCCACCTTACATTAATATTGGTTACCATACCTATTTGATTTGGGGATTTTTTTTTAAGCTAAAATATTGCATCTTTTTAAAAGCAAACAAAAATCTCCACAGCCCTGTTGGCACTTAAGAATGAAATTAAAACAGGAATACCTCTGTGTGAGTACTTGATAAATCCAGATTTGTTTGTATATGCACTGTTGTTAAAAAAAAGAATTTTTAAGATAACACGGTTTTGAGACAACAAAAACTGACACCAGGTGGTAAGGCTGTATTTATGATCGCAGTTGAAACTTCACACCAGCTGCCCTACTAGAGCTCAAGGGAAGAGTTTATAGAAATTCGTTCAGTAACGTGGGCACAAGACTTATAAATTATTCTGAAAAAGCTTCTTAAAGAAACGTTTCCCTTCAGAACCCTAAAAACAAAATAGGATAAAACCTAGGCTAATATGTTTCGTGTCTGCTCCACCTTTTTTCCTGAAGGAATTCTGAAGCACTTTGCAAAATTGAACTCACATATAAAATGGGTAGAGGTCAAATGTTACCACTGCCGAAAGGGATGTCCAGGATGCCTTGCTATAAAACGTACTAGAATCTATTTTGTGTAGCGGTTGAGAGCATGGACTTTGGGATCCGACTGCATGGATCTGACTCACAGATACGTTCTTTACTGGTTGCGTGACAAGGTTTTTCAACTTAACCAGTGCCTGCGTGCCTTCACCTGTAAAATGGGAATAGTAATATTACCTCATGTGGTTGCTTGGAGGTTTAATGAATTAGTATTTGTTTTTGCCTTGCAGCAGGGCCTAGAACAAAGCGCAACAAACCATTTGCGTTTTTATTATGAGGATTATTATGGCAAATAAATTCTTAATTGATGCGTTAAAAATCTCTTTCCTGTGTTATAATTCATTGTTATTTCATATCTAATTTGTGTCCTGTGACAGTAGAAACACAGTATTGGATGACACTGTATTTTATACCCTGTCTTATTTTTTTAACATTTACTAAGCAAATTAAGCTGTAAAGCAAAATTTTAGGGAAAAGCATAAGTTACATCAGAGTAAATGTTTACTCTTGTATCCTCTAATTGTGTGTAGTAGATTGATTTTACGTAATTCCGGTGGAATTAGCTGACTGATATCTAATAGTCTTTTTTAAAAATGTGAGGGAACTATATAACCGTTGCACAGAAAAGATAGTTCTTAAAAATTTAGTATTCATTGATATTTACTTTAAAATTTGAAACACCTTAAGTTCTCCCTGTTATTTCATTGAAATTTTAATGAATATGTAGGGTTTACCAACATTAAATCTGAGTTTTCATTTGCTAGAAAGGAGAATAATGTGAGAAAGGATATAAATGTAAGTTCTTATATTTAATTACCAGTTATTATAATCCAGTATTGAACTTACATGCAGAAAACAGTTAATTGAATGTTGATGTGTTTTATGAGAAAAATAGATTAAACAATATTTATATAAATTTAGTTTGGAAACATTTTGTATTTGTATTTTTAATAACATGTCAAATGCATACTTTTTTACAAAGTATATTTTAAGTGTTTAACATAAAAAATGTATTTTTAAATTACATGGATATTAGTGATGAATTTTCCAAGCTTGATGATGAATTTTCCAAGCTTTCTGTAGGCTCTAATTTTTCTTTAATAACAAAATATTTTACAAAGCTTTTATTTTGTCATATTTAAAAAAAAAAAAAACCCTGATCTTTAGTATTTGAAAAAAACAAAACATGAAATTAAGGGTAAAATGTTTTAGTGGTGTTTGTCTTCTGAATATATAAATAATGCAGATTTGAGTAAGCATTTTTCAGTGAAAAATATGTTCCTGTGTTCATTAAATATTTATTAAGCATATTTTATTGCTAGAATCTGTGGCAGTTGCTGGTTTTATATTGATAAACAAATACTTTCTGCACTCAGGTATCTCAATTTCTAGCATGGGAGATGGGTGAAGCAAAGCAAATATGTAATTCAAAAATCTGCTAGGTGTCAGTAAGTGAAGAAATGGATCAAGAGACCAAGGAGCTCTGTAGGATTTAGGTGGCAGTCAGGTGGCTACTTGGAGGGGATACTTTCAAGATGATGTTTCAAGGATAAGGAGCTAAACATATCAAGAATAGGCCGGAAGCATTCTAAGTGGAGAAAATAGCCTCTGAGAAGGCACGAGCAAGAACCAGTGTAGAGATAGGAAGCAATATGGCTGTAGGATTGTGTCCACTGGGTAGGTACCAACAGATTTGATGGCTGCCTGCATGAATGAATGGCAGCAGAAGGAAAGGACCATTAGTAGAATTGCCCAGTGGCTCTCTCGAACTACAGAATGGTTGTTTGTTCAGTTGCTACACCCTGTGGCTTTTCATTCCATTCCCCTGTGGGCTGGGACTTGTCCTGTTTACCTGTCCCTCCATAGGATTATTAGAAGGATTTAATAATATTTAAAAATATTGAGCTAAAATGGCTGAACACATCTAGAAGTTACCAGGTAGTTGTGAAAATTCAATGGTTGGGAAAATACCTCAGAGACTAATAAGTCTCCTATCAGCTGAGGTTTTGGTTGAGGCCTTGCTCAGAGAGCCAAGAATAGAGTGTGTCTTTGGTCTTTAGTGCCCGAGAGATGTGGTCAGATGGTGGTATCTTTGACCCCTAAACTGTCTGCCCTGTCTCTTTCTCTTCTCATTTTTCTGTGGATACAAGTGTTATACTCCTGGATGATGCCTCAGACCCCAAACTGTGTATCAGGTTGGTGACGGAATTCTAAGAAAGCTTTGGGAGTCCAAATGGCTGCAGTTAACAACCTTAAGTAAAACATATTAAAGTAGGCTCTAAACTTTCTTCACTCTATGCTTTGGCAGGTTTTGAAACTTGGGATTTAATTTTGAGTTTTCAGAAGTTTTCCTGTCTTGTGCCAACCTTTTTTTTTTTTTTTTTTAAGGTACCGATTATTTGAGTTTTAGTCACTGAGGTTTGTCATCTTGCTAAAGGAACTATGCTTGATCATGTCACTCATTCATTGGACAGATTTTTTTTTTTTTTTTTTTTTTTTTTGGTGCCATACTTGTCTCTGTGTCAGTTGCTGATCATGTAGTAAGGGATGAAACACTCTTGGACTTTGTCCTTGGAAAGCATAAGATACGGTGTGGGAGGCAGAATTTGGGCAAGTAAACAAATGTATGTACGTACAGTTAGAGATTGTGCTCTTTGTTAGGAGGAAAAGGAGAGAGTGCTTTGAGAGAGGATAACTTTGTCATCTGCTTTGAATTAGCTCATCAGGGAAGGAATAATTGTGTAGGTAGTATGGGGGATCTCTGAAAGAGAAGTAGTTAGCAAAAGGAATAGAGGGGTAATGGAAGGTTCTAAGATCTCCCTACAGATGTTGATTATTTTTATTCTGAAGTGGAAGGTTATATATACTGTTGAGCTCATCTTACCACCATTCATAATGTAAGGTACGTAGAATCCACAACAAAATCTTGATTTACAGAATTATTGCTGACATTGTGTGGGAAGATCTGTATTTACCTGACTTCAAGTATGACAGAGATCAACATGACATGAGTACAAAATGATTAATTTGTTCAATGTATTATTATTGTGTGCTTAATATTTCTTATGTTTATAAGTAATATTCATTATGTTTAATGTTTAATGCTGGGAATTAATTTTTTTTAATAATAGACTTTTTTTTTTTAGAGCAGCATTGGTTTACAGGAAAATTAAGCAGAAAGTACAGTTTCCAATTAGCCCCTTGTACATACCCCACTGTACACATTTTCTCATATTATTTACATCTTACATTAATGTAAGATTATTAAAATACTTACATGTTACTGCTTTTTTCAATATAATTTATTGTAAAATTGGCTAACATACAGTGTATACAGTGTGCTTTTGGTTTTGGGGGTAGATTCCCATGGTTCATCGCTTACATACAACACCCAGTGCTTATCCCAACAAGTGTCCTCCTCAATGCCCATCATCCATTTTCCCCTCTCCCCCACCCCACCCCCATCAACCCTCAGTTTGTTCTCTGTATTTAAGAGTCTCTTATGGTTTGCCTCCCTCCCTCTCTTTTTATAACTATTTTTCCCCCTTCCCTTCCCCCATGGTTTCCTGTTAAGTTTCTCAAGTTCCATATATGAGTAAAAAACATGCTATCTGTCCTTCTCTGACTGACTTATTTCACTTAGCATAATACCTTCTTACAGAAACATTGGGTGTTTCTGTAAGAAAACACAGACCAAGAGAAGTTAAAAAGAAGCAGAAAGATGATGAAAAAAGAGCTGACTGGTTAGTTTTGCTTATGATTTCAAAGTCTTTATTTTACTTCATAAGTAATTCGAATGCTTCTATGTGGAAATGTCTGCACTGATCAACTTTGAAACTTTTCTCTCAATTTGATCAGGTTTGCTCTAATTTTATGTGAAGCAGAATAGATCAGTGTGGGAGGCTCACTGTATTTCACTTGAGTGAAATACAAGCTTGAGCTCCCTTTCTGCAGCTCAGAAAACAGCTGGGAAGACAAGGTCTCCATACTTCTAGAAGTTCTTTTTCTATCTTTAAATCTTATAAAAACCACAGAATATTATACCAATCCCTTATTTGAAGCATGTTAGAAAACTACAAAATGGTTGTTATTTACATATTTGTTTACAAATGACTTTATTTAAACAGGAAGTTAGCTCTTATAGATGATCTGTGTTAAAAGCTAAAAGTATCTATATTGTGTCAAGTAGAGAAAAGTCACTTAGAGAATAGGATTATCTCACTTCAGGGAAGGGTTCTGAAAACAAACAAAACAAAACAAAACGAAACCCAAGTGGAAATTGGTTCTTCATTTTTCTCTTAAATAGTCAGAAAAAGTTTTTTTCTTTCCAACCTAAATAGGAAACATGTGATTACATTTTTTGCTTTGTTTCTCATTTTTAGTAATCATTTTAAACTGCATTTGCCTTTCATCGGATTCTTTTTGAAAAATGTTAATATTTTAGTGAATTTTGGATGATTGTAAAGGATTTTGTATACAGGGCTTTTTTCAGCTCATTTGATGAAAATTAAGTAATTTTTATTCAGTTGACAAAGCTTTGTTATTTTAGCAAAATATTGCTAAATGCTCCAAAGCAAAAGTTAAGGTAAAATAAAATAAATGCTATAAGCTTAATGAAGGATGAAAGTTTATATTCTCTTTTTTAAAATATTAATTAACTTTTAAGTTAACTCTACCCCCGGCATGGGAGTAAGAGTCACATGCCCTACCAACTGAGCCAGCCGGGTGCCCCTATATTGTCCTTATTAAAGGGTTATTTCCGTCAGGGAAATGGGTGCAATGATAGTGTTTCTGGCTACACTTTCTTTTGCACTCAGCCTTATGAATGAGGATATTAATACTGGTAACAGGATCATGGCTTTACTTATTCAAATTTTATATTTGATCTACAATGTTACATTGGTTCTAGATGTACAACATAGTGATTCAACATCTCTGTAAGTCATGCTGTGCTCACCACAAGTGTAGCTACCATCTGTCACCACACAACATTATCACAGTATCATTGACTATATTCCCTCTGCTGTATCTTTTATTCCCATGACCTATTCATTCCATAACTGGAAGCCTGTATCTTTCACTCTCCTTCACCCATTTTACCCATCCTCCTACCCCTCTCCCCTCTGGCAACCATCAGTTGTCTGTTTATGTTTGATTCTGCTTTTTGTTCATTTGTTTTGTTTTTTAGATTCCACATATGAGTAAAATCATAAGGTATTTGTCTTTCTCAGTTTGACTTAGTTCACTTAGCGTAATGTTCTCTAGGTCCGTCCATGTTGTCACAAATGGCGAGATCTCCTTTTTTATGGCTGCATTATATTCTGTTGTATATATATATATGTATATGTATACATGTATATGTATACACATGTGCACACACCACATCTTTATCCATTCATCTATGAATGGGCACTTGGGTTGCTTCCATATGTCGGCTGTTGTAAATAATGCTGCAGTAAACATGGGGTGCATATATTTTCCCAGAATCCTGTGGGGTTTTTTTGTTGTTGTTTTTTGGGTTTTTTTTTTTTTTTTTTTTTTTTGGTTGTTGTTGGTAAATACTCTGTAGTGGAATTATTCAATCATATGGTATCTTTAATTTTTTGAAGAAACTCCATGCTGTTTTACACAGTGGTTGTACCAATTTACATTTACACCAACAGTGCGCGAGGGTCCCTTTTTCTCCACATCTTCAACACTTGTTATTTCTTGTCATTTTGATTCTAGCCATTCTGCTGTAAGGCAGTATCTCTTTGCAGTTTTGATTCACATTTTCCTGATGATTAGTGATGTTGAACGTTTTTTCTTGTGTCTGTCGGCCATCTGAATATCTTGTTTGGACAAATGTCTATTCAGGTCCTCTTCCCAATTTTTAATTGAATTCTTTGCTTTTTTGGTGTTGAGTTGTGTAAGTTGTTTATACATTTTGAATATTCAGCCTTTACCAGAGGTGTGAATTTCAGATATCTTCTCTCATTCAGTAGATTGTCTGTTTTGTTGATAGTTTCCTTCAGTGTGCAAAAGCTTTTTATTTTGATGTAGTCCCAATAGTTTATTTTTGCAATTGTTTCCCTTGCCTTAGGAGACATATCTAGAAAAATGTTCCTATAGCTGATGTTAGAGAAAATACTACCTATGTACTCTTCTAGGATTTTGGTGGTTTCAGGTCTCATATTTAGGTATTTAATCCATTTTGAGCTTATATTTACGTGTGGTACTAGAAAGTGGTCCACTTTCATCCCTTTGCATATAGCTGTCCATTTTTCCCAGCACCATTTATTGAAGAGACTGTCTTTATCCCATTGTATATTCTTGCCTTCTTTGTGGTAGGTTAATTGACCGTATAAATGTGGGTTTATTTCTGGGACCTCTATTCTGTTCCTTTGATCTATGTCTATTTTTGTGCCAGTATCGACAGTATCATTGTTTTAAATACCTATTTTAACTGATTAGGAAGTGTCATTTATGTATTATTAGCTACATACCATTACAAAAACTGTACATTGTCATAGCCTAGTGTTTTCTACACTGATTAACAACAAATAGGAATGTACTCAACACAGTTACATTACAAATGTATTTAAAAGCCAAGTTCATGATACTTGAATGTCCAATAACAATTTCATATGTCTTACAGAAAACGCATGTTTCAGAAGAGATGGGTGAAATTTGATGGCCTTAGCATTTCTTATTACAATAATGAGAAGGTAAGTACATTTTATAGTTCTCAAAGATTGTCTTACACATATAAGATGTATTTCAGTATACTAAGCAAGCAATTCGATTTTTAAGAGCAGGAGTTGGATTATCAACGTGAAAAGAGTTTATGCAGGGTGAAACATTCTTTTCATAGTTTAACTTTTCCTTGACATATACAATTTTGATTAAAAAAATTATACATCCAGCAATTATTTATGGAGTAACTTCTACAAACTATAGGAATTGTGAATGACCTAAGGATGGATAAGAAATGGTCTTTATCCTAGAGAACACTAAAGAATGTTTACCAGAGGATACTACAACTAGGAAATGGCAACAAAGAGAGGTTACTTTGTACTCTGGAAGGGTATAGAAGAAACAAAGAAGGCTTCTTGCATGAGATTTCTTTTGCTATGAGTCTTGACAAAAGAGGAACGTTTGTACATTGAGACTAGAGAGAACAGAACATGCCTATTTAGAGAACAAATAACATGTCCAGGTGGGAAATCAATTTTCTGATTAGAAAATAGAGTATATGAAGGAGAATTGCGGGAGATGAAGCTGAGAAGGTTCTTTGGGGTTAGAGCTCATTGAATATCTTGATGTGAAAGTGGTCCCAGTTTAGTCTTTAGGCAAGTGAGTCTTAACCACATGATACTGTTTTCATCATGTCTTCATTAGGTATGAGACAGTCTGTATTTTTAGATGTGGGCTGAAATATTTGACATGTTATATCTGCACGTGTTTGCCACACGTTACTTATCTACATATTTATATTTACAAATACATATATTTGCACACACACATATAGTTAGGTAAAACAAAAACTGAAGACGTTAACAGTTGTCAAATCTGGGTGGAGGATATATGGATGTCCATTGTAGAAATCTTTCAACTTCTCTGTGTTTGACGGTTTCCTTAATGAAAAGCTGGAACATACAAATATATCATATTTTTGGTTAATTAAAATCAGGTAGTTTTATAGTCTTAACTACGTACAGTCCCTTAACATACTCATTTAACACATAAGCACATTTTCTTATTTATAGCTTATAACTTAACATTATTTTCTCATAAGGAGATTTTCACTTCCTATTGTGATATTTATGGCTTGAATAGAAACTTAAACTCCCTTGTATATATTTATTTTTCAGTGCTACAGGGCAGAAGAGAATTTGCTTTTAGATAGAAAGTAGCATACACTTACATGCTACAATATTAAGAACAATAGAAAGCTTAGAGAAGTATTTAATTATTTGGTTTCACTTTGCAGAGATCCAAATAAAGCATCAAATAAATTTGAACACACTTTTTAAAAAATGTTTATTTATTTATTTTGAGAGTAAGAGAGTATGTATGCACAAGCAGGGTAGGGGCAGAGAGAGGGAGAGAGAATTCCAAGCAGGTTCTGTGATGCTAATGTAGAGCCCGACGTGGGGCTCGATTGCACGAACAGAGTGAACCACTCAGGTGCCCCTAAACACACCTCTTGGAGGTTTGCAGGATGGTGGGATAAATATTTTTTGAAAGCTGTTTTTTTTGCCTCAGCTATTGTTTTTAGTTTGCTTGTACATTTGAACGTTGAGACTTTCTGTGCCAGTGGTGGGTATGATGTGGTCTCTGTGGCTGAATCTGACCTCTAGTTTTTTTCAGCAGCCGTGCCATTCTCTGGTTTGATGGAAATGAGGGGAAGTCTATTCAGGAGGAGACAGGCTTCCATGCCATGAGGCTCTATTGGCAGTGGTCTCATGATCTCCATTTGGGAAAGAGAATTTCTGGTATCTGTGTCCAACTGGACTCATTTCTGTTTGTCCTTTAAAAGCTCATCTCAGGGTTCCTGTGTGGGTCAGTCGGTTAAGCGCCAGACTTTGGTCAGGCCATGATCTCACAGTTCGTTGAGTTTGAGCTGCGTGTTGGGCTCTGTGCTGACATCTTGGAGCCTGGACCCTGCTTTGGATTCTGTGTGTGTCTCTCTCTCTGCCCCTCCCCTGCTTGAGTGCGCTCTCTCTTGCTCTCTCTCAAAAAATAAACATTAAAAAAAAATTTTAAGCTCATTTCAGCTGCAGTGAGATGAGTGCCTGTCACATTTTTATATATTGATACAATGAAATAATGCAGCCTTGGTTTGAAATTGTGATAAAAAGTTCATGTTAAAAATAACGTTTATAAATTCTCTAACTTAACAATTTTTTAAAAATTTGAATCATTTTCTGTGGCATTTCATTCCTTTACTATCCAGATGATTGGTTTCATCTTGGCAAAAAATAAAAACATTGGAATGTTGCCTAAAAGGAGATATAGTTTCCATTGTGACCCTCTTGCAGAAGAGTGGATTGGGTTGGAGGACTGGGAAGAGGGCATTTTAAGGCCAGTGTCCAGAAGGCGCAGGTGTGGCAATTGCTGCTGTCTCAGATGAGTGTGTAGTTTTACTGGGCACGTGCACCCAGTAGTTAGGCTTTTCAGTGTTTTAAAGGTGCAACCGAGGAGTGTGTGGTTGGGCACACCTGTGCATTTTCCCTGGTTTTCTTTCCCTTTTGTCAATGCTGCTCAGTCACCTCTCTGCAAGAACGTTTTCATTGTATTGCTGAAAATGGCATTATCCCAACAGCCCTGATATCTTGTCACCTGCCAAGAAATCTAACTCACCCCTATTCTCACTCAGCTGTGGGCAGAATTGCCCTGTGGTCGTTTCATTGTCTGGAAGTGGTAGGAGATAAGTGACAGACTTGACCTTGATATCTGTCTGTTATGGGCTCAAGGGATGCTTTACAATTTCTGTCCTTAAGGAAAATTTTGCACTCTGAAAAACACAATCATTCTGAGCCTGTTGTCTTTTTTCTCCTCTACATTGTCTTTATCGTGTGTTGTTAGAAGTGAATGTGAAATCAACTTATGTAGTATTAAAAATTATGAGATTTCTTGGGATCTCAGATGATAAATGAGCCATTAGAGAAACTATAACTTCCTGAGGTTAAAGAGACATGATAATTAGCTTGTTAAGTACATTTTTATCACTCCGGGGGAATTTATTTTTCTGTTCCTCTTACAGAGTACTTACCTGTTAAATATGCTACTATTATGGGCATGTGGGCGGGTTACTTTTTTGAAGGAACTGTTTTTTAATCTCGTTAAGCAGATCTAGAGGAAGGAAAATTTCCTTGTTAATGATAACATTTTAACTCAACAAATGCTTAATCATCTCACTGGAGATATGTTTTTATAAGCTTCTGTGATTTTTAAGCAAAGTAAGATTTGAGGATGGATCACCTTAGAGCTGAAGTGTAAATGTTTTTGGACTTTGTATTCTCAGTCTGCTCTCTGCCACTATAGATGTGTAGCCAGAGAGGTCCTCGAGCTGTCCCCAAAGGTACTATGCTCTTTCCCACATCTGAGTTTCCTGACACTGGGGAGACACTTTCCCACTTTTTTTATTCCTATAGCACCACGTCGTCTAGTCTTGCCTAGTATTGCCATCATAACCCACCTGCATTTATTGGGGTTCCTTTAAGCCCGTCAGTCACGTATTTCTTTGCGTGACTTTGTTCAGTGGTGTCTGGGTACACACTGTGGGGAACGTGAGCGTATCTTTCTTCCTGTATTTTCACCTGCATGTTTTTGCGCTTTCATCTGAACGTTCTGAACCGTTGCCATCCATCAGAATCCTGTGTAAACTTCAAGATCCATTTTTTATCCCCCTCAATGAAGCCTTTTAAAATTTATTCCAACTATGACATTTGCACAATAACATGCAAGGAAGATTAGAAGTAAAAGAAGCTGAAAGTAGGGAGGCAAATCAGGGGAGTATGCAGTAAATCAGACATTAATTTATCTGGGTGTAGGCTGTGTAGGCCAGTGGAAGTGTTAAAAATGAATTTAGAAAAATATGAAAAATGAGCTGTCAGAGTTTGATATGATTGTGATTGATTGGTCATAGAATTCATTCATTGAGAAAATACTTCAGCAGTGCTGATTATGTGAAAGGTATGAGGAAAATAGACATATGACCCACAGTGTCTTTGGGGAGACTATTAATCAAATGATCACACAGTAGATATAAAAATCACCATTTGAATTGTAGTTAGTAATTGCTATTAAGGACAAACGCAGGTTGCTCTTAGCCTAAATTAAGGTTATCTGATCAGGTGAAAAGAGACTGGTCAGAAAACATTTCTTCTGGAGCATCTATTTATGCTGAAATGTGAAGGATGTAGAGGGAGTAACTATGTGAAGCTGGATTTGGACAACATTCCTTGAAGAACAGAGTAAGAAAAGGCACTGTATTGGGCAGAAACATGGTGTGTTAGAACCGCAAAGAAGGCTCATGTGACTGGAGAGAGTCCGAGAGTAGAAGGGAGGAAGTTGGTATGTCGCTATAGAGAGAGTCCTGAATTATGCGGGTGCAAAGGATTGACACGAATCAAAGACTATTTAAGACCGACTAGAAGAGCGAGATTTAATGAACAGGTTACAGAGGGGAAGGGTATGTTTTCAGGAGATGATTTAAAGTGGGAGGTGCTTATGGGATAGTTATATATACAATTGATGACTTGAAATATAGGGCTTGAGTTGACCGAACAGATTTGAGAATTTTCCTCAGAAAGTTGGTAGCTGAAAATTGGTAAGAAGGGATTTTTTTAGAAAATATAAAAAATAAAAACAAAAAAATATACACAAAAAAACCCCAAACAAACAAAAAGGAAAACCAGGAGAAGAAAAGCTGCCTTGTACTTAGTTCTTGACATCCTTCTTTTTCTGTGAGGTTGCCCGCTCAACATCTTCAATTACAGTTCAGATATCTTACCAGTTTTGGCTGTGTGAGGGGATGTGGGAAAGATTTTGTGGCATTGGCATTTTAAATGGTGTTGAATGCATAGAGTTTTGATGTGTACATATAGTAGTCAGGGATGGCAGATTGGAGCAGAGGCATTGGAAGAGAAGAAGCCAACAAAGGAGTAAGAGGGAAATAGGATAGTATAGTGTATCTTGTCAACTGGCAGAGGATAACCTCCCAGTAGAACACCATGTTGCTGACGGTGACTGTTCCTTACCTCTCTGGTATGCATGGCAGAAGTTTGCCACTGAGAGGAATATGACCTTGGCACTTGTTCTCTGCATGGAATGGTTTAAATTAAAAAAAAAAAAAGTTCAATTTTATGAGAGAGAGAGAGACAGAGCGCAAGCAGGGGAGGGGCAGCAGAGAGAGACACACACAGAATCCTAAGCAGACTCCAGGCTCTGAGCTGTCAGTACAAGAGCCTCACGTGTTGCTTGAACTCACGAACTGCTGGATCATGACCTGAGCCAAAGTTGGACGCTTAACCAACTGAGCCACCAAGGTGCCCCTTTAAAAAATTTTTTTAATTTATTTTTTATTTTTTAATATATGAAATTTACTGTCAAATTGGTTTCCATACAACACCCAGTGCTCATCCCAAAAGGTGCCCTCCTCAATACCCATCACCCACCCTGCCCTCCCTCCCACCCCCCATCAACCCTCAGTTTGTTCTCAGTTTTTAACAGTCTCTTATGCTTTGGCTCTCTCCCACTCTAACCTCTTTTTTTTTTTTTTTTTTCCTTCCCCTCCCCCATGGGTTTCTGTTACGTTTCTCAGGATCCACATAAGAGTGAAACCATATGGTATCTGTCTTTCCCTGTATGGCTTATTTCACTTAGCATCACACTCTCCAGTCCATCCATGTTGCTACGAAAGGCCATATTTCATTTGCCCCTTTAAAAAATTTTTTTAATGTTTATTTATTTTTGAGAGAGAAAGAGAGACAGAGCATGAGCAGGAGAGGGGCAGAGAGAGAGGGAGACACAGAATCTGAAGTAGGTCCCAGGCTCTGAGCTGTCAGTGCAAGAGTCACACGGAGCTGGAACTCACGAACCACAAGATCATGACCCGAGGCGAAATCTGCATGGAATGGTTTAATTTTTTTTTTTTTTTTTTCTTAACAAGTTGCTTCAGATACTTTGGGGTCTGCTCAAAAATGAGGGTTCCATGAATACTGGTGTAAATAGTAGAAGAAGCCCCATAAAGATGTGTTCAAATTCTTCTGATATTTAAGATCTTTCGAAATGTGTCCTTTGATGTAAGTTTCCAGATTCACCTCTTTTGACTCTACACTGTGGATCCTCTTATTTCTCTCCTTACACCTCTATTATTAATGCTGTCTAACCGGTTATCTGGTAAACTTAAGGTTTCTTCAAGTCAGGCTCTAATATCATTATGTCTGTGAAAACACATCTGATTTCTTTTAAGCAGAACTGAGAGGTCCACATCTTTGTGCATGTATATTCCATGGTTTGTGCTCAGTTTTAAACTTTTCTTTCATTACATTAGCTGGGTTTTCATTTTGAGACTCCTTGAATGTATAAATACTATTTGGAATTTTCTTCTTTTTTAAATTTTTTTAACATTTATTTATTTTTGAGACACAGAGCGGGAGAGAGTGTGCACACACGTGAGCGCGAGCAGGGGAGGGGCAGAGAGAGAGGGAGACACAGAATCCAGAGCAGGCTCCAGGCTTCAGGCTCCGACTGTGAGCACAGAGCCCAGTGCAGGGCTCGACCTCACGAACCATGAGATCATGACCTGAGCCAAAGTCAGCTGCTTGACTGACTGAGATGCCCAGCTGCCCCTGGAATTTTCTTTCCAACACGAGGCCCAGTAAATATTACACACTTAATAGCTAAATAGCTGAAATGGTGGGGTGGTCATTGTGATGAATGGTGTTGGTGGATCCAGAAAAATGAAGACAGAGAAAGCTACCAAGAGTCTTCAGGATGATCTTCTTGAGCAAATTGATAAAATGTAAATGCCAGTTGCATACAGCCCCAGTTGTAATACGTATGTGCCAATTGCAAACAGTCCTATCCATCTTTTTAATTCTTTCGTCTTTTTTATTGGGGAATTACAGGTAAAGTGATGCAGTTGTGTTATTAAGATAATGATTAGAATCATTGAGTAATATATTTAATATAATCCAGCAATCTGGGGTTTGAGATACATTTTGTTCACAATGTGTAATAGCAGTAGTTTTGAAATAGTTTAGTTACAGTACCCATTATGGCCAGCAGATGCCTGCAAACACCATAAAATCATTTTGATCAGATTGTTTTAAAAACATAGTGTTGGTTTTTGGAACTGTATATTGCTGGTCTAGTACAATTGTGTTTGATTCTTTGCCTTTTATTTTTAATTCCAGATGAGAAAATTGAAAAGATATCTTACTTGAAAGGGCCACTTAATATTTTCCTTTCTGAGGTGTTAGGTGTGAATGAGGATATATATACTATTTGTATGTCATCTAAAAAATTTAGATTAAAATTATGAAAGAAGCAGCTGTAAATATGCTACCATTCTATTTCTGATAAGGTCATGAGAATTGCATTTTAATTTGTCTTATTTTTTTCTCTAACGAACACAGGAGAAGTATTCCAAAGGAATAATTCCTCTTTCTGCTATATCTACGGTACGAGTTCAAGGAGACAACAAATTTGAAGTTGTTACAACACAAAGAACTTTTGTTTTCAGAGTAGAAAAAGAAGGTAAGATTAGTTTTTTATCTTTGTAAAAACACTCAGACATTAATTTCTGACCAATCAGAAGATTGATAAACCAATTAAGCTGCAAATGTCAAGAAATCTTTAAATATGTTACTTTTAAATAATTTACATTTTATGTTCTTTTGAATGCCCTAATAAACAAGTTGACAAGTCATTTGTTTTTCACTATTCTTGCATGCAGCAAATACTTAGGATCTACTAAGTGACAAGAATTCTTCTAAATTCTGGATATATGGCAGTGGAAAAAAAAAGTAGGCAAAAATCTCTGCTCCTGGAGTCCATGTTTTAACTGTTGTTTTGATAATGCAGAGTAGTTATTTGATATGCAAAAACATTTTTCTAACTATTAAAAGTTGGTTTTATGGAAGTTTCCTTAGGCAGGTTTAACTGAACACATGTCATACTAACACAGATTTTGGAACATCTTTTATATTTTTTAAAATTCTTTTTACCTTCATCATCTGCTATAGGTCAGTTGATGGTGAAAATTAGATGGCATGTAGTTGGGTTGTGGATGGAGTCATTTTAAATCCTTAGATCTTTTCTGACTTTTGGAGGTGGGAAGGAGGGAGAGCTGGGAGAGCTAAGAGTTCTCTGTTGTATACTTTGACTATCAATATATCATTACTATATATTGTAACATACTCACTGCTTTTAAATAATATAGGTAAAGCCATATCCATTAATTAAAGAATTATAATTTTAATTTATTGTAAATGTTTTATTTTAGTATAGATTATAGCTCAGCTTGATTTTGAAAGTACTTCTTGGTACTTAATTGAATAATGATGATATGGAGAACTTACTAAATACTTGTGCTTCATTTTTCACAATGATCTTGTGAGAGATGTAAGTTTTACAACTGCTCAATTTTACACATCACAATTTACATCTTTATAAACTATAACAATATTAGCTATATTGGGGGCAGTATTTGTCTTTTTTATACTGCTAGATTCCTAGAACATATACCAGTGCATGGCAAATGAATGAGTGAATCATTCATTCAATGAATGAATGAAAACATTCAATGCATCTTATATATTCCTAGAAAGCTTTCATTATTCCTTGGGATAATCAGTAACTCATAAATTCCAGCTGCTGTTCACACTGAAGCAGCTTTTTTTCACTGTGAATCACTAGCCATTTGTGAGATCAACTCAGTGGTTTCTGATGGTATTTTAAAAAACCCCCCCGGGGCGCCTGGGTGGTGCAGTCGGTTAAGCGTCCGACTTCAGCCAGGTCACGATCTCGCGGTCCGTGAGTTCGAGCCCCGCGTCGGGCTCTGGGCTGATGGCTCAGAGCCTGGAGCCTGTTTCCGATTCTGTGTCTCCCTCTCTCTGCCCCTCCCCCGTTCATGCTCTGTCTGTCTCTGTCCCAAAAATAAATAAAAAACGTTGAAAAAAAAATTTTTAAAAACCCCCCCAAAACAGAAAAACAAACATGGAATAGAATAAGAACTATCAAAGTGCCTCGCTTGAAGTTAGCATTGTATTGTGAGAGCTACCTAGGTATCTATTGTACATACATAATGGAAAGAGTGTTTCTTACTTGACTTGCTATTTAAAAAGGCATTGAGAGCTATAGTCTAGGGAAGGGGTTGGCAAAACATGGCTTATAACCTAAATCTGACCTCTGCTTGTTTTTATAAATAAAACCTTTTAGATCAGAGCCACTGTCGTTCATTTACATATTGTCTGTGGCTGCCCTTGTGCCTCAGACAGCACTGAGTAGTTGCAGAGTGTATGGCCAGGAAAGCCTAAGAAACTCTCTTCTCGACTGGATATCCTGAGGATCTTTCCTTATGCTTTGGTTTCCTCTGCCCAGAAGGTGACTGTCTGTTTCTTTCAGGTGCTTATCACTTTCCCCTTGGCTTCTCAAAATGAATTTCACATATGCCACATAACTTGCGTGTTAAGACAGACCATACTAAATAAAGCTTCCAACCTGTGTGGAAATCTGTTTAGCCATATTTACTTACTGTAGTTAAAAGTTAAACAGACACATTTAAGTAGAATATATCAACCCACACGTTTCAAAGTTACATGTTTACAATCAACCAATGTCCTTCTGTGATATGTAGTTCATGTGTAGTTCATATATCACATAATTGATACATAAATAGTATAATTGCAGTCAAACTTTGGTATAAATTATTATTTCTTAAATAAGTCTTAGGTCTCTAAGTTTTAAAAGCATGAAAATACTGCTTCAGTAAAAACTGAGACTATCCAAATGGAATTACTGAGTAAGTTATTTTCATTGAAAGTCATTTTTACGTAGTAACTAATATTTTTAAAGCTAGATATACGTAGATGTGTGTGTGTGTATGCATATATGTGTAAATGGTGTATGTGTTCCATACATAAATGTATGGAACCTTCAACAAGATGCTAAGTATGTTTTCTTGTTTTTTTTCTCCTTTCCTGAATACAAATGGTTGATTATTTTTTACTTTCTGGGAATTGAGAAATCAACCTTAGTGGCTTATGAAATATTTGACTTAATGAACTTTAAGCCAGATGAAACTTTACTTCAGTCTAATGAAGAAGCAAGATGAAAGTTGAGAACACAAAGGGAAAATGGTTCGACATCATAGCAGAAATGAATTCTCCATTTTTGATGAGAAGGTTCTGAAAATCCTATGTACAACAGCTACCCTGTCTCCCCTGTAACCAGTGTCCCTATTTCTAAACTGCTGCATTGCCCACTGGCATTTCTTACATAGGTTACAGTTTGGCAATTTTTTCCCACAGAGTTTCAAAGGCTTCAATTCCCCCATGTTTCTTAGTGCGGTATTGTCATGCTCTTAGTTGAAAGTGAATTATATTGAGGTAATAGCATTTTGTAAATACTCTTCCTAAAATAAAAAATTTAGTCGGATTCCTTTGGAATTGGCCAGAGGGTCATAACCGCTGATGATCTTTCCAGTCTGTATTCCCTGGCACCTGTGGCCACACATACAGATGCGGTACTTCAAAAAGAAGGTGATGTTTTGAGTCGGCAGTTTGCATCCTTAGAAAAGGGCTTAAGAATTCTGAGTGGTCGTCATTTGTGTTCCTGGGCCATTTTCAGTACTGGCGATCAGCCGTAGGCTCATGTTCCTGTCCACCTAAGCTAATTCTAAACCCCTGGGAGGCAGGCAGCTGTTTTTCCTTTCGACTCTGTTTCCAGACAGCATTTTACAGCCCTCCAGTGGCAGCAATGATACTGAAAGCTTATTTATTTATTATTTGTTTTTTAAATTTTTATTTATTTTTTTAACAAACATTTGGGTTAGAAACATATGTTTCTCTCAGTTATTTTGGACAAGTAGACTTACCTGCCTTGAAATAGTCAATGTTTTTAGAAGTGAGTCATGGAGCATTAACTGGCTGGAGTGAGAGCCAGGGGAATTATAAGTTCTTCACTGTCAGGGCAGCTGGAATGGCTCAGTCGGTTAAGTGTCCTACTCTTGATTTTGACTCAAGTCATAGTCTGACGCTTCATGGGATCTAGCCCCACATCGGGCTCTGCTCTGACACTATGAAGCCTGTTTGGGATTCTCTATCTCTGCCTCTCTGTCCCTCCCCTGCTCTCTCTTTCTCTTTCAAAATAAAAAAATAAACTTAAAAAAAAAGTTCTCCATTGTATAGTGGATTATCATACTAGGTCGCTAACTGTGGAGTCATTCTTGAATCTTTTCCTTTCATATCTCGCATCCAGTCCATCAGCACATCTGATCATTTCGACTTTGGAAATATGCCTGCATTCTTAATTCTCAAAACCTCTGTCATTATGACTCTAATGCAAGCCACTGCCTCTATCTGGGTTTTGTAATAACCTCCTTTGATCGACTGCAGGCCTATTTTTCTACACAGCTGTCAGGGATCATTCATCAAAGAAGTCAGATCACGTCCATCCACTTCAGATGCTGTGTTGTCTCTCCATCTCACTGAGAGTAAAGTACTTCTGTCCAAGAGCCCCTACGTGCTCTGGTTCTGGTCTGTTTGTCCTTATCTCCTTCTGTGCTCTCCCTCACTCACTGCATTTCAACAATTCTTCTGTTGCTCCAGGGCATTGGCACTGACTGCTGCTTTCTTTAACCTGGAATGCTCTCCCACCAGCCATCCTCCTGACTTGCTCCATCACTTCCTCTTTCTTTAGGCTTTGGCCTAACCATTGCCTTCTTTCTGAGGCTTTTTCTAGTACCCAGCTTAAGAAGTTGATATTTCTTATGTGCGCCATCCCTTGCTTTTTCTTTGTCCCCTTGCACTTGTCAATGTGTAATAGATTACATATCTGTGTTTTATTGCCTTCCTCCTTTGACCAGAGGGCAAACTCCAGGAGAGTAAGGCTGAGGTCTGTTTTGTTCACGCTTGCATTCCTGGTATTCAGAATAGGTCTTGGAACCTAGTAGGCACTCAGGAAATATTTGTGTGAATGAATGGTTATTGATTTTATGAACAGCCATGGTGTATGCAGGTACTTTCTTCCCTAAAATTGATCATGGGTTACATTGACGACTTTTTGGTTCAGTTATATTAGCATATCAAAAGTAAAGGTCCATCTGAAGCATTAGCTTCTGTCCCTAATCTTATACACAGCCCTCATGTTACCCAAGTATAATTATCCCTAGTATAATCAATCCTTTATGCTGCTAATGAATATGCCTACTCCTAAATGCAGTGGTCAGAGAATATTGTCTCTCCTGTTGGTTTTGTTGTTGTTGTTTCTTAACTTTTTTTTTTTTTTTTTAATGTTTGCTTATTTGAGAGAGTGAACATGAACAAGTGGAGGAGGGGCAGAGAGAGGTGGGGAGACAGAATCCTGAACAGGCTTAGTGCTGTCAGTGTAGAGCCCAATGTGGGGCATGATCCCATGAACCCATGAGATCATGACCTGAGCCAAAATCAAGAGTAGGACACTTAACCGACTGAGCTACCCAGGTGCCCCTTTACTTTTTGTTTCTTACAGTAGTTGGCATTCATTCCTGAAAACCTCAAAAACTAGTTTGAGGGGATCATTATCTTTTATTTACATTCTAGAATAATTATAAGAAAGTGGTGATTTTGTTTGTTTTCCCTTTTTCCAACCCGGAGTGCTCTACTTTGAACAAAGCCATGTTTAGGTCAGAGCATATTCTCTAAGGAATAGTGCTTATTAGCACAGTGCTAAGATCAAGTTAGACACTCAGTAAATATTTGTTATTAGAAAGAATAAAAGAACCTTGGTGTGAAGAGTAGGCAGAAGCTAGCATAGTATCTTGCTTTGCCCAAGACATTTAGCCCAAGGGAAAATCAATATTTGACTTGCAATATTATGACTTGCCAAAGCATATTCCCCATGTCTAAGGATACACACATTACACAGCCAAATACCAATGATGCTTGTAATCTGTTTTATTATGTTAGAATTATCTGTATCACTGTTTATCTCCATTGGCATGGGTAATTAAAAATAAACTGAATGTTACTATTAATTCTTGTATTTATTCATGACTGTTAACTTCCTATTAGTAAATGAGGCCCTCCGGAGCTAGGTAATAGTTCTAGGCTATCAGAGAACCATTTGTTGAGATGTAACCATAATATGTTTAAGTCTAACAGCCACAAATGCCAGTTTCAAATTATTTTCCTGAGAAACTGAGATACATAATAGCAATAGAAACCATAAACAGTTTGGCCTAGTTCATAAAGTTATGACCTACAAAATGAAATAAGTTAGAGAAAGACAAATACCATATGATTTCACTTATGTGGAATTTAAGAATCTTAAATTTAAATTTTAAGAATTTAAAACAAAATGAAGAAAAAAAAGAGAAAAACAGGCTCTTACATATGGAGAACTAACTGGAGGTTGCCTAGAGGCAAGGTGCAGTCGGAATGCATGAGAAAGATAAAGGGGGTTAAGAGTACACTCATCTTGATGAGCACTGAGTAATGGATAGAATGGTTGAATCCTGTTGTACACCTGAAACTAATAGGCCATTGTATGTTTATATTTCAATAAAAAATTAAAATAAAAACCTAAGGTAGGTTTCTTTTCAATAAAAAAATCTACATTTCAAACTAAATGATTTATGCAGATTAATACAAATAAAAAACATTCTGTGCTGTTTAGTTGGCAAGAATATTTTGTGTGAAACTAATCACAAGTAATAACCAATGGAAGGTTTGTTGTGTTACTGAAAATGTAAAAAATTATCATAGTGCAGTCTGGGTCTGTTCATGTAGGTCTAAAATGTAGACTAGGGGTGTCAGGGTGACTCAGTCATTTGAGCATCTGACTCTTGATTTTGGCTCAGGTCATGATCTCATGGTTTGTGGGGTCAAGCCCATGTCAGGGATTCTCTTCCTCTCTCAATGCACCTTCCCTTCTCTCTCTCTCTCTCTCTCTCTCTCTCTCTCTCTCTCTCTGTCAAATAAATAAACTTAAAAAAAAAAAAGACTTGTAGAGTCAGTGCTGCATATTCACATTGACTTCGTTACTTGAATATTTTCATGTGCTTTAGTTTCTAATGATGCTGAGGAATTTGGATAAATTATTTCCTCCTGATACGCGGGCACTATTACCTGGGGATTGTGAAATACCTGAAGTAAAGCATTGCTGAATGAGATTTAATACACACTTTGGCCTTCATCATTTAAGGCACAACTGTTTTTAGTAGTGTTGAAGGTGAGCAGGAATAAAGATAATTTAAAAATTAAGTCTTGTTATAACTTAGGGTTCATTTGGAATGTAAGCAAGTCTAATATGGAGACTTACATCAATCCACAATGGAGTTATTCTTTCCAGACAGGTCTTAGATCTGAGATACTATCCAATTTTCCAAGCTTGGGCCAGCTTATTCTTTCCTTCCTCTTCCTTCTTGATCATTTTTCCTACGTAGAATTCTGTTGTGTGTTTTTTGTTTTGTTTTGTTTTTTTCCTTTTGCCTTGATAACCACTTCTCTGTTTTTTGCTAGCCCGTTTTCCAGCCTCATAGATATAGTCATACCTCAAGATTTGTCCATTTCTTCTCCTTTTACCTTAAACATTTATCCACTTCCATGGATCGTCTTTTGTGTAGGCCACCTTCATTCACACATTATTATCAGTCCACCTAGGTGCTGCCAGGGCACTAAAAACCTGGGGTGGTTATCTTAACAAAATGAAACCTTCTACATTCTTTGGTCAAGTCAGGGTACTAAGCTATCGGTTAATTTAAATTTTTGTGAATACCTTCTAACCTATTTAAAACTTCAGATATTATTTCTATCCCTTAATGTCTTGACTTTTCAAGTGTTCTTTTGTTTCCATTTTCATTGTACTTCATGCCTCTCTTGCCTTATTCCTGATCTCCAAGTTTCAGTTTGGTCTGCCTATCATCTTGCTAATCATGTCACTTCCTTGCTAAGAATCTTGACTTTTTATTTTTTGCCTCTGTAATAAAGTTTGGAGGCAAAATTCCTTACAGGTACTGCAGAAGCTGTAGCCGTATTTCCTATTATTTCTTTGTGAGTTCAAAATTAGCAATATGCTTCTCTATCAGTCCCTGAACAGATGTTGGTTCTTCCTGCCTTTGTTCTTGTGTTCTTCTTTGTTTAGAGTTATAAAGTTCTGCTCTTCCCTCACCGGACCCCAGTTTTGTCTTTTCAAATGCTCCTCATTCCAAGACCTAACACAGTCCTTTTTCAACCCCCTTAGTGCTGTGAACAATTGAGAGTTAAAACATTTGATTCTGTTAATGTTACACTTGCTGTATGACCTTCAGCAAATCATGTACCTCCATTGAATTGACTCGTGTATTATTTGATATCATTTGTATGACACTTATAGTATTCTGTGTTCTATGTTCATATCTAACTTGACTTACAACTTTGATTGCTCTTTGGGGACTGGATCAAATTTCTGTCCCCATAACGCAGTGTGTTATGCATAGTTGAAGGTCACTCCGCTTTTATGGAGGGAGAAGACTAAATTTTAATTTACAAAATGAGATGTTATTGTTTGGTGAGAATAGATTGGATGAGTGACTATCAAGTTTGCGTACTCTTAAGTAGAGTAGGCTCTAAGTAACAGAAGTAAGATTTTCTGGGCATTTGAGTAACTTAGTTGCCAGGTAAAATGTGTTAACTGGTCTCAGTATTACTTCTGATAAAAGAAAAAATCCAGTCTCATGAATGATCTATACGAGTGCTTCTTAAATATTAACATAGATTCAGATCACCTGGGAATCTTCTTAAACTGAAGATTCTGATTCATCAGGTCCTGAATGGCCCTGAGATGTTGCAGTCTAATAAGCTCCCAGGTGAAGCCATCAGTATTAGTTACAGAACACCTGGCTAGTGTTACTTCTTTTCTCTTAGGAAATAGGGCCATTGGCTCAGACTGCAGGGGCATTTAGATTGCGGTTGTGGGAAAGAATCTGTAAATGATGTGTTACAGAGAGAATAGATCCTTTGCCGTGTTTCTGTGTCTGTATAATTTATATGAGTACGGATGTATTTTCTCCTGTCTTCATTTTCAGAGGAGAGAAATGACTGGATCAGCATACTGTTAAATGCACTGAAATCACAGTCCCCTGCCTTGCAGTCTCAAGCAGCTGCTGCACCTGAGAAATGTGGATATCTTGAATTGAGAGGGTATAAAGCCAAAATTTTTACTGTGTTAAGTGGAAACAGCGTGTGGCTTTGCAAAAATGAACAGGTGAGGAGCTATGTTACAACTATTGTAATTTGCGGTTCCTTGATTACATTAACAACTATGCTTCCTTAGACTTATTAGAGTTTTTACTTTATAGCATCTTGCTTTTGCCTTGAGTACTGCACTAAATGTAACAAAGAAGGTGTTATTTTGTTGAATTTACTCAGTTCCTCCAGTGGCAGGAACGTAATCTACATCAAATTTGAGGCTAGGCATCATCTTTTTAAGAGACTGACAAAATCATTGAAAATAATTTTTGAAGAGTATTCTTTACCTGAAGTAATGTTATAAAACTACGTGAGATAATAATTAATTAAGAACCAATTAACCATTCAGCTGTTGATGAAATAGGCTCAGTTCTGCACCTGTTGTTTCTTTTATGATAGAAAATTTTAAGAGTAGGCACAGGTGATATATTTTCTTGAGTTTCCAGCATTTTTATTTATTTATTTTTTTGAGCAGATATGTTGCTTGCAGAGGAGATAATTTACTATAGGCAAATGGTTCATATATGCATATACATACACACACATGCCACATATAAAATAGGCTTGAGTTGTTGACTTACTGAGTTTGGGTAATATAGAAGGACTTAATAGAGAAGTTAACTGTTTTGAGGAGACTGATGTTGTAGTTCTAACAAATTCGGTTAACTTTGATTTGGTAGACTTCCCTTTCTCTGACATATCTGGTGTTCAATATGTATAGGAAAATACTCCTTTTGTGGAATGAATTCTTAATCTTTTAGCCTAAAATATATTAGATACTTAGTAATTTGTGGAATTACACAGTGTGCTTTGTATATCTGATCTAAGACAAACTCATTTTGTGAGACATCATAATGGGTTATGAAAGCTGGGATGTAAATGTTGTTTTCATAACAAAAAATAGAGATAGAAACTCAAAACAAATGGTAGTTTTAAGAAATTAACTATAGATCTTTAAGGCATCTTCTGAACCTCAGCACGGTCTTATTCCTTATATGTTTTGGATAAGATTTCTTAGCCAGTTAACTGTGGAAGGCATCATTGAGCACTGTTGGCATATTAATAACTTGGATAGTTAGCATCTTCCTCAAGAATAGTGACGTACAGCTTATAATGTGTATGAACTTAATATGAACATTTTCTGGCTGTGAAGTAAGATGATTAAAACTTTTCTCATTGGAATCGAGTTTAAAAATGCATAATTTGCATTTATTGGTATGGAAGTTCCTCTGCCAGATTAATTGAGGTATTCATTTTTTACTTGCACAGAGTTGATGGACTTCAGATATTAGTTTCATCACTTCCACTAGCCAGATTGTGTGGGTATATGTTATTCTCCTAAAGTAGATGTTTTTTAAAAGTTTTATTAACTTTCTCTATTAGAAAGAAGTTGTATGAAATTATTGCTTTAATATTAGCTATTGAGCATAAAAAACACAATAATGACTCTGCCCTCTGGTGAGTACCAGTGATTGTGCTGATTAATTTATAAACATTTCCTTTTAATCTTGCCCACAAATATAGGAGGAAGATATTCTCTTCCGTGTTTTATAGATGAGGAAAATGAGGATTGAGTAAGGATTGCAGATCTTCATGCATAACAAAACCAGAACTGTATGACTCTAAGTCTAGCGTCTTAGCCATTATACCAAACTTTTTAAAAGTGTATGTTGAAAAGACCATTTCTGGCCTATGACCTTTTAGAAATAGACTGAGCTTTTTTCTTTGAAAAACTTAGTTGCTTAGAAGGTTCAGAGTGTGCATTCAGTACACATTCTACCAGGTGAGGTAGTCTGCAAGGCGTGCACTTGCTGAGGACACATGTCCTGTCTTCCAGGAGGAAAAGTTAGACAGTACCAGCGTTTTTGATGGATAGGGAGCCCAGTGCTTTATTAGTCTCACGCAGAAGTTACAGAGAAGTGCAAAAAAGGCATCTCATGAAGTCTCAAGATTAGAAACGCTTCCATGTACGCAAGTAATGAATATATTCTTAAAAATGAAAGCATTAATGCTGGACCCCCTCCTCATCTTTTGAGACATACACCTATTTTCAGTTATGTATATTTCGGTTCCTTTTCTATGCATTAACTTGTCTTTATATGTACCTTTAAAAAGTGCATACTGTTGCTTGTGTATATGTTATTTTTAAAAAGTTGCATCATGATGTATAGAGCTGGGTATTAAGGGACCTGATCTTGAGTCAAGTCTTAAATAACTAAGTGGCTCAAGACTGGACGGACAAATCAAGGAAGGCCTTCTATGTTTAGGCCCTCACTTACCTTTCCAATTTTATCTGCATTTACATCCTGGTGTATCCTTTTCTCTCTTGGAGAAAGTTGCCCATTGGTTTTTTCACATGGTTGAATAGATTGTGTGAAGAACTTGGGTGATGTGCTAAATGGGGAGTCTTTCTCCTGAATGCAGAGGGCTTTACTAAAGCTTGCATTTAAGAAAAGTACTAAAAGTTCATTGTTTCAACGCACCTTCTGAAAGTTTTAAGTATACAACACATTAAGTAATCTTGTTTTTTTTTAAATATGGAAAAAAAAATCTACTTATAAAAATGTACAAGTGTTACACCTGAACCTAATATATGTCAATTTTAATTCTATATTAAAAATAAAAAATAAAAAGTAAGACGTGTTAGCTTTGAACTTATGTATCTAAATTTGCATTGGATCTAATTTGATTACATGCATCAAAGCTAAATTATTTTCATTTTTAAACTTTTAAAATAGTGAATTTATTGCCCACATAACTTACAGTATGAATAGAATAAAAAAAAACAAGGAAAATTGACCTACACTACCCTAACATATGAACTATTTTTATTTTTCTTGCCTCTATTTATACATAGTTATCATAATTTACTCAGGAGGCCATTCCAGAGAGAGTAAACAGTGGATAGAGGTGGAAAGGTAGAATATGTTGAAGAATTATTTAAAAGGAAGCTGAAACGTTCATTTAGAGCAAAGGAGATAGAGTAGCAGTTCTGGGTTTTCATTCTTCTGCTACTAATTGGTTCAGATAATTAAGTTAATGTCTTTATGTTTAAATGGTGTCGTGTAAAGAAGAGAGATGGCTTGCTATCTCTAAGGCCATTATTTAAGTTGAGTGTTAAAATTCCAGCTATCTGGTCTCATTCCAGACTGTAGAGTTAGAATTTCTGGGGATGGAATGTTGGAATCCACATTGTATAAGGCATCCCATGTGGTTCAGTGACATGTGATCCAAAACTACACACAGTGAAACACTTTTCTGAGGTTTTTTTTTTTTTTTTTTCCTTTAAAAAGTTATAAGCATCTAGGTAAAGAGAACAAGATATTTTTAGAATTGGAAAATGTGTAAAAACAGCTTGCAACCAACATTGGGTACTTCATCATCCTTCAACTTGGTATTGTTATACTTCTTTTTCTTACTAACTTTAATCTGGAAGTATATCTCTTTTCTCATTGAACATTTTGAAATGTGCCAACATTTAAGTGGAATGTTAAGATAATCAGTATTAGTGGTAATGAATTTTGAAAATTTGAAGAACTGTCATTAATTGTGCATAGTTTTGAACTGTAGGCACTGGTATTTATTTTTGCTAAAATCTAAATTTTAAATGAAATTACAATTTTCATCTTATGAGTCCTACAATATCATTTAATTCCTTTTTCTTAACGTAGACTTTTATTGCCAGTGTATGATCTAGTGGAGTAAACTCCATTTGCAAAGTCAGCATAAAGGGACAGTGTTTGGAAAACAGTTTGAAATTGTTATTTCCCATAAGTTCCTTGAACTCTGTCTGGAAATGTATTCTCATTTTGTGGATTATTTTTAACCCTTTCCAGAGCTTTCTCTCTACTTCCAAAGCGTGTCCTTAAGATTCCATGTCAAACATCCCTACAAATATATTTTCAGTAATTCTTTCGCTTTTTCTTAATCTGTGGAATCAGTACCTTAAATTTTCTAAGTTAAAATAGCTATTAGAACAGGCTATCATAATTATTGCCTTTTTTAAGAGACGTGGTGTGATGATGGCAAGGGGCATGCCAGTCTCCATCCCCTCATGGACCCTTCACTGGCATATCTCAACTCCATGGAATTAACATGGACTTTTCATTTTCCTGGTTGCTCCCTTCAGAGGTTCATTATTTTCTGTTACCTCTGTCTCTCCCTTTCATTCATTAGCAGATTGTAGGAGCTGGAACTTGCAGTAGTTCTGGACTGAGTAGGAGAAATGCCTTAGGGGATCTTATTTCTGAGACAACCCCCCCACCCCCTTCCCCCCCCCCCCCCCCCCCCAGGTTGTAAAAAGTAGAAAAGAACTATGAAGAGATATGTAAAAACATTTGTTAGAGAGGAGTTTGGCAAAGTAGAACCAGACACAAATTCTCTACCTAATTACTCAGTTGCAAAACACTGTGGCGCTGTTATCACATAAATTACATGTCATTCCTTTATTTAACATCATCTTGCAAATGCAGTGTTTAATTTTTACAAATATTCTCTTCCTTGTCTCTGCTTATGTTTTACATGCCTGCAATGTATTATAATTATGATAATTTTTTGCAGTGTTACTTCAACTTTGTATAAAATGAGTTGGGTGTTTCAGAGTGTGTAGGTTATACCACACTTCCCCGTGTTTCTATATTCATCCATTTTACAAAATGGGTTTTTATTGGACACCTCATTTCTGGGTGCCGCTCTAGGGGGTACAGTAGGAAACCAGAAGATGCTTACTGTTTAGGATCTGACCTTCCAGTGTGGGTAGCACACACTGGTAAAAAAATAAATGAGATTTCTGGTAGCTTTCTGTATGTAGCCTTTTCCTTTTTATGACCTTTTTCTAAAGAATTGTTCACATTTAAAATGCTATTAGCTGCATGAATTAGGTAACAGTTTCATTTTAACCTTAAACGTGTTATAATTTTTATATTCTCAAATTAATTGTGTGATTGTTTATTCACTGCTGTGTCTTCAGGAGTTTCAGGCCAGTAGCTGATACCCAGTAAACATTTTGCAGAATAAGCTTGTTGAATTCGTGGTTCTTTACAGCTGTTTTCTTGACTTCAAAGCTTATCATTCTTTTTAAATTTTGTTTTTAAGTTATTTTCTGTGAATTGTCTCTTGATTTTCTTTCTCGATTTTTTTAATTGGGATTTTTTTTGTCTTTTCTGATTATTTAAGCTCTTCGTATGAAAAATACATTAATCATCATGTCATTTTCTGTAACCACTTTTCTGAGCTATGGCTTACTTTACATTCTTTTTATTGTGTAGGGATTTTGTTTATATAATTAAACTTTTATTTCAAAGCTGATAGAGTTTTCTGTATTCTGGAAAATATTTTGTGAATTTATCTTGAAATGATGTGGACATAGTATGTAGGCCAGTATTTAAAATTTTAAATGAGATAATAAAATATGAACATACACTGAAGCATACGTAGAGTTATATACATGGTATTGCTGTTTGAATGAAACTTCCGCGAATGGATGTAAGGCAAATTTAAGTTAGTTGGTTTTGGTTTCCATTTATCAGGTTGTCCTGACAGCCAGTTCCATATAAATACATTCATACATACATATATATATCTATATCTATATCTATATATATATATATATATACACACATACATATATATGTTTTGTGTGTGTGATGAGTTTTTTTGAGCATCATGTTAGTATTAGTGAGTTCATTACAACCAGATGTCTTGCTTGGTGGGTTTGTGTATCCATTTAATGATAATTGTGGCGTTGAAGTTCTAACTATATAAATTCACTTCATTAAACATTCTCAAATCAGGGTATAACAAGAGACTCATTCCCCCTCGTCCCCCTACATAATGTTTCCGGTGTCTGGCATGGGAATGAAACTCTAATAGAATTTAAATCGATCTCATAGGGCTGTGGGTTGAGTGGCACAGAAAGAAGCAGCAGGGTGTAGGTGGTGGCCTCAAATTCTCTGGGTTTTGTATCTGGCCAAACTCTGCATCTGGTGTTTCCCCGGAAATTTGGTGCCAGTGTCATACAATGCCACATCTGTTTTCAACAAATGTTTAAGCACCAAGTTCTTAAATTTCTGGCATGGAAACCTGGCATCCAGTATCTCCAAATATAGGTTTGAGGTTTCAGCAAGTTTGGGGTTAACAAACCCTTCTTTAATTTTTCTGTTTAGGAATCAAACTGGTAGTTTGCTCTTTCACTGTGTAGTTTTAAAATGTAGTTTTAACCACATTTGTGCTACAGATTCACACATATAACCCAGTTCAGTATCTTGGTAACTTATTTACCATTAATTCTAATCTGAGTATATAGGATAGAATCATTAGTGTGAATACTTTCAGTCACTGTAAATAAATACTTTAATTGAAGACAAATTCTGTATTTAGAACTCACAAATTTTCTGGATGTATTAGACCCTAAATTTATATTTCACTCAGTTTTAATTAAAATGCTGTATAAGGTAGATATTACTGTGTCCTTATAAATAAGGAAATTGGAGTGTAGGTAAATAACTCGGTAGTAGTCATACGGCCCGTAAATGGCTTATCCGGGATTCTCCTCCAGGTCTGACTCCCAGTGGTCATGACCCACATGGCTCCTACATGGTCATGACCACCTTTGCAGGTATCCAGATCTGTTCTGCCAAACATGGCCATCATTATGGTAGTACTGGTGGTGGGATTCATGCTTTTTGAGATCCCACATTCTATGACCACAAATTAAACGTAAGATATTGTTTACTCCAGAATCTGTTTTTAGCTTTATGCTTTCTATAGTAATATTACCTTCTGAATTTTCATGCTCCTGTTTTTTCCCATCCAGTTTATAGCATTTTAAGTGTTCAAAGTGTGACTTATCCCTGACTTGTACCTAATTTTCAACATGAGAATATGGCTGACAATTGTAGCTAATAGGTAATTTATTTTTTAATATCTGCCTTCCACCCAACCCTTAACATTTTTTTTAATGTTTATTTTTTTTTGAGAGAGAGAGAGAGAGACAGAAACAGGGACAGAGCACAAGCTGGGGAGGGTCAGAGAGTGAGAAGGAGACAGAATCTGAAGCAGGCTCCAGGCCCTGAGCTTCAGCACAGAGCCCGATGCGGGGCTTGAACTCATGAACTGTGAGACCGTGACCTGAGCTGAAGTTAGATGCTTAACCGACTGAGCTACTCAGCCACTACCCCATTTTTAAAAATTTATATATGTTTGCTAGTAATTTGTGTATTTTCCTGTAATTAACTTTTTCATAGGTAATATGGTCAGTTGGTTTCAAATTCAAGAGGTAGAAATTATATAATATAACAGTAGCTTACCAGACTGTGTAGCACTTACTCCGTGCCTGGGGTTCTTTTAAGCATTTTCAGCATATTGATTTTATCCTCACCATACTGATGAAGTGTAGTACTGCTACATTTTGCAAATGAGTGAACTGAAGCCGGAGAGGTATACATGATCAAGCTGGTCTAGGTTTTGTCATTTATTTCGTCAAGGTTCACCTCCTTTGGAAACTCTCATATGAACATAACGCTCTTTTCAGAGATTGGCTGGATTCAGTGTTTATAGCCATGCACTTGTTACAATTCTTTCTCATTTCCTCCTTAGACTATAAGCTTCCAAAAGGTAGGTACCCTGTCTTATGCTCTTGTGCAGACTCAGGACTTAGCATGATTTCTGGCATTCACTGAGTACTTCCTAAATGCTGTTTTGCCAGGACGAATTTTCCCATTTTAAAAATGGCTATATCTGCTCTGCCTTTTTCACAGAATAATTTACAAGATCAAATGAGGGTTCATGGCTTTCAGTAGGCTTCAGAGCACTACACAAATAGATGTTAAACCAATTATGGAGTGTACTGTATATGCTTAATGAAGTCTGATTCTTCAGACATTAATCTGAATCCTCTAGACATTAGCACAGGGGTGGTTACCCAGGACACCTAGGATCTTGAAAAACCAATGTGTCACTGTGTTCTGGTATTTTTAACCAGTAGTCATAATGATTTCAAATGATTTTTGTATAATCATTGCATTTTTTTTCCTCTTCTCTACGGAAGGCAGAGGGAACTGTTGATATCCTGATATTTACCTATTGCAGACTCATCCTGTCTAGATTCTACAGCTGGTTCTGCTGTCCAATTCAGTTTTCTCAACATTGGCTGCATATGAGAGTCATAGGGCTGTAGTTTTGCTTTTTGACTGAAGATTCTTAAGCTCTGCTTTCTAATTCAGTGGATCAGAATCTCAGGGCCGTAGGGAGAGATCAACATGGGTAGTTTTGATGAGTGTTGAGGGATTAGATACGTTCTAAATATAGACTGAAAAGGGGCTTATAGTTTACAAATATTTTTAATAAGAAAAACAGTTGTTTCATATTTAATAGCTCTCAAGAGCACTGACATTTATTTTGTTACTCTGCTGTACATTTTACAGTCCATTTGTGTCGGTGAGTTCAGTGGACACTCTAATTACTCAAAACCATATGGCCATGGCCAGCAGCTGATAAATGGGTTACAGTTTTTACCCAGCCTAAAAACTCATCTTTGCCTTGCTTGGGAGATTTGGGGTCTAGAGCTGACCCTCTCTTATTTTAACAGAAATTGCAGTTTTATGGATATAGACATTTCACACCTTGCTTGTAGAAATGAGGGGCCACCAATCCAAGCTGGAGCCTAGATGAGGCTCATCAGTTTCCATAAAACATGGTCAGTTTTGCCATCTGCTAGTCTGAAGGTTTGAGTATGTATCTCTGCCCTTAGTAACACACAGTACCTGCAAGCCAGGCCCTCATCAGAGAATATAACTTGGCGTATCCAGCTCTTGTCAGTTCTTCATTATGGAGAATTGTTTGAAGGACATGCAGTCTGTTCTAGAGTTACTCCTATCAAGTTGGGCCACCAGAAAGATGTTTTAAAAATATCCTGCCTTGTCTGAAAGATGGTAGCTACGCTTGTGGTGAGCAGAACACAACTTACAGAGAGGTGGAATCACTGTGTGTGCGTGCCTGGAACTAATGTAACGTTGTACGTCCACTATACTTCAGTAATGAAAAAATCTTACCTTGTTACCCCTACTTTATTTCTTCATTTATAAAAGAGATTTTGAATTTTCAATCACTTGCCTTGGGAGTTTCTTCAACAGTTACATTATCTAGCCGGAGAATTGGTATGGACAATTGAGAATTTTTTTTTTTTTTTAATTATAACCTTGAACCTATATGCTGAAACTTATTAAAATAGAACAGATTGGAAAAGTTGGATTCCCCTTGTCCATATAGATCACATTAGGTACTGATTTTTAAATGAGTTTACGAAGTGGAAGTATATTTTTGTAATTATTTTGCAACACTTAGCGTGTCTGTGCATCTTCTTTTATATCACTGATTCAATTTCTGACTTGTTTTTTCCTAATAGAGTAAGCTATTTGTACTTTCATCAGAAAAAAAAAAATCAAGTTGATATGTTTTATGAATGAGTCATTTCCTTATTCTAACTAAACACTTGCACATTTAAAAAAAATGTAGAGAGGCTTTTCTGCAATTGATGAATGAAAACTCTGGATACTTTTACAAGTGGGGGCAATTTGTTATAAAATTATTTTATTTCCCTTATTTTATCAGTCAGGATTGCATTAGTATCAAATGGCAAAAACCCCAAGGATTGCCAAGATAGGGATTTGTTTGTTTTAACAAATCTCTTGGTATAGGCAACAGAGAGCTGATGCCCCCAAGGAACAAGGTCTTCCTACTTTTTTCTCACCCTGGCATCCTCAGGTACAGGAATTTGTCCTCACGCTTTTCCTCTCAAGGATTCTAATGTCCTAAGATGGCTTCTGTGCTTCTAGATGTATTTTCAACGAAAGATGGAATGGTGTGGGGTAAAAGTCTGTCTTCTTCCAAGATTTGTCCCCTCAGCCCCACCTCAGGAATTGTTTATATTTTATTGATCCAAACTAAGACATATTACCCTCCTAGCTTGCAAGGAAGATGGGAAAATAGTATTTTTAACCTATACAGAGAAGGCCTGTGAGATGTATCTATATCTATATTTATATCTATCTATATCTATATCTATATCTATATCTATATCTATATCTATATCTATATCTATATCTATCTATATATCTCATACATATATACATCATATATATATATCTCTCACAGATGCACAGACACACTAAGTGTTGCAAAATAATAGAAAAAAAATATATCACAGGCCTTCTCTGTATAGGTTATATATACAGATGTATATATCTAATATTGGATATTAGATATATTAGATATATATATTAGATGTATATATTTTATATATAAGATATATATTTTAATATGTATATACACACACAAATAAATAAACATATATATATATTTTAGTTTTTCTTTAGTATGGCTACTTTTTCTAGTCAGGTTTAATTTAGGAATTCGGAGCACATTTAATCTGAACCTGTTCACATAGATAACTAATCTTTTGAGGTAGAGAATAATTATATTTTTAAAGTGTTGAGATAATGTGATAAGTCAAATTCCAAAACCCTATGATTTGATAATATTTCAAACTTTAATGCTTTTAGAAGGAAGACTTTGTAACCTTTTGCACAGTTTCTAGTTTTGGTGAGACAAAGTGAACACAGTAGCTGTAGGTATTGAACAGATGAGAGTTTTCATACCAAAATAGTATTAAAGGAGCTTAAGAATTTAATTGAAGGAGGAGGAAAGTAATAAAATATTGGAAATGAGATAAAATTGTAAAATAAGTAATGCTTTTGTGTGAGAGTAAAGGAGAAAATGTGACAGAGCACAGGTAACATCGCATAGTAAAGCAAAGAAAGACCAATCAGGCAGCTTGAGTTTCAGTCCCTTTCTACCATGTCCAGCTAGCTGCACCCTACATGTGACATTAATCTCTTTGGGCCTTGGCTTCCCCTTCTTTTTTATAAATACTAATTATACCAACCTCAGAGTGCCATTTGACTCCCCTAGTAGAAAATTGCTAGGCATGTGGTAAGGACTAGTTAACTCTTAGTTTCCCTTTCTGAAAGGATAAAGATGAAAAAGTGGCTAACTTTTAAAAGCAAGCATGTGTAGTTCAAGATCTGTGTCCTGGACAGCTTAACGTTTTATGTGAAAGAAGCCCATCTTTGATCCGTAGCCCAACTATCCAGCTTAGAATGGCACTGGGTTATCATGTATTTAGAGTGCCTACTTAAAACCACTGTCATTCCATCTTTAATGATTTATTTAATTCTACATATATATGTGTAGTAAAATTTAGTAGGATTTATTGGATTTTAAGGAATATAGTGGTACTTTCCAAATCCATAATTTTGTTCCTTTATAATGTGTTAATGTTTTTCTCCCAACTAGGATTTTAGGAGTGGACTTGGTATTACCATAATTCCTATGAATGTTGCAAATGTAAAGCAAGTGGTCCGAACTGTAAAACAGTCTTTTGAAATAATCACTCCCTACAGGAGTTTTAGGTAAGTTATACTTAAACGTTTTTGTTTGTATTATCCCAAGAAAGCTTGGGTGATCTACTTTGACATGGCTAGTGGTGGTTTTATTCCTTATAGATCACTTAATAAAATCATGTTGGTTCTTTTCCATTATTGTCTAATTTGTTAGCCAGTATATAAAAACACCTTGTAAAAGTGACCTGAATTATCACACAACCTACAAAGATACTAATTTCATGAGATTTGAGTCTTTTCTGAATACCTTTTTTCTTAGTAGGCTTGATAAGTATATTAATTTTTATCAACAATATATGAAAAATTCCTTCACATTTTGAAGGAATAAAGAAATAATATTACATTGCTTTTAAGCTGTATTTTTATTTACCTTCTTTTAGCCTACTCAAATGCAATCCTCTTTTAAAATCAATCTCTGATTACAATTTGCTCCATGATGATTTCCTAAAAGGAACTCTTGCTTAAAATAATGGTGGTGGATCTCATAGCACTTATTGATCAAATATATATACATAATGTTTATTTTGAGAGAGAGTGCACGGGCGAGCGTGCATCGGGGAAAAGCAGAAGGAGGGAGGGAGAGACTCCCAAACAGGCTCCACACTCAGTGCAGAGCCCAAAATGGGGCTCAATCCCACGAACACTTAGACCATTACCTGAGCCGAAATCAAGAGTCAGATGCTTAACTGAGCCACCGAGGCACCCCTTATTGATCAGATATTTTAACATTTCATTATATATTTGTTTATGGTATTCCTGTAATTGCTTCATAAGACAGGAATAACAAGTTCCTAATATGTTTTAATAATCTATAATGATTCCATAGCTTTAGTACACAGAAAAGGCATAAGTCAGTGTCTGTGAGCTCAACCACATTAATTCATTTGTCACAAATAATCAGCATATCACAGGGTAGTTTGCAGGTCAGAAGCAATTGTCAGAGGCCTTTGAAGGACTAGCGATTACTTAGCAACTTCAAAAATACTCCCATGTCGAGTACTCATTTTATCTGTCAGAATTTGTCTACTGGCTCAAATTTTGAGGAAAAAATAATCACCTAAAGAATAACAAACTTCATTTTCACATATGCAGATTCCAGCCTCAACTGAAAATGTAGACATTGTGTGAACTGTTTTTACTCATAGTACTTCTAGAAGACACAAAATATGTGGTGGGGTTTTTCCTCACACCAACCACTTCTCCAAATACCAAGTGGTTGTCCTACAATTCAGTACTGTTCTCACAGCAGCTACTAGGATTGAACATTAGACCCCACGCGTTGAGGGCTCAATCCCACAGAGCTGCCCTGACTTCACACTTGTCACAAGAGATGGGCCCCTCCACTAAGCCACGCTTCTTTCCATCTTGGCCATAATCTGGACTCCCATGACCCCTGCTGCGCCAGATTCAGTAATTTGCTAGGATGGCTCACAGAACTCAAGAGGCAGTGTAGTTATTATTACTAGTTGCTTATAAACAGTGCACCTCAGGGACTTCCAAATGGGAGAGCTGCACAGGGCAGGGTACAGGGGGTTAGTATGGCAGAGCTTCCATCCTTCCTGGGCACACCACCCTCTCAGCACTTCACTGTGTTCACCAGCCCATCTGAACTCTGTTGTTCAGGGGTTATTATTGGGGTTTCATTCTGTAGGAATGATTGATTGAATCCTTCGTCTTCGGTGATTAACTTAATTGCGAGCACCTCTCCCAGTCGGTTTGGGCTGAAAGGTCCAAGTCCCTACTCACTTCTTGGTCTTGCCTTGGTCTTTCTCCTGACCAGCTCCCATCCTGAAGCTATTTATGCCTCCAACGACAAATGATCTCACAAGCCTATAAAAGGCACTTATTACTCAGGACATTCCAAGGATTTTAGAATCTGTGTACCAGCAACTATTGGCTGTGACCAACCTCTATGTAATAAAGTAGAAACCACCTAAGAAGTTTATGAATATTACACTGATGATGGAAACAGAAAGTGCTTCAAAAAAATATCCATGTAGTCTACTGAGTTTCCTTATGGATTATTTGCACTGTGTTAGTAGTCTGTTGTTTTCATTATATTTCAAAACATTTTCATCTTCAGAACAGAAAATTTTAACGTGGAACATTTTGCAGGTCATTGACGGAGTTTGGAGCCCTGTAGCCCGTTTTGTGGCACATCGTAGGTACTCAGCAAATATTTCTTAAAGTGAGCCTGTGTTTACTGTTTTGTCCTTTTACTCAGGTATCCAATAAACACTAAGAATTAGGATAAATCAGAACATGACTAAAAATGAGTTAGAATTCTGTTAGAATAGTAATCATTTAAAACTTTTTTGATTTCTCAGTTTCTTAAAGCCATCTGGATGTTCTTCTAATTAAAAAAGAAAATCTATTTTTAAGACTAAAAAAAATCAAAATTTCTGGTGGGTGTTTTTGATAATTTAGTTTCAGACTATCATGGAACAGTTTCCTGGCAAAATAATCCAATAGTCCTGAAACACTGAAACTCTGCCAGTTTCTCATTGATTATTATATAACCACTGCTTAGGAAACATGGCCTCTTAAGTTAAGCTCTTGACCTAACAAGGTAATTTTTACATCCTGGTCAGAAAAATGTGCATGTTCATTTTGGTTTGAGATATGTAAACAGATTCATAAGCAATGTGGGATGTTAAAGGAAAAAAAAAAGTAGATTTTTAAATTAGATGATTTTTAACAGAAAAGACTATTCAGCTGCCTGGAAGGCATATTTTTCAGCTGCTGTTTAATTTGTGAGTGAAATGAATATGCAAACTGAACATACTGCTTAATTGGCCTTTACAAGGGAGATCGATAATGCAGAAACATTAATTGTTGCAGCTTTACAGCCGAGTCTGAAAAAGAGAAACAAGAGTGGATTGAAGCTGTGCAGCAATCGATAGCAGAAACTCTCTCTGATTATGAAGTAGCTGAGAAGATTTGGTTCAATGAGTCCAACAGGAGCTGTGCAGATTGCAAAGCCCCGGATCCTGACTGGGCATCCATCAATCTCTGTGTTGTCATCTGTAAGAAGTGTGCAGGTAATTAGTGATAAGTTATGCTCATCACTGTTGGGTGGCAGATTGGCACCGAATGCTCTTTATTGTCCTATGTAATGTGTTTCAGCTAACAGTTGTGGAAAAAGAAAAACAGAGAAAGCTTATTACATTTAAATTAAATTTAGAAATATCTTCTCATTCCAAACTTCTCTTATGCATGACTTAGATGTAGAAATTGATTTTTAAGCATGTAATCATTTTGTGCGCCTACTGGACCATGTGTGGAATTTATAAAGACAGTGTTGACATTTTTAGATTTTAAGGTGAGTGTGTTTCAGAATGTACCCTGAACACACGTGCATCTTTGTGTGATTTGCCCATCTTTCCCTCAGTTATATTTTTTAGGATGTATATTTCACATCAAGGTCATTCTGAGCTCTAAACTTGGTATACCACATCTGGTGTCTCTTTTAATGAGAGTTTTTATATAGAAGCATTTCCAAAGAGTATTGAGGTTTATGAGAGGAAACGGTACTATGGTTATCCTATTGTGACATTATAACTTACAGACAGTCTGAGAGCTCAGTGTATTTGGGGGTTCACAGTTGTGAACACCTAACACACAGCTTAGGTGTGTGGTCATAGAGGTCTTGGAAAAGTTAGCCACATCCTAAACTTTACTTTCCAGCTCTACCAGGTACTGTTCTGGTCCTGGGAATTCAAAAGATGTGTAAGAGTTGTTATGTTCTCCACAGATCTATAAATAGTAATTTCAGTAGAGTATGATAAGGGCATGATCAGAGTTGAGTACAGGTTTCAGCGAAAGAAAATGTAAGAAGAGTGCTACCTTAGCTCAAGCAAAGACTGGGACAGTTGCTGTAAGCCCTTAGTACTTTTTGAGAGCTCTGTGCTTCCACATTTCTTAGCACGCTAAGATTTTGTCAGGATGTAATTAACATCAATAGCAATAAGAAGAAGCATCAGCTATCCCCCCTCTACTTTGTATTTTTTCCCCAACCTTTTTTGTTCTCTAGGCTTATTGGAAGAGAGCTTCTGTCTTGTTCAAGGATATTCTTTCTACTTATGTCCGCTGCTTCTTCTCTCCTTAGGATCCTCACCTCATCACTTATTCCCTCTCTGTAATGATGCAACCACGGTTTCTTTTGTTTCTGCATATAGAGTTAGGCAAGTCTGTCCTGTTGACACTGGCTTCCGGAAAACATTCCATTCCTTTGTATCATTTTCTGTCTCTTTTCCCCTTCATAGACAGGGTAACTTTCAAGAGTAGAATTCTGCACAGATTTTCTTCATTTCTTTCACTTCCTGCTTTTTATTCATCCTGTAATCAGTTTTCTTTTCTCTGTAGTCCAGTAAAAATATTCTCACCATGTTTATTAATGCATTTTCTCTCTCAGTTTGTGTGTGGTCAGTTCCTCTATTTATTGTCACCTTGGCAGTGTTAGACACTGCAGTATTTGACCACTGTGTCTCTCTGACTTTCCCTCCTCCCTTAACTTCCAGAATACCATCTTCTCTTAGTGTGTTCTTAATTCTCTGGTTATCCTTTTTTCACGTTACTTTTCCTTTGCCTGCTCCAAAGATAAAGGTGTTCCTTTCAGTTACATCTTCAATTGTCTTTCACTCTGATGTTCCTGAAGATGTTATTTATCATTTAAATTCAGCACTCACTCGTAAGTGGGCGATTCTCACTCTGTTGAACACCATACCCTTAGGTCTACCTACTGGAGTCTCTTCTTGGATTTGCTCAGGATAGCTCAAAAACAGCACATTAAAAATGGATCTCTTAGGGCACGTGGATGGCCCAGTCATGATCTCACTCTCAGTGTGGAGCCTGCTTCGGATCCTCTGTCTCCCTCTGGCTCTGCCCCTCCCTCGCTCATGCTTTCTCTCTCTCAAAAATAAATAAATAAACATTTAAAAAAATGGATCTGTCATTGCTGCCCGACTCATTACGTAACACTGAGCATGCTCATATATTCCACATCTTGGTCAGAGGCAATACTGTCTACCCTGCAGTCAAGCCTAAAGCCTGTGAGAGCCTCCTGACCCTTCCCCTTTCCTTAAAGCCCACCAAGTTCCATCCGTTTTTATCATCTAAGGATCTCTACACGTGTGCTCCCTTTGGTTTCTCCTCCTGCTGCGTCACCTCGGTTTGTGTCATTTCTTGCCTTCACTACTCCAGGGGTTCCTGCCAGTTCTTCTGCATGTTTTCTGAGCTTGACTTTTTTCTGTGTTACCTTTAGATCATCTTCATAAATGCAAACCTATGCATCTTTCTACCCTTGGGATTTTAGAAGCTTGTGCTCTGAGTAGTTTCCATTTTAACAAAAGGAGGAAAGGAACCTCTTTCCTAATGTAGAGAGAGGTGTGAGCTTTCATGCTCAGAGGCACACAATCCTTAAGATAAAGACAGTGTCTTAAATACCTTTGTTCCTTCTCAGCCTGGAAAGCATCTGACACATTCCTAGGTGCCCAGTAATGATGATTTATACAGGATAATTGAGTCGATGAGAGTAGAATGCTGAGTTCTTATTCTCTGTCAGGCATAAGTATAGAATAAAGAATCCATTGAAGATTTTTAGACATATGTTTATTAGAGTTGTAATATGTAATATACAAAAAGTACTAAGGGCTTGCAGCAACTGTCTCAGTCTTTGCTTGAGCTAAGGTAGTGCTCTTCCTCCATATTCTCTCAATGAAACCTGTACTCAACTCGGTCTTGCCCTTATACTCTACTGTAATTACTATTTATAGGCCTGTGGAGAACATATCAACTCCTATACATCTTTTGAATTCCCAGGACCAGCACAGTACCTGGTAGAGATGGAAAGTAAAGTTTAGGATGTTTTCTCCAAGACCTTTATGACCACACACCTAGTTGTTGTTGTTGTTGTTGTTGTTGTTGTTGTTGTTTTTAGGATATCTGTGTTCACATACAAGTGATTTAAACACACCTGTCATAAAAGGTTTTGGTAACCTGTAATTGATAGTGAATTGCCACGTCATAAACATGCACACATATATAAGCGTACAGATATATACATAGTTTTAAAACTGTAGTTTTATACCACCACAAGGTAGTGATGAAGATGATTACTTTTATCCTTATCGTGGTTGGGTTTTCTGTATAATTATCACCACTACTCTTAATGCTGTTGGCATGAAAGAAAGTAGATATTGGTGTGTTTTCAGTTGAAAGCATATATACATGTACACATAGACATTTTGAAAAAAATAAAATACATTTACATACAAATTAAAATAGAAGTACAATTGTGTTTTGACTTCAGGACAACATAGATCTTTAGGACCAAAAGATTCCAAGGTTAGAAGTCTGAAAATGGATGCCAGCATTTGGAGCAATGAACTCATTGAGGTAAGTCTGACTTAACTGTGGTGGTAGTTAGCAGGGGTCCGGTAGTATCTAGCAGTGGAGTGGCATGAGTTACTTTAGGAGCTCTGCGAGAATGTTCTCACCACACTGTAAAAATGGCTTATAGTCTGATAGTGGTAGCTTTTGACTCCAACTTTTAGAATGCTTCTTAAATGAGATAGTTACTTTAAAAATAAAAAGTACAAGGAATCTAATAGTAACACCTACTTTTAAAGGCTTGACAGCTTTTTTATTTCTAAGCCAAAATTTTCTTTCTTTCTTTTTAACCCAGCATGGATAAAATATTAGAAAAGTGAATGAAAACATTTGGCAGAATTTTCTTTTCTTTCTCTTGGCCATGCTCTGTCATTAACTGCGCTCATCTGACTTTCTGTCTCCCATTTCCATTTTCTTCTTGGATTTTAGTACCACTCTCGACCACATTAACCCACCTACTCAGCCATTTTAAATGAATCTGTCTCTATGTGAGCTTCAAAAAATAATAATGCTTTTGCTGCAATTTGGTTGCTTGCAGTTTCTTTCCTAGCTAATCTTGTACTGTTATTAAAAGCAATGAGGCTGTATTTAAAATAGAAATAATATCTGCTTTCACATTCCATCTTCCTGAAAGATTTGGGTTTTTCATGTGTTTTTGCATATTTTATACTAAGTTGTATTTTAATTTGTGAGTCAGGTTTTTACAGATTCAAATACATTTTATGAACTGATACTGTTTTATAACTTTTTAACAATTCAGCTCTTTATTGTCATTGGAAACAAAAGAGCAAATGACTTTTGGGCTGGTAATCTTCAAAAAGATGAAGAATTACACATGGACTCACCCGTAGAAAAGAGAAAAACCTTTATCACTCAGAAGTACAAAGAAGGAAGATTCAGGAAGACTCTACTAGCGTCTCTCACCAAAGAAGAATTAAATAAGGTATCCACAATATTTAACAATAGATGTAGATCTTGATGTCTTTAAAAAACGTGTCAAAGGGGCACTTGGGTGGCTCAGTCGGTTAAGCGTCCAACTTTGGCTCAGGTCATGATCTCACAGCTCATGAGTTCGAGACCTGCGTTGGCCTCTGTGCTCACAGCTCAGACCCTGGAGCCTGCTTCAGAATCTGTGTCTCCCTCTCTCTTCCCCTCCACGACTTGTGCTCGCTCCCTTGCTCGCGCGCGCTCTCTCTCTCTCTCTCTCTCTCAGAAATAAACATTAAAAAAAATTTAAAAGTATGTGTCAAGGATTTTGAAGAGTTTTAAAACATCCTTTACTGTCTGATAAAAGTATTGCTTAATGTAATTTTATTTCCATTTGTGAGATTGTACTATTTATTGATTTTACCATCATTTTACTTAAGAATTCATTATGAATAGTAGATAAATTCTTTGTTCATCACTTGAGTTTCTAGCTAACTTAGGTCCATTATTCTTTTTATCCCCATATTTATTTATTTATTTATTTTTGAGAGGGAGAGCTCATGTATGAATGCACACAAACAAGCAGGGGCAGGGTAGAGATACAGGGAGAGAGAGAGAGAGAGAGAGAGAGAGAGAGAGAGAGAGAGAGAGAGAGAGAGAGAGAGAGAGAGAGAGAATATCTCAAGCAGGCTCTTACACTGACCAAGCAGAATCTGATGCAGGGCTTGATCCCTGGAACCGTGAGGTCATGACCTGAGCCAAAATCAAGAATCAGATGCTTAACTGACTGAGCCACCCTGGCATCATCAAACCTAGTCCATTATTCTTAAAACTGTGACAACTTCCCTTATTTTAGGGATAGGACACTAAACAGAACTTCAGCTCATATACTGCTGACATTGTGTCACCAAAATCTACATCATTTACTCAGTGTATTGTTAGAAGCAATGGTTTGCTTTGTGCTGTTGACCTGAGGTGTTATTTGCCTTTGGCTGAGTGATTCCAGATCTACTTGTGCCTGTTTTATGTTGCCCACTTGTTCTTTACCCTTTTGGCAAAGAAGTTGTTAAGCATCCTGCCTCCTTTCCTTTTTTAAATTGCTGCTTTCACTTTTTGTGTGTTAGGAGGCTTGTCTATGTAGAGATATTTAATACATGTGCTTTTTATATGCCTGTTGTTTTATTCTTAGAGAATACATTCTTCCATGGTTATCAGTTTTCTGGTATGCTTTTAGTGGCAGTGTTTATGGATAAAAATGCTCAAATAAGTAGCATTATGTTAAACATCTTGGAAAATAAACACATAAAGGCCTTTTTCATACTTCTCTAGAAATTATAAGATTATAAAATTGATTTACATATCAGATTAGTTCCCCTAAAGTAAGTTTTTAGTCTTTGTACATCTTTGGTAATAACAGAGTGAGGCTATCAATTGATTTTAAGGCAGTGAACGGCACACGAAAAATGAAGGATTGAATGGGCACCTGAGGTAGAGAAGAGTGAGGGAGATGGCAAGGGGGAGGGGCTTGGGAACTATTATTTATATAGGTTATTACTAGGACACAATTTTATTTTGGGTGGTAGTTTCATTGTGTTAATTATATTATCAAAATAATAGACCAGACATGCGTGGAATACTAACAGGGTATCATTAACGAAGGATTACGATTAATTCTGTGCACCAGAGGTCCGTAATAAATAAGCATATAAATAGTAAATTGTGGATATGAGGAAGTAATTGTGATAAAGTTACAGAACCAGGGCGTATCTTCATCCAGTGGTTTCTTGCTTTCTGATGGTGATTGGTGTCTTTTTAGTGGGTATACTGATGTCCCCAAATAAAGTCCTCTCTGCTACACCACACAGTTTCATGAGTTCAGATGTTAGATAAATCTTACATTAATTACTAGCAATTGCCTTCTTCCTAAGAATATTATAGAGAAGTATACCCATTGGGATTTATTTCTACAATGGGGTTCTTAAAAATGGTACTCTTAATATCAGTAAATAATTTGTACAAAAAATTTATTGAATATATATATTTTTAATTGGGATATAATTTACCTACAACATTGTATAAGTTTATTCAACCTATTGATTTGATACATTTATACAGTTGCAATATGATTACCATTGTAGTTGAAGCTAACACCTCTCTTACATCACATAATTATCATTTCTTCTTTTTTTGAGACCATTTAAGATCTTTTAACAATCTTGAGGTAAATAATACAACATTATTGATTATAGTCACTGCATTGTGCATTATATATCCAGAACTTATTTTCTAGTTGCAAGTTTATACCTTAAACAACATCTCCCCAACACCTCTTTCCCCCACCCCCACACCCTTTGGTAACCACAGTCTCTCTTTTTTTTTTTTTTTTAAGTTTAGTTTGAGACAGGGAGAGCAAGCTGCATGTGCGTGTGAGCTGAGGAGAGGCAGAGAAAGGGAGAGAGAATCCCAAGCAGGCTCCATGCTGACCACGTGGAGCCTGACTCGGGGCTTGAACTCACAAACCACAAGATCATGATGAGCCAGAATCAAGAGTCGGATGCTTAACTGATTGAGCCACCCATGCCCCTTGGTTCCTATGAGGTGGCTTTTTTAGATTCTACATTTAAATGATAAATAATACATATCTTTCTCCATCTGGCTAATCTCACTAAGCATAATGCCTTCAGCTTCCATCCATGTCCCAAATGGCAGGATTACCTTCTTCCTCGTGGCTGAATAATATTCCATTGTGTGTGTGTGTGTGTGTGTGTGTGTGTGTGTGTGTGTGCGCGCGCGCACGCGCAGTATGTGTATACTATATTGTCTTTATTCATTCATCTGTTGATGGATACTTAGGTTGTTTCCATATATTGGCTATTGTGAATAATTCTTTAATAACAGATTGCAGATGTCTTTTTAATATTCTGTTTTTATTTCCTTTGGATATATATATATACCAGAAGTAAGGTTGCTGGATTATATGGTGTTTGTATTTTTAATTTTTTAAAGAACCTCTATACTGCTTTCTTTAGTGCCCGCACCAATTTACAGTTCCACCAATAGTGTATAATGGTTCTTTTTTCTTCTACGTCCTCAACATTTATCTCTCGTTCTCTTGATGACAGCCATTCTAATAGGTGTGAGATACATCTCATTGTGGTTTTGATTTGCATTGCCCTGATGATTAATAATGTTGAACATATTTGCATGTAACTGTTGGCCATTTGGATGTCTTCTTTGGAAAAATGTGTATTCAGTTTCTCTGCCAATTTTTCAATTATGTGTTTTTGTTGTTGAGCTTGTGTGTTCTTTATATATTTTCGATATGTACTCCTTATCTGAGGTATGGTTTGCAAATACTCCTTCCCATTCGGTAGGTTGCCTTTTCATTGTGTTGATTTTTTTTTTTTTTTTTTTTTTTTTTTATGATGTAAAGCAGCTTCTTAGTTTGATGTAGTCCCACTTGTTGATTTTTTCTTTTGTTGCTTGTGCTTTTGGTGTCGTCTCCAAAAAGTCACTGTCAAGACCAATTTCAAGGAGATTTTTCTTGTGTTTTCATGTAGGAGTTATAAGGTATCAGGTCTAACGTTTAAGTCTTTAATCTTTTTTGAGGGCATTTTTGTGAATGGTATAACGTAGGGCTCCAGTTTCTTTTTTTCTGTATGTGGTTATCCAGTTTCCAGTACTATTTGTTGAAGAGACCATCTTTTTCCCATTGAGTGTTTGTGGTGGATAGATATTTATTGCACGCTCAACAAGTTCTGAGTTCTTTTTTAGGTTCTGGGAATACAATTGTGGTAAAACGCAAATGTGTTTCTTTTATTCATGAGAGTGGTAGTCAGGTAAAAGAGACTGTCCATGAACAGCCAGAGTTCAGTAAATACACCATAGCAAATACAGTCTTCTGTGAAGGAAAACAGTGGGGGGGGGGGGGAATGAAAGAATAAGAGTAAAAATACACACGATTTAAATGAGAAGACAAAGGCTATTGCAGAAGATGGGATGTTAGCTGGTATTTTTTCTAACACCCTCATTTTGCAGATGAGGTCAGCTAAGACCCAGGGAGGAGAAGGGATTGCCTAAGATCACCTAGCAAATAAGTACAAAGTCAGATACAAGTCAGGCTGTTTGATTCTGATGCAAAGGAAATTATGTTGGTTGGTGAGACTATGGTAGGAAAGGTAAGTACATTTTTTAGTAGTTGACCATCCAGGGCTGGAACTGTGAATGCATCCTGAGACCTCTTGGCTGTATACCCCAGAGCTGCAAATGGGGATGCTAAATGAGCAATTATTTGGAAGTTGCATTATAGAGGGTAAATTAACCAGTGATCTGTCCAGGTGCACCCTGTCAAGAAGGAGGTGAAATGGTGAGTCCTGGGCTAAAGAGTTAGATGGAATCAGGTGCTGAAATCACAGGGTTTGGAAGCCAGAAAAGTAAGGAAGCAGAAAGAAGGGATGAGAAGAAGTGAAGGATAAGTGAAGGCATAAGTGAAGGATAAGTGAAGGCAGCTTACTCAAGGTAACAACAAAAACAACAACACAGTTAGGTTCCAGAAGTTCCTAGCCATTTGTACAATAATGTATAACGTAAGTATTTCATGTTGTTAATTATTACCTCCTGCTTGCTCTTCCTTCTCCCTACACATAACTCCACACTAAAGAAAAGATTCTGTGTTTGCTTTGCACTCATCTTTCAGATTCCCAAATCACAACAATGGTTTAAAAAATTATATAGATCTTGATTAGGCTGAAAAGTACATACATTCAGCATTCATATGACAAAAGATTTAACAGGTACTTGATTATTACATTTTAAATATTTTGCAGTTTCTGAGCACTAGCCATTATTATAGTACGTAAGCATAAAAAATGTCTTCCTAAGCAACTACAATGGATTGGAAGGTTTGGAACATCCCAGCAACAGAACAATGAATTAAAACTTGGAGGTCTGTAATTTACATTCATACCAAGGCCTTTTGAGCCTATTGCTTAATTCAGGGCATACTTCTTGTTAGTTTTCCTGGTTAAAAAAGGAATACGAAGTTCATCTTATAAATGGTTTGGTAGGCTTACACTCATTTTAGTAGCTAGAATTGTGTTTTCTTCCCTTAATAGGTCTTTTTTTCTTTTAACGACCAGGCTCTGTGTGCTGCTGTAGTGAAACCAGATGTTTTGGAAACAATGGCTTTGCTCTTCAGTGGAGCTGATGTCATGTGTGCAACTGGAGACCCTGTGCATAGCACCCCCTATCTGCTGGCCAAGAAGGCGGGGCAGAGCCTGCAGATGGAGTTTCTCTACCATAACAAATTCTCGGGTTAGTCCCTGTCCCTGCATTAGCCTGGTCTCTTCTCACGTATCCCTGAAATGACCGAAGCACAAATCTTTATTTCTCGAATAAGAAGAACCATCAGAATGAAGACAAGTGTGATTGTTAAAAAGATGGGGGATGTTGAGGACCATATTTGTTTCATTTCAAGGAAAATGTTTAGGAAGTAAATCTCGTATATTTCTTTAATCTTACAAATTAAAAATTAAAATAGTTAATTCCATGTAATTGTTGTCACCAAATTTAATTTCCATATGTGGATAATAAATATAACTGCTTATTTGCAAATTCTGTGCAAAGTAAAATATCTCTGTATATTTATTCTGTAGTGAATTTGAAGTAACTTTTCTTCTAGCTCAAGACTCACCTATATATTCATAAGCAAAGGGAAATAAATTATGTACATTTTAGATTTCACATGTATAATTTCTGTAATTTTTCCAGATTTCCCTCAACATGACATTCACTCTGAAGGTGGATTAGGTCAAGAGCCTTCCCAATCCATGTTCCTCTGTGACTTTTTGTATCAGGCTTCTGCCGCTGCTTCTAAACTTTCTACAGAGAAAAAACTGCTTGAAGGTATCTTTTCTGCTTTTAGATTTTGTTATCTGTAAAACTTTATTTCATTATCAAAACAATTATGTTTAAATTATGATTTTTTCCCCTTAAGATGTTATATTTGATCTTGCAATAGAGAAGTCTTTTTTTGAGGGTTTCTAAATGCTTCAAGGCACAGATAGTATTTCATGCTCAGCAGCAGGGGTTTACCACTGGGTTGGAATGCTGTGTGAATTCTCAACAGAATTCACTGATGTCTACTTGAGGGCCAGCTAACTCTGTTTCAGGATTTAAGGGTTATTCCAAAGAAATGTGAAACTCAGCCCTTTTCCTTGGGGACAGACACCCTAACTGGTGAGATTAGGTAGATAAATCTCAACACATAGGCAGAACTGACAAGCTTTCAGTACCTATTCTATCGGCATACTAAGTGATATGAAGTAGTTCAGTTCTGATTATAAGTGTATGCATGTATAAGTAGAATCAGGCTTAAGCATGGTTTCAAAAAATGATTGGAAGTAATTCAATTTAACAACCTATTGTAGGTTTGGGGAATTATCAGAGCAGTCATGTGGGCATTTATCCATCTCTGCATCCAGCTCCTGTGTCAAGCATGTGCTAAGCATTAGGAATTACAAAAATGAAAAAGACACAGGTCTCATGCTCATTGTTGAATACATATGAACTAATTTGAGAAATGTAGGCAGAAAAATGTAATGAGATCTGTCTTACTGGAACAAAGAGAATTTAAGAGAGATTAAGCTGTACAGGCCAATTGGTGTTGGGTGTTTAGAGGCTCAGGAGCCTAGTATTAATTCCCTAGGTGGTGTAATCCAGCTGTACTACTCTATCAAAGGAACAATAGGATAAAAAACTCACTTTAGGGTGTTAATCCTGATTCTTGTGCATTTAAAGTGATTATTTCAATATAAATGCTTTATGTCCAAAGAAATGATATCCCTAAGTAGAATTATATTTTTTATTAGATTTTCCAGAAAACAGTAGCTATCCTTTAGTGAGCAGGTACTATGTGTAAAGCATTGCTTTAGGGACTTTATGTACATTGACTGTAATCTTCATAATGAAAAATGGAGATGCTCAGCATGAAACAGAATTTTACATCTGATTTGTGTTATAATTGTTATTGTAATGCTTTGACCTGGTCCAAGTGTGATGGCTGGTGACATTTTGAATTTAGATGTTTTTGGTTCCTTCAGCAATTGATTTTTAAATATCTCCGTTTACTCAATATAACCAATAATAAATGAAGATTTTATAGAGATTTTTTCATTTTCTAGTGCTCTTTAGTATTTACCCTTACGTAGTCAGAAGTTGGTCAGAAATGGGGAGGGGAGTACCTGAATAATCTATGAATTGACTGTAGTAATTATTAAAATAATCAGATAGTAGGCAGTTAATGTACTTGTAAATAAATTTACAGATATTCTAGACTATTTCTTCTGAATAGTGGGAGACCTTATATCCACCCTTCAATCACTTATAAAAAGATGAAATAGGGAAATTGAAACATGAGATTTTCTTTCAAAAACTTCAGTGTATCATAAGCACTCAGCAGTTAAAAATAAGCTTTCATTTATTTTTTTGGCAAAAATAAAATACAAAATAAAAAACATTGAGCTTGTAATATTTATAGACTTAATGGTTTGTTTTAATATTTCCTTGAAATAGATTGCTTTTCTTAATCACTTGAGGAATAAATTAATATTTTAAATTTGTGACTAAATCATTCTTTCCTTTTATCTTTTAAATTGACTATGGATTTAGAAACTGGTGCATTCTTTGTATATGTAATTTAATTAGGGATGTTTTCTCATTTTGGAACATCCTGTTTTAAGAACTATGAAATTAAGCTTTTGTACTTTGGCTGTGTAGCACAACAGATACTATTTTATTGGAGAATAATCTCCTGGTAATGCACTCTTTGATGATCTTCATTTTTTCCATCCAGTTTGTCAGCAAGTTCTATCATTTCAAACTCAAAATAGATCTTGAATCAGTTGGCCCATCATGTACTCTGGGTTGCAATGCCTCCCTTACTTGTCTCCCAATAACTACCCTAGTTTCCTTCCAAATTATTCTACAAAAGCAGATTTAATGATAATTTTTATGATTTGTCAATTCACAGGTCTTATATTTTCATTGTTTGAATATATTTAGCAGCTTCCCATTCCAGAATATAGCCCTATTCCTTATTATGACCTAAAAGACCTTCCTGTCCCTTCCCTGCTTCATCTCATATCGCTCCTCCCTACACTCACATGCCTGGCCACACGGTTGTCCTCTGTTTCTACAACACGTAATGTTCTTTTCTGACCTTCTGGACTTTTGTAGTTGCTGTTCATTTTCAAGGAGGTCACTTCCCCCAGTCTGGCTTTTTCTCATTTTTCAGGCAACAGTTTAGTGCTACTAGAGAATGCTGTCGCTGGCAGCTCTTTCCTTTCATAGGGTGCTGCTTGTTTCCATCATAGCATCTATGGCATGAAGATGATCCCTCCTTTATGGATTTGTTTCTCCCACTCTCTGGAGTGAGAACTCATTGGGGCATTGGCATTTGCTGGCTTATTCAAGCTTATCAAATCTTTGGTGCCTGAAATAGTGTCAACACATAGTAGTCATGTGTAAATACATATTGAATAAATGTCCATTTCTCTAATCAAGTTATTACCAGTGTAAAAGTGCAAGAGACTTGTTGATATTTTGTCTTTGACTTGTGCCTAAAATATATAATTGCTGGTCAACAGACATCCGAAAAGATGCTGAACATCACTGATCATTAGGGAAGTGCATCTCCAAACCATCTTACACCTGTCAGTGTGGCTAGGATCTAAAAGACAAGACATAGATGTTGGCAACGATGTGGACAACACTCATGTGCTGCCGGTAGGGATATAAATCAATGAAGCCACTGTGAAACACAGGATGGCGATTCCTCAAAAAATTAAAAATAGAAGTACCATATGACCTGGTAGCGAAAACAGTAATTCAAAAAGATATATGCAGCATTATTTATGATAGCCAAATTACGGAAGCAACCTAAATGTCTATCCATAGAAGAATAGATAAAGGCGATGTGGTATATTTATATATACAATGGATTATTACTCAGCTATAAAAGAGAATGGTATCTTGGCATTTGGGACAATATGGATGGACCTGGAGGTTATTATGCTAAGTGAAATGAGTCAAAGCAAATACTATATATAAATTCACTTACATGTGTAATCTAAAAAGCAAGACAAATGAACAAATAAACGAAGAAAAAAACCCCAGAAACACAATCATAAATACAGAGAACAAATTAGTGGTTACCAGAGGGGAGGGGGTTGGAGAGGAGGGGCAAAATGGTGAAGGGGATTAAGAGGTACAGATTTCCAGTTATGAAATAATTAAGTCATAGGGATGAAAAGTACAGCATCGGGAACATAGTGATATAATAATGTTGACAAATAGTGACAGATGGCAACGTGCTTATCACAGTAAGCATGCATAACGTATAGAATTGTCAAATCACTGTTGTGTACCTGAGAGGTATGTTGTACAACTGCAACTCATATAACGTTGTATGTCAACCAGACTCCATATATTTTATATATATAATTACTGACACAAAACATTTTTTTTCAATAAGTGTCTACTTAAAAATGAAGAAAGGGGTGCCTGGGTGGCTCAGTTGGTTAAGCGTCCGACTTCGGCTCAGGTCATGATCTCATGGTCCGTGGGTTCGAGCCCCGCGTCGGGCTCTGTGCTGACAGCTCAGAGCCTGGAGCCTGCTTCAGATTCTGTGTCTCCCTCTCTCTCTCTGACCCTCCCCTGTTCAGGCTCTGTCTCTCTCTGTCTCAAAAATAAATAAACGTTGGAAAAAATTTTTAAAAATGAAGAAAATATGGAACTATCAAGAAACAAAGTTCCATTTGTTTTGTGTGTGGTTTTTTTTTTTTTTTTCCCTTCTTTGCTCTCTCAAGATGCTGCAGCGGTGTTACTCCTATCGGGAACCATCTTTATGGGGAAAAAATGAATTATTTGGAAAGATTTGGAGATGAAAGTGTGTTTGTCACCTTTGGCCCTGGCTGGCAAGCATCTGGACTGCACCCCTCTGCCAGTGCTTGTCAGGACAGCCATAGAGCAGCATGATTAAACAGGAAGAAAACAGGATAAAATGCATGCAGTCCTTCAGAGAGTTACGAGAGACTTCAAATTGTCAGTTCAGGTTTTCAGGATTCGAAGTTTCTAGTCTCAGGTTATGAAGACTGATCTGTAGTTTTCTTTTTCTTTTTTTTTTTCTCTTCTCAATTTAGTGTTCATGAAAAGAAAGATTGATAGCTCATATTAAACCTAAGTATAGAGCTGAACAGTAGCATCCTGGTTTTGTTTTGTGTTTTCTCCTCTTAACTGTATTTTTCCCCCTTGGTGTATTACTGTCATTTGTTGACACAGTGTTTGATTTTTTAAAAAGCGAGTGGTTGATACGGTTTACTAGAAACTCTATATCATCTATTTATATTTAATTTCATATATTAGCATTGAGGAATTTTGAGGATCTTTTGTTCTATAATGCCTGGCTTGTATAGTCTAAAAATGTTTCTTCAAGGCTAAAACACATTTATTTTAAATGAAAAGAATTCCTAGTGTGTATTCCTATTTTCAGTGAATGCTGAATACCATCATTTTAGGAAATTCTTCATCAGGAACCAGCTTCATGGTTTCAAAAAATAATAGTTTTGTTTTAACTATCTTAGATTTACTCTGCATATATGTATTCCAAGCCATGACCTCTCCTTTCTCCAGTATGTTTTAAAAATGGGCTTACATGCTTCACATGTATAACAGGCACAGAGAAGCAGTATGTAAAGTAGGTTCCCAGAGCCTGGCTGCCTGAGTTCTGCTCTCAGCTCTGATGCTAAGTACTTGTGTGATCTTGGCGAAGTCAGGTAACCGTTTTGTGCCTGTGGACAGGAAGGGATGTGTAATAGAACTAACCTAATAGGGGTTTTCTGAGGGTTCAGCGAGTTAATGTAAATAAAATGTGCGGCAGAGGGCATGGCACATATGATAGGATGAGGAACAGCAGAAGCAGCAACAGGGGGCTATCTGTATACACAGCTGCTTCTGATTTCCAGTTAGCATCGGAGTTCATACATATTCTGCAGGTGGTAGCCGACAGCCAGTGTACCCAACCACAGTATTCACATCGCTTCACAGTAGTGTTTCAGGAGGTCACCTCTGGAGCCCCTTTATGTGTGTTTGAATAAATTCCAATCATGTTTTTCTTCCCTGTTCTGAATATCAACATTGAACGGAATGAGCACCCTCTCCAGCCAGTCCAACTACCATACACACCAGCTTTTGTCAAACAGCTTGTATCTTGAGAGTCACCCTCTCTGTGGCCCCAGTTTTATTTCTTGTGGACATCATCTGGTTAACTGGTTAACAGTAAGACTTCTTCTGTAGCAGAGAGGGTATTCTCAAAGTCAGAGTTAGGAGAGCATATCTGAATTGGGCTAAGCAGACAGGTGCAATCCAACGTGAGCTTTTCATTGCTTCCCAAATGAGTAAGAATGCAAAGGTTTCCTATCACAGCTTTGTTATTATAAATCCTCAAAGGTAACATCTGTGCCTGCCTTGACTGACCTCTGGCCCATTTCCACTTAAAAAAAAAAAAAAAGACAAATCAAGAGTTATAGTGATGATAATCCTATAGAAATCCCCTCAAGTCCATATTTCTAACTTAAAATGAGTTCACACTCACCTTTTTAAAGGATCTGTCGTTTCTTTCCCATTAGAATTTACATAATTAGACTCTGCATTTACATTTATTTTATGCATTGTGCATTTGGCACTTCTTGTTTAAGACCTTCCAATGACTCCCACTTGTCTGCTGAGAAAGGAGCAAAGTCCTGAACACCTGTACTGTGAGACTGCTGGGGCCTGGCCTCTGCTGTCTCTGCTGTGTCTGTCTTCGTCTTTCCTATTTGCTAACTTCACGTGTAATCCGGTTCTCTGGCCAAATAGATTTTTGGAAGTTTCCCCATTCCTTGACTTTTCTCATAGTGTTCTTTCCCAGAGTTATGGAGTGATTGATTGCACCTCCAAATGTATTTTTGACTACTTTAGAAACCTGTCTTTTTAGTCATGAATAACAATTTCAAAAGCGTTTTTTTTGTGAAATTTTTTATCATTGTAGTCTGAGGGTGGCTTCCTCCATGAATGCTTCTAATCCCTAAAGGGACCCCCCCCCCCCACCATAGTTCTTATTCTAACCACATTTCCCCTTAGATTGGATTGCAAACTGTATGAGGACAAGGGGCGAGATTCCTAATCTGTGCCAGTAATTATCTGCGTACTCAGTAAATGTGCATTGTTTTGCATTATTCTTCATGAAGATTATTCTCATCATCGGAGTGCACTGTTTTGAAGTTATAACTCCAGTTGATTAGTATTTTGACTTTTCCTTGTCGTGTATTTTAGAAATCTGCCATCAATATTCATTTAACAATTATGGCCTATCATGATTTTCATACAACTCTGCAGAGTACACACTGTGACTCAGGATCCAAGGCTCCTGGAAACTCAGTATATCACCTTCCAAGAGGCTTCAATTGGGTGTCTGTGAGCATTCCTTTCTGGTGCCCATGAAGAAATTCTTTATGCTGTTTTCTTCTTCCAGTCATGATTCAACTTTTCATTTGGCAGTATCTCAGAATACAGTGATCCCAAGCTCTCAGGATTTCCACCTTTTAAGTGTTTCTCCTTGTGATGTTTTTTTGAGACTAAACACATTATCTTCTTCTACTTCTCTCCCCACTCTACATATGATAAAGGGCAATTTAAAGAAGAGGATGATAACTATTTTCTTTTAACTTTTTGTTTTTAATTATGTTAACATAATTTCCAACTTAGAAAAGTTACAAGCATGGTACAAAGAATTCTCATATACCCTTTGCCCAGACTTCCCAAATATTAATGTCTTACTTTGTCATTTTTCTTTCTGTGTATGCATGTATATATGTACATACATGTGTATGTGTGTGTATGCGTATGTTTAGAGTTACTTAAAAGTAGGTTTCAGACATTATGCCCTTGTATCCCTAAGTATCTCAATGTTATTTCTTAAAAAGAAAGACATGCCCTGATATAACCATGCTATAGTGATCAAAATCTGGAAATTATCTGATCTACAGATTTTATTCATTACAGCTGTGTGTATAAACCTTATTTAGTAGCTTTAACATCTGTAGATCTAATGTACATTTGAAATGCAACATTAGGCGTTGCTTATATAATTTGATTCTTGGCAATAACTATAGTTTAAGAGTTTGTACAATCTCTAGAGTCCAGAAATGGGGTAGTGAGATGATAATTAAAATATAATTAGTTTTAACTCCCAGAGACTGAAAATTTCAAATATTTTTTTCTTCCTAGAATTCTTTTTTTTTAATTTATTTATTTTGAGAGAGAGAGCATAAGCGGGAGGGGCAGAGAGAGAGAGAGAGAGAGAGAGAGAGAGAATGTCAAGCAGGCTACACACTGTAAGTACAGAGCCAGACATGGTGCTTGAACTCACAAACCATTAGATCATGACCTGAGCCGAAATCCAAAGTCAGACACTTAATCGACAGAGCCACCCAGATACCCTGCTAGCATTTCTTTTTTAAAAACGTTCAAATTTAATATTTTACCTCACTTATTCAGAGAGTCATTTGGCAAACTTTACAGACTTTGAATTACATCACTAAAACCTGTAGAAAATAACATCTTTCAGCATTTAATTTTCATGCTAGTGTCTTTCACTAGGAGATATATAGGATGACTAATGGGTTTTTTGCTCAATGAGCAAAGCTCATTGTTTAAGTTCTTTAAAATGGGAGGTAAAAGGGAGTGATGAAGCTTAATAACCAATTTTGGTAATGCAAAGACAGATTATATAAAATCACTGTGTCTGGTTGGTGTTCATCCCTTTCATTTGAACTCTTGGATTTATTTATATTTTCATTGTTTAAGTTTCAGTTGAGAAGTAAACAAGTAGTGACATGGGTACTTTAGAATGTATAATAATATAAAACCCACTAGAAGAGTGAAATAATAAATACTTCATATTTGCACATAATTTTTAGAATTCAGTAGCAGTAGAATGAGCCTGAATAGACCCATTTCCAAAATGACACTTTCTTTCCAGCCCCACTATCTTCCATTAGACTCCACTCTAGCCAATAAGCATTGCCTCTTTTTTTAAAAAAAGGACCCAAAATTTTACTTTCAGAACTAAAAGAGATAAAGCATATACAGTCTTTAGGAAGTAGTTTCTGACTTCCATTATTATGTTATTCAATTTGGTTGTAGCACTTAAAAACTTCTCCTCCCCCCTTTACCATTTTAGTGGTCAATAACAATCATCCTTAGCTTAAGTTTTGTTTATACCAATATTGCTTCATGTGTATGGGCCATTATTTATATTCATGGCTGCATTGTCTCAGATATTCTGTTAACCTGTACAATTTACTTTCACAAATGAAATTCTCATAGTTGATGCATTAGCAGAATTTGGCTCATTCTGTACCTTTAAAGTGTGTTCCATGGTGACATTTTTGTAGTCAGGTCTTCTGTATGTAGTTCTTTGACCCTCTCCGTTATTCTTGTTCGTCAGCCCTGAACCATTTCCAGTTCTGGCTCATCAGCTCTCCTCCACCTTTATTTGGATCCCTGTGTGATTTCAGACTAATTCTTGCTACCCTCTAGAATTGCTTGTTTCTCTTATTAGAGAATAGCTTGGCCAGTGTTTTCCATCTATTTTTCTTGCTTCTGCTTTCAGACCATTGAGATTGCTGAGAACTGCCAGTTAGGGAACCATGCCTTTTGAGTTGGCCACAAATTCATGCGGGTCTGTTTTTTGAGTTTGGTTTTAACCTAATCTGGTTGCAGCATGCTAATTGGTGATCTTTATAAGCAACTTTTTTTTTTTTTTTTTCTAACTTTTATTGTACCAAAGGAAAGATAAAATGGTTTCAATGGAAAACAGATATTTGTTCCTTGTTTTTTCATTCTTGGACATTATTCTTTGTCGTTGATAAATTCTTTTCCTCTGATCTTTTTCTCTTTTTTTGGAAGTAATATTAGGATCTTCCAGCTCCATCATCTTGTACTATGTTTTTTCTCCCTCTTTTTTTGGGAAAGTTTCTTTCTAAGCTTTCTCTCTTTTTTTATTTAAAAAATTAAAATTCATGATTCTATTTTTAATTATCAAAACTTTTTGTGTTCTTATTTTTTCTTTTTAGAACATGCTGTACTTGTTTTAAAGCTACACTATCTTTCCTTGACAGTCTGATATTTATAGTTTTAAAAATTTAATATTTTGATTTTGGTCTCTGTCTTTTATGTTGGAAGGTTTCTTTTAAATGTTTGGGATCAGGTGTGAGAAGACTCCATGAGTCTCTTTCTGGGAATGTTGGGATTGGGGTATTGGTTATCACTGGCTTCAACATTTTGTATGAAAATGTGGGCAGGTAACTAGGAGTCTGTAGAATGACACATAACCACTTTTTTTTCCATATGGTACCTTATCTCTGCCTCAGGACAATGCCTAGAGGCCCCCAGGTTAGAATCTGTCTGGTCCAGTTTCTCCAGAGTAAAGGACCCAACTTCCACATGAGTGAGGAGGCCTTGTTGCTTAGCTGCTTTAGCACAGGGGAGAAAATGAATGGACTTTACTCCCTTTATATGATAAACTTGTTTCAGCTCTACTTCTCACCCTACACTTCTTTAGGTATTAGCCTCTCCCGTAATTTACGGAACTTTGTGGAACATTACTTGCTGCCTGTTAACTTCTTCTGCATGTCTGAAGGTACCAGCTTTTGCCTCTGAGACAAGTCAGTCATTTGCTATGTACTGTGGATCTCTTTGGTTCTTTGTCCTTTTGAGTTTGTACTGTCTCTTCGCTGTCATTCTGTTGTGGTTTTGGGTGGGAATGGAGATACATACATGGACCCATCCGGCTATGCTTAAAAGTAATTCCATTTATGATTTTCCTGTTGGCTCTTTAACACATTGCTTATTTTTGTATTTATTTTAATACAGAGTTAGCAACCTCATCTGAATCATCTCCATAACTAGTAACTTTACTTTCCAGTTTATGAAAATAATAATTTTAACAAACTTTCTCTAGGCTATGCAGTGTGATGATTCTTTTTTTTTTAAATTTTGTTTTGTTTATTTATTTTGAGAGAGAGAGAGAGTGAGCATGAGCAGGGTAGGGCCAGAGAGAGAGAGAGAGAGAATCCCAAGCAGGTTCCATGCTGTTAGTGTAGAGCCCCATGCAGGGCTCAATCTCATCAACTGGGAGATCATGACCTGAGCTGAAATCAAGAGTCAGATGCTTAACTGACTAAGCCACCCAGGCGCCCCTACAGTGTGGTGATTCTTGAGAATAGAAAAAAAACAGTCCTCGTTATCAAATAGCTTATAGCATTTCTGTATAAACACATTTAATTTGCTACATTGTTCAAATTGCAGTTATATTTAAAAATATTATTTTAAATTGTCAGTATATATTTAAACAGCCACCTATAAAGACACTTCTACATGCTTCACATGTACTGCATCCTTTGATCACCACAGCAATCCTATGAGTTCGATGGTTTTCTTATCCTCATTTTGAAGATTGGGAACCTGAGAGAATGGTGAAGTTGTATTTCAGGAGTACCCAGTTAGTGATGAAGGCTTTGTTAGAATCCAGAGTCTTTGACTTCCAGTTCCACCTTCTCAGGGGCTGCATGGTGCTAAGGATGCCACAGAAAGATACTTAGTTCAGCCTGATGACAATAAAAGTTTGGAGACGAGTCCCAAGAGAGATTGTGCCTAAGCCCAGTCTTGGAGAAATTGGGCTAGCTGGGTGGAGTACCATTTTAGTTAAATAATCTTCTTAGCTCAAGATCTGTCTTTCCAGTTCTTCTTTTTATTCTCTTATCTTTTTGAGAAAGAAAACATTCATCTTCCATTCAGCTTGGGAAACATTTTTGGATGGTCTGCCATTTGCCTTACCATATCTCGTGCCTTCATTTGAGTTTATGATATCCTTTTTTATTAATGGCATAGGCTGTTGATCTATCCTGACTGGTTTCATTTCTTCCCAACTTGGCTTCTTTCATAAGATACTAGTAAACTAGGCAGTTGCCTTCCTACAAGGAATACCAACAGATACCGTTTTCAGCCCATCTTTTATTAGATTTCTTTGCTGTATTTAATAGTGGTAATCATTCCTTTTTGGAAAGCTTTGAGCCTTTCTGTTTTATACACTGTCTCTTCTCATTTGCTTCATTGCTTTTTGTCCCCTCCTACTGCTGCTTATAATTTAGTTTCCTGAGATTTTATCCTTGGTTGGTTTAAATTTCCAACTGCTGCTTGTGCTCTAAAGACTTTCAAGTTGTTGAGCCCTTTCCTTGCTCCAAGATGCAAATCTATAGAGTGATCTGTCTCATAGGTGTCTCTACTTTGATTTACAACAGATATCTCCCAGTCAGTCTAAAAGAAAACTCACTGCACTCACTAAAACAGTTTGTACTTTATTTTCTTTTAAATAAAAGTGGACCTTATGGCCAACCTTGTAATCGAAGCTAAAAATAATGGTATGACCATTTATGAGCTCTTCCTTATTCCCTGAGTTTAACATTATATGTTTCATCTCCTTAAACCACACAGAGACATGCATACTTTTCTCTCTCCCTCTTCTCTTCTCCATCTCCCTCCTTTCAACCCTTTCCCCCCATCCCTACTACGACTGCCCTATGTTTGGCTGTCTTCATTTCTCACCTAGACTTCTGTTGGCAGTGTCCTAACTGGTCCCCTGTCTCTGGCCTCACCTTCATAAATCTGTATTCCGCAGTAAGCAGAGTATGTAACATTTATCTCTGATCACATTCCTGTGCTGAAACCATTTCAGTGGCACACCATGAGCTACACAATCAAAGCTCAGCAAACTTCTCTGAAAAGAATCAGGTAGTAAATTATTTAAGCTTTGCAAGCCACATGATCTTTGCTGCAACTCAGCTCTGCCCTTGTAGTGGGAAAACAGCCACAGACAATCTATAAGTGAGTAGATGTGGCTGTATTTTAATAAAACTTTATTTATTAAAAACATGTGATGGTGTGGATTTGGCCCGCAGGCCATAATGTGAAGACCCCTTACAATTTGATTTTTAAATTCCCTAACCAAGGTACTGCAGGTTATGGCTCCTTTATTCTTTTGCATACCTACCTAACATCAACCACAGTCTTACTTTTTACACTGCATTTTTTACTCTGAATACTCCGTGTAGACATCAGTCCTTGCTGTTTCCGAGTTGTTTGCAGCAATCTCTTTATGGATCTGTCTGCTTTTCTGGTCATCAATGTCACAGTTATTTTTGTCTTGTACATTCCTTGTTACTAGATTGTAAATTTTCTGAGAGCAGAGAAAGTGACAACTGTATATCCCATGCAGCACTAGCATACTCTTTACACAAAATAGGAAATCAGTAAATGTATTTGAATCCAATTGTTATTTAAACCATGTGTTTTATAAAAAACTAGGATTATGGCATAACTCAATTTATCATTTAAATTCCTAGAGACAAATAAAAAGTGGTGTGTTTTCGAAGGAGGCTTCTTGAGTTACTATGAAAATGATAAGTCTACCACACCTAATGGCACCATTAACATCAGTGAAGTTATCTGCCTGGCTGTCCACAAAGAGGACTTCTATTTAAATACCGGGTAGGTTTGCTATTAAACAGGTAGGAGATGAAGAGTAGTTTCTGATAGTTATCATACCAGATAATAAGAGTTTAGTTATTTGAATTCTTTGTTTGCTTCTTGTAAAAGGGTTTAATGGTTTCTTGAAGCTTAATCATTTTACAGCTTCCAAAAGTTCCTTAGGGAATTTGCTAAAAAGTAGAAAAATTAAAATACTATACTAGGTACTATGAAAGGCTAACGTATTTGCATCTAATCTTAAATAAATTTATAGCATTCCATTCTAGAACATGTAGTCCTAAATGTTTATCATTTACTCATTATTTAAAATCAAGGACTAATGGCATAATTTATGCATTCATTTAGTGTATTATTCAAATAGGTGACAAAGGAAAATAGTGATGACTTATTCACATTAAAATAAAAAACTAAATTTATTTAAGATCATATTGAAATGCCAGATTCCTTGAAGATTTACTTTAGCTTTTAATGGTTTCAAAAACATAGCAATTAAAACAGTAAGCATTATTTATTTAATATATTTGACTCAATGAATGGTTTAATAGATTTTTTGGTAAGGACTTTTAAAAACAAGCCATCTAAGATACTTAGTGTGAAATTTACATTTTTTGATGTAATTAGTGAAAAACTGTAAATATTAAAATCTGGCTAAGCTAGTTATATAGAAACATAGTATTTTAATATAAATTTTATGAGAATGGGAAGAGATTTGTAAAGCTTTGTTATTTACATAAAATTACACATAAGATAGTATCATCATATGATGACCAGTATATACTAGTTGAGGTGACTATTGTTTTCTAGTAAATCTAGTTTGATTTTTGTAAAGAAAACTGATTATTAGTTGATTTTGTTTTAACCTTGACATTGCTTCTTTCTAAATGAATAATTAACTTAGTGTGGCTTACTATGAAATATTAAATGCATTCTAGTATTCAGATACCTAAGTAGTAAATAAAACATAATTTAAAATATTATTACTTTATGTCAGCATATAATCATATTCAAAATGAAAACAGACTTGATAGAATGTTCCTGGTACAAGCAGACATGCAGGAGAAACTATCTACAATGAGATAAGGTTAAAAAATAATTATTGCAGTCATATTCTGAGTGTCCTTGAACAGCATTTTCTAGAGTTTGAACTCTAATTTAGATGGGGAGGAGCTACATAATTTTGCATTTGAGGAAGAAAGCTGGCTGAAATGGTAAGGGAGAGATGGGAGGTAGATCACAATTACTGAGAGTTTACATAGAGAAAGAGAGCATTAAAAAGAAAAAAAAAAAAACGGGTTTGAGAGAATCTTATGATGGAACTAATGAGATTCACTGTCTCTCTTGGTGAAGAGCTGCTGTTAGGAAGAAATTAAACCCCAAGATTTTGAATTTGTTGATAAAATAGATGGCCTCGAAATTGAAACATGAGGAAAACACAACCGTTTTGGGGTAGAAAAAGAGGAAGAAGGAAGAGAACTTTGATATAGGGTATTTTGAAGTTTTCTTAGGTAACAGCAAGGATGTACCTAACATGTTCCAGGAAATAGTTGGAGTTATGGACGGATCCCAGGGAGAATTCAGGACCTGGGATGTTACTGTAATTTTAGCTACAGTAGGGAGATACAGTTTTGTGATAAGATGAGATAGATGATGGGAGGAAAATTTGTTAAGACAAGAAGAGGACTAATTAGAGAACTGTTTGGACAATGTTTGCTTTAAATAGAGTAACCCAAGATGGCCTGGTCTGAGAGGGAAGAGGAAACCAAAGAGAGCCAGAGCCCTTTGCCACATGGGTCAAAACTGATAAGTGTATATATAGGGCATTAACAAAGCCATGCAGTAGGGTGATTAATTGGAAGACTATTCCTTTTGTCTGATCCAGTGTATTCCATTTATTTGAATGAATTAAAGTGTAAATCATTGGGAAAAGATGATATATTTCAAAGCATTATCCGATTTTCAAAGGGAATTTAATTAAAACCTTGACTTTTGTGTTGTTTCCATAAGAGCCAAAAGTAAACAGTGATATCTTTTTATTCGTGTGTGCTATAGGCCCATCTTTACCTTTGAGATCTATTTACCCTCAGAACGTGCATTTTTATTTGGAGCAGAAACATCTCAAGCTCAAAGAAAATGGACAGAGGCAATAGCCAAGGTATTGCATATTTATCCTAAGTCAGGAAGATTCTTAATTTGGAGTTTCTGGTTGAGCTTCAGAAGTCCAGTAAAATTTTATACAAGATTCTGGGAAAAATGAGCATATTTCATTAATTTTTCAAAGGTTATAGTCAAAAGAGATTAAGAGCTTCCTTCCTAGAGCCTTAAGCAGAGAAAAAAATAATGTAGGACCTTGGAGAAATCATTCTTTGAATTAAGGCCATATTGTGATGATTAAGATCTTTTCACTATTATAAAGTCATTTCTGTGTATGTCTCTTTATAGGTAAATATGTTATTTGTGGTATACACAAAGGGGAAAGGAACAGATTCAGCCAAAGATACAAGTGGAGACAAACATTGTTGAAGGTTGACGTTTTGAAAAATGCCACAAATCAGTATAGAGAATGTCTTCCTATTTAAGTTCTGTATATATCAAAAAAAGTGGTTTAAGATGCTGCCATTTGAAAATGCATTATAGGGGCGCCTGGGTGGCGCAGTCGGTTAAGCGTCCGACTTCAGCCAGGTCACGATCTCGCGGTCCGTGAGTTCGAGCCCCGCGTCAGGCTCTGGACTGATGGCTCGGAGCCTGGAGCCTGTTTCCGATTCTGTGTCTCCCTCTCTTTCTGCCCCTCCCCCGTTCATGCTCTGTCTCTCTCTGTCCTAAAAATAAATAAAAAATGTTGAAAAAAAAATTTAAAAAAAAAAAAAAAAAAAAAAAAAAAGAAAATGCATTATAGCTGTTCAGTTGTAAGACTGATAGAAAGTTTAAATAATTGTTTTGAAATTTGGATTACTTCTAAATTTTTAGGGTAGAAAAACTATTTTTGTTTTCCTACCTTCCCTCAAATCTGTCGGTAGGGAAGGGATTTCCTATTTTCACTGTCTTTATTACTTTTCTGTATTTGTTTTAACAGCATTTTGTTCCCTTTGTTGCTGAAAACTTAACAGAAGCTGACTATGATTTGATTGGTCAACTCTACTACAAAGACTGCCATACCCTGGATCAGTGGAGAAAAGGCTGGTTTTCTATGGACAAATCTAGTTTGCGTTTTTGCCTTCCAATGCAAGAAGTTCAGGAACATAGAATGCACTTAAGAAGACTGCAAGAGCTAAGTAAGATTTTTTTTTTCCTCTCTCATCTTATATTTTGGATGCAATTCTTTATTGCATATGATAATAGTAGTATCATAGAATTATGCCTTACTTCCAAAAATAACTAAGTACTATTAATAATTGTGTCTTTATGGGTATTTAGCATCTTGTTCTAAATCATATATTCATGCTTTTCTCTCTCCCTACAGCAATCAGCACAGTGGTTCAAAATGGGGAAAAAATAGATGTCTTGCTCTTGGTAGAAAAAGGGAGGTAAGTGCATTTTTTCTTTTTACTCTTTATTACAGTGTTTCAGGATGTTTTGGTTATCTTCTTTGAAGGAGAACCCATTATTTTATAGCCTTTTGGAAGTTGTCTGAAGTATGTGTATGTCTGTGTGTGTGTGTGTGTGTGCGTGTGCGTGCGTGTGTGCTCATACACGCACTCTTGAGTAGAAAGAATATACTAATAAAGTTTGCATATTTTTGTATTATGACAAAATCAGTATGATCAATCATTTTAGCTTTTTATAGACTTAGATTCTTTTGAGACATTCACATTTAAATATTGGGAAGCATCTTGGAAGTTGTAAATATGTTTTCAGTATAGGTATATGATGAATATGTATAATATCCTGAATTATCTATGCATGTGAGTCATGCACAAATAAAACTCGATTTCTTGAATGTATTCACTTCAACAAGTACTAAGCACCTACTGTGTATCAGGTACTGTTCTAAGTACTGGGGTTACAGTGCTGAGTAAAATGATTTTTATGCCCTCACGGAGCATGTATACTAGTGGTAGAAACAGAATGTGAGCAGACAAAAAAAATAATTACATAGTATCACGTGGATCAATTTTAAACGCTTGAAGAAAAATAAGGTAAGGAGAGAGCCTGACAGGACAGTATTCTGTTTTAGATAAGGTGGTGAGAGATGTGCATGAAGCAAAGAAGCAGACCATTCAGCAGCCAGAAGAGAGTGTTCCCGGGATGTTTTGAAGAGCCTTACATGTCTTAGCATGTTCATGGTCTGCAAGCAAGCTGCTGTTGGCTGGGAGATTTGAATGAATGAGATGGTAGAAAGAAATTATTTCAAAAGAGAAAAAGAATTACTGCAGAGATCTCCCTGGGCTGGATCATAGAAGGCCTCACAGGTCATAATATGTGTAAAAATTTGTATTTCATTCTGAGCATGATGGGAAGCTGCTCATTTGGAGAGCTGGGATGTAGAATGATCTGATATAGATGTTTAAAGGTCTTCTCTGACTCCGGGGGAACAAGCTTTTCGGGGACAAAAGTAGAAGTGATTATCCATTTAGGTGCTGCTACAGAGGCCAGACAAGAGATGACTGACATAATAAGACAGTGTTGAGGAGTGGTTGGAGCCATTGGGAAGGCAGAGGCCAGAGGGTTTGTTCATGGATCAGGTGAGTGGGGTCAAGGATGACCCCAAGTTTTTGGCCTGAGCAAGTACCTGAATGATGATGATGTTTTTTTTTCAAATAACAGATAGAGGAGATTAGAGTGAGGATATTAATGTCAGTTTAGGGTAGTAGGTTGAGAATTTGGTTTTGAAAATGGTGACATTGACTTTAATAGCAAAGTGGGACTGGTGAGTGGGCATGTGGATATATAAGTCTGGAATTAAGTGGAAAGGTTGCAGCTGGAGGTAGAAGTTTGAAAGTCACTGGCCAAGGAACTGGATGGATTCACCTAGACAAAGAGTAGAGACAGAGGAGAGATTTGAGGATGAAGCCCCAGGGACTCCAATAATTAGAGGGTAGGAAGAGGAGGAGGATCCAGAAAAAGAGCCTAGGAAGGAACAGGTAGGGTCATATCACAATTAGGTATAGTCTCTTGAACAAACTTTTTTTTTTTTCTAACCATTTGCTCTAAAATCCCTTAGTTATACTGGGGCATCTGGGTGACTCAGTCGGGTAAGCTTCTGACTTCTGCTCAGGTCATGATCTCACGGTTTGTGAGTTCGAGCCCCACGTCAGGCTGTGTGCTGACAGCTCAGAGCCTGGAGCCTGCTTTACGTTCTGTGTCTCCCTCTGTCTCTTTGCTCCTCTCCTCCCCCACTTGTGTTCCATCTCTGTCTCTCTCTCTCTCTCTGTCTCTCTGTCTCTCTCTCTCTCAGAAATGAATAAATATTTAAAAAAATTAAAATCCCTAATTACACTGATGCAGTATTTTTAGCTCTACCAGAGTACAAGATAATTTGCAGAAACATCCATAATGTAAAAATATAGCTGAATTAGCCTTCCCTCCGGTTATTTTCTTTGTTGGTGACATGGATAATGACTTTCAACAGTTGTCTGAACCTGTCTTCAGTTTCATGTGAGGACGTTAACAGCTTTAGACAACAAGCATATTGCTGATTAGATATTAATGTCAGAAGGTGTTTTTTTAGTTTATAGGCATAATTAGTATTTTGTATTTTTACTTGTTTCTTTCTGGGATTATAAGTGTTCATGATACTTAAGATTCTGATTTTTGGTACCAGATGATGGTTTTGCTATACTTTCAGAGTACTGTGAATTATATATTCACCAATAATAATGAGGTGGTATTATGTATATGTGGTATTATATCATTGAAGCACTGACATAATGCAGTTTTTACAATCATCTATTCATATTTATGGAATGCCAACTGCCTCTTACCTTTGTGGCAAAGGAAAAAAGTGGTCAGCAATACAGATTTGGAGTCCGAACTCCCAGAACTTATGTTTTTAAACAAATAAACAGCAACTTATAGTTGAATTTATTGTATTTATCATTTACATTATTAGGTTACTATAGCCAAGGTTCTTTTTTTTACCATTTTCGGGCTAAGGGGGATTTGACCAGACACATAGGTTTTAATTAAAATGTCGCAAACATGGATTAAAATGTAGCAAAAAGGTTTTAGACTTGTTCAATTTGATGAATTTTTATTTAGCGCTTATTACATGCAGTGCACTCCCTTATGAATACAAAATAGGGGAGCCAGAAGACTGAACGTTTTGTTATTTTGTAACATCTTGACCTTTCCACTGGATTCCATGAATCAGGAGGTGAACTCAGATACACTCTGAGTTCATAGAATAGTTGAAAACTAATGGAATTGCAAAATAATGGTCAAAGCTGCTTAATTGTGTTTCTGATAATGATTTCAAAATTTTTATCTACGTGAGTTATTAACAAAGTACATTGCAAGCATTTTTACTAAAGTGAAGAACAACGAGTATGACAAGAGTAGGAGAAATACAGGGACAAATCTGTAACCAACTTATTTTCCTTAAGTCTCTTTGAACAACTGCCATACAAAATGTACTATTTGGAAACAACTATATTTATCACGTGCTTACATCCTGCTTTTTCTTGCTTTTCCTGTTTTCTCTAAATCAATAATGTTCTGACAAGAACCAGAACACAATGATGAGAATGTATAGAACTCACTGTGTAACAGGCACTATTTTAAGCACTTGTAACAGCCTTACAGTGCCTATATGATATTGAGGAGAATAATCTCTGAGTTCAAAAATAAAGCTGCCAGTTATTTCACCAGCAAAAATGGATTTATTTAGGAATAAAGAATTGCAAGTAGGGACAAGTGAGCTACAATGAAAGCATTGGGAAGTCCAGAGAAAAAAAGAAAAGGAGTAATCTTTTATAGAGGCAAATGGGGGACTTGGGGAGCTTTTATAAACAAAAAGCCCTTTGCACTAAACTGGTAGTTTATAGTGACTTTTCATTGGCTGAGGTTTGACGGTCTCTCGTTGGCTGGGCAGTTGCTGTGGAGGAGAAAACCTTTCTTCCTCCTGCTGGAGTAGTAAAGATTGAAGTAGAATGGACTCGCAAGATTCCTTTCCTGTTGGGTCTGCAATTAATTGACTGACTAGTATCTGTAAATGAGAGTTCTTCTTTTTTCCTTCCTGACTCCATTCTAAACAGGGTTTTCTTTTATTTTCACAAATCCATTTTGAAATTGAGTTGAGGTCAGTTTGTAGCTTAACAGCCTAAAGATTTTTTGTTTTGTTTTGTTTTGTTTTTAAAACAAGTATTGTTTAATTTACCACACCAAATTGTTCTCAAAAATTAAGCCAACAAATGTAACAAGAGCCTGGATAAACAATATAAGTTACCAGAATTTAAAATTTCAGCATTTCATTAGAAAAATTAAATTACTTTGTTAGAAAATATTTTGTTAAGGGGCGCCTGGGTGGCTCAGTCTATTGTGTGTCCGACTTCGGCTCAGGTCATGATCTTGCGGTCTGTGAGTTCGAGCCCCGCATCAGGCTCTGCGCTGACAGCCTAGAGCCTGGAGCCTGCTTCGGATTCTGTGTCTCCCTCTTTCTCTGCCCCTCCCCCACTCATGCTCTGTCTCTCTCAGTCAAAAATAAATAAAACATTAAAAAAATATATTTTGTTAGGAAAATATGTGTGTGTAGGTGTGTGTGTGTGTGTGTGTGTGGGTATATATATAGCTCCATGTAATTCTTACCTAATTAGAGAGCTGCAAGAAGGGAGGTCAAAAGTTTGAGTCATGAAGAATCAGCCTGGGTAGAGTACCTGGGTGGATCAGTGGGTTAAGCATCTGACTCTTGATGTCTCACATCATGATCTTATGGTTCGTGGGATTGAGCCCCATGTTGGGCTCTGTGTTGATAGCTTAGAGCCTGCTTGGGATTCTCCCTTTCCCCCTTTCTGTCCCTCTCCCATGCACATTTGCATGTGCACACGCTCTCTCTCTGTTTCTCTCTCTCAAAAAAAAATAAATAAGCAAACTTAAAAAAAAAAAAAAAAAAGAATCAGCCTGGGAGATTGTGAGTGCACTAGATTAAGAACTCTGACAGAACATGGAGAATGCAGATGCACCAGGCCATGCACCTTGTGTGGGGCAAAGTAGGCTGTCATATTTACATATCTGTTTGTTTATATGTACATGAACACATATGTGTATGTATATATGTGTGCGTATTTACCTTTGTATAAGTTATGTAAATAAAATTGACTTCAAATAGGGAATAATGGCAAAAGAGCAGGTTTGAGAGGGAGCTTGGGAAATAATGAGTTTGATTTTAGACGTGTTGAACATGAGTTGCCTATAAACATTCTAAGGACAAAGTGCTAGGAGGAAGTTGTATTTATGGATCTGATATTCATATACAAGTTAATGGAGAAAATAGATTTTTGAAGTTACCTATATATAGAAGGAAGAAGAGGAAGTCACTTAGTTAGAGTCTATAGAGTGAGTCTTTAGAGAAGTAGTGTGTTAGAGCCGTGATGAATGCACATGATTTTAGTGGCTGGTTGATTGTCAGGGTGGAGTAGCTGCCTTGGGATTTTAATTTAGTTTATCCAGAGGGTGAGGCAAGAAACCAAGAGAGGTGTCATAAAACCCAGGAAGAGACAGTATTTCAAAAAGGCAGAAATAGTCAAAACTGTTAGGTGTTGCCTGAGGAGGGCAGATACTTCACTGGATAATTGACGTGGAGTCCATCTGGTGACTTTGAAGAGAGCAAAAGTGATAAAGCAGAAACTGGATTAGGTTAACTTTGGGAATTGAGTAACTTGGAACAGCTGGTGAGGAGTTTGGTGAGGATATCTGGAGGTTAATAGGATTATCGAGGTAGAAGGGATTTGTCCCAGAAAGGGAATATGTGTGCAGTTTGTTTTTTAGATGGTTTGAACTTGTGCAAGTTTAAATTCTGATGGGAAAGAGATGCAAAAAGGGAGATATTGAAGATATAAGAGAAAGGACAAGAAGAAAGCAAGGTCCCTTGATTGTAACAGGAAGAAAAGAGAAACTGATGTATGGTTTTGGATGCCAGTAACTTTCTAGATCTTTTGGGTAGAATGTTGAGAAAGGTATCCATCTGATGGTTTTCATTGCTTTTTGACCTGGTGGATAAGGATGACTCCTGAGCTTTTGGCCTGGGTGGCTTTAGGAATGGTTGTATCATTTACCAAGGTAGAGAATATGTGCTCCTCTCCCAGTTTTCAAACAAGGCTAGTTAATTATAGATGTGATTGCTTAAGAGCTGTTTTAATACCATGTCGAAAGAAGGGGATTTCATTGCACTGCCCTCTTTTTCATCTCTTTTTTGATCTATTAGTCTGTTGGGAAATAATGACTGTAAGCTAAAGTAGATTGTTAAACTTGTCAATGACAGATAAAATTGTGGCTTTAGGAAGTAAAACAACTCTCAATTATTCATATTGATGGCATATAGATAGGGTGAATAATTGAAAGAGAGAGAAACCAACTCTAAGTTTAACTTTTTGTTTTGTTTTGCTAGTAATATCTTGCAAGTCGTAAATAAATTTAATAAATAAATTTCACATCTTTCCCCTATCCTTGTCTACCTTTGATTAAAGTGCCAAAATATATTAATATTTCTTAAAGAGAGGAGGAGAAAGAACCCCCTGAATTGGAAAAGTTCATAAATTGATAATCATCTACTGAATATAATCAGTATTTAGATATATATTTTAATCTTCACGGTGATTTTATGTACATAGCATGAGTGTCTTTATACAGAAAAATATTGCAATAATAATTTGCACACACACAGCATTTTTGCTCTAAAAATCTCTAAACAGAAGGTGTTCCAGATGGTGTCACTTTAATGTGTATTCTTTGTATACTTTAAAAATTGTTATTTTGGAAAATAAAGCTTTCTTGATTACACTTAAGGGTTTCTGGCCTACTATTTGGTGATATTATGGGGACTTAGACTCTGCTTTTCTTTTATGCCTTAGTCAGAATTTCTTTTTGTGAAAAAAATTATGTTTTTGAATGTCTATTATTAGTGAGTGTTCTGGACCATGAGGTCAGAAGGCATTTTCCTGGACAGTAGGTTATATATCCACTTTAACTGGAATGTTCAAAACATCCTTTTCTTAAAATGTGAAAACTGTTTCTGCACATTAGCCTGCACTTTTGCGTATGTTTTTCTGATGAATAAGCCATTCTGTTGACGATTTTCACTTTATATAGCTACATGCCCATTTGTCAAAGACACCTATTATTAAGCTTTTACTGAAAGGTTGTTGGTTATAATGAATACCTTATGAATAACTCAGATATGTTATCAGAAACAAAAGGCTGACATGTTTCTTTGTTTTTGGTTTAGTTTGTTTGTTTAGATTTCTTGGTTGACCTATAGTAAAGCATAATGCACTTGATGGCTCCCAAGCCTGACTGCATTCAGTTTTTAATGCAAATTCCTGACATAAAGAAGGTAACCCTGGAGAATAAACACTTCATCAATACATTCCACAATTATGGAACAGATTACTTTTCTCATTTTCAGAGATTAACACTCTGAGTTTTAGATTCTTATTTCATATCAATTTATTACATATGATGTTTTTTTTCCCTCCTTGAATTGTATTTTGCAGCAGCTGATATGTTAGCAATACTCTGGAGGGTGAATTATCTTAAAGTGGTTTCTAAATTGTGCATGTAATTGCAAATTAAATAGTAGCCGATTGCCCACAATATCAGCTTGACTGCTTTTGTAACTTACTGAGGATTTAATTCCTACAGATAGTTTAATCTGAATGTTGCCAAGACAAACAAGAGATTCTATTCCCTCACCGCCCCCACAGGTTTTGCAAAAAGAAAGAAACTATTCAAATTTGTATTATAAAGTTATTTTTTTAAATAGAATTACAATAAAGGGAATGCATCACTATTTAACACAAGCTAGATTTTAAAGTATATATTATTTGCTTCAAAAGTTTCTTTTACTTGGTTTAAAGCACCTTCCATATACTAGATAAGGTTAATGAACAAGTAAATGTGGTAATATCTGAAAAGGTACCAAAGAATGAGAAGATTGCTGCTCAAGAAATGTGGGCATGGTAATAGTTTTTTTTTTTTTTTTTTTTTTTTTTTTTTTTAAGAGAAGTATATTTAACTAGATTTAGACTACGTAGGACTTCGGTAGGAAAAAATGAGGGGGCTAAGACACTAAGGTATTCTAAGTGGTGGAAACAGTAAGTTCAGAGGAATATGGCTAGGGAAGAATTTCAGTGCAAGTTGGCCTTGACCTTGAGTTCCTGAGGAGGAAGTGTGAACCAATAAACTCGGAAAGATAGGTTGATACCATCTTAGTATTATCAGCTAAATGTGATTAATAACTTGGCTTGTTCTGGAAAGGATTGCATGTTCTTTACAAGGATACAGAAGATGTGTTTTTTTTTTTTTTTTAAGATACTTTAAAACTTAAAAAAATACTATTGTTAAAAGTGTGAATTTTGATTTATTCTGCAGCCAGTGGAACACCATTAAAAGTTTTAAGCAGACTTGAAACAAGGCTGTTTCTCCCATTCCTTTAGGTGATGCCTTATAGTGTGCAGAGATGAGATTGAAAAACTGGAGCTTTTGCTTTTCCTGGGGAATTAGATGCTTTGACACATTTTACTGAACTGTTGGCTTCAAAAGAAACAAGATATTTAGAATAATGTTTCTTCCTGCATTGTTTTTGTGACAGTCTCTTTATCTGCAGATTTTCTTAGCAATTGTTTGCTTGCTTCTCACTAAACTTCTGTCCTTAATGCAGCAAACTCCTATTTGAAGGTTGGGGGAAAAATACTGTATCTCCACAAATTAAAATGAGAGAGATTTATGGACGCAATGACTAAATAAAATTGCCAGACTCCCCTTTCTGTCTACGAGGAAATATGGAATGGAACATGCCCTCCCATTTCAAACAACCAGAAAACTGGGTGACATATATGAAAGTATTTTCAAATGTTGGGACAATAAGCATTCCGGGATTGTGATTACGGAGAGAAGGGAAACAAACAAAGTAAGATTTAAGGTCAACTTGTCTTTTTTTTTTTTTTTAACCTGTAGGCACTTTTCAGTCTATTCACTCTGCCCAGGAGTGGGCAGACCAAAACAGAATGTGGTGTTTTTGCTACATTAGAAGGGTAGAGAGGGAGGGGAGTTTAGGAAATCTGTAGTAGCTAAAATTTTCCAGAGATAGTATCAGAACAGAGGAACATATGGAAAAAAAAAAAAAAAAGTTTTGGAAATCCTCATAGAAGTTTCCTTCCACCTTTGGCTCAGTACTAATCTGGGTATTTGTAGGGTGAGGTTCCCAGAGGCTAGGCAGAAACCGCTCCCATGGTAGTATGAATTGAACAACTCCCAGAACTTAGACCACAGTGGAGTATGTTCACATTCTGTCCAGCTAGGTTAGACCTCATTAAACACACAATTGGCAAAGACCTCAAAAAGGTAACACCATAGAATTAAGGTTAATAGGTTAAAGTTAGATTTATTTTTTACCTTATTACTAAGATTAAAAATAGATCTGCAAAGCATCAGGTTCTCCACAAGTAATTTAGTCGCCAGGTGTCAAACAGGCAAATGATACCAAAATAAACATCAACATTCTGTAAAAGAAGACTACAGTCCTGATACTCAGCACTCATAATATCTAGTGTATGATTAAAATTGCTTGTGTTGCCAAAAAGCTGCAAATCAATTGATAGGAACAGACCCAGAAGTGAGAAAGATAATGGAATTAGCAAAGACTGTAGATAGTGATTATTGAATATTATAAATATATTCAGAGATGCAAAGGAAAACAAACATAATGAAGAAAAATGGGTAATTAAAAAAGAAGCAAATAGATTATCCTTCTAAAGCTGAAGGATACGCTATCTGAAAAGAAAATTTCACTGGATCAGCTTAATGCACGAGTAGGTTCTACGTAAAAAAAAGATTGATGACCTTGAAAACATGACAGTAGAAACTATCAAAACTTAAGCACAGAGAGGAAAAAGACTAAATAAAATCAACAGAATCTCCATGACCAGTGGGGCAATATCAAGCAGTCTCATGTAAATGTACTTAGAATCCCAAAACTAGAGAAGGGAAAGAAGTTAAAAAATCTTTGTAGAATTATGGGCAAATATATGAATTTGATAAAAACTATGAGCCATATATGTCCTACGACCAGCATACCTCAAGCATGATAGAGGCGATCCAACCACATCAAGAGATACAACATAATTAAATTTCTGAAAACCATTGTCAGGAAAAAAAAATCAAGTGCTGAGAGGTCGAGAGGCTTCAAAAGAAAGTATAGGTGACAAAAATGAGGGTGTCTCATCAGAAACAGTGCAAGCCAGAAGACAATATATCGAAATATTTTCAAGTGTTTGGGGAAAAACAAAACAGCAGTTAAAAAAACCTGACAAAATTAGCAAACCAGCAGCTGTTAACCTAAATACTAAATTTAGCAAAAAAATATCTTTCAGAAATGACAACTATATAGTTTTTTGTTGTTGTTTGTTTTGTTTTTAAAGAGAGAGAATGTGAGTAAGGGAAGGGGGAGAGGGAGAGAGAGAATACTAAGCAGGTTCAATGCCCAGCATGGAGCCCAACATGGGGCTGGATCCCAGGATTGTGAGATCACGACCTGAGCTGAAATGGAGAGTTGGATGCTTAGCCACGCGGGCGCCCTAAAATAAACTAGTTTTGACCAAACAAAATGCTGATGTATTCTACAAGACTTAACTATTTTTATTAGAGTGTATATGTGTAAGATACCCTATTGTTCAGTCATATCTGTGTGGCACGTTTGCCTTTTAGTTGTGTTTAAAATTATTTATGTAAATGAATTTATTTTTTATACAGTTAAGTTTATTGATTTTATTTGTGAAGACAGTCTGGTTTTTAGCAGTAGACCAGGCTCATATGTGATAGTCTACACTTTGTGGCTTTTGTATTGCAGTTTTGAGAAAATTGTTTTTGTAAGTCCTGGGGCTTGGTTTATAGGTCTTACTGAACTGTCTTGATTCATTATAGGATGTAGGAATGTTTCTTTATATGACCTTGAAATGCCCTTTAAAATTTATGTTTGAGGAATGGACAATTAGAACTCTATTATAGAGTTCTTCAAAGTAACTTTTCAGATTTTCAAGATGTAAATGAAATATTCCTCTGGGATCCTAGAAATGTAAAAACATTGTTTGATATTAGTTGGGATTACAGAGTCGGCTAGGATTTGTGTTGAAAATGTCTTTTGATGCTTCATTCCATGTACACAGAGTTTAGCTAAGCATCACAGAGGAAAGTTGTTGAACTGATGCTATTAAATGTCACACATCTACTTCACGAGATGCTGTATTTTAGGATTCAGTCTTTGACAGGTTGACTTGGGAGCTAACTTGTCATTACTTGTTCTACCCCTCACTAGTTCACAAGGAGACAGCTAAACTTGTCATCATGGGATTTCTTCTGACTAGAAAGAAAATTTAAAGTTTGTAATGTGCACAGTTGATGGCAGAATTACACTGGTATAGAAGGAGGGTTGTTGCATTTTGGATTTCTTTCCTTGATTGCTGAAATAACTCACCCACAGCACTTGTTTGTTTATAAGCAAACAGTACCAAATATTTTGTAAATATTTTGAGTTTGATTATCAGTAAAAAAAAAAAAAAGTTAAATATGAATCAACGAAAGTTTAAAGTTCTCTCTTTACCTAAACTCTTTTTAAATTTTTTTTTTAACATTTATTCATTTTTGAAAGTGAGAGAGACAGAGCATGAGCGGGGGAGGGGCAGAGAGAGAGGGAGACACAGAATGCAAAACAGGCTTCAGACTCTGAGCTGTCAGCACAGGGCCCAACACAGGGCTCAAACTCACGGACCTCGAGATCATGACCTGAGCCGAAGTTGGACGCTCAACCGACTGAGCTACCCAGGTGCCCTGACCTAAACTCTTGAATTTAGCAAATCATAATTTCAATTGTCTACATAATGTATTGGCTTGATATTTCTCAGGGAATTTACCCAATTTATATAGTTTCAGTTAGACAAATACACCCAGCAATAGAATGCTATTGAGCTAAAGATGATGTAAGGTAAACGAAAAGGCTAATTAAATAAAGCATGTCAGCAATATAACAGCAAGTGTCTGGTTTCTTCAAAAAGAAAATTATAGAAATAGGAGGTCGTGGCTGCTGTGGTGCTGTGGAACATAGAAACAATAGACACAGATGTCAGGGAAGAAATAGTAGTTATAGCAAGTTCAGAAGAGGTGAGAAGTGTGTATAAGGTACTGGTAACTTTATCTTCTTAGAGAAACATTTATAGAAAAGAAACTGGAGGAAAGAAAGGACTTTTATTTGCTTTTTAAATTAGGGCCAGTGAATTATCAGGAATGTAAAAGATGACCTCCCACCCCCAATAAAAGAAAAGAATAACCTAGTGTTTATGCACCTCATTTCTTTCTCTTTAGGTTGAGTCCAAAGGAGCCCCATCAGAGTTTGAAATCAAGATTAAATAGTTCTGCTCTGGTATAAATATACTTTTAAATACATCAGTGATTACTTTTAACTTGTGTTTCAATTCAAATTTTATATCCAGCAATAGGATTTTAAAACTATTATGTACCACTAAATGCTATGCACTATGCTAATGACCAGAAATCCAAAATGCTTTCTTCCTTGCTTGCCTGTGCAAAGTTTGGATTCTAACAGCAAAAAACATTTACACACAGAACAGATAGTATAATAGAGGACAAATCAGCTATTCATAATTAGGAAGGGACACGTGTACTAAGTATTGGGACATTAAGCATAGAGTGTCAGGGAGGGTTTCCTGGAGTACAGTTCAAGGAGGATGGGAGTAGCCAGCCAAGAGCAGGAAATATTTATTGTAATAAGATATGAATTTTTAAAGTGTGTCTTTAGTGTAGGAGAATGGAAGAGTTGGAGGGGAAAATATAGGCCAGATATGAAGACCCCTTAGTCATGAAAATTCCAGAGCTGTAGAAGGGAAATGATGAGGAAATGATGCCATTGGCTTTGCATTTGTCAATTTATTTTAGATTTTTAAATTGAGGTGTAAATGATAGGTAATGTTAGTTTCAGGTATACACATAGTAATTCAAATTTTTATATATTGTGAAGTGATCACCACCTTCAGTCTACCATTTGTCACCTTCTAAGATTATTACATATCAGTATAGTCCCTGTGCTGTACATGGTATCCGCATGTCTCATTTACTTTAACTGAAAGTTCATACCTCTTACTTGTACTTAGTTTGTACCCTTCCGCTGTTTTGCCCATCCCTTCACCCTTCTCCCCTCTGGCAACCACCAGATTATGCATTGTATCATTATATCTAGGAGTCAGTTTCTGTTTTGTATTGTTTCTTAGATCCCCCATATAAGTGAAATCATATGATATTTGTCTTTCTCTGACATGTTTCACTTAGCACAATACCATCTAGATCCACTCATGTTGTCACAAATTCTTTCTTATGGCTGAGTAATGTTTCATTGCATATATATACACCGCTTCTTTATCCATTCATCTGTTGATGGACACTTGGGTTGCTTCCATAACCTGGCTCTTCTAAACAATGCTGCAGTGAACATAGAGATGCATATGTCTGTTTGAATTAGTGTTTTCTTTCTTTGTTTTTTTTTTTTTTTTATTTTTGTCTTTCAGATAAATGCCCAGAAGTGAAATTGCTGGATTGTGTGGAATTTCTGTTTTTTATTTGTTGAGGAATCTTCATACTGTTTTCCATAGTGGCTGCACTGTTTTACATTCCTATCAGATGTACATGAGGGTTCCTTTTTTTTTTTTTTTTTTTGTATCCTCATCAGCACTTGCTATTTCTTCTCTTTCTTTGATACTTTCCATTCTGACACATGTGAGGTGGTATCTCATTGTGGTTTTGATTTGCATTTCCCTGATGCTGAGTGATGTTGAACATCTTTTCATGCGTCTGTTGGCCATCTGACTAATTTCTTTGTAGAAATGTCTACTCATGGGGCGCCTGGGTGGCTCAGTCGGTTGAGTGTCCGACTTCGGCTCAGGTCGTGATCTCGTGCTTTGTGGGTTCGAGCCCCACGTCGGGCTCTGTGCTGACAGAGCCTGGAGCCTGCTTCAGATTCTGTGTCTCCTTCTCTCTCTGCCCCTCCCATGCTCATGCTTTGTCTCTCTCTGTGTCTCAATAATAAACGTTAATTTTTTTTTTTTTTTTTTTTTTTTAAAGAAATGTCTATTCAGGTCCTCTGCCAGGTTTTTACTTGGATTGTTTGCATTTTTTTTTTTCCTCTGCTTGAGTTGTGTGGATATTAACCCCTGTTGGTTATATAATTTGCAGGTTATCTTCATTTTCTTGATGGTTTCCTTTGCTGTACAAAAACTTTTTAGTTTGAAGTATTCCTGTTTATTTTTGCTTTTGTTGCATCTTGCCTGAGGAGACAGATCCAAAGAAATACTACTATGACCATTATCCAAGAGCTTACTTTTTTTCTTTTTGGTATTAGTTTTCTGCTTTCTGGTCTTAGATTTAATCCTTTAATCTATTTTGAGCTTTTTTTTGTGTTTTGTTTATAGCGTAAGAAAGTGATCCAGTGTCATTCTTTTGCATATAGTTTTCCCAATACCATTCATCAAAGAGCTCTGTTGCATGTTTTTGCCTTCTTTATTGAAGATTAAATAATTATATAAACATGGGTTTATTTCTGGACTCTATTCTGTTTCATTGATCCATGTGTATTTTTAATGCCTGTATCTTACTGTTTTGATTACTGTAGCTTTAGAATAGTTAGAATGTAAGGAGTGTGATACTTCTAGTTTTGTTCTTCTCAAGATTGCTTTTGCTATTCAAGGTCTTTTGGGGCCCATATAAATTTTAGGGTTATTTTTTCTAAATCTGTGAAAAATGCTTGTTGGTATTTTGATAAGGATTGCGTTAAATCTGTAGATTGCTTTGTATAGTATGAACATTTTAATAGTATTCTTTCAATCTTTGAGCATGGTATCTATTTCCATTTATTCATTTCATATTTGGTTTCTTTCATCAGTGTCTTAGAGTTTTAAAAATACAGGTCTTTCACTTACTTGCTTAAATTTATTCTTAGGTATTTTATTATTTTTGATGCAATTGTAAATGGTATTGTTTTCTTCATTTCTTTTTCTCATGGTTCATTATTAGTGTATAGAAATTCACAGATTTCTGTATATAAATTCCAGATCTCTCAATTTTACTAATTTATTCTATTTTTTTTTTTTTTTTGGTGGAGTCTTTAGGGTTTTCTGTCCATAGTATCATGTCATCTATAAATGGTGACAGTTTTACTTCTTTCTTTGATTTAGATGCTTTTTATTTCTTTTTCTCATCTGATTGCTATGGCAATGGCTTCTAATACTATTTTGAATAAAAGCGGTGACAGAATTCTTGTTCCTTATATTAGAGGAAAAGGTTTTATCTTTTCACCATTGAGTATGATGCTAACTTGGGTTTGTTAAATATAGCCTTTATATTGAGGTATGTTTCCTCTAAACTGACTTTGTTCAGAGTTTTTATCTTTAATGTATGTTGAATTTTGTCAATTGCTTTTTTCTGCATTTATAGAGATGATTGTTATTTTTTGTATTCTTCCATTTGTTAATGTGTCTCACATTGATTGATTTGCAGATATCAAACTGTCCTTGCATACCTGGAATAAATCCTATTTGATCATGGTGAATGATCCTTTTAATTATATTTAAATTCAATTTTATAATATTTTGTTGAGGATTTTTGCATCAGTGTTCATCATCAAAGTTGATAACGATATTCTGGCCTTGTGGAATGAATTGGAAGTATTCCTCTTAATTTTTTTTTTCTTTTTTGGAAAGGAATTGCAAAGGATATGTATAAACTCTTTTTTTTTAAATGTTTGGTAGAATTCACCTGTGAAGCCATTTGGTCTTGGACTTCTGTTTGTTGGGAGTTTTTTTGATTACTGAGGTTAAGTTTTGTTACTACTAATGGGTCTGTTCAAATTTTCTGTTCCTTCTTTAGTCTTGGAGATTGTACATTTCTGGGAATTTATCCATTTTTCTAGGTTTTCCAATTTGTTGGCATATCATTTTGCATAGTAGTCTCTTATAAGCCTTTGTATTTCTATGTTATCTGTTGTAACTTCTCTTTCATTTCTGATTGTATTTATTTGAGTCCTCCTGCTTTTTTTTTTCTTGATGAGTCTGGCTAAAGGTTTATTAGTGTTTATCTTTTCAAAGAACTGACTCTTAGTTTTATTGATTTTTTTGTCTTTTTAGTTTTTATATCATTTATTTCCATTCTGATCTTTATAATTTCCTTCTTTCTACTAATATTGGGCTTTGTTTATTCTCATGTTTCTAGTTCCTTTAGGTGTAAAGTTAGATTGCTTACTTGAGATTTTTTCTTATTTCTTGAGGTAGGCCTATATTGCTAGAAACTACCCTCTTATAACTGCTTTTGGTGCAAGTTACAGATTTTTTACTGTTCTGTTTATATTTTTATTTGTCTCCATGTATTTTTTTAGTTTCCTCTTTGATTTCATCATTAACTCTGGTTGTTTAGTAGCATGTTGTTTAGCCTCTGTGTGTTGTTTAGCCACTTTTCATGTTGTAATTGATTTCTAGTTTTATACCACTGTGGTTGGAAAATATGTCTGAAATGATTTGTCTTCTTAAATTTATTGAGACTTGTTTTATAGCCTAACGTGATCTGTTCGAAGAATGTCCCATGTGCACTTGAAAAGAATATTTATTCTGTTTTTGAGTGGAATGTCCTGTATATATTTATTTTTTTATTATTTATATTTTAGTTAATATACAGTTCAGTATTGATTTCAGAAGTAGAATTCAATGATTCAACACTTCCATACAATAGCCAGTGCTCATCACAAGTACTCTTCTTAATGCTCATGTGTATATCTGTTAAGTACATCTTCTGTAATATGTTGTGGAAGGCCTATGTATCTTATTGATCTTATGTCTGGATGATCTATCCATTGATATATGTGGGAGTGTTAAAGTCCCTTACTATTATTTATAACTGTCAATGTATTACTGTCAATTTATTACTGTCAGTTTCTCCTTTATGTCTTAATATTTGCTTTTTACACTTAGATGTCCATATGTAGGTGCACAGATCTTTAAAAGTGTTACATCCTTTTGTTGAATTGATACTATTATCATTATGTAATGTTTTTTCTCTATCCCCTATTACATTTTTTGTTTGTTTTAAGGTCTGTTTTGACTAATGTAAGTATTGCTACTCCAGCTTTCTTTTTATTTCCATTTGAATGGAATGTCTTTTTCCATCCCTTCACTTTGTGTGTCTTTAGATCTGAAGTGAGTCTCTTATAGGCAACATATCTATAGGTCTTTTTAATAATCCACTAACTGTCCCTCTTTGTCTTTTGATGGGAATATTTAGTTCTTTTACATTTGAAGTAATTATTGATAGATATGTACCTAATGCCATTTTGTTGATTGTTTCCTGGTTTTTTTTGTTGTTGTTTTGTGGGTTTTTGTAGTTTTTCTGTGTTCCTTCTTCTTTTGCTCTCTTCCCTTATGATGAGATGACATTCCTTAGTGTTCAGTTTGTATTCCTTTTTCCTTAATTTTTGTACATCTGTTACAGATATTTAGTTTGTGGTTTCCTTGAGGTTCATATAGAATATCTTTAGTGTATAGTAGTTTGTTTTAAGTTAATAGTCATTTAAGTTCAAGGATGTTCTAAAAGCACTGCATTTTAACTGCCCCCTCCTGATACATTTTATGTTTTTGACATCACATTTTGCACGTTATTATTTTGTGTATCCTTTGACTAAGTGTGTAGTCCTAGATAATTTTACTACTTTTGTCCTTTAACCTACATTCAACAACCCACATAGATACGTTCTAGCTATGTGGGTCGTTGATCTACTTTATTCTATGTTTACCATTACCATTGATATTTTTTTTCTTTCATAGTGTTTAGTATCTAGTTATGGCCTTTTCTTTTTATTTAAAGAAGCCCCTATAACATTTCTTATAAGGCTGGTTTGGTTTTGATGAACTCCTTTAGGCTTTTGCTTATCTGGGAAACTTATCTCTCCTTTAATTCAGAATGATAATATTGCTGGGTGTAGAGTATTCTGGTTGTATTTTTTTTTTTTTTCCTTTCAGCACTTTGAATGTATCATATTCCCTCATGACTTCCTTATGTAAAATTTCTGTTATAAAATTAGCTGATGGGGTGCCTGGGTAGCTCAGTTGATTGTCTGACTTGATTTTGGCTCAGGTCATGATCCCAGGGTTGTGGGATCCAGCCCCGCATTGGGCTCTGAGCTGAACATGGAGCCATGGAACCTGCTTATGATTCTCTCTCTCTCCCCCTCTCTCCCCCTCTCTCCCCCTCTCTCCCCCTCTCTCCCCCTCTCTCCCCCTCTCTCCCCGCTCCCCCTCTCCTCCCTCTCTTCCCTTCCCCCTCCCCCTCTCTTCCCTCTCTCCCCCTCTCCCCCCCTCCCCCCCTCCCCCTCCTCCTCCCTCCCTCTTTCTCTCCTCATCCCCCTCTGCTCCCCAGCTCATGCTTGCTCTCTCTCAAATAAAAACATAAATTAAAAAAATAAATAAAATCAGCTGATAGTCTTGAGGGAGATTCCCATGGCATGTAAATAGTTGTTTTACTCTTGCTGCTGTTAAGATCCTCTCTTTAATTCTTGACACTAGTTATAATGTATCTTGCCATGGGTCTCTTTGAGTTCATGTTATTTTGGAATTTCTGTTCCTGGCCTTGGATGTCTTTTTCCTTTACCAGGTTGGGAAAGTTTTCAGGCATTATTTCTTCAAATAGGTTTCCTGTCCCTTTGGCTCTTTTTTTTTTTTTTTTTTTCCCTTCCTCTGGGACCCCTTTGATTCAAGTGATCGTGTACTTGATGTTGTCCCAGTGGTCCCTTAAGCTCTGCTCATTTTCAAATTACTTTTTCTTTTTGCTGTTCTGATTGCATGATTTTCATTCCCTGGTCTTCCACTCTCCTGCATTGATCCATTCTTCTGCATCATTTAGTATGTTGATTCCTTCTAGTACTTTTTATCTCACTTATTATTCAGCTCTGATCTTTTTTTTTTTTATATTTTCCATCTCTTCATTGAAGTTCTAACTGTGTTCATTCAGTCTTCCTTTGATTTTTAGTGAACATCTTTATGAGCATCACTTTGAGTCCTCCAGGTCCAGTGTCATTCAAAGCCATTGTTTCCTTGTTTATTTTCTGTTTAGATTATCTGTCAGTTGTTGTAAGTGAGGTATTAAAGTCCCTATTATTGTTATATTACTGTCACTTCCTTTATGTTAGTTATTGTTTTATATATTTGGGTACTTCCACATTGGGGGCACAAATATTTACAATTGTTAGATCTTCTTGTTGGATTGTCCCCTTTATTATGATGTAGTGCCCCTCTTTATCTCTTGTTACAGTCTTTGTTTTAAAGTCTAGTTTGTCCAGTGTAAGTAAATATTGCTGCTCCAGCTTTCTTTTGACATCTGTTTGTGTGATAAATGTTTCTCCATCCCTTTACTTTCCATATGCTGGTGTCTTTAAGTCCAAAGTGAGTCTCTTGTAGGCAGTATAATGATGGTTTTTTGTTTTTTTTTTTTAATCTGTTCTGATACCCTATGTCTTTGGATTGGAGGGTTTAGTCCATTTACACTGAGGGTGATTATTGATGGAAATGTATTTATTTCCATTGTATTACCTGTTTTGTTGTGGTTTCTGGAGATTTTCCCAGATCCTTTCCTGTCTTTGTCACTTTTGGTCTTTGCTTTCCACTCAAAGAGCCCCTTTTAATATGGCGTGCAAAAAGCTGGTTTAGCGATGTGACCACTACTTTGAACTCTTTATCTGGTGGACTGCTTATCTCTCTTTCATTTAGTTCTTTTTCTGAGATTTTGCTTTGTTCTTTTGTTAGGAACATATTCCTTTGTCTCCTTATTTGGCCTAACTTCCTGTGTCTGTGTATTAGATGGATCAGTTACACCTCCCAGTCTTGAGGGAGATTAGTTTTGCATATTAGATTGTCCTGGAAGTCCTGAGGAGTGAGTATTAGAGACACGGAGAAGTAGGAAAGGAAACTTATTAGGAAGCATTTTAGTGACCTTAAGAAGCATTGTAAAAACTTGAAATCAGACAATGTCAGAATGAAGAGAAGGCAGAGTAAATATATCCAGGAATGGAAATCAACAGAATTCATGTGGCAGTAATGTGGTTTGGGTGGAGGCAGAACCAATCTAAAATTAATTAATCCCATATTTCTAGTGGGATAAGTGGAGGATTATAGTACTAGTCTGATATGAGGAAAGAAAAAGGTTCAAGATAATTGTGACATAGTAAGATGAGGGTGTCCAAAAATTAATATTAATTAGTATTATTGTTTACTTAGTTATTAATATTACATTCGCTGAGTCTTGAAGTAGGTACTATTATTATCCTCATTTTGTCACTAATGAAACTGAGGCCCAAAGAAGGTTGATAACTTGCCCAAGGTCACAAAGGAAGTAAGTGCAGAGTGAAAATTTGAGGTTGGGTAGTGATTACATTTTCTACTCTCTTGACTACTTCATGCTCTTTTCAGTCACATGGAGATATGATCTGTGAGATAAAGTTATAATCTGTTGATAGGGATTTGGGAGTTACTGTCTCTAAGCGAGGGGTGAAACCATTGGCCTGAATGATGAGTCTCTGCAGAGTCCTTAGAGTTCTTGTGAGTGCACTGAGGTTCAAAAGAGGAAATGAGCTTGTGTAGAAATTGAGTAACCAGAAAGATAGGAAAATCTGGAAAGAATTATATTATAAAAAACAAAATGTATTTTTTTTTCTTTTTTAAGAAGTGAAATCATTGACAGTCCTAAAATCTTAAAAAAAGTAGCCATAAAATCTAGTCACCCATGATGCTTGCCAGAGTAGTTTCAATCCACTTATTCAGAAACAAAATAAAGCGGGTCAGAAAATGAAGGGAGGTGAGACCATGAATTGAGAGAACTTTCCTGCACTTCATGGAGAGATGTCACTGTACAGATAAAAGAGATCAAATGGAAGCTAATGGTAGATGGAGAGTTTTCTTCTGATGGATGAGGCAAGATCACATTTATATGGATTTAAAGATACTCTGTCTAGAAGTCAAAATTTTAGAAAAAAATTATAATTTGAAATGCTTTTAAACTTTACAGAACATTATACATCCATGGGCATACCAAGTTGGATTTCACAGTCTGGCATACTGCAATTGAAAAAGCAGCAGGTACAGATGGTAATGCATTACAAGATCAGCAGCTCAGCAAAAATGACGTTCCCATTATTGTGAACAGCTGTATAGCATTTGTTACACAGTATGGTAAGTATTGAAAAGTTTTTATTCAACCCCCAGAACTCATGGTATCATTCTTAGAGTTTTTTAAGTGGTTCCGCCACTGGACTGCATTAGAGCTCTTTATATTTGAAAGTACATCAGTGAAAAATAAAAACATCACCATTCAGCCGAATGCCATTCCTTCTCCCAGTAAAATTTAAATTACACAATGTACTTTTACCATTTTCTTCTTTTACATGCGTAAAAAATTTAAATGCCATATTGAAAGAATCTATATTATAAAATGTATATTAAAAATAGACTGAAGACTTTATTTTTCAGAGGTTACAAGGGTTACTGTAAAGTCTAAGGGAATGCAGTGGGTCGCCTAAACATGTTTTTGGAAGTGGTAAACTGTGGGAAAATATGTGAAAGATTTTTTTGTTGCTGTTGACAAGCATTCAAAGTATGTATATGTATTTATTTCATTCAACGTGCTATTAGTCACATGTTTATATTAAGAATCATGGTTATTCTAATAGTTTTGACTTGATCTTAACAGACAGAGTTTTATGAATAGTTTGCAAGTGAAAAACAATTGGTTGACATACACATGGGCTAACTTCATTTTAAAATAATATGCTATGATAGTAAAGTATTCCTTGATTCTTCATGTTTATTTTCAAATATGAATTCCTCAGGTTCCTTCTTTGTTACATATTTCATCAATACTCTAAAAGGTAGAAGATTGTGAACTATATTTTAAATATAAAAATGTTTTCTACCTTTTAATCTGTAGGTAAGTGCCATTGATTTAGATTACAAGTTTGGAAAAGAGTAAAATGATTGATCTTGTATTTGGGAAGGTAATTAACTTTTTTTTTTTGTTCTCTTAATATTAGAAGTGTCCTTGGGTGTTTTTAATTTGAAAAGAAGGTGTAATCAGTGACAGAGCTGCAGTAAAACATTGTGTTATTAGTTTGTTACTTATTTATTGTCTGTTGTGTGCCAGCCATTGATCTTGGTACTGGAAGTACAGCAGTGGGAGTAAAAAGTTAAAGACAAAGCCATGAATCATAGGTTTCAGTAATGAGAACTGACAACAAACTGCTATGAGTAAAATGTTAGAAATAACAAAGGCTATGAAGAAAATAATTTTTAGAAATTAAATTTATAATACGTGTATATTAATCTATCTTCTTCTGGAGAGAGTGCCATTTTAAGTATTTTGCTTATTTCGTATATAATTCAAGTATCATTAATCAGATTCACTGTGTTTGAATTACATATCTTTGAATTATATACCTACTGTAAATATGTATGCAGTCACATTATGTGGCTGTTACTCTATGAAATCCCTTCCTGTGATACTGTGTCCGTATATTCCTTATCAGTGGTAGTCATCTGTTTATTTGAAAATGGGGGAGGAAGAAGGTTATCATCTTCATTCGTTAGTCATTCAGTATTAGCACACTTGAATTTCATTGGTATAAATGAATTGCACATGTACTATGTTTTAGCAAGAGCAAAACCTCATTGGGAATTTTCACATCATGTTAGTTTCATAATGGCATAAGGTCTTTCTTAAGCTGTGAAATGATTAAAATAATTCTAGCTCCAGTGTATCCAATTTAAGGTTTCTCTTGGGAAATCAGAAGTTTCTTTGTGGTGTTTCTTTGAATTTAAAACCATTAAGCATTAGATTGTTTTCAACTAAATTTTATACATTAAAACTACTTTGTAACTCTGGCACAAGGTACATTAACTTGCATATAAAAGTAATAAAGCTGATGAAAGACTGTGTTTTGTTTTGTTTTTAATGAGCAGAATATGGGGGAAACCCTGATGTTACCAGCATGTATAGTAGGGAAGATATGACACACACTTGGAAAATGCCCAGTGATTAATAGAATGAAGATGGTTGACTCAAAGACTTTACAAGTCACGATTATTTTGAACTTCCTGACCTTTGTATTAAAATCTGAAGGCCAGTTTTTTTGTGTTCATGGTGTCAAGATTTTGAACAGAACCGGTTCACAGTCAAATTTTTAAAGTTTAATTTTTTTAATGAGTTTTAGTTTTTTAATGAGTTTTGGGAATTATTTTAATTTATGTAAACAAAATTATGTGTGCAGTTAATATATTTGAGTACTAGCTTTTAGAAATTCATTCAACGAGGGATATAACTTAAGGTCAAAAACTTAGTCACAGGTTTTTGTTTTTGTAGATGTTGCTTATTCTTACATTAAATGATCATTTATTGAATGCTTCCTAAGTTCTAGTCATGGTAGAGTTACTGTACACAGAGAGTAAGACATGAACCTTACCCTCTAGCTTTTTACAGATTTGTGAATCAAAGACGTTTAAACAACTAGGCATTTGTATCTCAAGTATACAAAATTCTGTGGTAGAGAGCTTCAGGAGTTGGTACAAGGAGAGCTTCATGGGTGAGATGTGCTTACCATAAGTCTTAACAGAAAATAGGAGCTAGTTAGGACAAGAAGGGAATCGGGATTCTATGAGGAGGATCAGTGTATGCTCATGTATGGAGTCATGAGAGAAGTTTTCTATTGAGGGAAGCGCCAGAGCTTAGCATGAGAAGAACAGTAGATGAGAGGCAGGAGGGTTAAGCCTATTCATGTAGAGTCTTAAATATTATAATAAATCCTCAAACTTGTCCTCTAGGCAGTGAGAGGGCAGTATCCAGATTTTTAAGCATGTTGGTGACACCAACAGACCTGTATCTCAGATCAAGCTATTATCAGTGTTGAGATGGACTGGAGGGCTACACAAGAATAGGGGCAGGAAGTTGTGACAATGTAGTGAGGAACTGAGTGCAAAAAAATAACAGGACATGGGATAGAAAGAAGGGGACAGTTTGAGAGCAAGGCTATGATGAAAAATATATGTGGCTTTTTAATATTGTAAGCGAAAAAGAAAAATTCTGACTTATAAAGGACTGAGGAGAAGGAAGTGCCATGTATTGAGATACCAGAGACAAGATAAAGACCATAGTGAGATTAACAGGTGAAGTAGTGAATGGGGCAGGAGACTTAATTCCTCAGATCATTTTGATTTATTCATGAAAATGGTGTGTGTTGCAGGTATATTTATAAAGTATCTGTATATAAAGTGTATGTGTGTGTGTTTGAAATCCTAGAAATGAAAACCTGGGTGAAAATGTATATGTGGTAGTTAAACTGATGAAGTTGGGTGGGTTCACCCACAGATTTTTGTAGGGGAGTAGAAAAGAGAAGAGAATTGAGACTGGATTTATGGAATCCTTAGTAAATACTAGATGGTAGAATAAATAGAGGACTGGACCAGTAGTCATAGAGGAATGGGGGGAAAGTTAGGAGATTATAATGTCATGAACGCTCTCCTTCATGACATTAAAAGAATTTTAGCAAGGATTCATATGGAGTGTCATACACTGCAGGGGATTCTCATTAGATAAAAACAGAAAAGCACCTAAAAAATAGGATGTCGTTGATATTCTTGATGAAGGTGGTCCCAACAGATGCACAGAAGCCAGATTATGGTTGAAGGATGAACAGGGGCATGAGATGATAGGAAGAATAAATACAGGAAAGTCAGCTGGGGTTTGGAAGGAAGAGAGATCCAGAGACCTGGGAGGGGCAAGGGAGCACTTTAAAATTTTGTTTGTATCATCATCATTATCCTCACTCCTCTCCGCTCCTCATCCTCTTATTTTATATGGGACACCTGGTGAATCAGTAACTTTGAAAAGGAGATGATTCAATTCCTCATCCAGAAGAAGGTGAAAGTGGGAACAGACAGAAATTAATATACAAATATGAGTGCAAAGGGCTAAGAAAATTTATACTAGAGCGCCTCACTTTTATCAGTGAAACTGGGGACAGGCTTGAATTCTGGGAGATAAAGTAAAGATTGGACACCTGTGGTAAAAGAACATTTTAAGATACCATGAAGGGGGAAGGGCTGGACAGAGGCTTGTTAAAAGCTTGCTAAAAGCTGAGAAGTTTGTTCATCATTTTAAGTACTTAAATTAGGGGGTAGGGGACCTTTTTCCCCTCATGCATGTTTATATCAACTCTTGGATAATGACTTTGTCTGGCTCAATGTCCCAACACAAAAGTCTATATTTCTAAGCCATAAAAGTAGATTTTGATTTTAGACTTCATATATGTAACTTTTTTTTTTTTAAACCAAAGGTTTAGGATGCAAATATATCTATCAAAAGAATGGTGATCCTTTGCATATAAGCGAACTCCTGGAGAGTTTCAAAAAGGATGCAAGGAGCTTTAAATTGAGGGCTGGAAAACATCAGCTTGAAGATGTGACAGGCGTGTTGAAAAATTTTCTCTCCGACATTGATGATGCACTTCTTACTAAGGAGCTCTATCCATATTGGATCTCTGCTTTAGGTAATACATATAATATGGAACATAATAAATGCTTGCCTTCTAAACTGATAATTATATTTTTGAAATCTTTGCTAATCTGCAAATTTAATTGAAAGGAACAGTGTACCTAAGGGCTTAGAACAGATACTGTGTAGATATCCATAGTTGTTTATATCTACCTCAAAAGAAATTTATAGTAATAATTGCTAAGTAGTATGTTAAAGTAATTCTTAGTTTGCAGATTTCTTAGTGTTTGCTTTGCTTTAACTTTGAAAGTGTTAGGGTTAAGTCCGTGTATGCTATTAATTTCTCATTAAGATTAAAATGAACGGTTTAATATAAGATTGGTTTTATATGATTTCCCTATATGGCTCTTTGGCTTCCCTTTATCATTCATTCTATCTCTGTAGGGTACATAACAATAGTTTTTAAACTCTTTCTTCATTTCCCCCTCAATAAACTAGAAAAAAAGAAGAAAAGCCTTTGCTATACTGTAAGAACCTATTTAAGAAATGACTCTAGAAAAGTAGTTTATTAAATCACTTGTTGGGTCAAATTGATTCAGTAAAACCTACATTTACATCTATTAATTCAAAATAACTCCTTTTACAAAAACATTACAACAATGAAGGCTTTTAAATGTAAACATTACCTTTCATCCCATCTTTCTAATAGAACTATTTTCATTTTTACGTCTTATTTTGTAGTCTTTGTCCCCCATACCTATAATTTATATATAATCCTTTATATTAAACCACAAACATTTCATGTATATCTACAATACTTTTAAAATTATTTTTGATCATTTTTTTCAATTAAAAAAATTTAAAAAATTAAAAATTATCATTGAATTTTTGACCATAATTTACTAATATATTTCTACTGTACATTTAATGCGTTTCAAGATTTTTTGGGAAAGTGACCTTTGAATTTGACTATATGATATGCCTCTGTTGAGAAATAGACTTTTTCAGTGAAAGTATTTGTTTAATCTCACACATAAATATGATATATTAAGGGATTAATGTTGAAGTGATGTCATAAAACATCCACAGTTTGAAAAATTCTCCCAAGAATGACCCTTATTAGTGTCAGCAAGAAGGGAGTTGTACTGTTGCTAAAATAAAGCTTTTCCTAATTTAACTACCAATTCAGAAGACTTTTATTTGCCTCCTGGTATTTCTCAAATCAATAGGTTCAACTCTAATCACAGAGAATTGATTGCATAATTATCTGAGATATAAAATATGGAATTAGATAATGTATCACTTTAAGCCCAATTACTTTGCCACTCTCATTTTTATTTCATGATTTATTATAATTTTATAACTATGAAGTTATTTATAGCATCTCTAGTTTATAAGGACTAACAATTTGTCTTTATTGTAAAATCGGTTATCAAAAATTTGAGGCAAGTATACTTTTGCTCAGTTGTCAAGTTCTAAGACAAAGATGTCTTTACTATTGTCAGTCTACCAGGAGTAGGTAGTTGGTAAATAGTAGCAAGTGTCAAAGAGCAATGTGTTCACCTTTTACTTGGATGAGAATTCTTTGAGAATTTACTTGGAGAAGGTTTTAGATGCTAGGTCAAATAGCCTTAAAGTCGTTTGCTTTCAGATCTAACATAGCTCACCCTAACTTGTCAGAGGTGCTCTATGTTGGATCTGAGAAGGATAAACCGGAACTCTCTGGATGACCTCATAGAAGAGCTCTCTTGGGTCCTGTGCACTGAGGCAAAGAATGCCTTACAGTGTCATACCACCTATTTATATGATCGATGATCTGTTCTTCTAAGAACACATTAAGTTGTCTGAAGTCTGCAGCTAGCTGACTAGTTCATTGTATTTTCTATATGACCTGAAATCTATCTTAAGTTTTACTTTCAAATTGCTTAAGCTTTATTTTGAAAATATCATCTATTTTATCCTTATAAGATTTGTGAAGATATGCTGTACTAGCATGACTTCTTGTTATAAAGGTAGTAATATTAATAACATCTTATTAAATTAATACCATTATAGTTAGAAACTGGATGACAAGAGGGTGTTTGGATTGTACTAGAGATGATAGATAATTCTTCATTCACTTCCAGTGTAGTCTTTGAATATAATTTTGGTGTTTTCCCCTCTCGCTTTTAGTCATCTATTAGCAGAGTTAAGTCAATATGATCATGTTTACCTCTAGAGGTCTTATACGTAGGCTACAGCAGTACAAAGGAGCTATGGTTACAGTTTTGATTAGGAGTGTAATTCAAAAATGTGCCACAGAGTTTCTTACCTCCCCAGGGATCCTAATGCCCTTTGCAAGTGACCGTGTACTCTTGAAAAATCATTAATGTGCTGCTGGCTTTCTGTGAATAGAATAGGTTGGGCTGAACAGAAAATGAAAAAGTCTTGTTTCCACAGGTAGTTGGGAATTGTGAGGGAATATATACGTGCAATCCCCTTGAGTTACAAAGTCACCACAAGTTATTTATTTGAAGAATGGTCTTTTATTTCCCCTGTAAGCTAGCAGGTTAGAGCAAACCACTGCTGCATGTCTTCTAGAGTCTAGAACTTTGGGGGTTCCTGGATCTAGTTTCTCTAAGTATTTGACTTCTGGGGTTAGGAGAGTGGAACATAATTGCCTCTCATCCTCCTGTGTATAACTAACCAAGTTCTGTCAATGACAGTGACAGAGGGACCATCCTTCTCTAAGTCTGTGTCATAGTTATCAGGGCCTGCACATGACTTCCTCCATTGCCCCCTTACCTTTTCCAATGACTTGGAGATGCTAGGGCTGGTCAAAGGCCCCTATATATGGATCTGCAGGGTAACACAGTTCATAGCTCCAAGATGGTTCATTAGTTTTGGTAAGATTTTTATGATTTCACAAGGGAAAAGAATCAGAAATGTCATTTGCAAATAACAGACTGAAATCTTCCCATAGCCAAAGTTAAAAGACTTTCAGTTTATCTCTCAATTTGTACTCGAATTTGAGTTATCAATTGAATATATTCCTATTAGATGAAGTTCAGTAGTTCATAAAGTAGAGGATAAAGTGCAACCTTGGGTTTTGAGAGTGCTTCATTTTTAATTAGAAAGCATAAGAACTCTGTCTTCCTACCATGGAATGTCTGTGTAAATGCCTTTCCAGAGTTATAGAAGCCTGAATATTTATTCTATTAAAACTTGATTAGATCACTTAGTGAGCTACAGTAATGAATATTGGTTTAAAATACTGTTAAAAGGCAAATTTGTGTTACAGACTATTAGTTTTGGCCTAAAATTGTTTGTTTTTAACCTCTAGATACTCAAGATGACAAGGAAAGAATTAAAAAGTATGGGGCATTTATACGTTCTCTTCCAGGGGTCAACAGAGCAACGTTGGCAGCTGTAATTGAACATCTTTACAGGTGGGTGGTTTCATGAGCTTTTCCAGACATTTTAGACTTGGCACTCTATAAGTCATTATTTCTTAAATTTAAAGTACTATGGCTAACTTTCTATATGTGACTGAATTATCCATCATACCTTAAAAATGGCTTCAATCCACTGAAAAACTGTTAGAACCAATGACATGAATTCAGTAAGATAGCAGGATCCAAAATTAACATACAGAAATCTGTTGCATTTTTATAGATTAATAATGAAGTAGCAGAAATAAATTAAGAAAACAGTCTCCTTTACAATTGCATTAAAAATAACAAAATACTTAGGAATAAACTTAACCAGTGAAGTGGAAGACTTGTACTCAAAAAACTATAAAACGCTGATGAAAGAAACTAAAGATGACACAAATAAATGGAAAGGTATACCATGCACAAAGATTGGAAGAATTAAATTGTTAGCAGTCTACAATTTTAATACAATCCATATCAAAATACCAACATAAGTTTTTAAAGAATTAGAACAAATAATCCTAAAATGTGTATGGACCTACAAAAGATCCCAAATAGCCAAAGCAGTCTTGAGAAAGAGCAACAAAGCTGGAGGTACCCCAATCCCAGATCTTAAGATATACCACAAATCTGTAGTGATAGAAACCTTGTGGTCCTGGCACAAAAATAGACACAGAGATCAATCAATGGGAGAGAATATAAAGTTCAGAAATAAACTCACACTTACATGGTTACTTAATCTGCAATAAAGGAGGAAAGAATACAATGAGGAAAAGAAAGCCGTCTCTTTAAGTGGGACTGGAAAAACTTGAGAGCCACATGCAAAAGAGTGGAACTAGACCACTTTCCAGCACCAGATACAAAAACAAAAACAAAGAAAACCAAAAAACTGAAGAATGGATTAAATACCTAAATGTGAGACCTGAAACAGTAAAAATCCCAGAAGAAGACATAGACAGTAATTTCTTTGACATTGGCTTTAGAAACCTCTTTCTGGATCTGTCTCCTCAGGCAGAGGAAACAAAAGCAAAAATAAACTATTAGGGCTGCACCAAAATAAAATGATTTTGCAGAGCAGAGGAAACCATCAATAAAACAAGGCAGTTTGCTGAATGGTAGAAGATATTTGCAAATCATATATCTGATAAGGGGTTTACATTCAAAGTATATAAAGAACTTATAGACGTCAACAATAGAGAAACAAATAATCTGATTAAAAATGGGCAGAGAACCTGAATAGACATTTCTCCAAAGACACACATATGGCCAACAGACACATAAAAAGATGCTCAATATCACTCATCATCAGGAAAATATAAGTCAAAACTATAATGAGATATCACCTTCTGCCAGCCAGAATGGCTAGTGTCCAAAAGACAGAAAATAACAAGTGTTGGCAAGGATGTGGAGAAAAGGGAACCCTCCTGCTCTATTCATGGGAATATAAACTAGTGTAGCCACTGTGGAAGGAGTATGGATGTTCCTCAGAACATTAAAAATAGAACTACCATATAATTTAGTAATTCCACTACTAGGTATTTACCCAAGGAAAATAAAAGCAATAATTCTAAAAGATATATGCACCCCTGTGTTTATTGCAGCATTATTTACAATAGCGTAGTTATAGAAGCAACATTAAGTGTCCATCAACAGATGGATGGATAAAGAAGTAGTAGTGTGTACACACACACACACACACACACACACACACACAGGACTATTACTCAGCCATAAAAAAGAATGAGGTTTTTGTCATTTTTAACAACATGGATAGACCTAGAGGATATTATACCAAGTGTAATAAGTCAGACTGAGAAAGACAAATACCATATGATTTCACTTATATATGAAATTTAAGAAAAACATGAATAAAGAAGGAAGAAAGGAGACAAAAAAGCAGTTTCTTAAATACAGAGAAGAACTAGGGGTTGCCAGAAAGGAGGTGGGTGATGAGTGGAAGGGGGGAAGAAAATGGTTTTAAAATAAAATCCCCAGCAAACTATCACTTGAATGTTTCTTTCTGTAATTAAGACCCATTTCAGATAAATAGCATACTGGAAAATTTCTTAAATGAATTAGAAACAATCATGTACAGCATCCCCAAGTGAATCCAGTATATAAGCACAAAGTTTAAAACTCATTTAAGAGGAAAGCTAGAGAAGAGAAGAAAGTACAAAGACCAGAATTCTCTAGCAGGAATCTGTCTGTGAGCACAGTATTTTCTCATGATGAACTCTTCATAAACTTTTATTTCTCCCTTATCAATTTGTGTCTAACCTAATTCTAATACTTTAGCATCATACTGTTGAACATATGAGAAAATTTTAGAAGTCTAAAATATTTTCTGCATCAGGGTATATAGTTTCCTTCATTTGGGAGGATAGGAAGAATATAGTAGTAGCTTGAGAAATAAGATCTCTGAAGGAGGAGGAATGTTTGAAAATAACCCTTTCGGTTAAAATGAAAGGTGTGTTGGTTGGTTGGTTTTGCTGTTAGAACTACTACAAGAACTTTAATAAGTGTAAATATGGCTTAGGGAGTATAGCATTGTCACCTCCTGCATAGATGCAGTACACCGAATTTTTGTGTAGCTGAATATTCTACTGAAACTATCTTATTTGCAGTCCGAGAAATTCTTATGAGACATTGGGACAGATTCTTCTTCAGAAATTTTAGGGGTGCCTGGGTGGCTCAGTCGGTTAAGTGTCCAACTCTTGGTTTCGGCTCAGGTCATGATCGCAAGGTGCGTAAGATCTAGCCCTGCATCAGGCTCCGTGCTGACGGCTTGGAGCCTGCTTAGGATTCTCTCCCTCCCTCTCTCTTTGCCCCTGTCCCACTCATGTTCATGTGCGTACACACTCTCTCTCTCTTTCTTTCTCAAAATAAATAAATAAACTTCAGAAAAATTTAATATATGACCGGACTGCTACAGTTTATTAAGTTAATATTTTGAACATTGAGTTACACATAATTGTTCTTAAGATTTTTTATTCAGATTTGAGTTTGAGATCACGACTTCCTTCCCATCCTTCCCCTCTCCCTCCGTTTCTTCATCTGGCATATATTTTAGTTCCTACTGTATACTAAACAGCGCCTATTAAGATTCCATGTGAACAGAAACATTTGAAGATAATAATACATGAATGACAAAAAGCCTTAAGTCCACAGTTCCCAACCTTTGCATCAGGGACCTCTGGATGTCAGAGTGAATGCACAGGAGTGATGCAGGGAATTTTATAATTTTTAGGGGAAGCACAGCATCACTGGAACAGATTTTAATATAGAGAATTTTAACATGGGAGGAAAGATTGAATCATTTGTTGTGTGTTGACATCCAGGGAATGCTTCACATTAAAGGGGTATGTGAAGGAAAGATAAGTAACAAGAAATGAGTGGTGGCTATTTCTAGGAAACAGATGTGCTGGGAGATGAGCTGGTGTGTAGTTGGCTGGCAGGAGGTTGTGAAAGGCTCAAGTGGTCATGTGAAAACATTCAGATTTTCACACAATAAAGAGTGACTGATCAAGTCTGTTTTAGGACAATAACCCATGGATGGGATTGATTGAAAAGAGATTGGAATAGACACAGAGAAACTAACCAGGAAACTGTTTTCTTGGGCTTCTAATGAGAAGGCCTGAGTGAGAAGAGACTCCGTGGGTTTAATAGAAACACTTGGGAATGATAGCTTGTGGGGCAGAGAAATAAAGGAAGGAAAGGAAAATACTGTATTCCTTGGACTTTATGTCATAAATTAAGGCAGCTGCAGAAATGAAAGAGAAGAGAGGTGAAGAGTAGCAAGGAGGATACTATTGCAAAAGGAAGTCTCAAGAAGGTGAGAATGTTTAATAGAGTCCTCAGAAGTTTGAGAGGTCCATTTGGTTAGGTCAGGTTGATTTAGTATTTAATTCCATCCCTGCCCCAGATAACGGATCGCTTCTTCCATGACTAACACTTACTTAATTCCATTCACCAGATATTTATTATGCACTCCAGTGTGATTAAAGCAACAGTTCCTGACTGGGAGATGCTCTGATTCTGGTAACACAGGCAGACCTGCAGATAAATTTTCCTGATGTTTATAATTTAGTGTGATAAGAGTACAGATGTAGTTTTGAGAGGGATGTCCACAATTATCACACCCTCCTCTATTAACTTGCGATTCCCTTTGCATCTTATAAATCACATACAATGATTGCACTTGCTCAGTCTCTGCCATGCAGTGTGGCATTTTGTGAGTTTCTTACACCATCATATATATATATTATATATATATAATATGTATATATAATACATATATATATTCCTGTCATCTTTACTCTCTTTTGTAACTACTAGAATCTCCTTTTAAAGACAGGTGTACCTAGCTTTGTCTTGTTTTATTCCTTTGATACAGTTAGTCTCTCCTTTTTAGTATGTATTTTAAAATTTAAAAATGTAATTAGGCAGTTGAGCAGGGTGTTATTATATATAGTCAGTGGCAAACAGCATTAATAGATACCCACATGTATATCACTTATAGTTCTTACCTGTGCATTTTTATTGATGTATATTTCCTTTTATTGGGGTGATGCCTGTAGGTTTTTTAAAATCACTTTGCATTACCATTTGTGAATACAGTTGACCCTTGAAATTCAGGGTTTAGGGGCAGTGCTCCCCTGCACATCAAAGTCCACATATAATTTGACTCCCCCCAATACTTAACTACTGATAGCCTACTGTTGACTGGAATCCTTACCAGTAACATATACAGTCAATTAATACCTATTGTGTATGGTATATGTATTATGTACTGTATTCTTACAATTAAGCTAGAGAAAAGAAAATATTAAGAAAATCATAAAAGAAAATATATAACTGTATTGTATTTATCAAAAAAATCCACATGTAAGTGGACCCACACAGTTCAAATTCTGTTGTTCAAGGGGTGAACTGTACTTTAAATGCTCTTTGTAAGGCCCAAATTTTGTAGCCTAATCATAGGGAGAGTTGACTCCTCTTTTCATGTCTTTTCACTGTAAAAAGACCTTCATAGTTATATCCAAGTCATATCCAGTAATTATATTTTTTAATTGTTTGCTTTTTGAGAGAGAATATCCTATTTTGGCTAACGGTACAAACACATGCTGCCAAGTATTTTCTCACCTGATTTGCACTTCCTGGAAAATTCAGCTCAGCCTTGAACCTTGAATTTGGAACTGTCTACTGTATGCCTCTCAATTCACCTTCCTTGCTATTTTTCCTACTTACCTACTGCCTCCTTTCCCCTGTTTCATTTATGCTTCAGCCCCGCTGGTCATTTTACACCATCGTTTAAGCCCATCTTTATGCCTTAGCCTCAGGTTGTACCATTGTCTCGGTGCATCTCATCCAGTCCACAGGCAAGGACTGCTTTGTAACTTGTAGTCGTATCTTCTTTAACAGTAGTGTTTTCTTATATTCTTGACTGTAAGTACTCAGAAGAACAAACTGTGCATTGTTCTTTAAATCACCACCGTACATCTTCTATCAGAGACTTTTGATGTGTGTGTGTATGTGTTAAATAATGATAAATGGGTATTATGACTAAAGTTCTATGAAGTGTGTCGTAATGAGCTATGCTTTTCTCTAACAGGGTTCAGAAATGCTCAGAAATCAATCACATGAATGCCCATAATTTGGCCTTGGTCTTTTCATCCTGTTTGTTTCAAACTAAAGGACAAACTAGTGAAGAAGTGAATGTAATCGAGGACTTAATTAATAATTATGTTGAGATATTTGAGGTAAATATTTTATATCCTGCCCTTTTTAAAATAGTTTCGATGTTACTGTTGGCAAATAAAAATTTATATTTTAGGATTTTTATAATCACGTCTTTATGAATATCTAAAAATAAAGAATAGTTACATGATCTTTAATATTTTAGATACAAGTAGCCTTTTTAGCTGTAGCCATTCATTTAAATTTGACTGCTTTGAAGCCATCTGGTGTCTGTTGGACAGAATATTCCTATTTATAGTGTTTCTGTGGCTTTTTTTTTTTCCTTGTCAGTGTGTGTATGCATTAAGTGTGTCTACTTAGAGGTGTGAAATTGTGAATTTTACAAATTTGGTAATAAATACCAGGCTGATAAAGTCTGCAATTGAATGCATTTTAGTGTTTTATTTTAATTGTGTCTGAATTGGAAATGAAGAAAATCCCGAAATAATGTTCTGTGGTTTTTACTAAGTGTGTTCTAATTATTTGACTTTCAATTTGCTATTTTATGAAGTTAATATATTCATGTTTCATCAGAAAACTGTTGGAATAAGGATAATTTCTTAGTTGAAAGAAGTAAAAATCGAGGAAATAAGCCCAGGGTTTGAACATGGGGGGTATATAGGGTATTTGGGTCAAAGGTCCAACTCCATTGCTTCATGAACACTGACCTCTTGATTACCACTAGCATGGTTGCATTTAACCTTTTGGGGCACTCTATGGTGTTGTATAAGACTTCTTGTTTTCCAGGATTATGGGTATGTCCGTTGAAATTAAATGAGTTAATGTAATAGGTTATTCTATGTAGAGTTCTTACATTCTTATAGTAAGTGATTGCAGGATTCCTTAGCCAAGGGAAAGAAGCTCTACTTTAATAAAATAAAAACACACCATTTGTATCTTCATTTATATAGGAATGGACACCAAGATTGTTGGATTCTCTTTGCTCTTTGATCTCTTTCTTTCTATATGTGTCCACTGTTTTTGATCAACAGCAGCTTCTTTGCAGTAATTCTCATGCTGAGAAATGAAAGAATTAGGAAAAAAATAATGTGTGGCTTTACATGCTCTCTTTATTTTCTATGTTTGTACTGTTACATTAACAAAAAAATAAATGATTATTTTCGTAGTTTTGCTAACCCCAGCTTTAAATCATAGGAATTTTGTAAGCATTTAACAAGCATTTCAGTTTGAGAAATTAGTCTTATCTTGTAACCTACATCAACTCTAACAAATCACTCATTACCCCCTTTGCTTATTAAGTCAATTAGCAGTACAGCTTCCATTGATGGAGTCTGCAGCTTGAAGTGATGTCATCATAAAATTCTCTGAACTTTATGAGGCTCTATCATGTTGGCTTTATTTCTGCCCTGGCTGTGTGGGCCCATGCTGATTAAGATGGTCATTCTCATTTATTTTTAAATTGTTGGTCTTTAAATTCCTGAAGAGTTATGTGAGGATGAGTACCATCACTCCTTGTATTTTATTAGAATGTCCCAAATTATATTTTAAACAGGTTAAAGAAGACCAAGTCAAACAAATGGACATAGAAAATAGCTTTATTACCAAGTGGAAAGACACTCAAGTGAGTAGTAATAGTTAGATCTCCAAAGAATAAAAAAATAATTTCAAAAATAACAAAAACTAAAAACTTCTGTTGTAAGTAAAGCTGTTTGTTGTATTTATTTTCAAGTTCCTATTTGAAGCAAAGTAAAAGTAATGGGGAAAAAAGAACCTAGATAAAATAGTTGCCTAATTCTGCAGCACGACGTTCATATGTGAAATGCCAAAGTATGTTAATGCAAATTTTTCAAAATAAAGAAGGAAAAATCATTATTAATCTTATCAAATGCCCTTTATAAAATCAATTTCTAGTTACAAATGCACTATTAAAAATACGAGTGGATTTCAAAGGAAGCATTTAAAGCCAAAGAAATACAAGACTAAATTGAAAATTCAGCTCCGTAATGATTCTTTTTTCCATTATGATTTTGAAAATATAAATTATCTCTTCTATGCTTTTGCTCTGCATGCTCTCAGATGATTATATTAGTGGGAATTTTTCTAATGTCAGCTTTGTAACATACGCTGATTTATGTCTGAAATTGACTATTTTCTAAATCTTCTTTTGCTTTCCTCAGTTGCATTATATTGGATTTGTGTGTTCAGGGTGCACTACCGTTTTCCAGGGAACCTTTCCTTGTTTGATGAGCATTCACTGAACTTTCTTAAAATTGGTATTTAATCTTCTTCTAATCACTTAGGAGTTGTAGTGGATTCTGGATACAAATGTAAATAATATAAATGGGTCGAGTATCTTCTGTTTATAGATATACTCAGAGAATGAAGCAAATGCTTCCTTACTAGGAACTACTATTAGGAGCTTATTAGGAGCTACTATTCCATAAGAAGGAGAGGAGAAAGGGCTGCCATCCCAGTGCCCGAGATCCCTGAGTGCTAGCACTATGACAGTACTTACCTACGAAAGCATCGCCTCCATTTTGACCCTAAGTAATTAATGTAGCCTGTAAAACTAAGAAATCTGGCTCATTATCAGTTAGTTCTCCTGAATGACTGTTTTTTTTTTTTTTGGGGGGGGGGGGTGGCAAGGGGGGTAGTAGTCTCAGTCATGAAATAAAGGGTTGTGTGAGCCCAAGGTATAATCTTTGGCAGCATTACCTATGTTGTAATAAGATAAAATATGAGTGTCCTTCTGCATTTTTATCTTTTATATTCATATTGCAATAATGAAATGAGTCTTGGCTGCTTTTTAATTAAGTATACGTAAGTAGAAGAAAAGAATTGTCTATAAAATAGTAGTAATTGGACAGGAAAAGTAGAATACTTTGGAAAAACCTGTTCTTTTGCTTGTGTTTTTCTCTAATCCATTCAAAACTCTGCTCTGGTGTGTTTTTCTGACAGGCTCCATGTCTTATCCCTGTTTGAATTTCTTAGCTATTCTTGTTTTAGCTTCACTCTGTGAGTTCTTTGTGTTTGCGTTTTTAATTTTTAAAATGTGTCCTTCCTGGAGAGTTGTTTATGCAAACACAGTGAAAAGTAGAAATGTCAACTGTATCTTTTCTTTCCTAGAATTTTTGTGTATCATCAAAAATGAGTAAGAAAAATTGGAAATAAGCTTTTCTAAGTCTCTAATGCCAGAGTAATTAAAAACACTTCTTCAAAGTACATTTTTTAGATGTTTTCTTTACTATTTTTTTCATCAGATTTTATTCTTAGGCAAATTTAACTTCAGAATGATAGTTTCTCCGTTATGACCATTTTTTAAATTGTGAGATATTATTTCTAAGTGGTTATATAACTTAAGGCAATTTCTGAAAAAAGCTGCTCAAGATATTTTTCATAGATTGGTTTAAATTCTGTGTTAATTATACTTTTCCTCATTATACTGATGATCTACATGGTGGTATCTTACGGTTTTTGTTTTGTTAAGGAGTGTCTCTTCTTCACTTAATATGCCTCCTGGTCTATAATAGTGACCCAAATAATGTAACACTTAATGCTTGGCTGAAAGTAATTAAAATAAAAACCTCTCCTTATTATCTATCTTATTCTTTCCCTTCAAATTTTTTTTCTTTGCCAACTATCCTTACTCTTTTTGTAGTTGTAATATAGCTCCAACCTAACTTATCCTCAAATTTCAATTTTTGTGCATTATCGCTTTGAAGATCTAGCAATGCCTATTTTCTCTTTCAATTATGGGTATTTACCCACCCTGTAGATTGGAGCACAATTACATATGGATCCTTTTCATTCCTCATTTTGTTTCTCCTATTAACATACATGGTGATGGCCCTCATAGCGTATGTTGTTGAAAGTGCACGTATTCCCGTTGCAGACAGGTTTGTTATTTTAGTAAGAATATAAGAGTATTTCAGGACACTAAATTCTTAATTAAGAGATGAAGAAGTTGCCCTGTGATTATATCCTTTGTGTAGATTCCTTTTTCTTAGTCAACCACATCTGCAAGATGAGAATTCTTGTACTATTAACAGGCTCATTTCATTATTATGAAATATTTCAAAAAAGGACTAGGACTTTCTGTCTTAAGTGTCAGAAGTATGTTCTCAGAACATGCCTGTATTTACTCTCTTCACATCTGCCCTTTCCTAGGTTTCCCAGGCTGGAGATTTGTTAATTGAAGTGTATGTAGAAAAGAAAGAACCCGACTGCAGCATTATAATTCGGGTGAGTCCTAAAGATGGATGTAAAGGGTACTTCTGGAAATCGCAACTATTAATACACATTAATTTATGTACCTTGAATTTTCCATCATCTCTTGTATTTTATTTCGCCTGTCCAGTTCAAACCATGATTGATTGCCACGATTGACTTTTTATTCCAGTATTCTCCAGGAATTCCATAACTTAGGTATTTGGAAAGAGAACATCTTAATGCACTTTAGGTTATGGTTACGATATTCTATAGGTTCTAAAAAAATAACTTGAGCTCAAATAGCTGCCCCTCCCTTTCCTAGCTTCTTAATATCAGGCAAATTAACTTACTCTGTCTGAGCCCCAATCATCTCACGTATAAAATGAGGAAAAATTAGAGTATTTACATAGTATCATTGATGTGAGTCCTCAGTAAGATACTGGGTGTAAAACACTTGGTGAATTGCCTGGCACAAATAATACTACTATTGGCACTTAATAATTACTACTAGTCCTATATTATTTTATTATTTATTAATAGTCTTCTACTCTTGTATCCTAGACTTTCTGTCTCCAATTTACTTGAATATTGGATAACTCTTTTATGAGAATATGAATCATTTTTTTTCTTTCTTTCTTTTTTTTTTTTTTTTTTTCCTGAATTAAAAGTATCCCTCTCGTGCTGCCATAATTCAGTACTTAGTCTGCCTTAGGGGGAGGGTAACAGTGATAATTCAGATTCCTACTTAGTAAGACTACATTCTATGTTTGAAGAAGACATTTTGCCATCTAAAGTCCAATATTTAAACACAGTGTTACGTATTTCTGGGCTTCAGTTTTGTTAGATGCATTGTAATTATTAATTTATATTTTTTAACAATTACATATTGTGTCTCTGTGGCACTGGTTAACTCACTTAGAACATGGAGTGAACTGCTACAGTAATAAGTTTTGTTCCAAAGAGGCAGGCCACTCCTTGGCCACATCAGATTTCCTATGTTGATCGTGGCATGTTGATCATAGGGGACACGAGGAAGAAATACAGAGAATCAGCACGAGTCCATCACTCATGCTAGAGGAGGTGTTCAGAGCACATGACTTAGCTCCACTTACACACGCACTGTTTAGTAGCTCATTTTAACACAAGTTATTATAATTGAGCAAAATTCTTATTTTAAGTAAATGCACGTAAAGGACTATATAGTTTCACCTATAAGAACTCCAAGTTCTCTCTAAAAACATAGCAAAAACTATGTAAAAATAATCATTAACATATGTTTCATGCTTAAGACTTTGGAAGACTATTCAGTTATATTTATTTCAGTTGGTTGTTACCTAAGTCCCAGGAAGCAGGTGAAACAGGAAATGTCTCAAGTTTACATGAATGCAAACTGGAAGTTAAAAGTGTTAAGGCCAGAATACATACCTTGGTCATCAGATTCCTAACCTGATGCTCATCATACTGATTTCTATGTTCCTTAGAGTAATAATTTGCAGAGTGTACCGTGTGCAGTTCTAGGAGCTCCCTGTCCTTGGGAGCCCTCTGGGACAAGGAATGGAGTTCAGTTTTCCACTCCCATGTCTACCTGAGGCACTCCCTGCCTCTCTTGCGGTTTGGTTTCTCAGTAATTTATTATTTTAAGAGAGGGTTATGCTTCTTAAAAAAATGTCAGAGCCATTCAGATGAGCAGCATTATTGAAATGATTCCTCTGATGTTTCTACTACAGTTTTCCACTTTGCCCAGATAGTGAGATTTTTTTTTTTCTTTCAAGATTATGTTTCATTGGGCTGTTTAAAATAAAAGATAGTGGACTTCATTTTATCATTAATACATTCCAAAGAAAGTACTAAATTCCACAAAGTCCAGAAAATAGACTGTATGAGTTACCTGTAATGGAAGGTGTTCTGTGCTACTTACATATGTGCGATATGCTCATGATGGGTCATGGACAGGAGAAATGGTAACGAGCACGTTCCTGTTGGAAGAACTTTTAAAATAGGTGCATACTTCGACTGAAAATGTGCAAACGAGGTTGCAGTCGCAGTATCCTAATGTTTAAAACATCTTCTCTTTGTGTACGTTTACAACTAAATTCAAATTGAAGAAAGCCAGCTTGCTTTTGTCCAGTGTGCATTTAAGATTGGCAGAAACAAAAACACGAAGAAACAAATCGAAAATCCCAAAAGTCCCTGAAGAAGACAGCATGCTTATGCCATGGCCTCAGGCTTTGGGACTCTTGTAGAGCTGGCCTCTGCCCTGCAGTCCTGGCTCTAGCATGCTTTGGGACCCCACCATCTGTCACTTGGCATAGTGGGGCCCACCACAAACCACTAAGACCCTGGGGCTTTTTGGCATGGTAGACAGCAGTCGATTGTGTATAATTCAGGGCCCAGACTGAATCATCCAAACCACTTTGAACTCATGAATATAAAACTGATGAGTGAAATTTTTTACTCCTAGAATGCTGTTGGATTCACTGTCTAGTGAAAGATCTTCTTTGTATGATTAGGTACATTTTCTTTTTCCCTAATTGCTCACTGAGAAAAAAACAGATTTTCCCAGATTATGTCTATATTGTAAAATGTTCATGTGCTCACATTAAAATGTATTCTATTTTATGGAGAAGATCTGAATATGCTGTTTTTTGTTTGCTTGCGTATTTTCTTCTGTGTGCTTAGAGAAGCTAAGTAAACATACTAAGGGAGAAACTTAAGAGTGTCGTAAGTTGGTGGATGGGGTGACCACTATTGGCTCTGTCATATAGCTATTTCTGTGTCTGATGTACATTCTGAAGAAATTTTGCTTCTCTTACAGATCTCTCCTGTGATGGAAGCAGAGGAATTAACTAATGATATATTAGCAATAAAAAATATAATTCCTGTGAAAGGTGATATCTGGGCCACATTTGAAGTCATTGAAAATGAAGAGCTAGGTAAGTGATTTTCATGATAGGATTCTTAAATTCCTTATAGTATGAAGAAGTACTATTTTTGTGCCAAGCAATTATGAACATTTTGTGTTTTTTAAAGGTTAACTTCTCATTTTTCATTCCCTTCTACCTCCGTGCATGTGTTCTATGTCATTGCCACTTGAGTTTGCCCTCCTATGATTTTACTCATCTAAAGGATTATTTTATTGACTATGGAAATATAATGCAAAGCATTAGACATCCATGTTGCTACTTTAAGAAATAGGCCTTTGTTTGTAAAGACAAGCAATTTTATTTGCAACTATTCTAATTTTTTTAATGTTAAATAAACATAAAATAAATAAGTTTTGAGAGAGAGAGAAAGAGAGGGCAAGCAGAGGAGGGGCAAAGAGAGAGGGAGACACAGAAAGGGAAGCAGGCTCCAGGCTCTGAACTGCCAGCACAGAGCCCGGCACAGGGCTTGAACCCATGAACTGTGAGATCATGACCTGAGCCGAAGTCCAGTGCTTAATCGACTGAGCCACCCAGGCACCCCTGATTTATAACTATTCTGAATGGCACTATCACTATCCATCTCATTTCCTATACACTGCTCTTTTAACAAAAACAATGTTGATTAAAAGATTATTACTTATTAAAGAAAAAACTTTTTTAAGCTAGTAGCAGCTTATTTTTTGTTTTTTGTTTCTTCTTTTCATCTTAGTGGAGTAGATCAGATATTTTATCATCTTTTATCTCAGACATGGAAGGGTAGAGATTTTAAAACACCTTGACTATCCCAGTAGTCAGATGCTGAATAAGCTTTACATTCTAATGACACCATTTGGTTTTAAAGACCTCTAGGAAAAAAAAAAGATGCAGAATGTCTTTGTCCCTTGACCATCTGTCTAGCTGCTACCTACTAAGGTGTTGGGACCCTTTCAAGTATAGCTGTCAAACTGCCAAAAGTAAAATCTTGCCACCTGCAAGCTCAAGATAAAAATTAAAATTCAACATTGAAATACCCTATCGTGTATTAGTAGGAGTGTTGTAATCAATGTTCAAATAAAATGGGATGTCAACTATTTTGTCTCTCATTAGTCTGCATATTTTCATATCGTTTTTATCATGCATAATTCTTTAAAAATCTAACTCCTACTAAAGAGGTAATAAAAAAGTAATTTTTAGATATTAATTGTCAAGATTCAGTGACTCCCATGCTTTGGTGTTGGTTCACGCTGTGTCTCCATATTTGGTCTCTCCCATTTACAGAAAGTGGTTTAGCAGATGACCACTGTGACCCCCAGCTTCTAAGCCCAGTTGGTTTGCTTCAGGCTTTACCTGTCCTCTCCATAGGGTTTATAACTAAGGACTATTCCCATTCCTTTTGAGGGTCTTTCACTCTGTATTTGATACTACCTGGATTGTCCTTCTTTCTCTCTATTCCTTTTATTTCATTTGTCAAATTTCCTTTGTCTATCCACTAAGTGGTAGCTTTTTGCTGACCCAATCTCCTTTGCCATCTTTTTTCATCATATATGTTCTTGATAGATAATCTCTTCCATTCTTGGTCCTTGCCTAACCAGGGTAGGCTGCTATTTCCCAAATGCATCTTTACTCTCCCCCTTCTGGGCAACCAGTTTACCTCCTTTAAAACCCATACTAAGGGTTCCATTGCACTTTGTGTCTCTTGAGGAGAGCTCCTTGAAAGGAAGGAGGAACTTTCTTTTTTCTGTCTCTAGTGTCTGCCATAATGCCTTACCCATAGTTGCCATACAGTTAAAATCTAAATAAGTAAAGCACAGTTTTTCATTACTATATGGTATATAGGTGGTACAGTCTTTTGATTTTTTTGTTGCTTAATTGTAAGGAAAGGGTTAGGTTACTAGCTTCATTGTAATTGTAAGTAAAGGATAACTCTCGTATTACTGCCAAAGTTATCTTTCTAAATCACAAATAGGATCATATTGTTCCACTGTTTTAAAACCCTTTCATTAGGTGCTTATTGCCTGTCCTTCAAGATCCAGTTTAGATGGTCCTTCTTCCGTGATGATGTTTAAATAAACATAGTTCCCACTGAGCTTTTTCTGATTATTTGATTATCGATCCATAATACTGCATATTATCTGACTTGTAGAATAGTATCGTGTATCTGCCTCTGCCCCAGAATATTAGTTTTTCAGGACGTTTGCCATTATTTTTTAGACCTTTCTATCTGTCACTACCTCTAGTGTAGTGCAGTGATATAGAATGGACCCTAAAAATATCTTATTAACTGAAGTGGAATAAAAAATACATGCATTCGGAACTTGAGTGATTCGGACTGTTGCTCTTTGGATTAGATGTATCCAAGTAGAAGGTACATGAAAAGTAATTCCTGTTTAGAGACTAGGAATCGCTAGGAGATTTCAAGGCCCTGCTTAGCTCTTAGACAGCTGATTGTTTCCCAAGTGCTTCTATTTCTGTTGAATTTATGAGGACATCTGCAGCAAAATAATGAATCATGGATTTGGGGATAGACATCCTCTCCCACTGCCCTATTCTCTCAAGGACTGATTTAAAGCATATCCCAGTGTCACATCATTGGAGCTCTGTGCCTTTGGGCATTGGTCCTCCTGACTGAGAAGAGCAAGCAGAATGAGCGAAGACAGGATGTAATTATAGCTAGAAGAGAGGTTGCAGTATATCTGGCAACATTGTTACTAGATTTCACGTTGGGAAATGAAAGGCTGCTTACTCTGAAAATGGCTGGTTATTAACTTGCATATGACAATTAGTACTTCACAAATTGTAAGATTAGAGTGAGTGGGGTTTTTTGTTTTGTTTTTGTTTTGTTGTTGTTGTCTTTTGGTTTCTTTCTAACTCAAAAAAAAAGTTATCTTGGGGTTCCTGGGTGACTCAGTTGGTTAAACGTCCAACCCTAGGTTTCAGTTCAGGTCACGATCTCATGGTTTCGTGAGTTCAAGCCCCACATCCGGCTCTGTCCTGACAGTGCAGAGTCTGCTTGGGATTCTTTCTCTTCCTCTCTCTCTGCTCCTCCCCCACTCATGCTGTCTCTGTCTCTCTCAAATAAATAAACTTTAAAATAATAATAAAAAGAGGTGCCTGAGTGGCTCAGTCTGATGAGCTTCTGACTTCAGCTCAGGTCATGATCTCATAGCTCATGAGTTCGAGCCCCACGTCAGGCTCTGTGCTGACAGCTCAGAGCCTGGAGCCTGCTTCGGATTCTGTGTCTCCCTCTCTCTCTACCCCTAACCCACTTGCATTCTGTCTCTCTCAAAAATAAATAAACATTAAAAAAAATTTAATAATAAAAAAGTTATCTTGATGAAAATATAAAAACACATATGGGATAATCAAAGGAACACCCCGTGTACACCAAGAAAGAATACATTTGATGGAGTTAAGAATTCACATTTGGCATGGTTTTAATATCTGGTCAACTCTTTAAGTAGAATTCTCCAGAGGAGAAAGCTAAGATCGTTTTTACTGCCTCTAAGGGAGCAGTGCTAGGAGAGCAGCAGAGGGGCCAGTGATTGTGCTGGCTTTACTGAAGCAGATGGAACCTGTGTGTTCCACCTGACCTGCTGAAATGTTAAAAGCTTTATTTCTAGTAGCATGCAGGGAAGATAAAGTAAAATATAAAAAGAAGCTAAAAATGAAGGCGTTGGTAGTCACAAGATTGTAGTTGATAGGAAGAATGTCAGTAGAGAATTGCTGCTTTTTCAAATATAATTATAAATCCCCCAAGTAACCAAAAATAGTCTGAGAGATAGAGAGGTAGAGGGGTAAGTGAACCAGAAGTGCTGGATTTTGTTTTAGGTGCCACTAAATTTTCTACCCTATCATATCCAATGCCCCTTTTATAATTATTTTGTAACGTTTCCTTTACTCTTCTGAGATACTCTATTATATTTAGTTTTTTTAAAAAATAATACCCTAGTTATATAAAAATAAGAGGAAAATATGTTATATAAATGCTCAGAAACCCCTATATGGTTGAGGATAATGAAAATAGATTCTTAAACCTATAAATGGAATTGCCATGGGTATGACAAGTACCAAAGCAGACTGATAGAAGCATGTCAATTTGTGACTCATATATCATTAGCATCACTGCTGTCATTGGTGAAATTGTGTCCTAGTCCATTCAGGCTGCCATAGTGGAATTCCATAGATGGGAGCTTATAAATAGTAGAAATTATTTTTCACAGTTCTGGAGGCTGGGAAGTTTCACAAGATCAGGGTGCCAGTAGATTCAGTGTCTGGTGATGGCCTGTTTTCAGCTTCATAGAGGGCTGTCTTTTCCCTGTGTTCCCACATGATGGAAGGGAGCTCTTTGGGGTCTCTTTTACAAGGGCACTAATCACATGCATGAGTGCTCTGCATTCAAGACCTCTCTGAAAGGCCCTACCCCCTAATACCATCACATTGGGGATTAGGTATCACCATATGAATTTGAGAAGGACAAACATTCAGACCATAGCAAATGGTGGGCAACTTTTGTTTTGCTTATATGGTAGTCAGATTGATGGAAAAACATGAGCTATTAAAACCATATAAATACTTTGAGAATATGTATGTAAAGCTGAGTTAAATTCTAGGCTCAGCTAATTTCTGAGTTGGTTTCCCCTCTAAGTAAAGGTCTGGTGGGACATTTGAAATTTGTACTGGGTAGAGAAACAGTCATTCTTGTCTTATTCATTGAAAGATGCTAAGTAACCTTCATCCACTGCTGCCAGTCATTAAGACAAGCTGAAACCTACCCTGGGAAAGGGTACCACCTTCATCCAGAGCTAATCTTCTGAAGTATGCTCTTATCTTAATGCTTCAACTTCAAACGGAAAGGCCTTCACATGCTGGAAGAGGAGGAAGAAGGAAAAAAAAAAAAAAAGAAAAACACCCAAGGGGCCTCATTTAAGTGGGCTTCTTCACTGAGCGGTTCAAGTTTTTTGAAGCAGTTGCTTTCTCTGAAGGAGTATCAGAACATTTTCTTGTTTCTTCCTCATAGTTACTGTGATATGGAAGATCTGTTCATTTTTTCATCAGGATTCTTTCCAGCCCTTCTTCTGATGACACAGAAATGCTTTCACCCTCTGTGTGGACAGGACTGAGAAAACTTGCATAGCTCTTAGTTTGGCGCTAAGAATTTAACTATTGGGATAATCATGATTGTTTGAGAAAACAAACATGTCTGTGTCATTACTGCCCAAAATTTAAGGACAACACCTGTTAATTACAGTGGAAATTGGATAGCTCTCTCTCTTTTTAACAAGGCAGGCCAGGTTTATTCTGTGACATGATTTTAAGATATGGAAAATGAGGGGCGCCTGGTTATGAGGTGTTCGGTCGGTTAAGCATCTGACTCTTGATGTTGGCTCAGGTCAATATTTCACAATTTGTTAGTTCGAGCCCCACACTGGGGCATTGTGCTGACAGTGTGGAGCCTGCTTGAGATTCTCTCTGTCTCCAACTCTCTGTCTCTCTGTTCCTCCCCCCACTCGTGCTCTCAACTCTTTCTCTTTCTCAAAAAAAAAAAAAATGTAAAAAAGATAATGATAATGTGATTTATGTAACTAAATAATCTCCTCCATAACCTTTTCTTCTCAAATAACTATACTGAGTTCTCAGCAATTTTTATGCTATAGATAGTAAGCAACTGAGTTATTTATTTCTAGTAATGCCCTAATGCCAGATGATGTACATACCATATAATCTATCATGACAGATGGCTGCAAATGGAACTGTAAATAAAAACTTTTTTATTGGTAGGAATTTATATTCTAGCAACGTTTGATGTCTCAATTTCCCCTGCCTATTATCTCTTAAGGTGGATTTTAATGCCATTTTATAAACATAGCATTGGTAGTCTAATAAATACGTAACCTTTTCATCCCATGTTTCAGCTCTGTTTTTATGCAGGAACTTGGATATTCAGGATTTTCACTGTCCTAAAGCATGTCATAATATGATACTGATGTGAAAAACATACTTAGCAAATTTTTTTGCAAATCTGTATTTCTGTATCTGTGGTGTCAGTTATACTGTGATTGTAACATCACTCAACGGTTAGAGCTACCACTGTAGTATCTATCTACTTATAATAGGGACCCTCTTTAATGCAAATGTTCTAATACTTGGAAGTTTCATTACCAATTTAATTTGATAATAAAGAAGAGTGAGATTTTATTTTAATCCAGATACTGTTTTCCAGTTGGGAATATAATTCTTACCTCTAAGCCGACTGTGGGCTCATCAGTTTCCTTAAGTGCAGGATGTTGAAAGTCTCTTGGTATTATTTCCTTACCATCTTGTCACCAAGGATAGGAAAGTGAAGAGGGAAGTATGAATTGACATTGTTTTTTTACTTATGTTTGGTCCTCAGAAAAATCTTGGTGAGTTGATACTTTTTTCTCCAAATTACATGTAAGAAAATAATTATGTGAGAGTTCACATACTTGCCCAAAATAAAACTTAAGTTGGTGTTTAAAAATACTGGGTTTTAAAGTCAGGTGGATATGAGGTTCACATCTTTGCTCTTCTCTTGAACCAGCTCTTTGGCCTTAGGCAAGTCATCCCTCTAATCCTTGTTTTTCTTTATATGTAAAATATGAATGATACCTAATGAAGAGTGCTGTGAGGATTAAAAGTGATAACCTGTGTATCTGGTATGTATTGTCTGATACATGGTTATTCCAGAAATGACAACTGTTAATGGCATCAGTACCATCCCAGAGATTGCAAGTAGTGCAACCAAGAATTACATACATTATGCCAAATGTAAAGAGAGTACTTCTTCTATAATTAGTTTTTTTTAAGAAATATAGTTAATTCTAATTATAACCTCCATTAATAGAAGACGACCATTAATGGATTAATCAACAATTGAATTTATAACTTTGACAATTTATAGGAAGTTATGACCTTTGTCAAAACTTTTAGAAAATTACTTGAAGAAAAATGGGACTGACAGAGCATAGAAGATTTTGGCTGACTTTGAAATTTGGCAGAATTTTGTCTGCTGATTCATTACCAAATATTTTCTGTTAATTATAGTCCACCATAGAAATGTCTAGTAAGGGGGCGCCTGGGTGGTTCAGTTTAGCGTCCGACTTCAGCTCAGGTCATGATCTCACAGCTGGTGCGTTCAAGTCCCGCGTCGGGCTCTGTTCTGACAGCTGAGCCTGGAGCCTGCTGTGGATCCTGTGTCTTACCTCTCACTGCCCGCCCCCCACTCATACGCTGTCTCTCTCTCTCTCTCTCAAAAATAAGCAAACATTAAAAAAAAAAAAAAAAAAAAAAAGATGTCTGTTAAGTACTTAGCAATCTGCTGTGTACTAAGGGGTATATATATGTACACAAGAGGTAGATTTGTCTTTAAAATGTATGGCCTAGTTGCTTTTTTTTTTTTTAATTGCCATTGTCATAATGAGTAGGCTTGCTCTAATAAATACTGAATAGTAAAACAAATATCTGGTTCTTTACAATGACAGCAGAAAAATTTGGTTTTTTTTTTCTTCTGTGGACTGGGGATTATTGATACATTCTGGAATGCTGAGGTCACAGCAGGGGGAGAGGAGTATTAAGGAGATGTGATATATTTGGTCTTTTTACTTATGATTGTATCACCAATTAAAATATCATGGTTCCTACGTGAGTATGATGCTCTTGACATGCTCTTTGTTTGTCATTAGTGTTTTTACTTTAATTGAAGGTGAAAAGCCAGAATGCTGTGCTCTTTGTATTTAGGAGGAGATGAAAGGGTTGAATTGACTTATATTCGACTGTGACCCTGAGAAAGCTGCATCAGCATGTTTACGCTAGAGCTGATGCTCTTGCTATTTCAATTGTGCCATTTTCAGGGTACTGTGAAAAGGTTTGAATTTCTTTTATTCCGGCCTATGTTCGGTTCTAACATTTTATTAACTGATTGTCATATTTTGATCTGGAAAAAAAATTTACTATAAAGCTTTGATTGTGATTCTAAGACCAGTTTGTTGTTGTTGTTGTTGTTGTTGTTGTTGTTGTTGTTGTTTTTTAACTCTGTGCTAAGAATTTGTAACACATTTAAAAGTATGATTGCCTAAAACAAAACATATGAATGAGTATTTATCAAGGAGAAATGTTTAAGATGTCATTAACTTCTTGCTTTTGGCCTATTGTATCAACAGTTAATACATAATATTGCCACATAATATCTCACTAATAGATATAAATGATGTAGTAGTATTTTGATTATTTTCATCTGTTCTCTGTTGAAGGCATATTTTTTTTAAAAATTTTTATTTACTTTTGATAGAGCAAGAGCAGGGGAGGGGCAGAGAGAGAGGGAGACAGAGGATTCCCCAGTGGGCTCTGTGCTGACAGCAGAGAGTCCTTGCTGGGGCTTGAACCCATGAACCGTGAGATCATGACTTGAGCCAAAGTCAGACGCCTAACTGACTGAGCCATCCAGGTGCCTCTTAGGCATATTTTATAATTTCATATTAATTGACTATGATAGTATCAGCTATAAATTGTTCACTGGTATTGATCAGATATTATAACATGCTAATGTCAGGATAAACAAAGGTTATTACTTACTACTGAGCAAAATTAACTTTGCTAGTCCTTTTACAATTAATTACATGCATATTCGTATAGCTTTCCAAAAGCAAGCCAGAATATTATCTGAATTAAAAACAGAGGAAGAAACTGATTTCTCTTAGAAAAGGATAGCATTATTTCTGAGATTTTATCTAGAGGATAGCACCTCTGAATTTTTTTTTAATAGCTGGGTAACAAATGTCCCTGCATAGATTCATTTATACAGTAAATTTCATCATATGTTTAATGGTGTTCTAGGTGTTAGGGTCTCTTGTATGTAGCCCTAGCATGATTATTGTGTAACATAAGATATGGTCATATTTTTTTGTTGCATATACATCTTTCTTAAAGGATTTTTTTTTAATGTATAAAAGCTGATAACTTACTATTTTTTTCAGTTTGATTCAGTATTATTTTTTTTTGCAGAACGCCCACTTCACTACACAGAAAATGTGTTGGAACAGGTGCTTCGGTGGAGTTCACTAGCTGAACCTGGCTCTGCTTATCTTGTGGTGAAGAGATTCTTAACCATTGACACAGTCAATCACTATAATGGTAGGTGTTATTTCACCTTGCAACTACAATAGAAAATTCAAGTGGCTAAAGGATAATTATTATGGCTCAAGGATTATTTGATAATGTAAAAAATGAGAAGCTGCATACAAAATCTACTTGACACAGTATTGTAGAATAGGAAGAAGAATATTGAGACAGAGTACCACATGCCCAAGTCAAATTTTCCTGGAAAGTAGCACACTGCTAATACTGGCTAATTTGATGTCCCAAGTTAAGGTTTTGGGAAGGAGTGGTTTATATTTTTTTAAAAGGACTTTTTTTTTGCAACACTTTTGTGTCTTTCTAATTTTTAAATAGATGGTGACTCTTCTTCCTGAATTATGTTCCCATTTGAAAGTTCTCTGGGCATTCAAGTGCAAGTTATACAAACTCTGAGACTGAGTATTTGTAATTCTCACTTATTTTGGGGGTGGTACTGGGGGAAAGAAAAGGAAGTACAAAATGATATGCTCCCAATAAGGATACTTGCCATCCATCTGGGAGAAGACATGTACACACGTGAGGTAGAAAAAGTTAGCACAAGGCAAACACGCAGGACAGTCTCTGAACCTTTGTGAGGTATCAGAAAACTTTTATTTTGAAACTGATTCATCTGTTATATTGTCATCAGCTGACAAATTAGAAAAAGATTTACTGCAGGCACTGTACATAAACCAACTCTGAAATCATTTAAGTTTTAGAAGATAAACTTTACTACAACTTTTATGATTGATATTAATAGTAGCTGTTACTATTTATTAATCACATATTATTAATCAAGCTCTGTACCTACTAAAGCTCATTTAAATTTCTTTAAACTTCCTAAATTGTGATTTGAATTTTCCAAATGGGGAAACAGAAGTACAGAAAAATGAAGTAATTTGCCCCAGATCAGACAGTTACTAAATATTGGATTTGAGAACAGATTGGTCTGTGGTCTAATTTTATATATATGTACAGCTCTTACATGCTGGAAACCTTCTTAGAAGGATTTCAGGATTTCCAGCTAATGGCCATAGATCTGTAAGTGCTTAATTTGTATCACAGCTAATCTGATAAATTTCTGATTTCACGATAATGTCCTAGTCTATTGTGGCAGCTGTAACTATGATAGACTGGTGGCTTATAAACAGCAGAAATTTATTTTTCACAGTCTGGAGACTGGAAGTCTGAGATGAAGGTTGCAGCATGGTCCAGTTCTGGTGAGAACTTCCTTCCAGGTTGCAGACTTTGTTCTTCTCATGTCTTCACAGAGTGGAGAGTAAGAGAGGAAGCAAGCTCTGTTGTGATTTATTAGGACACGTTCTGTCACGAGGGCTCACCCTCTGAATTCATCTAATCCTAATTACTGCCCAAAGACCCTACCTCCTAGTACCATCACATCAGGAGGTAGGGTTTGAATTTCGGGGGGCACAGACATTGACCATAACATCTTTTACGTCTTATGTGTCTGTCCTTTGTGTGTTATGTTTACATGAAAGCATTTTTCCAAAAGGCAAACAGCTGAACTACTTTACTTCTATGTCAGTCTCATCTTACGGGCATCTCAAAAAACCAAACAGGTGTTATTCTTCTTGCTGTAGACATTTAACCTTTTAGAAACCTTTATCTTATTTTAAATCCCTTTATCATAACCGCATATGTTTTTGACTACATACCTACACTTCTTAAGGATTGCAACAGAAATTTTCTCATACAAACATGACTCTATGATGTTGTAGGGCAGTGGTTCTCAGGTGGATGCAGTTTTGTTCCCCAGGGGACATAGGCAATGTCTGCAGGCACTTCTCACTCAACTAGATGGGGTGGTGTTTCTGGTATTTAGTGAGTAGAGATGGGAGATGCTGGTAATCTTCCTATAAAACACAGGACAGCTCTTCACAAAGAAGTATTTGGCTCAAAATGTCAGTGGTGCCTAGGTTGAGAATATCTGATTTAGATTATCTGTAAAATCTGTTCTGGCTCTTAAATTCTGTTATTCTTTCATTTTGACACTGAGATAAAGAAAAAACATTGAGCTTATAAACCAAGTCCTGTCAGCATTATGAAATATATATATAATAAGTCCTCATGGTTTCTTTCCTTTTAGAAAATCATCTTTTCAGGCAATTTTTTTTTTTATTTTTCTGGTGAGAATTTCCTTTTCTTTTTTCCAGTATCCCTCCAAAATGTCTCTAGTTCACTGTATTGCCAAACAAACAAACAAACAAAACAAAACAAAAAGTTGAAATCCATACCTAGACATGATACCTTCAGTCTTGTTTGAATGCTAGTGGATTGGTTAGGTGAATAAGAACAGACAAGAATAAGATCTTAAAGGCTGTGATAAAAAAGAAAGTTTTGTGCAGGTGGAGGTGAGGGATAACCAACACAAGGATACCCTTAAGTGCTGTTGATGTTTAAAGAAAAAAAGAAAACAGCATCATATTGAGCTGGTTGAGAGCAATGACATCTGAGTAGAAATCTTTAAAGTTGTTTAAGGACACAAAGAAATGGTAGAGTAGCATACTGTGCATTGGCTGTATCCACAACTGGGCCAGGAGATTCTGTGTTATAACGAAGCTTCATACACTCCTGTGTGTGCTCTGTATGGTGTTGTGAGTGTGTCCTTGTGGTGTGAAAGCATCAAGCTTCTATAAGGTCTAGACAAAACATCTGCATAAGAACCGGAGAACCCAAGCATGAAACATTCTCTAGGGTAAAATGTCAGCAGATGTTTTTGTGACTCTCACATCTCCTTCATGCCTGTAATGGAGTGGGAGCCATAAAACACATGCCTGTCCCCTGCACTATCCCTACCTCTGGTTTCCAAACCAGTATACAGCTTGTTATTATAATATCTATAGTTCCTTCTACCAGGAAATGATTTCTCTCTGCATGGGAAAAAAAAAAAAAAAGGTTTTAGAGTAACAGCATCAGCAGATACATTAATTGGACCGTTTCATATTAGTAGTTGTGTATTTTTGGTCATAAATAGTATCTATGCAGTAAATATTTTAAAAAGTTTGTTTTGTGTTTTCTACCCAATAAAATTTTTATAAATGTTTTTAATTAGAGCTTGATTTATATTAAGATTGTCAAAGCAAAATAATCTCTTTCATTATGGTTGGTTCTACATCTGTGTGAATTTAGGATTGTCATTTTAAAACAATTCTGGCCTGTTGTTCATTTTTTAAATCAATTTCTTAAGTCATGATTTTTTCCTATAATTGTGTCTTGTAGCAACCTAGAGCTTATAAATACTTCTTAGGGGGATATATTTTGTGATAGATTTTAGGTTGGTTAGACATTCAATCTACCTTGTCTCTGTCTTGGAAAATGTCTCTTAAATCAATCACAGTGACCACCTACTCCAGAATTATTGCTCTGTTCATTACATCTACTACTTAAAATTGGGATCTAAAAGGAAAGTAATGAAAGTAAATCAAATGTGATTTCCCTGTCAATTTGTTAGCAGAAAAACTGGAATCATCTCAGAAAGACATTGCTCTTTATGGCAGAAAGGGAACACTGTGAAGGATTTCTTTTCCTTTCTCGAGATTTTCTTATTCTACCCTGGGAGCCATGTGGAAATTAGCAGAATTTGAAACAAGGGTAGTTGGTAGCAACCACATTTTTTCTCACTAACAAATAGCTAATTTAATATTTTGTTAACATACAAAGTAGCATTGCCTCATCCTTTGCACTCTGTTCTTCCATACTCCATGCCTCCTGGCCACAGATTTTACCATCTCCCTACCTATCACTGTTTCTATTTCTGTATCTACACGTACAAATATACATGTATATGTGTGTGCTTGTCTATTACATGACTTCCATTTCATAAATTGTGTGATAATTTTTCTGATTTATGTAACAAATTATAAGCATATACTTTTGCTTGACATTAGGTTTTCAACACCTACTTGCTAAATCAAGAATTTTATCAAATAGCAGGTTTAAGCGTTTAGGGTAGTTTAGGGGTTTTCATTTCCTTAATTTTCTCACTTTACCTGAACAACTTAAAATGTCGACAATACAAGCAGGAATAGATTTAGAATCATCCGACACTTAATTTGTGCTCATTCATTTAAGGTAATGAGGTAGCATACTTTACTTTTATAGAAGTCTATGACAGTAAATAAATGTTGTTGCCTCTACTTAGAAATCAATTCTGTGTTCTTCAAAAGCAGCATTTTATTTCTTGGAAACATTTTGTGTCATTGCCATTATTGTAATGAGGAGTTAACTAACTTGAAAAGAAAGATAATAGTCCTCAAATTTCTTTTCTACCCCATAGATTATGACTGAGACATTATGATAGGAGGAATAAAACTTCATTTAAATTGCCATTTTAGACTTTGTCATAGCTAATCTCATTAGACTGTCTTTTATCATTATCTCTTGTATTGAGTTAAGCTTCAGCATCTCTATCACAAGTAAACCATAAATGTATACCTTCTGTAAGGTTCCAGAGTAAATAATTTTATGTTGCTGAAGTCTTATTTTAAGCGTTAAAGATCTTTAAAGTTACCTCAATCGAATGTGATACATTGGCATCAAGTTTTAATGATCTAAATGGGGAAGAAATACTTTTAAGATATAAGATGTAACTCAAATGCAGATCCCTGTAGGTTTCTAAATTTAGATTGCTACATATGACAGATGCTTTGGAATTAAATTTGCATTAGAATAGAATAGTTCAAAATGCAACTGCTTCTGGCAAATACAGACGTGGAAAGCTGAACCATCCACTATCAACTAACTTAAGAAAATACAAGAAAATTCCAGCAAAAATAGTATGAAGCCATAAATCATAGTCTCGCTGCAAGAATTTACTTTCCACTCCCCATCAAATCTTTTTAAATCCAAATGTGTGTAACAGTTGAAGGTAAGCCTCGTCCACTTCAAATATAAGTATCTTCTTGAAAATTGATGATAGTCTTTGATATTCATCATGAAGCATGAATGTCCCGGCTTCTTTTAATGTTAAAATTCTATGGTGAGAAAACCAACTGGTAAGTTTCTATTAGGAATCTACTATGGAAAATTAAAGGATTGTTAAGCATTATCTTTACCCACAAGGAAGAGAAAATTTAAATGTATTACGTCTATTTAAATTACAAGGTTACAAATACAGCATGCAGTACATGACTGCTATTAGCCAGGAAGTTTATGGAGAGCTTTCAAGCACAGAAAAATCGTTGAGTTAGTTGATCACTGACATCTCCTCTAATACTGAATGTATCTCATTCAACAAAATATCATTGCTTGTTTAGTTTTTCTTACATCTGTTGTCCTAACAAGACTATATCTTATTCTTTTACTCACTAAAAGTACATGTTATGTAAACTTTTTAAATATAAATGAGTAACACTTTGTAACTGAGCAGGTACTGGCGGAATTTCATAGCAGTGCAAATTCTTAAGCTTTTATCTAGATAGTGAGGGAATGCTTTCCCTAGGAAATTAGCGTTGTATTAGTGTTGAGAAAATGGCATAGGGTCCTCAGTTTCTTGATTTGAATACTTTGTGAGACATTAAGATGGGGAGAATAGAAGAGGCCACTATTCGGGATGAAATAGGGTTTGGGTCACTGAATTCGGTTTTGGATGTCTGTAGTTTTTAGTTTTCTGTCAGGTGTCCAGTGGTGTATGTCTGGAAGGGATCTGAGTACTCATCACTAGGGAGCATGTTATGTGGGGCATGATTTTAGCCTTTGGAGAGTGCAAGATCATGCAGTTGTAATGTTAAAATAAGAACATTAAAGAACTGAGCGTAGAATTACCAGCACGTAAGGCCCAGCTCTATTAAGGGAGCCCTGCTTGTGAAGGAATAATCGGAAAGGCTGTCAGAAAACAAAGAGCAATGTGTGGAATCATCAAAGGATTGCCCTTTAGGGAACAGTGTGTTTAACAATGCAGTATGGTACGCAAGGTCAAGAAAGGCCCCCAAACATTTATTAGTATTGTAGTGATCATGATGAACAATGACCATTACTTACAAGCATCTCAGTATAAAAAGAATTCTTTGTTAGATGTTAAGAGACCTGAATTGTAATTCTAGGACATTTGCTCCCTAGTTCTGTAACAAAACCTTTGTGAACCATAGTTTTCTCCCTTACAAGATGAGATCATAATACCTGTACTTTCTACTTTAGAATAGAAAGTTGCATGAGGGGCACCTGGCTGGCCCAGTCGGTAGAACATGTGACTCTTGATCTTGGGATTCTAACTTCAAACCCCACATTGTGTGTAGAAATTATTAAAAAATAAATAAATAAAGTCTTTTTTTAAAAATTGCATGAGGAGCAATAAGATAAAATACATGAACACTTTGGAAAGTCTAAAATACTGTCTATGTGTTAAGAGTATCCTAAATACAACACTATGATGCTAAATTTTATTTCTAAAATTTTATTATAATTCAGGATAAAAATAGAATAGAAAAGTGGTTTCTACTATCTGTAATTTGCTGCATTGTCAGTAAAATGACATGGAATTTCTGGCACTTTTCTAGTCAGTCCTTCAATGGTAATTATATCTACAGTTTTCTTATTTATGGGGACTCTAATTGTAGGAAGATGTCAACAGGCTACTAGTTCTATTAAGCATCACTTCTTCAGTACAAGTAACACAGAGGAAAATAGACTAGGAATGAGTCAGGGGACATATTTGGGTTTTCCTAAAAAATAGATTACTTTCAATGTACCATTTGGGGAGACTGGGTGGCTCAGTCGGTTAAGTGACTTCAGCCCAGGTCATGCTCTTTCTTACCGGTTTGTGAGGTCGAGCCCCACATCAGGCTCTGTGCTAACAACTCAGAGCCTGGAACCTACTTGAGATTCTGTATCTCCCTCTCTCTCTGCCTCTCCCCTATACTCACTCACTCTCTCTCTCTCAAAAGTAAATAAAAATTTACAAAAAAAAAAAAAAAAGAATGATAGGCCTGTGCCTTTCTGACACATTAAAAGACAAAACAAAACATTAGATTACTTTTAAGCAGCTATTATCCAGTTTGGTTTCTACTCAGTTGTAGAACTAAATTATACTAAAATGAATTTTGAGGGAATGCCATACAATGATTGCAATATATCAGAAATTCTGCTTCCTTCCAGTTAAAAAGAATACACACATTTTTCTGGTTATTTGTCTTTCTCAGTTTGACTTATTTCACTTAGCATAATACCCTCAAGGTCCTTCAAAAATTAAAAAAAAGACAAATAAATAGACAGAATCAGACCTATAAATACAGAGAACTGGTGTTTGCCTGAGGGGAGGGAAAAGGTTGGGGGATTGAGCAAAATGGGGAGAGGGGAGATAGAGATACAGGCTTCTAGTTACAGAAAGAACAGACATGGGAATAAAAGGTACAGCATAGGGAATATAGTCAGTGATACTGTAATAGTATAATGGGGTAGGTGGTAGCTATACTTGTGGTGAACATAGCATAAACTTGTCAAATCACTAAGTTGTATGCCTGAAACTAATGTAACATTGTGTGTCAACCATACTAAAAAACAAACAAGGGAATATACATGATTCTATATAATCAGCATCAAAGGAAAACTTGCCTAATTTTTAATTTGTAAGAAATCGTTAGGCAGCGAATACTGCCAACTATTACTTGGTCATGGCATATTTTAAAGAGGGTATCTCTCCTGGAAACTGCCCATTTGTCTCTTTTACAAAGTTCACGGCAGAGGTGGAATAACAAGGAATTTTTCAGCCTTGAAGAATAATGGACAGCCCTGAAGAAATAATCTTTGCCATCCAAAGAAGGGAGACACATCGAGACCATGAAAAAAAATGGGCTTTTTTTTTTTTTTCATATTCTCTTGTCTAGCTCAGAACATATATAAGAAATACAAAAGATAACAGTCCATTTTAGTTACTGTGCATTTTACTCTGTGCCACATGCTGGGTTGAATGCTTTTCCATTCACCATCTCATTTCTTCTTCCTAGTTAGTCTTAACCAGGCCTCTACACATGGAGAAATGAGGGCATGGAGACAATACATAACTCCATCAGGGTCATTTGCTTGTAAGTGCAGAGCAAGCATTTGAATAAAGATGTCTCCAAATCCAGTCCATATATTCTGTCCTAACCTACCAACTAGACTGATATCAAGGATAAATCAGTAGTTTTTTAATTCTTATAAACTCAATCTATAAATCATGAGGCCCTTGGAAGTGTAGTTCTTTCTCTTTTTGCTTTTCTTTGTAGTACAGAGAAAAGTATACCCTGCTTGCTCTGTGCCAAGTACTGTTCTAAGCACTTCACCCACCAAATGCATGGGGTGAGTATTATATGTATCCCCATTTTTCAGGTGAAGAAACTGAGATTCAGAGATGACTACCTGAGAGTGAGTGGAGGATGTGGTTGTCATTTTTTCTTATGTTTATTTACTTTTGCTATGGGGGGAGGAGGGACAGAGAGAGAGGAAGACACAGAATCTGAAGCAGGCTCCAGGCCCTGAGATGTCAGCACAGAACCTGACCCAGGGCTCGACACGGCTTGAACTCCGGAATAGTGAGATCATGACCTGAGCCAAAGTCTGACGCTGAACCAACTGAGCCACCCAGGTGCCCCTGTAGATGTGGTTGTCATTTAAACCCAGCATCAGAGTGTGCCCTTAGTCACTGTTGCTATGTCAGCTCTCGTAGGTTGGGGAGGGAAGTCCAAAGCACACATTGTTTTAAAAAGCAAATATGAAATTATCATGTACCTAAGAGGTAAATTATTAAGCAAATAGGATTTATACACCCAGGAACTAGATTATATCTTAGAGTGTAGGGATATAAATAATAAATATGAACTAGAATTGTTAGAAAAATCTCTGTGGATAAGTACAGAAGTGGGTACAGAAGTGGGATAGAATTTGTATAGAAGCAAGAAAAATGGAATTTCTCTCAAGTTTATTCAGGTAATCAACTTGAGACATGGTGTAGAGATGATTAGTTTTCCAAACAGTATATTATGATCAAGTGAACTATAAATATATTTTTATTTAATATTTTATAGAGATGGGTAGGAGAAATTTGTTTATTTAGCCCTTTAAATGTCAGGAAAAGGAGTTTAGACTTTTTTTTAATGATAAAAAAGTAAAGCATTAAATAGTAGAAAAACAAGGCTGTAGATGGGGTGGAGTGGGGGGGATTAACATGTTAAAATAGCATTTGCATAACACAAATCTGGAATTATTTGCTGGAGCCATTAGAACAAAGGGCATGGAGTTATAAAATCCTGGAATCCCCAGGTAGTAGGTAGAAAAGGCAGGGGTTAGAGTAATGGCATTGGGAATAAAATAGAATTGAACCCCAAAGAGAAATTCTCAAAGAACAGTGGCTGACTTGCTAGCTGACTGGACATGAAGGAAAAAGGAGGAGTATATAATTTGGAAGTACCATTCCTGGATTTATGTTTTTCCCTCCCCCTCTCTCTGTCTCTACCTCTCCTTCCCAGGATCCTTCCACCTCCTCTGCAGTCAGTTCTTTTTTGGGGATTAGGGACCACTAGTTAGGGATTGTTCATTTGTACAAGAACTTGTGGTTTTCAAATGGTTTGGAAAAACTTTTTTTATTGTTATCAGTTTCATCATCCCAGTAATATGATATTCTATTTAAACAAATTTGGCTATTCTGTTTTGTTTCATACATGTGACTTTTAAGGGCCTTTCTAACTAATAACAAAATTATAGCACAATCAAGAATACTGGCTCTTATTTTCTTTATCTCCAGTGTTAACTCGAAAGACCCATTGTTTAACTTCACTTGTTCCTTCCATGTCCTAGTAATCAACAAGAAGGGGAAAGGCATTTATGATTCTCTAGATATAACAGAATGCCGGAATTCTGTTGGAATGAAAGACAAAGGTAGTAAAGGAAATTGTACCCATTAGGGTACATCCCAGAATCTTTCTCTGAAGGAATTAGGTGCTTAGAGGAGTGCATTAAATCTTCACATGTGTTATATTTGCAAATACATTAGATGATTTTCCCAAATCTTTTAGTGCATGATTCATTTGCTTTAGCTGGTTTCTTTTTCCATTGAAAGCAGATTTACATGGTGTGTCCTATGTTTTTCTTTCCTATTTTCTTTTTTAAATTCGTATTACATAGAAATATTCTGTGCTTATTAACTTACAGCATGGCTAAGATTGATATTGTGGACCATATGACGTGTGAAATCATTGTTTTGATTGGATCAGAGGGATTCAGTGTATATTGAATAAGTATAGGAGGGGGTATAGCCAGAAAGACTGCCTATGTGGCTTTAGAAATACTAGTGCTCTGAAGTTTGAAGCTAAAAAAAATGACATCTAGAAAAATCACTGTGCTGTGAGGGACGATGGAGATAGCAAGATCTCACAGAATTGTGAAGGCAAACCATAGCAGGGAGACAGGAGTACTGGCCAGAATCTCAAGAATTATGAAGCAGAAAGCCCACTGCAAAGATCAATAGCAGAAGTTTGAACTCTAGCTCAGGAGAGACATGCAGAGCATAAAACTTATATTTCTGACAAACTAGAGTTGAATTCAAACCTGGATGGGGTCTGGGAAGCAGGTACAGTGGATACAGTTGGCATGAACTTTGTACTGAATGAGACTCCTCTGAAGCAGAGGACCCTAGTAAGCTTTCTGCCTGGGGTGAAGAGGGGGGCGGTGAAAACCTGAGAGTGAAGTACCCCACTGTTGAGGGACCAAGCAGTACTGGAAAGGTTTGGAAAAGTGAAGGATTGGAAGCCATTTAATTCATAACCTTAGTTTTATTACGTGCCGAGTCACACACGATGGCCCCCAAAGTCTGTAGTTTCATTTTGTCATTTACATAGTGGGTAATTTTTCTCCTTTTTGACGTTTTGAGAGCATCCAGAATTTCGTTGTGAGAGCCTTTAAAAATTCTTTAAAGTCCTTGATAGTTACCAAACATCTTTATTTCAGAGTCTTTCATTCTTTCCTCATCTTTCACATTTATTTCTCTCAAAGCCCTCCTCCTGAGTCCCTTAAAGTATGCTGCAAGATATAACTAATATACTCAATTATGTAATTATTATTAAAATAAATTTTAACAAGTATGAACCCAAACATAGCAACAATATTTTTTCCCTAAGCTTGTTTTCTCTTTGACCTGCAAATGGTTTACTTAGGCACTGGACATATGGTTACTGGTAAAACTTGAAAGGCTTATTCATTTGGACAAAAATCTAAATGAAAAAGTACAATTAGAAGGTGTAAATGGAGGGGCCACTGCGTGGCTCAGTCGAACGTATAATTCTTGATTTTGGCTCAGGTCATGATCCCAGGGTCATGGGATGGAGCCCTGGGTCCGGCTTCCCACTGAGTGTGGAGTCTGCTTAAGATTTTCTCTCCCTCCATGGAGAAGAAAAAAAAAAAAAAAAAAAAAGTATAAATGGAATTTGTTTGGCTTAAGCAATATATAATATCTATATCTCACAACTTGATTATAATTTAAACTTTTAAAAAGATTTACCTATTTCTAAACTAACAGTATTATGAATACCATTCTCAACTTTCCTGTTCTAAATAAGCTGAATCACTAAGCCTCCTGAATGTTTTTTGAATTGCTCACTTCTGTCGGTAGACACACCGTTATTTGCTAGCCCATATTTAATTCATTTGTTTCCAAGGTTGTATATTACTAGGACCAAGTGCATACTAGACCCTTAATACTTCATGAAGAAATGAATGCTTTGATGTAATATGAATTTCACTGAATATTTATTTTATGTTTACTTTTTTCTTGACCTTCCAGTTGTATTATAATAGATGTTCTTTCAAGTCTTTTAATTGGAAAAGTTCTATCATTTGAAATATTTTTATGGAAGTGAATATTGATTGTGTGAAAAGACAAAATTTATTAGTGTGGTTCAAAAATTACCTTAAAGTCTCAAACTACCAAAAAAGAACCTGTTTTAGTATGATAGTATGATTCAAAGAATGTTCTATGCAGCCAGTAAATGTGTCATGAAAACTGTTGGGGTTTGTTAATTACATTTGTTTGCAGCATCAGTGATGTGATTAGTCTTGGGGACTTCTACTTCCAGATATTCATGCCATACTCATATTTGAGTATAATTACAAGGACCTATTTCTGTTTTTTTTACTTCTGTTCTCTTACGCCAATTATAGTTGTGAGCCACTGTGTATTATTTGCTCTGTAAGTACACATTTTCTTTAAACCAAGGAATTGTTCGATTTAAGACCAAGAGTTTTTTTTTTTCTAAAACCATTCAGTTTATTTTGTACGTTTTAGGAACCATGCATGATTATTTAAAAATTGTATCACCTGACTAGCAGAAAATTGCTAAAGGTCCTAGTCTGATACAGTGTCCAACCCTACATTTTTTTGTGGGTCTTTATCTAATACAAGGCCCACAGTAATCTGCAGGATATGTGTTATTGCTCTTATTTTCCAGGAAAAGCAGAAGTTGACACCATAACGACTGTATGGTGTTTGGCTTAAGGTTCCTTTTTTTTTTTACCCACTGCTCTTTAATTCTCAAGTAGGCAGTTGAATATTGTCTAGAATTCAAGGAGAAAGTCTTAGACTGGAGATGTATTGATACATGTATACATGATAAATTTATCCAAATACAAATTTGGTATTCTTACCAGAAAAAAAATTTTATAGAATTAGTTGAAATGATTTTCAAATGTGGGACTCTGGCAGCATTGCACATGAAACATAGTTGTTGATAAATGTTCTGCCTTAGCGCTTTTTTCCCCCCTTACTTGGTTCAAAAGTACAGAATTTTCTTTAGTGCCCTGAGAATTCTTGGGTTCCTGAATCAGAATCCTGGGAGAGGCTTCCATTTTAACCTATGGATTGCATGGTTTTTTGAGAGCTGTTCAGAAGAAATACAATGCAAGCCAATTGTGTAATTTTAAATTATCTAGTAGCCACATTAAAAGATATAAAAAAACAGGTGTGGGGCGCCTGGGTGGCTCAGTCAGTTAAGCATCTGACTTCAGCTCAGGTCATGATCTTACAGTTCGTGAGTTCAAGCCCCGCGTTGGGCTCTGCGCTGACAGCTCAGAGCCCAGAGCCTGCTTCGGATTCTGTGTCTCCCTCTCTCTCTCTCTCTGCCCCTCCCCTGCTCATGCTCTGTCTCTCTCACTCTCAAAAATGAATAAATGCTAATAAATAAATAAATAATTAAATAATTAAAAAAATAAAAAAACAGGTGAAATTAATTTTTACTAATACAGTTTATTTTTTTTCTAATACAGTTTATTTAAACTCACATTATCTAAAATATTTTATCATGTCATCAGTATTATAAAATTATGATATTTTTACCTTTTTTTGGTACTAAAACTTTAAAATATGGCCTATATTTTATACTTATAGCACATTTCAGTTGAGATTAACCACATTTCAAGTGCTTATTAGCCAGTAGCCAATTGAACAGCATAGGCAGGCCTGTATATTATAAATAGATGTAAATACCCTGAAACATCGTGTTCCCAGAAATTAACTGTAGGCTTCTTAATGGTCAGAAACAAATTGTTAGTTTGTATTATCAAAACTGAAAATACAGATTGTTTTGTATTATACTCCAAATAAATGAAAATGTACCTAACTTACAAAAGTAATGTTGTACTTTACAGAGAGGAGGGCCCTGGAAAGTATCAAAGAAGGAGTCTTGAAAATTAAAGAAGAACCATCTAAAATACTGTCTGGAAATAAGTTTCAAGACCGGTATTTTGTTTTACGAGATGGGTATCTCTTTCTCTACAAGGATTCAAAGGTAGTTGTGTATTTAGTATTTGAACCCATGTGTGTTTTTGTGTGGGTATTAACATTCTCATTTTATGTCTCTCTCAGTCCTCTCTTGGCAGTCAAGCCCTGTGGGAAACAGAACACATAGTAAGCTGATGATTTCTTGCAGCCTCTGGGATATGGTATTAATACACTGAGTAACACTGTGAAGAACTTCATATGACCTTTCTGAGCACTTCTCATTATTTTAGTGCAGAGAAGTCCTGAATATATACATTATATATAATATATATCATATGTAATATTATATATATATATAGCAGCATGCTCATCAAAGACTTCACTAAGAATATTAATAGGCAAGTCCCAGATAGAGAAAAATATATTCATAGTACATACATCTGAGAAAGAACTCATTTTCCGAATATGAAGAACTCCAAATCAACAATAAAAAGACTACCCAATAAAAATTGGAGTGAAGTGGTGAATAGATACTATGTGAAAGAACATGTAGGAATGGTCAATAAACCATTGTAATGAAAGTGCTCAACATAATAGTCACCAGGGGCATGCAAATTAAAACCGTGCAACATTGTTTTCACTGATTGGTATGACTGAGGATGTTGATTAATTAAATTCCTCATAAATTGCTAGTGGAAGGGTAAGATCACACAGTTACTATATAGAACCGTTTGGAATTTTTTAAAAATATTCATACAGCTACCCACGATCCAGCCACTCTATTCCTAGGCATTATGTTCACAAAAGCATTTGTTCAAGAATGTTCATAAGCAGCTTTACTCATAAAACCAAAACCTGGAAACATTCCAAATGTTTCATCATCAATAAAAGAATGATACATTCATACAATAGAATATTATTTGGCAGTAAAAATTAATGAAAAGTAATGAATGTAACAACACAGATGAATCTTTAAATCCTTGTTTAGCAAAAGCAGCTTGATACAAAATCGTACCATATGAGTCTGTACACAAGAAGTCTAAGAACAGGCAAAATCATTCATGATGATAGAAGTCAGAAAGTGTCTACCTGAGGTGTGGAGAAAGGTTGTTGCAGAAGCAAGATGATGGAGACAGGAGGGATCTTTCTAGGGTGATATAAATAAATATTCTCTATCCAGTTTGGGTGATTATAAGAATGTATATAGTAACGTCTCTACTTCCTTGAGATTCAGGTAACACCTATGCAATTCTTTTAAATGTAGAATGACAGCAGGATCTAAAGGCACTTTTTTATATTGAATTATCAAATTCCCTTGGGTTCATATCGCTTGCATGCTTTAGGAGTGTGGTGGTTCCCTGTGATGTGTTGTAGAGATGTATAAAGACAGACCAGACGAGTAACATCTGTTAATAGTTATGAAGAAAGGATTCTTAGGCAGCTTTCCAAACCTCTGTGATCTCATTTTATTACGGCTTCTGTTGAGCTCCCCACATGCTTTGACCGCTTTCCCTGCATGTTCCTCCAGCAGGGAGGGCTCCATGTGGGCAAAATAAATCTGAGTAGCATTCCTCCTTTGATTAGGACAGTGGATTGTCCAGGCGGGAGCGGCGGCGGGGGGCTTCCCTCACCCCTCTCTATTCAGAGAGCTGTAATACATACTGTACTTGAACTCTCCACCTTATTATGCCATCTCATAGACCCAGCAGGGAGTCTGTGTGGGTATCAAATGGTTATTATCTATTATCATCCTTCAGTTTTTCTAGTAGAGGAAGAGTGGAGTCTGCAGAAGTAAGGCACAGAAGAATTTGGGGTTATGTGAACTGAAGACATCAGATTTCAAGGTTCATGAACTTTATATTTGTGTTCGTGAAAGTAAATTCAGGACTACACAGCTGATTATTCTAGCTGTCTAGAACTGATTCTGATTAAATTTTCTTTGGTTTTCTTCAGTGGGTCACCCACTTTGATCTTCATTAGACTGACTTTCTTAATCTTTGCCCTTCTATGCACATATGTTGGTTAAGTGTCACTCTTAAGTGTCCTGCTTAGGGTATTTAAAAATGAACCTGAACGTTTTAGTCCCATTAAGGAACCAACAGTTCCATTGTGTAGCAATGGGACATTGCTAGAAACAGTTAATAGTTGTTAATAGTAACAGCAGTGCAATCATAATGGCAGTGACTAACATTCAGGTGGTTACTTTATAAAAAGCAGAGTTCTGTACATTTCACTTGGAGTATCTAATTTTATCTTTATAATAACCCTGTGAAATTAGTACTGTAATTATTCCCACTTTACAGATAAAGAAATGGATCCTACTAAGGTATTACATAACTTGCTCAACATCACATAACCAGTAAGCAACAGACTCAGAATGCATTCCCAACTGTCTGACTCCAAAGCCTCCGTGTAAGGGGACTTACCAAACAAATACAAATTTTCCATTATTTTAGCTCGGTGGTTTTGCTGACAGACTTTTATTTAAAGAGGATAAGTCTCTTTCATTTTAGCAGTACCAAATATTCCTAAGTATGACAATCAATACAGTTTGGCTTTTTATAGCGTTTTCCCCCAAGCTGATATCAATTTAAAAATCTGCCACAGGAAGCTTGTTCGTGGACAAGTGATTTTTTTTTCCAGACATTGGTTTTGTGAGATAATGTCATATTGTTTAACAGAATGCGTTTTAAGAATTTATATCTTTTTGAAAGGATCAACCTTCTCAGTCTAAGATAATTCATATAAATTGGTAGAGAGTGACAGTATCAAGTTTAAAAGAGTCTAAACGACTCTTTTAATGACTCTTTTAAATGACACTGTCTAAAAGTGTGAGGGGGGGTTGACATAATTTTGAGATATTTCTCATTTTTCAAGCTTTTATAAATTGACAAAAATTGTGTATATTTATCTTGTACACGGTGATGTTTTGATACAGTGATTACTGTAGTCAAACTAATTAACATATCCATTACCTCACATAGTTATCTGCTGGCTCTGTGTGTGTGTGTGTGTGTGTGTGTGTGTGTGTGTGTGTGTGTGTGTTGAGAACATTTTAAGATGTACTCTCTTATCAAATTTAAAGTTTGTGGTACAGGAGTATTAACTATGGTCACCACACTATATATTAGATCTCCAGAACGTTCATTCTGCATAACTGAAACTTTATACCCTTTGACCACTGTCTCTGCATTTCCCCCAGTCCCTGGAAACAACCATTCTACTTTATGCTACTATTTTGACTTTTTTAGATTCTACCTATAGTGAGACACACTATTTGTCAGAAAGACACTGAACTTTAAGGACACTGAACACATTTTGTTTTTATAACAGTGACCTCAGGTTATGGAATTATAATTACTGTGCTTAAAAGATGTGTTTGTACATCTGTTGGAATAAATTAATGCAGCTGATACTTTTAATTTGCACATTCAGGCAAGCAGAGGGGACTCGACTTACAGTTTTCCTTATACTATCATTGTTTTCAACACATGATTTTGTGTGGCTGGTTATTTTTTCATGTTGCTGGTCTGTCCCTTTTAATATTGATGGTCGAGTCATTGGCAATGTTAACATTTCAAATTATTTTACAGTAAATAAGCAATAGTGCAAATCTCCTTATTTGAATAAACATTTGGCTCTGTTTTTGACAGTTTTACCATTAATATGTGTATGCTTGTATATACTTAGAAAATGATTTACTGACAAGGAGGTAGAAGTTACAAATTGAAAAGTGTATTTAAAAAGACTACGTGTTAATTAGAGATAATTTATGAATGCTCATTAACAACAAATTAGGGTAATACACAGGGGAAGATATATTTTGTTTTGAGAGTTTACTCTGCACAGAAAATGTTAATTAAAATGTTTTCAGACTTGATTTACATAAAAGGTGATAAGTTTCAAAGAATATTACCATTATACTGTTAATGGTGTGAAAAAAAAAAAAAACAAGTGGGTAAGTGGGGGGGTCATTAAAAGTTTCATGCACTAATAAGCAAACTCCTTTTAGTGCAAGAATAATTTCTTAAACACACTAATTTAATTGGCTTAGTTAAAAACTTTGTTTTGAATTATAGTGCCTGAGTAACACATTAGAGACTTCCTTACAGCCTAGTATATTGAGCTTTTTGAAGAAATTCTCCAGAAAATCCACATACCAAAAAAGAGAATTGTAATAAACCAACAGTAAAGTTACATTGCCAAATGAGATTTCTTTTTATAGAACTTTCCGTTAGTATCCTTGCAGTTCCACTTTATGTATATTTAAAGACTGAAACTAAAAAAGCTTCTTTCCACCATTGCTGACTTCCACACAAATTCTGTCATTAGTGGCATAAAGTAATGAGCTTACATGTCAGGAGTGGCTTGAGAATCAGTTGTATGACTTCAGACTCTCTATTGCCAAAAATACTTCAAAATGTAGGCAGTCCTGGCCCTACTGATGTCCTGTATAAACTAAGACTACCTGCTTCATCAGATGATAATAGTGAACATTGATCTCAACTGTGCAACTCCCATTTTCCCCATACTCCTGGAATTACTGCCTCTCACCCTACCTGGCCACTTCCGTTGAGGCGGAGTCCAAGGGAACAGGAGTCTCTCAACTATGAGGAGGGACATTCAGCTCAGGTGCAATCCAATGTAGTCTCTGACAGAGATGGCCAGGAAGCTCCACTACTATATATAATTCCTAAATTCTCTTTGCTTTGACTCTTTCCGACATGAAACAGTTACTGCTTTAGAAAGCTACCTCACTGCTCTTTATTAGACTTCAGTGTTACACCTTAGCATTCAGTAAAGTAGCACACTACAAAAAAGTACCTCAAAACCAGTCCTCAGTCAGAATTAAAAGACAAAATACATAAACTACTAGAAAATGACCTCAACAAGAAGTCAGGTTTTTATGAAGGAAACTACAGAACTTCACTGATAGAAATAAAATGTATGTAAAGTCTGATATTTATCTATAGGTTTAATGTACTTGTTTTCAAAATCTCAAAGGAATTATTTTTAGAACTTGACAAAAATGATACAATAATCACCTCAAAGTGTAAACAGATAAGAATATTTGTAAACATTTTGTTGATAAAAAACAAAATAGTTGTGTAGTATTTTGCATCCAACTGTCATGGTCTACAATAAAACTAAAATAACTTAGATAATATGATCCTGGCATAAAAATGAACAGAGATAGCAGTAGTATCATAAAGTCAGGTAATTAAGAATTAGTTTTGGGGGGCACCTGGATGGCTCAGTCGGTTAAGCATCCAACTTCAACTCAGGTCATGATCTTGCAGTTCGTAAGTTCTAGCCCCACGTTGGGCTCTGTGCTGACAGCTCAGAGCCTGGAGCCTGCCTCGGATTCTGTGTCTCCCTCTCTCGGTCCCTTCCCTCTCACCTCTCTCTCTGTCTCTCTCTCTAAAATAAGTAAACCTTAAAAAAAAAATTAAATATTACTTTTTTTAAAATACACCATCATAAATGCATATCTACAGATAGGTTTGTTTAATAAGTAGGGCTGGGATAATTGTTAATTTTTTTTAATTTAAATTCTTGTCTATACTGTATATAAAATATATATTCTAGATTAACAAAAGAATTAACTTTAAAAATAGCAACGCTTCTCATTACATGGTCATGCAATTTAGTATTTGTCAGCTTTCAAGTTGAGATATAGTTAAGAAAGTTCAAAAGGAAAAAACCGTATACTTGACTCATAATAATAATAACCGTAAACAGCGAGCAAAATTATTGAAAACAATTTGTGTAGAATATTCCATTTAAAAAGATAAGGCAGTTTTTTTCTTTCACATATAGAGAAGTAATTCAGACAAATGTGTAAAGATAGATAAATTGTTGACCAAATCAAAAGTGAAAATTGCTAATGAATGTACATATGAGTGTATGTTTAATTTGAAGTAAATGTACCCTATCAGTTTGACCAGAATCTTACTCCTGTTCTTAGCCTTTGACCCAGTGATTTCATTTTTAGAAACCTCGCCATAAAAAAAAAAAAAATCCACAAATATATAGTTTTTTAAATTATCTACCATGATGATAATAGCAAACATTGATCATCGTGACTAGGAGTAAATTCATCATGGCCTTATCACCACTAGTCACCCAAGCATTCTTCCTGATAATCTTCTTGCTTGTTTTTCCTTTATGCTTCTTCTGTATTCTCCTGACCTGTTGTCTCTATGGAAGGTGGTTTATAATTTTATAAACATATTTTCCATCCTTTACTTCTCAGATTCGACTGCTTTCATGAAGACGTCATAGTAATATGTTAACTTGTATGGAACCTAGTACTAATTTCAGCTAAATGTACTTTGTACTAAATTTCAGCCAATATTTGCTAAATGGGCTTTTGTGTACTGTCTTAGAATTCTTACAATTTGTCTATATTGCTGTGTCTCTGAAGCAATATGTTCTAAGTCCATAATAACAGCAGCTGTAATTTATTGCACACTTTTTTTTAATGATGATTACTGGACTAAACAGTTTATAGGCATTTGTCTTATTTAATCTGTAGAATTATCCTTCACAGTAACCCTTTCCTTAGTCAATAATAACCCTATGAAATACTATTTTTATTGTCCCTCTTTACAAACAAGAAGAGTAAAGTAATGTGAGGTCACAAACTAAGTAGCAAGCCAGATTTGCACCCAGGTTTCTATATCTCAAACCTCTTGCTCTTAGCTATAAATGCTATATGCCTAACAGTTTAAAATAAGAGATTGCCTTCAGAATTTTTAGGATATGGGGAAAGCATGTGTTAATAATTATTCCTGTGGCTGTTACCTTTATGAAAGCTATTTCAGGTTATCCAAGGATGAGTAATAAAGTGGGTGTGGTTTGATAGAAGTTATGATGGTCTGTGTTCAGGATTTTTGAAAAATAGTGGTTACAGATAATAAGTATGTTAGGATGTGTATGGAGAATAATTGATTGGGTGGATGTAAATTATTTTAATAGTCTGCTTTCATGAGTTATTTGTGAAAAATTCTATTAATATGGATACTTCAGATAGTTCAATATGTACCCATCAGGGTTCACAGTATGTTTTCCTTCATTCTTAAATCCAAAAAGTACAGAAGGTCATAATGCATTTGGTGGCAAAACCTAACATGAAAGTAGTTGCCTTAGTTATATGAATACAGGACACTGCCCTAGGTAACACTGATGGAATTATACCATATAATGCATGTTGTGGTTTTAAAATTAAAAAAAAAAAATTGAAAAGTAATTCTGATATATATCTGGTCCTAGATATTTTGAATCAAAAATTGTTTTTGTGTATGCATATATCCACTTCTGTAAATGTACATGCGTATCCAAAGTTTTCTATTTAAATCTATAACATTGTAATCAGAACAATCTTCATTCAGTAAAAACTTGGTGTTACATCCGTAAAACATTGGAGAAACTAAACAGTTCTAAATCCAGTCATTAATACTCCAGGAAAATATAAAGGTATTTTGAAAATCCATTTAATTACAACTTACTTTGTTTTCCTTACAGAGTAGTAAATATGAGAAAATGTTTTCCCTCAGTTCAATGAAGTTTTATCTTGGAGTGAAAAGGAAAATGAAGCCTCCAACAAGGTAAAGTTTGAAAGGGAAAGGTTTTTGAAGAGTAAAAGCTATAGGACTATTTGTCTATTTAAGGATTTGGAGATCAGAGGCGTTAATCAAGCTTTTTATAAGTTAAGCTTTAGACAAAATCTTTGAGCTGTCACAGACATGGCAGGGGGCCTGTTGCAGATCAAGGGAAATTATGTGGGCAGATAAAAAAGCCTGTTTCCACTGCAGTCAAACCCCTTGGTGATTGCATCTCTGCTACATAAAGCAGGAAATCCCCAGAAGGTCCTGTCTACTGAAAAACACATCGGTTTTTCTCCACATTCTGTTTCTTGATCAGTCTCCCAACCTGGGGACATAAGGAATGTTCCAGGAAATTCTACACTCAGGAAAACAGCCTCTTGATGCCTAGCTATGTAGTTTGCCCTTTTCATTTTGCCAAATTTGGTAGTAAACCCACAGCACATAGGTAGCCGAGAGCGAGTGGACCCCACTTATAGTGTCCCCCTCTTCAACATTTGAATCATGCCAGCATTTGGTTTATTCCAATACTTCCTATCACAGTTTAATTTGAATTGCTAATTACATTTGCAAGAATACTTTTCTTATGAAACATTTTAATGAACTGTTATGTGCTTAGTTTGGGATTCTGTTACTGAAAATTTTCTCACTTTTGCCTACATGCTTAATTCTAAACCCAGAACATACACCTGTATTTCAGTTGACGTTTTCTTAATTTCTCGCAATATCAATAAGACAATGTATAGATCCTCTTATTTTGGCCATTTTCCTAGACATCTATCCTTCCTCAGCCAAGAGTATCTTCTGAGAGATTTCCCCACCTTCCCATAACATCATATAAGACTCCTTCCCTCTGTCTCCCTTCAGCGTATTTAAATTTGTAGCTGAACCCCTCATTGATCATTCACCTCTACGTCAGTCATACCCACTGAATCATCCCTCGTGGGGATCTGTTCTATATTACACATTGCCACCATTAAATATCACCTCCTTAACATCTAATCCTTCTTTTAGTTTTGTACAGTTGATATTTTTTAATATGTATGTTTATGTGTTTTTTCCCATGTGATTTAGTTGGGGATTGACAGCATATTCCGAAAAACATCACTGGTAAGTTAACTGCTGGCAGTTTTTGGATTTGAGATATTGATAACTTTACTAAACAATGTTATCGGCAGGTAGATCTACAGATAGGAAATGTTTCACCTAAGTGAAATTAGGTTGTTTTGTTTTTGTTTTGTTTTTGTTTTAAGTATTTTTAGTCTGAGAAGAAGAAAATAGATTTGCTTCAAGCTTTAGGTCCATTTCAATCCTATGTGTCCTACCTGCCAGTGCCTCTTAAGAGAAAATATATCTGATTTCTTCCTAGTTCTTTTATGAGTGTGGAATCCCAGCTTTTATGGAATAAGCAGGCGGAATTCAGTTTCATATGAAGGAAAAGAACTAGCCAAAACTGAGTATAAAAAAAAAAAATCTTAGCCTCAAACCATTTCTTTCCATATATGTACATTTTTCCATTGATCTCATAGGATCTAGCCAGTCTCCCTAGAGACTATACTGGATGTCTCTTTCTTCAGCCCTAGCTGTGTCTGATCAATCACTAAGCCAAACTGGATCTGCCTCTTAATTATCTCCCTTATCAGGCCACACCTTCATTCATCTGCATGGTTTTATTCTAGTCATCCTAAGTGTTCTTCATGCCTTTAATTTTATTTTTGTTTTCTAGAATATTCTCTACCCAACCACCAAAGAGGCTTTCTAAATGTGTTGTGTTTCTTTCCTGCATTAAAGCTCTTCAACGAATCCTATAGCTAAAGGATAACATGCAGGATTGTTGGCACAGCGTTCCATGAGCTTCATCTCCCAAGGCTTTCCCTTTTTTACTTACTGATAAAGCAGTAATCTGTGATTCACCATACATCCCTTCGTCCTTCATCTCTGCATGTTCAGTGTAGATAGCCCCTTTACTGAGCCTTCTTCACACTATATGCTGCTCCCATACCTCCCACTCCCCCCACTCCCATCCCCTTCCTGCTAATGTGGTAGACACAACCGTCATTCTTTCAGGTTACAGCTCAGATGCCCCAAAAGTCTGATAACTCTCCCCTCTAATCATTACTTATTTCTTCTTGGCATCGATAGTATTTTGCACACATGGGTGCAGAATTATAGAGAGGACCGTTGTTTTGGACATGGTAATGGAAAGGGACAATGTCTTTATGAGAATCTAATGAAGGAAGCATGAAATTTTTACAAATTTCATGTTGACGTTTTTTTTCCCAAATTGTTTTTCATACAGGAATATAAAGAGTATGTAATTACATTGAAATATCCAGGTCATTTTAACAACACTTAGAAAAAGAAAATTTTCTAAGAAAACTTTATCGCATCCCCAAGTGTGCTCTTTCTGTATTTGTGTCAACAATACTTTCTCTTTTTCTCACTCTGCTGTAATTTATTTGTTTACGTGCCTAGCTCCTCTAATAGAATGTGTGAACCTTGAGGGCAAGATCTCTGTTTTATATAGGTTTTCAATAAAAGGTTACTGAGTCAGTGTTATTGGACATGCAGTAGTAGTTTTTCATTTGGTTCATTTTTCATGAGTCTTGCGGGTATTAAATGTTTATAATCCTAATGATGGAGACAGTCTAAGCCTTTTTACAAAGTATGCTCTTAAGAAAATGTGCACATATTTTTCGTCTTACACTCAGAGTTTCTGGGGGAAAAGATGTGTTTAACATCATGTACATGAAAAAGTAAATGACAGTGACCTTTCTGCCTTTCCAGAAATATTGCCGATCATTCTTCAGCAGTTACCAAAGCCTGTAGCTGTATTTTGTTTAAACTAGCATATTTATACTATTATTTTGATATTGCACATTTAACAGAAGCCTGAAGCAACTTATACTGAAATACTCCCATTTTGATTGTATTAACTCATGAATCAGGAGAAACCCACAGAGGCTTCTGATCATTTAATAACCAAACAAATACACTGGAGAACAGTCTTCTGGCTTTATGAATTATGTATTTTATAAACCTTGTTTTACAGGCACATTTGTTGTGATAACTTACAAACTCAGACGGAGTGGATGGCCAGTGTCTTTATCGCCCAGGTACGACATCTGTCTCAGCTCTCCAGCCAAGTAGAACGACTGCTTGTAGGAAATGTTAGTGGGATTTCAAAAGCCTTTTTAATAAGAGTCTTATGTGTATACTTTTATTTTCTCATTCATGTTTTTTTTTTTTTTTTTTTTTGTAATGCTTATTTTGAAGGGGAGGGGCAGAGACAGAGAGGGAGACACAGAATCCGAAGCAGGCTCCAGGCTCTGAGCTGTCAGCACAGAGCCTGATGTGGTGTTTGAACTTAAGGAGCCATGAGATCGTGACCTGAGCCGCAGTCAGATGCGTAACCAAGAGAACACCGCCCCCCGCCTCCCCCGGGCGGCCCTCATATGGTTTTTCAAACATACGAGAATCCAAATTGATCCATTACCCTTTGAAAGAGAGTTACTCTCTTTCTAGAGGCTTCTTTTTTGGTGCTCCAGCAACTCCTTACCTTTGGAGAGGTGTATTGCTTCAAGATGGTAGTGTAAGAAAGAGGGACCTGTTTACCAGAGTCCCACATTCATCTTCATTTAGAAAAGCGTGCCTCTTTCTTCTTCTTCTCCCCATGGCTCACCTACTCCCCCCACTCTAGCCTTTCCAGAAACAAGGACAGGAGCCCACATTTCTTTAATACTTACTCTGTGCTGGATACTTCAGAAGAGCTAACTCTTGTATTCTTTGTAACAAACCATGCATGACGTTGCTTATAGATGTTTGCTTAGCACCATACAGTTTAGTAGTTCAAACCCAGGAGTGCCAGAAGCTAATACCTATACTCAGTTCCCCATTTAGTCTCCTCTCTAGAGGAGGACTCTGTCTTTGTGAGAAGGGTTAATAGTCTCATTAATAGGATTGGTTTTCTCCCCACTACCTTGTCTGGCTGAATTCCCAGAAGGGCTTCCCATAAGAGCATTGAAATTCACTGGTAACGATTAAGTTGCCACTCTTTATTACTGAGGACGCACTTCCCTGTTTCTCTTATAAGTGGGAAGTTAATTCACCCCCAAGTCTGGCCCTTACTTGTTTTGAAAACCATTTTCTGTGTTCATTTAATTTATTAACCTTTCCAGTGGTTAATAAACACTGCTCTTCTCAGTCTGACGCTGAGGTTACTACCTGAAAACACATACGCAGGAAAAGACTTAACTTTTTAGAGATTTTTCCTCTTTTTTGTGCCTTTTTAGAAATTCAGATATTTAAGTCCTTAAAAAAAATGTAAACTAGATTTGAAGTGTTTTAGTAAAATTGGAACCCTAGAGTCAAAAGTATTACAGTGTCTGTGGTACAACTACTATGATTTGTTTTTATGATTGAAGTCACTAGTCTCTGTGGTTGAAAATCAAGGTATAAATAGCCAGAAAGCAGAGGTTGCTCTCATGGACAGCTTATTCCCCCCTGCCTCAGCTATCCTTCCTTGTCCTGGCCTTAGGGATTCAGCCCAATTACTTTTCCTCTGTTCTTTCCACTGCTTAGGATTAAGGTAAACAAAAAGGCCTTCTTGGATTTAAGGATTTAATGGCTCACCTCCACAGGGAGGCAGAAAACTAGCAAATGTTGTTTTATATATGTGTGTGTGTGTGTGTGTGTGTGTGTGTGTGTGTATACATATATGTTAACACACACACCAACAGTTAAGTGCTTCTTACAATGAGTTCTTACTGGTGTGCAGAATACTTTTATAATATCCATCCCCATTTTCACTCCTGCTTCAAAAGTCCTTTAGATTTCACCTGATGTGTCATTCTCAGAGAAACTCTCCCTGATCTTCAGACCAGTCAGATCTCAGGCTAGAGGAACCCTTAGTATTCTTTACCTCAGTTGTAGCACTAATTAGAAAGTACTGTGTAATTAGATTTTTCATGTCTGCCTCTCCGACTAAAATGTACACTTGATGACAAGAAAGGCTCTGTCAGTCTTATTAGACCTAGATGTATACTTGCACCATAGAACCCAATCCCATTTACAAAATACATGCTTAGGTAGTATTTCTAAAATAAGACAGGGAGAGAACATAATTTGACAAAATTTCAAATAGATCTTAGTGTGATACAATAATAAGCAACAGAAAGGAGAGGATGTGACTGGGGTAAGGAAGGGCACTAACTAGGAAATGTTCTCAGGAAAATGCCTTTCTAAACAGCTGACAGGTATGCTGACACCTGTCTGAAATTAGGGAGCAGGTAATGCAGGTATGCAGGAGTGGGGAGAGTGTTCTAGTATAGGGGCCAGCAGGTGCAAGGTCCTGAGATGTGGTCATAATCTTTGTTCCATTAACATCATGAAGGGCTGTGTGAAGAAAGATATAAAAGATGAGGAAGGTAATAAGCAGATCATATAGTCCCAGTTTATGAATTTCCTCTACCACTACACTTCCAATATCCCCTCCCTAACTCACTGATGATCAGTTCACTGATTTTAAAAATTACTAGTAATCATTAAAGAATTTCATTTTTCTACTAGGAAATCTACCACCCTCCCTGCATTTTACAGCCACATAAGTGAGGCTCCCTTCTCTTCCAACTATTTCTTCTGATTACTAAGAACTTTTCTCTAGTCATAAATACTCAGTGTGCCATACTATATGGTCAATATAGAGGAAAGGTGAGAAATAATCTTCAGAGAGTGAGGAAGCCAATTGCCCAAAGTAGAACTTCAACTTAATGCTGAGTGCTTACTTGAAATTTAAGGTTAAATCTGAAGTGAGATGTATCTATAAGAGAGAGCATCTTTCTCTCTTTCTTCATCGGTTGGTAGGCTCTCTCATAAAGCAAGTAGAATTGGGTTTAACCAGTTTGGGGGCCTTGCCAGGCAGGGATGATGAAAGGAAGCAGCACAGGATGTGGAGATATTTATAAGGAGGTGAGTATCCTTATAGACTGTGAAATCTAAGACTGACTCTGAAGGAAGTGGAGGGTAATGTGGAAAGTAGAATGATGGTAGAGACAGTAGAGAAGTAAGAGAATGGATTTGGATGTCTTAAGGAGTCTAAAGGGGTGAATGAAGCTGAATAAGGTGTAGGAGGTCAGGGTCAGAAAGAGAGAGAGGCAGGCTCACCTCACGTTCATTGCAGCATTACTCACAGTTGCCAAGGTATGTAAATGACCTACGTGTCTAAGGACGAATGGATAAAGAAAAGATCCGTGTGTGTATGTATATGCTCCCCCACACACATTCAGATATTATTCACCCTCAAACAAGAAAGAAGTCTTGTCATTTTTGACAACATGGATGAATTTGGAGGACATTATGCTGAGTGAAATAAGCCAGACAAAGACTGCAAGTATCACTTACGTGTGGAATTTAAAAATGAAAGTTTAACTCATAGACACAACAAAGTGGTTGCTGGGTGGGTAGGGAGAATAGGTGAAGGTTTACACACTTTCAGCTATAAGATGAATAAGGTTTGAAGATCAAATATAAAAAATGGTCACTGTTGATACAGTTAATACTGTATTGTATAATTGAAATTTGCTAAGAATAGAACTTGAATGTTTTCACCAAAAAAAAAAAAAAAAGTGAGGTGATAGATGTATTAATTAACTTAATTGGGGGGAATTCTTTCACAATGTATACATATATCAAATTGTCACATTGTACATTTTCAATATCTTACAGTTTTGTCAGTTATACCTCAAGGCTGGAAGGATGGGGAAAAAATAGCGGGAGACAGAACTGAAGATTTTGGGGTGTGATCACTGGTTATAATAATGAAAGTATGATCCTCAGCCATGTGATCCATAAAGTGTAGGACCTTTAAGATCATTTATAGAAAACTATGAATGTCATAATATATTCCTCAGATACAGTGTTTTGTACTGTTGGGGAAAATACCTCTTGGATCCATCTGATAAGAACTAGTTAGCCAGTACACAGAACACTGTGTATATCACGTCAGAAAAAGCAAGACTGTGTTTGCTCTTTGATTTCTCTATCATTTAACACATGTACTATATAAAGTGTAAGCATAATCCATAGGGTTAGTGAATTCCTTTCCAGCCAGTTTTCTTTTAGCTTTACATGTTGGGAACATCCCAATTATATAATATCAAAATTATTTTTACCAAGTTTAGGGCTTTGACATAAAAATAGCATTATGAAGCTTGTAACTTTCTTTCTGAAATATTTTATAATCTACCATTATAGATTTGCTGAGCCAAAATAAACACTTCACTAAAACTCAAGGGTAGATCTGATGCATATACACTCAGTCTCATAATAAAGATCTGCACTGTAGGATCATTGAAGATTAAATGAGATTTTATTTATATGTAGTATATATGTTGTGAGATTATATACACTGATAATCACAAAGTCTGGTGGTGTATGTCCCTTAATATAATCTTGCCATTATATATGGGTACACAGCAAATACTTGTTGAATCCTTTGCTATAAAATACATTAAAATACTAATTGAAATAAAAGGCAGGAATGTGCTGAATCTTAAGAATAGAGAGAGAAAAAAAGAATAGGTTTTAGCTAGACAGTTTACCAAAAGGCTTTCATTTCAACAGAACATCCATAAAGCTTATCATTTTATAATTGGTATTCTGTAGTTCTTTCATAGATTGTTGTCTGAAAATCAATTTCCTTTTGCCAACTTCTGGAAAGTTAATCTACCCTGAGGAGTAGAAAAATTCTTTAAATATTTTTCTTTTATATGCATATCTGATGGATTTATCACTCAAGAGCTTATATTTTTACCTGTGGATATTTCTCCCCAATGCAAAATTAATTTTTCTCCAGTCATATCTATAATTGCTCAGTTGGCCGGAATATGTAGTCAATAATTTGAGAACAAATGTGCCATACTCGGTTGTACAATGATTTTCAGTATAAATGTCTGTGTGCAAGGTAATTTCTTTGGAATTCAATTAGATGAAAAAGTAACATTTTTCAAAAGGTCATAAAATGAGGCTGATGTTTCTGATGGCCATGCCTTAGGTTGATTTGAGGTCTATAAGGTCAAATTATTTTTACACTAAAATTGTCTTTAGTAGAGGGAGAAAATATGTGCATAGTTACTTTGATTACAGGGCCTAGAAAAATAGACAAGTGTGTTATTTTTCTCCCACAAAGAGATTTGCCAGTTTCATCAAATATTTTCCTCCTTTTGATTTGATAAGTAGTACATAAGCCATGTATTTGAAACTTTGAATGGAGACCTCAAAGTTCTGTTCACTTAAGAGTTTTACATCCTCAAGCGATGCTGCTACCAGAGTCAACATCATAGTTACAAATGGCATTCTCATGGAAAGCAGAACATTTGATTTGGAAATATGGGAAAAGGAGCCAAGTAACTGTAACATGATCTACTACATAATAAAATAACACACCAACAGCGAGAAATTGTGTTTCCACAGCATGAAAATGACATATTGCCACCAGCTGGAAAGGAACGAAAACGTTCTATAACCAAAAATCCCAAAATCGGAGGTTTGCCTCTAATTCCAATCCAGCATGAGAGAAGTGCAACCCAAGCCAGGAAAAATATTGAGGTAGGTTCAGATTTTATTTGTTTTATATTAATTATAACTTTGGTTTTCTTATGTCGTAATATGATTCAGTACATTAATTGTTTCTTTGGCTTCAAAAACTCAACAGTAATCTTTGTAAAGCATGGTATACAAATCATATCCTGCAAGAAAATATTATGTATGAATAACCCTATGCTCCTCTTTAAGTTTTATCTCTTAAGTTTTCTTAAAGAGTTTTAATAATGTCATTGGCAGGCCAATTAAATATGCATAATGCCACTTATTTTCTTATCTGTAACATAGGCAACTTTAAATATGTATTCAGAGGTCCACATGGTAAAATTACAGTCTCAAATTAGTCATACAAGTTCACTTCTAACACGCTTAGGATGAGCCCAGGGCCAATTATGTCTGGATCCGTAGTAACTATACTTTCTAGTAACACAGTCAAATCCCAGTGGTTTGGGAACTGATGCGGTGTCGCAGTTAATTTAAGGAACTGCAAGATGACCCCTGAGCGTCAGTAAAAATGATGTGGCATCTTTCAGGACAGCGGCTTTGTTCTCCTTCTCACCTTGAGGGGCAGGGGCGGGGAGAACATAAGTAGCATCAATCTTCACTTGAAGTTTAGTCTCTTCAGGAAAGGACATGAGCTGTTTGCACTTAAACCTCATTAGATGCTTTGGGAATAATACATGTTTCAGTGCTTTAGTTGAGCCCCTCCAAGCAAAAAAAAAAAAAAAAGAAATTCTTCAAGCCTAGGTTTGGGACTGAGTGGTTTGAATCTCTCAAATTTTAAAAGACTAAAGCTATTTTAACTTAGTGATCAGATTTAAAATTTTTTTCTATGTATATCTTTCCTTGAACATTTATCCCAATGTAATATTCCTCTTCACTAAAAGATAAAAGCTTTGAAATAACGGTTTATTTCCTTCTGCACTTATATTAAAAAAATTTTTTTAAGCGTTCTGCACAATTATGGGTTCCTAAAATAATCTAGAATTTCAAAATTCTAAGAGTCCCATTTCCCAGGAACTCACATTAGGAAACAGTTTAAACAAACAAGACAAACCTGTTACCCCAGCTTCTCTGACATTGCCTTGGGATGAGTTATGGAGCAAAGCAAGTCAAAAAACATTAACCAGTATCCAGTATAGGATTAGGATGATGACTAAATATATAGTATAATAATTTGTTAACTATTCTCAAATCCAGAATTTCAGAGACAATTTTTTTCTTTTTTATCATACTTAAGATCAGAAAACTGATAAACTCCAAACTATAAAGACCTTGTGATAAGCTCTTAAAATAATTCCATGAAATATTAACTGCTAGAAAATTTATGACTAAGCTAAATTAACCTCTTTGTAAATTTTGCACACGGGGTGATTCAACAAATTTGGCAGAGAAAGATTTTAAATGCTCTAGTATTGGGAAAACATTGGAAGTTTAAAAAGCATTAAAACACTATTAATAGAAATTGAAAATTGCATATGAACCATTAAAATGTCACAGAATTAGATTCATGTAAATATTTAAGAAAATACATTTATAAAATAATCACTTTTGGTCCTTTGTTTTAAAAATGGAAAATGGCTTAAAATACTGCTAAATAGGATATATTCATAGTCACATCAGTGGATGTATTCAAGAATTGTTTTTCAAACAAGGTGTTGGCAGATTGGCAAATTTGGTGCTTTGGCCATTTGGTAATGCCCCATTTCATGTCTTGGTTTCGTGAGGTTTTATTGAAAGTTGGAGGAGAATACCTCACTCAGGCAGGCAGTCATCCTGGAAAAATCCACTTCCAAAATTAATTGAGTGAATTAGTAGTGAGCTAGCTGAATAAGCCAGAGAAAGAAATGGGCCAGAGGAGATCACACACGAGTGCCAAACATGGTACTTAAGAATGCACACACCAGAGGGGCCCCTGGGTGACTCAGTCGGTTGAGCATCCTACTTCGGCTCAGGTCATGATCTCATGGCTCTGTGTTCACAGCTCAGAGCCTGGAGCCTGCTTTGGATTCTCTCTGTCTCAGAAATAAACATTAAAAAAAATGCACATACTAGTTCCTACCTGTGATTTGGCTACCTCCGGAGTTCATTGTACTCAGCCTCTTTATCTGCAAGCATGTAGGGATAATAAAAGGCTCTACCTCATATGGCTGTTGTGAGGATTCAATGATATCATAGTTGAGAATTTATTAGAATAATGCCTAGTACATGGTTAACATTTGAATCAAAAGAATAAGGAACTTGGAAGACAATATGGGATAATTATTTCAAAAAAATTTTTTTAAGAATATTTGTGAAACAAATAATGAGCAGTGAAGAATGATGAGCAGTTCAAGCAGGAAATGGTGATCTAGAATCTTACCCATTAAACACTTCTATATAGATATTTTTCCAGGGAAGACTTGCAGATTGCTAACAGACACATGAAAAGATGCTCAGCATCACTAATTATCAGAGAAAGGCCAATCAGAGCCACAATAACATAACCCCTTACACCAGTCAGAATGGCTAGTACCCAAATAACAAGTGTTGGTGAGACTGTGGAGACAAAAGAACCCTGGTGCACACTCCCCTGTTGGTGGGAATGTAAATTGGTGCAGCCACCATGGAAAACAGTATGGAAGTTCCTCAGAAAATTAGACATACTATCCAGTAATTCTAATGTGTATTTATCCAAAGAAAATGAAAACATTAATTCAAAAAGATAAATGCCCCCGTGTTTATTGAAGCATTGTTTATAATAGCCAAATTATGGAAGCAGCCCAAGCGTCCATAGATAAATAGATGAAGTGTTATGTATGTATACAGTGGAATATTATTCAGCCATAAAAAATGAAATCTTCCATTTGCAACAACATGGATGGACGTAGAAGATATGGTGCTAAATGAAACAAGTCAGAGAAAGACAAATGCCATGTGATTTCACTTCTATGTGGAGTCTGAAAAACAAAACACAGAAACCTGCCCATAAATACAGAGAACAAACTGATGGTTTCCAGAAAGGAGGGTTGGGAATGAGCAAAATGGATAAAGGGGAGAGGGAGATACAGGCTTCCAGTTACGGAACTAATAGATCATGGGAGTAAAAGCACAGCACAGGGAATATGGTCAGTGATAGTGTAATGGTGTTGTAGGATGACAGATGGTAGCTACACTTGGGGTAAGCACAGCACAACATAGACTTGTCAGATCACGGTGTTGTATGCCTGAAACTAATGTAACATTGTGTGTCAACTATACTTCAATAAGAAAAAAGTCTATATTGCTCCTTAGTTTTCCCTGGGTAATAGATGCCAAGTAAGTCTTACCGTGGTTGATATTTATTTATAAACTCCCAGTCGTATCCCTGTGCTGGTTAGCCATCATTCTCATTAATCTTTCATCTTGGGGGAGGGGTATTTTGTTTTGGTAAAATATACGTAACATAAAACTGTTCATTTTAATCCTATTTAAGTGTAGTTCAGTGGCATTAATTACATTCACATGGTGCAAACATCACAGCTGTCTCCATATTTTAACGTAGTCTAATGAAACTTTGGAATTAAGCTAGGTACTAAATATTTCATCAGTTTTAGAGGAGATGAAATGTATTTCCCTGAGATATATAAGCATAATTTTTTTCACAAAACTTCAAGTTATAAAATATATTTGTGAAAATATTTATATTCAGCCTGAGTTTGTATGTTTTAATTTCACGTCTGGATTGAATGGAATTTAAGAAAATAAAAAACTGTGTTGCATATTTTAAAAATTTTAAAACTTTATTCAATATTTGAAAGGTTAGCAATCATATCCTAAGTATAGGCACTATACTGGGTTCACATTCAGTGAACAAATCAAAACCCTCTGCTTGCATTGAGTCAACTTGGTAGCAGGGCATTCGGATAATCACACGAGTAAGCACTGCGGAGAAGAAGAGAGAAAGTTGGGGAGTTGTCTTTTAAACATAATTATATTGAGTGTCTCTTCCATTTATGCCACTCAGTGTCACACATAATACCAGATTAAAATTTCATCTTGTTTCAACATTCATAACTCAAATTCTCCTTCAGATATTTGCTTTCTAGGTTTTGCACCTTTTACCAGGGAACTTTCAAAGACATTTCTTCAATTCTTCTTGTGAAAAGAAAAATAACTTCTTTTTCTACTCCACCTACACTCTGATCCAGTTTGTTGGGTCTCCTTCCTTGTTCAGTGGCTCCACACTGCCATATGCTTGATTGTCTGTTGTTTGTTCCTCTGTCTTACACTTTATTCAGTTGTTGTGCTCTGATAATCTGCAGTCAGATGCTTTACCCCTGAGCTATATCCCCCAACTCTTTGATGATCTGATGAGAGTTCTGTATGCCAGAAATTGCCCAGTCATAAGACATCCTGAACACTAGTTAAGAAAGCACGCCTTTATAGTTCAGCGAATGAACGTGTGCTCTAATTCTCGGATCCAAAAGTGAGTTTTAATACATAAATATATATTTAATATTATCAATGTATATTTAATATTTATATTTAATAGGAATATATTTAAGTTATATATTAATACACATTAATTTCAGTATTTTCAGTTATTTCAGTATTTTCAGAAATACTGGATCTGCAGGATTCTAAAAGACATCGTGTGGGAGGAAGGATTTCACTGGTCGGGTATTAGAGGAGGAGGAAAAGAGCAGAAAAAGAAGTCAAACATATTTCTCTGCCATAGACCTGCTCAACATCTTTAATATACTAATATGTACTGTGAGTCTCAAAGAGGGGGCTGTAGTACAAGTATAGGGTGTGTCCCCAAATCCTATAGCCACGTACATGACACTGTAGGAATTACACATATACCAACATATGACACATTTAAGCAGAAATGAATTGGAAGAGGCAAGTTTGAAATGAAAGTCAATACCTCGGCCACAGCAACTTACTAGACTTGTCTCCAGAGGGCAGGGAAACAAAACCAAAAATGAACTATTGGAACCTCATGAAAATAAAAGGGTTTTGCACAACGAAGGAAACAACAAAACTGAAAGGCAACTGACAGAATGGGAGAAGATATTTGCAAATGACCTATCAGATAAAGGGTTAGTATCCAAAATCGATAAAGAACTTATCAAACTCAACACCCAAAAACAAATAATCCAGTAAAGAAATGGGCAAAAGACATGACACTTCTCCAAGGAAGACATCCAGGTGGCCAAGCGACACATGAAAAAATGCTCAACATCACTCATCATCAGGAAATACAAATCAAAACCATAATGAGATACCACCTCACACCTGTCAGAATGGCTAACATTAACAAATCAGGCAACAACAAATGTTGGCAAGGATGCAGAGAAAGAATTCTCTTTTGCACTGCTGGTGGGAATGCAAACTGGTACAGCCACTCTGGAGAACAGTATGGAGGTTTCTCAAAAAATTAAAAATAGAACTACCCTGCAACCCAGTAATTGCTGTACTAGGTATTTATCCAAAGGGTACAAAAATGCTGACTCAGAGGGGCACATGCACCCCAATGTTTATAGCAGCACTATTGACAATAGCCAAATTACAGAAAGAGCCCAAATGTCCATTGACTGATGAATAAAGAAGAGGTGGTATATACCCATACATACATACATACAATGGAATATTGGCCAACAAAAAGAATGAAATCTTGCCATTTACAACAATGTGGATGGAACTAGAATGCATTATACTAAGCAAAATGTCAGAGAAAGATAAATATTATATGATTTCACTCATATGTGGAATTTAAGAAACAAGACAGATGAACATAGGGGGAGGGAAGGAAAAATAAGGTGAAACTAGGGAGGCAAACCATAAGAGACTTAAATACAGAGGCCAAACAGAGTTGCTGGAGGGGTGTTGGGTCGGGAGATGGGTTAAATAGGCAGTTGGCATTAAGGAGGGCACTTGTTGGGATGAACACCGGGTGTTTTATGTAAGTAATGAATCACTAACTGCTATTTCTGAAACCATTATTACACTATTTAACTAACTTGGATTTAATTTTTTTAAAAAGGCGATGAGAGTCAATCTGAATAACCTGAGAGACCTCTTTGAAGCTATAATTTAAGTGTATGTTAAAATGAATTTCCATGGTCTACCTTTCATTTGATTTTATACCTGTAAGATGACTGTATTGATCTCTTGGTCAGTGAATTCTGACATGCCACTTGTGTCAAAGTAAAGTTAGAACCTAAGTCACAGAAATAAGCTCAAAATAAGAAGCATGCACGTTTCTGTGGAATGTGTTTTCAATGTAAATTGTACCGAATCCTGCTTTCTCCTGAGATGTTGTATTTTATTTTCAGAGTGCGAGAGCAGAGCTGGAACGGCTGAGGCTCAGTGAAAAGCGTGACCAAGAGCTTGGGGATGGCAGCTTAAGGGAGAGAGCCTCCATGGTGGCCCAGTGCCTGGAGCACAAGGACGAGAAACTTCGAACCAGAACCAGAAAACATCGGAGTTTCAACTGTCTGGAGGACACGGAGGCTGAGGTCCTTCACGGGCAACAGAAAAGCCAGAAAGCCCCCAAGACATGGAGGAAACCCGAGGACAGCAATGGCAAAGCTGTTTTAGACTCTGATAGTAAGTTACCATCAAAGGTTATTGAAGAACTTAGCCTGGTTCTGCAGCGGACAAGAGCCCTTCCAAAAGACTTACAGGGTGAGCAGGTCTTGCAGAAAGAGATAAAATAGTTTTGCAGATTATTTTTTTGTAATATTGTATACAGTGTTTGTGTGCAAACCGGAAACCAAACAGTAATTCATGGTTTGTGAGATTTGTCTAGCTATACATAAGCATTTAAATAGCATTTTAAAATGTATATGTACATATGTGTAAGATTATGTTTTTGGCCTGAACAAAATTTGTACCGTTTAAGTGTATTAACCTTGTGTAAGAAGGCATTGGGTTACTGTGAGTCAGCCAGGCTTTTACAGTAGTTGTCTGTTGAATGGTGTAATTTATGAGCAGAAATCTCAAACTGTACTGTATTGTATAAAACGTTTTAACTGAAGCCTATGAAATTATATGTATCACATTTTGCACTTTGAGAAACCTTGTATATTAAGTTACCATATGTTTTTAGGTTTACATAGGGTCCACCATATGGAAAAGAAAGGGAAGTTGTAAAGAGGAAGGATTTGTTTTAGTGGCTGCCTGTCAAACATTGGAGTTTTCAAGTGAAGCAAGAGTTAACAAAAAACCAAGGAGGTCCATTAAGATTCATTCTAGTTCACTATGGACCAGAACTTATTAATGAGGAACTGCCTATTAAGAAAAAAAGTCTAGTGACTGCTTCCCAAGGTAATGTTCAGCCAACAAATACGAATCATGGCACTGGCCACACTTACTTAGGGTGTTAGGGAACCATCCACGGTGTGCATTCACTACTCTCCGGTTCTTCGCAGGTGGCTGCTGAGAAGAAACTTAACACTGCATTGAAGACCTGGCATGGTTGCCATTTGCACTGACTGTTGCTCTGTACATTTTTTTTTAATTCCTTTCTATGGATTTTGTACAAATTCATTATCACAGGGTTTTGTTACTGTGTTTTAATTTTTTTGTCATTGCTTTACCTTGTATTTCATTTCTTGTTATTTTAAGTAAGGTTGTGATCTCTTTCTCCACAACGTCGTAATTAACTGGAAGTATACAACATATGGCCATTTTAGAGTGGGGGATAGTTTACCCCACTTTTGGCAGCTTCCAGTTCACATTTAATCAGGTCTCTTTAAAAAAAAAAAAGAAAGTAGTCTCCTCCTGTGCCTAATAAATGATAAAGCCCTCTGTTTTTTGCCTCCACATTAGGGTCAGCTACTGAGTTGGTGGTTTTCCTCCAACAGACGATACTGTCTAAGTATAGTTCACTTTAGGGACAGCGCTTTTCATCCATTTCCTAAGAATTTTATTAGGTCTGATGAGTTTTGATTAAAATTATCTTATATAGCTAGGTCTTATTTCAGCCACTTATTTTACCCCCCTTTTCAGGGTCTTCTTCAGAATCTGTTATACGAAAGCCCATACTTTTGTGAGTCCGGTCATTGTATAGGAATGTACTCTTAAATACTCTGAATTTCTTCCTTGTAAAATACTGATCACTTCTATTTGGTGGTGATAAAATAGTTTACCATGGAGGTGTGATATTTATTCTTTAAATCTGTACTGATTAGAATTTTTTTTTTTTTTTTTTTTAAAGAAACTGCAGGTCAGTTTATGAAGTAGGTGGCAGCGCTGGGGAGCCTTCATGTAAAGCAAGAAATCATGGTACTTAGGAAAAAAACCTAAAACTATTATCCCTAATAAATTATAATATTTATGGGATGAGGCATATGGACTATAATTGACCATGGGAAAGTATCTGGAGTTTTTTACCTGCCTTCTCTGAAGATTTTTGAAACTTGAGCTTAGAATCAAATAGCTCTGTTTCCCTTCCTTTCCTGTATGTTTGTCTCCATTTTTCAAGAGTAAGATAAGGGCTAACGATGACATCTCATATTTTGAATAAAAATTCAGTTGTTTTACAAGTTCACTTGAATGTGATTATTTTCTGAAGTTAAAGGTTATTTAGAAATAAATCTGATCATCTTACCTTTTCTCTTTCTTAATCATTTGAATTTATTATATATACTTCAAACAAGCTTTCATTTTTTCCAAACATCATTATGAATATTCTATTATTTTAAATGATTAATATACACAGATGTGACACATATTGATGGTCCTCTTTCATTTCTGTAGCCCTAAGTTAATTACGAGGCATGGATTTTAAATATTTGGCCTCTAAACAAATCACTACCTGACGATTTATCCAAATGGCATTGAGAATTCAGAACTAAGCACAATTGAAGCAAAATATGACTTGTGTACATTAATAACTGCCAATTTGCGTTGTTTAGAGGACAATTTATAATTCTAAAATACACATAACTGTATATTGCAAAAGGAAATATTTTTGAAAATGCATCAAATTTATTTGAAGAGATTGTACTGTTCAGATATTTTCATGTTTGCTCAAACTTTTGATAATTCCTCTGGAGAAAAGATGATTAAACTTTTACCATCTTATGGGACACCCTGGTAGAGCATACTACTCTTGGTCTCGGGGTTGTGAAGTGTGAGCCCCACATTGTGTATAGAGATTACATTAAAAAAAAAAAAAAAAAAAAAACCTTTACTATCTTAAAACTATCTGCACCAAAACTTTGATAATTATCATTCACTCGTCAAAAGATAGAATTAGGGGCACCTGGGTGGCTAAATCAGTTAAGCATCTGACTTCAGCTCAGGTCATGATCTTGTGTTCCATGAGTTCAAGCCCCGTGTCGGGTTCTGTGTTGACAGCTCAGAGCCTGGAGCCTGCTTCAGATTCTATGTCTCCACCTCACTCTGCCCCGTCCTCCCCTCCCTCCCTCTCGCTCTCTCTCTCTCACACAAACATTAAAACAAGAAGAATTAAGTTTATAATGCGAACAGTTTTCTGTCATGTGTACGTTTATCTCTAATCATTTGGAAATGCAAAGCACAGAAATTAATATTACAGGTAACGAAAGTTTATCTGTTTTATATCTCAGTTATTTTTATTGCAGATGTTCTAAGCTAGTATTGTATATTCCTATCCTCTCTGCTATGGTATCATATGTTGAATGTAAACTTAATTCAGATAACTCTATAGATTCAAGACCTTTTATGAATTATAGGATTCGTGTTCAGAATCTAAATGTCCTTATCTGAGAACTGGGAATAATACCTATCTGGTAGGCATTTTGTGATGACTAATTTTATACATACATACATATATATATATATATGTGTGTGTGTGTGTGTGTATGTGTGTATAGACATACACACATCTATTGCATAGAGGTTTAATAAATATTACTTACTAACGTATTAGTTTTTCTAGCTGTCATTTGGTTCAAGTTCTGAGGCTTCCTACTGGTTTTCAAATTGCCTCTGTCAATTTTTTTTCCCTTCTCTTTTAAAATATGCACTAACACAACAGATTACCATAGGTCGTGGGCTGAATTGTGTTCCTCCAAACTCCATATATTGAATCCCTAATCCCCAGTACCCCAGAATATGGAATATTTAGAGATGAGGCCTTTAAAGAGTTGATTATTAGTATGGGCTCTGATCAAATCTGACTGGTGTCCCTAAAAAAGGAAATTTGGACACATGAAGAAACACCAGGGGATGTATGTGCACAGAAGAAAGACCGGGTGAAGACACGGCAAGACGCCGGCTTTCCGCAAGCCAAGGAGAGAGGCCTCAGACAAAACCAAACTCTTTAACATCTTGGTCTTAGACTTCTAGCCTCTAGCACTGTAAGAAAAAGTCCTATTGTTTAAGCTACCCAGTCTGTCATATTTTGTTAGTGAAAGCCCTAGCACACTTTTATGTTAAATAAAGATGTCAGATAAACAGAATACTTACAAGTATTGGTTCTTACACTCTTGTTCCCCCACATCTCAGAATATCTTGGTAACATGACATCAGTGTAATCAATACAATGTAATATTATAGCTATCATAATGATTAATGGAGGATGAGAGACCATGTGGAGCTGTAACTGCTTAGAAGTCAGCTAGCAAGGTAACTTAAATGCTGAAGTAATACAGCATAAACCATTGAAATTTTGCCCAGCAAAATTATAGCTTGGGCCTGCTTGTAAAGATTCAAATTCTATGACATCAAGAACACTCTTCCTGCAGAGAAGATGCCAACCCTTCACATACTTGAAAAAGAATACTGTGAATCCTTTCAACGAACAACTCAGATCTTGAGTTCAATAACGGGAGTATTCACTAGACTAGGTAGAGACATAAAGTCATGTCAATCAACACAGATAAGCCAAACCATAATCCTACTGCCTGAGACTGGATCAAAATTAACCTTCATCAAATCAAAGTGACATGTGTATATCATTAGAGGGGATCTCATCTTCCCTTCCAGCAAACTGTCTCACCACCTTTTTCATCCCCTCCCATTTTCTCTCTGAACCCTCTTCATTCAGCCTTCTGTTCCCTGCCATTTACCATAACTGCTCCCGATAAGGTCGAAACAACCTCATTGCTAATTCAAATGGTCACTTTTCAGTCATTTCAGTCATCGTACCTGACATTTCACCATCTGTAGCATTTGACACAGTTGGTCATCCCACCTTTGTGAAATATATGCTAGCATTGGTCCCCATGATATTTCTGTCATGTGGTTTTCTTCTTCTTCACTAGTCAATCTTGGATCCCCTCATGGATACTCATCTCTATATAAATGAATTCCTAGAGGAACTCATCTAATCTCATAGCTTCAAATATAGTACATATTCGTGTCTATCCCATACATTTAGTTCCAGCCTGGACCTACTCACTGAGCTTCTGACTGTAATTTACATTTCCACTGAGCGTCCAGCTGTCATCTCAAATACACTATATCTAAATCTCTTTATCCTTTCCATTCTACCCTCTTCTGCCCTTTCCAGGACTCAGGTACAGACAGATTAACCAGATTATTCAGGTAATGATAAGCAAAGTTGGCATTTAAATGCAGGCAGTCTAGCTCAAAAGTCCACACTTCTCCACTCTGCATTAGATAGATTGTTCAGGCCACTGACCTATCTCACCTGAGAGATTACAAAAGATTCAACTTTTCTCACTTGTACTATGTGGAACAAATCACAGACTAATCTTTTTAAATATAAGAAAAGCCAAATTAATCTTCTTAAATATAAAATAGTCTCTCCTACCAACCCCTGAATAGGTTTCTATTTCTGTTAAATGGAATGTAATCTATAAATGGAAGCCCTGGAATAATTGGTTTCAATGTGCCAACTGCTACTTCTGTCATCTCACCAATCCTCACCTCCCTCACTTTGCTACAAGCGTACTTGTTCCTCAAAATCACCAAACATGAAAATGCTTTAGCTTTGCAGGAACTATTCCCTGTCAGTAGCACAAAGTGCAGACATACACGTCTTACCTTCATTTATGTCATCAAATAGCTCCTTACCAGACAGACCTTCTCTAAACATCCCATATAAAATGGCATCATCACTTTCTATCCCTGTATCTTCTTAACATAGGAATTCATCACCACCTAACAATGTACATATTTATTAGTATATATTTTAAGTGTCTAATTATTTACACTAGAATCTGTCAGTGTAGAATCTTAGGTCATCACTATATTCCCAGCACCCAGAACAGTGCCTGTACCATAGTCTATAGTCACTAGTGAAATATACAGTAAATAAATGAAGTCATGGCATAAGGAAATAGTTTGAAGAAGAAAAGTCATCCCACCAAGAGCTAGGAACAATGGATTTAAAAAAAATTTATAAAGTCTATTGCTGAAAGCAGTAGGAATAAATGTGCCAATATTCTGAGGAAGTAGGAACATTCAAGATGTGAGCTGATATTGTACAGCTTCTCTTTTTCTGGGGCTATTCACAGAATCTATGCATAAGGAAATAAGTTGAAAATAATCTGGTCTTTGATCAAGTTGAGAGATGCTTTTCACAGATAAATCAGCAGAGATTTTGGACTCTTGTATAGCTAAGGAGGCAAATTTGGAGACTCAAGGGACAAAAATCCCAGGAAGGGAAAAATAAAAACTGACTATAGCTGGTTTCCCCTTTTAAGACAACTTACTGAATAATGATGCCTATGGCAGTAGGCTAATAAGCTCAGTGGGAAGTCTTCTATAGCAGAGTTGAGTTTTTTGTAGGCTTCTAGTACTAAGAAATCAAAGATTCAAGTTTATTTACTATCATGGAGAGGTTCCCTTGTGAACATACAAGCTCCAGTTGGAATCCTGAGAGATCCATATGGTCAGAGCAGGTATGAATTGGAATCTTAACAGAACGTGGTCAAAACTGCCTCACAAACTCAATTCGGTTTAGACCCTGATTGGGTCAAGATTATCATCTTCCCTACTAAAAGAGGAAAACATAAATGCTCTCTGAAGAAATATAATATTATGTAAAGCTTCAAAAAATCTTTTCACTATCTGGCATAAAATAAAAGGCATCCACCCTTCTGATACTAAAACCAGATAAAGACACTCCAAAAAAAAAAAAAAAAACAAAACAGCAACAACAACAACAACAAACAAACTACAGGCCAATATCCCTGATGAACACAGATGAAGAAACCCTCAACAAAATAGCAAACTGAATCCAACAATACATTAAAGAATCATTCACTATGATTAAGTGGGATTTATTTCTAGGAAGTAAGGATGGTTCTATATTCACAAATCAATCAACATGATACATCACATCAATAAGACAAAGGATCAAAACCATATGATCATTTCAACAGATGAAGAAAAAGCATTTGACAAAGTAAAATATCCATTCATGCTAAAAACCCTCAACAAAATAGGTTTAGAGGGAACATACTCAACATAATAAAAGCAATATAAGAAAAACCCACAGCTGACATTATATGCACTTGTAAAAAACTGAGAACTTTCTCCTAAGATCAGGAACAAGACAAGAATGTCCATTCAGCACTTTTATTGAACACAGTACTGGAAGTCCTAGCCACAGGAATCAGACAAGAAAAAAGAATAAAAGTCATTCAAATTGGTAACAAAGAAGTAAAACTTTTACTATTTGCAGATGACATGATACTGTATATAAAAAACCTCAAGACTCTACCAAAAAAAAAATTGGCAATTGAGAAATGAATTAATTTGTAGGATACAAAAACAATGTACAGAAATCCACTGCAAACCAAATTTAACAATACATTTAAAAAATCATTCATCATGATCAAGGGGTATTTATTGGAGAAATGCCAGGGTGGTTCGATATATCCAAATCAATCAATGTGGTACATCACATTCATAAAAGAAAGAATAAAACCACATGACCCTCTCAATAGATGCAGAAAACACATCTGACAAAATACAAATCCATTCATAATAAAAGCTTTCAACAAAGGTTTAAGGAGAACATATCTCAACATAACAAAACCATATATAAGAAACCCACACCTACCATGATGCTTAATGGTGAAAAACTGAGAGCTTTTCCTTTAAAATCAGGAACAAGACAAGGATGTCCACTCTTAGCACTTTTACTCAACATAGTACTAGAAGTCCTAGCCACAGCAATCAGACAAGAAATAAAAGGCTTACAAATCGGTGAGAAAGGTAAAATTTTGACTAGAGACCTGAAATTCTATATTGCAGAAAATCCTAAATACCACCAAAAAAACTATTACAACTGACAAATTAATTCAGCAATGTTAGAAAGATATAAAACTAACGTATAGAAATCTGTTGCAATTCTATACAGAAATAATAAAGTAGCAGAAAGAAAACCAAGGAAACAACCCCATTTACAATTATACCAAAGTGATAAAATACCTAGGAATAAATTTAACCAAGTACTCTGAAAGCCATAAGACATTGATAAAAAAAAATGATGACACAAGTGGAAAATTATAGCATGCTTATTTAAGACTAATATCGTTAAAATATCCATACTACATAAAAGATATTCAGTACAATTCCTATCAAAATACCAATAGCATTTTTTATAGAACTAGAACAAATAATACCAAAATTTGTCTGGAACCACCAAAGAGCTTGAAGAGCCACAAAGATCTTGAGAAAGAACAAAAACTGATAGTATCACAATTCCGGATTTATAGATATACTACAAAACGTATAATATAAAAATAATTTATAAACATGCTTATATGGTCAATTAATCTATGACACAGGAGGCAAGAATATACAGTGGGGGGAAAAATCTACTCAATAAGTGTTGCTGGGAGCACTGGACATCTACATGCAAAACAATGAAACTGGATGACTTTCTTATACCATACACAAACATAAACTCAAAATGAATTAAAGACCTAAATGTGAGAACTGAAACCATGAAACTCCTAGAAGAAAATATAGATAGTAATCTCTTTGAGATCAGCCTTAGTATTTTTCTAGATTTGTCTCCCAAGGGAAGGGAAACAAAAGTAAAATTAAACTAGTGGGACTATACCAAAGTAAAAGTTTTACACAATTAAAGAAACTAATAAAATGAAAAGGCAACCTACTGAATGGGAGAAGATATTCACAAATTACATATCCAATAAGGAGTTAATATTCAAAATATATAAAGAACTTCTACAACTCAACATCAAAGAAACAAATGATCACAATTACAAAATGGGCAGAGACCTGAATAGACACTTTTTCCAACGAAGTCCTGCAGATATCAGAAAGACACATGAAAAGATGCTGAACATCTCTAATCATCAGAAAATTGCAAATCAAAACTACAATGAGGTAACACCTTATACCTGTCAGAATGGCTGGTATCCAAATGACGACAAGTGTTGGCGAGGACTTGGAGAAAAGGGAAGTCTTGTGCGTTGTTGGTGCGAATGCAAAATGGTGCAGCCACTGTGGGAAATATCCTATGAAGAATAGTGTGCGCAAATAGGCAAAGAATACCTTACACTCGTTCCAGATAAATCAAACTTGTCTAAGACTTTTAATCATCTTATAAAATTACTATAATTGAGGCTTCTTTATAGAATTTTAGTAGAATAACAAACCTAATTTAGTGACAGATGTACTCACATCTGTAAACGGATTCAATCACTTTTTAAATATTGTAAATGTGCTCTTAAACAACCAGTACAACTCAAACACTAGAAACATTTAAATCATTTCTAACAGTTGACTATTCAACTGACAAAATCAACACCAGGAGTTGTTACATATTTTTAAAGATATAATTTGCCAATCAGTCATTAAGCTTGAACAATAAATTTCTGGCAATACACATTTTAAATTATTACTGCAAAACAAATTCCTGGCCTCATTTGTAATCAACAATCATTATAAAATGTATTATAAGTAACCGAAAGGCCCTTAAGGAATTTCCTATTATGCCACAGGACAAGGTGCTAAATAAATATTTCTTGGATGACTGCATGAATATGAGCAGACATCAGCCTTACACTCAGTGAAAATTATTTCCAGATTTTGATAAATATTTATCTGGCAGTTTGTGGTAATGGTGTAGTATTTTTTTGTTTAGTGTTATCTTGTATACTCATTTGTTCATTTTGCCCTTTTAATTTGCTTTTTTCCCTCTTTGTTAATAGCATTTAAATAGAAAATTGAGATTCTTTCACTTGTTGTATAAAAACATCATTTTATCGTGGATGTCCAGTTCTGGTCTCCCTCAATTCTGATTAAAATTAATTTTCCAGCTTGGTCTTGAAAATGCATGTCCTTATAAATTCCCATTGCAGTTCTGAAATAGTTATATTAAAATTGAATTGCTTTTGGTATGGAATACTAGAAATGTATGCTCATCGGATATTATGTAGCTTTTTTAACTTACCAATTATAGTAGGAAAAATTCTGACCCTGAAATAAAGTTGCTATTTTTTATGTTTTTTAGGAGAGAGCAGTATCATCAAATGCCGATGGTTTATATATTTTTAAAAAGTTTCTAGAACTACTCTTTTCTAGTCCAGTCAAAATTTGTGGATATAAAAAGGTTAGTGTTAAGCCTATTGCACATGAGTAATCCAATTGCTTCTCTGATATTCTTGGGGGTTAAAACCTTTGAGTAAATTACAGCCTGCACAGTTCAGCAGTTATAGTGATTCATTTAGTTAGGTTATTGTGATATATTGAGCATTTATCATGTACAAAGCATTCACAAAGTGTACCTAACTTGCAGGATTTTTCTTTAAAGAAAAGCAAGATGATATTTTAAAAACATGTAGCATAATGCTAGTCACATTTCTAAACCCTTAGTAAATGTTAGTTCCCTCCTCATTCTTTCTGTTGTTTTAGTCACTCTTTTATTCCATTTAACAGATATTTATTGTGTACCTACTGTATGGTTGGTATTGAGTTAGCCAGAAATTTCAAAACAGAATCTAAATTTGTGAGATAATCAAGTAGATGACCATGGTTCATCCATAATGAAGATAACTAGCTGAGATTTGATGGAGGTGGCCTAATGCTCCTATCTTCAAGTAAACATAACCTCCCTTTAAATAAATATTTACTTTAACAACTCCAGTCTTTACTCAACCGTTGGAAAGATGCAGAAGTATTTCACAAGTACACTTTGAAATATTTTTCTTTTAATGAGAGAAAGTATTATCAATGTCTTTGGAAAATCAAAGCCCAGCAGTTGAATACGTGGTAATTTCTTTTCTTTAGTTGATCACTTTTAGAAATATGCAGCATTGTAGTGGAAAATCATAGTAGTTCAACGAGTTGAACCTAAGCACCAATTTTCAGCGTATGTGTTGGGCGGCGGGGGAGTTTTCCCACACCACCAAGCAATGTTCCAACACCAGCTGGGTATCCTGTAATTCAACCTAATTACAACATAATCTACCTAAAGACAGTATCAGATTGCACAAGTTAAAGTCTCAGTACTGCTAGGCTGCTCTCCCTCTTTCAGATACCAAAGCTCCAGGTTGTTTCATGTGCTTCTGGCCTATCGGATGACAATTGGAGGTCCCAAGAACCCCCTTCCCTGAGTTCAATTAATTTGCTAGAGTGGCTCAGAACTCAGAAACATTTTACTTACTAGATTATGGTTTATTACAAAAGGATAACACTCAGGAAGAGCCAGAAAGAAGAGATGCAGGAACTTCCACTCTCCTCAAATCTCCACATGATCACCAACCTGGAAGCTCTCCTTTCATGTTTTCATGGAAGCTTTATTACATAGGTATGCTTTTATTTAAGCTTACTCATTTATTTTGAGAGAGAGAGGAGAGCAAGTGGGAGAGGTCCAATGCAGAGCTCAAAACCATGAACCATAAGATCATGACCTGTGCCAAAACCGAGTCGGATGCTTAACTGACTGAGCTACCCATGTGTCCCACATAGGTATGTTTGATTAAATCATTGGACATTTGTGACTGAAATCAATTCTTTGGCCCCTCTCCCTGCCCTGGATGTCAGGAGGGAAGACTGAAAGTTCCAACTGTCTCATCACCTGGTTGGCTATACTGACGACCAGACACCATTCTTAGGTGGTGTCCAAAAGCCACCTCATTCACATAAGAAAAGGCAAGCCTTATCACTGCCATTAGAGGAAATGCCAAGGGTTTTAGGAGCTCTTTGCCAGATATAGGGATAAAGATATATATATATATATATATATATATATATATATATATATATATATGTCACAATATTACAATAATGGTCTTGGTTGGAAATGGGGGTTGACTGGAATGATAAGGAGGTAACTCGAGTGGAGAATTATGTTCTGTATCTTGATAGAGGTTTGGGCTATACAGATATATGCATTCATCAAAACTCAGAGAATGTACACTAAAAATATATGTGCTTTATTTTACATAAATTTTAGTAAAGAACTGCATGCTAAAGTATTTGAGGAAGTTGGTGAGATGTTTGCAATTTAAATGAATAAAAAATAAGATGAATTCATGGATGAATAGACAGAAAGATAGATAGTATGAATGAGAACTACAGTAAAATGTTAATGGTAGAATCTAGGTGATGGAGTTTAGGTTATTCACTAAAAAGTTTTTCCAGTTTTGCTGCATGTTCAAATGTTTGCATAATAAAGTGTTGGGAAAAAAAGAATACAACCTTAAGTGTGTATATAATTTATTCACTCTGTCTAGCATTTCTGATGTTAATAAAAGTATTCAGAACTTAATTAAACTGTATTTAATATCAATGCTGTCTTTTCATATGTACCCAGTGTTCATAATAGTGAAAGCTATTTCCTGCATGTGTTCCTTTTAGAACTCAATTAACATTGATTTGTCCACTGCTGCAGACTATATTAACACTAACGACTAGAATAAATTAGTGTTTGCTCCTTATGAATAAGTTCAATAACTTGCTGCTTTCATTCCAACTTCCTTTCCAATGTGTACAAATTAAAAGCTATTAATGATTCTGTTTCCTGGCGATTTTATTTTTATATTCACATTCAAATTGCATTCACTGAAATGTATATTTTTCCTAATAAATGTCAGATTTTATTGTTTGTTATTTCTATTTAAGAGTTTAATGGCTCTATTTGGATGTTCAACATTTAACTCAAAGAAAATTTCAGAATTTATAAATATAACATGCCCTATTTTTCAGTATGAATTTTTAGAAAGCACTAGGTTAGGGGTCCAGAAAATGGCTAGATTCACTGAAGGTATAAAAAGAGTGCAGAAAGCTATCTGAATTTATTTTTATTAAAAACTTTATTAATATTATATATATATTGACCAATGACATGTTCACTTGGTTTCCCTCTGTCACATATCACAAGCAGTATCTGAATTTCCTGAAGAAAGAGTGAGTTTTGCAGTAGGGGAGAGTTAACAGTTAAGCTCATTGCATTATATTATAGTTCATACATGACTATTTAAGTGGATTTATAAATATTTACTTATTTTCACTAAATAAACTTTGAAAAGTTTCTAAGAAAGTTTCTAAGTTCCTTAGAAAAGGACACTTTGTTTAAAAGATTTCTAGAAGGGTAGGCAAAGAAGGAGAAAACAAACTGTGGAATGGAAGTCATATTGATGTGAACTTAAGTTGGTTTTGTCCTTTTCTCTTATCTTCTTGATCACATAAATAACCGAAGCACTTCACAGCATCCTCTTGGAGCAAACATGGATGCTCTAAGGTAATATGACCAAAAGTCACCTAAAATTATAGTTATCAAAAATATTTGAAAATTATACCCACTAAAGAAATTGCTGCATTTCTATACACTAATAATGAAGCAACAGAAAGAGAAATTAAGAAAGCAATTTATGAACCTAGAAATGTTCATTTCTTAAAATGTTAACTAATAACGATGGCATGAAGGCTTCATGAGTGAGATTTTTCTAAACAAGGAGGATTTTTCTAAACAAGTCTCTGCAACTTTTTTGGGGTGGGTAAAGTCATTTGATGCTCAATATTCAACTTTACAAAATTTTATTAACATAAACAAATGTTTAGAAGTCTTTTTTGAGTGGAAGACATAATAGCCTAAAAGAATGTAACAAAGAATTGTTCTTCCTGTCATATCACATGGAGTATCACGTGAAAAAAAACATACTGCATTTAATTAAAAACAAAAACCCTAAATTGCCAGAAGATTTAAACAAGTAAGTGCATTGTGGAAGGTATGGAATTCAACTGGATGAAAATATCCATATCTCAAGTATATCCAAACTTATGATACTTTCTAGGTTTCACATCAGTAATGAAATACATAAAGAACTACTTTTTGATGATCCTCTAAAGAAATGTATAGGAGGAAAAAAAAGATTTTCAATAATATCTTCAATAAAATAAATATTTTCTTAAAATACCTACTTAAATATAACTGCTTATAACCTTATACCTAAAGGAGAAGAAAAAAGAAAACAGCCAAAAGCCAGAAGGAAAGAAATAATAAGAGCAGAAATAAATAAAAGAATAGAAGAAAAACATTAATGAAACCAGTAGCTATTTTATGAAAAAATAAACAAAATTGCTAAAACTTTAGTGAGATACATCAAGAAAAGAGAAATCAAAATCAGAAAAAGAAATAACACTGACACCACAGAAATGCAAAGGATATGAAAAGAATATTATGAAAAATTAAATGCCAACAAATGAGACAGCCAAGAGAAAAGGACAAATTCCTAAAACATATAAACATTCAAATTTGAAGCAGGAAGAAATAGAAAACTTGAACAGAGGAATTATGAGCAATAAAATTGAATCAGTCATAAAAATAATTCCCAACAAAGCAAATTCCAAGGCCATATAACTTCACAGATGAATTTAAAGAGCTAATACCTATTCTTCTCAAACTTTCCAAAAATAGAAGAGGAAGGAAAATTTCCAAATTCATTCTAGCATTAACGGATACCAAAGGCTAGCATTAACAGATACCAAAACACCAAAGACACTACAAAAAAAAAAAAAAAAAAATAGGCGAGTATTTCTGATGAATTTCAATGCAAAAATGATCAAGTGGGATTTTTTCCAGGGATGCAAGGGTGGTTCAATATTTGCAAATCAATATGATCCATTACATTCATAAGAGAAAGGATAATAACCATATGACCATCTCAATATATAAAGAGAAAGCATTTCATGAAGCACAACATCCACTCATGATAAAAACCCTCAACAAAGTAGGTTTAGAAGGAACATACCTCAACATAAAGACTGTTTATGAAAAACCCATAGCTACCATGATATTCAACTGTGAAAGACCGAAAGCTTTTCCTCTAAGATCAAGAACAAGACAAAGATGTCTACTCTCACCACTTTTACTCAACATAGTACTGGAAGTCGTAGCCACAGCAATCAGACAATAAAAAGAAATAAAAGACATCCAGATTGGTAAGGAAGAAGTCAAACTTTCACTATTTGCAGGTAACATAGTATTACATATAGAAAACTCTAAAGACTCCACCAAAAAACTACTAAAACTCATAAATAAATTCAGTAAAGTCACAGGATAAAAAGTTAATACACAGCAATCTGTTGCATTTGTATATACTAATAATGAAGCAACACAAAGAGAAATTAAGAAAGCAACCCCATTTACAATTGCACCAAAAATAATAAAATACTTAGGAATAAACTTAAGGACATAAAATACCTATACTCTGAAAACTATAAAGCTATAGTCTAAAACTATAAAACTATAATCTTACAGTGTAGATAGTTTATTCTGCAACTTTTTCAATGTTTGGAGAGTCAATGAGATAGCTCATGGGAACCTGGATAGGATTGAGATAGAACTTTCAAGAGTTAAATTATGAAATTAATACATAATCAGAGAAAATATAAATGAATCTTAAAGGGACAGAGAATCATTCACAGCACCTGGGTCAAATAACTGACGAAACAAGGTTCTATTTAGGTGGTTCCAATTCAGTGGCAAGCAAAATAGATTATTTTAATTCTCAAGAAATGTATTGCTTAGTAAGAATCATATTAAATACTACTGCCTAATAAATATACTGATTTGCATTCTCTAATACTTTCAAGAAAAGGTACAAAAAGCATGTAACAAGGGAACCAAACCTTATTGGGGAGTCACTTCCATTTTCTGTGAATGACACTACATAAATCATGAGCAATTAGGTAACCTGATGAAAATTTGGGCAAAAATGTTTCAGGCATAGAGTAACATATTTGAAATCTCACAGTAGGAAATAGTTTGCAGCATTAGGATAGTGCCTTTCAAGAAAATTTTCTTTTTATTTTAGACTTTATTAGTAAAAACTTTGAACATGCTATGCCAAAATCTAACCAACTATTATGTTTGTTTCCTATATACGTATTATCTATATTATGAAACATAGGCATTACATTTCAACAAAAATAGCAATCAAGGAGGACATAAATTATGATTCTAATGTTTTCTTTTCACATACAATATATTAGCTGGCACATCCCAAAGATTAATGCATCCTGAAATCAAAATTATTTCATTACAGAACCTAAAAGATCAAGGTGTCTGATGAATGGTAAACAATAATGATGGGGTAAAAGTTGAGGGTCAGGTAGACACTGTCTAGATAATGCAGGGTCCTGATATACAGAATTAAAGCTCTTGAATTTTTTTCTCTTTTTCAAACAGACAACAATGAAGGATTTAGAGCATCCCATTTCTGAACGTACTGAAGCTACTAGATGCAGACAGGATGGGATAGAGACAAGAGCAAAGTAAAAGGAACATGGGAATCAGGAAAGATATGATGCAGACTTGGATTAGACTGATAGCCGTGGAGCCGGAAAAATTAATGCGATTAGAGATATATTTTAGAAGTAGATTTGGCTGGCTTTGTAATACAAGAAAACTGTATCATATGTCTAACAAATAATGTGTGAGTCCAAGTAGGGATTAGCCTGTCATGGAAGTAGAGAAAAGAGGAGAGGCAGTACCTGGCTCAAGAACCTAACTCCTATTTTGAAAAATGGATGCTTTACTAGTATGATATTTTTAAGCTTAAATTTTTTTTTAACATTTATTTATTATTGAGAAACAGAGAGACACAGAGACAGAGCATGAGCAGGGGAGGGGTAGAGAGAGGGGGAGACACAGAATCTGAAGCAGGCTCCAGGCTCTGAGCTGTCAGCACAGAGCCTGACGTGACAGAGCTCGAACTCACAAACTGGGGGATCATGACCTGATCCGAAGTCAGTCACCTAACCAACTGAGCCACCCAGACACCCCGATATTTTTAAGCTTTTAATAGATACATACAGCCTTGTCCTTAATTCATTTTCACCTAGTAACCATTGATTACAATCTGCTGTCATATATGTTATGTGTATCAAAGAGACGCAGCACTGTCCAGAAGAATCCACCATTTCATTCTCTTTGCACTGAGGATTCTCAGTGCCAGCTCTTCTGCAATGCATATCCCAACATTGCCTGTCTATTAAGGGAAGGTCATGTTGGCAAGAAGAAGATTGTGACTGCACACCATGATTGGACTTGGTTGGGCTCTTTGAGCCTTTGGTGCTATATCTGACTAAATGTGTGGATTTCATGAATTTACTTGATCTCAGTGCTTCCGTGATCTCACCTGAAAAATGCTATGTAATAATAACGATCACATGAAGAAATATATATAAAGGTCATAATCTTAAGTATTCATTAAACATCAATTTTTGGGGCATCTGGGTGGCTCAGCCAGTTAAGCGTGTGACTTTGACTCAGGTCATGATCTCACAGTTTGTGGGTTCAAGCCCCGCATTGGGCTCTGTGCTGACAGCTCAGAGCCTGGAGCCTGCTTTGGATTCTATGTCTCCCTTTCTCTCTGTCTGTCTCTGTCTCTCTCTCCCTCCCTCTCAAAACTAAATGTTCACATTTATTAAAAAATTTTTAAACGTGAACATTAAATTTTTTTAAAAAGCATTAATGTTTGTTGTTATTATTTGGATTTTAAGATACATTTTAATGAGAAAATGAGCAGTGTTCACCTGAGGAGGATGGAGAGAAAGTAGTATCCTTAAGAATGAGATGGATTTTAGTTGTGCCAATGGGGAAAGAAAGAGTCAATGTACATTAAGGAAAAGAGTTAATCATAGAACTGAAGTGTCTGACAGGACAGTGGAAAATTCAATAAGCACATGGACAAGAGGAGAGAAGATAAACCTCACACTGGCACCCAGAAGGATGTTTGTATTGAGGACACTAGATGACCAAAAGCTAGGAGGATGGAAAACTTCTTAGCTTTATTGGCTTTAGTTTGGCCCCTAGAATGAGTTGAGGTTTATAAAGTGGAAGCTATGGCAGAAGAGGCTGCATCTTCTCAGAAGCCTCAGGTTCTCTTGGGTGGCAGACATCTTGCCTCCTGGTGGAACCCTGCATTGGTTGTCTAGACCCTGGGGCGCTTTGCACACCTTGCAGGAAAACAGCTAAGGACTTGCTCTCTACCTGATCTGGTGGGCAGACACTCTGGTAGAAGGAAACCTGGTGTAGAGGAGATGAAGACTTAGCACAAGGCAATTCAAATCCTATAGATGCACTTTACTATAAGGCATGAGATCCCCAGCACTCGTCTCTGAAGTCATCTGGGACTCAAAGTGCTGCCAGCTTGGACAGGATCCCCAGAGAAGGGGCCTCCTAAATGATCTTCTTCTCGACTATTCAGGTACGAGTGAAAAATTGTATTGAGTAGAGTTATTCAGGTTAATAAAGTCCGAACAGATGTTCAAATATTTCTGTCTCACGAAATCATCTTCTTGACCTAACGAGATTGTTAACTACGTGCCATGGTATCACTGTTCGTAGATTTTTACCGATCTTGGTGGATTAGTTTTGCTTTGGCCTATAAAGAAGAGAGAAACAAACTTCTCAATTTTCTTTTTGTGTATTACTGTGGTTCATGAGTGTTTTTTCTTATGCCTGCGGGCCTGGTCTGCGGTCCATCTTTGGCAATAATGACCTATACTTTTCCACAAATCTTCAAAAGAGATTCTTTCTGTGGGTTGCATGAGAATGTTTTCTAACACCCACACAGGAATTCTGTACTCACCAGGGTTAACCTGGAGCAGGGAATTATAGAAATTCTCTTACCTTTAGGCTGCTAGAATGAATATATTTGGGGCCACACACCCAGTTCACGGTGAGCTGATTAATTATTCCCCTCCTCTACTCAGAAGGAGCACAGAATAGAATTGAAGAATACAATCTCTGGAGTGAGACATCAGAGATGTTGTTCCAGGTCTCCAACTTGCTAATAGTAGAACCTGGGCAAACTTCTCAATGCTTCATGTGTCAGTTTCCTCACTTGTGAATTGCTCTTTCCTGCTTCCTGAGTTTCCTGTCTCCGCACTGTTATTGCCACCAGCATACACATATCTTATAAGAGCTTCCATTTTAACTTTTTAATAGGAAAAAGGAATGTTTTGTCTTGGTCTTTTTCTGCTATCTCCAAATATCCTGATAGATAGCCATCTTAAAAGATCCTCTTTACAGGTGATCTGTTTACTACCATTCTCTCTTGAAATCTCTCTAATCAGGCTCTTCTCCCCACCAACACTCCCTACTACTTTCTGACAAAAAACAAAACTCCAAACCTACTACTAGTCAAGATGATGAATGACCTATACATTTGCCAAGTAACTTGTTTCTTACACTGTAGATAACTCACTTAATCAGTGGCTTTTGACACAGTTCATCATTCCCTTTTCAAATCCTTCCTCAGTCCGTAAATGGGATACCACATTCTAAATGAGCAAACATAGAAAACTCAAAGTGCTAAAGGGCTTAGTCCTTTTACCTCTTCTCTTTTATATTGGTACTCATTTCCTGAGTTATTTTATCTAGTATCATGGCCTTAAATACCATGCATTCACCAATTATTACAAATTTGTATCTCAGACAATTTCTTTTCCTCTTTGAATTACATGCCTTTAGGTTCTGGGATGTCTATATGTGTTCTTATTATAAATTTCTAAAATGGTTTTTGTTACTTGCACTTCAAAGTCCAAATGCAGTTGCCTAATTAGCCTTCTGGGAATGTTGGCCCTGATATCCAAAATAAAGTTCCTATATCCTGAACTTTTCAGCAAAAGACTCTGGTTAAAACTTATGGAATTCTCAAAGTTTCCTGTAGTTTTTTTCATATGAACAAGAATTATTTGTTAAAATTCATGATTTTATTGAATGCAGAGACCTAAAACTTAAAGGTGTGACAGGGCTCCTCTGTCCTTCAGTGGGTTTCAGTTATGAGTATGACAAGACTGCAACATCAGGAAGGGACGATGTCAGCACATGGCAGTCCACAAAAATATTTTAGAAAAAAGGATGCACTGAAGACAATGTCTTTATTATTGAATAAGTGAACGGTCAATGGACTGTTGATCACAGGGAACCATTAGCATGATATCCACAAAGGAGACATCTACTAAATTATATTTAAAAGGCATACTTAAACTGCTTTTCCCTCCCTGTCCCTAGCAAGATAACCAATTCTCATTGTATTTGAAGTAATCTACCCAAGCATCTAAGAAATAGAGTGTAGGAAGTAGAAGAGAGACATTATGGAGTATATGAGAGGCAAGAATGATCTAAAACACTTACAAATACCTAATCTTTTGAGAAAATAAATGCAAGAGAGCAAGGTGCATTGGAGCAGTCCCATAATTGTGTTAAGTCCCTTAAGGTTCATGTCTGGCACATTAGGCATGTTATAATTGAACTGTTCAGAAAGAAATTAAAATTTTAATGATCTCTCCTCCCTTTGGAAGTAAACTTAGTTCCCTATTACTGATGTTGCCAGAACTCATAATGTCATTGTCTAACCAACACTTAATGGCCCCCTCTTAGAGCTGCTAATTTTATATAATTAATGTACATGTAAAAGAGCCTTGCAAATGTTTTACTTTCATATGCTACATTTGGAAAAATATAAACTACGTAGTACTACGTTCTTACTTTGGAATCTCCCAAGATCTTGGTCAGCATTGTTGCACAGATATTGGCAGGGTATGGGTATTGTATCAATGCAGACACAATATGTTCTTCTGTTCATTCTCTCATCTCCCCTACTCTGATGGACACCTCTTTACATGTCACTAATATATATATATAATATATATATTATATATTATATATATATTATATATTATATATTATATATATTAGTTATATATAGTTATATATTCTATTATATTCTATTATATTCTATTATATATTATATTATATGATTCAACTTACAAATGCTAAAATTACTCACCAATATTAGCTAAAAACTTTCTTTGAGGGTAATCATAGAAGTACATTTGTACATTTTGCCTTATCTGCTTTTTCTTAACAAATCTTTCTCTTACAAGTTTACAACTTCTGCTAAAATAGCATTTTCTTACACAACTTTCCCTAAACTGAGAAAGTCTATTACCTCCTTCACAACTCACAGTTTTCTTCCTTGGTGTTCATCTGTTGGTAGCCTAGTTTGCCTCCCACACAAACTTCTCCTGAGTTACTAGTTTTAGGGTATAAAGCTTGTCCTCACAACAGTTTCATCCTTATCACCTACACGGTCTTCATGCCATTCCCTAAGGCACCTCTCTCAAGGTGTGCTGATCCTTTTTAACACAGACACTTGCTGAGTCAAGAGCTTTTGGGAAGACTCAGAATAATTTAATTCCAAAGGCCTCAGACATGGAACTCAAGTTGTAAAAGGAACTTGTTTGAAGGGCAAGAGGGCAAAGAGTGGTCACAAAGTGTGGAAATGAAGGTTAAGAGTATGGGAGAGAGGGTTCTGGCTCAGAATGGCAACATAGGAGGCTCCTGGGCTCACCACCTCCCACAGACACACTGAATCTGCAACTACTTATAGAGTACCTTTCTCTGAAAACAACAACAACAGAAACCTAAAAATTGCTTGGCAACTCATCAACAGTCAGCAAACAAGTAAAAGTTCACAACAAAATAGGAAGGACAAGCTTGCCATAAACACCATCCCAGGCTTAGTGAGGAGAGAAGGGTTTGAACCCCACACTGGACACTCCAACTTTCAAGACTTCCACCTGAAAAATGAACCACATCTAGCTCTGAAAACCAATGGGGCTCACATCCATGAGACCCACAGGCTAAAGTGGTCTGAGAAATGGCTCTTAAAGGCCTCACACTTTTGGACTCACTTGCCCTAGGGACCAGCAAAGAAACAACTGATTGAGAAGTGCCAGACTTTGTGAATAAAGATTTACTAATTTAAAGCATTGGCCTGAGGGTCAGGCATCTAATTTCACACACATCTAGGGGCCTGCTGGCCCCTTTCTGTTCTCCCTCTGACTCAGTCTAGCCAGTAGGTTTCTTATCTATCTATCCATCTATCTCGTTTCTATGGTTCCATCCATGTGTTCGCTCTCTGGCTTGTTCCAGTTAGTGGGCACCATCTTTGCGCTCTCCCTCTGCCAGCTCCAGAGCACCAGCATTTCCCAGAGGGGAGCTTTTACACGTGTTTGACCCTGCTGCCCAGGGGATACACTCTTTGACCTCTTCGTCACAGCAAGAGGCAACAGACCCAGGAGCTCAGTCTTTCTCTGAAAGTGGACTAGTAGCTTATCATCATAGCTGGAAGCCCGAGGGGCAGCTTCTACTTATACACACATCAGAAGGCTGATTTTAATTCTGTCAAGAGACCTTGGAGGGCAGGTATTATCTTCAGGCTCTTTGCTGGCCATGCTCCAGAGCACCAGTGTTACCTGGAGGGGAAGTTTTACACACACCTGCTGCACCAGTTTTTTTTTTTTTTTTTTTTTCTCTTGTCCCAGTTTTTGTGCTTATCATCCAGGTGTGCCTCTTGATCAACTGGATCTGGTAGCCAGGGGGACTTGTGTTCCTGGGTCCCATGATAGTGTAACAACAATTGGAGAGAGAGTTCTTGTCAGGCTACTACCCCCAGGGCTCTGCAACTACAGCAGACTGAAACATACTTTCTGTGAAAGAGGCTTATTTGTCCATGAGTTTTACTTTAGGGCCAGTCTTCTGGTTTCACATATAACTAGAGGCCCTCAGGAAGTACTCTCAGGGAACAGAGGCCAGCAGACACAATCTACTCTGCTCATGAGTATCTCCCAGAGATGAGCTTATACTCTTGCCTAGTGCCTCAAGTTGTGTGACTGCTATCCAGGGGACACCTCCAGAATACCTGCCACTGGTGGCCAGAAGGGCTTATGCTTGTGGCCCTGTAAGACTGTACACATTTGCATTCTTTAAAAGCTTCTGCCTGAGGATCTGGATTCCAATCAGGTTGGGCCTCGGTGCTGATGGAAATCCTTCCCTTTGGGACATTGGTAGGTTCTGGCATGTCCTCAACTACAGGGAGGGAGCCATTAAAAACAAAACAGGCTGCTTGGACAATCACAAAGTTTTGGGAGAATAACCATGAATAACAATGAATGACTAGAGCAAGGTTGAAAAATAAGGTTCATTTCCTACATGAGGCCCTCATTCGAGACGGGAAAAGATGGCTGTTTTATCTAACGCAAAGAAACCAACACACAGAGAATATTCCAGTCTAAGATGGCAATGTTGAAAGACTGAATTCACCTCCTCCACAGAACACACCAAATTATACCTATTAATAGAACAATTCTTCCTGAAGAAGAACTAGGGGCTTATGAACAACCTGAACAACCAAGGTATAATGATAAGAGAACAAGAGAGATGGAGACATGGTCACAAAGAAAACGCCCAAACCCCACACTGCAAATGGCAATGGGGAGGGATAGCATCAAGGAACTGGGAATAGATCCATCTTTCCTTGAGCACAGAAAAAAGGCCACAGTTTAAAACAGCGACTAATATATAAAAGAGCTAACACTAGAACTTCACCACGTGGCGGTGGAACTGGGAATGGGAACATTCTTCAGGCAGAGAAACTGGAAAACAACACAGTTTACATTCCCACCACATCTAGAAAGCCTAGATGAGAGCAGGGTCTTGATACCATAATGGTCAAGTCTCATCATCACAGCAAGCTTTCAACCTCAGTGAGTCCAAGGTCCAGAAGCCTATACTGGCCCTGGTCATGCTGGGACACAGAAAAAAAGGCTGAGGTTTAAATGGGCCAAGCAGAGGGGCACCTGACTGGCTTAGATGGAAGAGCTATTGGTTCTTGATCTTTGGGTCATGAGTTTGAGCCCCACATTGGGTGTGTAAGTTACTTCAGTAAACTTTAAAAAATTAGGGAAAAAAGGAGGGAGCTGCGGGAATGCTCTTTTCTGCTCCATCTTAAAAGCCCAGACCAGGACATGTCTGGATACCATAATAGGTAAGTCAGGTCGTCACAGAGAGTTTGTGACCTCAGTGAGCCCAGGGCTCGCAAACCCACACCAGCCTCTATGGTGGTGGAGCACGGATTATAAGACACAGGCTTTTTAAAATATTTTCTTAGGTCAGCGGGTAATTTTTAAATTTCATTTTTATTTATTTTATTTTTTGTTTTTCTACTTTGTCTTTTCTTAATTTTTGTTCTTTTTAAAATTCTTTTTCCTTTTTATCTTTATTCTTTTTTAATTGTATTTTTTCTTTTTCTTTTTCTTTTATTATTTTATTCTTTTTTGTAAAAATCTATGGTTTAAAAGAATACCTAGCATGTACAGCCACAGTTCCAGGAAGCCAGCAAAAGTCACCAAGCACACATAGGTCTACATAAGGGACACCATACCAAAGACTGCTCCTTCAAGTTTAGGAAAAGTGGGCTTTCTGCCTAATCCATAGAAACAAACACAAAAAAATAAAGCAAAATGAGGAGATAGATGAATATGCTCCAAAAGAAGGAACAAGAGAAAAAGTCAGAAAAAAACTAAATGAAACATAAATAAGCAATATGCCTGATTTAAAAAAAAATAAATAATGATCATAAAGATACTCACTGGGCTGGGGGAAAGAGAAGATTTCAGGGAGACCTTCAATAAAAAGATATAAAATACTAAAAAGAACCAAATGAGAGTTGAAGACTAAAATAACTGAAATAAACACACTGAAAGGAATCAACAGTAGTTCAAAGGATGCAGAACAATGTACAGGTGATCTGGAAGACAGGAAATGGAAGGCACACTAGCTGAACAGCAAAAAGAGAAAATAATTTTTAAAATGAGGTATTTTAAGAGATATCTTGGACACCAAGTAAATAAACATTCACAATACAGAGGTCCCAGAGAAGAAGAAGAGAGAGAAAGGTGTAGAAAACTTATTTGAAGAAATAATTACTGAAACTTCCCTAACCTAGAGAAGGAAATAGACCTCTCAGTCCAAGAATCACAGAGAGTTCCAAATGAGATGAACCCCAAGGAGGTCCACAGCAAGGCGTATCATATCAAAATACCAAAGGTTAAAGATAAAGAGGGAATCTTAAAAGCAACAAGAGAGAAACAAAAAGTTACATATGAAGAAATCCTATAAATTATGAGCTGAGTTTTCAGGAGAAACGTTGCAGGTCAGAGGGAGTGGCATGATATATTACACAAACAAGCAAACAAACAAACAAATAAGCAAAACTACAACCAAGAATACACTAACTGGCAAGGTTATTGTTCAGATTTGAAAGAGAGATAAAGAGATTCCTGGACAAATAAAAATTAAGGGAATTTATCACCACTAAATAAAATAAATGTTGAAGGGAAAAAACATGGCCATAATTAGATATAACAAAATTATGAATAAAAAGATGAAAAATATGATAACATATACATAAAACATGGAGAAGGAAGTAAAGAGAGAATAACTTTTACTTTCTTTCTTTTTTTTTTTAAGAATGTGTTTGAACTTAAATGATCATCAAAGTAATACAGACTACTACTTTCTTAGGATGTTATATATGAACCTCCTAACCACAAACCCAAAACCTATTATAGATACAGAAAAAAATAGACAGAAAGCTAAATATAACACTATAGAAACTCATCACTCACAAAGAAACAGAGCAAGAGAGTAAAAAAGGAACAAAGAATAACAACAAAAAAGCCCAGAAAATATATTTTTTTCAATGGCAATTAGCGTATACTTATTAGTAATCCCTTTAAACATAAATGGTCTAAATGCTCCAATTGAAAGGCATGGCATGGCAGAATGGATTAAAAAACAAAAAAACCTCAATAACCCATATATATGCTGCCTGCAAGAGATTCACCTCAGACCTGAAGACACATACAGTCTGGTAGTGAAGAGGTGGAAAAATGTTCACCATGCTAATGGAAGTAAAAAAAAAAAAAAAAAGCCAGAGGAGCAATACTTATATTAGACAAAATAGACTTTAAAACAAAGGCTGTAAGAAGAGACAAAAATGGGCATTACATTATGATAAAGCTGTCCATTCAACAGAACATATAATAATTGTAAAGATTTATGCACCTAACACTGGAATGCTTAAACACATAAAACTGATATTAACAGACATAAAGAGAGAAATTGATGGCAATACAATAAAAGGGGGCTTTAACACCTTTATATCAGCAGATTATCCAGACAGAAAAATCAATGAGGAAACAAAGTCTTTGAGTGACACATTGGACCAGGCTGACATAACCAATATATACAGAACATTCCATCCATCCAAAACAGAATACACATTCTTTCCAAGTGCACATGGAACATTCTCCAGAATAGATCACATCTTAGTCCATAGAAACAAGCCTCAATAAATTTGAGAGGATTGAAATCATACCATGCATATTTTCCAATCACAATAGTATAAAACTAGAAATAACTCACACAAAAAACTGGAAAAAACACAAACATGTAAACACTAAACAACATGATACTAAACAACCAATGGGTCAACAAAGAAGCAAAGGAAAAATAAAAAAAAAAAAAAACATGTAAACAAATAAAAATGTAAACACAATGGTCCAACGTCTTTGGGACATAGCAAAAGCAGTTCTAAGAGGGAAGTACATAGTACTACAAGCCTACCTCAGAAAACAAGAAAAGGCTAAAATTAAAAAAAAATAAATAACTTTACACTTAAAGGAACTAAAAAAGGAAAACAGATCAAAATGAGTAGAAGAAAGGAAATAACAAGGATGAGAACAGAAATAAATGACAGAGACTAAAAAAAATAATAGAGAAAAATAAATGAAACCAAGAGCAGATTCTTTGAAAATATTTTACATAATTGGCAAACACTTAGCCAGACTCATCAAGAAAAAGAGAAATAACCCAAATAAATTAGAAAGAAGAGAGAAGTAGCAACAGACATGATAGAAATACCAAGGATTTGAGAATACTATGAAAAATTATATGCCAACAAACTGTACAACCTAGAATAAATTCCTAGAAACATACAGTCTTTTAAAACTGAACAAGGAAGAAAGAGAAAATCTGAATACATGGATTACAAGTAATGACAAAATTAGTAATTAAAAAACTACCAAAAATAAAAGTCTAGGACCAGATGAATCCACAGGCACATTCTACTGGACATTTAAGAAAGTTAATACCTATTCTCAAACTATTCCAAAAAAAATAGAAGATAAATGAAAGCTTCCAAATACATCATACAAGTCTAGCATTACTCCAATACTAAAATCAGATATAGATAAGACAAAAGAAGAAAAGAACAGATCAATATCCCTGATGAACATAGATGTAAAAATCCTCAATGAAATATTCACAAACTGAATCCAATAATACATTTAAAAGGCTATTCACCATGATCAGATTGGATTTATTCTGGGGATGCAAGGATGGTTCAATATTCACAAATCAATCAATGTCATACACCATATCAACAAAATGAAGGATAAAAGTTATATGATCTCAATAGATATAGAAAAGCATTTAACAAGATTCAACATCCATTCATGATAAAAAATCAACAAATTGGGGTTAAAGGAAAGATAACTCAACATAATAAAGGCCATATGTGAAAAACCTACAGCTAATATAATATGCAATGGTGAAAAACAGAGATTTCCCTCTAAATTCAGAAAAAAATTCAGGATTTCCCTCTAAATTAAGGATGTCCACTCTCACCACTTTTATTCAACATAGTACTGGAAATCCTAGCCACAGCAACTGAAAAAAAAAAGGAAATAAGAGGCATTTGTATTGGTAAAGAAGAAGTTAAACTGTCACTATTTGTGTATGACATTATACTACACATAGAAAATCCTAAAGACTCCACCAAAAAAACTACTAGAAGTAATAGTCAAGTTCAGTAAACTGGCAGGACACAAAATTAATACTTGGAAATCACTAGTGTTTCTATACACTAACAATGAAGTGGAAGAAAGAGAAATTTTAAAAAAATATATACCATTGCACCAAGAAATAATAAAATACCTAGGAATAAACTTAACCAAGGAGGTAAAAGACCTGTAGTCTAAAAACTATAAAACACTAATGAAAGAAATTGAAGAGGACACAAACACATGTAAAGTTATGTCATGCTCATAGATTGGAAGAATATTAAATTGTCCATACTACCCAAAGCAATGTACAGATTTAATGCAGTCCCTAACACAACACAAACAGAAATTCTTTTTTTTAACGTTTATTTATTTTTGAGACAGAGAGAGACAGAGCATGAACAGGGGAGGGGCAGAGAGAGAGGGAGACACAGAATCCGAAACAGGCTCCAGGCTCTGAGCTGTCAGCACAGAGCCTGACGCGGGGCTTGACAAACAGAAATTCTTAAAGAACTAAAACAAATGCTGTCTTTTCCCCATTGTATATTCTTGCATCTTTTGTCATAGATTAAGTGACCATATAATTGCAGGTTTATTTCTGGGCTCTCTATCTTATTCCATTAATCTCTGTGTCTATTTTTGTGCAGGCACTATAATGTTTTGATTACTACAAATTTGGAGTATATTTTGAAATCTGTGTTACCTCCAGTTTTGTTCTCCTTTCTCAGGAATGCTTTGGTTATCCAGGGTACTCTGTGGTTCCGTACATATGTCTGGAGTCCTCTTTTGTTCAGCAAGAGAGCAGATGCAGAATTAAACGTGAGAGAGGCTTATGACCAGGAGGAGACAAGAGCCCTGAGTAAGGGTCCTTGCTCCATATTTATTAGGATCAGAAGGCTTACAAACACGATGGACATGCAGAAAGAGACAATGAAACAGTGAACATGAATTCATTTATGTGAGAGAAAGGGGGTTTCGAAGATAGGTGGGTTTGGGTCAATACAAAACAAAATCGTAGCGCCTGAGCAGATGGCTATTTATGGCAGTCACCAGGTGCCCTGTCTGTTTATCTTCACTTGCCTAGGGGATAAGACAGATAGAGCATGCTACTTCAGGGTCAACAAGACACCTTTATTTTGCTAATTAGCTCCACTCCCGGTAAATTCACCCTGCTTTCCCACTCTATCACCCTGTTTACCTGTTTACCTATTCTGGGTGCTTCAGTCCTGTGAAAGCAGCTTTCTACTTTTGTCCTATGCTGAGGGTGCTTTTGCCCCGTTTACCTATCCTGGATGCTTTTGCCCCATGGCTTCCCATTCCTATGCTTTTGTTCTATGCTGGGGGCGCTTTCACCCTGTTTACCTAATCTTGGACGCTTTAGTCCTAAACCCTGTTAACCCACTGGTGCAATCTCAGGGAATTCCTAAACTTATTCTTCACCAACTTCTATTACTCAAGACCAAAATAATGATTCAAAAATGGCCAGAGGACCTGAATATTTTTCCAAAGAAGACATACAGCTGTCCAACAGACACAAAAGATGCTCAGCATCAAAAATTATCAGGGAAATGACCATCAACACCACAATGAGACAGCACCTTACACCAGTCCAAATTGCTAGTATCCAAAAGATAGGAAATAACAAATATTGGTGAGGCTGTGGAGAAAAGAAAACCCTGTGCACATTCCTCTGTTGGTGGCAATGTAAATTGGTACAGCCGCTGTGCAAAACAGTATGGACATTCCTCAAAAAATTAAAAACAGAAATACCATATGATCCAATAATTTCATTATTGGGTATTTACCCAAATGCAATGAAAACACTAATTCAAAAGGATATATATACACCCTTATGTTTATTGCATTATTTACAATATGCAAAAAATGGAGTAAACATAAGTATCCCTTAATAGGCAAATGGATAAGGAAAATGTAGTACACGCACGCACACACACACATACACACACACACACACACACAAAATGGAATATTATGCCACCATAAAGATGAAATATTGCCATTTGCAACATTAAGCTAGACCTAGATGTTATCATACCGAGTGAAAAACGTCAGAACTGAGAAAGGCAGATACCATAATTCCATTCATAAGAGGAAAATAAAAAATGAATGAACACGCAAAAAACAGAATCAGACTCACAGGTACAGAGAATAAATTGATGGTTTCCAGAGGGAAGGAGGATTGAGGGATGGGCAAAATGAGTGAAGGGGAGATGGAGATACAGGCTTCCAGTTATGGAATAAATAAGTCACAAAATTAAAAGGCACAGCATGAGAGTCAATGATATTTTAATAGTATTGCAATGGGACAGATGGTAACTATACTTGTAGTGATCATAGCATAATGTATAAGTTTGTCAAATCACTAATGTGATTTGTTGTACACCTGAAACTAACATAACATTGCATGTCAACTACACTCAACTAAATAAAAAAGCAACCAACACAAGTCAAGCAAAATGAAGGAACAGAGCAATATGTTCCAAACAAAAGTACAAGAGAAAACATCAGGAAAACAAACAAGGAAGCAAACAAACAAACAAACCTTAATGAAATGGAGATAAATAATTTATTTGATAAAGAGTTCAAAGTAATGGTAATAAAGATGCTCACAGGATTCAGAAGAACGGGGATAAACACAGTGAGAACTTCAAAAAAGGGATAGATAATATAAGATAGCACCCAACGTAAGTCCCTGAGCTGAGGAATACAAAAACTAAGCTAAAAAAATACACAACAGGGTTTTAAAAGCTGACTAGATGAAACAAAATAAAAAGATCAGGTAATGTGAGATGGAAGTGGAACTCACCCAATAACAGCAGCAAAAAGAAAAAAAAGAAGAAAAAAGTGAAGACAGCTTAAAGGATACATAGGACAATATAAATTGAACTCAGACTCACATTACAGAAATCCCAAAGGAGAAAAGAAAAAGAAAGGGGCAGAAAACTTATTTGAAGGAACAATGGCTGAAAGCCTTTCTAACTTAAGGAAAGCCGCAGACATCCAGATAAGGAGCACAGAGAGTTCCAAATGAGATTAACTCAAAAAGACCCACATTAACACACATTACAATTAAAATGTTGAGAGTTAAAGACAATGAAAGAATCTTAAAAGCAGCAATAGAAAAACTTATTATGTACAGGGAACCCCTCTGACACCATCAGCATGTTTTCAGCCGAAACTTTGCAGGCTACAAGGGAGTGCCACAATATATATTTAAAGTGCTGAAACAAAACAACTTTCAACCAGAAATATTTTATCAACAAAATTATATTTCAGAATTGAGGGAGAGGTAATGAGTTTTCCATATAAGCTAAAGTTAAAAGAAGTTATCACCAAACCAGCCTGAGAAGAAATGTTAAAAGGGACTTTGTTAAGCTAAAAACAAAACAAAACAACAAGAGTTACACAAAAAATAAAGGAACAAAACACTAATTAGTAGCAAGAAAACATTTGGAAGTATAAATCTTACTGGTAAAGATAAATGTATAAAGGTAGTGGGCTAATCATTTATAAACCTAGTATAAAAGGTCAGATACAAAAATAGGAAAAATAAATACAATTACAATAATTAGTTAAGTGATACAGAATATACAAATACGTAAAATGGGACATAAAAATAAAATGTTAGAGGTGGGAAGTAAAATATAGAGCCTTAGAATATTCAAACTTAAGTTGTTATCAACTTAAATAGACTGCTATAAAAACAAGTTGTTGTACATAAATAAGCCTCATGGTAACCACAAAGCAAAAACCTGTAGTAGATACACAGAAAAAGAAATCTAGGCATATCAGTAATGAAAATCATCAAACCACAAAAGTTAACAAGAGGAGAAAGGAATAGGGAGTAACTTCAAAACAGTCAGAAAACAATTTTCAAAATGGTAATAAGTACATACCTATCAGCAATTACTTTAAATATAAATGGAATAAATTATTTAACCAAAGGACAGAGTGGCTGAATGGATTTAAAAAAAAAAAAAAAGTTAAGAACCTGGGCACCTGGGTGGCTCAGTCAGTTGAGCAGTTGAGCGTCTGACTTTGGCTCAGATCATGATCTCATGGTGTGAGTTTGAGCTCTGTGTCAGGCTCTGTGCTGATGGCTCAGAACCTGGAGCCTGCTTTAGATTCTGTGTCTCCCTCTCTCTGTGCCCTCCCCCACTCACTCTCTCTCTCAAAAATAAATAAACCTTAAAAAAAGTTAAAAACCATGCTGCCTACAAGAGGCTCACTTCAGAACTAAAGACACATATAGACTAAAAGTGAAAGGGTAAAAACCCCTTCCAAAGGAAAACCAAAAGAAAGTTCGAGTAGCCATACTTTTATCACACAAAATAGTCTTTAATACAAAGACAGTAGGAGATGAAAAGGGCATTAGATAATGATAAGAGGGTCGATCCAACAAGAAGATATAGCATTTGTAAATATTTACGCACCCAGCAAAAGAACAGTAAATATATAATTGACTCTTGAACATGGCTTTCAACTACACAGGTACACAGGTATGTGATTATCTTTTGCCTGATAAACACAGTACGGTGCTAAAAACACATTTTATCTTCTTCATGATATTCTTGATATTTTCTTTTCTCTAGCTTACTTTCTTCTAATAATACACTATATAATACATATGACACACGAAATGAGCGTTAATAGACTGTTATCAGTGAAGCTTCAGTCAACAGTAGGCTATTTGTAGTTAAATTTTTGGAGAGTAAAAAGTTTTACATAAAATTTTGACTGCTTGGATTGTGGACATGAGTGGCCTTAACCACCATATTGTCCACTGTATTCTGTTGACTTTGAATGGAATGTTCTGTGTATATCTCTTAAGTTCATGTGGTCTAGGATGTAATTTTAGTCCAATGTTTCCTTACTGATTTTCTATTAATCATCAGGGAAATGCAAATCAAAACCATAAAAAGGTGTAATCTCACATCTATTAGAACCTCTATTATCAAAAACATAATGTGAAGAAAAGAGAATGCTGTGCATAATTGATCAGAATGGTGTAGCCATTATGGAAACATTATGGAAGTTCCTTAAAAAATTAAAACTAGAACTGGCATTTTGCTTCTGGGTATTTACTCAATAAAAACAAAACACTAATTTGAAAATATATATTCACCCCCATGTTCATTGCAGCATTATTTATAAAAACCAAGTTATGGAAACAACCTAAGTGCCAATCAATGAGTGAATGCAGAAAGATATGGTGTATATTATACAATACGATATTCAGTAATAAAAAATTAATTCTTGCCATTTGCAACAACATGGATGGACATTGAAGGCATTATACTCAGTGAAATAAGTCAGAGAAAAAGAAATACCACATGATTTTATATGTGAAATATGAAAAAACAAAACCAGAACAGCAACGACAAAAAACAAACAACAAAAAAACCCAGCAAGGTTCTGGTCCAAGATGCCAACATAGACCCTGAACTCACTTCTTCCATAGACATACCAAATCTACACCTGTATATATAGAGCAATTCCTGCTGAACTGAAGGCTATCTGAACAGCTTCTGCACAGCAAAGAATAGGCCACAGAGAAAACAGCAAGAGAGACAGAAACATAGTAAAAGGGAATCCACACCTCCACCACTGTGAACTGAAGTTGAGAGGGATAGTACTGAGGGATGGTGAATAGATCTGTGTGTTCTGGGACACAGTAAAAAAGCTGAAGTTTAATTTTTAAAATGTTTTTATTATTTATTTTGAGAAAGACTGTGAGAGCACAAGCAGGGGAGGGGCAGAAAGAGAGAGGGAGAGAGAGAATCCTCAGCAGGCTCCACGCTGTCAGTGCAGAGCCTGATGCGGGGCTTCAATGTACAGACTGTGAGATCATGGCCTGAGCTGAAATCAAGATTTAGATGCTGAACCGACTGAGCTACCCAGGTACCCTAAAAGCTATAGTTTAAAAGAGCAAATAAATATAATGGACCCAGGCTTAGAATTCCACCAAATGGTGGAAGAACTCTGGAACTCTCTGTCAGTCAGAGGGGCTGATGAACACCACAGTTTACAATCTCCCTCCACCTTGACAGTACAGATAAGAGTAGGGTCTGGATGTCCCAGTTGGCCTGTGGCTTCAGTGAGCCCCAGGTCCCTAACCCAGATCAGTCCTAGATATCCTGGGACACAGAAAAGAAGTAGTGGTTTAAAACAGCAAGTAGAATATAGAGCAACTGTCTCTAGAGCCTTGCCAAACAGTGGGGAGCTGCTGAAACTCTCTCTAGGTCAGAGGGCCTGGCAAGAGCCGCAGTTTATGCTCACTTTCCACCTTGAAAGTATGGATGGGAGCAAAGTCTGGGCATCCTAATTGGTCTAAAACCTCAATGAGTCCTTGGTGCCTAGCCCACACCGGCCCCAGCCATCCCATCAAGGTGGCCCCATAGTGGTATATACCAGGAACCCCGTGGTCAGCATTCACTATAGCTCCAGCCATCATGCCAGGGTGACAGATGCAAAGCACCCCGGGCCCACATCACTTCAGATGTTTCACTTCAGACAACTTGCTAGGGTACCCCCATCACAGAATGCTCTAGGACTTTCTGGCTCTTGTCCGCTTCAGCTTCAGCCACTCTAGTAGGGCAGTCCCTGCACGGAGTGCCCTGGGACTCCCCTAACTCATACCCTACCTCAGCTCCAGCCACCCACCAGGACACCCTGGTGCAGAAGACCCTACATTCTGTCAGGCACCTACTTTGGCTTTAGCTGTCCTCCTAGGGCATTCTCTGTGTGGCAATCCCCAGAACAACCTAGTTTGCACCTAATTCAGCTTCAGCTGTCCTCCCAGAGTGTCCTCATGTAGAACTTTCTGGGACTGCCCAGGCCTATGCCCACTTCAGCTAGAGCAATCCTGCCAAGGTACCCCCACTGCATAAGCACCCCAGGCCTGTACCCCACTTTGGATCCAGCTGCCTGGCCAGGGTACCCTCTGTGCAGAGAGCCCCAAGATTCCCCAGCTTGTACCCACTTCAGCTTTAGCTTCAGCTATCCTGCTATAGAGCCCTCTGTGTGGAAAGCCCCAGGACCATCCTAGCCCATGACCATTTTGGCTCTGGTCATCTACCAGGACAGCACCAGCAGAGTACCTAGGACCCCTAGCCCACGCCAGCCAAAGCTACAGCCAGCTGTGATGATCCCATGGTTCATGGGTTCGAGCCCCTCATTGGAATTTGTGCTGACAGCTCAGAGCCTAGAGCCTGCTTCAGATTCTGTCTCCCTCTTTCTCTGCCCCTCCCCAATTCATGCTCTCTCTCTCTTTTTCTCTCAAAAATAAACTTAAAAAAAGTTAAAAAAAGAACTATCTTATGTTTAGGCAATTACACTACCAACTATTTACCCAAAGGATACAAAAATGATTTGAAAGGACACATGCAACACAATGTTTATACCAATGATATCAACAATAGCCAAGTTATGGAAATATACATCGACTAATGACTGGATAAAGAAGAGGTGGTAAAGACATACAATGGAATATTACTCAGCGACCAAAAAGAATGAAATCTTGCCATTTACAATGACATGGATAGAGTGCAGTATGCTAAGCAAAATAAGTTAGTTGGAGAAATATAAATACCATACAATTGTGCTCATATGTGGAATTTAAGAAGGCAAACAGGTAAAAATAAGGGGAAAAAAAGAGAGAGAGACAAACCAAGAAAGAGATTCTTAACTACAGAGAACAAACTGAGGGATGCTGGAGGGGAGGTGGGCAGGGAGATTGGTTAAATGGGTGATGGGGATTAAGGAGTTCACTTGTGATAAGCACTGGGTGTTATATGTAAGTAATGAATCAGTAAATTCTACTCCTAAAACTGATGTTACATTATATGTAACTGGAATTTAAAAAACTTGAAACAAACAAACAGAAAGAACGACCACCACAAAATGATTAACAAAAATAGCAAAAAGTATATACCCATCAATAATTACTTTAAATGTACATGGTCTAAATGCTCCAGTCAAAAGACATAGGGTGATGAGATATATTAAAGAATAAGACTATTCATATGATCCCTACAAGAGACATACTTCAGACCTAAAGACACATACAGACTGAAAGTGAAAACATGGAAAAAGACATTCCATGCAAATGGAAGGAAAAAAAAAAAAAAGAGAGAGAAAACAAACAAAATAGCATTACTTACATCCATTAGAATGAACAAAGACTGTAACAAGAGACAAAGAAGGACTTTACACAGTGATAAAAGGCTCAATCCAACAAGAGGATATAACAATTATATTTGCATCCATCACTGACATACCTAAATATATAAAGCAAATATTAACAGACATGAAAGGAGAAATTGACCAATACAATAATAGTAGGGAATGCCAACACCCCACTTACATCAATGGATAAATCATCTAGGCAGAAAATCAATGAGGAAACAATGTCCTTGATTGATACATTAGACCATCCAACATTACCCTGATACAAAAACCAGACAAAAACACTACATAAAAAAAAAAGAGAAAACTACAGACAACATTCTTGATGAACAAAATGTAAAATTCCTCAGCAAAATATTAGCAAGCCACATTCAACAATACATTAAAAGGAGCATTCACCACAGTCAAGTGGGATTTATTCTGGGGATGTAAGAATGGTTCGATTTTTGTTGCAGGATTTTTTACCTCAATACCTGGGGTTTGTCGTCTCACCATTTTGAAGACTAAAGAGGTGGACACAAAATGCGCAGCAGGCCAAAGTCTATTGGAGTATGAGTTAAGAAAAGTAAGAAAAGTGTAAAAGCTCTCTTTACAGGGAGGGGGCATTCGAAGGTGAATACCCACGACTACAGGCAAGGGCTCTTGTTTTATAAGGTTCTGGTCAGCCCTGACTTCCCTTACCCCTGGTTCCTTCTCAGGTCCTACCTTTATTGGCTTGATAACTCTAGGTACTGGGTTGTCCATTACTGATTGGCTTGATCCCATTGTATGAGGGGTGGCCTATAGCCATACCATTCCTTGTGGGTCATACATTTTATGGTCTACTACTTATTTTAGTTAGGTCTTTTTTCAAATTCCTGACGGGAAAGTGATGGGGAGTGGGTGGTATCTGTTATATTATTAAGAGGAATCTTATGCCTGAGGGGGTTTGCTGTGGTCAGATGCTCCCAGCATTGTTCCAAAATGTGTTTTTTCCTCAGGTCCTAACCTTTCCCTCCGTGCCTTTTTTATCCTATCTTTCCCCATCATATTTTTACAAATCAATCAACACTATATATGATATCAACAACAAAAAGGATAAACATCATAAGATTATCTCAATAAATACAGAACCATCATTTGACAAAATAGAGTATCTCTTCATGATAAAAAAATCTCCACAAGGGTGACTTAGAGGGAAGAAACCTCAACAAAATAAAGACTGTACATGAGAAGCCCACAGCTAATATCATACTCAATGGTGAAAAACAGAGCCTTTCCTCTAAGGTCAGGAATAAAACAAAGATGTCCACTCTTCCCACTTTATTCAAAATAGTACTGAAAGTCCTAACCACAGCTATCAGACAAAAAATAAAAGGCATCCAAATTGGTAAGAAAGCAAAGTTTCACTATTTGCTGAAGACATCATTTTATACATAGAAAACCCTAAAAACTTCACTAAAAAACTCTTATAATAAGCAGACTTAGTAAAGTTGCAGGATACAAAATTAATACCAGAAATCAGCTGCATTTCAATACACCAATAATGAAGTAGCAAAAAAGAAAAATTAAGAAAACAATTCCATTTACAATTGCACAAAAAAGGATAAAATACCAAGAAAAAATTTAACCATGGAGGTGAAAGACCTATACTCTAAACACTATAAAACACTGATAAAATAAACTGAAAACAACACAAAGAAATGGAAAGATTTTCCATGCTTATGAATTAGAATATTGTCCAAATGTCCATACTACCCAGAGCAATCTACAGATCCAATGCAATTCTTATCAAAATAACAACAGCATTTAAAAAAATATTAGCATTTTCCACAGAACTAGAACAAACATTCCTAAAATGTGTATGGAATCTCAAAAGAGCTTGAATAGCCAGTGCAACCTTGAGAAAGAACAAAGCTGGAGATATCATAATCTGAGATTTTCAAGATACACTCCAAAGCTATAATAATCAAAACAGCTAGTGCTGGCACAAAAATAGACCTACAGATCAATGGAACAGAACAAAGCTCATGAATAAAACTATGCTTATTTGGTCAATGAATGTACAACAAAGGAATCAAGAATATACAATGGTGAAAAGACCGTCTCCTCAATAAATGGTGCTAGGAAAACTGGGCAGCTATGTGAAGAATGAAACTGGACCACTTTCTAACACCATACACAAAAATAAACTCAAAATGGATTAAAGACCTACATGTGAGACCTGAAACCACATAAAACCCCTAGAAGAAAACTGACAGTAATCATTTTGAGATCAGCCCTAGCATTTTTATAGATATGCCTGCTTAGGCAAGGGAAACAAAAACAAAATAAACTATTGGGACTACCCCAAAATAAAAAGCTTTTTCATAGCAAAGAAAACCATCAATAAAACAAAAAGGTGATCCACTGAATGGGAGAAGATGTCTACAAATGATATATCCAACAAGAGATTAATATCTAAAATATATAAAGATCATATATAACTCCGTACTAATAAATAATCCAATTAAAAAATGGGCCAAGGACCTGAATATTTTTTTCCAAAGGAGCCATACAGATTTCCAACAGACACATGAAAAGACACTCGACATCATTCATTATGAGGGAAATGCAAGTCAAAACCACTAGATATCACCTTATACCTGTCAGAATGGCTAAAATAAAAAAGATAAGAAATATCAAGTGTTGGTGGAAATGTGGAGAAAAAGAAACCCTCCTGCTCTATTGGTGAGAATGTCAACTGGTGCGGCTACTGTGGAAGCAGTATGTTTTCTACCCAAAATAGTAGGAGTTGCTCCCCAAAATAAAAATAGAACTATAATACGGTTCAGTAATTCTGCTACTGTGCATTTCCCCAGTAAATAACAATACTAATTGGAAAAGACAAATGCACCACCATGCTTCTAGCAGCATTATGCTCAATAGGCAAGACATGTAAGCAACCCAAGTGTCCATTGATGGATGAGTGGATAAAGAAGTTGGGTTGTCTGTAAGTACAACAGCGACTAATCAGCCATTAAAAAGAATGAGATCTTGCCATTTGCAACAGCATGGATGAACCTGGAGGATATTAGGCCAGTGAGACAAAGGGAAATACCACAGGATTTCATTTATATGTGGAATAAAAAAAATGAAACAGATGAAAAAACAAAGCAGAAACAGACTCACAGAGAACAAATGATGGTTGCCAGAGAGGAAGGGTATGGGGGAGTGTGCAAAATTGGTAAAGGGGAGTGGGAGATACAGGTTTCCAATTGTGGAATAAATAAGTCATGAAAAAAAAAAGGTACAGCATAGGGCGTATAGTTAAGAGTATTGTGATAGCATTGTATGCTGTTAGATGGGAGCTACACTTCTGGCGAGCATAGCAGCAATGTATAGACTTGTAGAATCACTACGTTGTCCACTTAAAACTAACGTAACCTTATGTCTCAACTCTACTTCAAAACAAAAACAAAACAAAAAACTGGAGGTCCTGGATACAGAGAACAGACTGGTGGTTGCTGGAGGTGGGGATTGGGCAAAATGGGTGAAGGGGCTCAAAGATACATATTTCCAGTTACATAGGAAGTCATGGGGATATAGTGCATAGCATGGTGACTACTGTTAATCACATATTGCATGCATGTATTGCATGTTAAAGTAGCTAGGAGAGATCTTGAAAATTCTCATCACAAGAAAAAATAACGACGTATGTTGATGGATGTTAATTGGACTTATTGAGGTCCTCATTTTGCAATACATACAAGTATCCAATCAGGACATTATGCACTCTATAACTAATATAATGTAATGTCAGTTATACTTCAATGAGGGAGAAGAAAAAAAGGAGTATGGGTATGAGGCCAGCCTGGAAATAGAAGAAGGATTTTCAGGCTCAACATTCAGGCCAGGGATTCCTTCTGCAAGTGCAAACCAATCAGGGTACACAAACACAGGTCAGTGAAGGTTGTATAGGCCGATGTTGCCCAGACACAGAGAGGTTAATCTCCAGAGGCCCACGCTGGGAAGGAAGGCGTAAGCAGAAACCATCCAATAACACAGGCACTACCTAGCGTTCAAGCTGAACTTAAAATGGATGACCAGAAATACCGATTTGCAGAATTGTGAGTTGGTACCTCCAAAACAGAAAATGGTTTATTCTTTGCCATTGTTTTAGTCACTTTTCTGAGTGGGTGTGAGAGGGAGTGTGCATGTGACTAAGGGGTATAAGGTGTGCAATGCTTCTAGGACAGCTAGATCTCTGCAGGGACTGCCGTTTGCAGCAGCAGGTGAATTTCTCACTCAACTACTTCCTCCTCTTCCTATTATTGAGAAATATCTTGAATCTCCCTTTTGTGCCTTCACCTGCTTTTTCCTTGTCTGTATCTTTGGTGACAAAGACAGTGATAATTATTTAAATAATAGAACTATTTGTCAAAGGCATTTAGCCATATTATTTTCCTCCCTTAATGAGGTAGGAGTGATATTGGGGAAATTTTACATTTAGTTGGCATAAATGTCCTCAGAAAATGAAAATAAATGCAAAAGATGACATTTTACAAGATTGCTTTCCATTCTTAACATAATGAACAATTCAGTCACTGTTGAATAGCCCAATCTATTTTATTTCTTTGAACAAATTCCATTGTAAGAGCCAACATCATCTATGTGCTTCCAAAGCAGAAAGTAATTATCATTACAATTAACTTTTACAAAGATACACATTTTCCTTATGGCATTGCTTCTCATCTTCACCTTCCTCCTCAATTTGTATTCCTATCTTCAAAGTGGCTGTATAAAAAAGATTACCCCTTCCGCATTTACTTATGTAGCTGTGTTGAGAAACTCTGTAAAGACGTTAGAATACTGATAACTGTTGCCTGGGACACGAAAGTTACATCTTTGGTGTGAGGTCAAGGTGTATTGTTCAGGTCTTCTAAGAATCTAAAGGAACTCCAGAAATAGACATACTACCTTACACAGATGTGAAGATATTCAAAGGAATTTCTCTTTGGATATTTATGGTAAATATGAGGATTTTAAAGCTGCTTTTCTGACCTTAATTATTCCCTGATTCTTCATAGTCTTTGGAGGAAGCCACGTGCTTTTAACTGTAATTGGATATGCCTTAGAAAAAATAGAAAACAAGTGGGAAGTTGGGCAGATCAGATCTCTTACTTTCATTGTAAAGCTGTGCACTCAAGGGGGTGTCTAATCAGAGATATCAATGGCCCTCTGAGATATGCCAGGACGATTGATATCCAAAGGGCTAATGTTAATCAGTAACTGCCATCGTCAAACTTCCCAAGATACACTCCTCCTCCCTGTAGATGCCACAGGGGGAGGAGGCAGGAAAAGCACAAAGGTCTTATCTTTGTGTGTGGCTACGTGGCCATAGTTTTTACGACTACTTAGTCATGTAAACTCATGTGGGTGATAGTAAGGACCTTTCTTGGAATTTGGTAAATAGAAATAAGAATCATCTCTAAGAATTAAGTTATAAAAACCACCTAAAATGATAAGAGAAAATCAAAGTCACCTTGAAAAGACAAGTTGGCCTCCTGAATAGAGCAAGACATAAGATGTTAAGGAATCTAAAAAGATTTATTTATTAGAAACGGGGAATAATTAGCATAAAATATAGAAAAGCAAGACCATTCAGCAATCAGTGACAGTATTCCCTCCCTCTAGCCTTGCTGTGGGGAGAAAGCACATTGATAAAAGATTCACTCTGCGTGGTTCTGATGGGAGGCATCTCTCTATTCTGATGAGGGATCTATCAGAACGCTGACATAAATATTGCATGGCTGAACTAAAACCCCTTGCCCTAATTCTTATGGTCACAGATCAATTTTATGATTGTAATTTTGTTTTGCAAGAGGTGGTTTTCTTTCAGGGACAGAAGGCCAGCTAGAATTCATGGATGGATAATCTTCCCTTTCAAGCTTAGTGTGATTACATCCCTGACTTAGAAGTCCTTACTTCTACCAAAGTCCCCAGGCAGGCAAAACTATGGTATGAAAATGATGAAATCAATGTAAGTGTCAATTTGGAAGGCTTCTAAATGCCAAGCCAGGCCGCTTCTCTGATGACACCACGACTTCAGCGCACTGAGAGAAGTAGGGAACTTAACTCAAAGTGAAAAGGTATCCTTGTTTTTGAGGCCACACCTGACATAATGGGCAACATACTGAAAAGTATGAAGAGTGCATAAAAATCGTGGATGCGTTCAGAGAAGAGTGACCAGCAAAGTGGTGGAAAGGTTGGAAACCATGTTTTATGAATTGGGGAAAACACTTAGCCCACAGAAAGGAAGGGGAGGAGAGTAAGGACACAGACACTGCCCTTATGATCTCAAGAGTTATCATATGGAAAAAGGTAGAGCTGTATATTGCCACTGGATAAAATATGAACCAAAGAGTGCAAATTATATGGAGAGATATTTTTGGATGATTTTCAAGGAGTCTTTAATATTTGAAGGAGTTGTCTCAAGAGAAAATGAATTTTCTGATTTTGTAGCTATTCTAGCAAAAGCTGTACAATAGTAACTTGAGAGGGAAATTGAAGAAGAGACACTTGGGAAAAGATACTTTTTTCTAGTCACTTTAAAACCTCATTTTCTAAAAATTTTCACACTTAGAGATATAATTGAAGGTCTGAATGTAAACTATTGAAATATATTTGTAGTGTCGTATATGGGAGAATTCCTTTTATTTATAAGATAATATTTTTAAACCTATTTTCATGGATTTATATTAATCATTATCTTTCCTTCATGACATAGTGACTAAAATATTTCTTTTTAAAAAATTTTTAATGTCTATTTTTGAGATAGAGACAGAATGTGAGTGGGGGGACAGAGAGAGAGAGGGAGAGGGAGAGGGAGGGGGGAGGGAGGGAGGGAGGGGGGAGGGGGGAGGGGGAGAGGGGGAGAGGGGGAGAGGGGGAGGGGGGAGAGGGAGGGAGGGAGGGGGAGAGGGAGAGGGAGAGGGAGAGGGAGAGGGAGAGGGAGAGAGAAAGAGAGAAAGAGAGAAAGAGAGAAAGAGAGAAAGAGAATCCAAATCCAAAGCAGGTCCCAGGACCCTAGCTGCCAACACAGAGCTACCAGCACAGAGCCTGACGCGGGGCTCAAACTCATGAACCATGAGATCATGACCTAAGCCGAAGTCGGATGCTTAACTGACTGAGCCACCCAGATGCCCCCCAAAATATTTGTTTTATTTTGAATAGTAAGTACAAGCAAGCCATCATTGCAACATCAAAAACCAACAAATATGTAGGAATAAATTTATAGAAAATCATGCAAAAAAACCTCTACAGTGACAGCTATAAATGTTACGGAGGCAAGTTAATGACTATCTGAATACATGGAGGAATATGCCATGTTCATGGATTGGAATATTCAAACTAGTAAATGTGTCAGTTCTCCTTAAAATAATCTGTAGAATCATTCCAATCACAATATAAATTTCAGTATTTCTAAGGTGTGTATTGTGTGTGAGCATGTGTATGTGTATGTGTGTGTTGACAAACTGATTCTACAATTTTTAATGGAAACATACAAAGAAAAAGCCACAATTTTAGAGATAAGTAAAAGGTGAAAATTTTACTTTAAAATATAGCAAAACCTATTCTAAAACTATAGTAATTAATACAGTGTGGTTTTGTAACAAGAATAGTCAGAAATAGAAATGGACATTGTAGAAATAGTCTCATACAGACCTGTCACTCTGTGACAAGGGTGATATTGCATAATAGTTTGGAAAGAATTGACTTTCCTTTATTTTTTCTTAAATTTTTATTTATGTTTTGAGAGAGAGCATGAGCAGAGGAGGGGCAGAGAGCGAGGGAGACATAGAATCTGAAGCAGACCCCAGGCTCTGAGCTGTCAGCACTGAGCCCAATGCAGGGCTCGAACCCACAAATCCCAAGACCATGATCTGAGTGGAAATCTGACATTTAACGGACTGATCCACACAGGTGCCCCAAGAATTGGCTTTTCAATAATTGTTTCAATTGGAGATCCATATGGGAAAAAATCTTGACACCTGCCTCATACCAGACACCCACCTTGCCAACACACACACACACACAAACACACACACACACACACACACACACACACACACACACACACACACACAGTAGACTCCAGTAAGAACAGGAAAGGAAAAACAGTAGGACGAAACATAATAACATCAGCATCCTGGGGTAAACAATACCGAGTGCTGGTAAGGCTATGGAGAAGTAAGAACTCTCAGATTCCGGTGGGAGTGTAAACATCCACAAGCACCTTGGAAAACTGACCCAACAATTTTACTCCTATGTATATATTCAACAAAAATGCAAGGACATGTACTAGAACATTTATAGCATTACTGTTTGTAATAGCTAAAAACTGAAAATATACTATTATCCATCAACAATAGAACTGATAAATGCATTCTTACATTGACATATATTAATGAGAAAGGACATTCCATAATTATAAGCATCAATATGGGTGCATCTTGCAAATAATGTGGAGTGACAACAGCTTGACAAAATATGTACTGTAGGATATCATTCAAACAATGAAAAAAATAGATCACACTTGTATATGCTATTAAAATTCAGGTGACTGATTATACTTGGTAGAGGTTGGTGACTGGAAGGGGTTCAAGAGAAATCAAGATAACTGCTTTGGTTTTCTCAATCTGTGTGCTAAGGAATGTTCAATCTTTGAACTGTTCACTTATGATAGGTGCACATTTCTATATGTTTATTATAATCCAATAGTTCAAAACTATAAAAAAGAAAAATACATTTACACAAAAATTTTAGGTACCTACTATTTTCTAACACTATTTTAAATATTATGTTTTAAATTACATTTACATTGACTGTGTTTGTTGGGGTATAGACATGCACTTGATTCCCACCTCTGTATAAGAACATATAAGATCTGAAGAGGTTTTACTTAGTGCAGTATATTAAATTCCACGTGTCAAAGTTAAGAAATACATATTCTTCTTATGCACACACGATCATTTAAAAATGTATCCTGCATTGGGCTGAAAGTTAGCCTCAACATGTTAGAAAGTGAAGGTATCAGTCATCATGGTTTTTTGACAGTACAACTAAGAAATACAGTTATTTTAAAAAACAGCCAAGAAAAAACCTATAAGTATTAAAAATTCAAAAATATATTGCTATATAATTCACAGTTTAAAAAATCATAATAGAAGTTTAAAAGCACTTAGAACTAAAGGGTAATGAACAGCCTATGGGTTTCAACTGAAGTGGTGCTTCCATGGAAATTTTCAGCCCTACATATTTTCAGAAAAAGTTATATTTAGAGAAAATTATTTTATACTATATATTTAGAGAAAGAGACAAGGTTGAAAACTAATGCATAGGATCCATCTGAAGTTTGAAAAACAAAATAAATCCAAAGAGATTAAAAGAAATATATAGTAAAAATCGGAGTGTAAACAAAAGACAAAATAAATGTCCCGTATGGAGGAATAAAAAATCTAAAAACTTGTTTTATGAAACAATATCAAAAAGGCACACTTTTAGTGGTATACCTAGGAAAATAAAAGATATACAATAATTTTTAAATGAGAAATAATAAAAAGGAATTTAAAACACAAGGAAATACTGCTAACAACTATTTGCCAACATTTTAGTCAAATTCAATGTATAAATTTATGGGGAAAGATAGCATATTAAAGCATTTTTTTTTTTTAATTTTTTTTTCAACGTTTTTTATTTATTTTTGGGACAGAGAGAGGCAGAGCATGAACGGGGGAGGGGCAGAGAGAGAGGGAGACACAGAATCGGAAACAGGCTCCAGGCTCCGAGCCGTCAGCCCAGAGCCTGACGCGGGGCTCGAACTCACGGACCGCGAGATCGTGACCTGGCCGAAGTCAGACGCTCAACCGACTGCGCCACCCAGGCGCCCCTAAAGCATTTTTTAAGTCATATAAAATACTTTACCTCTGTGTTCTCTTTCTGAGTAAATACATAACTTTTATTTATTTATTTTAGTTTTTTTTAATGTTTATTTATTTTTGAGAGACACAGAGAAACAGAGTGTGAGCGGGGGAAGAGCAGAGAGGGAGACAGAATCTGAAGCAGGCTCCAGGCTCTGAGCAAGCAGTCAGCACAGAGCCTGATGCAGAGCTCGAACCCACAAACTGTGAGATCATGACCTGAGCCGAAGTCACACGCTCAACCGACTGAGCCACCCAGGCACCCCTCTATTTTTACTTTTAATATGCATTAATATCTCATTTACAGTATCTTTTTTCTGCAATTTGTTTGTCTACCATCAATGAAAAGTGACATTGTCATTAAGAATAGAAATTAAGTTTTTTGATGGATTTGATAGACTACCTCCATCAAACATTTATTTTTCAGCTTTAAGATACAACTGACATATAATATTGTATAAATTTAAAGTGTACATGTTGAGGGCCGCCTGGGTGGCTCAGTTGGTTAAGCATCTGACTTCAGCTCAGGTCATGACTTCATGGTTCATGGGTTCAAGTCCCGCTTCAGGCTCTGTGCTGACAGCTCAGAGCCTGGAGCCTACTTCCGATTCTGTGTCTCCCTCTCTCTCTGCTCTGTTACTGTCTCCCCCCATTCATGCTCTGTTACTGTCTCTCAAAAATGAATGTTAAAAAAAGTTTTAAAGTGTACATGTTGATTTCATGCACATATATTACAAAATGATTACCATCATAGCATTAGCTAACACCTCCATCATGTCAAGTAACTACTATTTCTTTTTGCTGTCAGCCATTTATAATCTATTCCCTCAGCAACTTTCAAGTATATAATACAGTACTGTTAACTATAATCATCATGCTGTACATTAGATTCCCCCAAGCTTATTTCTTTTTATAACCAGAAGTTTATACCATTTTAGGAGTTTGGCTTTTGTGTGTCTTTGTATGTGCATGTGTCAAAAAGAACCTTTATTAGTTATTTATAATCGCCTCTTCTGCTTTTCTGCTTTCTTGCCAGATGCCTTGGAACAGGAGCTTTCTGGGCTTGAGATTTCTGACCCTTCCCAGCTTTTGGAGGCGCTGCCTTCTGGCCTGCAGCTTATGGGGCAGAAATCTTCTGGACTGCAGCCTTCTTGCCTGTAGCGGCAAACTTTTTTTGTTAGAAACTTTGCAGCAACTTCTCCAGCGGCAACCTTAGCAGTGGGTACATTTCTAGGAGAAGATTCCAGGACAGCTGCTTTTGGTAGCTTTCTAACTTCAAGTTTGATTATTCTTTTCCTCCTTTTCTTTGCCTTCATGACTTTATAGTGATCAAAATCTGTCATCTTGGCTTTCCTTTCTCTGGCTTTAATCTTCTTGACCCATCCCATGGCCGCCCATTTCCTACTGGTGTCTGCCTTCTGCCAGGCTTGTCCGACATACTTTGGGCGGGCACTGTGTGGGAACTTGAGATGAAGTCAGTGAGCTCCATGCATTTGAAAGGCATATTATATCTCCTTACCTGAATGCAAGGTCCATCAACCAAAGCCCCCTTCTGGTCAATAGCATCTATAATCTGGACCATCCTCCCGGCATGAAGGCCAAAGGAAATGTAGGCCACCTGGCCAACCTCTATAAAACACTTGAACATCATTTTGGTGGCATTGCACAAGAGAGGTTTGCTTTTTTAGATTTCATGTGTAAGTGACATCACACTATATTTGTCTTTCTCTGACATTTCACTTAACATCATGCCCTCAAGTTTCGCCATGTTGTTACAAATGACAGGATTTCCTTTTTTCTCATGGCTGAATAACATTCCATTGATCCCATGGGGGCAGGGTTTGTTCAGAATTACCACTTGTGTCTTAACCCCACAACCCCACATATATTGTTTTTGGTGTTCAGACTAAAGCTCTTTATAGGGGTTTACTGGACAGAGGACACTGCTCTGGGGATAGATGGAGGGACCCTGAGCCTGGGTGATGGTGCTCCAGTCCTGGCCATGGGTGAAGTGGGTTAGATCTGCCCATGCCTGTGAGTCCACATATGTACAATGGAATGTTATATATACACACCCATTCCCCACGTCTCCATCCATTCATCTATTGATGGACACTCAGGTTATTTCCATATCTTGGCTATTGTGAATAATACTGCAATGACCATGGGAAAGCAGATATCTCTTCAAGAACCTGTTTTCACTTACTTTGGGTAAGTGTTGAGAGGTAGGATTGCTAAATCATATAGTATTTCTAGTTCTAATTTTTTGAGAAAACTCCATACTGTTGTCTATAGTTGCTGCATCAATTTATATTCCCATAAATAGTGCACAAGTGTTCTCTTTTCTTCACATTCTTGCCAACACTTGTTCTCTCGTCTTTTTGATAATACAATTTTAACAGATGTGATATCTCAGTGTGGTTTTTATTTGCATTTTTCTGAAGGCCAGAAAGAATCTGTGTCCCAGGCAGTTAGACTACAAAGACCCCAAGTGCAAAGGGATTGAGATAGAGCCCTCACAGGGTATTGCCTCAGCAATGGGGCCAAATTCTATACAGACTGAAGCCTGTTCCAGTCCCAATTAGCACATATTCAAAACAATCTTCCTAAGCATGAATATCCCAAGTAATGACATCAAAGAACAAAGCCCAACTTTATTTAAAGGAACACAAAATGCTCAGCAGTCGACAATTTAAAATACACAGTGCTGGTCTCCTACCTAGAGTTACCAGGTATGCAATGGAACAGAAATGCAATTCACCACTAGCAGGGAAATCAACCAATAGACATCTCCCTCCCTCACCCCCTAGATGAGGGTAGAATTGGTATAGGACTTAAAAACAGGCCAGAGAAGCAGACTCACTATGGTCAAACATAAAAGGAAGTAGCATAAGGAGATAATAGGAAGACACACTTAAATATCAAAGCAGATATATAATTCCATTAAAATCAGGAATTTGTTGAGAAGTGACATAGGATAGCTGTTAAAGTCATCAACTCAGGAGCCACAGTGCCGGGTTTCTATTACCAGCTCTGAAATGACACTTGTGGATCCCTGTTCAAGGTAATTAACATGCCATGCCTCAGTTTCCTTCTCTGTAAAATGAGTATAGTAATAACACTTTCCATCAGGCTTGCTATGAGGGTGAAAATAGTTCTTATTTGTCAAGAACAGAGGACTTTGCAGGGCACAAACTTTAATGGCTATAAAAATGTTTATGAAATAAAATGAAGACAAATAACCTAGCTTTCCTCCCATGAACACCCAGAAAGCAGGCTCCCTCTCAACTCACCTCCATTTTTATTCTTGAGTTTTCTCTGTAGCCAAAGGGCCTGCAGGGGTTCAGAAGAGTCAGGAGGTCCCAGAGTGTTGAAATTTGCTCACACTTCTGTGCTTCTAGCAGTCTTTGAAGCTGATGGGAGGTGCGGCCACTCTTAAAGGTAATGGATGTGATTGCTCCTGCGCTATGCCCCACTAGCACTCTCATCAAGCTGGCTCATATTCCTCACCCAGTCTCTGGGAGTCACCCAATTCATAGAGACCTTCCCAAACAGCAACATCCCAAAGAGGTGCCTCCCTGTTATTTTGTCCTCAACCTTCACTAACACTTTCTACAGGTCAATATAACTTAGTAAAGTGTAGCTCTCCCACAGTTTATAAACTCAGCAAAATCATGGAGCTTGCCTACAAGTGAATTCAGCTGTAAAACAGCTTCCCAGCTCTGATTCTACAAAGGAATCAGCTGGAAGGCATTTCAAAGGCCAACCCCAGTGATTCAGATTTAATTATTTTGGGTTGGGTCCCAGGCATTTGTGTTTTGAAAAACTCCTTCCATGATTCCAACATGCAGCCTGGGTTGAGATCTGCTGCCTTAGAGGAACAGTGTGTACTTTGCCATGAGCTCTACCTGACTGCAGGGGACTCCCCTGTCCATCGCCACCTCACTATGCTCCAGGCAGGTGGAGACTGTTGTCACTGTGAGTCACACCCAGGCTACAGATTAGAACTGCCTGAAGACTGTTTTGACTATCCTGGTACCTGCAGTTTTCCAGAGATTTTCACTTGAGGATATAGTTTGGGAACCAATCATCGGGAGTACTGAATGTTTCTAATATGTGACCAAAGGGGAGACGCTCCTCTTAAAAAGGGTCTCATGGGCAGGAGACTTTCTTTTGCTTCCTGACAAAAGGATAGTAGTTCTCAAGAATCTCTTGGGGCCTAGGATAAGCGACTGGGGCCTGATCTAAGAAAGCCTTCCTGAGATTTGGGCTCTATTCAAGAGGGGCATGCGGATTTAAAGAAAGTAATTTCACACAATTTTAGGGCTGTTTGTCTTTCTAAAGATGAGGAAATTGAGTATTAAGTTTTAAATCTTAGGGGAAATCTTCTAATTTAGGGGAAACGTTCAATGTTTCTTTGTCAAACAATCTATAAAGTCTGTTGGATAAATTTTGAAATGAGAAGGGAAATAGGGTAGAATCTTGGGAGGAAAAGTTTTTGAAGTTGATGGAAGTATAAAGTGATACTGGATGTTCTTGTGTGAAGGAAATTCACAGGTCAAAAATATGGGTGACTGCAAGGGTTGGTGATAATTTCTGATGTGCCAAGGAAGTGACTAAGAAGTATTTTATTTTCCAAGGTGAAAATGGAGTCTTTCCAGCTTTCTGAGTGACAAAAGAAAAAATAAAGACAATTAAGTATTATGAAATAAGAGAGACTGAGCAAGGAGAAATGTTGGAGAGAAACTATGGAAGTTTCTACCAAAAAGTATCATGAAAAGCAGAGAAGCCAGGGATGACATAGCTGTAAAGACAAACACACACAGTGATTCTCACTGTAAGAGGAGCCACCTTCCCAGGCTAAAGACAATCAGCGTCCATGCTCGCAGGGGGGCGGGGGGAGGGGGAGAGGAAGAGAGTGTTTAACTGATCAGATTTCAAGAGAGGCTTTTCCATTAAAAATGAGCAAAGCTGTTCACCCTTGTCTATGACTTTCCTCCTCAAGGGTATAAAATATTAGTCTTGTAAAGGGAAGTGCATTTCACCATGATTTAGAGCTGCTTGCATTTTTGAAGATGTGAAAGGAAACTTGTAAGCGATAGAAAATCACCAATTTTAAAGCTTTTTTTTTTTTTTTTTTTGTTACCGACATGCAATAAAACTTAGGAAAATGCGTGCAGACAATATTTTTGGGATGAAAGGGAATCTAGAAGGAATGGAGGAGTGTGGGTAAGAGTGATTAAGGTTTCTGTGTGTATGTAATGACATCAGTGTTCCTGGGTGGGAATAGCCATCAACAAAAAAGAGGTTTGAGGAAAAGTCCAAAATCATGGGTATGAGTGGGATCCAAGGGGGAGTTTCTGCTAAACCCTAGAACTAGTAGTGTTATGTCCGTAGATAATAGGGAATCACTACAGGCTTCTTAGTAGCAATATTTTAGGGAGAACATCAAGGCTTCAGGAAACATGAGTTTGGAGTAGAGAGAAAATGGCATATTGGGACAGTTTATGACACTCTTAGCCAAACTGAGAGGAAATACTGATGGAGAGGGTAAGATAGGAGAGTGGAGAACAGAGGAGTGATTGACACATTTCTTGGCAGTGAGTATATCGGCATAGAGGGAATTGGAGGCTCCAGGAGCAGAAACTGGCCCTAATGCCTAGGAACTGGCCACCACCCAGAGTGGATGCTGGGCGTCAAGGCCCTGGTTTTTAATATAAGTACTATGTCCCAGCATCCTCATTCGATCTGTGATCCTGGACACACATCCTATCTTCTATTTGAATCTTGGTATCTTCCACTGAAAAGTGGGAGGGGGTGGGGGATGGGTAAACCAACTTATTCTGGACAACAGCCCTTTAGATTAATTCAAGGATTGGGACTTTGATTGGATATGCCAAATCCCTTCAGCTATTCCTAAACTAATGTTTGAGTGGATAACTGGGAGAGGGTGTGTTTGACTTCAACTAGAAGTGCAGGAATTCAAAGCATTCTGGGCCCCATACTCTCAACTAAATAAAAGATTGTCTCATTTGTGCAAATGCACATTCTTGACTTCTGAGTTTTCTTTGCATTTAACTGGAAGCTTCTAAGAGCTTCCAGTTAAACAGGAAGTGCTGAAACCCCAGTCTCTATAAAACAGTGGAATTAGCTGAGTTTTCTTCACTCTGGTATCAAAACCATTCTTTCATTAAGGGTCTTTTCCATGGACAATAGCAATAGCATCCTCAGGGGCAACCCCAAATATATTGTTTTTGGTGTTCAGACTAAAGCTCTTTATAGGGGTTTACTGGACAGAGGACATTGCTCCAGGGATAGATGGAGGGACTCTGAGCCTGGGTGGTGGTGCTCTAGTCCTGGCCGTCGATGAAGGTTGGTTAGATGTCCCATGCCTGTGAGTCCTAGCTGTGACCCTCTGTCTGGGGTTTAACACATAAGTGGTAGTTCTGAACCAACCCTGTCCCCAGCTGCAAATATTTATTTCTACCCCAGCAAAGATAATGGGGGCCCTTTAGTGACCCACCAGCCACCTAAGTTCTCACAAAGCTTCTATTCTCCATGGGTAAGCAATATTACACAAGAGCCTGCAATACTAGTTATTTCAGTCATTGTTAGAAAAGTGAAAATAAGGTTGTACATGTGTATGTAGCTGATACAAGTTGTTCATGAGAAAGATTTGTGAAATTGGGATCTTCACAAAAGAGAAGTAAAATACCTTTTTATAAACTTAAGAGATGTAGATAAACAGGTATAAGAGACACAATATATCTAAATTGTTTACCTTATATGTTATATATTCACATCACCCAACAAGTGGTTGCTGAGCTTAAGAAGCATCAGCTGCAATCTCACAAGAAGTGAACCAAGGCCCAGGAACGTTAAATGATGGGGCTCTGCTCACACAGCCCAAGAATACTGACAGCAGGATTTCACTCTACTGATTCTTTTATCCACAAGTTTTCCCTATGGTTAATGACCCTCCAGACAATAATTTTGGGGAAAGGGTATGAGAAGGGTGACAGATCCTAGGCCATCAGGAAGCTGAGCTCCCTTCCTGTCTGTTGGCCTCTGTCTATATATTTGGGTCCTATCCAAGCCCTGGCCAATAGCAGAACCGGGGAGTCCTCAAGTTCAATTCCACGTTTTGTTCATCCCATTGGTATTGTGAAGAGAAGGACCCATGAAATCCCTTGTCTCCCAAGTGGAACTGGGATCCAGGTTGAAATTTTCAGTTTAGGATCTGGATCAGAGACAGGGTGGGTGACTGCAACTGGGGATGGAGTCTACGGAGAGAAAGGCAGGGTTCAAGGTGCAGGGCTCTCATCCAGAGCATGTAGGGTGAGGGGGGGGTGGAGAATAGAAATAGGTAAAGAAGCAAACCAAACCAAAACAAAAACCTGGGAAATGGCAAAGTGGAAAATGACAAGTAAGAGTATAATGGACGTAAGAAAATTTTTTTTTAATTTTATCTTTTATTTTTTAAAATTTACATCCAAATTAGTTAGCATATAGTGCAACAATGATTTCAGGAGTAGATTCCTTAATGCCCCTTACCCATTTGGCCCATCCCTCCTCCCACAACCCCTCCAGCCACCCTCAGTTTGTTCTCCATATTTATGAGTCTCTTCTGTTTTGTCCCCCTCCCTGTTTTTATATTATTTTTGTTTCTCTTCCCTTATGTTCATCTGTTTTGTCTCTTAAAGTCCTCATATGAGTTAGGTCATATGATTAATTTCACTTAGCATAATACCCTCCAGTTCCATCCACATAGTTGCAAATGGCAAGATTTCATTCTTTTTGATTGCTGAGTAATGCTTCATTGTGTGTGTGTGTATATATATATATATATATATATATATATATATATGCCACATCTTCTTTAGCCATTCATCCATCGATGGACATTTGGGCTCTTTCCACACTTTGGCTATTGTTGATAGTGCTGCTATAAACATGGGGGTGCATGTGTCCCTTCGAAACAGCACACCTGTATCCCGTGGATACATGCCTAGTAGTGCAATTGCTGGGTCATAGGGTAGTTCTATTTTTAGTTTTTTGAGGAAACTTCATAATGTTTTCCAGAGTGGCTGCACCAGCTTGCATTGCCACAAACAATGCAAAAGAGATCCTCTCTCTACGCATCCTCGCCAACATCTGTTGTTGCCTGAGTTGTTAATGTTAGCCATTCTGATAGGTGTAAGGTGGTATCTCATTGTGGTTTTGATTTGTATTTCCCTGATGATGAATGATATTGAGCATTTTTTCATGTGTCGCTTGGCCACCTGGATGTCTTCCTTGGAGAAGTGTCATGTCTTTTGCCCATTTCTTCACTGGATTATTTGTTTTTGGGTGTTGAGTTTGATAAGTTCTTTATCGATTTTGGATACTAACCCTTTATCTGATATGTCATTTGCAAATATCTTCTCCCATTCTGTCAGTTGCCTTTTAGTTTTGCTGATTGTTTCCTTTGCTGTGCAGAAGCTTTTTATTTTGATGAGGTCCCAGTAGTTCATTTTTGCTTTTGTTTCCCTTGCTTCCAGAGACGCGTTGAGTAAGAAGTTGCTGTGGGCAAGATCAAAGAGGTTTTTGCCTGTTTTCTCCTCGAGGATTTTGATGGCTTCCTGTCTTACATTGAGGTCTTTCATCCATTTTGAGTTTATTTTTGTGTATGGTGTAATAAAGTGGTCCAGGTTCATTCTTTTGCATGTTGCTGTCGAGTTTTCCCAGCACCACTTGCTGAAGAGACTGTCTTTATTCCATTGGATATTCTTCCCTGCTTTGTCAAAGTTAGTTGGTCATATGTTTGTGGGTCCGTTTCTGGGCTCTCTATTCTGTTTCATTGATTTGAGTGTCTGTTCTTGTGCCAGTACCATACTGTCTTGATGATTACAGCTTTGTAGTAGAGATTGAAGTCTGGGATTGTGATGCCTCCTGCTTTGGTTTTCTTTTTCAAGATTACTTTGGCTATTTGGAGTTTTTTCTGGTTCCATACAAATTTTAGGATTATTTGTTCTAGCTCTGTGAAGAATGCTGGTGTTATTTTGATAGGGATTGCATTGAATATGTACATTGCTTTGGGTAGTATTGACATTTTAACAATATTTGTTCTTCCTATCCAGGTGCATGGAATCTTTTTCCATTTTTTTATGTGTGTCTTCTTCAATTTCTGTCATAAGCTTTCTATAGTTTTCAGTCTATAGAATTTTCACCTCTGGTTAGATTTATTCCTAGGTATTTTATGGTTTTTTGTGCAACTGTAAATGGGATCGATTCCTTGATTTCTCTTTCTGTGGCTTCATTGTTGGTGTATAAGAATGCAACCGATTTCTGTGTTTTGATTTTATATCCTGCAACTTTGCGGAATTCATGAATCAGTTCTAGCAGGTTTTTTTGTGGAATCTTTAGGGTTTTCCATATAGAGTATCATGTCATCTGTGAAGAGTGGAAGTTTGACCTCCTCCTGGGCCGATTTGGATGCCTTTTATTTCTTTGTGTTGTCTGATTGCAGAGGCTAAGATTTCCAATACCATATTGAATAACAGTGGTGACAGTGGACATCCCTGTCTTGTTCCTGACCTTAGGGGGAAGCTCTCAGTCTTTCCCCATTGAGGATGTTATTAGCGTTGGGTCACTCGTATATAGCTTTTATGATCTCGAGGTGTGCTCCTTCTATCCCTACTTTCTTGTGGGTTTTTATCAAGAAAGGATGCTGTATTTTGTCAAATGCTTTCTCTGCATCTATTGAGAGGATATGGTTCTTGTCCTTTCTTTTATTGATATGATGAATCATATTAATTGTTTTGGAGATACTAAACCAGCCCTGCATCGCAGGTATAAATCCCACTTGGTCGTGGTGAATAATTTTTTTAATGTATTGTTGGATCTGGTTGGCTAATATCTTGTTGAAGATTTTTGCATCCGTGTTCATCAGGTAAATTGGTCTATAGTTCTCCTTTTTAGTGGGGTCTCTGTCTGGTTTTGGAATCAAGGTAATGCTGTCTTCATAGAAAGAGTTTGGAAGTTTTCCATCCATTTCTATTTTTTGGAACAATTTCAAGAGAATAGGTGTTAACTCTTCCTTAAATGTTTGGTAAAATTCCCCTGGAAAGCCATCTGGCCCTGGACTCTGGTTTTTTGGCAGATTTTTGACTGCTAACTCGATTTCCTTATTGGTTATGGGTCTGTTCAAACTTTCTATTTCTTCCTGTTTCAGTTTTGGTAGTGCATATGTTTCTAGGAATTTGTCCATTCTTCCAGATTGCCCATTTTATTGGCATATAATTGCTCATAATATTCTCTTATTGTTCTTTTTATTTCTGTTGTGTTGGTTGTGATCTCTCCTCTTTCATCCTTGATTTTATTTATTTGGGTCCTTTCCTTTTTCTTTTTGATCAAACTAGTGGTTTATCAATTTTGTTAATTCTTTCAAAGAACAAGCTTCTGGTTTTATTGATCTGTTCTACTGGGTTTTTTGTTTGTTTGTTTGTTTGTTTGTTTGTTTGGAAAGCATTAATTTCTGCTCTAATCTTTCTTATTTCCTATCTTCTGCTGTTTTTGGGTTTTATTTGCTGTTCTTTTTCCAACTCCTTAAGGTGTAAGGTTAGGTTGTGTATCTGAGATCTTTCTTCCTTCTTTAGGAAGGCCTGGATTGCTAAATACTTTCCTCTTAAGACAGCTGTTGCTGTGTCCCAGAGGTTTCGGGTTGTGATGTTATCATTTTCATTGACTTCCATATAGTTTTTAATTTCCTCTTTAACTATTTGGTTAGCCCATTCATTATTTGGTAGGATGTTCTTCAGTCTCCAAGTATTTGTTACCTTTCCAAATCTTTTCTTGTGGTTGATTTTGAGTTTCATAGTGTTGTGGTCTGAAAATATGCATGGTATGATCTTGATCTTTTTGTACTTAGGGCTGATTTGTGTCCCAATATATGGTCTATTCTGGAGAACATTTCATGTGCACTGGAGAAGAATGTATGTTCCACTGCTTTAGGATGAAATGTTCTGAATATATCTGTTAAGGCCATCTGGTCCAATGTGTCATTCAAAGCCATTGTTTCCTTGTTGATTTTTTTATTACATTATCTGTCCATTGCTGTGAGTGGGGTGTTGAAGTCTCCTACTATTATGATATTGCTATCCATGAGTTTCTTTATGTTTGTGATTAATTGATTTGTATATTTGGGTGCTTTCACATTTGGAGCACAAATGTTTACAATTGTTAGGTCTTCTTGGTCTATAGACCCCTTGGTTATGATATAATGCCTTTCTGCATCTCTTGATACAGTCTATTTTGAAGTCTAGATTGTCTGATATAAGTATGGCTACTCTGGCTTTCTTTTGTTGACCATTAGCATGATATATTGTTCTCCATCCTCTTACTTTCAATCTAAAGGTGTCTTTAGGTCTAAAGTGGGTCTCTTGTAAACAGCATATAGATGGATCTGTTTTCTTATCCATTCTGTTACCCTATATCTTTTGATGGGAGCATTGAGTCCATTGATGTTTAAAAATTTTTTTTTTTCAACGTTTTTTTTTTATTTATTTTTGGGACAGAGAGAGACAGAGCATGAATGGGGGAGGGGCAGAGAGAGAGGGAGACACAGAATCAGAAACAGGCTCCAGGCCATCAGCCCAGAGCCTGACGCGGGGCTCGAACTCACGGACCGCGAGATCGTGACCTGGCTGAAGTCGGATGCTTAACCAACTGCGCCACCCAGGCGCCCCTCCATTGATGTTTAAAGTGAGTACTGAAATATATGAATTTATTGCCATTATGATGCTTGTAGAGTTGGAGTTTCTGGTGGTGTCCTCTGGTCCTTTCTACTCTTTGGTTTTTTTTTTTTTTTTTTTTGGTCTTTATTTGTTTTTTTTTTTTTTTTCTTTCATCTTTTCTCCCGTGAGAAAGTCCCCCTTAAAATTTCTTACAGTGATGGTTTAGTGGTCACAAACTGCTTTAATTATTTTTTTATTATTATTTTTTTGGGGGGGAAACATTTTATCTCTCCTTCTATTTTGAATGACAGCCTTGTCAGTTAAATAATTCTTGGCTGCATATTTTTCTGATTCAGCACACTGAATATATCCTGCCACCCCTTTCTGGCCTGTCAAGTTACTGAGGATAGGTCTGCTGCAAACCTGATCTGTATTCCCTTGTAGGTTAGGGACTTTTTTCCCCTTGCTGCTTTCATGATTCTCTCCTTGCCTGAGTATTTTGTGAATTTGACTATGATATGCTTTGTTGATGGTCGGTTTTTGTTGAATCTAATGGGGGTCCTCTGTGCTTCCTAGATTTTGATGTCTGTGTCTTTCCCCAGGTTATGAAAGTTTTCTGCTATGATTTGCTCACATAACCCTTCTACCACTATTTCTCTCTCTTTCTCTTCTGGGACCCCTATGATTCTGATGTTGTTTCTTTTTAATGAGTCACTTATTTCTCTAATTCTTAAATCGTGCTCTTTTGCCTTACCTCTTTTTTCCTGCTTTGTTATTCTCTTAAATTTGTCCTCTCTATTGCTGATTCTCTGTTCTGCCTTGTCCATCCTTGCCACCGCTGCATCCATCCATGATTGCATCTCAGTTATAGCATTTTAAATTTCATTCTGGCTATTTTTTTACTCTTTTGTCTCTGCAGGAAGGGACTGTAATCTATTTTTGACTCCAGCTAGTATTCTTATTATTGTGATTCTAAATTCTGGTTCAGACATCTTGCTTGTATCTGTGTTGGTTAAATCCCAGGCTGTCGTTTCTTCATGCTCTTTCTTCTGGGGTGCTTTCCTTCAATTTTTCATTTTGAAGGGAATTAATGAGGTAGAAAAATTAAAATTAAAAAAATTAAAATTAAAAAAATATTAAAATTAAAAATTAAACACACACACACACACACAAATAGAATGGATGATGCTAGATCCTAGGTGTGTTTTGGTCTGGGTGTTGAAAGTAGTGTGACAGATAAGAGGAAAAAAAAGGGGGTGGTAGAAAAATAAAAGGAAATTGTTTCAGAATTTGAAAAATGAATACACTGAAGTAGACTAAAATGAAATAATCGGGGTAAAATAGAATTTGAAAAAAATATACACAAAAGTAAAGAATATAGTAGAAAAAAATTAAAGAAAAATGCTTTTAATAAAAATTAAAAATAGGTATGAATTTTTTCGTTTTCTGTATTTAAGAAAAAAGAAAAGAAATGAAAAAGAGAAAAAAATAAAAAAGGAAAAAAGAAAAAAGAATACACTGTAGTAGACTAAAATAAAATAATGGGAGTAAGAATTTGAAAAGATTTACATAAAAGCAAAAAATATAGTAATAAAAATTAAATAAAATATTTTAAAAAGAAATTGAAAGTAAAAATGAAGTTTTTCTCTTTCTACCTTCAAAAAGAAAAGAAATGAAAAAGAGAAAAAAGAAAAAGAAAGAAAAAAAGGAAATTGTTTGAAAATTTGAATAGGTGAATACACTGAAATAGACTAAAATGAAATGATGGAAGTAAAGTAGAATTTGAAAAAAATTACACAAAAGTAAAAAATATAGTAATAAAAATTAAAGAAAAATATTTTTAACAAAAATTGAAAATAAAAATGAATTTTTTTCTCTTTCTATATTCAAGAAAAAGAAATGTAAATGAGAAAAAGGAAAAAGGAAAAAAAAGAAAAAAAAAACTTGAATAGATGAACCTACTAACAGATTGAAGTAGGACTGAAATTGCTTCGTTTTCCCCTAGAAGTCAGTCTATGTAGCTCTTTATAGTCCATAAATTAAGCTGGTGGTGAGGCTTGTGTTCTTGAAGAGGGAAGTTGGCCCAGTTGTGTGGGGCTCAGTGTAACAGCTCCGCTCTCCAATAGATGGCGCTGCTAGCCTACTGGGGTGGATTGTTGCGGGGCTCGTATGTGCCTATGCGCATGCGTGGGAGCAATGAAAAAAGGCGTCACCCAGCGACCCAGGCTGTTCTCCGGGATTAGCAATTGCGCACCCATTCTCTGTCTTCAGCTTTCCTCCACTCTCCGCTTCTTCACTCTCCGTGACCAGGCCCCAGGCAGTACCTCTCTCCCAAGTTTTGTCTCAGATGTGGCTGTTTTCCCGCCCCTTACTTCCGAAGGACTGCGGCTTTGACCTGTTCTACCCCTCTGGGGGAGGGTCTCACCAAACAATGGCCGAATGTCAGCTGCACCCAGGAACGCTTGCTGGACCCTGCTGTTGCTGGTGCCCCGAGACTGCGGCCAGGTGCCAACCCGCCCCAGAAAAAGTTCACGAGACAGTGTAGCAGCAGCGTTTATGGAAAAATCACACACCTCTGGCACCAGGCTTCACCCTCAACGACCTTGCCCCAGCACCAGTGAATATGGCCGTTTTCTGGGGTCTGCTGGGACCAGGTGTCTTCAACAGTCTCTACTGAATGTCCTTCCAGCAGTGGAACTGCTTTACCCTGTATGGCCTGAGAACCTTCTGGACCCCACTCTGTTCCTGGGGATTCGCCCTTCCCACCAGAGCACCGCCAGGTATCGAGCTGCGAAGTTGCAGTCTTTGCACTCCCCTTGTTTACAGTCTTAATGGAATTTAAACCCTCTCCTTTCTCCCGTCTCCCTTTTTAGTTTAGTTCCTGAGGCTGTTTCCAATTTTCCGCTTTCTCTCCAGCTGCTTTTGGGGAAGGGTGCTTTTCCTGTATGCTCCCCCCTCCTCAGTCTCCGCCCTCGCTCCACCTGCAAAAGCGGTTCCCCACTTTTCACGGCTTCTAACTCCCCAAGTTCAGCTCTTCGTGTCGCGTACCCGCTGAATTCTGTGGTTCAGGTTGTGCAGATTGTTGTGTTAATCCTCCAGTCAGTTTCCTAGGGGTATAGGATGGTTTAGTGTTGGTCTGGCTGTATTTCATGGACGTGAGACACAAAAAGCTTCCATGCTGTTCTGCCATCTTGGCTCCTCCCTCAAGAAAAAATTTAAGGAAGAGACAAAGTAATCTTAGCAATTAAGACTAAATTAGAAGTCAGAGTAGTATGAATTCAACTGTATATAATAGTATAATAAAGGAATTTAGGCAAGGTGTGGATATACCAATGACAATAAAAAAGAAGAAAACAAAATCTTAAATAGCTAAAAAGAATCAGAATAGTAATTTTTAATGAAGACAGGAAACAACATCCAACATATACACACTTGAATTCTGCGCAGAAGAAAACACAATGCAATAGAATTAATATTTAAAACTATTCTCCAAGAAACTCTATGTAAATAAAAGACTCACAGTGACATATAAAAGACTACCTGAGGTACCTGGGAAAGTTGATTCAGATTTGTCATCTCAAAGACATATTATACTAAAAGTATTGATTTCAAAGATAACAAATTTCCCTAGGACATCAATAAAATACAAAACAAAAGTCACTGACATAGAAAAATCATTTTGACCTCAGAATTGTTGACAATAATATACAAATGAAGATAGCACCATAATAACTTAAACAAAACAAAACAAAAAAAAACTTCGAGGAAAGAAATAGGTGATCCAAGTATTGTAACTCTAGCTAAGCTGTTTTTCAAGTATTAGGGGTATAGAAACACAGATTTAAATACACCAAAACTCAGGGAATATATATCCAAAAGCCCTTTCTGAGTGATATACAAAAATAGAAAATGGATGTCATATGGCCAGGAGTGGATTATGAAATTTTTGGCCAAAAAATAAAAAAAAATAATAATAATTAGAGGTACCATTGGATAGATCTAATTGTATATCTAAGAAAGAAAGAGGCGAAGGGATAGAGTTGTTGTTTGTCTTGACATTAAAAAGCAATAATGCTATGAAAAGGAGAACGAGAAGATACAAAAGGAATTAGAATGAACTCAGCAGTGGTCACTTAAATAATAGGTGGAGTCAGTGGCTATAGTTATAAGCTGGTAAATCAAGAACTAGAGACCTAAGTAAGGGGTAGAGGACTAAGGGTATTATTCAAGATGTTATTTAAAAGGTAATATCTGGAAGAAAACCTCAAACTTTAATAAATAACAGAATAAACTGAAAAAGAGAAAAGACATTCAGAAAGCAAAAGTATACATAAATACTATACCCAGTTAAGAACAAACATCTCAACTATATCAATTAAATGTACTCAATTCATCTATTAAAAGACACAGCATTTTAAATTGTCTTGTTAACCAAAAATCAACACACTAAGATAAAGTTATTCAATAAAACGAAAAATAGAGGGATTGGCAAGTATATATGGGACAAATGTACACAACAGAGTGAAGCTAACTAGAAACCAGGGGTTTTAATCCTAATACAAGATGAGGTGGACTTCAGGCCAAAAAGCACTAAAAATGTCAATGATGGGAGGGCGCCTGGGTGGCCAGCCAGTTGGGCATCCGATTCAATTTCGGCTGAGGTCATGATCTCACGGTTCATGAGTTTGAGCCCCATGTGGGGCTCCATGCTGACAGAGGGAAGCCTGCTTGGGATTCTCTCTCCTTTTCTCTCTGTCCTCCCCTGCTCATACTCTCTCTCTCTCACAAAATAAATAAGTATTAAAAAAATAAAAAAGCCAATGAACATCTCGAAATATTACAGAACAAAATGTATGTTGATATAAATTATGAATATGTAGCAAATAACATAGTAATTACATAAAGCAGAAGGTGTAAGTGGTACAAGGAGAGGTAAACAGAATCACATAAAAGACTTTAACCTTTAACGCTGTGTTTAGCCCAAAAAAGGCCAAGCAAACAAAAATAAGTAAGGACGTAGTAGACCAATAGCATAGTATGTGTTTGTATCTGAATCTTTTCATGCTTAGTCTCTCCTCACACCTATCAAAATGGCTAAAATCAACAACACAAGGAACAATAGGTGTTGGTGAGGATGTGAGGTAAAATGAACAGTTGTGCACTATTTGTGGGAATGCAAACTGCTGCTGCAGCCACTCTGGAAAACAGTATTGAGACTCCTCAAAAAGTTAAAAATAGAACCATCCTATGATCCAGCAAGTATGCTACTGGGTATTTACCCAAAGAATACAAAAACACTGATTCAAAGGGATACATTCACTCCCTATGTTTATGGCAGCGTTATTTAGGGGTACCTGGGTGGCTCAGTCAGTTAACCATCTGACTTTGGTTCAGGGCATAATCTCAAGTTTGTGGGTTCAAGCTCCACTTCGGGCTCTGTGCTGACAGCTCAGAGCCTAGAGCCTGCTTCGGATTCTGTGTTTCCCTCTCTCTCTGCCCCTCCCCCATTATGCTCTATCTCTATGTCTCTCACAAATAAATAACTGTTAAAATAATGTAAGGGGCACCTGGGTGGCTTGGTTGGTTAAGTGCCTTTGACTTAGGTCATGATCTCGCGGTTTGTGAGCTCAAGCCCCTTGTCGGGCTCTGTGCTGACAGCTCCAGAGCCTGAAGCCTGTTTCAGATTCTGTGTCTCCCTCTCTGTCTCTGCCCTTCCCCCACTGGTGCGCTCGCTCTCTCTCTCTCTCTCTCTCTCTCTCTCAAAAATAAATAAACATTAAAAAAATCTATATAAGAACATTATTTAAACAGCCAAGAAATGGAAGCAGCCCAGGTGCCCATCAATTGATGGATGGATACAGAAGATCCATACAATGGAATATTATTCAGCCATAAAAAATAAAATCTTGCCATTTGCAGTGACATATATAGAACCAAAGAGTGTAAATCTGAGAGAGAAATGAGTCAGAGAAAGACAAATGCCATATGATTTCACACATATGGGAAGTTATGGAACAAAACAAAGGGAAAGAGAGAGAGATAAATCAAGAGACAGTGTCTTAATTATAGAGAACAAACTGATGGTTACCAGAGAGGCAGTGGGGATGGCAATGGGGGAAATAGGTGATAGGGATTAAAGAGAGCACTTGTGATGAACTCCAGGTGATGTATGGGATTGTTGACTCACTATGTGGTACACTTGAATCTAGTGTGACATTATGTTCACTGACTGGAATTAAAATAAAGACTTAAAAAAAACAAAAAAGGAGACACTTTACATGTTTATGATATAAAATATATCTTATTTATATCTTAATGAAATAGTGATATCTTATTAAAGCACTCATTTAATTTTCACAAAAATTGATTATATATTAAGTGATAAAGAATGCCTTATCAAGTTCCTTAAAGTAGAAATAATGCAAATAATATCCTTTGATCATAATATAATGAAACTAGAATTAATAAGAAAACAATAGTCCTTCCATCTGGGGTAAAGATAAACCAGAAATCAAAATTGTAAAATTTATAAAACGAAAAAATCAAGGAGATAAAATAAAGCATTAAATACACCCAAACGTAAAAGCTAGTGTGAGAAAAATAAATTAAAAGTAAATGCAAAGATTTAAGGAAAAAAATAAGTACAGGGTTAGTGACAGATAAAACAGGAAAAAATTTGCATTAGTAAGTAAGTCAATAGACTAATTACTGGAAGGAAAAAATAAAACAGACAAAAACACTAGGTAATCTAATAAAAATAGAAAAGGAGAAAGTACAAATTTATAAACTGATAAATGATGAAGGAAAATAACCATTGAAACAGATAATTCTAGAAATATTATGAGAGATTACTGTATGGACCCATACAAATATACTTGAAAACCTAGATAAAGGGAAAATATACACTGAAAATAAAATTTACTAAATTTTGCTAGAATGGAGATAAAATGGTTAAGTCAAGCTATTACCATGAAAGAAAGAACATTTATTAAAGAATACTCAACATACCATCTCATCTAGATGCTTTCATGGAGGGATTCTTACTTTGTGGAAACTAGATAATCATAATCATAAGGCTGCTTATGTTTTTTCCAGAGGGGGAAATTTTTTTTAAAATGCTTTTAATGAAGCATATAAATTTAATATCCATATTTATAATAATAGCATGTAGGTATGTAGATTTAAAATTACAAATGAGACATTAACAAGTAAAATCCAGTACCATCTTAAAAATAATAATTACATTATAAACCAGTTAAATTTATTTTGGAAATGCAAGAATAGTTCAATATTAGCATAGTCATTTGTATACTTCAGTCACAACGTCAGTAACATACAGTAATTTGATGTATAACTTCTTAGTGGTGTTTCCAGTGGTTCCTGCCAGGGATTACTTAATTGGGTAGACCTCCAGTGCATTCACACAGGTACTCATGCTTGGTTTCAGGCTCTGCTGTGGCCATATTGAAATTAACTTCTTCACGAGGGGTCCCATATTTGGCATAGGCATATCTGGATTTGGATCCTGGCTCTGTCACCCATTATCTACTTATCTTTGGGCAAGTCACTTAGCCTGTCTATACCGTGCTATTGTCCTGTGCTATGGTAGGAATTGAAGGTAGTATAGGAAAATGGTAAGTGCATAATAAGTGCCATAGTAAGAGATAGATGCCTGGTAGCTATTGCTGCTCTTGTTTTGGTGGTGGCAGTAGTTATTCTTTGTGGCTATTTTTATTTATTTATTCATTCATTCATTCATTCATTCATTCTTACCAGGGTCTAGTAAAAATGAGAGAGTAGGCAACTTTGATTTGAAGTATCAGAGATACTTTATAAGGAAAGGAATTATTTAGCTGATTCTTGACGGCTAAGGCTGAGCCCAGTCAGTCATGAACAAGATGGAGTGAATAGCAAATGAAAAAGGTAAGGAGGTTTGCAATCATTGGGCATTTATGGGAGCATGGTGTCCAGGAGCATGGATTTGGGTAAGAATCTCACCTCCACTAGCTTCATGACCTTGGGCAAATCACCTCACCTCTTTGTCTTAGTTTCTTTATCTTCAAAAAGTTCTAATTATAATATAGTATTTGTAGGGTTATTTTAAGAATTAGTGAGTTTATGTATGCAAAGTACATAGCTGAACATCTAGCAAATTGTACATGCTTTAATAGGTAATATATTATTATCCAAGGAGATCTGGGTCAGACAAGAAATTTCAAAGAAGTAGGCAAGGGCCAGTTCAGAGGGTTAGTCTGCCATGCTAAAGACCCTTAATGTGATCTTGAAGGTAATGGAAGGTAATTAAAGTGTTTAAGCACAATTGTGACATGATCTGACCTGTCTTCTGGAAAATTGCTATAACAGCTTTATAGAGATCTGAGGAATTGTGGAATAAAAGTTGACTTCCAGTTACCATTGTTGTCCCTCCTGGCTAATCTGACAAAGACAATTTCAATTTCTAGTGTAAGCAATAGTCAACATTGAGCAGATAAATTCTTAGCTCAAGAAAGTGCTTTCTGGCCACAGCATCTGTCCCGGGAGGCACCCTGCTGAAGGCTCAACTATAATTCATATCCTAAATACCACTTACACCCTACACCCAAGAAAGAGTCAGAATATGCTCTAGGTTTCCACTCCTCATGATATCTCTACCAAATCAACTCCAGGCTTGTGGAGTCAGAACTAGAACCTGCTGAGAGCTTTAACACTTCCAGTCCCATGATGCCCGGTTGATGTCCTCACCATTTGCTATTGCTGCCAGAGGATCCTTGGATGCTTCATTCACAGCAGATGTAACGGCAGCCAGTAAACAATGTTTATTGAGCACCCACTGTGTTTAGAGCACAGGAACAGGGCTACAAAAAGCTGCCACAGCAAAGAAACAGTGGGAGATGGTAGCACCTCTGGTGTAGTGTCTGACACCCCTGTCAATAGCATTAGCTTTTCTAGGCATTAAGAATTATTTAACACAACTAAACCTGTGACTCATAAACTTACCTTCTGCCAATTTTAAGGTGTCTAACAGCTGGGGGTTCACTAGGCATTGGACAAGCCTGAGAATGTGTTCAGAACTCTCTTTATGAATCAAAGAATGTTAACTTGTCATGCATGATCAGTTATCTGAATTTCAATTTGATTTATATACTCATAGTTTTGACCAGAAAGTATTTAAAACAGTGAGAAACATTTTTCTGAGTGTTATATTTTATTTTAAAACTTTGAATAATATCATTATTTCTTTCAGCAATTTGGGAGACTTCGTTTTGCAATATAAACTGTTTGAACCCTCAGGGAAAACATGATGTATACAGTAAAATTGCATTTTGAAAGTTTGTCTATAATATAACCATCATTCATCCATTATGAATCAATGATGGCATCATTAATTCCATTATTTAATACGTTCTTAGGCAAAAAAAAGTCATTGATATTTAAAACCAAGCTTTTTCATTATACGTAGAAATATAACTATCTTTTTTGGGAGGTAATTTTTTTTTCTGAATATATAAAAGCCATTTTATATAATACCATTATGTCATTGTCGTTAAGGAATATTGAGCTGTGGTGAGTGGTTGCCTTCTGTATTTCAATATTTCTTTTTTTCCTGCAAAATATAATTCCCCATAGCTATTCCATAATTATATTTACAAAGATAGATGAAGGACCTTGTTATAGATCTCAAGCTTGTTCAAAAATGAGATTGAATGGAGTGTCAGATTGGTCAACTCTTCTGTGAGAAAAACATTCTGGAGATCCATTTTGTGTGACAACAACATGCATTTAACAAAACAAAAAATAATCAATTCCATGCCAGTGACAGGAGGTGATTCAGCTAGCTGGCTGGCAGCAAAGGTTGTTCAGCGGGTTTTTGATTCCTAATTGGGTGTCTAGCTTGCTAAGTAGCAGCTGGTCTTTAATTAGTGGAAAAATTATTACCACTAAGAGTTGCTTTAAAAAGAAAAAGAACAAAATAATTAAAATGTTAGAATCCATATGGTGAGTGCTTATCCCCACTTGTCAATAGCTGTTTTCCTTCTTTATCACTAATAAATTTAAAAATACTCCTATGCCACTTTTTAAAAAGTGAAACTCATGTAAACAGAAAATCCCCAATAACTCCCAGAATGGAGTAGCCAAAAAAATAGCTGCTTGCCATTTAATAATTCTTTCTGTCCACGAAATTATCTCTGATACCCCCAATCCTCATGGATTGAGTAGCTAACTGATAAGTAAATCTTACAAAGCCCTCATTGTTGAAGGGGTTTGTAAGCTCCCTGTGGTGGACTCTTATAAATACAATGACACTGGTGAAAATGTCAGTACCTTACAGATGACAGGAAAGTGGTCTTTGCAGATTCCACTTAATGATTAACATGAAGTTAATATTGCCTGGAATTACAGGAGACCCAACTTTGCCATGGTTTTGTAATTACAGTTCCACTCAGAGACAGAGTTTTGTAAACATTTTATTTAGAGATGAACAGTCTACATGTACACTGAACATGCCATGAAACTCTACAGTTGATTATGCACGTAGGACACTGTTCTTACCTCCCATATGGACGAAGCTGCATTCCTTAAACCAACTATTTACCAAAATATTTGCTTCGCGTTTTTATTATTTGAGTTGGGAGGTGGTGGTGTAATAGAAAGTGTGTGAGTGTTGGTCCTCGCAGAACTTGATTCAAAAGCTGGCTCTTCGTTTTACCAACCTAATGTGTCCCAACTCATCTTTGGCTCCATTTTTTCTTCGTTAAAATCCAACCAGTCAGATTATTGTAAGCTCTATGAAATACTTATCATTGTTTCTGGAATGCATTACCCATTCAAATGCTTTTCTTGTACTTTCAACATACATGTAATGCATTTCAGTTGTGTGGAAAAATAAATCATTGTGTCCACCTCATGCTCTAATGACATGGTGTCGATGAGGAATGATTTACATATGTATCCAATGTAATTCTGAATAAATATATCATTTATTCACCCATCTTTGAGACACTTTTTGAAACAAAAAGATCATCTGATTTTTACTCTGTTCACCCCATGGTTGCTAGAGAAAATGAGACTGGTTTAAGTGGAAATTTTAATATGATATTAATTTTCCATTCTTCTGAAGTTTCTAACTCATATGAATAAGAGTTCTCATTTAAGTACCAAGTTAATTCTTTAAACATATACATGTCTCAATGTGCCTGCACTCACTACAAATAATTATAGTCATGCCCAACACTGTGGTCCATAGTGGCTGCTCCAGGACAATGTGCCTTCTGTCTTGACAGAATGAGAAGCTTTTTATCCTATTTTTTTTTTAACCTTTAAAGTCTTCTTGAAGCCACGTTTCCTCGTTTTAATATTACTTCTTCAAGTTCATTGCAGGATAATAAAAGGAATCGTTCCCAGTTGAATGTTTTGTATCAACTTTTGTCCCTACTTTTATGCTTACTTTTCAGCACTGTCTAAAGTCTCTGCTCATGCAATTTCTCCATCATTATGTTCTGCATGTTGCTGAGTTCACTGCTGATGTTCAGTAAATTTCAAATTATCATGATCAGGCTATGCCAATTGGGAGAAACACTAACATGTGGTACAGTAAGATGCAAATCAGGCTCTATAGATTAATAGCAAACATTTGGTTGACATCTCTAATTTCGCTTGGGTTGAAACTAAAACTTTATTGCACTTCTCTGTGGTCTGCCATACTGCCAGCTGCCTTTTCTACAGATGTTCTCAACATATGAAGGGGAGTCTGAGCATTAACCCCCCGCTGCATATCAACAAGATGCAGATGATCAGCAATAATTTGCTTCCTTTTCAAGACCTAACTGTTGATATGACATGATGGAAAACCTCATTGTTATACACTGTTACAAATGTCTGTAATTACTGCTGCCTCACAACTAAACGATTCGGCTCATCCGTTCCATCACACTCAAAAGATACCCAAGTGACATTTTACTTTTCCTGCCCTTGGTTTTCCCCAATTCATGGCAGCTGGAAAACTCCGGTCTAATCATGAACAGCCTAGCTGGAATATTTGAAATCTTTACTATTCCACTCCATGGCATGACAGTGACAATTTTTGAGCTGTTTAAGAGCAGAGTATAAAAAATAATGGAGGATTGTCTGGCCACTGTGTCCTGAATGGATTAGAGAACGAGACAGACCAGGGGTACTCTGCATGGGGGTTTAAGATCAATACAAATTTTTAAAAAATCACATAGAAAGGAGTACTATCCCAGATTTGTGTATAGTTTCTTGGTTTTTCTCCTTTATGTATTCTCTAACGCTGCCTAAAGACACCAATACTACAAGAAATTCCCATGTTTCAAGTTTTTTTCTCTTACAAACTTGAAGTAAGTTTAATACAACATGTCCAATCTGTTATCCTCGTTCAACAATCAAAATGTGATCTCTTGGGCTATCTGCTATTTCCCCTGTCCCCTTTTGTCTGAAAATGACATTTTTTTCTTAAACTTCCATTGTTCCTCTTTAACATTATCTTTCCATCATGCCCTTGGAACTAGACTCTTTGAAGATAATGTTTCCTGAAACTTTCTTGAGAAAAGACTATTCTTCTAGAAGCCATCTTGAGATGTAGTTGGTGTTCTTGTAACTCTCCACTGTAACTAAATGACTACTTCTTCACTCAAAAGTACACATATTTGCTTTTCTGCATCAGCCTTAATCCCTCTCCAAGCTGCCATCTATTGATTAGCTGCTCACCTCCCTACTCACTGAAAGCATAAGTATCTGGTTTATAGTCTCTCCCTTTTTCTTGCCAAGTTCTGCCATTTTCCCTGATAAGATTTAGCCAACACCCTTGTCTCTCATTCCTTCATCTTTATGTCAGGTGATCTTTTCTTCCACTTTACAACAGCCACCTGCATGTATGACTGTAATCCTTAAACATGAATTTAGCTGGAATTGTAAGCCTAGTAGCAGACAATAGTTTAGTCTCCTTTCTAGTCTTTCTCTCAAGTATTTCCAACATCAACCCATAAACGTCATTGACATGTTCATCCACAGGTCTGTTGTTTCTCCCTTTCTACTTGCAATCACCGGTCTTTGTTTCCTTTTCAATATTATATATTTTATTTTTCATCTTTACGTGTTGTTTTTCAGTACCTCCAACACCCTTGCCCCATTAACCATCTGTTTCACTTGCCTGAAAAACAAAAAAACATGGGTGACTATCTGACTGCCTACTACACCTGGATTCTGAGTGATGTTGAAAAAAGTGATGAAAATTTTGGTGCCGGTGTAGACTCATGAACATTGAACTTTCTTCTGAATAGCTGTATAAGTATGGGTCACAAGCACCTGTAATCCAACCCTTCTAAGGAAATGTATCATCTTTCCTCCCTGCTTATTCCTCCATTTCTTCTCTCGTTTTCCTAATCTCATTAAATGACACCAACCCAGTTTCTCTAACAGCTGGAATTCTCTTTCCTTTACATCATACATCAAATCAGTAACTAAGTCCTCTGGATTCTATCTTGTGAATAGTTCTTGAATCATCTACTGTCTCAAACTTTATTAGCACTGCTGAGGTCTAGGATGCTATATCTAACTTGACCTTCACAAACACTCATTGGTCTCCATGTTTTAGATATCGTTTCCATCCAATCATATATCCACATCGCAACCAAGAGTGAACCTTTGAAAATACAATTACACCACACCAGTCTCCAGTCTAATATCCTGCAATTTCTTTTTCCATTGTACTTCATGAAAACTCTTAATCTCCTCCAATAGTTCACAACATCTTCTGGGACCTCACTATTAGCTACCTCTCACACTCTACTTTCATACTCAATTATTTCAATACTGTCTCATCCTAAACCTTTTGCATTTGCTATTTAATCTACTATGATTATCATTATTCTCTTCACCTAGCTAACAACTTCACATTATTTTTTTCGTGGCTTAATTATCTCTTCCTACAGGATGACCTCCCTTTGGTCCAACCCTAGGTGTGTGTGCACAAATATACAAAAATGGTATATATAAGACCAGAGCTATCATATTTGATGCCTTCCCAGTCGTTCTTCCATGATAGCAGGTATCACAATGTTTGTTTTTTTTTTTTTTTTTTTTTCAAATTGCTTTTGAATTGTTTTCTCTCCTGTTAGGCCTGAATCTCTGAGATTTGAATTATGTGTGCTTTCTTCATCCTGGAATCTTTAGTTCCCAGTACTTTGACAAAAATAAGCATTACCAGGGGCGCCTGGGGGACTCAGTCGGTTAAGTGTCTGACTTTGGCTCAGGTCATGATCTCGTGGTTGGTGGGTTTGAGACTCGCCTGGAGCTCTGTGCTGACTGACAGCTCAGAGCCTGGAGCCTGCTTTGGATTCTGTGTCCCCTCCTCTGCCCCTATCCTGCTCATGCGCTGTCTCTCAAAAATAAATAAATGTTAAAACATGTTTTAAAAATAAGCATTACTAAATTAAAAGGTTCATTTTTTCAATTAAATAATTATGTGTAATCATCCAACTAATAATTGTTAATGATACAATGCCTCTCATCAGGAGCAATATCAATTGGGCCATTATGTCCAGCCTTCTTCTTTTGAAGAAAGCATATCTAAAGAAAAAGGCAATGAGAAAGTTCTATTACTGTAGAGGTAACTTTATTTTATCATGGGTTTTTAAGTGAAAGTATCTCAAAATTTGTATGCTAGTTAAGATATAAATTCAGCAGCTATTATTGGAAATTACAAAGTAATAGTTACCTATAACACAATATTTTTTTTTCTCTGACACGAGATTTTTTTAGCTGATATCTTCTGTCCAGGTCGGTTCTTTCTTTTGCTTGACCATTCTTAAGGTGTTGACCTCATTCATATTGTTTATGAAAGTTCAATACCCTATCCACCTTCAAGCTAGCAGCAAGATAGAAAGAGAGAAAAAGAAATAATACCTATTCTTTTTAAAAGCATGTACTAGAAGCATGTACTAGAAGTTGCTGTGAAGCTTAATTTATGTGTCAAATTGGCTAGGCCTGGAATTCTGGCTATTTGTGTGAGGTTTTTTGAGGGGGTGAGACTAACACTTAAATCAGTAGACTTTGCCCTCCATAGTGTGGAATAGCTCTCATCCGATAAACAGAAGGCCTTAAGAGAACTGGCCTCCCTCTGAGCAAGAAGGAATTCTTCCAGCAGATGTCCTTCAGTCTTAAACTACACCACTGGCTCTTCCCTAGGCTTCCAGCCTGCTGACCTACATTGCAGACTTTGGACTTGCCAGACTTCACTAAACACGTGCCCCGATTCCTCAAAATACATCTGAATATATCTGCATGCTATTGTTTTTGGTTTTCTGGAGAACCCTAAATAATACAGTTGTGTATTTACTTCTGATCATATCTGACTGAACAGAACTTAGTCACCTAGCCACTCCTGGCTGCAAGGGAGGCTGGTAAATGCAATCTTCATTTTAGGAAGGAATACACCCAAACTTATTTAGACGGAAGTTGGGAAGAGTCAATATTGGGAGAAAATAATCTCATTCACATTTGTTTAAATATAATTTATTTGCTAAATATTGTAGATCAGATAGATCATTGTTTTATCATGCCCAATTTAGAACATAGGTCTGAGGTTATAGGATCACTTCCTATATCACTTCCTCTTACCAGGTCCCAGTGTGAACTTTTACTACCCTCTCTGATCTTTTCCCTATGTATTTCTTTCCTCTCCACAGCAGTTATGTGATCTGCTGTTTCTTGGGCACACTACGCACATTTCCCCTTAAGACCATTGCTCATGCTGTTCCCTATGCCTGTAACACTCCAAAGAAAACACATTCATTTTCCGACGTCTCTGATTAAGTAACAGTTTATAAATTATACATTTTCTTTTTTTTTTAAACATTTATTTATTTTTGAGACAGAGAGAGAGAGAGCATGAACAGGGGAGGGTTAGAGAAAGAGGGAGACACAGAATCTGAAACAGGCTCCAGGCTCTGAGCTGTCAGCACAGAGTCCGATGCGGGGCCCGAACCCACAGACCGTGAGATCATGACCTGAGCCGAAGTTGGACACCCAACCAACTGACCCACCCAGGCGCCCCTAAATTATACATTTTCTGACAACCACTCTCTGTGAAGGAGTAGCATCTCCCATGATTCCACTCTTTTTATTCTCCTCACCTGGTTCATTTCACTCCATATTGCTTATCACAATCAGCCACATATAATGGTTTAGTAGTTGTCTGTCTATCCCCAGTAAGGTAAGATGCATGAGGGAAAGGACTTAGTTTTGTTCTAAAAACAGTATACAAGAGGCTCCCTATATTATTTGCTGAAGGTATAAATGAAAAAGACTACCTCATTTAACAAGCACCAAAATAAATGATATGAAATGGATATCAATTTTTCATTTCTAATTTGAAACAGAACTGAAAACTTTCATGAAACTCATTTTCAAGTGTATAATCTATAATATTTTTCTTTAACTGTTGCTTCATGTTCTGGGCTTCAGGCTTTTCAGGCTTGTGTGATTTCAAATAGCATATGGTAAAACAAATGAGCATTGGTTTGACATAACCTGACCTGTAAATGACAATGAGAGCAAAAGGGCAGAATGAATGTGGCCTTGTCAGAATTTTATGAGAATAGAAAATTTCCAGTAGCCCCAGAGAATGTCAAAAAAGCATTCCATAAACGGAATGGGGAACCAACTGAAAGGTTTTCATCAAATGAGGGTGACAGACAGAGGTCTCTCAAAGAATATATAATGAGGATCATCTAAGTCATTCAAACTGAAGAATGGGCAAGAGGTTGTGTGATTTATCTCACATTTTCAGGCAAGGCATAATCATTATGGAGAAATACTATATTTTAAAAGGTAACATAATATTATAAAAATTCAAAGAGTATCAAAAGGTAGAAAGTGCAATGTCTTTACATATCCCTCAGTTCTCTGATTCCCTTCCTCAAAGACACCCGCTGGTACTAATTAGTTTTATAAATTCCTAAAGATATTTTATGCAAACACAATCTGACTATATTTCCTTTAAATATTTCTTAACTCTGCAAGATCTCAAGCAGGCAAGGACTATAGAGGGTAATAGAACAGACACCAATGTATACCCCAGAACGGTTTTATGAATATTTGCCCAAATTGCTTCAGATGTATATTAAGAAACAAAATGTTTCAATTCTACTACATTCTTATCCTCCCAGGGTCAGTCATAAACACTAGGCTGGTTCTTATCTTTCCTAGTATTTTTTTTCATACTGTTACTTACTATATATATTGTTATAGATGAATATGTATCGTATTACTTAAATTTATATAAGCTGTATCATACTATACATTTCCTTTTGTAGCTTAATTTTTCATTTGAGATTATAATTTCAGAATTAATACATATTGATACATGTAGCTCTTAGATCACTCATTTTAACTAGCTACCATACAGTCTGTTTATAAATGGACTCTATATATCCAGCTGGTGGAAATTAAATGGTTTCCAATTATTTCCATTTATATACAACTTTGTCATTTGTATGCCTTTTTCTAAAGTTTATTTATTTTGAAGGAGGAGCAGCGAGAGAGAGGGAGGGTAAGAATCCCAAGCAGGCTCCACACTGTCAACACAGAGCCCGATGCAGGGCTTGTACTCATGTACTGGGAGATCATGACCTGAGCCAAAATCAAGAGCTGTACACTTAATAGACTGAGTCACCCATGTGCCCCTGATTTGTATTCTTATACTTCCTTTTCTGTACACATATATAAAATTGTCTTTAAAGTTTATCCATAGAAGTGGAATTGCTAGTTTGGAAGACATGCGTGTATCTAATTCTAATGCGTATTGCCAAACTCTTCTTGAAACTTATCAAGATTTTTATACCACCATCAACAATCCCTAAACATTTACAAATATTCTTGCCCTAACTTTGATAGAGATTGAAGACATGGCCACAACATTTGGTAGCTACTCCTTTTAAGAGGTAGAGTGGATTTCCTCCTCACTAAATTTGGGCTTGTCCTGTGATAGGCTTTGACAAATAGAATTTGGTAGACATTATATTATGTGAGTTCCAAACCCTAGGTCTCAAGAGGTCTTGCAGATTCTGCTTTTCCTTCTTCAGAGCATATAGAATATCATATAAAGAAGCCTCTTTTATCTTGCTGGAGAAAGATAGAATATGGAAAAAAGAAAAGAGATGCCAGAGCCAACAGCCAGACCCCTGACTGAAGCCTCCTTGGGTCATCTAGCCCTTTTGAGCCAGAAGAAGATTAAAACTGTGTGAGTGATCCTAAGGAAGATCCAAAAGAACTGCCAGGCAGAGCCTAGCCCAAAGTGTTCATGCTCAGTATTATGGGCAAATAATGGTTCCGGTTTTAAGCCACTGAGTTCTAGGGATGGTTTGTTATACAGCAAATAATTATTCAATACCCTTGCTATTATCAAACATTTAACTTTTCCAAACTGGGATCTTTCTATCTATGAACAGGATATTTATCATTAAGCATCCTTACATCAGAAAAATGATTTCTGGTATCAGTCAATAAAATGTATCAATTCTAGTATCTTAAACAAAAGTAAATAATTTTTCTTGCATAATAAAAAATCTGGAAGTAAGCAGTTGCTAACATTGGTGTATGAGACAGTGACAATGTCATGTCTCTAACTTCTGACTTTCCTTGTGGCCAGAAGTTCTTCAGCTTCACACAGCACATCTGCATGCTTTAAAATGCAGGATTCCTGGAATGTCACAGGACAGAGTATTTTTTAAAATATACTATGGCCTTCCTAATAGGAAAATCTTCCAAAGAAGCCTAGCAGATTTCCCCCTGTATTCTGTTGATCAAAATAATGCCTCTAAACCAGGGAACAGTTTACGTTCCTTCTGATTAAGAAAAATATGAAAAAAAAAATTGTCAACAAGAAGAGTAGAATCACTTTTAGTCAAACAAGTCATGATGTCCAGCGTATATTGTGATTATAATTTTATTCATAAAATTCTCACATGTCTATGTGAACATTTTTCCGAGATAAAACAAGTTTGTTTTTTTTTTTTTTCTGTAATAGTGAATGAGATATTTTGTTTAAATAACATTTCTTAGTTGGTTTTGCTGCTGCACAGAAATAAAACTGTGCCTCTGTTTTGGTGGTGTAACAGCAATCTTGTTGAATTTGTTTGCTCTAATATAGAACTTCATGGATTTTTGTTTATTTAGGTAATAATATAAACTATGAGAAAGGACAGCTCTTTTTTATTATCACTGACTACTGCCACTACTAGTTCTCCTCCTTCTTTTCTTTCTCCTCTTCCTCCTTTTTCCCCTTTCTCTTCCTCCTCCTTTTTCTCCTCCTCCTCCTCTTCCCCCTCCTCCTCCTCTTCCCCCTCCTCCTCTTCCTTTTCCCCTTTTCTCCTCCTCCTCCTCCTCTTCCTCCTCTTCCTCCTTCTCCTTCTTTTCAGTGGTTGATAATACTTACTTGTTTTAGTTTATTTATTTATTATTTGCGAACAAGAGCATGAGCAGGAGAGGAGCAGAGAGAGAATCCTAAGCAGGCTTCCAGCTGTCACCATGGAGTCCAATGCGGGGCTTGATCTCGCGAACCGTGAGATCATGACCTGAACTGAAATCAAGTGTTGGACACTCAACTGACTGAGCCACCCAGGTGCCCCAAGTTTTACTTAAGAGTTTGATTTCCTGTTGCCTACTGATGAGAAATCTGATCTACCTTATTTAATGATCTTGATGTAACTGCTCTCATATTTGCTTTTTCTCTCCACTTATCAGCATAAGATGATTTACTGTTTTAATAGGTGTGGATTCTTTGGTGTATGTTTTTCCCTATAATTCTTTGTTATGAGAATTGGTGACGTTCACTAGTTATTGTCTTAAGATGATTGTATTAAATATCATAGTAAGCTAATTCTTTTTTTTTTTTTTTTTTTTTTTTTAATGTCTAGCTCTCCCTCACTTTGGATCATTTCCTGATATGATTAGAGATAGCCTTTTTTTTTTTTTTTGAATTTCATTTGCTCCAGCCAAATATATACAAGCCTGCCTTCATCTAAATTCATATGTATTACTCTCCCTCTTATAATATAGCATCCAAAATCTAGATTTGCATGCTTTTCATCTGCCAAAATACCCTGTTCCTGTAATTCTCCATTCTCTTTCCTTGCTCATGAGTTTCTTCTATTTTAATCAGCATTCAAGCATGCTAAAAAAGTCTTGAAACCACATCAACATTCAAAAAATTCTTCACTCTTTACAACCCTATTCAGTAAAAATCCTCAGGGAGAGATTTCTTATCCTCTTCTTCCTTGGGCACACTCCATAAATGGTCCCCAACCATTTAGTTAAAGGTAATTATTCCTCAAGGGATATAAAAACCACCTTTATAAAATTCTAAATTTCTATGAATTTTGGTGTCTTTTCCTGGTCTTTCTACTCTTTCAGCTGTAATGGATGAGTACCTTACTTTTAATATAGTATCTTTATAGCTATATAGATTTATGTTGCAAATCTGGCAGAATTAGTCCCTCACTGATTTTTTTCCTTAGAATGTTCCTACATATTTTTTTCATAGTGATTTTTGTAGTTCAAAAATGTGCATTTGTTTCAGTTTACATTAAATCTAAGTTATTACCTAGGAAAGACTTAACGTATTTATAAACTTAAGTTATTCTATCCAAGGAAAAGAGATGTTTTCCATTTGTTCAAATCTATTTTAATGTCTTTCAGGAGTTTAAAGAAATTTCCTCATATGTATTTAAGTAGTTCTTATTGTTTATTTTTAGATATTTTATTTTTATTATGCTATTATATATAGCTTTTTTCTCTTCCAATATGTCTTCTACATTGTTGCTTGGAAACACATAGGCTTTTGATTTTTGAATGCTAATTTTGTATTCTGCTACTTTATTAATTATTTGAGTTATTGATTCTTATAAGATTTAATGTAAAATTATCAGCTGGTAGAAATAATTTTATTTATTTATTTATTTATTTATTTATTTATTTATTTATTTATTGGCCTGTTCTTAAGCCTTGATTTTCTTGTCTACTTCCATTTGACTAATTACTCTGACATAATGTTAAATAGCAGTGGAAAAAGGGCATCCTTGCCTTACTTCTGATTATGGGGGGGGGGGGGATCTTAACTTTATTGTCACCAAAATTCTTTGCCAACAGTAGAATTTATAATCCATATTGAATTTCTCATCTACACATATTTTTCAAATGCACAGCTTTCAAGTGGTTTTGAGTAGATTATTTGTCCAAAATGACTTGTTTGAGAATTATATAAATTTGTTTCCCTTTTAAATTGTGATGGATATAAAGTTTGCAACAAACTTGCCAGAGCAATCATTGAAAGATTGGCAAATGAGAACTCCATTCTCCAGCATTTCAATTTATTCTATAGTGATAACGTCTTGAACAGATTTTATATTACAAAAGTCTTGTGTTCAAAGTAGTTTAATATTAGCAAAAGAGAACTCTGCAGAAATATATTTGCTAAAAAATGCTTTCCTATCCATTAAAACCTAATGTTAGCAATTGAACAAAAATATCATTTGTGAAGAATATAAACTTCATTAAGTTACAGATACATCACTATGTAATATACCACATGCCTGTTAACACTTCCAAAGGTTTCACAAGCACAAACTTACATTTTGTTCCTTTAAAAGGTCTTACATTCCTCAATACGTTCGTAAAAGGTTGGACTGTGATTGTTTTATTTTTATTCACTTTAGTGTATGTTATTAGCATAAAGTTTGGTAAAGTGGGCAAGACAATGCCAATGCTTCATGATTTTACTAAGCTATGTAGGCATGAGGTTTTGAGAAAACTCCATGCCCTCCACAGGAGAAAGCTAAGGTTGGAATGAGGAACATACTCCCGAGGGAGTTCTGACCAGCAGTCACACGAGTTACCTGGTGTGTACTGTTTCACAACCCTGGAATCTCCTTACCACTTGGAGGGGAACTGGGTACGCAGCATGAAGAAGCACGCCCTTTGGAAATGTCGATGTATACACTTAAGGACCGCATGACCCTCTGAGATAGTTCTGATCTCTTTGGAGCTGTGCATTTTGAAAAATGTGGGTGGGTAAGAAATTCAATTTGGATTCTCTGTGCTTCTGTCAGTTTTATGAAATCATACAGCCTGGGATGAATATGTGCAGTACAAATCAGAAAATGCCCATCATGTTTCCTTTAAAATAGGCCCCCTTACATACATGTTGATAATGCAAAGACACACTCAAAACCAAATAAAAGTGAAAGAAGTCATGGTTATGAAGATATCAGTAAAGGCAGCCGGCTGGTTGGAGTATTTAAACATGTTGAGCAATGAAGAAACGGCATGTTTTCTCTTAAGGTAAGTGTATTTTAGTGACCTAAGGCCCAAGGTGGACCCTGACAAAAATGAAATGCCTGAGGTCATGGAACTAACACTTTTTGCCTCAGCAAAATTTTACAACTACAGAAATAGCTTCCAGCTAAAAACCACAGCCTTTTCTAAAAAGGTTACATATCACTGTTGACATTTTCTGAAGAATCATAGAAATTATTTCACACATTCTAAAAGTTACAAATTAAGCATCCTCCATAAAATTATTTAATACGGGTAAATAACTTGAAAATTTTACTTGGACACCACTTCATTTATTATCATTCTACCATGCTTTAGATAATTTGGAATTATTGATACATCTAACACATCTGTGCTTTAAATTGTAAAATAATAATGCATTAGTATCATTGATAATTTTAAATATATTTATAGTCTCATTATTTTTTTTTGTAGAAAATATGCTAAACCTGCCATTATGTCTTTTTCCCTGTGAAGAGAGAAATGTAGTCTTCAAATTTTTCAAGTGTGTCTAAAATTTCCCTTCTTCCACTAATGTGTTTACTTAAAACTTATTATTTTATTTTTTATTATTTTATTTTATTTTTTAATGTTTATTTAAAAAACTTTTTAATGTTTATTTATTTTTGAGAGAGAGAGAGAGAGAGACAGAGTGCAAGGAAGGGAGGAGCAGAGAGAGAGAGGGAAACACAGAACCTCAAGCAGGCTCCAGGCTGTGAGCTCTCCAGCACAGAGCCTGATTCCAACCCATGAACCGTGAGATCAAGACCTAAGCAGAAGTCAGATGCTCAACCGACTGAGCCACCCAGGTGCCCCAGTTATTATTTTGTTTTAGAGAGAGAGAGAGAGAGCATGCACGGGTTGGGATTGGGGGGAGAGCAGAGGAAGAGAGAGAGTCCTAAGCAGGCTCCACACTTAGCGTGAAGCCTGACACAGGGCTCTATTCCATGACCCTGTGATCATGACATGAGCCGAAATCAAGAGTCAGATGCTCAACTGACTGAGCCACCCATGGGCTCCTACTTAAAACTTTTTAAAATTATGAAACATACCACACACTCAAAAGGGTATATGTAATTATATGTGCACTTTAAAGAATGACCATAGAAACAACTTTGCACACGATTCCCAACCTAAGAAACAGGATGCTGGTGCATTTGAAGATTCTGTATGTGATATCCCAGAGGGCATTCCATTCCCTCCCTGTCAGAGGTGACTAATAATAGCACTGATATATTGCCACTCACTGTGCTCTGTGGGTGTTTCTAAGTGGTAAAGTAGTACTAACATCCTAATGCTGAAGCTAAATCATAAGGGAGTATATTTGCTGTGGGAATTCAGAACCCTAATGTGCTAATGAACATTGGAATCTCTATGCAATTTTAATTTTCTGCAAACTTACTATGGAATATATTTTACAAAACATTGATCTAGGTAATTCACCAAATTTTTATATAATTTAATGAACTAAAAATCAGACAAATGCAGACATTAAAAAAAATGGATACACCTTTACTGGAAACTGAGCCTTTAGGTGGATAAGGATGAGCAAGGCATCTTCCAAGGCAGGAACTAAACTTGAAATCTCATGGCCATAACAGAACAAAGATTCATTTCTCATTCATAATATAGGTCCATCATAGGTTTGCTAGGGGCTCTGTTCTGGGCAGTCTTCACTTTAGGCCACTCTCTTGTGGAGATTGCTGGTCAAGACACTTCTGCTAACTATTCGCCTGGTAGAATCTGTCAAATGGCTCCATCCCAAAACAAGAGGGCTGGGAAGTGCAATGTGGGAAATATTTAGGGAGCAGAATTAATGATTATTCTCATAGGCTGAAGGGCAAGGGCACTAGTCTATGCAAAGAGTTGGGTTTGTTTGAAAGATAAGAGTAACTATTATGTCATTCAGTTCATTAAAATCCTTAGATCTCACCTGACTCTGATGAGGGAGCATTGAGAGGGCATTCTGTCTCTGAAAAATTCTATCTGATATTATTTTCTTTGAATTTTAATGATAAATTTTATACATGTATGTAAGCAATCATTTTAAAAATATGTTTCATAAATAAATAATAGACAGTCACTTTCCCCTGAGTTTGCAGAGTTCTGTTCGCTTAGCATGATTGCCAACAATATTTGATATATTTAAAAAAATAGTGTATTTTCCTGTAGATCAGCTTTTCTCACACATATACAATTGTTTTAAATTATATTTTATGTTCCAAAGGAAAACACTTTTTTTAAAGTTTTCGTATTTATTTTGAGGGGGGCAATGCGCAGAGACAGAGGAAGAGAGAAAATCCAGAATAGGCTCCGTGGAGTCAGTGCAGAGCCTGACTCAGGGTTTCGATCTCACCAACTGTGAGATCATGACCTGAGCCATGATCAAGAGTTGGATGCTTCACCGACTGAACTGCCCAGGTGCCCCCCAAAGGAAAACGGTTTTTAAAGTATTTTTTAAAGTTAAATAAAAACTATAAAATATTCAAATTGTTAGAAAAATACTCCCTTCTAACCCCCTGTGATTCATAATAGCAGTGTAGTCTAGACTTCAGAGCCAGAACTCCTGGCTTCAGTTGTTGGTTCTGCTATACAATAACTACATCACCTTGGGCTAACTTCTTAACCTCATTTCTTATCTATAAAATTGCATAATAATTCTATCAATCTATGAATCAGTGCCCTTGAATGTTACACTGGTTACATTCAATAAGCACTCACTAAATGCTCATTATGATTATAATAATAACAACATTTAAAGTCATATTTAAAGTATAATTATGACATTTATGTTATAATAATTATCAAATATACTTTCCTCAAGTCAAGAGAGGATAAATTTCCTCCTTAATAGTCTAGTTTTCTGGCAGAGTGGGTTCAAAATTAATTTGTAAGGGATCCCTGGCCCTACACGTGGTATTCACCTGACTTCCCTCTTGGAGGAGTTGGGTTAGTCTTCCATTTATAACACATCCACGTTAGGCTCCTTGTTCCCCAAACCCTTCTTTATTCTCATCCATCAGTTAAGGCTTTGTTCTGAACTGCTAACCTAGAAGAACAAAACATTTAAAAAGTCACTAGTGAATACAGACTCAAACTCCCTGCCATATCCTATTTCTCAAAAGATTATCAAAGAGAAACAATTGAAGGAAGTGTTGCCTGGAAGCTTGCTACATCAAATGGTTCCTTTTAAGGAATTTTTGTAGGAATTGCTCTTATTTATTTAATGCCATGGGCCCACTGAGAGAATCTATGGGTGTAAAAAAGAAAGGGGGGGGGACCCTGCATCTATGAAGATATTCACTCCATTATTATTAGACTTTTCATTTGGGGAACATTAAGAGACCTTCTTTTCTGATATTGTCATTAGGAATCATTGTGATTTTCCTGTTGATTTGGTTTGGTGTATTTCTCTTAAGGATAGTTTGAAATATATAATTTACTACATTTTCCTTCCTAAGCTATCTGATGAATAGCTTAAAAGCAAAATTGTGGTTAGCCCATGATAAAGCTCATGGTATACAGTCTTGATTTAGTCTCATTTTTGGGTTGAGTTTTATGTTTTGCTTTGTCTTGTATTTGCCCAATTATTCTCACTTTATTAAATGTATTCATTTAACTGTATTTAATATTTCTTTTAAAACCACCTGAAGTTGTTTCTGAAGCAAAGTGGCAAAGTGGATTCATAATATTGATGTCATTTATAGAAGAAGTTTTAAGTTATTTCCATAACTTCATAGCTTTCAAACACAATCATATGTCAGTGATTAAAAAACTTGACAAAAAAATAGAAATATTTAAATGATAAACAGAGGAAGTTTAAGGTATGTTGGAGAATGATGCAGACTTAAAGTATCTATTATAAAAACAGTGAAAGATGCCAAATTTTTTGTTTATCAAATATTAGTATTAATATCCATTAGATGTTAAAAATTGTTCATGCAAAACATTTTAAACTTCTTTTGAAATGAAAGAACAAAATCCACATACATATTTTGTTTGGGGTTTCCTTTATAAAATTTCATTTCTTTATAGCATAGAAACTGTGGCCATACATCTGAAAATTTTCAAGAGAAGTTTAGTTAGAGAAAAAAAATTCTACTTTCCAAATGGTAACGATATATTGGGTAAAACAATCTATTGGAGAAATTTCTTTTCTTTTATGAAGAATACTTTTCTTAAATGAAGAATTGCTTTTCTTTTACTTTCAATTAAATTTTGTGGTGGAGGATTTATATTAATACAGGTGAAAGGTTAACATTTGCATTTTAATAAGACTATTTTATAAAAATCGGCAAGTATAGAGTTATGTTTTTTCTTATCCATTTTGACGAAATGCTACATTAAGAAACCCAGAGGATGTGTCTCATCAGAACTATAATTATTTGAAGTGGTTATCCTAGTCTTCCTCCATAAATTATGGATAGAAATTTAAAAAAAAAATACATGACAAGTAAATCATTAGAGAAAAAGGTAGTTTCTTGTGTTAACATACATTTGTCAAAAGAAATGATCTCTCTTTTAGATCTTGCTCTTTGAGCACTCAGGAGTGACAAGCATTTGTTACATACGCTCAGCTCACAATGAGGCTGTCTCCTGTGAAAGACAAATGAAAAGAATTGGATTAATTTAGTTATAAAGAGATTTACATTTTGCTGTTTCTAACATGTCTTTTGGAGATTGATGAATAAGAAATGAGATAAGAAACCCCTTCAGAAGCTCCTATTGCTGAATATGGTAGAAAAATTGCTCTTGCTGGAAGATGAATCAAGTTTCTGTCAGGTAAAGCCAGGGAAAATTCTCTTGTGTTATCAACTAATCTTACCAGAGAGGGAGTATTATGCAAGATGTATGACATTGCTTTCTCCCTTTCCCAGAAGCAAAGTGGTTGTGCACTATACCAATCTAACAAGATTTCTCCACCTTGACTTTACTTATTCGCCAGCTTAGTTATGAGTATATGACAAGTATTCCCTGATCTTGCCTGTCCACTAAGCTTCTTCTGGAAGGATTTCACTTCTTAAAATTAGTTATCAAATCTTTTGTAGCAACAGTAAAATCCAACTTACTGAAGTTATTTGCTTTGCTTCATTTTTCTTCTGATTGGTTATATTTTGCTTACCAGTATGTATTTTAATCTCGATTCAAGGAATATGCAGTTTATTTTGCCTGCTTACAATCTTTTAAGTGCATACTCTTCTGTCAATCAAAATCTTAATTTCTTTTGATCCATAGCCTTTATATTCAGTATAGATAGTAGCACAAAATCGCAAAACTAATTCTGTTTAATGCTAATGCTGTATGGGGATTTCACTAGTGTTTTGCCAATTACAACAGTAGCAATAAAAATCAACTTAGTGTGAGCACTCATCCCAATAAAAATATTTAAGTAGTCTAGACTTAAGTATTCTAGAATAAACAAGCATGGAAAGAAAGTGCCCCTTTCAAACAGCTAGGATATTTCTCAATCCTGATAAGAGTTACTTAATTCAGTACTTCAGTGTCCTGAAATAATATTCTGAGGAAATGTGGGGGACCTCTTGGATACTTGATAGCTGATCCAATAGTGGTACCTCAGGGGGAAAAAAGAGGAGATGCATGATTCAAACACCTTGTACTGTCAAATCAGATAAAATTGATTGCAATTAGGTCATGTCATTCCTTATATAATGTCCTGGAATGGGATCCAATGACACTTCAAACAGAATCAGTGTTCCTCATAAGGCTTTCTCTCCTGCCACCTCCCTGCCTTCTGGTAGTGTTTCACTCGGTCCTCACTGTAAAACCCTCTCCCTTAATACTCACTGTTCAAGACGCACTGGCTCTTCCTGATATGCTCAATTCTTGCCTTTGGGCTTTGTGCTAGCTGTTCTCCCTGCCTGGCTTGTCCTGCCTTGAGATTCTTTATCTGGCTCACTCCTCTTAGTATTTAGGGTTCAGTTTAAATTTTACCTCTTCAGCAAACCTTCCTTGATTATCCGATCTAACGTGAACCTTTGATTCCTTTCCATGACATTACTGGGTTTTTGTTTTTGAGTGCACAAGGCAGAGCCCTCATGTATATCATTCACTGGCCAGTGTACTGTGTTCACCAAATACATGTTTGACAATTTGGGGATTGTATTTATCCATTAAAGAGTCACCTATACTGATATTACATGGTTTGCATGCTAGAAGCTCATTGTGTCTTTTTTAAATAAGTTTAGTTTATGGATGAAATCATTGAAACTTCTCAGGTATATGGATGAAAATGTTTTTGAGTCTTTGTATAATCCCATACTAAACATTATCTACTTTAAGTGATAGAATAGAATGACAGTTTACTGTTTCCTAATTAAAACCTGAGTACAGGTAGTATGTCCTGCATATCTCAGGTTCTGTTACTCTTTTCCGAGTTTCTCCTACATGGTGGCTATTAGCCTAGGCAAAATCCACAGGTTTCAGTTCTGCACACTAGCTAATGTTGTTCCCACTTTACAAATGAAGACGTGAAATCTCAGTCCAAGATAATCAAATGCAGGTGTTTTGATTTCAACGTCAAAGCTCTTCCCAAAATTTCACTCATTTATTTCTTATAATTTAGGCACAATATATATGTTAAATTTCTGTATACACTATGACAACGTGAGAATAGTGCTCCAAAATTTTTAAAAATCCTTGCTATGAATTAAAAGGTATGGGGTGTCTGGGTGGCTCAGTCTGTTAGATGTCCAGCTTCAGCTCAGGTCATGATCTCATGGTTCGTGAGTTTGAGCCCCACACCAGGGTCTCTGCTATCAGCACAGAGTCTGCTGAGTATCCTCTATCTCCCCCTCTCTCTGGCCCTCCCCCACTTATGTGTGTTGTACTCTCTCTCTCTCTCTCAAAAATCAATAAACATTAAAAAAAAGTGTATTAATGTACATGCTTCCTGGGGTTAAAATTCAAGGGGATGGAACAATATTGAATAAAATATTATTAGGCTTTAGCTAAGAAGAAAATTTTAGTTTTCTATCAAAAGACAACAAAGGCAAACTTGTTCACTGGAATAGAATTAGAATGAGGGGAAAAAGCTAAAACAAAGCAAAAATAAAATCCTACCAAATAACAAAGAAAAAAAAAAAAAGAAAGAAAGCAACATTTATTTTTGGACTTCAAATAGTTGCGATGCTAGATGTGTGATTACATTTATGTAGCTTGCTTTCTTCATTTGTAAGATAAGGATCATCTATTTCTTAGTAATCTTTTAGTACCGCTAAAGGGAAAGTTTGAAGTAATGTGAAATTTGCTTTGATAAGGCGGAAGTAGGATTCTTAGAATGACAAGTACGGAGAAACAAGGTGATATATTGCACTTGAAGTCTGTGCTCTCCCTCAGTGAATGTCTGAGTTCACACCTTGGAAACTGAGATTTGCGCCTTTGTTTGGGGAAGAAGTTTCTGGGGTGTCTACTGCAAGTGAATTTGTAATCAAATCTCAGTTTTGTTTTAGATATGGAAAGCATTAGAATTAGGGGTATTTAAAAAAAATTTTTTTAATGTTTATTTTTGAGAGAGAGAGACAGCATGTGAGTTGGGGAGGGGCAGAGAGAGAGGGAGACACAGATTCTGAAGCAGGCTCCAGGCTCTGAGCGGTCAGCACAGAGCCGGATGCAGGGCTCAAACATGACCTGAGCTGAAGTTGGAGGCTTAACCAACTGAACCATCCAGGTGCCCCAGAATTCGGGATATTTTAATACTAATCTTTTACTTCCTTTCTCCTGGTAACTGTTTCCTATGTATTTATGTCATAAGAAATAATTGAATTCAACATAATATAAGAAGTAAATATGCCCTTTCACATTATGAGTCAAAGGGTAAAGAGTGTGGTAGCACGGCTGAGCCCTAGTCACATACTCTGTGCCCTAAAGTTGTAGTTGAGAGCACAAGGTTTGCCTTGTTTCAGGGAGGTAGCTGCTAGGGACTCACATGCTTCTCTTAGGAGTATTGGTGGCCATAAGGCATGGTGATATGATTTCTCCTATTCTTTCTTCACATATCACTGTCACCTATGACTTCTACTACTGATGCCGTTTTAGTTTTTCTTATTAGAGTGACTTCTTCCTTGAGTGTAAGAACAAAAAAATTTGAAACTATGTAAACAAGCATTTCTGTTTGTAAATACTGAAGTAACTATGTTTGACAGGACCCCATAGAAACTATGACTTTAATATTCACTCTACAGTGGGCATCATCATTGTAGATATGGACTCTCCCCAAAACTCAACATTTTCAATCCTAGCCAAAAACACTTAAAGCATAGAAAATAAACTTAAGGTTTCCATAGAATTATTACAACATCTATTTTCACACTAATAAAATTAAAATATAACTGGATTCAATAACATTATAATTTTGTAACTTATGGTGATTTGCTTATGAAAATACGGTGCCTTATTTGTCAATGAGTAAACTCAGTATTTCCGGGTTGATCATTTCATTTTATATTTTGTTGTTGCAATGAGGACATAGTTTATGTACCCAGAGAGGTAACCTTAAATGAGACAAATATGAAAATGGATTTGTTTTGTTCCACAGTGGAAAGTTAGAAAAGTTTATTCTGGCGTTGGATCTATTTTTACATAATATATATTCTGATTCATATACACTTATTTAGCTATTATTCAGATTACAAAGGTCTAGTTTTGCTTATTTCATATGAACCATATTAATGGTTAAGTAGTGGCTCTCAAACTTGAGTGTATATCAGAATCATCAGGAGGTCTCGTTAAAACATGGATCTTTAGGGGCGCCTGGGTGGCTCAGTCGGTTAAGCGTCCGACTTCAGCCCAGGTCACTATCTCACGGTCTGTGAGTTTGAGTCCCGCGTCGGGCTCTGGGCTGATGGCTCAGAGCCTGGAGCCTGCTTCCGATTCTGTCTCCCTCTCTCTCTGCCCCTCCCCCATTCATGCTCTGTCCCTGTCTTAAAAATAAAATAAACGTTAAAAACAAAATTAAAAAACAAACAAACATGGATCTTTAAGACCCACCTGCAGAGTTTCTGAATCTCTAGGTCTGGGACAGGATGCAAAACTTTGGATTTCTAACAAGTTCTCAGGAGACACTGATGCTGCAGCTAGTCCAGAAGCGACAGACTGAGAAATTGTGTGTTGGATCAACCATTTGATTTCTTGTTCCTCACCTGTCTCATCTTCGAGCTAATGGTGTTAAATGAAATGACCACATGTAAACATGTGTTTAGCGACTGAGAGTTGTCAGGTGTTAATGCTGGGCATGGTCCCTACTTTTGAGAACATCGTGAAGAAAATAACTGACTCTATCTGTGATAAAAGAATCTGGGAACACTTTACAGAGGGGATGCATTCAAAACTGATGAAGATTGTTGTAAAAATTTACAGCACACACAAATATATCAATTTAGAAAAAATATTACCTCTTGTCCATCATTCCAAGCCTCACTGCACCTGACAATTCCCTCTTCTTAGACAAAACAACATTAATGATTTGATATGAAATCTGCCCAATTATCTCCAAATTCTCCAGCCTTCTAGAGTGATTCATGAAATATCCAAATAAAATGACCCCCAATCTCTCTCTCACGTATAATAGAAAGTTGAGCAAGGGGCGCCTGGGTGGCTCAGTCGGTTAAGTGGCTGACTTCGGCTCGGGTCACGATCTCGCGGTCCGTGAGTTCGAGCCCCGCGTCAGGCTCTGTGCTGACAGCTCAGAGCCTGGAGCCTGTTTCAGATTCTATGTCTCCCTCTCTCTGACCCTCCCCCATTCATGCTCTGTCTCTCTCTGTCTCAAAAATAAATAAACATTAAAAAAAAAAAATTAAAAAAAAAAAAAAGTTGAGCAAATATTTCCAAATATTTTCTGGGATTCTGTAATATGTAAGGAATGTTTTACTATTACCTCTAGCTCTACATTCCTGATACTGATTCCATTCTTATTCTCGCTTAGCTTCGGCTCTTTGGCTGCTGATCTCTTTATGCCCTACGTTGCTTAACACACAGACAGCTTTATACCTTCCTTCCTCAAAGCAGCGCACATCTAAGGCTGTTGTGCGTAACCGACTTATCCTAAATATTGAGTTTGTATTTTTTTAAGTATTATGAATGTTAGGAGTTATAATTTCAAAAAACGTGTGCCAGTCTTCACCATAGGAAGTCTGTTGCTGGTCGGGGATCTATCCTTAAAACCAGATCTGCTGTCCTGTGTTAGGAACCCTTCTTTCTTTTCCTTTTGTTAATGTCACCCACCCATAGTTTAGGGGCAGCCAGCACTAACCCCCAAATTCCTGTTGCTCTAACATGCTAAGCATAATTTTTCTTATGCTAAGCATTAATCTCTTCTCAGTTAGACTAGTTCTTGTCTCACCCTTTATAACTAAAATCTACTTACTTCCTAAACTGGGCCTATACCCTTAGCAACACAAAACAGGTATTTTTAAAACCTCTATTTGTTCAACAGCAGATATTGCCAGTCTTATTTCTATGTTGCAGCTCCAATTCATTTGCGCTATTTTGGATTGCAAACAATTCTATAGAATCTATGGAGTATAGAATACCTATAGAAATTGCTGAGATCATTTTTTATTATATTTCCTTTTAAAAATATTAGATTTTAATTTAAAAAAAATGTTTATTTATTTTTGAGAGAGAGAGAAGGATGGAGGGTGAGCAGGGGACGGACAGAGAGAGAGAGAGGAAAACATAGAATCCGAAGCGGGCTCCAGGCTCTGAGCTGTCAGCACAGAGGCCAATGTGAGGCTCAGACTCAAGAACCGCGATCATGACCTGAGCCGAAGTTGGACGTTTAACCGACTGAACCACCCAGGAGCCCCTAGATTTTATTTGTTTAAGTAAACTCTACAGCCTTGGTGGGGCTTGAACTCATGACCCCAAAGATCAAGAATTGCATGCTCTACTGAGTCAGCCAGCCAGGCACCCCTATATTTATATTTCTTAAAAGATTACACAGGCAGCAAAGATAAATATTTATGGAAGATGAGATGACCTGATGGGTAAGCAGCTGGGAATGTTAAACGGTCTGGATGAGAAGTTTTGAAGGCATAAATGGAAGGAGTGAAAGTGAACTCAAGTGTAGTACATTATGAAAGATTGAATACAGAGGATGAGAGAGTTAGGTTTTGAAATGAATCACCTGATTCTTTTTCGAGTTACTAGGTGAATGATTATGTCATTAATTTTTTTTCTGTATTATTTCGAAATTTAAGGCTTTGATTCTATGTCAATTACATGATTGAGAATTGAGATATATCAAGAATGTGGCTATAGAAAGATGAACTATTAACTTACTCTAGGCACAAATGTTAAATTGAGGAATGCAAGGTACTTATCTAAAATGAGATAGACATATCCTTATATACCAGACATCAGAGTTAGCCACGTTTGTCTTTTTGTAGTTGAAAATAGGAAACAGTTGATAACTAAACCACATTTAGAAGAAGAATAAAAAGTTTTCCGCATGATTTCTAGTGATAAAGCCAAGTGACATTGTAGAATTACATGGATATGTCTTTCCAATGTACACTTGTTTCAGGTTGCACATAAAGATAGTACACAGATATCAGAGATCTGTTATGACACCAATAATTCCAGTACTGTAAAAGATCTGTAGAAACATCAGAAATTGGCACCAAAATAAAATGGGTAAATGAAAAAGTTGTGGTTTGCTATCTAGATAAAGAAAAATTAAGAACAGGCTGTTAGGGTTCTTAATATAAGTCTAATCTCTGGGTTTTTGTTATTTTGCTGAGGAAACATTGGTAAGAATTTTTAAGTGACTTGTGCCACTTCTGCTGAAACTATGGTCTTGCACAGTAATGCAAATATGTAGATAGATTTGAAGGCTCCTTAAAGAATTCTGTTTTAACAAGGCTGATTTCTGACTGTGTGTACTAAGTAATACACTATATGAATGATTCGGCATTGAAACATCATAGAAATAATTATAATATGCAATTAAGGTGGCTTATCACATGATAAAAAATCACATTGAATATTGCAAGGCATTTTTGGTTATTAAAATACATCTCTTCTAATGCCTGCACATAGTATATTGAGAAGACTGCTATGCTTTGGGGTAAGTCTCCACAGACCAAATGCTTCAAAAAGGCTTAGGATTTTTGGGATTCAATTTTATGCTCTAAAATCCAATCTCTTCAGAATATTTACCCTTTCATGAGATTGACCTCTCAAAGTTGCTGTTAGCCTTAAAAGAATCTATGGGGATTTTTATCAAAATGGAACTCACTTTTGCTAGCACAATAACCTTTCTTTTAAGGCGTCAGGCCAATAAATTATTTCTTTGGTCAAAAATGTTTGTTTCTGGTTGTTTTGTTTTTGCTTATTTGTTTTTGTCATTTGTGTAAATGGACTTCACCTCTGAAAGTAAAAATCTTGTTTACCCTAAGCCTTTTTCTCTTGATAATATTATACCTTATTCCACTTTTAAAGCATCTTTATTGAGGTACAATTTACATACCATAAAATTTGCCAAAGTATACAACTCAGTGGATTTTAGTATATTCACAGTTGTGCAATCACCAACACAATCTAAGTCTGAAACCTTTTCATCACCTAAAAAGGAAACCCCTTACTCATAAGCTGTCACTTTCTATTGTCACTCTCCCCTGACCCCAGTCATAAGCGACCACTAATCTATATTCTTTCCCTACAGACTTGCCTATTATGGACTTTTAATATAAATGCAAACATACGACATGACTGGCTTGTTTCATTCAGCATAGTGCTTCCAAGTTTCATCAATGTTGTAGCATATGTCATTATTTCATTCTTATTGTAGATAACATTGTGTTTATCCATTCACCACTTGATAGACATTTGAGTTGTTTCTACTTTTTGGCCATGAATAACACTGCTATGAACATGTGTGTACAAGTTTTTGGGTGGAAATGTTTTTTATTTCTCTTGTATATGTACCTAAAAGTATAATTGTTGGATCATAAAGTAACTCTTTTTAAGCTTTGTAGGAACTGCCAAACTGTTTTGGCTATACCATTTTACATTCCCATAAGCAATGTATAAAGGTTCCAATCTATCTACCTCCTCCCCAACACATCCCTCAGATGCCTCCATGACCATGGACATCCTACTGGCTATGAAGTAATATTTCATTTTTTGATATGGTGGTTTTAAATTACAGTTCCCTAATGTGCTTATTGGTCATTTGTATATCTTCTTTAGAGAAATTTCTATTCTGATTTTTTGGGTTATTTTGGGTTATTTTATCTTTTTATTATTGATTTGTAACAGTTCTTTATATAGTCTCCATACAGGTCCCATATTACATATGTGATTTGTAAGTTTTTTTCTCATTCTGAAGGCTGTCTTTTGACTTTTTGATGGTATTACTTGTAGAATAATATTTTTTAGTTTTGATGTACTCAACTTTATTTTTTCATTTCTTGTGCTTTTGATGACACATTTAAGACATCATTGCTTAACCTAGCACCATGAAAATTCACTCAGATGTTTTTATCTAAGAGTTTGATACATTTAGCTTGCACAATTAAGCTTAGGATTCATTTTTGAGTTAATATTTAGTATTTCTTACGGTGTGAAATTGGGGTTCAACTTCCTTGCATGTGGATATTCACTTGTTTCAGCAGCATTTATTAAAAACATTTTTCTCTTCCTTGCATTGTCTTGGCACTCTCATGGAAAATCTATTGCCCATCAGTGCATGGTTTTATTTCTAGAGTCTCAATTCTAAGTACCATACTGAATTAATTACTATAATTAAGTAGCAAGTTTTGAAATCTTAAAGTGTGAGTTCTTCAGCTTTCTCCTTTTTAAAGACTTTTTGTTGATCTTTTGCTATTCTAGATCCTTTGCATTTCCATATGAATTTTGGTATTGCCTTGTTAACTTCTACAAAAATGCAGTGGGTAATTTCCTGAGAATGTTCCATTGGCAATTGAGAAAGATGGTTATTTTGCTGTTCTTAGATGACGTGTTGTATAGATATCTGCTGAGTATAGGTAGTTTGCAGTGTTGCCCAGGTCTTTTATTTCTTATTCATCTTCTGCCTAATTGCTTTATTATTTAAAGAGGGGTATTGAAACCTTTATATATTTCAGAATTACTTATTTCTTCCATTCTTTTAGTTTTTTCTTTATGTATTTTGGTGCCCTTTGTTAGGTGCATATATGTTTAGAATTGTTATATATTCCTGATGAACTGACCCTCTATTCATTATGGAATACCATTCCATATCGGTTTTTTTTTTTTAGTCTAATTTTTCTGTATAGCTGTTCCTGTTTGGTTATTGTTGCTGTTTCCATGATATATCTTTTCCTATCCTTTTACTTTCAAACTTTTCATTTCTTTGAGTCCAAAGTGGTCTTCTGTTAACATCATATTGTTGGAATTGGAGTAAGTTTATTTATCCAATCTGATAATCTCTGACTTTTGATCGGATTTCTTAACTCATTTACTTTTTATGATATTATTGATATGGTAGTATTTATATCTGCCTGTTTTTTTAAATATTCTATATGTCTGATGTCTTTCTTGTTTTGATTTTCCTCTATTGCCTTCTTTATTAAGTGAATACTTGCTAGAATAATGTTTTAATTTCTTTAAGAATTTACATATTTTTGAACCATTTTCTTTGTGGTTGTTTTAGGGCTTACAGCATACATAACAATTTATAAAACTCGACTTCATATTTAAAATGCTATTCTAATGAAAGATAGAAACTTTTTCCTCTATATCTCCATTTTTCCTTCTTTTTTTTTTGTTGCTATTGTTGCTATAGTGTGCTATGTACAGTAAAATTGAACAATAAATTATTATTGCTTTATGTAAGCTTTTGTCTTCTAAAGAAGCTGAGAGAAGAAAAGAGAACAAGCGTATATTTACAGAATTTGTTATATTAACATTTTAATTTCACACTTTTGGGTCTCTTTATTTCTTCCTGTGGATTCCAGTTACCGTCTTGTTTCATTTCCTTATTCTATTACAGCTTTGTTTCCACCTTACCTCCTGCTGCATTTATTGTCTATATCTCAGTTTTGTATTTTTAAGTCCAACAATACAATTATATTCATATTGTTTTATGCAATTATGTTTAAAATCAGTTAAGAGAAGAGAAAAATATGCAATTATATTGTCTTTTATAATTATGTGTGTAATTATCTTTACTGACACCTTTTTTTTTTCCCCCAGTGTGGATCTTAATTACTGCCTGATATCATTTGCTTTCAGCCAGAATTTCCATTAGTATTTCTTAGAAGGCAGGTCTGGTAACAACATAATCTTTCAGCTTTCGTTTATGTGGGAATTATTTCACTTTCATTTTCAAAAGAGTTGGCTATATGTAAAATTCTTGGTTAATGGTATTTTTTGTTTGTTTTTGTTTTTACTTTCAGCATTTAAAGCATGTCCTCCCACTGGATTGTGTCCATTGTTTTTAGAAAAATCAACAGTTAATCTTAATGAAAGAGTATCTCTTATAGTGATGAAACATTTTTCTTACCGATTTAAGATTTTCTCTTTATCTTTGGCTTTCAGCATTTTGGCTTTGATAAGTCTGGGTGTAAATCTCCTTGTATTTATCATACTTATAGTTCATTGGGTTTCTTGGATATGTAGATTAGTGTTTTTAATCAACTTCAGGAAGTTTAAAATCATTATTTCTTCAAATATTTTTCCCTCTTTCTCCTTCGCCTCTGATAATCTCATTACATTTATGGTGGTGCACTAAATGGTGTACTACATTTTTTCTGAGATTCTGCTCATTTTTCTTTATTATTTTTACTCACTGCACTTCAAATCCATCATCTCTATTATCAGTCTTCATGTTTGCAGATTCTTTCTTAGACACCTAAAATCTACTGTTGGTTTCCTCTAATAAATATTTTATTTTGTTTATTGTACTTTCCATTCAAGAATTTCTACATAAGTGGATATTAACCAACTGAAAACTTGACATTATATATTTATTTCCATTCAGAAAATTATTCATATTTTATAAAAAATGACATTTTAATTTACATGATCATATATATAGAATATGTTTTTAATAAATAGACAAATTATGGGAGCCACCCAAGTGTCTAACAATAGTTGAATATAGAAAGATGTGATATATATATACAATTCAATATTATTCAGCCTTAAAAAAAGAATGAAATCTTGCCATTTGCAACATCATCAGTGGATCTAGAGATTATAATGCTAAGTGAAATAAATCAGTCAGAGAAAGACAAATACCATATGATTTCAATCACTGGTGGAACTTAAGAAACAAAACAAATGAACAGAGGTAGAAAAAAAAAAGAGACAAGCCAAAGAAACAGACTCTTAACTATAGAGAACAAACAGATGGTTACCAGAGGGGTAGGGGGTAGGAGAGTGCATGAAATAGGTAAAGAGAATTAAGAGTACACCTAATCTTTTTTTTTTATGGTTATTTATTTTGAGACAGAGATAGAGTGTGAGTCGGGGAAGGGCAGAGAGAGAGACAGAGAGACAGAGAGACAGAGAGAGAGAGGCATAGAATCCAAAGGATCATAACCTGAGTCAAAGTCAGTTGCTTAACCAACTGAGCCACCCAGGCTCCCCAAGAGTAAACCTAATCTTGATGAGCACTGGGTAATATATGGAATTGTTGAATCACTATATTTGTATATATACTTCTGAAATTAATATAACATTTTATGTTAACTACTGGAATTAAAAAATATTTGAAATAATGAAATGAGGTATTTCTATTCATTACCTTATTGTATTTGTGTGTATGTCTCTGTGTGTGACAAATATCTGGCTGTTTTAATAGTTGGCTATAGCATTTGCTAAATTTGATAGAGTAATTAAGAATGACTTACCCTTGGGGCACCTGGGTAGCTCAGTTGGTTGAGGGTCAGGTCATGATCTCACGGTTTGTGGGTTTGAGCCCCACATCAGGCTCTGTGCTGACAGCTTAGAGCCTGGAGCCTGCTTTGGATTCTGTGTCTCCCTCTCTCTCTGCCACTCCCTCACTCACACTCTGTCTCTTTATCTCTATCAAAAAATAAACATTAAAAAAATTTAAAAAAAGAATTAAAAAAATTTAAAAAAATTAAAAAAAAACCTTAATAGACTTAATTTTTTTACATTATTGTAAGTGGCTTGTGACATATACATATTTATTTCTAATTTGTTAATATTCAGTTAAATTGTAGGTCTTCTGCAATATTACTTTGTTTTAATTAAGGGCAAACATTCGCATTTTAATTAAAATTCTGAAGCAGAAGGTTTGAAGAAAAACTTCATGTCATCATAAATAGAATTAGGATAACAAAATTACATAAGCAATCATAATGCATAGCTATTATTATAGAATTATCCTATGTAATAATAAATTTTTTATGTCTTAGAAACAACAGTTATTTTATGCCAAATTCTTTTGATGCATTGCTTTCTGTGCTTACAAAACCTGTGCAGAAATTTCAAGGGATGACATTATTATATATAGACTAGGAATCTAGTGGTTTAAAATATTGGCTTAAAAAGAGGAAATTTCTTTTCTGTTTTGTCCCTCTCCGTGTTTTTATATTAGTTTTGTTTCCCTTCCCTTATGTTCAACTGTTTTGTCTCTTAAAGTCCTCATATGAGTTAGGTCATATGATTTTTGTCTTTCTCTGAATAATTTTGCATAGCATAATACCCTCCAGTTCCATCCACGTAGTTGCAAATGGCAAGATTTCATTTTTTTGATTGCCAAGTAATACTCCATTGCATATATATACCACATCTTCTTGATCCATTCATCCATCGATGGACATTTGGACTCTTTCCATACTTTGGCTATCACTGATAGTGCTGCTATAAACATGGGGGTGCATGTGTCCCTTCGAAACAGCACACCTGTATCCCGTGAATAAATGCCTAGTAGTGCAATTGCTGGGTCGTGGGGTTGTTCTATTTTTAGTTTTTTGAGGAACCTCCATACTGTTTTCCAGAGTGGCTGCACCAGCTTGCATTGCCACCAAAAATGCAAAAGAGATCCTCTTTCTCCGCATCCTCACCAACATCTGCTGTTGCCTCAGTTGTTAATGTTAGCCATTCTGACAGGTATAAGGTGGTATCTCATTGTGGTTTTGATTTGTATTTCCCTGATAACAGACTGAGGGTTGCTGGAGGGGTTGTGGGAGGGGGGATGGTCTAAATGGGTAAGGGGCATTAAGGAATCTACTCCTGAAATCATTGTTTCACTGTATGCTAACTAGTTTGGATGTAAACTTTAAAAAATAAAAAAATAAAGTTAAAAAAAAGAGGAAATTTCTATTTCTTCAAAGTTGCAGTTTATACTCTAATTTCTAATAATATCCTCTAAATTGTTCATCGTTTCTGCTGAAATATATAAAATATTCATTGATATATAAGGAAATGTTAGCAGTTGGTCCTTTATGGTATACTGTAAAAAATAACAACTACCATGTATTTAATTGTTTTATTGACATTCTCAGATCTTGAAAATATAAATATCTGTAATTAAGATTTTTTTCAAAGGCATTCTTAGTACATATCAAATGAACTTCTTAAGCTGGAACACTTTTAGCTTTTCATATTTGTTCTCTTTTATACTTCTTTCTTATTCAGTCTACGATAACATCAGATATTTAAAAAATTCCAAAATAAATGTTTATAAGAGCTAACTCCCTAATTAATCTCATATAACTGGTACAAAACAAAGAGAAAGATTCTCACAGTTCTCTTCCCTGAGGCCATGTAACAGGTGGTGAATAGCATGAAAAATGGACTATCATAAGATGATTTTCTGCTTTTAATCATATCCGTAATAGCCATGTGACCTTGGAAATTACCAACCTTCTTAGATTCTCTTAACTCATCTGCCAAATAAGGGAGAGGTCTTGATTTGATAATCTGTATAGTCCCTTTTTGTCTCAAATAAAAGGTGCCTCAACAAACTACTCAGTTGTGAGTGTTCATGCATGTCTGTCTCTGCATGCATATATGTGTATTGCAGCATATATGTTTGTGTGTCTACATTTATATATGTAAACAAACACAATAAAATCACAGAATATAGTAAAAAGCAACTTTACTTGAAATTGTTCCTATTATCCTTATATCTATTTAGCATTTATTACAAACATATAATAAGAGTCTTGAAGGAAAGAGAAAGACTATACTGCTGGAGTCAGAGATGTATTTTTACCTTATTTGTTTTATCCTTAAAAAATACTGACTTTATTTAAGACTCTCCCAAATATTTTTCATTAAAGGAAAGCTTTTGCTTCCCATCATAGTTTCTAGAGCAGTGCTATCCAATATGGTAACTACTAGCCACCTGTGGCTATTTAGATGTAAATCTATTTATTTATTTATTTATTTATTCATTCATTCATTCAAATTTTTATTTAAATTATAGTTAGTTAACATAGAGTACAATATTGGTTTCAGGAGTAGAATTTAGTGATTTATCACTCACGTATAATACCCAGTGCTCATCACAAGTGCCATCCTTAATACTTATCACCTATTTAACTCATTCCATACCCAACTCCCTCTATCAATTCTCAGTTTGTTCTCTATAGTTAAGGATGTCTTATGGTTTGTTTCCCTCTCTCTGTTTTTTTCCCCCTTTCCCATATGTTCATCTGTTTGGTTTCTTAAATTCCACATATGAGTGAAATCATATGGTATTTGTCTTTCTCTGACTTATTTCACTTAGATTAATACACTCTAGCTCTATCCATGTCACTGCAAATTGTAAGATATTCTTTTTGATGGCTGAGTAATATTTCTTTGTATATATATATATATATATTATATACATATATATATATTATATATATAATATAATATATATATATATAATATATATAATATATATATAATATATATATACACATACTACCTCTTCTTTATCCATTCATCAGTTGATGGACACTTGGACTCTTTCCATAGTTTGGCTATTGTTGATAATGCTGCTATAAACATTGGGGTGCATGTACTCCTTTGAATCTGTATTTTTACATCCTTTGGGTAAATACCTAGTAGTGTAATTGCTGGATTGTAGAGTAGTTCTATTTGTAAATTTTTGAGGAACCTCATACCGTTTTCCAGACTGGCTGCATCAGTTTGCATTCCCACCAACATTTTAAAAGGTTTCTCCTTTCTCTACATCCTCACCAATACCAGTTGTTTGCTGTGTTGTTAATTTAGTCATTCTGCTGGGTGGGAAGTGGTATTTCATTGTGGTTTTGATTTGTATTTCCCTAATGATCAGTGATATTGAGCATCTTTTCATATGTCTGTTAGCCATCTGGATATCTTCTTTGGAAAATTGTCTATTCATGTCTTCTGCCCATTTCTTTACTGGATTATTTGTTCTTTGGGTGTTGAGTTTGATAAGTTCTTTATAGATTTTGGATATTAACTTTCATCTCATATGTCATTTGCAAATATCTTCTTCCATTCCACAGGCTGCCTTTTAATTGTGTTGATTGTTTCCTTTCCTGTGCAGAAGTTTTTGTCTTGATGAAGTCCCAATAGTTCATGTTTGCTTTTGTTTCCCCTGCCTCAAGCAATGTGTCTAGTAATAAGATGCTGCAGCTGAGGTCAAAGGTTGCTGCCTGTGTTCTCCTTTATGTTCTCCTTTTGATGGTTTCCTGTCTCATATTTATCTCTTTCATCCATTTGAAATTTATTTTTGTATATGGTATAAGAAATTGGTTCAATTTCATTCTTCCACATGTTGCTGTTCAGTTTTCCCAACACCATTTGTTGAAGAGGCTGTCTTTTTTTCCTTTGGATATTCTTTCCTCCTTTGTTGAAGGAGATGTATATTAACTTTAAATTCCCTACACTAAGGACTTTATTGACACTTCACTGTTTTGTATCACTGAATATCATAGAAACCCCAAGAGGAATATTTTCTAATCCCCCCTTTACAGATGAGGGAATTGAGTTTCAGTGAGATCGAGTAGTTTGACCAAGGTCACACATTTAAGTGATAGAGAACAAGTGAAGAGGAAAACAAAAGATGATAGATAAGAGAAGCATCACCTGGAAGTCAAAGAGGTAATGAGGAACTAGAAAGAAACAAGCCCGAGTGACCTAGTCAGCTGTTTAATTAAAATCTGATTAGCTGTAAAAGTTAAATCCATCTAAAGGAAAGTGGCCCCATGGTCTACAACTTTTCCAATGTTAACTGCAACTCAAGTAGTTTGGGCAAGCACCCACTAAGGAAAGACAACTGGATTAGGAAGACAAAAAGATACTGATGTTCTGGCCTTGGTTTTGCACTTACTAGTTAATAGCATTCACTAATTACTACTGCTTTAATATTCCTGGCACTGTTCTCTTCTTAAATACTAATGCACTCAACTCCATTGGAGATTATTTTGCATGTAAGGAAACTAATAGCAGAGATGTCTGGCAACTTGGCCACAGTTACACTCCCCATCAGTGATGGAACTGGAATGAGAATTTGGCATTTTCTCTATAGAACTGCACTGTGTAGTATGACATACAGTAGCCCCATGTACCTACTGAGTACTTGAAATGGAGCAAGCCCAAACTACAATGAGCTATGAGCTATAAAAGTGTAAAATAAACACTCAGTTTTGAAGACTTAATATAAAAAATATATATTGGTTATATATTAGAACTGCCCTGTATTGTGTAAATTGGATTAAATAAAATACGTTATTACTATTAATTATACTACTTCTTTTTTCTTTTGTAAAATGGGGCTACTTTAATTTAAAAGTTTAAAATGACCTCTGTGGCTTGCATTGTATTTCTTTTGGACAGAGCTGATCTAGAAACTGATGTCTTTATCACCGAGCAATACTCCCTCCTTTTATCTGTGTGTAACAAGATAGATTTATGTTTCTGTTGTTTAGTTCAGTGAATGAACTTCCAGATACTCTTGGTAAAAGGGAGATAGTTTCACACTTTTAGCCATGCAAATGTAAGACAACTGGGCCCTCTCTGAGCTACAGCTTGTTTAAAAATGGAATGATTTAGGGGCACCCGGGTAGCTCAGTCAGTTGAGTGTCTGACCTTGGCTCAGGTAATGATCTCATGGTCTGTGAGTTCAAGCCCCACATTGGGCTCTGTGCTGATAGCTCAGGGCCTGGAGCCTGCTTCAGATCCTGTGTCTCCCTCTCTCATTGCCCCACCCCTGCCCCCACTCTCTCTCTATATATATATTAAAAATGAATAAATGTTTAAAAATTTAAAAAATGGATTGGTTTAGCAAAAGATGCTTGATTGAGATAAAGAGTTAGCTGTTAGGTAAAGAGGTAATAAACTTGTATAAGGGACTTCGGGCATTTTGTGAAGAAGGGACCAATATTTCAGCTTCCATAGTTCAAGAGTCCAATTTAGAGAGTTCATGAGAGTGGGGTAAGAGAAAATCATGGCCTCAAGTAGGGAGAGGTATAAGGGCTTGAAATCGAGTGACCTTGAGGAACTGGCAAGACTAGACTCTGAGAAGAAATAAGATCTTGTGTAAGATAACTGTTTGGGGCATAGGCTCTTGCTGAAGCTAAAGATGCCTTTAAGAGGTAGCCAACTTTGAAACACCCTGGGAGACAACAGATGAGAAAGTAAATGTGAGGAACCCTAAGCTGGGGTTTTGCTTCTCAATGTGGGGACCACTGCAGTACTGGCAGGGAGGTGGAGAAGAAAGGCATCACTCGAGATACCAAGCAGTCATTCTGCCCTGGTTCCTCAGAAGCTGTGTGAGTGTGCGGCAGGAAGAAGCAAGGGCAGTAGTGACCGCCTCAGATTTAAGTGTTCTCTCTTCCACTTTTGGACGCAGGCCCTGAGGCTTCTGTTTATTTTTTCAGGGGGAGGTCTCAACAGGTGTTCTGATCTTGATGAAAGAAGGATCTCACACCCTGAAAAGCATAAGATGGTTGAACAAACAATGCCTGGCACAGGGGAGGTGACCAGACAGTTTATAAGTCACATACACTCTCAGCCAAAGGGGAGGAGGATACAGTACCCTATGCAGGGTTGTGTAGTAGTTACACTGGGAAAAACAACAAACCAAAAACAGTTGTGGGAGGGAGACTTTGTAGTAACAGGAGGATGAGGTTCCCCCTGGTCTGTGCTGGAGCATACGATTACCTTGTGTGAGCTATTTCTTGTACTGATAGGAAAGCAAAACCTGCTGGGTTGAGAACCAGGTAGGGTTACAGCTGAGCCATCTCATAAAGGAACTGGCCTTTCCCACTCGTGGGGCAACATATCTGGCCAGAGCAGGGAAACTCGTAATTAGGTCTTTGGGGTCCAGTGAGACTCAAAGAGTCAAAGTAGTACATGAAATTTGGAGCTTTATAATACAGCTGAAAATTTAAGACTTCTGTGATTGGCCAGGTGAGCACTAGAGGCATTAATTGGAAAATGTATGAGTTGTGACTGTGTTTCTACCCTTGAGCATCGATACATGAGAAAGATAGTCCTATTTTCTACAATATGGTGCAATTTTCCATTTTGCTCTAGAGCATGTGAAAGAGCTTCAGAAATCACAATCTGCTGAACAATTGTATTTTCGTGGAGAAATGTGCTGGAATGCCATTTTGGATTGTTTTCACGCGAATTGTTCAAGCTTGAAATGGCATTCCAGAATCTCATTTTAAAATAAGAATAAATTCAGATGGTAACTAAAGAAATACATGCTATATAGAAATGAGGGTTATTATTTGAATCAAATACAATATTTATATGCATTTGCAAAGTTTATCTTCCTTGTTTACTTAGGGAGCATTCGGTTCCCCAAACAAAAACTGAGATTAGTGTATATAAAAGAGATAATTGTATTGGAAGGAAACAAGGATATTTTCTATAAGTAATGAGCAAGAAGTGTAATGAAGCCCAGTGAAAAAAAATGAGGACTGGGAACTAGTAAGTACAAACCTCTGAAGTGACAATTTAGCAGAAACTTGAACAAAGTGAAATAGAATTGACTTATTCCTTAATTATTTACTCCCATGTAATAATTTATGGTTTCTTTTTCTAGCAATTAAACTGATGTTTTTAAATTTAATTATTGAATTAAAAACGTCTGCTTTATAAGTATTGGTGAGGATGTGAGGAAAAAGGAACCTTCATATGTTGTTGGTGGGAATGTAAACTGGTACAGCCACTGTGGAAAATAGTATGGAGGTTCCTCAAAAAATTAAAAATAGAGCTAACATATGATACAGCAATTCCACTTCTGGGGATTTATCAAAAGAAAATTAAAGCACTAATTTGAAAGATATCTTCATTCCTGTAGTCATTGTAGTATTACTTACAATAGCTAAGGTATAGAAACAACCTAAGTGTCCAGCAACTGATGAACAGATAAAGAAGAGATATATACAATGGGATATTATACAGCCATAAAACATAATGAAATTTTGCCACTTATAGCAACATGGAAGGACTTCAAGGGCATTATGCCAAGTGAAATAAATCAGAGAAAGATGAATACCATACAATCTTATTTATATGTGGAATCCAAGGGAAAAAAAAGGAACTCACTGGTAGTTACCAGAAGTAGGAGCTGGAGGATGGTGGGCAAAACCAGTGAAGAAGGTCAAAATGCACAAAATTACAGTTATAAAATAAGTCCTGGGAATGTAGTGTACAACATAGTGACTATATTTAATAATAGTGTATTGTAGGGGCGCCTGGGTGGCTCAGTCCATTAAGCATCCAAATCTTGATTTTGGCTCAGGTCATGAGATCAGGGTTATGGGATTGAGCCCCACATCAGACTCCACTCTGAGAGAGGAGCCTGCTTGGGATTCTCTGTCTCTGTCTCTGTCTCTCTCTCTCTCTCTCTCTCTGTCCCTCTGTCCCTCTCCTTCACTCATGCTCTCTCCTCTCAAATTAAAAAAAAATTATTGTATATTGTGTATCATGTATTTGAGAGTTGATAAGAGAGTAGATATTAAACATTGTCATCACAAGAAAAAAACTCTTATGTGGTGTTGGGTGTTAGACTCACTGTGATCATTTAGCAATAGAGACAAATATCAAATCATTATGTTGTATACCTGAAACTAATATATGTCAATTATAGCTCATTAAAAATACCTGTTTTAGTGCAGAGTTGAAGCCTCAGGAGAGCAACTTACCTTTTCATTACTATATAAGCTCCCCTCATCTACCAGGGGGCCAGGCATTGGATAGGTATTGGCATCTCCATATACTGGAGATTTGTTTATTCATTCCCCAACAGGTGGATATTTCATTGTAATTTGTACTTTTTGAAAGTTCTCAGGTAATTTTTAAGCAGCTTAACTGACATCTTTTCATGAAATAGCAATGGGATGAATTTAGGGGATAAGTGAGCATAGAAAATGGTAAAGAAAGAGAAAATGGAGAAGGCAGTTAAAGGATCAGATGCAGGTGATTAGGTCATGTCTTATCTTTGTATATTGTGGTGCAGTATTAAAAGCATTGTCAACATATGCTTATGAGGGGCTGACTGTGTATATCAAGTCAAATGTGAGGCGTAACAAAAAATGAATAAAAAAGAAGAAATGGTGTCTCCTTGGGCGATAGAGCTCTTTGGTTCTGTTGACTTCACAGTAAGGTAGTCAGTGCAGGTATTTGCATTGCTATTGAACAGGTACAAAACTGACAAGTTAATAGCACATGAGCAAGTTTAGAACCTTGCTGACCTCTAGGACAGATTTTCTTCTTTATATTACACTGTCTTGCAGGACACTGTAGTTGAGTAGCATCGCTTGTATGTACACAGTCAACCACTTGCTATCCTCCAGACCAATGATACTGAGCAACTGTCAATAATAGTTAATTTTGGTAGGATATGTTGAGCTGAGGAGAGTTGTAAGACACAGGTGGGAAGCATGAGTTTCCCAGTACAAAGAGGCTTACTATTCTCCATAATGGTCAACAAATATGACCTCTTGACTGTCCTTCTGCTGGAGTAACTGCTCTAATCTTAATGAAATAACAAGAATGAAATGGAAAGTGGCAGCAACTGGGAGCTACATGCTGGGGTGTTTACTGTCATTAAGGCTCAAACACAAAGGGCCATATTATTGTGAGGACTAGGTGATGGCCTTCAGAGAACAGATTCACATGTTCAAACCCTAAAAAGTTTCTTCCACTCCATCAAATTATTTGATAATTCAGTTCTAAATCTAAAGTCACTTCTAAGGTAAGAAAACTGGATAAACTCAGCAAAGACTGAAATTATATATGTCTTCATACTTGTATGAACTCATTGATATATTTAATGGCTTATCTAGCTCAGGATCTACCCTTGGTCTGATGACACTCACAAGATATTGGTAAAATTACATTGCTTTTGTCTAGATTTGTTTCCACTGAAATATGACATCTACAAGACTTTTTTTCCCCCTGTAAATCATTTAATAACAGCATTCCCCGTCTTCCTATGGATATAGACTATGCCATTTCAAATGGTTCTCATTTATTTATTTATTTTTTAAATGTTTATTTATTTTTTAGGGGGTGTAGAGGGGCAGAGAGAGATGGGGGCAGAGGATCCGAAGTGGGCTTTGTGCTGGCAGCAGATTGTCTGATGCCAGGCTTGAATTTATGAACCATGAGATCATGACTTGAGTCAAAGACAGGCTGAAGTTGGATGCTTCACTGACTGAGCCACCCAGATGTCCAACATTGATTTCTATCTTAAGCTAGTTTCACATTTTCCTCCGGGATTGGTTAAGCACCTATTGCTCTCTTGGTTTTACAAATGAGATAAGTGAGTATCAGAAGTTGAAGCCCTTAAAATAAGCGGTATAACCAGAAGAGTAGAGAAGATAGACAAACAGAAGGTCTGTCTCTTCAGTCAGCAATCTCTCCTCTACTCTAGAAAATCAGGTAGCTGGCTCCAGGAACTGTTGCTTATCCCCTTATAACTCCTAATATTTCATGGCAATGGAGTGTGGGGCTTTTGCAATTGACTTGCTAACAAATTGACACTTGTTGAACCCTTATTCTATGCTGCATACAGTGTCAAGCACATTACAGACATAATCTTCACAGACACATTTTTAAAATTAATTTCATTTTTTAAAATTTACATCCAAATTAGCATACAGTGCAACAATGATTTCAGGAGTAGATTCCCTAATGCCCTTTACCCATTTAGCCCGTCCCACCTCGCACAACCCCTCCAGTAACCCTCTGTTTGTTTTCAATATTTAAGAATCTCTTATGTTTTGTCCCCCTCCCTGTTTTTATATTATTTTTGCTTCCCTTCACTTATGTTCATCTGTTTTTTATCTTAAATTCCTCATATGAGTGAAGTCATATGATATTTGTCTTTCTCTGACTGACTAATTTCACTTAGCATAATACCCTCCAGTTCCATCCACGTAGTTGCAAATGGCAAGATTTCATTCTTTTGATTGCCGAGTAATACTCAATTGTATTTGTATATCACATCTTCTTGATCCATTCATCCATCGATGGACATTTGGGCTCTTTCCATACTTTGGCTATCATTGATAGTGCTGCTATAAACATGGGGGTGCATGTGTCCCTTCTAAACAGCATACCTGTATCCCTTGGATAAATACCTAGTAGTGCAATTGCTGGGTCATAGGTTAGTTCTATTTTTAAGTTTTTGAGGAAGCTCCATACTGTTTTCCAGAGTGGCTGCACCAGCTTGCATTCCCATCAACAATGCAAAAGAGATCCTTTTTCTTCATCCTTGCCAACATCTGTTGTTTCCTGAGTTGTTAATGTTGGCCATTCTGACAGGGGTAAGTTGGTATCTCATTGTGGTTTTGATTTGTATTTCCCTGATGATGAGTGATGTTGGGCATTTTTTCATGTGTCGGTTGGCCATCTGGATGTCTTCTTTGGAGAAGTGTCTGTTCATGTCTTTGGCCCATTTCTTCATGGATTATTTGTTTTTTGGGTGTTGAGTTTGATAATTTCTTTATAGATTTTGGATATGTCTTTTGCAAATATCTTCTCCCATTCTGTTGGTTGCTTTTTAGTTTAGCTGATTGTTTCCTTCACTGTGCAGAAGCTTTTTATTTTGATGAGGTCCCAATAGTTCATTTTTGTTTTTGTGTCCCTTGGCTCCAGAGATGTGTTGAGTAAGTTTCTGTGGCCAAGATCAAAGAGGTTTTTACCTGCTTTCTCCTTGAGGATTTTGATGGCTTCCTGTCTTACATTTATGTCTTTCATCCACTTTGAGTTTATTTTTGTGTATGGTGTAAAAAAGTGGTTCAGGTTCATTCTTCTGCATGTCGCTATCCAGTTTTCCCAGCACCACTTGCTGAAGAGACTCTCCTTATTCCACTGGATATTCTTTCCTGCTTTGTCAAAGATTAGTTGGCCATATGTTTGTAGGTCCATTTCTGGGTTCTCTATTCTGTTCCATTGATCTGAGTGTCTGTTTTTGTGCCAGGACCATACTGTCTTGATGATTACAGCTTTGTAGTAAACCTTGAAGTTGGGATTGTGATGCCTCCTGCTTTGGTTTTGTTTTTCAATGTTGCTTTGGCTATTTGGGTTTTTTTCTGGTTCCATACAAATTTTAGGATTATTTGTTGTAGCTCTGTGAAGAATGCTGGTGTTATTTTGATAGGGATTGCATTGAATATATACATTGCTTTGGGTAGTATTGACATTTTAATAATATTTGTTCTTCCTATCCAGGTGCATGGAATCTTTTTCCATTTTTTTATGTGTGTCTTCTTCAATTTCTGTCATAAGCTTTCTATAGTTTTCACCTCTTTGGTTAGATTTATTCCTAGGTATTTTATGCTTTTTTTGTGCAACTGTAAATGGGATAGATTCCTTGATTTCTTTTTCTGTTGCTTCATTGTTGGTGTATAAGAATGCAACCAATTTCTGTGTGTTGATTTTATATTCTGCAAATTTGCTGAATTCATGAATCAGTTCTAGCAGGTTTTTTTGTGGAATCTTTAGGGTTTTCCATATAGAGTATCATGTCATCTGTGAAGAGTGGAAGTTTGACCTCCTCCTGGCCGATCTGGATGCCTTTTATTTCCTTGTGTTGTCTGATTAGAGGCTAAGACTTCCAATACTATGTTAAATAACAGTGGCGAAAATGGATGTCCCTGTCTTCTTCCTGACCTCAGAGGTAAAGCTCTCAGTTTATTAACGTTGGGGCTTTCATATATGGCTTTTATGATCTTGAGGTACGATCCTTATATCCCTACTTTCCTGAGGGTTTTTATCAAGAAAGGATGTTGTATTTTGTCAAATGCTTTCTCTGCATCTGTTGAGAGGATCATATGGTTCTTGTCCTTTCTTTTATTGATATGAAGAATCACATTGATTGTTTTGGAGATATTGAACCAGCTCTGTATCACAGGTATAAATCCCACTTGGTTGTTGTGAATAATTTTTTTAATATATTGTTGGATCCAGTTGGGTAATATCTTGTTGAGGATTTTTGCATCCATGTTCGTCAGGTAAATTGGTCTGTAGTTCTCCTATTTAGTGGGGTCTGTCTGGTTTTGGAATCAAGGTAATGCTGTCTTAATAGAAGGAGTTTGGAAGTTATCCTTCCATTATATTGGTCTGTTTAATTTTCTATTTATTCCTGTTTCAGTTTTGGTAGTGTGTATGTTTCTAGGAATTTGTCCATTCTTCCAGATTGCCCATTTTATTGGAGTATAATTGCTCATAATATTCTCTTACTATTGTTTTTATTTGTGCTGTGTTGGTTGTGATGTCTCTTCTTTCATTATTGATTTTATTTATTTGGGTCCTTTCCTTTTTATTTTTGATCAAACTGGCTAGGGGTTTATCAATTTTGTTAATTCTTTCAAAGAACCAGCATCTGGTTTCATTGATCTGTTCTATGTTTTGTTTTGTTTTGTTTTGTTTTGCTTTGTTTTGCTTTTTTTTTTTATAGCATTGATTTCTGCTCTAATCTTTATTATTTCCTGTCTTCTGCTGGTTTTAGGTTTTATTTGCTGTTCTTTTTCCAGCTCCTTAAGGCATAAGGTTAGGTTGTGCATCTGAGATCTTTCTTCCTTCTTTAGGAAGGCCTGGATTGCTATATACTTTCCTCTTATGACCACCTTTGCTGCGTCCCAGAGGTTTTGGGTTGTGGCGTTATCATTTTCATTGGCTTCCATGAATTTTTTAATTTCCTCTTTAACTTCTTGGTTAGCCCATTCCGTCTTTAGTAGGATGTTCTTTAGTCTCCAAGTATTTGTTACCTTTACAAAATTTTTCTTATGGTTGATTTTGAGTTTCATGGCATTGTGGTCTGAAAATATGCATGGTATGATCTCAATCCTTTTGTACTTGTTGAGGGCTGATTTGTGTCCCAGCATGTGGTCTATTCTGGAGAATGTTCCATGTGTACATGTGGAGAAGAATGTATATTCCACTGCTTTAAGATGAAATGGTCTGAATATATCTGTTAATTCCATCTGGTCCAGGGTGTCATTCAAAGCCATTGTTTTCTTGTTGATTTTTTGATTAGATGATCTGTCCATTGCTGTGAGTGGGGTGTTGAAGGCCCCTACTATTATGGTATTATTATCAATGAATATCTTTATGTTTGTGATTAACTGATTTATATATTTGGGTGCTCTCACATTTGGCACATCATATTTACAATTGTTAGGTCTTCTTGGTGGATAGACCCCTTAATTATGACCCCTTCTTCATCTCTTTATTTTTGTTTTTCAATTTTTTTTAATGTTTATTTTTGAGAGAGAGACAGAGTGTGAACAGGGGAGGTGCAGAGAGAGGGAGACACAGAATCTGAAACCGGCTCCAGGCTCTGAGCTATCAGCTCAGAGCCTGACGTGGGGCTCAAACTCACAAGCCATGAGATCATGACCTGAGCCGAAGTCAGACACTCCACTGAATGAGCCACCTAGGTGCCCCATTCATCTCTTTCTACAGTCTTTATTTTAAAGTCTAAATTGTCTGATATAAGTATGGCTACTCTGGCTTTCTTTTGTTGACCATTAGCATGATACATTGTTCTCCATCCCCTTACTTTCAATCTAAAGGTGTCTTTAGGTCTAAAGTGGGTCTCTTGTAAACAGCATATAGATGGATCTTGTTTTCTTATCCATTCTGTTACCCTATGTGTTTTGATTGGAGCATTGAGTCCATTGATGTTTAAAGTGAGTACTGAAATATATGAATTTATTGCCATTATGAGGCTTGTAGAGTTGGAGTTTCTGGTGGTGCCCTCTCGTCCTTTCTACTCTTTGTTTTTGTTTTTTTTTTTTTTTTGGTCTTTATTTATTTGGGTTTTTTTTTTCTTTCATCTTTTCTCCCATGAGAAAGTCCCCCCTTAAAACTTCTTACAGTGATGGTTTAGTGGTCACAAACTGCTTTAAATTTTTTTGTTCTTGTTGTTTGGGAAACATTTTATCTCTCCTTCTATTTTGAATGACAGCCTTGTCGGTTAAAGAATTCTTGGAGGCATATTTTTCTGATTCAGCACATTGAATATATCCTGCCACTCCTTTATGGCCTGCCAAATTTCTGTGGATAGGTCTGCTGCAAACCTGATCTATCTTCCTTTGTAGGTTGACATTTTTTTCACTTGCTGCTTTCATGATTCTCTCCTTGCCTGAGTATTTTGTGAATTTGACTATGATATGCCTTGTTGATGGTCGGTTTTTGTTGCATCTAATGGGAGTCCTGTGTGCTTCCTGGATTTTGATGTCTGTGTCTTTCCCCAGGTTAGGAAAGTCTTCTGCTATGATTTGCTCACATAACTCTTCTACCCCTATTTCTCTCTCTTCCTCTTTTGGGACCCTTATGATTCTGATGTTCCTTTTTAATGAGTTACTGTTTTCTCTAATTCTTAAATTGTGCTCTTTTGCCTTCATCTCCCTCTTTTTCTTCTGCTTCATCATTCTCCATAAGTTTGTCTTCTCTATTGCTAATTCTCTTTTCTGCCTCATCCATTGTTGCCTCCGTGGCTTCCATTGGAGATTGCAGCTCATTTATCGCATTTTTTATTTCATCCTGACTAGCTTTTACTTCTTTTATCTCCGCAGAAATGGATTCTAATCTATTTTTGACTCCAGCTAGTATTCTTATTAATGTGATTTTAAATTCTGGTCCAGACATCTTGCTTGTATCAGTGTTGGTTAAGTCCCTGGCTATTGTTTCTTTCTGCTCTTTCTTTTGTGGTGAATTCCTTCATTTTGTCATTTTTAAGGGAGAAAAGGAATTAGTGAGGCAAAAAATTAAAATCAAAAAAATTAAAATTAAAAAAATATTAAAAATAAAAAATTAAACACACACACACACAAAATTGAATAAATGATGCTATATCCTAGTTGTGTTTTGTTCTGGGTGTTGAAAGGGGCTTCATAGATTAGAGAAAAAAGGGGAAAGAGAAAAAAAAAAGGAAATCATTTGAAAAATTTGAAGAAGTCAATACACTGAAGTAGACCAAAATGGAATGATGGAAGTAAAATAGAATTTGAAAAAATTTACACAAAAGTAAAAAATATAATAGAAAAAAATTAAAGAAAAATATTTTAAATAAAAATTGAAAATAAAAATGAATTTTTTCTCTTTTTATATTCAAGAAAAAGAAACAAAAAAGAGAAAAAAGGAAGAAATAAAAAAGAAAAAAGAAAAAAAAAGAAAGAATATTGAATAGAAGGACAGGTGAACAGACTGAAATTAATTCGTTTTCCCTTAGAAGTCAAACTATGAAGCACTTTATAGCCCATAAACTAAGAAGGTAGAGAGACTTGTGTTCCTGAAGAGCGAGGTTGGCCTAGTTGGGCGGAGCCTGGTGTAACAGCTCCATTCTCCACTAGATGACGCTACTTAGCTTACTGGGGAGGATCGTTGTGGTGCTTGTAGGTTTGTATGTGCATGCGCGGGAGCAGTGAAAATGGTGTCACCCAGCTACCCAGTGTCTAGTATCAGAAGTCCTTTTTCTTCGATCAGCAACCGCGCACCAGTCCTTTGTCTTTGGCTTCCATCCACTCCTTGCTTTTAGCCTGTCTGTAACCAAGCCCCTGGCAGAATCTCCCTGCTGAGTTTTATCTCAGAATCGGCTGTTTTTCCCTGACCCCTTATTTCTGAGGAATGTAGCTTTGACCCATTCTGCCCCTCTGTGGGATGGTCTCACTGAGCACTGGTCAGGCACCTGCCACATCCAGGAATGTTCATGGGACCATGCTGCTTCTGACACCCAGAGACTGAGGCTGGGTGCCAGATCTCCCCCCAGAAGTTCAAGCAACTGTGCAGCAGCAGCATTTTAAGGATTATGGCAAATCACAACATGCATCTAGCACCAGGCTTCACCCCCAGCAACCTTGTTCCAGCACCAGTGAATGTGGTTGTTCTCCCAGGTCCACTGAGGCCTTTGTGTTTGGGGGACCCACAGAGCCTCTACCAGGTGTCCTCTCAGAAGGGGAACCGGCACTAGACCTCCGGACTTCACTCAGCTCCTGGGGATTCGCCCTTCCTACCAGAGCACCGCCAGGTATTGAGCTGCGGATTTTCAGACTTTGTGTTCCCCCCATTTATAGAGTCTTAATGGAATTTTAACCTTCTCCTTTCTCAGTTCTCCCCTTTTGTTCAGTCACTGAGGCTGTTTCCCCTTTTCCAATTTCTCTCCAGCTGCTTTTGGGGGGGTGCTTTTCCTGTATTCTACACCCCCCCCGTCACCATCCCCTGTCTACACGCAAAAGCTGCTCCCTGCCCTCTGTGGTTTTTTTCTCCCCCAGTTCACCTCCCCGCACCACGTACCTACTGAATCAGGTTGTGCAGATTGTTGTGCTAATCCTCAGATCAGTTTTCTAGGTGTTCAGGGTGGTTTAATGTCGGTCTGCTGTATTTCATGGATGCAAGACACAAAAAAAACTTCCATGCTGTTCTGCCATCTTGGTTCCTCCTTCACAGACACATTTTAAGTTAAATATTCTTATCTCCATTTTGTGAATAAATAAAATTGGGGCTTATATAAGTGCAATACCTGTCACTAGGCTACACCGCTACCCTCAAAGGAAAACTAGAGGGTTTTCTGGGAAGGGTTTTCAGCTTCTCTGGGAAGAAGGACTAACACATCACTCTATTCTTTAAGAGTAAGGCTAATTTTTATTTTTTGTTGCTGACATTTGGAGAATGGGAATTGTGGAGAGGAAGGAGAAAAGAGAATTCTGAGAGTTAAAGCAACATTTTCTCCCTTGTACCTCTTTAGGTAGTCTGTTAACTAATTGAATGGAAAAGCCATACCAGATTCATCTTTTAATTCCTATTTGTTGAAGGATTTAAGAAGCGTCTGCTTACTAAATATTTTTGGGAAGAACACTTACTGAAGGATTCTGAACAAGTTGCATATGTGTAATCAACCTCTTGAGCCATCTGTCTGCATTCTCTTGGCTCTTATCCATCCCGAGCACACCTTTGTCTTCTGTTGCAAATTCCTGAAGCTCTCTGTCTCAGGGCTTTCCCCTGCCACAGGCATGGCCCCGTGCAAAGCAGCCCTAGAATACTAGAGGCTTAAGATCTTCTAGAGCAATGGCAGATGGGAGTTGTTGGAAAAATACCCCAACAGGTGGGACAGCTCTGAAGAAATCTAGTGTCACTTAGGGATCCCTGGTTTGATTGACATCCAGGTGTCCATATTTGCAAACCTTCTCATTAACAGATTCCGTTTGACTTCCATTCCTTTACTGTCTCAATTCTTCACAGCCTAACTGTGCTTCTTGGAATTACTTTCCAAATAGACTCCTTGCACTATAATTCTAGTTTTGGGGCTTGCTTCTAGGGGAACCTGAACTAAGACATCTTCCTCAAAGTTTTAAAGTAAGCCATACAAAAGACTGTATGCAATAGTAGGCAATAATAGCTAGCATTTATTCACAAGCATTTAATATTATGCAAAACCTAGGCCATTTAAGTTTTATAAGCCTATCAGGTAGATACTACTAAATATTGTCATTTTATAGATAGTGAGGCACCAAGAGATTAAGAAATTTGCTTAAAATCACAGATATTAGTGATTAGTGTTACCAATTCGTTTTTTGGTTTTAGAAAGGGTCTTTCCCTCATCATGACCAAATATAATTGGTTTCCTATTAGAATACTTGCTAACGATCTCACTTGGGAGTCTTGAGTATTGATACTTAGGGATACTCTTTTGCTGAAATGATGCAGCTAGTATTCAGTGCATGTGATTATAACATTTATAATAAAAGTCACTTACATGTAGGAATGAGGCCAAATGTCTGGCAAACTGTGAATAACTAAGTTTTGTCAGCTTGGTTTCCCGCAAGACACAATGGGACATGAGTTATTACAAACGATTCCCTCAGTCTTTACTTTCTAGAGACTTTTTAGTTCTAGAAGTACCAGTTCTCTTCCCCTTCTTTTCCTCCTGTTTCTCATTCTTCCCTCATTTGCTTCTCCCTCCACTCTTACTCTTCCTGCTCCTCTCTTATTTGCTTCAGGTTTTTAATGGCCCCAAAGAACTTATTTTTTTTTAAATTTGAAACATCAAGATTTTGATTGTTAAAATCTGACAATTAATTGTACAACCAAGGAAAGAGTTAGACAGCTATTAATCATCATTGATTCCGTTTACAAAAGGGCTGCTGTACACAGTGGTTTCATTGAATGATGTGCCTGAAATGGTTTTTCTTTTATTTTGCTAAAGTAAGGAGAAAGGGAAGGCATCATTAGCTACAAGAAAATCATATAAGCACAAAATGATCAACTAGTGGATGGTAGACAGACACTGCACATTGAAAATATTACATTTTTGGAGCCAGCAGGAGAGATGTTTTTGTAAATGCCAGAAAGTCAAATTTGAATATAAACCAAATAAGCATAAAGATTGTAGGGTTGAAGTTAAGAGAAAGAGTGTGACAGCACTCTTAAAATAAGGAATATCTATTCCTAGAAATAAATGCTTTAAAATTAGGGTGGGTACAATACTAAGTGAATAATTATTGTTGAAAATAGTAGCTACTTAAGTATTATAAATATTATTTAAACACAGAAGCTATGAAGAAGTTAATGTATTCCTAGATTTAAAATTGGTCGATTTAAGAATTAAAATGTAACCCATCACAAAATTTTAGGAACCAAGAACCCTGCTCTTCAGTCTGGACTATTGCATCTAAGTATCTAAGCATTATGAGAAATATTTCTTCATTGTTTATTCAACAACCATTCTTATGTTAATGAAATTGTGAGATATTTTTTATGAAATGACATTTTCTGAGGAATTTCTCATCACATGAAGGAAAATTATGTAACTGTTTACTGCAACTCAGGGTTAATTTGCAGCTACATGAGTATTTTTGTGTTTTGGTTTATATGTATATTTTGGAAGAATGTTTCTTATTACTTGTATATACAGCTTTTTGTAGCTCTAATATATATTCTTGTTACCAAAATCTTATTTTCAGGTTTCACAATATAGACACTGATATGACATATTTGGGGTTTGTAATGGATCCACATTCATCTTTGTGGTATTTCAGCCCTCTTAGTTTAATTTCTTTGGAGATGGAGTTGAGTGGCTTAAAAAGCGTCTTCTAATTACAAAAGAGGAAGTAGCCTCCCACATGGTCAAGTAGTTGGTGTCCTAGAAACCTTGACTGGGAGATTGATTCTTGGATTCCTACTTGAGGTTCACCTTAGAAGGGGATAATATATATTTATATTTTCATACACATAGACATATTATATATTTTTACAATATATATGTTATATATACATTAAGGATCATACTGTATACTGCATGTTTAGAGAAATATAGTCTGTACTTTTTTATTCAGAGGTGTACTTTATGGAGTCCACCATATTTTCAGTTTTTATAGTATCACAAACGGTTTTCCAACAGGTCTATTTCTCTGTGCCTTTCTCCTTCTTTGAGTTTTTTCTCTTCTCAGAGAATCTTCCTTTGTGACCCTTAGCATTTTTTTACATGATATTATATTTCTTTGTGAACCTGTTCATCAATGTTTCTGCATAAGACATTTGCCCTTATATATTCCAAAGATATTAGCAGTTTCTTGTAAACATTAACACTCAATTAATGTATTTCCAAATAATGAAAAAGCAAAAGACTTGCTGAATGGGTTACATGGTTCAGAGTAGACAGAGTTGGGTCCCAGTCCTTGCTCTGCCACTCAGTGCCTGTTGACTGATGACAAGTCCCTGCATTTCTCTGGGCTAGACCTTCCTCATTTATAAAATAAAGTTCTGGAACTAAATCCCCTCCAAGGCCCTTTTCAGCTCTAACTTCCTATGAATTTATGATACAGGGAGGCAGAATAATGAAAGTGCAGGGAGGGAGAGTAGTTATTACTGTAAGCATTCTGGCACCCTGATAAACAAACCTTGCCTATTGTTAGATTTCTCTGGAACAGACTCCATTTTTGCTGAGATAGCAACCATCGTGACATACGAAATTATTTTCACTGATTTATTTATTGCTTTGTTTTACTTATTTTAAGAACTTCTTTTTGTTGTATGTTCATTATTTTAAATATGGAGAAAAAAGGGAGCAAAGGAAAAAATAAATTATTCATAATTTTATCATTAGATATAACTAATATTTTGGAGAATTTCATCTTTATGGTATGCTTCTACAGTTCTTTATAAAGTCAAGATCATACTCTATACAACCATGTATATATATAATATTCATTTATTTTTTAATCAGTACAAATAAATATGGTATATGTAGATATGTTTGGTACAGTATCTTATTTATTCATTTAAACATATCTCAATTTACCAATCTCAGACATCTTTGAAAACCTTATTTTAATAGCCATTGTAGTGCACTGGGATGGCTAGAATTTTTGTCTGTCGGCATCTTTTAACTTCCTTTTCCCTCCTTTTGCTAATATAGACTTTCTTATGAGGAGTCCATTCCAAGTAGTTCATATGATAAGTCTGAGCATATGACCAAACCATGGCCAATCAGAACGCTACATTTCTGGCCACAGTAGTGTAGGGAAAAGAAAATGAACCAAGACAACTGGGATGAATATTTCTCTAGGCTTTTGATGAATGCACTGAAAGAAAGCTACAATAATTTCATTGGAATTAGTGCCATAAGATTGATATAGGCCAATTTGCTAATACCACCATTGTCAGAGAATAAAGTCCACACAGGAAACAGCAGAGCTGAGAGACAGCATAAAGTTAGGAACATTTTTGTTTTTTATTTTATTTATTTATTTTTACTTTTGAGAGATAGAGACAGAGCACGAGCGAGGAGGGGCAGAGAGAGAGGGAGACACAGAATCTGAAGCAGGCTTCAGGCTCTGAGCAGTCAGCACAGAGCCTGTCACGGGGCTTGAACCCACAAACCGTGAGATCATGACGCTAGCCGAAGTTGGATGCTTAACTGGCTGAGCCACCCAGGTGCCCCAAAGTCAGGAAGATTTTTAAGTATAACCTCTGATTCTCTGTTTCAGTAAATGCCTAAAGCCAGTATGGGTTTGAACTTCCGACTTATGCAAGTTCATGGAATCCTCTGTTACTGCCTTTCTTGAGTTCAGTTTTCATGTCTTACAAAAGATGTTGTTTTCACTAATGCATTTAGATATATATTATATGGAATTTAACTTTTTTTTTCTATTTGCAATAAACAATATAATCATTTTGTAAATTAGTTTTTGCTCATATATCTGAAGGAGGAGATAGGATAATATAGGGTAGTTTCCTAAAAGATAAATTTAAGAAATGAAGGGTCTCCCTTTTTCAGACTATGTTATCAAAACATGGCACAGAAAACTTGAGAGTTGGACATCAATAAATAATCTTTACATATATATGTCAGGGCCTGTTGAGTGCAACATAAAGCATCTCAATTTTTGTCCTCTGTTATCTTTTTAAATTAATTTGAAGCAATAAACCTTCCATTTTCCCTGGATTGGGCAGCCCCATGAGAGTTATGCTTATTTGGCCATCATACAAAGCCATCCAGTCAGTAATTAAAATGTCCAGACCTATGTAATGGTCAAAACATCATTCCCTGCCATGCTTGCTTGGTATGGACAAGGAAGCATCAAAGTCAATGAAGGACACATGAATGGCTTCTTTTCTTTTTCTCCACCTTGATATTTAACTCTTCTTCCCATTCCCATCTTTCAAACTAAGCATTCTGAACAGCACTTGCCCCCTCCTCCAGGATAAGGTAGGAGTAGGAAGAAGGAATAAAAGGGATCCAGAGAGTTCTTATGTCACTGCTCCTTACTGAGCTGATGGTAAGTTCTCTGGGCCTGGGAATTTAAATACTCTCTTGTGAGCTGTTGTGGGTTTTTTGGACCCTCGCCAATACCAATAGCACCACCACTGCTGAACATTTCTGCTCTGTAGTTTCATTGGCAATGCCAACATTCTGTCACTACTGGTTTCTTATTCCTTCCACAGTCCCTAGTTATCTGCTGATATGGTCTGTTCTGCTAAAAAGAGTGTTTCTGTAACATATATTGGGCAATACATGATTGATAGATAGCAGAATGTTATCATTGTAATGCAGAAGTTTCAGGGGATCTTATGTGACTTTGTTTTCTGGTATGTTAATATCCAGTATCTGCAGTTGAATGTAAAATATACTAATAAAGTTAATCCAGCAAGCTACATAAATATGCAGTCCTGGACATGATGCCCCTCATCTCACATTCTCCCCCTTGGTCCAGCTTGTCCATATGCTCTGCCTTCAAGGTGCTTATTGCATTATTATCTCTATTCTGTGTTCATTTTGTCCTTTGCTGTATAACCTAGTTGGCTCAACCATTCTTACATGACCTTCCATTGAGCTGTATTTATTTTTAAGACAAAAATCCTTCACTTATTATAGTTTCTATTTATTCAGATTTAAAACTTCTTTTGGCATGTTAGAATATCTAACTCTTTTGGAATCTGGTGTGTGTGTGTGTGTGTGTGTGTGTGTGTGTGTGTGTGTGTGTGTATTTTTAGGGTTTTTTAAAAAATAATAAAGTTATAAAGTTGCCTAGGTTTTGAGTGATCTACCTAAAATATTGTAATCCCATAAACTCAGGTTATTTTTACAAGTTTTTCATGATCACCTCTATCATAGTTTGAAAATGCCTAGAGTTTGGCCTCTTTATTATGAAACTTGTGGTGCCTTTCAGATGACCCTTCTGGGCAGGACCCACAATGAGTTCATGTGGATTCACTTCCCTCCTCCTGAAGGGGGATGACATCCTTTTTTCCACAAAACTTTAGGAGAAATTTTAGAAGTGTGAATAGTCACAGATTTTGAAAGCTCTATTCTGCTTAGCCGTCAGAGTAGCCAGTAATCTCTTATCTTCCTTATAATCTTCCAGTTGGGTGGCAGACACAAGTCCGTATATTTTCCAAAGGGAACGCATATTAAGCCCCCGAGTCACATCTCTATGGCTTCTCTCTCTCTCCCTTTTCTTGGTGTTGGGAGGTGGCACAACTGTTAGGAAATAGGGCACATGGTCCTTGGGGCATATACCTCCCAACAAAGTTATTGCTACAGAATCTTCCCCAACATTGCTTTCTTTTGCCTTTTGATCTGTTAAATTCTTGATGTGGCATGAGACCTCTAATCCTTTCTTGGTCATGTTCTTTGTTACTTCTAGACCACTTTGGAATTTGCTGGTCATTGTGTAATCTGGAACTTCCATTTTAAGTTCCTGTTACATCTATCCCTATCTATATCTTCACATATCTATAACTATTTTGAACCATATTGCAGAACAAGCTGGTAAATTAGTGCATTTCATTTAACGAAGAAATATGTAAAGCCTGAATTTCCTTCCATTTTAGAGTTGCTTGTATTTTTAAGATAGAGCGATCTAATTTAAACAGCCAGACTTTTAATTTACTTGAGAAAGTGTTATTGCTCTGAAAACAAATGGAGATACCTTAAATGGCTCCATGAATTATAAACACGTGGCACAGTATTGTAGAGTGGCTATAAAAGGATGCATCCCATCCTTTAGAGTGTATACACTTCCTGATCACTTTGGTCAGAATAAATGTTTCTAGAAATCATGCACCGTCTTTCTAAATATTTACCATGTGATGGTTTTTTTACATTTTTCTTCTTGCTGGGGCATTCTTCTCCTTGGAATCTATGGCTTCAGCTCATTATTCTTGGTTTCTGAAGGAGCAAATGCTGAAGAGAACCATCCATATCAGCATCTGAAGCTTGCGTTTGTTCTGAATCACTCTCTTGAAATATAAGTAACAGCAGTAGACAGAAACACTCTACCTGATTTAAAGTTTCCTTATTCACTTATTAAAGGATAATTTTAAAAAGCACAGCTCGGGGGGAACCTGGGTGGCTCGGTCAGTTGGGCGTCTCACTTCTGCTCAGGTCATGAGCCGTTTGTGGGTTCAGGCCCTGCGTCAGGCTCTGTGCTGACAGCTCAGAGCCTGGATCCTGCTTCGGATTCTGTGTCTCCCTCTCTCTCGGCCCCTCCCCTGCTTACATTCTGTCTCTCTCAAAAATAAATAAACATTAAAAAAAATTTAAAAAATTAAAAAAAGCACAACTCCTATTGATATAAAATGTACACATGTCAGAATTTATCTGACTCATTGATAAATGAGGAAATCAGTGGTTCAAAAGATAATTCAGATTCCTACATTTATAGTCAGATAAGAAATACTATAAGAAATTTACAAATAGTTACAAACTGGCAAACCTTTGAATACCTATAGAGCCATAATCAATTGTATTCTACCAGATATAACTTGCATATATATGGATGAGAATTATTAATATCAGTTTTTTATAAATTAACATGTGTCTGTATAGAGCAGTAAAATAGCCAAGTTTGAAGAGAAACAAAGATGAAGATAATCCAGATGAATGAGCTAGCCAGGCAACCACTAAATTTTAGTCTTTTACAATTTTTCCTTAGGAAAGTGTATCTCAGATCCTTTTAGGCACCACTTCATATATTTGGTGGGAATACTAACTGCTTTATATCCTACATATACACCATTAGTCAAAGCTTTACAGTAAATCACTACCTCTGTTGAAGATCATCTGAACTGGCTCCACATTGCTTTGTCAGTATGACTGAGTTCTAATTGTCCTCTTGTTAATGTCCCCTATCGAAGTGAGGGTCCTTGGAGGCCAATGACTATTCTTTGTATGCATCACCTAGCCTGATCCTGGGTTCGTGTCATGTGCTTAATGTCAAATGAAGGCATCAATGGTTTGAGACAATTATTCTAAGGTCCCTTCGTTAACATAAAGAAAAATCATTTATTTCTTCTCCCCCAGAAAAAATTTACTCAAATGTAAGTATTAAAAAAAAAGACCTCAAAATATATCATGCTTATTTATAGGATAAGTAAATATTCAGTTCATTTTTATTTTCATGAACATTTTTGCTTAGGAAAATGCTGGTTGGAAACAATTGTGCATACTTCCAGTTATTTGTCATATTTCTTCTAGGGTTCAAAGTATTTTTGTCCTTACCTTAGAGCATCTGGCATTTCTGCTCCAAGGAGTGGCTCTGGTAATGAGAGAATATGTTTTGTTCACTCTTGGTGCTGCCAGTAATGTTCTCAAATTAAAAATTAATTTTTAAACAGTAGGCTTCTGTGACCATGACACTGTTATTAAAATCTCTTTTTTGGCACAATATCCAGCTTTCTTTAGTCATTGTTGATGCTTTTATTTTTAAAAAGCTATATTTTATGTTACATTGGTAACTTTTCCTCAAAATTAATATTTAATCCAAAATATATTGGAAAATAAAATAGAAATGCATTAACATTACATAAGCCTGAAGTTAGTAGGGTCTTAAACTTTTATTTAGCTTGTTAAAACAGGGTACTTTTTTTTATTCTCTGGAAACACCAACGAAAAAAAGTGTGTTAAGGATGAATAGATTAGGACATTCTACAATATTTGGATCCAATGGTAAAACAATAATTTAAAAAGATACATAATATTCTTACATTTCCATAGTCAAAATAGACTCAATGTCTTAGAAATTGGCATTTATATTATTTTCATACATGATTATAATTTTTGCTTTAGAAATGTTAAGATTTTGAAAGGGAGGAAAATATTAGAATTGTTTCTGAGTTACCTCAAAGGTATTCCATATTGAGATTTTCTCTTTCATTTTTAGTTTTCGAATAGTAACACTTGGCTATTAAAAAGCAATAGTAAGAACACTTAGTTGTAGATGGTAAGTCTTTTTAATAATAAAGTCAGATTGTCGGGGGCATTTGTTGCTGCTATTTTGAATTAATTTGACTCTTTTAGTCTCCAAATGGATTCATTCATTTCCCTTTGGAAAAAGGAGAACCTCCAATCTTAAGTATGCTTTTTCCAGAGAAAAATTGCTAGACAGTTCAGTTCGAGTCAGTTCACTAAGTATCTCTTGATAGTATATTATGTGTCAGACCTTAGTTTTAATTATAGGGCTATAAAAATGAATGACACTTTCAATAGCTTTATTCAAGGATATAGGATACTAAGGAATTACTTCAAGATTTTCTTGAATTTATGGGAATTTTGAGTATGTGGACCCTTGGACTGAAGGTTAAACAATAAACAAGGTGGAAAAGTGTGTGCATGTACATTTACTTTCTAGTTTATCCTAACTGCAAAAATTAAATGGTGGCAATGAGATATGCTTGGTGAGATGGAAGTGTGTTTCTAGCAAAAAGTTGTAGGTTCCATCTGTCTTGTTTTGTTTTGTTTTTTTTCCCCTTATCTGGAGCCCATTTTACTGGGGACGTAAATGTTAAATTAATTATTTGACAAGAGAAGTGTAGGGTGCTGTGAGGATATAAGGAGGGGCTCTTAATTTAGATGTAGAGCAGATTTCTTGGAAATGTGTAATATTTCCAAAGATAAGTATGAACTAGTCATAAGGGAAGAATGTGGGAGGAAAGGTTTAGCAGAGATAGCACAGAGGTAAAGGAAACATGTGGTATTGGAAAAACTGTTAGAAGTTTGGTGTTTTTGAAATATGGCTTGCACCTAGAGAAATTGGCCTGACATGAGGTTGGAAAGATACATGGGATCTTCATATGCATGCATACATACATATATATACACATATGGGCATATATGTCTATATATCATTTACAAATTAACTTCTTATTTTAGAACAGTTTTACATTTACAGAATTATTGCAAAGAGAAGATAGTGCTCCCCTATATCCCACGTCTGATTTCCCCTATTATTTATATCTTACCTTAGCATTGTAGGTTTCTTACAATTAATGAACCAATATTGATACATTATTACTAACTAAAATCCATGCTTTATTCAGTTTCTTTGGTTTTTACCTAATGCTTGTTTTCTGTTCCAGGATTCCATCTAGGACACATTGCACTTAATTGTCATGCCTCCTTAGGTTCCCCTTAGCTGTGAGAGTTTCTCTTGTTTTTAATGAACTTGATGGTCTTGAGGATTATTTGTGAGGTACTTTGTAGGATGTACTGCAAGTAGTATTTGTGTGATGTTTTTCTCATGGTTAGATTGGGGCAATGTGTTTTGGGGAGAAATACCACCAAAGCACATTGCCTTTCTTATCATCTTGCATCAAGAGGACATACTTCCAGTATAAGTTATCACTGTGGGTATTAACCTTGCTCACCTGAATTGGTATAATTTTTGTCTGGTTTCTCCACTATAAAGTTACTCTTCTTTTGTTCTTCCCTTTCATGCTATACTCTTTGGAAGAAGGAGCATCTACATTAGTTATTTGGAATATTTTGAATGGGATATCTGTCAATTCTCCACCGTTTATTTATACAAGCATTTATTCCAATCAGTATGAATATTTGTATATTTACTTTAACTTCAGGTTAAAATTCAGCACCATGTTGGGGCGCCTGGGTGGCTCAGTTGGTTGAGCGTCCGACTTCGGCTCAGGTCATGATCTCACGGTTCATGGGTTCGAGTCCCATGTTGGGCTCTGTGCTGACAACTCAGAGCCTGGAGCCTGCTTCAGATTCTGTGTCTTTTTCTCTCTCTCTGCCCCTCCCCTGCTCACACTCTGTCAATCTCTCTCTCTAAAAATCAACTTTAAAAAGAATTTAACATTCAGCACCATGTTATTTACTTTGGTGTTCAAATTATTACACTCTGGGATATTAGGAACTCCTTCAATTTTCTCCTGTGTCCCTTTGAAATGCCCTCAGCATTGTGGTCTTTGTTTATTTACTTTTTATTTACCTTATTTATTTTACTTCTTTCTGGTACTATAGATACGCTAGGTTTATCTTGTACACTTTCTGTCTCAGTCTTGGAATCAGTCATTTCTCCAAGGAGCAGCATTATTGGATAATGCTTATACAACCAAGATTGGAAAAAAATAAAAACAAAACCAAAAACAAACAAATAAAAAAACAAACCAAGCTCTGTGCACTAGGTATACTCATTGCTACTGGGGGTGTGTTTTCTTTCAGGGGACAGAAAAAGGAAATATATGCATGCATATTAGCCTGAGTTACACATCCCCATGTGTATTTCTATATAAACCAACTATGACTATATTTAAACTAAACATGAATTCACATTGATGTTTCCAATTATATTCCATTACCATTACCATTATTCTAGTCTATCCTTGCTTTTCTGTAAACTTTTACTTCAATGCTGAGCAACTTGGATCCCACCATCCACCATCCATTTACTTAATTGTTCAATTCAGTGTATATGTATAGTGTTTTCAGTTGTAAACACATACCCTTGTGGGGGTGGTAAGGAACATTACCGGATAATGTTTAGAGTAAATTCACAGTCTGATAATTCTAAAATTTGTATGTCCTATCTGAGTCTGGTCCTGATACTTTCTTAGTCCATACTGTGTTTTAACTTGCCTTTCAGACTGCCATATCTATCTATCTATCTATCTATCTATCTATCTATCTATCTTCTATCTATCCATCCATCCTCTATCCATTGATAATCTATATCTTTAGATAGGTGTAAAATACCTATCTAAATAAAAAAATATATATCTTTTAATATATAAATATATTTTTATATATTTATATAAAATATATATTATATATTTTATATAAATATATATTTATATTATAAATATTTTATATATTTATATAAAATATATATTATACCTATCTCTATAAAAAATATATATCTTTAAATATATAAATATGTATCTTTTCTGTTGAGATTCGGACATGTTATTGGGTAAGAGGAACTGGGATAAACAGGCTTCAGCTTGAGGTTTTATGTTAATAAAGTTAAGAGTTGAGTTGTGTTTAATGTTTGCTGTGGCTGAAAGTCCTAGAGGTTTCAGATTTCTCTAGTGGCCTTGTTTGTGTCTACTCTCTTGATTTTGAGCTTCTCAAAATACTCATCAGAGAGATCCTGTGCCTTGTAGTTCTTTCAGCTATAAATAGTTCTTTCACTGTTATTATACTAAAGCTGTATTGGTGTGACTGTAAATTATGGAGAAGGGGGAACATTCTATAATCTTCTCTATCCCCCACCTCCCCAGTAATCAAGAAAAACTAAGCTCCAGAAAGGTTAGATAGGATTCTAGTGAGAAGAATACCCTTCCCCCAGCGTCCTGGGGGAAATACCCAGAGAGTACGATACAAGGGTATTGTAACTCTCTGGGTTCAATACTGCATGTCTTCCTAAAGAAAACCTAAATTCCCCTGAGCTGTATCTTTAAGTTCAACAGATTTGATATTTTTGCAATGTTATATGAACAGCACCAGTGGCTTTGTGTGAGTGTGTGAATATACACTTGAAAATGCTTGTAGATGGGAGGAGAAGCAAGGAAAATGGGAAGAACATTGGGAAATACATTTAAGTTACATTTAGCAGGAGTCCCTGGTGGTTCCCCCTCCCATTAAACAAACATCTTTAATCTACATTTTAAAGTGAAAGGGAAGACCTCCAGAATGTTCTCTAGATATATATTTCAGTACACAGAGACTTCTAATGACTGTATCCCTTATCTATTCTGGGAATTCAAGCTCCAATTTCAGTTTGATATATAGATTAAAATGTCTAAATATCGATGTTCTCCCCTCATTATTTCCTGTATGGACTTCTCAAATGAAATTTTCACGGGGCGTCTGGGTGGCTCAGTTGGTTAAGTGTCCAGCTTTGTCTCAGTTTATGATCTCACAGTTCATGGGGTTGAACCCTGCATCAGGCTCTGTGCTGAATGCTTGCCTGGAGCCTGCTTCAGATTTTATGTCTCCTTCTCTTTCTGCCCCTCCTCCGCTCATGCTCTGTCTCACTCTGTCTCTCAAAAATAAATAAATGTAAAAAAAATGTAAGTACAATTTTCACAATTGCATTAAATAATAAATAAATTCTTAAAGCTTTGTGTTACTGCTATAGCATTTAAAATAGACACAGACACACTTAAAAAAAGTGCTCTGGTCAAGAGTACAATACAGATCCCGAGTAAATAAAAAAGATTTATTTTTAATCCATGAAGCTTATAAATAATTTCTTTCTGGACATAAAGAAATTAGTTGGAGAGAGTATTAAACACACACACACACACACACACACACACACACACACACACAGGTAAATGGCAGCACGTTTGCTGCGAATGTTGGTGAATGAATCCCTGTCTTCTGCTTCCAGAAGCAATGCTCTCTTCCTAGTAACCCTCTTTCTAAATAACTCCCACAGTATTTTTATGTAATATATGTGTATGTAGGTTTGAGAAAGAGCATGCTTGTGTCAGTGCATATGCAATTTAAAAGCAGACATTTATCCAGCCATTAGGACATGCTTTGTGGATTTTTTAGTGCATTGCATAGATTTACTTATTTTTACAGTAATCCTAGCAATATCGCTACCATTACCATTCCATTTTTATAGATTAGACATCTGAAGTAAGTAACTTCCTTAACATTACTTAGAAAGAAATAATCCCACTGTAGTTAAATCCAGCATTTAAATCTAGTTAGCTCTAGAATCCATGTTCTTAACCTCTTCTCTATGTGGCTCACCATGCTGGGGTCACTGCATGATTTTATTATTATCTATATGAGCAACAGCACAAAATAAATATAACATTTTATGTTTCCCATCCATTAATGTTTTCCATAGCGAAGTAAGTATTTTAAGACAGAATGACAGAAGATCGCTTTGCTTCCTTTCCAAAATAGTTTTGTATAGACTGTTTTAGTTTCAGTTTCTCAAAGCTATGAAATAATATCAGAATAAGGCATCAACATACTAATATTCAGTTCAATTAATAGATGTATTAGCACTCTAATATTATATTATATTATATTATATTATATTATATTATATTATATTATATTATACATATAATTGTATGTGCTATTATTTGTTGAGAGAGAACATACAGGAATCAAAGGATCTGCTTAGCAACAGGAACAGGGTTTGATTTGAGTAACACATTGCCATGCTTTGTTCACCTGTGCAACATCTACATGGCTTCCCATAGTTTGTTAATTCATCACTCAAACTGCAATCAAAAAACTAAGCTCCAAAGTAGTCAACAATTATTCACAATGGATAGAATGTGAGAAGAAACCATATTTCTTAATTCCAGGATGTCAGTGTGTCTTCTGGGATAAATGGTATTTTGAATACTTTCCTTCCTGTACACAGATTGGGTTTGTTATCAGTTATATTGATGGGTTGTCCTCAGATGGTTGAAGACTGGGGCTGCAGGGATGATTGAAATTTGTAGGCGGGGAGACAACTGCAGTCCCTGGAGGTGTTAGAAGTCTGCAGTGTTTGGGAGGTCTGGTGCTGCCATTTATATTTCTTTTCCCTGGAACTCTTTCTTCGTAACAGATTTTGAACTAAAAATAAAGAAAATCTCCCATACTCTGTTAGAAGTTTGTTTTTTCAAAGAGATCTTGAAATCTCCTTTGAGAAAATTTCTAATGAATTTTACACTCTTTTGTCCTTTTATCATTTCTACCAATCTGCCTCCATTTTCCCTTTAAAATAAGAATATTAAGTTCAACATTGCCTTCTATTTTGACAATTAGCTTGTTTGTTTTCTATCTACCAATTCTCTAGCAACTTTGAGGTTTTGGAGCCAGTGTTCATTAACTGTATGGTATGATTTAATTTTTATTTCTATTTGATATTTAGTGAAAACTCAAATATAACCACTCCATATATCACTGTGTGTGAGGGTGTGTGTGTGTGTGGTGTAAGGCACACATAGTTGAGCTTCTCTGTTGGTAAATATAAGCTAATGAGCTTATAATTATGAAATGCTTATATGTATTTTGCCAGAGACAAGTTAAGATGCTTTTTTTCACTGGAAGTGCATACCTCCAAAACATTTTTCAAATATATATTCTTTGTCAATCTTTAGCACAATTCGTACTGAATAACACTTTACTGAAGTGTGGAATTATAAATGCTTTTTCAGAAGAAGGATAGATCCAAGTTAAAACTGTATCTGAAAACTTATCTGCCTATATGCAAAGCTAATTTAATTTGAAAATATACATTTTATCAGAGATTTATTGTGATGACATATGATTATGTGTTTTAAACATAATCCAAGCTCAGATCTTTATACCCAGATATTGTGCAGTTGGAAATTAGTATTGACAAAGGAGTTAGAGGGGGGAAAAAAACAACATGCTAAAGTAATATGCCCTACTTCAGGGTTTAAATGAATAAATTTTATATTTCTTTGGGGATTTGAAAGTTAATAGAAATTTTTTGAATGCTAGGCTAATATCTTTTGAAATAAGAAAAATCAATCTCTATAACTGTTTCTGAAGAGGCTACATTCTGAAGAGGCTTTGGACATAATTTCCTGGACAAAATATTTTTAGAGACAGAAGATTATTTTACCATCCAGAGGAAATCACAGAATTTTAAGTTGGAAAGGATCTTGGAAGTCACCTAGTAAACCTTCAGTCGTTCTGATAAAAGAATACTGAAAAGACATTTGGTCTCTACTGTTCAGAATTCTGGTTCTCCAATTTCTCTCCTGTTTAGGGCTCGCCAACATTTCCTCTCCTCCTTCAATTCTATGAGTTGCTATGTCTTATTCTAGAAGTTCGTTCTTCTGCTGAAATTTGCTGGAATTGGTTTTGTTGTTTGGGACCAACCAACTCGATAGTGAAAGAGCTGCCATCATTACAATCATCGCTGCCACCACCACCATCATGATCACCATCATCATCATGGATTCTATATTGCTTTGAAAATTATACACATTTTACATCACTCTCTAAAATTTCCTGATTTTTATCTTTTAAAATTATTGGTTTTAGTATCTTCTCCTTGCAAAATCCAGACAAATGATCTATTCCTCCAAATGTTTCAGTGCTCCAACAAGATAATTGTTACCCTTAGGAGTAAGGATACTGTCATTCAGCAAGCATAGGCGTGGCCACAGAGAAGTATTTGATTTAATTCCTATTTCAGTTGAGATGTATGCTTTAAATATTAGTAAAATTTATCTTGGATTTGAGTAGCTAAAACATGGGTTTTTGTGTTTTATATGGTTTTCTTAACTAGAAAACACATAGCTATTTAAGCTGAATGTTGTTTAAGGTACTCATCAGTAAAATTCATTAAGTAATTCATTCTGGCAATGTGCTTGAAATCTAACTTAGATGAACGATGGCTTCAGTATTTATTATTATTGCTGGATTGTGTCATCTTCAGAAATACCACATGCTGGCTTACACCTGAGGAAGGATGGTCTTAATTCATATACATCAACAATTTTAATACAGTAACCTTTTTGGTATCCACCAAGACATGTAAGAAATAGTTAAGCTTGCCTGGCAGGCACATTCAACCTTGCAAGCCTGACTGAGCTCAGCTGGGTTCCAATGGAGTGATTCAAAGCAGGAGATGAAAAACAGAAAAAAAAAAAAAAAGATTTAGTTAGAAATGACATGATCATGAACATTTGGGTACTGCTGAGTATGAACAATCCTTTGATCAGTTTTGTTCTTTATTTCCCAAAGAAAGGGCACCTGGGGCACCTGTCTAACTGTGAATATTTTACCCATCTGGAAGGAGTTGTGAACAGCTTTGTCATTATAGCTCTGGTTCTGTTTGGTTTTGTTTTTTCCCTAACAAGTTCAGTGATATGTTAGTAAAGCAAGTCTAATTGACCACACAAATGCAGTTATCAGTACACTCAGTTTTGTCTTTTAATTGTAATGTTGATGAGGTCATACAGCAAAAAGATAGATATTTGTTGGTATCTTTCATTTTCTCAGTGAGCAAAACACCATTTATGATTTATTTTATGTTTTTAAAAATGTTTATTTGTTTTAAGAGAAGGAGAGAGAAAAAGAGAGGGAGAGGAAGGGAAAATCCCAAGCAGGTTGTGTGCTGTCAGTGTAAAACCCTATGCGGGGCTTGACCTCATGAACTGTGAGATCATGAACTGAGCTGAAACCAAGAGTCAGACGCTTAACCAACTGAGCCACCCAGGTGCCCCTATTTTACGTTTTTGTTAAATGTTTTCAACAGGCCCAAAAGAAGGGATTTGATCATTGTCTTTAAAAAAGTTGTTCTCCCAGGTAGGTATATATGCATATACATTATATAGATACACACACACACACACACAATTGATAGAGAAGATGACAAAAGATGTAGCAAATGCTAACGATTAATGTATCTGTGCAAAGGGTATACAGTAGATTTCTGTATTCTTGTGATGTTTCTGAAAACTTAAAATTGTATTTAACTTTTTATTTTAAACAACGTATTTCAGATGTGTGCCAAACAGAAGCCTTAATTCTTATATTTTTTATTAAATCATCCTGAATTCAAGAGTTTCAAAACAACGGAAATCTTTAATGAAGACACATTGAGAATAGTTTGCAGAATCATGGCCCTTTGTCTCTAACATTTTAATGTGAATTTCCTAGGAACAAGGATATTCTCTTATGTAACCACTGTACAGTTATCCAGTGCAAATCATTGAACATTGATACTTTGTCCTATGAATCATATTCTGATTTTGTCCCAGTACTGTCTTTTATGGGACTGTTTTTTTTTTTTGTTTGTTTTTAATTTGAGGAAGGGATTTTGGATCACGTATTTAGCTGTCATGTCTCTAGTCTCCTTCAATCTGGAAAAGTTCCTGAGTCTCTATTTGCCTTTCATGACATCGGCAGTTCTGAAGAATCCAGGCCAGTTATTTTAGAGAATGTTTATCCGTTTGGGTTCGTCTGATGTTTCCTCATGATTTGATTCAGGTTATACATTCCTGGCCGAAAAATAACAAAAGTGATGAGCCCTTCCCCAGGTAACAGATCTGGTGGGAATACTATCTAATACTTGGTTTTATTTTTATTGTTTTCTATTGTGATGAATAAATTCCCCCCTTCCCCCAAACCCAGTGGAATTTTAAAAAATAAACACAGAGGTGAGACGGCTGGAACTGGATTTTTAATGGTGCCTCATAGGAAGTACTCTCAGTGGAAAAGATATTTTCAGCTTGGATTCTGATTGGTGAATCATTTCTCTGCAGAGAGTATTCAAAGTACCTCTCCACCCCAGGTGCATTTATTTTCCTTTTTCCTAGCAGTGAGACAACAATGATCAAATGATGCCAAAAGGCTTAAAATCAAGATGGCAGACCAGTGTGGTTAGAGTGGAAAGAGCTCATAAGGAGAGGTCCACATGGTGTCCAAGACAGAGCCCTCAGTGAGGCAAACTTTTCCCATAGTGACAAGTAGTTAGCAGCAGGCATGCTTGTCGGGCAGAAATCCACCGATGCTCAAAATTTGAATGGTGAACAGAGAAACGTGGATAGCACTTTGATTCAACCTGCACTGTTTTGACTAGAGGCTGGGTGCTCCTGACTTGGGTGTGGTGTTTCCCAACCTCCGGCATCTGAAGCAGGACGGATCTTACCTAGGAGTCCAACTCAACACTGACACTTAACACCAGCTCTTTCTTTAGCTCTAACTCGAACACTAATTCAATCAAACTTGAATTGCCTCTTACTCTTGCCCCTTGTTACTCCTTTGATGAAAAGATTACAAGTCAGTCCATAATTCTTGATCTCCCTTGAGTTCTGCATACTGCTCAATATCTATAGTTTGTGGTAAATAGTTCTGTAGTGTGCCAATCTTTTATGTTATCTCCCCCAAATCTCTAGACAAAGAATGGGCTGAAATTAGATATCTGAAATGAGATGAATTCTCTAGTGCTTACAATATACGAAATAGGGTTACCAGAAATCTCTGAGTAATGTCTCATTTCTGCTGAGTTGTGTTACATGTTGCAGTTAAATGTGAATGACATGAGAACAACAACAAATCCTCTCTGTGGTTCAAGAGCTTAAAATAAACTGGACAGAAATTAGTATTATTCGACACACGCAAGACCAAAAGAGTTAAAGGACAGGCTCTTTCTATTACTAGCAGGCTGTCAAGCTTGTTGGGGCTGAGGCATCGCACTTTACTATTGCTATTGCTATGGTTATCTTCTTCAGTCTCCTACTGTCAAAGAGGCATTAGACTAAGACATAGAAAGAGTATTTACAAATGTAAATGACTTTACAGGAAATGGAAGCTTATGCTAACTTGAAATCTACTTCTACAGAAAGTTGACGATATTTATGACAGTGGGATTATTTATTATCGAAATGAGGGTCATCATATCGATTTCAGGGCACAGGCTATAGGTAAAGTTTCAGGTGATTTTGGATAACAGTGAATCTGTGGCCCACATGACGAAATTTTGTATAATGCTGGAACTTGGGAAATGGTATGCCTCCTTTTAGGATACCATCAGAAAAAAGTCTTATTACACTCACCCTTGCTTTTAATGCCTTCAACATTTCATGCCGATGACTTTAGAGGGAACAGGATAAGAGGGCTGTTTACTCATTGTTAATGGCATACACTGCTCTGATGATCAGGCATTAGACTTGGAATAAGAAAAGTGGTGTTCTTACTTGTTTTTTGCTAGCTGGGTGAACCAAAGGAAGGCATTTAAGAACACCAAAGGTCTCTTCTAAAATTCCTCATCTATAACCCAAGGAAGTTTGGCCAGGAACATAGGCTCTGATGTAATATGTTTCAGGGAAGAACTTTGTAAAGCAATTGTGTGTGTCCTTTTCCTCAGATTCTCTTGTTGAGAAATTGATCATGGAGTAACAGTGGAGGAGTGATTTTCCCAATGAAGGATCGTCATCTGGGCTGCCTGATTTCTTCAATTCAGTAAGTTTGCCACAAATTCTGCCATATGCATACACTACCAATAATAATAATGATTAATAATAATGATAATAATAAATAATAACACATATAAAAGACAAATATTGCAACCTACAAATTAAAAGTAGAGCAATTGGTCCTAAAAAGACACTTTCTATTTAATCCTACAATTGTGAGGCGATTTTGTCCTTTCCATCTATTATATTCTGCAAGGCTAATATGTTTAAAAAGGTTCACTGCCTGAGAATATTAAGTGATATTTATATCAGTTCTGAGCACTTTCCTGCCATTAGGGGGAGGTAATTACGCACATCAAGTCAGTGGTGATGGTGACAAAACTTGGGCTCATTTCAAAAAATTGCATCAAAGGCTCATTTTGGTTTCTTATGAAGCCATATTTTTCATGTTGGGCTGTTCAATCAGGAAAAAAACATTATAAATAGTGTGGACTTGCTTTATCATCTGCACATTGGTCCAATAATGGAAGTCTTAAGTGCTACTGACGTGAGAAATGTGGCCCAGCCAAAAAGGGCAAGGAGGACACATAAAAAAAAGAAAGTGAAAATAGTGTAAATGATTAATAAATGAGCCTGGGTGACTTTGAATCAGAATCACTGACATTAGAGCTTCACTCTCTGTTCCTATTTCGTGGTATTGCTGCCCATTCTCACCACACTTTCTCTACCTTCCTCTTCCATGAATTCCTTGAAATTAACGAAGACAGCCTGGCATAAAGATTCATCCCAAATAGAAATCTAATACTAAAAAAGAAAAATTGGCATGTCTTACTTTTGTATTCATTTCTTAGAGTGGCTGTAACAAAGTACCACAAACAGCATGATTTCAACAACAGAAATCTATTATCTTATAGTTCTGGTGACTAAAAGCCCAAGATCAGGTGTCCACAGGATTGGTTCCTTCTGAGGACTCTGAGAATCTGTTTTGTGCTTCTTGCCTAGCTCCCGGTGGTCTGGTGATAATCTTTGGCTTTCTTTGGCTTCTGCTGCATCATCCCTATCTATGTCTTCATCTTCACATGACAGTCCCACTGTGTGCCTGTCTGGGTCCAAATTTTGCCTTCCTATAAGGACTTCACTCATGTCCATGATCCATCCTACTCCACTCTGACCTCATCCTAACTCAACTAATTACATCTGTGCAAAGATCCTATTTCTATACAAGGTCACATTCTGAGATACTGGGGTTTAGGACTAGAATATATACTCTCTAGGAGTGGGACACAATTCAACCCAGACAATTATATATTAGAAAATGATTACAAATTTGGCCACCTGTTTTGCTGTGTCTCTTCTCCAAGATGCAGTGACTCTTTACATTGCTGTTTAATTTTGTTATCCAAGATTTTGTTTTGCCTTATCATTATTATTAATCTCTATTATCTGGTACAGTGGCTGATACATAGTATACCTGTGAAACTGGGCTGAGATAGTTTATGCGATTGAAGTATATTTTTCTTTTTCTTCTATTTTTCACTCTATTTCAAAGACCGTCTCACCTTCTCCCTGGTCTGTTGATCCTTTGCCTCCCTTCCATGAGTCTTATTTTCATGTTGGTAAATGAAAACCTGTAGTTTTGTCAGAACCAGCATCTAAATATTCAAAAGTCTGGGCAGTTTTTTAAAAGCATACAAATGCTTCCCATTTTATGACATAATCTCCATTTCCCTAAACATTTATAAATCAAGACAAAATATTCCCCTCTGACATAAATAATTCCATGACCACATTGATCATAGTAAATAGACTCACACTTTAGTTTAAAGGATTTTAAGTCTGTAATAGATTTTTCTTTTAACCTTGTGATTTAGAGCAAGAAATTTTGTAGACTATTAGGTCTTAATAGATTCTTGTTGTCAATCACTCATTTAGTGTGAAATAGCACGGAAATAATTGCAACCCTCATCTGGTTGTAAGGACCAGTAATTTATATGACTCTCAATTTGAAATCAATATACTATTGATGTTTTGCAATGTAATGGTTTGTAGAGATCCTAAACTGGGAGGTTAAATGTAAAATCCATTGATAGGACAATGAACTGAAGCCACTCTTTATTTAGTGAGGTGGTCAAAGCAATAAATGAGAATTCACTCTTTAAAAAAAAAATTTCTTGATATTGTGGTCAATAATGTTCTCCAATTATATAATTTCAAATGGTCAAGGCAGTGTCAGAGATACTTTTGAATGAAATGAGGCGGCTCTGTTTGTTTTCCAAGTGACTGTACTGCCTACAGCCAGTCTGTGGTGATTTAGACTTAGCTTGTCTTAGCAGGAAACCAATGAGCCCATGAACATCTTGATGTGGGGACACACAGCATGGGTGCACGCCTGGTCTGTCAGATCACTCGTGAGGCCAAAACTGCTAGTACCACTTTTCATTCCGGCAGTAGTTTTATCTAAGAAATCTGGAAAGAAGAAGGATTTCAACAAATATACTAAAAGAAATTGAGTGCTGCTATTCATGCTCGTAGAAAGAGGGTATATGAAACCCAGGGATTTTTTTTATAATTCCTGGTTGTTTCATATTTCATTTATATGTCAACTCCTTACTAAGAATCCTCTGTGGTTATACTATAGATGTAATAACTCTTTCCTCCTTAGTACCCTGGACACCTGATACCTGTGTAAATAAACAAGTCTAAAACAAAACAAAAAAAATGAACTAAGCTATTTATGAAATTTCACCAGAAATGTGTAATCTTAGGATTTACCCTAAGCCCTAATCCATTTCTGATTTTGGAGCTTATACTCCATTTGTCTGACATTTATTCATTATTGGTGTGTTTTCTTTGTTCCACATATAGTTCATAGTATTTTTAATTCTGTAGAAGATACAGGTTCTTGTTATTTATACATGATCCTCAATTTCCTCATCTTTATGATGGGAATCAGTCTTTCATACCCCCATGGAGTTGAGGATAAAACCAAAAAATGTACAAAAAGTGCCCAATGTCTATCAGTTAATAGGTGTTTACTACATGGTTGCCAAATCCAACTACCATTTTCTGGGCACTGAAGATAAAAGATGTTTTTACTAAGTGAAGTGAAGTGAAATTAAAAATCTATGAATTATTTTCTGAACAACCCTTTATATGTCTCCCATTTACTTGGGAAAATTTTTCTTAACATATATAAAGGACAGTGATTCCAGTGCATTACTATAAAAATAGTAATGATTTATAATTACACAAATAATTTTCTTCAGGCCTTTAATGGAACTGAAATCTAGAAAACAAGCTGAATTCCTTCCTCTTCTCTGGTTTCCTAGTTTATTAAAACAGGAATTATGAATTTATTCCTGATTCATCAAAGCAGAATTGTTTGAAATACTTTTAGTTTTTTCTTCCCAAATTTATAATTTATGTTATACTGTAACATATTTGGGGGGAATTAACAAATAGGCAATATAATCCGGAGTTACTATCATTCATATTTAATGTTCTCTTCTGCCATATAGTATTATCAACAAATCAAAAACATTAAACCTGAAAGAGACTTAAGAAATCCTATAGATTTCCAACCTCATTAAAGAGGTAGTAACTCAGGCTCGAGAGATAAACTTACTTTTACAAGGTTACAAATAACAAATTCATGTCTGGAAGCCATTCTTAAGTTCAGGTGCATTATTTTTCCTCCCATGTTTTCTAAATACTGTTGTAATTTTCAAATATGAAGGATAGTTTAAATAAAGTTCTACTAAAATCATCTAAACCCTACCACTTCAAGCAAATTATAGACTTTGACCTATATTTTTATTAAAAAAATTTTTTTAATGTTCATTTGTTTTTGAGAGAGAGAGAAAGAGAGCACAATCAGGGGAGGGGCAGAGAGAGAGAGGGAGACACAGAATCTGAAGCAGGATCCAGGCTCTGAGCTGTCAGCACAGAGCCCTGTGTGGGGCTTGAACTCACGAACCGTGAGAGCATGACTTGAGCCGAAGTTGGACGCTTAACCCACTGAGCCACCCAGCCGCCCCTCAACTTATATTTTTCATATTAACACACAAAAAATTCATTGGCCTCTTGCTAACCTTGAAGAAAGAAAAGAAATCATGAAGTACTGTCCTTGTCCCTAAAAAGTTAGAGCCAAGATAGGCATGTAAACAAGTAATGGTATTTGTGGGAGATAATGGCTGTGTAAAAGGCAATTACAACATACTTTGAAAGGAACGGAAGTTATACATGAAATAATAATGGAAAACATAAGAACCATCCTGTAAAGTTCTCAAATAGAATGAATTCGGGCTTAGTCAGTCTCTTAATATGGGTTATATTAGTTGGAAATGCATTAAGGAGAAAGGAGCTATGTAGGGGCTTTCAAAAATTTTAATTGTGACTCATGGTAATAAATGCATTTTATATTGCGATCCAAGAACACAAAGACGTTTCATACACATTTCACCCTTGTTAAGTACAATACACTCTGATTTATTCCATTCCATTCCATTCCAGTGGCCTGATGGTGAGCAATAACACTGATTTCACAACTTGCAGTTTGAGATACACTGAACTAACATGTATTGAACATCTGTTACGTATCCACCCTTTGGCTAGGCGTTTCACACATGCTACCTCGCTTAATTTTCTCAAGGATTTGGGAAGGTAAATATTAGCATATCTTTTTAGAAATGAGTAAGCTGAGTTACCTCCTGAGGATGTTCCATGGCAGAACCGAAATCCAAAGCTAGCATGTCTGACTGCAGGATCTGCCTGCTGGCCCTTTGAGCGTTCTTGCAAAGCGTGCTCATACCTCATTCACCGCACTTTAGGAGAAGGTCAAGAACATTGGAGGCAAGGAAAACTGGCATGAAGGCTCAAAAACATGTAAAAGCATGGGAAGTGGAGACCAAGCTTGACGTGAATTCTTTGCACTCAGACCATTTGGGCTGTCCACAGACCCATGAGTTTTCCTGGGGCTCTTCTTGTTTTTATCAGTGCTAAAGACTTCTTTTTTTCTGTTTACCTTTGTTCTTTTCACTTTTTCTACAAGGCCATCTTTGCTTTCTACTCCAGTGATTACAAGATTTCAGCATTGGTAAGATTAACCTCCAGCTAACTGCATCCCCTGTCCCCACTAACTCCGCTCAAGAAGAAAAAGTCAGGCACATGTACTTAGGGGCCAGGCAAATCTGAGTCCAAATCTGAACCTTGAAATATACTGGTTGTGTGATCTTCATCACATCATTCAATCTTTCTGAACTCTAATTTCCTTACAAATGTACCAGCCTTCAGAATTACTCTTGAAAATTGAAATTTGAACACAAGCAGGCTGGCACATGGTGAACACTCTTTCTGGGGCTGTGTGGGAGGAGAGTTCCCTTGTCCAGGCACTGAATAGGCCTGGGATGCCTCCTGAGAACCTCTACATCTCACTATGAAGATGCTCCCCAGGTTTGTGGGGACATCCCTACACAGATATCCTCTCCTTTCCTGCCTGGTGGCCATTTATTTGTGGGGACACAAACAAGGGTCAGAGATAGACCTAGTTTTCAGCTCTGCTGGCAAGGTGTCACCTAATTACAAATTCCATGAAGAGAGAAACTGTATCAACCTTTACCCTTTCTTGTCACCAGTCTGGTGGTTAGTGGAGCTCAGTCATTATTTTTAGAATGAATGAAAGAATGCTTAGAATTACTTTCTCCCTGAACTTCTCAATGTCTGAGACTCAGAACAACCCTCCTTAATTAATAATAGCTAATGTTCTGGCGCCTGGGTGGCTCAGTTGGCTAAGCGTCCGACTTCGGCTCAAGTCATGATGCCACGGTTCATGGGTTCTAGCCGTGCTGTGCTGACAGCTCAGAGCCTGGAATCTGCTTCACATTCTGTGTCTCCTTCTCTCTCTGCCTCTCCCCAGCTCATGCTCTGTCTCTCTCTGTCTCTCAAATATAAATAAACATTAAAAAAAATAGCTAACGTTTCTTGAGCTCTCACTCTGGTCCAGGCAGATGCATTATGTCATTTATTCCTGAACACAACCCTGTTAAGCAAGTGCTATCATTATTTCCATTTGACAGACAAGGAAAGTAGAGGTGTTAAGCAACTTGCCTTTGATCACATAGCTAAGACTTGTCCAAGATTAGTTTTTATCTTTGGCCGTCTGGCTTTAGTGACCACACTTTAATCACTAAAGTGTACCATTGTCTTTAGAGAGATCCTGTGAAACTATGTTATACCAGAGGCGGGTGTATAAGCCCAGTAGGACTCAGTAGCAATTCCATTCCTGTTACTTTATCTGAGGCTCACAGACACACACTGGAGTGTAAGCTGCTAGGATAGGGGAAAAGCACATCATGGTGTGGAGTGTTGAAGGGGAAGTGAGTTTTAATAATCTTGTCCAAGTGTAAGTCAAAGAAGTCTGGATCACCAGAAGCAATCACAAAATGGCAGCATATCCTTTGGAGGCTCTTGTGAAAGAACTGGATTGTGTCTAATCTCATTAGCTGGAAAAATATTTTTTTTTAAAGAACAGAATTTAAATGATAAAGATGTGTATATAATGAAGACCTGGGAAGAAACTCTAAGAAACAGAAGCAAATGAGAATGAGGCAAACAGAGAAAGTGGCTTTCTAATTTGTCAGTCAGGTATTTTAAAAGTTGACAATTAACTAGTAAGTTCTTCCCTTTCATATTGCCCAAAATTATAGTTTGTAAAACCACTTATAATTACAGAAATCATTCTTTGTATGATCACTATGGGTTGGTAGTTATTAACACTATGTGATACTTTTCTCCACTGATTTATCCAACTATCCGTTGTGATATGTATTATCACCATTGAAAAGATGAGGACACTGAGGCTTATTGAAGTGAAGCAACTTGTCCAATGAAAGTCATTTAGGTACACATGGAATTAGGATATTAATGGATGGGGCTGAGCCATATGAGAGTGTCAATATTTGACCTCTTTCAATTTATGGGAAAAAAACACTGTTTCATATGTTTCCACCTTATAAATATGAATTCAAAGTCCCTGATATTAATCACTACGTTATACAACCTCACATGAAGGAAAAGAACATGGGATTTCAGAATCATTGGAAAAAATGTCAAATTTATTTTAATTTTTCTGATTCTTCTATGTTTATCTCTTCCTATTCTCTTGAGAAATTTGACCTAGATGCTGGCAAAATGTTGGAAATTCCTGGAAAATCTAACTCTAAAATTGGTCTTTATTCTTGTGATCTCTGCAGTCATTTTACACAAGATGCCTATTGACTGGAGTATAATGTATTTTTCCTTTTGTGGTAAAATGCTGCAATTATGAGCAATTTTTTGCATGTGAAAGTTTGTAAGATAGTTATTTTTCCAATGTGTTTCCTTATGACCAGCTTCTATGCTTGCATACTACAATCTACATGACTTTAAAAGTCAGAAAGACCTTGAAAATTTATGACTCATAATTACAGTAACTTACAGTGACACTGTGATTTGTCACTTTTAAAGTGATCTAGATTTTTAACGATTAAATAATTTTTATTCTAGATTATACTCACTAACTTTTTCTTCCCTCACAAAACTTTCCAGGAAGTGTTGTGCATTTCTTAATTTTATCCTTATATAACCAGCAGCCCTTAAAATTGATCTTAAAAGCTGTTTCCATTGTATACCACACGATTTCTGCATAAAAATAAATTTTTAAGAAGGCAGAACAGATAGTGTAATTATTTAAAATATGTTGGTTAAACTAGGCTTTCAAAGAGCTCATCTTTGCCAAAAAACACAAGGAAAAAGTGGATAGGGTTCTAGAAAATATAATTTTTATAGCATATAAATAAATGATTCCACTAGGTGGCACTGTTGATTTATCTACTTGTGTGTTTGGGACACAAATTTTTATCCTCCTGAAAGCAGGAAGAGTAGGTGAGGGTTTTTGTTTTTTTTTTTTTTTTAATCTAATGAAAATTCCTGCATAGGAAAAAGCTGATTTGGGCAATTCTGTACTTGAAAAATGGGTGCTTCTCGCCATTAAAAACCTTATAAATAAGCCTCTACCAAATAGGTTAGTTCTTTTGGCATACAAACAAGAAGGTTGATGACATATGTAACTTCCATCTGGATTCAATAGGTTTAGAAGCAAATTGTTTTTATCTCCTCTATCTCTCACTATTCAAGGATTGTCTTAAATAGGACGTATGTCACTGACACATCTTTCTCTTTCTTATATGCTTTCTTTGGTAATCAGAGACTCTGGCATGCCCAAGCAATCCAGACATTCAATGGCTCTGCAATCCATGTTGTGAGACGTAATTTACCATGGACCCCAAGTGTGTCTGCACATCTTTTTCTGGGTAGTCCAAGAATGTAAGGCCTTGACTACCTGGGCCATCTCTCAGGGTTGTGTTTGCAGGCAGCAACCTTGAGGGGTGTGGTCATATCTCCCTCTGGAAAAGAGGAGGCTTGCTTTCATTTACTATAAAAGTGATGATTCTCCGAAGCTCAGTGTTCCTCTTCTGTAATGCAGGCATTCATCTCAGCTCCTTGGCATTCCCCCCATGGGATCTGGAGGACATATGGGATTAATGCAAACAAACATGAAGCTCTGGCTACTGCTTTTGCCATGAGTATTAAAGTCTTTTGTCTCTTATCCAGGAGTCTCATTTTTTTTTTTTTCTGCCAGCACCCACGAAACAGTAAATCCCAGATCCTACAGTTTCTGACAGCACATCCTGTTGTTCTCCATCTTCCTTAGAGCACAATAGATTTTGATTCAGAATCAAATCTGATTCAGATCTGAATTAAATCTGATTCACATGACTAACAACTCATCTGGTGGAGTCCAGCTTTCTAATCTAATATATGAAGACTTTCTGCAACTTCTCTGAGTAGTAAATTTCCTGTTCTTTGTTTTAACTCTTCAGTGGCAAGGATTCACTATGCATGAAGTAGCTTATTTCCGTTTAGAATAGCTCTATTAAAAAGTTACTCTTTGTTCTGAGCCTAAATCTTTTACTCTGTGCCTCTTTCTCCCAATAGAACTAGCTCTGTCTTTGAAAGCTATTCAGATATTGTGGTCCCTTTCTATGTGAGAATACTTCAATTGTTTCTCTTGTCCTGGCTAACTGATTCCTGTTATTTTGACTGTTTTTGGTATGTGTTGGTTCTGAATTCTCTTATTATTGTGGTTGTTCTCCATTTGTTGTGTAAAAATGTGTCAATTTTTCTTTAAGACAAAGTCCTCAAAAGTAGCAAAAGTACACATTGTAGATATGATCCTATTCTACTTGACCCCAAGCATCTCTCTTTATCCTTTTTTCTCCCAACCAAAGGAAGTAAGTAGATGACTTATCTAATTCATCTTTGAATCATGGGTGTGAAGCCTAATACCTAACACTTGGTGGGTTCTTGATATGTTCATTAATATTTCTTGAAAGAATTAATGAATCAATGACTTGTGTAGATTGGGCAATCATCACTGCCACCATTCTGGCTTCCAGTTTTTTTAAGGTTATTTATTTATTTTGATAGAGACACAGAGAGAGAGAGAGAGAGAGAGAGAGAGAGAGAGAGAATGAATGGGGGGAGCAGATAGAGGGGAGAGGGAGAGGGAGAGAGAGAGAGAGAGAGAGAGAGAGAGAGAGAGAGAGAGAGAAAGAATCCCAAGCAGGCTCTGCGCTAGCAGTGCAGAGTCTGGCTTCTAGTTTTGTGTCCTGGGATTTGTATTTTATGAAATTCATTACTTTATTGAGTTATATCAAGGAGGTGGAAAGTAAAAAAGAAAACTCATATCTTGCCTCTGCTACTTACTAGATGTGTGACATTGAGCAAGTTATCATTCACTCTGCTTCAATCTCCTCATTTGGAAAATGGCAAATAGAGGACATCTCCCTCATGGGGTTTTGAGAAGATTAAAGCAATTAATATAAGTCATGTAAAATGTGCAGACATGTGCACCCATCGAGTGGGTACTGTGTAAGTCTTGACTACCTAATCATAAGTTGCCATAGAAACAAATAATATCTCACATACCTACACATACTTCTAAGTGTGCGAGAAACAATGTGAAGGGTCGTATGTACATGTCCAAAAAAAGGTAAACCCAGCTGGGTAAGCCTTCACAGAGGAGCTGCCATTTTAGAAGTGCTGATAGAGGGGAAAAGATTTCCAGAGACCTAACTGAATATAGGTCCCGAGTAGGATTTTTTTTTCTTTTTTACTGCTATTATTAGCATAATATAGGAAGTGTATACTGTCAAAAAATATTAAAAGAAAAGGCAAAAATATCACCGCTCACAGATGGAAAACTATCATTTGTATAACACTTCACAGTTTATAAAACAGCTTTACCCACATCATCTCATTTGATTCTCAAAACAAATGAAAACAAAAGAACTAATCAATACTCTTTACAAGGTAAGCTCTATTCTTCTTCTCTTTTATGAGAAATAATAGAGTTTGATGTGATTGTTTGAGAAGCAATGATATTCCTATTAGCCAGATAGATAGATTAATAGTGCAGTAAAAACCAATCTCCATTTACAACAGTAAAGTCACTAGACAATAGAATGTGCCAGACTTCCACACACAGAAGCCCAACAAAGAGGGAAAAGAAACCTAAAAACACTTGAATAAATATGAGAGCAATTCTGATTCCTGCACAGGAAGAATGAAGTAAAGGCTAAAAGTGTCATTTTTTTTCCCCTAAACAAATTTATACACTTACTGCAATGCCAATAAAAACACAGTACCTGTGTTTGTACATCTGTGTTAGCTCCACATTGTGAAATATGGCACCACTTTTCTGGAATCATTCCATCAACAGATATTGAGAACCTGTTATTGCCAAGCATTGCACTAGATACTGGAAAGTAGCTACAAGAAGGCAAGGCTCTTATTCTCAAAGAACTCATATTTAGCAGAGGAAGACAAAAGGTAACAAGTGAGCAAAAAATTAGGTAATATCAGGTATTGATCAATACTATGTAGATGATAAAATAGTCTATTATGGAAGAGAGTAATTGAAGGGGACTTGCTTTATCTGGTCTTTCTATGGAAGTGATATTTGACTTGAGACATGATAAAAAGGGAGAAGAATTCTAGAGTTCACAGAAAGGAAAGGTTTTAAGAAAATGTAATCACAAATATAAACACTAGGAAATAGAAATAATCTTGAAGTGTTTAAGGAAATACAACTTTTAAATACAAATTGAGTGATTATAAACAATGGTAGAGCAGAGGCAGATGATGCTGAAGAGAGAGTTAAGTTATTAATACCTTTTAGACCTAATAAATAATTGTTTTAAAGCAAATTTTTGTTTTTTGAAGTTTAGGTGTAATGTGATTTGGTTCACTCTGATTTCTATGTGAAGGTTGTAGTTTGGGAAGTGGTGAGTGGTAGTTAATGAGGGGTGTTGGACCAGTTGCAAGTTAATTGTAGTGTCTCAGGAGGATGGAGGAGATGATTGGGGGTTTAGGAATTGGAACAGTGAGGAGATTAGGGTTACATATGGAGGAAAAGCTGACCAGACTTACACGTGGCAAGGTAAGAGATGAGATGGAAAGGGAAGACTCGAGGAAGCTGCAGGTTTTGTTCTGCATAATTGTAGAGAACGGGGTACCATTTCTCAGAGAAATCTTCTGGTAGTGGATTCAGAGAGGAAAATACAGACTGATCTTGAATAAAGCCAAGTAGTAATGTTATAGTGACAGCTGGATATACCAGTAGAGAGTTCAGAGGAGACATCTGGTCTGGAGACATCCGTTTCAGGGCTATGAGGGTATTAATGGTATTGGAAATAGCGGAAACATATGAGTTTCCCCAGGGAGAGAGCGTAACTAGAGAAGACAAAAAGTGTATGTGATCAAGTCCTGTACTACTTGGTATTACAATTGTTCAACATGGAGAACCAGTAAAAGAGAACAAGAAGATAGAGCCTATGAAGGAAGATGTGGCCAGTATGACTAAGGTATACCAGAAACCCAGCTGAATGCTCAACCCAACCAAATGCTGCTAAGGGTTATGTACAATGAGGGTAAGAATTAACCATGGAAACTGATATAAGATCTGACATATGATAACCTGATGTATGATTAAGTTCTTTGTGACTGAGCATCTTAATTTTGAATGAAATATACTAACAAGTTACATTGAGTTCCGTAATCTGTAATTGTTTTGTACTTAACTTACCTTCAATATCGATTCCTAAGTATTTTGTAATCACCAAAGTTTCCAATTTTTCAATTTATGATGAACAAAATCTCACATTTGTCATTCCTCATCTCTAATTTGCCTTTGATTTAAAATGTGCTGTTATTGGATCATAAAGAATAAATAACCTAAATATATTTTCAGTTCAAATTAAAACAGATCCTTGCCAAGCTATTTATGCTTTAGGACATTTCATCATATGCCTTTTTTTTTTCTTTCTCACCTGCTTCCTTTTCCTATTTTTCATTCTAGTTAAGGAGCTTTCTGGTAACATTTTTTTCATTGAATGTTTTCTTCTAGTTTCCACTTTCTGAAAGCATTGGGGAAACCAAACACATGCACATATATATACAGACACCACTAAAGAAGCGTTTTGACCACACTGGAAATATTTTAAACTGTATCTGCAAGGTCAGTAAATGGAAATGGTACTTTTGTAAGAGAAAAAATTTTAAATATAGGCAGGTCCTTCAGAAAAAAAATAATGAAATAAGTCATTTAAGCCACTTTTACCCCCCAATTATCTAGTTGGGGAATAAGTGTTCTCTAGTTCAATTATCCTTCACAATCCAGGTAAGGTTGTTAATAGATATTTAGAATCTCCAAGATAATCAAGGTCCAAAAATAATGTGAAGGTTTAGAAACTGATGAGTCACCTGGACTATACACTGATGAACAATTTTCACATCTCTTAGCTGAGTTAATGTGCTGTCCAGGGCTCTCCAAGGTTCTCTTCAACATAGAGTTCTTTTCTGTGGCTTCTTTCACACCTATTTTACATTGATCTTTCCATGGCTTTTAAAAATAATGTATCCTTTTATTGCTTGATTCCATTCTTTTAATGGAAGGCAGAGAGAAGTCACACTTTTTCCAACCATATTCTTTTTCATCATAAATCCCCACTAACTTTTTGGCAATGTCAGGGCAGAAAAAAATACCATGTTCTAGTTGTGAACCATAGGAGAGTGACTTGTGAACTTCTGTTAGTTTTTAATCTCTACCACCTACCCTATAAAATAGGAATAATAGTGATACCTGTTCAGTATTCCTTAAGTTTTTGGTTAGACTCAACTGATACAGAGAATATGAAAGCGCTGCATATAAGGGAGAATGGTATAAATGTTAATCATGTACAACACTTTAGAATCTTAGCCTCATGGACAAAAAGGCTTAAAACAAAGTACATACTGACTTCATCAATTAGTTTCTACAATGATATCATAGTCACTTTCTTTATTTGTCTCATGCATTCAAAATGTATTTGAGTAAAAATGCAAAGTGATGTCTTGTTAGAGATCCCTAACTCTCTAGGTCACTAGTATCAAACTTTAAGATGAACAATTTACTGAAGTCTTCATTAAAAGTGGTTTCTTAAATCCAACGTGCAAAGATTTTCAATTTAAGAATTCCAGATGGAGTCAAGGAAAGTGCATTTTAAAAATGCATTTTTAATCACCACCATGTGATTCATTTTTAAAAAAAAATGTAAACGTTTATTTATTTTTGAGAGAGAAAGAGAGAGAGAGAGAGAGAGAGAGAGAGAGACAGAGCATGAGTGGAGGAGGGGCAGAGAGAGAGAGGCACAGAATGTGAAGCAGGCTCCAGTTTCTGAGTTGTCAGCACAGAGCCTGATGCGGGGCTTGAACCCACAAGCCATGAAATCATGACCTGAGCCGAAGTCAGATGCTTAGTCAACTGAGCCACCCAGATACCCTGAGACCCACAGGTGATTCTAATGTAAGACATCTGGCGTCTCCCTTTGACCACATGTTGCTTTACAGTCTTGGTCTATGTAAATCTGTCAGTGTTGTCCCAGATGTCCATGAGCTCTGGACTCAATAGGCTAGAATTTAGAACTTCGTTTGGTTCTTTTCCAACTGAATGACATAGACAGACTGCTGAACCTCTTTGAGCTTCTGTGTCTGTATTAGTTTCCTAGGGCCACTAGAACAAATTATTACAAACCGAGTGATTTAAAACAACAGAAACTTATTCTCTCATTGTTCTTGAGGCTGCAAGTCTGCAGTCAAAGTCTTTGCAGGGCCATGATCCCTCTGAAGACTCTCTGGAGAAATCCTCCCTTGCCTCTTCCAGTTTCTGGTGGGTTGGGGCCATTCTTGGCATTCTTTGGCTGGTAACTGCACCACTCCAATCTGCTTCCATTTTCACATGGTGTTCTCTGTTCGTCTGTGTGTCTTCTCCTCTTCTACAAATTCAGTGATCAGATTTAATGCCCACCCTAATTCAGTATGACCTCATCTTAATTTAATTACAACTGCAAAGACTCTATCTCCAAAAATGGTTATATTGTGAGTTTCTGGGGAGACACGAATATTGAAGAGACACTATTGAACTCACTACGGTGTCCTGACATTAAGAAAACTCATTATGATAACCTTTGGAAGCAACTAGTTAACGCATAGTAGTAAATGCTCAGTAAATAATAGTTTCTCTTCTTTCTTTGTAGTATGGCTTAAATACTGGGTCTTAAACACAAGTCTGAAGACTAGGGCTAACCACACTAGATTCGCCTTGGGAACATTTGAAAACTACAAATTCTGGGCTGTTTGCTGTAGGTCATTGTTATTCAGTAAGTCTGGGATGAGACCAAAAAGCTGTAGTTTTAAAAGTTTATTCAGGGGGTTGTGATGTACACTCTTACTTTGAAACAACACTCTTTGATGAAGAATTTATTCATTTATACAACTGGAACTCAAGGATACATTATTTACAGAAAATTTGCATAAAATGTAAAAATTTATACTTCTTATAGCAAACATTTATTTACAAATGATGATGCTAAAATTAACCCAGAATTTCAAAGAGACCTTAAAGGCCTTAACCAGGTATTTTTGATAGTAAAAGTTCACCTTTCTGATTCCAGTTTCAAATCTCATGGAAAATTTTCGTCTGAGTTTAAATGGATGTAAATAGTATTAGAAGATAATTATAATAAGGACCAAGCATTATAAGATGTACTCTCCCAAACCATTATCTTCTTCTTCATGTTCTGGCTATTTTGCAGTTGACCTTATGAAGCTTCTCATTTATTTCTTCCACATCCCTTGTAATGAAGTCATTTCTCATTAATGTTGATTGTCTTTGAGTTTCAATAGTTTACAATTTACCTTTCTCCAGGAATTCTTCATTTGCTTTGTGTTACACAAATTTTCTTCTTACAAGAGGATACTGAGCACAGTGGTTTCCTCACAGCTTAGTGGGACCATTGGCAACAGGAGTCTTCAGCTTTACAGGCAGGGAAAATCATAGTGACAGTGAAATTACTGTGAATGAAATCCACTTTGCTGATTATAATACTCATCCACTCCTGGGGTGCCCCGCTCTCCTGTCACCATCCGTTGTCACACCTACTTTGAAAGGAATGTAAAATGGTTATGTCAAAAGGCAAAATTAGTCTCATAATAATTCGCATCTTTAAAATACTCAGAACTTAAAAAAGACTATTCAGCTACCTTTTCTGTCACTATTGTGTATTAGCTTTGGCAACTGGATCTGATGCATTAGAACAGGATGTGAATATCTGCTCTTCAGCAAGACAATACACATTTCACTGGAAGATTTGACTAGATTCTTTATGCTGAACTCAGGGAGATAAGCTAACTTCCCCTGAGTTGCCAAGGGCAACTTGATTGCACATGAAATTAGGAGCTACTCTGAGAAAATAATGTCTAGACACATTCTTATATTTCATTTCAGGGAAATATTCACCTAATATCTGTTATCTCCTACTGTCAAAACATTGCTGATGAATACTGCCTATCCTTTGAATCACATCTCTGAGCTCTATGAAGGAGTGCGCATAATAGAAGTGATAATATTTCCATGTAGCAAGAAACCTCATTTCGGCATAGAATTGTCAAGTAGCACTAATACATTTGACTTCTTATATATATATTTTTAATATTTGAAATTGTTGACACATGTTCGGGTTATGCCTCCACTTATTTCCTCAGAAATGTCATTCCGTTGAAGATTTCCTTCTCTGCCTCTCCCACCTACTTCTGTTATATATTCAATTCTTCGAGTTATAATTGTGACCTTTTTTTCATAGTAGGTGGTAATTTATGTCACTTATTATATTCTCAATACTTAACTATGAAGAATCATTGTTGCAATATGAATATTCATGTATATAAATGTGACTGTGAGTTTGACTGTGAAGGTCAAAGTGAAATAAGGTACCAGAGATGGAGATGGTGAGCCTCCCAGGCAGGCATTTTTATGTAGTTATACCCTGGCAGTTACCATGCCTCAACTTGTGGCATGGAGGTCTAGAGTCACTTATACTCAGAGTGAGTCAGAAACTATAGATGACTCATTAAAACAAAACTCACAAGATACAGAGGTGTAACCCCCATATCTCATGATAACTAGCTGACAAGAAATGCTAGTACTTACACTAGCTTTTCAGGGTATAATCCAAATCCATCTATTGGAAAGTCTACACCAGAAATAGGGTTATACTCCGGAAATGGGTAAGTGAGCCTGGACTAGAGCAAGGGAGAAGATTGGAGATTGATGACACATCCAGCTCCACCTGGGATATTCTTACCAACCACATGAAGATGGTTAGGAGAGTACCTTTCATGTGAGCAGATTGGAAACACACTGACAATGGTCTTTTTATGGCTCCTTTTCTTTGGACTTTGACAGACCATCCTTTTAATCCTAATAATTTATTTCTTGGATACAGGATAGAGTTTGACTAGGAGTCAGGAGGTCTTGACTAGATTTCCAGATCCTGTCTTCCTATATTGGGTCTTAGAGACATTCTGTTTTTGTGTGTTTCGTTTTTGTTTTTGTTGTTGTTGCTGTTGTTGTTTTAAAAATGGTATTTGTAGACAGTGGTTCCCATGTGTTACATGCTAGCTGCTACCAATTTAATAATTTTAGCTTATTTCCAAGTTCTAGTGACATGTGATGGAAGCCCCCTTTGTGCCTATTTAATCTCATGTGACTATCACATGTAGCTTTCTCATACCTAGTCTATGAGAAGTAGAACCTTATAATTACCAATGGGCTAAAGAGGATGAGGCCTTGCCTCCTAACCTACACATTGCCCAGGACCTGCATGTGTAGAATGCCTATTGCAATGAGATAGGAACTGTTGATTTAAACCTTGATAGCAGCATGACATCACGAATACAGCAGTTGTGGCAGAAGATAGCTGAAAGAAGTAGGAGTGGAAAACTCTGCCTCAATGTCTGGGGCAAAGGGGGATACAGAGAAATTTTGAAGTTCTATGGTTAAAAAATAAAGTAATTGTGTTTAAACCACATTCCCAAATTCTTTCCAGTAAAGTTGATGATTAAGGGGGCAGGGGGTGAAACCCTTAAGAAATGAGGAAAAACTCCAGACAAATTATGGGAAATGTTATAGGGAGATGTAAGAAGATGCCGCTTCCTTTTGTGATGTGAAATCTAGAGTCTCATAGGCAACTACTTGCAGGGATGCTGGATAGGTCCAGATAGCTGACCAGGGGGCATCAGCCTGTTTTTGGAGTTTTCTAGAATCGTTTTACCTTAAAAAGCATGATTTATTTTCTTTCTTTCTTTTTCTTTCTTTCTTTCTTTCTTTCTTTCTTTCTTTCTTTCTTTCTTTCTTTCTTTCTTTCTTTCTTTCAGGAAAGCAAAAGAGGCTAGCACTTCTAAACAACTTTAACTAAATATCGCAGGATAATATGAAGACATTAAATACTGAGATAATTAGAAACATAAGCAATTAATCTATAAAAAAGAGGTTTGCACTCTCAAACTAACTGGCTCCATCTTTTTCGCCATGGAAGGCCAACAAATCGTCAGGTGATTTCTGTGTCTCTTACCTTTCTGCTCTTATCCACTGTCATCTTTAACCAGTAGCAGAGAGGAGCACCATCCCAGCTATATACTAGGAAAGGATAGAAAAGAGAGACTAATCTGTAGAAAATGCCAAACCTTTCAACAGTTACCTACAGCTTGCCCCCCCCCCCCCCCCTATTTAATTTTCCAGCATGAAAGGCAACTTCTTCAGATGATTATTTAAAATGAACCTACCTTTTGGGTCAGCCTTCAAATTTGCAAATAGATACCTGTATAGGCTATCATATCCAAACTACAGATCTGTGGTCTATAGACTGATGGAGTAGTTATGACATTCATGTGAGGAAGAATTACATCTAAACTTTTCTTCAGAGGGTATCATTAAGGGGCTACATAAACAGTGTTCGCCTAGGAAACAAGAAATACATACTTCAAATTATAAAGTTCATTAACATGGTATATAAGGTGTAACAAACATGAAGTGTTGGTTAAAATGTAACGAAACCATTCAAAATGGGGTGCTGAGCTACTAAGAAACAAGGGAGAAACAAGCTAAAAATGAGGAAAATGAAAAGGAGAGCAGGAGACATGAACTGAAGGTCGGGCTGCCCTGTGAGAATTTGAGGGGCTTGGTAACAAGGAATTTGGATTTGTGTGGCTGGTGGGGACAGCAAAAGGGACTCTGGTCAGGAGATGATTTGGATCTGATTGTGTTGAGTTTGCCTATACTGCTGTTTTTTGTTTGTTTGTTTGTTTGTTTTGTTTTGTTACTGCGTATTTCTGTCCAATACTGTTCAATACATTTAAAATATATGTTGACTAAGATAGATGTCTGATAGAAGAAAATTTAAAAGAAAGAATAAATGAAGGGGGGAATAAATGAAAGTAAATTTGTATATATACTTATCTATATTAGAAAAATATAGTGTTTAAAGTACTTTTTGAGTACTTATACTATAAATTATCCTTTTATTTTCGGCTGGAAATTTAGTTTTCAATTAATAAGATCTTCAAACTATCATTCAGTTTTTTCAATCTAAAAAACGACATTTGAAGAACATGATTTATAACTTATTCAATTAATATATATTTAATTGCTTCAGGCACTTCAAAATATGAAACACTCAATCTTTATAAGAAATCACTTAGGGCTCAAATTCTAGCTCACAAAATATTTTCAAAGAGGATGAAAGAAACAATGAATCACTTTTGGCCATTCCAATGAAAAATTCAGAATTAGAAACAAGGAACAAACATACTGAAAATCTCTATTACTTCACTCATCTCTGATTTTGTTTTTGACCTTGTGAAAGTTCCATCTGTGTTTTAGTTCTTTGCTTTTCAAAATGGAGTTTTTATTTTTTTCGTGGCAGTTTTTCAAAGAGGAGCTATCTAATGCATAGTCTCAAATGGTTTGTGGAATGAAGCAAAATATGAATTATTAAATAAATAACATGTTTATAGCCTGGAATAAAAGTATTATGGGCATAAGAAAAAAATCTTTCTGTTCTGTTTTTCATCCTGGAGATGAAATTTTCTGTTCTGTGATTCCATTTTCCTCCTGACCCTAAGAATTATAAGAAGATTTCATCAAGATGAAAACTTTATGATTATCTGCTCAAATAAGGGAGGGCCAGGGTGAATGTATGAGATACACCACAGGAAATATTAATAATTCCTTTCTATTTTTTTGCCTCTCCTTTATGGGCCCAATTAAAATGTTACTTAAATTTTATTGGAACAGTTGTTTATACTTTTGTTGAATGAGGATTTTAAGCTACACAAGTAGGCACTGAGAAATACATTGATTATTCCACCCACTCTTAAACCAATAAACATGTTGAGACTTTTCACAATAATCTAAAAGGAATGTCTGTATTGGACCCTGTTTCACCTAACAATCAACATCATAGGAAAAAGCAACTAAGATATTAAATTATTCAGTAATTATGTTATTTATTTTGGAAAACTATTTTTTTCTTTTGCCCAAGGAATTAGCTATATCTATCAATCTATTGATCTATCTGTATATCTATGTCTACAACTACATCTAGCCCTTTACTTTATAATCTTAGATTTTAAATGTTTTGGAGTCTCTGCCTTATTCACATAAAAAGGCAATTTCTTGAACATTACGCAGTTCTAGGTTTAGAGGAGGAGTTTTAGAGGAGGAGTTACAAAACTTTCCTCATTTCTCTTTCCTCTGGATTATACCTTCTTCACGTGCTCTGGAAATCATCACAGGAATTTCCAGCTGCATTCTCGGAGCACTTTGGATGGACTGGAATCCCAGTGACTGGATGTGTCTTGGGATTCTTCACTTTCTGGGGAGAGGAGTCCATAGGGGCTTTCAAAAAAAAAAATTTTTTTTATTCCTTTTACTCTGATTCACTAAAATGAGTTACTCATGACAAATATTATAGAAAGTAAAATGTTATCTTAATAAAATTTTAAATAAAAAAGAAATTTCTTTTACAGCTTGTGATTCTAGTTACCTCTGAATCAACTGTTATAGACCTTCTCTTGCCTTCCCTTTGATGTTAGAGGCCCCTAAGATATTTGTCCTCAGTTATTCTCTAGGTAGTCCTTAACACTTTGAGTGAAGGTCAGAGAAGGTTTCCTAACCTTCAGTTAGTAGTTTCTCATTAAGTTAGATTTTTTCTTCAAGAAAGGCACTAATGGAGTGTGAATAATTTTTCTTTTGGTTTCACATATAATTTTGAACAAGACTGTCTTGATGGGTGAGAAGTTTTGGCTGTTCAGACCCCTTAAATTTTATAAGTATTTTTACTCTAAATACAGAGAACAAACTGGTGGTTGCCAAAGGGAAGGGAGTTGGGGGCTGCACAAAATGGGTGAAGGAGAGTGGGAGATAAAGGTCTCCAGTTATGGAATGAATAAATCATGGAGATAAAAGGCACAGCATGAAGAATATAGTCAATGATATTGTGATAATGTTGTGTGGTGACAGATGGTAGTTACACTTGTGAGCACAGCATAACCTATAGAGACGTTGAATCACTATGTTGCACACCTGAAACTAATGTAACATTGTGTGGCAACCATACTCAAATGAAAAAAATTGTTTTATGTTTCTCTGACTTATTTCACTTGGCATAATACATTATAGCTCCATCTATGTTGTTGTAAATGGCAAGATTCCGTTATTTTTGATGGCTGAATAATATTCCAGTGTGTGTGTGTGTGTGTGTGTGTGTGTGTGTGTGTGTGTGTGTGTATACACACACACCACATTTTCTTTATCCATTTATCAGAATATGGAAATTTGGGCTCTTTCCGTAATTTGAATTTTGTTGATAATGCTGCTATAAAGTAAGTTTGATTTCCTTTTATTGGATTATAGAAGTGTGGAATTTGCTCACTTTGTTGTAAGTCTTCTCAGTGCTATAAGAGAGCCTTTTGCCTACATATGTTTGTTATATACCTGTAAGCTCTTACCTCTAGTTTCTTCTACTGAGAAGAATCTTTAAAAAAAATTTTATTTTGGAAAATTTTCAACATATCTATTAATAGAAAGGTAAGTTAAATCTTTCTATATACCCATCTTCCAGCTTCAACTATTATCAGCATTTTGATAGTCATGTTTCATTGACCACTCCTCCCAGTTTTTAATTTTCTTAACCTCAAGTATTCTTTTTATTTTATTATTTATTTTAAGAGAGAAAGAGAGAGAGAACATGTGAGGGAGTGGGGGAGGGGCAGGGGAGGGAGAGAGAGAGAATCCTAGGCAGGCTTTGCACTACCAGGGCAGAGCCTGATGTGGGGCTTGAACTCATGAACCAGGAAATCTCATCCTGAGCTGAAGTTGTACACTTAACTGACTGAGCCACCCAGGTGCCCCAAGCTCAAATGTTTTACAAAAAAATCACACATATCATGTCATTTTTCCTGTAAGGTCATCAGCATGTGCATCTAACTAAGAGCTTTAAAACACACACACACACACACACACACACACACACACACATACACACACACACACACACACACACACACACACACACACACACAGACACACACAGACATTTCATTATTATCCAAAGTTAAAACCAATCTTTAAAATTCTTTAATAACCATCCTCACTTATATGAGCCTAATTATCTCAATGATGACCTTTTATTAGAGTTCATTTACTAATTTCAGGATCCAAATGAAGTCCAGATATTTTGAGCTTTTTAATTTTTTTTTTTTTTATGTCACTGATTCATTGGAGAAATCAAGTTGTTGGTCCTTATATCTTGTCCTAAATTTGGATTGTTGCTTCCAATGATGTCATTTATCTTACCCTACTATCACCCACATAATCTGCATACTGGTAGTTAGATTGGGAGGTTTAATTAGATTTAGATTCATTTTGTGAGGAGGTCAAGAATGTTTCATAGAACATCAAATCAGAAGCCACATGATCTGTGGCTGTCTCACGTTTAGTGATGCTTCTGTTGATTAGTGGGTTGAGATAATACCAGTGTGATCCTTCTTTCATAAAATTTCTCATCAAATTTTATTCAGTGTTTGTAGTAGACCATTGTCGAGCTCTATTATTTCATTAGGTGGTATAAGATGGTAATTTTATAATTCTATCATACGTTTTGTATTTATTAGGTAGAATGCTTTTTCAAAAGAGAATTTTTACACAACTGTTTTCTTTATCTTTAAATACAATTTGCACAGAAAAAAGTATAAATGATTGATTTGTTCGCTTTATTATTGAGTTTTCAAAATAATGAGTTCATGTTCTGGTAACTTTCATTGGAGACCCACCTGTTGTGTAGTTATGTGTATTTAGGGGAGAGTGGTATTTTGAATTCATGAATAATATGTTGGATGCATTTCATTAAAAAAATTCAGTACTATTTCAACATTTTCTGCAGGGCAGTTCTGCTGGCAATGAATTCTCTTAGTTTTTGCCTGAAAAAACCCTTTATTTCTCCTTCACTTTTGCAGGTAATTTTGCAGATAATTTTCTCTTTTTGTTTGCAGACTAAATACGACATTCTTGGGTGTAGTTTTGTTGATACTTATTCTGCTTGCTGTTTTCTGACCTTCCTGCATCTGGGATTTGATGTATGTCATTAATTTTTGGAAAGTTCTTGACTGTTACACTTGAAATGTATTTTAATATTCTTTTCTTTATTTATCCTCCTCTGAGATTCCAATTATGAGTATTTGCTACCTTATAAAATTCCCCATAATTCTTGGATGATCTGCGATTTTTTTATGAATTTTCCTCTTTTTTTTTTTTTTTTTGCATCTCTGTTTGGGGGTTTCTAGTGACATATCTTCAAGCTCACTAAATTTTTCCTTGGCCATGTCCAGGGTACTGATGAGCCTATCAAAAGCATTCTTGGGGCACTGAGTGGCTCAGTCAGTTAAGTGTCCAACTTCAGCTCAGGTAATGATCTCATGGTTCATGGGTTGGAACCCCACTTTGGACTCTGTGCTAACAGCTTGGAGCCTGGAGTCTGCTTCTGATTCTGTGTCTCCTCTCTCTTCCCCTCTCCTGCTCGTGCTCTATCTGTCTCTCTTTCAGAAATAAATAAATATTTAAAAAGTTAAAAAAAATTCTTAATTTTTGTTGCAAGAATTAAAAAAATAATAAGTTTATTTATTTTGAGAGAGCATGAGCAGGGTAGGGGCAGAGAGAGAAGGAGAGAGAGAGAATCCCAAGCAGGCTCTACACTGTCACCAGAGAGCCCAAAGCAGGGCTTGAACTCATGACCTGTGAGATCATGACCTGAGCTGAAATCAGGAGTCAGATGCTTAACCAACTGAGACACCCAGGATCTCAAAGAATTTTAATTTATAGTATTTCCTTATGATTCATTTTTAGATTTATTGTCTCTATATTTAGATTACTTGTGTATTCTTGCGTGTTGTCTACTTTTACCATTAATCCATAACATGTGCATCATAGTTATATTAAATTCCCTGTCTGATAAATCCAACATCTGTGGCATATTGGTTCTGATGCTTACTTTGTCTATTCATATTGTATATTTATTTGTCCTTTATTGTGCCTTATAATTTTTGTTGAAAGCTGGACATGTTGTATCAGGTGATAGGAACTGATAGGTCTTTAGTGTGAGGATTAATGTTAACCTGGTTAGCAACTGGGTTATGTTTAATATTTTCTGTGGCTAAGGTATCCGAGGTTTCAATTTCCTCTAGTATCATAGTATATGCAGTTCCTCATAACCTTGAACTTCCCTATTTACTCCTCCTGAGAGGGAGTTTGTGTTGCTCAGCTCTTCCAGATGTAATCCACTACTATTTCACCGGAGTGCTGTTTGTGTGCTGGTAGGATGATAGGAAGAGGAAGAATTCTGTAATCTTATTTAGACACATGTCTTTCCCTGAACACGTGTCTTTGTGCTGTGATCTTTATAAGTGTTTCTCCGGTAACTTATTTTTCCTTCTGTTTTCCCTTGTTGCCTTCTTGTTTTCCCCTTCTGTTCCTTTCTTCTCTTCCTTAGCTCACTCTTATTCCCAATCAATTTTCTTGGATGCTTGACCCCTGTTTATTGTTTTTTTTTTTTTTTCCTGTTTACATAGACAGGAAGGCTAGAAGGGAGTGAAGTGGGAGGAATGCCCTTCCCAGGTGGGATGAAGTTCTGGTAAAGTCTTTTCCCATAGAAAGTAGGTCTTTATTATGGAGAAGGCTTGGGGCATATTTCATAATGTTTACTCTTCCCCTCTCCATCCAGAACCAGGAGGGGACTTTACTTAGGTCTTCACCCTAAGAACCTGGGGGATTTCCCAAAGGTCATGTCCATTTAATGTCCTTCCTAAGACTGTGGCATGCAAGAACTTCTCATGCTCATACTAGTCCACACTCAGTTTCCAGCAATTTGTCAAAACTACCATTTAAGTCTTCCTACCAGTTCACACTCCTGAGGTTTTTGTATGGGTAAGAAGATCTTGGCTATGACTGTCTGGATTAATCTGTTTCTATAGATTTCAGGGTTGAAGCTTGCTCTGAAACCTCAGTTCTCTGATAGGTCCAAGAAAGTCATTGATTTTCACTTTGTACAATTTTTTCTTGTTATAAGAATGGAAGTGATGACTTCCAAGTTCCTTGTGTGTCAGAGACCAAACTGGAAGTCAAATTCAGTATTCTTGTTGAATCCTCAAATTATTCCATCCCAGAATCATGAGAGACCCAGAAAATTGAATTGTTTATCATTTAGATATAAGCCAATTTGTATTTTATTGATTCTTTCCTTTCTGGTAAAAGATATCCTAAGCTCATCTTGTACATTTTCCTTGCCAAACATAGAATGAGCAATTTTTCCAAGGAGTCTTAGAAATAATCATTAAAAAGCAAAACAGGGGTGCCTGGGTGTCTTAGTCTATTAAGGTTCGGACTCTTGATTTCAACTCAGGTCATGATCTCACAGTTCATGAGGTTGAGCCCAGCATGACACTCTGCACCAGCAGCATGGAGCCTGCTTGGGATTCTTTTTCTCTCTCTGCCCTTCCCCCACTCATTCTCTCTCTCTCTCTCTCTCTCTCTCTCTCTCTCTCAAAGGTAAGGCATATATGAGTTCACAGGCATATATGAGTTCCTGGTTTGATTTTCTAACAGCCCTTGCGATCAACAGTTTCCCTTGCCTCCTCGAATCTGTATGTCTTAGTGCCCCTAAGATAAGATCTCCATGGGGCTTACCAACACCACTCCAAGGCTTTCTGCTCATAGACTAATAAAAGCCCCAGGTCCTGCCTTTCTCTCTCTGCATTTTGCCTTATTCTCACTGTGTGGCCCCTGAGAGTGTACATGTGCTTCCTGTAAGACTGGTGAGTAATAAACTTCCCTATTTCAATTTCTTTTGTGGCCTATTGTTGACTTGTGGCTCACCACCTGGCATCCTGTGTTTCGTTTAACAAATGTTTATTTGACAGATTTATATCAGGCTTTATGATAATCTTCCAAGTAATTTGAATATATACGTATTTATAAAACATAATCTATTGATGGGTGTTGAGAAGTTAGTATTTCTTCAATAATTCAATATTTATTGAGTATCTATTCTGTGCCAGGCAGTATTATAGGTGCCTGAAGGTATATCTGTGAACGAAATAAGACTTTTGTAGTCATGGCCCTTCATTGTAGGAAGGGAAGGCAATAAACTCTAAATAAACACAATAAACTCTAATGAACAAGTAAAATACATAGAGCACTATAAATTGCTAGGTAATGAAAAAAGAGAAAAAGCAGAGAAGAATAAGAGGGACCAGGAATATGTTCATGTGTATGGTGAATTGCAATTTTGAAGAGTGGTCAAGGCAGTCTTATTGACAATTGCATCAAACTTAAAATGGGTGAGGGGATCAGCCATGCTAATATCAGAGGAAGAGTGTTCTAGACATATTCCATTGCCACGTATCCAACCAACTACTGTATGTCCAATTAAACAATAATGATAACATTTCTCTACCCTTGGATTTAGGTATAAGTGAGACATTGCATTAGAGATATTTATAATCTCTTAGAGATCTGAAGCACTAAGTTGAGAAATTTTGGCTATAAAGAGGTTGGTATTCTTGGTTTAGAACATAAAGAAATCCTATTCTGTCTAAAAAGAAAAATAATTATATTATATTATATAAAAATACTTCTCTAATATTTAAGGAACACTTTAGAATACTTCCCAAATAATAATCTTTTGCTGGATGTGTCTATCATGAATTGAAAGTGGTATTATGCCTTAGACTATCAGTTTCTGACATTTCCATTGCAGTCACATTTAATTAAAGAAAATATTCTTGTTAAATAAAATTCTTTCATGTACATAAAGAGAACTATGAAAGATCACTAATTGTGATCTCCAATGTGAGAAAATAATTAAGATTTAATTATTAAACTAAAAATGAGGTGTGTGTATGTGTGTGTGTGGGTGTGTGTGTATAAAGTCTCTTGGCATAACCTTGGAAAAGGTGAGATTCTGGGAAACCAGAAGGATGAGACAGTCTAAAGGAGCTTCATGAATAAAAAATATTTCTGAACTGGAAACAATAAGACAAAATCATCAAGAGTACATCATAGTTAACATTTTTTTCCCATGTATTTTCCCACTTGGACATTTTAACATATCTTTTGAAGTTGCATATGTTAATTTACAATGTTTGAAATTGGAATTTTAATGAGTCTAATCATAATACTTCTTCATACATAAAAGTCAAAAGACTTTAATATACATTACCTTGTTAATTAGCCACAATTCTAAGTTTTAGATAGGAGAGAACTTATTATCCAAACAAAAATCAAAGAGGTTAAAAGGTTGATTCTAACTTATAATATCGCTAAAATTAGAAACTATATCTTACTGCCCTTCATCCAGGGAAGTCTTTCATAAATCACTTCTTATATAAAAAGGACCTTTATCAAAAACAGCAGCCTGGATCACTGGTGTTTGTAAAACAGACAACTCTGGTTTGGGAGATTATGGGATAATAATATGGAAGGAAATAGAGATTGACTGAAACAGGGAAAGAGATAGCTCAAATTGTCCATTTAAAAGCTGATTTTAAACTAGGAATTCTTCCTACTGATGGCTTCAAAAGAATCAAAGCAATAACAAAACAGTAATTTTTCTGCAGCCTGTGATTTCCCAATGATGAGAAAAGATGAGCTGCTATCAAGGATCCACCCTACAAGACAGCTGAACATGGCCACAAATTCTTTCAGATTTCTCCTACTGAGTGATGAAGTCTATTTTCCTTTCTTTGGAATTGGGGTGCACTCTGTGATTGCTTGACCTTTAGGAAATAATGGAAATAATGTTGGGTCATTTTCTGGGCCCAAGCCTTAAAAAACTGGAAGCCGTCCTGTTCGTGGCCCAACCACCTTGCTGGAAAGACCATGGGCAGAAGCCTTGAGATAACAGAGAAAAGGAAAGAGACCTGATGAGTCCAGCTTTCCAGCCATCCCAGAAGCACTGACTTTGCAGACTCACCCAGGTAATTTAGTGACCCAGTGGATGCCAAATGGAACTGTAGAATCACCCAGACAAGCCTCACCAACTCCTGATTTATAAAACAATGAAATGTAATAAAATGGTTCTCATTTCAGTCACTGCATTTTGGAGTGGGTTGTAGTGCAGCCCTGGACAATGGCAACACCCCCTTCCCTTACCTGATCTCTTCTGGGCTATGGGACTCTTTCAGATATTTCTACATAAGGTGCTCATAAAATCTAACAAGGGAGAAAAGTTCTCCCTAAGAGATGAACATAATGTTTGCAAGTATGCTCATGCCATTATGTAATCTTCCTTCTTTACTCATTCATTGACTTGGAGCTTTAAATCTCACTTCTATAAAATGGGTTCCCTTGCCATTTATCAGTCTATGTACCCAGGGCATCCCTCCCTACTCCCTTTCCCATCTTTTCTCAAAGTAAAAGATATCATCAGAACCTGTAAACCTAACTATTATTGTCAATCTCTGTGGCTCCCTTTTACTGAAAAGTTAAGCCTGTAAGGTCCCTCTACAGATGAACAGAATAAGAAGAGTCTCTGCGCTGTGCAGGTGCTAACTGTTCCTAATCTTACTTTGCTCCTTATTCTCTACAACTAGCTATAAACAATCTATGCAACCAGTTGAAATCCCCATTTTCATTAAGAGAGTGACCTCTGGAACAAGGGCACTGCCTCCAAAAAGCTAGCTACTCTCAGATGCATGCATCATGACTGGGAGAACAGAAATAAGTGAAGCATTAAGTGGCAAATCATCCTTATTTTGTGTGTAAATTCCTATGTTTTGGTAGTAGCTGAGCACTGTGTTTTGATTTGAAGTCTGACACTGAACTCAGAGGGAATGAATTCTAGGGTCAGCTATTGATATCTTCCATGAGTACAAAAGGAGGAATTTGCTATTGTTGGTATTTTTTTTTCCATAGGTGAGAAAGACTTCAAGGGAAACACAGATATGTAGAAAAGAGGCAAAGACAAGTGATAAATTTGGGTTGAATTGACCACAGCTTCAGTACTGAGGCCTTAGTGATACATTGGAACATGACCATGGGTCCTTTAGAGTCAACAAGAAGTATAATTCTAATTATACATGTTGTTAAAAGCTAGTCTTCTCTTCAGGAAGCTTCTCTTGGATTACTCAGTATTAGGGTGAGTGGATTTTTTATAACAGCAATAACTTTGTGTTAGTTTTTAAACAAATACATTTGCTAATATTATCTCATTATGCATTTTATCACAACTCTGTGATTAGGCCAACCAGGATTGGTATGTTTTTTTTTTTTTTCCATCAAAGAGGGAATAAATGTAAAATAGTTAAAGATCTTGCCCAATATCATACATCAGGTGGGGAACCATGATTTCCTGATGTTGGACTACTTGTTTTTCTTTGCCCCACAGTGAAATCCTCAATCTTGATTTTTTTTCAGGACACCCAAAAAAACTGTGCTAGTTGATACTTTGCTCTAAAGTATGCATTATCTATTTACAGTGAAACAGAAGACTGAAAATAAAATACTCATCTTTTATTAAAATTTTCTAGCATGTCTGATGTGACAAGAAGTAGAAAAACTTTAAAAGGAAAAAATCTGTTAGGTCTTCAAAGATTTCAAAATAAATTGCTACAAACAACTGAAAATACAAAATAGAAAGTATAATGTCTATAAAAGTATATACATATATATGTGTGTATACACACACACACACACACACATATATATATATATATATATATATATATATATATATATATATATATATAGAAAGAGAGAGAGAGGAAACCAGCCTTCACTTGCACTGAGACCTGATCAATAGTTGAAAAACATTTGTTGAAAAATTAATGCTACAACTGTCAAAATGAAACACAATTCACCTTTATCAAGAAAATCTGAATGTCAGCTTCTAAATGACACAAGTTTAAATATAAAATTAAGTGGATATTTCCCCACAGAAATAATGTCCCAAAGACAGTATTTTCTAATGGAACGTTAATATAATTCTTCTTTCTACTTTGCTTCTGTTCTTTACTCTAAAGTTCATGGATCTCTACAGTCACATACTGAGTAACAGTCCCAATTCCAGACTTTAGCCAATGAAAATTAATAAGGGAGTAATATTATTTTCCAAGTTTCAAAATTCAGTACTATGGGAAGATAACTATTGTTTTTTTTTTAAGTTTTATCTTTTGCTTCTTATCTCTGCCCTGTTTTAGGAGCCTTGTTTTCTGGTATCTTACCTTACTCTGGTCTGATGATTCCTCCCCAGGAATCAGCACCCTACTCCAGTTTAATAACAAATTGCTGATTTGTGACTAGACGGTTATGGTGATATTTATTGTTAACAATCATGGATTCCATCATGAAGCTGGTCAACAACTTATGCTTATATTTTATAGAAATAAGTGTTTTTTAAAGAATATAAAATGTCAGGAATTCAATTTTCCTTAAGAATAAATGAGATTGATTGTTATCTCTCTCTCTCTTTTTTTTAATGTTTACTTTGAGATAGAGAGAGAACACTAGCAAGGGAGGGCCAGAAAGAGAGGAAGAGAGAGAGTCCCAAGCAAGCTTGGTCCTGTCAGTGCGGAGCTGGACACAGGGCTTGAACTCACAAACTGTGAGATCATGATCTGAGTTGAAATCAAGAGTCAGACATTTAACCAATGGAGCCACTTAGGTGTCCTGAAAAAGGCAATATTTAAAATAAATAATTGAAAAAAATATTTCAATGAAATAACAAAAGAAATGGTAGATATTTTATCTTGATGAAGAAAATAGACAATAGAAAATAGACAATTCTCTGTTCTGGGTTAATTAGATATTCATGTCAGTGAAAGTATCTTAAGAAATCCGCAAGTGTGTGGGGCACCTGGGTGGCTCAGTTAGTTAAGTGTCTCACTTCAGCTCAGGTCACGATCTTGTGGTCAATGGGTTTGAGCCTGTGTCAGGCTCCATGCTGACAGCTCAGAGCTTGGAGCCTGCTTCAGATTCTGTCTCTCTCTCTATGCCCTTCCCCCACTCACCCTCTGTCTCTCTCTCTCTTTCTCTCAAAAATAAATAAACAATAAAAATTTTTAAAACAGAGGTCTGAAAGTGTATATTACTAAAACATTATTCATTTTTCTCAAAAATATCTATGTAGGCCAGTTAGACACTTGCCTCATCCTCTAATAAAAATCATGAGATGATCTTTTTTTTTTTTAAATGTTTTATTTACTTTTAAGACAGACAGAGACAGAGTGTGAGCATGGGAGGGTCAGAGAGAGGAAGACACAGAATCTGAAGCAGGCTCCAGGCTCTGAGCTGTCAGCATAGAGCCCGACTTGGGGCTCAAACTCACAAACCGTGAGATCATGACCAGAGCCAAAGTCGGACGCTCAACCGACTGAGCCACCCAGGCACCCCTGATCTATTGATCTTGTTACACTTCTTGTTTAAGAAGTGTAATTAAAAACAAAAATATTCTCCCAACTCAGAAAACTTTTGCACATAGTAGAGAAAGAAAACCATTTTATTATTGAAAAGCATTCAACCAAAATGTAATGCACATCAGAGGTAATCCACTAAATGATTGCAAAGACAAAAAGAAATCTCATTCTTTACAGTGTCAAGCAGATAGAGTCCATTACATACATGTTTTCAAGATAAACAGTAACTGGTTCTCACATAAGAGAATTTTACATCACCATTTGTCACACATAATGCATCTGAAGTTTACCTGGTAAGTGAGATAATCATCTCTATTCACTAATTGTCTTTATCTGGAGAAAAAAATACACTCTTGTATCTTTATGGCAGGAGGCAATTTTACAACTTGGAGCAAGGACCCACAGAAGTTACATTCCTACCCTCCAAGGACACTGGGACATAGGTATATATCTCATTTAATTTTTACATTTCAAAAAGATAATTCCAAGGTCCTTGAGAAAGACTTAGGTCAGAAAGCTCACAAAATGGGGGTGCCTGGGTGGCTTAGGTGGTTAAAATTTCCAACTAAGGCTCAGGTCATGATCTCACGGGGTTTGTGGGTTCCAGCCACTTGGGGCTCTGTGCTGACAGCTCAGAGACTGGAGCCTGCTTTGGATTCTGTGTCTTCCTCTCTTTCTGTCCCTCCCCTACTTGTGTGCACCCTCTCCTTCCCTCTCTCTCTCAAAAATGAATAAGCTTAAAAGAAAAAAGCTCACAAATGCCGATCTAGTTGTCTTCAGAAAGATTTATGTATGTTTTAAGGAGAGGAGTAATTACATACCAGTTTTGTAAGGCAAATACTTTAAGAAATGGAAAGGGGATGAGATCTTTTCCCTTAGTTTCAGAAGGGAGAATTAAACTTTTATTTTTAATTTGTACTTGTCCTTACAGTGTCTAGCCTCTCTGATACAGATATAAGATTCTTTACAGCATTTTCATCACAAAAAAGTCTGGCACTTTTAAGCAATTGGATTTCTTTCCGTTTTAGAGGTAGAAGGATATTAATAGTGTCATAAGGTTATTTTTTCAGACTATGAGGAGATCATCAGTGTACTGATTTTAGTTATTGAAATCAGTATATTGATTTTCGTTTTTAAAAAAGTTGTTATATAACAAAGAAGAAGAAAAGTAAGAAAAACAAAACAAAACATATAATCTCTTTCAATTTCACACAATGTGAAGCTTGCCATGAACTGGAATCAACACCCAAGATTTCAGACAATTGCTACCTCTTCTTTTCATTTTTGATGCAATTTCGGGTCTTTTAAAGTCAATTTTCAAATTGATAGATTTTTAGGTTTACTCTCTAAAGCTCCCACACCAGATTATTTGGCACTTTGTGGCTTGGTTGGTTAGGTTAAATGCATGGAAATCAGTACTCCAATTTCTACTTGATTCTTTTTGTGTACTTCTGGCTTAGGGGTCTACTTTTAACTAGCTCTGTTTTCTTCCCCTCTCTTTACCTCTCCCTTTCTCTCCCTTTCCTTCTCTCTCTCTCTCACCTTTCGCTCCCTCTTTGTGTGTGTGATTTCCACCTTCAAATTGGCTAAAATGTCAAAACACTGTCTACTTTCATTCTATTCACCTTACAGGCATTCAAATCCCCCTAAAACAAATTCCTGAGATAAATAATCAACTCATGGGTTAACTATAATTTATTTACAATTTAATGAATTTTTCAAGCAACAATTGTATTTTTTCATTGCAGCAATGGTATACATAATTTATATCTTGTTTCTAAGCCTAACAAATGTGTTTTCTAGAGATAAGAGGTCTATTTCCACGATGTTTGTTCTCTGCATAGCCAAACTTTTTGAAAAGGTTTATGAACATTACTTATGATACATTTGTTAATCATTTCCCCCTTTTAATTGTGGATTTAGACTCAATTTTACATGCTGAAATTTCAGTTCCTGTTTTGTTACTTTGGTAATTTAATGTGATCAGATTTGACATCCAATAACTCATTAACCTAATGTAAAATTAATCTTCCTCTCCTACAAACACATATGTATATTAACACCACATATTGGCAATTTAAAATAAGTTAAATACAAAATTTCACTGTCAATGGGAACTGAAACAAAATACAGGTTAACTTGATTTTATGACTTTTTGGAATCTTGCCCCTGAGAATATCATATTTTTTATTTAGGTTCTATTTCTCTAGTTATTTATAAACCTCAGAAACAAAGGTGGAAAGTTTTCTTTAAATTCAATAGAGGTTAATCGTCAAGAGGTTGTGCAAATTTAAATGAAATTTCCCATGAGGCACTGAAACTTGATAATAGTGATCATTCCATATTTGTTTTTTATCAAATTTTAGAGTTGATACAAAATAACCCTATCGGAAAGTAAGTTTTTGGAAAGTAAAAATATCAGAGGAACTCTATTAGAATTTTTCAATGTTTAGTATTTTTATAGATACATGTATCCTCAATATATTTCTATTAATTGTTTATATTATTTCTTAAGCTAATGTAACAAGGGGAGTCTACTATTAATATTTATTATAATAATTAAAATTGGGCACTTGTCAAGAGCTTACATGCATTATCTTATAAACCTTCACAATGACCCCATAAAAGGTAAGCCCTTATTATTTCTACTTTTATAGATGAGGAAATTGAGACTTAGAAAGGTTAGGTGGCTTACATAAGGCTGGGCACCAGTAAGTACTGGGGTGTGAATGCTAACCCAGGTCTTCTGCATAAATGCCGCTGTTCTTAACCAGTATGCTAACTGCCTCTTTTAGAAACTGCCTAGCTCCAGGGGCACCTGAGTGGCTCAGTCAGTTAAGCAATGGACTTGACTTTGGCTCAGTTCATGATCTCACTTAGGCTCTGTACCAAACATGGAGCCTGCTTAAGATTCTCTCCCTCCCTCTCCTTTGGCCCCTACCCAATTTGTGTGTGCATGTGCTGTCTCTCTCTTTCTCTCTCTTGCTCTCTTAAAAATAAAAATAAATACATTTAGGGAAAAAATGCCTAGCTCATAATGTAAAGTTAATTAGGTGAGAGATTATATTGGAAACCTATGGAGCATTAGCTGATATTATATTTCCCTTCCTAATTCTTCCTCCATATCCTCCAGAGACCCACCTGTTATATCTTCTCTTCCTTTTTGTATTTCAGGACAAATTCCTGACTCTGGTTATTTGCCAGTTCTGACTTGCACTCTGTGCTTCAAAGTGTTATGTTATTTCATTCTTATAACCATTTAGTGTGTGCTCTTATTTTCCTTTTACAAAGAACTATATGGAGACTCAAATTGGTTAAATAAATTGACTAAGATGTTTGGGCTCTTTATGATGATTTTCCTTGATGACACTGTGATGGTTAGTTTTATGTATTAAGTTGGAGTGTGTTTTTGGATGAGATCAATTAACATTGACATCAACGAACTTTGAGTAAAGTAGATTGCTCTCCATAATAAGGGTGGGCCTCATCTAATCAGCTGAAGGACAGCCTAACTAGAATGTAAAGACTGACCTCCTCAAACAAGGGGAAAATTTTCAATAGATTACCTTCAGGCCTTCGAGCTCTATCTGCACCATTGGCTTCTGTGGGTGTCCAGGCTGCTGGTCCACACTGCAGATTTGAAATTTGTTGGTCTCGAGAATTACGTTAGCCAATTCATTATAATAAATCTTTCTATGTAAATACACATCCTATGTTTGTGTTTCTCTGGGGAGTCCTGACTAATACACACACAGTTCTTGACATGTATAATTAATGTCCTTGGTAATAATAGGCAGCGAGTCCTATTCCACACACTACTGACTCCATCTGGGGAGTTTCATCAGGAATTGATTTGGATCTTTGGTTAAAAAAGGAAATAAGTAATAATAGATATTTAGAGGAAAATATTACTTGCAAAAGAATTATTATGCAGTTATAAATATAAATGAATTATCTTATACCAGAAACATCCTTCATGATATTTAAAAAATCATTATTTTGAAGAGGTAGGAATTACAGTATACTAGATTTTTAAAAATGATTTGAATTAGGTACTAGGTAACTGACCATTAAAGCATTCTGTAGTGGTTAGATGTTTATCTCACTCTATCAGATTTCACCCAAAGTGCCTTGGCCTTTTACTCTAAAAAAATCAAAGACATTAATTAAGTATTATTATTAAATGTTATATATTTATTGGGAAGTTTACCAAAATAATGAATATTAGCATATAATAGGGCACTTACATGCTTTTTTTAAATGAAAATAGAGTGATAGTTTCCAGAATTTCTTTTCTTAAGTTTGGCATGCACAATAACCAGGGCATGTATCCATCTGGCTTTTATTAAGGAAAATTTTACAAATTATAAAAGAGGCAGCACATTTGTTAAGTGCATAGCTCAAAAACAAACAAGGGATAGAGATTAGACTTGAAAAAAAAAATATATATAATATGAACTTAGAAAAATTGAATAGCACAAAAACTGGATTCAAATATTTTGAACCTAAGGAGCTTTGGAGAGGACTCACTTAAAAAAAAAAGGTGGAGCCAAGTAAAACATCTAATTTGTAATCACAATGATATATAGTATATTGAAATTTGAAAAGGGGAAATCTAAGATAAGAAAATACTGTATTCATGTAAAAAGTATTATGAAAAAAACTTTAAAACAGGTAATTATCTTTTAATTAGATTTTGTAGAAAAAACCCTATTTATTTGGAGAATAATATTTGTAAGATATTGGATAAGGATTCAGAAGAACCAATATACTGCTATCTGGAATTTGAATAAAAGAGAACAGAAAAAGGTGATGGAGAGATAATCATCAAATAAACACTTTAAAAAGTTTCCTAATCTAAGGAGAGACTTGAAGCCTCAAATCAAAAGAGGTCAGAGAGTACCAGGCTAATTTAGTGAAAATAGACACCCTGCATAACCAGCAGAAAAGATGAGTTGCTTTCAAAGGGTATAATGAGGTTCATGTTAGATTTTTTTCTTCTGATCACTAAGGGTCAGAAATCAATAGAGCAACATCAGCAGCTTTGAAGGTAAAAAAGATTAAGGCCTAAGAATTCTATACCCAGTGAAGCCATCATTTATTTGCAAGGGCAGGAGAAAGATACTCTCTGACATGCAAGGGCATAAAAATTATACCACCTAAGTAGTCTTCCTGAAAAAATTACTTGAAGATATATCCAGCTAGTGGAAACATGCATCAAAATAAATTTTTCAAGAAGGGAAGTGCAAGTCTAAAAAATTGTGATGTGAAACAAGAAAATAGTAACATAGAAATAATGATTGTTAATATAATAAAACGAGAATTTTATAAAGAGATCTCTAAAAGAGGAAATTTGAAGAAAAACACTATTTATTTGTAACAAAATAAGTAATTTCAATAAAAATACAAAAGAAGCAGTAAGAGTGTGGAAATTTTCAATTTATAATAGAAGTTAGTAATTTATAATTAATTACTTGATACTGATTTTTCAAAATAATGAAGCATGTGTTTCCAAGACTAAATGCAATTAGCCTCATCTGCGCAAGTTGTTAAGCATATATATCTCCAAAACTCATCTCAGACCTTCAGAAACAGAATTTAGGTGTGGGGCCTGGGAATCAAACTATTTAGAAAGCTTGCCACAATAATTTTTGTTCAACTGGCATGTAAAAGTGTGTGTGTGTGTGTGTGTGTGTGTGTGTGTGTGTGTGTGTGTGTATTAGTTTAGCACAGCTCCCAGTTGTTCTGGGAGATAGCCAATCAAATATCCCTTAAGGAACTAAGGATCTGTACTCTACTCCGGAACCAATTTTTATCCTTACCTTTTCTTTGGGCAATTGATAAGGGTAGGGGAAAAAACAAAAACAAAACAAACAAACAAAAAACCCAAACCTGTGATTGTCTATTGCATTTAAAAGTTTCCAGAAGAGGGGCAGCTAGGTGGCTCAGTTGGTTGAGAGTCAGACTCTTGATATGGGCTCAGGTCATGATCCCAGAGTCCTGGGATGGAGCCCTACCTGGGGCTCCCTAATGAGCATGAAGTCTGTTTAAGATTCTCTTTCATTCTCTCTCTCTCTCTCTGCCCTTCCCCTCCCCCATTTGTGCTCTTTCTCACTCTCAAGGAAAAAACCAAAAAACAAAAACCCCCAAAAAACAGAAGATAACAAAACGTGGGCAAGTACAGTGTCTTCGAAAATTCTATGAAAATTGTCTAATTGCTTTCTGTTTCCTTTTAAAATCTTACTGAGAGGAGAGACGGCCTTTTAAGGCCTTAAATTAGGTCAGCAAACAACCTTGGAATGGACATCACCATTGATCTCGTGATGGTGAATAAAATGCAGTAAGAAATTTGTGATTTGTGGTCACAATGGTCAATCTTTTCTGCTCCAGGAGAAATAATACAAGGGATCAGGGCATCTTCTCCTTTGGAGATTGTCCTCTGGTTGTAATCTCAGGGATTGGTTATGAGTTATGGGTAAAAAGAATTCTAGGTTTGGCCCATGATCAAGTGAACACTGGGGTTTACCTTTGCAAAGAATTGATGACAGGAAATAAATGTTTTTTTCCGGGAACAAATCGTCAGTGCATTATTGAAATATATGGAGTTGCTGTAACAAATAGAACCAAAAAGTCCTGAAAGGCTCAAAGCTCTAGAAGCTTATTTCTCACACAAATGACAACCCAAGAAGGTTGCTCTTTTTTGGTGGGCAACTCCATTAGGTGATACAAACACCAGAATTCTTTCTATCTTATGGCTGGCTCTGCCATCCCGTAGGGCTTCATCTAGAACATGCAACTGGCAGGATGGAAGAATGGGGATGTCTCCATTAGAAGAACTAAGGAAGCGGTTAGAACTAAGCATGCAGAATTTCTTAAAACATATTTCCTGAAATATAATTCTTGGCTAGATAGCCTCCAATAGATAGCTGTCTCTGACATAGGATAAAAAACTTAGACTGTCCATTTTTCAATATCCTGTAACTTCTATTTTACTACACCAAAAAGAGTCCAAGTTGATCCTAGTTCTCTGAAATTAGTCACCCCAATAGATGTAGACTAAAAATTTATGAAATTAATAAGAAAAATAAAAGAATGAATTCTTTAACTGAAAAATAAAGAACCCAAATAGACAAAAGAAGAAATAAAAATGGAAATAAACAATTATTCAATTTCACCAAAAGCACAAAATACAATTGAATTTTCTTTCACAAATGATATAATGTTCAAGTTAGTATTTTCCAATGTCAATTAAGTTGTATTATCCATTCTTACTCATTGCTGGCAGAGTTTTTTAAAAGAAAGTAGCCTTTTTTTTTTCTTTTGCTTAGAAATAATGAAAAATGTGTATTTGCAGTCATAAAATCATGTGTACCCTTTGACTCAGTAAATTCACTTCTAGCCTCCTACCCTAAGGAAATCAAGAGAGTTGTGGATCATGATTTATGAATAAGGACATTCATTGCAACATTATTTATAATAATGAAATCTTGGTGGAATATTCCACTATAGTAGAAAGAACTTAAATGAATCATGTTACAGCCATATGGTAGGCTGTCACTCACTTATTTAATAATATATTTCAAAGAAGTTAAATATGGAAAAATGCTCACAGTATAACATTAGCTGGAAAAGGTAAACTATAAAACTATATATATATATGTATATATGTATATATATATGTTATATATATACATGTATATATATATGTTATATATATATATGTATATATATAACACTAACTATATATATACACACACATATACAGACTATCAGTTTGGTCCATAGAAAAGTAAAAACAAATTAATCTGAATTAAAACAATACACATTGGAAAAAATGCCTAATAAGATATGCTAAAATATTAATACCAGTATTTATTTTTTTTGTTTTTAATATGAACAAATAATCTTTTCTTTTATGCATTTCTATATTACCCAGAATCTCTAGAGCTAACATATATCATCTTATTCTTTAAAAAATTCTGTTCAAGAATAAAATATAACATTTTATGGAGTCATAGAAAATAGTTTAAAAAGACTTTAGATGTTCTGTATTCTGAACTTCTACTCAATGCAATAATCCTTTCCATACTAAATTAAATCATTGCTGACTAGTGCTAGTCACCAAAAATGGTTTCTTTCAAGCTTGATAATCATTTCTGTATATAAGAGAGAGAGCTGTTAGGAAACCAGTAGACATAACCAGGGCTCTAGCAATTCACTTTATTTTTAAGTATTTCAAGTCTCTCTCTCTCTCTCTCTCTCTCTCTCTCTATATATATATATGTATATATATGTATATGTATATACATATATGTATATATAGTTCATTTTTTATAAATAATTATATTTTTGCCTCACCACAGAAATACTTGAGTGAAAATTAAATATTTAACATTTTCATTAGCAGTTTGGGTACTTTTAAATGAATCTGAGGTCTCTGTCTCTCTTTTTCTCCCTCTCTCAATTTCCCGTCTTGTTAAGTGAAAACTATAGTACCTATATGATAAGGGCATCTCCTCCTCACTTTTGGAGATGCTGACTTTTTAAAAAAGCCATTTCACAAGAATTTCACAAGATTCTTTTAGATAACACTATTCTATTTGTTTTGAAAACGTGCCTCTAAAGTAATCTGTTATAAAGTATGCAGTTTTCCAAAAGCCATAGTTAGTTGCCTAGCAACAGTGCTGGTTATGTCATATAATGAAAGTAATATGATAAAATGCCAGTTTTCAGGTATTAATTTTTAAACACTTTTCTAACTAAAAGAATATATTTTATGGGTGGAAACTTTTGAGAGATGGGTCTTGTAAAAACAAAATACGAGAGGGTAAATGCCATCCTAATTGAGCATCATTTTCTTAATGACACAATATTAAAATTCAGGCTCAACTGTAAGGATTTGAGAACTCTTTACTGGGCTCTCAGCTCTGACTTGTCCTCCCTGAAGCACTCACTGTATTAAGATCCTGCAGTAAAAGGATAAAATTGCACGTCTGTGAAGGGAACTTAATGGCATTATGCCATTTACTGAACACACAGAGTGCCTTAAATGCAACAGCAAATATCTAACTTTGTAAAAGTTCTTTAGTTTTTTTAAATGTCGAAACTGTTAGAGCAGGAAAATTTTAAAAGCTAAATTTAAATCCTAGCATGAAAATCAGAACAATCACCACTTGTTTTTTTTTTTTTTTTCTTTTAACTCCTTGCTATTTTTCTTTCAGTTTCAAAAAGTTTCTTGAAAAATTCCATGCTCCCTGATTTGTTTTTTTCTTTTTATTTGCTTAAACGTTTTCTTGATGTCCACTAATACTAGAGATCACCCAGATCTCCCATTTCCTCTCTGCTTCCTTTCCAAAAGTCCACCTCCCTTTTCAACTTGCCACCAAACTCAGCTTATGTCTTCCATTGTCTTTTGGTGCCCAAGTGTATGTGGCAGGGTCGTGGGCGTGGTGAGGATGTTGGTAGGGCATGCGGGGAGAGTTCATAAACCAGGGGAAACCCTCTCACAGGAAAATGCATTGAGCCAGTAATTGAAGATACAGCCCTCCTGTCAAGTTTGTTTGGGGTTTAGAAGGTTTAGAATTGAAAACTAGAATTTTTCAGAATTTTCAGAATTTTTCATTTTTAGCTAATTCCTTTCACACTTAGATTCTGTTTGATGTTTTAAGCCTACATACTATAATCTGTACAGCCTGTCTATATCAAAGTATCTCAACTGGCCTACCCACTACTCTTCCGTAATATCTCATCTTTAAATCCTTCCCATATGACCCTCTTATTATATCTATGATTTATATCCCTTCTGAGGGTATGTAGACTATTGATATCCATTTTCACATTAATATGGCATTTTTAAAAGAATTCATTGATTTACTGTAGAGATTGTTAACTGAGTGTGTGTGTCTGTGTGTGTGTGTGTATGTGCCAGGGATGGAGTTGCAAGAAAAGTGACTGTATGTGAAGGCAAAATTTAAGGAGATATTAGGTTATTAGGAAGTCAGGTATCACTGGTATATGTTCTCTATTCCTCTATGTAACAACATGATGCTTTTTCCCTTTTTTTTTTATTATGGTAAGATACACCTAACATCAAACATACCATTTTAATTTTTTTTTTCCATTTTGCCCTTCTATCTTAGTGTCTCCCCATGGCTAATAAAGCAAGCAGGCTTAAACAGTGCAGTATAATTGATACATAGGGAAAGAGGGCATCCTCTAGTCCTTAAGCTTGTTTTGTCCACTGACATGCCCATGGTTTCAACTTCCTGCCTTTACTTTAGGACCCTGTCTTTAGCTATGCCAACCTTCAGGGAAGAATAACTTCTTAAGTTTCCATATCAATGACACCCTAAGTGTGACAACATTCAGAGGCAGTGCTTAATGGAGGGGGAGCACTTGGGGGGGTATGATGATAATGCTCCAAGATTACAGTAGAAGAGACGAAAAGTGTTAATGTGGGGATCACAGTAAAGCATTTTGTATTATACTGTTTTAAGGTCAATATGCTCTTGCAAATGAGCTTTCAACATCCCTGTCTTTGTCAGAGCTACGTTTGGCCAATATGTTTTTCAAAAGTAAATACTCAAACATTAACCATTTTTTTAAATTAATTAGTTTATTTATTTTAAAGTTTATTTTTGAGAGAGAGAGAGAGTATGAGTGGGGTAAGGGCAGAGAGAGAGAGAGGGAGACACAGAATCCGAAGCAGGCTTCAGGTTCTGAGCTGTCAGCACAGAGCCTGTCGCGGGGCTTGAACCCACAAACTGTGAGATCATGACCTGAGCCGAAGTCAGTCACTTAACTGACTGAGCCACTCAGGCACTCCAAACATTAACCATTTTTAAGTACACAGTTCAGTGATCTTAAATACATTCAGAATATGGTGCAGCCGTCACCACCACTCATCTCCAGGAATCTTCATCTTGTAAAACTGAAACTCTGTCCCCATTAAAGAACATCTCATTCTCCCTTCCCTGCTCAGCTTCAGGCAACCACCATTCTACTTGCTGTATTTATAATTTTGACTAACCTAAGTTTTAAAATATTATTTCTATTCCTTGTTTTTGTTCCTCATATTTTCTTTTACCCTTTGCCACTTTCCACCATCCATCCTTTGACCACTTTAGGATAATACTTACTGTCTCAAGGAATGAAAGCATGGATTTTTTTTTTTTTTTAAGGGTGGGAGTGGAAAGAGTGGGAAACAAAGAATTTTAGGCAAAGATAATGTATTTTGGGAAAAATACATCTAAAGATGACTTTAGAGCAGAACTTCCTGTCCCTGAGATTTGTAAAGGTTTCTGGTTTGGGAGTTACAAAAGAGTCGGAGGTGAAACAAGAACTTGGCAAATCCTATAGGATTTTTGGTTGGAAGAACAGAGTAGAATCCCCGAGAGTCTATGATTTTGTGATACATTTAGGAAGACAGGATTTTAGACACCTTCAAAGAATTCCCAGAAAAGTACAGAAGCAGCAAAATGAGTCTCAAGCACACAAGAATGACAAGAATGTTGTAGAACATAGTGCATATGGGTAGACAACTGAGTAAGATATTTTGTATACAGCAAATAAACTCCATTTGTTTAAGAACATCAGGGAAGCGGGAGTTGGAAAGGACTATATCCAACACTTTAAATTTTTTACCCAAACAGAAAAAAGTTACCTATTTATCAGATTGATTAAAAAGCTATACAACCTAAAAAGGTACAATTGTGAGAAAATGGACAGGTCGCCACAGAGAAAGATTTAACTTATTGGCAGATTGCATTGAATAAATATAATAAATTTGATTGATCAGTTCAACCATCTCCATCCCATACCTTGACATTACAGAAAGGCTCCAGATTTTGGAAAAAGCTTTAAGGAAGATGAAGATCCCCCAAAATAATGAGATTAATTTCAGCCAAATGGTAAAGTGGGGCTTTGTGTTAGGAGTTAAATTCAGAGATAAATACAAAATTATACTTATTGTCCACCTGTGTTTAATACAGAGAATTGTAAGTGTTATAGTAAGTACACTTACATAGATCCACCTTCTCAAACTTTACTTCTTGGTTTATACTGGAGCTTCAGGGATGCTTAGGGTCAGTTCTGATCATTCTGTTTTCAGTAGTTTACCGTAGAGTAGTTTCTTCGCAATTGGAGTCTATCCATCATCCACCTACATCTTCCCAGGAGAGTTTTATTGCATCAAGCAAGCATTCACTCTGAACTGTCACACTAACCGCAGTCTTGTAACTCATCTTGTGTCACTAATTGTCAAAAATAGGTCTTGGGTGGCTGCGAAGCTCTGTGAAAGCAATTATGCCATTTGGAGCTGCTAGAAACCAAAGAATTTTAAAAATCTGGGGGAGAGATTTTTAAATCAGAATCAGGAGAACTTTGTCGGAATTTTCCCCCACCCAAAGGATCTGAGGTAATATTTAAGTGTAGTTGGAGAGAGACAGCAGTTTGTAAAAGTTTTGCAAACTCCCTTTACTTAGTTCACGGTCCATGGTTATTAGTACTATTTCTTAATGTTTATTTATTTTTGAGAGAGAGAGAGAGAGACAGAGTGTGAGCAGGGGTGGGGTAGAGAGAGAGGGAGACACAGAATCTGAAGCAGGCTCCAGGCTCTGAGCTGTCAGCACAGAGCCTGATGCGGGGCTTGAACTCACGAGCTGTGAGATCATGACCTGAGCTGAAGTCGGACACCCAGCTGACTGAGCCACCCAGGTGCCCCTATTAATACTATTTCTAATGTATCCATAATGCATTTGGGAAGATTGCTAATTCATTCCATAAATATTTATTTTGAACCTCCTCCATGTAAGACACTATTCTAAGGGTTGAAAATATAAGAATGATGAGAGTATACAAAGTCCTTGCTGCCATAAGTCTTATAAAGTAGTGTGGAGAAAACAGTGTGGAGAAAAGAACTGTTAAGGGACAATGGTGTTTAGTGTTATATACTATGTTATGATATATTGTATACAACACTGTTATATTGTTTTATATACATATATAGTGTCATGCTATCTTATATATAACACTGTTATAGTGTTTTATATACATATATAGAGTCATATATATATATATATATATATATATATATATATATATATGGAGAAGGACAAAGTAAAAGCAAATGGTAGAGTGTTCTCTTTATAGGGTGGTCGAGAAAAGTATCTGAGAGTTTATATTTTATTGATATTTGTAGGAAATTGGGGCCCAAGCCACATAAATATCCTGGGAAGGCATTCTGGGAGGAAAAAATAGTAAGTGTAAAATCCCAGACATTGCAACATGTCCAAGTATACTGACGGCATGGCAATAACCTGAACCAGAGACACTGGAGTTAAATTGTGGGGAAGGAGAGACGTAGACAATGAATTCATGGTAATAAAGGGTACTAGTCCATGTAGGACTTTTAAAATTTTTTGGCTTTTTCATGAGTGAGATTGTAAGCCCTGGAAAGTTTCAAGCAAGGGAAGAATATGATCTGACTTAAATTTTGACAATATTTGTGGCCTAAAGGAGGCAAGGATGGAATCAAGGAGACTAGTTAGGAAGGTACATGTAACAAAGTAGGGAAGGGTTGATGTTGTCCTGGGCCAGGGTGGTAGCACTGAAAGTGGTGAGAGGTGTCCTTAACAGCAACTATTTTAACTTTTTTTTTAAACGTTTATTTATTTCTGAGAGACAGAGACAGAGAGTGAGGAAGACATAGAATCCAAAGCAGGCTTCAGGCTCTGAGTTGTCAGCACAGGACCCCACACGGGTCTTGAACTCACAAACCGTGAGATCATGACCTGAGCCAAAGTCAGAAGGTCAATGGATTGAGCCACCCAGGCACTCCTCAGCAACTATTTAAAGTAAAGTGAACAGAATTTACCGATATAATGGAGATTAGATGTGATAAAGAGAGGAGAATTTTACCTAGACAAGTAGATACATGAAGTTGCCATTTACTGGGATAGCGAAGACTGAGCAGATTGTAGCAAAGGTTGAATTGTTTTGTGCACAAAATAAATTTAAGAATTAACAATTATGCATATTATATGTTAAGGAGAAGAAAAGAAGGGAGCAGACTTCAGGAGACAGACCTTGACTGAAGATACAAATTTGAATATTTCAAAGCATTGAATTGGTAGTTAAATGCAAGGGACTAAATAAAGTATGATAACCTGAGAATCTAGTATAGATAAAGAAGATGTCTAATGTCTAATTCCTGATCTAATACATAGAAATCAGAACAAGGATGAGGGCAAAAGAAAGGAAAATAAGAAGCAGCAGCCAGTGAAATGAATAAAAAAATGTTGAAGGAGAATGGTATCCCAGATATCAATAGAGAAAAAGGCGATGTAAAATATTGGGGTGATTAAATATGCTAAATTAAGGGAGAAGTGGATTAAAAACCGAACACTGAATTTAACCAACAGAGATGTCATGGGTGGTCTTGATAACAGCAATTCTAGGAGGTGGAGATAAATATCTTAATTGGTGTGGTTTCAAGAAAAAAATGAGAAGAATGGAACTGGATAGGTTGTACTATGAAAGAGAACAGAAGATTGAAGTAGGTGAAGGAGAATGAAGGATAAAGGAAATTACTTTTTTAGGTGTGAAGTAATTTGTATGTGCATATTTAATTAACATATTATGATATATACTAAATATAATTTATAATATGTGTATTTTTATACTTATTTATATATATTTACATTTAATGGTATGTGTATTTATAATATGTGTATAAGTTATAATAGGTGTGTGTATGTGTGTGTGTGTGTGTATACATTTTTAATGAGTTTCTTAGGTGGAAGGGGAAAAGTATGATTCTTGATCCATGAGTGACATTGAATAGGGCAGGAATATGGATGATTTGGTAAGTTGGTTAGGTAGGAGAATGAAAGTTCCAACAAAGAGGGAAGGAAGAGTAAGTCTGGGCACAGATGTAAGCAGGCTGGTGGGTTTGGTGGTGGGAAGATGTGGCAACTCCCGATCAATAGTTTCATTTGTTCGTAAAATAAGAAAAAGATCATCAGGTGAAATTTAGAAAGAAGGAAATGGCTTTGGATGTAGAGAATAGAGAGAGTATCAGAGAGTCACCACAATAGGTAGGAGAATGTAATGACCAGAGAAGTGCGTAGTATTTGGGCTAGCACTGAGACTTAGAATTCATTTGCTATTTCACAATGTAAAATTTGATTTCACAAATACAACAAAATATAATGTAACATGATGTTTAAAAAACTTTTTAAATTTTTTTATCTTTTTTAATTTTATTTTTTAAATTTACATCCAAATTAGTTAGCATATAGTGCAACAATGATTTCAGGAGTAGATTCCTCAAGCCCCTTACCCATTTAGCCTATCCCACCTCCCACAACCCCTCCAGCAACCCTCAGTTTGTTCTCTATGTTTAAGAGTCTCTTATGTTTGGTCCCCTCCTGTTTTTATATTATTTTTGCTTCCCTTGCCTTATGTTCATCTGTTCTGTGTCTTAAAGTCCTCATATGAGTGAAGCTATATGATATTTGTCTTTTTCTGACTAATTTTGCTTAGCTTAATACCCTCCAGTTCCATCCACGTAGTTGCAAATGGCATGATTTCATTATTTTTGATTGCCGAGTAATACTCCATTGTATATATGTATACCACATCTTCTTTATCCATTCATCCATCGATGGACATTTGGGCTCTATCCATACTTTGGCTATCATTGATAGTGCTGCTATAAACATGGGGGTGCATGTGTCCCTTCTAAACAGCATACCTGTATCCCTTGGATAAATACCTAGTAGTGCAATTGCTGGGTCGTAGGTTAGTTTTATTTTTAAGTTTTTGAGGAACCTCCATACTGTTTTCCAGACTGGCTGCACTAGCTTGCATTGCCACCAAAAATGCAAAAAAGATCCTCTTCGCATCCTCACCAACATCTGCTGTTGCCTGAGTTGTTAATGTTAGCCATTCTGACAGGTGTAAGGTAGTATCTCATTGTGGTTTTGATTTGTATTTCCCTGATGATGAGTGATGTTGAGCATTTTTTCATGTGTCAGTTGGCCATCTGGATGTCTTCTTTGGAGAAGTGTCAATTCATTTCTCTTGCCCATTTCTTCACTGGATTATTTGTTTTTTTGGGTGTTGAGTTTGATAAGTTCATTACAGATTTTGGATACTAACCCTTTGTCTGATAAGTCATTTGCAAATATCTTCTCCCATTCCTTCGGTTGCCTTTTAGTTTTGCTGATGGTTTTCTTCACTGTGCAGAAGCTTTTTATTTTGATGAGGCCCCAGTAGTTCATTTTTGCTTTTGTTTCCCATGCCTCAGGAGATGTGTTGAGTAAGAAGTTGCTGTGGCTAAGATCAAAGAGGTTTTTGCCTGTTTTCTCCTCGAGGATTTTGATGGCTTCCTGTCTTGTATTCAGGTCTTTCACCCACTTTGAGTTTATTTTTGTGTATGGTGTAAGAAAGTGGTCCACTTTCTTACAGGTTCATTCTTCTGCATGTCGCTGTCCAGTTTTTCCAGCACCACTTGCTGAAGAGACTATTTATTCCATTGGATATTCTTTCTTGCTTTGTCAAAGATTAGTTGGCCATATGTTTGTAAGTCCATTTCTGGGTTCTCTATTCTGTTCCATTGATCTGAGTGTCTGTTTTTGTGCCAGGACCATACTGTCTTGACAATTACAGCTTTGTAGTAAAGCTTGAAGTTGGGATTGTGATGCCTCCTGCTTTTTCTTTTTCAAGGTTGCTTTGGCTATTTGGGGTCTTTTCTGGTTCCATACAAATTCTAGGATTATTTGTTGTAGTTCTGTGAAGAATGCTGGTGTTATTTTGATAGGGATTGCATTGAATACGTAGATTGCTTTGAGTAGTATCTACATTTTAATATTTAGTCTTCCTATCCAGGAGCATGGAATCTTTTTCCATTTTTTTGTGTCTTCTTCAATTTCTTTCATAACCTTTCTATAGTTTTCAGCATATAGATTTTTCACCTCTTTGGTTAGATTTATTCCTAGGTATTTTATGGTATTAGGTGTAATTGTAAATGGGATTGATTCCTTGATTTCTCTTTCTGTTGCTTCATTGCTGGTGTATAAGAATGCAACTGATTTCTGTGCATTGATTTTATATCCTGCAACTTTGCTGAATTCAGGAATCAGTTCTAAAAGTTTTTTGGTGGAATCTTCAGGGTTTTCCACATAGAGAATCATGTCATCTGTGAAGAGTAAAAGTTTGATCTCCTCCTTGCCTATTTGGATGCCTTTTATTTCTTTGTGTTGTCTGATCGCAGAGGCTAAGACTTTCAATACTATGTTGAATAACATTGTCGAGGGTGGACATCCCTGTCTTGTTCCTGACATTAGGGGGAAAGTTCTCAGTTTTTCCCCATTAAGGATGATACTAATGTTGGGTCTTTCATATATGGCTTTCATGATCTTCAGATATGATTCTTCTATCCCTACTTTCTTGAGGGTTTTTATCAAGAAAGAATGCTGTATTTTGTCAAATGCTTTCTCTGCATCTTTTGAGAAGATCATGTGGTTCTTGCCCTTTCTTTTATTGATGTGATGAATCACATTGATTGTTTTGGGGATATTCAACCAGCCCTGCATCCCAGGTATAAATCCCACTTGGTCGTGGTGAATAATTTTTTTAATGTAGTGTTGGATCCAGTTGGCTAATATCTTGTTGAGGATTTTTGCATCCATGTTCATCAGGGAAATTGGTCTATAGTTCTCCTTTTTAGTGGGGTCTCTGTCTGGTTTTGGAATCAAGGTAATGCTGACTTCATAGAAAGAGTTTGGAAGTTTTCCTTCCATTTCTATTTTTTGGAATAGTTTCAAGAGAATAGGTGTTAACTCTTCCTTAAATGTTTGGTAGATTTCCCCTGGAAAGCCATCTGGCCCTGGACTCTGGTTGTTTGAGAGATTTTTTATTACTAATTTGATTTCCTTACTGTTTATGGGTCTGTTCAAATTTTCTATTTCTTCCTGCTTCAGTTTTGGTAGTGTATATGTTTCTAGGAATTTGTCCATTCTTCCAGATTGCCCATTTTATTGGTATATAATTGCTCATAATATTCTCTTATTATTGTTTTTATTTCTGTTATGTTGGTTGTGATCTCTCCTGTTTCATTCTTGATTTTATTTATTTGGTCCTTTCCTTTTTATTTTTGGTCAGACTGGTTAGTGATTTATCAATTTTGTTCATTCTTTCAAAGACCCAGCTTCTGGCTTCATTGATGTGTTCTACTGTTTTTTTTTTTTTTTGGTTTTTTTTTTTTTTTTTTTGGTTTTGATAGCATTAATTTCTGCTCTAATCTTTATTGTTTCCTGTCTTATGCTGGTTTTGGGTTTTATTTACTCTTCTTTTTCCAGCTCTTTAAGGTATAAAGATAGGTTGTGTATCTGAGATCTTTCTGCCTTCTTTAGGAAGGCCTGGATTGCTATATACTTTCCTCTTATGACTGCCTTTGCTGAATCCCAGAGGTTTTGGATTGTGGTGTTATCATTTTCATTGGCTTCATGAACTTGTTAATTTCCTCTTTAACTTCTTGGTTAGCCCATTCAATCTTTAGTAGGATGTTCTTTAGTCTCTAAGTATTTGTTACCTTTACAAATTTTTTCTTGGGTTGGTTTTGAGTTTCATAGCCTTGTGGTCTGAAAATATGCATGGTATGATCTCGATCCTTTCGTACTTGTTGAGGGCTGATTTGTGTCCCAGCATGTGGTCTATTCTGGAGAATGTTCCATGTGCACTGGAGAAGAATGTATGTTTCACTGCTTTAGGATGAAATGTTCTGAATATATCTGTTAAGTCCATCTGGTCCAGTCTGTCATTCAAAGCCACTGTTTCCTTGCTGATATTTTGCTTAGACGATCTGTCTGTTGCTGTGAGTGGGGTGTTGAAGTCTCCTACTATTATGGTATTACTATCCATGAGTTTCTTTATGTTTGTGATTAACTGATTTATATATCTGAGTGCCTCCACATTTGGCACATAAATGTTTACAATTGTTAGGTCTTCTTGGTGGATAGACCCCTTAATTATGATATAATGGCCTTCTTCATCTCTTGTTACAGTCTTTATTTTGAAATCTAGATTGTCTGATATAAGTATGGCTATTCCGGCTTTGTTTTGTTTACCATTAGCATGATAGATGGTTCTCCATCCCCTTACTTTCAAACTGAAGGTGTCTTTAGGTTTAAAGTGGGTCCCTTGTAAACAGCATATAGATGCATCATGTTTTCTTATCCATTCTGTTACTCTATGTCTTTTGATTGGAGCATTGACTCCATTGACGTTTAGAGTGAATACTGAAAGATATGAATTTATTGCCATTATGATGCTTGTAGAGTTGGAGTTTCTGGTGGTGTTCTCTGGTCCTTTCTAGTCTTTGTTTTTGCTTTTGTTTTTGTTTGTGTTTTTTTTGGTCTTTATTTATTTGTTTTTGTTTTTTGTTTTTTTCATCTTTTCTTCCAGTTGAGAGCCCCCTTAAAATTTCTTGCAGTCTGGTTTAGTGGTCACAAACTGCTTTAATTTTTGCTTGTCTGGGAAACTTTTTATCTCTCCTTCTCTTTTGAATGACAGCTTTGCTGGATAAAGAATTCTTGGCTGCATATTTTTCTGATTCAGCACATTGAATATATCCAGCCACTCCTTTATGGCCTGCCAAATTTCTGTGGATAGGTCTGCTGCAAACCTGATCTATCTTCCTTTGTAGGTTAAGGATTTTTTTCCCTTGCTGCTTTCAGATTCTCTCCTTTCCTGAGTATTTTGTGAATTTGACTATGATATGCCTTGTTGATGGTTGGTTTTTGTTTCCTCTAATGGAAGTCCTATGTGTTTCCTGGATTTTGAGGTCTGTGTCTTTCCCAAATTTAGGTATTTTTCTGCTATCATTTGCTCACATAACCTTTTTATCCCTATTTCGCTCTCTTTCTCTTCTGGGACCCCTAGGATTCTGATGTTGTTCCTTTTTAATGAGTCACTGTTTTCTCTAATTCTTAAATCGTGCTCTTTTGCCTTAATCTCCCTGTTTTTCTGCTTCATCATTCTCCATAAGTTTGTCCTCTATATTGCTGATTCTCTTTTCTGCCTCATCCATCATTGCCTCTGTGGCTTCCATTCGAGATTGCAGCTCATTTATATCATTTTTTTTTTTTAATTTTTTTTTCAACGTTTTTTATTTATTTTTGGGACAGAGAGAGACAGAGCATGAACGGGGGAGGGGCAGAGAGAGAGGGAGACACAGAATCGGAAACAGGCTCCAGGCTCCGAGCCATCAGCCCAGAGCCCGACGTGGGGCTCGAACTCACGGACCGCGAGATCGTGACCTGGCTGAAGTCGGACGCTTAACCGACTGCACCACCCAGGCGCCCCTATATCATTTTTTATTTCATCCTGACTAGCTTTTACTTCTTTTATCTCTGCAGAAATGGATTCTAATCTATTTTTGACTCCAGCCAGTATTCTTATTATCGTGATTCTAAATTCTGGTCCAGACATCTTGCTTGTATCAGTGTTGGTTAAGTCCCTGGCTATTTTTTCTTCCTGCTCTTTCTTTTGTGGCGAATTCTTTCATTTTGTCATTTTGAAGGGAGAAAAGGAATTAATGAGGTAAAAAATTAAAATTAAAAAAGTATTAAAAATAAAAAATTAAATACACACACACACACACACACACACAAAATCTAATAAATTATGCTATATCCTAGTTGTGTTTTGTTTTGGGTGTTGAAAGGGGCTTGATAGATTAGAGAAAAAAGGGGAAAGGAAAAAAAAAAGGAAATCATTTGAAAAATTTGAAGAAATGAACACACTGAAGTAGACTGTAATGAAATGATTGAAGTAAAATAGAATTTGAAAATATTTACACAAAAGTAAAAAATATAATAGAAAAAAATTAAAGAAAAATATTTTAAATAAAAATTGAAAATAAAAATGAGTTTTTTCTATTCTGTATTAAAGAGAAATGAAAGAAATGAAAAAGAGAAAAAAGGAAAAAAGAAAAAAAAAAGAAAATTGAATAGATGGACAGGTGAACAGGCTGAAATTAATTTGTTTTCCCCTAGAAGTCAAACTATGAAGCACTTTATAGCCCATAAACTAAGAAGGCAGAGAGACTGGTGTTCCTGAAAAGCGAGGTTGGCCTCGTTGGGCACAGCCTGGTATAATGGCTCCATTCTCCACTTGATGGTGCTGCTTAGCTTACTGGGGTGGAATGTGTGGTGCTTGTAGGTGCTTATATGCATGTGCGGGAGCAGTGAAAATGGTGTCACTCAGCTACCCATTCTCTCGTATCAGAACTCTGTTCTCCCTGATCAGCAATCGCGCACCCGTCCTTTGTCTTCTGCTTCTGTCCACTCCCTGCTTTTAGCTGTCTGTGACCAGCCCCGGGTATAACATCCCACTGAGTTTTATCTCAGAATCGGCTGTTTTTCCTGACCCCTTATTTCTGAGGGATGAGGCTTTGACCTGTTCTGCCCGTCTGCAGGAGGGTCTTGCAGAGCACTGGTCGGGTGCCAGACCACCCAGGAATATTCATGGGACCGTGCTGCTGCTGACACCCAGAGACTGCAGCTGGGTGCCAGCCTACCCCCTCCTCCCCCAAAAGTTCACGCGATTGTGTAGCAGCAGCTTTTCAGGGATTATGGCAAATCACAACACACATCTGGCACCAGGCTTCACCCCCAGCGACCTTGTTCCAGCACCAGCAAATGTGGTTGTTCTCCTGGGTCCACTGAGGCCTTGCCTTTGGGGGACCCACACAGCTCCTTCCAGGCGTCCTTCCAGCAGGGGAACCGCCTCTCCCTGCCTGAAGAACCCAGACTCCACTCTGCTCCTGGGGATTTGCCCTTCCCACCAGAGCACTGCCAGGTATCAAGCTGAAGAGTTTCAGCTTCCCCTATTTATACTCTTAATGGAATTTAAACCCCCTCCTTTCTCCTTTCTCCCTTTTTAGTTCAGTCCTTGCGGCTGTTTCCACTTTTCCACTTTTTCTCCAGCTGCTTTGGGGGAGGGGTGCTTTTGCCATATTCTCTCTTCCTAATTCCCATCTCCATCTTCTCTCTGCATGCAAAAATAGTTCCCTGCCATCTGCGGGATTCTCTCTCCCCCAGTTCACCTCTCCACGCTGCGTACCTGCTGAATTCTGTGGTTCAGGTTGTGCAGATTGTTGTGTTAGTCCTCAGATCAGTTTCTAGGTGTGCAGGATGGTTTAGTGCTGGTCTGGCTGTATTTCATGGATGCAAGACACACAAAAAACTTCCATGTTGTTCTGCCATCTTGGCTCCTCCATGTTTACAAATTTTTTAAGTTTAGTTTTCCTTTGAGCTGTGGTTCATTGCTCAGTTCCAACAGTGAGTAAGCAGAGAGGTAGACCGAACCAGCCAAACCAGTATGCCTGAGGGTGTTAGGCCAGGAATTCATATGTATTATTATTTGGGATAGTCTAAATGATTGTGAAAATGGATTCAAATTGTAATGGTTCAACATAAAATAGATGTATTTCTTACACACATTATCAGGTTGGTGGGTATCTTTTCCTTAGGTGATTTAGGAACTCACATTGCCTTTTTGTGGTTTTGCTATGCCCTATAGATTTTTAATTTTTTTAACGTTTATTTATTATTGAGAGCCAGCGAGAGACACAGCATGAGCATGGGAGGGGCAGAGAGAGGGAGAGACACAGAAACGGAAGCAAGCTCCAATCTCTGAACTGTTAGCACAGATCCCAACGTGGGGCTCAATCTCACAAACCAGAAGATCATGATCTGAGCCGTAGTCTGACACTTGACCAACTGAGCCACTCAGGTGCCCCATTATGCCCTAAAGCTTTAACTTAAAAGCTTTTCTAGAAGGCCTAGAAAAAGATTAAGATTGCCTCTTTCTGTCTCCTTCTACCCCTTCCCACTCATGGGCACATGCTCTCTCTCTCTCTCTCAAAAAAATCAACAAATGAAGACAATAAAAAGTAGTGATGTAATGATAGTAGAAAGTGAAAAATGTAGCAGTGGAAATTGAGAATGGAAGGCAGAGAGTGATATTTAAGAGAGAGAGTTGGCCTGGAGGTCCATGATTTGGGTCTGATTTGATGGGGAAGAGGGAATACCCTCCTTCCTCTTTCCAAAATGCCCTCCTCATCCAACCTTTCCCACTGTTCTCCTTCATGCCGTTTTTTGTCTTCAGATATAAGCTCAGTCATTACTTCCTTATGAAGTCATTCCTAGATGGCATAGTCTTACATGGTGTCACAGAATCCCATTGATGTCCTTGTCTTGACTAGCCATTATCCTTATTTCATTAAAATCTATCTCTCCCATTAGACTGTAAGCTACCTGAGAAGAGAGGCTGGTTTCATTCTGCTCATTACCTCACACACTGCTTGGTAGACAGAGCATGTTCAGTAAAAATTTAGTCAAAATATTACTCCAGAACGTCTTGGTGTGTTCCTGGTAAGAACTTAGTGTACCCCCTACTTGGATGATGTTGTCACTCACTGGGGTAGGGCACAGACAGCTGGAAGAAAGCACTTGGGTTCACTATTTTTGGTGTTGAGTTTACAATGTGTATGGGTCATGCCAGTGGAGATGTTGAGGCAGTTTGTGGGTATTACAGAGGTTGAACATTACATGCCAAGAAAAAGTTTTTAAAATTCATTCATTTGGAGCAAGATCTAGGAAAAAAAACCAAACCAAACCAAAACAAAACAAAACAAAAACAAACCCCTGAAAAGCAATGTGTAGCTAGAGAAATAGGATGAAAATCAGAAGAAGATATTTTCACAGAAGCAAAACTGACAAGGGAGCAGAAAACTTAGCCGACATTCTTTCCTTCATGGAAGGAGCTGGAGAGTAGACTGTGGATGTTGCAGCCTCTTAATACCCAGTCTGTTACTTAGCTGCATACCAGCATCAATGCTTAATCAGAGGTTCTAACACATGGAGAAATTGCTTCTCCTATTTTTATTCATATTTATGAGAATCTGTACCTTATAATTTTGCCAGATATGAAATAGCCAGAGGCCTTAGTGACCAATCATTTAAATGTATATTTGAGCCAAATGAAACCTTGAGAAATCCAGACTCTACAAAATGTTACCTTAGAATATTTTTGCATGTATTATGGAAAGAAATGGTTTTAGGCTAATTTGTATGACTTACCAGTATAATACAATGCAATTTATTAGGTGGAAAGCCAGTGATTTTTTTTTTTTTTTCTCTATCAGAAACCTATAAATGACAGAGTGGTGAATCTAGATAATACATTTTTTAAAATGATGTAACTAACCTTTGTGTTTTATTTTTGTTAGAGTATTGAAAACTGTACCTCTCTTTTTTTTAATTGAGATACAATTAGCATGTAACATTGCTTAATTGTAAGTTGCTCTTTCTCTTCTTAAACTAACTAAAAAAAAATATTTCTTTGTGATTGTCCAAGCAAAATTTTATTTCTCATGCAACATTTTAGACATTAATCAGAGACTAAGCTAGCTCTGGCCAGGAAGGGCTATGCTTTAGAAACTAACATTTACACAGCACTTTTCATTTGAAAAGCCATTGAAGAACATAAATTAATCTTTACAACACTGCTGAGAAGTCATTAATGACAGGAAGGGTGATCATTACTCCCATATTACAGATGAGTAAAACTACACTGCAAATTTAGACCAAATTAAAATTATTACTCATGTGGCAAATCATTTATGACTATCCCCATCTGATATTTCATGCTTCAAGTTTTTTAATGCATAATCATCTCTTGGATGAATAACTGCATTGCTCTCAGGTCCTTAACAGAAAAAATACTAAAGTAATAAGACAAGGAGCATGGAGTTTGGTCAGTACACGATGTAATATCCTTACCCTCTACTGGATTCACAGTGGGAGAGAACACTTACACATCACTGACATACTTCATCACTTCCCATACAGACATCATATTCAATTAACCAGAGAGCTCTCTGGCAACAGACTTGACATGCTTACCTAGGGAATGTCACAACCTCACCCCAAATCAATATTCAAGTTATGATGGACTGACAGCTTCACAGATGAATGAGTGTCCCTTGATTTTTACCTACTTTTGCTGCAGAACAGAGAAAAATGCTCAAAGCATGAACAAACAAACTTAATTAAGCTTAAGGGATATGGTTGAGTAATATAAATCCGGAGCAAACAAAGTCATGGAGCATTAAAAGAAGAAGAGCTTAATGAAATTCTGATCAACAGGAAATAAAATGAAGAGCTGCTTCAAATGATTCAATAAAGTTGGTTCTTGGTGATTTAGGAAGGCAAATATTCACTTATAAGCAGTTACTTTTGAGAGGTAATTTTCTAGACTCCTTAGACTGATGCATATCTTGAGAATTTCTATACTTTCTAATATATTTGACAAATTGCTGACAGCTTTTCCCTTTCTTCTTTGATCTACAAAATGATTCATAACGGACTCCAGAAATGGAAAGAAAAAAACATTTTAAAACTTTAGAGGAAAAGCAAAAGAACTAGGGTTATCAGAAAACACAAGTGCCAGCCTCAGATGTTTTGACAGATGCCATTTTCTGAGACATCTTTGCTTACTTGGAAAGGTATTTCTTCGGATAGAGTTGGGTTCATCTAACTCATCTTCTTTCTGATCCATTGTTTAATCCTCTGACTTTTCCTTTAGACTTTAATCTTCTTGGGAATGTCACATTAGCCACTTCTTCGGGTTAAGATAGCTATGAACTAAATTAAGTGGCAAAGGTTAAGACATCCATGAACTAATTTAAATTACAAATGATATCATTAATTTATAACTTAGTGCGAGTTGACACATGAGTCAGTGGGGAAAACCCTTCTGAACAGGGCACTGGTAAGGAAATTTTATTGGGAGAGAGAGTAGGATGGTGAACTATGACACAGAGGTCCAGAGACTGACATCTTTTTTCTGTTCAGATATTGTGCTATCTCTAATTTTAGATTACAGAGTTGGCACTGTGTGTGTGGGGAAATGGGAAGGGAGAGAGAGGAAGAGAGAGAGGGGAATAGAATGAGAAGCATAAAGATCCATTTCTACAGCTGAACACGATTCTAGCCATAAGAAAAAAATATATAAATAATAAAAAATAAAATTGTGTTTACATTCACCTACAGATATACACTTGTCCTCCTTTGGATGACTTACTTTTTAGAAGGGAAATAAAGGACAGACATTGTATAAAAACAAAAACTGGAAAAACCCAGAAACAGTTAGACGTCTAGCAGTTCCCCTAATATAATTCAAAGTCAGGAAGTTAAAAAAAAAAAAAAAAAAGAAGAAGAAGAAAAATAAGGCAATGAGATGTCTAAACAATGATACAGAGATTCATGCTGACTGATATGCATTCATCCACAAACACTCTCTTATTTTTCACTCAACTCTAGATAGGCCTATGAAGTTTGGTTAAAATTTTCAAAGCTGGTACCAATTATATATAGAAATTTGAAGGGAAAAGCATAACAGGGATTCTGATTTTAAGGATATTTTAATGATGATTCTATGTTACCAACAAAAGCTTAAGCCCTTCCTTCACATATTGTTTTCTATTATTCTTTCCTGTTCTTAATTTTATGTATTCATTGATTCAGCAAATATTGTGTGCATATAATAAATATACCAGGCATAACTCTGAGTACTGAGGTTACAAATATTTTGTTATATAGGGGCAGGGCAATTCACAGGTTATAATTTAGGTAGACTTATATTTTGAAAGATTAGAATAAATATTTTTGCTATTTTACATTTTTATTTATTACAAGTTTTGAATATTTGGATAGGTTACTCAGTATTTTCATACTTAGATTTTTCTTTCACAAAATAAGGAAATAAGAGGAAATTCTTACACACCTAGTCAGTGCTTGGCATGTAATAGGCATGTGGCATAGATTAGTGTCATTTACTATCAAAGATAAAAATTTCAGCCATTCTGAAATGTACCTACTTAGACCCAGTCTAACCCCAAAGATCTTGTGTACCTAATTTTTATTTTTATTATTTTTTGCCTATCCCCAGTTTATTTCTGTGCCCTTTCCTCCTTGAGAAGAGTTTCAAACATTAGGCATTCTGAAACTCCAAGATAATAGGAAATTCAGGTAGCAGTTGTGTTTCAGGGTGTCTTGACATCTTAACAATCCAATCTATTTTCTACCAGCTGATGAATTCACTGTATAGTTTCTCAAATTCTCTATTTTTTGTTATCTTTAGGAAGAACCTGTGCATCTGAAATTTCTGGCTCTCATGCAAACGTTAGCTGTTTATTTCAATTCTGATCTTTTCCTGTTTACTTGGAAGAGAGCAGCAACAAACACATCAACTTCTGCCATAAAAATATTGATTTGGATTCTTTATGATGCATATTGTTACTTCTAGAACCATTACGTTCACTCACTAATTCTCGGAAGCGAATTTTCCTACCTTTTTAGGAACACAGCGAGTCATCCACAATGTCACCCAGAGCTGCAATCGTAATTATGGCTAAAAAATTCATGCCTTCAAACCAGTTAGATATGTTTGAAGATAAACATAGACATAAACGTGGCACAGTATTAGCGCGATGCCCTGTCCCCTGAGCGCTGCCAAACATCTGTGTTGGAGAGAAACAAGCAAATGCGCAAGCAGGCCCGGGTCTCTCCATCTCTGCACGTGTGTTCCAAGATGACACAGCAGGGTGTGTGCGAACAAATAATGAGAGGACGTTGCGATCAGCACGAGTCATTACCCAAGTCTCATGGGGTTCCTGGTGGTAGTTTCATTGTCAATTTGTGCCTCACTAGCTCTGTGGTCTTGAACAGAAAACAAACTTCAATCAGAGTTAGAGATAATAATATTAGTTTATTTCTAGGTACTTGACAGAAACTTCTCAGGGTATCTGTAGTGCCAGTTTCTTGCAATAGTGAAGATTGATATCAATCCCATTCATAGCAGAACCCACTTCTTTGTTCATTCTAGCTGCTCAGCATAAGGTCTCCAGATATTCTTCCCCCATTGGCTCCGTTTTGCATATCACAGGCTTGAGTCACACAAAGCTCTGGACTTAGGTTCTCCACCTATAAGTGCTGATTGTGTGATGGGGAGAATACATGTATTCACCGAATCACACTCCTGGGATGGGGTTGAATCAATGTGAACATAATTCCCTTCATGGTGAATTAAAGTAAAGATTTATTCGTTCACATTTATTACATGATAAACTGTGCTAAGCGCTGGGATATAATGAGGAGCAGACATCAACAAGATGAGTGCCTGGTGCAGCTGGGGATCTTGTGGGGAAGAAAATGTTAACTATATAATAAAAAACCACATCTTTGTGTAAGAAATGAGAGGTAGTTGTACTAGCTAACAGCAGAGGAGAGGGAAGAGCAGTTTATGTGGGGGAACTGGAGAGAGATTGCATGACTACAGTGCACAGCTTGAAGGAGGAACCTAGCTCTAAATGAGTCTGGCGGAAGAATTAGGAACCCAACTACGTACAATATTTTGTCATGACAGAAATGGGAAACCATGAAGGAAACAGCTATGTGGCTGGAGGGTGTAAAGAACAGAACTGATTCAAAGGAGTCAGTGTAGATAAAGATGAACAAGTGTGTAGTAAGTAAATTGGCCTTACCCAAAGAGAGGTCTGGGCCTTTGTCCCTGGCTCCTGGCAGGCAACCTCTAATCCCTTACGATTTGCTGTGCAATAGAACTGTCTTGTTATTCATAGTGAGCTCCATGGATGATATCTGATAGCTTATGCTAATGATGTAAGGACCCTATGATGGGCTCCTTGGGCCACATAATATCAGCCTGACCTCCAGAGAGGAGTGAGGAGTGTCAGCTGCATGGACAATCAATCAATCATGCCTGATAAGAAGCTTCCTGGATTGTTAATACTCTGCAGAGTGTCACACATTGATACTGAGAGGGTAACACATTCTGTGGGCAATGAATGTCTGTCCCCTGTGTGTCTCTTCCTTTGGCTGATTTTCCATATCCTTTTCCTTGACAGAAACGTAACTATGAGTACAATAGGTTGCCTTGAGTTCTGTGAATTTTCCTAATGAATTATCAAACCTGAGGATGATTTTGAGAAATTCTGATGGTTGGTTGTATGTGTTAATGTGGTTGGGTCAGGGCACACAGATATTTAGTCAAACATTATCCTAGATGTTTCTGTGAAGATGTTTCTTGGAGGAGACTAACATTGAAACCAGAGGATTTTGAGTAAAGATGATACCCTCCATTATGTGGGTGAGCTTCATCCAACCACTTGAAGGTCTTAATAGAACCAAGACTGACCTCCCCTGAGTTATAAGGAGTTCTCTCAACAGATTTCCCTGGGACTCCAGCTGCAACTCTCCCCTAGCTACCCAGCCTACTGGCCTATCCTAAGATTTAGGACTTACCATGCCTCCACAGTTGCATGAATCAATTCCTTAAAACAAATATCTTTCTCTCATTTCTCTCTCTCTCTCTCTCTCTCTCTCTCTCTCTCCACACACACACACACACACACACACACACACACACACATCCTATTGGTCCTGTTTCTCTAGAAAATTCTCACTCATATACTTTCTAAACTTGCAGTTGGCATCAGAAGTGAGCATAATCTGTGTGGACTCTACCCTCTAATTTTGTAGTTGGACCCTAACATCTTGCAGGAGGCATCGGGAGTTTTGGGCAGACTTGACAGTCTGGATGACTTAACTTTGTGGCTTGGCTAACTCTGGGTGACACGAGGAAACCTAGGTTCCTATAGTCTTGGAAAACATGTAGTTTTCAAATAACTGGAAGGAAATAGATGGGTTTAAGAGCTATTTGTTAACTAAAATCCATGGAAATTAGTGAGGGTGCTGAAGAAGAATAAGATTTGAGGTTGACTAGGTCAGGGAGTATACACATGTTCTCTTAGGATCATTAAAGGAGTTTACAGTTTGCAAGGAATAAAATCTTTTCAGATAAGCGGAGTTTAAAAATTGTGTTGGCCCATACGAATCTTGAAAACAAACCAAAAAAAACCAAAAAACAAAAAACAATCCTATTGATGGAGAGATGACTTTAACATCAAGAACTTATGGGAGAACAAAGTACAGCCAACAGCAAAACCCCTCATCATCCCTTTATTGTTTTATTCACACCCATTTTTCCCAGAAAGCTAGAGAACAAGATCACTTTAGCTGATTCAGGATGAGCCAATCATCACGAGAACAGACTTTCCAATTTTAGGCAGTTCCAAACAATGCTGGCTAGAGGAAAACCACCAAGAGTAAGCAATGGGTCTGTAAAATTTGTGAGTCATTCGAAAGAACAAACACTGACATTTGCATTTTCTTTGGGAATGCCCACAGCAGAGATGTTTAAAGAGTTTAAAGATGGTGGATAGTGAGGGGAGGAATGATAGAGATAAAGAATTTGGGAGGTTCAAGTAAAACATTCTCTGAGGGCATGGGGACCATCCCCTACCCTTCTTCTCTATTCCAGTTGCCCAAGCAAGGAAGCTTTTTGAAGTGTGGCTCGCAGACCAGGGGTGCATACTCTGATTCTCCCCCGCAACAGCGCCTGTCCCTCTATACTAGAATAGAGTTGCTTAAATCCTCCTCAAAGCATTTTCTGGCAATAATTGAGATAAGTGGAAAAGTGATAGTCTCTTCCTCTTGGGCACAAGCAGGTTCTGGTAACATCATGTTTATGGATTGCGTGTCATGAAACATCTTTTTTTTTGTGGAACATTCTTTTTTATGTTTATTTATTTATTTTGGGAAGGAGAGACAGAGATAGAGAGAGAGAGAAAGTAGGGGAGGGGCAGAGAGAGAAAGGGAAAGAAAGAATCTTAAGTTGGCTCGGAGACCAACCTGGGGCTCAGTCTCACAAACCGTGAGATCATGACCTGGGCCGAAATTAAGAGCTGGACACTTAACTGAGTGAGCCACCCAGGTGACCCATGAGACATTCTATATAAGAAATAACATGAGAAGTTATTCAAATCCTACTCTCTCTATAACTTTTGAATACGAAGTGACACATTGTGTGGGCCAAGAAAGAATTGGGTTACAACATTCATTACGATTGCTTTTGTCATGTTTCAATTTAGGCAAGCTTTTATTTATTTATTTTTTAAGTTTATTTATTTACTTATTTTGAGAGAGAGAGAGAGACAGAGAGAGAGAGCGAGAGCGAGAGAACGAGCAGTATGAATGGGAGAGGGGCCAAGGGAGAAAGAGAGAGAGAATCCCAAGCAGACTCTGTGCTGGCAGAGGACAGAACCCGATGCAGGGCTGGATCTCACAAACTGTGAGAGTTCTGATTCTACTATAATTGACAAGAAGCTATTGCCTTCTTGAACTGGTATACTCACTCATTTTGCAGATAAAGGAGGAGAAGAGTCAAGAGATTCCAGATGAGGGCAAAATAGCTCTATGTTAATAATAATGTGAAAAGGGTTCTGAAGTGAGAGCCGAGAGACTGAATTCTAATCTTTCTTGTTTATATCATCCAACAATGGCACTAGTGACCAGGGAGATGATTGAAACTACAGAAAATTCCATAGCTTGACCCCCAGGCTCAGGCCATGACACAAGCCTGTCTGATTGCTTTTCCAGGGAACCTAGACATTTTTCATATAACCATCTCTCTATTTCGTTCTAAAAAATTGCTGAAAAGAACAATTACAGTGAGTAAATTGAGTCCAAATAATTATATGTATATAGTCCTTGTCCTAAATAACTTTAATGATGAGAAGAGATTTTAGGTAGGTTGGATTTGAGAAATATTTGAAGCACACATTCTAATCATGGATGTACAAGTAAATTTGTTACGGCAGAGGTTGAATACATAGAGCCTTTTAAATGTGTCTAAATTCAGTTATAATATATTACATGTTTTATTATTTTAAAATTGTGGCTTCTGGGTGGCTCAAGTCAGTTAAGTATCTGACTTCAGCTAAGGTCATGATCTCGTGGTCTGTGAGTTCGAGCCCCGGGTTGGGCTCTGTACTGACAGCTCAGATCCTGGAGCCTGCTTCAGATTCTGTGTCTCCCTAACTCTCTGCCCCTCCCCAGCTCATGCTCTCTCTTTCTCTCTCAAAAAAAAAAAAAAACAACCAAACGTTAAAAAAAATAGAATAAAATTTTTTGTCAGTTGAATATTACATGAGTTATACTGTTTACACCGCTTAATGTATATTTCCAAAGTTTCACAAGCACATGTAATAAATTGATACCCTGTCTTTGTACAACTATATTTACTGCATGTTCCATTAATGCAGTATATATATTCCTGGGCTTATTGTGGAAAATGATGGAGCCTCAGGTGTCTACAGTAAATACCAAATTATGTTTAGAGTTATCTTTATCCTTATTTTTAAGGTAGACTTCTCATGAGAAAATATTATAATGACCCACCTGTTTCTTTAAACTTAGCATGTTTCATGTAAAAATAAGGGATCAATTGTCATTTCAGCAGGGAGATTAGTGTTGTTTGATCATTTTAAGGATATATTTCTTCTTAAACCATTTTGGGATTCTGGTAACTTAACAGCTTAAAAGTATTATATGCTTTTCAGAAATGGAGGTATATTTACCCTGGAGACCTTAGGGACATTTAAGGGAGAACATTTTGAACTTGTTTAAGCTTTTTAAAATTCAAAATGTACCTATATAAGTCAATTATTTAAAATGTTCTATGGCTAGCTCTCATCCAATAGGAGAATGTTAAGGTGGCATTGTCAGTTAAACAAAAGATTTAAAATGACCACTGTGAATTTGTCAGGTTTGGGGGAAATGTGACTGCATGATAGTAATTATGACTCTAAGGTCTTCTAAAGATAGTAAGCAGTTTCTCTTTCTCTTTCAGTATGCACCATCATCTCTGTCTGCACAAGCTGACCACTACTGGTATCAGGGGATTGGCTTGTTATAGGAAACTAGAACTTTATGAAACTGGGACTTGGAATATTAGCATAGTGATATTCATCAAGCAGAATAGGGGACTACCTCAAAGCAATGGGTTAGGTTCAGACACTGAAGGCATTAGCAAATACAATCAGTAATTCTGCCCTTGCCTTCCTTTTGAAAAGTATTTAGCCAATTGACAAGAAGTTAATGAACATTGGTTACTGTTATTCATAGATCTTAATTTCTAGAATGTTGCCAATATCATAAACTGCTCATACATATTCTGTGGGGTAGTTGTAAGGTTAGCAATAACTTAATATCTCTAGTAGATGAGAAAACGAGCCCAGAGAGCTTAGGAATTTACCTGAATGAAGTTCATATTGCCAGTCAGTGGAACAAGAGATTAGAACCAGTTTTCTTTTCTTTTTTTAAAAATGTTTATTTAATTTATTTTTTAAATTTATATCTAAGTTAGTTAGCATATAGTGCAACAGTGATTTCAGGAGTAGATTCCTTAATGCCCCTTACCCATTTAGCCCATCCCCTCTCCCACAACCCCTCCAGTAACCCTCTGTTTGTTCTCCATATTTAAGAGTGTCTTATGTTTTGGTCTCCCTCCTTATTTTTATATTATTTTTGCTTCCCTTCCCTTATGTTCATCTGTTTTGTATCTTAAAGTCCTCATATGAGTGAAGTTACATGATATTTGTCTTTCTCTGAGTAATTTTACTTAGCATAATACCCTCCAGTTCCATCCATGTAGTAATGAATGGCAAAATTTCATTATTTTTGATTGCCGAGTAATACTCCACAGGCTTTCTGACTTATTTCAGAACTATTTTCTTATTATCACTAATACTGATTTTTAAAAAACATTAATTCTTGAGCTAAGTCTCTACTCTTATTGTGAAAAGCTGTCTAAACTCCATACTTTCCAACTTGTCTATGTATAACAATGATAATGTCAAAAGTGCCAATGATATCTTGAAGTCCTACTGTGTCTCAACTCAGTAATGAGCAAGCTCAGGTAGAGAGAGGCAGGGAAAAGCTCCATGATCCCTAAGGTCATTGGTCACAAAGACAGGACTAGAGTGGGTTTTGTTGACCTTGCCACCATGGTAAAGGCTCAGTTAAAACTGAGCCTAAACGGTGTCAGCACTATGGGAAAGAAAGTGTAGAATTGGGAAGTATGTCATTCCTGAGTGGGTTCAGTGAAGCTTTGGCCCCAAGGATTTTCAAGTTAGGGAGCATGATGATTGCCTTTTCTGAGGAGTCACCTTCTGTTTTGCTCAACTCAGTTTTGCTGTTATTATATAGGTGTCCTATCCCTTAAAAAAAAAAAAAAAAAAAAAGAGGCACCTGACCAAAGACATGCATAATTAAAGACAATGATGATGATTCCATTTCTCTCTGCTAGTGATTAGATTAGTGGTGGCTGTGTGACCCACTTCTAGCCAACAAGATAGAAGGGCAAATTTTCTGGGAAAAATTACCATATGTAGTAAAAGAGAAATATAAAGATAAAGCTATCTGACTCTTTTCATCTTGGCTTTAAACTTACACGTGTAATGTTTGGAAATACAATAGTCTTCTTTGATCATGAGAGAAAATCAGGAGACTCTTGAAGAAGTTTAACTAGTGCCCTAATATTATTGAGCTGCTGAATGGGTTCTGAAATTTCTATGTCTAATGACATTTTTTTAATGAGAAAAATAATTACGTTTGCATAAGCCACCTTTAGGCAGGCAATGTGTTACTTATAGTTAAAAGCTGCCATAATGGACCCTGGTTCCCATTAGTCTCCATTTGCCCTCGGGTCCAGTCTCTGCCCTTATCTGTCTTGCTGTGTGCCCTAGAAGGCTGACTCCTGTGGACTACATCACCTGAACCTCTTTGCCCTGTGGTTTCTAGCTGGCATCAGCTAACAGAAGACTCCTATAGATCAGAGTGTTTTTCCCTATCTCTGGGTTTCTGTTCAGTGTAATTTTGACCATGCTGTGCTCCTTAAGATGGTCGTTTCTGTCTGGTAGCCTTTATTTTATGGCTACAGCGCTCAACAAGGCTTACTGACTCTATTTTCTTCTCTTTCTCTTTCAGGCAGAAGGGGATGATATCAGCTTCTTGCTATTGCTTCCTCCTGTGGGTCTCAACATCTCGTGGGTTTCTTTAGCCTCCCCATACCTCAATAGGTAGTTTCTTCATTAAAAATTCTCAGCTGAGACTGTTAACTCTTTCCAGTTGGGACGCTGGATAATACATATGCTTTCTAAAGTCTTTTAAAAATGAATCTGAACAGAGATATGACATTTATTTTTATTTTCATTTATTTTCTTTTTTTAACATGAAATTTATTGTCAAATTGGTTTCCATACAACACCCAGTGCTCCTTCCAACAGGTGCCCTCCTCAATGCCCATCAAACACCCACCCCACCCTCCCACTCCCCATCAACCCTCAGTTTGTTCTCAGTTTTTAAGAGTCTCTTATGGTTTGGCTTTCTCCCTCTCTTTTTTTTTTTCCCCTTCCCCTCCCCCATTTTCTTCTGTTAAGTTTCCCAGGATCCACATAAGAGTGAAAACATATGGTATATGTCTTCCTCTGTATGGCATTTATTTTTAAAAGCAGAATAATTCTAGACCAACATAAGTTGTTTATAATCAGGGTGGAAGTCTTACCCTGTGTATTTATTTGGTAGGACTGCTGACAGAACACCACACACTGGGTGGCTTAAACACCATTAATTTTTTGTCTCACAGCTGTGGAGGCTAAAAGTCCAAGATGGAGGTATCAGCAGGGTTCATTCCTTCTAGGAACTGTGTGGGAGAATCTTTTCCATGCCTTGCCTCACTTCTGGTGATTTCGCTGGCAATCTGTGGTGTTCCTTTGCTTGTGGATGACATCATCCTGACCTCTGCCTGCATCTTCCATGGCATTCTCCTGGTGTTATGTGCCTGTGTCCAAATTTGTACCTTCATTAAGAAGCCAGTCATATTGAATTAAAGACCCAGCATGCTCCAATATGACCTCACCTAAATTAATTACATCTGCATGACCCTATTTTAAAGTAAGATCACATTCTGATGCACTGGGGGGTTAAGTTTTCAACATAATGAATTTCAGAAGAACACAGTTTGATCCATATCACCTTGCACAAAGAAACCAGTATAGGCTAGTTCTGCCATGGAGCAGAAAAAAAGGATTTCAGAATACTTGTCAAACATTTGCTATGATTGATGGTACTCTGGATCAGGGATATAAACTCTCCACATAAACTCTCCAGTTGGAGTAGTAGATATACCATCATCTTAGAAATGGTGATATAACTTTAACCTTATTCATCAAGAGACATTCTAATTTATCGACCCATTTAAAATTTAAACATTTATTGAATGTTTTAAGGCAATGTTCAAAAACTTTACACCTTTAATTGAATATAATATTTACAACAATTTTATAAGTTACTATTATAAACATCATAATTTTTCAGATAAGTACTTAAGGTTTTGAATCAAGTCACTTGACCAAAGTTTCTCAGCTTCACTAAGCCAGATTGGTGAAGCTGTAATGAATACCTAAGACCTCAAACTCCATAGTGAGCCTCCCAAACTGCTGTACTTTTATTTGACCACAGCAAGAGAAAGTGATAGCTAACAGTGTTGGGTCATCTTGGCTTTCCAATGTTTTGTTTGTTGTTCGAATTGTGAAACTGGAAATCTTATTTGCACATCAGTGCCAATAGTTCATTAAGTGTTGGCCTGTCCTAGGCCTGATGTCTTGTGCTGTCAACTCCTGTTTCCAATATTTAAGTCTGAACTTCACCAGTGCCTGTGTCTCTGCTCATTTTCTTTAAATTTTTACAAGAGCGAATATACAGGAGAGTTACTCTGAAACAGATTTAGCTGAAGAAATACTCCTATACACCCTAAATATAATTTTAATGTGTTTCTTTAAAAAAACATTTTATACGATGACTATGAAGAAAATATTCTTCAAAACCACTCACAGCTGACCAAGTAAGAAATTCTAAACTTCTATAGAAGCAGACTACATAGGAATGGGAAACTGAAGAGAAGCTGATAGTAATTGCAGCTTGCAAAAGGAATTAGCAAGTTTGAGGGGCCCCTGGGTGGGTCAGTGGATTAATCATCTGGCTCTAGATTTTGGCTCAGGTCATGATCTTACAGTTCGTGAGTTCAAGCCCTGCATCAGTCTCAGTGCTGGCAGTGTGGAGCCTGCTTGGGATTCTCTCTCTCTCTCTCTCTCTCTCTCTCTCTCTCTCTCTGCCCCTCTCCAGCTTGCTCTTTCTCTCACTCTCTTAAAGTAAATAAATAAACTTAAAAAAAAAAAAGTAATTAGGATATTTGATCTTTGGCAGTGCCTCCAAAAAAGAAAACATTGGGAAGAATCTGCTTCCCTTTCATTTGCTGGAAAATAAGCCACAGAAAAGGGGGATGCACTGTAAAGTGGACCAAATTGGAGAATTGAAAGATGAGCATAGCTCCAGCAATCAGGCAGTTCAACCTAAATTGTTTTTCTTTTCCCATATTATTTACTAATGGATGTAATTCCTTACATTTAGTCAGAGAAAAATTGCCTTATTGAACCAGATAAACTTCTCGGGTAAATCTAGTTATCTCTAAGGATGATTAGATACCTATGGCCAGAGTGGGTTTTGCTACTGTTTTACCATTTATAATGTAATTTAAAAGCTTTGATTACATTTCAAGCCAAAATCCTCTTCTTTTATCCCCTTGTAATTGGGCTTCAGAGACTTGAGATTAAAATTGGTCTCTATATAAAGTCATAAAGGGAAAATTTAGGGATGTAGAATAAAACAAAGTGTTGGATTCTCGGTATTAATGGAGATTCAGGAAGATGAGTGTCCATGATGTGCCAGCAAATCTCTTTCACATATTTGAATTTCCTTAATTCCCTCAGCAATGATTTGTGATGTGTATTCTTACATTTATTAGCTTTATGAGGATGCTAACATTCAGAGACATTAAGCTGTCCAAGGTCTCATGGGTAGTAAACAGAAGAGATGGGAAAGTGTATATACCTATTTTATCTATCTATATCTGTATCTATCTATATCTATATCTATATCTATATCTATATCTATATCTATCTATATATCATCTCTATCTATACCTGTATTTATATCTATATATCTATATATATCATCTGTATCTATATCTATAGCTATATCATCAATTTATCTATCTATCTCTCTTAGTTTTAATCTTAAACTCTTATAGGATAGTACATTACTTATGTATAAAGTTAAATTCCTTACCAGATATTTTAAAACACAATATTGCAGGAAGCGTGCTTTCTAGTAATTGCATGAACGAATTTACATAAGTATATTTCATTCCTTCTCTCTTTCTCCTTTCCCTTCCTTCTATTTTCCTTCCAATACACTTATTATGTACTACAATGAACCAGATCATGTTTCAGTTTAATGGGATGTGGGTTCATGATCTATATTTCTTAGGGGTGACTCAGGAGATAACAGGCATTAGAGAGCAGAGACCTGGGACTATATGGTAAGTGAGCTAGGGAATCGTATCCTCACAGCCCAGTGAGAGAGTGTGAACCTGGTAGGAGAAAAGAAAAGTTTGAGAATGGCTCCCAGTATAGGCACCTCTAAATAGAGCAACATGGCCTGTCCTTTTTTTCATATGGAAATTTTATTACCCTGATTTTGGCTAACAGAGCAAATTTAAGGCTTAAATATAAAGTGACATTAACATCTTTATACTTCTTGGTCAGGTAGTTCTGTGTTTAGAAGTCAGACTGGAAATGCAGAGATTGAATGTGGAAATGTGGTTGCTGGGTGGTCCTTTGCATCACATTTCAGAGTCAGTTTTAACACATTAAAAAAAAAAGTTTATTTATTTATTTTGAGAGAGAGCAAGCACAAGCAGAAGGAGGGGCAGAGAGAGAGAGAGAGAGAGAGAGAGAGAATTGAAGCAGGCTCTGACCTGAGCTTAAATCAAGAGTCAGAAGCATAGCTGACTCTACAACCCAGGCACCTGAGACTTAACACATTTTTTACATACTACCTATATGCTTGTGGATGTTAATCCAGTTTCCTGGATTTTTATATGTTTGTGATATTACTTAATTATGATTCTTTAAAATGTTGATTCATTTTCCATAAACTAAATATAAATTAAAATATAACCTTTTCCCAACTCAGGGGTAGGCGCTGGAATTAGAGGAGAGAAGAATACAGTAAAGGTCTCTGTTTTCTGAACTCTATTCAAAATGTGGTTAGAGTATGATTGCTGTATTTTTACGTTTTCTATTTGGCTTTAACCAATAAGCATATAGATGAGTATTATCAAAATACACAAATCAATGTATTTAATGGAAGTCAACATGTTTTCTGTCTCCTAGAATTTGAGAATTCAATTATTTCATTGATGTCATATGTTACACGATGACATATAATTAAAAAAAAAGTACACAAGGATCTACCATTCAGATTTAAGTATTGCACCAAAGAGTTCTTTGGGGAAAGTCCCAGAACACCACTTAAAAAATCTTGAGAGGAGTCTGAGATGAGTTGATTGCCATCTTGAGACAAGGCAGTACTGAACTTTGTCAGGATTCAAGCTCGTCCAATTACCTTTCTGCTCTTCACTTTCAGAACTTGATTTTGCATTCAACACAGTCTCTTGGCATTTGAAGCTCCGTCAAACTAAACAGCTCTGTTTTAGACACATGTTTTGAAAAGCCTCACAGGCTCTCAGTTTGCACATACAGTATATCTTTTAAATACTATAACCCTGAAGCAGCACTGAGATATTATTTTCATAAAAGCGAACTTGAAACCAGTGAACCTTACATATTTGCTGTCTTCACAGGAAAAAGAAATGCACTCTTTGACTTATTTCCACACTGTCACAGAGTTCTGCCATTTTGAGATTGTAAGCACATTTTTTTTCAAATAATTCAGAGCCAAGATATGGGTTTGCTTCATTTCTTACTAAACCTAGGAGACTTTTCAACCATAAAGTAAATGTTTTCTCAAAAAAATGAAACGCTGTGACCCACATTTACCTATTATTTGGAGCCCAGAATTACAATGAATATTATTGGCAGCATATGAATTCAAAGACTGGTAACAGCACAGAGCCTACTACTGCTTGTGCTTAAAACAGACTGTGGACAATAGGGGAAAATCATTTTTGTGATTTTACTTTTGTTATGCCATGATCCTATTTACATTTGTATCTTGATATTAAGTGCTTTAGAAGATAGTATCATATCTTGTATATTAAATAAAGTTTCTTCTCAGACACATTATAACACAATATTTATAAAAGGTATGTTATGTACTGGTTAATCCAACCAATTAATATAAGTACATTTTCTTTCTTTCTTATTTTACCCCCTCCTTCTTCCTTCACTCTCTTTATCCTTCCTTGACTCCCTCTTCACTTCCCTCTCTCTTTTCATCTAACACGTTTATCATGAACCACAATGAACCACATCATGTTCCAGCTCCATGGAACACAAGTCCATTGATCTATAATAATGTTTGCAGGATGATCCTTGACCCATTCCAGAGGCCCTAGGGCTTCAGAGATCAGAGACCTGGGACTATATAAATTTTTCAAAGTTTAGAAATCTCATTTTTGTTCCCTACCCATTTCCATGATTGATATATATGAACAATTCCCTTCTAGAGAGGTAAATGTCTCTTAGCCTTTTCTATTCTCTGGACTTAGGGCTGTATATACGACCTGAATTCTATAGATGCTGCTTGGAATTTTGAATCTAAAGACTTTCAGATTACATTAGAAATTTGATTAAAGGGAGAACATTATAAGGGGCAAGATTGTGGGAATGGAGGGGTTTGGTGATTAGATTTTGCACATTCCATTTTAGCCCAGTTAATACCACATGTTTCTAGTTCACAGTCAACAGAGATGACTACTTTACCAGGCTTAGCAGTAATTCACAATGTCAGCTCATGAATAAAATTACAGGCATTGGTTAATAACAAATAACATTGTCTAGAAGAAAAAGACTAACAGAGAAGGAGAGGCAAAGAGAAAGAACATCCTGAAATGTGGCCTTTTCCATGGTCTCCTCACCATAGTCTTATGAAGATATTCACAAAAGATAGGTAAATTGTCTGAGTTCATTTAGTTCATAGGTAAGCAGACTGGTATTCATAACTTTAAAATTTTAGAAATCTATCTCCAAGTCTATATTCACTCAACTGTATTATAGTGCCTCTCACACTGATACAATCTTCCCGTTTGCTCCACACTGAGGCATACATTTACGTAATTATGTGTTTATTCAGTCTTTTGATAGTTACTGAGTGTCTACTATGTGTCATGCGTAGATTTATATCAAGAGATGCAAGTAAATGAAGCAATGTCATGTAGTTAAATAACTATTGGAATCAGTCAGACTTGGATTGAATTATTGTTATCATAGAGACTCAAGTTACTTGTGGCAATAGTCAGGCATCAACAGAATGTAATAATGTCAAAAGTAGCATATTTGTGGTGCCATATGAAAGTGAGAAGAAATGAATGCTTTAGAATTCACTGGAGGGAAACCTTACCGTGTGTGTGTAAGTGTATGTGTGTATCTCTGTGCACATGTGTGTGCATGTGTTTAAATTTAGTTATTTTACCTCTATGTACATAAATCTATCTAGTACAATCAGTCTAAGAAAGACACTCAGGTCTTTTAAAGTCCACTTGGAAATATTAAGTTGTATAGATCATTTCTACAATTTTGCTGTATTTAAAATAACACTGCTGAAGCGCCTGGGTGGCTCAGTTGATTAAGCCATCTGAGTTCGGCTCAGGTCATCATCTCACAGTTCGTGGATTTGAGCCCTGCATCGGGCTCTGTGCTAACAGTTCAGAGCCTGGAGCCTGCTTCAGATTCTGTTTCCCTCCACCACTTGCAGTCTGCCTCTCTTTCTCACAAAAATAAATAAAAATTAAAAAAATTAACATAACATTGCTAAAAATTTAATAGCATTGAATAATCTTGCTCCTACACCATGTCTTTAGCTTTACTTTTTAGCATGGAGTACACATTTAAAAAATATGTATAAATGGAGTACATATATTCCTAATTTATTAAACAAAATATCTTGAACAGGACTCCAGGACTCCCCTTTAAAAGATGTTAGTGTCAGAGGCATCTGAGGGGCTCAGTCAGCTAAGTGTCTGATTCCTGATTTCAGCTCAGGTGATGAGCTCCCGATTCATGAGATCGAGATGCCCCCTCCCCCCATTTGGGCTGTTTGCTGACTGCACAGAGCCTGCTTGAGATTCTCTCTCTCCCTCTCTCTCTGCCCCTCCCTCACTCACATTCTTAATAAATAAATAAATAAATAAATAAATAAATAAATAAATAAATAAATAAAAGACGTTGACATCAATGCTTTATATCTGTCTGTTGAATAACTGGAAGAGGAAGAAGAGAAATAAATTTAACCGGAAACATTTCACTGGCTTATCCCATCCCAGCCTCTCTTGGCTTCTCGTTCTGTGTATAGCACTTCACAAATCTAAGTGCTGTACTGAGTGTGTTTTCCTTTCAGAGGTTGCAAACTGGCAGTTGGAGGGTCCCAGATGGTCCACAGATGTATTTTGTTTGACTCAGACAGTGTTGGCCTACACAGTATTTATATTTTATTCTTAATTAGGACTGGGAGATTTTATTTCATATTTGAATAATTGACTTTTCTTGAAAAAAATAAAATTTTATACCAGCGAATCTTTTTTAAACATCCTGATTATTGGCTGCAGTTTACCACAGTATCCACCATTTCCTATCGCGTCCTAATACTGAGGCTAAATGTCATTTGCTATTTAGCAGAGCACTAGTGCTATTGTTTTCCTTATTGTTGAGTGAGAAGGAAAATTAAATATTTTTTATAGTCCTGTCTCTATCATCTATGAGGCCAACATTGCATATTTACATTACCTTCCTTCCTCTAACATTATATGGTTTTGGGACTCTTACATCATTGAATTTGAACCCAGTATAGAGAAAAGAGTCAAGCAGAATTGGAGCCTGATAGAATTGGGTTCAAATCCAATTTGCCATTTACCAGTGACATAAAGGTATGCGAATTAAATGAAGTGATTTAGGTACTTTGAAATATCTAAAAAAAATACTGAAAATATCCCTTAACCAATCCAGGATTCAGCCAGTCTGAAATCCATTCCGACATCTCATTTTCAGAAAACACCCAATGGAATGATGTCTGGTACTAATCCAACATTTGACAAGTACACATTTCCAGCAAGTGTTAGACTTCCAATTCTGAGGAATCAATAGGTTAATTAAGCCTTGGCTTTATGAGTGTCTCCCCCTATGTATGTATGCTGAAACACCCTAGATCAGAATTACACATGTGGTAACATGGCAGAAAAAGTGAGTCCCACAGGGAGAGTACATAGCAGTCATCTTATTATTCCCTTCCTCCTTTTTCCAGAGTAACATTTCCATTCACTCATGGCACACTTCCTTTTGAGATTAGATATGGCCTCATGATCCTTGTCACGATGGCATACTGGTGCCATCACCATTGAGTGAGCTAAGCTGCTCTGTGAGATGAAACAATCAGGCAGCACAGGATCTATGCATGATGAACCAGGGATGCATCCTTAACCATGCTTCACTTTTTGGGAAGTTTTCCCATTACTGGTGGTGCGTGGTAACTCAAAGACTATAATACTGATTGGGAGGATGGAAAATGGGGAAATACTGGTTTAAAAATGTGTTAAAAGTTTCCAAAGTTTTAGCCGTATAAAGAACCCCCAGAGATTCACAACATTGTCACAGTAAAGGAACAGACCTTATTCATATGTGAACAGTCTCTTCCAGATGACCTCAGTGATTTGTTTTCTCTGTCAAGAATTCCTGGGGCACCTGGGTGCCTCAGTTGTTTAAGCATCTGACTCCTAATATCGGCTCAGGTCATGATCTCATGTTCATGACATGGAGCCCCACGTTGAGCTCTGCGCTGACAGCATGGAGCCTGCTTGGGATTCTCTCTCCCTCTCTCTCTGCCCCTTCTCTGCTCACTTTCTCTCTCTCTCAAAATAAATAAACTTAAACAACAAAAAAATTCCCTTGACATTAATTATAATCTAATGCAGCCTAGTTAAAATGATAGGATCAGTTGAACAATTGTTAATAAGAGAGTTTTACTTATTCACTCATAATTCATAACTGCTGGGGCTCACTACTCTTTGTTATAGCACTGAATCTGGGAGATGAGAAAAGATCAACTAGTGTAAAAGAAAGACCTAGGATAGGCTAGAATTTCAAAATAGTATGACTAGTCATAAGCAAATTATTTTGCTAAAGATTTGACTTTGTTACTTCTCTAATAGCAACAATGTGCTAGACTGGAAGAGGTGTAATGTAATAGGTAATATATTTGAAGCACATTTATTTTAAGAAGGTTATAGAAAGACATTCAAGGATTAATAAAATTTAAAATATTAGTGTTTTATCATAAAGCTATTATCTTATTTTAAAGTAATTTTAAAGTTTGGCGAATTTATTTATTTAAAAAAAATTTTTTTTAATGTTTATTTTTGACAGACAGAAAGAGACAGAGCATGAGGGGGGAGGGGCAGAGGAGACACAGAACCTGAAACAGGTTCCAGGCTCTGAGCTGTCAGCCCGGAACCTGACGTGGGGCTCAAACTCATGGACCATGAGATCATGACCTGAGCCAAAGTCAGACCCTCAACCGACTGAGCCACCCAGGCACCCCAGAATGTATCTTTTTATTATAAGAACTGACCTATTTATTTTAGTTTTATGCATGTAGTTTTATAAATTGTATGAAGGAGAAAGCGGTGATCCCTTTATATAAATTCAGGTTACAAAGGATGTATGCTAGAATCTTTTTGTTCTCCCCTTAACCAGATGGGCATGTGTCACTTAACATTTCCATTTTTTAGTATCTTTACTTGAGAATCAGGAATGATAGATATCCATTTGTATTTATGTGTTACTTTTAAGTAAAAAAAAAATAATAAAAAAAAAAAAGCAAATTGTATATGACTCTTTCTCTTCCCTGAGAATTGCCATAGAGCTGGGGTCAGTCAAGAGTGAACCCAGGGCTCAGTATTGTCGATTTGCTCAATCCCTTTTTTGTCTCTGTCTCTCCCTCCACCACTCAGCTTTGTTCCTTTCATGTGGTGAGGAAGAGGGTCATCAGCCTCATGACACTGGGGAGACGGACAGTTTTTGACAATAACAATAGTTGGGAGTTTCACACTTGACTGGTTGCCTCAGCCTGGATCACATCATCATTCCTGGGTATTGTGATTGGGTAGGCCTGGGTCCCATGCTTACACATGTGATTCAAGAGATGGGTTGCATTTGTTATCAGAAGATGAATAAAAAAGGTGAAAATAAAGGGTAGCCTAAAACAATTACTACCACAGTAATCTAAGGTAAAAGGCCTACATCGTTTGGTTTAGGCCTCATACCTGGCCCTTATTCTAACTCCTTCATATTTTAAAGAAGGATTATTACTATTTGCTGTAAAATATTAAACAGGACAAATTTGGGCAACTTCCAGTTTGTCCTTCCAGCTTCTGCTGTGGTGTCGTCCAGTGCTTGTGTGGAATGCATGTGTTTTGAAGAGAGAACTCATTTCAATGTGTGGTTACATGTGAAAAACCAAAGAAAACAAAACTGAGATACCTCCCTCTCTTTTCCTGACTTCTTTCCAGATGTAATATAACCAATACCTCCTGTTCAGGACTGCATGTAATATACTCCCTAATGAAATGAATTCAGACACAAACAGATAGTCAGCTAACTCCTTGTCTGGGTGGTAGTAGGGGGGTATTTGATCTGGTGTTCCTGCCTTTTTGCCACTGCACCAGCCAATTGTGCTGTGGTCCATGCTTGGCTTGACTGATGCAGGAATGCTGCCAATTAATGGGCACAGTGGTAAACGTGGAAAATCATAGCTTCAGTACTCATGACATATGTGCAAGAAATAGGGACCAAGCTGTTTTGCCATGGAGAATAGTCCGAACTCTCTTGCTGAAGTTATTTTTGCCACATATGGTGTGGTGTAGATCAACAACTATTTATTGTATTCTTGGTAACAATTTCTTTTCAAATTTTGCAATAATCTTTTCAGCAATAATGAGTTAAATAGAAATAAAAATATTTTTGATGAAATATAAAGGCAGTGAATATAGCAACGCACAACTTACACAACACAAGGAATGTTAAACATGGAACTTGCATAAAATATGTTGCTCTTTACCATCTATACCATGGGGATCATAGGGATGTTGCTGACCATGTGCAATTCAAAAGAAACAAATATAATGAGGAAGCAATAGTTCTGAGTTCAAAAGTTAAAGAAGACAGTGCCCAAAGAAGATTTAATCCCATAAATTGTTTTTACATCAGTATGGAAAACATGGCCTTTTATTTTGATCAGAAACTGTTCTTCTAAGTTAAATTTGGTAATTCCCAAGTTTCTTATACACATATAACAAGTTGGGTTGATATGTATGAATATATTTGCTACATTACTAGAAGAATTTAGTTTCTCAAAAAACTAAATACTATCCATTTTATATCAGTGTCATTACATGATTGGAACAAAATATCAGTTAATTAAACACAATGATTTAATTTTCTATCCAATCAAAGAAAAGATATTCGGATTTCATTCTATTGAAGATGAAGCCTCCATTACTATTTCAAATACTATTGTAAGTTCTGTTACTTTTTTTTTTTTTTTGCTTTAACAGTGATATTAAAAATCCTTTTTTTTTTTTTTTTTTTTTTTTTGCTTGAAGAAGTTATGGCAAAGATCAGTGATCAGTGTCTTTAGTGAATTAAGAATTCTATGGAGCATAAGTGTACTTTGCATTGATTGAGCTGTACATATAATTCATAATTGTCTCCAAACAAGCTGTGATATACTACCAATCAAAATAGATCGTGTGGTTGTCAAAACTGACAAATATTAGAGTACTACACATACAGAGTAACAGAAATGCACATTTTTTGAAACATGGATGATGTTGAAACAAAATAATATATCTGCATGAAAGCATGTGCTTTCTTTGCTGCTTATCACCAATTAGATTTTAAAGATGTTTGACTATTAGAGGAACTTTTAAGTGGAACTTAGAAGATTTTATACCTTCAGTGTCCTGCAATGATACTGAACATTTTAATATGTCTTTTAAATTTGATTTGCATTTTGGTTAAAATCAGTTGAAGGTCTTTAATCATTCAATGAGTCAGGCACTGTGCAATTGTTAAAACAAAGCTTGCAAATAAAAAGACATTGAAGAATATTGTTAAAATATCAAGGTAGAAACCAAAAATTAATTGGTAACTGAAATTATGTATGAGATTTATTTTTGTAATTCCATAAATGTACTTTGGATATCTTAACCTATGGGAAATATCTTTGATGGAAGTCTTATTTTTAATTGCATACATTTCTTTCTTCACCATTATGGAATAAAATTGGAAATGCCTATGATTTTGCATATCTAATTTTGATAAACTCATCAAATAAATTATTTTTTATCTTTTATAATATATTAGTCAAAGAAAGGTACTTTTATTTTTTAAGTTTACTTATTTATTTTGAGAGAGAGAGGGAGAGAAAATCTCAAGCAGGCTCTGCACTGTCAGTGTAGAGCCCAACACAGGACTCGGGCCCATGAACCATGAGATCATAACTTGAGATGGAATCAAGAGACAGTCTCTTAACCAACTGAGCCACTCAAATACTCCAAAGAAAGTTATTTTTAATGGAGACAAATAATATTAACTGTGGGTATTTTAGGGGTAAAATATTTATACATTTTAATATAAAAATTGAATTTAGAGTATTTTCCATTGAGTATATTGGCTTTCCATGGAAAGATTTATCAGAAGAGGAGTTGTGGCTGCTCATATATTTTTTTTTTCAGAGAAATTGCTGCAAGGAGAGTAGTTGTCTTATATCCTCCAGCTGCCACCTGAAGATCTGCTGTGGCATTCATGATGAAGTATATTTCTTCTGAGATCAGCCCAGCTGCAATGGATTGAATTGTATCCCCAAATTCATATATTGAAGCACTAATCTCCAATGTGACTGTATTTCAAGATAGGAGCTCTAAGGAGGAGTTAAATGAGGTCAAAAGGATGGTGTCCTTAGAAGTAGTGTCCTTAAGGACGCCTGGGTGGCTCAGTTGGTTGAGCATCTGACTTTGGCTTGGGCCATGATCTAGTGGTTTGTGAGTTTGAGCCCCACATCAGGCTCTGTGCTGACAGCCTGGAGCCTGCTTCGGATTCTGTGTCTCCCTCTCTCTCTGCACACCCCCCCCCCCCCACTGACTTGCACTCTGTTTGTGTGTCTCTCTCTCCATCTCAAAAATAAACATTAAAAATTATAAAAAAAGAAGTAGTGTCCTTAGAAGAGACACCAGGGAACTTGCTTTCTCTCTCTCCTTCTGCCATTTGAGAACACAGCAAGATGGTGGCCATGTGCAAGCGGAAAAGAGAGCTCTTACCAGGAATCAAATTGGCCAGCATATTGGTCTTGGACTTTTCAGCCTCCAGAACTATGAGAAATAAATGTGTATTGTTTAAGCTGACGAGTATGTGGTACTCGGTTATAGAAGTCTGAGCAGAATGGGGTGCCTGGGTGGCTCGGTCAGTTAAGTGTCCAACTCCATTTCAGCTCAGGTCATGATCCAATGGTTTGTGGGTTCCAGCCCCAAATTGGTCTCTTTGTTGAGAACTGTGTGGAACCTACTTGGGATTCTCTCTGTCCTGCTCTCTTTGCCCCTCCCCTGTTAGCTCACTCTCTCTCTCTCTCTCTCTCTCTCTCTCAATCAAAAAATAAATAAAAACATTAAAAAATAAAGAAGTCTGAGCAGACTAAGACATCAGCCAATAACTGAGCATGATGGAGGCGCTGGTTCTGGGTCCTTTCTATACAAAGAGTAATTTTTGCTTATAGACGCCATAGCAGCCTAGCCTGAATTTTCCCAGCCCTCAGCCCTTTCTATAGTATCTTCCTGATATCACAGATGTCAGACCAGCATTGTGGTCTTGAGACTTTTCCTACCAAGCCTTGGTCTTTCTTTCCTTTATCCTCCATAATTTTTCAGGTATAATATAAATTCATATTGGGATCTTCTAGAAGGAACTGAACTAACACAGAAGCCAACTGAAATTTGATGACAATTTCAAAATCTTAACCTAAGTTTCAATTTTGAAGTAGATTTAAGATAATTTTATGAAAATGAAAATATATTAAGACCATATTGAAAAAAATTCATTTAAAAATATAGTATTAAAGAGACAAAGCTAAGAAAATAATTAAACTTCATGATTATGTGCCAAGTATAATTATTCTGTTGTTTTTAAATTTTAATGTTATATGATGAGATGTTAATATACCATTTATTTTGATGTTTTTGTCTTTATATTTGCTGACATTTTATTCTTTGGAAATAACTATTTCTGAAGATAATTTTTAAGCAGAGCTATTACATAAGCCTACCAACATAACACATTTTCAGTCAAAAAATAAATATTTCAAAAAATATGTAACTGTAATTATTTTAGTACTCTGAGGACCTCAAAGTATCCCAGTTTAGATAATAAATAGTATAATCATATTACCCTCAATGTACTAATCATGATCACATTGACCATTTACATAAAAGGGCTATGAAAATTTTAAAGTGATGTATCAGGATAATTTGGGTTATTCTGTGACAACAAATAACTAATATTGTAGTGGCTTTAAGCAATAAGAAATGACCTATTTCCTATTTCAGAATAATTTCTTCCTATCCTTACTTTCCTCCTCAATTCCATTTCTCTCCTACCTTCTTCATACATTAATAGAGCATCTATTCTGTTCGTTGTTTTGTATTCTGAGCTGCAGAATTACAGAGTCAGCAATTTACAAGGAACTTCTCACAACAAATTTCCAAAAAAAAAAAAAAAATTAAAAAGCTTCTAAAGGAGTATTTGATTAAGTATCAAATGACATTGAAGATAAATAATCATATATTGATTCAAAAGTACTTATTGACAAACTACCATATGCCAGACATTATTGTGGCATTAGGATAGAGAAGAGGTAAAATAGGGAAAAAAAAATTCCTCATTGAATTTACATTCTAGTCAAGAGAAATCAATACTAAACGGAAAAAACAAATCTTTCAGTTTTCAGATGTAATAATTGTCATATGTAAAGGAAAGAAAGCTTCACTCAAATGTGACATTTAAGCACAAACTTTATGGAGCTAAAGGACCATATTATTTATATATATACATATATATATAGAGATACATATAAATATACATATATGTATCTATATATATGTATATATATATAGATATATATATGTATCTCTATATATATGTATCTCTCTATATATATTTGTAATGACATTCAAAACCGTTACTGGCTCAATTTAGACTATGGGACTGCCAGGGTTTGCTGATGGATGGGACTGTCAAAGAATTAAGTTCCCATTTATTGACTTAGGGATGGACTATGGGAAGGGCAGGTGTAGGGAGGTGAGGAGATCAGAAATTTAGACATCTAAGGATTGATGTTAGCAGCTGAATTTATGTGCTTGAAATTCAGGAATAAGTCTCTGGCTCTAGATATAAATATTGAAGTCATTAGCATATAGATGATATTTAAAGTTAAGGGGCTAGATGAGATCACCTAGAGAATAAGTATAGGAAAAAAAATGGAAGTATTTGTGAAGTGGGCCCAAGTTCACATCAACATACAGGGGTTGGGGCAATTAGAAAATACCTAATTTTCTGAGAAGTGAAGGAAGAGCATGAGAAAGGAAAAATCAAAAGGGAACAATGTCCAAGAAGCCAAGGATGCGTTTCAAGGATGAATAATGAAATTTGTCAAATGCTGCTTCTAGGTTAACTAGGATAACTGAAAATGGAACATTGGAATCAGCAACTTAGAAAAATTGCTGACCTTGGTTTTTATAGTGTCAGTGGAACACTGGAGGACAGTGGTTTTGTATGCAAGCGTTCAAACAGGTGCAATAAAATTAAAAATCAGTGACCACAGACAAGCATTGGATGGAACAAAGAAAGGAGTCAGTAGCTGGAGGGTAATGGGGAGAGAACCATGATTTAGTTTTCAATGTGAAGAAGAAAAGCATGTTTGCTTCTGGAATTAATTCATTGAAGAGGGAGAAATTGAAAGAGACGGTGAGAGTTGGGTAGAATGGAGTCTGTGGAAGCAGGAATCTGTGCTTCAGGAAGTACAGAGAAACTGCAACATCTTCCACTAACTGAGATATGTGGGTTTCCTCAACATGAAAGAAGTTTGTCAGAAGGCTACTTTCCTTGCTTTGATTTACATCTATTTCCTTTTGTGCATACATCTGTAGCCAGACAGAGCAACTGAAGAGAGCTCCACCATGAAAAATCCTGATCACAAACAGAGACAGGGATCTTCTTTTGCCTTTTTTTCCCCCTTCCTCACTCCTCAGGCTTCTGTTAAATCGAGGGGCTGATATTTATCTTTCTTTATTTCCTTGCTCCTAAGTGGAAAACTACATAATGAAGTTTAATATATGATCTAAGAACAGTGCTATACAAGTGATTCATTATGTATTTATTATTTTTATATTCTTTCTCTATCTTCATAACCTTAAATATTTTAGAGTGTGTAGTTTAGATCCTGCTTTTTTTATGCAGGCTCCTATGTCCAATATAATAGATTAGCAAGAGACTTAGGTTTAGAATGTCTTTTTGTGCTCTTCTGTTCTCACGTTTAGCTGTACAAACTTCACCAAATCACTCAGTCAACACTAAACCACGGATTCTTCATGTGTACAGTGGGGATAACATTTCTTGATTCATAACATTAATGTAAAGATGTATTAGTTAATTCAAAAATAAATATTCACTTAAGGATTTTTTTCTAGGTATATTTACATGTAATTGAATTCTTTTTTTGTTTTATTGTTTTGAGTTTATTTATTTATTCTGAGGAGAGAGAGAGAGAGAGCGAGAACACAAGTAGGGGAGAGACTGAGAGGAGAGAGAGAATCCCAAGCAGGCTCCACACCATCAGCACAGAGCCCGATGTGGGGCTTGAACTCACAAACTGTGAGATCATGACCTGAGCCCAGGTCAAGAGTCAGAGGCTCAATTGGCTGCACCACCCAAGCACCACTACATTAATTGAATTCTCAAAATGTTCCTATTATTGATGAGGTCACAGTAATTAGGGAGATCGTGCCGACATTATCATGAACACTTCACAATTGAAGCCTGACGTCCAGTGTACTCATGCCTCTGAGTTATTCTTTGGTATTCAAAATATCATTATGGTGAGGTTAATAATAACCTATATGAAACTAAAAGTAGGACCTTTATAAGGAAACAATCAATTCTGTTTCTTACAGAATTCATTGTGATTTTTCTCCCCAGCATTGTTCTTATGACTCGTGGTAGGAATTGAAGTGGGCATCAGTTTAGGATTGATTTTTAATATGTAAAAATTAATCACAGATAATGCCATCACCGATGAAATACTCCCGTGGTATTTTCTCATGCCCAGGTATTAACTGAAAGATAATGTAATCAGTTTAACTTTATTATATTTGATGGAGAAAACGTGGTGATGCATATATCATGCCTAAAAGTCCACGGTAATTTTGCTATAGTGATAGAAGCCTGCTTGAGAATAAATTCTGTATTAGAATAGGACAGAGCCGAGAGAATTGCAGGGGAAAGGAAGAGGAGGAGTCCTAATCAAATACTTGAAACTGACTCTACTTCTGGACTTTTCAGCAATGTGGATAAACCAGTGTATTAAAGCAGTTTGAGTTGTGTGTTCCATAACTTGAAATGGAAAGGATCTTACTTGATTCAGTTTAGCAGTCAGCAGTGAAGGAAAATCAGGCTCACTTTTCCTGGCTTATTCTCTTTGAACATAAGCCACTTGCAAACTTCTAAATGAAATTGCAGTTCCTATTTGCTCTACAGCATATCAAAGAATTTTCTTTGCAGGTACACTGCATATGCATTCTCATTATAAGCCTGATTTCTCATGCAAGTAGGAAAAACTAATTTATATTAAGTTATAGGCCAGGCTGATAAGACTTTTTGTATAAAATGTTTTATCATAGACAGACCATGTATGTTTACATCATATAGTAAGCTGCAGATTGAATGACGGAAGAGTAGAAATCAAGGAACATGATTTTAAAAGCTCATGCTTTATCATCTGTTTCTGGTAACTTAAAAAGATCACTAAAGAAACATTTTTATTATGATCTGATAAAGAATAAATATTTGTACTCATCTCCTAATGTGTACAAGGTTGGATGTTAAGTAATCTCCAGGATTCAAAAGAAGAGATTGTGGGGATATCTTCTCCCAAAGAACTTAAAATCTAGTCAGGGAGATGAGACAGTTATGAAACACAAGTGAGAGATCAAAGACCACATCTAATTAGCTGTTGAATTATGCCTTAACCTCAAACTCAGAGCAGAAATGCATCATTAAAGACTGAAGAGATCAGAGAAAGCCTGCCTGATTTTTATTGGGTTATGTCTAAGGATGTTTTCATATAAAAGTATTAGTATGACACTCAATATCTTAATGACTAAAGACCCTCATGGCCTGTAAGCAAGACTCCAACACTTAAAAGTGTTTTTGCAGTTGTACTTATACTTACATTTAAAAGTTTCCTTCGTTAATTAATTATTCCCTGTGCATGTGTTTTGTAGAATGTGGATATAATGTAGCACATATTCATAGACACTAACATTGTGTTCAATAAAGTGATGAACCAATTGAGTTCAATATTAAATTGAGATTTAACGTGTTGTAAGAAAAACATATTACACAAGTAAATTGGCTTCTGCAAAGGCCTATTGTTGGAGGGAAAATGGTTGAAAACTTGAAATAAAAAAAAACAAAAAAAAACTTCAGATTGTTTCCCAGACCTCCAAGTTAGTAGTGTTGTGGATTGGTCTGGTTTTTCTCTGAGTTTCAGTGTTCTTACATGTGAAATGGGGATAGTAACAACATCTTTGCCACCATATTTCTGGTGGTAACTGAGTTTCCATATAAAGTATAGAATATGAAATTACTTGCAGACTTTATGTTTGTCCTAGGAAGTTTCTAGATTTCTATTTTAATAGCTGGGGTTAAAATTTACAAAACTTTCTGCATAAAGGTAGACATAGTAGAATCAAAATCTGCAAGAAACTTGGTCGCTGATGACTAACTTTTGTCTAAACTTTTAACCACCCAGTGGAACACCTCAGCCAAATCTGTAAAACAAAGTGTTCTTTTGGGGCACCTGGGTGGCTCAGTTGGTTAAACATTCAACTCTTAATTTTGGCTCAGGTAATGCATGATCTATCTCGATGATGGACCCCTGCATCAGGCTCTGCACTGACAGCATGGAGCCTGCTTAGGATTCTGCCTTGCTCCCTCTCCCTGCCCATTTCCCCCCTCTCAAAATAAACTTTATTTCCCTCTCATAAATAAACTTTAAAAAAGTGTTTTTTTTCTAATACTATATATATACTATATATATACATATATATAGTATATATATATGTGTGTGTGTGTATATATATACACATGTGTGTATATATATATATACACACACACATATATATATGTGTGTGTGTGTGTATATATATATATATATATATATATATATATATATATATATATATATAGTAGTTTAGGGAAAATCTCTACACAAAGCAGCTTCTAAGATATCAGCAAATGTTGAAAGTTCAACTGGTTGGAGCTCTGAAGATTATTCAGGAAAAACCTCACAAATAACAAGAGGAAGAAGTCGATCTCTGTATGTAAGAAAACATACAATTGTTTCCTATTTTTATAGTCACTTTTGTTTAATACTTTTAAGCAATGCAACCCAATTCCTAGAAATACCGCAAAAGGTGATGTAAGAACAAAACAGGAGTATAGCTCTCAATTGGATATTTCATTCTCAAACTGAATAATTTTGATATGTGTACAATTTGACAACTGGGTTTAGAAGGAGAAACTAAAAGCCATTTTCTTCCTATAAAGCAAATGTTTATAAACCCAGAATTTGAAGCATTCATTAAAACATGAAATAAGATTTTGAAAGCCTGATAACATGAAGCAACCAAGTTCAATAAGAGCATAACTGTGCTAAAGAGGTGTAGATAATGCCTGTCTCACCTACAATATCTGCTTATTGTTGTGAAATCTAAATCTAAGAGCCAAATAGTGCTCCCACAAAATTATGATACATGATAATTTTAGCCTACTCTGATTTGCTTACAGACTCTTCTCGTATCCATATGTACAAGAAAAACAGAAGGCAGCATGGAGATGATAGCAATTTTTTTTTATTATTCACACACCATGAACTATTGCTCTTTTTACAGTAAAATATGTTTGTAAAGGAAAATTGATTTTGGGGGTGAGGAAGATATTTACTGTAATATTTTACTTAAACTGCAAAGAACAGTGAATGGTGGACAAATCACTGAGAACTATTCTGGGAAATTTAAATGACTACTTCACCTGTTGTGTTATTGTCTACTTCATTTTCCATCGCTTTATATTAGTCATTTTTTAAAAACATTGTTCATATGTGCAAATAGGATGGGCTTATCACAATGACGAAGGATCACACAATCTGGGTAACATTGAAATATGTTCATGTTAGTACACAAAGAAGAATTCCAGACACATTTCCATCACAGTAGCAACTAGGAAAACATGTATATCTTTTTTTTCCTGTTAAACAAATATCTTTGTATTGTTTTTGTCATGCCAAAGTAGAGCAGGATCTGCATGTAATGTTGACCAGAATCTTCCAAATAGTGAAATATTTCCCTGAAGAAAGGTTATTTTATTAAGAAAGAATTTCTATCTTAAGTTGAACTGAATTTTTTCTAAGCATATAATGTTTCTTCCACCTGCATAATTAATCATTGGTGCTTATAATGTTTATTACTGATATTGCACTCAAGTTTGGGGAAGGATGGATGGAATATGTTACAAACAATCCTGGAGTGCAGAATGAGATGTGAGAATTGTCACTCCGGCTCATTGGTTTTTGGAGAGGTGAGGAAACACACAACCATTTTGTTGGTAAGAAAACATCTAACCCTCTAAGAGACATACCTGATACTCATCTTCAATACTCATGCTATAATCATTAGTTGAGGGTCTTCTGTGTGTCTGTGACTTTGTAAATTATGTAAACAATACAAAATAAGAATAAGGGGTAGAGGGGCCAAGAAAAGACAATAGCAAGGAAATCATCAGGTTGCAGGTGTGTGTAATGATATAAATAAAGCCGGCCTTTTTTTTTAATCGTATAGAGCTTTCCATGATTGTTATAGCCTGTAGCTCCCCCATACTGCACAGTTTAACATTTGTACTGTTTATATTGTTTGCCATAATTTCACCTTGAAGCATGGTCACCTCATGGTGCACACGCCTTAAAAATCACATTCTCATTTCTTCTCTAAGCTCGTTACACTTAAACTTAGCACAGTGCTCAGCACTGTTGTTTGTTTGGTTAAATGTCACACTCACCCCCATCAATGTAAATATAGTAAGCCGAAAACAAGCCCATACCCTTTGCAGTTAACAGAATATAAAGGTCCTCTGTTTGACAGGTGTTACCAAGATGCTTCAGTCCAGAAGAAGCCTTTACCAGGATATGACTGAGTCTTACACTAGAATAGAACAGAGATCAAAGAAGAAATAGGACTGGACTGGATCATTTAGAACAAAGAATTTCTCAGTATTCTTTGGATCTAGACAAAAGGAAATCTCAAGCAACAGTTTTAAAAAAATACATTGTGTTGGTATAAGATGTGATGCAGTGGTAACTTGATAATTTCCAAATAAGAGGGGCACAAATCTGTTCTGATTGCAAGTTGGGAGCTCAATGCCAAATGTGCACAGCACTTTACTTAAGATCGACACTAACACTCATTGTCTTTGTCAAAGATGGAGTGTTTACCTTTGAAGTGAAGGAGTTAGCTGTTTTTTTTTTTTAATGCTTTTTACAGTTTCTTTATTTTGAGAGAGAGAGAGAGAGAGAGAGAGCAAGTCAGGGAGGGGCAGGGAGAGAGGCACAGAGAGAATCCCAAGCAGGCTCTGCACTGCCAGCACAGAGCCTAATGTGGGGCTTGATCTCACCAATCCTGAGATCATGACCTGATCTGAAATCAAGAGTCAGATGCTTAATGGACTGAGGCACCCAGGTGCCCCAGAATCTTAGCTATTTTGTAAAGCCTGATTCTGCAAGGATAGGGAGGGTGGGGAGAGGATGAAAACAAAAGTGGCCGCAGGTGAGGGAGAGCTGAGGGCTCTCCAGTGACCAGACCTGCACAGCTTATCAGGCCTGTGGTCCAGGCCCAGCTGAAGGCCTTCTTTTTGCCACATCTGTGAGATCTAACCCAGGGGGAGAAGTGAGGTGGTTTGTGGTCACACTTCAGTCCCTTGTGTTCAGATGGTGACCTCGGGGCTGGGGCTGAGGCTGAGGGGAACACCTGGCCCCCCAGGGAACTAGCAAGGAAGCAGCAGAGCCAGCTGCCAGAACACTCCCTCTCCTGAAGGACATTCATGAGTGACCCTGTCAGACTCTTCCTCCTGAGTCACTGTGGCTTACTTGTCAAAAATTGTCAGGGCTGGGCTGGTGACACTTTCTCTGGAGCCCAGAATGAGGAGTGCTCAAAGAAAGCAGTGCTGAGATAACCTGTAGGTGCTGCACCTTCTTCCATAAAGAGGAGCTCACTGCCCAGGGGTGAAGAAGGACTGTGTGTCCTTAGAGAACCAGGGTGCTGGGAGCCTCGCACACAGGGAGGGAGGTGGTGGGTCTCACCCACTGCCGGCATCACCTTGCCGGTACCTCCATCAGGGATGGCTACAAGCTGCGGGCACTTGTAGAAGTGTCCTAGGGTGCTTTAAAACAAGAAACAAAAACAAAAACAAAAACATACAGGGTTTAAACCAGACCTACCAAACCCAACATGGAACTATCTCTAGGCTTGTACCTTGCTCATAAGCCAAGGGGTAGGACACGGTCTTTTCTGGGTTTTAGAGATATGTATTACCAGAGCAGTTCATAATGTGCTGAATCTCGTGTTGAACTCTTCATGCAAGTATAACAAATTATGTCAGTAAGCATTCTTTATCATTTTTGTTTTGTCTTAAAGAGCACATACTGTATGACTTAAACATTCTTTGTTGTTTTCGATATAGTACCAATGAATACATAAATGTTTTGGGCTCTTTGAATTCAAAGCTAAAAATTTCCTACTTATTAAAATTTAGTCCGTCACTGTTAAGAGCTAACATTTCTCATTTCAGAAGTTTGTACATCTAATATAATACAATTAATATAATATAATATAATAATTAATATAATTAATATAATATAATATATACAATTAATGGGTTTTCAAAATCTGAGTAAATGCACTAAAATTTCATTGGTAAAATCAAAAGTGTATTTTCTTAAGCGTGTGAAAAAAAGTTGCGGAAAACTTGTCATCTCATTTGGTTTTTGTGTCATTCACTCTTTGAAATTGTGTTCCTAATTAAATTTTCGATGAAAATCAGCAACTGTCCAGTTTCTGTAGGCATTTGGATGTCTTACCGAAAACACAGATTAGTTTGCTATAAAAGAATGGTTTGATTCACTAACAAAGTGAGGATTACGTTTTAAAAAGATATGCTTAGATAACAATGTCTATTATTCACATAACATGTGTATTTTTAAAGATTCAGCTCAGATCACTTATTTTCATTTACTACTCTTCTCTTTTTAAGCTTTTATCATTTTATAAATTTATAATTTTGATCCTTTCTGCATTCTTCTCTAATGAAAAGGATAATTTTTGTTGCTGAATGCATGCCCGTGTCTTATTTTGTATTTTTCGAGATCCCCATTTGCCACTAGAGATCCTTATAGCTTGAGGGAAACTAAGCCCCTTCCTGCTTGCAGGGGTAGGAGCACATGACCTAGGATGAACCCTATTGGTGCATTTCAAAGTCTGGCCAATGTGATTAGTTCATGGAGTATATAACGCTGAGTCTAGTTGGAGTAAAGCTCAGAATTTGCTGAAAATTTGGGGAAAAAATACTCTCCCACATTTGCAGAATACAGATGAATGCAGCCAAGTAGCTGGAGAAAGCATTTTGAGACAATGAGGGGAATTCTACCCATTGAAGTAAAAGTAGGACACCCAGTAGAGACAAGGGAAAAAAAAAAAAAAAAAAAAAAAGCGTGGCCTGGACCGGTTACACCATTGTGTAACCTTAAGCCTTAGGACATGTATTTGAATTGGGGTTGCTCTTATTGAAACTCAGAGAATCCAAAGAGAAATATCAGTACTATATTTTTTAATTCATGGATGAAATGCATTTAAAGATCTATTTTAATTGGAACAGAATGCACGTGTCTGCTTTGCAGTAATTGTGTGATTCCCTAAGCCCTGGAGCTACCTGTCTAAGACTAGAAATTAGCTTTCTTGATTTCCAGTACAAATCCATTTTACCTACCTCAGCATTCCCCAATGTCCCTCAAAACACCTCTACTAGTTAATAGGTTTTCCATAGAAATATTCCTTTGTGCTTGAATAGATTTGAAACTTTATTCTATAGTTGCAACATATTCAAAGGAGTTTCCTTTTTCCATGTACCTTAGAGCCTTCACCCCCAAATAAATTCATGGGAGAGGGATTTAAGTTCAACATGTCCCAGTCTTATGTGAATATCACATTTTCAAGACACTCTTACTAATGTCTTCTAGATCAAGGCTTTGGTAACCCCAGTGTTACATTATTCTGAAAACTTTACTATCTTTTATGAAATAGGCAATTTACAGTGCAAATTCCTGTCTTTAATAATTTTATTCTCCGTGATTTTGCTGTTTCCAGGGATGTTGTTTGCAATATGATCTGAATCTAGTAATGAGATATGTTATAATAGGGTTCTATTTGTATTTATATAAATATTTTTTTAAGTTTTAAAAAAAATGCTTCTCTATTTTGTGAGAGAGAGAGTGTGCACATGAGTTAGGAAGGGGCAGAGAGAGAGGGAGTGATAGAATTCCAAGCAGGCTCCGCTTTGTCAGTGCAGAGACTGAAGCAGGGCTAGATCCCACCAATCTTGAGATCATGATCTAAGTCAAAATCAAGAGTTAGATGCTTAACCAACTGAGCCACCCAGGTGCTCCTGTATTTTTATATTTTAAAATATACTTTATTGAATTTATTCTTAATATGTTCACTCTTTGCTAGGCAAATATTAGAGGTGTTTGTACAAAGATAGCATTGGTGGGGCGCCTGGGTGGCTTGGTCGGTTAAGCGTCCGACTTCGGCTCAGGTCATGATCTCACCGTCCGTGAGTTCGAGCCCGGCATCGGGCTTGTGCTGACAGCTCAGAGCCTGGAGCCTGTTTCAGATTCTGTTTCTCCCTCTCTCTCTGCCCCTCCCCTGTTCATGCTCTGTCTCTCTCTGTCTCAAAAATAAATAAACGTTAAAAAAAGAAAATTAAAAAAATATATAGCATTGGAAAAAAGAATACAGTTGTTAGAAGTGTTAAGGTATTATTGTTGTCATTTGCTGGTGGATTGGGCACCAGAGGAAGCGGAATGATCATAGCAAGGCACAAGACATGGAGAGAGGATTCACCATCTGTGCATCATTGAATCAACAATGAGAAGAGTCATGCTAGAAATATATGGAGGTGGTTTTAAGGTGGAACAAATAATTTTAAGCCACAACGATTTTTACCATATTCTTTGTAAATGTCACATTTAGTTTGGAAATGAAGGAAAGGAAATGGACTTTTGGTGATTTTTTTTAGTCAATTAGTCTTCATCAATGGCTTATTTTATGTTCCATCCTGTGTAGGGTATAAGTATGCTGATTTTACTGTGGTCTTGAGAAATTTGAATTATATTGGCAAAAGAAGATTGATAGCCACAAAACTATTAGAGACTAATATCTAGTCTGTAAGGGCTATTAACATATAAGAAACAGAAAAAAAAATTCTATGGACTTGTCCAGTTGGGAAGTCTCACCAGAAGACTGTGTGGAATGAGGAGTGAAAAATGAATAGCATCTGAAGAGATGGAGGAAATGATCAGAACCTAAAGGGGAAAATTTTTCCAGATATTCCGAAATACTGTGGATATCCTTAATTCATTTGATAATTCATTTATGTATATCAACCATGAAGGGCACATATATGATGTATATTATTTCTTCACTTATAAGCAGTTACCATTGACTCATGTCAGGCAAATTTCAATGTAAATTGGCTTGCTTAAACTCTTTTAAAATTAATATGTTCGTTTGGGTTGCCTGGGTGGCTCAGTTAAGTGTCCGACTTCGGCTTAGGTCATGATCTCATAGTTCGTGACTTCGAGCCCCATGTCAGTCTCTGCCCTGACAGTGCGGAGCCTGTTTTGGATTCTCTTTCTCTCTCTCTCTCTCTCTCTCTCTCTGCCCCTCCCCCACTCACTCTATCTCTCAGAAATAAATTAATGAACATTTAAAAATTTAATATGCCCATTTATTGTTTAGGCTTTGCTCATCTATCTTATGATTAATTCCAAGTCTTAAAATAAAAGAGAAAAAATAATTCTAAAGCCAAGACGAGAGACACATACAAAGATTTTTCATTCTGCTACTACTCTCTTCTAATCATTGTTTGGAGTATCAAGCAATGATCATAATTAATAAGGCAAAATTCATGGACCATTTTTAAAAATATGGAACTCTCAGCCAGTTTACTCAAGATTAGAGTTCCTTCATTCAACAAATATATTTGGAATATATTTGGGAAAAAAATATATATATATATATGCCAGAGACTTAAGCAAGCAAAAAGAGCCTGGCTTGCTAACAGAGAGGAAGAGTAAAAATTGCCACTGCAGCCCTGGTACACTAACTTGAACTTTTCTTGAGACTGGAATGTGTTTGACATTTCAAATGTGTTTGAGATACAGACAAATCCTGTCCTGTATCTCTCTGGACCTGTGCTTTTGTGTGCCATAGAATCATACCTGAAAGAGTTGATATGGTTTTATGTTGTTTAGTATCTTTCAGTAACTAAGGGGAACACATTCAAGCTGGTCATCCAAAAGGCAACAGGATTTCCTCTCACTTAGTCATGCACAGTAAACATTGGTCTCAGCTTCCTGAAGAGCTGGCTCCACTCTATTAGAGCATGCTTCTGCAATGGGAAATACAGATGAAAGAAATTCCTGGGCATGGAGGTTATGCTTGGTTGGGTGGCCTTAGTGAATCCTTGAAGTGGGAATTATGGTAGGAAAAACAAAACAAAACAATTACATTAAAAAAAGAAAAAAAAAAGATTAATCCCTCAAAGAGCCAGGGGAAAGCTTTGGACATAATGAAAACTGTACAGTAGAACAAGTGTCATGTTTAAGCAACTAGTTTTATTCAAGTGTCAGAAGGTCATGTGACAATATGATCAGAGAGATGGTAATGAGAAGAGAGAGGCACAATTATGAGAGTCTCATAAAAGAAATGTAGAATTTGGTAAACACTGTGATTCGCTTTTCAACTTTCACCCCTCCCCCTTATTGAATAGGTACTTGAGAAACAGTTGAAGGAATTGATCCAGACAGTAGGTCAATGAAGGTACTTTCAAGCCCTTGACAATCATTATTTCAAGAATTCTTGTCAAAGTCAATGAATGAATCACATTCCTGGAGATTGCAAGGACTGATTTTGCAAGGGCATGATGTCCTAATGAAACAATGAAAAGCAAAGAGATATTTGTGGGAAACCTGAAAAAAAAATTCTTTTTCTTAAGTGTTAGTCACAAGGAAAGATAGTCTCTATTCATCTGGAATCACTTTGCCATATGCAAGACCTGTCACTTTTTCTGCTGTCTTTTGGTAGCTTCCAAATGAAGCTCCATAGAAAAAAGGTAAAGCCAAGGGAACTGCCAGCAAAAGAAACCAGAGCTGTTGGAGTCAGTCATTTTTGAGGGCCGCCCTAACCTGTGATCCCAAGGATTTCTTCCTACCTAAGAATAGTGGAGATGATTTTTTTCATTATTTTTAGCTGGAAGCATCTTAACTGATAACAAACCTGTATAAGAAGATCTTGCCTCTTTCTCTAAAGCTTAATGCTAGTACTCAAAGGCTAAAGAGGCAACTGATTTAGTCTAGATAGTGTTACTCACAAAAGTCCTAATTTCAGGAAATATGTTATTTAAACTGGAATAAAAAAATTGTCAGAGTAGTGCATCCCTTTGAGGCTGTCATTAACACATTATCTATTTTCTCTTTTTTACCTAGAGAAGTGATTGTCAAATTTTAACATATATACAAATCAACTAAATCAGCTAAGGTGAGACTTGAAGTTCTGCATTTCCAACAAGCTCTGGGTGATGTTGGTTTAATTGGTCCATGGCTCAAACTTTGAGTAGCAAGAACCAAGTAGACTTCAGACTTTTGCAGATAGTAAGATCAATAAAAATTGGTAATTATTGTACTCTGAACATGTATTGTATTATACTCAAAAAGACCTGATGCATATATCTACATAAAATTCAAGTCTAAATAGGTCTCTATATTATGCATTCATCACCTCACATACCTATACATATATATGTATATATGTGTACATATATATATGTGTGTGTGTATATATGTATATATATGTGTGTATATGTGTGTGTATATGTGTGTGTATATATATATATGTACACATGTACATATATATATACACACACATGTATGTGTATATATATATATATATATATATATATATATATATATATATATATATAAATCTCATTTCACAAATTTCTAATGTATAACAGGAAGGATAGAGTACTGGAGGGGAAAGTTCTTGATTAAATTTTCTTTTCCCACTTAATTCAATTTTACCAAAATGACTGACAATGCAAATATGGGAAAAACCATTACATACAAACTGGGCAAAATAAGCAATCTCAAGATACTCACACAGTTTATATGAAGAAACAATGTGTATAATGTAGTTATTCAAATAGCTTAATCTATTTTTCTTGGATAGTTTTAACTGGGCTCTTATCCAAATGCTTTCATTGCCCTAATTAGTTGTCAGTGTGGTCTGGATTTTCTTTAATTATTTGTATTGTTCTTTTTCTTAAATTTCTTGAACAAAATGGCCCTTTTCAATTGTGTGTTAAAAGTAAAATCCTATTAAAATGGAGAAATTTTATAAAGACGCAAATTTTGTGATATGTTCTGAATAATATTCTACTGTTTTTTTCCCCTCTATATGGGAAGGAAGAGGTATATTTTGAATGGCAGATCATTATACTGTAATCACATTTTAGGAAATGCAAGGAGGAATGCTTTTCTCTTTTGCTGCCTTCACCCATTTGTGCAAATGTATAACCTGTAGGTATATTATAAACATTTATTTCAAAATACTTAAGTATTGGAATACTAATTATATTGGAATAATTAGTTATACTGGAATCTAGTTATATTAGGAATAATTAGCAGCCATAACACTTTAAACAAATATGTCTTAATATAATAGAAATGTATTCTCACTCATGTTCCCCAGTGAATGTCCTTCTGGCAGGGCAAAAGCTCCCCTCTAATGTATGTTTTCAGGTTCTTAGAGTTTTTCAATCTTTGGCTTTTTTTTTGTTTTTTTCTACAAGGCCTTGGAATTTTCTGAATTCATCTAGTAAAAGATAAAAATGAGAGTAACATCTACCAAATTGTTAAAAGTCATGGTCTAGAAGCAATATATCACTTCTCCTAAATTTCACTGTTGGGAATTAGTCACACGCACTATAAGCGAGTTTGGAAATGTAGTCCACAGCTGTGCCGATGTGTCCCCGAACTCAACACTATGGAAGGGGAAGCACATGTTTTGTAGACAGATAGCCAGCCATCTTGGCTGTAGTTTTATTTGTTCCTTACATACTCTGGACTAGGGGAGTCACTGGAAAGGTGGGTGAGACATCCAGCATTACTATGTAATGAGGGAAGCAAGAATGCAAAAAAAAAAAAAAAAAAAAATGTAGTGCTGTGTGGGAAGGGTGGGTCTCTTTGATCACACAGGAGTTCCAAAATGTGAGGTGACCTGAATCTGTGGAAGCTGGTGGCACAACTGGTAAAACAATTCACCCAAGGCAGAACAAAGGAGAAAGAAGTTTATTGAATACACCACTAGGGAGCAGTGGACAGGACATCAAAGGAGAGAACAGTCTGCCACAAACCAGTGGGTGGGGATGGATTATTTATTTATTTATTTATTTGGGAGGGTATATTTAAATTGGAAAGGTGAGGAGGTAGGGGGACTTATGGACTTTTCCCTTTTTTGGTAACTGTGGCTGGTTTTAAGCAGCCCATTGGGCAATGCCTGGATGGCTCAGTTGGTTGAGTGTCAACTCTTGATTTCAGCTCAGGTCATGATCTCATGATTTCATGGGATTGAACCCCACATTGGCCTTTGTGCTGGCAGTGTGGGGCCTGCTTGGGATTCTCTCTCTCCTCTCTCTCTGTCCTTTCCCCACTCATGCTTTCTCTCTCTCTCTCTCAACATAATTAATTAATTAATTAATTAATAATTAATTAAAAAAATTGGTAGCACATTGGTTACTTAGGGCCTATGGTTATTTCAAGGTGAGTCACTTAATGAGCCTGTTTGTATTCAGCCAGGGGTTTGGGGTCACTGTGGGCACTTCCACCTTACTCAGGTTTCCATTTTTCAAGTCTATTGCCCAGAAGTGGCCTCTAAAGTAAGTGCTAGGAGTTGAAAACACAAGAAAGCATGTTTAACCAAAAATATTGTTTTTTCCAGTAATTTATTTTGGTGACATTAGAAGAGAAATTGAATGGATTTAGGAGAAAGAAGATTCAGGAGGAAGTTGCCATTACTCATTAAGTCTTGACAAGAGCTTAAATTTAGATATAACGGTGTGAAAGAAGAGAAGATTCAAGAGACATTTATTCAACAAAATTAAAGAAATTTTGTACCCTAAAAGGAGAAGCTACAATAGGTGTGATTTAATGAAGACCTTAAGAAACTGGATGGATGATGACATTGATTGTTATAGGAAATGAAAATTTCACAATAGATTTTGAGTGGGTGAATGTTAATCAGTTCATTTAGAAACACACACTAGGGGCGCCTGGGTGGCGCAGTCGGTTAAGCGTCCGACTTCAGCCAGGTCACGATCTCGCGGTCCGTGAGTTCGAGCCCCGCGTCAGGCTCTGGGCTGATGGCTCGGAGCCTGGAGCCTGTTTCCGATTCTGTGTCTCCCTCTCTCTCTGCCCCTCCCCCGTTCATGCTCTGTCTCTCTCTGTCCAAAAAAATAAAATAAAATAAAATAAAAAAAAATAAAAAAAAAAAAAAAAAAAGAAACACACACTAAAGAAATGTGAAACATGCAATAAAGATATACCAAAGCTACACTTCGGTTGTTATAGCACGGGAGGAGGATCAGAGATTGAGATAAAGAGAAAACATTCAACAGTACACAAACGGTAACTAAAGCCAAAAAGAAGATGAAATTGTAAGAAAGAATACGCATAAACAGAAGAGGCAATGACTCGGGGTGCCTGGGTGGATGGATAGATTAAGCATCCAACTCTTGATTTCTGCTCAGATCATGATCTCTTGATTTCAGCTCAGGCCATGGACTGAGCCCTGTGTCAGGCTCTGAGCTGAGCTTAGAGCCCACTTAAGATTTTTTTTCTCTCTGTCTTCTTCTGCCCCTCCCCCCTTGTGCTCTTGCTTTCTCTCAGAGGGGGAAAAAAGAGGCAAAGAGCCAATGACTAAAGACAAAAACTGAAATTTAGGCTGCAAATGAAAATGACATTGAATCAGAGAAATTAGATTTACTGTAAGATTTTTGCTCATTAAAAGAAGATAGATCAAATGGCTCAGTCTTTAGCGAGTCTTTAGCAAAATAAGTACAGTTGAATGAGTTTTCAATGGTCTTTAGTGTTTCGTTGGTCATAGATATTGTGATGGTTAATTTTGTGTGTCAACTTGACTGGTTAAGCATTATTTTTGAGTGGGTCTGTGGGAGTGTTTCTGGAAGAGATTAGCCTTTGAATTAGTGGATTCTCCTCAGTGTGAATGGACATCATCCCATCCATTTAAGGCCTGAACAGAACAAAAAGGCAGAGGAAGGCCGAATTCTTTCTTGCTGTCAATTTGAGTTGGACATCAGTTTCCTCCTGCCTTTGAACTAAAACCATTGCCTTCTACTTCTCAGGCCTCTGGTCATGAACTGATGTATATCATTGGCTTTCCTGGGTCTCCAGCTTGCAGATGGGAGGCTGTCGGACTTCACAGCCTCCATAATCACATAAATCAGTTCCTCATAATACATCACTTTATAAATATAAATAAAATAATGTGTAATAAATATATTTCAAAATAACATATAATAAATAACCTATTGGATCTGTTTCTTTGGAAGATCCTAATGCAGACATATTTAATAATCAGTGAAAGTCCTATCTCCTCTCTTAAAATAGGTACATATGATCGAGAAGCCCTGCAAAAGACTCTGTGCTGAAGGGGTAGACCCTGCTTGGGAGTCTCTCTCTGCCCCTGCCCAACTTGTGTGCCTGTGCAAGCATGTGCGCTCTCTCTCTCTTTCTCTCTGTCTCTCTCTCTCTCAAAGCAAATAAATAATTTTAAAAAGAGAAAGAAAACTCAAGGACATGATGAGTTTAGATTTTTAAAAAATCCATTCACTTCAATTTTATCTTTTATAGGGAAACCCTGAAGTATTATAAGATAAATAAAAATGCATTTTGTGTTGGTGTTTCAGAGCCAGATAGGTCATCTGCTACTTTTTCTAAAATGACATTGTCTTTTAATTCTGCTTTTAATTTTATGATTTCTTTTTTTCTTAATTTTTTACATTTATGTATTATTAGGAGACAAAGAGATACAGAGCATCAGCATGGGAGGGGCAGAGAGAGGGGGAGACACAGAATCTGAAGCAGGGTCCAGGCTCTGAGCTTCCAGCATAGGGCCTGATGCGGGGCTCGAACTCACAAACCGCCAGATCATGACCTGAGCTGAAGTCTGATGCCTAACCGACTGAGCCACCCAGGTGCCCATAATTTTATGATTATTTCCAATGAATTTGGAAAGTGATATTAGAATAGATTATTTGTTAATGCTCATTAAAAGAAAAAAAACTTAGCTGAAAAAAAATGATGTCAACAATGCCCAATATAGACAGAGATAGTATCTATTAATTACTGAGTCAGCTAGAGGGAAGATAAAAGAGACTGATGTAAGTCAGGCGGAGAGTATTTTTTGCAATGTGTTTTCCAATGTTTTGTCCATTCTGATTGCAGAGGATCAAAGTAACTGATATTTTTCAATTTTCTAGAGGGATATATTCCTTTGATTAATTTTTACCTTTTAATTTGTATCACTCCTGCATTGTTACAGATTATAAGGTATAAATTAATATATTACATTTTGATCTTAAAAGCCAGGTTGGGGTGCCTGGGTGGCTCAGTCAGTTGAGCATAGGACTTCAGCTCCAGTCATGATCTCACAGTTCTTGGGTTCAAGCCCTGTGTCAGGCTCTGTGCTGACAGCTCAGAGCCTGGAGCCTGCTTTATATTCTGTGTTTCCCTCTCTCTCTGCCCCTCCCCCTTGAGCTCTCTCTCTCTCTCTCAAAAATAAATAAGCATTTAAAAAGATTTTAAAAAGAAGCCAGGTTAATTCATTTTTATATGATATCGTAAATTGTATTAAATTCATAATTTAAAATAACTACTTCTGATTCTTGGTCATTTTTCACATCTCCATGAATAGTTAAGTTTTAGTTGTTGGGCTTTTTTGTCAGTTGCTTTGTTCTGTTATTTATTTATTTATTTATGCAATAATTTTCCTATCTGAGTTAGTAATCACTGTGCACTAACTTCCGGGTGGCAGGCACTAGGACACTGAAATAGAGAATTGGTCATAACACTCTGTGAAGAGTTTATTATTCCATCATTAAATTCCAATGCAGGATCTCATTTCTGTTCCCACAACTAGTACAATAAATAGGCTCCCGATGTCAATGGCCATTTCCATAGACATTATTTTACTTAGCTCATTTTAATTAAATACTAATCATATACTAGGCACCACATTAGGAGCTGAGAAATAACTAGACAAGGGTACATATACTAAGTTCTAGAAGAAATATAGACACTTACCCCCTCACAGTATAGCACAAACTCAGATTCAATACCCCTTCATTTCACTAATGGTTATTAAATACCTTTTACTTGAAGTGCCTGACTTCTCCATAAGCCCACTCCCAGTCAACATTCTCCAGCTTCCTTGATCTAAGCAGACTGGACTCCTTTTGTAGATGTTATCATGTACCTGGAGAATAATAACTTTGTAAAACAATATTTAATATTTTTAGAGCCGTTGTAAATTCCAGCAAAATTGAGAAGGTGTGGAGATACCCCACATACTCCCTGTCCTCACATGTGCATTCTCCTTCACCACCAGTGTAGTACGTTTGTTACCAAGGATGAATCTACACTGATACATCAGAGGTACCCAAAGTCCATAGTTTACCTTAGGGTTCACTCTTGGGTTTAGACAAATGCATAATGACATATATTCATCGTTATGATATCATACAGGATATTTTCACTCCCTTAATACTCTTATGTGCTCTGCCTATTCATCCCTCCCTCATCCCTTCACTCCTAGCAAATCTTTTCATTATCACCAAAGTTTTGCCTTTTCTAGAATGTCATATAGTTGGAATCCTATAGTACACACTATTTTTGGTTTGGCTTCTGGCATTGAGTAATAGGTATTTTAGTTTCTTCCAAGTTTTTTTCATGGCTTGATAACTCACTTTTTAGTGCTGATGAATAATATTCTATCCTCTGAAAACACCAAAGTTTACTTATCCATTCACCTACTGAGGGACAACTTGGTTGCTTCCAAGTTTTGACAATCATAAATAAAGCTGCTGTAAATATTCATGTGCAGGTTTTTGTGTAGACATAGATTTTCAACTCCTTTGAGTAAATACCAAGAAGCATACTTACTGGGTACCATGATAAAGATATGTTTAGTTTTATAGAAAACTGCCAAACTATTTCCCAAAGTGGCTGAATCATTTTGTGTTCCCACCAGCAATGAATGAGAGTTCCTATTGCTCCATACCCTCACCAGGATTGGGTGTTGTCAGTGTTCCAGATTCTGGCCATTCTGATTCGGTACCTACTGGTATCTCGTTGTTTTAATGACAAAGATATGGGCACTTTTTGATATACGCTTTTTTTTCCCCCATCTATATATCTTCTTTAGTGAGGTGTCTGTTAAGGTCTGTGGCCTATTTTTTTAAGTGGGCTTTCTGTTTTTTATAGTTGAGTTTTAAGAATTCTTTGTTTAGGGACTCCTGGGTGGCTCAGTCTGTTAAGCGTCCGACTTCAGCTCAAGTTGATCTCGTGGTTCATGAGTTTGAGCCCCATGTCGGGCTCTGTGCTGACAGCTGAGAGCCTGGAACCTGCTTCGGATTCTGTCTCCCTCTCTCTGCCCCTACCCTGATCGCACTCTGTCTCCCTCTGTCTCTCTATCTCAAAGATAAATGAACATTTAAAAAAATTTAAAAAAAAAGTTCTTTGTTTATTCTGGATAACGGTCCTTTATAAGAGATTTCTTTTGAAATATTTTCTCCCAATCTGTGGTTTATCTTCTAATTCTCTTGACATTGTATTTTTCACAGAGCATAAGTTTTTAGTATTAATGAAGTCCAACTTATCGATTTTTTTCTTTCATGGATCATGTCTTTGATGTTATGTCCAAAAAGGCATAAACATATCCAAAATCACATATGCTTCTCCTATATTATCTTCTAGGAGGTTTATAATTTTATGTCTTAACATTTGGATTCAATATCTTTTGAGTTAATTTTTGTGAAGAGTGTAGGTCTGGGTCTAAATTCATGTTTTTTTTTTGTTTGTTTGTTTGTTTTTTTTGCATGTAGATGTCTACTGTTTTCAGCACCATTCATTGAAGACACTATCTGTACTTCACTCTATTGACTTTGCTTCTTTGTCAGAGATATGTTGACTATATTTGTGTGGGTCTATTTCTATACTCTCTAATCTGTTCCATTAATCTTTCTATTACTTTGTTAATACCACACATCTTAATTACTGTAGCCTCTGTAGTAAGTCTTGATGTCAGGTACTATCTATCATCCTACTTTGTTCTTCTCCCTAAATACTATCTAGTCTATTTTGTGTATTGGACTCCATATAAACTTTAGAATCAGTTTTTTTTTTTCTTAATATATATAAAATAACTTGCAGGGATATTGATTGACACAGCATTGAATCTCTAGGTCAAGCTGGAAACAACTGAGATCATTACACTATTGAGACTTCCTATCCATGAATATGGACTATCTCCCTTTTATTTAGTTCTTTGATTTCTTTTATTAGTTTTTTTTTTTTCTAGTTTGTTAGGTTAATACCTAAGTATTTCATTTTTTATGGAATGATATTGTGTTTTAAATTTCAAATTCTACTTGTTTATTTTGGTTTATAGGAAAGCAATGGACTTTTGCATACTAACTTTATACCTTGCAGTCTTGTTATAATTGCTTATTAGTGCCAAGAGATTTTTTTTTGTTATTTCATATTTTCTATGTAGATGATCATGTCATATGTGAACAAAGACATTTTTATATCTTCCTCCCAAAGATATATGCCTTTAAAATTTTTTTAATGTTTATTTATTATTGAGACAGAGACAGAGCGTGAACAGGGGAGGGGCAGAGAGAGAGGGAGACACAGAATCTGAAACAGGCTCCAGGCCCTGAGGTGTCAGCACAGAGCCCGATACGGGGCTTGAACCCACGAACTGCGAGATGATGACCTGAGCCATAGGTGGACTCTCAACTGACTGAGCCACCCAGGCGCCCTGCCTTTTTAAATTTCCTTTTCTTTCCTTCCTGCATTAGCAAGGACTTCCAGTACAATGTTGAAAAGAGTGATGTGGAAGTACATTTGTGACATTTACCTGGTCTTCATGGAAACACTTTGAGTTTCTCAGTATTAAGTATGATATTATCTGTGGATTTTTTTTTAGGTATTCTATATCAAATGAAGGAAGTTCCCCACTATTCCTAGTCTACTGAGAATGAGTTTTTATCATGAATGGGTATTGGGGAAACAATCACTTTTTCCCCCAAATTTTTATTTAAATTCTAGTTAACATATAGTGTAATATCGGTTTCAAGAATAGAATTTAGTGATTTATCGCTTACATATAACATTCAGTGCTCATCATAACAAGTGCCCTCCTTAATACCCATAACCCATTTAGCCCACCCACCACCTCCCTCCCTCCATCACCTCTCAATTTGTTCTCTTTAAGAGTCTCTTGTGGTTTGCCTGCCTTTCTTTCTCCCATATGTTCATGTGTTTTGTTTCTTAGATTCCTCATGTAGATAAAATCATATGGTATTTGTCTTTCTTTGACTTATTTTTCTTAGCATAATACACTGTAGCTCCATCCACATCATTGCAAATGGCAAGATTTCATTCTTTTTGAAGTAATATTGGATGAAGTAATGAAGGCTGAGTAAAATTCCATCATATCTATATATATGATGGACATTTGGGCTCTTTCCATAGTTTAGCTATTGTTGATAATGCTGCTATAAACACTGGGGTACATGTACTCCTTTGAATTTTTATTTTTGTATTCATTGGGCAAATACTTAGTAGTGCAATTGCTGAATTGTAGGGTAGTTCTCTTTTTTATCTTTTTTGAGGAACCTCCATACTGTTTTCCAGAGTGGCTGTATCAGTTTTCATTACCACTGACACTGTAAGAGGGTTCCTCTTTCTCCATATCCTTGTCAACACCTGTTGTATATTGTGTTGTTAATTTTAGTCATTCTTAACAGGTGTGAGGTGGTATCTCATCATAGTTTTGATTTATATTTCCATGATGATCAGTGATGTTGAACATCTTTTCGTGCATCTGTTGGCCATCTGAATGTCTTCCTTGGAAAAATGTTTATTCATGTCTCTGCACATTTCTTAACTGGATTATTTGTTTTGTAGGTATTGAGTTTGATAAATTCTTTATAGATTTTGGATACTAACCCTTTATCAGCTATACCATTTGCAAATATCTTCTCCAACTCTGAAAATCATAGAACACTTATGAAAAAATTGAAGAGGACACAAAGAAATGGGAAAAAAGCTCATGCTTTTTTATTAGATTAGAGAACAAACATTATTAAAATGTCGATACAATCCAAAGCATTCTACACATTTATTGTAATCCCTATCAAAATACCATCAGCACTTTTCACAAAGGAAGAACAATCAATCCTAAAATTTGTATAGAACCACAAAAGACCCTGAATAACCAAAGAATCCTGAAAAAGAAAAGCAAAATTGGAGGCATTACCGATTCTGGACTTCAAGGTATATTAAAAAGTTGTAGTCATCAAGACAGTATTGTTTTGTCACAAAAACAGAAACATTGATCAGTGGAACAAAATAGGAATCCCATAAATGGACCCACAACTGTATGGTCAACTCCCCTTCGACAAAGCAGGAAAGAATATTGAATGCCAAAATGACAGTCTCTTCAACAAATAATGTTGGGAAAACTGTATAGCAACATGCAGAAAAATAAAACTGGATAACTTTCTTGCACCATATACAAAAATAAATTCAAAATGGATGAGAAGCCTAAATGTAAGATCAGAAACTATCAAAATTTTAGAGGAGAACACAGGCAGCTACTTCCTTGATCTTGGTCAGAGCCACTTCTTACTAGACTATTGCTGGAGGCAAGGAAAACAAAAGCAAAAATGAGCTATTGGGACTTCATTAAGATAAAAAGCTTCTTGGGGCACCTGATTGGCTCAGTTGGTTAAGTGTTTGACTTGGGCTTGGGTCATGATCTCGTGGTTCATGGGTTCGAGCCTGCATCCAGCTCTCTTGCTGTCAGCATGGAGCCACTTGAGATCCTCTGTCTTCCTCTCTCTCTACCCTTCCCCCACTCACTCACTCACTGTTTAATAAATACACATTAAAAAAACAAGCTTCTGCATGGTGAAGGAAACAATCACAAACTAAAAGGCAGCCTACAGAATGGGAGAAAACAATCACTTTGAACAGAAGAATGGCACCAGGGCCATCTGAAAATTCCAAAAGATTTTTTTCTATGTAAATGGATTGGTGACAATTCCTTGCCCACAGAGAGCATACTAAACATATTAAACAATAGCATTAGAACATAAGTAATGAGATTTTTAAGTCTTTGAAACTTTAAAAGATAATTTCAAAGGTTTAAGGGAAAGACAGAAATATACTACCAGTGTGAGATGAAGTCTTTTCTCTTTCCTTCTCCCTCTCTTTTTCTATTCTTATCCTAAACCTTTTCCCCAATATGCAATACTTATTTAGAGGAAGGCTACTAAGGGAACTATCAAAGACAAGAACAGAATGTGACCATGTGACTTTATGTATGAAGATGGAAGAGGCTAAAAGTTCTCAGTTTTCCGTAGCATTTCCTTTTAGGATTTTGTTGTTGTGATGATGGTTGCTGGTAATGACTATCTAAGTGTCCATTCCATTCTCCTTTTGCTGCAGAAGCTGGAAAATTAAAATTATCTGCATTAACAGCTAGGATTCTGAATGCAAATTTGAATCAATCAATTATATGCATTCAAGTGAGGTTTGAAAATAGCAAAGGGAGTTATGTTGCTGCTCTTTTGATTATTTTCTCATCACGGAGTGGTGAATATATAGTCTACCTCCCACAGGCCTGCCTGGTGGGGGCAGAAGTTATGTCTGCTGCTCTCTGTGGTTCAAAACCTCACCAGAGTTCCACAGAGGAGCTTGAGAAGTGAGCAAAAGCTCTTAGCTGTAAGCTGACATTGAACTGAACACGTTTCTTCTTAACTACTAGGTGGAAACTATTGCAGTTATAACAGGTGGCTGCACAAAGCATATTTGATTTGCCATAGGGATTCTGCACACTTCCCTCTTCTCTTTCTACCTCAGGAAAACATTGTCCTCTTTTGTGCTACTCCTTCCCTCATACATGTTGTTTCACTTCTTTGGTTTACTAGACTCTGTGCTCCTTGAGGGCATGAGTCAGGATTTTTTATATATTCGTATCCATGGTACTGTGCTGGACATGTCATGGAACTCACAAATAATTTTTGAGTGAGTGAATGAATGAATTAATGAATAACAAGCATGAGAATTTTTTGGATTAGACCATTCTTCAAACTACCTGCAGTTCTGCCTTCAAAAAGATGTATTATGTTTTTTTGTCATTTCTAAGAAAGCCTAAGTCTTCAAATCCTCTAGGGGGGAGGAAATGTATTTAAAAATAGATATTACAGTATACATTACGTAGCCAACCTGGAAAGAAATAAGAAATGTAGTAATTTTCTTCAGCGCATATCTATTAATTTGTTGAGGTTATGGCAAGGTGTGGGTCACTACCAGAAAACAATTGCAGACTTTGGAAATGTAGATTCTTGGTTAGTTTTTAGTACTGGATTTGTACATTTTACCTTCCTGCAGGAATTTTATTTACTTTTTGACTATGTATTTAATGCAGTACTTATTCTTGTGGTCTAAATTCATTTATGTTCCTATTTTCAAAGGTGATTTAAATTCAGAATTAAAGATTGAATAGGGCCAAAGAGTTGCAAATTCATGTGACTCATCACTATTTCTTGTTTATGACATATTCCCCTTCACAGCCTTGTGAACCTGAACTTATACAGGCTATAGCATAAAAGCCAAATTAATATTAAGTGTTTGATCTCTGCATGTCTCATTTTGTGGCTCAAGAAACTGAAGCAGTTAAGCTATATATTCTGCATAGAGACCAGAAAGCATAACACCTTCAAAGGAATATACATGTATATAAAAATGTGTATTCCTATGTGAAAACATTCCATATTCCATGAGAGCAATCCCATCATTATTCAAACGGGAAAATGGCTCAGGACTTAATGATTACTGCTTGAATAAGCGATATAAATTCATTTCATACCTTATTTTTTGGCATCTTTCCTAGAGAACAATAGGAAAACTTAGATTTATGAGTTATATCATGTCTGTTTTATTATTTTTTTCCTACCAAATATGCTATAAGTTTCCCCAGTTCAAACAAGCCTGGACATGAAACTCACATTATTGATAATAAGAAACTGTCTCTGTCTCTCTGCATAATTACAAATCAAAAGAAATCCAGAAACTAATTTGTTCCTAACCAATTTCAGAAGATCTCAGGGACATTGTCACACTTACTCTCCAACACTCTCCTCTTATATATTTGTATATGCTGTTTAAAATGACTGCTCTGAAGTGGGTAGCTCAGTGTTAATCTCCCCTTCATATATCACACGTTTTAAAAAGGATATTTTAGTGATATAGAAAAAGACACAGGTTTTAAAAATCTCTGTGTACAATATTTTAGGTGAGTTCCTGGGGAGAGTTAGGGTCTTAGGCCACAGATGAAATCTTTACAGGTATCTCTCTGCTAACCATTTGCTTTTGGACAAAGCATGCAGATCCTGAGTCCCTTTTCCCTTTTGGTAAAAATATCATGGCCCATTCTGAAAATGGATGGCTGGAGAGCCTGCCTTAAGGGCATTCAACCATGAGGTGAGTTTTCTGTGGGGGGATAGCTGACACCAAGTATGGGTGCCTCTATTTCATCTGAGAATGCATTCATAAATTACTCATGTGAAAAATGACCTGTTTTCTGCCCATATAACTGTTGACAATCTCTTTGTAATTTAACTAGAATATTAATGAAAAAATATCCCAATACGTACATGTTCATTTTGTTACTTAAGGTTGTATTTACTTACATGATGATTGTGTGATTAGGTGACTTTTTCAGTCTTCATAAATCTAGCTCAACAGAAGATTTTTTTCCCTTTCATATGTTCTAAAAAATAACTCTTTATTGTGGGTTCAAGAAATTCAGCTAGGCTTAAGGAGGTATAAATGGATATTAACAGTCTATGTGCTATACAACTTTAGCTCAATAAGCAAAATGCACATGAAAAGGATTGAGGTTAATAAGACTCTGTGGCTTAATAGAGATATAATATAGATATTACACTATCTAAGTGGAACAGAGCTCCTGATTTCCAGTGGAAATTCTTACATCAGTGTACTGCTTTTTAATGATTAGATATTTTGGTAGGTAAAATACTTCTGCCTTCTTTAAAGAAGAAAGGCAACTTGTTTGTAACTAGGAAGTAAAGTTCAAAGTCATAAGATGCCTTCCCTTAACTATGGTAAGAAAGCTTGAACACATTTTTTTGTCTTGAATTAAATGTTTATTGATTTTCTCATTTTAACTCAGATGCCAACTGTGTTTAAAAGTACTTTTTTCCCCCTGCATATGTGGAAGCCTTCAATTCATCCACATTTTATTTGTATATGTACTGAGAATTGGGGTGCATGTTATTGGGCACAAAGCATGGGAATTTTGAGCTAGATGCAATCTTTGTGGTCATTTGACTCAATCTCATCATTTTACAGCTCAAAAAAATTGATGCTGAGATGGAATATGATATATCTTCAAGGTTACAGCGAGGTTCATAGCAAAACTTAAATTTGAACTCAGATCTGTGACATCTCAATCACCCATACTCTTTCTTGTGCTGTGTTCTACCCAAAGTGAAGCAAATATGTCAGTTCATATACATAAGTGAATAATGCTGAGTAAGTAATTTTATTAGAATTTACTCAAAGCTACTCTCCTAGAATTTTTACTACTATCCTTACAGTTTTAGGATATGGACAGAGTTGGATAGTTTAAGATGTGGGCACAGTTGAAACTCATGATTCATTGTCAGAACTGTAAAGTTTGAGAAAAAAAATACATACATAAAAATTGAATCATTGTTTTATGAATGAAAAGTGTCAGAATGAGGAAACAGAAAAAGTATAAAAAGTGTGCTTTGTGCTGAAGGATTTGGGGAACCACTTTGGTTTGCAGGATTATCAAACTTTTACACATAAAATTTAAAAGCAATTAATAATTCATTAAGTCTGTTTTTATATATTCTCAACTTCAAATATTTTTGTGCTTTCTTAGAGGTAGGTAGTCTTCAGAATGTAGCAGTTGAATAGAAAATGACTGAGTCCAAAGTGGGAAGAAAAAAAAAATGGTATTGCATGTTTTTAATAACATGGGACAATATGGTACTTACGGAAAAGTTGCAACATATATGAATCTTAAATATTTCCTGCCTCAGGTTAATCAATGTATTATTTCTGCATTCAAAAATAAACTACCCAGCTCATTCTTTGCCCTCTGGCTTTATTTTGATTTCTACCTTTTTTTCTTTCCCCACAACACTTTTGCTTCAGTACTTTTTGCTCTAAGAGATGCTAATCAAATGTATAGGGTATTTCAAGTGATTAACATTGGAAAAGCAATTAACTGCCTAGAAATAAATGCCACCATCTTTTGTATGCAAAGAAGACAGTGCACCAACTGTGGAATTTAGTCAATGGCAGAAAACTAAGAGATGAGCATAATTCTCCCAACTTAACATGGCCCATAGTTGTCTAATTTAATGTAATATTTCTGTGCCCAACTAATGATTATGGTGATGATGTTGGAAAATAAATTTTCAATTTGTGTGTGTTCTATCTACTAAAGATTGAATGTAGGCTAATGTCACTTATGATTACAGAATCCCTATTTGAATAATTAGTTACTCTGGTTCTGTTTACAGCTCTACCATTGACAGCTGCACATTGAACATCCTGAAACATGTCAGTCTTTAGAAATGCTTGCTGAAGATGATCCACTGATCAGATATGCTAAAAGAGGGCATTTTACACACAAGTATGAACTTCAAATCTTTATCTCATATTGAAATGCACAATGAGTAGACTATATATATATATATAGATATAGACTATATATATATATATAGACTATAGTAGACTATATTGAGGATTCTAAGTTTTTAGAGAACTGAATTTATTTGTCACCGTATGAATAATTGTCTGACTTTGCCAATGATTATTCCACTTTAAACGTTTCAATCTTTGTTGAGATCTCTACATGAAAAGAAGTTCTAAGAAATAAGTATATGAGTTTATTCATCTTTGAGGATTTATTTTCAATCTACAGACGCAAAGGAACTAACATCAGGCTATTGCTATTAAATTTTTAGAAATACTACCCAAGCAGTAAGATTTCCTGACCTTGCAGGCTAATAAAATGTTTTAATGTATCAGAATCAGCAGAGCATGTGGGCGGATAAGTCACTGAGCTAATTAGTCATCCCTCTCCCAAGCGCTGTGTATGACTTAGTGGAGTGTGTTTAGCATTACAAGTAAATCAACATTGTTGCAGCAGGGAAGCATCATTCCTGAGTCATTTCCATAACTCTGCCACCTTGACTTTCCAATAAAATCTTCCAAGTTTATGATGCTTACAGCTTGTAAAAACAGAATGTAGCAGGAAGGAAAATTGATGCCGCAGATAATCATATGATAACCATAATACACTAACTTTAAGAATCAGAATGGATTCCTAAGTAATGAATATGAAGATGTGAATATGTCAGTTCACATACCTAAATGAACAATGGTGAATATGTCATTTTTATTAGACCTGACCTACAGCTATTTCACTGGTATTTTTGCTTATTTTCTGCCCTTATAGTTTTAGAATGTTGGCACAGTTGAATGGAAAAACAGCAAAATTGATCTACAGCTAGAAGAGGTTGAGGTTGACTTTCAGGCAGGTCCTTCTTTGTAAGGGAGTAACAAAATGAACTCTCATGGTTCTCCTTGGAAGAATTCCAAGGAACAGGAAACATGGTAATAATAAAACAAAAATTTTAAACTTTCTGTATAATTATATTTTTGTGTTTAATTTTCACTTATGCATTTTATAGTCTGTTTTGCAAACATTTCCTCTTTGGTCCCCTGAGTGAGTAAACTCAGACAACTTTAATTTTTTAAATGGAAAACGAGATACAGTGAGCCAAAGTCTATTGATAGAGATTATCTGCTTGAAAGTGGCAAAACCCATATACCCAATACATAAATAAAATGAAAAAGGGATTGAAAGATTCCAATAAGGAGAGGTGAAAGATGCAGCTCCAATGATTAACACCTTCTGTGTCTCTCCTTCTCAATTCTTTCTGTCCTTCATCTTTTAAATAAGACAAACCTCTCTGATCCCAAAACTCTTTTCCTTGACTCTATTTTCCCCCACCATTCTATTCTTTCTTTCTCTTCAATTCCAACACCTGAAAGGAACAAACAACCATCACTTTCTCACCAACAATTCCCTTTGTAAACATTTGCAATCTGGCTCCTTATTCTCACTATGGAGAAATTGCTCTCTTGTTATTCACCAAAGTTTATCCTTAACTCCAATATTTGGTTCTCTGCAATTCCTCATCCATCCTTGAGCTCTCTGCAGCATTTAGAACTCTTGAACATTTGCTGACTTAAACTCTCTCCCCTCTCTTGAGTTCAATGACAACTGCAGGCACCTGGAATAAAGAGCATTTCTCAGACCCTACTTCTGCCTCCCCCTCTTCCAGGTCTTTAAAAAAGCCTTGTTTAAGTTTCTTTCTTTAGATGTCTTTCTGGTTTGTCAATATCATGTATTCCTATGAGCTCAAATATTACCTTGCTGGGTTATTCCCAATTTCCTTCCTCAACTTCACTTTGCTTTTGAGTGACAGACCCATATTTCCAATTACCTGTTAGACATTTTCATATAAACTCAGTTTAACTAAACCTGGACTTATCTCATTCTTTAAGACCATCTCAATTATTGTGGCACTATGCACCACCCCTAGATCAAAACCAAACAAAGCAAAAATTAAACAAAAACAAGAATGTTGTTGACACAAATAAGTACTTCATTCCAAGCTTGCATTATTTCTTTTTGATTCTCTTTCTACCCTCTCATCTGTTTTTTTTTTTTTTTTCATACCATTTTCACTATTTCTTCCCTATCTCAGTTCTAATACTTAGAACTAATGAACTTCTTTGGTTAGGTTTATTCCTAGGTATTTTATGAGTCTTGGTGCCATTGTGAATGGGATCAGTTTCTTTATTTGTCTTTCTGTTGCTTCATTATTAGTGTATAAAAATGCAACTGATTTCTGTACATTAATTTTGTATCCTGTGACTTTGCTGAATTCATGTATCAGTTCTAGCAGACTTTTGGTGGTCTATCAGGTTTTCCATGTATAATATCATGTCATCTACATAAAGTGAAAGCTTGACTTCATCTTTGCCAATTTTGATGCCTTTGATTTCCTTTTGTGGTCTGATTGCTGATGCTAGAACTTCCAACACTATGTTAAACAATAGCGGTGAGAGGGGACTATCAAAAGATGTAAAAGATCTGTATGCTGAAAACTATAGAAAGCTTATGAAGGAAATTGAAGAAGATACAAAGAAATGGAAAAACTTTCCATGCTCATGGATTGGAAGAATAAATATTGTTAAAATGTCAATACTACCCAAAGCAATCTACACATTCAATGCAATCCCAATCAAAATTGCACCAGCATTCTTCTCAAAGCTAGAACAAGCAATCCTAGATTTGTATGGAACCACAAAAGACCCCCAAGGAGCCAAAGTAATATTGAAGGAGAAGACCAAAGTGAGAGGCATCACAATCCCAGACTTTAGCCTCTATTATAAAGCTGTAATCATCAAAACTTTATGGCATTGGCACAAAAACAGACACATAGACCAATTGAATAGAATAGAGACTCCAGAATTGGTCCTGCAAAAGTATGGCCAACTAATCTTTGACAAAGCAGGAAAGAATATCCAATGGAAAAAAGACAGCCTCTTTAACAAATGGTGCTGGGAGAACTGGACACCAACATGCAGAAGGATGAAACTAGACCACTTCCTCACACCATTCACAAAAATAAACTCAAAATGGATAAAAGACCTGAATGTGATACAGGAAACCATCAAAACCCTAGAGGAGAAAGCAGAAAAAAACCTCTCTCACCTCAGCCGCAGCAACTTCGTACTTGACACATCTCCAAAGGCAAGGGAATTAAAAACAAAAATGAATTATTGTAACCTCATGAAGATAAAATCTTCTGCACTGCAAAGGAAACAACCAACAAAACTAAAAGGCAGCTGATGGAATGAGAGAAGATATTTACAAATGACATATCAGACAAAGGGCTAGTATCCAAAATCTATAAAGAACTCACCAAATTCCACACCTGAAAAACGAATAATCCAGTGAAGAAATGGGCAGAAAACATGAATAGACCTTTCTCTAAAGAAGACATCCAGATGCCCAACAGGCACATGAATAGATGCTCAATGTCATTCCTCATCAGGAAAATACAAATCAAAACCACACTGAGATATCAACTCACGCCAGTCAGAATGGCTAAAATGAGCAAACCAGGAGAATATAGATGCTGAGAGGATGTGGAGAAATGGGAACCCTCTTGCACTGTTGGTGGGAATGTAAACTGGTGCAGCTGCTCTGGAAAACAGTGTGGAGGTTCCTCAAAAAATTAAAAAATATATCTACCCTATGACCCAGCAATAGCACTGCTAGGAATTTACCCAAGGGATACAGGAGTGCTGATGCATAGGGGCACTTGTACCCCAGTGTTTATAGCAACACTTTCAACAATAGCAAAATTATGGAAAGAGCCTTAATGTCCATCAACTGAGGAATGGATAAAGAAATTGTGGTTTATATACACAATGGAATACTACTTGGCAATGAGAAAGAATGAAATATGGCCTTTTGTAGCAACGTGGAGGGAACTGGAGAGTGCTATGTTAAGCGAAATAAGTCAGACAGAGAAAGACAGATACCATATGTTTTCACTCTTATGTGGATCCTGAGAAACTTAACAGAAGACCATGGGGGAGGGGAAGGAGACAAAAAAAAGTTAGAGAGGGAGGGAGGCAAACCATAAGAGACTCTTAAAAACTGAGAATAAACTGAGGGTTGATGGGGGGTGGGAGGGAGGGGAAAGGGGGTATGGGTATTGAGGAGGGCACTTGTTGGGATGAGCACTGGGTGCTGTCTTTTACAAAAAAAAGCAATGAATTTCTCTGTTGCTTCAGTTTTTAACTATCGAAAGGGATTTGTATTAGCATAGTATATTTTACCACTGTTATGAGATTAAATAACTTGATACACAAAGAACAGTTAAGCCAAAGTCTGGCACAAAGGAATCACTTAATGTCCACTTTTGCCACTGCCATGACTACTGTTACTATTACTACTACAATCAAGGTCACCTACATAATTTGTGGAGCCCATTGAAAAATGAAAGTGTGAGGTCTATTGTTCAACAAGCAGGAAAAAATGTTTAAATCAGGTTGTATTACTTTTTCTGATTCTAACCACATTTCCAAGGTCAGTGTCTGTTCTAGAGAGTGACCAAGTTAGTGTCAAAGAGAAATTCAGCAGACACTGGTTAAAAGTTGCAAGACAGGGGTACCTGGGTGGCTCAGTCAGTTAAGAATCTAACTCTTGATTTTGACTCAGGTCATGATCTCACAGATTATGAGATCAATCCTGGCACCAGTCTCTGTGCTGACAGCCTAGCATCAGAATCTACTTGGGATTTTCTCTCTCCCTTGCTCTGTCTCTGAGCCTCTCCCACTTGTGTGTGTGTGCATGCACTTTCTATCTCTCTCAAAATAAATAAATAAACATTTAAAAAAAGAAAAACTTTAGAAGTTGGAAGAAAGGGGCACCTGGGTGGGTCAGTCCATTAAGCATATGACTTCGGGTCAGGTTGCAACCTAGTGCCTTGTTGGTTCAACTCTGTGTTTGGGCTCTGTGCTGACATCTCAGAGCCTGGAGCTTGCTTTGGATTCTGTGTATCCCTCTCTATCTGACCTTCTCCCACTCATGCTCTCTCTCTGTCTCAAAAATAAACATTAAAAAATAAAAATAATAAAAGTTGCAAGACAGATTTTATTCAGACTACTGCAGTAGGAGAGAGATATTTCAGTATAATCTGGGTTCAACTCCACCAAAATGTAATATAGGAGGTTTTTAAATGCAAGAATGCACTAAATTTAGGAAAAGTACTGAATTGCATTAAAGGGGCTTGGCCAATGTGACTAGGCCCTCGTAGTTTGTTAATTGGCAGTTACCTGGGGGAGAAACAAACTTTTTATATCTTTAGAACAGGAGATAGTTTTGCAAATTAGAGAAGGTGCCCACCAAAGTTAGGCTTACTGTCCCAAGGGAACTGGGAAATAGGACAGCCATCTCCCTGGATGTTTGCATTTTATTTATTTATTTATTTATTTTGAGAGAGACAGAGATAACACAAGTGGGGTAGGGGCAGAGAGAGGGAGAGAGAGACAATTCCAAGCAGGCTGTGCCCTGCCAGCACAGAGCCTGAAGCAGGGCTTGAACCCATGAAACTGTGAGATTATGACCTGAGTTGAAAACAGCGTCAGATGCTTAACTGACTGAGTGTCCCTGGATATTTGCATTTTCAAGCAATGGCCCCCAGTTATTCAAGGAGACAATTTTGAGTGGTAGAAGACTTACACCTCAAAGGGACAGTGAAATAATTTATAAGTAACTCCTGTAAGAAAAAATAGAGGTCAGGGGCCTAGGTCTGGTTGGAATAAAGAGTAAATTCCTTTGTCAGCTGTATTAGATTTTTCCAGAGAAACAGAACCAAATGAGATACACACATACATGTAAACACATACTCAATTATATGTGATTTATTATAAGCAATCAGCTCACATGGTTATAAAGGCTGAGAAGTCCCAAGATCTGCAGCCTGCAAGGTGGATGTAGGAGAGCCATAATGTAGTTCCAGTCTGTATCTACAGACCTGAGAACCAAGAGAATCAATGGTTTAAGTTCTAGCCTACAGCCAACAGACTCAAGACCTGAAAAGAGCCAAAACATTTCAGTTTGAATTTGAAAGTCAGGGAGAGATCAATGTTCCAGGTCAAGGCAGTCAGTCAGGAGGAATTTCCTCTTATTCCTGGGAGGGTGAGCTTTTTTTCTATTCATGCCTTTAGTTGATTAGATGAGGACACCTTCACATTAGGAAGAGCAATTTTTTTTTTTTTTTTTTTTAAGTTTACTTTGTTTTGTTTTGTTTTGAGAGAGAGAGAGACAAAGCATGAGCGAGGGAGGGGTAGAGAGAGAGGGAGATGGAGAATCTGAAGCAGGCTCCAGACTCTGAGCTGTCAGCACAGAGCCTAATGTGGGGCTCGAACTCACAAAGCGTGAGATCATGACCGGAGCTGAAGTCCGACACTGAAAGAACAATTTTCTCTACTCAATCAAAAGTTAATTTCATTCTAAAACAACCTCACCGACAGTAATGCCCCACCAACACCATTGGTATACCGTGGCCCAGTCACGTTGACTTACGAAATTAACCATTACAACATTGTTGGGCTTTCTCAAGTAGACATTTTAAGAGGGTGGAGGTGGTGGCTGTGATTATCCTAGGAACATGGTCTTGGGTCAATAGAAGGTATGCTAGAGTTTGGCCAATTCTCTTAGCATGGGAGGTTGGATGGTGTCCTTTGTGCTAAAAGTTTTATGGTTCTCATCAGTCAACTGGCATTCTTATTATATAATCTCTTTTAGGAGAGTTTCATGAGATTTACTTGGTAATGTTTTAAGCCACTTTAGGATTCTAGGTAATTTTAAATAAGGATTGGTTATGATAAAAATAATAAGATAATTATATTGATTTATATACCCATTGTAGAATTGTGAGTTTTAAAGTTGAACTGCTTTCTGGGTTTTGAAGAACTATAGATTCAGCTCATGATTTTTATATTCAAATTGCTGCCTCGTGACGTCTTTACTCACACCTTACCACGTACATGATTTTAGGTACTTTGAAAATATGGGCACAATGAACTCAGTAATACAGGACTGTAATTTCAGAAAACATTCTTCTGGCAAAGTAAATAGAGCCAGTTTTATGTCATCTGTAGTTTCTGCTTTAAAAATCAATGTTCTTCAATTTACTATTATTACCTACTGGGATCTTGTTATAGAATTTTACCACTATAATTAAATGAATAATGAGTATAGTAAATATTTAGTGTACACATGCCAGCAGGTACTATGGAAAACAAGTTTTCTCTCATCTTACATGCATACCTCCTAACCAAGAGTCCTTCTTAATTTGAAAGCCCGTTTTTCAAGTGTGAATATTTCTAAATGAATCCTCAGACTTTGGGAAAAATATTTAAGCTGTGTATCTAGTATTTATTTCACCTACTTCATATTCCCCAAAGTATCTATTGTTGAGTTTTCTAAAAATGTCTTGCATGATAGAAAGCAATTAGCCAATACAACCTCCAAGGAAAGTCATCCTCAATATTTTGTTTTATGTTCTCTCTTTCAGATAGTCAAGCTTTTAATATTTTAACCTATACCTATAGGATCAAGATTATTTATATAGCAGCCTATGTTTCTATTTACAGGGGATAATAGTTAGGTCATGGTAAATAGTCTAATTCCAGTATTTCAGACATGTTTTTAAGTTTTTATTTACTTGACTTTATTTAATTATTCAACAAATATTTATTGAGTTCCTATTATGAGCTATAAATATATATATACAGTGTCTTCTGGTAGCAGAGAATATATCAGTCAGTGCAAGAGAATATAGCTTCATCCACATAGATCTTTTACTTCAGTAGATGAAGACACAGAGTAGTCAAATAAGTAAAATCTAGGGTAAGTAATAAGTATTATAAGAAGAAAATAGGAGGACTGATAGAGAAGAGACTTGGTCAGCTTACCATTTTTAATACATGAACAGAGAAAGTTTCACTCCTAGGGTGACATTTTGGAAAAGAATTATGAAAAATGAAGCAGCAATCTTTAAGGAAATCTAGGAGAAGAGGATTCTATTTTGTTCAATATAATTTATTGTCCAACTGGCTTCCATACAATACCCAGTGCTCATCCCAACAAGTGCCCTCCTCAATGCCCATCACCCACTTGCCCTTCTCCCCCACCCCCCATCAAACCTCAGTTTGTTCTCTGTATTTAAGAGTCTCTTATGGTTTGCCTCCTTCCCTCTCTGTTTGTAACATTTTTTCCCCCTTCTCAAGATCCACATATGAGTGAAAACATATGATATCTGTCTTTCTCTGCCTGACTTATTTCACTTAGCATAATACCCTCCAGTTCCATCCACGTTGTTGCAAATGGCCAGATTTCATTCTTTCTCATTGCCAGGTAGTATCCCATTGTATATATAAACCGCATCTTTATCCATTCCTCAGTTGATGGACATTAAGGCTCTTTCCACAATTTGGCTATTGTTGAATGTGCTGCTATAAAGATTGGGGTACTTGTGCCCCTATGCATCAGCACTCCTGTATTCCTTAGATAAATCCCTAGCAGTGCTATTGCTGGGTCAAAGGGTAGTTCTATTTTTAATTTTTGAGTAATCTCCACACTGTTTTCCAGAGCGACTGCACCAGTTTGCATTCCCACCAACAATGTAAGAGTGTTCCCGTTTCTCCACATCCTGTCAGCATCTATAGTCTCCTGATTTGTTCATTTTAGCCACTCTGATTGGTATGAGGTGCTATCTCAGTGTGGTTTTGATTTGTATTTCCCTGATGAGGAGTGACGTGGAGCATTATTTCATGTGTCTGTTGGCCATCTGGGTGTCTTCTTTGGAAAAGTGTCTATTCATGTCTTCTGGCCATTTCTTCACTGGATTATCTGTTTTTCTGGTGTGGAGTTTGGTGAGCTCTTTATAGATTTTGGATACTAGCCTTTTATCCAATATGTCATTTGCAAATATCTTCTCTCATTCCGTCAGCTGCCTTTCAGTTTTGTTGATTGTTTCCTTTGCAGTGCAGAAGCTTTTTATCTTGATGAGGTTCCAATAGTTCCTTTTTGCTTTTAATTCTCTTGCCTTTAGAAATGTGTTGGGTAAGAAATTGCTGTGGCTGCAGGTTGCTGAAATTGTTGCGCTGAGGTTGTTGCCTGCTTTCTCCTCTAGGGTTTTGATGGTTTCTTGTCTCACATTCAGGTCTTTCATCCATTTTGAATTCATTTTTGTGTATAGTGTAAGAAAATGGTCTAGTTTCATTCTTCTGCATGTTGTTGTCCAGTTTTCCCGGCATCATTTGCTAAAGAGAATGTCTTTTTTTTCCATTGGATACTCTTTCCTCCTTTGTCAAAGATTAGTTGGCTTTACATTTGTGGATCCAATTCTGGGTTCTCTATTCTATTCCATTGGTCTATCTGTTTTTGTGCCAATACCATACTGTCCTGATGATTATAGCTTTGTACTAGAGGCTAAAGTCTGGGATTGTTATGCCTAAGAGAAGAGGATTCTAAGCACAGCTTTACAGCACGTGTGAGTGTCCTGAGGCATAAGTAAACTTAGCGTGTTGGAGAAATCGCAAGGAGGCTAGTGTGACTGGAGCAGAGTGAACCATTGCCAAATGGTAAGAAATGAGCTCTTAGTGAGGTAATGGGGGCAAGATCACATAGGGCTTTGTGTAACATTATTAAGATACTGCCTTTAACTTTGAATATAAAGTCATTTAAGTATTTTGTTCAGACCAGTGACATATATGGCTTACATTTTTGAAAAATTCCCCTCATGGCTGTGTTTGAGAATAGGCTACAGGAAGGCGATTCTGCAAGTATAAAAATGAATTATATGCTATTGAGATAATGTTGGCTTGGACAAGGGTGCTAACCGCAAAGTTGCTAAATGACTTGATGCTTGTTTTAGTTTGAGGCTAGAACTAATAAGGATGGTGATATCTCAACAGCTGAGAAATAGAAGGGTCACGAATGAGTCCAAGACTTTTGTCCTTGAAAACTGGAAAAATACAGTTGCCATTTTCTAAGAGTAGAAAAGGCAATATCGTATGTCCAACGTGTTCTATATTGGGCATCATAAGTTTGAAATTCTATTATTAATCTGAGTGGAAATGTACACTAGGTCGTTGGTTACATAGGCTGACAAAATCCTACCTGGATGCATACTTTAAGAAGTTGTCAGCATATCAATGGTATTTAGAACAAAAAGTCGCCATGAATCACCAGAGGAGTGGTGTAGTTAGAAAAGAGATCCATGGATTAACCGCTGAGGCCCTCCTACTGTTTACAGGTTGAAGATATAAGTAGAATCTGGCACAGTGGGCTGCAGATAGTAAATTAAAAGATTGTTCTGAGAGCCCAGTGAAGAAATTCTTTCAAGGATGAGCAAATGACCAGTGAAAATTGGCCATGAGATTTAGCAATGTAGAAATTGTTGGTAATTTCAACAAAAGCAGTTTCAGTGGAAAAATGGGGTGAAAGTCTGAACAAAGTTGGTTCAAAAGAAAATGAGAAGAGAGTCATAAGATCTAGTAAGCATGAAAAGTCCTGAGGTGTTGAGGTATGGTATTATTAAAAGGGACTAGTATTATGCTAAGTGAAATAAGTCAGTCAGAGAAAGACAAATACCATATGATTTCACCCATATGTGGAATTTAAGAAAGAAAACAAATGACCAAAGGGGAAAAAAGAGAGACAGAAGCAAATCAAGAAACAGACTCTTGATTACAGAGGACAAACTGATGGTTATCAGAGGGGAGATGGGTGGGGGGGATGGGTCAAACATATGATGGGGATTAAGGAGGGCACTTGTGATGAACACTGGGTCACTAAATTGTACACCTGAAACAAATATTACACTGTGTGTTAACTAAATGGAATTTAAATAAAAAATTAAAAGGGACCAGTGCTGTGGGATCAAGACTTCATGGAAAAATGGGGAAAATGGTAGCATGTGATTTGAATGGACATAGGAAGAGTTTGCATTTATGTTTATACATAGAAAAGAGCATTCCATAGGAAAACTAATATCATTTAGAAAGTTATTCAGATAACAATTTTATCATGATCAGTGTTAGCTGGACAGAATAAAGAAAACAGTCACTGTAGAGAAGTCAGGATATGGGCCTGAAAAGCAATGGAGACTGAATATCTTTACTTCTGGAAAGCTTGAATCTAAAAATTAAGAAGGTATTTTGTGCCTTCAATTTGTTTTATTTTATTATTATTTTTATCTTTTGAGAAAACACTCACAGGGAAGGGGCTGAGGGAGAGGGAGAGAGAGAGAATCCCAAGCTGACAGTGCAGAGCCCAACTCGGGGGTCAATTTCATGATCATGAGACTTAACTGACTGAGCCACCCAGATGCCCCAGATGTACCTTAAATTTAATGTTTTTCTTTCAATATTTATTTTTGAGAGACAGAACATGAGTGGGGGAGGAGCAGAGAGAAAGAGAGACACAGAATCTGAAGCAGGCTCCAGGCTCTGAGCTGTCAGCACAGAGCCCGACAGGGGGCCCGAACCCATGAACTGTGAGATCATGACCTGAGCTGAAGTCAGACGTTTAACTGACTGAGCCACCCAGATGCCCCTTAATGTGCCTTAAATTTAAATGGTTACTTTTCTAAGCAAACATACGTGTGTCATCTTGTTTTATATTCTCAACGATATTGTTAGTAAGTGAAAGGTATTATACTCTCATACTGAGGCAAGAAATTTTCCCCAAAGTTAAGAGGCTTGACTTAACCTAACAATTTTTACTTTCACATAATATGCTAATGTCACAGCAGAGATTAGAACACTTAACTTGCCACTCTTAAAAGAAGATACATATTGTAGGAAGAGGACTAGTAAAAACAATAACCAGTCATTTAAAATATGAAAGTGAGCAAATAAATAAATAAACAAACAAATAAATAAATAAATAAATAAAACCTATGCAAGTGTTGGAGGGGGTCATGGAGAGGATGTGACCGCAGGTTGAGCTTTGAGCTGGATCTGGGGGGATTGGCAGCTCCCTCCTCCCTCCTCTGTCTTAGGAATGTACACTCCGCTTGCCTTCCTCCTGAGCCAAGGTCCTCTGCCTAAGGGCAGGGCCTTGAGTTAGTAACATGTTGTTGGGACCATGTGAATGGTATATGTGACTTGCCCAATTTAGGCCCTCTGTATAAACTTTTAAGATTTTGGCATGTGGGTGCAAGCGGCTCATTTTGCGATCCTGGGGACAAGCGTCCTATGTAAGTTCCCTTGCTTATTAACCCTGCCTACCTACCAATCTGGTCTTTCCCTGCCCTTCATGTTCAGAAGCCCATTTCAGATTTCACCCAGGAGGCTCCTGAGGTTTTGAACCAACAGCAAGAGGTAAGTTGAATAATACAGTAAAATGAATTTATAGTAAAATATAGTTTAGTTTTATGTAGGAAAATTACGTCATAAATAGAAAAATCAAGGGAGATTTGTACCAGATGGTTTCTAGAATCATAGATAGAGCCGAAGCATCTCAGAAAATAACCTAAGATGAAATTAGTTTGAGAACTTTGACAGGGAGCTAATTATTGAATAAACTCTGTGTTATCTATTGTAGAAAGGGAATTGCTGTCCTTGTTAAACAGATTTTTTAATTAATAAGGAATTATCACATACACTATATAGGGGATTACCAATTTTCCAAAGAATTAGAAAACAATAGAATGTACTTAACACTAAATTAAATCAACGCAATTTAATCATTTTAATGACTGTAGAGTTTGGGAGAAATACTTTATGGCAGCAGTTTAGAATGTGGCACAAATACAACGTATACAGGGAAAAAAATAGGTTTTGATTAGATTATTTTGGGTGGGGAGTGAATAACACTAAGGTCCAGATCATAGAAATGTATGGACATGGCAAGTGTTTGTTATATAACACAAGAGGATTAGTGATGAATTAATTAAAACCATTCATTGATTCATTCATCTGATATTTATTGACAGCATGCAGAAAGGTTGGCATTGAACCGAATCATGATTGGTAGGAATGATACTAAGAATATTTTCTATCTCAAGAAGTTGATAGTGTAGTTCAGAAGGCAGGAAAATAAGGAAATACGTATGATAAGTGTTTATGTTTGATGGTAAAGAAGCACAGAAAAGAGCTACTCAACTTAGTGTTAGGTTGGAAAAAAATAAAAGAGGAATTTTTAGATAAACTCACATTGCTAAGTTTGAAATCCTGGGTTTTCTTGACATTGTATCTATCATGCACACAAAAGCGTATTTAATTGGAAGAGACACAAGTGCATGCAGTTGAGTAAAGAATTAGAGCTGCTACTCGTTCAGACTACTTAAATGTCTACGAGAGGACAATCCTTTCTGCAAATCTGTTGGTGATAACTGAAAAGTTGTTGGGAACTAGTTTTCACTGAGTTAGTAATGTCAAGAGTAATTCACTTTTTACTTAAAGAAGTGAAGTGTTTACATGCAACTCTGGTCTCTTTATGAAAGGCCTCTAGGAATTGAAGTTACCTGAAAATTGCATAAGAACTCATACAATGATTTCATATGTCAGTAAACAAAGATATGTGGGCAAAAGGATTTAAGCCCTCATTTGTTAATCCATGGCCATGACCCATGTATCATCCAAGGTCCAGTCAGGATATAGAAGTTACAACAGTTTTTGTTGTCGTTTTTGTTTTTGATTGGAAGATTTAATAAAAAGCTTTGCTACCAGTTTTGGAGGACTAAAAAGCAGAAAGGAAACAGTAAGGCATTAGAGAGAGTAGCTACTGAAAAATAAGTCCATCCCAAGGCTGGGACAATTAAATTTTCAAATTATTAATACTTCAGAGATAGATGAGGGAATCTGCAGAGCTGAAACTCAGGTGTCTGAAAATCAGAAGTCTAAGGAGGAGTCACTGCTCACTCTGTGAAGCTGACATGTCTGAGAAGGTGTGATGAGGTTGGTTCAGAAGGTGTTGGAAAAGAAACCAGCCACTGCTACTGAAATGAAATATCACTGTCAGGGTGAAAAATTGTGGCCGTGGTGACTGAGTGCAGCAAGAAGAGAACACAGGAACAGGAAACACACAGGAAGGAGTGAGCCTCTTTTTTTCCCTACGTCTTCCAGTGCTTTTCTAGTATCTTCTATCAGCAGAGACTCACAGAAGCCAGCATAACAAAACAGAAATAGGATGGGCAAGTCCCAGCCCCAGCATCACAAACCAGAGTTTGTGCTGAGTGTCATAACAATAACTGGGACAACAGATGTTAGTACTCAGATACCCTAGGGGTCAACATATTTGAACACACTTTTTCATTAGCCCTATGTACATTAAGTTGCAGGATGAAGGTGGAATTTTATGAAGAATTTGCTTTTGCTCCCATAGAATTGAAAGCGAACGGGGTGCCTAAGTGACTCAGTCAGTTAAGTGTCCGATTCTTGGTTTCAGCTCAGGTCATGATCTCAAGGTTTGTGGGATCAAGCCCCAAGTGGGGTTATGTGCTGATTGTGCGGAGCTTGCTTGAGATTCTCTCTGTTCTTCTTCTTCTTCTCTCTCTCTCTCTCAAAATAAATAAATAAGCTTAAAATAATCTTTTTAAAAAAGAGTGGATTACGCAGTCAATATATTTATAATTTTTAAAGCCTAGTTTGACAAAAGCTGCAAAATATTGTCTAGTGTCTCAGCTTCAGAACACAGAAAACTCAGTAAGCGGATAGTTCTGTCTTGAAGCCATTTAATTCTTATTTGCTGTTTTATTAAGGATTGGTATTTAATTTTGTTTCTTGGCATTCACTGGAAAGTTTTGCCTGAGTTCAGGATAGTAGAACATAAAATACAAAATATATGTCAAAGCAATACATCACTTTTGTATTTCTTTCCTTTTTTACGTGACCAAAATTTACTTTAATTTTGTGGTAGTCTAATTTCAGTCTTATGCTTTTATCATTTTCTCAAACACCAATCAACAATTAGCCACAGGAAGAAAGAGGTGAAAGAATCTGGTCTTCTGATTATCCCTGTAAAAATCTGAAAAGAGCATGAGACTAGGATAGCCATGAGCTAAACTATTGGCACTCTGACAAAAGCTATAGAAATTACTCAACACAGAAATTCACTCAAGGGTGAAATAACATTTAAAAGAAATTATTTATTTTACTTTATTAATGTTGGTGTTAAATTGTTCAATTGGGCATCAAGTCAAAACTGAGCTTTTTGTTTCTTAAGGGGAAAACGTAGGCAGAAAGGTGATCAAGCGAAACAAGAAGAAATAAGATTTTGTAAAATAAGTAGATTTTAATTGCATCAATTGCTAAAGTGCTACTTTTCCCTCGAGTACTCTAAGTCAAATTTTCATGTGAATCATTGCATAAAACCAAAGTTACTTATGCCCTGTTTAGACTCTTGCTTCTAACCCTAACTCTTTGGGATAAATTGGGTAAGTCTATATGTTTTATCTGGCTCTCAAAATGATGTACTGGATTTTTCCTTTGAATCCACAACTTTATTTTCTACCATATGTTTTTTAAAAGTATTATGAAGTTATAGAGTTCTGTGAGTTTTCTGAATTACTCTTTGATAGTATTTATTCCTTGGGGATAACTTAACATTATGTTGGAAATTTATACCTAAGATGAACTGTAATATATATTTTCAATATTAAATACTGAAAAAGACATTTATCTTAATTTCCAAGAAAGAGATGCCATTGAATGTCTTTTTGAATAGTTATTTCTTCATCTTTTTCAAGCCAGCCAAATAAATATTAACATGATTATATTTGGATGAAGTTAGTTAAGTTAATAAATATATTAGGCTTGATTTAAAAGTGAGTAGAATATCAAATGCTAAGATTATGATTTCAATTTAATCTCAAATTTTAAAAGTCTCAACAAAATCTTTAGAATTCTTATTTAAAGTAAAGAATAAGCTATGGCTTTCCAAAATGCTTGCACATGTTCATATATATTGAAAAATGTGAGTAATAGTTTACTTCAAGTTCATAAATAATCATGAAAACAATTACGAGAGTTATTAATTAGTACTAGTTATCATTTTTTGAAACGTTTATTTATTATTAAGAGACAGAGCATGAGCATGGGAGGGGCAGAGAGAGAGAAAGTGGGAGACCCAGAATTTGAAGCAGGCTCCGGGCCCTGAGCTGTCAGCACAGAGCCTGATGCGGGCTCGAACTCCCAAACCGGGAGATCATGACCTGAGCTGAAGTCGGATGCTCAACAAACTGAACCACCCAGGCGCCCCTACTAGTTATCGCTTTTAAGAGACTACTCCATTGTCAGTACTGAACTAGACATTATTTCTCTCTTTATTCCATGTGGGAGAGCTGATAACACTGACTCCATCTTTGGTCCTCCATCTTGTTCTCCCCTCTGGCACAAAGAGGCACCACTTTAGACAACTACTCTGTGACCTCACGTCCATGCCTCTTGCTCCATAAAAGTTGAAGATTAAGGTCCAGATTGAGGCAGAGAATAGGGATGGAAATTCATAGTGCTGTGGATCTTTTGTCCCTCCGCCAGTCTGATTGCCCCTGTCAGGAAGTTACCATGAATAAAATCCTGGGTAAATGGTACAGAGTGGCTTGCTTCATTTTTCATTATTACCATGTCTTCTCAGTCTAGAGGATACATTACTGACCTTCCTCCATATTCAACAAAGATTTTTTGATTAATTTTATGGATTAGGCATTACATGCAACAACTAAGACCTCAAAGATTAATAAGGGAAATCTCCTACATTCAAGGTGTTAATATAATGTGATAAACATAGGAGATAGAAAGGGTTTTTAACTTTGTCATTTTTTAAAAAATTTATGAACTCATTTAGTACATATCTATTTTGCCAGGCATTGTGCTAAATGATGGTAATTCAAAGATGAATAGATGCAGACCAAATACTTTCTGGAAAGGAACTTGTAGTATGATGTAGGAGGCAAAAATTAATGATATTAATATGTGAATAAATTTAAAGTTGAACTGTTAAAAAATTTATATGGGGGGTTACATGATACTATGAAAGGGTATGTTGGCATTTCTGTGCCTTTCAAAGAGCTTAGGAAAAGACCTTCATTTTAACTGAGATCTAAAGGATGAAGTGGGGTCTATTGAGGGAGAGAGGAGCCAGCATGTTGGCAAAAAGAGAAGCAGGTATTAAGGCTTTGTGGGGATGGAGTGGGAGGGAGTAGATATATTTTAGGAAAGTGAAAGGAAACAAATGAGATAATTTCAGTAGATAAAATACAAACTGTACAGAATCTTTCAGTGCAAGTTAAGGATTTTGATATTTATCTTACTCAACTAGATGTACTAAGTGGTATTGTATTTTTCATTAAGAAAATAAAAATGTTCTGGCTCCAGTGAAAAATCTGAAGAAAAACCAAGATGAGGACAAGTGTGGCTTGGGGGGGACAATTTAGAAAACTATACTTATTAATATTTGCACTCATTTATTTTTTATTTTTTTAAATTTCTTTATTGATTTTGAGGGAGAGAGAGAGAGAGAGGGAGAGAGAGAATCCCAAGAACTCTCTGTGTTGTCAGTGTGGAGCTGGACTCAGGGTTCATTCTCACAAACTGTGAGATCATGACCTGAACCGAAACCAAGAATGGGATGCTCAACCCAGATGCCCCGTAAAATCTACATTCAATTCAATGTGTGTGTAGATTTCTTCGAGCTAATCCATAAAAATGACCTGCTATTCTAGACACTTAGTAATAATGTAAAACTTTTAAAAAGAGCTAAATAAGACTAGTTAAGGCAACAAGTCTATTTTATCATAGGGGAAGGAAATAGAACAAACTTGTGGATTTTGGGCTTTTTTTTTACATATGTGTGATTTTTATACTGGACTCCAAGATCAAAACAATGAGACTTTTCTACCTTACAAATATCTGTTAACTTAATTTAATTTAATTTAATTTAATTTACTTATTAAAAAAATTAATATTTATTTATTTTTGAGAAAGAGAGACACAGAGTATGAGCAGGGCAGGGGCAGAGAGAGACACAGAATCTGAAGCAGGCTCCTGGCTCTGAGATGTCAGCACAGAGCCTGATATGGGGCTCAAACCCATGAATCATGAGATTATTACCTGAGCCGAAGTCAGGCACTCGACTGACTGAGCTACCTAGGCGCCCCAATATCTGTTTATTTTATAAAGATTTTTCTTACTGTCCATAGGATTAAGTAACATCTATACAGCTACACATCTCAAATCTATAATCGTCATCGATTCTGCCAGGAAAGGGAGGATAACTGGTAATCATTTGAATTCATAATAATGATGGTGATAGCAATAAAAAATAATAGCTAATATTTAAGTCAAAGAAACACTTCTAAGGAGGAGTATCTCAAAAATCAAAACTCTGAGGCAAAACTTTTTTGTTATTATTTTGACTTAGAATATGAGGAAATCCAAGCTCAGAAAAGTAACCCACATAAAACTATATAGCTAATAAGAAGAAATTGAATTCATGTCCATATCTGTTTGACTCCAGAACCCACATTTCAAAATCATGTTTTCCCTTATTAGAAAGCATGTGGGGAGGGGTTATTGTAAATGGTGAGCAAAATTATTTTTTACATTGTCACTTCTCAGCCAACTGTTTATAGAGATATTAAGTACAATATACAAGGGTTATTTGAGGGAGAGAATAAAAACAAGGAAAACAGAATTTTAATGAATACTGGCAGAATCATACAAAATTAGATATTCTAGATTAACATAAAAGTTTCCATTTTCAACTTCCTCTTCCAAATTTCCAAAAAATGTTTAAAACAATGGAGACAAGTCTTTTTAAAAATCTTCCCCTTCTTTTCTTATAAGAGATGAATAGGAATATAATATTCTCCTTTTTGTTTTTCCATCTGTTCTCCTACTTAAAACTTTCTACAGAATATTTTGTTTCTCTGTAAATACATGAAAGGATCTCCCCATCATTTAATTATGCTTTTTAAAAACTTTTCCTGGCATATAGAAAGAAGTAATAAAAATGAAACTGGGTTTGTTCAGATAGTACAGTGATGATTGCAGAATATTTTAATATCTTTCCTAGAGTGCATTCGACACTACAATTTCTCCTCATTATAACCAGAGTTGGAAGGAACTTATAATGGAAATTGAATGCACTATGTGAGTTTATAAAATATAATGTGAAGATAATACGACATGCTTAGCTGTGACTATGAATGACTACTTCTGCATTCAATGTTTTAAAAAAAAAATAAAATAATTTAGTTGATGTAGTCTGATTTTAGTAAGTTTTAGCTATTTTTTTCTCTTTCTTTAAAGCTGCCCTCTATGGTTAGTCTTAAAAGTTAAGTTTTACATAAAGAGTAAAAAAATAAATAAACTGAGTATATTATCCTTTTAACTTTCTACAAACAAAAGTCTACTCAGATTAAAGAATATCAGTCCCATCTGTTTCCTCTTTAATGATAGTTTCCAACCACTGGAAATATCTGAGCTACGTTCAAGGTTTATTTTAAGTTATGAGCTAATGTGCAAGATAACGACACAGCTTATTTAATGCTGCAAAGAGAGTACATTCCTGTCCCTGGAAAATTATATGTACAAGACCTAGCATTTTATTAACATTCTGGTATATCTCCTAAAGATGTTCATGATATGAAGACATAAAATTCTGTTTTTCCTAATCATTCTTTCTTAAAGCACTCTGAAAAGAAAAATAACATGCTAAAACTGTTTTGTTCTTTGTGGCTCTACTCAGGTTTAGGTTAAACCAAAGTCTGCATAATTTCCTTCATGGTTTGACAATTCTCCCTCTGCTTGATGCAAACCCAGTAGAGCTTTTCTGCAAGATAGAGCCTTGATTTGGGGAAAGCAGCTGCAGAAGGCTGCAAAATGGCAATGAAATGAACAACGCTAACCTCGATTTGTTAATTGAGTCATTGGTTAGCTTCAGAGAATACTGTATACACAATTAAGCAAGCATTTCACACTGTCCTTGCTTGTTAACTGGTTTTGAGATATTCTGCCAGACAGAAAATTGATAGGCATGGTAAACATGGTCTAGTTGCCTAATTAACTCAGGTAGTACAATTACTGGTGTTCAATATCTATCAACAAAGCAAAGGTGCTTTAAATGTCATATAAACACTAGAAATAAAGCACAAAGGGATTTCGCACAACTCACCTTCTGCATGAGAGTTGACTTGTTAATCCTGTCTTGTAATGTGGAAAACTTAACTCAGGGAAAGAAAGACAGAAAGGAGAGACCTTTGATTTTCAATTGCCAATTCTGAGAGTTTAGAGAGGCATTTTAGAGGGTGTTTCCCAGCTTTATGAAACCTTATGCTAACTTGAAATACTAAAATATTGATCAAATAATTCCATTGAAATGATACCACCAGAAATTCTCCTCTTCCATGGTCTCTCCTGCCATGCTGTATAGGCTACCAGCAGGCTTCAACAACCAGGGATACTATCTTGTGGAATGCAATGATGTCTCCACATGGGGGAACACGTTGGCCCTTCAGAGTAAATTCATACTCACAAATTTTTAGAATGAGGTTTTCTTCTATTATTATTTCACCACTTCTTATATATAGTCTTCCTATTATGCCTGCCACTCATCCATTTGGTTATTGAACTGGTATTTTGCAAGTGACCACTTTGTTAGCATGGTTGTAGCAGATGCTCGAAATACCTTTGTGTGTTAAATAATTTAATGTTCCAGTGTAACGGATATGCTGTGATGGACAGTACTGGTTGACTTTTCAGTGTCCTGCCCCACTTCCCTTATTTCTGGGACGACTGCTCTGCATATAGCCCTATGACTCAGGGAAACCTGACTGTACTCTCAGCTCCAGGTGGTGAATGATCTAAGTGAGTCCATTCCCCTTCCAAGAGGTTAGTTCAGTAACAGCCTCCTCATACACTGAGCATTTGAGTCATTATTAAAGGTTTGTTGGATCTTTCGGGAAAGTTATTGAATTTCTAGAACTCTTTTCCTCTGAATCTTGTAAAGAATAAATATCAGCACAGGAAATGCTTTAATCATTTTTCATGTGAAGAAAACAGCCAGAAGGAAACACAGAGAGGAAGGCACATTCAAGGCAACAGTAGTGCAAAGAAACCAGAACCGTCGATTAAGTTGACCCTCAGGAAACCCAAATTAACTCTAGATTTCATCATTTTTATGTCAGTGTGCATTGCTTTTTCTGTTACTTGGAATCATAGTACTTTAGCTGATCAATAAGAGAAAGTCCTATATCAAAAAGACCAACATAATGTCTCTCTGAAGATTCAGAACCATCTTGTTTCATTTATTATTGTTTTCTCCTCTTTCTGCCACAATTTACCATAAAAATATATACTTTCTTTTTTTAACAAAGATAACCTACTTAATAGTATATTATACAAAGGAATTTCTACGTTATCATTCTTGTTACTGATATACATACCCATAGTTTAAAAACTGAATAGTACTAACATGTTTGTATATATCTTTTGGATATAATATTTTCTTTGAATTCTCTGAGTATATCAACTGAGTATATTCTAAGGACTTCTACTCATGGAACCGGTGCTCTATTTTCTTACTTATTCTACTTAGTTTAGTGCTTCCCTCTTAATAAGAAAATTTATTAAATATCCGATGATCATTGGCTATTTGTTAATGCTTAAGATTAGGACACTAAATGACAATTAAAATTTAAAAAAAAACTTGACATACTTTCATCAGGTAACCTTTGTTTTTTTTGTTTTTTGTTTTTAATTTTCTTTCTTTATCATGAATATCTATCCATATCTTAGCTTCTTCCCCTGTCACTGAATGTTAAATTCCATTCTCTGCTGAAGTACTCCATTCCCAATTTGCTTTGCAACTTATTGAAAATGTTACTCCCCACCGGCCACTCACTGTCCCTTTCTGTCAGTGCTTTGAAACACTGATCATTATTTAAAGTTATATTACACAACCTCATGTACCTTTATGGCCTATCTCTTCCTTGTGCCTAAGGTCCATCTGAGTGCAGATAAGGTCCTGTACCAATCTAATCTGCCTTGCTGTACAATATGGTACCTGGTGCGTAATAGATTCTCATGAAGCAGTCTCTGGTTGAATCAGTTCTGAATCAATAGTGAATCAATACTTAGTTCATTGTGTCCACTCTTAAAGGCAGATTGTTCTTTTAAAAAGCTTTTTGGAGGGGGAATGGAGTAAGAGGAAAAATAGTCTTAACAGAGATTCTAGAGAAGACATTACACTTTCAGACCTCTTAGGTTATTTATTCAAAGTGTGCATGCAGGCAGTTTTAACTATTGCATTAAAAATCACAAGGAAAGTCTCTTGGCATTTTTAAAAATTAATCTCGATGCACATATCTTTGACTTTAGGTCCTGGATGATTGGGAAACTGAAATAATTCCCCGCTAAAAATACTGATCTGTTCAGTGAATCTGTCATTCTGTCAGATAAAGGACTAAGGGACTCTTAACTTAGTCTACAGAATTTTCAAATCAGTTCCTCTGGAAAAAACATTCAGTTTGCTTAAAGCTACACTTGGCAAATGATGCTCAACAAGGCAAATACTTAAAGTTCATCTAAATTATTCCATATGTTAATAGACAAATCACTAAGACAGAGGAAAGAGCGCTCAGATACCATTTGGAAGAAATATGGGAAAGTACACATTCTCTGTATTTGGGAATGTTATTAGTGAAAGAAAGATGGACTGAAAGCCTTTGCTATTGTTCTTTTTTTTCCCCCCTGCAAATTCAGACATTAAACTTCAACTACTTGCAGCAAATGTTTATTGACTGGCTCCTGTGTGAAAGGTGCTGTTGGATTGAGTTACTGGGGATATGTAATTAATATGGAAATCCTTTTATCAAAGGATGGACTCAATGTAAACAAATGTTTTTAGCACAAATAATAAGGTGGTATGTGTGAACTCATATGGAATAGAGTGAAAAGGAAGGAGCAATTGTTTCTGGTTTGGAGGATATGTGGCTAAGGATATTCTAGGAATGTTGAAGTAAACTGAGTATTTATTGGGGCTTTAGGAACCGTAGGGCATCATGATTCAGATAGGACTGTTCCAACATTGATAGGGTTTTAATGGACTCAAATATTTGGGGTTGAGTTTGCTCTAAACTATAGGGTTGTAGAAGAGAACAGTTTGCCCAAATGTATATATGTGTGGATGTTTGTGTGTTATAGATATAACCACTCTAGTGATATTTATATGAAAGAAGTCTCAATTATATTTTAAAATGGGCTTAAAACTTATAAAGTTTGAATCAAACTGAAGTTTGATTTTTGCAACTATACTTCAGGCTTATGCAACAGGAATCTAAGATGTTGTTTCAATATGTGACTCTGTTTTAAAATAATCAACAGGGTTGAAGAAGTCTGTAATTTATATGCTTTTAAATATAGAAATGAGATCATCAATAAGCAATCTAAACTATTTGTGACACATATGTTTCTCCTTCTTGATTATATTTACATTTTCTATACAAGGAAGTTTATAGAATAAAAAAAAAAAAAAATCAAACCACCAGCAATTACTTTGTACTTGAGATACAGGATGGGAAACAGAATTCATAACCATGACACTTCATACAAATGCAGTTGTAAATTTTCCTAGATTGATCTTCATTCCTCTGCCTTCTTTAACCTTGGAACATGTTAGATTTTTACTCCTCTGTGGCTTATAAGGCATAACATTTATTAGTGGAATATTATGCCCAGTAGTCACCATCAATTACTTTGATAGTAAATCTGGATAATAATACTCAGTTTAAAATAAATTAAAAGTTGCTGTTGTTATTTTCTGGGGTCCGGCTTGTCAAGAGTAACAAACTCTCATATACCTAAAGAAAACAAACATCTAACCTGAAAATACTCGATTAATCACATCAAAACGAAAATACTAAAATGATACTTTGGCCTCAACTCAATGCCCAGATTAGAGAGAATTTAGTTTTTACAATAAGGCAAAATATTTTCTTTTGTACTAACTGCATATTTATGTATGTCAGTTGCTCATTTCTTATAAAATATTAATATCCCCGTGAGACAAAAGAAAATAGTGCAGGCAATGAATGTGTCAGGACTTGGGTTATACATTGTTATTTTTTGCATCATCTCCTTTATTTTTTATAATTGCTAGATTAGGATTAGGACTAGGACAAGATTCTAAGTTTTGCCTTCAAGGACTTGAATTCTGAACATATAACAAAAGAAAAAGGAAACTATGTGTCTGTGTGAGTGCAAATCACTTTGGAACAGAAGAGACTTTTCTGAAAAGGTAATTAATAATTCATGAAAAATAGAATTTTTCTCTCCTCCATAGGCATTTGGTCTCAGAGGTGGAGACTGAGGTATAAGATAAAATGAGCACTAGACTATTTTGTTTATCCATTTTCCTAATGACTACTGAGTTTGAATCTATTTTCACAAATTCACTGGCCATTGGCGTGGCTCTTTGTTATATGTTTATGCAATTTTTTACCCACTATCATTGTTTGTTTTTTTTTTGATCTTTAGTTATCAATTTATAGCTACCATATTTTATATTATAGATAATTTTCTTTACTTGCATTGCCCTTTTCCCAGTCTATCAGATGCATCTGATTTTCTTTATAAAATATTATAACGTAATTTATATCATAGTCAAATATGTTTCTTTATAATTTCTTAACTTCCTTATTTAGAGCTGATATGCTTATCCTTAGCTTATTTTATCCTAGTTGGCTATAAACATTTTATTTATTTGTTTTATTCATTTATTATTTGAGATTATAATTCATTTTATTTCTTTTTTTAATACAGTGTGAAGTAGTGAGATGTAACATGCTTTTATTCTAGATAGTCAGCTTTATTGACACTATTTATTAAATTAATAGTTATTTTCATCTCTGAACTGAAATGGAAATTTTTTAATAAAATTAATTCGCATATATATTTGCTTTCATGTCTGGAGTCTCTACTCTGATCTACTGATTTAGTAGATTATTTCTATAACAATCCTCAACTGTTTTGATTATGGTAACTTTATGCTATATATTAACAGTTGCTAAGGCAAAGTACTTATGATTATTATTTTATTTTTACAGTGTTCTTACCTATATTGAAGCATGTGTTTTCCCACATTAACTATGTTGATTTCATTCAGTCCCTCCTCTCCCTTTCCATTATAAATATTGAGGATCAAATTTAATTCTATTAAAATTATATTAATTTTGAGAAAGTTATTATTTGTCTTTTTATTCAAGAACACATGAGGTCTTTCTATTTTTAATTTGTATTTTATAATTTTTAGTAATAAATAATATTTGACATAAAAATTCTTTTTTTTTAAATTAATTTAGACTTTTATATCATTTAGTCATAGACTATTTGAAAAATTCATATCTGTTTTGGAAATCAAAACGCTATAATCTTTTTTATTATCACCTATGAAATTCGCCCATTTCAGCCATGAGTTTTTCAATTTCGACAACATTAATATTATCAATTCTTGGATATATCATCAAACTACAGTTGATTTTTTTGTCTAGGAGTGGGTGGCTCTTAGGATTTGTGATGTCAACATGAAACTCATTTCTTTATTAACAAAATAAACACACACGCGCGCGCACACACACACACACACACACACACACACATACACAAAGACAACACACTTTTTTTCCTTTCTGGTAGATTTTAGATATTGTTTTTTCCTTTAATGCTCTCCCCCTGCCTTAATCTGCTTGAATCTCTGTGATCCCATTTAGCCTGTGATATAAAATTTTAACCAGAGGCAAGGTGATTTTTTTTTCTGTAAAATTTCAGTTTCAGAGTATTGATCTGTTCAAATCTAAGAATGGGACATTCATTCTATTCCAACCTAAAGAATCTGAGCCTTGTGGGTCATGTCTTCTCACCTATCTTTAATTTTGTTCTTGTTATGTAAGTCAAGTACTGCCTGCAAGCTTTCTGTATCTCAAGTTCAGATTTACTTCTGGGGCTTAGAGCTTTCACAGAAAACACAGCAGACTCAAATTTGCACATTTATCTTAATGGTATAACTTCCAAGGAAATAGGCTTTTGAAGGTTGACTTGATGTTAACCACGTGCTCAGAATCATTCTCCTTTGTTTATAACTCATCAAAATGGTTCTCTCTTTACATTTAATGCAAAATCCACACTTCTCCCAAATCCTGTAACGGCCCTGCTTCTCTCTTTGGTTAGCAAGAAAACCACATATGTTGGTAATTCTTCTTTGCCCAAGTAAGAAATAAATATAACTTGTGTATGTTAAATGTGGGTGAATTACGATTAGTTTGAACAAAGCAAATAACCTCAAAAATAGCCCTCTACTCTAAATCCCTTTGGACAGTCTTTGAATTCCTAAATTGTATTAAATTCTTGAAGAGTTTTCAGAACCGTATCATCTCAATATGTTTCTTTTTACTTATCCAGAACAAATTTTTGAAATGGACACAGTGAAATTTTAGTGAAGTCATGTATTTCATGCCTTCTTCCCTTTTCTCCTATTGACACATTTACTGCTCACCTGTCTCTACCAGCTCAGTTAGTATTCTCAAACACTACTTGCTTTCCTGAAATCAGCTTCTTTTCCCATAAGCTCAACTCCTCCATGCTCTCCAAAACAAATCTTTGTCCTATGCATTGCCCTAGTAAATCTCGTGAAGATGACACAAGGTAATTGGACAAACATTCCAACCAGGTCATGTTAAACAAACATGGATAAACACCAGAAATTTCCAATGACTACAAAGGCAATACCTTATGGAAATTAAAGCCAAGCCACTGACCCTTAATATCAAATAAGAAATTCAGACATTTCCCCACCTTGGGTAAAATTTAATTTATTTGTGGGGCGCCTGGGTGGCGCAGTCGGTTAAGCGACCGACTTCAGCCAGGTCACGATCTCGCGGTCCGTGAGTTCGAGCCCCGCGTCAGGCTCTGGGCTGATGGCTCGGAGCCTGGAGCCTGTTTCCGATTCTGTGTCTCCCTCTCTCTCTGCCCCTCCCCCGTTCATGCTCTGTCTCTCTCTGTCCCAAAAATAAATAAAAAACGTTGAAAAAAAAAATTTAAAAAAAAAAAAATTAATTTATTTGTGCAAAGATCATTCTTTGTGAGTTTTTTGTTGTTGTATGAAGAAGCCTGTCTAAACCAGCTTAAAACATGTTTGTTTTGTTTAGTACATTTAAATCTTCAAAAGAAAGACACCTACCCATTTTAAAAATGATTATATAAAGGAAAGAAGAGAGGTGAATCATTAATTAAGCTATGAGTCAGCTATAGACGCAGAGACTGCTTTGTAGCATTTTTTGAGGAAAAGCATTCATTCAACTCCTTGTGGGAGTGAGATACAACAGTTGGCTAAGACTGGCCACAAAGGGGGGAAATACAAGCAGCTCATAGCACAGAAATGCAAAGAAGAGAATTGCACTCTCTTTCCTATGTATGGTTGGAATAAAGTGTTATTAATTTCCTCCATTCATTAAGTGGTAAACAGATGCACTAGATTTTGGAGGCAGTAACTGGCTTTCTGTGTCTCCTGGAGCTACATTTATTTTGCTGAGTTGGAGGAAGCCAATCTTTGCGATTGCATTTCCCAATGAAACAAAGTGGTAAATTGGAGCACTGGAATTATTATTAGGAATTATTATTAGGAATTATTATTATTATTAGGAAACCAGTGTTCAGATTCTAGCTCTGCTATTTATAGATTATTTGAGTGTAGATAACTTCTCTAGGCTTTTATTTCCTCAGGCACTGTTGCTGTCGCTTACCTGACTGTTGTTCAAAAGATATGTTAAGTGAAGTACGACAGTAGGGCTACCTGAATACCGGTATCTTATGATTGTTGTAACTATTGACAATAACATATGTGATGAAGACTTGTAGCACAAAATTTATGGTGTATGAAAGGTTCATCTAAAAGCAGGGAACTTAAGGGGCGCCTGGGTGGCTCAGTCTGTTAAGCGTCCGACTTCGACTCAGGTCATGATCTTGCGGCCTGTGAGTTCGAGCCCTGCGTCAGGCTCGGTGCTGACAGCTCAGAGCCTGGAGCCTGCTTCGGATTCTGTGTCTCCCCTTCTCCCTGCCCCTCCACCGCCCCCGTTTTCACTTTGTCTCTCAAAGAAATAAAATGAAAACATTAAGAAATTTTAAAGCAGGGAACTTAAAAAAAATACTGCAGTGGACAGATTTGTAGTTTTCCCCCATGTTTCTCATCACCTAATATCCATACCTTCCTACATCCTCTTCATGAAATGTGGGAGGGACCTATGGCTTGCTTCTAATCAGTAGAATACAATAAAGGTGTTAGGATGTCACTTCTGGGATTATGTTATGTTTAACAAGACTTGTTAATTTACAGACTCTCTAGGGACTCTGTCTCCAATGCTGGCTTAAAGAAGTGAATTACCGTGATCTCTCCTGACTCAAGGAAATGAACTCTGTCGATAAACCCGAATGAGTACAGAGTTGGATCCATCCCCAGTTGAGCCTTCAGATAAGCACCTGTCCTGGCCATCACCTTGCTTGCCATATTGTGGGGAACTGGGCAAGCCATGCTCAGACTTTCTATCCACAGAAACTGAGAGAGTCAATGGGTGTCATTTTAAGTCATTAAATTTTTATGCAACATTGAAAACTAATATACGGAGCACTTCTCTATGATGAACTAAAGAATATTTCTTAACAATTTTTTTTAAATGTTTATTTATTTAGCTTAGGTTTATTTATTTTGAGAGAGAGAGAGAGAGAGAGGCAGAGGGCACAAGAAGGGGAAGGGCAGAGAGAGGGGAAGAAAGAAAGAATCCCAAGTGGGCTCTCCACTGACAGCTGGATGCTGGGCTCACTCTCATGAACTGTGAGATGATGACTCGAGCCAAAATCAAGAGTCAGATGCTTAGCCAACTGAGCCACACAGGGTGCCTCAGGCTCTTGTTTGAGAAGGTAAATAGGATAAATTAATATTGGTAAAGGTATGCTTTGTAGAGTATAGACAATACCAATAAAAGAAAACTCAGCAAAGGGGCTGGGAGTACAAATGAGAGCCACTAGTTCTATTTCATAAGATGGACACCCAAAGGTAGGTCAGGGTTGGCATTCTTCTCCCTTTGATTACAGTTTTAATGACTAGTAAAAGTTATTTAACTGATATAGAGATAACTTCTTCTCCTGACCTAGTTTAGTGACAGAAAGCTACAAGGAGCTATCAGGATTTTAAGTGATTGCATAAATATTCAATTAAATCTAACACACAATAATCAAGCAGCTACTAACATTATAAACCACTACAATGTGTCAGGAGCTTAGAGGTACATATTAAAATATTAGCTTAAATGTCACCTCCTTAGTGAACTCACATTTGGCTACCCATTATAATCCAGTCTCTCTCAAGGACATTAGCCTGTGTTTTATTTTTAGGTATTCAAGAACATTCCAATCATTAACTGCAATTTGACATATTTTTATTACATTTTTATTTTTCTGCCCTTCATGCCCCACAATAAGAATGAAGTCTCCATGAAAGAAGTAGTCTGGTCTGCCAGACTCAAGTAAAATCAATGAAGAAATGAGCAACACAGAGATAAATGGGATGTGGAATCTGCCCTAAAGTGAATTACAAATGAACAGGGATAATGGTTTAAAGGCGGGATTAAAGGAAAGATTGATTACAACCAGTGGGGTTAGGAGGAAAAGCACTAGGATTTTCTGACTTTCTGGAAATGCAGTCTACACTTCTCAGATGTCCAAACCCTGCCTATTTACAAAGCTCCAGCACACAGATCACCTTTATACAAAAGTCGTATTAAGCTTTTTCCACTCCTCTCCTCACCTTTCCACTGAAACCAGTCTCATATATTGTTTATTCTACAATATGTATGGAATACCTTCTTTGTCCCAGGCATTGTTTTAGGTGCTAGAGACATACTGATGAGCATGGGGCTGTAGTGTAGTGCATGGAGCTAGCTGTTAATAGAACAACCACACAAACATGCCATGACGGACAGTGATGAATATTAAGGAAGATCCTGGGAGTTTACAACCCAATGGGGAGACTTAAATTACACTTAGGTTGGGATATCATGAAAAGCGTTCTTTTCTTTCTTTCTTTCTTTCTTTCTTTCTTTCTTTCTTTCTTTCTTCTTTCTTTTTAATTTTTTAAAAATGTTTTTATCTAGTTTTGAGAGAGAGACAGACAGGCTAAGCGTGAGTGGGGGTGGGGCAGAGAGAGAGAGGAGACACAGAATCCGAAGGAGGCTCCAGGCTCTGAGCTGACAGCAGAGTCTGATGCGGGGCTGGGGCTAGAACTCCTGAACCACGAACTCATGACTTGAGCCAAAATCGGATGCTTAACAGACTGAGGCACCCAGGCGCACCTCATGAAAAGCTTTCTTGAGGAACTTGAACATTTAAACAAAGATCTGAAGGATGAATTGCAGTTAATTGAGGTTAACGACGGGAACAGGGTTTAGATGGACATCCTGGGCAATGAGATCAGAGGTCTGGATGTAGGTGTGAACTTGAAGAACTAAAAGGAAAACTTGGATGGGGAGGGGATGAATAGCAGAAATAAATGTATCTGCCCTTTGTCTTGTGCTTTTCGGCTTTCTGTGTCTCAATTAGGATATTTTACCTTATGTGATATTAGAAAGAGACACTTCAATGTTTTGTTCTATATAGACTTTTTTTTTTTTTTTTTTTTTTTTTTTTAACATTTGATCCATTATTGCTGTGTAATGGATTTTAAATCTGGTATGAGGAAATAACTTTTTTTTTCTTTTGGATATGGGGCACAATTTGTTTTTAATGTTTATTTATTTATTTGAGAGAGAAAGAGAGAGCGAGAGAGAGAGAGAGAGAGAGAGAGAGCATGCGCACACAAGTGGGCGAGGGGCAGAAAGAGAGGGAGAAAGAGAATCCCAAGCAGGCTCTGCACTGTCTGCGCAGAGCCCAACGCAGGGTTAGATCCCACAAATGTGAGATCATAAACTGAGCCAAAATCAAGAGTCTGACGCTTAATCTACAGAACCACCCAGGCACCCCGGGGCACTAATTCTCTGAGTGCCCTTTACTGATGATTCCATCTTTTATCCTGTTTTGCAATACCTTCTTTGATCTATATAAAACATCTATGTTTATATGTGTTTCCAGAATTTCTGTTCAATTCCACTAGCCATTATGTACATAACTGTTCTGAAACTATTTCCCATTTATTTAACTGTAGACTGAACCTTGATATTTTGTCAGGCAAATTTTCTCACTTATTTTTCTTCAGAATTGTCTTGCCTGAGATGATCTCCACAAATAGATTTAAGAATAATTTCTCTCTAGTAGTTTTGTTACATAGCAACCACATTGAGCATCTTCCTCTGGGCCCAGGGAATGTGGAAATGGACTCTATCCTTAGAGCTTTTTGTGACAAAGTAAGCTGTTATTCTATTTAAATGCCAAATAATCAGTTTATGCTGCAGAGAGAAAACATATTCTTTTAAAATACCTGGTGATTTTTCACCAAAAATAGATTATATGTGAGTTTACAAAGAAACTTCAGTGATTACCAAAAAATATACATTTTAGAAGTCATATCTCTGATTACAATTAAGAGAGTAAGCATTTTAGATCTTTACTTTGCGATATAGATAACAATCAGTATTTCAGATTATAAAGATAATGTTTTTGTGATTCTGATGACACAACTTTGAATATATAGAGAATTAACATACTTATAATACTGAAACTTGCCATATATAAAAGTAATGTATCACTACATTTCTGTTTACTTTTACAGCTTTCAATTACATTTTGCATTATTCTCCGTGAAAGGTCTTTATCCGTGTTTTGCTAGTTTTATTCCTTAGTACTTCATATTATTTTTTGACATTTTATCTAAGAAAATTTTACTATTTCTGACTGATGTGTAGATGTGCAGTTGATTTTTGTAGGTTAATCTTGTTCAGGTAAATTGCTGAACACATTTGTTATTCTAATTAGAATATATATATACACATACATATACATACATACATGTATAAATTAGAATATATATATACATATATACATACATACATATCTATATACATTACATTGTCTATTACATTAATTTTTTAGTTAACTAGTCTATATTTTATTGCTCTTATTATTTCATTTTCTCTTACATAATTGTCTTCTCTTTGTTTTAATCATTTGTTTTCTCTCTGGTTTTGGATTTACTCAGTGGATCATTTTTCAATTCTCAAATTTGGTGCTATATCATTTTAGTAGTGAGAAGATCCAATTATCAATGAGTTAGATCATACTAATACTGATTATCTCCATAAAGAAAGATTTTGCAGTGGGCAGTTCCAGAATTTTCCACCAGTTTAATAGTTTAATCAAGAACCCAAGTTTCCATACTTTGTATACTTTTAATATGTCAAGATGGTTATTTGTGTCTTTCTTGTCTAAATATGTGTTCTCTTTGTCTCCTTTTCCTCTCTCTCCATTTTTCTCTCTTTTTATTTAATAAACCAATTATTGAGAAAAGCAAGTTAAATTTACCCTCTGTGATCATAGATTTGTTATTTTTTTCGTATAATAGTTCCAGTTTGGCGTTGTAAGTTGTATACTTTATTCTTAGGAGTTCATTGATTTGAATTGTTCTATTTTCCCAGTGAAAGCTTTCCGTTTATAAACTTTCTCATTTCATTCTTTATATACCTAATATATACCACATATCTATATCCGTCTATCTATCTATCTAAATTAGGAATTTATATGTATTTACACATATAAAATATATATGTATTTTTTCTCTTTGGTTCATTTTATCAACAGGCCTATAACTCTGCCAGCTTTCTTATATTTAGTATTTGCAACTTTTACCTTTCTTTTGCTTCCAGTTGCAATTCCTTATACTCTTTAGTGTCTTTTATAAAGTGTTTAATTGAATTTTGGTTTCTATTCAATTTGTTAATCTTGTAATCCTTTTCACACATTTATATTTGCTTCTTTATCAAATCTGATTGATTTAACCCTTTCACATTTATTATTTTTATTAGTTATTAATAATATATTTGGATTTATTGCTCTATCTTAATTTCATTGGATTGTTGAAATATTTTTAATTCAATTTTTTTTCATCTCCTGATTTGTAAGTGATGCATCCAACTTCTATTGCATTTGTGTACATTTGTTTTGTGTGTGTGTGTGTGTGTGTGTGTGTGGTTAGCCTTTAAATTTTAACTTTACATTTGACCTAATGAAATCTAAAGCTTATTAATGTTTTTATCCTCTTTCTAAGCAGTATAAAATGTAAGACATTCTAACTAATTTACTGATATAATCATGTGACACATATTATTTGAAACAATTTTAATCAATTGACTATAATCATTTGCCAATATACATTGTTAGTTCAACCTTGTTTTTATAACCCCTCTGCTACCAAATTTAATTAAATTACAAATTTAGTATTCATTTGCCTTTTGCATTCCATTTCATTTTTAAGTTCACTCTTTACTAGTTTTTAAAGTATATCCTTGTTTGTCTAAAATGCTATCTTTGTCTAAAAATATATTTATGATCATTCTTTAGCGAGGTATAGATTTCTAGTTTGCTTATTATTTATTTTATTCTTCTTTGCAAGTAATTTTTATTATCTCTCTGGTTACTTTAAATTCACTTTTTTGGGGGGTGCCTGGGTGGCTCAGTCGGTTAGATGTCAGACTTCAGCTGTGGTCATGATCTCACAGTTCATGAGTTTGAGCCCTGCATCGGACTCTGTGCTGACAGCTCAGAGCCTGGAGCCTGCTTCAAATTCTGTGTCTCCTTCTCTCTCTGCTCCTCCAGCTCTCACGCTCTGTTTCTGTCTCAAAAATAAATTTTCAAAAGTTTAAAGAATTTTTTTAAGTTCACTTCTTTAGGGATCTTTTTTTTCTTAAATTTATGTATTTATTTTGAGAGAGAGACAGAGAAAGAGAGAGAGTAGTGGAGGGAGAGAGAGAGAGAGAAAGATGGAGAGAGAGAAAGAAGCCTAAGCTGGCTCCACGCCCTGTGCAGAGTCTGACAAGGGGCTGGATCTCACCACCATAAGATCATGAACTGAGTCAAAATCAAAAGTCAGACACTTAACCAACTAAAGCATCCAGGGTCCCCTTTAAGTTCACTTTTTGATGGTCTTTGGTGTTCTGCAGTTCAGAAAACTGCAAATTTTTATTTAGTTTTTGGTTCCTGGGGACCAAACATGTTTGGTCCTGGGGGAAAATTTTTGAGAATTCAAGTCTTCTATCAACTCTGGGCTTTTTTTTTTTTTTTTAACATTCATCTTTGCAAGTGTTGCTTGTATTCTCCCTTTGTGAACTTCTCTGATATGTTAGAACTTCTCATTTTACCCTTCATGCAGCAAATATTTTCCTAATATCTTTTCTGCTTGGCTATGCCTCCTCCTGGGTGATTCTTCATATATATATTCTAACTCACTAATTCTTTCTTTATCATGTCCAATGTGCTCTCGAATCTGTAAAGTTAGTGTTTCATCCCATTAACCGTGTTTTCCTTTATGAAATTTACCTTTTTGTTTTTTTTTTTTCCTCCAAATCTTCCTGCTGTGTTTTTGTAGAATCTTGCCTTTTGTTATGGCTTCAATTATTCCTTTTATTTCTTTAATTAATTTAAACATACTTATTTGACTTTAATTCTTCATACTCTATATCATTTAGATGATGTATGGAGCAGTTAACAATTCAACATGAATAGATATGTTCAATTCACCTATTTATTTCAAACATTTTTGCTAATCAGATTCAACTCAGGTTTTCTGAAAAAGTTGTCCTAAGCTAACAACATTAGCTACCATATTCTGGGTTCCCTTTTGTCATTGAGATTTGTATAGATAACTGTCATAAAACAAATTGGTCTTAGATTGGACAAGTTCATTTTGGTGAATATTAGTAGTTTGTTGGTTGAGGTTGGTTAAAGGCTTTAGAACTTCATCTTCTACCCCTCTAACCAAGCTTAGTATTAGGCACCAAGTTAAAATGAAACAAAGCCTCATATTCAAGTCCACAAAATGAAGACATATTTGTAAATGCAGGCAGAGACAGTCCTGAAACCTATCCATATCTGAGAGTAGATCTCTTTCTAGGTGCAGGAACACCGATCGGCATTTTTGTTTGTTTGTTTGTTTGTTTGTTTATCCATTTATCCTGAAGGGGGTTGTGCACAGAGAGAGGAAGAGGGAGAGAATCCCAAGCAGGCTCTGTACTGTCAGCACTGTGTCTCACGTGGCGCTTGAGCTCACAACCCATGAGATCATGACCTGAGCTGAAATCCAGTCAAACGCTTAACCAACTGAGCCACCCAGGCGCCCCCTGATCAGCTTTTTGAATGAAAGAGTTACTTTGAAGGTGCCTTGGAATTCCTGCGGCAGTATATGTCAGACCTATAACCAGATTAGGAGGAAGAGAGTGGCCAGATGCAGGCTTTGACTGGCCGGCATAGAAAAGTGGGGTTGCTGGCTTACATGCAAGGGAGGGAAGTTCTCTTACATGTCCCCTAACCAAAAGCATTGTGTTTTAGGTGATGCAAAATTCTAATCAAAGAATGTCTAAACAAGTAGCTGAAGGCATTATATATGCTAATCACACAACTCTAATGTGTTGATCAGACTTACCTTTACACACACAAATCATACCAGGAATTATTTCAAAATTAATGATTTCAAATAAAATATTGTACACACTTGATAATTATCTGTATAACCCCAAAAGAGATGCTGCTGAAAGTTCATTGAGAATTTATATCACCACTTATATGTATTATAACATATAAAACAATGATCTACTAGATATAATTTCTTATGTTTGATAACATTATAATGGAATATAATAAAACACTTAAGTGGGATTGTGAAAGCCAAAATTTAAAACCATTTTTTGTAAATATGTAAGAAAATGATATTGTTATAGGATCCCTGAAAGCTTCTGGGACAAGAAAGGGCAGATTTGTTTCTGGAGCTTTCAGACTTTACACTAGAGAAAGAAACAGGACTTTAATTCCTCCTTCTGAAAACTAAATAACCCTGTCAACACGAACTTTGTTAGTGCTGACAAAGGCTCGGTGAAAGGGAGGGTCAATGAAGCTGCTGGTTTTCCAAAGGCCAACATAGATGATGGTTATCACTGTGCCTGGTCTTGCGCAGAGCTGCACTGTCAAAGGATAATGGTGGCTCTGAACCCCTTGAGCTGCGGCATCCCTTAACTTGACCTGAGTGAGTTTCCCTAGGATGGACTTGGATTCTAATGATAAGGCCATATACTTGATTTTTAGAGGGCAACAGTTTGGAGAGCACAGATGATGGGCTTGCATGGCAATGAGGGCTGGGCGATCCTTCCTCACTCTTTGAATGACCTAAGCAGGATATGTTGCATTAGGTCTAATTAAAGCCAGAAGTACAGCAGCAGCCAGAGGTCCCGACTCCAGTGTTCTCTTTCAGCACCAGAGTAATGGCAAATGGAGGATGTTTCTCAGATTGGAATTTGTAAGAGAGTTGGCCATCGGCAGCTCTTGTGGTCTAGGCACCAAGTGAGAGCTGCCACTACTCACTATCAATAGCAGCAACCATCCAAACACATTAACTGCTTGGGATCAACAGAGAAGAGGTGACCTAGGGATGGCAGAAGAGGAAACAATCCTTTTGATTAGAAGCTTCCAAGAAGGTTGTTTCACCATGTGGTGAAGGGAGGCAAATTGTTGCAGGTATCCTTGTCTCCTGGTGGAAACCTCAAATACAACACTATCCTTATCGAAACTGGGTGACTAAGGGTCCATTGGGGGTTACCCTTCATTCGGCCTCCATTTTCAAATAGCTTAAATGCCTCTCCTCCTGACCTCCATGACTCTAATTATTATTATTTGCATTAAAGTTTTATACCAGACTTGATTCTTACGGTATTGGCTGGACCAATTTTTGATGCTCTTTTTTCTGTGCTGCGGCATAGTGTAGCTTCCCTCCTTAAATCTCCTTTTACTGTCCTTTGATGCTCCTTGTGAAAATATTTTTCTTCCTTGGCCATGCCATAAATCTAAATTTATTACTCCCTCTGCTATTGTTTAATGTTTAACACTAATAAAAATGCTACTTAGCATTTACACAAAGGTTCATATTTTTAAAGTGCTTTACAAGGGCTATTACTCAGGTCTTTTTTAATGAGAGTATTTTCAGAGGCAATTTGTATGAATATTCAGGAGATGTTATGAATGTGAAGCTAAAACTCTGCCCCTGTGAAGATTTGGAATTTAGATATGTAATACACAGACATAGGGTAGTGCTGATCTGGCAATCACAAATAAAAAAGAAGTATTTACACTGTATTGAGGTCAGTAAAAATGCTCATATCTATAACTTTACCTATTTATTTTTCTGGGTAGATGTGTAGGTAGATTATTTTTATAGAGGACAATGTCTATAAAAAAGGGTTTTAAACCACTTGAGTCTCTCCTTATTAACATAACATTTATTAAACTGAGACTTTTTTTTAATTGAAAGCAAACTTAGGTTTGATTTTAAAGCCAGAATTTGCTGCTTAAGGTTCCAGGTTGTATTTGTATTTTAGCTTAGTTCATTATAAGGTGATTTAATTGAAATTATGCTGGCAGAGAAAATGTTCTACTGTTCTATTCAGATATTCCTAGGTAGTCTGAAAGTAAAATTCATTGTCTTACACAATGCACTCAAATTCTTGACAACAAATGGGAAAAAAAAAAAAAACAATGTTTAAGCTGTTAATAATTCAATCTTTGGTTTTGTCTGCATATGTAAATTTACCGACAGTTTTCCAGGATTAGTAACCTTATGCATCACCCATCAGCTATTGTACCACAACAGAATTTCTGTTTAGGGAATAAACATGAGGTAAAATTATGTTTTTGCATTATTCTCTATGGCTGGGATCGAAATGTACTGAAAGTAGGGATGATGTCTCATTATTCTTTCATTCCCCAATGATTAGATAGTCATTGGTATACATATTAGGTGCTCAATAAATGTTTGTGGGCTGCTAGTTACTGATCATATGTAGAAGAACATTATTTCAAACCCTACAAATGCCTTGTGAAGGAGAATTCCGCTGGGATCAGTGCGGATTTCATGGATTTATGGGCCATCCACCACTTGGAACAATGCAGCTTTCCATCCTGCTCCACGTTAAACTTGAATTGCATACCATAGCTGCACGACCTTTCTCTAGTCCTATCTGGTATCTTTGCTTGTCCTCACTCTCCTCAGCACTCCAATCACAAAGGTCTTTGTTGTGCTCCTTGACTTGACTCATTACATTCCCTTCACAGAGCTGTTTTCCTTCCCACAGATTGTCCCATGCGTGTTCACTTCACTGCTTGTCATCCACATCTTATCTTCAACATTTCCTCCTAAGAGAGGACTTCCTGACCACTCAAATCCCACAGACCTCCATGATGTTACTTCACCATGTAATGGTTAATTTGATGTAACAGCTTGGTTGGGCCTTGGCGTGATTAGCTATTTGGTCAAACATTATTCCGAGTATTTTTGTGAGGGTGTTTTTGAATGAGATTAACATTTAAATCAGTGGACTTTGAGGAAAGCAGATTACTTTTCATAAGGTGGGTGTGACTTGTCCTATCAGTTGAAGGTCTGAATAAAACAAAAGGTTGATCTTTCCCTATTGCAGCAAGAATTCTCCAGTGAATGGCTTTCAGACTTAAACTGAAGGCTTGATGGCCTTTCACCTGGAAATGTAGCATTGGCTATGCTTGGGTCTCCCAGCTGCCAGCCCACTTTGCATATTTTGGACTTATCAGCCTCCATAATTGCATGAGCCAGTTCCTTACAGTAATTCTATCTATCTGTGTATCTATCCATCATCATCTATATATCTACCTATCATTGTCTATCATCTGTCTTTATAACTTATCATCTATCCTATTAGTTTTGTTTCTGTGGAGAACTCTCATTAATAGAGTTTCTTTATTATCCTTTTCTTCCCCATTAGAGGTATGTTCCATGAGAATAGTGGTCTTAATTGTCTTGTTCTTGGCTATATCACCAGGGCCTAGAATGGTCCAAATATGTGTAGTAATAAATTATTTGTTGAATTTTATAATTAATGGTTTGGTCTATAGATGCACATTATAAGGATACTTAAAGAATAAACAATAGGGGCGCCTATGTGACTCAGTCGGTTAAGTGTCCGATTTCGGCTCAGGTCATGATCTCATGGTTCATGAGTTTGAGCCCCACATCGGGCTCTGCACTGACAGCTCAGAGCCTGGAACCTGCTTCGAATTCTATGTCTCCCTCTGTCTCTGCCCCTCGCCCGCTCACACTCTGTCTCTTTCTCTCTCTCAAAATAAACATTAAAAACAAAAAGAATAAATAATGGAGTCCTTAACATTATCATGTGTTCTCATTTGTGTTATAAAACCAATTATGTGTGAACATACAAACATGCTCTAATTACAAACAAATCTATTGAATAAAAATATTTATTTTGAAATAGTTGTTCATCTTAATTACCTTGTTACATTATTAATACTAGCCAAACAACTATCACTTATTGCATAACTAAAAGTGTATACTTAATGTGAATTATTAGATTATTATGCTACATTATTTTTATCTAATAATATATTGAATAATACAGAAATACAAATGATTAGGCATTATCATTTTCTTTTACCTTTCTTTCCCTCAGTTTCCTCATACATAAAATGGGAATAGTAATAGTTACAACTACAGACTAATTGTAAAAATGAAATGAGTTAGAACTGTGATTGCCAGATGATACTATGGTTATTGTTGTTACTATAATTGGCATTAGTCTTCAAGTCTTTTGCAAAGTGTATATTATCTTACAGCCAAAGTCATATTTTATTAATTATATTAATAGAAAATTATCTGCTAAGGTGGAAATTATTTTTTATTTGCTGTCTTTTTAAACACAGTTATGATGTTTCAAGGTACCAAAGAAATTTTTGCTTGTTGATATTATTTTGTTTTATTATATCATATTCCTGTGTGTTATGCTGAATAATTGCTATTACTTCTTCCTCTTCACACCCTTCAAATATTTGTAAATGTTTTTCTTCTGATAAGTTATACAAATTTAGCTCTTCCAGCTTTTTTTTTTTTTTTTTCACTTAAGACTTTGTGTTGATTTCTTTAATCATTTAAATTTCTCTGCTCTGGATGCTTTCCAAATCTCTTAAATTATTTGGAAAAAAAACATGTTGAAACTAGATATAAAAATTTTAAATATATAATCTCAACCAAAGTGATTAAAAACTAATATTTTTGGACATCCAGTGAAAATATGTTTACTACATCTTTTCCTAAGGAACATGTGTTTTGGTCACATTGAATTTTGTTTATTTCTCTAAATATATACAGTCCTGAACTAGTTTATATAGACACACAGAGGCATATATTTACACAAACACACATATGCAGTGGAATTATTTCTATGGTTGGTTTGTCAAAGGTTTCTGATAAAGAATTTCTTTTGGGGGCGCGTGGGTGGCTCAGTCTGTTAAGCGTCTGATTTCGGATCAGGTCATGATCTCACGGTTCATTAGTTTGAGCCCTGCATCGGGCTATGTGCTGACAGCTCAGAGCCTGGAGCTTGCTTCAGATTCTGTGTCTCCATCTCTCTCTGCTCCTCCCCAACTCACTCTCTCTCTCTCAAAAATAAATAAATATTAAAAAAAAAAACGAATTTCTTTTGATCCTTAATAGGAAGTCACAATTATTTCCAGTTTCTAAACGTGACTCCTGAGGGGTCAAATCATTAGCTTTGAAAAAAATCTCATTTACAACTTTCTTTTGCTTTAACCCAATGAATTTATTGCTATACAGTCTTCAGAGAAAACAAGAGACCTTGTGTTTGCATCAGGTTTAGGCTCTGTTATCTATATTTGCATGCCCCCTGCCTTAGAACATAGATCTCTCAAAGACATTTCCTTGGGGACTTTAAACATGCAGTGGAGATGCTTAAGTAATAATGAATTCAGTAAAAAACTATCACAGCTTCCTTTCTCCTACATAAATAAACTCTCAAGGAACACTTGCTAACTGGACCTCACTGTTGAAGCAAATCTGTCTGTGATTTCCTTGTGGGCCGCATGAGGTTGAAGAAATGACCATCTGTCTAGGCAGAATGAACATCTGACATGATAGAGTGAACCATGGAGTTATCACACACTCTCACTTTTCGCCAAGAACTTCTCTTTCATGTCTAAAGAGGGTCTTCTTGGAGTTTTTCCCATTTGAAGCAAAGCTATTCGGTGTGTCTACACATCAGTGTTGCATATATGCATCATAGTTTTCCTGTTGAAACCACAGAAGCTGTAATTGTGCCTCCAAAGGCAGGGTATTCACAGACACTCCAAAGCAATAATCAATCAGAATTCAAAAGACATTAAACAAAGTACAGATTCTATGGCATTGACTTCAGATCACCATATATGCTGTCCAGGTGTCTCAGAAGTTGGCTTTTTTTTTTTTTTTTTTAATAAAATGAAGATAAGAATGAGCAGTTTCATGTGTTGATGTGAGAATTACATGAGGTAATTGAGAGATGTTCAAGCATGAAACTAGTAATGTACTCATTGTTATGACAATGTTTCTGTTTCTCATACATTTTTGATCGTGATAAGTTCATTTGTATTACTATAGGAATGTGTTTTTTTTTAAGCACTATTTTTACCTTTTAAGTGATCTGACATTTCTTCATTTTCTCACTTATATATATGCATATCATTTCAATTTTTGTTTCATTACTTTTAATTTATCAATCATTTCTATTTTTAACGATTTCTCCGCTTCCCCCAGTCTTTGGATATCAGTCTAACACTCCCAGAATTTGTCAAAATAATTACAAGTGTTTAATGAGTCTACAAGACAATTAACTTAAATCTATTTGATAACTGCCATGGAGTTCGGTTGACATGCCTGTGTTTAATTCTTCTGAGTATTATTTTATTTTTGTTAAAGCTTTAGAACTTCGGAGAATTCTTTCACTTACTGGTGGAATAAAATCTCAAAGTTTCAACTTAA